>NC_092370.1:20428642-22928642 GCF_030028105.1 Mobula birostris | reverse complement strand
CTGAAGAAGTTCGGTATGAGACGCAAATCCTAAGGACTTTCTACAGGGGCACAATCGAGAACATCCTGACTGACTGCATCACTGCCTGGTATGGGAACTGTATTTCCCTCAATCGCAGAGCGCTGCAGAGAGTGAGTGCGGACAGCCCAGCGCTTCTGTAGATACGAACTTCCCACTATTCAAGCGATTTACAGAGACAGGTGCATAAAAAGGGCCCAAAGGATCACTGGTGAGCCAAGTCACCCCAACTACAAACTGTTCCAGCTGCTACCATCTGAGAAACATACCATAGCATTAAAGCCAGGACCAACAGGCTCCAGAATACCTTCTTCCAGCAATGATTAGACTGATTAATTCAAGCTGACACAATTGTATTTCTAAGCTATATTGACTGTTCTGTTGTATATCTTACTGTACATACTATTTATTACAAATTACTATAATTTTCACATTGCACATTCAGATGGAGATGTAACATAAAGATTTTTACTCATGTATGTGAAGGATGTAAGAAATAAAGTCAATTCAATTCAATAAAGCTAATCTTTAAACTAGAAACAATGTAATTTTCAGTAAAAATGGCTTGTAAAATCTATAACACGAGGAAATCTGCAGATGCTGGAATTTCAAGCAACACACATAAAAGTTGCTGGTGAACACAGCAGGCCAGGCAGCATCTCTAGGAAGAGGTACAGTCAACGTTTCGGGCCGAGACCCTTCGTCAGGACTAACTGAAAGAAGAGCTAGTAAGAGATTTAAAAGTGGGAGGGAAAGGGGAGTTCCGTAATGATAGGAGAAGACAGGAGGGGGAGGGATGGAGCCAAGAGCTGGACAGGTGATTGTCCCATGATCCTCTAATATCCCTCTTGTAAAATCTATATTCTTTTCATAAATGAGATTAATTATGGTACTGTGCAAAAGTCTTAGGCACATATATAAATCTAGGGTGCTTAAGACATTTGCACAGTACTGTAGTAATTTTACACATTACACCATACCACTGCTGCTGCAAAAAAACATCATGACCTCTGTGAGTGATGATAAACCTGATTCTAATCTGGGTCTCTATTGCAGACTGACTGTGGGAAGGGGACAGGGAAAAAGGAATCATGGTTGGGAAAGGGGGAAAGGAGAGGGAGGGAGCAGGAAACACCAGCAAGACATTCTGTTCTTTTGCCTTTCAGTTGTTTTTTGCACTACCTTACTTTCCATGTTTCTATTTTCTATTTTTGATTTATAATTTAAATTTTTAATATTTACTATCGATTTGTAATCCAGGGAGCGGGAAGCGCAGTATCAAATATCACTGTGATGATTGTACGTTCTAGTATCAATTGTTTGGCGATAATAAAGTATAAAAAGTATAAAGTAATGATCAATAAACCATTTGCCTTCAATTAAATTGCCTTGCCTGGTGTTTCAGAGCTGGGTGTGTCTGCACCCACATCAACCTTCACCCCAGTACTCCTTCTCTGCCACCTGTCCTACACCCCTCCCATGGCACTTCACCATCACCGTTTCCAACATCCTTTGTTCTCGCCAGATTTACAAACTCACTCTCTGCTCCACATTGGCAAATACAATATTGTGCAAAATTCTTAGGCACCCTAGCTATATGTACCTCAGACTTCTGCACAGTACTGTAGAGTGCAAAGGAAAAATGAACAGCAGTGATCTGATGATAGTCATTTGATGCTGTGCATATTAAATGGTTTATGTTTTAATATTTTAGTCATGTTTAATTTCTGCAGCCCTCGATGGATTATTTATCTGACAAGTTTATGAAGCTCACTGTGAATTTCCAACCTATCAGTCTCAAGGTTATTTATTTATTGTGCTTTTCAGCTTCAGGTTCTAGTGATGTGAATTGGAGGAGTTTATTAAATTTCAAAGACCACACTACAGCTTTGCTATGCTTTGCTATGCTATGCTTTACATTGCAGTCCAATGACTTTTTGGAATGTTTCACAACTTAATGAAATTATAGATAATCCATTGTGGCTTTAATTTTTCTCCCCCTCGATTCCAACTGAATGAGTTAGTTACTCAATGCACACTTTCAGGTAACTTGGAGATGTTAGACGCGACGTGAGTCTACTGCGTAAACCCCATTGTGAATACATTCTCCATGAACCCATGACATGCATTGAGTGGTAGTTTGCCAGGAAAAATAAAGGTTTCCATTATTTTTCCTCTGCATAATTTTCAGCCTGGAGGACTTCTGAAAAGTTTTGTCAAAACTATTGCTGTTACGTTTAGTCACCGGTATGGGAAATACTGTATTTTGACACTGATCAGATTCATTATCACTCACAGAAATGAATATAAAAAAAAATTATTAGTGCAAAAATACTGAGGTAGTGTTCATTGTCCATTCAGAAATATGATGGCGTAGGGAAAGAAGCTGTTCCTGAAATGTTGAGTGTGTGTCTTCAGGCTCTTGTACTTCTTCTCTGATGGTAGTAATGAGAAGAGAGCATGTACTGAGTGGTGGGGGTCCTTAATAATGGATGCCACATTTTTGAGGCATTGTCTTTCGAGGATGTCCTTGATGCTGGAGAGATTAGTGCCCATGATAGGGCTGGCTGAATTTGCAACCCTCTGCAGATTTTTCCAGTCCTGTGCTGTGACCCCTCCGATGTCCAATGACTGGACATTGAAGGTGGAATAACCTATGAAAAGCCAATTAGTTCAGGAGAATTAAGGATGAAAATATGAAAAAAGCTGGGTCTTGTAAATAGCATCCCTCCCTTCACTCATCTCCAACCAAAAGATGGCGATTCCTCTGGTTGGGATGAAATACTAGACTTTAACAAACAAATCCACAGGCTCAGCTAGTTCTTTGCTGTCCTCATCAAATAATGCCCAATCTTGCCCTCCTCACCAACATCAGAAATAATGAGTCAATAGACCACTTTGTTGACCTAAGTAGAAAATCCATCATCAGTACATCAATAGAATTGAACTGTGTTCAATATTACTTTTCCGTGAATATGGCAGAATTGAATATGCGCCGTCAACCTCTTTGTGAACTTCCTAAAAGATCAGCAATATATATTTTTTAAACTGTTTGGTTTAAACCTTATTTTTCTGAAAACAAAAGCAAGAAAGGCCAGTGATATCAAACATGGCTCACTGCCTCAACTAATTGATTGGTGGAAGAGCAAGCATTGTCATTAACGTATCTTTTACAAACCAATGACTTAATTTAAACTGCGTCAATATATTGTCTCTCCCTTGTTGAATCAGTCTGCAAGAATCCCATTGTCTGGCTGATTCTGTCCATCAATGTGCAGCAGAGAGCAAAGATGGGCAATAATTGATCCCATGATTTCCAGCAGCCGTTTCCACAATCTCCGTTCCAGTTAATCTACAGCACTGAGATGAGGCCGACATCACACTGGTCAATTGTTTCATATTTGTTTGTTAACAATATCAAATCCCCCAAAGACTATGATGTTCTTTCTACTGTGGATTAGAACTGAAGTGCTGCATCAACTTTAATAAGGAGATATTCGATTTTCTGTGCATTAAATAGCTGGTTATCTTGTTTAAAGTTAATTTCTACCAGTCACTCTTAACATTTTTCGTGCCATTCTTCTTCTGATTCTATAATGAGTGCAATAAATCACGGCAAAGCAATAAGTCTATCTGATTGCTTTTTGGGAGGCTCGTTGCAGCAGCAAAGAGTGGTCCCATGCTGACTGCTATAATGGAGTTCCAGCCACTGTGTTCAAGAATGAATCATATTCTGTGAGGAGAAGCACAAATATGGGTTATAAATACTCATTGTTGAGCTTAAATACTGTCTCCCTGTTTACCTTCCTCTAAATAAAGACTCACTATAGAAATCAAATGACATTGCTGGCACCTAACATGGTTAGAGCAAAATTCATAAACTTAATCAAGTTTTATCGCTGCGTTTACCTTTGGAATGCCAGTATCCCATTTAATTGGAATTTTATTTTATCAATAAATTGAATGGCTCTATTGGAGTTGAGTGCAGTTTCCACTGGACAATTTACTACCAGATTCATATGAACATAAAATCGTTTAGATTATCTGTACCTCTGATAACTTTAATGTCTTAGACTGAATGTTCTTCCATTCACTTCACTGAAAAACATGAAATGTGTGTGAGTCTCTTCATAAGTTAGAGCAGAGATATGAAAGTATTTAATACAGATTTTGCTGAGAAATGCTATTAATTCTGTGCTGAAAAGCTGATATTTTCTTCATTCAAGTGCCATGAAAGTTGAACTTTCACAGAAACCTGCTTTCTGCCCTTGGCAGTTTTGCTTAGATATCTGTTATTGGAATCTTCATAAAGTCAATTTTTGCAATGGAACGGGGCTAACCCAAACGCAGGACACAAACACTGAGGTAGGATAGTCTAAAGTGTTTATTAATGGTTACAGGGAAGGCCGGGGAGTGAGGATTAGGCAGAGGAAAACCGAGGAGTGAGGGAGGCTTAGCCGGGGATTGAACCTGAGTCGCTACGGTGGGAACGCGGCGTTTAACCACCCAGCCAACAGGGAGTGTAGGCGGGCGGCGGAACGAGGCAGAACACGGATGCAGACCAGGGTGCAAGCGTGGCTTGAGGAGAACAGCAGGTGGAAAGATGAACAGGAAGACAGGCAGCGTGCAATGCTCCTATTAACACGGAGAGACAGAGTTAACACAGGCAAACAGCGCGGAAACAGAACTTAGAATACACAATTCTAGGTGGTCAAGAGAGAGGATTAACACAGGCAAACAGCACGGGTGAAAGGAGGAGCAGGAGGCAGGCAAAACTTTTCTTGACACAGGGCGTTGCTGGAACAGAACAGCAAACAGGAGACAGGCGGCAGGCAAAACTTATCTTGACACGGAGTGTAGAAAGGCAAGCAGCAGACAATACTTTTCTTAACACGGACAGACGGAGTTACACAGGTAAACCTCGGTTCTGAAGTAAAACTTAGAATTCTTATCTTGACACGAAGGTTAGACCTGACTAGGAAAGGGAAGTCCTTTCACTGCCATGCCAGAATCAGAATCAGAATCAGGTTTATTATTACTGCCGGCATGCGTCGTGAAATTTGTTGAGGAACAGTTGCAGTGAAGAAAAGAAAGTATCATACAATTGTTAAAATTAGAGTAACACACAAAACTGTTGGATGAACTCAACAGATCAGGCAGTATTTATGGACAGGAATAATCAGTCTTCTGTCTATTGGACTAAAACGCTTCATGAGGACTAGAAAGAAAGAGGAAAGAAGCCAGAATAAGAAGGTGGGGAGAACGGGAAATCCTGTCAAAGAGAAGATTTAAGCTTCTTAATTTATTCATATACATGTGTTAATCTAAATATATTTTTTATCTAATTATTTCAATTTTTATAGTTTACAATGTTTCTAATCGCTAGGAGAATTCAGAAATATTCAAAGCTTTAAAGTCAACTAAATCTGCGGCATTGTTTAATCAGTGGTCATCATTTTCTTTCTCGATAATGCATGGATGAGTCCTGTATGGAGAGGTAAACTAGAATGTTGTGTAAAATAGCAAGAAACAACGTTCAAATTCCAATGTGAGTTTTATTATCAATGTACATATATGTTACCATATACAACGCTAAGATCTATTTTCTTGTGGACATACTCAGCAAATCTATAGAATAGTAATTATAACAGGATCAACGACAGATCTACCTGAGTGCAGAAGACAACAAACTGCAAATGCAAACATAAATAAATAGCAATAAATAATGAGAAAATAAGATAGTGAGATAAAAAGAGTCCTTAAAGTGAGGTCATTGGTTGTCAGAACATTTTAGTGATGGGCCAAATGAGCATAGTTATCTGCTTTTATGATTATGAGGATGTGCAGTATGCATTAAGAAATGATAAAAATGTTTTTATTTAAGAGACTGATGACTAAAGGGTAGAATCACAAGGCGGGAGGAGAGAGAGCAGCGCGCCGCGTGTGCGCTGCCCTCCGGTGAAAATTGATATCGTATCCATTAAATGGGGGCCGTGGACAATTCTGATTTGATGGAGACAGACGTGAAAGCACAGAGGAACATCTGGAGAAATTTCTGAAACGTCAGTTCACTGCTGTCATTACTGCGCGGTCGGGAATCTTTCGGAGGGTAGGCCTCAAAATCCCCGGCTTTGTCTGCTGTTGGCGACCGAGATTGAGGTCGATTCGCTCAGACAGAGATGGCGCTCAGTACTTGGTGTCGGAGAGCTGATCAGAGCTCGAAGCTTTCAGATGACTCAGAGTTGGACTGTGGTCGGGTGTGACAGGGAGAGTTTTTCTTCCTTCTCTCGTCTGCGAGGGATGTGGGACATTTGAGAGACTTTGAACTTTTTACTGTGCTCATGGACTTCTTCATCAAGTTATGGTATTGTTGCACTGTTGTAACTATATGTTATAATTATGTGGTTTTGTTAGTTTTTTCAGTCTTGGTCTGTCCTGTGTTTTGTGATATCACACCAGAGGAAATATTGTATCATTTCTTAATGCATGTATTACTAAATGACTATAAAAGAGGACTGCGTGTCCTCATAATATAATTGTTATTGAACCTGGTAGTGTGACTCCTGAGGCTTTTTTCACTTGCTTCGTGATGACAGCAACAAGAAAAGAGCATGGCCTGGGTTGTGGGGACCTCTGATGAAGGATGTTGCTTCCTATGCCATGGAGAGAAAATACAAAAACTGAGATGCAAAGGGACTTAAGAGTCTTTGAGCAAGACCCCATAATGGTTAATTTGCAGGATGAGTCTGTGGTGAGGAAGGCAAATACATTGTTGGCATTCACTTCAAGAGGACTAGAATATAAAAACAAGGGTGTAATGTTGAGCCTTTATAAAGCACTGGTGAGGCCTCACTTGGAGTATTGTGAGCAGTTTTGGGCCCCTTATCTTGGAAAGGATGTGCTGAAACTGTAGAGGGATCAAACGAGGTTCACAACAATGATTCCAGGATTGAATGACTTGCATATGAAGAGTGTTAGATGGCTCTGGGCTGGTATTCAATAGAATTCAGAAAAATGAAAAATGACCTCATAGAAACCTGTTGAATGGTGATAGAATGGATGTAGAGAGGATATTTCCTATAGTGGGAGAGTCTTAAGACCAGAGGACACAGCCTGGGAATAGAGGGACATCCTTTTAGAATGGAGATGACAAGGAAATTTCTTTAGCCAGAGAGTGGTGAATCTGTGGAATTCTTTGCCAGAGGTAGCTGTGGAGGTCAAGTCGTTACGTATACTTAAGGCAGAGATGATAGATTCTTGATTGGTCTGGGCATGAAGGGATACAGGGAGAAGTCAGAGAGGAAAAATGGATCAGTCATGATGAAATGGCAGAGCACATTTAATGGGCCAAATAGTCTAATTCCGCTCCTATATCTTATGGTCTTATGGTAGTATGGTTTCATATAGATGTGCCCAATGGTTGGGAAGGCTTTACCCATGATGTCCTGGTCCAAATCCAATTCAGGATTTTCCATTCAAAGACATTGGAGTTTCCATATCAGGCCATGATGCAGCAAGTCAATATACTGTACACCACGCATCTATAGAAGTTTGTCAGAAGTTTAGATATCATGCTGCATTTCCGCAGCTCCTAAGGAAGTAGAGGTGCTGCCATAAAACACACAGTAAAAGTTTCTGTGGACGCTAAAAAAGGAAAAACAAAATCAGCACAAATTAACATTTTCCTTTCAGACTAGGATAGGGAAAAAAAAGAATGTAGAAGTGGCAGGAATATTAAACAGATACTTAGTGTCGAGAAATTGATTATCAGTATCTCAAAGCATCTTCAGCCTCTCACTGCCACTGTCAGAAATTTCCAAAGGCTTCAAAAAGGCATCAATCATACTGGTGCCCAAGAAGAAGAGGGTGATCTGCCTTAATGACAACCGCCTGGTAGTGATTAAGTGCTTTGAGAAGTTAATCATAGCCAGAATTAACTCCTGCCTGAATAAGGACCTGGGCCCACTTCAATCTGCCAACTGCCACACCAAGTCTGCAGCAGATAAAACCTTACTGGCTCTCCACTTGTTTCTGGAGTACCCAAACAACAGTAATACCTCTCAGGCTGCTGTTCACCTATTACAGCTTGGCTTTCATCACCACCATCCCCTCAGTACCAATGAATATGCTTCAAAACCTGGGCCTCTATACCTCCCTCTGCAATGACCTCCTCATCAATAGATCCAGTTAGTGCAGATCTGAAGTAACATCTCCTCACTAATGACAATCAACTCAGAAGCACCTCAAGGATGTGTGTTTTGCTCACTGCTCTACTCTCTCTAAAAGCACAACTGTGTGGCTAGGCACAACACAAATGGCAGCTATAAATTTACTGATGACACTGCTGCTGTTGGCAGAATCTCAGATGGTGAAGAGGAGGTATATAGGAGCAAGGTAAATCACCTAGTTAGGTTGTGTCATAAGACAAAACTTGGAATCAAAACAAGTAAGACCAAGAAGATGATTGTGGAGTTCAGGAAGTGGAAATCACAGGTTCAAAGGTTCATTTATTATGTAAGTACACCACTTGAAATTCTTCTTCTCCGGGTAGCCATGAAACCAAGAAAGAAAAGAAAGGCAGTACGACCATCAACTGTGGCTGACAAGGGAAGTCAAAACTATTGTAAAAGCAAAATAAAAGACATAAAACAAAGCAAAAATTTGTGGGAAGATAGAGGATTGGTAAGTTTTTAAATACCTACAGAGAGCAACTAAAAAAATAATTAGAAAGGAAAATATGAAATATGAAAGCAAGCTAGCAAATAATATCAAAGTGGATAGTAAAAGATTTTCAAGTATGCTAAAAATAAAAGAGAAATGAGAGTGGTCATAGGACTGTGAGAAAATGACGCAGGAGAAATAGTAACGGGGGACAAAGAGATGGCTGATGAACGAAATGAGTATTTTGCATCAGTCTTCATTGTGGAAAACATTAGCAGTATGCTGATGTTGTAATGAGTGAAGGAAGAAAAGTGGATGCAGTTACTATTACAAGAGAGAAGGTGCTCAAAAAGCTGAAAGACCTAAAGGTACATAAGTCACCTGGACCAGATGAACTTCACCCTAGGGTTCTGAAAGAGGTAGCATTAGGGATTGTGGTGGCATTAGGAATGATCTTTCAAAATTCATTGGACTCTGGCATGGTGCCAGAGGACTGGAAAACTGCAAATGTCACTCCACTCTTTATGAAAGGAGGAAGGCAGCAGAAAGGAAATTATAGACCAGTTAACCTGACCTCAGTGGTTGGGAGGATGTTGAAGTAAATTGTTAAAGATGAGGTGATAAAGTACTTGGTAACACAGGACAATATAGTATAAAGTCAGCATGGTTTTTTTCAGGGAAAATCTTGCCTGACGAAACTGTCGGAATTCTTTGAGGATATTTCAAGTAGGACAGATAAAGGGGATGTAGTGGATGTTGTATATTTGGATTTTCAGAAGGCCTTTGACAAGGTGTCATACATGAGGCTGCTTACCAAGTTAAGAGCCTATGGTATTACAGGGAAGTTACTAACATGGTTAGGGCATTGGCCGATTGGAAGGAGGCAGCAAGTGGGAATAAAAGGATCCTTTTCTGGTTGGCTGCCAGTGACCAGCGGTGTTCCGCAGGGGTTAGTGTTGGGACCACTTCTTTTTCTGCTGTATATAAATGATTTAGATGACGGAATTAATGGCATAATTGCCAAGTTTGTAGATGATATGAAGATTGCTGGAGGAGCAGGTGGTGTTGAGGAAATCGGTAGGATGCAGTAGGAGTTAGACAGAGTAGGAGAATGGGTAAGAAAGTGGCAAATGAAATACAATGTTGGGAAATGCATGGTCATGCACTTTGGTAGTAGAAATAAATAAGCGGACTATTTTCTAAACAGGGAAAACAATCCAATAATCTGAGATGCAAAGAGACTTGGGAGTCCTTGTGCACAACACCCTAAAGGCTAACTTGCAGGTTGAGTTGGTGGTGTTAGCATTCATTTCAAGAGGTCTAGAATACAAGCGCAAGGATGTGATGCTGGGGCTTTATGAGGTATCTGTGAGGCCTCACCTTGAGTATTGTGAACAGTTTTGGGCCCCTCATCTTAGAAAAGATGTGCTGGCATGGGAAATGGTCCAGGGGAGGTTCACAATGATGATTCCAGGAATGAAAGGGTTATCATATGAGGAACGTTTGTTGGCTCTGGGTCTGTGTTCACTGGGATTCAGATGGATGAACAGGGATCTCGTTGAAACCTTTCGAATGTTGAAAGGCCTAGACAGAGTAGATGTGGAAAGGATGTTTTCCATAGTGGGAGAATCTAGGACAAGTGGGCACAGCCCCAGGATAGAGGGGCGCCCTTTCAAAACAGAGATGCAGAGAAATTTCTTTAGACAAAGGGTGGTGAATTTGTGGAATTTCTTGCCACATGCTGCTGTGGAGGCCAGGTCGTTGGGTGTACTTAAGGCAGAGATTGATAGGTTCTTGATTGGACATGACATCAAAGGTTACGGGAAGATGGCTGGGAATTGGGGTTGAGGAGGAGGAAAAAAAAAGGATCAGCCATGTTTGAATGGAGTAGTAGACTCGATGGGCCAGATGGTCTAATTCTGCTCCTATGTCTTATGGTCTTATGATCATCAATCCCCCCAAAACCCCCTTCTCCTCACAAAAAAGCGAATAAAAATGGATCGGGCACATCAATCGCCAAATCCCCTTGACCAGCACATACAAAAAAAACCAGAAATGGAACAGGCACATCGACCCACAAATCCCTCCTCCTGCACCAATAAATGAACAAAACAGAATAGGTGCATCGAACCCCCCCCCACCCCCCAACCAAACCTTCCTTTCTCACAAAAAATGAACAAAATGGGACAGGCATGTCTACCCCCAAACCCTTCCTCCCACACAAAAAAACATACAAAATGGAATAGACAAGTCGATACACAAATCCTCCCACAATAAAAAACAAGAAATATCGTGCAAAAAACACAGAATATACAAAATCATAAGACTGAAAACATGTCTATAGTCCAAGTCCTCGTCCAAAGCACAGAAATACTAAACAACACGCACTAGGCCCAGTGGCAGACCATTCCCTGTCTGCAGCAGAGCCATTGAAAAGACAGGCAGCCAGACCCCATCCTCCACGCTCACCTCAATATTTCAATCTCCCTCGTCAGTTTAATTGGCAAATAATGGAAGCTTTAATCGGCACAATGGAGTCAAACAACGAATTGTACCCCATCCTTTAGCCTTCACGCACACTATCTTGATTTCCTGGAATCCTCTCAGAGACTGCAGAATACTGAAGCATCCAAATGATCTCCAAGCTTCTGCATTCACCTCAATGTTCAAATCTCCATTGTCGCTTTAATTGGAGAACAATGGAAGTTTTAACTGGTGAAGTGGAGTTGAACATTGGCTCGCAGCCTGCCCACTATGAGGTTCTGGAATCCTCTCTTGGAGACTGCAGAGTGCTGGAACACCCAAACAATCTCCAAACAGCAGATCACAGGCTCCAACAGCTCTAGAATCACATCCAAGATAAAAGACAAATGTAAAAGACATAAAAAAGTGAAATATATGGTTTCATGATCTATACGGGGGTGTTGACTGAAGGAGCGTTCTATGCAAGTGCCATTTTGACTGGATATAGACTTCATATATAAACCAAACAACTTCATGTTCCTGGGCACCAACAACTCATGGGATCTAGCCTGGACCAAGACAATTTTGCAAAGTTGAGGTCCGGTAGATCCCTAAGGCACATATTTGTCCACACAGGTCTTGAAGAAAAGGGTTTTAGTTATCAAGTTTACAATGTTGTATCAAACCTCATCATCCTTTGGACAAAAGTGATCTCTGTCCTCTTATATGCTTCTGAGACCTGGATTATCTGTACTAGGCATCTCTAGGCACTGAAGCTACACCACCAATGTTATCCCTATAAAATACTCCAAATTTACTGAAAGTAAATGGGGAACAAAGAGCAGAGTTCTATCTTTGGAAGACATCACTGGCAACGAGCACTGGGTTATTCTCATTTGACTGCATCAGACAGACCATGTTGTTTGCCTGCCTGACTTCTTTCTTTCATAAGTCCTGATGAAGGGTCTGTGCGCACATCTTCTGTTTGCTCTATCCCATAGATGTGGCCTGGCCTGCAGAGTTCCTCCAGCATGTTGTGTGTGTTACTTTGGATTTTCCGCAAAGGGGAGATTTTCTCGTGTTTGTGACCCTACATGGAGACTCTTTCCTGATATTCAATATTTCATGTCTGCCCCAGGCGTTGAGACTGTGATTCTGGATAACCCAGCCAAGGGGAAACATCTAGTCTGCTACTACCATGACATCTCTTAAACACTCTAGTGGAGAACTGAGATCCTGAGGTGCACAAGACTGAGACAGACAGATAAATCTGCTGGTTGAGTTGTGTCGCAACAACAATGGTGAACTCAAGGTCAATGACTTGACTGTGGACTCAGGAAGGGGAAGTTCAGGGAACACACAACAGTCCTTGTTGAGTGGTCAGCAGTGGAAAGAGTGAGCCGTTTCATGTTCCGGGCTGTCAGCAGCTCTGAGGATCTATCCTGGGCCCAACATATTGATGCAATTATGAAGAAGGCATTTCAGCAGCTATATTTCATTAGGAGTTTGAGGAGACTGGGCCAGCTGGTGGAGCAATGACATCAGCGCCAGACTCTGGAATGAAGGTTCCCGGGTTTGAATCCAGTTGGAGCCACTCTCGAGTACGCTTTCCACCCGTGCCGGGCTGAGTGTCAAGATTGCAACTTGACCTCGTAAAATAAAGGGAAAAGTACTGCAAAATACTGTCTGTGTGAGGAGTGGTGTGCCACACAGTCTCTCTCTCGATCCGCACCTTGTAAAGGCTTGAAAAAGACATCATCCCACCAACATCACGCACGCACGCACGGATGCATGCACACACACGCAGACGCACACGGCAAAAAAAAAGGAGTTTGAGGAGATCTGTTATGTCTACGTAAATTTCTACAGGTGATGGCATTTTAACTGGTTGCCTCGCCGTCTGGTTTGGAGGGGCCACTGTACAGGATCAAAAAAACGCTGCAGGAGGTTACAATTCCAGCCAGCTCCATCATTGGCACTAGTCTCCACAACATCAACAACATCTTCAAAAGGCAATGCCTTTAAAAGGCAGCATCCATCATGAAGGACCCCCATCACCCAGGACTTGCTCCCTTCTTGTTACTACCAACAGAGAGGAGGTACTGGAGCCTGATGCCACACACTCAATGTTTTAGAACCGGCTTCTTCCCCTCAGCCATCAGATTTCTGAACAGACGATATACAATGAACATTATCTCATTACTTTTTGTCCTTTTGCACTACCTAATTTTATAAACATATATTTCTTATTGTAACTTAAAATATATGTTATGTCTTGTAATGTACTGCTGCTGCAAAACAACAAATTTAATGACATATTTCGGTGATAATAAACCTGATTGTGATTCTGATGTTGATGCTGATGCAGATTCAGATTCTGCTCTGTGGTATTCAAGCTCTCCAAAGTGAGCTTCATCCCTGGAAATCTGCTACAGAGCAATCAGCTGAGAAACAGAAGGGGTAGGAAAGAGAACAGGGAGAGGAAATAAGACAGCAGCCCAGGTGGCATCTTCCGCTGTAATGACAGCCTGTGGAGAACACAAACTTTTTCTCTGCAGTGCGGTTATCACATTTACCTCACATGCGAGAGGTCCCCTGTTTGATCCTGGACAGAAATATAATATTGACTGTGCTCCAGATTTTCCAGGAACACCTTAGAGCTACATTGTTGGAGTAGAAACAAGTTAATTCATTCCTGAAAGACTGCAGACGTAGATGATATGCATGTTCCCAGTTCTAAAGCCTGTAAAGGCACAGAGCATCAAATTTAACAAAATCTGTTTTAATAAATCACATCATAAAGCTTAAAAAGTTTTTCTTCAGAATCAATCAATATCTTTCACCCCAGAATTACATTGATGGACTCAGATAATTAAAGCAAAACTTAAGTCAATAAACATTTGTAAATTTAGCCGAGTAGCCCAAGTTTCCACTTGTTCCCTCAACAAAATGAACGTGTGACAAGAAGATTGATTTCAGTACCCAGAAGTCCGACTCACAGCACAGAAATTTAACCATCCAGAAGTGACACTTGCCATGTTGATGGCAAATACTTCATCACCTCAGTATTCAAGTAAAATAAATTTCTCTTCAGAGCCCCACAAATCCAACATTTTTAAGCTCATTATGTACTGGAAGGTCATTTTGTGTTAGCATGGATAGTGAACTTAGAAAAGGGGATTGAAGTGCATTGGTTGATAAGATTACTTCAATACGTTTTAAGGAATTGGACTGTTATTCATGAAAATTATTTCTCAAGTATATTTGGAAATATATTTTATGGTGATAGCTTGATTTAAATAGATAAGTTTAAAATAATTTCAAGTCTCACACACAAAATGTTCGACGAACTTAGCAGGCCAGGCAGCATCCATGGAAAAGAGTAAACAGTCGACGTTTCGGACCGAGTCTCTTCATCAGGACCCATCTGCAGTT
The DNA here is from genome assembly GCF_030028105.1 of Mobula birostris. Taxonomy (NCBI): domain Eukaryota; kingdom Metazoa; phylum Chordata; class Chondrichthyes; order Myliobatiformes; family Myliobatidae; genus Mobula; species Mobula birostris. Next base: position 22,914,065 of record NC_092370.1, on the reverse strand, counting down.
TTCCCTTGTTTATAATTTCAAGTCTGTTTGGTGTTAAGCGAGGGAAGAAATACTATGTTTCTAATAATATTTTAAATTATTATATCCTTGAACAAAATGTAGTAATATTAGCAAGGATACAGCACAAATATACACACTAGGTACATTAATATTTTAAAATATGTATTTGAAAATACTGCATGACTTCTGCAGACGCTGGAATCATCAGTCCTGGTGAAGAGTCTTGCCCGAGATGTTGAATGTTTATTTATTTCCGTAGTTGCTGCCTGACCTGCTGAGTTCCCCCAGTATTTTGTGTGCGTTGCTTCAGATCTGATTTCTTTGCGCACTTTCAATGAACATAACATGCTCATACCCTTTTCAATATTACACTCAGTGCCCAGTTTGGAAAGAACTGCCATCCAGAGCACTTAGACAACTGAATACAACCGATCTTCTACATTTTACTAGTTAATCACCATATCCACAAGATAATTCAGGGTGTCAGTTTGCTTCAGTTCCTTAATGGATCTGTGAATTTATAAAATCACTTCTGTGGCACAGTAGTAAATATATTTTAAAGCTAATGCATTATTTACTGCAATGCACTTTGGGTCTGCAGTTATAAAAGCAAAGCTAGGAATAGAGGGTTCTTCTTTTTCTTTCAGATGGGTTGTTTCTGACAGTTGCTCATGGCAATGGCGTTGAGGATATGTCTTTCTTTCTTTTTCAATCTTTTTATTAATTTCAAAATACAGAAACAAAACATAGCAATAATACAAATAGTAGGAGATATATTGTTACACTTAAAAAAAGTAATTGCAAAACCAAGTAGTGGAAATTAACAAAGCTCCCAAACATGTAGAACTAACCACGGATAATACAAAGCAAAAAAAAACTGGAAAAAAGACATGAAAAAGAAAAAAAAAACAAAACAAAAAAAAACCCATCTCCAAAGAAAAACAAAATTAATCAACTAAACTAAAAGACTTGGGCAAAGCTAACAATTTAAAAATGGAAAAGAAGAAAACCTTAGTGTCGACGACTCCATTCCCCTCCAACAACAGTACAGAGAGATAAAACAAGTTTGGAAATGATCAAATTACATCAAATGAAAATGCTGAATGAATGGCCTCCAAGTTTTTTCAAACTTACTGGAAGGGTCATAAACTGCACTTCTAATTTTCTCCAAATTCAAACACACCATAGTTTGTGAAAACCAATGAAATACGGTAGGAGGGTTAATCTCTTTCCAATTCAACAAAATGGACCTTCTAGCTATTAAAGTAAGAAATGCAATCATCCTTCGTGATGAAGAGGTTAAATTATTTAAGTCTATCATTGGTAGTCCAAAGATAGCAATAATTGGATAAGGTTGTAAGTCTATATTTAGGACCGTTGAAATAATATCAAAAATATCTTTCCAATATTTCTCCAACAAGGGACATGACCAAAACATGTGGGTTAAAGAAGCTATCTCGGAATGGCATCTGTCACATATTGGATTAATATAAGAGTAATAACGAGATAGAGGATATGTATGGTTTACTTTACTATATCAGTATATATTCAGCACATATACTGAATATAATGAGTGTGCCTAAGCCTTTTGGACAGTACTATCTGTATGTATACACACCTAAGACTTTTGTACAACACTGCAATGTGATGTAATCTAAAATGTGCTTAAAGTTCAATGCATGAAGAGTGAATCTCTAACTCACAGTAGTGCCTTCAGCCTAGCCTCTATGCCTACAGCACACCTAAATGGGATATTGTATTGACTGTGCAAGACATCCTTAATTTGTCTGAAATATTATAATTCCTGTTCTGAACCATTGAGATTTATTCTGTGAGCTTTTTCTGACTAAAAGTGGTTTGGCCTTTTGCAAACCAACCTGCCATTTCAAGTAGAAGGGTAAACTCGATGTAGTTCTAATATCAATAGAGAATTTAGTTTAATTGTGCAATTTCAATTATATGACAATGGAAGTGATTTGAACCTACAAAGCTATTTGTGACAGTTAGGCTAGTTTTCATCACGTCGCTGTCTGCATCTGCGGCACTTCTCTTTGCAAAGTCAAAACTGATTTTAAACAGGGTAGACTTACATTCACTGGCCACTTCATTAGATTCACCTGCACACCTGCTTATTAATGCAAATATCATGTGACAGCAACTCAATGCATAAAAGCATGCAGACATGATCAAGAGGCTCAGCTGTTGTTCAGACCAAACATCAGAATGGGGAACAAATCTGATCTATGTGACTTAGCCCATGGAAAAATTGTTGGCACCAGATGGGGTGCTTTGAGTATCTTAGAAACTGCTGATCTTCTAAAATTTTCACATACAGCAGTCCCTATAATTTACAGAAAATGGTGCGAGATATAAAAAAAAATCATCCACTGGATGGTAGTTCTGTGAGTAAAAATGCCTTGTAAACGAGAGAGGTCAGACTGGTTCAATCACGCATTAAAACAGCAGTGTGCCCAAGAGCACCTCTCAATGTACAACACGTTGAGCCTTGAAGTGGATGGGCTACAACAGCAGAAAACCATGAACATACGCTCAGTGGCCATTTTAATGGGTACAGGGTGTACCTAATAAAGTGGCCACAGAGTGTATTTTTAGTGGACTTAGCTTGTTACGACACTTGGGTCCTTGCTGAGGCGCAAGTTGAATGAACTGCGTGGTTGACACAAACTGAGTGCAAGAGTCAGTAAATAAGCTGGCATACTACCTGAACAGGTACCACAGCTATGGGCTAACTGCATTTTCAACCTGTCACTGTTACGAGTGGAAGTTTCCACTTGCTTCAAAAGGGCAACAATTATACCAGTGCCTAAGAAGAATAATATAAGCTGCCTTAATGACTATCACCCAGTAGCGCTCACCTCAACAGAGATGAAATATTTTGAGAGGTTGGTCATGACTAGACTGAACTCCTGCCTCAGCAAAGTCCTGGACCCATTGCAATTTGCCTATCACCACAATAGGTCAATGTCAGACGCAATCTTAATGGCTCTGCACACAGCCATAGACCACCCGGACCTTACAAACACCTATGTTGGGATGCCGTTCATTAACTATAGCTCAGCATTTAACACCGTCTTCCCCCAATCCTAATTGAAAAGTTACAGAAGCTGGGCCTCTGAACCTCCCCCTGCAATTGAATCCCAAACTTCCTAACTGGAAGACCACAATCAGTGCGGATTTATACTAACATCTCCTCACTGACGATCAGCACTGGTGTACCTCAGGGGTGTGTGCTTAGCCCACTGCTGTACTCTCTCTATACCCATGACAGCATGGCTAGGCATAGCTCAAATACCATCTATAAATTTGCGGATGATACAACCACTGTTGGTCGAATCTCAGCTGGTGACGAGAGGACGTACTGGAGTGAGATGTGCCAACTAGTGGAGTGGTGTTGCAGCAACAACCTGGCACTCAACATCAGTAAGACGAAAGAGCTGATTGTGGACTTTAGGAAGGGTAAGATGAAGGAACACATGCCAAACCTCATTGAAGGATCAGAAGTGGAGAGAGTGAGCAGCTTTAAGTTCCTGGGTGTCAAGATCTCTGAGGACCTAACTTGGTCCCAACATATCGATGCAATTATAAAGAAGGCAAGACAGTGGCTCTACTTTATTAGGTTTTTGAAGAGATTTGGTATGCCAACAAAAATATTCAAAAACTTCTATAGATGTACTGTAGGGAGCATTCTGACAGGCTGCATCACTGTCTAATATAGGAAGGCTACCGCACAGGACCAAAAAAAGCAGCAGAGGATTGCAAATTTGAGTACTAGTCTACAAAGTACCCAGGACATCTTTGGGGAACAGTGTCTCATAAAGGCAGCATCCATGATTAAGGACCCCCAGAACCCAACATGCTATGTTGTCAATGTTACCATCAGGTAGGAGGTACAGAAGCCTGAAGGCACACACTCAGTAATTCAGGAACAGCTTCTTCCCCTCTGCTACCTCACTTTTTTAATATATATTATTTCTATTTTTGCATGATTTTTAATCTATTTATTATATGTATACTGAAATTTATCTATTTATTTATTTATTTATTTATTTTCCCTTCTTCTTCTTCTTCTTCTTCTTCTTCTTCTTCTTCTTCTTCTTCTTCTTCTTCTTCTTCTTCTTCTATATTATGTGCTGCTGCAGCTTAGTTAACAAATTTCACGACACATGCCGGTGATAATAAACCTGCTTCTGATTCTGATTCTGATATCAGAATCTCTGTCCCATTTTTGGGGAATACACGTATGACCACCTCAGTCCTTGTCACTTTGATTCATAGATTGTTTTCATTTGTGACAATTGCTCCCAATGAGAGTTTCCTGAATTAGATTATTAGTTATGACAATCCAAGAGAAAGAGTATGAACTATAACAGCCAGTATACAGATGTGGCTTTTATACTTACGTTCCTCTGACTCCCAGCAGGTTGGGCTTTGCAACTACCTGATTTGCCACTCAAAGACCACAACAGAGTTTGAATGCCTCAACACACAGAGAATATAATCATTTACCAAAATCTCATAGCATATAATTAGTCTCCTTGGACAATTTAATCTTCTTCCCAGATGTTTGAGTTAGTAATATTTCTTGATTTCCTATCATGCAAAACTCAAGACATTTAACAAGAAAAACTACCCACTATCCACTGTGCAAATCTGATTTTGTTTTTTTTTAAGTTTTTTTTCCAAATCTACCGTATGTTTTGGAAATTTCAGAAATACACTGCTAATTTTGTTTGGATCAGAATATAAATAGTTGTTAGGATCCACTATTTGGTCTGTGTGTATGGTTGAAAAGACAATGGTATGAAGTTCCTATCTGTGGGATTATTTTTAAGTACCTTAAAAACAGTGTTGCTTCAACCACTCATTCTCTAGACTTGTCTGAATTAAATTGCCCGTTCACATCATTTAGTGCTGTATTAAGGACACTTCTGTGATATGGAGCTGAGCCCACCAGCAATATTGTTGACTTTTCCAAAGTAATTTAATTTACGAGTCTAATACAGCTCATGTCATTCAGCATCAGATTAAAACTTGCTTTGTTGCCATTCCCTACTATTATCTGGTTGTGTTTGTTCGTTTGTAAAAAAACTCGGTTTGAAATCAAGAGCCACACACATCAAAGTTGCTGGTGAACGCAGCAGGCCAAGCAGCATCTGTAGGAAGAGGTGTTGAAATCAAGAGTGTAGTTTTGAAATGCATGAAACTTTTTCCCCATTAGTTTTATAGCAATGTAAAGAGGAACAAGGTGCTTGAAAAAGTATTCACTTCCACAACTATTTTCATATTTTACTGCCTCATTTTCTAAATTTAAAATATATTAATATAGGATTTTGAGCTCATCTAAAATAATATTGTACATCATGTCAAATCAAAACAAATTCCAAAACTTGTCAACAATTTACCAAGAATTAAAAAACAAAATAATGAGGGTGTAAAAGTATATACTAGGAGATGAATGCCTTTGAATGGTTGATATTCCAGTTGTTTAATTTTTAGTGTTTCATGCTTTACAACTTTCACTGTTATTTAAGGAGCGTGTGATTCACAAATAAAAGTTCTCAGTTAAATTGGTCAAAATCCCTGGTTATAATACACATTTACAATATGTGAAGAAAGGGTTGGGGACTGAATACTTTTACAGAGTACTGTAAGTGGTCAGGAAACAATCCAGTGATAAAATAGAGTCACAAAATGGCAGCTAAAAAAAATAAAACTTAATGAATAAAGAAAAATTGAATTGCTAATATAGCAATGTCAATAAATCCAGCTTTTCAGTGGACAACGGGAGGCAAGAATCCATACAGGAAGTCTGGGACAAAGTTACATATAAAAAGAAAGCTTTGGTAGGACTAATCAAAACAGGACATACATGGTAAATGGTAGGACATTGAAGAATGCAGTAGAACAGAGGGATCTAGGAATAATGGTGCATAGTTCCCTGAAGGTGGAATCTCATGTGGATAGGGTGGTGAAGAAAGCTTTTTGTATGCTGGCCTTTATAAATCAGAGCTTTGAGTATAGGAGTTGAGATGTAATGTTGAAACTGTATAAGGCATTGGTAAGGTCAAATTTGGAGTATTGTGTACAGTTCTGGTCACCGAATTATAGGAAAGATGTCAATAAAATTGAGAGAGTACAGAGGAGGTTTACTAAAATGTTGCCTGGGTTTCATCTCCTAAGTTACAGAGAAAGGTTGAACAAGTTAGGTCTCTATTCTTTGGAGCGTAAAAGGTTGAGAGGGGACTTGATAGAGGTGTTTAAAATTATGAGGGGGATTGATAGAGTTGAGGTGGATAAGCTTTTTCCATTGAGGGTGGGGGAGATTCAAACAAGAGGACATGAGTTGAGAGTTAAAGGGCAAAAGTTTAGGGCTAACATGAGGGGAAACTTCTTTACTCAGAGAGTGGTGGCTGTGTGGAACGAGCTTCCAGCAGAAGTGGTTGAGGCAGGTTTGATGCTGTCATTTAAAGTTAAATTGGATAGATATATGGACAGGAAAGGAATGGAGGGTTATGGGCTGAGTGCAGGTCAGTGGGACTAGGTGAGAGTAGGAGTTCGGCACAGACTAGAAGGGCCGAGATGGTCTGTTTCCGTGCTGTAATTGTTATATGGTTATATGGTTCACAATTAATTATTGCAGGATCTAACAAGAAATGAGGGGGTGGAATAGTGGTGAGGCTGTAACTGTACTAAATAGAGATAATATAATAACAGGAAATGGCTGATTTATAATCCCTATGTATTTTACTAGATATTAGGACATACATTTTTGCCACAATAGGAGGAAATATGTCAAATTATGGATAAAATAAATAAACATAAAATAATAATTGTGGGAGTATTTCACTACATTCACACTGAGACATATCCTAGGGTGCACACCATTAGTGATGTAACCGGGGGTCTTCAGTTGTTTCGGATTTTTCAACATCAGACACTCTCACCCAGACAACCCAGCCAGCGTTGTTCAGGCCTTGGCTTGTGTCCCAGCAGCTTTGGTCCACGGGTCACAGCTCTTGACCAATAGCTATCTGGAGGTTCACTCAGCACCCACTGTGATGCTCCTGATGGCTCTTGTCTTTGCAGCCCTTGTTGTCTGTATGTCTGATTGTCCACCTATCTAATCATCCATCTACCTATCTCTCTATCTAATCGCTCTATACATAAGAGGCAATTCCGGCCCTTTGAGACACACCACCCACTATCACCCCGATTTAATCCTTGCCTATTCACGGAACAACCTACCAACCTCTGCGTCTTTGGACTGTGGGAGGAAGCCAGAGCACCCGGAGGAAACTCACGCGGTTACGGGGAGAATGTACAGACTCCTTATAGGCAGCAGTAGGAATTGAATCCATGTCACCTGTACTGTAAAAAGCATTGTGCTAACCACTACACAACCATGCCACCCATGCCAAAGAGAGAGTAGGCTCTGCAGAACGAGCAGCCAGTCAAACCTCCACACCCCACTTTATCCCCTCCACTCCTGCCCCTGCACTGCTCTAGCAGTTCCTGGTATTTGACTTTCTTATACTCAAACACCTCCGCAATCCAGTCTTCCCAGGGAACTGTCAGTTCTAACATGCTTCAAGGTACACACATCAAAGTTGCTGGTGAACGCAGCAGGCCAGGCAGCATCTCTAGGAAGAGGTGCAGTCGACGTTTCAGGCCGAGAGGGTCTCTGCCTGAAACGTCGACTGCACACCTTCTTAGAGATGCTGCCTGGCCTGCTGCGTTCACCAGCAACTTTGATGTGTGTTGCTTGAATTTCCAGCATCTGCAGAATTCCTGTTGTTTATGCTTCAAGGTACGTGGGAAATCAAGGTAGTAAAAGTTCATTCTCAATATAGTGTGTATGATTCCATTCCTCTCCGGACTGTTAAATCTCTGACTTGAGAAGGAACATTATTGGATTCAGTAATTGGAAATTACTCCAAGCTGACGAGAGAAAGAATCCTAGGGGAACATCTACATCTATCGTCTATCTATCTAATCATCGATCTAATCATTCAATGAACATGACCATTTGTTAAATATTGAACAGCCACAATCAGTCCCAGTCAATTGTGGCAGCAGTACATTGCATTACATGCATACAAAGTAGTACAAAAAGAGAGAGCAAAAGTTGTGAGGTAGTGGTCATGGGTTCAATGTCTATTCAGAGATTGAATTGACTTTATTTCTTACATCCTTCACATACATGAGGAGTAAGAATCTTTACATTACGTCTCCATCTAAATGTGCAATGTGCAATCATAGTAGTTTATAATAAATAGAGCAGTCAATATAATGTAGAGTACACTCAAGTCAGTGTGAGTTCATCAGTCTGATGGCCTGGTGGAAGAAGCTGTCCCAGAGTTTGTTGGTCCTGGCTTTTATGCTGTACTGTTTCCTGGATGGTATCAGCTGGGATAGCAGTTTCAATGGCTTGGGTCCCCAATGATCCTTTGGGCCCTTTTTACACACCTGTCCTTGTAAATGTCCTGAATTATGGGAAGTTCACAACTACAGATGCGCTAGACTGTCCGCACCACTCTCTGCTGAGTCCTGTGATTAAGGGAGGTACAGTTCCCACTCCAGTCAGTCAGGATGCTCTCAATTGTGCCCCTGTAGAAAGTTCTTAGGATTTGGGGGCCCATGCCAAACTTCCTCAACCGTCTGAGGTGAAAGAGGCGCTGTTGTGCTTTTTCGCCACACAGCTGGTGTGTACAGACCATGTGAGGTCCTCGGTGTTGTAGATGCCAAGGAATTTGAAGCTGTTCACCCTCTCAAATCCAGATCCATTGATGTAAATAGGGGTTAGCCTGTCTCCATTCCTCCTGTAATCCACAACCAGCTCCTTTGTTTTTGCGACATTGAGGGAGAAGTTGTTTTCTTGTCACCACTGTGTCAGGGCGATGACTTCTTCCCTGTAGGCCACCTCTTTATTGTTCAAGATAAACCTGATAGCAGAGAGGAAGTATCTATTCCTGAATCAATGAGTGTGTTCCTTCAGACTCCTGTACCTCCTCCCTGATGGTAGCAATGAGAAGGGGGCATGTTCTGGGTGATGGGGGTCCTTAATGATGGATGCCACCTTTTCATGGCATTGGTCCTTGAAGATTATTTGAGTTGAGTATAATGTTCTCCTAAGGGATTGTCTATTGTTGGTTCCTCAAGCGGCTGAAGAGGCAAATCTGGGATGCACATGTTCTGGTGCAGCGTGGACATGAGGGAGCGGTGGCTGTGGCTAGAGGTTGAGACTTATGGTTGTTCGGTCTCCCTTTTGGCAGTTGCTGCTTGTTCTCAGTGGCACAGCGGAGTTCGTTCTCATGTAGCGCAGATGTGTCTAAAACAGTAGAGTACAAAATCACTATGAGGTAGATGGCGAGGTCAAGAATCCATCTTATTGTACTAGGAACCAGTTAATAGTCTTTATAACATGGGGGTAGAAACTGTCCTTGTGCCTGGTGGTATGTGCTTTCAGGCTTTTGCATTTTCTGCTCAATGGAAGATGGGAGAAGTGAGAATGTCTGGAGTGGGCAGCGTCTTTAATTATGCTGGCTATTTTACTGAGAGAGTGAAAAGTACAGGCAGAATCCATAGAGGGGAGGCTGTTTTCAATGATGTGCTAATAAACAGAATGTTGTGGTCACGTGCAGAGCATAGAACATAGAACATAGAATAGTACAGCACATTACAGGCCCTTCAGCCCACAATGTTGTGCTGACCCTTAAACCCTGCCTCCCATATTATCCCCCACCTTAAATTCCTCCATGTACCTGTCTAGTAGTCTCTCAAATTTCACTAGTGTAACTAAGATGTCATTATACATCCAGACTGGATGCTTTCTACAGTGCATTGAAAAAATTGGTAAAGGTCGGTGGGTCAATGGTCAATAGACTTTTGAGGAAGTAGAGGTGTGAAGTAGAAAGAATAGTGAGGAATATTTTTTAAAGATGAAGAATGATATCTGACAAAACATATCCAATTAAATATCAAGAACAACTCTCCAGCAACGACACTACCTGGATGAAAAAAGAAATCAGTGAAAACCTGGAACAAAGAAAGTCATGTACTGAATAACATATGAGACCATAAGACCATAAAACCATAAGACCTAGGAGCAGAATAAGGCCATTTGGCCCATCGAGTATGTTCCATCATTTCATTATGGCTGATTTATTATCCCTCTCAACCCCATTCTTCCGCCTTCTCCCCACAACCTTTTCACCCTTACTAATCAAGAACCTGTCAAACTGTCAGGACAATGACCAAATGATTTATGAAAAATAAATCAGGAAAATGTCATAGAAGCAATTTGGAAAACAAAGTGAAAAAATGAAAATGATTCTGATGGGATATAAAAGTAACACGCTGACATATGAAAAAATATCAGAAAATGCTGGCAATTACTTGCAGAGCAAAGATCAGAGAATTCAAAAGGCAATTGAAGTGAAACATGAATTCTGTTCCTCCCTCCACTGGAGTACTTGCCAAACATTCGCAGGATTCATTTGTGATATCTTGCTTTTATAAAGGGTAATATACTGAAAAGACAATGCAGAAAACAACACAGTAAGCTCACAGTGAAATGGGGTCAACATTAAATGATTACTATATCATTTAACTTCCATACCTTCAAGGCAAACTAATGTAACCAGGTGACCGTTGAATATAATTTTTATTATTAAAGTGCACTTATGTATCCACCTTGGTAATGCTAAAATAGCTGCCCATGCCTTTAAGAGATGTCATAATGTATGTGCAGAGTAGAAAGAAGAGTTACAAGATTCTAGAGAGAATGACGAGTGCTAGTTGTATGGTGAGAAAAGGTGGATAGTATTTGATAATATCCATGTAAGTTCATTTATACTTGTTTTGAATTCTAGAATATCGGTAATTTGACATGCTTTATGTGTGGATGCTTTAGATTTTTGCGAGTAAGGTATCGGCACTGTATAGCAAAGTTCCTTATTGGCTTAGTAGGTTAGTCTTTCTAGTAATTTAACTACAAGGCAATATATTGTAACAGTTCTTGTAGAAATTTATTTTTGTCTCACCTTATTGTTTCATGACTGAATGTGAATGTAATGGAGTAATATGAATATGTTAATCTCTGTTCACATAGCATGAGCGAGGAGAATTTGTTTCAGGGGAATGCCTATGCGTGTTTGGAAGTTAAGCATGTGCATGCCAAAGTGAGTATACCCCTTAATTAAGATGAGGTGCAATTATTCAGATTTTTGATGTTGTGTATAAGGTACAGGGTTGGTGGGATTCTAATGTTGTTTGCGTTTTTTTTCAAAATTGCCACTACTGTATTGGTTTTGTATATTTTGTTTTACTTATTTTCATACTGGATACATAACTAGTGGATATGCAAGTGTGTGGACCAAAATTAAGCTGAGATTGTAACAGCAGGATCTGTGTTTCTTTAATTCATTTTGTTGTCTTTATTTTGATACCCTCTTTCTGTATTAAGACACCTAAAACAAATAAAGGAAGTAAAGACTTGAAAAAGTATTTGTTGTCCTGTGTGTGTATTTTCCCAGTTTACAAAACTAATCTGCTGAAAATGACATAGGAAGATTTTCTTTAAACAAGTTATGGAGGGGGAGGTTCAATGGTTTAAGGGTGCAATTTAAAATCAGAGAATGGAATCTGAAATTCTTGTTCTTCGCAGACATCCACAAAGTTGAAAAAAACACAAAGGATGAATGACAGAAACACCAGAACACCAAAGCCCCCTCCCACCCCCACATACAAGCTGCAGCAAAAGCATCTACCCCTCTCCGCCCTTGCTCCAGCAAAGCACTGACTCTCCCTCCCCCCACCATGCGAGCATGCCAAAACCCACAAAGAGACCATGATCTTGAGTGCATCAAAAAACTGCTGTTCACTCCAACACTTTGACATCTCAGACAGTCTCTCTCTCACTAGTGAGGGAGAGAGAGAGATATATCAATCCTGCAACAAATGAAAGCGGGTGAGAAACCAATTAAACTTTAAAGATCAGGATTGATTACATTTGCAGGAGTTAAAATTGTTAAGGAGATGGTAAATGGATACATTATTATGTAGATCAAAACCCAACAGAAATGAGAGTACTAGCAAAAATCAAATAGCTAGTATCAGTTAAACTTTAAAAAAATGCAAAAAAAAACCTCCAGAGAAACAAACATCACCTAGCTTGAACCTCAGTGGTATGAAAGATTGAGGCCGAGATCTTACTCTTAACATCAGCAAAAATGCTGGCACATATCAGGAAAATGAGATGAAGAGTCCTTGGAAGTGAGTCCATAGGTTGTGGGAACATTTCAATGATGCAGCAAGTGAAGTTGAGTGAATTATTCCCTTTGGTTCAGGAGCCTGATGATTGAGGGGTAATATTTTATCCTGAACCTGGTGGAGTGAGTCCTGCATCTCTTGTACCTTTGTTCTGAATATAGCAATGAGAAGAGAGAATGAATTGGGTGGTAGTGATACCTGATGATAGATGCTGCTTTCCTGCAACAATGTACCGTGTAGATATGCTCAGTGGTGGAGAGAGCTTTACTCATGATGGACTGGACTGCATCCACTACTTTTTGCAGGATTTTGCATTCAAGGGTACTGGTGTTTCTATACCAGGCTTTGAATGAAGCTGCCGGTCCATACGCTCTCTGTTACACATCCATTGAAGTTTGTCAAATGTTTTAGATGTTATACTGAATTTTTGCAAACTCCTAAGGAAGTAGAGGAGCTGCTGTATTTTCTTTATAATTGCACTTGCGTGTTGGGCCCAAGACAGGTCCTCTGAAATGATAAAATGATATATATGTACTTAGATAATAATTTTCCTTTAAACTTTGAGTATGAGAGACATTTAATGTCCTTAACAGATCGTAGGGCTGAAAAGCCAAGGATGGGGAAGGGTGGAATTTAACCTACTGTGAAAGCATTTTTTCAGGCAGAGTCTGCGTGCGTTGATCGTCTTATCAATTTGCAGTTGACTTTATGGAGCAAGATTGTATTAATCAGCTGCTGCAAGAAACAAGAAGCTTCAGGATCAGGTAACAAGTGTGCTCAGATTGATTCACTATCCAGCAAAAGATGTGGGCCAGTGGATTTCTTGAAAGTCTAACGGAACAGATATTCAGATATGGACCATGCCTCAGGTTATTTATTTAGAGATGCAACTTGGTAAAAGGCTCTTCCAGCCCAATGAACCGATGCCACCCAATTATATCCATGTGATCAATTAATCCACTAACCTGTCTGTCTTTGAAATGTGGGTAGAAACCAAAGCACCCAGAGGAAACCCATGCAGTCACAGGGAAAATCTACAAACTTCTTACAAACAATGTCGGGAATTGAACCCGGGTCACTGGCTAACTGCTACACTACTTTGCTCCTGCAGACAATATGTTAAACAAAGGGCTCATCCTGAATTTGAACCCAGAATTCTTCAAATGCTCAGCATTTTACTCCCAAAGCAAGAATCATACCCCTAAACCAACAAGCCACTTAGCGTCATCACTGAGAAAAAGGCTACTGGTGTCAGATTGTCAATGGAAGGCAAAGCTGAGCAGCTTTGTGCCTGGTAGATCTGGTTTAAACTGCACAATCTAGACTTGGGAGACCGCTGCCTAGCCTGTTGATTGACAAGGATGCTGAATATCAAGATCGATAAAGAAGGCAGGGCAGTTATGCTTCACAGAGCCTCTGCTACTCTCCAGAGAGATAATTAACTTTTTGCAGGGCTGTCTGTAAGTCTTCAGGGTTTGACTTCTTCCACTAATTTCCTTGGCTGTCTACTTTCGATGAACAATTGTCTGATGTGCCTAAATGGGACATCTTTGCTATATTCACCTCAACCCCAATGCTCCAATGCAGTGTCTGCAATCTTCTGAGCCCAAACGTGGACAACTTTAATATTTCCTGGATGGAATTTACTTATGGACTGATCATTACCAGTTAACTTTTTAATATACCATTGTAAATTTGGGTGGCAGAGTGGAGACAAGCCTTTACTAAAGGACATGGAAGGCGCTCCTTCCCTCTACTAGCCTACAGGACACCTTTGAACAAGGTGTTACATTTTGTAACTTCAAAACATTAAACTAATCAGAGTGAGCAAGCGATTGAAGAGCAGGTGTCCTGCCGAAGGGTCTCGGCCCGAAACGTCCACTATACTATTTTCTGTAGATGCTGCCTGGCCTGCTGAGTTCCTCCAGCATTTTGTGTGTGGAAACTGATTCAAAGGAAGACATTGGAGTCTGAAATGTAGGTCTAACTTTGAGTTTACTTTAAGCGAGGACCGCATTACCAAGTGGTAGCATAATGACGAATGCAATTAATGTATTTTTACATATAACCCGTAATGAATTATTTAAACAAACAAGAATGTTTAATCAAGCAATATGCAGTGTATATACGATTACTCAAAGATTATTGAAATATTAAATACACAGCATTCCATAAAACATAACACAAGGTGCAGCACCTGTTAGGACCCCTGATCAAGGTCACATGAAGTCATTGGAGCAGGAGGTGGATGGTCACATGAGTAGCTGGTGCATATCATAAGTCCTGGTTATGTGATCTCTGACTCCAGGCAGACAATCCCTGAAGAGTTTTGATAATGGCTTGTGAAGACACCATCCTGAAGAAGGCAATGACAAATGACTTCTGTAGAAAAATTTGCCATGACCAATCATAGTCATGGAAAGACTATGATCCCCACAACACATAATGAACAAACAATTATAAACTTACATAAGATATAACAGGATGCGTAGTGTGTTAAAGTTATTTCAAAGTAATCTATTTGGAATTGTCTGATGTTGTTTGATGGATTCTTTCTGTGCCATTAACTTGCTGCTTACTATTCAATGTTTGGGAAACTTAATATCTAACACAGATTGGCACTATTAATCTTTAGCACAATATATAGTCGGTCCTGATTTACAATTTGAAAGAACAACTCAATCAAGATATATTCTCATGACAATCAATTTGCGAGATTCTAACTCCAAATAATCATATTCAGTTTCCTGAGAAGTATAATTACAAGGACAAGTCTTTTTGATAGAGATTATATGCTGCATGAGAGTAGCAAACATTTAGGGTATAAGCATCGTTGTCATGTGTATGTGAACAAATCAACAGACTTAGATTAAGAAAATATTCTGATAAAAGAAACAATTTCTCATTTTATTCCTGATTCATTATTCAAGCCTTTCTTGTAGGAGTTCCCAACCTGGGGTCCAAGGGACTTCTTGGTTAATGACAGGTGTCCATGGCATTAAAATGTTTGGGAATCTATTATGATGAATGGCAATGCAAGGTTGTCAAAGATTATCTGCCAACCCTGTACTACTGTGGCCTCAGAATTGTAGTTGCTGACTTCACTGTAGCATCTTCATTTGTGACTAGTGACAAGAATGCTTTATTTTGAGACAGGCTTGTACTGTGAAATTATTGGCCGATTAACTTAAAACTGACAGAATAATTTAATTTAGTTCCCTTAATGACTCTCAGGATTGTCTATTCCATTGCCTGGATTTAATTTAAATCTCGAACAGATATGATGGCATAATATTAAAGTAGTCTCACTCAAAATGCCCAGGAGTAATGTTGGATCTCAGTCCAAATAATGGATGTTTTGAAATGTGTTACTGTGATAATCAAACTACATTGCAAATCAAACTTTTAAATTACATTTTAGGATTTTGCATAGGATTACAAAGTATTTTAGGCATTCAAATAGATAATTATTGAAATGAGTTCATTTTGGTATTTATACTCTACATGATGCTTCTTAATCCATTCAATTCTAATATGAAACTGTAACAGATAATAAAAAGAGAAATTGTTGGAAAAACCCAGCAGGTCAGGCAGGATCTATGGAAAGTTAAGTCGAATGGCTGTTAGGATCTAAATCAGAATCAGGTTTAATATCACACCATATATTGTGATGCTTGTTCAGTGGCAGCAGTACATTACAATGCATAATAATAAAAAAGTACTATAAATTACAATTCAAAATATATATTTTAAAATGAATTAAATATGTAGTGCAAAAAGTGAGCAAACAAAGAAAACAGTGATGTAGCTTACATGAGTTCATTGTCCATTCATAAATCTGATAAGGAAGGGAAGAGGCTGTTTGTATGATATTGAGTGTGCGTCTTCAGGCTCCTGTATGTCCTCATTGTAGGCTTTTGCAAATAAGACGACATGAGGCATGACACAGCAGCCCAGAGTCTGATATGAATTGGAGACCGTGGTCAGAGGAGATATCAGATGGGGTGTCAAACCGAGAAGCACAGGTGCTGGTGAACGCCTGAGCCACGTCTGCGGCTGTTGTTGCTACTAGAGGGACGACTTCCAGACATCTGGTGGTATGGCCCACCATGGTAAGGAGGTGTGTGGAACCACAGGATGGAGGGATGAGAGCCAACAAGGTCTACATGGTGAAACCATCGGTCAGGAAACTCAGGGACCTCAAAAGGTGCCAATGGCATCTGGAGAAGACGGTTAATTTTCGCCCGCTGGCACACCACACAGACTGCAGTCCAATCACACATGTCCTTTCTAAGGCTATGACACACAAACTATAGTGCAACCACTTTCTGTGAGACCTTGCCCCTCCAGTTTGCAGGCACTGTGACCGAGGGTGACCTGTGGAGGCATCACTCAGATGGAAAGCCCACAGAGTTTTGGTCAAGGGGTACTGTGAAATGGCGACCCACTAGAAGGAAACAAAACTGGTGAGCGGTCAGGTAGAGACCGAGAAGCTCATGGTCAAACATGCTGTACTTCCTTTCAGGGGACGGAGCTGCCGGCTGCAAGAAGGCAAGTAGTTGCCACGTGCCTCTGACAAACTGTTCATGCACAGCATAGTCTGAAGTGTCAGTAGTAATGGTAATAGTTACACTGGGGAGCTGAAGTGTCAGTAGTAATGGTAATAGTTACACTGGGGAGCTGAAGTGTCAGTAGTAATGGTAATAGTTACACTGGGGAGCTGAAGTGTCAGTAGTAATGGTAATAGTTACACTGGGGAGCTGAAGTGTCAGTAGTAATGGTAATAGTTACACTGGGGAGCTGAAGTGTCAGTAGTAATGGTAATAGGTACCATTACATATTGATGCACCAATAGGCTTGCATTGAAAAGAGCTCGTTTAGTGTCATCAAATGCCCCGGACATGTCCACTGACCAGTCAAGCACGCGATTAGGGGCATTGCCTGTAAGTGCACTGTAGGAGAGGAGCATATGTTCACCAGCTCACAGGATGAAGTAGTGATAGAGATTCACCATACCTAAAAACTCTTGATGCTTTCTTGTAGTGTTTGGTGGTGGAAAATCGATAATAGCGGCTACTTTTGATGGGAGGGGTTTTTCACCTTCTGTGGAGATGCGATGACAACGTAAACTGGCATTTGGCAGGGTTAATAATCAACCTGTGCTGGCTTGAGTGCTCGAAAAGTGTGTAGAAATGAGATATATCTTTGGATTTGGATGTATTGGAAATAGGTATGTCATTCTGGTAAAGAAAAAGAAAACTCAAGTCTTTTAAAACAGAATTCATTGGCCATTGGAAAGTCTATGCTGCATTTTTCATTTTGCAAATGGCATGTGCAGAAACTCAAAGAGGCCAAATGGGGTTATTGCAGCCATTTTGGGAATGTCCTCCAAGCACACAGGCATCTTATGGTAGTCCCTAATTCATTTGATTTTTGTAAATAATAACTTTTTCGGCTAAATATGCCAAAAAGTCTTGGGTATGTGGGATAGGGTAACGATCAGGGTGGTGACCTCATTAAGGTGTCTGTGATCGCCACATAGGCTGCAACCACCATCAGACTCAGGGTCTGTATGGAAGGGCGAATCCCTGGGGCTATTTGACCAGCATACGATGCCAAGGCTTTCCATGTTGGCAAATTCAGCCTTCACTGTTGCTAACTTTTCTGGGTCCAGTTTACACGCATGAGCATGGACTGGTGGTCCAGTTATGAAAATATGGTGTGTAACATATTTTGCGACTGTTGTGGAGAATGTGGCCTTGGTGGGGTTTGGGAATTTGTCCAACAATCAAGTAAACTCACATGCGGTGTTACAAGGTAAGTGCAGACAAAGGTGCCACAAATCACAAGAAGAGACCCTATGGACTGTCAATTCTTTGATATCTAAGGAGAGTACTGGTTTTTCTCACTTGTCTGCTACTAGACATAAACGCAAACTGATTTTCTTGTAACTCAGAGTTCCACACATGTGGACGCTTCAGGTTATCATGATAAAATAAAATATTTGCCACTTGAAGTCTGGTATTGAGCTTTATTTTAAAATTCCCTGACGTCGGCTCATTTCTATTCCATAATCTCATATATGCCACGAAACGCTCTTGCAAATTTCTATAAATGTCCCATGGAGGGCATTCTGACCGGCTGCATCATCACTTGGTGTGGAGGTTCCAATGCAAAAGATGAGAAAAGTCTGCAGGGGCTTGTGGATTCAGCCAGATCCATCCTGGGCATAAGCCTACCCACCAGTGAGGACTTCCTCAAGAGATGGCACCCCAAGAAGTTGGCAGCTGTCATTTAGAACCCTCATCATCAGAGACATGCCCTACCAATAGGCAGCAGGTACAGGAGCCTGAAGACCCAATCTCTGCAGTTTGGGAATGGCTTCTTCTCTCTCCCATAAAATTTCCGAACATTTCATTAACCCATGAATATTAGCTTGCTGCTACTCTTTTGCAAAATTTATTTATCTATTTATTGTAACATAGTGCTTTGTATGTCTTACACCGTAATGCTGCCACAAAACAATAAATTTCACCACATTTGTCAATGCTAATAAACGCGATTCTGATTCTCACATCTGCAAGTTTACAACAGGTGCTTCAGCGCCAATTTGCAGAGAACTGAACCTTGTGCTTTAAACATCAAAGCTCTGGAGCTCTCTTCCAAATAGAACTGTGTGGGAATTTTTATGATACCAACCACCGTAGTTCAAAGAAAAGGCAATTACTACTAAGCTATCAAGATTGGCGTCATGATCAATGACCACATCTGGGAATGCCTCCCAAAGCTTTCACCGTCAGACCTTTATTCTGGAATATCAGTATGAGTTAAGCCTTGAAACAATCAGAATTGTTATGTGAATTACTCAAAACAACTATACTATAACTAGCAAGCTGAATATTGAAGTCGCTTCAGCTTCACATCAAATGCTGCACCTGCAGTATTTTCCTGCAGCTATCTTAAGAATGTTCATCTGTGTTTAGGTAATATTTAAAAAATAATAAATGTAAAGATGAAAAATTAGCTTTATTTTTCACATGTTCATCAACACATTGAACCATACAGAGAAATGTGACTTTTGCATCAAATCAGAACAGTGAAGACTGTGCTGGTTACAGACCACAATCGTTGCTTTCACAGCAACAAGATAGTGTGCCCACAACTTACTAATCCGAACCCTAACTGTACAGCATTGGAACGCGGGAGGAAACTGGTGTACCAAGAGGAAGCCCAAGCGGTCACAAGGAGAATGTACAAAATCCTTGCAGACAGAGGCGTGAATTGAACTGACATTGGTGATTGCTAGTGCTGTGAAGTGAAAATCATGGACGTATCATACATATTTCTATGACCAGATAATTTATATCTCTAATGTATTCAATTGCTCATTTACAATGCTGCAGATTTCCATAGGTCATGGACCAGTACCATTCCTTACATACGCAGCATGTTCCTGCATGAATTCACAGAGCATCGTCTTTCAGTCTCATTCACTATTCACTGTAATTAGTCTAATTTTCATTGAAAAGAATGATGGTCTAGCCTTTAAATCAGCTATAATCCAGATAACATTACAATATTAAATTAATCTTATCCTTACCTCAAGACCTTGTTAATGAAAAGAAAACATTTGGAAGAAATACTGTGTGTACCAAGGGCACAGAATGTATTCTAGGAGAGAATAATATCTACCATTAAAAGGTGTTCAAAATACACCACCAATAATCAAGCTGGTGGGTTCTGAAAGACATACCTATGGGTATGAGTATATGGCAATTGGCACTGCCTTTGGATGGCAAGAAGACTCTTTTTGGAGATAGTGATTGCCTGAATCATATCGTGTAACTGAGTGGCTGTGAAAACATATGTGAATTGTAGATTGTGATAACCGCAGGATGGCACCAGCATACAGCAACGACCCTGTACCAGTTTTCCTCCTTTTGGAGCTAAGCATGCCCCCAGAAAAAGAATCTCATTGTTGTATGTGGTGACATGTATGTACTCTGATAATAAATTTTCTTTTGAACTTTGAATGCTACTTGCCTCTCAACAGAACAAACTGGAGGGACACTGAAGCTAATGATATAGAAGTCTTTATTCATTGCAACTAGCAGGCATTCTCCTGGAATTTCTCTCAGAAGAGTCCTCCAAACTCTAAGTACATCTCATTTTTATATGCTTAATATCAAAGGTAACAGGTGATTCAATACATTTTCAATAGTTACAATGACTTCAATATTTTGGGTTGACAATACTTCCTTTGAATTATATACTACAGTGGGACATTGTGTTGAAACACCTTTGCTGGAACAAATCAATTAGCACAGATCATCTAACAGCTTCTGGAAACAGAGATCGCAGACATTCAAAATTACTGTTGACAGAGCTGACTCTGAGTACACAACTATCCCAACTATTGATTGATCAACTATACCTGTGACACTGTTTGATGTGCTAAGTGACAACATGAGTCTGGTCTGCTAGCTTGCTTTAACTCAATAACAATGGTGCGTAATAATTTACCCCATGTTGCCTGGTTTCATGTAGGTCAATTAACATAACCCCCTGCCTAATGTTTGACTGATGCAGATGAGAACGTCTCACAGTCTCTTCACTTGGCAAAACATATCTCTTAGCAGCCAACCACCTGCTGTGGGCAAGCTGTTCATTTGCAAAGTCCTTTTAACTTCAAACTGATTACTGCTTGTAATTTAAACTAAGAACTGAAGACTAATTCTCACTTCAATTAATATCTTCTATATTGACATAATTACATAACTCCAGGATAATCTCTAACAAACAGCACCAAATAATCCTGTGACTACAACTGGATAGAAAGATCAGGGAATTACGTACAGGAAACAATTGTCTCTAAGTTGTTCTCCATGTCACACACCATCCTGATTTGGAAATATATTTACATTTTGTTTTGTCACGGTCTCAAAATTCTGTTACTCCCAACCTAAGCACTTCAGGAGGATATTCAACTGGATATCTGCAAGAATTCATGTGGGCAACTGAAATGAGAATTAAGTTAATATTTCAAATTCAAGTTAAAGTTTATCATTATCTGGCTGAACATATATACAAACAAATAAAACAACGTCCCTCTGTACCCACCATAAATATATCACACAAAGCACATAAAACAAACTATTACCACAAATAAATTAATAAAATACAATTCAAAATGCATTTCTAGTGTGTAGTACAGTAAATAGTAAATAGCTTGGTGTCCTAGTTGTGAGACTTCTGTGGTCGCACGTTATTCATTAGCCTTACAACCTAGGGGAAGTAACTTTATCTAGTCTGGCAGTCTTAGTCTAGACATTGCTGTAACTCTTTCCTGATAGTAGTTGGTCAAAGAGATTCTAGGGTAGCTGCTAGGGATCCTCAACAATCCTTTGCACCTTTTGTATACAAATTATTCACATTATTGGGGTATATGAGGTGTCAGGGAGGGGTAGCACCTCTAGTGGGGGAACATGTTGCGACCTTTTCAAGGCGGTTAGTCCACCTTTGGTCCCCACCTGGCACTCAGCTCTCACCTGTGGCTCCCCGTAGCTGTTTGAATGCGACAGTGGCCAACGGCTTCGACAAGCCGGCTAAACCAGGTGAGGGTAGCCGCCGGGTCTCAAACCCTCGGTGAGATAGGGAGTTGTCTATCCCAGCATGTGAAGACAGACTCCGGTAGAATGATCACACCTTGGACTTAAACTACTGCACAGAGCCTCGTCATCTTCAGAAATTTTCGGATGACTCTGCCATAGTTGGATGCATCAGCAAGAGAGATGAGGCTGAGTACAGGGCTATGGTAGGAAACTTTGTCACATGGTGGGAGCAGAATTATCTGCAGCTTAATGTGAAAAAGACTAAGGAGCTGAGGAGAGCTAAGGTACCCGTGACCCCTGTTTCCATCCAGGGGGTCAGTGTGCACATGGTGGAGGATTACAGATACCTGGGGATAGGAAATGACAATAAACTGGACTGGTCAAAGAACACTGAGTCTGTCTACAAGAAGGGTCAGAGCCGTCTCTATTTCCTGAGGAGACTGAGGTCCTTTAACATCTGCCGGACGATGCTGACGATGTTCTACGAGTCTGTGGTGGCCAGTGCGATCATGTTTGCTGTTGTGTGCTGGGGCAGCAGGCTGAGGGTAGCAGACAGCAACAGAATCAACAAACTCATTCGTAAGGCCAGTGACGTTGCGGGGATGGAACTGGACTCTCTCACAGTGGTGTCTGAAAAGAGGATGCTGTCTAAATTGCATGCCATCTTGGTCAATGTCTCCCATCCACTACATAATGTACTGGTTGGGCACAGGAGTACATTCAGCCAGAGACTCATTCCACCGAGATGCAGCACAGAGCGTCATAGGAAGTCATTCCTGCCTGTGGTCATCAAACTTTACAACTCCTCCCTTGGAGGGTCAGACACCCTGAGCCAATAGGCTGGTCCTGGACTTATTTCATAATTTACTGGCATAATTTACATATTACTATTTAACTATTTATGGTTCTATTACTATTTATTATTTATGGTGCAACTGTAACAAAAACCGATTTCCCCCAAGATCAATAAAGTATGACTATGACTATGACTATGACTATGAGACCAATGGAAGGTCCAACGGTCAAGAAGGTGATCTCTGCAAGCGTCGTGGAATGTGTAGAGCAGGACAAGACACAGAAGATGTCCTAGTCATCCACTGCGCATAGTCCCATCTCCAGCCGTCTCAACTCTGTCTTGCTACTGGATCCAGATGGGAATTGGGAAGAGAGAGTGGGGCTGACGTTGTGCAACTCTCCCTCACTTTAATTCAAATCATGCGCTAGTCCCAACACCATCACAATAGTGTCAAGGTCCTTATTGACATCAACGATGGACAAACAATTCACATTATTAAAAAAAAACAAGTCAAAAAGTTCAAGGGTAGTTCGGTTTGTGGCTTATTAGCCACCTGTTGATGTATACTGATTGCCACCCAAAAATTTAGGTGAATTTTTTGGAAGGGTTCATCCAATCTCACGCAGTGCAGAAAGTCTTGTAAATGGCTGCATGCTTGGGTATATGGTTAAAAACTACATTATTATAAATTTCTGACAAAATTCTAGTGGGAGTTCTGTCAAACGTTTCAGATTTTCCAATATCTCGATTGGCTTCACTCAGAATTCTGATTACAATCCTATTTTAAAATTTACATATAGAAGTTCCACGTAATTAGTATCCTTCAGATTCACATTGATGACCGCCAAGGAAGGCCAGATAATAAAAGTTTTATCCATTTATTTATAAAGGTTATAACTAAACATGTGAAAGTTATTTGCAAATAACTTTCTCATCCCGTGCGTACCCAGACGTTAGCAATAGAGCTTGTCATTTCTATTCCAATTATTATATGGATTGAAATAATTCAGATGATTATTTTATGCACTGTGAGCTATACTTGCTAGAAAAGTGCAAAAGGAAAAAAAAAACAAATGTCAGTTTATTACTATTTTACAAAACTTTAGGATGATCTGAAATAAAAATGGAATATACTTGAAAACTCAGCAGGTCAGGCAATGTCTATTGAAAGAGATAACTTATTAATGCTTCAGATTGAAGCCCTTCATTTGATCTGGGAAAGGTGGAATCTAAATTGTTTTTAAGTTGCTGAGAGGGCAGGGAGAGGATGGACAGCAGAAAGAAAAGACCTTTGATACATTGAAGTTGTGATCGACATAATCTGTAAAGGAAATCAGGTTGATGGGTAGAATTTAGAGTGAGGAAAAGCCTGAACAAAGAAATATAAAAGCTATGAAAGATATAAAAGCTTTTGCATTCCTCTGTTCAGTTTTGTTCTCTGTCACTTCTCCTATTAACTCATTAACCAAATGATTTTGCTTACAAGTTATTCCCATGGTAACCTTGGCCTCACATTGTCTGTGATATTTGCATAATCTTCGCCACTCTCCCCACGTATCCACCAACTTTAACTACAACTTAAAACTGAGGAAGGATCTAAACCTAAGATGTTAACTCAATTTCTCTCCACACAGATGATCTGCTATATATTTCTGCATTCTGTACTTATTCCTCAGATTTCTAACATCTGACTTTTTTTGACTTCCACTTAGCATGAGTTGATTCTGCAGAGCACAGATATTCAGCTGAGAAAACATTCAAATTATAAATACAGGATGGAAACTAAATTTCAATTAAGAAGTTTTAACTCAATAATTTCTTTTCAACCATTAAAGAAAATAACAACCCATAACAAATGCAGGTGGATAGAAGTGAGTAACATAAGCTGATTGATTAATATAGATTTAAAGCATAGATTGCAAACACAAACTATAGATGATAATGGAAATTAGAAGTACTTACCTCCACAGATTAATGGTTGTATGGAACAAACTGCCTGTGAAACCAGTCAATACAGAGTTAGAAAGTACTTCCAGGTGAGGCAACACTTCACTTGTGAGTCTGTTGGGGTCATCTATTGCATCCAGTGCTCCAGGGGCAGCCTCCTGTACATCAGTGAAACCCGACGCAGATTGGGGGACCGCTTCGTTGAGCACCTCCTCTCCGTCCGCCACAACAGAGAGGATCTCCTAGTAGCCACCCACTTCAACTCTGCTTCCCATTCTCATTCAGATATGTCCATACATGGCCTCCTCTACTGCCATGATGAGGCTAAACTCAGGTTAGAGGAGCAACACCTCATATACCGTCTAGGTAGTCTCCAGCCCCTTGGTATGAACATAGAATTCTCCAATTTCTCGTAATTCCCTCTCCCTCCCTTCCTCTATCCTTATGTCACTCTGCCCGCTCCCCCAGCTGCCTATCACCTTCCTCATGGTTCCGGCTCCCTCTACTACCCATTGTGTTTTCCCCTATTCCTTCTTCACCTTTCCTGCCTATCACCTCCCTGCTTCCCTCCCCCACTCCTTTATCTTTCCCCTTACTGGTTTTTCACCTGGAACCTACTAGCCTTCTCCTTCCCACCCTCCCCCCGCTTCTTTATAGGGCCTCTGCCCCTTCCCTCTACAGTCCTGATGAAGGGTTCCGGCCCGAAACGTCGTCTGACCGTTTCCACGGATGCTGCCCAACCTGCTGAGTTCTTCCGGCATGTTGTGAGTGTTGCTTTGACCCCAGCATCTGCGGAGTATTTTGTGTTTAGAAAGTACTGTAGCTTGATTCAGGAACATTTCGAACTGAAACCAATGTTGATTGCAGAATGTTTTGGGTTTCATTAGTGGAATCAAAAGGAACAGGAGCCATTTCAGCTCATGTGGCAGAAATTAAGAAATTGTCTGAACGTTGTGAGTTCAGTGATGGGTTTAATGATGCACTGAGAGATCATTTAGTTTTCGGAATTTTACAAGAAAGTATTCAATAATGGCTCATAACTGAAGGACAGCTCCCATTTAAAACAGCAGTTGAAATAGCTGTATCAATGGAAACAGAGGTTGTGAATGCAATTGAGTTACGGTCAGGAATGAAAGTGACGTGAACAAAATTGCAATGTCTAAATGGAAATTTACTTGACAAATTGTGTTACTGTTGTGGAAGGAGCTCACATACAGCAGACCTGTGTAGGTTTAAAGGTGAAACTTGCAGAAAATACAACAAAGTAAGACACAGATAATGAGCACGTCGACAGACAAAAATAAATGGACTGACAGGGAAGAACATAAGAACATAAGAAATAGGAGCAGGAGAAGGCCATTTGGCCATCAATCCTGCTCCACTATTCAATAAGATCATGGCTGATCTGGCCATGGACACATCTCCACCTACCTGCCTTGTCCCCATAACCTTTATTTCCACTACAGTGCAAAAATCTATCCATCTTTGTCTTAAATATATTTACTGAGGTAGCCTCCACTGCTTCATTGAGCAGAGAATTCCACAGATTCGTCACTCTCTATGAAAAGCAGTTTCTCCTCATCTCCATCCTAAATCTACTCCCCTGAATCTTGTGACTATGTCCACTAGTTCTAATCTCACCTACCAGTGGAAACAACTTTCCTGCCTCTATCTTATTTATCCCTATCATAATATTATGTGTTTCTATCAGATCCCCTCTCATTCGTCTGAATTCCAGTGAGTATATTCCCAGATGATTCAATCTCTTTTCATAGTCTAACCCTCTCATCTCTGAAATCAACCTGGTGAACCTCCTCTGCACCACCTCCAAAGCCAGTATATCCTTCCTCAAGTAAGGAGATTAGAACTGCATGCAATACTCCAGCTGCGGCCTCACCAGTACACTGTACAGTGACAGCATAACCTCCCCGCTCTTAAATTCAATCCCTCTAGCAATGAAGACCAACATTCGACTTGTCTTCTTGATAGCCTGCTGCATCTGCAAACCAACCTTTTGTGGTTCATGTACAAGTGCTCCCAAGTCCCTCTGCATAGCAGCATGCTGCAGTTTTTCACCATTTAAATAATAATCCACTCTATCATTTTTCCTTCCAAAGTGGATGACCTCATATTTACCAAAATTGTACTCCATCTGTTAGACCCTTGCCCACTCACTTAACCAATCTACATCTCTCTGCAGACTCTCGGCATCTTCTGAACAATTTGCTTTTCCACTCAATTTAGTATCATCAGCATTATAGGTCAGTCTTTTATGCCGCACCTTATCAAACGCCTTCTGGAAATCCAAGTAAATAATGTCCACCTGCTCCCCTCTATCCACTGCGCTCATTATATCCACAAAGTACTCCAGTAAGTTTGTTAAACAGGACCTGCCTTTGTTGAATCCACACTGCAACTGCGTGACAGATCCATTTCTTTCCAGATATCTTGCTATTTCTTCTTTGATGATAGCTTCAAACATTTTTCCAACTACAGATGTTAACTAACTGGCCTATAGTAACCTGCTTTTGCCGACATCCTTTTTTGAACAGTGACATTCGCCATCTTCCAATCCACTGGGACCTACCCAGAGTCCAGAGAATTCTGATAAATTATCACCAAAGCCTCTACCATAACTTCTGCTATTTCTTTCAGTACCCTGGGATGCATTCCATCAGGACCAGGAGACTTAACTATCTTCAGGCCCACAAGCTTGCTCAGCACTACCTCTTTAGTGATAGCCATTGTATCGAGGTCCTCCCCTGGCATCACATCCATAACATCTCTCTAGACGTGTCCTCCACTGTGAAGACTGACACAAAATAGTCATTTAAAGCCTCTGCCATTTCCTCATACCCAATATCAATTCCCCCTTCTCGTACTCCAAGGGACCTAAGTTCACTCTAATCTCCCTTATCTGCTTAACATAATTATAAAAACTTTTACTATCCAATTTTGTATTTTGTGCTAGTTTGCTTTCATAATCTATCTTCCCTTTCTTTATTGCTCGCTTAGTGGTACTTCGCTGTTTTTTAAAGTTTTCCTAATTTTCCAGTTTCCTACTACTCTTGGTGACTTTGCATGCACGAGCTTTTAGTTTGATTCCTTCTTTTATTTCCTTAGTTATCCAAGGCTGGCTATCCCTATCCTTACTGTCCTTGCTCTTAACTAGAATACACTTTTGTTGAGCACTGCGAAAAATCTCTTTGAAAGTCTTCCACTGTTCCTCAACCATCCTACCATATAGCCTGTGTTCCCAGTCTATACTAGGCAAATCCTCCTTCATCTCACGTAGTCTCCATTGTTCATGGATAATACACTATTATAGATCGAATTATTGCACTCACCATTTGTACAAGAAAATCAATTGTACTGTGATCACTCTTTCCAAGAGGATCCCTCACTACAAGATCACTAATTTTACCTGTCTCATTGCACAGGACCAGATCTAAGATAGCACGTTCCCTTGTAGGTTCAGTAACATGCTGTTTCTAGAAAGCTATCACAGATGCATTCTATGAAGTCCTCCTCAAGACTGCCTCGACCAACTTGATACACCACTCTCTGTGCAAGTTAAAGTCCCCCATGATAACTGCTGTTCCATTCTTACATGCCTCAGATATTCGGTAGCTGACAGACAACTCCCAACAGTGATTTTTTTCCCTTTACTATTCTTAATCTCTAACCAGATGGATTCAACATTCCGCCCCTTAGATCTTATATTGTCTCTCACTATCAGTCTGATCTCATCTTTAATTCAGAGAGCTACCCCACCTCCCTTCCATATAACCTGATATCCTTGGATATTTAATTCCCAATCCTCTCCACCCTGGAACTTGGCCTCCATAACAGCCACTAAATCAAATCCCTTTGTCCTGATTTGTGCCACAAGTTCACTGACTGTGTTTCAAATACTGCAGGCATTCAAATAAAGTGCTCTTACACTCATTGTGCTTTTAAAATCTTGTAATTTTTTACTCTTTTGCACTTGACTTTTCTTCACTTCACTCTTACTTTTTTCTTTCTTATCTTTTGCCTTGTCTTTATCCTTATCCACACTTTCCTTTTTAACTTTATTCATACTTTTCCAATCTGTTGAACCCACCCCGCTACTATTTAGTTTAAAACCCTATCCACAGCCCTAGTTATGCGATTCGCCAGGATCCAGGTCCCATCACGGTTCAGGTGGAGCCCATCCCCTTGGTACAACTCCCTTCTTCCCAATACTGGTCCAATTTCCCGTGAATTCAAACCCACTTCTCCCACACCAATCCTTGAGCCACACACCTAACTCTCTATTTCTCTTGACCCTATGCCAATTTGCACCTGGCTCAGGTTGTAATCCAGAGATTTCTACTCTTTTGGTTCTGCTTTTTAACTTAGTCCCTGGCTGCTCAAGTTCCCTCAGCAGAACCTCTTTCCTCATTTTACCAATGTCATTGGTGTCCACATGGACCATGACAACCAGATCTTTCACCTCCTACTGCATGTTCCTCTGCAGGTCAGATAAGATGTCCCAAACCTGAGCACCAGGAAGGCAACACAGCCTTTGGGATGCTCTATCCCTGCGACAGAGAATTCTGTCTATTCCTCTGACAATACTATCCCAATTACCACTGCATTTCTCTCCTCTCCCTCCTCTTAAATGGATCCCTGAACTACGGTGCCACAGTTACGTTGCTCATTCTTCCTATAGCCCTCACTCTCATCCACACAGGGAGCAAGAATCTCAGACCCGTTGGACAAGCTCAAGGGCTGAGGGTCCTCCAGTACTGTCTCTTGGATCCCACTACCCGCCTCACTCGCAGTCACACCTTCTGGTCACTGACCTCGGACTGAGTTTGATGCAGCTAATCTAATGGGTGTGATTACCTCCTGAAACAGGGAATCCAGGTAACTCTCCTGCTTCCTGATGTGCTGCAGTGTTTGAAGCTTAGATTCCATGTCCTCAACTTTGAGCCTGAGTTCCTCGAGTATCCAACACTTGCTGCAGATGTGGTCACCAGGAACCACAATGGAGTCCACCAGCTCCCACATCATGCAGCTACAGCACATTACCTGATCCTGCATCATCCCTACTTTATTTAATTAGCTGTAATTTAGTGACTTTTTATTCAACCACCACAAAACCATTACCTGCTACTTACCTGTGCCTCATCACTGAAGTCTCTTGAGCCAAGGCCTCAACTTCCCATTCCTACATAGTTCCACTTACACAATGGTTGCTCAGCTTTGATCCTGCTTTATTTTTATTTGCTCTTGCTAATGAATCACGAGTCAATTGATCCACTGCTAATGTGCCGAATCCCACAAAACAGTTCTTTTTTAAACTCTTCTCCCCGATCTGCGTGAAGCCCTCTTTCTCTTCGAATCGATTGGTCTGCCGCTAATGTGCTGAGCCCCGCAAAACACTCTTTTTTATAACTCTTTTCCCCGACCCATGTGAAGCTCAGATAAAGTCAAGTTGTGGTGTCAAAAAAAAACACAAATCTGCAAGCTGCTGATGAAAAATCTGATAATGATGAGAGTGACTCAGGACTAGTTAGCCTTGGGATTTACATTGTGAAAACTAACAAGAGATAAGCAGCAATATTTACACCAGAAGTGAACAGCAAATTAATTAAAATGTAATTGGACACTGGTTTGGCTGTTTCAGACATTCAAAATATTGAGTTTGAGCATGGCATTTCAATAATAGTGACCTGAACCCTGTAGATATTGGAGAAAAGATAACTTATGAGAATGATATTCATAGAAGTGAAATTCAACAACCAATAGGGCAGAATGGGCTTGTATGCAGTAAAAACAGAACAGCATTGTAGAGCCAATGGGTTGAGACATAATTTTTTACGGGGTTAAATAGAGGCCATGGGCAATGCCAGTGGTCCCAATAGCCAAGAATGATGGATTTGACAGGATCTTTGTTGATCTTAAGGTTACCGTAAACCCAGCACTGAAAGTAGGTCAATACCCTCTGCCCAGGTTAGAGGATATCTTTGTAAACTTTTCTAGAGGACTTAGATGAGACCTACCTACAGATGAAGATGGAAGAAAAGTTTAGTGTTTCTCACCATAAATACACACAAAGTGCTCTATCACTGTAATAGGCTTACTTTTGGTGTAGCATCTGCACCTGTTCTCTGACAGAAAGCTATGGGCCAGGTGCTGGTAGGCTTCCCAAGCCCTCAGTGTTACCTGGATGACATAATTGTTATTGATAAGGAAGACAAGGAACATCTCCAAAATTTCAAGCCAGTTTTAAAAAGACTAGAAGATTAAGGACTCAGACCATGATGCATCAAGTGTGAATTCTCTAAACCAGCCATCACCACTATAGTCACACTGTTGATGAACACAAGTGTGCAAAGAAAATTCAAGCAGAGGTGGATGCCCCAAGGCCAAAGGACTTGTTGTATCTGTGGTCCTTCTTAGGATTTGTCAATTACTATAACAGGTTCCTGTCAAACCTGGCTACTGTTAACCATCCCTTCAACTCATTACTACAGACTGGGAAAAAATGACAATGAACAAAGCAGTGTGATGTGTCTTTCCAAAAGGTAAAGGAAATGGTGATGTCAGGCACTGTACTCACACTTTATGATTCATATCATCCAGTGTTCAACTAACAGCAGCAGCACAAATGCAGGAATGAGCTCTGTTTCTTCGATGACACAACTACAAGATCGAATTCAAGAGGATGACTGGTTATGGGAAGACTGATGGTTTGTGCCATTTATCTTTAGAAAAGGAAATGCCTGAAAAGCTTATAAAAGAGGATATTCCTCTTGATGCATTCTCCCGAAAAGTCTCCTTATTACAGCAGTGATGATCCAAAGGGAAATCAGAAAAGACCCCACGCTGTCTCAGGTCTACATGGCAAACAAAAGTGGTTGGAATCTGCAGCAGAAGTTCCATTTCCCCCATTTTTACCAGTGCCAGTATGGACTTTCCCATGATGTGGATTGTCTTTGTGGGTATTGAATGCTACAGTGTAGGAGGATGGGCGTGGTCAAAATGAAAGTGTTGGCTCGTAGCTTTGTCTGGTGGCCTGGGATAGATCAGCAGATTGAACTGCTTGCCATGCACTGTTTGAGCTGCCAACACTTCCAGGAGACACCAAGGGCAGTGGCTCTATATCCCTGGGAATGGCAGAAGATTCATATGTATTTGGCCAGACCATTGATGGGCACAAATTTCTTGGTAGTAGTGCATGCAGCTACAAAGCAGCCAGAATTTTTCCCAATAATTTCACTGTAGCCTTGCACACTACTAACATGTTGAGAAACCTCTTTTCAAGGACTGATGCTCCAGACACTTAGTCATTGACAATGGAACACAGTTTACTGCAGAACGGTTACAGTCATTCCTGAAAACAAACAGAATAAGACATATTTCGTCCACACTGCACCTCCCAGCTATAAATGACTTGGTGGAAAGGTTTGTCCAGAATCTAAACAACACACTGTGAGCAATGTCAGCAGAGCACACTACACAGACACTGAATCAGCCATTTTCCTCCTTGCATATCGCAATGCAGCACACTCCACGGCAACGACTCAACAGTTATGCTGTTTCTGGGTTGTCCCTTGCATTCACGTTTGGATCTCCTCAAACCCAATCTCAGAAGGAGTATGCAAGACAACAGCTGAGACAATCTGAGGACTCCTCAAACAAGGATGTTCAATGTTTCGCTCCTGGACAAGGAGTCCCAGCAATGGACAACAGAAATGATCAGAAGTTGGCACCTGGAAAGATTAAGCAGAGAACTGGACCACTCTACTACTCAATGGAGATTGTATCTGATATTATCTGGAGGTAACAGTTGAGGAGAGCAGAGTCAATTGCTAGAGAAAAGAAATGTCTACAGCTGTCAGGACCACTTCCTGCAGTCCCAGAGGCAAGTCCTACAACTTCAATGGAGGAGGACCCAGAACCTGAGATTGTTTCACAGCCACAATTCTCACTTGCCAAACAGAGTGACTCCCATTGTCAGGAAAGGTGTTACCCCACAAGAGTAAAAAGATCATCCACAGTGAATAAATCTTCAGGCCTGAATAGGAGAATCGATATTTTACTATGCTCTGAATGTCTGCCTAGTATATCTGATGACTATGGAGCAAAACGTTACGTATTTGAGATGAGATGCATTCTATATTGAGTTGGAGTTTATAGCTAAGCAAGGAGAAGTGTTGTATGTTTAATATTTGAATAATAGTTGAGTAATATTGCAAATATATTGTTTGATTAAGTATTCTTACTTGTTTACATAATTCTTTATGGGTTATATATAAGAAGTACTGTGCACGAATGGCATATGTCATGATAAGCATCTTTCTAAAAGAAAAGGAAAGAAAATTTCATCCATGCTCCTGGGTTTTTCTTTCGATTAGCTTCTGGAGTTACAAAACATAAGAACACCTTTTCTTGCTTTGTTTCTCACCCACTGATTTTCCTGTGAGTCTGGAAGTAGAGGCCCAAGGGTCAGACTCATGAGTTCTGGAGTCTAGGCCTGAAGGTTAAACCCGTAGTTAGACCATAAGACATAGGAGCAGAATTAGGCCATCTGGCCCATCGAGACTGCTCCGCCATTCAATCATGGTTGATCCTCTTTTTCTATCTCCTCCTCAGCTCCAGTTCCCGGCCTTCTCCCGGTAATCTTTGATGCCATGTCCAATCAAGAACCTTTCAATCTCGGCCTTAAATACACACAATGGCATGGCCTCCACAGCTGCATGTGACATGTAGCTTTGACTTCCCTTGTCAGTCACGATTGTACTATTTTACCATAGAAACATAGAAACGTAGAAAAAGTACAATACAATACAGGCCCTTCGGCTCACAAAGCTGTGCTGAACATGTCCTTACCTTAGAAATTACCCAGGGTTACCCATAGCCCTCTATTTTTCTGAGGTCTATGTACCTATCCAGGAGTCTCTTAAAAGACCCTATCGTATCCGCCTCCACCACCATCGCTGGCAGCCTATTCCACGCACTTACCACTCTCTGCACTAAAAACCTACCCCTAATATCTCCTCTGTACCTACTTCCGAGCACCTTAAAACTGTGCCCTCTTGTGCTAGCTATTTCAGCCCTGGGGAAAAGTCTCTGACTACCCACACGATCAATGCCTCTTATCATCTTATACCAACAAGATGTTGAACCCTTGCGGGTTGAGTTATGAAACTGCAAGGCTAAGAGGACATTGGTAGCAGTTATATACAGGCCTCCCAACAGTGGCTGGGAGGTGGCCCACAAGTTAAAACAGGAAGTAGAAAAGGCGAGTCAAAAGGGTAAAAGGGTAATGTTATGGTAGTCATATGAGATTTTAACCTGCAGATCGACTGTGAAAATCAGGTTGGTAATGGATCTCAAGAGGGTGAGTTTGTTGAATGCCTATCTCACATTTTAGAGCAGTTTCTCATTGAGCTTACTAGGGAATCACCTATACTGGATTGAGTGTTATGTAGAGAACCGGAGGCAATTAGGGAGCTTAAAGTAAAAGAACCCTTAGAAACCAGTGATCACAATATGACTGTATTCAACTTTAAATTTGATAGAGAGAAAGTAAAGTCTGATGTAGCAGTATTTCAGTGGATTAAGGGAAATTACAGTGGCATGAGAGAAGAGCTGGCCAAAGTAAATTGGAAGGAGCTGCTGGCAGGGATGTCAGCAGAGCAGCAATGGCATGTGCTTCTGGGAAAAATGAGGAAGATGAAGGACATGTGTATTCCAAAAATGAAGAAACACTCAAATGGTACTGACAAGGGAACTGAAAGTTATTGTAAAAGCAAAAGAAAGATCATACGACAAAGCAAAAATTAGTGGGAAGATAGAGGATTGGGAAACTTTTAAAACCCTACAGAGAGCAAATAGAAAAAATCACTGGAAGGGATAAGATGAAATATGAAAGTATGAAAGTAAACAAGCATATAATATCAAAAGTTTTTTCAACTATGTTAAAAATAAAAGAAATGAGAGTGGATATGGGACCACTCGAAAATGAGACAGGAGAAATAATAATGGGGGACAAGGAGATGACTGATGAACTAACTATTTTTATCAGTCTTCACTGTGGAGGACACTAGCAGCACACCTGATGTTGTAGTGTGTGAGGGAAGAGAAGTGGGAGCAGTTACTAACAGAAGAGAGAAGGTGCTCAAAAAGCTGAAAGACCAAAAGATACATAAGTCAACAGGACCAGAGGAACTGCACGCTAGGTTTCTGAAAGACGTAGTGTTAGATATTGTGGTGGGATTAGAAATGATCTTACAAAAATTATTGGACTCTGGCATGGTCTGGAAAATTGCAAATATTACTCCACCCTTTAAGAAAGGAGGAAGGCAGCAGAAAAGAAACTATAGACCAGCTAGCCTGACCTCGGTGGTTGGGAAGATGTTAATGGCAATTGTTGAGGATGAGGTGATAGAGTACTTGTTGACACAGGACAAGATAGTACAAAGTCAGCATGGTTTTCTTTAGGGAAAATCCTGCCTGACGAAACTGTTGGAATTCTTTGAGGAGATTGCAAGTAGGATAGATAAAGTGGATGTTGTTTATCTGGACTTTCAAAAGACTTTTGACAAGGTGTCACACATGAGGCTCCTTACCAAGTTAAGAGCCCATGATATTACTGTAAAGTTACTAACATGGTTAGAATATTGGTGAATTGGTAGGAGGCAGCAAGTGGGAATAAAAGGATTCTTTTCTGATTGGCTGCCAGTGAACAGTGGTATTCCACAGGGGTCAGTGTTGGGGCCACTTCTTTATATGCTGTGTATAAATGATTTAGATGATGAAATAGATGGCTTTGTTGTAAGTTTGCAGATGATACAAAGATTGGTGGAAGGGCAGGTAGTGTTGAGGAAACAGAAGGACTTAGACCGATACGGAGAATGGGCAAGAAAGTGGCAAATGAAATACCATGTTGAAAAATGCATGGTCATGCACTTTGGTAGTAGAAATAAAAGAGTGGTCTACTTTCTTGTCAAAGAGCTTCTGAAGATCCAAGTACATAACATCCACCAATTCTTCTTTGTCTCTCCTGCTTATTATTCCTTCAAAGAATTCCAACAGATTTGTCAGGCAAAATTTTCCCTTAAGGAAACCATGCTGACTTTGGCCTAATTTATTATATGCCTCCAAGTGCCCTGATACCTCAGCTTTAACAATCCATTCTAACATCTTCCCAACTACTGAGGTTAAGCTAACTGGCCTATAACTTCCTTTCTTCTGCCTTCCTCCTGCCTTCCCCCACCAACACACACAACCTTCTTGAAGAATGGAGTAACATTTTCAATTTTCCAGTCTTCCAGAAACATGCCAGAATCTATTGATTCTTGAAAGATTTCTCCACCATCTCTTCAGCTACCTTTTTTAGAACCATGGAGTGTAGTCTATTTAGTCCAGATAACTTAACTACAGCACTGTCAGAACTTTCAGCTTCCCAAGCACCTTCTCCCTAGTAATATCAACTGCACTCACTTCTGCTCCCTGACACGCTCGAAATTCTGACATACTGCTAGCGTCTTCCACAGTTTAGACTGTTCCAAATATTTATTCAATTTGTCTACCGTTTCCTTGTCCCCTATTATGATCCCTCCAGTGTCATTTTCAAGTAGTCTGATATCTACTCTTGCCTCTCTTTTACTTAGAATCAGAATCAGAATTGGAATCAGGTTTACTATCACCAGCGTATGCTGTGAAACTTGTTACTTTTGTGGCAGAAGTACAATGCAATACATAATAAATATATTAAAAACTGTATTACATTAATTATATGTGCTTATATTAAATAGTTAAGTTAAAATAAGTATTGCAAAAACAGAAATATTAAGGTAGTGTTCATGGTTCAATGTCTATTTAGAAATCAGATGGCAGAGGAGAAGAAGTTGTTCCTGAATTGCTGAGGGTGTGCCTTTAGGCTCCTGTACCTCCTTCCTGACAGTAACAACAAGAAGGCTCTTTATATATCTGAAAAACCTCTGGTATCCTTTTTGATATTTTTCACTAGCTTATCTTCATATTTCAATTTTTCCCTCGTAATGGCCTTTTTGTTGCCTTCTGTTGGTTTGTAAAGATCTCCCAGTCTTCTAGCTCCCCACTAATTTTTCCCCTATTATATGGTCTTTCTTTTGCTTTTATGTTGGTTTTGACTTCCATTGTCATCCAAGGTTGCTTCATCCTGCCATTAAAATACTTCTTCTATGGGATGTATGTATCCTGCATCTTTCGACTTGCTCCCAGAAACTCAAGCTATTGCTGTTCAGCCATCATTCCTGCTAGTGTGCCCTCTAGACAACTTCGGCCAAGTCCTCTTTCATGCCTCTATAATTCCCTTTACTCCACTGTAATACTAATGCAGTACATCTGATTTTAGCTTCTCCCTCACAAATTGCAGGGTTCATTACACAATACCCTGTCCAGAATTGCCTTTGCCCTAGAGGGCTCAACCACAAGGTGCTCTAAAAAGCCATTTTATAGGCATTCTACAAATTCCCATTCTTGGGATCCAGCATCAAACAGATCTTCCCACAATACCTACAAGGACTCTACACCTTCTTATCCTATGTAACTTCTTTCAAAGGATTTGATTTATAGACAATAGACAATAGACAATAGGTGCAGGAGTAGGCCATTCGGCCCTTCGAGCCAGCACCGCCTTTCACTGTGATCATGGCTGATCATCCACAATCAGTATCCAGTTCCTGCCTTATCCCCATAACCTTTGATTCCACTATCTTTAAGAGCTCTATCCATCTCTTTCTTGAAAGCATCCAGAGACTTGGCCTCCACGGCCTTCTAGGGCAGAGCATTCCATATATCCACCACTCTCTGGGTGAAAAAGTTTTTCCTCAACTTCGTTCTAAATGGCCTACCCCTAATTCTTAAACTGTGGCCTCTGGTTCTGGACTCACCCATCAGCGGGAACATGCTTCATGCCTCCAGCGTGTCCAATCCCTTCATTTTATTTTTACCAGCAGAGCCACGTCACCCACTCTGCCTACCTGCCTTGTCTTTCAATACAATGTGCATCCTTGGATATTAAACTTCCAAATATAATCTTCTTTCAACCACGATTGAGTGATGTCCACAACATCATATCTGCCAACCTCTAACTGTGCTAAAAGATCTGCCTTAATCCGTATTGTGCGTGCTTTCAAACATAACACCTTCAATCCTGTATTCTTCATCCTTTTTTATTTTGTCCCCATGTTACACTTCAAGTCATCCCACTGACTGAAATTTTGCCCTATTATCTGCCTGTTCTTCCTGACATTCTCACTACATACTGCATCTGCTTGTAAAACATCCCATCCTCAGCTCCTTTACTGTGGTTCCCATTCTTATGCCGAATTAGTTTAAACCCTCCCCTAACCCTATTCCACAACCCATGGACTCACTTTGTTGGCACGTGGCCAAGTAGTTAAGGCGTCAGTCTAGTGATCTGAAGGCCGCTAGTTCGAGTCTCAGCTGGCAAGCTGGCAAGGCACTTAACCCACACATTGCTCTGCGATGACACTGGTGCCAAGCTGTATCGGCCCTAGTCCCCTTCCCTTGGACAACAGCAGTGGCGTGGAGAGGGGAGACTTGCAGCATGGGCAACTGCCAGTCTTCCATACAACCTTGCCCAGGCCTGCACCCTGGAAACCTTCCAAGGCACAAATCCATGGTCTCACAAGACTAATGGATGCCTATAATAATGGACTGACTTTCATGGTCTCTACAACTCATGCTCTCAATATTATTTATTGCTATTTATTTATTAATATTAGTTGTAATTGCACAATTTCTCTTCTTATGTACAAACATTTGTTTGTATTTCTTTGTTTGTGTGCAGCTTTTCATTGACTCCATCGTATTTCTTTATATATACTGTGAATGTCTGCAGCAAAATTAATCTCAGTGTGGTATATACATACTTTTATAATAAATTTACTTTGAACTTTGACCTCTAAATAACGAGAATATTCACTCGCCTTGTTGACACACACAAGCACAGAGATGATCTATCGCTTGAAATCATTGAGTGAAAATCGTTGCCTCAAAAGTTTTTGAAATTTAATTTCTTGTGTTCATTTAAAGTTTATTGATCGTGTTGCTCTTACAGCTCGAACAAATTATGTTGGCATTGGTACTGCACTAAGCTGACAGGTGCTGTCACATAAAGTATGCTGCACGTCTATTAACTGCACAATGCAAAACAGCTTACAGAGTTAATGCCAAACAGTGGCATGACTTTGGCGAGAAGTTGAAGAGCAAAGTAAAAATCTTCCAGCAATGGCCTTAAAAGATGCATATGTTGACTGGGTGCACTTCTATGTCAAAGAACTTAATTATTAAGTTTTAACATTTTTAACTCTTATTTTGGACAACTGAAATGACTTTTAATGAAAAAAAAATTCGTATTAAAAATTCCTCAGCTGCTAGTACAAGTTAATTGTGGGAAACAAGATGGCAAAGTTCAGAAACTGTAAAGTGTTCTATACTAAAAAAATAAAGGAGCAGAGATTATGCAGTGCACAGCGTACAGTAGATGCAGATTCAGATGTATTTATCAAGTACATCAAAACATACAATAAAATGTGTCATTTCAAAGCTCAATGTCCAAGGTAAGATTATTATCGAAGCACGTACAATATATGTCACCTTATACAACCTCAAATTCATTTTCCTGCAGGCATTCACTGTAGATGCACAGAAACATAACAGAATCAATGAAAAACTACACACAAAGGACAAATAACCAAGTGCAAAAGAAGGCAAACTGCCCATATACAAAGAAATAAAAAGCAAACAAGTAAGTAAATAAATAATTTTGAGAACGTGAGTTATAGAGTTCTTGAAAGTGGGTCCGCAGCTTGCAAATGTTGCCACACATTCCAGCACCAACACAGCATGCCCACAATGCATCTTGGCCAATAAATACTCCTCAAGCTCAAGAATAATGCGTACTGTAAACTGATAGGAATTGTAATCAGATCTCATAAAGAGTGGTTAATTATATCTACATTATTGGAATAATGCCTGTACTGTAAAGACAGCTTGTGGCCCACTAATCCAAAATTTGACACACATTTCGATGTCCCCATGTCCCCTAAGAAAGTAGAAGCCTATTTAATTGATTCAAACATTTAGAGGAGTAATCCAATTAAATAAAGGAACAAGAAGTTTGTCATTGGAAATTTGGTTTGCACATCAGGAAGAGTTGCATAAATGGGGCATTCCTTGTTAAGATGCATTAGTTAGTTTCAACCACAAAGAATTGGGTGAAGTTTTGAAGTTTGCATTTTCTCACCTGAAATATTGCCCCGTTGTCAAAATATAATTCCAATGAAACTCACATCCCCAATGAAGGGCATCAAAGGTTATGAGCAGAAGTCTGGAGAATGGGGTTGAGAGGGATTATAAAAAAAACATAATTCTTTTCCTTTGTCTTATGGTCTCATGGGCTTATGATGATTTCCACCAACCGCTGTTCCCTAATGCTTCTGATTGGCCCATGCACTAAAAAGGAAGAACCATCCTCCAGCCTTAGTCCTCTTCTTTGAAAACTGCTCCATCTCTATCCTCACTACCCAGCCCACAAATTGTGTTTGTTAATCTTTTCTCTGGTCCTAATTAGGTTTAAGACCATTAGCCCTTTCGCTTCTTCAAATCCTGAAAAACCTTGGTTCTGGCAGCCCACTTTCTACCACAAAGTGTGCAATATTTTGTTAGCAATCCATTGCAGTGATAAATCACTACACACATTTGTAAAGAATTAAATTTCTACACCATTCTATTCTACTTCGGTGTAAGAAGAAGTATGATACGACCATAACAGCATAAGATATAAGAGCAGAATTAGACCATTTGGCCCATCAAATCTGCTCCGCCATTTCATCATGGCTGATACAATCTTCCTCTTGGCCTCAATATCTTGCCTTTTCCCCGTATTCCTTCTTGGCCTGACCAATCAAGAATCTATCAGCCTTTGCCTCCACAGCTGCCTGTGGCAATAACTTCCACAACTTCACCACTCTCTGGTTCTAAAAGGATATCCCTCTATTCTGAGGCTGTTGTTCTGGTCTTAGACACTCCCACCATAGGAAACATCCTCTCCACATCCACTCTATCAAAGCCTTTCACCATTCCTTCTTCTGAATTCTAGT
Source organism: Mobula birostris (assembly GCF_030028105.1). Taxonomy (NCBI): domain Eukaryota; kingdom Metazoa; phylum Chordata; class Chondrichthyes; order Myliobatiformes; family Myliobatidae; genus Mobula; species Mobula birostris. The sequence goes on along the minus strand of NC_092370.1, from coordinate 22,873,269 downwards.
GAATACAGGCCCTGAGCCATCAAACGCTCTTCATATGACAAGGCATTCAATCCTGGAACCATTTTTGTGAACCTCTTTTGAACCTTCACCATATTCAGCACATACTTTCAAACATAAGGGACCCAAAACTGATCACAATACACCAAGTGAGGCCTCACCAGTGCTTTAAAAAGTCTCAGCATTGCATACTTATTTTTATATCCTAGTCCTCTTGAAATTAACACTAACATCACATTTGACTTCCTCATCATGGACTCAGCCTGCAAATTAACCTTTAGGGAATCCTGCACTTGGACTTCTAAGACTCTTTGTGCCTCATTAATTTTGTATTTTCCCACTATTTATAAAATAGTCTACCCTTTCGTTTTCTATCAAAGTGCATGACCATACACTTCCCGACACAGTATTCCATCTGCCACTTCTTCGCCCGTTCTCTTAATCTGTCTGTCCTTCTGTAACCTCTCTATTTCATCAAAACTACCTGCTACTCTATTTATCTTCATATCGTCTGTAAACTTCGCAAAAAAAAAGCCATCAATTCCATCATCCAAATCATTGACGTAGAACATAAAAATAATCAGTCCCAACACAGACCCCTGTGGAAAACCACTAGTCACTAGCAGTGAACCAGAAAAAGCTTCCTTTATTCTCACTCTTTGCTTCCTGCCAATCAGCCACTGCTTTATCCAGACAAGAATTGTTCCTGTAATACCATGGGCTTGTAGCTTGTTAAGCAGCCTCATGTGTGGCACCTTGTCAAGGGCCTTCTGAAAATCCTTGTACACAACATCAACTGATTCTCCTTTGTCTAACCTGCATGTTATTTATTCAAAGAATTCCAACAGCTTTGTCAGGCAAGATTTTACCTTGAGGAAACCATGCTGACTACAGCCTCAAGTACCCTGTGATCTCATCCTTAATAATCAACTCCACATCTTCATCACCACTGAGAATAGTCTAACTGGCCTGTAATTTCTTTTCTTCTGCCTCTCTCCCTTCTTGAAGAGTGAATTGACATATGCAGTTTTGCAGTCTTATGGAACCATTCCAGAATCTAGTGATTCTTGAACGATTATTACTAATGCCTCCACAATCTCTTCAGCCAGCTCTTTCAGAACCCCAGGGGGTACATCATCTGGTCCAGGTGACTTATCTACCTTCAGACCTTTTCATTGCCCAAGCACCTTCTCTCTAGAAATGGTAATCTTACTCACTTCACGAGCCCTGACACCTGGAACTTGCACCATATTGCTAGTGTCTTCCACAGTGAACACTGATGCAAAATACTTATTCAGTTCATCTGCCATTTCCTTGGCCCCCATTACTACCTCTCCAGCATCATTTTCCAGTGGTCCAATATTCACTCTCACCTTTCTTTTACACCTTATGTATCTGAAGTAACTTTTGGTATCCTCCTTAATATTATTGGCTAACTGACTTTCGTATTCTATCTTTACTTTCTTAATACATTTTCTAGCTACCTGTTGGTTTTTAAAAGCTTCGCAGTCCATTAACTTTGTATGCCCTCTCTTTGGCTTTTAAGTTAGCTTTGACTTTATTAGCCACAGTTGTGTCATCTTGCCTTTAGACTACTTTGGGGTGTATATATCTTGTGGATTCCGAATGGCTTCCAGAAATTCCAGCCATTGCTGCTCTACCGTCATGCCTGCCAGTGTTTTTTTTCCAATCAATTCTAACTAACTCCTGTCTCATGTCACTGTAATTCAATATAGTCCACTGCAATACTGAGACATCTGTCTTTAGCTTCTCTTTCCCATATTTCAGGGCGAATTCGATCATATTATGATCACTTTCCCCTAAGGGTTCTTTTACCTTAAGCTTTCTAATTAATTCTAATTCATTGCAGAGCACCCAATCCAGAACAGCTGATCCTCTAATGGGCTCAACCACAAGCTGCTCTAAAAAGCCATCTCATAGGACTTCCAGAACTTTCCCTCTTGGAATCCAGCACCAACTTGATTTTCTTAATCTACCTGCATATTTAAATCTCCTATGACTATTGTAATATTGCCCTTTTGTGACATATATTCTACCTCCTGTTGTAATATGTGGACCACATCCTATGATTGCTTGGGGGTCTGTATACAATTCCCTTTATGTATTTTTACCCTTGCAGTTCCTTAGCTCTACCCACAATGATTCAACACCTTCCGATTCTGTGTCACCTCTTTTTAAAGACTTGATTTCATTTTTTTAACCAACAGGGCAACACCTACCCCTCTGACTTCCTGCTTGTCCTTTAAATACAATGTGTATCCTTGGACATTAAGCTCCCAGCCATGGAGAGCCGTAATGGGTTTAGTAACAGTCAGCATGGCTTTATCAAAGGCAGTTCGTGCCGTACGAGCCTGATTGAATTTTTTGAGGATGTGACTAAACTCATTGATGAAGGTAGATCAGTAGATGTAGTGTATATGGATTTCAGCAAGGCATTTGATAAGGTACCCCATACAAGGATTATTGAGAAAGTAAGGAGGCATGGGATCTGTGGGGACATTGCTTTGTGGATCCAGAACTGACTTGCTCACAGAAGGCAAAGTATGGTTGTAGGTGGGACATATTATGCATGGAGGCCGGTGACCTCAGGTATGCCTCAGGGATCTGTTCTGGGACCCCTGCTCTTCGTGATTTTTATAAATGACCTGGATGAGGAAGTGGAAGGATGGGTTAGTAAATTTGCTGATGACACAAAGGTTGGGGTTGTTGTGGATAGTGTGGAGGGCTGTCAGAGGTTACAGCGGGATATTGATAGGATGCAAAACTGGGCTGAGAAGTGGCAGATGGAGGTCAACCCAGATAAGTGTGAGGTGGTTCATTTTGGTAGGTCAAATATGATGGCAGAATATAGCAAGACTCTTGGCAGTGTGGAGGATCAAAGGGATCTTGGGGTCCGAGTCCATAGGACACTCAAAGCTGTTATGCAGGCTGACTCTGTGGTTAAGAAGGCATACGGTGCATTGGCCTTCATCAACCATGGCATTGAGTTTACGAGCCGAGAGGTAATGTTGCAGCTATGTAGGACCCTGGTCAGACCTCACTTGGAGTACTGTGCTCAATTCTGGTTGCCTCAATTTTGGAAGGACGTGGAAACCATAGAAAGGGTGCAGAGGAGATTTACAAGGATATTGCCTGGAATGGGGAGCATGACTTTATTGGAACAGGATGAGTGAACTCGGCCTTTTCTCCTTGGAGCGACAGAGGATGAGACGGAACTTGATAGAGGTGTACAAGATAAAGAGAGGCCTTGATCATGTGGATAATCAGAGGCTCTTTTCCAGGGCACGAGGGGGCATAGTTTCAAGCCACTTGGAAGTAGGTACAGAGGAGATGTCAGGGGTAAGTTTTTTACGCAGATAGTGGTGAGTACATGGAATGGGCTGCCGGTGGCAGTGGTGGAGGCAGAAATGATAGGATCTTTTAAGAGACTCCTGGATGGCTACATGGAGCTTAGAAAAATAGAGGGCTATGGGTAAAGCCTAGGAAGTTCTAAGGTAGGAACATGTTTGGCACAGCTTTGTGGGCCGAAGGGATTGTATTGTGCTGTATGTTTTCTATGTTTCTATGTTTCTATTAGTTTAAATAGTTTGGCACAGACTCAATGGCCAGAAGGGCCTGTTTCTGAGCTGCACTTTTCTTTGACTGTGACTCTATTGCTTCTTTTATTTTGCAACTTGCTAGCTAGTTGTATACTTAGCAGGTTAATGCATGGAATTTCTTGGGATGTACTTACCTCTAGCATTAGATCAGCAAAGTCTAACATGAAAACGACACACTCATTGTAAACCATACCTAAAAAAGTTATGTGGTTAAATAATTTCTATATGTTCAAAGTTTTCAACTACACTCAGGGTGACTTTATTAGTGCGCCTGTACACTTGCTCGTTAATGCATATCTAATCAGCCAATCATGTGGCAGAAACTCAATGCATAAAAGCATTAAATCGTTGTTCAGTCCAAACATCAGAAGATATGTGATCTACGTGACCTTGACCATGGAATGATTGCTGGTGCCAGACAGAGTGGTTTGAGCATCTCAGGAACTGCTGATCTCCCGGGATCTCCACACACAACATTCTCTAGAGAATGGTGTGAAACAAAGCCAGGAAACATCCAGTGAGTGGCAGTTCTGTGGGCAAGGATGCCTTCTTAATGAGAGAGGTCAGACTGGTTTGAGCTGACAGGAAGGCAACAGTAACTCAAATAACCATGCACTACAAAAACAGTGTGCTGAAGAGTGTCACTGGACACACAGCACATCGAAACTTGAAGTGGATAGGCCACGGCAGCATAAACCACATAAATCACAAGACCACTTTATTAGGCCACTCCTTCAGCTAATAGGATTGTTCCTCAGAGTATTTGTCAGCATTTTAATGTGATTTTAATTAAATCCACTTCCTTGCCTTTTATATCTATGTTAATAGTTTTTAGATTCCTTGAAAAACAAACTGTTACGAAGAATATTTTACGTTTGACGGTGGACAATGTATCCATCAATAGACCTGCTACAGCAGGACATTCTGCAGTGTGAGAGACAAGTGGGAAGTATAATTATTAAAAATGTAAGCGTTCGTGCACTGGATTTTTTGCATGTCATAAGAGAACAATATAGCATGACTCAAGAAATCTGACACATTAATTCCTTTGGCAACTTTTTCAGTGCTTGTTGTCTCCTGAATTCTACTAATAGAAGTTGATGACTGTCAAAGCAATTTCAAAAATTAGGCCCTGTCAGCTCCAAGTGCGCAATTCAAGCTGCATTAATCAAACAGGCATTTGTTGTCATTAGCAGGATAACCAACAGTAGGAATATTAATTATTTTTTAAAGTGTGGCTATAATCTGTAAATACGTCTGAAATGGTGGTTTAATCTACCAGGATAAATTGAAGGACAAGGCCACAGATAAAGCAGAATCACCAGCAAACCTTTTCGGTAAACTTATGATTACTTATTGTTATTCTTCAGTATGTGAGTGTAAAGGAGAAAAGAATGATTGCTATTCCAATCTGGTGCAAGGTAAAAATACACAATAACTATAAACAACACAATTAAAACAATTTTATTAAACATAATATAGAAATTACTGCTAAATAGATAGACTGCTTGTATTACAGAAAATGACAATTGGTGATGTGTATGAAGTGGTAGGGTGGGGGTGGTTAATGATGGAGGTGTTGATTAGTCTGATGGTTTGGGAAAAGTAATCGTTTTTGAGTCTTCCAGAATAGGAACATAGAAACATAGAAAACTTACAGCACAATACAGGCCCTTCAGTACACAAATATGTCCTTACCAGAGAAATTACCTCGGGTTACCCATAGCCCTCTAGTTTTCTAAGCTCCATGTACCTGTCCAGGAGTTTCTTAAAAGACCATATCATATCCGCCACCACCATCGTCACTAGCAGCCCATTCCATGCACTCACCACTCTCTGCATAAAAAAAATTTACACCTGACATCTCCTTTGTACCTACTTCCAAGCACCTTAAAACTGTGCCCTCTTGTGCAAGCCATTCCAGCCCTAGGAAAAAGCCTCTGCCTATCCACCCAATTAAAGCCTCTCATCACTTTATACATCTCAAACCGGTCACCTCTCATCCTCTGCTGTTCCAAGGAGAAAAGGCAGAGTTCACTCAAACTATTCTCATAAGGCATGCTCCCCAGTCCAGACAACATCCTTGTTAATCTCCGCTGCACCCTTTCTAGAGTTTCCATGTCCTTCCTGTAGTGAGGTGACCAGAACTGTGCACAGTACTCCAAGTGGGATCTGACCAGGGTCCTATATAGCTGTAACATTACCTCTTGACTCTTGAACTCAGTCCCACGGTTGATGAAGGCCAATACACCATATGCTGTCTTAACCACACAGTCAATCTGCGTAGCAGCTTTGAGTGTCGTACAGACTCGGACCTCAAGATCCCTCTGATCCTCCACACTGCCAAGAATCTTACTATTAATACTATAATCTGCCATCATATTTGAGCTACCAAAATGAAGCACCCCACAGTTCTCTGGGTTGAACTCCATCTGCCATTTCTCAGACACGGGGAAATCTGCATATGCTGGAAATTCAAATAAAACACACAAAATGCTGGTGGAACGTAACAGGCCAGACAGCATCCATAGGAAGAAGCACAGTTGACGTTTCAGGTCGAGACCCTTCATCAGGACTACCTGACGAAGGGTCTCGGCCCGAAACGTTGAACGAGCTTCTTCCTATGGATGCTGTCTGGCCTGCTGCGTTCCACCAGCATTTTGTGTATGTTGCCACTTCTCAGCCCAGTTTTGCGTCCTACCAATATCCCGTTGTAACTTCTGACAGCCCTCCACACTATCCACAACACCCACAACCTTGGGTCATAAGCAAATTTACTAACCCATCCCTCTACTTCCTCATCCAGGTCATTTATAAAAATCACAAACAGAAGGGGTCCCAGAACAGATCCCTGAGGCAGACCACTGGTCACCGACCTCCATGCAGAATATTACCCATCTATAATCGCTCTTTGCCTTCTGTGCGCAAGCCAGTTCCGGATCCACAAAGCAATGTCCCTTTGGATCCCATGCCTCCTTACTTTCTCAACAAGCCTTGCATGTGGTACCTTATCAAATGCCTTGCTGAAACCCATATACACTACATCTATTGCTCTACCTTCATCAATATGTTTAGTCACATTCTCAAAAAAGTCAATCAGGCTCGTAAGGCACAACTTGCCTTTGACAAAGCCATGCCGACTATTCCTAATCATATTATGCCTCTCCAAATGTTCATAAATCCTGCCTCTCAAGATCTTTTCCATTAACTTACTAACCACTGAATTAAGACTCACTGGTGTATAATTTCCTGCACTATCTCTACTCCCTTTCTTGAATAAGGGAACAACATCTGCAGCCCTCCAATCCTCCGGAACCTCTCCCATCCTCATTGATAATGCAAAGATCATTGCCAGAGGCTCAGTGATTTCCTCCTTCGCCTCTCACAGTGGCCTGGGGTATGTCTCATCTGGTCCCAGAGACTTATCCAACTTGATGCTTTCCAAAAGCTTCAGCACATCCTCTTCCTATTCCTCAGGGAATGCTGCATAGCCTTTTCCCTGATGGGAATGAGTTTCCACAAGTAAGCTGAGTGAGATCACCTTGAAGGGGTGGTGCCTTAAAAAGGCAGCATCCATCATTAAGGACCCACATCACCCAGGTCATGGCCTGTTCTCATTTCTACCATCAGAGAGGAGGTAGAGGAGCCTGAAGGCACACACTCAATGGTTCAGGAACAGCTTCTTCCCCTCTTCCATCCGATTTCTGAATGGACATTGAACCCATGAACACTGTCTCACTACTTAAATTTATACTTTTGCACTACTTATTTAATCTAACTTATATTTTATACATATATATATATATTTACTGTAATTTCCAGTTTTTTCTCTATTATTATATATTGCATTGTGCTGTTGCCGCAAAGACAATAAATTTCATGACATGCCTATGATGTGTGGGGCAGTTTTATCTACTTCTTGTATTTAAAATTATAGGCTCGCTTGTTCTCGTATGACATGTGCAAAAAACCCAATGCAAAATTGGTTGTTTTTTTTAAAAACTGGATAAAGGTTTGAAACTATTGAATAATAACCTAGCCATCATGTTCAAGTAGGTTTGGATGCTTGCAAGTATTTAATGGCCAATTAGACCCAAATTTTTAATCTGTATCATGGATTGTATTTGATATCGTTAATTGATTTAAATGGTATTACTAAGTTAGAAGTACAAAGTAAATTTATTGTCAAAGTATAGATATAAAATGCTGAGATTCATTTTCTTGTGGGCATACACAGAGAATCCAAGAAACACAGCAGAATCAATGAAAGCCCTCACCCAACAGGACGGACAAACAGCCGGTATACAAAGGGCCACAACTGCACAAATACGAAAAAATAAAAACATACCAATAATAAATAAATTAGCAACAAACATCAGAAACATGAGCTGAAGAGTTCTTGAAAACGAGTCCATAGGTTGTGGGAACATTCAGTGATGGGGTGAATGAAGTTGTGAATTTATCCCCTCTAGTTCAAGGGCCTGAAGGCTGAGAGGTAATAACTATTCCTGAACCTGGTGGTGTGGGTCCTGAGGCTCATGTACCTTTTTCCTGATGGCAGCAGTGAGAAGAGAGCACGACCTGGGTCGTCCCTGTTGAGGCATCCTGCTTTCCTGTGACAGCACTCCATGTGGTGGGGAGGGCTTTACCTGTGATGGATTGGCCATCTCCGACACCTTTTCTAGAATTTTCCATTCAAGTATTAGTATTTGGATCAGTGTAAGGATCAACTACTTCAAAACAGAAGAGATTCTGCGGATGCTGGAAATCCCAAGTGAAAAGTTAGAGAAACACAGCAGATCAAGTGGCATCTATGGAAAAGAATAAGCGATAAAAGTTTCAGACTGAAACCCTTCATTGGGACTGGAAGGAAGGTGGGGGGGGGGGGGGGAAGCCAAAATAAAGTAGTGGGAGGAGGAAAAGGAAAAGAAACTAGAATGTAATAGGTGAAGGTAGGAGGGTGAGGAAGGGAGGATAAAGTAAGAAGCTGGGAGGTGATAGGTGGAAAAGGAAAAAATATGGAGAAAAAGGACTGTGATAGGACAGGGGAGAAAGGGAAAGAAGAGGGGCACCAGAGGGAGGTAATGGGCAGGTGAGGAGAAGAGGAGCGGTAAGAGGGGAGCCAGAAGAGAGAATAGATGAAGAAGGACGGGGATAGAAAGAAGAATACTGGAAGTTAGAAATATTGATGCTCATGCTATCAGGGTGGAGGCTGCCCAGAAGGAACATGAAGTGTTGCATCTCCAACTTGAGTGTGGTCTCACCGTAGCAGTAGAGGAGGCCATGAATTGCCATGTTGGAATTGGAATGGGGATTGGAATTAAAGTGGTTAGCCACCAGGGATATCCCGCCAGCTGCAGATGGAGCCAAAGTTCTTGTCAAAGCATACCCCCAACTTATTTCTCTACCACTCTGGGAGCACCAGATCCTGTGGACAACACCAACAGATTTGCAGGTGAAGTGTTGCCTCACCTGGAAGGACTGTTTGGGTCCCTGAATGGAGGTGATGAGAAGATGAAATATATTTAAAGTACTGTACAATAAAACTTGTAAGTTTATTCTTTTTACCATTATACCAATGAAAAAACATTTTAAATAATCATTCATCAATAATTGTGATGTTTTATTAATCGGTCACAAAGTTGTCACTGGATGCTCCATTTTACCAATAATTATATTTTGGCTACTTGCGTTCTTCATTAAGGACTTTGTTAAAAATGCCTGCTGAGATATTGTTAAAGAAAGTATTTGAAAATATTTATTTTCCTCCATTATTGGCCTTGTGGAGAATGGTTTACTATGAGTGCCCTAAATTGCATCCCAAATGTAGATTTAAAGCACAGCTCAATTTGAGAAAGAAATGTCAAAGCTTTGAATTGAAAGTAATAACATTATTGATTTAATTTCTTTGTTTGCTGAGTGTTTTGATGATTAAGCAGCTGTTTGGCTTATTATTGAGCTAGCTTCTTAATATTAACCTTCCAACTGAAGAAAGAATTCTTAGTCATTTCCAGTTGAGCATCCAATTGCTTGTCTACAATGCCATACACCTCACGTAAAGGCTGTCAATTGGTCTCCATGTTCAGCAGAAAGCACTGAAAGATAAAATACATCATGCACTGATCTCTGGCTGCTTCCTGCATTGTCCCACTTCGCTCCAACACAAGTACGTTATGACCTTTTCAACTGGTAAATGTAATATGAAATACTTGGGAAAAAAATAAAGTACAAAGCACTAATAAATCATTCACAACATGATTTAAATATGCTTCATATTTGATCCTTGTCTGTTGACTCCAGGAAGAAGGAAATGTTAAAGCTCTTCCAAAGAGTTCTGTGAAGCATGACAGGAAACTGTTTACAGAGGGGACTGTCTGCTATTTTCAGCAGTTTTGTTAAGATGAGCATAGTTGTCAGGTTTCTTGTGGATTGCTGCATAATTGATTTAATGATTACGCTATTTGACTGTCATATCCGTTAGAAATCTCTATACATGAAGCACAGGTCGAATGTACAGTGCATTAACATGTTGCCACTTGTAAAGTGGCTCTATCAAAGCCAAGCTGTGAATCTTAGGAGGATTTTCAAAATCGGCAACACTGTCATTATGTATTTACGTTCAAGAACACTTGTATGAGCAAGTCAGTAAATGGCAAGCTTGGTGTTTCTCAAAGATTTATTATTAGCAAATGTACATTTACTATCAAAGTATGTATGCACAGCACAATCATGAGATCGTTCTTTCCAAAGGCAGTCACAAAACAAGGAAACAGCACGGAACCATTCAAAGAAAACATCAAACGCCCAACGCACAATAAAAAACAAATCACGCAAACACAAAAAAAAAAACAAAAGAACGCATAGAATGTAAAATATCAAACCACAGAGTCTTTGGATGTTCAGTTCAGATCAATTTAGTGCTGTGTCTTTCATTGACCACAGAGCCAGTCTATCCCAATCAAAATCACACAAAATAGCGATATAAGAGTAGTAACCAGAAACCAGAAACACATATAACATGAACAAGAGAAAATCTTCAGATGCTGGAAATCCAAGCAACACACTCAAAATGCTTGAGGAAGTCAGTAGGCCAGGCAACATCTATGGAAAACAGTACAGTTGACGTTTCAAACCGACAGCACTGTACTCTTTTTCATAGATGCTGCCTGGCCCGCTGAATTCCTCCAGCATTTTGTGTGTGTTGTTACACATATAGCATGAACTGCAGAGTCCAAGAACTTCAGGTTCCAATCACACTTAGCCAGGTAGTAGGATCATGTTTGAAAGAAGAAGTAAAAGTAGTTTTATATTTAACCATATAACAATTACAGCACAGAAACAGGCCATCTCGACCCTTCTAGTCTGTGCCGAACTCTTATTCTCACCTAGTCCCACCAACCTGCACTCAGCCCATAACTCTCCATTCCTTTCCTGTCCACATAGCTATCCAATTTAACTTAAATGACAACATCGAACCTGCCTCAACAACTTCTGCTAGTAGCTCATTCCACACAGCCACCACTCTCTGAGTAAAGAAGTTCCCCCTCATGTTACCCCTAAACTTTTGCCCTTTAACTCTCAACTCATGTCCTCTTGTTTGTACCTCCCCTACTCTCAATGGAAAAAGCCTATCAGACAGTTTTGTGAACTGTCCGAAGGACATCACCATTGGTCGCGCTTTTCCGTGAGGCTATCTTCAGCACATTTCTCACAATTTGTTCCCTTTCACAGAACTGAGAACATAGAACATGCAGTAAGGGCCCTTTGGCCCACAATGTTGCGATGTTGTGCTGCTCTTTTACTCTACCCCTTGATCAATCTAACATTTCCTTCCCACACAAACCTCCATTTTTCATTCATACATGTGTCTAAGAGTTCTTCGACATCTCTATTCTATCAGTCTCTACTCCCATCTCTCATTACAGGAACTTGCCACTCTCTATATGGTCAAAAAACAACCTCAGACATCCTCCCTACACTTTCCGTCAATCACCTTAAAGGGATATCCTCTGGTGTTAAACATTGCTGCCTTGGGAAAAAGGCACTGGTTGTCCATTGTATCTCTACCCTTTTTAAATGTATTTTGGAACATATGACAATAATTGATTTATGTTTTATTATTATGCTGGAGTTCTATGAAGAGGCAACTAAAATTTAAGATAACAATAGAGTGTTTAATATCATTTACTTTTGCAAGATACCCCACAGGAGGTTAATAATCAAACGACAGGAGGTAGGGATTCAGGGTAAGGTGTGCAAACAGGTACAGAATTGGCTCAAAAACAGAGAACAACGAGTTATGGTGAGAGGATCATTTTCACACCTAGAAGCTGTTAAAAGTGGGGTTCTGCAGGGATCAGTTTTGGGGTTGCTGCTGTGTTTAATTTACATTAATGATTTGGATAAGCACATAACTAATAAACTTGTAAAGTTTGTCGAGGGCAAAAAATTAAGGGGAGCTGCTGATAACATTCAGGCAGCAGAATCGATGCAGTTAGATCTAAAGAAAATCCTGATATGGGCAAAGAAATGGCAGATGAAACTTAATTTAAGTAAATGTAAAGTATTACATATAGGAAGTAGAAATATTAGATATACTGTAAGTATACAATTGGGAGGTCTTGAGTTAGAAAGTGAGAAGGATTTGGGCGTCCTGGTAGATTCATCACCATCAAAATCTAGACACAGAAGCAATTAGGAAGGCTAATAGAATGTTGGGCTATATAATGTGCTCAGTAGAGTTTAAGTCTAGAGACTGTCTGCTTAAGAGGTATTGTGCATTTGTGAGGCTTTTTAGTCTAAGTAGACGTAGAATGAGAGGAGACGTGATTGAGGTGTTCAAAATCATTAAGGGCATCAGTAAGGTGGATGCCAGCTCCTGCTTCAAAATTAATCCATCAACAAGGACACGGGGCCATAGGTGGAGAGTGGTTAAGGGGAGATTTCAGACTAACATCAGGCAGCATTTGTTTACACAGTGAGATGTGGACACATGGAACAAATTTTCAGTTGCCATCTCCAACGGGATCCCACCACATCTTTCCCTCCCCCCACTTTCTGTTTTCCTCAGGGATCACTCCCTACACGATTCACTCATTCGTTCATCCCTTCCCTCCTGGTACTTAACTTTGCAAATGAAACAAGTGCAACACCTGCCCCTGCACCTTCTCCCTCACTACCATTCAGGGCCCCAAACAGTCCTTCCAGGTGAGATGACACTTCACTTGTGAGTCTGTTGGGGTCGTGTACTGTGTCTGGTGCTCCTAGTGTGGCCTCCTGTATATTGGTGAGACCCAATTGTAGATTGAGAGACCACTTCACTGAACAGCTAAGCTCCATCTGCCAGAATAGAACAGTATCTCCCAATGGCCACCCACTTCAATTCTAATTCCCAGTCCCACTCCAACATGTCAGTCCATAGCCTCCTCTATTGTCATGCTGAGGCAACACTCAAGTTGGAGAAGCAACAACTTATATTTCATCTGGATAGCCTCCAACCTGATGGCATGAACATCGATTTTTGAACTTCACTATTTCCATTCCCATTCCTATTTCCATCTTTCACCTATCTCCTTACCTGTCCATCACCTCCCTCTGGTTCTCCTCTCTCTTGCCTTTCTTCCAGGGTCTTCTACCCTCTCCTATTAGATTCCCCCTTCTCTGGTCTTTTATCTCTTTCACTTATCAGCTTCTCATCATCCTTTTTCCAGTCTTGATGAAGGGTCTCGGCCTGAAACGTCGACTGTTTACTCTTTTTCATAGATGCTAGCTGGCCTGATGAGTTCCTCCAGTATCGAGTTATTGTGTTATCGAGTTGTGTAGTTGAGAGTTGTATCTGAGGGACTTTCACATCTAAACTTGATAGTTATTTCAACATACAATGTGAATAGGAATTTATCAATTTTGTTGTGTTGAATGGCCTGTTCTTTTCAAAAGCTTTCTAATATTCTAATGTTCTACTATCAATTGAATAATTAAAGAAACAGTAAACAATAATAAAACAGTTATCAATAACCTGGCCTCCCTCCTCCCACCTTCTCCAGGCCCAGGTCACCTGTGTCTGTGGTCAGGACAGCGATACAGTCAGTTAGAATGCTCTGCATAGTACATCTGTAGGAATTTGCGAGTGTCTTTGATGATATACCAAATCTCCTCAAACTCCTAATGAAATATAGCTGCTGCCCTGCCTGCTTTGTAACTGCATCGATATGCTGTGCCAGGATAGATCCTCAGGGATGTTGATAGCCAGGAACTTGAAACTGCTCACTCTCTTCACTTCTGACCCCTCTGTGAGGACTGCCATGTGTCCCCTCATCCTACCACTTCTAATTACAACAGCATTAGACAGGAGGTGGGGGCAGCAGTTTGGCAGCAACTTTTATGGGTAAATCCACATCTGACATGTGGGAGTTGTTTAAAGACAAGCTGGTTGGAGTTCAGAACCAACACGCTTCTGCGTTGATAGTAAGTTTCAGGAACTGTGGATGATAAGAGATATTGTATGTTTAGTCGAAAAGAAAAAAAGAAGCACATTTAAGGTATGGGAACCTAAAATCAGACAAGGTCCCTGAGAAATAGAAGGAAGCAGGAAATAAATTAAACAGGGAATTAAGAAGGCTGAAAGGGGCCAGGGAATGTCCTTGACCAGTGCAATTAAGGAGAATCCCCAGGCATATTATATTGCACATAAAAATCAAAATTTAAATGTGGAGAGTGTAGCCTATTCCATGCTGTATCTCACTAAATAAATAAATAAAAGATGCTGCAAAACGTATCTCTTGTATTGTGGTTGCTTTTCACAACAGGGCAATACAGAAAATGCTAGAAAATAAATGGCAGGAAAGATGGAATTGAATGCTAAGGAACCAGAGTGTTATGTGTGGGTTTAGTAAGATAGTAATGTTTATTTACCAGATGTCAGGTAATTTCCTGTGACTGGCTGGGGGGCCTTGGCCAAATACCGCAATGCCTGGCGCCTGGCGGTCTACAAAGGAACCAGTACATTCGAAGAGCAGCGGCTGAAGGATCTCATTCAAAAGCACCGGGACCGCAAGGAGAGACAACCTGACCCTTCAGTGACCACAAAATGCCTGGCTTATGGGCACATCTGCACCGCGGTTTGGGCTTCACTTTCATCAGAGGCATCACTAGCGTCATCGTCGTTCCCGACGGACTTCCACGAAGAAGAAGGTACTTGCATTGAGAAATTATTGTTGGGACTTTGTCTATGGAGTAAAATTCTTAAAAACATTCGGTAACAACATTTCTGTTAACTCTAATCATCTCCATAATTATATTAGCATGAAGCAGAAGTGAATATATTGGAAGAGAATTAGCCCAAGTGGCAACAGATAGCAAAGTAAAAAAAAATACTGCACAAGACTCAATTACATATTTGTCAGTATTGTAAAGAATAGCATGGAAGAAGAGGTCTGGTGCTTTTGTTCATTTTTGGAACGTTGGTGTGATTGGAATATCAGTATTTATTGTTTGTATTTCATTGCCATTGAAGAAGTGTTAGATTGTTGCCTCCTTGAATTGCTGCTGTCCATTTGGTGAAGGTAGTCCCTTGCTGCTATTGGGGAGGAAGATATAGGTAGATCCAGTATTGAAATATATCCAACACAGAAATATTTTCAAGTCAGGCTGGTGTTCGACTTCACAGGTAGTGAGATTCCCAACAACCAGCTGTCCTGGTTTCTTGGTGTTGTGGGTTAAGATGATGCTCTTGGAGAACACTAGAAAATAACTTCAGTGCAGGGAAGCAGAGTTCTAGAGAGTGACAATGGAAGAATCATAGCAACTTTGAGCTCTCTGCATTGTGTCAATAAAGACCTGCCATAATACTTTCTTCAGCCAATGATTGGTGTGTCAAGGCTGACCTGGACGGGAAAGGCAGTTTCCCAGAGCAAATAGCTTTCACCACATTGCATCCAGATATAATCGTATGGTCTGACACCAGTAGAGAAGTGGTTATTGGTGAACTCACAGTCCCCTGAGAAGACAACATCGATGAAGCCCATGAGCGCAAGTTAAGATCAGAGTGCAGAGACATAGGCTGGAAGGTCTCATGCTATCCATTCGAATTAGGCTGCCGTGGGTTTATTGCGTTCACTTTCCAGAAGTGGCTGTGTGACCTTGGCTTCACTAGAAGAGAGATCAAGTCAACTAGCAGGGCTGTCGCTAAGGCAGCAGAGAAAGGATCAGCATGGGTGTGGACCAAATATGTCCAGAGGGGCAGATAGTTAGACAGTGTATACATATCTTGCAAACCCTTCAGTAGTTGCATAGACACCTGGAGAGCAGACTATCTGTTGGATGGAAGTGACTGATAGAGGCAGATGCCAAGTTTTTAAGCTCACCAGTGGGAGGTGGTGCTTTAGCACTGCTGGCCCACCATCTCCATAAGACCATAAGACCATAAGACAAAGTAGCAGAAGTAGGCCATTCAGCCCATCGAGTCTGCTCCACCATTTTATCATGAGCTGATCCATTCTCCTATTTAGTCCCACTCCCCCGCCTTCTCACCATAACCTTTGATGCCCTGGCTACTCAGATACCTATCAATCTCTGCCTTAAATACACCCAATGACTTGGCCTCCACTGCTGCCCGTGGCAACAAATTCCATAGATTCATCACCCTCTGACTAAAAAAATTTCTTCGTATTTCTGTTCTGAATGGGCGCCCTTCAATCCTTAAGTCATGCCCTCTCGTACTAGACTCCCCCATCATGGGAAACAACTTTGCCACATCCACTCTGTCCATGCCTTTCAACATTCAAAATGTTTCTATGAGGTCTCCCCTCATTCTTCTAGACTCCAAGGAATACAGTCCAAGAGCGGACAAACATTCCTCATATGTTAACCTTCTCATTCCCGGAATCATTCTAGTGAATCTTCTCTGTACCCTCTCCAACGTCAGCACATCCTTTCTTAAATAAGGAGAACAAAACTGCCCACAGTACTCCAAGTGAGGTCTCACCAGCGCCTTATAGAGCCTCAACATCACATCCCTGCTCCTATACTCTATTCCTCTAGAAATGAATGCCAACATTGCATTCACCTTCTTCACTACTGACTCAACCTGGATGTTAACTTTAAGGGTATCCTGTACAAGAACTCCCAAGTCCCCTTGCATCTCAGAACTTTGAATTCTTTCCCCATTTAAATAATAGTCTGCCCGACTCGAGGGAGTCTTGATCATAAGTGGGCCGAAACTCCTGAAGACAGGTGGCAGAGCAACTGATGATCCCACTGGTGATAGCACAGGACAGTTAGCATCTTAGTCCACGTATATTTTTAACTCCAAGTCAGGCTGGTGTTCAACTTCATGGGTAGTGAGATTCCCAAGAACCAGCTGTCCTGATTTCTTGGTGTTGTGGGTTAAGATGATGCTCTTGGAGAACACTAGAAAGGTAACTTCAGTGCAGGGAAGCAGAGTTCTAGAGAGTGACAATGAAAGAATCATAGCAACTTTGAGCTCTCCGCATTGTGTCAATAAAGACCTGCCATACCTTCAGCAGCGGGAAAGATCAGTCAAGGACGTCCCTCAGTGCCAATTCTCCAATCTCAGCTGTCCTCATCAGGACTTCAAACTTTCCTCTGAATTTCCCTACTGTGCTGAAGCAAACAAACATGAATTCAAAAAAGGGGAAAATAAACATTTCTGGCATAGCCTGAAAATGCTTTTCCCACTTGTGTGTCACAGTGTTGAACATTCACTTCACATGGCTGAGAGCAACACATGCACAAAATCGATGAGAGCTGGTGCCTAGATCTGAAAAGCATCAACAAGACAGCATCATTGTGTTAAAGGTAATAGAAGAAGACATGATAAAGGCTTTTATAAGAAAACTAGAAGGCACAGATAAACTAAGGGAAAATCACTCAAGAATGAAGGAGAATTTTATCATCAGAAATAAAGGCACTGCTTCAACTAATAGTGGGTGCAAAAAATAGCAGCTCGACAAGAGGATAATTGTGAAGAAATGATACAGAATTGAGACTCAAAAATTCATCAGAATTCAATAGAAGTAAGACATTATTTTTCTCGTCCTAAAAATATATAATGTAGGGAACTAAAAGGTATCAGTAAATATAAGTTCGAGGCTGACCGCAGCCATTTTCAGTCCTCCTATACAGTGGATTCCATTTAACTGGGACACACTTGGATCAGAACATTTTGGTCCAATTAAGTGGCTGTCTCAATTAATAGACAATAGACAATAGGTGCAGGAGTAGGCCATTCGGCCCTTCAAGCCAGCACCACCATTCACTGTGATCATGGCTGATCATCCACAATCAGTATCCAGTTCCTGCCTTATCCCCATAACCTTTGATTCCGCTATCTTTAAGAGTTCTATCCATCTCTTTCTTGAAAGCATCCAGAGACTTGGCCTCCACAGCCTTCTGGGGCAGAGCATCCCATACATCCACCACTCTCTGGGTGAAAAAGTTTTTCCTCAACTCCGTTCTGAATGGCCTACCTCTTATTCTTAAACTGTGGCCTCTGGTTCTGGACTCACCCATCAGCGGGAACATGCTTCCTGCCTCCAGCGCGTCCAATCCCTTAATAATCTTATATGTTTCAATAAGATCCCCTCTCAGCCTTCTAACATGGAAACCGACATAAGCGCCGGCCTGATGGGCCACAAGGCTCATGACAGACTTTAATCTTTTTTTAATCAATTAGCATAGTTTCATGGAATGAGTTAAAAAGCTATAAAAAAGACAAACTGAGTAACAAATTATGTACTTAAATAAAATGCAGAACAATTTAGAACATTGCCTATAGTACTTCAGTAGTATGAAACTGTAGTACTAGTTCCTAATACAGTACTGTGCAGGTCTTAGGCACATCTCTATAGCTAGGGCCTTAAGACTTTTGCACAGTACTGTAGTAATTTTATGTATTCCACTGTACTGCTGCATAAAAAAAACTAATTTCATGATATATGTGAGTAATGATAAACCTAATTCTGATATGGGTCTCTATTGTGAGTTGAGAGTGGGAAGGGGACGGGGAGAGGGGAATCATGACTGGGAAATGGAGAAGGGAGGGGGAGGCAGCAGGAAGAAGCAGAGAGACTTTCTGTTATGATCAATAAAAGAATTGTTTGGAATTGAATTATCTTGTCTGGAGTCTCAGGGCTGGGTGTGTCTGTAGCTGTTCCCCCCCACCCCACCGCACCCCTGGAACTCCTTCTCTATCACCTATTTCATTGCTCTCCCACACAACATTCCATCCTTGCCATCCCCAACATTGTTTACTCCCACCAAATTTACAATCTCGCTCTCCACTCTACTTTGACGAATACAGTACTGCAAAAGTCTTTAGTGCTCTAGCTATATACAGTGCCTATAAAAAGTATTCACCCCCTTGAAAGTTTTCCTGTTTTATTGTTTTACTGAGTCACAGTGGCTATTTTGACACTGATCAACAGAAAAAGACCGCTACATGTCAAAGTGAAAACGGATCTCTACAAAGTGATCTAAATTAATTACAAATCTAAAGAACAAAATAATTGACTGCATAAGTATTCACTCCCTTTAATATGACACATTAAGTCATCACTGGTTCAGCCAATTGGTTTTAGAAGTCATAAAATTAGTTAAACAGAGTTCACATGTGTGTAGTCAAGGTGTTCCAATTGATTTTCGAAAAATATACCTGTATCTGGAAGGTGTCAAAAAAAGCCAAATTAAATCCACTGTGATTCAATGTTGTAAAACAATAAAACATGAAAACTTCCAAGGGGAGGGGGTGAATACTTTTTACAGGTACTGCATCTGTGCCTTGGACTTTATCGCAGTACTGCATGCATTCACTTTGGCCTTGAAGTTTTTCTGCACTATTGACGTAAATGCCAGATGAGTGCATTTCTTCATGGTTTGCATCAGCTTCACTGCAGTTTAGGCTTCCTTACTATGGTTTATTGCTGTGTAAATTTTCCCTCCATGAAGAAATCATATTACTAGAATTGATTTGATAGACAACTTCGTCCCTTACACTTGGATCCCAAGATTATTCACCTTACTTTCTGCACAGAGTGTTGAGCGCGTGGAATGCCCTACTGGGGTAGTGCTGGTGGCAAAAACATTAGGAGCTTTTAAGAAGCTCTTAAATAGACACATGGATGACAGAAAATTGGAGGGCTATGTTGAAGGGAGCAGCTAGATTAATCTTCAAGTAGCTTAAAAGATAGGCACAATATTATGGGCCAAAGGGCTTGTACTGTACTGTAATGTTCTATAGTCTGTGCACTTTGGCTGCTAAAGTATTTTCCCATTTTAAATCGAGCAACATTTGGTGAATGGCTTCTGCAAAACCTCTAAGCAGTAGTACGTGCCAGTTTCTCAAACTTATTTTTGAATTTTCTTTGGGAGTCTATTCTTTGCTCCAGGCCTAAAGATATAAACTGCAATTGCAGTTGTATCTTGAGTTGAATAAAACTCCTCTTTGCCATCACCATTTCACATCTGACGTCAAATATCAGAGTCTGTAAGTCGATGTTCATGCCATCAGGTTGGAGGCTACCCAGACGGAATATAAGGTGTTGTTCCTCCAACCTGAATGTGGCTTTATCTTCTCAACATTAACTTCTCAAATTTCCGCTAATGCCCCACCTCCCCCTCGTACCCCATCCATTATTTATTTATATACACACATTCTTTTTCTCCCTCTCTTTTTTCTCCCTCTGTCCCCCTTGCCCCTCCTCTGCTTTTTCCCCTCCTCTTCTTTCTCCCTAGGCCTCCTGTCCTATTATCCTCTCATATCCCTTTTGCCAATCAACTGTCCAGCTCTGTCCCCCCCCGCCTCCTGTCTTCTCCTATCATTTCGGATCTCCCCCTCCCCCTCCCACTTTCAAATCTCTTACTAGCTCTTCTTTCAGTTAGTCCTGACAGAGGGTCTTGGCCCGAAACATCGACTGTACCTCTTCCTAGAGATGCTGCCTGGCCTGCTGCGTTCACCAACAACTTTTATGTGTGTTGCTTGAAATTCCAGCATCTGCAGATTTCCTTGTGTTTGCAACTTGTCCAGTCACTGGCTTAAGTACCTGTATTGGTTTATGCATTTTTCTTAGTAAATCAAGGGTTATTGAATGCTTATTATTAAACAGGTATTACTGTAAAATTAATAGTACTTCCTTGTAAAGGGTCTCAGCCCGAAACACTGACTGTTTACCCCCTTCCACGGGAGCTGCCTGTCCTGCTGAGTTCCTCCAGCATTTTGTTTGTGTTCCTTTCAACACACTTTCTTCTGACATTTTGCCTATAATTTCTAATTTAAAGTAAAGAACATACAGTCCTTTCTGAAATCTTTGCCTTGAATTACCCATTCCACAACTTTGAATTGTGTACAAGGCAGAGTTACAACACATCTGCAACAGGAAAAATGCAAATATTTTTGTGTTTTTAAATCCTAAGAAAGGCAAACAAGGTGATTGACTAGTAAATTTGTACTTGGAGCAGACATCTCTTACTCTTCATTTAATCTGCATGCAGAGAAACAAAGCAAGCAGACAATGCTTGAGTTGTGTCTCTCATCTGAAAGACAGCACCTTTCACAATGTGTCTCCGCATTCAGCTGGAGTGTCAAACTGGATTATGTGCTCAAGTCCAAGGGCTTTTTATTCCAAGTCCTAGAGTGAGTGCTCAAGCCAACACCAGGTGGGAATGCTACAAGATAAGACATGCAAGGAGAAAGAAAATTGAAGTTGATGGACCACACTGTCTAACTGAGAAATGGTTCTTGTTACTGAAGCAGAGAAGTAGATAGGATGTGAAATGGCAAGCCAGCAATCTTAGAACAAAGAATATAGAACAGTACTTTTCAGGAACAGGCCCTTTGGTCCACCATGTTATGCTGAACCTGCTAAAAGATAATTAAAAAAACAAAAACATAATCCCTGCTACCTACACAATGTCCATTTCCCTCCATTTTCCTTATATCAATGTGCCTATCTAAACGTCTCTTAAAAGCCTCTAATGTATTTGTCTCTACCACCATACCAGGCAGCAAATTCCAGTCATCCACCACTCTCTGAGTAAAGAACTTATCCTTCACGTCCCCTTTGAACCCACCCCCTCTTACCTCCAATGCATACCCTCTGATATCAGACATTTTAGCCCTTAGAAACAGATACAGTACTCCCTGTCTACTCTGTCTATGCCTCTCATAATCTTATAAACTGTATATCTTTAATCTGTAGATCTTTCATTGTTATTCACTTTAAATGTTTTGTGGGCTATTTTACAATTCCCAAAATAATATCTTATTGGCTATTCCTTCATCCTCTGGCAAAATTTGCTTGTGCAGTGGATTCTGGTTAATTGGGCCATCCGCTATTCAGGGAAGCTGCTTATTTGGGACAACACTGAAAGAACAGAAACCACTTAAAAAAAAAATCAGATTCTGTCCATTTATTTGGGACAATATACCATTTAATTGGAGCAGGAGACTGCTGCCAAACAGGTTTTAATGAGCGTCAATCATGTGCACTTATGTGGCCTTAAGATGTTATACTGTGTTTAGAGCAAACAACTTCTAAATAATGGCAACTGTGTGTGTTTGTGTTCAAAACGTGGTGATTTTTGTCACTGCAATTTGGTAAGAAATAAACAGTAAGACAATTCAGAACTGTTTTGCAGACTGCAGTTTCAAGATTCAAAGATTCAAAGATTCAAAAAACTTTATTGTCATTCTAACCTTATATCAGCTCTGCAGGGCAGAATGAGACAGCGTTTCTCAGGAGCAGTGCAATCATTCAGGCTTGGAGATGCCAAGAAACAGCTGGGAGTGAAAATGAAACAATTTCACTTCTTCAACAAGTTAGGACTAAGAAGAATTTGAAGGTATCTGCAATCATGTTGAATATTCCAATTAAAATGAAAATCTGGAGAATGCAAGTGTTGTATGAAGGCACTAGGTATTTGCACTGATTTTGTTCATTTGCAGTCAATCAAAACAACATGGCAGATGAATTCCTCCATTGCTAACTCCAGTACTGTGTAAACATCTAAGGCATCCTAGCTATATATATGTGCCTAAAATGTTGGCACAGAACTGTAGATATGAGCATCAACACAGCAGCAGAGTGGTCAATTATAAAGGGTACAGCAAGCCTGTAAACATACAGGAGAAGCACTGAATATGAAATGTTTCGTCAGTCAGAAAGGTCAGCAAAATGGTTGTTCCACTATTCAAGGTCCCAATTATGGCCCCTAACAGTCCTTCCAGGTGAGTCTGCGAGTCTATCAAGGTCACCTACTGTATCCGGTGCTCCTCATAGAGCTTCCTCTAAATCAGTGAGACACGATGTAGATTGGGAGACCACTTCATCGAGGACTTTTGCTACCTCCATTTCCCATTCTGACATGTCAGTCCATAGCCTCCTCTACTACTCCAATGAGGCCACTCTCAGGTTGGGGAACAACACTCATATTCCATCTGGGTAGCTTCCAATCTGACCGCATTCATTTAAATTTATCAAACTTCTGGTAATTTCTTCTCTTTCCTTTTCTCTGTTTTTCCATTTCCATTTTAGCTTCTGTCTTACCCCTTCTCCTCATCTGCCCATCACTTCCCTCAGGAGCCTCTCCTCATTCCCTTTCTCCCATTGTTCATTCTCTTCTCCTGTCAGATTCCTTCTTTTTTCAGTCTTTTCTCTCTTTCCCCTATCACTTCCACCTTCTTACTTCATGCCTCCTCCATATCACCTGCCAGCTTCTACTCCTTCCCCTTCACCCCCCACCATCTTATTCTGGCTTTCTCCCCCTTCCTTTACGGTCATGATGAAGGGTCCCAGCTGGAACGTTGACTGCTTATTCGTCTCATTAGTTCTGACTGACCTGCTGAGTTCCTCCGGCATTTTGTGTGTGTTGCAATCGTTGTAATTACTTATTTTAATTAACCTGAAGATACACACTCAGTGATTCAGGAACAGCTTCTTCCCCTCTGCCATCTGATTTCTGAATGAACATTGAACCCATGAACACTACCTCACTACTTTTTTGTTAACTTTTATTTTTACACTACGTATTTAGTTATATATAATTACTGTAATTCATATTTTTCTATTATTATGTATTGTAATGTACTGCTGCCACAAAGCTAACAAATTTCACTATGTATACCAGTGATATTAAACCTAATTCTGACTCTGATGCTGAATCTGAACAATGGTTGGCTCAGAAAACTGAAGCGAAGAAATGCTCGTATTCAGGCATACGACTAGTTCAAATTTCCTCATTAAATGGGAGAAAGCTGTTCAGCCCATTGAGTCTTTCCCGGCTCCCAGGGTAATCAGAGCCGTTTTCTGATCTCCCTGGGGTTTACTCTCTCATAGATGCCCAGTAGCACCGTCCTCATTCACGCACCAAGAGGGAACTTACAGACGGAAATTAATCTAACAACAAATACAAATGTGGGAAGCAGTCACATCACTCGGGGGGGGGAGGGGAGGGGTGGAATCTCACATAATCACAGGAAGAATGTGAAAACTCCATATGGGTAACACTAGAGATCAATATTGAGCCTCGTTGGCTGCATCTGTAAGTCAACAACATCAAAGTCCCACCCAATAAATGTGGAAAAGTTCAAGGATGACCACATATTGATTATAATGCCGATAGGCTTATTCGATGGCGAGATGGAGATACGTCGCTACCAATGGAAGTGCAAGGCACTCCTTCACTCTGCTAGCCTGCAGGTCACCCTTGGGCAAGGTATAGCACCTGCTCAGCAACAGACCCACCCCTGATCAGGGTCACATGAAGCCCTGGGAGCAAGTGGTGGATGGTCGTATGAGCAACTGGTGCACATCACAAGTCCTGGTTATGCGACCACTAATGCCAGGTAGACAATCTCTGAAGAGTATTGATAATGGCTGGGGTCACCCATCTTGTAAAGGCTGCCCAGGAGACAGCAATGGCAAACTACTTCTGGAGGAAAATTTGCCAAGAACAATAATGGTCAAGGATAGAGGAAAGAATGAGAACAACAGCATGAAGGGAGTCTTCCCCACAGGCAGATTGAAGACAGATGGAAAACTATGATCGCTCACGTCTCATAACTCGGCAAATAATGATGACGATGATCCTTATGAAGCCGGGGCAAATCTATTCCACCATTAATCTCAAACATTTGCATTTGCGTTGAAGCACCAAGTGCCGGAAGAGTTAAGTAAGTTGAAACAAAATGGAATTCTGGTGAAAGCAAAGAAGATTGACAGGGAAACAACAAGATGCTTAACACAGATAAAACTTTAACAATGCAATGATTACAAGGTGACTTTGAACCAAATAATTGATGGTGATCAGCACTCGCTATTTGTATGCAGAGTTGGCAAGAGCCATTCTTTTTTAACCAAACTAGATCTGTCACATGCATACACTCAGCTAGAATATGGATAAGCTGAAAAAAAAGATCAATATATGTAAGGATCTTCAGTCCTACAAGTAACATTTTATTTTAAAGATTAGCTTTATTTGTCACATGTACACCGAAACATATGAAGTAACATGTCGTTTTGCTTGAATGACCCCCACTGTCTTAGGGTTGTGCTGGAAGGCAGCCCATGGGTGTCCTCATGATGTTGGCACTAACATACTGTATATAGCTTGCCCACAACTCACTAGCCCTAACTTTATGTCTCCATTTATGGCTAGTTCACCCTTCTTTTCTGGTCCTAATGAAACATCTTGGTCCGAAACATCAACTGTTTATTCCTCTCCATGGATGCTGCCTGACCTGAAAAGTTCCTCCAGCATTTTGTGTGTGTTACTGGGAATTTCCAGCATCTGCAAAATCCCTTGTGTTTGTCCTTACTTCTGTAGAATGTGGGAGGAAACTGGAGCACCCGGAGGAAACCCACACTGTCACAGATAGAATGTACAAACTCCTTATAAGGATGGGAATCGAACTTTAGTGCATTATTGCTGGAACTGAGACGGTGGTGGTGAACTTTCTTCCAGAACCGCTGCAGTCCTTCAAATATGGGAATATTCAAAATGGTGATAGGGAGTGTGTTCCAGGAATTGAACCAGCAATGGGTGGTGTTCCTATATTTTTGCTGCGCTTGTCCTTCCATCTGGTGGAGTAGGTAGGTTTCGAAGGTGTGTTGGTTGTTAATGCAAACAACACAGTTCACTGCGTGGGTGGCACGGTAGCATAGCGGTGTAGCACAATGCTTTACAGTACAGGTCACCCAGGTTCAATTCCCACTGCTGCCTGTAAGGAGTCTGGACGTTCTCCCTGTATCTGTGTAGGTTTCCGCCACATGTTCCAGTTTCCTCCCACAGTCCAAAGATGTACTGGTTAGTAGGTTAATTGGTCATTGTAAATTGTTCCATGATTAGGCAAGGATTATCCTACACTGGGTGGGTGGCCGGAAGGGCCTATTACGTTCTGTCTCTCAATAAAATTAAAAAGAATAAAATAAACATTGAAATTAACAACCAACAGAAGGATGTTGGGGTTCCACAATAACATAGTGGTTAGCGTAACACTATTACGACACCAGAGTCCCATTCCCACTGCTGTCTATAAGGAGTTTGTGCATCCTCCCTCTAACCACATAGGTTTCCTCTGGGTGCTTCCCACATCCCAAAGATGGATGGGTTAGTACGTTAATTAGTCATATTGGTGTAATTAGGCTTTGTGGGCCTGTTGGGATGTAAGGGTTTGTTACTGTGCTGTATCTCTTAAAAAAATGTAATGAATAAATCTGAATCTGTATCTGGGTGAGTCTTGGTGAACTGCTGTCATGCATACTGTAAATGGTACAGACTCTGTTATGGTGAGTGAATGAATGGTTGTGGATGGGCTGCCTATTATCTGCACAGTTCTATGGCATTCAAGCTCCTAGAGTTTTGTTGTAGCTGAATTCAAGTGGGTCCCATCACCCCGCTACACTTTTAAACCCTTCTGAGCAGCACTGTAAGGTAGAAGTTAGCACAATACTTTACAGTGACAGCAATCAGTGATCGGGTTTCAATTCCTACCGCTGTCTACAAGGAGTTTTCACTTTCTCTGAGTGACCACATAGGTTTTCTCTGGATGCTCCAGTTTCCTCCCATATTCTAAAGATGTACGGGTTAGAGTTATTAAGTTGTGGACGTGCTATGTTGGCACCTAAAACATGTGACATCAGTGGACTGCTCCATCACATCCTTGGACTTTGTTGGACATGATGAAAA
Organism: Mobula birostris; assembly: GCF_030028105.1. Lineage (NCBI taxonomy): Eukaryota > Metazoa > Chordata > Chondrichthyes > Myliobatiformes > Myliobatidae > Mobula > Mobula birostris. The sequence continues at coordinate 22,846,453 of NC_092370.1, read as the reverse complement.
CAACGCACCTCCGCTCCACTTGCCACAAGCAGAATTTCCTGGTGATCGAACATCTTAATTCTGACTCCCACTGCTGTTCCGACATGTTGGTCCATGGCCTCCTTTTGTGCCAAGACAACGCCACCTTATATTCCATGTGGGGAGCCTCCAACTTGATGGCATGAATATCAACTTCCCCTTCCTCTATTCCCCACTCTGACATTTTACCTCTTCTCACTTGCCTGTTACTTTCCCCTCCTCCTTCTTTTTGTCCTCTCTTCTATTAGATTCCTTCTTCTCCAGCCCTTGACTTCTCCCACCTTCTTGGCTTCACCATCACCTTCCAGCTATCCTCCTTCCCCTCCCCCATCTTTTTATTCTGACGTCTTCCCCACTCCTTTTCAGTCCTGAAGAAGGGTTTTGGCCCAAAATATTGATGCTGCCTGACTTGCTGAGTTCCTCCAGTATTTTATGTGTGTGTTGCAATGCATTTCACCGTATGTTTTGAAGTACATGTGACAAATAAGGAGGAGGAGAAGATGGCGGCACGACGCAGCGTGCAGAGGCCACTCCGGTGAACGATATCTGTTAATTGTCAAGTAGGGTGCTGTGCACAATCCTGATTTGATGGAGACAGACGTGAGAGCACGGAGGAACATCTGGAGAATCTTCTGAAATGCCTTCTTCGCTGCCGCTGCTACTGTGTGATCCAGAATCTCCAGAGGAGAAGGCCCCGAGTCCACGGCTTTGCTTGTTGCTCGGCGGCCGGGATGGGGTCGAAGTGCTCGGTAGAGGATGCTGCTCGGGAGGCTGTATCGGAGGGGCTGGTCGGAGGCTTGAAGTTTTCAGATGGACTCAGAGTCGGCTGTGGTCGGATGCTTCCAATGCATCGGCAGTTGTCGGCGCCTGGAGGTTTGCGGCAGGGAGAATCTCCCTTTTTGCTGCCTGCTATCGGGACTATCGGGAGTCGATCGGAACTTTGAGACTTTTTTTACTGTGCCCATGGTCTGCTCTTTATCAAATTATGGTATTGCTTTGCACTGCTGTAACTATATGTTATAATCATGTGGTCTTTTCAGCGTTAGTCTTTGGTTGTCCTGTTTTTTTGTGATATCACTCTGGAGGAACATTGTATCATTTTTTAATGCATGCATTTCTAAATGACAATAAACGAGGACTGAGTGTCCTCATAATCTAATCTAATCTAAATAAAGCTAATCTCTTTATAGCACTAGCAAGCCACCCGACAAGGATATTGATCCCCTCCATTCAGACACAACTAATGGTGTGTTATGATCACTGGAACCAAAGTGCTCCCCTACACACACTTCCGTCACTTGTCCTAACTCGTTTCCTAATAGGAGATCTAATATTGCATCCCCTCTAGTTGGTACCTCTATATATTGATTTAGAAAACTTTCCTGAACACATCTTACAAACTCTAACCCATCTAGACCCCTAACAGTATGGGAGTCTCAATCAATATATGGAAAATTAAAATCCCCTACCACCACAACTTCATGTTTCCTGCATTTGCCTGCTATCTCTCTGCAGATTTGCCCCTCCAATTCTCGCTGACTATTGGGTGGTCTATAATACAACCCCACTAATGTGGCCATACCTTTCCTGTTTTCCAGCTCCACCCAAAGGACTCAGTAGACAAGCCCTCTAATCTGTCCTGCCTGAGCACAGCTGTAATATTTTCCCTGACAAGCAATGCCACCCACCCCACCTTTCATTCCTCTGCCTCTATCGGAACCCTGGAATATTAAACTACTGGAATATTAACTCTGAGAAACTCCTGCAGAGACGTCAGATGGTTGAGATTGTTGACTTCCAACTAGCATATTCATCTTCCTTTATGGCAGGTATGATTCTGACCATCAGAGGCGTTTCCCCCCAATTCCCATTGACTCCTCTTGAGCTGGAGCCCCTTGATGCCAAATCTGATTGATGTCAAGAGCAGTTACTCTCATGGGAAGTGTGGTAGCATAGCAGCTGGCCTAAAGCTTTTCAGTGCCAGTGATCAGGGGAAAATTTCCACCACCGTCTGTAAGGAGTTTGTACGCTCTTCCCAGGACTATGCGTGTTTCCTCCAACATGCAGGTTAGTAAGGCTTAGGAGCTGTGGGAATGCTATGTCGGTGCTGGAAGCACACTAGTACTTATGTGCTGCCCCTGCGCATCCCCGGACCGTGTTGGTCAGTGGTGCAAAACAACACATTTCACTGTATGTTTAAATGCTTCGATATAGATGCGACAAATAACACCGATCTTTATTCTTCCTTACTTTACTCACCTCATTTCTGAACTGATTCCACAACCTATGAACTCATTTCTAATGGCTCTACAACTCATGTTCTTAGTATCGTTTATCTATCTATCCATCTATGTATGTATGTATGTGCACCAGTTGTCTCCTTTTCCACATTGGTTGTTAGTCTTTGTGTGTAGTTTTCAATTGATTCTAGTTTATTTATTTGCTCTACTGTGAATGCCTGCAAGTAAATGATTTTCAAATTAGTATAAGGTGACATATATGTACGTACTTTGGGAATAAACTTTGAGCTTTGCACCTTGATCTCCATCTCTGGAGTTCAACTTTTTTGTCCATATTTGGGTAAAGGCTGTGATGAGGTCAGGAGATGACTGATTTTGGTGGAACCCACCCTGAGCTTCTGTAAGCAGCTTGTTGCTAAGAAAGAGCTGTGTAATAGGACTATTTATCATTCCTTCCATCAGATAGCTGATGATTGAGACTAGACTAGTGGGGTAGTATTTGCAGGATTGGGTTTGTTTTTTTATGGGCAGTACATACCTGGCAATTTTTCATACTTCAATTTTTGTCGGTAAAAGTCAGTGCTGTAGCTGTACTGGAACAGGTTGGCTGAGGACACAGCATGTTCCAGAACACTGTCACAGAAAGTCTTTAAAAAACACAATGGACAAGATACTGCATGGTACAGATGCAATAAGATAACATGCTAATCGCACAAGAATTGATGGAGAACATCATTAAATACTGGAAGCATTAAATACTTGTGTCAGTAGATTCTATGAGATGAATTAGAATCAGAGTCACACTTAATATCATGTTGTTAAATTTGTGGGGTGTATGGGGTGTCCAGGGTGGGATAGAGTCTCTGGTGAAGGGGCTTGTCATGTCCATTTTGTGCAACTCACCTGCGTATGGTTCCCACTGGACACTAAGCATTACCCATGGCTCCAAGTAGTTGATTGCATGTGACAGCAGTTGTAGCCCGGTACACCATTTCGGCAGGTGGGCTAAACCAGTTGAGGATAGATGGTGGCCTCACACCCTGGTGAGCTAGGGACGTTCCTGTCAGGTTCAGTGGACTGAGCAGATGAAATCTACAGTGAGATCCAACAGCTAGAAAGGTGGCGCCGCAGTGCTCTGTGGAGAACGAAGGGCATTTAAGGCATAGGAGATGTCATGGTCATCCACTGCAACTAAGGAAGACTCCAGTTTGTGACGCTTGTTCGTACCACTGGACGTGAAGTCGAGAGAGTGGAACTGCCCCAGTGCACTGGCTTTTTCCACTTTAAAAAACTCTCCCACACAGGTTTCTGTCATTCATGATGGACAACCACTCTGCTGTAAAATTTGTAGTTATGTGGCAGCAGAACATTGCACTATATAATCATAAAAACAATATAAATTACAATAAGAAGTATATTTTACAAATAAATTAAAACAAATGAAAGTAAAACAAAAATAAAATAATATAGTGAGGGAGTGTACATGGGTTCATAGTCCATTCAAAAATCTGATGGTGCTGAGGAAGAAGCTGTTCTAGAAATGTTGGGTGTGTGTCTTCAAGCTCCTGTATGTCCTTGATGATAGCAACAAGAAGGGGCATGTCCTGGGTGATGGGGGTCCTTAATGGTGGATGTTGCCTAGCTGAGGCATCACCTTTTGAAGTTGGGGAAGCTAGTGCCCATGATAGAGCTGGCTGAGTTCACAATTTTCTGCAGTTTTCCAATCCTCTGCAGTAGTCCCTCTATACCGGATGGTGATGCAGCCAGTTAGAATGGTCTCCAAGGTACATCTGTAGAAATTTGTGAGAGTTTTGTGAGACCTACCTCCTATATCCCTACTATCTATGTACCTATTCAAACTTCTCTTCAAAATCAGAATCAGAATCAGGTTTTTTTATCACCGGCATGTGACATGAAATCTGTTAATTTAGCAGCAGCTGTTCAATGCAATACATAATCTAGCAGAGAAATAATAATAACAATAATAATAAATAACATTTTTAAAATAATAATAAATAAACAAGTAAATCAATTGCTTATATTGAATAAATTAAAAATATGTGCAAAAACAGAAATACTGTTTATTAAAAACAAGTGAGGTAGTGTCCAAAGCTTCTATTTCCATTTAGGAATTGGATGGCAGAGGGGAAGAAGCTGTTTCTGAATTGCTGAGTGTGTCCCTTCAGGCTTCTGTATCTCCTACCTGATGGTAACAGTGAGAAAAGGGCATGCCTTGGGTGCTGGAGGTCCTTAATAATGAACACTGCCTTTCTGAGACAACCTTCCCCAAAGATGTCCTGGGTACTTTGTAGGTTAGTGCTCAAGATGGAGCTGACTAGATTTACAACCTTCTGCAACTTCTTTCAGTCCTGTGCAGTAGCCCCTCCATACCAGATGTTGATGCAGCCTGTCAGAATGCTCTCCATGGTACAACAATAGAAGTTTTTGAGTGTATTTGTTGACCTGCCTTATCTCTTCAAACTCCTAATAAAGTATAGCCGTTGTCTTGCCTTCCTTATAACTACATCGATACGTTGCAACCAGGTTAGATCCTCAGAGATCTTGACACCCAGGAACTTGAAACTGCTCACTCTCTCCACTTCTGATCCCTCTATGAGGATTAGTATGTGTTCCTTCATCTTACCCTTCCTGAAGTCCACAATCAGCTCTTTCATCTTACCGGCGTTGAGTGCCAGGTTGTTGCTGCGGCACCATTCCATTAGTTGGCATATCTTATACGTTGAAATCAAGCTTGCATACACCACTTGTGCTGGCCGCTCATTCCACACCCTCGCAACCTTCTAAGTGAAGATGTTTCCCCTCACGTTCCCCTTAAACTTCTTAATTTTCACCCTCAACTCATGACCTCTGGTTGTACTCCAAACCAACCTCAGTGGAAAGACCCTGTTTGAATTTACCCTATCTATACCACTCATAATTTTGTATATCTCCATCAAATCTTCTCAATCTTATATGTTCAAAAGAATACAGTCCTAACCTATTCAATGGGAACTTGTACGATTTTCGCACTTTTGAAGCAGGTGGAAAGTTCTGACTACAGTAATGAAAGACTGAAGATGTCCTTGAACATTCCCTTCAGTTTGTTGGCACAGAGTTCCACCCGCTTTCTTGAAAGATGTTCTGTCGTAGGCCTCTGAGACAGAGATCACGAGGTCACCAGATGCTACAGGGATTTGCACAGGTGCAGTTTTATTCACCCCTTCAAAGTGTGCAGAAAAGGTGTTGAGCTTATCAGAGAGTAGAGCATCATGACCATTCACGATGTTGGTTTCACTTTGTAGGAAGTAATGGCCTGCAAATGCTGCCAGTACTGACTGGCATCCTATTCTGTCTCTAACTTCAATTGGAATTGATTTTCCCTCTTAAAATAGCCTTCCATAGGTTGCACTTTGACTTTGTGTGTCATTCTGGATTACCAATGACCTAGCGCTAAGTAGACAATAAGTTTCCTGATTCATCTTCGGCTTTTGGCTTTGGTATTTTGGTATGTTCTCGAAAGCACAAACTCATCCACACACGTTTCCATAAAGTTGGTGACAACTGTAGCACCTTTATTCAGATTCAAGGATGAATCTCTGAATGTTACAGAGTAAGCACTCCTCTGCATCCCTTGACCATACTTTCTTGGTCCTCATCACTGGTATTGCAGTTCGTAGTCTTTATCTGTTCGCCTGGAGTAGAAGTACAGCGAGGAGATCATTTTTTCCAAAGAGCAGGTGTGGGATGGCATGGTAGGCATTCTTGACGATGGTATAATAGTGGTCAAGTGTGTTGGCTCCTCTGCTTCCACAGGTGGTATGTTGGTAGTAGTTGTTCAAAGACTTGTTCAATCTGGCCTGATTGAAATCCCTCACAATGATAGGGAAGGCATCAGTGTGCGCTGATTCGTGACTGCTGATCATGGTGCTCAGCTCCTCCAGTGCCTGCCTGATGTTGGCCTGAGGAGGAATGTACTTTGCTACCAGGATGACGGGAGAAATATTTCTCGGCAGATATAATGAACAACACTTGACCACTAGATGTTGCAGTTCGTGTGAGCAGCATTGAGACAGACCTTCATGTTTGCAGACCACAATGAGTTAATGATGAAGCATAATCCACCACCTGTTAAAAAGACTCAGCTGTCCTGTCATTATGGTGGATGGTGAAACCCTCAGGCTGCAGAGCTGCATTCAAGATGGTGGGGGTGAGCCACATTTCCATGAAGCAAAGTACACAGCAGTCCCTGATGTCCCTTTGGTACTGAAATCACAACCTGATGTCCTTCTAGTACTGCCACCTAGCATCATTGTTTGAATACTCTGAAATTACATGTATGTTGAAGTTTGCAAGTGATATTTGAATTATAAATTGGGAACTGTGTTTGCTCTTGTAATGGATAATAACTGAGAAAAAAATCACTCTTGCATCATGTTTGTTGACAAAAATTAAGAGAGGTTATGATCAAACTGACAAAGAAACATTAGAAGTGCCTTGAGCTGCCTGTGAAATTGGTGAGTGTGGGTTTGATTTCAATACTTACGATAAGTTTGGGTAAGTATATGGATGGGATGTGTATGGAGGGCTATGGTCCAGATGTAAGTAGATGAATCTAGAGAGACTAAACATTCATCATGGACCAAAAGCCTATTTCTGTTCTGTAGTGCTCTATGAATCTTAACTATTTTTGACAAGCCTCTTACCATGGATCTGGACCCCAAGCCTTTATTAGGAATGCTTATAGTCCCCATGACAGGAATGGAAAGGTGACCCATTTGTCTTTTCACTATAATTATGTTATTGGATATTAAAGTTTTAAGCAGTTTTATTAGAAATGTATTGTCAAAGTTACCATATGAAAATTCAAATACAGAGAGTGAAAAAAATCTTCACACTGAATATGTAGGTAATAATTTTATTCGAGTTGCACATTGAATATTCTGACATTGTGTAAAGGATATCAATAGCCAGAAGTTTTGTTTATTGGCCAGGATTAGATAGATAGATAATTTATTGATGCCAAAAGAAATTGTAGTGTCACAGTAGCATTACAAGTGTACAGATATACAAATATACAAATATTAGAAGAGAAGTAAGAAAGAATAAAAAATAGTTACCTCAAAGCGTCTGATAGGAGGGGTCATCGCTTCCACGGCTACAGGTTGACTCATTATGGAGCCTAATGGCCGAGGGTAAGAATGACCTCATATAGCGCTCTTTGGAGCAGCACAGTTGTCTTAGTCTATTACTAAAAGTATTCCTCTGTTCAGTCAAGGTGGCATGCAGAGGGTGAGAAACATTGTCCAGCATTGTCAGGTTTTTCCATAGGGTCCTTTGTTCTGCCACAGCCTCTGGCATGTCAGTTTGACAATGTTGATGCCATTGTCCCAGCACACTACTGCATAGAAGATTGTACTGGTGACAACACACTGGTAGAATATGTGAAGGAGAGGCCTGCATACTCCATAGGACCTCAATCTCCCCAGGAAGTAGATAAACATCTTGAAGACCCAAAAGGTCAGTGTACCTGTCAAGATGCAAGGTGCAGCCAGAATTCTTTTACACAGTTGAAGATCAAACAAATCTAGTCCAAAATGGTACATTTGGATTATTTTGAAAAGTGGATTGAAAATTTCCCAGTATGTCGTTCAAAATATTGATGACAGCACTTTGAGAGAATACTGTCAAAAAGTCTTTTTTGTTAGGTGCATGGAGCTCATAAAAATAGAGGGCTATGGGTAACCCCAGGTAATTTCTAAAGTAAGTACATGTTCGGCACAGCATTGTGGGCTGAAGGGCCTATATTGTGCTGTAGGTTTTCTATGTTTCTTTGTTTCTATGTTTAACTAAGATGTCGAAGGGTCTCAGATAGAAACGTCAATTGTACTTTTTTCCATAGATGCTGCCTGGCCTGCTGAGTTCCTCCAGCATTTTGTGTGTGTTGCTTGGATTCCCAGCATCTGAAGATTTTTTTTTTGTTTAAGATGTCATGTTATGGTTTACAGGAAAGTTATGTTCCTGAGTTTTGTTCATTTCCATTTGAGTGGTTTGTGAAAGAAAATTATATTAAGGACAAACTTATTTCACCATCTGGTTTGGCATTAAGTACTATAACTGAGAGATCAGTGACAATTGTCAAAGAATCACTACAACAACCAAATACTACAAGCCTGCCTGAACTTGGTGATGAATTATGACTTGACAAACTTTTTGACGAACTGGAAAATGATATTTCACAATAGGTTATATTCCTGCTAATGTGTAGAAAGCTCAGAATATGATTGAGAGTTCAGCCATATTCTGAGAGTGGAAGAGGGGTAGTTGAGAAAGAAATTATATTACTACTCAATTCAAGCAAAGGAACATTTTAATGAACATTCCACAGTTAATATATCAACACCATCTAGCAAATGTGACACTTGAAAAGAGATGTTAGAATGATTGTTGAACTGTGCACAGCAAATAGTTACTTGAAGGAAATATGAGAACAATTCTAAGTGTACCCATAAATCAATTGATTCCTGCAAAGGATATACAAAGAATATAGCACTTATACTCTGTGAATATATTTCTGAGGTTGACCCAATGGGGCAATGGAAGAAATGACACAAAATTCTATTAAATTTACTCAAACAGAGACACTCTCACCAAATGAATACAATGCCAATGACATTGACAAAGGGATAAATCAAAATAACTTCAAAAACCTGTGAAAAGATCATGTTTGTAAATAGTGAATTATTCATTTTTTTAAAAGGGAAAAGCAATGTAGCACCTGTAAATTCTTGAGTGAAAGTGATCATACGGTAATCACACACACAATTCTGATTTTGCATTCATGGTCTATCCAGTTTAGTCCATTTGTTCCGACAGATGCAAGTTCAATATGTTAAAAAATATGAAGTTCTTCCTCTCTTTTTATTCTTCTTCTTCTTATTTTACAGTGGTTGGCACCCAGCTTAATGGTGCATTACCGCCACCTTCTGCTCCGGAGTGTATAATAGACTTACATTCTAAATCCCTTCACCCAATATCTCTCTCTCTCTCTCTCTCTCTCTCTCTCTCTCTCTCTCTCTCCCTCTCTCTCTCTCTCTCTCTCTCTCTCTCTCTCTCTCTCACACACACACACACACACACACACACACACACACACACAAACTAACCTACACTTCACTTCCCATCTTTGGCCATCGTAGTACCCTATTCTTGCTTATCCATCATATCCTATAAAAAACCGCTGTCAAAAATATGAAGTTATATTCTTCTGAACTCCCTATTACCTGGATTGAAAGAAGATTCTGCCTCAAACATGTTTATTTTTATTCTCATTTAATTATATGCAAATGATGCAATTAGAGCTTTTCATGCAAGTGTATTTACATATATGCACAGTATTTGCTTTCATGCAGAGCTAAGTAAGCTAAATGCATGGTTTTACCTCCTCCCTCTCTCTGCTTTCCATAGGGATCGCTCCCTTCATGATTCCCTTGTTCATTCATCCCTCCCCACTAATCTCCTTCTCTGCTGGTGGCCTAAGTGCTCCACCTGCCCATTCACCTCATTCAGGGGCCCAAACAGTCTGTTCAGGTGAGGCAGCACTTCACCTGCAAATCTGATGGGGGTTCAGTACTCCTGACAGGGCATCCTCCACATTGGTGAGAACCATCGTAAATTGGGGTCTGCTTCGTCGAGCACCTCTACTGTATCTGCCAAAGGCAGAACTTCCTGGTAGCCAAACATTTGAATTCTAATTCCCATTCCCGTTCTGACATGTTGGTCCATAGTGTTACTTATGCCACAGTGAAGCCACTCATGGAATAAAGGAGCAACACCTTATATTCCATACGGATAGCCACTAACTTCATGGCATGAATATCGATACCTCCCTCTCCCCCCTTCTCCTATTCTCCACTGTGGCCTCTTACCTCGTCTTAGCAGCCTATAACCTCCCCCCGGGTCCTCCCACTTTCTCTTTCTCCCATGGTCCACTCTCCTCTCCGACCAGATTCCTTCTCCTCTAGCCATTCCCCTTTTTTACCCACCTGGCTTCACCTATCACCTTCTAGCTATCCCCCTTCCCCTCCCCTTACCTTTTCATCTGGCATTCTTCCCCTTTCCTTTCCAGTCCTGAAGCAGGGTCTCGGCCCATAAACGTCGACCCTTTATTCATTTCTCTAGGTGATGCCCAACTCACTGAATTCCTCCAGCATTTCGTGTGTGTTGCACGTAACCTAACAGCTTTCTTCTCCTTGTGCACTCTGCTTATTCTGAATTGTTTGAGTTTGAAATAACAGAAACAACACACACACACACACACACACACACACACATGCTAGTCTATACACAGAAATAAGACGAGAAGACACAAAAGCAGAATCAGCCCATCAGGTCTGCTCTGTCATTTCATCATGGCTGATCCATTTTCCCTTTCAGCCCTGCTCATCTGCCTTCCCTCACAAACTTTCATGTCCTGACTACAAGAACCTATCAACCTCCATCTTAAATATACTAAAGGACCAGGCCTCCATGGCAACTTGTGGCAACAAATTACACAGATTCTCCACCCTCTGGCTAAAGAAATTCTTCTTCACCTCCATTCTAAATGGTCATCCCTCTATTCTGAGGCTACGCCCTCTGGTCCTAGACTCACCCACTATCAGAATCATCCTCTCCACATCCACTCGATATAGGCCTTTCAACACTCAATAGCTTGCAATGAGATCCCCCCCATTCTTCTAAATTTCAGTGAGCACAGGCCCAGAGCTGTCAAATGAGACAAAGCCTGACAAAAGAGTACAAACAATTCTTTCAGCATCTCTGATGATGAGTGTTCTAGTATTGTAGAAAATTTAATATGTTGTCTGTTGAAGCATGGGCAATTATATTTCATATGATTGAAAATGGCTTTGTACTCATCGGCTTTCAGTGGAGTCACCAACTCTGTTTTGTGAACTGACCCACATCTCTGATTTCAGCTATGTACTTATTTGCAGCCTGAATGCAGTATGTGTTTGTTCTATAGGAAAGCCTATAAATTGTCAATCTGATGTAATATTATCTTGTGTGAAGAGAATGGATTTGGCCAAGTGAGGGAAGAAATTCAATTCAAGGACAAGCTAACACAGATCAGTTTTGCATGCTTTCAACCTGCTTTATACTGGTCAATTAAAATTGTCAGAGTTTGAAATGTTCTCTAGCTGCATAAGTGGAATCTGCATAATTATCTGCATAGACTGGAACCTAAGAAGAGAGCCGTCAGTAGCAACACAGCGCGGAAAGTTGAGGTTGGTCGCTATTTTGTTTGCCAAACACAGCTACCAATTCATACATACACCCAACCTCCTGTAGCTAATAAAATGGCCGCTGGGCGTGTGTTTGTCGCCTTCTGCTCCTGTAGCCCATCCACTTCAAGTTTCAATGTGTTGTGTGTTCAGAGATGCTCTTCTGCACAGCATGGTTATTTGAAATGCTATTACCTTACTGTCCGCTTGAAACAGTCTGACCAAGATTGCGGGAGTAGTGGGCAGTGAGGAGGGTTATCATGGCTTGTAGAGGGATCTGGATCAGCTGGAAAAATGAGCAGAACAATGGCAGATGGAATTTAATGCAGACAAGTGCAAGATTTTGCACTTTGGTAGGGCAAACCAGTGAATAGTAGGGCACCGAGGAGTACGGTAAAACAAAGGGATCTGGGACCACAGGCACGTAATTCGTTGAAAGTGTCGTCACAGGTAGATGGGGTGTTAAAGAAAGCTTTTGGCACATTAGCCTTCATAAATCAATGTATTGAGTACAAGAGATGAGATATTATGTTGAATCTGTATAAGACATTGGTGAAGCCTAATATGGAGTATTGTGTGCAGTTTTGGTCAGCTATCTACAGGAAAGATGTAAGCAAGGTTTTCAGAGTGCCAGGAAAATTTACATAGATGTTGCTAGGTCTGGAGGACCTGAGTTATAAGGAAAGATTGAATAGGCTTGCCCTCTATTTTTTAAAATGTAGAAGATTGAGAGGAGATTTGATAAAGGTAAACAAAATTATAAGGGGTATAGATAGAGTAAATGCAAGCAGGCTTTTTCCACTGAGGTTGGGTAGGACTACAATCAGAGGTCATGGGTTAAGGGTGAAAGGTGAGAATGAGCTGCCATTACAAGTGGTCCAGGTGAGCTCAATTTCTCTTTGAAGTGAAGTTTGGATAGTACATGGATGGTAGGGGTATGGAGGGTTATGATCCCAGTGCAGGTTATTGAGAGTAGGCAGTTTAAATGGTTTTCGGCATGGACTCGATGGGCCGAGGGGCCTGCTTCTGTGCTGTACCTCTCTGTCACTCTATGACCACACTCCTCTGACCGCTCTTATTAACAGGGCATTCTCACCCACAGAACTCCCACTCACTGGATGTCCAAGCAACACACACAAAATGTTGGAGATACTCAGCAGGCCAGGGAGCATCTATGGACAAGAGTATGGTTGATGTTTTGGGCTGAGACCCTTCATCAGGTAGTGATGTTGGCCCAGTACATCACAGGTAAAACCCTCCCAACCATTGTGCACATCTACATGAAATGCTGTTGCAGGAAAGCAGCATCCATCATCAGGGACGCCCACCACCAATGTCATGCTCTCTTCTCGCTACTGCCATCAGGTAGAAGATACAAGATTCTCAGGACTCACACCACCAGGTTCAAGTACAGTTGCTACCCCTTGACCAACAAGGTATTGAGCAAAAAGGGATAACTACACTCTACTTCACTTGTAATGTTCCCACAACCAATTATCTCACTTTGAAGGACTCTTCACCTCATGGTCTTGTTAATTATTGCTATTTATTTATATTTGCATCTTCATGCGTTATTGTCTTCTGCACTCTGGTTGACCTATCTTTGATCCTATAGAATAGTTACTATTCTATAGACTTACTGAGTATGCCCACAAGAAAATGCAACTCAGGGTTGTATATGTAATTTGAAAATAAAATTTATTTTGAACTTTGGACTAAATATTTGTATCAACAAGCCCATGTAGTAGTGTACCTAGTAATGTAGCCACTGAGTATATTCGCATGTCATATCTATCTGTCAGATGTCTGCAGAAAATGTACTGTCTATAAATTTGAGAACAGTTATGCCAGCATCAGTACAGAGCACTGCCTTCAGGAATCAAGTTGTTACATTATGAACAACAGCCTTTTTAGTTTACATGCTCTTTTACGGTGTTGAATTGGCTACTGAGAGCAACAAAGAATGCGGATAATGGAAGCTAAAGTTGAAGCCTAAGTGAACCATCAATATTTATTGTACCTCTCAAATGAACTCCTGAATGGCCTTGGCTACAGTGCAGTCACACATCAGACAATAAGTTTCACTATTACGCTTCAGAGGGTGATCATGAATGACTGCGCGTGGGAAAGAATAAACTGCACAAAGAACAAAGGATTGCAAGTAGCTTCTATCCCACAACAAAACAGTGTCATTGATCATTACAAACTTGGCCCTTGGGCGCAGTGCCATAAACAAGGACGGTAGCTAAAACTATAAGCTTGGATAAGGAGTTGGGTATGCAATCAGTCACACCAAATGGAGCAACGATTAAATAAACTCTTGCTTCTGATTAAATGAGAAAATAAATAAACATAACTGAGGTAAAACTGTCCTTAGATAAGTAATAGAGAGTTCAGAAAAAAAGTAACTTCATACTTTTAATGTATTTTGGAACACATGTTAATGTACTAAGAGGCTTATATTGAGTGGAAGTGAAGAGGATGATAGAGTGGGGAAGTCTACGACCAGAGGGCACAGCTTCGGAATACAAAGACAAGACAAGAAAGATGAGGAAGTTCTTTAGCCAGAGGGGAATGAATCTGTGGAATTCATTGCCACAGATGGCTGTGGAGGAAAGTCATTGGTAATATTTAAAGTGGAGGTTGATATGTTCTTGATTAGTAAGGGTGCCAAAGGTTGCAGGACGAATACAGGGGAAAGGGGTTGAGAGGGATGAATTCTGAGGAGAGTAAAAGAACGGACTAATGCTGAAATGGGATAGGGGATTCTTAATGCTAGTTTCACGCTTTAATTATCTTTTCTGGTATCCCAAAATGGTTAGGTTATATGCAGGTGGACTCCTCCTTTGTTTTTCCCTTTATCTTCTGCTTTTTGTCTTGCTCATCATGTCAGCCAAAAGTAAGCGTTGTTTCCTGATTTTGGTATATCATGCAAGTTGATAAGCATGGTTGGAGGAATAGCAGAGCACCACAAATCCCCTTCCTCCAGTGCTGACTGAAGGGTCCCAGACCTACAATTTAACTGTGCATCTTTCCACAGAGGCTGCTTCTCCTGCCGACCTGTTTCCAGGATCTATTTTTATTTTATATTTCTGGCATCTGCAGACTTTTGATATTCTACCACAAATTGGCTGGGCGTAACATTGCAGGTTAGAAGGACTGATCCTGTGCTGTTCCTCAGGCTGGTGGTGCAGGGTCTAAGGTTCCTTTCCCTCCTTCCCAAACGCAGCAGTGAGAAGAGAGCACGGCCTGGATGGTGGTGGTCCTTGTAGACGGACGCTGCTTTCCTGTGGCAGTGCTCCTTGCGGATGTGCTCAATTGTAGGGAGGTTGTAGAAACCATATGTTTGCATTGAAGATACCTCAATAAGTGAGAGAAAAGGGAAATTAAGAAAGGAGGGTATAGGGGCTCCTATCAAAAGACTACATCTCAGGGTGCATGTCATCTTCCTTCATCTTCAATGTCAACTAAGCTGTCTGAAACTTCTCAGCAGAGGGAATCAGAAACATTCAACAATTATAAAGAATAAAGAATTAAATGAAAATAAAGGTAGGCATTAGATTATGAGAACACTCAGTCCTCTTTTATTGTCATTTAGAAATGCATGCATGCATTAAGAAATGATACTATGTTCCTCATTTTACTCCTTATACATTTTATTCATTTTATACATTAAAGTATGGATATGGAATAAAGTGTGCATAATTATCAGCACATTATTAATAAAATTATTTTAAAGTATTTACAGTTCAGCATAGTGATGAGGGTAATAGATAGATGGGGTGGGGTGGGAACACTTACTAGAATGCTTTGGATTATCATTACAAATTAAAATATACCACTGAGTCAATCAACAATCTGATTATTTTAAAAGTTAAAGTTGCCTTGAACTGCAGAATTAAAGCAAAGCCTTTTATTTTTGATGCACTAATGAACTATTCTACAAATAATACACAGAAAGAATCTTATTATGAAGTTAGTTGAATGTATTTGTTTCTCTCCTGTAGTATTTATTCCCTATATCCTGGATTTGGTTCAAAGGTTGCAATTCCTTATCTAGCATAATTTTTTAAAATTATATTTCCGTCCTGCAAGTCAAAATTGCTGTGAGGTTCTCTGTAGGCATTCTGACATATTCACATCTGATTTAAGTATTAACAAAGTTTCAGGTTTTCGAATGGAAGAAAGATTGTTCTAAATTGGTTTGTTGGGGCATGCATTTGAAGCAGTAACTTTTTTACAGTACTATCTTTCATAACTCCCATTCCAGTGTAAGTAAAAATTAACAATAATATGGACAAAAGAGAGACGCTCAGAATATTGAGCTACGAAAGTTTGCCAACAGTGAGGAGTCTCCAAAACTAAATTAGGGGAAAACTTTCTCAGAGGTCAGATTGGACCCAGCACAAGGAAGAAGCATAAATTATGCATAAACAGAAAATTCTCTGCAGATGCTGGGGTCAGAGCAACACGCACAACATGCTGGAGGAACTCAGCAGGTCGGGCAGCATCCATGGAAACGAACAATCAACGTTTTGGGCCGAGACCCTTCGTCAGGACTCATAAACTTATACATAATTTTAACAATAAAGCACAAGTCGAACAAAAAAGGAAGTCTATTCTAATGAAACTTTCTCAGAGATTAGATTGTACCCAGCAGAAGGACAAAACATAAATAATACA
Source organism: Mobula birostris (assembly GCF_030028105.1). Classification (NCBI taxonomy): domain Eukaryota; kingdom Metazoa; phylum Chordata; class Chondrichthyes; order Myliobatiformes; family Myliobatidae; genus Mobula; species Mobula birostris. The sequence goes on along the minus strand of NC_092370.1, from coordinate 22,830,231 downwards.
CAATGTTAACAATAAAGCACAAGTTGAACGAAAAAGGAAGTCCATTCTAATGCAAGGTTGTCAAGGTGCATTGTTAAACTGCAGTGATAGGGATTTTGCAGGCTATTTCAAGAAGCAAGTGGTTGCGCTTGCTGGAAGTTATTTAACTGAGTCATTTGCATTGAATTAGATATTTATTTGGACAGTTTTCTTGCAGCATCTTCAGTCAGTTGCTTCATCGGGTAATTTCTCCCCATCTTAATATTGGATAAGAATCAGCATAAGGTTTACTATCACTGACAGATCTCGTGATACGTGTTGTTTTGTGGCAGCAGTGCTATACATAAAATATACTATAACTTACACTAAGAATTACTAACGAACAAACAAATAAGTAAATTGTGCAAAAAGAGAGGAAGATAGTGAATTAGTTTTCATGGACCATTCAGAAATCAGTGGAGATATGCAAATACCAATAATTCTATTTTAACTGCTTCACTAGGGAATTATGAATAGAATTAGTCATAATCCCTCAGGGTAGTAAAGCAGTTAAAATCATCATTCAACCACACTGTGATGCATATAATAAAGTCAAAGTTGAGTTTATTGTCATATGCATCAATACATTGCACATGTGCAATGAAAATCTTACTTGAAGCAGATCACAAGCACACAGCATCACACAAGAAGTATTCACAAGTAAGAACATATTAAACAAATTATACACAATTTTAGCAGAAGACACAATTAGAGCAGCAAAACAGGAAGACCACTCCAAGGAAAAGTGGTCAAAGTGCATTGTTAAACTACAGTGGTTAGGATTTTGCAGGTTGGTTCAAGAACAAAATGGTTGAAGGGAAGTACCTGTTGCTGAACTTGATGGTGTGGGAGTTCAGGCTTCTGTTCCTCCTATCTGATTAAATACATCCACGTGTTTGCAAACATTTGCAGTGGATAATACCCATCTCCAGAGCAATGTGTTCTAACCACTTTGCATTTAAATTCAACAGTATTATTACCACTGAATTCACTCACCATCAGCATTCAGGCCATTCCAATAGGCCGTTACAATCTGCTGGAGAAACTCAGTAGGTCAACAAGCAGACGTGAAGGGAAAGGAATTGTGACTCAAACCCTGTATCAGGACTGAGAATAAGGAGGGGAGATGGCAAATATAAAGAGAAGACGGGACTGATGAAACTCAAACACAAAATGCCATAGGAATTCAGCAGGTCAGGCAGCACCAATGAGGAGGCATAAACAGTCAACGCTTCTGGTCGAGACGGTTCATCAGGATCTAAAATGTTGACTGTGTATTCTTCTCCATAGATGCTGCCTGACCTGCTGAGCTCCTCCAGCATTGTGTGTATGCTGCTGTGGATTTCCAGCATCTGCAGAATCTGTTCTGTTTGTGGAGTGATGAGCCTTAGGTGATTGGTGGACTGAGGAGGGGTGAAAGACGAAGGGCAGGTTGACCAGATAGGGGAAAGGAGGGGATGGAGTTGGAAGACAGTGGTAAATCAATGATTTGAGTCCTGACGAAGGGTCTCGGCCTGAAACGTCGACTGCACCTCTTCCTACAGATGCTGCCTGGCCTGCTGCGTTCACCAGCAACTTTGATGTGTGTTGGTAAATCAATGATAGTTGGAAGCAGACAAAGAGATAAAGAGAGGCAGATAGAGTAAGGTGGGTAGAGGAGAGAGTGAAAGTTGGAGATAGCTGTTGGATAAGCAGATGATAAGCAGAAAAACAAACAGCTACCAGTGCTGGAGTCCATGGTTTCCTGAAAGTAGCACTATAGGTGGATAGGGTGGTGAAGAAATCATTTAGCAAATGGGTTCCCAACCAGGGGTCCACAGACCACTCGGTTAATGGTAGGGGTCCATGGCATGGATAAGTTTGGGAACCCCAGATTTAGCATGTTTACCTCTGCAGGATGGGGAATATGGGAGTATGAAAGTTACGATATCATGTTGCAACTTTATAAATCTTTGGTTAGATTACACTTGGAGCATTTCCAAACGTACATAAAGTTGTACATTTTCTCCTATGATTTCCCTATCACTGACAAGGCTCACAGCCTGTATTTTCCATGATAATTCCTGCTAACCTTCATAAATAAAGCAACAATCTGAACTATACTCTAATCTCCCTGCAATTTATCTGTAGCTAATGGAGATGTAAAAATCTTTGTCTGGACTCCAGCTGCCTTGTTTCTTATAGAACACTGGCATAGATCTTCTTGGGCCTGGGGGGATTTTTCAATCCTTGTTCGCTCCTTGACAGTTAATACCTCCTTCTTAATATTAGCCTACCGCAGATGATCCAAGAATCTCTCTCAAAACTTAATACTTTTTCCTTAGTGAATCCAGGCATGAAGGATTGATTTAGGACTTTGTCCACATCACCTGGCTCCACTCACAGGTTATCCATTTGGTCTCTCTTGATCCTGATATACCTACAGATTGCCAAGGATATTTCATTTCTCCTTTTTTTTCCCCTCTTGATCTCTTCATGAAGTTCACCCCAACACACTACTTTTTTCCCTCAAGTTACTCCCAATTCCTGTTGCCTATACCTGACATAGGTTGCCTTTCTTTTCCTGATCAAACCTCAAAATCCTTTGTCAGCTAAGTTTGTCCAATCTTGCCATCTTTGCTTTTCACCCTGACTGGAACATGTTGACCCGGGATCCTCGGTAGCATCCTTTTAAAAAGACTCTGACCGGTCAGCTGTCTTTTCTGCTACCAGTTCACATTCACCAGTACTCTCTGAAATTATCCTTCACCCTATTCAAGACTGCATCATAAGGACCAACCTTTTCCTTATCCATTAACCAACTTGAAACATACAAAATTATAGTGACTGTTCCCAAAGATGGAGTCAATGGCTGAAGAACAGTTTGTATAATGACTTCAATATTCCTAGTGTTATGTTTAGCAAATATTCTGTTCATCCAGTGCTGTACAGTGTTGTGACTGAGTAAAACTGAGTCACGTGGAAGCTGTAACTAGGAAATATAAAAGTCTTTATTCACACAGTGAGCCTTCAGGAGAGAGAGAGTCAAGTTCGAAGTACATTTATTAGCAAAGTATGTATGCATTACACAGCTTTGAGGTTTTTCTCCTTACAGGTAGCCACAAAACAAAAAATGCAGAAGAACCCATAAACTAAAAAAAAATGACAAACATTCAATGTGCAGAAAGAGGGGAAAAAAAATCATTCAAACAATAGAAATAAGCAAATAGCATTTAGAATGAAAGTGAGTCCTCAGATACGAAGATCGGAAGAGCCAGAACAGTCTAGTGAATCTCACTCCACTGACTTAAATTTTATACTTCTTCAACACATAGGTAATAATCATTAACTACAGTTTTCCCACTTTAAATTTGGAATACAGTTAGGTAAATTTACAGAATTACTTATTTATAATGGTAGTATATCCCAACTAGCAGAACTCCTTTGCATATTCAATACTGGTGTCTATTGCAAAAGCTTCTTTGAGTACAAACTCCAAGCACACAAAATATGCCACCTTTGTTATAGTGTTGAAGGATGGCTCAATGACTATACACCTATCCAGAAGGTCAAATGATAAAACAGATTGAAACTTGTTGAATATTGAAAGGCCAAGATAGAAACATAGAAACATAGAAAATAGGCCATTCGGCCCTTCGAGCCTGCACCGCCATTCAGTATGATCATGGCTGATCATCCAACTCAGAACCCTGTACCTGCCTTCTCTCCATACCCCCTGATCCCTTTAGCCACAAGGGCCATATCTAACTCCCTCTTAAATATAGCCAATGAACTGGCCTCAACTGTTTCCTATGGCAGAGAATTCCACAGGTTCACCACTTTTTGTGTGAAGAAGTTTTTCCTCATCTCGGTCCTAAAAGGCTTCCCCTTTACCCTCAAACTGTGACCCCTCGTTCTGGACTTCCCCAACATTGGGAACAATGTTCCTGCATCGAGCCTCTCCAATCCCTTTAGAATTTTATACGTTTCAATAAGATCCATAAGACCATAAGACCATAAGACAAAGGAGCAGAAGTAGGCCATTCGGCCCATCGAGTCTGCTCCGCCATTTTATCATGAGCTGATCCATTTTATCCTATTTAGTCCCACTGCCCCCCCTTCTCACCATAACCTTTGATGCCCTGGTTACTCAGATACCTATCAATCTCTGCCTTAAATACACCCAATGACTTGGCCTCCACTGCCGCCCGTGGCAACAAATTCCTTAAATTCACCACCCTCTGACTAAAAAAATGTTTTCGCATTTCTGTTCTGAAAGGGCGCCCTTCAATCCTGAAGTCATGCCCTCTCGTACTAGACTTCCCCATCATGGGAAACAACTTTGCCACAACCACTCTGTCCATGCCTTTTAACATTCGAAATGTTTCTATGAGGTCTTCCCTCATTCTTCTAAACTCCAAGGAATACAGTCCAAGAGCGGACAAACGTTCCTCAAATGTTAACCCTCTCATTCCCGGAATTATTCTAGTGAATCTTCTCTGTACCCTCTCCAATGTCAGCACATCCTTTCTTAAATAAGGAGACCAAAACTGCCCACAGTACTCCAAGCGAGGTCTCACCAGCGCCTTATAGAGCTTCAACATCACATCCTGCTCCTATACTCTATTCCTCTAGAAATGAATGCCAACATTGCATTCGCCTTCTTCACCACCGACTCAACCTGGAGGTTAACTTTAAGGGAATCCTGTATGAGGACTCCCAAGTCCCGTTGCACCTCTGAACTTTGAATTCTTTCCCCATTTAAATAATAGTCTGCCCATTTATTTTTTCTGCCAAAGTGCATAACCATACACTTTCCAACATTGTACTTCATTTGCCACTTCTCTGCCCATTTTTCCAATCTATCCAAGTCTCTCTGCAGATTCTTCGTTTCCTCAGCACTACCGGCCCCTCCACCTATCTTCGTATCGTCAGCAAACTTAGCCACAAAGCCATCTATTCCATAATCCAAATCGTTGATGTACAATGTAAAAAGAAGCGGCCCCAACACTGATCCCTGTGGAAAACCTCTGGTAACCGGCAGCCAACCAGAATAGGATCCCTTTATTCCCACTCTCTGTTTCCTGCCAATCAGCCAACGCTCTATCCACGTATGTAACTTTCCTGTAATTCCATGGGCTCTTATCTTGTTAAGCAGCCTCATGTGTGGCACCTTGTCAAAGGCCTTCTGAAAATCCAAATATACAATATCCACTGCATCTCCCTTGTCTAGCCTACTGGTAATTTCCTCAAAAAATTGTAATAGGTTTGTCAGGCAGGATTTTCCTTTAAGGAATCCATGCTGAGTTCTGCCTATCTTGTCATATGCCTCCAGGTACTCTGTAACCTCATCCTTGACAATCGACTCCAACAACTTCCCAACCACCGACGTCAAGCTAACAAGTCTATAATTTCCTTGTTGCTTCCTTGCTCCCTTCTTAAATAGCAGAGTGACATTTGCAATCTTCCAGTCTTCCGGAACCATGCCAGAATCTATCGACTTTTGAAAGATCATCGCTAATGCCTCCGCAATCTCCACAGCTACGTCCTTTAGAACACGAGGGTGCATTCCATCTGGTCCAGGAGATTTATCAACCTTTAGCCTATTCAGCTTCCTGAGTACTTTCTCTGTTGTAATTGTGACTGCGCACACTTCTCTTCCCTGCCACCCTTGAGTGTTCGGTATCCTGCTGTCTTCCTCAGTGATGACTGATGCAAAATACTTGTTCAGTTCCTCTGCCATCTCCTCATCTCCCATTACAATTTCTCCAGCATCATTTTCTATCGGTCCTATATCTACTCTCACCTGTCTTTTACTCTTTATATACTTGAAAAAGCTTTTAGTATCCTCTTTGATATTATTTGCTAGTTTCTTTTCATAGTTAATCTTTTCTCTCTTAATGACCTTCTTGTTTTCCTTTTGTAAGGTTTTAAAGACTTCCCAATCCTCTGTCTTCCCACTAATTTTTGCTTCCTTGTATGCCCTCTCCTTAGCTTTAACTTTGGCTTTGACTTCTCTAGTCAACCACAGTTGCATCCTTCTTCTACTCGAAAATTTCTTCTTTTTTGGAATATACCTGTCTTGCACATTCCTCATTTCTCGCATGAACTCCAGCCACTGCTGCTCTGCCGTCTTTCTCGCCAGTGTCTCTTTCCAGTCAACTTTGGCCAGTTCCTCTCTCATGCCACTGTAGTTTCCTTTACTCCACTGAAACGCCGACACTTCAGATTTCGGCTTCTCTTTTTCTAATTTCACAGTGAACTCAATCATGTTATGATCACTGCCTCCTAAGGGTTCTTTCACCTCAATCTCTCCAATCACCTCCGGTTCATTACACAATACCCAATCCAGTACAGCCGATCCCCTAGTGGGCTCAACAACAAGCTGTTCTAAAAAACCATCTCGCAGACATTCTACAAATTCTCTCTCTTCAGATCCAGTGCCGACCTGATTTTTCCAATCTACTCGCATGTTCAAATCCCCCACAATTATCATGACACTGCCCTTCTGACAAGCCTTTTCTATTTCCAGTTGTAATTTGTAGTCCACATTCCTGCAGCTGTTTGGAGGCCTATAAATAACTGCCATCAGGGTCCTTTTACCCCTGCTATTCCTTAGCTCAACCCATAAAGATTCTGCACCTTCCGATCCTATATCACTTCTTTCTAATGATTTAATATCATTTCTTACCAATAAAGCCACGCCTCCCCCTCTGCCTACCTTCCTATCCTTCCGATACACCGTGTATTCTTGGACGTTCAGCTCCCAGAGACATGCATCCTTTAGCCAGGTCGCAGTGATGGCCACAATATCATACCTGCCAATCTGTAGCTCCCCCCTCAATCTTCTAAATTCCAGAGAGTATAAGCCTAGCCGATCCAGTCTTTCATCATATGAAAGTCCTGCCATCCCAGGAATCAATCTGGTGAACCTTCTTTTTACTCCCTCTATGGCAAGAATGTCTTTCCTCAGATTAGGAGACCAAAACTGCACATAATACTCTAGGTGTGGTCTCACCAAGGCCTTGTACAACTGCAGTAGTACCTCCCTGCTTCTGTACTCGAATCCTCTTGCTATGAATGCCAGCATACCATTTGCCTTTTTCACCGCCTGCTGTACCTGCATGCCCACTTTGAATGACTGGTGTACAATGACACCCAGGTCTCGTTGCACCTCCCCTTTTCCTAATCGGCCACCATTCAGATAATAATCTGTTTTCCTGTTCTTGCCACCAAAGTGGATAACCTCACATTTATCCACATTAAATTGCATCTGCCATGAATTTGCCCACTCACCTAACCTATCCAAGTCACCCTGCATCCTCTTAGCATCCTCCTCACAGCTAACACTGCCACCCAGCTTCGTGTCATCCGCAAACTTTAAGATGCTGCATTTAATTCCCTCATCCAAGTCATTAATATATATTGTAAACAACTAGGGTCCCAGCACTGAGCCTTGCGGTACCCCACTAGTCACCGCCTGCCATTCTGAAAAGGTCCCGTTTATTCCCACTCTTTGCTTCCTGTCTGCCAACCAATTCTCTATCCACATCAATACCTTACCCCCAATACCGTGTGCTTTAAGTTTGCACACTAATCTCCTGTGTGGGACCTTGTCAAAAGCCTTTTGAAAATCCAAATATACCACATCCACTGGTTCTCCCCTATCCACACTACTAGTTACATCCTCAAAAAATTCTATGAGATTCGTCAGACATGATTTTCCTTTCATAAATCCATACTGACTTCATCTGATTTCGTCTGATGTTTCCTATAGTGGAGGAGTCTAGGACCAGAGGACACAGATTGAGGATAGAAAGTTGCCCTTTAGAACAGAGATGAGGAAAAATTTCTTTAACCAGAGGGTGGTGAATCTGTGGAATTTATTGTCACAGATGGCTGTGGGGGCCAAATCATTGTGTATATATAAAACAGAAGTTTCTAAGTTCTTGATTAGTCAGGGTGTCAAAGATTATGTGAAGAAGGCAGGAAAATGGGGTTGAGAGGGATAATAAATCAGCCATGATGGAATGGCAGAGCAAACTTGTTGGGCTGTATAAGTTAACTCTGCTCTCATGTCTTATGGTTTTATGATCTTAAGTGGTAGGGATATACCTTCAACAATGCACTAATGGCAGGAACATTCATCTGTTGTCTTTCTCTGATGTAGTTTCAATGGGGGAGAATCAGAATGTTCCAAGCCCACATGACTGCTTTCACGAGCCACAAGGTATCTGTTAGAAGTTAAATTATGCACAGGTTTTATTTCCTGAAATGTCCACAGGTTCTTATTTTACTTAGTCCATAATTATGCTATCCATAGTTTCATAACTCCAGTAAGATGCCTAACATACCGTACAGTATTTGGGGGCATCAAGAGAAGTGAAGGTGAAGTAAAGACAGTACGCATCAGGAAATGGATGTTGTTTTTTTTGTATAAGTTTGCAAAGGACAGCATCTTGATGAGAACTAATAAAGACAGATCTTCAGGGACACTGGTAGTAATTGAGAAGGCATAGAAAGAGAGGCAACTACAAGTGACTCTCAGTCCATGACTGGCTGGGAAAGACAAGAAAGATGAGAATGCTATCTCAGTCATCTGGATGAGAGTGAGGAAGTGTTGGAAAGGCAATGATTAGTCTATTGGATCAAGGAGTGTGAAAAAACAGAATAATTCTTTAGGCAGACAGTGATGAACCTGTGGAATTCCTTGGCACAGAGGGCTGTGAAGGTCAAGTCATTGGATATATTTTTAAAGTGGAGGTTAATAGGTTCTTGTTCACTAAGGGCGTCAAAGATTATGGGAAAAAGGCAGGAATGGGGTTGAGAAACACAATAAATCACCCATAATCAAATGGCACAGCAGACTCGATGGGCTGAAAGACCTAATTCTGCTCCAATGTCTTATAGTTTAACGATCACAAGGATCGACTATCACTGCGGACTTCAATATGAATGGATTGTACCCTGTGACACGTTCACAAATATAATAGGAAAAATTCTAGCATGGATTTCTGGAAAAGAAATCTGGAAATCTGGGAGAGCATGGTATCCTCAAGGATATGAGAAAATAAAGGAAAATTGGAGACTGGGCAATTGTTTGCAAAGCTCAAAGGTTAGTATTTTAGAGAGCAGGATGATAGTAGTAGCTTTGAATGAGAGGAATAAAAACCCAAGTTGTAACATACATTAGTGCTGGCTGCCTTTTACTAATGACCATATCATGTGATATGACTTACAACACATTGTTATATTAACCACTGCAGTTAGTTGAGGGTTGATTATTTTCAATAAAGGATGTTTTGTTAGTGGCTCCATTGTTTTATTTGCTTCCATGGACAATAGCAAGAAAGATCACCCAGATACTTTGGAGAGCCGAAGACTTTTTCACAGAGCAAAATTGGCTAACATGTGGGGCATAATGTTAATGTTATTGGAGAAATGTTTAGGAGAATGTCAAAGGTTTATTTATACAGAGATTGGTGGGTGTGTGGAACATACTGCCAGTGGTGCTGGGAGAGGCAGATTTACTAGGAACAATTAAGAAACTCTTAGATGGGCGCATGGATGATAGAGAAAGAGGGCTACAAAGAAAGGAAGGGTTAGACTGATTATAAGGTTAAAAGGTCAGCACAATGTCCACTAAAAGGTCTGTACTGTGCTGTAATGTTCCACATTCCATATTCTCAAGAACTTACAGACATGGGACAGAAAGGGAATCTGCAACAGAATGGTCAGATATGAAGCCCAGGAAGAGAAGCATCTGAAAAAGGTTTGGTTGAGCATGGAAACACTTCTCTTGGAAAAGGATAGTTTGTGAAGATGAGAAAGGTGTGAAATTTGGTATGAATATGGGGGGTTAGTTAAGTTGGTGATGGAGTAGGTTTAGCGAAGCCAGGCAGCGACTAAGTAAACTACCTGTAGTTATCTGCTGTGTATATTCAATCTGTATCCCTCAGACTGAAAATAATGGAGATGAGCTCTATCTGGGGGAACATCTAGTTGGGTGTCAGTGATGAGTGTGTGTGGGGAGGGGGTGGTATTTGAGATTAGTGTAATCTCTTGTTTTTCTATAGACTGACCACTTCATTGCCTGTAAAGAGCTTTGGGATGTCCTGATTTTATGAATATACTTTATAAGTACCCACAAAGCTAAGTCTTGTGACATAACGGGCAGCAGAGCTTCACTTACAGATGAGCTCAATGCATTTTATGCTCACATTGACCCTAGAACAGGGAGTAACCATTGCACACGCCTATGTCTCCCAATGATCCTTTGATCGCAGTATCTGAAGATGATGGGCAGGTTTCCTTCAAGGGAGTGAATACAAGGAAAGCATCCGGTCCGGACAGAGTACCTGGCCAAGTTCTGAAGACCTATGCTGACAAACTGGCTGGTGTATTCATGGGTATCTTCAGCTTTTCGCTCCAACAGTGTGTGGTACCACCTGCTTCAAGCAGGCTTCATTCGTACTGGTGCACAAGAAGAGCGCGGTAACCTGTCTAAATAACTATCACCCAGTGACACTTACATCCACAGTGATGAAGTGTTTTGAGAGGCTGGTGTTGAATCATATCAGCACCTGTTTGAGTGGTGACTTGGATCCTCTCCAATTTGCCTACTGAAGCAACAGGTCTACAGCAGATGCTATCTGCTTGGCTCTTCACAAAAACCTGGGACATCTGGACAGCAAAGGTACATACATTAGGATGCTCTTTATCGATTCCAGCTCAGCATTTAATACCACCATCCCCTCTAAACTAATCAGTGAACTCCAGGACTTGGACCTGGAGTGCAACTGAATTCTGGATTTCCTCACTTGTAGACCGCAGTCAGTTAAGATTAGCAAAAAAATCTCCTCGACAATTTCTATTAGCACAGGAGCACTGCAGGGATATGTACTTCGTCCCTGCTCCACTTGCTTTACACCTATGACTGTGTGGCTAAGTACAGATCCAACACCATGTACACGTTTGCTGATGACACCACTGTTGTGGGCTGTATCAAAGGGGGTGATGAATCAGCATACAGAAAGGAGATTGAAACCTTGGCTGAGTCGTGTAATAACAAAAACCTTTCACTCAATGTCAATAAGACCAAGGAACTAATTGTAGACTTCAGAAGAGGGAAACCGGAGGTCCATGGGCCAGTAATCATCAGAAGATCAGAGGTGGAGAGGGTCATTAACTTTAAATTTATGTGTGTCACTATCTCTGAGGAATAGTTCTTGACGCATCATATAAATATTATTGTGAAGGAAGCGTGACAGAAACTTTATTTACTCAGGAGTCTGTGGATGTTTGGAATGTCATTGAAAACCTTGGCAAACTTCTATAACAACACACACAAGTGCTGGAGTTTGATGTTTTAGGCTAACACCCTACATTTAGTCCTGATGAAGGGTCTAAGCCTGAAATGTCGACTGTTTACTCTTTTCCATAGATGCTTCTTGGCCTGCTGAGTTCCTCCAGAACTGTGTGTGTGTTGCTTGGATTTCCAGTATGTGCAGATTTTCTCTTGCGTGCAAACTTCTGCAGATGTGTGTCGGAAAGTGTGCTGACTGGCTGCATTATGGGAACACCATTGCCTTTGAATGGAAAATCCTACAAAAAGTCATGGATTTGGCCCGGTACATAATGGGTGAACCCCCCCAAGAAAACACATGACAAACCAACTTAAAAACTGACAAAAAACACATAATTATAACATATAGTTACAACAGTGCAAAGCAATACCGTAATTTGATAAGAACAGACCATGGCACGGTAAAAGTCTCAGAGTCTCTCGAAAGTCCCATCGCTTCACGCAGGCGGTAAACCTCCAGCGCCGCCAACTTGCCGATGCAACATCCTGGAAGTATCCGACCACAGTCTGACTCTGAGTCCATCGGAAAACTCCAAGCCTCCGACCAGCTCTCAGACACCGAGCACCGAGCACCATCTCTGCCGAGCGCTTCGACCCTGGCCCCGGCTACAGGCAAAAGGCAAAGCCAAGGATTTGGGACCTTCCCCTCCGGAGATTCTCGATCGCACAGTAGCAGCGGCAGCGAAGCAGGCATTTCAGAAGTTACTCCAGGTGTTCCTCCGTGCTTCTCATGGCTGTCTCCATCAAATCCGGATTGTGCACAGCCCCCCTAGTTATACATACGATATTCATTCAGAACGGCTGCGCGCACAGCGTCGTGCCGCCATCTTCTCCTCCCTCCTCCTAATTATTTATTTATATCTGTTTTTGCACAGTTTGTTTACAGTTTACAGTTACTGTTCTACAGATTTGCTAAGTACGCCCACAGATAAAGAAGCTCAGGGTTGTATGTGGTGATATGTATGTACTCTAATAATAATTTTTACTTTGAAATTTGGTATGTCCTGATGAAGGGTCTCGACCTGAAATGTTGGACCTTTACTCTTTTCATGGATGCTGCCTGACTTGCTGAGTTCCTGTAACAATTTGTCTGTGTGTTACTTTATAAGTTCCTTACTTGCCATCTGAGAATTTAAAAGTAAATGATCTTGAATGCCACTTCATGTCATCCTAGGTGAATAAATAAGTAGAGAAGTTCACCCAGCCCATTGTGCTCATTCTTTGTACAATGTAAATACTTGATCCAGTTTCATAGATTAGCTGTCAGCTTTGGATTTTAGCATAAAGCCTAGACTTTATCTGCAACGTAGCACTGTCTGATGTGTAGTTCTTCAGACAAGACTTGAGATTGATTGTCTATTTACCCTTGCAGGTGAACTTAGCTGATAGAATGACATTACACTAATGATACACAGGTGAGTTCTCTACAGGTATTTTGGCTATTAACTATGGCTCAGTCATCAACAGTGAAAATCACAGATTATCTGGTTATTATTACAATGCAATTTGTGGGAAAAGCCTATGTGAAAATTAGTTTGTTTTCTATATTACAACAATGACTATTCTTAATGAAATGAATGATATGGCTTTAAAAATCTTAATCAGCTCCTGAGGCAATTGAAGGAAAAAGAAAGGCAAGTGTTTTTAGTCAGAGGCTGGAGTTTCTATTTGTTGAATTCAGTGCCACAGCCGGCTGTGGAGGCCAAACATTGGTTATGGTTAAAGTCCAGGTTGATTGCTTCTTGAGTAGTAAGGGTGTCAAAGGTTATGGGGAGAAGGCAGAAGTTTGAGATTGAGGGGGATAACAAATCAACCATGATGGAATGGTAGAACAGACTCAATGAGGTGAATGGCCTAATTCTGCTTCAATGTCTTATGGTCTTACTTTTGCCTTATTTAATCTGGTGAAGGCCATACGCTATCTTTCCCATAATATTAAATGTTTTGAATAATTTATCAAGGTAATAAGTAAAATAATGGTTTTATTCAAAATACAGTTAAGTGGGTGAAAGTCAGGAGAGGGAAGAGCAAGAGTCAGATACCTGTGCCTGAAGCCTGAACAGTAAGTACTCCTGTTTGAGTACTGCTGGGGGGGTATGGCCTACCTGGGGGAAGCAACAGTGGCTGCGCTTCTGGCACAGAGTCTGACCCTGTGGCTCAGAAGGGTAGGGAAAGGAAGAGGGCAGAGGTAATAGGGTACTCTATAGTTAGGGGTCGGACAGGTGATTCTGTGGATGCAGGAAAGAAACACGGATGGTTGTTTGCCTCCCCGATGCCAGGGTCCAGGATGTTTCTGACCACGTCCATGATATCCTGAAGTGGAAAAATGAACAACCAGAGGTCATGGCACACTTTGGTACCAATGATAAAGGTAGGAAAAGGGAAGAGGTCCTGAAAACAGGCTACAGGGAGTTAGGAAGGAAGTTGAGAAGCAGGACCTCAAAGGTAGTAATCTCAGAATTTACTGCCCGTGCCATGCAACAGTGAGTATAGGGATAGAGTGAGGTGGAGGATAAATGCGTATCAAAGAGATTGGAGCAGGGGGCAGGGATTCAAATTCCTGGATCACTGGGACCTCTTTTGGGGTAGGCGTGGCCTGTACAAAAAATAGATGAGTTGCACTTGAATCCGAGGGGGACCAATATCCTGGCAGGATGGTTTGCTAAGGCTATTGGGGAGAGTTTGAACAGAATTGCTGACAGGTGGGAACCAAACTGAAGAAACAAAGGAAGGGACAGTTTTCTCATACATAGAGAAAACTTGGAGACAGTGCGAGAGGGAGGATAGGGAAGGGATGTGCTCAGACCGATGGTTTGAGATGTGTCTATTTTAATGCAAGGAGTATCATGAACAAAGCGAATGAGCTTAGAGCCTGGATTAGTACTTGGAGCTATGATATTGTGGCCATTATAGAGACTTGGATGGCACAGGGGCAGGAATGGTTACTTAGAGTGCTAGGCTTTAGATATTTCAGAGAGGACAGGGAGGGAGGTAAAAAAGGTGGGGGCGTGGGACTGCTGATCAGAGATAGAGTCACATCTGCAGAAAAGGAGGAAGTCATGGAGTCTCTGTGGGTGGAAGTTAGAAACAGGAAGATGTTAATAACTCTACTGGGTGTTTTTTATACACCACGCAATAGTAACAGGGACATCGAAGAGCAGATAGGGAGATAGATTCTGGAAAGGTGTAATAATAACAGGGTTGTCATGGTGGGAACTTTTAATTTCCCAAATATTGATTGGCATCTCCCTACAGCAAGGGGTATACATGGGGTGGAATTTGTTATGTGTTTTCAGGAAGGGTTCCTGACACTATCTGTAGATAAGCCTAAAAGAGGAGAGGCTATACTTGATCTGGTATTGGGAAATGAACCTGGTCAGGTGTCAAGTCTCTCAGTGGGAGAGCATTTTGGAGGTAGTGATCACAGTTCTATCTCCTTTACCATAGTGTTGGAGAGGTATAGGAACAGACAAGTTAGGAAAGCATTTGACCAGATGCTTTCAGACCAGGTGGAATGCACCCGCGTGTTCCGAAGGAAGTAGCTGTGGATATTGTGGAGGCATTAGCGATGATCTTTCAAAAGTCGATAGATTCTGGCATGGTTCTGGAGGACTGGAAGATTGCAAATGTCACTCCACTATTTAAGAAGGGGGCAAGGAAGCAAAACGGAAATTATAGACCTGTTAGCTTGACATCGGTGGTTGGGAAGTTGTTGGAGTCGATTGTCAAGGATGAGGTTACAGAGTACCTGGAGGCATATGACAAGATAGGGAGAACTCAGCATGGATTCCTTAAAGGAAAATCCTGCCTGGTAAACCTATTACAATTTTTTGAGGAAATTACCAGTAGGCTAGACAAGGGAGGTGCAGTGGATGTTGTATATTTGGATTTTCAGAAGGCCTTTAACAAGGTGCCACAGATGAGGCTACTTAACAAGCTAAGAGCCCATGGAATTACAGGAAAGTTACATACGTGGATAGAGCGTTGGCTGATTGGCAGGAAACAAAGAGTGGGAATAAAGGGATCCTATTCTGGTTGGCTGCCGGTTACTAGTGGATTTCCACAGGGTTCCGTGTTGGGGCCGCTTCTTTTTACATTGTACATCAACAATTTGGATTATGGAATAGATGGCTTTGTGGCTAAGTTTGCTGACGATACGAAGATAGGTGGAGGGGCCGGTAGTGTTGAGGAAACGGAGAGTCTGCAGAGAGACCTGGATAGATTGGAAGAATGGGCAGAGAATTGGCAAATGAAGTACAATGTTGGAAAGTGTATGGTTATGCATTTTGGCAGAAAAAATAAACGGGCAGATTATTATTCAAATGGAGAAAGAATTCAAAGTTCGGAGATGTAACGGGACTTGGGAGTCCTCGCACAGGATTCCCTTAAAGTTAACCTCCAGGTTGAGTCGGTGGTGAAGAAGGCGAATGCAATGTTGGCATTCATTTCTAGAGGAATAGAGTATAGGAGCAGAGATGTGATGTTGAGGCTCTATAAGGCGCTGGTGAGACCTCACTTGGAGTACTGTGGGCAGTTTTGGTCTCCTTATTTAAGAAAGGGTGTGCTGACGTTGGAGAGGGTACAGAGAAGATTCACTAGAATGATTCCAGGAATGAGAGGGTTAACATATGAGGAACGTTTGTCCGCTCTTGGACTGTAATCCTCGGAGTTTAGAAGAATGAGGGGAGACCTCATAGAAACATTTTGAATGTTGAAAGGCATGGACAGGGTGGATGTGGCAAAGTTGTTTCCCATGATGGGGGAGTCTAGTACGAGAGGGCATGACTTCAGGATTGAAGGGCGCCCTTTCAGAACAGAAATGCGAAGAAATTTTTTTAGTCAGAGGATGGTGAATCTATGGAATTTGTAGCCACGGGCAGCAGTGCAGGCCAGGTGATTGGGTGTATTTAAGGCAAAGATTGATAGATATCTGAGTAGCCAGGGCATCAAAGGTTATGGTGAGAAGGCGGGGGAGTGGGACTAAATAGGAGAATGGATCAGCTCATGATAAAATGGCGGAGCAGACTCAATGGGCCGAATGGCCGACTTCTGCTCCTTTGTCTTATGGTCTTATGGTCCAATTGGAGTAAGGGGAAATATGAAGCTATCAGGCCGAAACTTGGAAACATAAGTTGGGAACAGACTTTCTCAGGGAAATATACGGCAGAAATGTGGCAAAAGTTCAGGGTTCGCGTAGTGTTCCGCAAAGATACATTCCATTGAGACAGGGAAAGGATGGCAGAGCACAGGAATCGTGGTGTACAAACGGTGTTGAAAATCCAGTCAAGAAGAAAAGAAAAGCTCATGAAAAGGTTCAAAAAACTAGGCAATGATAGAGATCTAGAAGATTATAAGGCTAGCAGGAAGGAGCTTAAGAATGAAATTGGGAGACAGAAGGGGCCATGAGAAGGCCTTGGCGAGCAGGATTAAAGAAAACCCCAAGACATTCTACAAGTATGTGAAGAGCAAGAGGATAAGACGTGAGCGAATAGGACCAATCAAGTGTGACAGTGGAAAAGTGTGCATGGAACCGGAGGAGACAGAGAAGTACTTAATGAATACTTTGCTTCAGTATTCACTATAGAAAAGGATCTTGGTGATTGTAGGGATGACTGAAAAGCTTGAACATATAGACATTAAGAAAGAGGATGTGCTGGAGCTTTTGGAAAGCATCAAGTTGGATAAGTCTCTAGGACCTAATGAGATGTACCCAAGGCTACTGCAGGAGGCAAAGGTGGAGACTGCTGAGCCTCTGGTGATGATCTTTGTATTATCAATGGGGACGGGAGAGGTTCTAGAGGTTTGGAGGGTTGTGGATGGTGTTCCCTTATCCAAGAAAGGAAGTAGAGATAGCCCAGGAAATTATAGACCGGTAAGTTTCACTTCAGTGGTTGGTAAGTTGATGGAGAGGCAGGATTTATGAATATTTGGAGAGACATAATATGATTAGGAATAGTCAGCATGGCTTTGTCAAAGGCAGGTCATGCCTTACGAGCCTGATTGAATATTTTGAGGATGTGACTAAACGCAGTGATGAAGGAAGAGCATTAGATGTAGTGTATATGGATTTCAGCAAGACAATTGATAAGGTATCCCATGCAAGGCTTATTGAGAAAGTAAGGAGGCACGGAATCCAAAGGGACCTTGCTTTATGGATCCAGAATTGACTTGCCCACAGAAGGCAAAGAGTGGTTGTAGATGGATCATATTCTGCATGGAGGTCAGTCACCAGTGGTGTGCCTCAAGGATCTGTTTTAGGACCCCTTCTCTTTGTGATTTTTATAAATGACCTGGATGAGGTAGTGGAGGGATGGGTTAGTAAATTTGCTGATGACACAAAAGTTGGGAGTGTTGTGGATAGTGTGGAGGGCTATCAGAAGTTACAACAGGACATTGATAGGATGCAAAACTGGGCTGAGAAGTGGCAGATGGAGTTCAACCCAGATAAGTGTGAGGTGGTTCATTTTGGTAGGTCAAATATGATGGGAGAATTTAGTATTAATGTTAAGACTCTTAGCAGTGTGGAGGATCAGAGGGATCTTGGGGTTCGAGTTCATAGGACACTCAAAGCTGCTGTGCTGGTTGACTGTGTGGCTAAGAAAGCATATTGGCCCTCATCAACTATGGAATTGAGTTTAAGAATAGAGAGGAAATGTTGCAGCTATATAGGACCCTGGTCAGACTCCACTTGGAGTACTGTGCTCAGTTCTGGTCACCTCATTACAGTGAAGGATGTGGAAACTATCGAAAGGGTGCAGAAGAGACTTACAAGGATGTTGCCTGCATTTGGGAGCATGTCTGAGGAGAATAGGTTGAGTGAACTTGGCCTTTTCTCCTTCGAGCAGTGGAGTATGAGAGCTGACCTGATAGGGGTGCATAAGATGATGGGAAGCATTTATTGTGTGGATAGGCTTTTTCCCAGAGCTGAAATGGCTAATGTGAGAAGACACAGATTTAAGGTGCTTGGAAGTAGATACAGAGGAGCTGTCAGGGGTAAGTTTTTTATGCAGAAAGTGGAGAGCGCATGGAATGGGCTGCCGGCGACGGTGGTGGAGGCAGATATGGTAGCATCTTTTAAGAGACTTCTGGATAGGTACCTGGAGCTTAGAAAAATTGAGGACTATGGGTAACCCTAGGTAATTTCTAAAGTAAGTACGTGTTCGGCACAGCATTGTGGGCTGAAGGGCCTGTATTGTGCTGTAGGTTTTCTATGTTTCTAAGTGTTATGAAAGGAAAGATTAATGTACTGGTGAAGTGGGCTGAATGGCCTTTACTCATTACTGTCATTTTTAAAATAAATTTCATTGATCAAAACTCCAGAATATTTAATGAACTACTTATTTCTGAGTTATCCACCCATGCAATAGTCAATATGACTAAATTGAAAAGAAATTGAGATTCAATCTCAATTTCAACATTGGTCTTTGACATTTATTCTAAATGGGAAAATTTGTACTCTGAATTGATGTATAACAGCCAGCCTGCTTTGCATTGAACATTAGTAGCTGCCATAGCTGTCGACAGTTGAATCTCACAGGAGTTAACATGTACAAACCATGAGTGTCTAATTGATGTCCTCCTCAATGCACAGTTTCCATGATGTCTCAGCCATGGAAAAGGTGGCAAAATTGAAGGTTCACAATACACCCCTTCATCACAATTTCTGAAAATGTGCTTCTCAGAAACAGATCAACAACTAGCTTTATTCAGAGAAAAATAACAGGTCTAAGGTACCTGCAGTATCATCAAATTTATAACAGTATTTACAGACAAAAATGATTCATGAGCGTCCCCATTTTACCTAGCTAG
This sequence comes from Mobula birostris, assembly GCF_030028105.1. Taxonomy (NCBI): domain Eukaryota; kingdom Metazoa; phylum Chordata; class Chondrichthyes; order Myliobatiformes; family Myliobatidae; genus Mobula; species Mobula birostris. Next base: position 22,811,060 of record NC_092370.1, on the reverse strand, counting down.
TTAAGTCATATTCATTCTTGTCTTTGTCATTATTGTCTGATTTTTGGTCATGCAATTCAGACCCCCTATACTTCGGGACATTGCAATGCTTATATTTTCATGATTTTCTTACAGCCGCATCCAATTGCAGGATTTATGGGAGTACATGCAAGAAATCTAAGCCAAAATTGGATGAATATATTTTTCAAATCCCAATGAAGGTGATTAAAACAGAGGACTTAATTCTTGGGATGGTCTGTATATGACCAACACTCAATCCTGTGTCCAAAATGCTTTTTATTAAGAACTGAGCTCGTTTTACCTGACTCAACCTTTAATCCCTGCTTTGTCCTGCATAGCCTCTTTTCTTTTCCCCTCACGAACTCGATCTCCATCCCTCACATTGCATTAACACAACCCTTGCTTTGCATTTGGCCTGATAAAATGGAGGATAGATGAACTGATCGGAAGGTAACTGACATGGAATAGAACACAGTAGCCTATGACTTCTACTGACATTGAAGACAAAATGCTGTGTAGGAGTTCTGGGATATTCTGGGAAAACCAACACTGAGATTTGCTTCCAAAGCAGATGGTATAGAGGTCTGAGCAGAAATCTTACTCGTGATCTCTCCAATTAGAAATTGTAATGCTGAATTCACCAAAAAAAAAGACAAAATAAATCCTGCACAAGGATTTCCAAGACCCTTTGCACTTTCAATTTCTGAATTTGTTCCCTATTTAGAAAATAGTCTTTATTCCTTCTACCAAAGTGCATGACTATGCACTTCGTACATTATATTCCACCTGCTTTTCCTTGCCCATTCTCCCAATCTGTCCATGTCCTTCTAATTCACTGCTTCCTCAAGACTACCAGCTCCTCCACCTATCTTTGTATCATATGCAAACCTGGCCACAAAGCTATCAATTCTGTCATTCCAATCGTTGACATATAACATGAAAAGAAACGGTCCTAATACCGACCCCTGTGGAACACTACTAGTCACTGGCAGCCAAACAATAAAAGTTAAATAATCTTGAATTATCAACAGATGATTTTTGAACTTTAGTCTAAGTGAATCAGTTACTCTACTTCATTCTACTGATTGAGATAAAATGCAATCTTTCAATAGCTACATTTACCTTAACAAGTGTTTCTGAAGCCTAGAAGGTATAATAATTGTGATTACATATTCTCACAATGTTATTATTAAATGGAATAAGAAATAATAAAAACTAATGATTGAAGAATCACAAGTAAATTATTTTATTGTGAATAATGGTATTGAAAAGAACTGCACTAATTAAAGCTAAGACTTAAGTACTCATTAATAGGTATGCAACAATTGAAATCTTGAATCCAAATGTCTAAACAGATGATGAAGGATCATTTAATTTCATGCTCATTGTGAGAATAAATTCAATGGGATTTGATTACTAATCAGTTGCTCCATGCCGATCTTATCTGAGCTCTTCAAAGTTTAGCCAACTTGACTGTCAAAATGATGATTTAGGACAGCAAACTGGATGGCAACAGTATCAATGTGGAATTGGGAGGATCTCCCCTATACCATGTGATTTCACATTACTTCCAGTTTCTTGAGAGGCTGCTGGGAAACTCTCCTCTGGCAAAGGTAATTGTCTCTATCCCACAGTTATTAATTCAGAAGGTAATCAAGACCCAGTTGATTGGATGGGTAGGAAAGTGTATGGTTTATTGGCTTTCATTAGTTAGGGGATTGCGTTCAAGAGCTGAGAGGTGATGTTGCAGCTCTATAAAACTCTGGTCGGACCACACTTGGAGTATTGTGTTAACTTCTGGTCCCCTCATATAGTTAGAATCTGAAGCTTTAGAAAGGGTACATAAAAGACTTATCAGGATGCTGCCTGGATTAGATGGCATGTTTTATGAGGATAGACTAAGTGAGTCATTGTCATAGAAAAGTATAGCACATAAACAGGCACTTTAGCCGATCTAATCCATGCTGAACCATCTAAGCTACCTAATCCCATTGACATGCACCCAGACCATATCCCTCCATACTCCTGCTCTCTATGTATGATCTGCATCCATTTATGAGACCTTAGTTAAGCACATGGATGAAACAACAATGGAGGGCTATGTGGGATGGAAGCATTAGATTGATCTCGGAGTAGGTTAAAATGTTGGCACAACATCATAAGCTTAGGGCCGGTACTGTGCTGTACTATTCTATGTTTATGTTCCAACTCATCCCCATGAAGGCCAACATGTATCCTGCGGCATTTGATTTTGATGGCTAGAAGTTGCATACTTGTGTATTCTGCTCTGGTAAGATGGCGGTGCACTCAGTTGCTGTGGCCTCTCTGGGTCCAAGCAAAGGTGTAATTGTTCATCCTTTACATCTTTTTTTTACGATTGCAAGACATTGCTGGGTATTAAGAATATCAAGTACTGTAGGTCTACTCCACGAGCGAGTTGCTCAATAGTGATGGAGCTGGAGTTTCTGCTGACTACAGCTAACCAAGGAGGAAGGCGTCAAAGGCTCCAGGATGACATCCCATGCACCATCAGTCTACAGGCTGTAACACTCAGAGACCTGGGCTATATTATTTTTTTGTGTCATTGTATGTTTTTCCCCTATTATAATTATATGTGCTGTGTGCCATGTGTGACTGTTGGTATGTTGTGTTGCACCTTGGACCCAGAGGAATATTGCTTCATTTGGCTGTATTAATGTGCATGGTTGACTGACAATTAAATTTGAACTTGAACATGTGTTTAGTTGCATTTGTGACTATCAAAGAAATAAAAAAAGAAAATGTTGTTAATTTTCAACCAGATGGCATATTTATGGAGAGAAGAAGAGTTTGCATTAAAAGTTAGAGATCTTTTAACAGAACTGGAAAAGTGAGAAGACAAGCATGCTGGAGGAACTGAGCAGGCCAAGACTGGCCCGAATGTCGACGGTACTCTTTTCCATAGATGCTGCCTGACCTGCTGAGGGGGATTTGAGGGTTGATGTGCCTGTTCCAATTTTGTTTGTTTTTTGTGTGGGGAGGAGGGATTTGGGGGTTGATGACTGTGCTGCTCTTCTTTTCTTTCTTGGTTTTGTGGCTATCTGGAGAAGAAGATTTTCAGAGTTGTATACTTTGATAATGAATGAACCTTTGAACCTTTTGACTCAGAACCATCCTGTAATCATTCCTCTGCCTCCCACGACCACCTCTTAGTTGTCTTAATCTGCGTTTTAGGCTCTGTTTGTATGCAGGTAGGAGGAGGACAGCCAAGTGGTCTGATTTGCCAAAATGCAGTCTAGGCAAGGAATGATAAGCATTCCTTATCATAGTGAAGCAGTGGTCTAGTGTGTTGGGACTTCTGGTGCTACAGATTATATGTTGGTGATAATTGGGCAGGGTTTTCTTCAAAACAGGCCTGGTTGAAATCTCCAGTGATAATTTGAAATACATCGGGATGGGCTGTTTCTTGTCTTCAAATGACATTGTGCAGTGTCGCAAGTGCTTGCTTATAGTCAGCCGCTGTTGGTATGTAAACTGCGGTCGGCATCATAGATGAGAACTCCTGAGGCGAATGGAATGGTCTACGTTTGATTGATAGGTGTTCCAAGTCGGGGAACATAAGTTCGACATAATCACCACATTGGCGCACCAACGAGAATTGATCATAAAACACACGCCACCACACTTTGTTTCACCAGGCTCCGTGGTCTGATCTATTCTGAAAATCATAAATCCTTATGGTCCGACTGCTGCATCCAGATAACCTAGTTCCATGCTCCGGTTTCTTTCTATGTTCCAAAGACTTACCGATTGGTGGGTTAATGGTTTATTGGTCATTGTACATTGTCCTGTGATTAGGCTGGGAGGCTTGCTGGGTCATGCGGCTGGTTTGGGTCAGAAAGGCCTGTTCCATGCTGTATTTCCAAATAAATAAAGAAACAAAATTAAAGATAATTGAGGGAAATTAGCAAGCAAAAACAAAAGATGTGAAATGCTGGGCAGAAAAGCACAACAGATTAAGCACTCAGCTACCAAATACAGTCTACGTCTGATTCAACAATATTCCTTTCAAGATAATCGAGACAAAGGGGCATGAACGTGGAGCCAGAATTCATAACCCTGTAATTGAAATTCTGAGCAGATAACGGGGAAAGTGCTGACATATTTTTCAGATTCTGCTGACAGGAAGGTTCTGACAGATGATAGAAATTGGGTTTTAATGCATACCACCCTTCAAATGGATGGGTTAAAGTTCGGTCAGATACTAAACACTAGTGACCTGACACGTATTCATTCATTTTTAGGTAAACTGGAGATGAGACTGATGACAGACAGACAAGCGGTTCCCAAGAGGCAATTTTGCATTTTAAATATTTTAATAAGGTTGATTACCTCTAATTTAACTGGCCTTATATGTTTACCTGTGATTGACTGGGTATTTAGGACTGGCCTAAGGGATGTGAGGAAAGGGTATTTAGGACTAATAGCTGGCCTAAGGGATGTGAGGAAAGGTTTAGGGAGAAATCATGCCTCAATTGCACTGATTATGGGCCAGGAGTACAGGAGTTTCTCCCCCACATCCTGATTTCCAGATTCCTTTGTCCTATCACAAAGATACACCCAAGGGTTGGGTCAGACACCCATCCAGGTCTGGACCTTCCAACACTCTGGGGTTATGAATTAATCCCTAGTCTTCACCAGTGTTTTGTTGTAAAGCTGGAACATAATATCTCAACTTTAAAATACTTTGCCCCAAATTATGAAGGTAAGCACACCAAATGATTTCTCACTTTCCTGTGTGGTATGGCAGTGTAGTAGTTATCGTAATTTTATTGTGATGGCGTATGATTGGGGATCAATTCCCACTGCGGTCTGTAAGGTGTTTGTACATTCTCACCATGACCATGTGGGTTTTCTCTGGGTGCTCCTGTTTCCTCCCACATTCCAAAGATATACATTGTTGCATGGCAACATTTGTGGGCTGCCCAGCACAATCCTCACAGATTTGATTTGATGCAAGCAACACGTTTCACTGGATGTTTCAATGTACATGTGACAAATAAATCTAATCTTTAATCTTTAATCTATTCTTAAGAATCACACCAAACCTACCCCCCAATCCTGCCATCCACAACCAAACAGTAACCAAATGCATAAACCACAGAAAGGTGCAAACTGTATAATTAAAAAGCAAACTTTACTGCAAGTAGGGAAAACTTCTAGAATTCTCATCTGAAGGCAGCATCCATTATTAAGGACCCTCAACACCAAGGTCATGCCTTGCTCTCATTGTTACCATCTGGGAGGAGGTACAGAAGCCTGGAGACACACACTCAACAATTCAGGAACAGCTTCTTCCTTCTGCCATTCATGAACACTACCTCACTACTTTCTTAAATCTCTATTTTTGCATTAGTTATTTAATTTAACTATTATATATACTTATTGTAATTCACAGCTTTTTTCTATTATTATGTATTGCATTGTACTGCTGCCACAAAGACAACAAATTTCATAACATATGCCAGTGATATTAAACAACAGGAAATCTTCAGATGCTGGAAATTCAAGCAACACACATCAAAGTTGCTGGTGAACGCAGCAGGCCAGGCTGCACCTCTAGGAAGAGGTACAGTCGACGTTTCAGGCCGAGACCATTCGTCAGGACTCAGATGCTGCCTGGCCTGCTGTGTTCACCAGCAACTTTGATGTGTGTTCCAGTGATATTAAACCTGAATCTGATTCCAATTCTGATTCTGTCTCCAGCTTCACCCACCCTCCTCTTAACTTCCCACACAATGCGTTCCTGTTGATGCTTAGATCAAATCATCTGATTCTGCTATGGACGAAGCACTCTGAAATGTGGATAGTTACAGTCCCTGCCAGTTGAAGCAAAAAAAAAAGCTGTAGTTGCAGAAAATCTGAAACAAGAACAGGGTGTCAGGAACACACAACTGGTCAGTTAGCATCAATGGAGAGAGAGAAACAGTGGCAACAACACAGGTCAGTGACCTCCCATCAGAACCTGTTTTTGTCACAGCTCCTGCAATGATTCGTTTACTGCTAATGTTCTCAGTGGGGAGGGCTGACAGGAAGATGCTGCAGTGTTACTACAGCAGCACTTCTTGTGCAACAAGGTTTTGTTTGAAAAAAGAATGCATAGCTTCTGTGGAACCTATTGCCACCAACAGCAATGGAGGCCAAGTTATTGGGTATATTTAAAATGGAACTTGATTGGATTTTGATTAGTCAGGGTGTCAAAGATTACCGGCAGAAAGCAGAAGAATGGGGTTAAGAAGGATAATACTTCAGCCATGATTGAATGACAGAGCAAACCGAATGGGCTGAATGGCCTAATTCTGACCCTATGTCTTATGGCCTTATGGTCTAAAGTTCTGAATATATTCATGAAGGACCAACATATTGATTAAATTTGGAATGAAATTCATTTTGTAAGTTGTTAAGTCAGTTGGAAATAAGCTAGAATGTTCTTAGATATATTAAATACACATTTTGAATTCAACATACAAGGCCAATTTGCCTGCCTAAGAGGCTGAGGGTGTTCACCATTTTGTTTTCAGTATCCGTCTCTCTCTCTCTCTCGCCCTGGCTGGGGAAGCTTGTAATTCAAGGAGATGAGAAGGGTCTGGAGCTCTGCTTGTTATGCATGAAGATATGTTAGCCTGTCATCCAGAAACTGTCACTCTCCTAATACTGGGACACTATGGCAAAAGGTGTCAATTTTAATCACGGTCACACCCCTACAGGATTGTGGGGGTCACTGCAGGTCCACAATGTTGACTGCTCACAGAACATAAGAAATGCCAATGAGTTGCTGGGTTATTATGCAGCCTTCTATGCATTCCCTTCATCTGTATAATGAGAGGGTTTACTGACAGGTTCAAGAATATTTATCCCCTATTGTGCAAGTAGCTTTTTGTGCAATTGTTTGTAACAAAAGGGATTGTCATATGACATTTTGAACTAAAGGTTTTGGATTTTTTTTAGTTTGCATTTTACTAAATCAAGACAATTAGCAGGGCAAAAGTATTTATGCTTACTTTTCTGTACATGGAAAGCAACAGCTCTTTAGTTAATTCACAAAGTATTTCTAAATTGTGCCACAGTGCTTTTTACTCCCAATTAAATGTCACATTCAATTTGTAGTAAACCTGTGTTTGTGTCACATGTTAAATGAGAAGAGTAGTTGGATTTGATTTTAACTGGGCTTCGAGAATCAAAGCAAGGGTCAGATATTCCAGCTTCCCCTGGAACCTGAGAAGAATGTAATTTATCTGAAGTTCTGATGTTCCCGTTTGTTCACACAGGCAGAAATGACATCACTGTCAGAGAATTGGTATAAGAATTCACGGGATGTCATGCTGTTTCTAGGCAAATGATCTTTGGCAAGTAAATACAGAATGCGAGCAGGGTGGGTTTGGGTGTACCTTAAGACGGGAGCTATCGAAAGTAAAAGAAATGCAGATGCTGGAAATCCAAAACAGAAATAAAATGCCAGAAACATTCCAGAAGGTCAGGTGGAATTTAAGGAGGGAGAGGCAGAGTTAGACTCAGATGCATATTTATTTCTTTATGACATGTACATTGAAACATACAGTGAAATATGTCATTTGTGTATACAACCAACACAGCCTAAGGATGTATTGGGAGCCGCCCACAAGTGTCGCCGCACATTCCAACACCGACACTGCAGGTCAAAAACGTTCAACAGAACAACACAAGCTACAGCAACAAAGCAGAAACAGCAAAACGAGCCCCTTTCCTCCCTCTCACACACAGACTCTCTCCCAACCCCAGGACCTGTCATCTCCAGGCCTTACACATCCAGTGGACTTGCAGGTTCATAGACACAAGCCTCCTAGATCCCCTCTGGACTCACAAACTTGCAGACCAAGGGCCTTGCCCTCTTGATTACCTGTTGCACCTGCAAAAAAAAAACTTTTGTGAGTCATGTACAAACACTTCCAAGTCCCTCTACACATCAGCATGGACTTTCACTATTTAAATAATAATCTGACCTCACATTTACCAACATTGTACTCCATTTGCCAGACCCTTTCCCACTCACTTAACCTACAGCACCATGCAAATTTTTAGCTACAGATACACAGCTAAAGTGCCTAAGCTTTTCTGCAGTAGTACATTTGTCAATGTGGAGAGGAGAATAAGTTTGCAAATCTGGTGGGAGAAAAGGATGGTGGGAATGGTGAGGGTGGAGCACTGTGGGGAGGATGTGGGACAGGTGGCAGAGAAGAAGCGCCAGAGGCAGGAGATAAGGCAGGTACAGACACACCCAACTCTGAGACCCCAGGCAAGGTTATTTGATTCTGAACAATTGGTTTATTGATTATTATAGAATGTCTCTTTGGTGATTCCCTCTCCCTCTCCCTTTCCTCAATGATGATTCTGTAGACTTATCTGTAGAAGCCTTACACTCCGTTCCCTCCTCCAAATTGTTAATGTATATTGTGAACATCAGTGACTCCTGCGGCTCTCCACTCACCACCAACCACAGAAATAACCGTTTATCCCAATTCTCTGCCTTCTATTGGTTAACTAACCCTGTACTCATGCTAATGCATTGCCCCTAACTCCATGCATCCTTTTCTTATGTATATGTCTTTTATGTGGCACCTTACCAAACCTTCTGGGAACCTAAGTATACAACATCTACCTGTTCTTCTCTATCCACTGCATTCATTATATCCTCAAAGAACTCAAGTAAGTTTGTCAAACTGGACCTGCCCTTCCTGAATCCATGCCATGACCACCTATTTTAACCACACCTATCCAGATATTTCATTAATTTTTCCAGTAGCTTCAAGCATTTTCCTGACTACTGTTCAGACAACTGAGCCATCAGTGCCACACATGGAACCATTTGTGTTCATTCTTGATGTTTTTGAACAGGAAGCAAAGGTGTCTGCATGAAGCTGGACAATGCCTTTTAATCTACAGATGGGTGAACAGTCACACAATCAGGTATCAGCCACTGACTTAATTTGGACCTCTACAAGGAATTTGATCTTTTGTCTGTGAATAGGGACTGAGCAGTAACATTCTCTTTGTGCACCAGCAGGAAACCTGAAGCTGAGAGTGCTGAATAGACAAGAATTTAAAATTATATGTTTAAAAAAAAGTTAAAAAGAACTTCAACACTTCCACCTCACACTTTTGCCTTTCATTTTAAAGACAATGCGAATATTTATAATGAAAGAGCATTGTTTAAATGGGACTACGAGGAGAAGGACACTATACGACCCTTACTTGGAGACAAACACTGTAGGACTGTAATGGGAGTGGTGAACTTTCACAGCTGTCTTCCTCCCTGCCACTTTATCCTCGGAGATGCCAATCCATCCACTGCTGTAGAGCAACAATGATCGGATGCCACAGAACTCGAGTGAGTGTCTGCCAGTACCGTCTGTGTGGACTCTTCACATTCTCACCATCACTACAAGGGTTTCTCTCAGGTGCTCCAAGACTGGCTGATTGGTCAGATCATTGCTCACTGGAAATCACTTGTGGTGTACGTAGCTAGGGAGGAACTCAGGGTGGAGTTGATGGAGATGTGTGAGAGAACGTGGGCATGCCACGTTGCCGTCAGAGTGTGTGGCAACATTGCATGCTACATCTGTAGGTTGTGTTGGTTGTTAACGCAAATAACACATTTCATTGACTGTTTTAAATATTGTGAAGAGGGATTCAGTGAAATTACAGCACTGTTTTGTGTAAAAATGCTTCAAAGCAAGACATAATACAGATCAAGATTTTACAGAGAGACCATAACTAGTCTATGCCATGGTTACAGGTCAAATGGAGTGGAAGCTGCTCTTTCCCTCTCCCCTCCCCATTCTGAGAAATACGTTGCCTTTATTGGACAGCCCCTGCTTTCATTATATGTAAGAATTCACATTAACGATCAAATTGAGTGTTTCCCACATCTGAGAATCTTCATTATTTGTTCCTCATTTGAGACTTCATTTCAAGTGGCATGTCAGCTTCTGACTCACATAGCGAGCGCAAGTCCAGGGTGGCACTTGGTTAATAAAAATCAGGATCTTTGGAATTAATTAAGAATGAATTTAAGTTCTGGCAATAATTAATCAACAAAGTCACAAGGACTCTCTTCCAAGGACACATGTAGAAATTTGTATTGGGGAATGCATAGTTTAACTCTTGAAACTGAGGACATCTCTGCCATTGATCTAAAATAGTGAAATTACTTCTTTGTCGTTTTGTATTTATTATTTAACATACATTTTTCCCTGATAATTGCATCTAGCTTTAAGTTAGTTTTGTGGACAGTGCATGTGTAAGGGTTGCTGTAATTCAACTGAAAGTGCATGCTTGCCACCTCAGTACCCTTTTGAGTTTGAGGGCATGAGTTAGCTGATGCACATTCGCTAACCTTTTGCCTCAATCAGCATGACATTCAATTTTTTCTTTCAAACACTTTTGCTGCAGTTCAGAATAAAGCTTCTTGCCAGTGCACCGCATTTTCAGTTTGAGTTCCAGTGACTTTAGTTTCTGACTCATTGTTTTCTGGGTTCAGTAAAAATGATAAAAGTCACATTGTTGTTGAGATCTTACCAATTTCATTTGACCATTCTTGCATAAGCTTTGCTGGTTTAACATCTGATTCTGTCAATTAATTCAGCTTGCTGGCTCTGTTGTGTCCTTCACTGTTTAGTGAAGGGAATTTTAAATTTAGGTGACACGGGAAGAAGAATAAGCAAAATGGGTAAAATAGCAAATATTCCAAACCCCAGTAGTGGAAAATGCACTTTGGTACAGGATTAACGAGGACTTGTTGGTCCGTGTTGGCTCAATCCGGAGAGATGTGTAGATGATTAGAATCTGACTCGTGGGCTCCATTCTTCAGCCTTGGAGACTCTTTAAATTTAAGAGAGGCCAGCCAGGCTCAAGATACTGACAGTGAAAATACAGGTCATCAAATAACTACCTTGAGATTCATCTTACAGGCATTTACATTAAAATTTTATTTAATTTAGAGATACAGCATGGTACCAGGCCATTCTGGCCCAATGCCATCCAATTATACCCATGTGACCAATTAACCTACTAACCTGTATGGCTTTCTAATGCGGGAGGAAACCAGATCATCTGGAGGAAACCCAGACAGTCACAGGAAGAACGTAGAATCTCCTTACAGACAATTGTGGGATTTGAACCCCAGTTACTGGCGTTGCAAAGCAATGTGCTAATCTCTATGCCTCCATCCCGTCTGAAGCTTAAGAATACCTGCCTAGAGATGCCGGGGATTAAACTGTGACCTCATACATGCAAAGTATGTGCTCTTCCACTAAACTGCATCTCAAAAAAAAACCAAGGAACTTATGAAAAACTATATATAAGCAAAGACTGCTAAACAATCAATGTGGAAAAGAAGATAAATTGTGCAAATAAAGAAACCCAGAGAACATGAGTTGTAGAGTTCTTGAAAGTGAGTCTGTAGGCTGTGGGGTCGTTTTACTGTTGAAGTGATTGAAGTTACCCACACTGGTTCAGGAGCCTGATGGTTGCAGAGTAATAAGGCTCCAGGCTCAAGGCTCCTGTACACCCTACCCAATGGTAGTAGCGAGACGAGAGTGTGACCTGGATCGTGGGGGTCTTTGATGATGGCTGCTGCTTTCTTATTAATTTAATGAGATACAGCACAGAATGGGCCCTTCCAGCTTTTCAAGTCATACTGCCCGGCACTCTCTGATTTAACCCAAGCCTAATTATGGGAGAATTTACAATGTCCAATTAACCTATCAACCAGTACGTCTTTGGAATGTGGGAGGAAACCCACAGGGTCACGAGGAGAATGTACAAACTCCTTACTGGCAGTGGCAGGGATTGACCCTGGGTTGGGTCGCCTGCACTGTAAAGCGTTGTGCTAATCACTACGCCACCGTTCATGTGGTAGCATTTCATGTAAACGTGAAATGAAAAGAGAAGTGAAGCAACCCACAGGAAGTGCTGGAGAAACTCAGCCGGCCAGGCAGCAACTATGGAAAAAAAAAGTCGACGTTTCAGGTCAAGACCCTTTGACAGGACCTGCTGAAGGGTCTTGGCTCAAAACATCAACTGTACTTTTTTCCATTGATGCTGCCTGGCCTGTTGAATTCCTCCAGAATTTCGTGTATGTTTCTTGGATTTCCAGCATCCGCAGATTGTCTCTTGTTTGAGAGAAGTGAAGCAGTGGCATTTCATTGAAAAGTGCTTTCTTACTGTTCTGGACCACGACCACCAGCACTGGTTCATTGGATTGCTCAATCAAATCCCCTGTTAGGATCAACTAAGCACTTGTCTCCTCCTTTCCCCCCTCCCTTAACTAAATTAATCTTCTCTATCCAAACGGATCCTTGATTTCCTCACTTCCAGACTCCAAGAGGTATGGATTGACAGCAACATTCCCTCTACAATCACCATCAGCACAGGTGGAGCACAGGGCTCTGTGCTTAGCTGAGCATCAACTACAGAAAGAAGAACCAAAAAGTCCATGAACCAGTCATCATAGGGGAACAGAGGTGGAGAGGATCAGACAATAGACAATAGGCCATTCAGCCCTTGGAGCCAGCACCGCCATTCAGTGTGATCAGCAGCTTTAAATTCCTTGGCATCAACCATATCTGTGGATATGTCCTGGATCCACACATAAGTGTCACCACAAAGAAGGCACCTCTACTTTCTTAGAAATTTGTGCAGTTTCGGCATCTCATAAAATTCTAAAGATGGCCAATGGAGAGTATTATAACTGGTTGTGTCACGGTCTGGTATGGAAACGCCAATGCCCAGAAGTGGAAAAGGTTACAGAAGGTAACGGATACAACCCGGTCTATCACAGGGAAAGCTCTTCCCATCATTGAATACACTTACATGGAGCTCTGCCACAAGAAAGCAGCATCCATCATCAAAGACCCTTACCATCCAGGCTATGTCTTCTTCTTGCTACTACTATCAGGCAGGAGGTACAAGAGTCTCGGGTCCAACACCTCCAGATTAAAGAATAGTTATTACCTTGCAATCCTGAACCAGCCTCAGTCCCCACTGTTCTGAACTGATTCTTGGACTTTGAAGAACTCTTTACATCTCATGTTCCCAGTATTATTTTTTATCTGCACAGTTCATTTTCTTTTGAACATCGTAATTTTTGTTAGTCTGTTTGTGTATAGTTTTTCATAAAATTCTATTGTATTTCTTTTTTACCCTGTTAAAACCAGCAAAAAAATTAATCACAAGGTATTATATAATAACATAAATGTATTTGATAATAAATTAAATTTGAATTTTGCAATTTGAATCCTGCTACTTGTCCTGTTTCCCTTCTATCTGTCAGTTATCTGTCCATTAGATCACCTCTCCAAGCCTGGAATGGTATCTATATGCTGACAAACACCTCCAGCCACCTTTGGCTGTGTAGTGCTGGTTTTATTATCTGGCAGATAGCCAATTTCTAAGATGTATAAACTCATTATTTACCGGTGTATAATCTTCATGGCTCATGAATATATCCAGGCAGATGGAGCTTAATCCAGCGAAGTCTGGTATTACACTTTGGGACATCAAATGTAAAAGAACAATACACAACCAATAGCAGTACCTTTAACAGCATTGACGTACGGAGAGACCTCAAGTCTATGTCCATAGGTCTACTAATTGATCAGGTGGTAAAGAAGTCCATGATGTGCTTGTCTTTATTAGTTGAGGCATTGCACTCAAGAGCCAGGAAGTTATGTTACAGATTTAATAAAGTCTGGTTAGGCTGCAGTTGGAGAAGTGCATTCCATTCTGGTCATTCCATTAAAAAATGGATGTGGAGACTTTGAGAGATTTACCTTAATGCAAACTGGATTAGAGGGCATGTGATATAAAGGAAAGGTGAACAAACTAGGGCTGTTTTCTCTGGGTTTGGATTGCATATCGAAAGACGTTGACAGAAGTTTATGAAATTATTAGAGGCATAGATAGCCGGTACCTTTTTCCCAGGGTTGAAATGTCTAATGTTCTATAGATTGACCAGTCTATGTTATCGCAGCCTTTTGGTTATTGCCAGAAAACTTACAAGTATCCAGAGGTACCCATGCACCTATACCACAAAGGTAATGAAGGTCTAGTGAACTGTAAAAGATGATATGACCATAAGATGTAGGAGCACAATTAGGCTATATGATCCATCGAGTATCCTCTTCACTATTTCATCATGTCTGATCTATTTTCCCTCTCAAGCCCATTCTCCTGTCTTTTCTCCATAACCTTTGACACCCTTACTAATCAAGAACCTATCAACCTCCACTTTAAATATACTCAGTGACCTTCACAGCTGTTTGTGAATTCCACATGTAACCCTCAGGTTCCATCTGCTGCGTAAATCCAGGGAAGACAGTCTCTGGCTCCACCGAGCGTATGAAATTGAGCTGCAAAACCTCCTGTCTGTGCAGCGGCTGTGTGATGTGTTCCCCTGTTACAAATCAGTACCACATAGTAACAGACAGTTGGCCATATGCAATTAAACAACTTAGCTTTATAATTCTTAATTTCACCAAAGGGTTAGTAAAGATAAACAAAAAGAAAAGGGCCCATTTTAATGAAACAGTCTAATATGCACAAGTTGGAGTTCACGGTTTCCCTTCCGCTGGTCCTGCATCGATTTCCCCGGGTTTCATCAACTCTTGGCCCCACTCCAAGTCCACTCCTTTCTGGTGTCTATGACCTCGTCTTTCTGGCATCTTCTCTCTTCATCTACAGCTGAACAAAAGACCCAGATCACCTCAGTTACGGGCACAACACATGGAAAAAAACACTCCCTTCATTGGACAGTGTACGTTCCAAAGCCCCTGTTATCTCCAGCCATAACCCAAACACTGCTGCTGCAGAAAGACCATTACATTAGCAGTGCTTCTACAGAAAGACCATTACATTAGTAGTGAAACCTTTTCCAGGGTGTTACACTCTTGCCTCCACCAAATTTACTCATGTCCTCATGACATTGAGATAATTTGCTAACCCTTCATGCAAAGCACAAAGTCCAACCCATGTGTAAGAGGCAGTGACGTAACTTCCCAAAGTGGTAGGAGCCTCACTCTATTGATAACAACCGGCATATCTCAGTTCTCAACTCTGCCACAATCTCCTCTACCACTCCCTGAGGCAGGCTATCCGTGATCACTTCATCACGGGGGCCCACTACCGAGAACTGTACCCTGCTGACGGAGGTCTCCCGCACATCTGACGCATTCTTCTCCTCTCATACTTTTCTGATTAGCTCAACAAATGAGGAAGGGGGTACGCCTCACCAGTCAGTCGGAGACCCTAAGCAATCAATTTTAGGGACTGGGCACCTTTCGCTATTTGGTCTGTCCTTAATTGCTCCACCTCAGCCGTCCAAATGGCCCCTCTGTGCTGCAATCAATTTAGCTGCCTTTGTAGCTGAAAGATGAAGGCAGAAAGCTTCTCTCCCTTCTCATGACATGTTCTCAAACCCTGTCATAAGCTCCATTGAGCTTCCTGTCGCACCAAACATCTTCTCTAGTGCTTGCATGTAGGCTGCAGAAGTGGCAAGGGGGTTCTCACTACGTCAGCAGCCCACCCTCTCAAACTTTCAACCAATCGCTGTCTCTTTACATCACCAGATCACTGCCACTCAGCTAACAACGGAGAGGTCTTCTCTGCCCAAGTCTCATACTCCTCTTTCCCTTCAGCGGTGGGCTTTGTTCCTGAGAACAGGCAGAGCCTACGATAGCTGGGACTTTGAACCTGGGCATTTTTCCATTTATTTGCCAGAGAGGTAATGGTGGGTACTAACTCAGAATTCTCACTCTTCACTGGGGGATGGGGATTCATTAGACATTCCAAATCAGACCACTCATTCCGCTCGCTAAGAAGCAGAAACCGGGAGAACCCTGTCTTTGAAGTCTCCGCCTTCAGATACAGGAGACTCGACTTGTGATCCGGCCCACTCTCCTACACTGTCCTCCTCCCGAAAATATGGACAGTCCATGCCCTCCCCCCCCCGCCACCCCAGGGCCCCAGTAATACCAGGCAGTTCCATGCCGTTATGTCAGCACTAGTCTGAACTAAAACAAAGTCTGTGCCTGTATCAAATCTCCGCCTCACAGTTGTAATTTTGCCTACAGCTTTAACAGTACTTCGAAGTCAAAGTAACAATTCAACAGGAGTATGAATTTCTAACCCACACAGCACAAACGCATTCGTTACCAGTAACCCCGTGGATTCACACCACTGCTCAACCCTGTTAGCAGCAATAACCACGTATCATAATTGCTTTACCAGACAATGGTTTAGCACGGACTTAAACACACAACCCACTGGCTCAATGTTCAGGGCAATCACACAGCATCCAACAAAATCAATCCCGGATGAATCCCCACAATTGTAACCCTCAGGTTCTGTTGGCTGAGTAAGTGTAGGGAAGACAATCTCTGACCCCAAACATATGAGATTGAGGTGCAAAACCTCCTGTTTGTATGGATGCTGTGTGATTTGTTACCCTGTTACAAATCAGTACCATGAAATAATAGGCAGTACAGCATATGCAATCAAACAATTTAGCTTTATAATTCTTAATTTGCCTAAAGGGTTAGGAAAGTAAAACAAAAAGAAAAGGGCCCATTTTAACAAAACAGTCTAATGTGCCCAAGTTGGAGCTCATGATTTCCGCGGGTCCTCCATCGATTTCCACAGGATTCGTTAACTCCCGGCCCCACTCCAAGTCCACTCCTTTCTGGTGTCTATGACCTCTCCTTTCCAGTGCTTTCTCTCTTCATCTTACACTGAACAAAAGACCCCGATCTTGGTCACAGGCACACAACAGGAAAGAAAACATTCCCTTCATTGGACGGCACACATTCCAACTAATTTCACTGCCATTACTTTAGCAGTGAAACCTTTCCCAGGTTGTTACACACAGATTCTTCACCCTCTGGCTGAAAAACACCTCATCGTTGTTCTAAAGGGATGTCTTCTATTTTAAGGCTGTGCCCTCTTGTACTAAATTCTCCCACTATTGGAAACATCCTCTCCATGTTCACTCTCTTAGCCCTTTCAATATTTGGTAGGATTCAATGAGATTCTCTCCTCAATATTCTAAACTCCGATGAGTACATGCCCAGAGCTTTAAAACTCTCCTCATATATTAACCCTTACATTTCTGGGATCATTCTCATAAACCTCCTCAGGACTCGTCTGCATTACCAGCACATCCTTTCTTAAACATGGGGCCCAAATCTGCTCACAAAATACTCCAAATGTGGTCTGACCAATGGCTTACAAAAGCTCAGCATTCCACCCTTCCTTTCAGAGTCTAGTCCTCTCAAAATAAATGCTAACATTGCATTTGCCTTCCTCACCACTGACTCAACCTGCAAGTCAGCCTTCAGGGAATCCTGTGCTAGAATTCCCAAAATCCCTTTGCACCTCCAGTTTCTGAATATGCTCCCCATTTAAAAAAACAGTCTCACATTTTCATTTCTTCTACCAAAGTGAATGACAATACACTTCCCTACATCTGCCACTTCTTTGCCCTAATCTGTCCAAGTCCTTCGGCAGGCATCCTGCTTCCATAACACCACCTGCCCCTCCATACAGATCTTTGGTCACAAAAGCATCAAACTTATTATCTGGATCATTAACATATAATGCAAAAAATAGCAGACACAACAACAACCCCTATAAAACTCCACTAGTCACCAGCAGCCAACCTTTATTCCCACTCTTTGTTTTTTTCCAGTCAGCCAATAGTCTGTCCAGACTAGAATCTTTCCTGTAACATGATGGGCTCTCATCTTGTATAGCAACCGAAAAAGTGGTTTTGCTTTGGGAGGCCCTCACTATTCTCAAAGTACTTGGACTTCCCTCACTGCAAACACTCCTTTTCCTTCAGCACTTTGCCAATGAAAAGGATGACGAAAATAACCTCAGTGTTATGTGGCAGTGTCATATTTATTTACATTAGAACATAGAACATAAAACATAGAAAATCTACAACACATTACAGGCCCTTCGGCCTGCAATGCTGTGTTGACCATGCAACCTACTCTAGAAGCTGTCTAGAATTTCCCTACCCCATAGCCCTCTATTTTTCTAAGTTCCATGTACCTATCTAAGTGTCTCTTAAAAGACCCTATTGTATCCGCCTCCACCACCTTCACTGGCAGTGCATTCCATGTTTCGCCAGTTTCTGTGTGAAAAACTTACCTCTGGTATCCCTACTGTAACAGCTTTGGATTGGACCTAAAATAAGTTTGGGCTTTTGAAAACATAAACAACAATTATTTGCATTTATGGTAGGCCATAAGTAAAATAAAGTTGAACCTAATTTGAAAGAAGTAAATGACATGCTCAGCAAATGATCAAGTGCTTTTGGAGTGTTTTAATGAGCATTTTATAGGTAGAGAAAGAGGTCAAGAGGGAGGGAGTTCGAGGGAGACAGTTCTAGAGATTAAGTTTGGTCAGCTGAAGTGACAAAATAATGGAAGAGCAAGAGATCAGTAATGGAAAATCCTCAGTGGCTGCTAGCTCTGGAGAAAACAGGCATGCAGATGCTCGTCAAGTTCAAGACTATCAAGACTAAATTGTTATTTGCAAATATGTGATGCCTTGGTTAATGAAGTTATTAATCGGAGAAGAGCCCCTCAGATATAATTCAATGAAAATCTTCATCTTTCTGCGCTCAGTGGAACAAGCAGCATAACAAATATTTTTGTCGGAAGAGTATTGTTGCTGTTATAAGTTTCAAATTAGATTAGTGACAGTTTTGTGACAGCAAGATTTCCCCTTAAGTTTCATAAAAAAAAACTGTTTGATCCCTGATCCAGTCTGGCAACTCCCCAGTTATAGCCTGGTGAGGCAGATGATTCAGAAAACTTCCTATCAAAATATTGAATGGTTACTGTGACAGCCAAGAGAAAGAACAAATGTAGCTGGAATCTATTTTGTATTTGATAGAAATACAGTCTAATACTGTAATTAGACATTTCACAAGGAAAGAATATCTTGAACACTTTGTTTTATAGAAAGTGTCAGGAAGGAAAGGAATGGCCGCTTTGCAGGAGGGAATGTCCTGCATACAAGAACCCAAATCAAAGAATGAAATAAGAACCACATTTAATCTAAGATTCCATATGCTCACAAGATAGGCAGAGTTTTCACTTTTCCAGTGATTGAATAATTCAAATAGCTGTGTCCTTCTTCTCAACCGAAAGAGACATATTTTACCAATCTAACAATATGGCAAATGGCCTTGGTATGATTTTAATATTTTTCCCTTGAATGTCTTATCTTTACCTTTCAATTTATTTTGAATTAAATGGATGGTTGTCATTAGTGGATAGTTTTATGTTTTTCAGTTTTGGCTCGGAAGGAAGTGGAGGCCAAGTTATTGGGGATATTGAAAGCAGAGTTGTATGTGGTGACATGTATGTAGTCTGATTATAAATTTTACTTTGAACTTTGATTGGAGGAACGTATGGGAGCATGTCAGAGATAGTTTTTTTTTACAGAGAGTGGTGGGTGCATGGAACACACTGCCAGCGGTGGTAGAGACAAAAACATTCGGGACATTTAAGAAGCTCTTAGAGAGGCAGATGGATGATAGAAAAATGGAGGCCTGTGTGAGAGGGAATGGTTAGATTGATCGTGGAGATGGTTCAAAAGTCAGCACAACGTTGTGTGTTGAAGGACCTGCACTGTGACGTACTGTTCTATGCTCTATGGTCAAATGCATAAGACCCTAAGACGGAGGAACAGGAATAGGCTGTTCAGCCCATCGAGTCTGCTCCACCATTTCATCATGGCTGATCCATTTCCCTCTCAACCCAATTCTGTCTTCTCCTTCCATGCCATGACTAACCAAAAACCTATCAACCTCTACCTTAACTACACCCAATTCCTGGCCTCCACACCCAAGTTCCTGTATTCCGAGGCTGTGGCCTCTGGGCATAGACTCCCCCACCAAAGGAAACACCTTCCCTACATCCACTCTATTGAGGCCTTTCAATGTTTGATATATTTCAATGAGATCCCCCATCATTCTTCTAAATTCCAGCGAGTAAAGGCTCAGAGCCACCAATCACTCCTCACCTGATAAGCCATTCATTCCTGGAATCATTCTTGTGACCCTCGTCTGAGCCCTCTCTTGAAAATCGTAGATGACCTGACTGAAGCATAAACAATTTGAAGGATTGACAGGATGAAAGAGGAATTAGTTAGTGCTGAGCAGTTCCCCTCCAATCCTTTAACACTGGTATTTCACTGCATCTTATGTCAGTAGGATTTGCTGACACATGAGGAAGTCACCCTCGGTGATTCATAAGAAGTCGGAGAATTCCCATGCTGTATCTAGGGAAAGGACATTTGAACATCCAATAATAATTACTGAGTCACTTTGATACCAAAACACTGTCACATAGTTTTATATAACTACTTGAATCATTGTTCTGTTCATGACATCTAAAGAAACCTTCAAAAATTACTCCTGATGATTGTCTCAGGTACCTTTTTGATTTTCTTTTAAATACAAATCCTCATCATGCAACATAAAGAAGCTAAGTTTTGTTCCTTCTATTATTGAAATTTTTCTCCCTATTCCTGATCATCACTCTTTTCCGGAGCCCTTGAACATGACAGCCCTTCCAAAATCCATAGCTGCTTTTCCTATTACTCCATGCTTGAACCTTTCCAAACTGGGATGCCGTTATTCCCACAACTCTTCAGAACCACCCAATTACTCTTTGTAGACAGATCATTTGTCCAACATCCAGGTTTAATTGAGTTGCAATAGTAGCAAATGCACCAGAAAAAAAAATAGCCAATGCCCTGGTTCCAGCTTTTGTTAAAGGTTGGACAACATTGTTTTTAATTTTAATTGTTTTTAATCCTGGCTTGCTATTCCTTCCTGAGTTGATTTTTTTTTAGTCTCATGTCCTCTCCACCAAACACACTGCTTACTCCCACTCAACACTTCCTCTCCTTTGTGTCTCTTGTCAAATTCATACTCAACCATATTATTCTCTCTTGGCCAGTCTTGTATCCTTTTCCTTCTGTATACTTCAGCTCAGTAACAGTACTACCTACTACCTACTACGATTTGTGGCACCATGGTGTAGCAGTTTGCACAATTTCTTTACAACAGCGATCAGATTCCCGTTGCTGTCTGCAACGAATTTATATGATCTCCTTGTGATTGCATAGTTTTTCCTGGGTGATCCAGTTTCCTCCCACGTTCCAAAGATGTGGAGTTGGGTTTAGGGTTAGTGAATTACGCACATGCTATGCCAGCACTGGAAACGTGGCAACATTAGCAGGTTGTCCCCATCACAATCATTGGACAGTGGTGGTTGATGATGCAAAAGCTGCAGTTCACTGTATGTTTCAATGTTTCAATATACGTGTGACCAAGAGAGCTAGTTTTATTACTTTATTATTTATCTTCTAGCTACCAGTGTCTCCATATCCTCCAGTAGCTCCAAAGTAAAAATCTATTTACAGAAAAATAACCTCTATAGTGTAGACGAGACCTCTTGCTTAATGGTATCAGTCCAAGGTATAAAAAAGGTTGGGAGCCCCCTAGCCTAGTTTCTCAATATCATTAAATAATCTCTGTTCTAAAGCTTCATCAAAGACCTCAATTGTCCAATACCACTCTCTTCCTCAAAACAATTGGTGACTATGTCTAATTATAGATTGTGCATTTGTCTTCCTAAACCCTTCTTAATCTCAACTCCAAATAGGTCTGCATTATTTAATGTTGTTAGATAGAAGACAAAATAGAGGGGTTAAAATTAGATTGGAAAACTAGATGGAAAGGAAGGGATATAATGAAAATGTTTTATAAGAAGCAATGAAGGCAGTTTTGAATTGTAGGAAAAAATTATCTGCAACTAGAGAACTGTTTATAATATAACTTAATATGGGTATTATCAGAATTATAACTGCAAATAAATTTTACAGCATTGTAATCCAATGAGCTTTCATCATTGTAAAATTCCAGGAAATTAAAAGATTCTATTAGACTAATTTCAAAAATCAGACCCATAACTAAAGAAAAAGTCAAAGTCTGTTTTAATTGCACATAGGCAATTATCTGAGGTAATTATATAATAATGAAAGAAGTTGATGAAGGGTAACTGAAGTATTTCACCACAACATAACTATATTAAGTTTTATAATACTTGCACAATCATTATCCTCCCTGGCATTATCCATCCTTCTTAATGGAGAACTATTTTTGCTTCTATACATAGGCCACCTGTTGTGTACTTAGTGGTTTGGTAATATATTATTTGATTAAGCATTCTTTGGTTGTTTACATTATTCATTAAACAAAAAGTACATGAATAGGACATGTCATTTTGCCACCACATCGTATATACTCATCTCGCTAAAAGTAAAAATGAAGTTGACACATTGTCCCGGCTCCCGTGTTTATCTTTCAGTTAGTTTCTGGAGTTACAAAACATTTTAAAATGAAACTGATTTATCTACCTGTTAATGCACAGCACATGTTTTTCCTCAGAAGGAAGAGAGAGAGGCGTTCGAGCCAAAAAAAAGTGCAACACGTTTTTTTCCCAAAGGGAATAAAGACAGTCAAGTTAAAAAGAGGCAGGAAATGGACAAAATTCATGGGTTTATAAACAGTTGGTGATGGGTGATAAATAATCATAGAACAAAAAAAAAGTAGAAATGACTGGCTACATTGGAAAAATAGGAAGCAGTACATGAACATTTGGAACCAAGGCCATTGTTGATTGCAGAACACTTTAGGTTTCACAAGTGAATGAAAAGGAAGCGGTATCCATTTCAGCTCATGTGGTTGATCTGAAGAAATTGTCTGAGCATTGTCAGTTCAGTGATGGGCTTAATGATGCACTGAGAAATCATTTAGTTTGTGGAATCTTACATTAAAGCATTCAAAAACAACTCCTAACTGAAGTACAAATCACATTTACAAGAGCTTCTTAAATTGCACATCAATGGAGTCAGCAGTCCAAGATGCAATTAAGTTGCTGTCAGGAATGAAAGTGAGCGTGAACGAACTTGCAAAATCTAAACAGAAACCTGCCTGGATGAATAAATTGTGTCACCGTTGTGGCAGGGGCTCACATACACCAGAACAATGCAGGTTTAAAAGCGAAGAAGGATGGGTCTGTTAGGATCTATGGTGATTTTAAGGTCACCATCAACCCGGTACTGAATGTAGATCAATACCCTCTGCGTATGATAGAGGATATGTTGTTAAGCCTTTCTGGAGGAAGGCACTTCAGCACTGTAGACAACTGAAGTCTATCTACAGAAGGAGATGGAAGGAAGTTCCAAAGTGTTTCTTAACGTAAACACTCACAAAAGGCTTTATTGCTATAATAGGCTTATTTTCAGTGGAGCATTTGGAACTGTACTCTAGCAGAAAGCTACGGACCAGGTGCTGTAAGGCCGCCGAGGCATCGAGTGCTACATGGATAACCTCATTATTTCCAGTGAGGATGATAAGGACCTTCTCCAAAAACACAAGTCAGCATTAAAACGATTAGAAGATTACCTGCTTAGAGCACAACAGTGTGAATTCTTTAAGTAAAGCATCACTACTGTGGTCACACCATTTGTGCACAAGCTCTGCACAAGTGTGCTGAGAAAATTCAAGCAATGATAGATGCCCCGAGACCAAAGTATGTGTCACAGCTCTGGTCCTTTTTAGGACTTGTCAATTAATATTACAGGTTCCTGCCAAACCTGGCTACTGTGCTCCACCCCATGAACTCATTACTGCAGGTTGGGAAAAAAAGGTAATGGACAAAACAGTGTGAGATGGCTTTCAAAAACGTAAAGGAAGTGGTGATGTCAGACACTGTGCTCACATATTACGATCCACATTGTCCTATAAAGCTTGCCTGTGATGCTTCACCTTGTGGTATAGGGGCAGCCATATCACACCGTGTAAGTGACGTAAGCAAACAGCACATAGCATTTGCATCATGTTCCCTTACTGCGGCAGAGAAAAATTACACACAAATCTGCAGAGGGGCATATGGTATGGTTTGGGGTATAAAAAATTTCAACCAGTATCTGTATGGGAGAGAGTTTTCCCGGAACTACTGATCATCAACCACTGGTAACTACTTTCAATCCATCGAACTATACTTCACTAACAGCAGCAGCACGAATGCAGAGATGGGCTCCTACAGCCACCATGGAGGAGATCTCAGAACCCGAGATTGTTTCACAGCCACAAGTCTCACCTGCCAAGCAGAGTGGACAGCCACCCATCAGGAAAACCATTATCCCACAAGAGTAAGAAATCCCCCACAGTGATTAAACCTTTAGGCCTGAATGGGGTGGTTTAACATTTCCTATGCTGTGGATATCTATATATTGGTTGTATTGTATAATATATTGTGTTTGTGTATGTGTGCATGTGTGTATACATATCTATAAAGTGCGGAGCAATGCATTACATACTGTATAGAAACCATAGACAAACTACAGCACAGAAACAGGCCTTTTGGCCCTTCTTGGTTGTGCTGACTAGGCTGTGCGAAGCCTAGTCCCACTGACCTGCACACGGGCCATATCCTTCCATACACCTCCCATCCATGTATCTGTCCAATTTATTCTTAAATTTTAAAAAAGAACCTGCATTTACCACCTCGTCTGGCAGTTCATTCCACACTCCCACTACTCTCTGTATTTGAGATGAGATGCATTCTATATTGAGTTGTAGTTTATAGCTAAGCAGGAAGGTGTGTTATGTATTTAATATTTCGGTAATATTGTAAATATATTGTTTGATAAGGCATTCTTTGTTTGTTTACATAATTCATCAGGGGTTCATGTAAGAAGTACATGAATGACACACGTCATTATACCACCACGTTATATGTGAGTGCCTCACCAAAAGTAAAAACAAAGTGGACACGTTATCCTGGCTCCTTTTCTTTCGATTAGTTTCTGGAGTTACAAAACTTAACATCATCCATGTTAAGTTTAGAGAGCTCATACATACAACTCAGAACAAAATGTCACTAAGCAGTTAGATATTGGGGAACTGGAACAGAACAATTGTCGGCATGCTGCTGTGCATCTTGGCACCTCTTGACAAATTCGTCTCCTCATTTCTGTGGGGGGAGGGTTTTCACTCTAGCACATTTCATTCTAGCATGAAAGTTTACAGTTCAAAGCAAATTTATTATCAAAATACATATGCTACATGTCACCTCACGCTACCTTCAGATTTGTTGTCTTGCAGGTATTTACAGGGAAAGAAATACAATGCAGTCAATGAAAAACTACACACAAGGAAAGACTGACAAATGGCCAATGTGCAAAAGAAGACGAACAGTGCAAATACAAAAAAAGGTAAATTCATAAATAATACTGAAGACATGAGTTATAAAATGTGTAAATTCAGATCAGAATTGGGGTGAGTGAAATTATCTGAGCTGGTTCAGGAGCCTGCGTTACATATTGCATTGTGCTGTTACCACAAAGACAACAAATTTCATGATACACGCCGGTGATATTAAACTGGATTCTGATTCTGATTATTGTGTGGTATTGATTGCTCCTGCCCTTCGGCCCCTGCATCATCTTCCCAATGGCAACACCGAGAAGACATCAATAGTAGAGAAATAAGCAAAAATAATCCATTTGCAGTAAGATCAATATGGTCTGAAAAACAACTGTTCTTATTTACTCACTGATTTTACTGTGTGTTTCCTCACAAACTGTGCGATTGAAAAAGGCAATATTTAAGTGCTTTTTTTTGTCCTCACCGAGATTTTTGAATTCTTGCGACTTCAATTACAACCTGACAAGTGTACCTTGATTCACAGTCACTTATTTAACCTTCTGGAGCATACTTCAGGTTGCCTCTGCTGACCTCATGTCTTACAGTTTGATACATGATTGAGGTCATCTGAGCTCCAAATCCAAGTTCAGGAGTCCTCAGCCCACAGAAGAAGACCAGGCATGCAGAAGTATTTCTCTACATTGTAAGCTTACATAGACTACGGGCATTTTCTGCCTTACAGAGATCTCCTTGGCAAACTCCTGCCAGACCACAGTAATGTAGTTGCTAGCATAATGCTTTATTATGCAATTGGGGTTCAATTCCCGCCATGGTCTGGAAGAAGTTTGTACATTCTCCCTATGACCATGTGAGTTTCCTATTGGTGCTCCAGTTCCCTCCCACATTCCAGATATGTACAGATTAGAAAGGGTCAGTAAGTTGTGGATGTACTATGTTGTGTTGGGCAGGTGGCCAAGTGGTTAAGGCATTCGTCTAGTTACCTCACAGTTGCTAGTTCGAGTCTCAGCTGTGGCAGCGTGTTTGTGCCCTTGGGCAAGGCACTTAATCACACATTGCTCTAGTCTGTGCGAGGAGTGGCGCCCCACACAGACTTCCAATCTGCGCCTTGTAAGGCATGAAAATGCCTGACGCAGGCCTCTCATGGTCTGAGTCCACGTTCCCTCCGTCCCCTATGTTGGCGCCAGACGTGTGGCAACACTTGCAAGCTGCCCCCAGCATATTTACGGACTGTATTGGTCACTGACAGAAACAACATATTTCACTGTATGTTTCGATGTACAAGGCAAAAACTGATCTTTACTCTTTAATGTCCATGGCCTCCAAGCACATAAACATGCCTTGTGAAGGTAGATTTCATGCGTCCAGCTAGATCCATATGACCACACCCTCCCCCATCCATTCCTTCAGCAACAGCATTTCTCCTCAAGTGAAAAACCATTTGCTTTTTTATACTTTATACTTTATACTTTATTGTCGCCAAACAATTGATACTAGAACGTACAATCATCTCAGCGATATTTGATTCTGTGCTTCCCGCTACCTGGATTACAAATATTAAATATTAAAAATAGTAAAAATTAGTAAATATTAAACATTTAAATTATAAATCATAAAAAGAAAATAGAAAAATGGAAAGTAAGGTAGTGCAAAAAAAACGAGAGGCAGGTCCGGATGTTTGGAGGGTACAGCCCAGATCCGGGTCAAGATCCGTTCAGCAGTCTTATCACAGTTGGAAAGAAGCTGTTCCCAAATCTGGCCGTACGAGTCTTCAAGATCCTGAGCCTTCTCCTGGAGGGAAGAGGGACGAAAAGTTTGTTGGCTGGGTGGGTCGTGTCCTTGATTATCCTGGCAGCACTGCTCCGACAGCGTGCGGTGTAAAGTGAGTCCAAGGACGGAAGATTGGTTTGTGTGATGCGCTGTGCCATGTTCACGATCTTCTGCAGCTTCTTTCAGTTTTAGACAGGACAACTTCCATACCAGGTTGTAATGCACCCTATAAGAATGCTTTCTACGGTGCATCTATAAAAATTAGTGAGGGTTTTAGGGGACAGGCCAAATTCCTTTAGTTTTCTCAGGAAGTAAAGCGCTGGTGGGCCTTCTTGGCAGTGAACTCTGCTTGGTTGGACCAAGTCAGGTCATTTGTGATATTGACCCCGAGGAACTTAAAGCTCTTGACCTGTTCCACTTGCACACCACTGATGTAAATTGTGTCGTGTGGTCCGCTACTCCTTCTGAAGTCAACAACCAATTCCTTCGTCTTGCTGACTTTGAGGGATAGGTCATTGTCTTCATACGCCCCTTTTAGTACTTGCTATAAATGCTAAGAAGTGTGAGGAAACCATTAAGACAATATGACATAGGAGCAGAATTGGGCCATTCAGCCCATCGAGTCTGCTCCACCATTTCAACATGGCTGATTTATTTTCACTCTCAGCTTCATTCTCCTGCCTTCTCCGACTAGCCTTTGACACCCTGACTAACCAAGATCTTATCAAACTCTGCTTCAATAGCTTGGCCGACACTTCCTTCCATGGCAATAGTTTCCACAGATTCACTACCCTCTGCCTGAAGAAATTCCTCCTCATCTCAAAAGAATCAGCAATGCAACAATGTAGAACTCAGCACTGGGCCCACCAAGAGCAATAGAGTGACCTACAACATGGTTTTACCTCCAATAGTTTGCACGGCTCGATTTCTAGGCCAGGAAATGTAAGAAAATTAGTCATCTGACAACTTGAACAGACTACCCATGCAACCTTTTCTTTAGGCTGTCAGTTCAACAAAAAAAAACACTGGTAAGTTTAAAAGATAATCACTATTTAATTCCAGAGCAGAATATGTGGCATTGAAATGTCAAGAGTTTTATTTACACATAGGGGCAGATTGGGTACATAGTGGTCTGTGCAATGCTTTACAGCTGCGGCTGTAAGATCAGGAGTCTACTCCCACCACAGTCTAGAAGGAGTGTGTACGGTTAGGGTTAGTGAGCTGTAGGCATGTTATGTTGGCACTGGAAGCATGGTGGCTTTTGTGGGCTGCCCAGCGCAGTCCTTACTGAGTTGATATATTACAAAATGACAGATTTCAACGTTTTTCCTGTGTGAACTTCCGGTTTAAATGAGTTCTTGCTTATTGTTCAGCATGATATTAACTTGTGTTTGTCAAGTTTTCCAGTCAATATATTTTCTCCTCTCAGTTAAATTATGAGGTTGAAATCAGAAAAGAAAATTGGGAGCTAATTCAATGTAAACATTTCATGTTCTTGCTGAAGGCCAATTTCATCCCCAATATCTTTTTATTTCATTTAAATTCTTTTATTAGCAGCAATAAATATTTCTAATCTTGTCTGCATTTCAAACCACCCCATTTAAAACTCATGCCTTTTCTTTCACAGTCTTGAAGCTTTACAGTATTAACTTGACAAGATAAATAATTCCGATGTTAAATTATTGTTTTTAATTTTAATTCTTGCTTTTTTAGTATCTCTCTTATATCATTACAGCTACCTTAATTTTATTCTCATACTCCATTTGTCATACATTCCCAATATTTTCAGCTGAAATAAAGTATAATCCTATGTATTTTAAAGTTTCAAGTTCCAAGTAAATTTATTATAACCATATACAACTCTGAGATTCATTTTGTTGCAGGTATTTATAATCAAATCAAGAAACATAATAGATTCAATGAAAGACTGCACCCAGCAGGACGGACAGACAACCAATGAACAAAAGACAACAAATGGCAAATATGAAAAAAGGACAAAAAAAAGGAGTAATAATAAATAAATGAGCAATAAATTTCGAAAACATGAGATGAAGAGTGCTTGAAATTGACGTTATAGTTTGGGGAACAGTTCAGTGATGGGGTGAGTGAAGATGAGTGAAGTTATCTGCGCTGGTTCAAGAGCCTGAAGGTTGAGGGAAATAACTGTTCTGTAAGCTGGTGGTGTGAGTACTGAGGCTCTTGTACCTTCTTCCTGATGGAAGCAGTGTGAAGAGAGCATGGCTAAGGTGGTGGGGTCCTTGATCTTAAATGCTGCTTTCCTGAGACAGCACTCTTTGTAGCTGTGCTTAATTGTGGCAAGACCTTTACCTGTGATGGACTGGCCCATATCCACTACATTTTGTAGGATTTTCCATTCAAGGACATTGGTGTTTCCATACCAGGCCATGATCCAATCAGTCAATATACTCTCCACCACACATCTATAGAAGCTTATCAAAGTTTTAGATGCCAAATCTCCGCAAACTTCTAAGAAAGTAGAAACACCGCACTGCTTTCTTCATAATTGCACTTATGTGCTGGGTCCCAGGACAGGTCCTTTGAAATGATAACAGTGAGGAGTTTAAAGGTGCTGACACTGTCCACCTCTGACACCCCTCCTCCCCCCGCCAGGACTGGCTCATGAACCTCTGGTTTCATCCTCCTGATGTCAATAACCAGCTGCTTGGTCTTGCTGACACTGAGTGAGAGGCTATCGCTGTGACACCACTCAGTCAGATCTTCAACGTCCCTCCTTGATGCTGATTTGTCACCACATTTCATTCAGCCAATGACAGTGGTGTCATCAGCAAACTTGAATGTGGATTTCAAGTTGTGTTTATCCTCACAGTCATAAGGATAAAGCAAGTAGAGCAGGAGCTAAGCACACTGCCTTGTGATAGATCGATTGTTGTTAGATCATTGACCATAAGACATAAGAGCAGAATTAAGTCGTTCAGCTCATCCAGTCTGTTCCACCATTCCTTCATGGCTAATCCCGGATCCCTCACAACTACATACACCTGCCTTTTCATCACATCCTTTGATGCTCTGACCAATCAGGAAACTATCAACTTCCACCTTAAATATGCCATGGACTTCGCCTCTACAGCAGTCTGTGGCAGAAAATTCAACAGATTTACTACCCTCTGACTAAAAAAAATTTCTCCTTAGCTCTGTTTTAAAGGGTCGCCCCTTGATTTTGAAACATCCTCTCCCCAGCCGCCCTATCTGGTCCTAGCAGCATTCGGTAGGTTTCAATGAGATCCCCCCCCCCCCCCCCCGGCATTCTTTAAATTTCAGTGAGTACAGATCCAAAGCTGCTGTATGCACCTCATATGTTAACCCCTTCATCCCTGGAATCATCCTCGTGAACCTCCCCTGGACTCTCTCCAATGAGAGAGAGTTCTCTTACTTCCTCCGCAAACACAAATCTTCATGCGTTATAGCACCATCTCCACAATCTTTCTCATTGTTTCCATTGTTCTGAGGTTAGGAATATTAGCAGCAAAAGTAGAAGAAAATTCTATTATTCTGCTCTCCCTGGTATGCATTCCCTGCTCTTTAAAATTACAAGAAAGCTACCAGTAGATGTCACTGTTGCACTATAAATGCTCCACTTGTGTAGCTTCAGAATCATTGATGAGATGCCTGATGGCAGAACAGAAGTAAACCCCTTTTGGGCAATCACAGTAATACAGCCATATTTCAATGAGGAATAAAGATAGGATCACCTCAACAAATTGTTCCTGTTAGACACATATATTGGAGGTTACATAATTCTAGCCTTTGGTTCAAGATGCCACAGATCTGTTGAGACAATTTTCCATTAAGTGTCTGAAGCATTGCTAAGTAACGATACATTAATTGTTAGCAACGCTGCAAATTTCAGAAATCATAACTATAGCCTTATTTAACTTCTGAATGGGGAACAGTGAATTATTTAGAATGAGGGTCAGAGTTAAAATTACTTAATACTATTATCTTCTACTTCTTTTTACTTATTTCACTGTTCGTAAGCTGATTGATAATAATGTGACAACATGACAGGTGTAAACATGTCCAGTGTTCCTAAAACAAAAGAAAACGTTATGTTAGGTCATGATTGTCTAGCTGTAGTACATATCTGCAGATAGCATAGTGGGCAGTTCACAGATTAAGAGCAGCACTTTCCAAGTGCATTAATTTTTAAACAAATCAGGAATCTATTTATTTATTTATTGAGCTACAGCGCAGAGACAAACCCTTCCGGCCCTTGGAGCCGCAGTGCCCAGTTAAACCCTAGCCTAATCACGATTTACCTACCAACTAGTACATCTTTGGACTGTGGGAGAAAACTGGAGCACCCAGAGGAAACCCACGCAGTCACGGGGAGAACGTACAAACCTCCTTACAGACAGTGGTGGGAATTGAACCCACGTCACTGCACTGTACTACCATGTCACTCTCTTTGATTGCATTACCTTATCAAATTAGATTAAATCAATGTTCTCAGTTCATTCTTTCATATTGTCCTACATTGGCCAATAGGCCTCTTGGCCATAGATGCTGTAAGAACCAACATATCAGTCACATTCTCCTACTCATATTCCTGTAATTAATTTTCATCCACATGCTCATCATCTCCTGCTTGGGGTAAGTTATGCTGAGCATTCCAAATGAGAGGAAACCAGACCACTTAAGGTACCTCATACAGCACCACTTAAATGTGTAATTCCACATAAACTAGTACTGGATATTCAAAGCAACACACACAAAATGCTAGAAGAACTCAGCGGGTCAGACAGCATCTATGAAAATGAATAGATAGTCAAAGTTTTGGGCCAGGACATTTATTCAGTACTGGATATTTTCTGCTGGTTGCTGGCTGCATGCAAATAGACTGAGTAGTTTCAGAGATGTCAATGAAAGCCTGCACTCAAAAATGAAGAGGCATCTTGCTACCATTGTATGGGTTTGTTCCTTTGATCCAAAAACGAGGTTCGTATCTGGCAGGTTGGAGAAACGAGGCAGCAGCACTGTCTGCGGTGGTATTACTCCATTCCTCTGTATGCGGACAATGCATTACACGGAATTTTGGATCTGAAACAGGTATGGAACATATGATTTAGATTTAGATCTAGATTTGTAATTATTTATCAATCACGTATACATGATATTGGACTTTCTGTTGAAAATTTTGATTAGCTCCAGTAAATCTACATCTTCAATTTATCATCCTGCCAACAAGTTTTGGATTATTGGTGAAAAATGTGCTTAACAAAAATTAATGATCTCCTCTTGAAGATACGGAATTGAAAAACTTGTTTGGACCTTCAAGATTATTCCTTCTGCACTATAGAAAACCTGCTTGAATAATTGCTTTACCTCAGCTCTTTAATTTCATAAGAAATCATTCCTAATGACAATAAACTGAAGGTCCAGAATACTAATTCATCACCAAACTTGAGCCAGCCAATTTTAGCTAGTTGATCTTCATTGACAGCATATCTCCCAACTCCACAACACATCATTCATTGCAGCTTTTGATTCCTCAGATCAGGGGTTTCCAGCCTGGGGTCTACAGACCCCTTGTTTAATAGTTCATGGCATAAAAGAGGTTGGGAACCCTACGTTAGATTGTTTTTATTTGTATTTCTAGCCATTTTTTTCATGAAGTATAAACTGATAATGTTAAAACATGCTAGCAAGTCAGACTCCAGGTTGAACATTTCTTTGGTGGCTTTTCAGCAGAACTACTTGGTAATAAGGCTTTTAAAGTAAATAATAATTGACAATTATTATTGGCAGGACCTGCCAAAGGGTCTCAGCCCGAAACGTCGACTGTACTATTTTCCATAGATGCTGCCGGGCCTGCTGAGTTCCTCCACCATTGTGTGTGTGTTGCTTGGATTTCCAGCATCTGCAGATTTTCTCTTGCTTTTGCTTCATGTGTATATGTTTCACATTTTAATGCGCAAGAAAAGCATTTTTTTTCTAACCTCTAATTTCTTCTGGAAAGTTAATCGCAAAGTTATGCCACTAGACCTTCCCTCAGAATAAGGAAAAGTGCTTGCTTGGTTGTACAGCATCTATACCCCTCGGCAACTTAAACCTGATTATATCATCCTTCAATATTGTTCCCTCCAGGTAAAATTAACTAATCTCATTAAGTCAATTCTCAAAATCTACTGTAAAGCCCCAAGTCCCCCCTTCATCCTTGTTACTGTATTTGAAGGTAGTATGCCAAAAACTACAGATAACACTTCATGCAAGCTACCAACTGCACCTACTGCTGCCCGGCCAACCACCACTGATGTTCAGCCAAGCGACTCCACCCCAGGGAATATGTCTGGTTGTCCACCTATGTTCTGTCCCTATGCACCGGTTTATTGGTCCCTTCAAGACCATCCTTTGCATCGATCCCGTCCCTTACCGACTCCAGCTGCCACCGTTTCTCAGAATTACACCTACGCTCCACGTATCCTGCCTCAAGCTAGTTGTCTATGGACCACTCAGTCACAGCCTGCACTACCAGAACCTGGGTTGGTGCAAACACGATTTGCTGGTTGATAGATTCATGTCACCGAGGACGGGGTGTGTATTACTTGGTTGACTGGGAAGGGTATGGTCTGGAGGAGAGCTCTTGGATGTTGTCCAGTTGCTTCTTGGATCCATCAGTCATCGATGAGTTCCTTCTGGATCGTCCTGGGCAGTCGAGGGCCAGCCGTAGGAGGTGATGTCCTGTCAGGCCTGCTCCCACTGCACAGGCATCTCCCAACCTCCAACCATCTAATAGAGTTCCAGACTTTTCACCTGCAGCCTCTTTAACCCCAGTTCTCATCCATAGTCCTTGTTTACCAGTCGGCCTTAATAGTTACTCCTAGCTTTCCCTCTCCTTATCTAAAGTTTACCTTGTAGCTTCTTGTGCTTATCCTTTTTGTTCTCTGTTGTTTTGTGGCCCCACATGGCTTGTTATTTTGCAGTCTATTATTAAATTTATTACTCACTGCTGAATCATCTCCACTGCTCTGACTTTGGGTCAAGCCACCTCTACATTCCTTGTTGTGTATTTAATATTTCAATAATATTTGAGTAAACTTGTATATATGTATTATTTTGTTAAGCATTCTTGTTTGCTTAAGTAATTCATTACGGGTTATATGTGTAAATAATGTGAATTGCATATGCCACCGCGCTACTACTTGATGCATGAATACCCCACTTACAGTAAACTCAAAGTTAGACCCACATTTTGGACTCTCCTGTCTTCCTTTGAATTAGTTTAATGTTCTGAAGTTTCAAAACGTAACATTCCCTGACAAAGAACTCTTCATTAAGATGTGGATTAGTAAAGGAAAATTACATTGAGAAAACTTCAGAGAGCAACTTGAAACAAAATTAAAATGTTGTATTTATAAATTAAATGCTGATTTGAAAATCATTAACTTCATGGCCAGGTATCATAGAAGTGAGATAAATTCTTTAGGTTTATGGCAGAATTTACTTTGGGCTTGTCCTCCATAGAAAAGCTACCAACTAAAGAACTGACAAAGGATGATATTTACCTCGAACATTACAATCTGCTTCTCAGTGTGTTTGGACAATTTTGTCTTCCGGAAGAAAACTATACGCCAATGATTTTTGCTGTATTTCCTATCACATCTTTTTGTGTTTTCCCGAACGATTCTACACTGTACCTTTGTATTGAGTACTCATGAAATGGTTTGAGGGCAAATTAAACGGCTTTTGATTAGTTTTGGGGTGTAGATGTTCATGGAGTTCATTCAGTGACAGAAGGAATTAAATATAAATTATCTAGATCTGACATTGTCTTCGGGAGATGAGATGGAACGTATCCAGTGAGATCAGGTAATCTGAGCAGCCACTTTGACATGGCTAGTTGTGGATAAGGTCTTGTTTGAAGTGACTTGAAGGTAAATGGACACGTTCATCAGCTCCTCTGTATCTCATGCAAACCTCAGTGATTACAGTGACTTCTACAAATTGCTTAGGAAATGACTGTGATCGTCATCTTGTCCATTTGATCGAAATAAGGCAGGATTAACAATGATTTCCTTCAACCAGAAATATAGCTTTCAATTTGAATAGAAAATTGAATGTAATGAATTCAAAGATGAACATACTCTTTGTATGCTAAAATCAGTAAATTCTCATTTCATTGGTAGTTAATGTTAACAGTAGCAGAAAAGGCAGACAAAGGTGAGTATTCCATTGGGATGCTGCACAATTATTATTCAAGACAGAGAAAAATTCGAAGGCCACCAGTGATACTAACGTCCATGATTATACCGTGTCTCATTTTAATTATTTCAATGAGCCCTACTTGGTAAATTCCAAACAGCGACACAATAAAAATTGCTGCCATATTGTAATGTGAAGTGTTTGTTTACTTGCTAGTCAAACGCCACTTTTGCCATGCCGGTCATTGATTGGCCCATTCGGAAGATGCAGCAGCTCTTTCCCATTGGTTGCCTTGTGTACCACGGCACCAGTGTCCAGTTCCAGTGCCTCAGTATAAGAATAATATGTGCAAGAGACTGGCAGGCTTTCCTTTGTCTCCAGGGGCTCAACTTCACACTGAGGTCACAAAATTGTAAATGATCAGTCTGGAGATTGGAAGTTTTATATGTTCAAAGATTTTACATGGTTTAACAAAATTTGCTTTACTTAAAGTTATTTACTGGAAATAAATCGGTGCTTTCCGTTGTATTGCCTTGGTGATACGGTACTAGAATATGCCATTCTGCCTCTGAGGACTAACCTCAATATGTACGTTACTTGTGCCCCTGCTTCCCTCCTCTTTTGATTAACTCTGTCAGCACACCTTTCCAACTTTTTCATCCAATGTGTTTCCTTGGATTTTATGTTAGCTGGGTCTGGGGATTATGAATGCAGGTGCAACACCAGGGGAATAAGTACATCTGCTGTCCACTTCAGTGCTGTGAAAGCATGGCCAAAGGTACTGACTCTGGAAAGTGTATGGTCATGCACTATGGTGGAAGAAATAAACGGGGAGATTATTATTTAGATGGGGAGAGAATTCAAAATGCAAAGATGCAAAAGAACTTGGGAGTCCTTGTGCAGGATACCCTAAAGGTTAACTGTCAGACTGAGTCGGTGGTGAAGAAGGCGAATGCAATGTTGGCATTCATTTCTAGAGGTATAGAATATAAGAGCAGAGATGTGATGTTGAGGCTCTATAAGGCACTCGTAAGACCACACTTGGAGCATTGTGTGCAGTTTTGGGCTCCTTATTGGAGAAAAGATATACTGACATTGGAGAGAGTTCAGAGACGATTCACAAGAATGATTCCCTGCATGAAAGGTTTACTGTATGAGGAACGTCTGGCAGCTCTTGGGCTGTATTCCCTGGCATTCAGGAGAATGAGAGGGAATCTCATAGAAACATTCTGAATGTTCAAAGGCCTGAACAGATCAGATATGGCAAAGTTATTTCCCCATGGTAGGGGAGTCTAGGACAACAGGGCATGACTTCAGGATTGAAGGATGTCCATTTAGAACAGAGATGCGGAAAATTATTTTCGTAAGAGGGTGGTAAATCTGTGGAATTTGTTGCCACAAGTGGCTGTGGGGGCCAAGTCATTGGGTGCATTTATGGCAGAGATAGACAGGTTCTTTATTAGCCAGGGCATCAAAGGGTATGGGGGAGAAGGCAAGGGAGTGGGGATAACTGGAAGAATTGGATCAGCCCATGATTGAATGGCGGAGCAGACTGGATGGGCCGAATGGCCTACTTCTGCTCTTATATCTTATGGTCTTATGGACCCTCCAATTAGGGTTTAAGTGACAATGTAACTTTCCTTCTCAGGATCCCATAGCACTTTCCCACAGGATTGCAATGATTTGTTTGTGGTGCCTTAGTCAATACTTACTCTTCAATGAAGTTACATTGTTGTTCCTTCTCTGAGCCTTGTGGAGCATCGGGCAGCAACCTTGCTGTGTTTTTAGCATTTGTCTGTTTTTTACGAGGTCGAGTTGCTAGCTGAGGCTCAACCAAGCATGGATGGAAGGCGTGCAAGGAGCTGGCCAGATTCAAAGTCCGGTGCAGATGCCACTATACTACTGGTTGGCTAATTAATATATGTGGGAAATCATAGATGGAAATCCAAAGCAACACACAGAGAACGCTGGAGGAACTCAGCAGGTCAGTCAGTATCTCTGAAAATGAATAAACAAGGCAACGTTTTGGGCCGAGACCCTTCTTTAGGACTGGAAAGGGAGGGGGGAGATGCCAGAATAACAAGGTGGGGTTATAGGAAGGAGGTTAGCTAGAAGGTGATAGGTGAAGCCAGGTGGGTGGGAAAGATAAAGGGCTGGAGAAGAAGGAATCTGATAGGAGAGGAGATTGGACCATGGGAGAAAGGGAAAAAGGGGGGACCCAGTGGTAGGTGATAGGCAGGTAAGAAGAGAGAAGAGGCCAGAGTGGGGAATAGAAGAAAAGGGGAGGGTGAGGGGAAAGTATTTTTACCGAAGGAGAAATCATTATGCACGCCATCAGATTGGAGGCTACCTGGACGGAATAGAAGGTGTTGATCGTCCTCCCTGGCAGTGGCCTCATCATGGGAATTGGAATCAGAATTAAAAAGGAAGTTCCACTTTTGGCGGATGGAGCGGAGGTGCTCGATGAAGTGGTCCCCCAATTCCCAACAGATCTCACCAATGTAGAGGAGGCTGCATCGGGAGGACCGGGCACAATAGCTCTACCTTCATGAATGCCTTCATCACCTCGTTGAAAATCTGAATCAAGTTAGTAAGACATGAATTACCCTGCAAGAGAGAAATCATGTTGACCACCCATAATTAGGCAATATTTTTCTAAATGTTTATAAATCCTATCCCTAACAATCTGTGGCAATTTTTCACTGTGCAAGGGCAATTGAAGTATTATTTTGTCAAATTCTTCCAGAGTTCCTAAATGAAGTAACTACAGAATGCTTTGGGATATTTAGGAGGTTGAGTGAGTGTTCAGACCCGCCTGCCAGCCTCTCTTCACTGCTGCCAGAGGAAGGAGTCTCTCTCCCTCTCACTCGCTGCTCCCGAGGGAAGGTCCTTGCACTCGAGTGATATCTCCCTCTCTCTCTCCCGCTCCTGTGAGAAATGGTGCCAGAGCAAGGTTTGATCGACGCGGTTTGTCGATTTTGGACCCTAATTTGCATATGATGTGTTTCCAATATTACTAGTCGCTCCTTTCTTTTTGTTGCTAGTTTGTGCGATTCTAAAATCGAGGCAGCCTGCAGACAACAAACCCTGAACTGAACAGAATTTGCCTATTGATTTTGTGTTTTATATTTTGTTTTCACTCACTTACTTTTGTTGCCATTTGTGTGATTTTGTTTTGCGCATAGGGCACTGATTATTTAATCTTTGAATGAGTTCCATGGTTCTTCTTTGTTTCGTGGCTAATTGTGGGGAAAACGAATCTCAGATCTGTATACTGCAAGCACACTGATAACAAATGAACTTTGAGTCCTTTGAATGTTTTAAATCCTACCACCTCTCATCCAGGGTCAAGATTCAACACCTGGATAATGAAAGCTGAGGCCGAGAGTGCAAAGACACAAAAAATACTTTCTAAAGAATCTTGAGAAAAGCTAGATGAAAAGTTAAGCTGTTATTTGACATCCTGTCCACTTCCTGACATATTAGGATCACTGAGACACAATGAGAAAACATTTGGATCTGTTTGTTAAGTCACATGCAAAACTGAAGGATAGTTTGCCTCAGGTTTCACATGTGCTTAACACTGATATTGGTGCCGCAAACACGAGGAGATCTGCAGATGCTGGAAATTCAAGCAACATGTTGACTGACATTGGTGTGTGGGTTAACATCACTGGTTTGGGGTAAGGTACCTTGCATGTGGAGATGCATGGTGAATTTGCACTGTAAAATGGGTCGAGGACTTGGCAAAGTTCCTTGAAAACAGCGCAACACAAAATGTTTAATGTGGGTCAGGAAAATGAGGCATCACTTTAAATTATCAGGACACCACAGAGAAACCATCTAACCCAATTGTTTCAGTATTAACATCAGCTAGAAAGATTTAGGTGACATTGAAGTGGAGCCACAGAATTTAAGTGACAGTACAGGACTAAGGAGAACAAATACTTAGTAAAAATAATCTGTGGGCAGTTGCAATGAAAAGAAGTACAGGAAGAGCTGGTGTTTGCAACAACGATTATACAATCAGTGGTCACTTTATTAGGTACACTATTAAGGAAGTGGCTACTGAGTGTACGTTTGTGGTATTATACTGCTGTAGCCAATCCACTTCAACGTGTAGTGCACTCAGCGATGCTTATCTGCACACCAATTGTTATAATGGGTGGTTATTTGAGTTACTGCCACCTTCCTTTCAGCTTGAACCACTCTGGCCATTCACCTTTGGCCTCTCGTTAAAAATGTGCTTTTGTCCACAGAACTGCCTCTCACTGGATTTTTCTTCTGTTTTTCACATCATTCTCTGCAAACACCAGAGGCTGTTGTGCTGTTTGAGCAGTTTCTGAGATATTCAAACCACCAGCCATCATTGCACAAAGCCACTTAGATCACATTTCTTCCCCATTCTGATGAACGGTCTGAACAACAACTGAACCTCTTCACCGGCTCCAACACCCCAGGGCATATTCAAAACCTGGACTCCAGCAACACTCCAGCCTTGAACTCCAGGCCAGGTCTTTATGTGCTGCTATTGTGACTCCCGTCTCCCCTTCCCCCACCACCACTCTGCAACCCCGTCTCCCTCAGATCCCACCATCAGCTCCTGGGCCCTCAGAGGCTCCATCTTCCTCTCACCCCAACCCTCCCCTCTCCATTGACACCCCCAGCCTCCCCCCTCCCCCCTCTGATCCCAGCTCTCATCCGTGCCGGGTCTTTACCATCCCCTCCGACCTTCAACTGTCGGAGGCAGAATGCTCTGTCCTCAGTAAGGGCCTCACCTTTGTCCCCCTTCGCCCACACCTCAGCGAGTTCCATGTTCGCCATGATGCGGAACTTTTCTTCCGCCGTCTCCGTCTCCGAGCCTACTTCTTCAGCAAGGACTCTTCCACCCCCACCGATGACCCCTTCTCCCATCTTCAACCCTCCTCTTCTTCATGGACACCCCGCTCTGGTCTTCTGCCTGCTCTGGATCTCTTTATCGCTAATTGCCGATGGGACATCAACCGTCTCGACTTCACCGCACCTTGTCCCCATTCCAACCTCACTCCTTCGGAACGCTCTGCTCTCCACTCCCTCCGCACTAATCCTAACCTTATTATTAAACCCGCCGATAAGGGGGGTGCTGTTGTAGTCTGGTGTACTGACCTCTACCTTGCCGAGGCACAGCGACAACTCGTGGATACCTCCTCTTATTTACCCCTTGATCGTGACCCCACTAAGGAGCACCAGGCCATTGTCTCCCACACCATCACCGACTTTATCCGCTCAGGGGATCTCCCATCCACTGCTACCAACCTTATAGTTCCCACACCTCACACTTCCCGTTTCTACCTCCTACCCAAGATCCACAAACCTGCCTGTCCTGGCCGACCTATTGTCTCAGCTGGCTCCTGCCCCACCGAACTTGTTTCTGCATACCTCGACACGGTTTTATCACACCTTGTTCAATCCCTTCCTACCTATGTTCGTGACACTTCTCACGCTCTTAAACTTTTCGATGATTTTAAGTTCCCTGGCCCCCACCGCTTTATTTTCACCATGGATGTCCAGTCCCTATATACTTCCATCCCCCATCAGGAAGGTCTCAAAGCTCTATGCTTCTTTTTGGATTCCAGACCTAATCAGTTCCCCTCTACCACCACTCTGCTCCGTCTAGCGGAATTAGTCCTTACTCTTAATAATTTCTCCTTTGGCTCCTCCCACTTCCTCCAAACTAAAGGTGTAGCTATGGGCACCCGTCTGGGTCCTAGCTATGCCTGCCTTTTTGTTGGCTTTGTGGAACAATCTATGTTCAGTGCCTATTCTGGTATCTGTCCCCCACTTTTCCTTCGCTACATCGACGACTGCATTGGCGCTGCTTCCTGCACGCATGCAGAGCTTGTTGACTTTATTAACTTTGCCTCCAACTTTCACCCTGCCCTCAAGTTTACCTGATCCATTTCCGACACCTCCCTCCCCTTTCTAGATCTTTCTGTCTCTGTCTCTGGAGACAGCTTATCCACTGATGTCTACTATAAGCCTACTGACTCTCACAGCTATCTGGACTATTCCTCTTCTCACCCTGTCTCTTGCAAAAACGCCATCCCTTTCTCGCAATTCCTCCGTCTCCGCCGCATCTGCTCTCAGGATGAGGCCTTTCATTCTAGGACGAGGGAGATGTCTTCCTTTTTTAAAGAAAGGGGCTTCTCTTCCTCCGCTATCAACTCTGCTCTTAAACGCATCTCCACCATTTCACGTACATCTGCTCTCACTCCATTCTCCCGCCACCCCACTAGGAATAGGGTTCCCCTGGTCCTCACCTACCACCCCACCAGCCTCCGGGTCCAACATATTATTCTCCGTAACTTCCGCCACCTCCAACGGGATCCCACCACTAAGCACATCTTTCCCTCCCCCCCTCTCTCTGCATTCCGCAGGGATCGATCCCTACGCAACTCCCTTGTCCATTCGTCCCCCCCATCCCTCCCCACTGATCTCCCTCCTGGCACTTATCCGTGTAAGCAGAACAAGTGCTACACATGCCCTTACACTTCCTCCCTTACCACCATTCAGGGCCCCAAACAGTCTTTCCAGGTGAGGCAACACTTCACCTGTGAGTCGGCTGGGGTGATATACTGCATCCGGTGCTCCCGATGTGGCCTTTTATATATTGGCGAGACCCGACGCAGACTGGGAGACCGCTTTGCTGAACATCTACACTCTGTCCGCTAGAGAAAGCAGGATCTCCCAGTGGCCACACATTTTAACTCCACATCCCATTCCCATTCTGACATGTCTATCCACGGCCTCCTCTACTGTAAAGATGAAGCCACACTCAGGTTGGAGGAACAACACCTTATATTCCGTCTGGGTAGCCTCCAACCTGATGGCATGAACATCGACTTCTCTAACTTCCGCTAATGCCCCACCTCCCCCTCGTACCCCATCTGTTACTTATTTTTATACACACATTCTTTCTCTCACTCTCCTTTTTCTCCCTCTGTCCCTCTGAATACACCCCTTGCCCATCCTCTGGGTACCCCCCCCGTCTTTCTTCCCGGACTTCCTGTCCCATGATCCTCTCGTATCCCTTTTGCCTATCACCTGTCCAGCTCTTGGCTCCATCCCTCCCCTCCTGTCTTCTCCTATCATTTTGGATCTCCCCCTCCCCCTCCAACTTTCAAATCCCTTACTCACTCTTCCTTCAGTTAGTCCTGACTAAGGGTCTCGGCCTGAAACGTCGACTGCACCTCTTCCTAGAGATGCTGCCTGGCCTGCTGCGTTCACCAGCAACTTTTATGTGTGTGGCTCTTGACCATGTCTGTGTGCTTTTATACATTAGGTTGCTGCTACATGATTGGCTGAGTAGATATCTGCATTAACAAGCAGGTGTACAGGTGTACCTAATAAAGTTGCCACTCAGTGCAAGTTAAAATGTAGCTTTCTGTATGTTACATTTTTTTGTCATTAATAAGCACTTACATACATTGCAACCCATCGATTTTCTCTCATGTAACAAGAGATGATGCATCCCTTTTGCCACATCTCTGTGATATTGCCTTGAGTATTGTAGTTAAGACAGGGATGTAATATATCTGGTTCTAGAGGGCAGGTGGATGTTAGGCTGTAAATAAGGAGGTACTGGGCTCAGCAGAAGGACCGATAAAGGACATAAACTGATGACTGATTCTGACTTCTGGCACACAGGAGACCAAACAAATAAGGAAGAGCACATCTTACATAATCTGATCATACGTGGTGACTGCCTGTAGTTAATGTTATGTCAGTGACTGCAAACCCATAAATATGATATCATTGTATTGTCTGAAGCTAAGAAGTTTTTCTAAATACTCTGTTCAAATGAAGGGCTCAGGACTTTAAGTCAAATCCGCATTCAGTATCTTGATTAATTCATGGTCTGTTGTCGTGATCATCCAGGTACAAGGAGTGTATCACCTCAATACCATTTGTATTTTTAAACAAACATGGTTGTATTTCAGCAGATGCTGGAAAT
The DNA here is from genome assembly GCF_030028105.1 of Mobula birostris. NCBI lineage: Eukaryota > Metazoa > Chordata > Chondrichthyes > Myliobatiformes > Myliobatidae > Mobula > Mobula birostris. The sequence goes on along the minus strand of NC_092370.1, from coordinate 22,767,789 downwards.
CCAAAGCATAACACACAAAACGCTGAAGGGACTCAGCAGGCCAGACAGCGTCTATGGAAAAGAATAAACAGTCAATGTTTCAGGCCGAAACCATTCTTCAAGACTGAGAAGGAAGGGGGAAGAAGCCAGAACAAAAAAAGGTGGAAGGAGGGGGAAGAGTCTGGCTGGAAGGTGATAGGTGAAACCAGGTGGATGGGAAAGGTCAAGGGCTGGAGAAGAAAGAATCTGATAGCAGAGGAGAGTGGAGTTTATTTCTATTTATTTGGAAATAATCTCATGAATGGCACGGCCTTTCTCAGACAATTTCCTTTTTCGGAAACATTGGTGTAAGTCTGTGCTTATATGCTTTCAATTGCTGTAAAAGCTTCTCCCACAACTCTGCTCCCAGAACTAGATACAGCAATTTAACCATACTTATGCTGGTATTTTCTTGAACACAAATTACTTGTGTATCCCATAGCCAATTAATAAAATTCAGAATCTTACTGGTCATTACTTTATAAACACAAGAGATTCTGCGGATGATAGAAATGTAGAGTAGCACATTTAGGTTTTATACTTACTTTAAATATATTTTGTGTTCTTTTTTGTAACTTACTTAATGTTATAGTCTTTAAGTTTTATCTAATTTTTCTTACATTTTCAGGTATTGAAATTATGGTTCTTTCTCAGCAATCATTTCTGTGGGTTTTTCCATTGAATAACTTGCAATGTTTTATTATCTGTTTGAATCTTGAAAGACTAATGAAAATTTATGATTTTATTTTTGATTAAACTGGTAAATTCAATCAATTCATTGTTTTATTCTTGGAAGTTAGCATAAGTATTCAATGTCAAAAGAAGCAATTTAATTGATTAAAAAGACAGTAATGACAGGTTTGTTCAAAGCTTCCACTTACTGTATATAAATCTTAGAATATTTGTGCATTCGTTATTATAATGGCTTAAGGTATGGTTATATTTAAAGCATTGGCTATATACATATGCATTATTAATTATGTACTTCATCAAAACATTGATATGCAGTAGCTGCAGATAATCAATAACTGTCTTTGACTCAGTGTATGACAAATCCTTGACTTTTACTTTAAAAATGCTATTTGAGGCTCTGCCAGACTGAATTCTTTTTTTCTACAAAACTACACAAATTTATCCACACAAAATGCACAAAATATAAACATCAAGTACTTACAAGACAGTGAACAAATTCAAATTAAAATATGATTACTAATGTCTATAAAATGATCAATTCCCTCAGGGGGGAGCACCATTTCTGAAAATACCCTGCTGTACCCATGGTAACTGCATGCTCCCTCTCCAAGGACACCTGGGCACGAACGCATCTCTGGAAGAGGGGCCGGCAGAGACCTTGACTGCCCGTCATCTTGGTCAGGCCCAGGAACAAACCAATCAGTAAATCCTCCGAGTGACCTACGACCCCCCACCCCCCGCCCCGTACTGGGTGCTCACATATCAGGAGTATGAGACTAAAATGTAACCAAAATCTGAGGAGCAGCCCCTTCACATATTCAAATAGGAGCAGCAACTTCCCACACTCCATATAAATGTGGTACACTGACTCCTCCCGGCCACAGAATTGGTAGGTGGACAGGGAGTCAATGAACTGACTTAAAAACCTATTGCACGACACAGCCCTATACAACACATTCAATCCCAGGTTCCCCAGTGTAGAGGGGAAAGGCCTTTGCATAAAGAGGTTTCCACTGGGGAGCTCCCCTAACCCAGATTGAATTCTGAAGCAGAATGCTCTACATGAATAGGCCTTCACTAGCAGCTACCAAAAAAAAAATCTATCACAGAAAGTACAAATTTTCACTTCAGGTTGGCTGTGAAGTCCTACTGTAATTGAATGAACTGCTGACATCATTATTTTATCCAATAAAACAAGTGTTTACTCCAACATCTTCCCAACCACTGAGATCACGCCATCTGGAATGGGTGTAGCTGTGTGCTGCAGAGGATTGGCACTTCGCTGATCACCACCTAAATATCAAAATAATCCAGCTCATTGGATGTTATCAGAATGAATTTCTGCCAGGCGTTTCAACAGGTCAACTTTATGAAGTTCCACCTTGCATCTTCAGGCGCGTGGATGGACAACCTTGCCCTTTCTTTAGCATTTGTCTGTTTTACGAGGTGGAGTTGCTAGCTCGGCGCTCAACCCAGCATGGGTGGAACTCCAGCAAGAAGATGCCAGATTTGAACCCCGACCTCTTGCTCCAAAATCCGGTGAAGATATCACGACTTTATGAAATTATAAGGAAAAATATGGATCGAATGGAACCGGAGTATTTTACACTCGGGTCAGAATGCAGAATAGGACTGACAGGATGAGATAGGAAATTTTAAAATCCCATTTTCACCATCTTTATTAACACTTTGGACAGAGGAATGAAGTGTAGGTGTTCTACATTCTGTGTTCCTCCTTTTGCTTGTTTTTGCATTACTCCTCAGCAATTAAAGACATTGTCAGCTTTCATGTGTTCACTGTTCACTGCTCCATCTCCTTATCAGCCTTTTCAGCAGCTTTGTTCGTAAAGTATGCTTTGCCTGATAAAAGCTTTTTTCCATCTCGCGTTCAGAAGACCAAGGAATGGAGGAAGAAGGCAGCATGTATAACAAATTCCAATATATTACTCTTTATATTTGACTTGTATCAAAGTTGAAAAATATGTTTTTGACCTCAGTACACACAATTAACCTTAGACACTGGGCACTGACTGTATCCCGACCTTATTTTGGGCCAAATATTCACATATATATATATAATTAAGTGCCCTCTCCAACCTGGATGTGCCCTCTTCTCATTGCTACCATCAGAGAGGAGGTACAGGAGCCTGAAGGCACACTCAACATTTTAGGAACAGCTCCTACTCCCCCTGCCATCAGGTTTCTGAATAGTCCATGAACCCATGTGCACCTCCTCACTTTTTGCAATATTTATTTTTTTAATATAGGTTTCGTGTTATAATATAGGGCTGGCTGGTGGTGTAGTGGCATCAGTACTGGACTTCAAAGCAGATGGTTCTGAGTTCAAACCCAGCCGGGTCCCAACCTGGGCAGCGGCAGTATCTGGGTGAAAAAAAAGGCCTGGCAATCTACTTCTGTATCTTGCCATGAAAACCTTATGGACCTTTTGGACTTAATCATGGACTGACAGAGGGGGCAGGATTGTAAGATCTAGCCCACACTGCATCAGAATATGTGGATCCTGGATCAATCTCTACAGCCACCTGAAATAGCAATACTCAACCCCTTAGGAGGACATCTTACTTGACTCGAGCAATCACAGTACTTCTGCTTTCGAAAACCACAAAAAAATTCCCCATTTTGTTTGAGAGCAAATTGAATTTAAATCACAGGATATCCTACTCACAGCCATTCTTTCCATGTACAGAGATACAAGTAAAGATCATTAAAATTCTTCCCTCTTCCTTCTGTCTATTATTCTGTTTACTTTATCAGAATCAGAATCGGATTAAATATTTAATCAGACTTCAGGATTCTGTATGTCTCCATAAAGACTGTCTCAGTCCATGTCCTTCCAAAGTACACCCATTACGTTTCCTATTTGCATTTGTTCCAAATCTCCTGTACATGAAGCAATCAGAAAAAATGGTTTTCATTTAGTACATGTTCAAATATATAAGTCTACAATCTGAAGGCTTTTTAGGCAGAGAGTGCTGAATCTGTAGAATTCATTGCCACAGACGACTGTGGAGGTCAAGTCGTTAAGTATATTTATAGTGGAGGTTGATATGTTCTTGATTATTAAAGGCATCAAAGGTTATGGGGAGAAGGCAGGAAAATGAGGTTGAGAGGAATGTCAAATCAGTCATGATGAAATGGCAGGGCAGACTCGATGGGCCAAATGGCCTGCTACTATTCTATATCTTAAGAGCTTGTAGTCTTCAAAATATAATGTTGATGTAATGAACGACTTGCTAGTGATTGCTAAGAGCAAATTCCAGGTTGTAATGAACTGGATGAGGAAGTGGAGGAATGGGTTAGTAAGTTTGCTGATAACACAAAGGTTGGAGGTGTTGTGGATAGTGTGCAGGGCTGTCAGATGTTACATCGGGACATTGATAGGATGCAAAACTGGCTGAGAAGTGGCAGATGGAGTTCAACCCTGATAAGTGTGAAGTGGTTCATTTTGATAGGTCAAATATGATAGCAGAATATAGTATTAATGGTAAGACTCTTGGCAGTGTGGAGGATCAGAAGGATCTTGGGGTCTGAGTCCAAAGGACACTCAAAGCAGCTGCACAGGTTGACTCTGTGGTTAAGAAGACGTATGGTGAATTGACCTTCATCAATCATGGAGCTGAATTTAGGAGCCGAGAGGTAATGTTACAGCTACATAGGACCCTGGTCAGACCCCACTTGGAGTACTGTGCTCAGTTCTGGTCACCTCACTACAGGAAGGATGTGGAAGCCATAGAAAGGGTGCAGAGGAGATTTACAAGGATCTTGCCTGGAATGGGGAGCATGCCTCATGGGAATAGGTTGAGTGAACTCCGCCTTTTCTCCTTGGAGCGACGGAGGATGAGAGGTGACCTGATAGAGGTATGTAAGATGATGAGAGGCATTGATTGTGTGGATAGTCAGAGGCTTTTTCCCAGGGCTGAAATGGTTGCCACAAAAGGACACAGTTTTAAGGTACTGGGGAGTGGGTACAGAGGAGATATCAGGGGTAAGTTTTTCATTCAGAGAGTGGTGAGTGCGTGGAATGGGCTGCCGGCAACGGTGGTGGAGGCGGATACGATAGGGTCTTTTAAGAGACTTTTGGATAGGTACATGGAGCTTAGAAAAGTAGAGGGCTATAGGTAAGTCTAGTAATTTCTAAGGTAGGGACATGTTCGGCACAACTTTGTGGGCCGAAGGGTCTGTATTGTGTTGTAGGTTTTCTATGTTTCTATAATTAATAGAGATCACAGAGTCATCACTCTTTCTGTTGGCATACCGTACTTTCACCTGAATAGGTAGCGAGTCAGATTGCTGGATGGATCATTGACAATGCTAAAGGTTCTACCTGTCCCATGCTCCTGAAAAATATCTCGGATGCTGTGATAACGTAACAATTAGCACAATGCTATTACAACTTGGGGTGTTAGAGTTCAGAGTTCAGTTCTGATGACATCTGTAAGCAGACTGTACATTCTCCCAGTGAAATGCGTGGATTTTTTTCTGGGTGCTCCGGTTTTACTTCCACAGTCCAAAGATATACTGGTTAATAGGTTAATTGCTCATTGCAAATTGTCCTGTGATCTAGCTAGGATTAACTTGTGGGTTGCTGGGCAGCGCAGCTCAAAGGGCCGTACAGGCAATCTCTCACTGTATGTCAATAAATAAATAAATATCTCAGAAGGGTGGAAGAGAGGCCCCAGTAATCCTCTCAGTTGTCCTTGCAACCCTGTGTAGAGTCTTGTGATCAGATGCCTTGCAATTCCCGTACCACGCAGTGATGTAGTCGGTCGGAGAACTCTCAGTGGTGCTCCTGTAAAAATTGGTGAGAATCTTAGAGAAATCATTGGATCATTGAAGATGCCATTCTGGTTAGTCCTGTTGAAATGCACTTAAAGAAGATTCATTTTTTTGGTCCAACTATTCATTTACATTCATTGACTGGTAGTCACCAATCCCCACAGTGTTTCACCAAGGCCAAAATTCTCTGAAAAATTATTTTTTAAAAGAGTTTCTGGAAACCTTCAAAATGCAATCATCATTCAATGTTAATGATAGAAATTTAAAGGTTTATTGCTGCGAATAAAGCCAGCCATAGCTATGGACATTTGTGCAATTTATTGAAGATGGTAAAAGTTGGATATATTTTCTGACCTCCAGTACTCATAAATTCTAGCTAAAACTTTCACAGCTGAGGGAGGAAGTGTTCAGTGTTAACTTGTCAATGAGCCAGCCTCAGGAATTCTTAGGAAATGCTCTGAAGCAGGAAAATTAATTTTGCAATTATTGGGTTTCAGTGCTTTTGATGCTAAAGTTATGATCATAGACAGGGCAACCTAGGTGTCTGCCAGTTTTGATCATTGCCAATTCCCTGGGGAATGATTCAAGTTCAAAGTTCAAAGTAAATTTATTATCCGAGAAGTACAAATATGCCACCATATACAACCATATGATTCATTTCCTATGGGCACAATCAGCAAATCTATAGAATAGTAACTGTAAAATTCCATTGGAGAAACACCAAAGGCCTACCTTTAGCAAATATGGAAGAGGTTAATGTACACAATGGACATAAATTCAGTGGGTGTGCATCCCTCTCACTCTCTCTTGGACACCATTTATTAGAATTGTATTTGTGTCCATCAATTGTTGCCTCTGAATTGGATGGATTCCTGTTAAAAGTGAATGTGAATGCTGAATTAGATACTTGCCAGGGTGGCAAAAGGCAGTACATTTCCTTCCTTGAAGAACATACGTAATTTTTTTATGACCATCTTATAATTTCATGGATATCTTTACTCTTACTAGTGGTATACATTTTATTTATTTGTTTGTTTGTTTGTTTGTTTGTTTTTTGTTTGTTTATTTGTTTATTTGTGATTTAAAATTCTAGCATTCACCCGTGCATTTCTTTCATCTCATTGACATACATTGTGAACTTGTACTGGCAAGCTCCTTGCTGTGGTCATGGCAAAATCAGGCACTGTCTTTCCCCAGTGTTAACAAATACTTGCCTGGTTTCAATCAAAACGGGAAGGTGTGTATTTTGCTAAAGATTCTAAGGTCAACCACACCCGTATGCTTTGTTGCCTCCCGGGTGCCAGGGTCCGGGATGTCTCTGACCGGGTGCACGACATCCTGGTATGAGAGGGAAAGCAACCAGAAGTCGTAATACATGTTGGGACCAATGACATAGGCAGGAAGAGGGATGAGGTCCTGAAGTGTGAGTTTTGGGAATTAGGCAGAAAGCTGAAGAACAGGACCTCAAGGGTGATGCTCTCAGGATTGCTGCCAGTGCTACGTGACAGAGATGGTAAGAATTGGAGGAGATGGCAGTTGAATGCGTGGCTGAGGAGTTGGTGCAGGGAGCAGGGTTATAGATTTTTAGATCATTGGGATCTCTTCTGGGGAAGGTTGGACCTGTACAGATTGGATGGGTTGCACCTGAACTCGAGTGGGAGCAATATCCTTGCAGGTAGGTTTGCTAGCATGGCTCGGGAGAGTTTAAACTAATTTGCGAGGGGGATGGGACCCAGAGCGATAGAGCAGTGAAAGAAGTGCATGGAGTAAAGCCAGATGTAACATACAGAGAGGCTTTGAGGAAAGAGAAGCAGAATAAATGGTGTAAAGACAGTAAGGTAGAAAGGCTGAAATGTGTGTACCTCAATGCAAGAAGCATCAGGAACAAAGGTGATGAACTGAGAGCTTGGATACATACATGGAATTATGATGTAGTGGCCATTACAGAGACTTGGCTGGCACCAGGGTAGGAATGGATTCTCAATATTCCTGGATTTCAGTGCTTTAAAAGGGATAGAGAGGGCGGAAAAAGGTGAGGAGGGGTGGCATTACTGGTCAGGGATACTGTTACAGCTACAGAAAGGTTGGGTAATGTAGCAGGCCTCTTTTGAGTCAGTATGGGTGGAAGTCAGGAACAGGAAGGGAGCAGTTATTCTACTGGGGGTATTCTATAGGCCCCCTGGTAGCAGCAGAGATACAGAGGAGCAGAGTAGGAGGCAGATTTTGGCAAGGTGCAAAAATAACAGGGTTGTTATCATGGGTGACTTTAACTTCCCTAATATTGATTGGCACCTGATTAGTTCCAAGGGTTTAGATGGGGCAGAATTTGTTAAGTGTGTCCAGGATGGATTCCTGTCACAGTATGTGGACAGGCCAACCAGGGGGAATGCCATACTAGATCTAGTACTAGGTAATGAACCTGGTCAGGTCACAGATCTCTCAGTGGGTGAGCATCTGGGGGGACAGTGACCATCGCTCCCTGGCCTTTATAATTATCATGGAAAAGGATAGAATCAAAGAGGACAGGAAAATTTTTAATTGGGGAAAGGCAAATTATGAGGCTATAAGGCTAGAACTTGCGGGTGTGAATTGGGATGATGTTTTTGCAGGGAAATGTACTATGGACATGTGGTCGATGTTTAGAGATCTCTTGCGGGATGTAAGGGATAAATTTGACCCGGTGAGAAAGATAAAGAATGGTAGGGTGAAGGAACCATAAGTGACAAGTGAGGTGGAAAATCTAGTCAAGTGGAAGAAGGCAGCATACGTGAGGTTTAAGAAGCAAGGATCAGATGGGTCTATTGAAGAATATAGGGAAGCAAGAAAGGAGCTTAAGAAGGGGCTGAGAAGAGCAAGAAGGGGGCATGAGAAGGCCTTGGTGAGTAGGATAAAGGAAAACCCCAAGGCATTCTTCAATTATGTGAAGAAAAAAAGGATGACAGGAGTGAAGGTAGGACCGATTAGAGATAAAGGTGGGAAGATGTGCCTGAAGGCTGTGGAAGTGAGCGAGGTCCTCAATGAATACTTCTCTTCAGTATTCACCAATGAGAGGGAACTTGATGATGGTGAGGACAATATGAGTGAGGTTGATGTTCTGGAGCATGCTAATATTAAGGGAGAGGAGGTGTTGGAGTTGTTAAAATACATTAGGACAGATAAGTCCCCGGGGCCTGACGGAATATTCCCCAGGCTGCTCCACGAGGCGAGAGAAGAGATTGCTGAGCCTCTGGTTAGGATCTTTATGTCCTCGTTGTCCACGGGAATGGTACCAGAGGATTGGAGGGAGGCGAATGTTGTTCCCTTGTTCAAAAAAGGTAGTAGGGATAGTTCGGGTAATTATAGACCAGTGAGCCTTACGTCTGTGGTGGGAAAGCTGTTGGAAAAGATTCTTAGAGATAGGATCTATAGGCATTTAGAGAATCATGGTCTGATCAGGGACAGTCAGCATGGCTTTGTGAAGGGCAGATGGTGTCTAACAAGCCTGATAGCGTTCTTTGAGGAGGTGACCAGGCATATAGATGAGGGTAGTGCAGTGAATGTGATCTATATGGATTTTAGTAAGGCATTTGACAAGGTTCCACACGGTAGGCTTATTCAGAAAGTTAGGAGGCATGGGATCCAGGGAAGTTTGGCCAGATGGATTCAGAATTGGCTTGCCTGCAGAAGGCAGAAGGTGGTGGTGGAGGGAGTACATTCAGATTGGAGGATTGTGACTAGTGGTGTCCCACAAGGATCTGTTCTGGGACCTCTACTTTTCATGATTTTTATTAACGACCTGGATGTGGGGGTAGAAGGGTGGGTTGACAAGTTTGCAGATGACACAAAGGTTGGTGGTGTTGTAGATAGTGTAGAGGATTGTCAAAGATTGCAGAGAGACATTGATAGGATGCAGAAGTGGGCTGAGAAGTGGCAGATGGAGTTCAACCCAGAGAAGTGTGAGGTGGTATACTTTGGAAGGACAAACTGCAAGGCAGAGTACAAAGTAAATGGCAGGATACTTGGTAGTGTGGAGGAACAGAGGGATCTCGGGGTACATGTCCACAGATCCCTGAAAGTTGCCTCACAGGTGGATAGGGTAGTTAAGAAAGCTTATAGGGTGTTAGCTTTCATAAGTCGAGGGATAGAGTTTAAGAGTCGCAATGTAATGATGCAGCTCTATAAAACTCTGGTTAGGCCACACTTGGAGTATTGTGTCCAGTTCTGGTCACCTCACTATAGGAAGGATGTGGAAGCATTGGAAATGGTACGGAGGAGATTTACCAGGATGCTGCCTGGTTTAGAAAGTATGCATTATGATCAGAGATTAAGGGAGCTAGGGCTTTACTCTTTGGAGAGAAGGAGGATGAGAGGAGACATGATAGAAGTGTACAAGATAATAAGAGGAATAGATAGAGTGGATAGCCAGCGCCTCTTCCCCAGGGCACCACTGCTCAATACAAGGGGACATGGCTTTAAGGTAAGGGGTGGGAAGTTCAAGGGGGATATTAGAGGAAGGTTTTTTACTCAGAGAGTGGTTGGTGCGTGGAATGCACTGCCTGAGCCAGTGGTGGAGGCAGATACACTAGTGAAATTTAAGAGACTACTAGACAGGTATATGGAGGAATCTAAGGTGGGGGCTTATATGGGAGGCAGGGTTTGAGGGTCGGCACAACATTGTGGGCCGAAGGGCCTGTACTGTGCTGTACTATTCTATGTTACCACAGGGCTGGATAAGATCAATTTGTTCAGCGGGACAATGTCAAGTAAATTTACATCAGTTCTGAAGCTGGTACCTGGGAGGGAGGATAGGGCGGGATTTACATACAGCTCTGGACTAGAAGGAAAAGGTAAAGCAAGAAAGAAGAACTAGTCTGGCTTGTTTCTCCTTGACAGCAGTGAAGGCCTAAATCCTGGATCAACAACACAAACCTCCATCTTAGTTTTCTCCACCTTTCTTGGACCTCCACAGGTTCAGCTGCTCTCCAGGGAGTAGCTTTATATGAGGCCTGTCTGCTCCCCAGATAAAGACTGCTTAATTTGGTCCTGTATTTTTTCTTATAACAAATAATTTACTTTGATAAATTTGTACAAGAGTACAGGATATGCTTCAAAGAAGCAAATTAACAGTATTAAGATACAGGAACTCCAATTACACTGACTAAAAAAATAGATCATGTCATTTTGCTTTTTCTGGAAGCTAACAAAAGTACATTAGTTGAGACTAATCATTCATTCTGATCTGGTTTCAGCTGCACTGCCACCGATCTCTTCAGAGTAATCAATTGCATCAGGAGCTGATAATAGAAGAATAAATCGCTCGATCTGAAAGAAAGCTACTGGCTGGCACAGTTGATATTAGATGTCCTTCCCACCCTTGAGGATATCTTTAAAATACAGTGCCTATAGAAGGCAGTATCCATCTTTGGGGCCCTCACTATCCAGGACATGGCCTCTTCTCATTACTGCCACCAGGGAGGAGGTACAGGAGCCTGATGACCCACATATAGCAACTTCTTCCTCTCTGCCATCAGATCTCTGAATGGTCCATCAACCCACAGACACAACCTCACTACTTTGCTGTATTTTTGCACTATTTATTAATATTGTTTGACTTTCAGCTCCTGGAATTATTTTCATATGTTTCTTATATAAAATTATTTAATTAAGTATTAATAACATTATATTATTTGATATATTTTTAATATATTCGTATTGTAACTTATAACTTTTTAATGTAGTGCACTGCAGTGCACTGCTACAGCAAAACAACATGTTTCACAGCATGTCAGTGAATATAATGTAGAATTTTATTCAGAATCCTCAAAGTAAATATATATTTTACAGTTTGCATCTGTATCAACAGCAATGACAAATGTATCTATATTTATTTTCAATAATAAGGATTGTAGTGATAGAAATAATTATTTTCTTAAAGTTGCAGCAGGTGCAGTGAATGACTGCCAATCAGTTATACAGCTCGCAACTTTTTTTCCATAAGATTTCTTTTCAAGTAAGCTTTAATCATTACAAGCCAGAACACACACAAAATGCAGGTCAGGCAACACCTATGGAGGGAAATGAACAGCCAATGTTTTAGACCAAGAACTTTCATTCATGTCTGATCAGGACTGATGAAGGTTTTTGGTCAAAAATGCTAACTGTTCATTTTCCTCCATAAATGATGCCTGCTTGAATACTTTTTTTTTAATGTGTTGCTCAAGATCTCTACAGAATTTCTTATGTCTCCTCTTTACAAATAGGCTGCTGCTTATTAGAATGGCAAAGTGTGCTCACGCTGAGGAATGCAATAGCTACTGTCAGCATCTTGCAGTCTCAAATTCTGTGTAGCACAGCCAATACAGGCTGAGCTCTCTTCTCGACTGCCTTGTCATTATGCCATAGTCCCGGATTCCTACATATTTCTCTGAGAGCAATTAATAACTAGTGTTGTTTTTGCATTTTATGAGATATGTCTGTTTCTTCTGGAATTATAAAACAAAACCGAAAAGCCTGGCAGCACTTGTGGAGTTCCGGGATTTCAATTCAATGCAACTGATGATCTTGTGGATTCTCCATCTTACTTGCAATTCTGATGACTCATCAGCCTGACTCATCAGAAAGAGACTTTCTCACAACATAGCCTGCCCTTTTGTTTGTTTTATACTTCCAGAAGGAAAAGACATATGTCAAAAAATTTGCAAAAACAACACTAGTTCTCACAGATGGGAAGAAATTTAGAAAATACTTTATGCCTTTATCTATCTACTAAAGTACATGATCATATACTTCCCTACACAATGTTCCAACTGCCACTTCTTTGTCAATCCATCGAAGTCCTTCTGCAGATTCCCTGCTTCTTCAACACAACCTGTCCTTCCGCCTATCTTTGTATTGTCTGAAAACTTGGCTGCAAGGCCATCAATTCTGTCAACTAAATCACAGACATATAACGTGGAAAGAAGTGGTCTCAACACTGACCCCTGTAGAACACCACAAGGCACCAGCAGTCAAGTAGGACAGGCCCCATTTATTCACACACTTTGCCTCCTGCCAGTGAGCCAATGTTCTATCCATGCCAGTAACTTTCCTCTAACACCAGGCGTTCGTAACTTGTTTAGCAGCCATGTGTTTTACCTTGTCAAACACCTTCTGAAAATCTAGGTAAACAGCATCCAGTCATTCCTTTGTCTATCCTGCCTGTTGAGACCTGATGCTGAGACCTCTCAAGCTTAAGTCCTAGCCTGTGCCTGTTGACAACCATGCCTGCTGAGCTGAAGCATGGCTGTTCTAACACTGGTGCACTCTAATACTGTCTGCTCTGACACTGTCCACTCCACCCCCTTCCCCCCACCCCAAGTCTCAAAGTGATTATGATGATTGCAGCCCGCGGAAAAGTTCCGAAAGGCTCTGAGCTCTTATCAAACCTTGCACAGCCTCGCCAGTGAATGACCTCTTGCAATGATTGATTTAATTGGCAAAGTGTTTTACTATGGAGAAATTTGGAATATACAAGAATTAAGAATTGTCTTTTTAAAGGCTGCTGACAGGTAGTAAATGCTTATTGAGTGAATAAAAGATTATAGGTTGACATAAGCCTTTGCCAGCAGCAGCTAAATCTTTCTGATCAATACACACTTAATAAAACTTTATCTACTTCACCCCTGTTTGGGAACAAAGCATAACATTATACTATTTTTTGTAGCTTACATGTATATTACAGGGATATAATTAGGAGTCTGGGCAGAACAACAATTATTTATGTGGTTTTAGTTCAGCCCATGTAACACTTATATAGAGTATGGAAGATTAATTTGCCAAATAATTATAGAAAATATGTAATTTTTAGTTCTCACTAATTTTTTTCTCCTAGAGAAGGGAGTAATGGAATTCTAATTTAGATAGTGTTTTCAGTTAATTTTCTCAGTTATTCTCTGATGGGAAAATGTTTGGATGACTTATTTTTCTCAAGCAGTAATATTTTTCATTCCTCAAGTAGCTTTACACATGAATTACACTGAAACAATTATCTCATATTTCACCAGCTGAACTGTCAGCCAATGGCATTATTTCTTGGATATCGCAAACATAATAGAGGGCACTGATAGCACAAAGGCTATTCCCTCTGTAATTGGTTCCGCAGTCTAGTCAGGGATCTGGTCAAGCTGGAAAGCATGTTCATTACTGCAGCCCTAGACCCACAAGTAGGGAGGAACTTTGAGTCCCTTGTTGCATTTCCCCTGGCTGGATTGCTATCTATAAACACAGGAGATTTATTTTATTTTGAGGTACAGTGCAGAACAGGTCCTTCTGGCGCAACGAGCCCCACTGCCCAGCAAACCACCTTTTTAACCCTAGCCTAATGACAGGACAATTTACAATGACCAATTAACCTGCTACTGCTACTTCTTTGGACTTTGGGAGGAAACCAGGTCCCTGGAGGAAACTCTTGATTATGAATGTACAAACTTCCTTACAGAGGGCACCGGAATTGAGCTCCAAATTCCAACGCCCCAAGCTGCAATAGCGTTGCACTACCGCTATGCCATCGTGGGGCTCCAGAATCTCCAGATGCTGGAAACCCAGAGCAACACACATAAAATGCGGCATCAATGAAGAGGAATAAACTGTTTCGACTTTTATTCCCCTCCATAGATGATTCCCTGGCCTGCGGAGTTCCTCCAGCATTCTGTGTGTGCTGCTCTTGATTGCCATCCAGCTGGTGAGAAACTGGGAGTGTAACAGTGTACCGCTGATTCCTGGCAGCACTGTCACATCCCTGAGGCTGAACAATGAGTACAGACCCATTGTCGCTTGTGCCAGTGGTGGAGTGCAGAAGCACAGTGGCAGGAAGCAAAAGCTAATGTCCAGTAGCTCCAAAGTTGTGTGGCATCTGCCTGTGCCGACCTCTGCCATCGGACATTGCAGCAGTATTGGGACCTTTAATATTAACAGTGAGTTAGCTAGCTCTTCTAAGCTCATGGTGATTAGCTCTCAATACTCCAGCCACTGTTGAGAAGTTCAATTCAAGTCCAGTCGCTTTTATTGTCATTTGAACTATAACTGCTGGTACAGTACACAGTAAAAACGAAACAACGTTCCTCCAGGACCATGGTGCTACGTAAAACAACACAAAACTACACTAGCTGAAAGCATTCATCTGTCAGGTGCCCATGTGTGTTTTCTTATGAGTGCAGAAAGTTGGTGTGATTTGCTGCCATCTCTGCTGTCCTTGCTAAACGTATGTTCATCATACTTTGTACACTAGCGAGATCAGTTCCTCATTACATCACAACAAGCAGTAATTTCTTTGGGGATGCATTTTTTTCATCCTTGATGGTTTCGTGCGATAACAAACTCCCCGACCCAACCACCTCATGGGATATTTCCATTTCTTGCCAGAATTTCAATGGTTAGTGTGAGTAAAATAGTTTGCCTGTGCTACCATTGTTGGCAGGGATTCCCAACTTCGCAGTAACACCCTATGGGTATTCCACTCAATAACTCTTTGAGTTACAGCATTGATTTGTGCTGGTTAGTTGCAGCAAGTCCAGGATACTCCTGAAATTGGAAATGGATGGCATAGCACAGTTTTTTGTTCAGCACTGTGCAATCCAATTTAGCCCAGAGAAAATTGTTTTCATAATCATTTCCAGGTGATACTGTGCCAATGATACAGATGGGCTGCACACTACCAAAGGAGTTCCCTGTTAGCACAAACGGGACATTTTCTCTTTCAGACAGGAACTTATAATGCCGATGGTCACACAGCACACATTACAACCAATTCCAATGTAAATCAGAGCTCCTGGCAGCAGACTTCATTATTTATCAATCACAAGAAAACCAGGAGCACAACCTGCATAAAATGCTGGAGGAATTCAGCAGGTCAGGCAGCATCTATAGAAAGGAACAAACCCTTGATATTTAGGACTTGACCTGAAAATTCGACTGTTTATTCCCCTCCATAGATGCTGCCTGACCTGTTGATTTCGTCCAGCATTTTGTGTGTGTTGTTCTGGATTTTCAGCACCTGTCAAATCTCTTGTGTTGAAGGAGCACAATGGGTTATATTTTTCATGAAGGTAGAATCAGAATTAGAATCTGAATCAGGTTCATTATCACGAATGTATGTTGTGAATCTGGTTGTTTTTCTGGCATCAGTAATTAAAAAAATATTCAAAGTTAGAATGAAAAAAATAAAAGCAAATAATAAATAGGTATACCTGTATAGATAAATAGTACAAAAGAGGAAAAGCAAGCTACTCTTTATGGATTCACTGGAAATTCAGTAATCTGATGGCTAATAGGGCAAATTTCTTCCTAATATGGGATCTTACATTTCCTCCCTGACAGTAGTGAACATTTAAATGAACTCTCTGCTTGAATCAGAGCTCCCCCACAATTCATTGAACCTCCTCCTGCTGTCCTCCAGTTTCATGAGCAGGGAGCGCTTGCTGCAGCTTTTAACTGCTGAGTAATTAATGCAGTGAGCACGTCAGCTGCAGCATTTATTGAAAAGAAATACTGAGCTTTGTATCACAGGTGACTCGGGGAGGGTCGGGGCCTCCAGACAGTTAACAATAAAGAGTCTATGGTGCACAGAGAGCTTTGAAAGATGAAGGTTGTAGCTGAAACTCTCTGAGGAGCTAAGTCTGGGAAGATTCTGTTTTCAAAAGCTATCGCCACTGGGATATGTGCAGCCTTCAACCCCACCACAGTCATTAGGTATATTTAAAGCGGAGGCTCTTGATTAATAAGGGCTTCAAACGATATGGGGAGAAGGCTGGAGAATGGGGTTGAGAGGCATAATAAATCAGTTATGATGGAATGACATTAGACTTAATGGGTCAAATAGTCTTATGGTCTTAACTGAAAAGTGTCATTAATCAGAGCTTGCTGCTCATGTGTTTTTGAGAATTAACCTTGGTTCTTCATTTAATGAGGATGGGCTTTGCATGTTCTGATATCAAAGCAGACCAGGTGGGAATTGTGGGCATTTGTAACTGCTGGCATTGTTAGCTTTTCCAAAGCCCAGTGTGTCTTCAGTTATGTTGTATCTTTGCACAACTACATATCAAATAAAATAAAAGCATGCACGCAGGAGATGGCTTTAACTGGTGTATTCACATTGCAGTGAGAGAAAGGGAGAAATAGATCAATACATATGTGTAGACAACAGATCAATATGTAGTGCTAGGGAGAGTCATTGCTCTAAAAGAAATAGATCTATACATCACAATTACTTCCTCTTTAGTTCAATGGAACATAAAACTGATTATGTATAAAAAATTCAATTTCCTTTTTATAAAACCTTATTCCAAATAAACATACATTCACAGTAACAGTCCATAACTAACTTCACAGTTCTAAAGGTTCAGTCTTTTGGGTGCCGCTCTGTTCCTTTAAGGGCCTGTGGAGTGGTATCAGGTTCGGTAGGTGTCTTGTCTAAGACGACATTCTTGGTTGCCGGTGTCACATTGCTGTCAGTGACATAAGAGGTAAGCCCAGTGACTGTAATGTGTCCGTCTTGTTGGATGTAATCGACTCAGGTGTGTTTTTCAATTGAGTATCTCCACGACTGATCTCCAACATCCACCGTGTACATCAGTGGTCCAGTTCGTGTAGCTATCCTACCGGGTGTCTACTTGTCTTCTTGGTAGTCACGTGCTAGGGCTTCCTGTCCAATCTCGGGGCTCCTTGCTGCTTCACTTGACAAATAGCTGAATTGTTTATTCTGTACTTCCCGCTGGAGGTCTGGTTTCAGTTGGTCTATGTGACATCTCAGATTCCTGCTCGTGAACAGCATTGCAGGTGTTTGATTTGTTGTCATATGAACAGAGTTCTGATACAAAAAAAAAAGTTGTCTACCTTGTGCTGTAGAGAAATACCCTCCTTGTTCATAGTTATAATGGACTTCCTGAATGTTTGGATAAACCTTTCAGCTAACCCATTCATTGCCGGGTAGTGAGGAGCTGACTTGAAATGTCTGATGCCATTTTTCTTCATGAACAGTCAGAATTCTTCTGATGTGTATTGTGGTCTGTTGTCACTCACAATTTTTTTCTGATGAAGATAGCCCTCTAGGCAGAGACAGCCTTTGCTGGGGTGGTTGACTTCATTGGTGTAACCTTTGACCACTTTGAATGAACATCCACAGCAATCAGAAACATGGAGTCCATGAGTGGCCCAGCAAAGTCAATATGTACTCTTTGACAGAGGTTGATAGGTTCTGAATGGACATGGCATCAAAGGTCATGGGCAGAAGGCTGGGAACTGGGGTTGAGGAGGAGAAGGAAAAAGGATCAGCCATGATTGAATGGCAAAGCAGGCTCGATGGGCCAGATGGCCTAAATTTGCTCCTTTGTCTTATGGTCTATGGATATAGTGAAGACAGCCATCCCCATGGGTGTAACGGAGCCTGTGGGGGTGCATTTTGAACTTCTTGGCATCCCAAAAAGCTCCTGGCCAAGCCTTCGATCTACTTATATATTACCGGCCGCCACATGTAGCTCCACGCAAGACTCTTCATTTTGACTGTACTGAGATGTTCTTCATGCAGGTTCTCTAACACTCTGGTATGCAGTTTAGAGGGAACCATAACAAGAGATCCACACATCAGCGTTCTTTGACATGCCGACAATCGGTCTTGTCTCACTGTGAACTATGGAAACATAGGGTTACCATGAGCTGGCCATCCTTGCATGGTGATGTCATGGACTTTTAACAATGTCAAGTCATTCCTTGTTTCATTTTGTATTTCTGAATTTGTTACCAGCAACTGGTCCACCAATGCTGTGTGAAACACTTCTGCTGGGTCACAGTGTGAAGACTTTTCGTCTTCAGTTGCTAACAGTGGAAGACACGACAAGCCATCAGCGTTGCTGTGTTTTGTTACTCTTGAACTCTATGTCATAAGAATGGGCTCCTAGGAACAGTGCCTAATGTTACAACCATGTAACAGTCGTCACTGGAATTCTCTCCCCGGGATTGAAAATAGACTCAAGGGTCTGGTGACCTGTCACTAACGTAAACGTTTGTCCATAGAGGTAGTAGTGGAACTTCTTTATTCCCATACTAGACAAGGGCCTCTTAGTCGATCTGTGCATAGTTGTGTTCTGCACTCGTCAGTGATACTGACACAAAAGCAATCGAACGTTCAGATTTGTCTTTCATAATGTGTGACAAAATGTCGCCAATGCCAGAAGTGAATGCATCGTACACAGATTGACGGGCAGCAGTAGGTCATAATGGGTCAGCAGTTCATCTGATGTAATTACTCTCTTTGTTTCTTTGAATGGTCTTTCTCATCTTTCTGACCATTCTCACCTTGCTCCTGTCTTCACAGTGTGTTCAATGGATGCAGCACTGTAGCAATGTTTGGGAGAAACCAGCGATAATTATTGACATGGCCCAAGTATGATCTGAGTTGTGACACATTTTCTGGTTTGGGGGCCTGCACCACTGCTTCAGTCTTCTCTTGTGACTTATGTAAGCCATGCTTGTCAATGACATGTCTACCATATGAGATTACATTCTTGAAGAACTCACGTCTCTCTCTCTCTTTGCATGCAGACCATACTCTCTTAGCCTGGTAAGCACTTTACCAAGTCTCTAGAGGTGCTCTTCACCACTCTCGCCAGTCCTGATGATGTCATCAAGGTAACATTGTGTTCCTGGGGTATCTTGGAGCACTTGGTCCATTGTTCTTTGCCAAATTGCTGGAGCTGATGCAACACCAAAGACGAGACAGTCCCTTGGTGAGTGTTGATTGTGAGGGACTATTTGCATGATTCTTCAATCTCCATTTGCAGATAGGTTAGTGACAAGCCAATCTTTGAAAACCTCTCCTTGCTTGCCAAGGATGCAAAAACGTCTTCTATTCGTGGCAGAGGATACTGCACATGATGCTCTCTTTGAAATCCCAACATATGCAAACAGCTCCAGCCTTCTCTTTCTTAATCTCTGGGATGATGGGCATGGCCCAATCGCTGCTCCGAACCTTGGAGAAAATTCCAGGTGCCTCCAAGCTCTGAAGTTCAGCATCCACTTTAGGATGCAATGCATAAGGCACTGGATGTGCTTTATGGAATCTTGGCATTGCTGCTTCATTCAGTTCAATTCTGGCTTTCATGCCTATGAGTTTACCAACTCTCTTCCCAAACACTTTCTTGTTAGCATTAAGCAGCTATGCCAGTTTCTGGTTTGTGCTACCATTTGGGCTGCAGTTGCCTGCTGATGCTGCATTGAAAGCTTTGAGTGTGTGCCAGTCTAGTTAAATTTTTCTCAATCATTCATGTCTGGAAAGTGCTGGCCCTTCACTTTTCAACACATAAAGCTCTAGCTGCTGTGTTTGGCCTCCATATGTCACATCCCATTTCAGTTTGCCTTTGGGAGACACTTTTCGGCCGTGTGAGGTTTTCTCTAATGGTATCTTAGAAAACAATTTGCTGTAGTCAGCCTCTAGAATTACAGACAAAGCTAACCCTGTATCCAGCTCCATTTTCAGTTTTACACTAGGCACATCTATTGTGATCCAAGCAATTTTATGATCTGCTTCTGTTATATTTTGCAATTCTCGGCATGACAGCTAATTTTTGTCAGACCCTGTGCCGTCAGTTTCACATTCAGTCACTTTATGCATATGCTTAGTGTTGTGTTTGAGACTTTTCATTCCTTTTGCTTTTTGCCTGCTTTTTGTCATTCTCTCTATGTGACCTTATTTGTGACACTTTCTGAACGCTTTTTCTTTGAACCAACAGTTATTTGCATCATGGGAGGATTTGCTGCATCGATAAAATGTTTGGCTTTTTGTAGAATTCATACTCCAAATGGAAACTTATTGCCTGCTCACTTTACTTACAAATATCTGTCTGTAGCACCCCCAAACTTGCCTTCCAGCCTATTTTTTTTTATTTTTCCACAGAATTTACTACTTTACAATTGCTTCCTTCGTCCAGGTTATTAGCATATTCTGTCCCTTGCTTCAGTGAACAAGCTAAAAAATCATTGTTGCCCTGCGCCCAGCATCGGAATCTATACAAAAGCCATCATGTTTGTACCATAGCTCAGTAACTGCTTACATAGAAGCACTGTTACAAACACATCTGGCTGAAATTTCGTAGTTTCTTCTGGTGAAGTGGTTAGAGTCACAATGATGGAAGTGTCATCGGTTGCAGTCTGTCATCCCTACAGGACTTGCATGTGCCCAGACCAAACAAAACACTGCAAACAGTACCCACTTTAAAAACTGCTTTTCTCAAAAGCTCCCTCCTGGAGAATGCTATAGGTGTATTAAAACAAAAACTTCACGCTATCTTAAAAGTTTCTTCCCCCAGGCAGTTAATCTGATCAACCATTCCAGTTCAATCCTCCACCCTCCTCTATTACCTCAGTCACTGCACTGCAAACACTTTAAACTAATTGTTATAATAGTGTTTACAGTGTAAATACATGCTGGTATTTATGTATTTATGCACATTTTATTCCATATCCGTACTTCTGATATTATTTTTGTATAATTTCTTTACTCTTTATAGTTGTCGAATGTCTTTTTTGTTGCATGTTGTGCCAACATCCCACAGCAAATTCATAATACATATAAATGTATAGAACTAATACATCTTTGATTATTAAGGACATGGTTTCAGAGTACTTGGAGGCACATGATAAAATATGCAAAGTCAGCATTTTTTCCTTAATGGAAAATCTTGCCTGACAAATCTGGTAGAATTCTTCGAGGGAATATCAAGCAGGATAGACAAATCAATGTACGGTATGCTTGCTTGGACTTTCAGAATGCCTTTGACAAGATGCTGCACATGAGGCTGCTTAACAAGATAAAAGCCCATGATATTACAGGAAAGAAACTAGCATGGAAAAAGTACTGGCTGATTGGCAGGAGGCAAAGAGTGGAATAAAGGAAGCCTTTTCTGATTGGCTACTGGTGACTAGTGGTGTTCCACAGGGGTCAGTGTTGGGACCACTTCTTTATACGTTATATGTCAATGAATTGGATGATGGGATTGATGACTTTGTAGCCAAGTATGCAGATGATATGAAAATAGGTGGAGGGGCAGGTAGTGTTGAGGAAGCAGGAGGTTGCAGAAGCACTTGGACAGATTGGGAGAATGGGAAATGAAGTGGGAAATGGAATACAATGTATAGTCATGCACTTTGGTAGAAAGAATAAAAGCATGGAGTATTTTCTAAACAAGGAGAAATTTTAAAATTCTGAGGTGCAAAAGGATTTGTGAGGGCCTCGTGCAGGATTCCCTAATGATCAATTTGTAAGTTGAGTCTGTGATGAGGAAGGCAAATACAATGGTAGCATCCATTTCAAGAGGACTAGAATATAAAAGCAAGGATATAATGTTAAGGCTTTATAACACACTGGTGAGGCCTTACTTGGAGGATTGTGAGCAGTTTTAGGTCTCTTATTTAAGAAATTATGTGCTGACATTGGAGAGGGTTCAGAGGAGGTTCATGAGAATGATTCTGGGAATGAAAGACTTATCATATGAGGAGGGATTGAAGGCTCTGGGCTTTTACTCACTGGAATTTAGAAGAATGAGAGGGATCTCATTGAAAGCAATTGAATGTTAAAAGTCTTGGATTGAATAGATGTAGAGAGAATGTTTCCTCTGGTGGGGGATTCTAGGACCAGAGGTCAGAGCTTCAGAATAGAGGGGCATACATTTAGAACTGAGGTGAGGAGGAATTTCTTTAGCCGGAGATTGGCGTATCTGTGGAATTCATTGGCACAGGTGGCTGTGGAAGATAGGTCATTGGGTGCATTTAAGGTGGAGATTGAAAAGTTCTTGATTAACTAGGGCACGAAAGTTTACAGGGAGAAGGCAGGAGAATGGGATTGAGAGAGAAAAGGATCAGCCATGATGAAATGGCAGAGCAGACCCAATGGGACAAAAGGACTAATTATGCTCCTGTGTCTAATGGTATTGGGGTCTTATGATCATTCTACATATTAAGGAGAATTACGGCACTGTCAGTATCTCCAGTTGAACTCTACCTGCACTTTGACACCAACTTTGTTTTTACTCAATTAATATCACTGTGTGCACAGCACTGGGTCTGCGATTGGATCCCTGCTCCAGCATCCGAATAATCACTTGAGAGGGCATCCTTCCACTTTTGGCAATCTCCCTCATGTCCCTTGAAATTTTAGGTAAATGTAGGTGATGAAGGTCATTGAATTATCTTTTTATTAAGCTCCAGCTTGATCTACAGGATGGGTTGTTTATGTGGGATCAGGAGAGAAATGAGCCTTGTCGATTGATGGTAGGATGAGGGGATGGTATGTGCGTGTATGTACAGTATATACATTCCATAGAAACCATTGAAACTACAGCACAGAAACAGGCCTTTTGGCCCTTCTTGGCTGTGCCGAACCATTTTCTGCCTAGTCCCACTGACCTGCACACGGACCATATTCCCATCCATGTATCTGTCCAATTTATTCTTAAATGTTAAAAAAGAACCCACATTTACCACCTCGTCTGGCAGCTCATTCCATACTCCCACCGCTTTCTGTGTCAAGAAGCCCCCACTAATGTTCCCTTTAAACTTTTCCCCCCTCACCCTAAACCCATGTCCTCTGGTTTTTTTCTCCCCTTGCCTCAGTGGAAAAAGCATGCTTGCATTCACTCTATCTATACCCATCATAATTTTATATACCTCTATCAAATCTCCCCTCATTCTTCTATGTTCCAGGGAATAAAGTCCCAACCTATTCAACCTTTCTCTGTAACTGAGTTTCTCTAGTCCCAGCAACATCCTTGTAAACCTTCTCTGCACTCTTTCAACCTTATTTATATCCTTCCTGTAATTTGGTGACCAAAACTGAACACAATACTCCAGATTGGGCCTCACCAATGCCTTATACAACCTCATCATAACATTCCAGCTCTTATACTCAATACTTTGATTAATAAAGGCCAATGTACCAAAAGCTCTCTTTACGACCCTATCTACCTGTGACGCCACTTTTAGGGAATTTTGTATCTGTATTCCCAGATCCCTCTGTTCCACTGCACTCCTCAGTGCCTTACCATTAACCCTGTATGTTCTCCGTTGGTTTGTCCTTCCAACATGCAATACCTCACACTTGTCAGTATTAAACTCCATCTGCCATTTTTTAGCCCATTTTTCCAGCTGGTCCAAGTCCCTCTGCAGGCTCTGAAAACCTTCCTCACTGTCTACTACACCTCCAATCTCTGTATCATCAGCAAACTTGCTGATCCAATTTACCACATTATCATCTAGATCATTGATAGAAATGACAAATAACAATGGACCCAGCACTGATCCCTGTGGCACACCACTAGTCACAGGCCTAATGATTGACTCCTGTACAGCAAACTGTTTGCAGCAGGAATTAGTTATAGCTGGTCTCATGGGAAACCCTAAAATCCTCATCGTAATCCTTACTCGTGATGAAAAACGCTGCACTCTTCTGCAATTTGGCATATATCTGGACATTTAATTTAGCACTTGCCTGGCATTTAGCTTTATTATTTAGGTTTTTTTTGGGATCTGGGAGTCACTGGCAGTGCAAAGAATTTGATTTGAGATCTATCTTTGAGAGGATATGGTGCTATTTGGGAAGCTAGTCCAGAATTTTGATCCAGTAAGCATGGTGGGGTAGGTTAGGAAGGGAAGGATATGGTTCTAAGTCAGGATGGTGTGCAACTTGAGGAAAGTCTAAAGTAGTGGCTCCTCTGTGCCTGAAGCTCTTTCTTCCACAGTCAATTCCTTTTCTCACTATTCAGCTTCCTTTTCATCAACTTCCTCTCTATCATTTTCCTTCATCTCTGTCACCTTTCCTCCTCTCTCCCAATTTTATCTGTACCCATTTGTTTGTTTCGTCTGCTGTTTAATGGATCTCGTTTACAGAGTAAATGTTGTTATACGCCTGTTTGCTGTCAGCCATTCATAACTTTCATTGTGGTCAGTGACGGCATTAGCTTCCTGATCATGTGATTACAAACCGAAGGTTACAAATAACAATATGGTGTATAAACATCACATTTCCCTGAAAAGAGTTTTGCAATAACTTCGACCATGGAATAAAATGGTGGATGACAATATTCAGAAAGTCCTTTGAGAGAATCATGTCCTTTCATTACTGCTGACTGTTCTAATTATGTATGGTAAAATTTGGAATGGGAAATTTGATGGAGAGAACTATAAACACTACATTGCCTTAGAATGTTTGTTTCTATGCCAGGACTGTGTGATGACAAACCAAGTTATCAGAAGATTGATGCTAATGAGAGGGAGATAAGGGAGACAATGGAGAAACATTCAAAATGCTAATAAGAGAGAAGAGAGAGATTAACGAGACAGAAACGCAATTCAGATATTGACAGACCATTTGCTTTGAACCTGAACAGTTTGAAGTTTGATGGACAGGCAATACCCCAACAGGGGGATAAAAAGAACAGGTTCGCTAAGGCACGACACACACCATGAGATCACGAGATAATGAGACCCTGGAAGAGCGGTGTGCCCCATAAGTTGGTGGGAGTTTTGAGGTCTGGTTCGAGGGAACCAACCATAGACTCACAAGGTGAAAAGGTACGATCGGCGGGAACCTGGTGTGTGTGTCCGCCCTTGCCTGGGTGCCGGGTTCACCGCAGAAGAACGGTCGTATCCGAAATGGAGGGGTCACAGTCGGTGACCACAGCAGGATAGAAGACATAAAAGGGTCCGCCCGAAAGCCAACTGCGAAGAACATCAAAGGCCTGCTTGAATCAAAAATTTGCATTTCTCTCTCTCTCTCTCTCCAACGGCACAACAGCGATTACTGCGAACTGCAATAAGCTGAACTGAACTCTGCGTCACTTAATACTGATCATTTTACCCCTAGACTGCGATAGAGCTTGGTTGATTCCTATTACCCTAGTTCTGTATACATGTGTGGTTATTCATTGCTAACCTGTTGCATTTATATCCTTACGATTAGAGTACTGTGTTACTTATTTCTTTAATAAAACTTTATTAGTTTCCAGTAACTAGTGGTCCATTTCTGCTGGTTTGGCAACCCAGTTACGGGGTATGTAACAACTGATATGAAGACCTGGGCATGTTTTTCCATTGAAGTCCAGGTTTCCAGCACAGCTGTGGGCCTTATACCTTCCCCCTGAACAGCCGGCTGCCCTGTACCACTGCAGCACACTACATGATATCCAGCACTACAGTGCAATCATCTGTAGGTTTCTCAGCTCTTGGGTGGGGTAGTGTACAGCACTGTGCATAAGTCTTCAGCACATATACATAGCTAGGGTGCCTAAGACTACAGTACCATACAAAAGTCTGAGGCACCCTAGCTGTAATTTTATCTATTGCACAGTGCTGTTGTCACAAAAATAAAACAAATCTCATGACATATGTGCATGATGATATGCTTGATTCTGATATGGGTCTCTATTCTGGACTGAAAGTGGGAAAGGGGCAGGAAGAGGGGAATCATAGTAGAGAAAAGGTGAAGGGAAAGCAGAGAGAGACATTCTGTAATGATCAATAAACCAATTGTTTGGAATCAAATGATCTTGCCTGGTGTCTCAGGGCTGAATATGTCTGTACCTGCACCACCCCTGCCCCACAGCGCTTCACTTCCATCATTCCCAGCATCCATTGCTCCTACCAGATTTACAATTTGCTCTCTGCCCCACGTTGACAAATACAGTACTTTGCAAATGTCTTAGGCCCCCTAGAATTTTTATATGGTTTCAGATGGTCCACAGAGCCCTGATCTTAACATCACTGAGGCTATCTGGGATTATCTGGAGAAACAGAAGCAAATGAGACAGCCAAAATCTGCTTGGAACAACCAATGCCAGAATAAAACAGCATGTACAGTCCTGAAAAAGGGTCTTGGCCTGAAACGTCAACTGTTTATTCATTTCCACAGATGCTGCTGGACCTGCTGAGATCCTCCAGCATTTTGTTTGTGTTGCATAAGACATCTGAGCTTGCTTGATACAATAGCAAAGTCATGTCAGTTCCGGTAGGGAAGCTTCATGTATTTAAAAGCTCAGATCATTGTCGATGGTTTTCTCCTGGGTTAATGTAATAGTGAAGAAATTGACCTTGTGCTCTGTAGCGAATGCCTTTGTGCTCTTAGTCAAGTTGTTGATTGACAGGGCATTTGCTAGCCTCAGGAATTTAATTTTTGTTTGCTTTATTTTACATTTTTCTAAATTAATTATCATTCCATTCAGCAGTACACTGCTGCACTCATACAGCTGCCAACAGCTATCACAGTAATTGACCCCAGCATGTCCTCCTTCATAATGCCTTACGCTTTCAGGAACACTGGCATGTTGAATTTTATATTTTATTTTACTTAATGTGCTTTTAAGGGAACATAGCTTGTGTAATTAATTTCATACGTGATTCATGAACTTTCTGATTTCTGCTCCTTTTGGGGTAGAAATGTTAACAGAATTGAATGAGCAATGCAATAGCAACTTAATAAATGCAATTATTCCATTACAGAAGTAGACATTGAAGCAGATTTTACCGAATTCAGAATCAGAATTGGGGTTATTGTTACTGAGATATGTCATTACATTTGTTGCTTTGTGCCAGCAGGGCAGTGAAAGACGTAAAAAAATACAATAAGTTACAATAACCATTCAGAATGCTGTTTACTTACTTCTGTTGTTCGCACAATTTTTTTTCTCTTGGCACATTGGTCTTTTTTTAATGGATTCTTCTGAGGTTTCTTTAATTTTATGGCTGCCTGTAAGGAGACAAATCTCAAGTTTGTATAATGTATACATACTTTGATAATAAATATACTTTGAATAATTAATATACCTCATTCAAAACAAATAACTTGTGCAAAAAGGGAGAAAAGTAATGAGGTAGTGCTTGTGGACTGTTCAGAAATCTGATGACAGAGAGGAAGAAACTGTCCCAAAAACGTTGAGCGTGTGTCTTCAAAGCTCAAAGTAAGTTTATTATCAAAGTACAGCATGTCACCATACACAACCCCGAGACTTATTTTCTTGCAGGCATTCAGAGTAAATACAAGAAACACAATAGAATCAATGAAAGATGACACACAACTAGATGAACAAACAACCAATGTGCAAAAGACAACAAAAGAGATAATGTACTTTTGGTCTAATGTCTGGACTGGGAGAGAAAGGAATGCTCTCACACAATTGAAGACATGTAAACATCTGAAATTACAATAGGTATGCTAAAAGCAGTTATAAAAATACCTATAATCAGAAAAGTACTGGCAGTGGAAATATTCATAATTATTGGTATAAAAATTTACTTTCCTTCAATACCGATTAATACAGATCAACAATTTTCTTAAAACTGTTGAAAAAGTGCTTAAATTTTTGATAGGTAAAACATATCACTTACCTAAAGGAGAAATCACAAATGTCCCATCAAAAAATTGTCCTATTGCTTGTTGACAAACTATTTACAAAATTATAACATCATACATCTCGCAACTAATCACCACTCACTTAGATAACAACAATATATTCTACTGTACAGAAGTGAAGAAAAGATGCAGGAGTATGAAAGGATGTAAAGATCAACTGATAATAAGTTATGTAAATCTGAATCAAACGCAGTGGAAAAGCAGAAATTTTTCACGTTGGTATATCGGCTACAAAAAAGCATTTGTTTCTGTCTCATACTCATGGTTTATAGAGGTCCTTAATATATATAAACTACACCCAATACTTGTGAAATTCCTGCAACATCTGATGAATCATTGGTGTACTATAATCTCCCTATCTATTAACAACCAAAAAAGAACAACTACCATTATTAAAATAAACCGCTGCATTTTCCAGAACCCTCTATGGTTTTGACTAGCCTTAAACCTGCTCTCTAATTTACTTAATCAGATGAAAATAGAGTATCAAATCAGAGACTATCAAATGAATTAAACTTTGACACACCTTCTGTGGATGAAATTATATGGTCCTTCAAAGCTAAAACAATTAATTCAAATAGTAGAGATATTTTCTAAAGATATAAACATGAACTTTGGACTAGATAAGAGCAGAACATTAAACATAAAGAAAGGTGCAATATAGTAAGTAAAATATAAAACAGAGCAGCAGGATACAATACAACCGATGGAAGAATATGAAACATATAAGTACCCCGCATATCAACAAGCAAAGAAAGTACAAACGTTTGTAGATTATGGTGGATAAGTGGAAAACTTTCCACAAAATTTATTTCAAGGCTAATGAAATTCTACCAAACAGAGCTCAATAGCAAAAAGGCAATAAACACCTCCGCCATACCATAAGACCATAAGCTATAGGAGCAGAAGTAGGCCATTCAGCCAGTCAAGTCTGCTCCGCCATTCAATCATGGGCTGATCCACTTCATCCAGTCATCCCCACTTCCCTGATTTCACCCCATACCCTTTGATGCTCTGGCTAATCAAGAACCTACCTATCTCTGCCTTAAATACATCCAATGACTTGACCTCCGCAGCTGCTCGTGGCAACAAGTTCCACAGATTCACCACCCTCTGACTAAAGTAATTTCTCCGCATCTCAGTCCTAAAAGGACATCCTTCAATCCTAAAGTTGTGCCCTCGTGTCCTAGAATCCCCTACCATGGGAAATAACTTTACCATATCTAATCTATTCAGGTTTTTTAACATTTGGAATATTTCTATGAGATCCCCCCCCCGCCCCACCCCGCCTTTCTCCTGAACTCCAGGGAATACAGTCCAAGAGCTGCCAGATGTTACTCATATATAACCCTCTCATTCCTGGAATCATTCTTGTGAATCTTCTCTGAACCCTCTCCAATGGCAGTATATCCTGTCTAAAATAAGGAGCCCAAAACTGCACACAATACTCCAGGTGTGATCTCACTAGTGCCTTAAGAGCCTCAACATCACATCCCGGCTCTTATATTCTATACCCCTAGAAATGAATGCCAACACTGCATTCGCCTTCCTCACAACCAACTCAACCTGCAGGTTAACCTTTAGGGTATCTTGCATAAGGACTCCCAAGTCTGCATTTTGAATTCTCTTCCAATCTAAATAATAGTCTACTCGTTTATTTCTATCACCAAAGTGCATACCCATATTAATGTATTCTTTTGGCATAGTATCTTAATCCAAAACCAATTTGAACAATTTTAGAAAATACTATGTACACTCAAGCGCACTTAGATTAACACTAATTAGGACAGAAGGAGGAAGAGGAGTGACAGACATTAAAAAATTACAGAATGGTCTGATGAAACGTCTAAGGATATATATAACAACTACATTGTCATCTAGATCAATGATCTGGATAAAATTGTGGTTAACTGGATCAGCAAATTTATGGATGACACCAAGATTGGGTTGTAGTGGACAACACGTAAGGCTATCATGGCTTGCGGAAGAATTCAGATCAGCTGGAAAAATGGGCTGAGAAATGGCAGATGGAGTTTAATGAAGACACGTATGAGCTGTTGCACCTCCGTAGGACCAAACAGGGTAGATTGTACATAGTAAGTGATAGGGCACTGAGAAGTGTGGTAGAGCAAAAGGATCTGGGAATACAGGTCCAGAATTCAATGAAAGTGGCATCAGAGGTAGATAGAGTTGTGAAGAAAGCTTTTGTCACATTGATTTCATTAATCAAAGTACTGAATACAGGAGCTGGGAT
The DNA here is from genome assembly GCF_030028105.1 of Mobula birostris. NCBI lineage: Eukaryota > Metazoa > Chordata > Chondrichthyes > Myliobatiformes > Myliobatidae > Mobula > Mobula birostris. The sequence goes on along the minus strand of NC_092370.1, from coordinate 22,737,622 downwards.
ATTACATTGAAGTTGTATAAGACAATGGTGAGGCCTAATTTGGAGTATTGTTCACAGTTTTGGCACCTACCCACAGGGAAGATATAAGTAAGGTTGAAAGAATACAGATAAAATTTACAAGGATGTTGCTGAGTCTGGAAGACCTGAGTTATAAGGAAAGATTGAATAGGTTAGGACTTTATTCCTCAGAATTTATAAGATTGAGGGGAGATTTGATAGAAGTATAAAAAATTTATGAGTGGTATAGACAGGGTAAGTGCAAGCAGGTTTCTTCCACTGAGGTTAGGTGGGACCACAACAAGAGGTCATGGGTTAAGTGTGAAAGGTGAATGTCTTAAGGGGAACATGAGGGAAAACTTCTTCACTCAGAGGGTTGTGAGAGTGTGGAAGGAGTTACCATCACAAGCCGTGCATGCAAGCTCAATTTTAATGTTTAAGTGAAGTGTGATAGGTACATGGATAGTAAGGGTTTGGAAGACTATTGTCCTGATGGAGCTTGATGGGAGTAGGCAGTTTAAATAGTTTTGGCATGGACAAGATGAACCAAAGGGCCTTTCTCTGTACTGTGATTTTCTATGATCCTATGATTCTATATCTTCATCATCGAAAACAGGATTCAGCACTCCAGGTGAGCATATCCAATTCTGATAAGAAGCACACACCACCAAACTTAAATGAAACCATAGCACAGAAAAATGAAGAAATTATCACTACAGAAGATAAAGTTAACCAATGGAATAGCGTGATCCTCCATGGAAGACATCGCCACAATCTGAGCCGACTAGATGTCGACAAGGAAATATTGAAAGCCTGGCTTGGAGACCTCTTCACAGATTAACACAAAAAAGTAATCAAAATACATAATAAAAGAACAACAATTTCAAGATGAAATGCAGAAATTGCCAAGAGAAACCAAAAACAATCCAACTCAGTATAGGATCCCGCAGCAGTTTAACTCAATCTGATTACTTACACAGACACAATCAAGTGGCAAACATCATTCACCAAAATCTCACTTTAAAATACAAACTCATAAAAGACACCATACCTTACTATAAATGCAAGCCTGATCCAGTTTTAGAGTCAATATCTCACAAAGTAAATTATAACCGATCTATTATTAAAGAAAAGGCAATGCATAATAATGATCTGGATATATCATTACAGGATAAACAAGCAAGAACAACTTACATTATAGAAATACCCATTCCAAACTCCCATGACATACAGAAATCAATAGGTGAAAATCATGAGAAATGTGCTGAATTAAAAGAGGAAATTGAAAGACTATGGAGCATGAACAGGATATACATTACAAACAAGAGAAAATCTGCAGATGCTGGAAATATACATTGAGCTGACAGTAATATCTACAACTGGTATGATCCCACAGTCACTGCACAATAACATTATACAGTTAGGCCTACACAGCAATACTTATGTAAATCTCCAGAAGCCACAATACTTATGTAAATTTCCAGAAGCCGAAATACTTATGTAAATCTCCAGATTTACTAAATACCACAAGAATAGTCCGAAAGTTCCTAGTAGTTGAGAATTGAGTGTGCTTGGCTATGCCCATACCTCAGGTTTTAACAGCTTGAGTTGATAAATAATAAAATAATAATAAATAAATATTCAATAAATATCAAGAACATGAGATGAAGAGTCTTTGAAAATAAGTCAATAGGTTGTGGAAACAGTTCAGTGAAGGGGTAAGTGAAGTTGAGTGAAATTATCCCCTCTGGAACAAGAGCCTGATTGTTGAGGTATAATAACTGTTCCTGTACCTGATGATATGAGTCCTGTGGCGCCTGTACCTGCTTCCTGATAGCAGCAGTGAGAAGAGAACATGGCCTGGATAGCGGTTGTCCTTAGTGACAGATGCTGCTGTCCTGTGACAGCACACCATGTAACCGTGCTTAGTGGTTGTGAGGGCATTACCTGTGGTGGACTGGGCCGTTTGCATGACATTCAAGGGCATACCAGGCCACGATGCAGCCAGTCAATATACTCCCCACTGCACATCTACAGAAATTCTTCAAAGTTTCAGAAGACATGCCGAATCTTTGCAAACTTCTAAGAAAGTAAAGGCGCTACCTGCTTTCTGCAAAATTGCTCTTACGAGATGGACCCACTTCAGATTTTATTTTATTTAGAGATGCAGCATGAAGTAGATCCTTTCGGCTCTTGGAGCCGTGCTGCCAAGACACCCCTGACAACACTGAATTAACCCGAACCTAATCACGGGACAATTTGCAATGACTGGTTAATCTACTCGGTGCCCCTTTGGACTGTGGGTGGAAATTGGAACACACAGCAAAATCTCACGCATTCCATGGAATGGTATAAGTCTCCTTATAGAGGATGCTGGGATCGAATTCCAAACCTGAGCTGTAAGTGTGTCGTTCTAACCGCTACGCTTCCGTGGCAATCCTCTGAAATAATAACACTGAGGAAATTAAAGTTGCTGGCCCTCTCCACCTCTGATCCCCTGACTGGCTCATGGTCCTTAAGCTGAAGTCAATAATCAGCTCATTGGTCTTGCTGACATTGAGTGAGAGGTTGTTGTTGTGGATCTAATGAGTCAGATTTTCAGTCTCCCTCCTATATGCTGATTTGTCACCATCTTTGATTTGGTCAGTGATTGTGGTGTTGTCAGCAAACTTAAATATGGTATTGGAGCTGTGCTTAACTTCACAGTCATAAGTGTAAAGCGAGTAGAGCAGGGGGCTAAGCACACAGCCTTGTGGTGCACCTTTGCTGATGGAGATCCAAGAGGAAGTGTTGTTGACTGGGATCTGCAAATTAGGAAATTGAGGATCTAATTACACAAGGTCAGAGATTGAGGCCAGGGTCTTGAAGCTTATTGATTAGTTTTGAGGGGATGTTAGTATTGAATGCCAAGTTGAAATAAATGAAGAGCATCGTGATGTATGAGTCTTCACTGTCCATATTGTCTAGGGATGAGTGAAGAGCCAATGGAATGGCACCTGCTGTGGTCCTGGTATGATGGTAGGCAAATTGTAGCGGACTCAAGTGCTTCTCAGGCAGGAGTTGATATGTTTCATCACCAATCTCTCAAAGCACTTCATCATTGTGGATGTACGTGCCTCTGGACAATAGTCATTGAGACACATAACCACATTCTTCTCAGGCACTGGTATAATTGAAGCCTGCTCAGACTGCCAAAGCAAAAGGTTAAAGGTATCTGTGAACACTGCAGCTAGTTTGATCAGCACAGATCTTTCGTTCTCGTCCAGGTTCCACACCTGGGCCAGATGCTTTCCATAGGTTCACCATCTGAAGGACGCTCTCACATCGGCCTCGGAGACGGAAATCACAGGGTCATCAGGGTCTGTGAGAGTTCGTGAAGTTGCCTCCATGTTTTGATGGTCAAGGCTAGCATTCAGGCTTCTGTACCTCCACCCTGGGGCATATGGGGTGTCTAGGGAGGGGTAGCATCTCAAGTGGGGGGGCAGCTTGTCCACATTTGGTCCCCAGCTGGCACTCAGCTCTCACCTGTGGCTCCAAGTAGCTGCAGCACACGCAGCGGCCACACCCTGGTAAACCGTCTTGGCAGAGGGGCCAAACCAGGTGAGGGTAGCCGACGGGTCTTCGACCCTGGGTGAGGTAGGGGATCTGCCTGTCCCAGGGTGTAAAATCTGACCCTGGCAGGCTGAGTGGAAGAGACAAATTAATGGTCCAATGGTCAAGAAGGCAGGCCAGCAGGCGTTGTGGAGCGCTAAGAGCACGACAAGGCACTTAGACGTCCTGGTCATCCACTGCAAGAGGTGGTGATCTCTTTAAACTCACCCGACAGCAGGCAAAGGCAAACCACTGCTGTAGTAGAGCTACTAGGACTTGATGTTTGAATTCCTATGGTAAGTTGGCACTCTCGATGTTGGCAGTGTGTTTGGAGTGGTGACAAGGAGGGAGGGTAGGTACGTTATCGGGGTCATCGGTGGGCACCCTCCTTCTTTGACGTTTCGTTGATAAGCCTGCGACGTCTCCAGAGGGTTCAATGGTGCTACCTGGCATCCCAGATACACCCCACTCAGTTCCATACCCTCCTGTCTTCATCTTGCAGCTCAGTTGTTGTCTTTCCTTTTAATGCAAATCCAATTGCTGCTTTCTTCTTCAGCATTTGACAAGGACTTGATTGCTTGTTGGAGGGAGTGACCCCTCACCCCCATCTTCTTCAATAGACCTGCCACGAACATGATTTCCCAATATGTCAGAGCGGAGTGGAGGGAAATCATCCGCCAACTGGAAATTCCAGATGCGACCAAACGACGACGACCTCCGCCCTAATGAGAAGGGGGCATGTGCTGGATGTTAGGGGTCCTTGTAGATGGATGCTACCTTCTTGAGGCTCCGTCTTTTGAAGATGCCCTTTATGATAGGGGAGCTAGTCCCCCAGATGGCGCTGGCTGAGGTTGCATCTCTCTGCAACTTCTTACGATCTTGTGCATTGGAGCCCTCCATACCAGGCAGTGATACAACCAGTCTGAGTGTTCTTCACTGTACAGCTGTAGAAATCTGCTAGAGCCTTTGGAGACATATCAAATCTCCTCAGGTGCAACAATACATTTAACACAGGGCTTGCTTTTGTTTGAAGTGCTTCCAATTATAAATAAAGGTACACATTTTTTAAACCTGGCACTTTATCAAAGTGACAGCATTTCACTGAGAAAATAATTAAGTTTGAAGTGTAGAGCTGATATCATGTGGGCAAATCTAATCTAGAAACTGTTGTAAGTGCTGTTTCACACATCTGTCCTTTGTCTAGTTCCACTCCCAGTTTGACCACTGCTTACATTAATCACTCAACAATACCACATCCACCAGACATACTAGATAGATCTGTCACAAAATATGAAATTAATGTACAGGACTGACAAGAAATGGGGAGTTCACATTTTTGACACATGCCTCACTAGTGTTTGGTTGTTGATCCATGAGTCAGAATATTAGGAAAAGGTCCATTGGGTAAAATCTATGCCCCCTTGTTTTAGTCTCCCTGCCCTGGGAAAAAACTAAATATTCACTCTATTCATGCTGCTCATAATGTTACAAACCGCACTAAGGTAATTTCTCAGCCTTCGACACTCCAAGAAATAAAGCCCCAGCTTTTCCAAACCAACATACACAAAATGCTGGAGGAACTCAGCAGGCCAGACAGCATCTATGGAAAAGAACAGTCAGCGTTTCGGGCTGAGACCCTTCATAGTGACTTGATTTTCTCACATTTGGGAGCTTATCCAAACTTTCCTTTTACCTCAAGCTCAACAGCCTCGGTAACATCCTTACAAATCTTTTCTGTGCCCTTTCTAACCCAATGCCATCCTCCCTGTAGCTCACCGACCGGAATTGCACACAATTAAAGTGTGTTAATTAACAAATCTGCCATGTAGAAGGCAGGGATGAGCACTGGACACTGTAATTACAAAATTCCCTGCAGTGTAACAATGATTTAGATTCCAGTTGTTTTAATTCAACCAAATGTGGGAACATAGGAATCAGAAGAAGTGGCTTAGCTCCTCAAATCCCAGCCAAATTCAGTTAGATCATGACTGATCATTTGCTTCATTCATCTACTTTAGATCCACATCCCTTTCTCAATAAAAATAGACTTGAGTTTTTCCTTTGATCTACCATATATCTTGGGGTGTGCAGGAGCAGAAAATGTTTGATGTCCTGAGGATGCGTCAGTCTCTATCGACAGCCCACTCATGTCTGAGTCAGAAAATGATGCACGTTACACTTGAAAACACAAATCACATCTGTGCTGAGGAGTGCTATTGTGTCAAAGGTGCCATTGAATGACGTGCTAAATTAAGGCTTTGACTACTTTTTCAGATGGAACTAAAAGATCATATGGCGTTGTGTAGAAGAACAATGGATTTAGTCCACTGACCTTAGGCAACAAATATCCTTAACAAATATCTCTTACAAAGGAGAACAGATCATTATAGCATTGTTTATGTGAACTTGCCATATGAAAATTAATTGCTATTCTTTTCTTTTTCATGTAACAGTGACTTCAGAAGATTTTCTTTAGCTGTAAGTCATTCTCAAACATCTAGAAAACGATGTAAAAAGTATTTTATCTGTGTAGGTCTTTTGTTAAAGTGAACATATTTAACTAGTGCTGTTTCTGTCAGTGAGAGGAAGGTAAAAACTGAAGACAGAATGCTAAACAACACAATATATTCTGCAGATGCTGGAAATCTTGACCAACACAGAGAAAATGCTGGAGGAAATCAGCAAGTCAAGTCACATCTATGAAGGGCTTGATGAAGAGCCTTGGCCCAAATAGTGGATTGTTTATTCTCCTCCGTAGCTGCTGCCTACCCTGCTCTCCTATTCTTGGAGAGGAATAAACATGAGAAAATTCAGCAGATGCTGGAAATCCAAAGCAACACAAAGAAAATGCCGGAGGAACTCAGCAGGTCAGGCAGCATCGATGAAAATGAACAGAGTTGACATTTTGGGCTGAGACCCTTCTTCAGGATTTATTCTTTGGATAAGAATACTATTAAACAAAAGAGGAAAGTGAATGTGGTGATGGTTGTGGGTTCAACAGCATTGGGGATTATTTTGTTTTCTCTTTGCTACGGTGATAGACTTCTACTACCTGTCTTGTTTATGGCTCCCAAAATTGTGTGAACTTCAATCAGGTCTCTCCTCATCCTCTTGCATACCAAAGAAGAGCAATCCCTCCAAATCAACTCTCACCCTCCTGGCAACATCCCGGTGAATATCCACGGTGGTGTCCACTCACCCCCTCCTCTGCCCACTTACAATCACTTAACTTAAAGAACAGTTTATTTTAACTCAGAGCTAATGTTTTAACCTGAGTTGATAGTTGATAAACCTTAGTGATTGCTAATTATTGATGAACTTTCAATATTAATTAGTGGTTGCTAATTATTGATGAACTTCCAATAGTGTATATTGTACTGTCTGTTCCTAACTGGGCTTCATTAGATTATTTCTAATTACTAACGAACTTTCTATATTGTACATTGTATTGTCCTGTTCCTTAGGTGTTTTTTATACACTGTTTTCTATCTGGAGCAGCTGCAAACGTAAACCAAGGAGTAAAATTACTTTTATAAACTTCCCATCAGCTGTTTGAGGAATGTTACATGCCATATCTAACATTTCACTCATTAGAGGCGTGGTTTTGGACCTGAACTACAGATGTTACCCAGTCCTATAGGGTAGTATACATGGAGAAAGGTCCTTTAAGTCTGTAAAGACCCAACATCTACTGCGTGTTTCCAGCATTTTCTATCTCTTTATGTCGGATTTCTAATGACATCTGGTATGGTGGGGCCACTGTATAGAATCAAAAAAAGCTGCAGAAAGTTGTAAACTCAGCCAACTCCATCATGGGCACTAGCCTCCCAAGTATTAAGGACACCTTCCAAAGTCAGCACCCATCATTAAGGACCCCCGTTATCCAGGGCATGCCCTCTTCTCGTTGCTACCACCAGGGGGAGGTCGAGGAGCCTGAAGCAACATGTTCAATATTTTAGGAACAGCTTCTTGCCCTCTGCTATCAGATTTCTGAATGGACAATGAACCCATGGACACAACCTAATGCCCCACAACCTAATTCCGCTAATGCCCCACCTCCCCCTTGTAACCCATCCTGTTATTTATTTATATTCACACATCTTTCTCTCCCTCTCCTTTTTCTCCCTCTGTCCCTCTCACTATACCCCTTGCTCATCCTCTGGGTTCCCCCCCCCCCACACTTTTCTTTCTCCCTAGGCCTCCTGTCCCATGATCCTCTCATATCCCTTTTGCCAATCACCTGTCCAGCTCTTGGCTCCATCCCTCCCCCTCCTGTCTTCTATCATTTTGGATCTCCCCCTCCCACTTTCAAATCTCTTACTAGCTCTTCTTTCAGTTAGTCATGATGAAGGGTCTCGGCCTGAAACATCTCTTCCTAGAGATGCTGCCTGGCCTGCTGCGTTCACCAGTAACTTTTATGTGTATTGCTTGAATTTCCAGCATCTGCAAAATTCCTCGTGTTTGCGACACAACCTCACTGTTTTTTTTGCTTTCTTTTTGCACTACTAATTCAATTAGTTAATTTACATATGCAGTATATATATCTAATAATTAAAAACTATAAATTATGATATGTGATATATGTACAACTTATATTGCTTATATTTATTGTAATTTATCATTTTATTATTACGCATTGCAATGTACTGCTGCCACAAAGCACCAGATTTCACAACATATGCCAGTGATTCTGATTCAGATTCTTATTCTGAGAATCTGTTGGGTTTTTGTTTAGTTTCATGTCAAAAATGTTTCTATACTGGATTGGTTGGAGTGAAATCTGTCGTGTATTCTGCAGAGTTTATACATTGCTCACTATATGCTCCTTTAAGAATATTTTTCTCTATTTCATCAAGCATGAATCAGTTAATAGAAACATAGAAACATAGAAAACCTACAGCACAATACAGGCCCTTCGGCCCACAAAGTTGTGCCGAACATGTCCCTACCTTAGAAAGTACTAGGTTTACCTATAGCCCTTTATTTTTCTCAGCTCCATGTACCTATCCAAAAGTCTCTTAAAAGACCCTATGGTATCCGCCTCCACCACCGTTCCTGGCAGCCCATTCCACATGTTCATCACTCTCTGATTAAAAAACTTACCCCTGACATCTCCTCTGTACCTACGCCCCAGCACCTTAAACCTATGTCCTCTTGTGGCAACCATTCCAGCCCTGGGAAAAAGCCTCTGACTATCCACGCGATCAATGCCTCTCATCGTCTTATACACCTCTATCAGGTCACCTCCCATCCTCCGTTGCTCCAAGGAGAAAAGGCGGAGTTCAACCTATTCTCATAAGGTATGCTCCCCAATCCAGGCGATGTCCTTGTAAATCTCCTCTGCACCCTTTCTACAGCTTCCACATCCTTCCTGTAGTGAGGCGACCAGAACTGAGCACAGTACTCCAAGTGGGGTCTGACCAGGGTCCTATATAGCTGCAACATTACCCCTCGGCTCCTAAATTCAATTCCACGGTTGATGAAAGCCAATACACCGTACGCCTTCTTAACCACAGAGTCAACCTTTGTAGCTGCTTTGAGCGTCCTATGGACTTGGACCCCAAGGTCCCTCTGATCCTCCACACTGCCAAGAGTCTTACCATTAATACGATATTCTGCCATCATATTAGTTATCAAGGATCAACAGTATTCACCACGTACTGTGCATTTACATGTTTTAGGAATTTGCTGTGGTATAAACAACATTATAAAAAGTGGTTTGAAGTGTATGCAGTGACTGAGGTAATATGTCTAACTAGAATGGTTGATCAAATTAACTGTCTGGGTGAAGAAACTCCTAAGACGAAAAGTTTTTGCTTTAATAGCCCTTCAGCACCTTCCTAACAGGAGCTTTTGGAAAGACTGTGTGGGGTGCGTAGTGTCCGCAATGCTTTTTCTTGCCTGCTATTTTGTCCTGGACACATACAGGTCCTGTAGTTAGATAGAATATCTTGAAAAGTATTGTGCTTTGTTGTCTAATCAATATGCCTTAGGTGTTTATTTGAAATCAAAATGGTCCAAGAATTTGCATTTGATTTGGAAAGGTTATTATTTTCTAAGTGTAATGTTGCTCACAGTTGGTTTCTTGCAAGGGATTTTATGTGCTGTTTCCTGGAATTCTGATACTGCAACGCTTTGATTCCATCAGCAGGTTTTTCCCAGATGCATTTTTGAATCCAAATGCAACTTCAAACTTTATTTTTGCTACTACATTTGTTAGTTTTAAGAACTTTATGTGAAACCAATCATTTGTGCACATCTGATGGATCAACAAGAAACTTAAAAGAAAATAATATTTTGACACCTTGGGGGAAAATCAGCCAAACTGCCTTGGCAGCCGATGCAATGGTGACTATTTTCATCTTCTACAAAGGCAGATGAGTCAGTGCAACTAGTAAACCCCCACAATCAATATCTTGTTTGATTTACCACACTCATTTAACATTGGAAAACATCCCAAGGTGCAATTCAAAAACACTTGGTGACAGATTGGGGCTGATGTCTAAAAAACTTGGATGTAAAACTAAGTTTTAAGGAGGATTTTAAAACAGACAAGAGAAGCTGAGAAGCAGGAGTTAAAGCAGGTGCTTCCAGAGCAAAGATCACTGGTAGCTGCAGGCAGAACTATCAGTCGTGGGACAATTAAAACTGAAGATGGTCAGGAGGCCACAACTTCTGCAGATATCTTGGACAGTTGGAGACCTGATCGAGATGTTGGACATTGGGAGAGGTGAATCCATATAACCATATAACAATTACAGCACGGAAACAGGCCAGCTCAGCCCTTCTAGTCCATGCCGAACTCTTACTCTCACCTAGTCCCACCGACCTGCACTCAGCCCATAACCCTCCATTCCTTTCCTGCCCATATATCTATCCAATTTAACTTGAAACGACAACATCGAACCTGCCTCAACCACTTCTGCTGGAAGCTCGTCCCACACAGCTACCACTCTCTGAGTAAAGAAGTTCCCCCCTCATGTTACCCCTAAACTTTTGCCCTTTAACTCTCAACTCATGTCCTCTTGTTTGAATCTCCCCCATTCTCAATGGAAAAAGCCTATCATGTCAACTCTATCAATCGCTTCATAATTTTAAACACCTCTATCAAGACCCCCTCAACCTTCTACGCTCCAAAGAATAAAGACCTAACTTGTTCAACCTTTCTCTGTAACTTAGGAGATGAAACCCAAGCAACATTTTAGTAAATTTCTCTGTACTCTCTCAATTTTACTGACATCTTTCCTATAATTTGGTGACCAGAAATGTACACAATACTCCAAATTTGATTCAAATTCCTCCAAATTCCAAATTCCTCCATGAAGGAATTTAAAAACAAGGAAAGTAATCTTATAGTGAACATATTGGAATGGAAAGTCTGCATTGCCACACTCCTCAGCTGTTCATCACTTCACATAGTCTTGATGAAAATCATGTTCCACTCTTGAGAAATTTCAGATCATCTAGACCTGATATGTCACCCCTGTGCTTATTTGCTTTTGTTTATTCCTGTTAGGTTAACTTTAGCAACTCTCCCAAACTTCAGTCTTCCTTAGGTTTATTGTCACTGACATGTCATAGAATTTGTGGTCTTGTGGCAGCAGTATAATGTAATATGCAAGGGCAGCAAAGTGGCATAGTGATTAGAACAATGCTTTATAGTACAGATGACTCGGGTTCAATTCCGCCTCTGCCTGTAAAGAGTTTGGACGTTCATGGGTTTCCTCCGTGTGCCCCGGTTTCCACTCACAGTCCAAAGACATAGTGGTTTGTAGGTTAATTGGTCATTGTAACATTGTTCTGTGATTAAGCTCGGATTAAGTCAGGGGATTGTGGAGTGGCACGGCTCGAAGGACTGGAAGGGCCTATACCATGCTGTAACTCAATAAATAAATAATAAAATGAAAGAACGAAAGAAAGAAACAGACAAAGAAAAAAAAAGATAGAAAGAAAGAGAAAGGAATAGTGAGTTCATGGTGTCCTTGATGGGAGGAAAAGTTGTGGAACTGGCTAAGTCTACAACTCCCTCTGAAGCCTCTTACAATTCTGTGCATTGGCATTTCCATACCAGACAGTGATAAAACCATTCAGACTGATCTCCATGGTGCATCTATGGAAATTTACTGGAGCCTTTGGTAACATATCAAATCTCCTCGAACTCTTAATAAATTATAGCTGCAGGTGTACTTTTTTTTATGATTGCATCAATATCCATGTAGTTAAAATGTGTCTGTGTGTATTTAGAATGTGCAATACCAACTTCCCCACTACAAAGCAAGTAGGAAAAACAACGGTAATAAATGTGGCCTCACCAGCTCTTCCATTTGCCTTACGATTTTTAAGCAAGATTGATTTCTGACAGCCACTTGGACATTTATCTGCCACAAGGTATTGCAGCAGTCTGCCCGTTGAGGATGGTGCCATCTTGGCAACCGGCTGGCATTGTGCCATTTCCAGAAGCCATTGTTATTTTGTCATGAAGCTCACTGATTAGCCTGAGCTCTGGGCAGCAAACCCATAGAGAAGGACTGAAACCACTTCTGACTGTTGCCTGTGGCTTTCCTGTGACTGTTTCTTTAATTTCCATTCCTCACCTCTCCAAGGCAGCAGCAGGAAGATGCATGTCAGATGATCATGCCATCTCTTGCCTGCGGCCAGCACGCCAACAGTTTCAGATAAACTCTTTCATTAAATCTTGGTTTTGGACTGCTTCCGCTTTGCCCAGATGAGTTTCAATCGTGTCACGAAGAGCCAGCTAAATGCAGATTGTGTTCCAGTGGTATCGAAGCCTTCACGTTCAGAACGGGCTCTTCCTTACGTGACAGCCACAATGAGTACCTAAACTGGATTCACTCTGCAATTCCACCATAAGATTCCTCCTTGCAATACCTGTGCTCACAATTGATGCTGGTGTTAATTGGCATACTCTGTCCTTTCAAGAAACTGGTTTATGAAATGAAAATGGAAGGCGAATTGAGAGGGAAGGGTTCAATTGATCTTAGAGTCAGTTAAATGGTTGGTACAACATAGTGGGCTGAAATGCCTGGACTGTGCTATACGTTCTATATTCTAAGTTCCATGGAAGAGTGGAAACAAGCCAATGTATTTCTGTGACAACCTACAAGAGTATGACATTTCTCTAATAGATGGAACAATGATGGTAGCTGATAGGATGCTGCTGCTCCTGAAGAATTCATTCTGCCTCTAGGACTTGCCAATCTGTCCCTCTGAGGCACCGAAGACCATACTAAAATTCGGATTCAGATTTATATTGATTCACTGCTGGGAATATGGCCCAGCCCATCACAGGTAAAGCCCTTTCCCTCACCCTTGAGCATATTGATATGAAGTGTTGTTGCAGGAAGGCAGCATCCATTGTCAGTGACACTACCAGCTATGGCCATGCTCTCTTCGTACTGTTGCCATCAGGAAGAAGGTACAGGAGCCTCAGGATGCACACTACCAGGGTCAGGAACAGTTATTACCCCTCAACCATCAGGCTCTTGAATCAAAGAGGACAACTTCACTAAACTTCGCTTGCCCCAACATTGAGATGTTCCCAGAACCTATGGACTCACTTTCAAGGACTCTACATCTCACGTTCTCGATATTTGTTGCTTATTAATTTATTATTATTAATTCTTTCATTTTGTATTTCCACATAAGAACATAAGAAATAGGAGCAGGAGTAGACCACCTGGCCCATCAAGCCTGCTCTGCCATTCAATAAGTTCATGGCTGATCTGGCCATGGACTCATCTCCGGCTACCTGCCTTTTCCCCCATAACCTTTAATTCACAAGACAAGACAAAGGAGCAGAAGTAGGCCATTCGGCCCATTGAGTCTGCTCTGCAGCTCCCCCATGAGCTAAACTATTTACCCATCTAGTTCCAATTTCCGGCTTTTTCCCCATTTCTCTTGATACACTGACTAATTAGATACCTGTCAATGTCCTCCTTAAACACCCTCAATGAGCGGGCCTCCACAGCTGTATGTGGCAAAGAATTCCACAAATCCACGACCCTCTGGCTAAAAAAAAATTCTCCTCATCTCTGTTTTAACTGGGTACTCTCTAATTCTAAGACTATGGCCTCTTGTCCTGGACTCACCCACCAAGGGAAACAACCTTTCCACATCTACTCTGTCCAACCCTTTCAACATTCTCCTACTATGCAAAATATCATTCCAACCTTGGCTTAAATATATTTACTGAACTAGTCTCCACTGCTCCATTGGACAAGAATACCACAGATTCACCACACTCTGGGAAAAGCAGTTCTGCCTCATCATCCTAAATCTACTCCCCTGAATCTTGAGGCTATATCTCCTTGTTCTAGTCTCACCTACCAGTGGAAACAACTTTCCTGCCTCTCATATCTTAGAAACCATAGAAACTACAGCACATAAACAGGCCTTTTGGCCCTTCTTGGCTGTGCCAAACCATTTTCTGCCTAGTCCCACTGAACTGCACACGGACCATATCCCTCCATACACCTCCCATCCATGTATCTGTCCAATTTAATCTCAAATGTTAAAAAAGAACCCGCATTTACCACCTCGTCTGGCAGCTCATTCCATACTCCCACCACTCTCTGTGTGAAGAAGCCCCCCCCATGTTCCCTTTAAACTTTCCCCCCTCACCCTTAACCCATGTCCTCTGTTTGTTTTTCTCCCCTCGCCTCAGTAGAAAAAGCCTGCTTGCATTCACTCTATCTATACCCATCATAATTTTATATACCTCTATCAAATCTCCCCTCATTCTTCTACGCTCCAGGGAATAAAGTCCTAACCTATTCAGCCTTTCTCTGTAACTGAGTTTCTCAAGTCCCCGCAACATCCTTGTAAACCTCCTCTGCACTCTTTCAACCTTATTTATATCCTTCCTGTAATTTGGTGACCAAAACTGAACACAATACTCCAGATTGGGCCTCACCAATGCCTTATACAACCTCATCATAACATTCCAGCTCTTATACTCAATACTTTGATTAATAAAGGCTAATGTACCAAAAGCTCTCTTTATGACCCTATCTACCTGTGATGCCACTTTTAGGGAATTTTGTATCTGTATTCCCAGATCCCTCTGTTCTACTGCACTCCCCAGTGCCTTACCATTAACCCTGTGTGTTCTACCTTGGTTTGTCCTTCCAAAGTGCAATACCTCACACTTGTCTGTACTAAACTCCATCTGCCATTTTTCAGCCCATTTTTCCAGCTGGTCCAAGTCCCTCTGCAGGCTCTGAAAACCTTCCTCACTGTCCATTACACCTCCAATCTTCGTATCCTCAGCAAATTTGCTGATCCAATTTACCACATTATCATCCAGATCATTGATATAGATGACAAATAACAATGGACCCAGCACTGATCCCTGTGACACATCACTAGTCACAGGCCTCCACTCAGAGAAGCAATTCTTTACTACCACTCTTTGGCTTCTTCCATTGAACCAATGACTAATCCAATTTACCACCTCTCCATGTATACCTAGCGACTGAATCTTCCTAACTAACCTCCCATGCGGGACCTTGTCAAAGGCCTTACTGAAGTCCATGTAGAAAATATCCACTGCCTTCCCTTCATTCACTTTCCAGGTAACCTCCTCGAAAAACTCCAATAGATTGGTCAAACATGACCTACCACGCACAAAGCCATGTTGACTCTCCCTAATAAGTCCCTGTCTATCCTTAAGAAACTTATAAGAAATACTATAAGAATCCTATAAGAAACATATCTGTTTCTATAAAATCTCCACAGTTTGTTGTTTTCTGCATTCTGGTTGAATACTGAAGTCGGTGAGGTCTTTCATTGATTCTGTTATGGTTATTACTCTATTACTGATTTATTGAGTATGCCCACAAGAAAATGAATTCAGGGTTATATATGGTGACTTGTCTTGTTACATACACCTGTTAGAGTGCATACTGTATGTACTTTGATAATGAATTTACTGTGATCTTCATGTGCATTGAAACCTGCAGTGAAATACACCATTTGCATTAACAGCTAACACAACCTAAGGATGTGCTGGGGGCATCCCAAGTGTTTCCACGTGTTCTGGTGCCAACATCAGAGTCAGAATCAGGTTTATTATCACCGACATGTGTTGTGAAATTTGTTAACTTAGCAGCAGCAGTTCAATGCAATACATAATATAGAAGAAGAAAAATAATAATAAGTAAATAAATCAATGTACAGTATACATATACTGAATAGATTAAAAATAGTGCAAAAAACAGAAATAATATATATTAAAGAAGTGAGGTAGTGTTCATGGGTTCAATGTACATTTAGGAGGGAAGAAGCTGTTCCTAAATCGCTGAGTGTGTGCCTTCAGGCTTCTGTAGAGAAAAGGGCATGCTCTGGGTGCTGGAGGTCTTTAATAATGGAGACTGCCTTTCTGAGACTCCGCTCCCTGAAGATGTCCTGGGTACTTTATTGGCTAGTACCCAAGATGGAGACGACTAAATTTACAACCCACTGCTGCTTCTTTCGGTCCTGTGCAGTAGCTACACCCCCCCCCCCCCACCCCAAAACCAGATAGTGAGGCAGCCTGTCAGAATACTCTCCATGGTAAACAGGAATGGAATTAATAACTTCAATCTTGAAGGACTGACAAAGAAGATAACAGCAGCAGTAAATTTATGTGAAAGAATTTTCTTTTAAATTGTGGTAGCAATAGGATAACAAAACAGAGAGAATATTTCTTTGATGCTGATTTTGAGATAAACATTAGTCAGAACACTGGGAATAGCTCCAATGGTGTACTTGAAATGGTGCCAAAGGATCACTTATGCTCACCTGAGAGAATAGACAGAGCCTCATTTTAATGCTTTAGATGATTAACAGCACTTTTCAAGGGCTCTGCACTCATTTATTGGACTGGTGTGTCTGCCAAGGTGTTTGTACTCAAGGCTCAGAAGTGGAAAATTGAACTCATAATCTGTCATCTGGAAGGTTCTACCAACTAAGGCCTGGCTAACACTACACAAGTTCATGCAATTTACACTACAAATTACAAACTGTAAAGAATTCTGTTTTCCATCCTCACCTCCAACATTTCCCATTGTACAAATATTCGCTTTCAAAGATAATAATCATAGGTCCCTTCATCATCTTGAAGGAAGGCTTGGATTTAGCTGGGTTTTATTAGCAGCTCTGTATGAAAATATTGCCAGGAAGTTCAGCATGAATTCAGAAGTCCCAAACTTACTTGTAAACTTTGAAGTGGCATATAAATGCATAGCAGAAGAATTGGAGCAAGCAGCAGGAATTCAGGTTCTTGGATAATTGGGACCTCTTCTGGGCAGGTGGAACCTGTACAAAAGGGACGGGTTGCACTTGAGTCCAAGAGGACCAATATTCTTGTGGGCAGATGTACTAGAATTGTTTAAGCTAATATGCTAGAGGAATAAGAACAAGGATGAGAGAACAGAGGATAAGCCACCAGGTTTACAAGTAGATGATGGGTGTAACATGAATGTAAGGAAGGACAAGCCAGTGATTGGATACAAATGCAGAGAGAGCAAAGAGTTAAATTGTTCAACTGAGGCAAAATTCAAAAAGGCAAAGAATGCAGGGCTGGAGGTACTGTATTTAAATGTACGTAGCATTCAGAATAAGGTGGACAAACTCATGGCGCAATTAGAGATTGGTTGGTATGACATTGTGGGCATCATTGAGTCGTAGCTGTAAGGAGGTCATAGTTGGGAGCTTAACAGCAAGGAATATACATTGTGTCAAAAGGATGGGCAGGAAGGCATAGGCGGTTGTGTGGCTCTGTTAGTAAAAGTTGGAATTACATCTTTAGAAAGGTGACATAGGATCAAAGAATATTGAATTGTTGTGGATTGAGTTAAGAAATTGCAAGGGTTAAAAAAATTATGGGAATCATATATGGGCTTCCAAATAGAAGCCAAGATGTGGGGTTGAGATTGCTAAAGGACCTGGAAAAGGCATGTGGTAAGGGCATTGACACCATTCTAATGGGGGACCTCAATATGCAAGGGGATTGGAAAATTCAGGTTGGTGTCAAGACAGGCAATTTATTGAATGTCTATGAGATGTGATTTTAGAGCAGCTTGTGCTTGAGCCTACTTAAGGAAAGGCTATCTTAGATTGGGTGTTTGCTGTGTAATAACCCAGATCTTATTAGGGAGCTGAAAGTAAAGGAACTCTTAGGAGGCAGTGATCATAATATGATTGAAATCATTCTGCAATTTGAGTGGGAGAAGCATAACTCACATGTGTCTGTATTGCAATGGAATAAAGGGAATTACAGAGGCATGAGAGAGGAGCTTGCTCAGGTGAATTGGAGGAGGATACCTACGGGATGATGGCAGAGCAGAGGTGGCTGAAGTTTCTGGGAATACTTCTCAAGGTGCAGGATAGATATGTCCCACAGAAGAAGTTCTCCAATAGCAGGAGTGGGCAACTGTGGCTGACAACAGATGTTAAGGACTGCATAAAAGCCCTGGAAAGGACATATATAAGGTAGCAAAAGTGAGGAGGAAGCCTTTGAAATCCAACAAAAGGCAACTGAAAATGCTATAAGAGGGAAAAGATGAAATATGAGGGTAGACTAGCTATTAATATAAAGCAGGATACAAGAATATTTTAAAGTAATATAAAGAATGAAAGGGAGTTGAGAGTTGATATTGGACCACTTTAAAATGATGGTAGTAATGGGGACGAAGAAATGACTGACGAACTTAACGGGTACCTTGCATCCATCTTCACTGTGGAAGACACTAGCAGTGTGCTGGAAGTCCATGAGTGTCAGGGAGCAGGAGTGAGTGCCATTGCAATTACAAAGGAAAAAGTGCTAGGCAAATTCAAAGATCTTAAGTTGGATAAGTCACCTGGGCCAGGTGGACTACATTCCAGAGTCCTGAAAGAGTTTGCTGAACAGATAAAGGATGCATTGGTCTTGATCTTTCAAGAATCACTTGATTCTGGTATGGTTCCAGAGGAATGGACTCTTTGAGAAGAGAGGAAGGCAGAAAGAAGGAAATTATAGGCTAGTTAGTCTAACCCCAGTGGTTGTGAAAATATTGGAGTCTATTATTGAGGATGAGGTTTCAAGGTACTTGGAGACTAATGATAAAATAAGTCAAAGTCAGCATGACAAATCTGTTAGAGTTCTTCGAGGAAGTAACAAGTAGGGTGGACAAAAGAAAGGCAGGGTGTGTCATTTACTTGGATTTTCAGAAGGGGTTTGATAAGGTGCCGCACATAAGGCTGCTTAACAAGATAAATTCTTATAGCGTTACAGGAAAGAAACTGGCATGCATAGTGGAATGGCTGACACATAGGAGGCGGTGTGTGGGAATAAAAGAGACCTTTTCCTGTTGGCTGCCAGTTACTAGTGTTTTTCTTCAGCAGTCAGTATTGGGACCGCTACTTCTCACATTGTTTGTCAATGATTTGGATAATGTGATTGATGGCTTTGTAGCAACATTTATGGACGATAGAACATAGGTGGAGGGGTAGGTAGTGCTGAGGAAACAATGCAATTGCAGCAGGACATACAAATTGGAAGAATGGGCAAAAAAGTGGCAGATGGAATACAGTGTTGGGAAACATATGATAATGCATCTTGGTAAAAGGAACAATAATACAGACTATTATATAAATGGGGAGAAGGTTCAAACATCAGAGGTTCAGAGGGACTTAGGAGCCCTTGTACAAGATTCCCAGAAAGTTAATTTACAGGTTGAGTCTGTGGTAAAGAAGGCAAATGCAATGTTACCATTTATTTCAAGGTTAATAGAATATAAATGCAAGGAGATAATGCTGAGCCTATATAAGACACTAAACAGGCAGCACTTGGAGTATTGTCAACAGTTTTGGGCCCCATATCTCATGTGAAGTCATTGGAGAGACTTCATAGGAAGTTCATGAGGATGATTCAGGGAATGAAGGGGTTAATATATAGAAACATAGAAAACCTACAGCACAATACAGGCCCTTCGGCCCTCAAAGTTGTGCTGAACATGTCCCTACCTTAGAAATTACGAGGTTTACGCATAGCCCTCTATTTTTCTAAGTTCCATGTACCTATCCAAAAGTCTGTTAAAAGACCCTATCGTATCCGCCTCCACCACCATTGCCGGCAACCCATTCCACACATTCACCACCCTGAGTAAAAAACTTACCCCGACATCTCCTCTGTACCTACTCCCCAGTACCATAAAACTGTGTCCTCTTGTGGCAACCATTTCAGCCCTGGGAAAAAGCCTCCGACTGTCCACACGGTCAATGCCTCTCATCATCTTATACACCTCTATCAGGTCCCCTGTCATCCTCCATCGCTCCAAGGAGAAAAGGCCGAGTTCACTCAATTTGTTTTTGTAAGGCATGCTCCCCAATCCAGGAAACATCCTTGTAAATCTGCTCTGCACCCTTTCTATGGCTTCCACATCCTTCCTATAGTGAGGTGACCAGAACTGAGCACAGTACTCCAAGTGGGGTCTGACCAGGGTCCTATATAGCTGCAACATTACCTCTCGGCTCCTAAATTTAATTCCACGATTAATGAAGGCCAATACACCATTTGCCTTCTTAACCATTGAGTCATCCTGCACAGCTGGTTTGAGTGTCCTATGGTCTCGGACCACAAGATTAGATTAGATTAGATTAGATTCAACTTTATTGTCATTGTGCCGAGTACAGATACAAAGCCAATGAAATGCAAACACAAGGAATTCTGCAGATGCTGGAAATTCAAGCAACACACATCAATGTTGCTGGTGAACGCAGCAGGCCAGGCAGCATCTCTAGGAAGAGGTACAGTCGACGTTTCGGGCCGAGACCCTTCATCAGGACTAACTGAAAGAGGAGCTAGTAAGAGATTTGAAAGTGGGAGGGGGAGGGGGAGATCCAAAATGATAGGAGAAGACAGGAGGCCCAGGGAGAAAGAAAAGGGGGAGGGGAGGAAAAAACCCAGAGGATGGCCAAGGGGTATAGTAAGAGGGACAGAGGGATAAAAAGGAGAGAGAGAAAGAATGTGTGTATATAAATAAATAACAGATGGGGTACGAGGGGGAGGTGGGGCATTAGCGGAAGTTTGAGAAGTCAGTGTTCATGCCATCAGGTTGGATGCTACCCAGATGGAATATAAGGTGTTGTTCCTCCAACCTGAGTGTGGCTTCATCTTTACAGTAGAGGAGGCCGTGGATAGACCTATCAGAATGGGAATGGGACGTGGAATTAAAATGTGTGGCCACTGGGAGATCCTGCTTTCTCTGGCGGACAGAGCGTAAGTGTTCAGCGAAACGATCTCCCAGTCTGTGTTGGGTCTCGCCAATATATAGAAGGCCACATCGGGAGCACCGGACGCAGTATATCACCCCAGCCAACTCACAGGTGAAGTGTCGCCTCACCTGGAAGGACTGTCTGGGGCCCTGAATGGTGGCAAGGGAGGAAGTGTAAGGGCATGTGTAACACCTGTGAGTCGGCTGGGGTGATATACTGCGTCCGGTGCTCCCAATGTGGCCTTCTATATATTGGCGAGACCCAATGAGAGGGAACTTGATGACGGTGAGGACAATATGAGTGAGGTTGATGTTCTGGAGCATGTTGATATTAAGATAGAGGAGGTGTTGGAGTTATTAAAATACATTAGGACGGGTAAGTCCCCGGGGCCTGACGGAATATTCTCCAAGCTACTCCACAAGGCGAGGGAAGAGATTGCTGAGCCTCTGGCTAGAATCTTTATGTCTTCGTTGTCTACAGGAATGGTACCGGAAGATTGTAGGGAGGCGAATGTTGTCCCTGAAGCACCTTCAATTACTCCAAAAGACTGAGGTTTGGTAAAATACTGAAAGGCTTTTATTCGCTGTACAATACGACCTCCACAGTGAGTGTCTGCCCCCGGACTGAGGGGGAGGGGCAAGGCGAACACCTTTATACAGGACTCTGTGGGAGGAGCCACAGGGGCAGTCAGCAAAGGGGCGTGTCCAGACAGGTAACCGAGTTACAACATATATACATGGTTTACCACATTCACCCCTCCTTTTTTTAAAAAGGAGTCCCGCGCGGTAAAATGACTGACAATATTTAGAAGAAGTATGTTTACAGGTTAAGTCTATCAGGCGGTCGAGTCCGTCGCTGTGACCTACGTAGCACCGGTGGTGATTGCACCGGCGATGGCGGTTGTGCTGGCTCCGGCCTGACTTCAGGTGCCAGCACGTTAGGGGTCGGTAATCCCTCGTGCATGTGCGTCGCGCCCGGTATGGGAGTGTCGTGTGGTGTCTATATAGGGTTTGGTGTGCACGGTGTCTCATAGGTACATACATTGGTGGGTACGGGGTCAATAGTCACCACGGAGTGTTCAGGGTAGGGGCCCGGAGCTCCTGTGGGTGCCAGGTCGCGGATGGAGACCGTGTCCTCCCGCCCATCAGGTAAAACCACGTAGGCATACTGGGGGTTCGCATGAAGTAAGTGAACCCTCTTGACTATTGGGGAGTATTTATTGCTCCTTGCATGTTTCCGGAGTAGCACTGGCCCCGGGGACGTCAGCCAAGATGGTAGGGTGGTTCCAGTGGTCGATTTTCTGGGAAAAGAAAAGAGCCGCTCATGAGGGGTGGCATTGGTGGCTGTGCATGACAGGGAGCGGATGGAGTGGAGTGCCTCAGGAAGAACCTCCTGCCAGCGGGAGACCAGCAGTTCCTTTGACCTGAGGGCTAAGAGTATGGCTTTCCACACTGTGCCATTCTCCTTCTCTACCTGTCCATTCCCCCGGGGATTATAGCTCGTGGTGTTACTGGTTGCAATTCCCCTAGCCAGTAGATATTGGCGCAGCTCGTCACTCACAAACGAGGACCCTCTGTCACTGTGGATATAGCATGGGTATCCGAGCAGAGTGAAGAGCTTGCGCAGGGCTTTTATAACTGACGAGGTAGTGGTGTCGGGGCAGGGGATGGCGAAGGGGAACCGTGAGTACTCGTCAATTATGTTAAGAAAGTACACATTGCGGTCCGTGGAGGGAAGGGGGCCCTTAAAGTCAACACTCAGTCGCTCAAAGGGGCGGGTGGCCTTGATGAGTGGTGCCTTTTCGGGTCGGTAGAAGTGCGGTTTGCACCCTGCGCAGACTTGGCAGTCCCTGGTCATCATCCTGATCTCCTCAAGGGAGTAAGGCAGGTTCCAGGCTTTCACGAAGTGGAAAATGCGGGTGACTCCCGGGTGGCAAAGGTCTACATGTAGGGCGTATAGCCGGTCGATCTGCGTGCTGGCGCATGTTCCCCGAGATAGGGCATCGGAGGACTCGTTGAGCTTCCCAGGCCTGTACATGATGTCATAGTTGTAGGTGGAGAGTTCGATTCTTCACCTCAGAATTTTATCATTTTTGATTTTGCTCCGCTGCTGATTATTAAACATGAATGCGACTGAGCGCTGGTCAGTTAGCAGGGTGAACCTTTTGCCGGCAAGATAATGCCTCCAGTGCCTTATAGCTTCCACTATGGCCTGGGCCTCTTTCTCTACCGCGGAGTGCCGAATTTCAGGGCCTTGAAGGGTATGGGAGAAGAACGCCACTGGTCTTCCTGCCTGTTGGAGGGTAGCAGCCAGCGCAAAGTCGCAGGCGTCACTCGCTACTTGGAAGGGAATGGCCTCATCCACCGCATGCATTGCTGCTTTGGCAATGTCCCCTTTTATGCGGTTGAAGGCCGCGTGGGCCTTGGCAGAGAGGGGGAATGTGGTGGACTTGACCAGGGGGCGGGCCTTGTCTGCATAGTTAGAGACCCATTGGGCGTAATATGAAAAGAAGCCCAGGCACCTTTTGAGGGCTCTGAGGGTATTGGGAAGAGGGAGTTCCAACAAGGGGCGCATACGGTTGGGGTCAGGGCCAATGACTCCATTCTCCACGACACACCCAAAGATAGCAAGTCGGGTGGTCCCAAATACACACTTGTCTTTGTTATAGGTGAGGTTGAAAGATTTGGCCGCTTGGAGAAATTTTTGGAGGTTTTTGTCGTGATCCTGCTGGTCGTGACCGCAGATGGTGATGTTATCCAGATATGGGAACATGGCCTTCAGTTGGCACTGGTCCACCATCCGGTCCACTGCCCTCTGGAAGACAGATACACCATTCGTGACACCAAAGGGGACGCGCAGGAATTGATAAAGCCTGCCGTCTGCCTCGAAGGCAGTGTAAGGGCGGTCCTCCCGGTGGATGGGGAGCTGATGGTAAGCGGATTTTAGGTCTATGGTCGAGTACACCTTGTACTGTGCTATCTGATTGACCATATCCGCGATGCAGGGTAGAGGGTACGTGTCGAGCTGCGTGAACCTATTGATGGTCTGGCTATAGTCCACGACCATCCTATTCTTCTCCCCGTTCCGAACAACCACCACCTGCGCCCTCCAAGGACTTGTGCTTGCCTCAATGACCCCCTCCCTGAGCAGCCGCTGCACCTCCGACTTAATGAAAGCTCTGTCACCCGCGCAGTACCTCCTGCTTTTAGTTGCCACAGGTTTACAGTCGGGGGTCAGGTTGGCGAACAGCGGTGGGGGAGGGATCCTGAGGGTGGAGAGGCCGCAAGTGGTGTCGGTAGTGTGGCAGTTGGCATGATGTTGGGTGGGATGTGCGGGTTGGTGTGTGTGTGTGGTCAGTAGCGAGGTACATGACATATCTCTACAAAACAGGGGATTTATGACAGTAATTGGCGGGAGGGGCCAATCATACTCCATTGTCACGCTTTTCAGGTGGCTCTGGAAGTCCAACCCCAACAGCACAGGGGCACACAGTTGAGGCAAGACCAGTAACGTAAAGTCCCGATATTCTGTGCCCTGCACCACTAGCGTCGCTACATAACCCCCCCGGATGTCTATTGTATGCGACCTGGAGGTCATGGGGACCCTCCGACTTACCGGCCGTATCATGAGTCCACAATGCTGCACCGTGGCCGGGTGGATAAAACTCTCCGTGCTTCCTGTGTCAAACAGGCAGCTTGTCCTGTGCCCCCCCACCAGGATGTCCATCATCGACCTTGCGAGCTGGTGGGGAGCGCTTTGGTCGAGGGTCACGGAAACCAGGGTGGGGTCGCTGTCTTGGTCCGGCGTGGTGGGGTGCCCCGTGAGCACCCGTTGGTCGTAGGCGGTGGGAGGTGGTGCTGACCAAAATGGCCGCCCTCATGTCTCGCACGTGGTGGTGGCGTGCAGGGAAGATGGCGGCAGGCAAGATGGCGGCCCCCACATCTCGCATGCGGCGCTGCTCGATCCCGCTCGCGGTTTTGACTTACAGACCTTGGCGAAGTGGCCCTTCTTTCCGCAGCTGGAACAGGTAGCTTGTCGGGCCGTGCAGCGTTTCCGGGGGTGCTTCTCCAGTCCGCAGAAGTAGCACTTCGCAGACTCACGACTGGCAGCAGCCGAGGTCGATTCGCCGGCGGGTTGGGGGTCTGCGGCGCCCACGAGGCCATCGGGGGATCGCGTGCCTGGAGAGCCTCGGAGTTATGCAGAGCGGCCTCCAACGTATCAGCCAGCTCGATCGCCGAACTTAGGGTAAGATCGGCTTTTTCCAGCAGCCGCTGACCTGGTTCCCGTGACGAAGGCATCTCTCACTAGGAGCTCTGCATGCTGCGCCGCCGTCAGCTCCTGGCAATTGCAGACCCGCACGAGTGTCTGTAGGGCCCGGACGAACTCAGCACTCGATTCCCCGGGGCGTTGTTGCCGTGTCGCTAAGCGATGCCGAGCATAGACGCTGTTTATCGGCCGCAGGTATTGTCTTTTGAGTGCGTTCATCGCGCCGTCGTAGTTCGGCTGGTCTCTGATTAGCGAATAAATCCGTGGACTGACCCTGGAGAGTAGAACTCTGCGCTTCGCTGCGGGGTCGGTCGCTTTAATATCCTCTAGATACGCTTCGAAGCAGGCCAGCCAGAGTTCGAAAGCGTTTCCAGTGTCAAGCATTTGCGGATCGAGGTCTAATTTTTTTGGTCTCAGGGCCTGTTCCATGTTTTAAAACGTACAGCGAATAAAATTGAAGCACCTTCAATTACTCCAAAAGACTGAGGTTTAGTAAAATACTGAAAGGCTTTTATTCGCTGTACAATACGACCTCCACAGTGAATGTCTGCCCCCGGTCTGAGGGGGAGGGGCAAGGTGAACACCTTTATACAGGATTCTGTGGGAGGAGCCACAGGGGCAGTCAGCAGAGGGGTGTGTCCAGACAGGTAACCGAGTTACATCATATATACATGGTTTACCACAGTCCCCTTGTTCAAAAAAGGTAATAGGGATAGTCCGGGTAATTATAGACCAGTGAGCCTTATGTCTGTGGTGGGAAATCTGTTGGAAAAGATGCTTAGAGATAGGATCTATGGGCATTTAGAGAATCATGGTCTGATCAGGGACAGTCAGCATGGCTTTGTGAAGGGCAGGTCGTGTCTAACAAGCCTGATAGAGTTCTTTGAGGAGGTGACCAGGCATATAGATGAGGGTAGTGCAGTGGATGTAATCTATATGGATTTTAGTAAGGCATTTGACAAGGTTCCACATGGTAGGCTTACTCAGAAAGTCAGAAGGCAAGGGATCTAGGGACGTTTGGCCATGTGGATTCAGAATTGGCTCGCCTGCAGAAGGCAGAGGGTTGTGATGGAGGGAGTACATTCGGATTGGAGGATTGTGACTAGTGGTGTCCCACAAGGTTCGGCTCTGGGTCCTCTACTTCTCGTGATTTTTATTAACGACCTGGATGTGGGGGTAGAAGGGTGGGTTGGCAAGTTTGCAGACGACACAAAGATTGGTGGTGTTGTAGATAGTGTAGAGGATTCTCAAAGATTGCAGAGAGTCATTGATAGGATGCAAAAGTGGGCTGAGAAGTGGCAGATGGAGTTCAACCCAGAGAAGTGTGAGGTGGTACACTTTGGAAGGACAAACTCCAAGGCAGAGTACGAAGTAAATGGCAGGACACTTGGTAGTGTTGAGGAGCAGAGGGATCTGAGGGTACATGTCCACAGATCCCTGAAAGTTGCCTCACAGGTAGATAGGGTAGTTAAGAAAGCTTATGGGGTGTTAGCTTTCATAAGTCGAGGGATAGAGTTTAAGAGTTGCGAGGTAATAATGCAGCTCTATAAAACTCTGGTTAGACCACAATTGGAGTACTGTGTCCAGTTCTGGACGCCTCACTATAGGAAGGATGTGGAAGCATTGGAAAGGGTACAGAGGAGATTTACCAGAATGCTGCCTGGTTTAGAGAGTATGGATTATGATCAGAGATTAAGGGAGCTAGGACTTTACTCTTTGGAGAGAAGGAGGATGAGAGGAGACATGATAGAGGTATACAAGTTATTAAGAGGAATAGATAGAGTGGACAGCCAACGCCTCTTCACCAGGGCATCACTGCTCAATACAAGAGGACATGGCTTTAAGGTAAGGGGTGGGAAGTTCAAGGGGGATATTGGAGGAAGGTTTTTTACTCAGAGAGTGGTTGGTGTATGGAATATGCTGCCTGAGTCAGTGGTGGAGGCAGATACACTAGTGAAATTTAAGAGACTACTAGACAGGTATATGGAGGAATTTAAGGTGGGGGTTATATGGGAGGCAGGGTTTGAAGGTCAGCACAACAATGTGGGCCGAAGGTCCTGTACTGTGCTGTACTATTCTATGTTCTATGTTCTAACAAAGGAGTTGAATTAGCAGCAATGTTTTTGGTAATTGCTTAACTTGTTTTTTTAAAATTTTATTTGAAGAACAGCATGAAATAGGGGCTTCCCTCCTCTGGTTTAATCTTAGCCTAATCACAGGACAACTTATAATGGCCAATTAGCCCACCAACTGGTACTTCTTTGGATTATGGTAGGAAACCAGAGCTCTCAGAGGAAACCCACCTGATTACAGGGAGAATATACAAACCCTTTACAAGTTGTGGCAGGAATTGAATTTGGGTCACCTGTATTGTAAAGTGTTAAGCTAACCACTACACTACTGTGTCGCCTACACTTGAGTGTGTTAGATTTTATTTTAATTATTTTTATTCCCACAAGTCTCGGACAATCTCAACCAGTGATATTAACTCTCCAAATGTAGACAAGGGAAATGTGCTATGTTGATGCATTTCAGTAAGGAGTACAACAGTGGTCCGGCCCTATTCAGAAAAAAATAAGGGCATTCTATCCTCTTTTATTTGTTTGCATTCATAAACAAAGTATTCTTTATGATAGAGAATGTAAATGAGTAACTACTTCATCTGAAAAATGTAGCATATCTTCATAATTGGATCATAAGACCATAAGGCCATAAGACCATAAGATAGAGGACGTTCTGGCAAGATGGCAGCGTGCTCAGATGCACTGGCCTGTCTAGTCTGAGCGGAGGTGTTGTGTCTATTTTAAAAACTGCTGGATATTGAGAACTTCAAGTACTGTAGGTCTCCCCCATCAGCGGAGGAGCTGGAGGAACTGGACTTGATGCAGATCGCGTCGCTGTCTGTTACAGAAAGTCAGTGTGTGAAGCCAATGTGCAGTCTAACAGTGAGTGGCCGTCCTGGGCATTTTTCTTGTGATCATGAGTCCCTGTTTGACCTTGGTAATGCAGAATACTGGTTCATTGGTTTACTGGGGAAGCTGCATGCCTCATTTTTGGTGTGGACCAGGTCTCGTGCCGTAGGGTTGCCTGTTGTGGCATCCTAGAAGAGGAGAAGCCAAAGGCAATGTGGCAGTGCATCTATGTTGGGTTTGGGGTGGCCTCTCCTGTTTTGCTCAGTGGAAGACAAGCTGGATTGCATTTGTCTGCAGACCACTGCGGTCTTGTTCTTGCTGACAATATCCACGCACCACCAATCAACAGGACATGACACTCATGGACTTGGGCTATATTATATTTTTTGAGTGGCTTTTGTTACATGTCAACGTTGCTTGGATTAACCGTAAGCATCATTAAGGTGTGCCTGGATGGGACATGGGATAACGTCATTGAGGTACTCCTGGATGAGGCATGGGGACTGGTGCCATATGACAAATGAGTGTAGGCTTTTTCTATTGAGTTCGGGAGGTTTCTGAAAATTTCTGCAGCTAAGCGATGCAACGGACTGTGAGTTACCAGCAAGAGAGTGAGTTGAGTTGAGTTAGTTGAAGAGTTCACTACAGCAGTGGGCGTTCCCAATATTTCTCCGTGTCCAGAAGGTTGTGATAATTTGTAGCCCACATTGCATATTGGATACGTCACTGTCACTTTGTATGATCCACACTTGGATTTCTGGAGTATTCAGTGGCGACCACTTTTTGTTAATCCAAACATGGATTCAGGTGTGTTACGTGGCGACCACTTGTGTTGAGGAATATTCCGTGATCGTCACCTTGTGATATCCCTACGTGGATTTTGGAACTTGGGCGTCACTTTGTTATCCCCACGTGGACTCTAGTACTTAAGTGACGACCACTCGACTTCTGGAATCTTCCGTGATTGTCACCTTGTTCTCCCTGCGCGGATCCAGTGTGTTAGGTGACGATCACTTGTCCTCTGGAATTTTCCGCGATCATCACCTTGTGTCATCTTAATGTGGATTGATGAACCCTACCTCACAGACAGCTGTACCTGTCTCTGTGGATTCCGGAACCTTCTGGATTGCCATCCTAGGACTCTGTTTGAGTAAGACTTGGGAGGAACTGTTTCCAGACCTCCACAGTTTGTGAGCTAAGATGCATTGCACTGTTAGTTTTTGGTTAGGGGAGCAATTGTTTTAATTGTCTGTATTTTGGGTAGGTATTGAAAATATATTTGTTTAACATTAAAATCTGTGTCAGTGGTCTATGGCTGCTGGTACGTAACATTATGCTTACTGCTGTCTTATATGTGTGATATGTGCCTTGTGTTGTGTATGACTGTTGGTAATGTGGGCACATGGCCAAGTGGTTAAGGCATTGGCTTAGCGACCTGAAGGTCGTGAGTTCGAGCCCCAGCCGAGGCAATGTGTTGTTTCCTTGAGCAAGGCACTTAATCACACAGTGCTCTGCGACGACACCGGTCCTAATGCCCTTCCCTTGGACAACATTGGTGTCGTGGAGAGGGGATGGGTCTTCCATACAACCATGCCCAGGCCTGTGCCTTGGAGAGTGAAGACTTTCCAGGCGCAGATCTATGGTCTCGCAAGACTAACGGGTGCCTCTGTTAATGTCTCTTACACCTTGGCCTTGGAGGAACACTGTTTTGTTTGGCTGTATTCATGGGTACTCATTTGTGATTTGAATGACATTTAAAGTTGAACTTGAACATGAGCAGAATTAGGCCATTCAACTTATTGAGTCTTTTCTGCCATTCCATCATGTCTGATTTATTATCCCGCTCAACCCCATTCTTCTGCATCTTCCTGTAACCTTTGATAAGTTTACTAATCAAGCACCTATCAACCTCCGCTTTAATTATACCCAATGGCTTGGCCTCCACAGCTGACAGTACAATGAATTCCACAGATTCACCACTCTCTGGCTAAAGAAATTCCTCCTCATCTCTGTTCTAAAGGGATGTCTCTCTATACTGAGACTCTGCCCTCTGGTCCTACTCTCCCTCGGATGAGATTAAGAAACTTGAAAGCCAATGTCAAGAAATATCTATTCACACTGAAGTTAATGAAAATGTGAAACTCTCTCCCCAAAGAGACTGAGACTGTCAAATTTCAAAATGGAATTAGATTTTTTTTATTAGACACAAATATTAAGGGTGATGGCAGAAGCATAAAACAAGATAGAAATCAGTTAAGATCAAAATGAACAGCCTCGAGGAGCTGATTGCTTATTTTTCTCCTTTGGTAATATGTTTCTAAAGGTAGCAACATTGTCAGGCCATGCTAATTTTTTCTGTGAGTATATTTTCATTGCATGCAGATATGCCCAATGATTTTCACTTCAATAGAGTATCTTTTTATTTGTTTATTGAGATACAGCTTGGAGTAGGCCCTTCCAGCACTTTGGACCACACCACCTAACAACCTCTGGATTTACTACTAGCCTAATTTAATCGTAATCAAGCATGATTCCAGGAATGAAAGGGTTACCATATAAGGAATGTCTGGCAGCTCTTGGGCTGTATTCCCTGGAGCTCAGGAGAATGAGGGGGGATCTCATAGAAACATTCCGAATGTTAAGAGGCCTGAACAGATTAGATATGCCAAAGTTACCTCCCATGGTAAGGGAGTCTAGGACAAGAGCTCACGACTTCAAGATTGAAGGATGTCCATTTAGAACAGAGATGCAGAGAAATTACTTTAGTCGGAGAGTGGTAAATCTGTGGAATCTGTTGCAACGAGTGGCTGTGGAGGCCAAGTCACTGGGTGCATTTAAGGCAGAGACAGATAGGTTCTCGATTAGTCAGGGCATCATAGGGTATGGGGATGATGGGAAGAATTGGATCAGCCTATGACCGAATGGTAGAGCAGACTTGATGGCTACTTCTGCTCTTACATCTAATGGTTTATGGTCTAATCATGGGACAATTTGCAATGAACAATTAATCCTACCATTTGGTACATCTTTGGACTGTGGGAAGAAACTGGAGCACCCGGAGGAAACCCATGCTTTACAGGGAGAACATACAAACTCCTAACAGGCAGTTGTGGGTGCTCTGGTCTCCTTCGACGGTCCCAAAGAGGTACCGACCGGTCACTGTGAACTGTCCTGTGATTAGGCTGGCCTTACATTGGGGTATTGCTGGGTGATGTGGCTTGAAATGCTCGAAGGGCTTATTCTGCGCTGTATCTCAATAAAATAATAAATAAAATTTTCTGCAGCTCATGTTCTCAGTATTATTTATTTACTATTTTTTTAAAAAATTGCACTATTTATCCCCTTCTTCACATTGGAAATTTGTGAGCCTTTGTAATGTGTCATCATCATCATCATAATGCACCCTATCATATGACGAGGGTGATCATAGACTTGACCATGATTGTTCTTGGCAAATTTTTCTGCAGAAGTGCTTCGCTATTGGCTTCTTCTGGCAGTGTCTTTATAGGATGGGTGACCCCAGCCATTATCAACACTCTTTAGAAACTGTCTGCCTGGCCTCAGTGGTTGCATAAACAGGATTTGCTTATGGCTTCAAGTGACCCTGATCGTTGGGGGTGTGGGGGAGATGCTAATAAGGTGCTACATTCTGCCCAAGGGTGACTTGCAGGCTAGCAGAGGGAAGGAACGCCTGAGACCTCCTTTGGTAGAGACATATCTGCACCCCACCACCCGATTTGTTATATATATAGCGTTTCATAAATTCTATTGTACTTCTTCATTTTCCTGTAAATAGCTGAAAGAAAATGAATCTCAAGGTAGTGTATAGTGATATATATGCATTTTGATAATAATTTTACTTAGAACTTTGAATATGAAGAAAATAGAAATACCTCGTGCAGGCAGATGGAATTAGTTTCATTTGACATCGTGGTTGACATTGTAGGTGGAAGAACCTATTCCAGTGCTATGTTGTTCTATGTTCTGTATAGGTCAAAGAAAGAAGTAAAGAAATTCAAAGCACATTTATTATCAAAATATGCATAGAGTATATAACCCCAAAATTGTCTTCCCACAGATAGCCACGAAACAAAGAAAACCATGGAACTCATTCAAAGAAAAGCATCAAACCCCTAACGCACAGAGGACAGATTGTGCGAATGGCACAGAAGAAAGCAGACGTGAAACACGGAATATATAACAACAGTCAACGAGTCATTGAAATAGTCCAGAAGTATTCCGTTCAGTTCAGTTCAGTTCAGTTCAGTCCAGTGCCACATCATTTGTTGACTGCAGGTCACATAGCCCGTTTGCCACAGTCAAAACCACGCAAAATAGCAACAAAAAAAGAAGCAAGAGGAAAGCAGAAACACATCAGAATGTGAACCACAGAGCCAAAGAAGTAAATGAAGAAACACATAAATAACTGCTTGGATACAAATGGCATTAGAATGTTGAAAGGGTTGGACAGAGTAGATGTGGAAAGGCTGGTTTCTTTGGTGGATGAGTCCAGGACAAGAGGCCACAGTCTTAGAACTAAAGGGTACCCATTTAAAACAGAGATGAGGAGAAATTTTTTTAGCCAGAGGGTCATGGATTTATAGAATTCGTTGCCACATACAGCTGTGGAGGCTCGATCATTGAGGGTGTTTAAGGAGGAGATTGATAGGTATCTAATTAGTCAGGGTATCAAGGGATATGCGGAAAAAGCCGGAAATTGGACCTAGATGGGAGAATAGTTCAGCTCATGGTGGCGTGGCTGAGCAGACTCGATGGGCCGAATGGCCTACTTCTGCTCCTTTGTCTTGTGATCTTGTGATTAGAAATAGTGAGTTTTCAGAAAGAGAAGTCACAATTTTAGTAGTGCTGCACTGCTAAATCTTGATCCCAAGTTAACACTGGGTAAATTAACAAACAATGAGAATAAAAGTCTTAGTAACCTTGAGAATGGGGTGTATTTTACATGAACAATTATGGAATCAAAAACGCAAACACAAGGAAATTATGGAATCATTACTTTTCATATAACAGCAGGCTATGAATGGGAGACGAACAATAAAATTAATGTTCCGTATTTCAGAGGACAGGTTTATATTGCTTTAAAGAGATCCTGGAGAAGATTTGCTGCAAAATCATATAAGCATAGAAATAACAAGGAATAAAAATGAATTCTTTCCTGTACAAACAGGGCCTCCAACAAGTGCAAATTATTTTAAATACCCCATGAATTGGCAGAGAATAATAATGATTAAAAGGTTGTTTACAATGTTGAGTTGCATGGACTGCCTCATTTTGTTCAGCACAGTTCTTAGTAAAATTCTTATAAAATTCAATGACCTATTCAATCCACTTCTGTGTCTCTTCCTCTTCACTTAGTCCATCACTGAACACTATGTCATCAAGACCTAGCCACCGAATGGAGAGAGAACAGCTGTCCATGGCCTTGGCATTCATTGGCCAGGGGAAGTCAGGGGAGGCTGGGTTGGCAAACACCCAGAATCAGGTGGCAGCTATTATTGCTCTCACGGCTGCAGTTTGGAAGCTCACCAATGACAGCCAAAATAAGGTGGCCGCTCTTACTGCCACAATTCAGCAGCCTTCAGGCTGGTCAGTCCTACTCCCAAGACCTCCCACAAACTCCTCTTTAACAGGTTCACCAGCCTCAGCCACTAATGCTCCAAATTCCAGGAGGGCAGCGTCTAAGCCAGAACTGGCTATTGCTCCACCAGGCAGATCCTGCCGCGACCCTGACGGCTCAGGAATTTTATTGCCCAGTGTGATCTGACTTTCCAAGCCCAGCCAGGTTGGTTGGGTGACTATGAGCATCAACTGACTTACATGGTGATTCTCTTAGATGGACTCTCACAGTCAATCCAATGCTCTGCTATGACAAGGTTACCCTCGAGCCGAATATTTCCAACAGTTTGTAGTCAAGTTCAAGAGATCTTCCTGTGGAGGGTTAGGAGGTTGCCCACCGACTCTTGGACCTGGGCCAAGGGAAAGGGACAACGAGGGACTATGCAATACTGTTCCACATGCTTGCAGTTGAGATGAGGTGGAGTGAGAGATCTGTCATAACTGCTTTCCAGTGTGGGCTGAGCACAGGGGTCCAGCATAAGATCTCAGTGTGTGCTGAACAGCACAGCCCGAATGACACAGCCATTCAAACTGACGACCAGGCAACTGAGTGGCGCAGAGAAAGAATGCCCCAAGTTTCCTCCTCGATAGATCACCAGCTGTCTTCACCCTGTCCCTCATCACCCAGTACACAGTCCGCGAGGAGAGCTTATGCAGGCAGAGTGCATCAGGAGGAGTGAGATTGGTGCAGGAGAACAGATTCCTGCCTCTGCTGTACCACTCCAGGACACATCCAAGCACCCAGAGAAAGAGAATACCCATCAGCAGGAAGGGAAGTTCTGATGGGTTGATTGTCCTTGCAAACATCTAATCACATAATGCTTTCAGATTCTTTGTCATGGGGGTCACAGACCCATGAGCCTCAAGCTGTTATTGATGCTTGGGGCAGCCGGGAAACTCATGGATATCTCTTTAGATCAAAGATGGAGAGATCAAACTCAACAATTGAGAGAGAATATGATGTCAAAGTTCTAGATGGTCGCCCTCCGGGCACCAGCAAGATCCACCTTTCCACGGGACCCCTCCAACTTGTGCGAGAAGACAACCCGAGGAGACAGCTCTCCTTCTCTCTCGTGGATTCACCTGAACTGCCGTTGGTGTTTGGCTTTCCCTGGCTATCTCGACAAAATCTATGGATCCATTGGACCTAAAGGTGCTCTAAAATTAGTGACTGGCATGCTTGACTACCTGTCTGGATCCAGCTCAAGCCCCTGTCTGTGTATCCCCTCCAGTGCCAATTGCTAGTGTGGACCTGTCTGGAGTTCCAGCTGAATTTGTAGACTTTCTTGAGATTCTTAGTGAGAAGAAGGCCACTTCTCTACCTCCACAAGGCTATATGACAGTGCCATTGATCTTTTAGCCTGCTCTAGTCTTCCCTGAAGTGGGCTCTTTCCCCTATCTTGTCCTGGCTATGGAAGAATACATCAAGGAGGCCTTGGCATTAGGATTTATACATCCATCTACCTCACTAGCAGTGGTGGACTTCCTGTTTTGTGAGCAAGAATGCAGACAAGCTCTGTCCCTGCATTGATTATTAGCCCATCAACAATATCACGGTAAAGAACCACTACCCTCTTCTGCTTGCCTCAGCATTCAAACATCTCCTGGGAGCAAACTTATTCTCCAAGATAGTTCTGTGCAATGCTTACAACTTGGCCTGCATCCAAGAAGGGGATGATGGGAAGACAGCTCTCAACATCTCCACTATAAATACCTCGTGATGCCTTTTGGTCTGTCCAATGCCCCTGGCCAATCGACCCATCAGAATCTGTTAGTTTTTGCATATTTGAACAACATTCTCATCTATTCCTGCTCTCGCCAAGAAGATGTCCAGTATGTTGGAAGATCCCAGGCAGTTCTTCACGAACAAGCCTTATGCCAGGCCAGAGAAGTGCAAGTTCCACAAAGAGCAAGTGTCATTCTTGGTCTACATCCTAACCCTTTCCAGTGTTCAAATGGAAACTCTTTCCAGTGTTCAAATGGACCCATGTAAAGCTCAGGCAATCACAGACCATCTACAGTCAAACAGTAAGATGCTTCATGGGGTTTACAAACTTCTTTTGCCGCTTCATCAAAAACTTCAGTTCTGTTGCGGCTCCCATAAATGTACTCACCAAGAAGACCTCTGCAGAATTTCTATGGACAAGTAAAGCAGACCAAGCATTCCCAGAACTACAGCAATGCGTCACCACTGCTCCAACATCCAAAGCCATCTCACCCACTCTTTGTCGAGGTTGATGCATCAAATGTTGACATTGGAGCCTCACTCTCCCAGCACTCTCCTGTGGATAATCAGCTGCATCCCTATGCTTTTTGACCCCATCGCTAGACTCCTGCAAAGTGTAACTATGATATTGTGATATTGGGAACCAAGACCTTCTGGCTGTCGATGAAGACTTGGAAGCATGGCGACACTGGTTGGAGGGGGGAGAGCACTCCTTTCTGGTATGGACGGATGACAAGAACTTCTACATTCAGGGCAGCAAAGACTCAACTCCCATCAAGCCCACTGGTCTCTCTTCTTCACTGGGTTTAATTTCACCCTCACCTACCATCCTGGCAGCAAGAATACCAGCGGTCAATGCTCTCTCCCATCAGTTTGACATCTCTGAAGACAACACCAATCCAGATCCCATCCTCCCTCACTTGTTCATAGCTGCTCCGGTGATTTGGGGAACAGAAGCAGAGCTGAGGTCTACCCAACAGTCAGATTCAAGCCTAGGTGGGGGACCTCCCAAACGACTGTGTGTTCTTGCCACTGTGTGCCCCAGAGTGTTAGAGTGAGATCACTCTTCCCATCTGGATAGCCATTCAGTAATTCAACAGAACCTGCAATTAATAAAGAGATGATTTTGATTGCCATCTATGTCCCATGATGTCCATGGTTTTGTCTTTGCCTGTCCCACTTATGCCAGGGCAAGACGTCATATCAGCACTCTACTGGTCTGCACTGCTTGCTGCCAGTGCCTCATTGCCTCTGGTCCTACTTCTCGATGGATTTCATCACTGGTGTGCCTCCATCAGATGGGAACACAATCATTCTGGTAGTTGTGGACGAGTTTTCTAAAATGAGCCGCTTTATTGCTCTCCCCAAAATCCCATCAGACTGTGAGACTGTCACCATCATGGTTCAGCATGCGTTCAGTCAACATGGTTTCCCTCAGGACACCATGTCTGATTGAGGACCACAGTTTACAGCCCATTTTTGAAAGGGTTTCTGTTCTCTTTTGGGAGCCACAGCCTCTCATCAGATTTGCATCCCCAATCTAACAGCCAGACTGTGAGAGTGAATCAGGAGCTGGAGACAACAACCTTGCACTGCCTTGTCTGAACCTGGAACTCACAACTGGTTTCAGGCAGTGTTTGTGCAAAGTAACCTCCAGCTGTCTTCCACTGGCAGTTGGTCCAACACTACAAGCACATATGGAGAAAGGCCAGAGTTCCTCTGCTGCACACTCAGAAACAATATGTCTGGCAGGCTGATCATCTCTGCCAGCAGGTGAGGGCTCTCAAGCCAGGGAAGAAAGTCTGGCTGGTGTCTAGAAATCTTCCTTTGAAAGTTAAGAGCTGCAAATTGATCCCTTGTTAAGATAGATAGATAGATATAGTTTATTAATCCCAAGGGAAATTGGGTTTTGTTACAGCCGCACAAACTAAGAATAGAGTGTAAATATAGCAATACAAAAACCACAAACAATCAAACAACAAAATGCAAACTATGCCAGATGGAAAATAAGTCCAGGACCAGTCTATTGGCTCAGGGTGTCTGACCCTCCACGGGAGGAGCTGCACGTTCGATGGCCACAGGCAGGAACGACCTCCCATGCCGCCCAGTGTTGTATCTCGGTGGAACGTGGCTGAAGTCCAACAGTAAAAAGTTCAATATCTGGTCTACAAACACGTTCCTCGATCGTAATATGACCCGGATTGCACCATCCGTTGTTAACCAGAACAGTACGCACCCGACTCCTTTACACTTACCACTCTCAGTGCACTTCCGGTCATCCGGAACGGTCTGGAAGCCGTCCATGGAGAAGTTTTGATCAGGAATGTCCTCGTGCAGCCCCATTCCTGTGAAGCACGTAACACTGCACTCCCGAAATGTTCTCCGACGCCTGGCTAGCGCCGTGAACTCGCCCACACACACACACACTCACACACGCACACTCACACACACACACACTCACACGCACAGCCGTTCTGATCAATGTTTTTACTTTCTTCTTCTTACTTTTTAACTTGCGTTATTTTTTTGTATTTTTTTTTCACAGTAACACGTCGAAGCTGCACCCTCTCTAACATGCTAGTAGAGAGAGTTTTATTTGGGTTTTTAGCACTGGAATTAGTTACATCCCAACACGCGGGACAGAAGCATGGTCGCATTGTGTATTCCAGGGACCAGCTGTTTGCGCTAATGCCAGCTGGTTTAGCGAGCAGAGCGGCGGACACCTCTACTGAAATCTGGAGGAAAACACACAGAGGATGCAGAGGGGGATCACAAAGTTGAGGAAAGAGGACTGGGTCGAGACAACAGAGACTTATGGAGAAGAGGAGTTTGGTGGGTAATAAAATGGATGAGTTCACGGCGCTAGCCAGACGTCAGAGAACATTTTGGGAGTGCAGGGTTATGTGTTTCACTGGGGACATACCCGATCAAAACTTCTCCATGGACGGCTTCCAGACCGTTCGGGCTGACCGGAAGTGCACTGAGAACGGTAAGCATAAAGGAGTTGGGTGCTTACTGTTCTGGTTAACAACGGATGGTGTAATCCGGGTCATATTGCAATCAAGGAACATGTTTGTAGACCGGATATTGAACTTTTTACTGTTGGACTTCAGCCACATTCCACCGAGATACAACACTGGGCGGCATGGGAGGTCATTCCTGCCTGTGGCCATCGAACTTGCAGCTCCTCCCGTGGAGGGTCAGACACCCTGAACCAATAGACTGGTCCTGGACTTATTTTCCATCTGGCATAGTTTGCATTTTGTTGTTTGATTGTTTGTGGTTTTTGTATTGCAATACTTACGCTCTATTCTTGGGTGGTGCGGCTGTAACGAAACCCAATTTCCCTTGGGATCAGTAAAGTATATTTATTTATCTATCTATCTATCTATCATACACACACTCTGGACAAGAATATTATGAAATTATTATTGTGTTTTCTAGTGGATATCTTTTGGTAAATATTGGCAGTTTTCTTTTCACTATTATCACTAATTTTTGTAAATTTGATTTTTGACACACCTAATAAACATCCTTGTACTAAAGTGCTAAGCGACTCCAGCCAGTTTTGCTTTGGTCATAACCCATATATCTAACATACGGCCCCGAAAAATGTTCTTGGCTTCTAGTCCATGACATCTCAGACAAGTGTCTCATCTTGGACTTCCAGAAGGCACAGACGTCCGGCACCTCAGGAGCTGTGCTGGGCTGGTGTCCCTGTCACAACCATAGACTCTGTCATGGAATTTTGGCACCCTCCCAGGCAGGCAGCCAAACAGGTTCGGTAATCTTGCTCATGGGTATGCATGTTCCAGCCACTTAGTGTTTCGTTGAGGCCATATCTAACTCTCTTCCCCTTGTTTCATTCTTGTCAAGTCTTGGCCAAAGCACAGTGACATCAACACTCCTTGCCTGTCTTTGTCCTTGTTCTGGGAAGGCAGACTACAATTTAGGTTGATACTGTAAAGGAGGGGAATTTATTTGGTATTATGTTGCTGCTTCAGAGCTGTGGGTTTGGCATTAGCTTTCAGCTTGAGAGTTTTAGTTAATGGCCTTGTTGGCCTTGTGTTTATCATTTTGCCTTCTCATTAAAATTCAGTTTGAGGCCATTGTGAGTACGTGCTGTATGTCAGCTATGAAATACTTGAGGGCCAATTGGGTGATGTGCACTTTTATACTGCAATGAAGAACAGAGCCGTGAGTGTGTTCAATGGCACGCATTGAGATGATGGAGGGAAATCCTTTGGTGAGGATGTGAATCAGAGAGAGGCATCAGGTTGCATTAAGGTTGGAGTAAGCATTGGGTAGACAAATGAAGATGTGGTAAAATGTGAAAATAAGTGAGCCTACGAAGTTGGTGGATATGGAGAGTGATGACTGACCTGTAAGCACGTAAACCACTTTTAGAAATGTTGTTTACATCGTACATACATGCTTGTGACTATTTTTGTACTTCTTATTTCATATCAGAATCAGGTTTAATATCACCGGCATATGTCATGAAAATTATTATTAATTTTGCATGAGCAGTACAATGAAATACATGATAAATATAGAAAAGAAATTGAATTACAGCAAATATATACGTGTGTGCGTGTGAAATAGTTAAGTTAAAAGAAGTAGTGCAAAAAAAAACAAATAAATAATAAAAAAATAATGAGGTCGTGTTCATGTGTTCAATGTCCATTCAGAAATTGGATGGCAGAGGGGAAGAAGATATTCCTGAATCACTGAGTGTGTACCTTCAGGCTTCTGTACCTCCTACCTGATAGCAACAGTGTAAAATGAGCATATCCTGGGTGGTGGGGATACTTAATGATGGACGTCGCCTTCCTGAGGCACTGTTCCTTGAAGATGTCTTGGGTACTGCGGAGCAGTACCTTAACCTCTAAATTTATTTTTATATAATTCTTTTATCTATAGAGTTGTTGAATGTTGTGTTTTGTAGCATGTCATGCCATGACCAACGCTCTACAGCAAGTTTCTAATACATGTAAATGTATACGGTGAATAAAGTTGATCCTTGATCCTTGATGTTATAGGTCACACAGTGAGAATGGGATAGGGCAATGATGTATGTAACAAGATAAGGATCAATGTGCAATTTTGTGCACCATTCTGCCCTGGTTAGTTTTTAAAATGTTTTCAGCACAGCATCCATGAGCTGTCAGGGTTTAATTTTTTTTCACACGGGGGTGGATGTGTGGAACGTCCTGCCTGGGGTGGTGTTAGAGGTAGATTCATTAGGGGCATCAAAGAAAATCTTAGAAAGACACTTGGATTAAAGAAAGGTGGAGGGTCATGCAGGAGGGGAAGGTTAAATTGATCTTAGAATAGATTAAAGGTCAGCACAACATTATGGATCAAAGGGTTTGTACTGTGTTTTAAAGTTTAATGTTCTATGCTCTGTGTTGGAAACCTGAAATCAAAATAGAAAATGCCAGAAACCTGCAGCATTTTGGGCAGCATCTTTTCAAAGAAAAACATATCAAGTCAAATTTGTTTGATGAAA
The DNA here is from genome assembly GCF_030028105.1 of Mobula birostris. NCBI lineage: Eukaryota > Metazoa > Chordata > Chondrichthyes > Myliobatiformes > Myliobatidae > Mobula > Mobula birostris. The sequence goes on along the minus strand of NC_092370.1, from coordinate 22,696,725 downwards.
ACTTGTTCGATCTTTGACCTGAAATTTTAACTTTGTCTCTCTTCCACAGATGCTTCCTCACCTTGTGAATGTTTCCAGCATTTTCTGTTTTGATTTCAGGTGACTGAGATCAATCATCCACACTGGGAAATAACTAATAAACAGAAAAGACATCCGGCATAATAAAAATAAATACCATCTTTACTAATATTGTAAAAGCTACCGAGCCAATGAGGCTCACCAATACTGGTTTTGGTACCATTAGATGGACTGTCAATCATCTGTCATATGTTAATGCTGAATTTAGATATAGAAAACATAAATCAGATCTTTGGGAAAATGCTTCCACACAGACTCGGCTGCATGTTTGCTGGCACCACATAGGTTTCTGCTACAGTTGTGACTCCAGGCTCCGAGCAGCTTTTCAATCGTAACACCGTGTTATTTACATAAAATATTATAAAGCGTTAAATGCAAGAAAATTTTTTGTGCACGTAATGGATTCTTTAAAGTTGTTATCAGCTTTAATAGACCTAATAAAGTAATATATTTTATATCTCGCACTGCAGTACTGCTGCAAAACAAAAAATTTTATGGCTTTTGTCAATGAAAATAAACTTGATTCTGCTGTTGATTTTGAGGTATCAATCGGTTGTCTGGAATTCAGAAAATACTTGCTTTGGGCCTGAGATGATTATAGTTTCATCTAATTGGTGAAGAGAGCATAAAATTTGCTTTTATAATAAATGGGGCAGTGTTGTGGTGTATTGGTTAGCACAATGCTTCACAGTACAGGCGACCCAGGTTCAATTCCCACCACTGCCTGTAAGGAGTTTGCACATCCTCCCCATGACTGCATGAGTTTCTTCCAGGTGCTCTGGTTTCCTCCTACAGGCCAAAGATGTGCTGGTTGGTAGGTTAATTGGTCATTGTTAATTGTCCTGTGATTAGGCTAAGATTAGTATCGGGGGAATTGATGGGTGATGTGGCTCGAAGGCAGGAAGGGCCTGCTCCTGTTCACAGCACACCGGCCTAGGTCCCGAGGCACCCAATGCTCCTCCCCCTTCCAGTTCAACACATGGATGAACAACACAGGCTACCTCTTCCTATATCCCCTCCTTGGCCTGCACCTGCCATCCACACTTCCACATCCCAACTGCAATCGTCCTGATCTTCAGCTCCTTCAGCCTCCACCTTCCACCAACTCCCCAGTCATCATGGACTCACCTTCACTACTGAGCAGGTGAGAAGGTCTCTGGGGAAACTCAGACATGGCAAAGCATTGGGACTGGATAGTGAGAACCCCAAGGTCCTGAAGGAGCATGCTGAGCAGCTGCGTGGAGCTCTCCAGTGCATTTTCAGTCTGAGTCTCAGCCTGAAGAGGGTCCCAACTGAGTGGAAAATATCATGTGTGGACCCAGTACCCAAGAAGGGCTGACTGGAAGTCTTAAATGACCACCGTCCAGTGGTCCTGTCCTCACACATCATGAAGACCCTAGAGAGGCTGGTCCTGGCTCATCTCCAACCCCTGGTCAGATCAACCCTCGATTCCTTGTACTTTGCCTACCAGAAATACATTGGAGTCAATGATTGCTGTCATCTACCTGCTGAACAGAGCCTACTCCCATTTGGATAAGCAGGGCAGCATGTTTTTTGATTCCTCAAATGCCTTCAATACCATACAGCCCCTATTGCTGGGGGAAAAGCTCCGTTCAATGCAGGTTGGCACTTCCATTGTATCCTGGATAATGGACTACCTGACTGGCAGACCACAATTTGTGTGGCTTCAGAGCTGTGTGTCAGACATGGCTATAAGCAGCACTGGGGCCCACTGGGAACTGTATTGGCTCCCTTGTATACCCAGTATACCTCAGACTTTAGATATAACACTGAGTCGAGTCGTGCAGAAATTCTCTGATGACTCGGCAATAATCGGATGTATAAAGGGAGAATGGGAGGATAAATGCAGGCCCCAGCTGGAGGACTTGTCAAACGGTACAAGCTGAATCATCTGCAGTACAACATCAATAAACCAAAAGAGATGGTGATGGGCTTTAGGAAGATTAAGCCTGCACTGCTCCCTGTTACTATTGATGCTGAGGACATGGATGTGGTGAAGACGTACAAGTACATGAGGGTGCACCTGGATGACAAACTTGAGCTGAGCACCAACAAAAAGGACGTGTACAAGTAGGGCCAGAGTCACCTCTACTTTTTGAGGAGACTGAGACCTTTTGGAGAATGCATGTTCTACCAGTCTCTTTTTGTCAGTACAATCTTCGATGCGGGGGTATTCTGGGGCAATGGCATTTACACAGGTGATGCCAACAGGCTCAAAAAACTGATTAGAAAGACTGGCTCTGTTATAGGAGTCAAAGTGGACACACTGGAGGCTGTGGTAGAACAGAAGACCCCACGGAAAATCCTGGCGGTTCTGGACAATGTTCCTCACCTTCTTCATGCCACCTTGGCTGAACAGAGGAGCACTTTTATTAATAGACTAAGACAACTGCATTGCTCCAAACAGCGCTATATGACGTCATTTTTACCCTGAGCCATTAGGCTCTATAATCAACCTATAGCCAGGGAAGTGATGACCCCCTTCTGTTAGACTGTTTGAGGTAACTTATCTTTTATTGTTGCTTTCTTCTCTTCTATTATTTATATCTGTGCATTTGAAATGCTACAGTGATACTGTAATTTCCTTTGGAATCAACAAAGTATCTTATCTATCTATCTGTCTTCTACACTGTATCTCCATAAATTAAAAAATAAATACCACTAAATCTTTATTTTAGGCATTTTTCTAATTAGCTAGTCTTTAAGACTATGCTTCAGATTCATATTATCTGTTAAGCATTTGTTTATTTTCTACTGCTGAAACTTGGAAAGTAATTTGCTACTCAAGAACAATGCTGTTTCTGATAATTCTATTATTCTTTTGATTCAAATCATTTAATTTAGTACATAGATTAATGTTAGAGATGAATAAGCTAGTTATTTGATATGAAATCAGAATTTCGGAGATTTAAGAAGATAATCAGGTGGGGTAGAAGGCCAATAATTCTTTTTTGTTGCTGCTTTTGATTTCCAGATAGATTAAAATTAGTTCTAAAAAATTAAAGTTCTCATCTTGTTCATTTGTAAGGAGAATATTTCTGTTACATTGAAGATAACACAAACACAAAATGCCACAACTGCATCAAGTCTAATTTGATTTCTCCTTGAGGATGATCGGACAGTGATGTAAAGACACATGCATAGAGCAGTCATCAACCACAATTCATCAGAAAAGTTAAAATACATGTATGTTTGCAACACGAGGAAATCTGCAGATGCTGGAAATTCAAGCAAAACATGTAAAAAACGCTGATGGCCAGGCAGCATCTATAGGAAGAGGTACAGTCGACCGTTTCGGGCCGAGACCCTCCGTCAGGACTAACTGAAAGAAGAGATAGTAAGAGATTTGAAAGTGGGAGGGAGAGTGGGAAATCAGAAACTATAGGATGAGACAGGAGGGGGAGGGATGGAGCTAAGAGCTGGAAAGTTGATTGGCAGAAGGGATACGAGGCTGGAAAAGGGAGAGGATCATGGGATGGGAGGCCTAGGGGGAAAGAAAGGGGGAGGGGAGCCCAGAGGATGGGCAAGGAGTTATAGTGAGAGGGACAGAGGGAGAAAAAAAAGAGAAAAAAAATAAATAACGGATGGGGTACAAAGGGGAGGTGGGGCATTAACAGAAGTTAGAGAAGTCAATGTTCATGCCATCAGGTTAGAGGCTACCCAGACGGAATATAAGGTGTTGTTCCTCCAACCTGAGTGTGGCTTCATCTCGACAGTAGAGGAGACCGTGGATAGACATATCAGAATGGGAATGGCATGTGGAATTAAAATGTGTGGCCACTGGGAGATCCTGCTTTCTCTGGTGGACAGAATGTAGGTGTTCAGCGAAACGGCCTCCCAGTCTGCGTCGGGTTTCGCCAATGTATAGAAGGCCGCAACGGTAGCACCGGACGCAGTGTATCACCCCAGCCAACTCACAGGTGAAGTGTCGCCTCACCTGGAAGGACTATCTGGGGCCCTGAATGGTAATGAGGGAGGAAGTGTAAGGGCAAGATGTGCTTAGTGGTGGGATCCCGTTGGAGGTGGCGGAAGTTACGGAGAATAATATGTTGGACAAGGAGGCTGGTGGGGTGGTAGGTGGGGACCAGGGGAACCCTATTCCTAGTGGGGTGGCGGGAGGATGGGGTGAGAGCAGATGTGCGTGAAATGGGAAAGGTGCGTTTGAGAGCAGAGTTGATGGTGGAGGAAGGGACACCCCTTTCTTTAAAAAAGGAGGACATCTCCTTCGTCCTGGAATGAAAAGCATCATCCTGAGAGCAGATGCGGCGGAGACGGAGGAATTGCGAGAAGGGAATGGCATTTTTGCAAGAGACAGGGTGGGAAGAGGAATAGTCCAGGTAGCTGTGAGAGTCGGTTGGCTTATAGTAGATATCAGTAGATAAGCTGTCTCCAGATATAGAGACAGAAAGGTCTAGAAAGGGGAGGGAGGTGTCGGAAATGGACCAAGTAAACTTGAGGGCAGGGTGAAAATTGGAGGCAAAGTTAATGAAGTCAACAAGCTCAGCATGTGTGCAGGAAGCAGCGCCAATGCAGTCATCGATGTAGCAAAGGAAAAGTCGGGGACAGATACCTGTATAGGCTTGGAACATGGATTGTTCCACAAAGCCAACAAAAAGGCAGGCATAGCTGGGGCCCATACGGGTGCCCATGGCTACGCCTCTAGTTTGGAGGAAGTGGGAGGACCCAAAAGAGATATTATTAAGAGTAAGGACTAATTCTGCTAGATGGAGGAGAGTGGTGGTAGAGGGGAACTGGTTCGGTCTGAAATCCAAAAAGAAGCAAAGAGCTTTGAGACCTTCCTGGTGGGGGATGGAGGTATTTAGGGACTGGATATCCATGGTGAAAATAAGGTGGTGGGTGCCAGGGAACTTAAAATCATTGAAAAAATTCAGAGTGTGAGAAGTGTCACGAACATAGGTGGGAAGGGATTGAACAAGGGGGGATAAAACCGTGTCGAGATATGAACAGTGTCGCGGTTTGCAACAGATGACCGGGCAATAGCAAAGCACTTTAAAGTGAATCACAAAAAATACAAATTTACACAAAAAATTACTTTAACAGAAGAGATTCTGCAGGATCTGGAAATCCAGAGTATCTCACACAAAATACTGGAGGAACACAGTAGGACAGAAGAGGAGTAAAGAGCTGATGTTTCTTACAGACATTCATAGTAGAGCAAAGAAATCAATGAAAAATATACATAAAGATTGTCAAGAACCCAATGTGCAAAAGAATATAAACTGTGCAAATACAAAAATAAAAATAAATGAATAAATAATACTGATGACATGAGCAGTAGAATCCTTGAAGGGTTCTGCTGAGCAGAAATGATGGCTCTTTATTCCCTTCCATAAATGCTGCCTTACCTGCTTAGTTCTTGCAGCATTTGACCAGGCAACTGAACAATTAGTGTTACTCTAAAATTACTTCACAGGTTTATATAAATACTTTGAAGTAGAGATTGTTTTTAGATATATTCTGTTCCTCTGACATACTCTTCTTTTTCTGTCCTACTTTGAGTAGCTGAATAATTTCTAATTTCTAATTTTTTAGAATAATTTCTAATTTTTTTTTTACACAGGCATTTCACCCAATTGCATTGATGTGACCAATTAGGCTACCATCTTTGGAATATGGGAGGAAACCGGAGACATAGGTAGAAAATATAAACTCCTTACAGACAGTGGCTGACAGGATCAAAAGCTACAGGAAGTGTAAAATTAGTCAGCTCCATCTCGGGTACAAGCCTCTGTAGTATCCAAGACATCTTCAAGGAGCGGTGCCTCAGAAAGGTGGCGTCCATTTTAAGGACCCCCCATTACCCAAGACATGCCCTCTTCTCATTGTTATTGTCAGGAAGGAGGTGAAGAAGCCTGAAGGCACACACTCAGTGATTCAGGAACAGCTTTATCCCCTTTTCCATCCGAATCCTAAATGGACATCGAACCCATGAACACCACCTCACTTTTATTTTTTTCTGTACTATTTTTAACTACTTAATACACATACATATATACTTAGTGCAATTGACCTACTTTTTTTCTATATTATCATGTATTGCATTGTACAGCTGCCACTAAGTTAACAAATTTCACGACATATGCCAGTGAAATTAAACATGATTCTGAATTGAACCCGGGTCGCTCGCGCTGTAGTAGCGTAACGCTAACCACTACGCTCCCGTGCTGCCCCAATTTTGCATCTGAGTTTCCAGAGACAAGCATAAATGGATGAAGTCGGCTCTGCATATTTGCATCTTGAAATTGCATTCAGGATCCTTTGCAAGTCAGTGGACCCTGTTGGCTCTCCTAGCACTCTTGGACATCCCTGCTGCGAAGCATGACAAAATGGCAGCGAATGAGATTGACACAAGTTTGGGATTGGAAGGACTGAATCAATTGAACACTTGAATCCAGTTGAACACTTCTAACTGGTCTGACTAGGTTAAAATCAGCTTTCCGTTTCTGCTCTGTTTAATACTGCCAATATTATGTTACCAACAATGTTTGAATTGACTGGTGCTGTTGCGAACAGCATAGTTAAGGGAGAAGAATGTAATGAATATAACAGCTTACTGAAATGTAACATTGACAGACCATAGATACTTCTCTTCACAGATGGCAGCCAGCTGAGAATATAAAATCAAACTTAATCTACTCCTCATGAAAATGGATGAAGCCACTGATTTTTCTAATCAGTTACATAGTAATAATTGGTGAGTTCTCCCTTAGTATGCTCAGGGTTTGACTGCATTCAAATTAGATAGGTAAAACCGCACTTGCGTACATCAGCTGTGGAGAGTAATCAGAGCTTTTTATATGTGTCAGAGTAGTGGAAAAGACAATTTATTCAGGTTTCAGTAATTCAGGCCCTCTGTGTTCTTGATATTAGGGCTTTAACTTTCTTCTCACATTCAACAGGGAGTACTCTCTGAAGCTGATCATAAACATGAGAGTCTGCAGATCCTGGAAATCCAGAGCGAGCAACACACGCAAAATGCTGGAGGAACTCAACAGGTCAGGCAGCATCTACGGAGAGAAATAAACAGTCGAGACGTTTCAGCCGAGCCCATTCATCAGGACTCTTCACCCTTCATCCTATGAAGGATCATGGCCCAAAACATTATGATTGCTTATTCCTCTCCATAGATGTCGCCTGACCTGCAGAGTTCCTCCAGAATTTTGTATGTGCAATGCTCAGAAGCTGAGCCTACAATGAGAACACATTTAACAGAAAGTAGACCAACATAGAAGGAAACAGGTGGCTGTACTGGAATATAACTTTATGACCCCTCACACATCACAAATGGCCAGGGTCCATATCCGATATCAAATAGGACTTTAAAATAAACTTTTAAAAGCAAGTGTGAGAATCAAGAAATACAGAAGAACTATTCTTAATGGGGCACAAAAGTAATCAAATCAACATGAGCTTGCGCAGATCTCACTGAATCCTCTGGTCTGGCTGTCTACTTGTATAAAATATCCAAAATGAAGTAAAAATCTTGCTGCCTCCAAGCTGGGAATTATTCCAAAAGCATTTGAAAATGTTAGAGTCCAAATTATGGTTGGAGAGAAATCCTTTCACCAGCCTTTCAAATTCTGATAACCCAAAATTTTCCCATCAAAATAACCCTGTGTGATAATTCTCGAAGTGGATGACATTTTCTTGAGAGGACAATTGACCCAATCATCAACCCTGTGGTGAAATCATTTCACATTCCTGCAGCAATCATGCACGATTAACATTAAAATGGAGCCATCAAAAAGGGTTACATCAGTCAACTTTTAAGGATATGATTTTTATTGTATTATAAGGATGAAGTGTTCAGAGCAAATTTAGGATCACCTGTACACTAGGGAACCATTTCTTCCAAGAAAGCACATATACAAGTGGTGTTTGAAATCAGCTAGAGCTAAAATCAGATCAAAAATAAGATCAAAAATAAAACTGAGAAAATTTGCAGATGCTGGAAATTCAGGCAATATACACAAAATTCTGGAGGAAATTTGCAGGTCAACAGAGCTAAAATCTGCTAAAATTAAAGGTTCTCTTTTCTTTGAAATGTAAACTAACATTAAGGGCATCAAAAATTATGGGGAGAAGGCAGGAGATGGGGCAATAACTCAGCCATGATGGAATGATGGAGAAGATTTGATGGGCCAAAAAGCCTAGTTCTGCTCCTGTGTTTTATGGTCTTATGATCTTATGGTCTGAACTGATCGAAGTACAACTAACCTACTGATTCACTGGGAAGGACTGCTTAAGATCCTTGGTGGTCTAAAGGGAGGAAGTTAAACAATAGGTGTCTGCAACGCTCTCACAAACAGGGGGTGGAAGGCCCCAGCGATCCTCTTGGCAAGTTTTACTATCCTCCGCAGAGTTTTGCAGTGTGATGCATTGCTGCCTCCTTACCACACAATGATGCAGCCAGACAGGGCACTCTCAAAAGTGCTCCTGCAGAGAGTTGTTAGAATGAGGGTGGAGGGCCTTGCATGCCTCAGTCTTCTCAGAAAGTGTAGATTGTGGCATGCAGCAAGCGAATCAGCTCCAGCAGTCGCTGGTGAGCCTGCAGCCAGCGGCAACCGAGAGGACTCTGAGGGCGGGGCAGACCTCGACACAGAAGCCGGCGTCGCTTCTGCCCCACAAAGAGCGGGGGTTGCTAGGAGCGGGTACTTAAGCGCACGCCGATTCAAACAGTAAACGGTTCAACCCGACCCTGCTCGAGTCAGTGCCTTGTTTTCACTCGTAGCGTATCAGCGCGACTACATTGGTGACCCCGATGGTCCAATGGCATTTGGACCCAACATGAAAGACTCGGTTCTGCAGAATGCAGTTTCCCTTAAACTGCCAACCTTCTGGACCACCCAACCCCTGGTCTGGTTTGAGCAAGCGGAGGCCCAGTTCCAGGTCAGGCAACTTGTCTCAGATACCACCAGATATTACTACGTGGTGAGTGCCCTCGACCAGGAGACAGCGGGCTGCGTTATCGACTTTCTGCGTCAGCCTCTGGCAACAGACAGGTATAAGGCACTCAAGGCCTTGTTAATCCACACGTTTGGCCTCTCCCGCCGTGAAGTTACTACATATGGATGGCCTGGGCGACCGCACACCATCGGCCCATTGTCCCGACCGCTTGGAGGCGCTGCGTTTTTGACACCTTGCACGGTTTAGCGCACCCTTCCATCCAGGTGACCATCCAGCTGATCACAGACGGGTTTGTGTGGCATGGCCTATGCAAGGAGGTCAGGCACTGGGCCAGGGCATGCAGGCACTGTCAAACCTCCAAAATCCAGAGGCACGAGAGGGTCCTACTGCAACCCTTCCAGCCGACACATAGGAGGTTCGAACATGTCCACGTGGACACCATCGGCCCACTGCCGGTTTCGAGAGGAGCAAGATACCTGTTCACCGTGGTGGGCAGGTTCACGAGGTGGCCGGAAGCTATCCCACTCGCTGACACGGTCATGGAAATATGCGCCAGAGCCCTGATTACCACCTGGGTGGCACGGTCCGGACTCCCAGCCCACGTCACTTCAGACAGGGGTGTGCAGTTCACATCGGCTTTGTGGTCTGCGCTGACACAACTACTTGAAACCCAGCTCCACTGAACGACTGCTTACCACCCGCAGTCTAACGGCCTGGTGGAACGTTTCCACAGACACTTGAAGTCGGCCCTGATGGCACGCCTCCGAGGGCCGGACTGGGGGGACGAACTCCCCTGGGTGCTGCTTGGTATCGCCGCACGGCACCCAAGGAAGACCTGGCCGCATCATCGGCCGAACTGGTTTACAGTGCCCCGCTCACAGTTCCCGGTGAGTTTGTGCCAGCACCCCGTGGCCTGGAGGACACACCTGCTGGACCCTAACTACACTCTGGGAGCGGCTTGGAACACTTGCTGCAGTCCTGACGTCCCACCATGGAACAACTCCCTCTTTCGTGCCCAGGGACCTACAACAGAGCATGTATATTTTCGTGCGCCGAGGCATACACAGACCACCCCTGCAGCGACCAGACGAGGGACCCTACAAGGTGGTGCGCCACAATGGAGTGACCTGGGTTCTCGAGACTTTTACCATTGACCGTCTCAAACCGGCGCATCTGGACCTTTAACGCCCGGTCGCGGTACCACTCCCACGATGTCGAGGCCGGCCACCTAAAAGAAGAGTGTGCGGTCTGCGGGCTCTGCACCTCCTATCACCGGTTCTGGGGTGGGGTGGGGTCATGTGGCGGCTCTACCAGGCAGCAAGCGAACCGGCTCCAGCAGTCGCCGTCGAGCCCGCAGCCAGCGGCAACCGAGAGGACTCTGAGTGCGGAGCAGACCTCGGCCCGGAAGGCGACGTCGCTTCTGCCCCGCAAAGAGCTGGGGTTGCTTAAGCGCGGGCCGATTCAAACAGTAAACGGTTCAACCCGACCCTGTTCAAGTAAGTGTCTTGTTTTCACTCGTAGCATATCAGCGCAGCTACAAGATGCTGCTGTGCCTTCTTGGCTAGTGAGGAGGTGTTGTGGGTCCAGTTAGATCGTCCATTATGTGCACTCCAAGGAAATTTGTGCTCTGCACTTTTTCCATTGCAGAGCCATTGCTGTGCAATGGAGAGTGGTCGACCTGTGCCTTCCTGAAGTCCACAATCATCTCTTTTGTCTTGTTCACTCTGAGACTTAGGGTTGTTGTTCTCGCACCGTTAGACAAGCCTCACAACCTCATCGTTGTTGCCAATGAGGCCGCCAGCCACTGTAGCATCATCAGTGAACTTAATGAAGTGACTTGAGATGAATCTGGCAGTGCAGTTGTGAGTCAGCAGCATGAACAACAGTGGGCTGAGCACACAGACCTGGGGTGGGGGGCACCAGTGCTCAGCGTGATGTAGCTTGAGATGCAGTGTGTTTAATCTTTCACATGCCGATGTCTCTCTGTCGCAGGTAGCATCATGGTCCGCATCAAGTCCAGCTCCTTCAGCTTTTCCACCAACAAGCAACTGGCTGATGGAGTAGTAGCCCTGCAGTATCTTAAGTTCTTAATGTCCAGCAGAGACTTGCGATTGTAAAAAATACACTTAAAAAAGACAATAACACTTTTGGTTGACCCCACAGAAGCCGTCGTGACCGAGTGCGTTGCCATTTTCCCAGACGTTTAAATGACAAAAGGCCATTATTCCCAGAAGATTCAATGGACTTTGTTGAGATGTTTTAGGAGTTCAAAGGCAGAGCTTAGAAAGGACATGAGGTGAGAGAGTTTCATTTTGTCCTTTCCTCTCCCTACTTCTCGACTATTTTTCAGCTTTGTGCTTCCTTAAATACAATCTCTAACTTCTCAAGTTGTATTGCAAAATCCTTAATCTGAAACTGTAACTACATGATTTTCTTCACAGATGTCTCCAGACCTACTGAATATTTCTAACATTTTCAGATTTCCAATATTTTGCGAATGATTTATTACAGTGCATTTACATGTGAATACTGAAGAGAAAAAGGCATAAGCATTTTAATCAGCTGCTAAAAATGTCAGCTGTATCTATATGTCTAGACTCATCAGACGCAATGAGAAAAATGGTGAGACAGTTGAACCTCTATGAAGAATATATCAGCCCTGGAATAATTTCCTGATTCTGAGAGAAAGACACAACCAAAAGCCTCATAGCAACAATTCAACTTAAAATCAGCCGCTGTATCTCTGAGAAAGGTGATCTTGACCTACAGCACTGTCTGAGAGTTTCAGCCATCTTTCATTTTCATGTTGAATCCCACTTGAACATAACACACTACTTTGCTGGTCAATTGCAGTGAACAGATTTTGTACAGATTTTCTCCTGGTTTATAAACGTGCTTATTGTTATTTTCGCTACAGATTGAACCCGAATCAGAATCAGGCTTATTATCACAGACATATGTCATGAAATGTGTTGTTTTTGTGGCAGCAGAACAGTAAAATACATACAAAAAATTACTATGTTATAGGAAGAAATATATTAAAAAAGTAATGCAAAAAGAGAGAAAAATATTGAGTGCTCATGAGCCATTGAAAAATATGATGGCAGAGGGGAAGAAGCTGCTTCTGAAAAGTTGAGTGGGCGCCTTTAGGCTTATATATCTCCTCTCTGAAGGTAGTAATGAAAAGACAACATGTTCTGGATGGTGCTTGATGATGGCCACCTTCTTGAGCCATGGGCTTTTGAAAATGTACGTGATGGTGGGGTGACTAGTGCCCATGATAGAACTGGTTGAGTTTACAACTTGGGCAGCTTTTTCTCATCCTCTGCCCCCGTTGGTGATGCTACCAGTCAGAATGCTCTCAACTGTACATCGCAGAAACTTTCTAAAGTCTCTTGTGCCTTACCAAATGTCCTCATGCTCCTAATGAAGTATAGCTACTGGCATAATTGCATCAATATTAGATTAGATTCAACTTTATTGTCATTGTGCCAAGTACAGATACAAAGCCAATGAAATGCAGTTAGTGTCTGACCAGAAATGCAAAGAATAGTGTTATTTACAAAATAACTGCAAATAAAAAGTAAGTGCTACAGCACACAAATATCCAGAACGAGGGGTCACAGTTTGAGGATAAAGGGGAAGCCTTTTAGGACCGAGATTAGGAAAAACTTCTTCACACAGAGAGTGGTGAATCTGTGGAATTCTCTGCCATAGGAAACAGTTGAGGCCAGTTCATTGGCTATATTTAAGAGGGAGTTAGATATGGCCCTTGTGGCTAAAGGGATCAGGGGGTATGGAGGGAAGGCTGGTACAGGGTTCTGAGTTGGATGCAGAGCCATGATCATAGTGAATGGCGGTGCAGGCTCGAAGGGCCGAATGGCCTACTCCTGCACCTATTTTCTATGTTTCTGTGTTTTTAAAAGTACTGAGACAGTACAATATAGGTGCAATACTGCTTAGCGCTGTGATATGAGGTTCAGCAGGATCATAGCCTCAGGGAAGAAGCTCTTCCTGTGCCTGCTTGTGCAGGAGCAGAGGCTCCTATAGCCACTACCGGTTGGGAGGAGAGTAAAAAGTCCATGGTTAGAGTCCAAAACCTCTTGAGCTGAAGCCTGATCACTCCAACACAGTCCCACTGCAACAATGGGTGCTCCCAAATGGCCACTTGGCTTACACCTTCTTTGTTTTTATTGGCTCAAGTAAGACTCACTCCAGATGAGACTTGCTGTTTTCAAATGGCTCCCACTCTGCAAGATGTTGCTCTCTCACTCACTACTTCCAACAATGACACTAGTACTGTATTAAGTGATTATATAACAGTTTAAGTGCTGCCAAGCAGAGCTAATGTAGACACAGTAAGCAGATTATTTAAGTTGGACTGTAACCATTGATAGAGCACTAAAAAGAGTGGTAAAGTTAACAAGTCTGGAGTGAAGAAAGGTGACGGAACAGAATCATAGTCAGGTCAGTGTGGACATGGTGGAGGATTACAAATACCTGGGGATACGAATTGACAATAAACTGGACTGGTCAAAGAACACTGAGGCTGACTACATGAAGGGTCAGAGCTGACTCTATTTCCTGAGGAGACTGAGGTCCTTTAACATCTGCCAGATGATGCTGAGGATGTTCTACGAGCCTGTGGGTGGCCAGTGCGAACATGTTTGCTGTTGTGTGCTGGGGCAGCAGGCTGAGAGTAGCAGACACCAATAGAATCACAAACTCATTTGTAAGGCCAGTGATGTTGTAGGGATGGAACTGGACTCTCTGACGGTGGTGTCTGAAAAGAGGATGCTGTCCAAGTTGCATGCCATCTTGGACAATGTCTCCCATCCACTACATAATGTACTGGTTGGGCACAGGAGTACATTCAGCCAGAGACTCATTCCACCGAGATGCAGCACAGAGCGTCATAGGAAGTCATTCCTGCCTGTGGCCATCAAACTTTACCGCTCCTCCCTTGGAGGGTCAGACACCCTGAGCCAATAGGCTGGTCCTGGACTTATTTCCTAGCATAATTTACATATTACTATTTAACTATTTATGGTTTTATTACTATTTATTATTTGTGGTGCAACTGTAACGAAAAACCAATTTCCTCCAGGATCAGTAAACTATGACTATGACTATAACTATAATATTAGCAGCTGAGATTCATCACATTAAGTTTTATATTGATAACAGATAGAATATGGAAATGTTGGCCTAATTGATGACAATTAGAATAGATAAATGATAGAGAAATGATAAATAATAAAGAGAAAAGAGATTAAAAAAAATTAAAACTAACAACTGGGAAAGCTGTCATGAATATGCAAGCTTCCCCAGTTATAATGGAGGCTGTGTTAATGTATGTACAGTACTCATTTCCTGAGGTAGACCAATCATAGAAACATTTCAATGAGATTGCTTACTTTACTTACTTGGGCTTAACTCCCAATGGAGCATAGACCATCGATGACCTTCCATTTTCATCATGCTCTGAAGTTGATGGTATGATTGGAGTTCATCAGTGATTCTGTAGTCTGTTGCATCCACTGTACAGGGGATTGGCCTGTGTCCGTTCAGCAGTACCCTGTTGGCCGGCCTTACCCATTTCCACCTCACATGATGAGGATGTAGGATTGGACTTTCAGAGGTAATGCGATGGCTTAGATAATCATGCTTGACTAATCTATTGGAGTTTTTCGAGGATGTAACCAGGAAGATAGACGCCAGAGATCCAGTGGATGTGGTGTACCTTGACTTTCAGAAGGCATTTGATAAGGTACCACATAGGAGATTGGTGGGTAAAATCAGAGCTCATGGCATTGCGGGGAGGATATTGACATGGATAGAAAACTGGTTGGCAGATAGAAAGCAAAGGGTAGCAGTGAATGGGTGTTTCTCGGAATGGCAGGTGGTGACTAGTGGGGTGCCACAGGGCTCGGTATTGGGACCATAGCTGTTTACGATTTACGTTAATGATTTAGAGGAAGGCATTGTGAATAACATCAGTAAGTTTGCTGATGATACTAAGCTGGGTGGCAGTGTTGCATGTGATGAGGATGTTAGGAGAATTCAAGGTGACTTGCTTAGGCTGGGTGAGTGGGCAGAAACTTGGCAGATGGCGTTTAATGTGAATAAGTGTGAGGTTATTCACTTTGGGAGCAAGAACAGGAAGGCAGATTATTATCTGAACGGTGTGGAGTTAGGTAAGGGAAAAATACAAGGAGATCTAGGAGTACTTGTTCATCAGTCTCTGAAGGTGAATGAGCAAGTGCAGCAGGCAGTGAAGAAGGCTAATGGAATGCTGGCCTTTATTACAAAGGGAATTGAGTACAAAAGCAAGGAAATATTTTTGCATTTGTACAGGGCCCTGGTGAGACCACACCTGGAGTATTGTGTGCAGTTTTGGTCTCCAGGGTTAAGGAAGGACATCCTGGCTGTGGAGGAGGTGCAGCGTAGGTTCACTAGGTTAATTCCTGGGATGTCTGGACTGTCTTACGCAGAGAGGTTAGAGAGACTAGGCTTGTACACGCTGGAATTAAGGAGATTGAGGGGGGATCTGATTGAGACATATAAGATTATTAAGGGATTGGACAAGATAGAGGCAGGAAATATGTTCCAGATGCTGGGAGAGTCCAATACCAGAGGGCATGGTTTAAGAATAAGGGGTAGGTCATTTAGGACAGAGTTGAGGAGGAACTACTTCTCCCAGAGAGTTGTGGAGGTGTGGAATGCGCTGCCTCAGAAGGAAGTGGAGGCCAATTCTCTGAATGCTTTCAAGAAGGAGCTAGATAGGTATCTTATGGATAGGGGAATCAAGGGTTATGGGGACAAAGCAGGAACCGGGTATTGATAGTAGATGATCAGCCATGATCTCAGAATGGCGGTGCAGGCTCGAAGGGCCGAATGGTCTACTTCTGCACCTATTGCCTATTGTCTATTGTAAGTAATGTTTTATTGCTCTTTGAATTTATGTTATTTGATCCAGTTAATGGGAAACTCAACAGATGAAGAGTCGCCAAGGTCAGGAAAGGTCAGTATAAAAGTAAGTACTTCTTTAGAATTGATTGCAGCCCATGGCAGGGATACTCCCCCATCCAAATTCATCAGTCCTATGTGCATCCATTTCAAGGATTAAACCAGCTTTCTCCCACACCCTAATCCCTTCCCTCCACCAATTCATGACACTCTTCCTTTCCAATCCAATCTCTGCCTTTGCTTCCAGCATCCACCAATGTCTGACTTTCATAATTCTGTCAAGTTCAGGACATTACCTGATGTTGTCGATCTTCTTGGATGATCAACCAGCTCCTCAACTTGACAGCACATTTGACAAAAAAATCCAGCAGAAAATCTACTAAATTTGGCAGAATTTCTGGGAAAATCATGCCTCCAAGTCCCTTTCCCTAATCCCATCCTGTTCTATCATGCTGACTCACTTCTGGGATGAAAAGTGGTCAACATGCATTATGGTTACCTGTGAATGGTGGCAGGCAGACAGTGAACATTTGTCAAAATCACCAAAAAAAATTGTAGCAATCTTTTGTCCAGTTGTTAAAATTGTTCCTGTCTGTGAACATGCTGAACAGCACATATTTTGGACCAAGGCAGTAAATGGGTAGGTAGGTACGGGAGGGGAATGGTGGAACAACAATGTATTTACAATTAAATAATAAAGGCATCCGTTAGTCTTGCGAAACCATGGATCTGCGCTCTCCAGGGTGCAGGCCTGGGCAAGCTTGTATGGAAGACCAGCAATTGCCCATGCTGCAAGTCTCCCCTCTCCACGACACCAATGTTGTCCAAGGGAAGGGCATTAGGGCCCATACAGCTCAACACCGGTGTCGTCGCAGAGCAATGTGTGATTAAGTGCCTTGCTCAAGGACACAACACATTCCCTTGGCTGGGGCTTGAACTCACAACCTTCAGGTAGCTTGTCCAATGCCTTAACCACTTGGCCACGTGCTCACTACAATTAATTAATTCTAAGTAAAGAAAATCACAGCTGATGATAAATTGGGACAGAAACTTCTTTCTTTGTCATCACCCTCTTCACAAGGAAAGACGCTGTGGATAACTAACTATTCTACATCTCTTCAAAACTTGGTGCCTGTTTCCAGCAGCTTTGCTGAGTGAAGAAGCAATCTGTTATCATTTGCCCAGGGCTCAGTTTAAAATCAAATCAGATTTCAACAACACACAAAAAAATTAAGGAGGACTCTGTCAGATTAGGAAGATACAATTTAAGGTAACATTCATTTAGCTTGGAGCAGCAAAAGAGGAAATAAGCTTACTGCCCCATGCTGACTCCTGTACTGCTTGGCTTCTTCAGATGGGAGAAGTTCAATTCTCACCCCATAAAAACAAATGATACTGATAGAATAAATTCACTTGATGGATTGAATAGATTATTTTTCCAATATTCATGCCACACTTCTATAACTAATTTTTGTTTCAGCTAGACTGGTAGACTTTAACTTTTGTATTAAAGTTAAAAGTAATTTTTGTGTTAACTTTCCAGAATTTCTTTGCACTTCAAATATTTGTCCTTTTAATTCCCTTTTCCAGCTTCCCAACAATTATGACCTAGTTAAATTTTCATGTCCACAAAAGCCAAAGAAAAGGATGTGTTCATTTTGTACCTTTAAGTTAACTTTACTCGCAAATAAATGACTTTCTAATTCAGGAAATGTGGCAAGCAAACTTATGCTTTGCAAGCTACCATAAATAGCAATAATAATAAGACAGTTCGTTTCAGTAATGCAAATAAGGAAAAAATATCGCTGAGGCCATTGTGTCTTCAGGTCAATGTCATGGGCTCTACTGCATCCAAAAAAGAGTCATGTCTTGGTTTAGACCCACTGCATTTCCTCTGCACAGCTCTGATCTCTGATGCAAAATGAACACATGGAAGAGGGCACATTTTTTGCTTATTTATTTATTTACTTTCCTTGTTTTTCTGCAGTGCCTGCATTTTTATTGCTCCTGAACTGAAGGATTAGCTAAAGAGTCAACCACATTCCCTGCTCTAGAATCATACAATTATCAGGTCAATTAAGTGCAACAAATTTCTTTCGGTGAACCAGATGTGAACCAATAGTTTCACAATTCCCACGATTGAGACAAAGTCTTTTTAAAACTCCCAATTTGTCCAATTATTTATTTTAGATGCCGTGGTTGCCATGACATTTAAATTTCATTTCTCTGGATCGCTGGCTGGTAGTCTAGTAAACTTATTCACAATGATGCTCTGCTTATGCTGCTAAGAATGTCTTCTGAGGTCAGGAGACTTCCACCTGTAATTCTTTAGTCATAGTCATATTTTATTGATCCCGGGGGAAATTGGTTTTCATTAGTTGCACCATAAATTATTAAATAGTAATAAAACCATAAATAGTTAAACAGTAATATGTAAATTATGCCAGGAAATAAGTCCAGGACCAGCCTATTGGCTCAGCGTGTCTGACCCTCCAAGGAGTTGTAAATTTTGATGGCCACAGGCAGGAATGACTTCCTATGACACTCTGTGTTGCATCTCGGTGGAGTGAGTCTCTGGTTGAATGTACTCCTGTGCCCAACCAGTACATTATGTAATGGATGGGAGACATTGTCCAATGATCCTGGCCCCACATCCTTTTGACCAGATGCAAGTGCCTGTAGATCTATTCAAATGAAATTAAGAACCTTTTCTTTGTTTCAGAGATGATAACTTACTGCTTTTATCAACAGATTTCATACTCAAGTTTGCCAAAAAATGGAAAAGTGATTCTTACCATTCAAAATTCCAAAGAGATATGGATTAGGATTAGTGAGTTGTGGGCAGGTCTATTTAGAGGAAAATATGTGTCTTCTCCTGCTTTTTGAAGTAATAACTCACTGCTTTTATCAAACAATTTCATAATTTTTTTTGCTAAAAAATGGAAAACTGATCTTTACCATTCAAAATTCAGAAGTCATAAGGGTTAGGGTTAGTGAGTTGTGAGCATTCTATGTTGGTACCAAAGTTGTGGTGACACTTGTGGCCTGCCCAGCACAATTCTCACTGATCTGATTTGTCGTAACAACACAGTTCATTGTATGTTTTGATGTTTCAACGTACATGTGAAATATAAAGCTAATCTTTAAGATCTTTAAGGTCTTTACCTTGTGTTTCTAAAGGTAAATTTTGATATATTGCACTTCTATATCAATAGGTGTCAGTGTTGCTCTATAAATATGTCATTGGTGTGTGCCAAAATATAGGGAATCGATATCGCCAGACATTAATGCTGTTATATAAATCTGATTAACACATAAATGATGTACCATGACTCACTGTTTTACCTTTCAATACCTACGAGGAGAAATAAAGCAAGGAAATATAGCCATGCCTGTATTTAAGTGGGCTGAGATGTGCATATATGAGAGACAAGCAGTGAAATTAGAATGATTTATGTACAAAGCTCCATTGGATTTTGCTTTGTTAGAATAAAATTTTTTTAGTTGGTTTCTAAAGTAGCTTTGGTTTAATGTATCTTACAAATATTACCATTAAGGGAGTACAAAGTAGCATATAATCAGAAGCAAAATGACATTAACAATTTAGTCAAAGGAACACTTCTATTTTGACTCTATAGTATTTCATATTATAGGATCTTGGGGTCAAAGTTGCCATGCAAGTTGATAGAGTTGTTAAGAAGGTATTCAGTGTTCTGGCATTCATCCATCGGGGGATTGAGATGAAGAACCACGAGGTACTGTTGTAGCTTGCTAGACCACACTTGGAATATTGTGCTCATTTCTGGTCACCTCATTATAGGAAGGATACGGAAACTTTGGAGATGGTGCGGAGGATATTTACCAGGGTGCTGCCTGGATTAGAGGGCATGTCTTACAAGTATAGGTTGAGTGAGCTTGGGGTTTTCTGTCTGGATCAAATGAATATGAGAGGTAACTTGATAGAGGTGTACAAGATGAATAGGGGCATTGATCCAGAGACATTTTCCTAGGGTGGAGGTATGAGGGGGTATAATTTTAACCTTATTGGAGGAACGTATAGAGGGGAAGTTAGAAGGGAAATAAGTCTTTTACATAGCGAGCTGTAGGTGCGTAGAATGCCTTGCAAGGCAGAGGTGGTGGTACAGGCAGTTTAGCGGCATTTAAGAAACTCGTATATAGACAGATGAGTGATAGAATAAGGGAGGGCAATGTAGCAGGGAAGGGTTAGAGTGATCTAAGAGTAGGCTAAAAGTTTGGCACAACATAGTGGGCTGAAGGGCCTGTATTGTGCTGTAATGTTCTATCTTCATTAAAATATGACTTCTCTGATTTTATAAGATTTTCTAAACATTTAGCACAATCATATAAACAACAAACATAATCGTAATAACATAATTATAGAAAATGTTATATTATTATAACAATGTAATAATTTCTATTGCATAACTCATGACATAAAGTGACAGCTAATGAGCTGTTCACTGTGACTTGGTTTTGCCTGATTCCTGGAGCTGCCACTGAGAACTGTGTCAGTGTTAGAGTGTCAGCCTTGCTTAATTGTCAACACTTCCACAGATGTCTGAAGGTTGTGTGGTAAGTACTAACACAGGATTTAAGTACTACGCACGTTCTATGTTCTCAATCTCTTCCGAGGATTATCATCTTGTTGCGGTATAGAGTTCCTAAGATCCCAAGAGTGATGACATCCATTAGAGTCCTGGGAGGGTCAGCCATATTGGCACGGTCAAGGGGAGGTTTCAGACAGAGTGATCCAACCAAGACTTCATTAGTGGAGCTGGAAGAAGATGATGACATGTCACAATGGCAATAAAGGCAGATGGAGGCTGGAGCAGAGAGGGGCCTCCAGTCATCCTGTGTTGCATGCCACTGGACGCCAACCCTGATCTGTCAAGGATCATGTGGTGGCCGCCAGTGCATCAGTTTCCTTACATTAAGCAAAGTCATATACTGGTGCTTTCCATTAAGGGGATCCATCCTAATGAATATGTGGATCCCAGATCGACCTGAGAATCCTTCAATGGACATCCCTGTGGAGAACATCGTACTCAACTCAAGTGATCACACTACTATGTTCTGTTACCTGTGGATACTTAAGATGGCAAAGGTCTGCACATCTTCTGGTAATTTAGTCATAGTCATACTTTATTGATTCCAAGGGAAATTAGGTTTCGTTACAGTTGCACCGACCAAGAATAGAGTATAGATGGTGCATTTTAAAGATTTTAGGGACTATTTGAGGAAGAATAGAGATGTTAGAATTTATTAAACTGACATACATGGTGGAATTTGATATTTGTGGCATAGCATAGTGCAAGACATAACAAAATTACTATAAGATACAATATAAAAAAGTGCAAAAGAAGAAAAGTGAGTTAGTGTTCATGATTTCATGGATCATTCAGAATCTGATGGCAGAGGGGAAGAAGCTGTTCCTAAAACGTTGAAGATGGGTCTTCAGGTTCCTGTACCTCCTACCTGATTGCGGCAATGAGATGAGTGCAAGTGCTGGATGCTGAAGGCCCTTAATGATGCATGATGCCTTCTTGACACACTGCCTTTGAAAGGTGTTGGGGAGGATTATGCCCATGCTGGAGCTGGCTAGGTCTACATCCCTCTGAGGACTCTTGAGTCAATCTTCAAACAAAACTTATGTAAGCAGGTGAATTGATCTTTGTACAAAGTATCTACTATTGCTTGTGTAAGAGCAGTCTGGTCATAAATACAAGGTACTAATTTCAGATCCTACTCCGGAGTCTTGAACGCAAACATCCAGTTTGTTACTCTGGTGCAGTGTTTCTGTTTCCAAGAGTTCAAATGTCTAATACCAGAGGGCAAGCATTGAAGGTGAAAGGGGGTAGGTTCAAGGGGGATGTGAGGGGTCAGTTTTTTACTCACCCTCATGGATGCCTGGAATGTGCTGCCCGGTGTGGTGGTAGAGGCAAATGCATTAGAAGCTTTGAAGAGATGTTTTGGATAGGCACATGAATGTTAGGAAGATGGGGAGATATGGACATTGTGTAGGTAGGAGAGATTAGTGTCTAGGTGTTTTTCGCTGGTTCAGTGCGATATTGTGGGCCAATTGGCCTGTTCCTGTGCTGTACTCTTCGATGTTTTATGAATGCGAAAACGGCAG
Organism: Mobula birostris; assembly: GCF_030028105.1. Classification (NCBI taxonomy): domain Eukaryota; kingdom Metazoa; phylum Chordata; class Chondrichthyes; order Myliobatiformes; family Myliobatidae; genus Mobula; species Mobula birostris. The sequence goes on along the minus strand of NC_092370.1, from coordinate 22,674,575 downwards.
AGTGGTTGTTAATTTGATGAGACTCTAAACTTGCTCACTTGGGAGGATTAAGAAGACCCATGTAAATTCTTTGGAAGAATAGCAGAGGAATCACTCCACATACATTTATATGTCAGTCAAACTCACTAAAACAGATTATCTGTTCATTCAAGATTGCTGTGTAGAAACTGACTGCCATGTTTTTTTCCTTGCAGCACTGAATACAGTCAAGATGTCTTTAGAACATGTCCTGTAAGGAATGCGAGGGGTGCTGTGAAATGCAATTATTTTTTTCTCTGCATGTTGGACATAGTTCAGTGTAAGACAATTGTCATGTTACTTCAATACCTACCATTTACTTCCATACAAAGATTCTGCAATATTCTGAGAGAGGCAATAAAGTTCCCGGTGGTCGATTTTGCATGAAAAGTCACACTGAGGCTCCGCTCTTAAAATAGTACGGATGACATGAAGGTAAGTGTATTATTGCCCAAAGTCTTGGATTTTTGCAATGGCTGGGATAAGGTACAAAGAAGAGAAAATCTGCAGGTGCTGGAAATCCAAGCCGCACACAATATGCTGGAAGAACTCCACAGGCCAAGCAACATCTGTGGAAAGGAGTTGACATTTCGCGCCGAGACTCTTCATCAGGACTGGAAAAAAAGATGAGAAGTTAGAGCTAGAAGGTGGAGAGAGGGGAGGAAGAAGTACAAGGTGGCAGGGGATAGGTGAAGGAGGGAGAGGGACTCCAAGAGACTCTCAGGTGAAGTATTGCCTCACCTGCAAGGACTGTTTGGGGCCCTAAGTGGTAATGAGGGAGGAGGTTAGGGGCATTGAAAGGAGGCCTAAAGAGGAATAGGTGCAAAGGAATTGAATTTACTGAGGAGGGTGGAACACTGTTGAGGGGCTGACCAGGTGATCATGGCATCTGAAATGAAATCACCTGGCACTCCCAATAGCTTCCCGTATACCATCTCAGCTGTGGATGACTGTAGGTCCTCATTTGAAGCAGTCCTGAGCCCCAGCAGGACACGAGAGACAATCACGCCAGCACTTTTCGGTCAGGAAGCCCCTAGCCTTTAAGGAGCGGAGAAACCACTCGCGTAGGCCATTGGACTGCGGGTGATATGCCATGGTGCAAAGTAGCCTTACACCGAGGTTCTGGGACATCGCAGCCCAGAGGTCTGATGTGAATTGAGAACCGCAGTCTGAGGAAATAGCAGATGGGGTCCCATATAGCGTGACTCAGGAGCTGATGAATGCCTGAGCCATGTCTGCGGCCATGTCGATGCTCGAGGGATTAGTTCTGGCCGCCTGGTGAAACCGCAGGAGGGGAGAAAGAGGATCAGTAAGGTTCACGTTAACATGTTCAAACCGTCACACAGGCATCTCAAAAGGTACCATTGATTAATTTTCGCCCACTGGTATTCCACACATGCTGCAGTCCAATCACACACATCCTTTCTGAGGCTGTACTAAACCAATTTCAGTGAGGCCTTGTATGGAGTCGAAAATAGTCCATCTCCAGTTTTGTGGGCATGATGGGGCAAGGGTGACTGGTTGAGACAGCACACAAGAGGGAAATCCCAGCTTTTCTGAACTTAATGCCAGTCAATCGCAGACCCGTAACTGCTGTTCGGTAAGCCTGGACCTCTGGGTCAGTAACTTGGTCGGCTGCTATGCCTGCATAGTCAACCCCTACGTGTACGGCCTCAACAGTTGGCCGTGAGAGACAATTAGAGAAGGCACTATTTTTCCCCTTGATAGGTTGTATATAAGAACATAAGAAATAGGAGCAGGAGTGGGCCATCTGGTCCATTGAGCCTGCTCCACCATTCAATTAGATCATGGCTGATCTGGACATGGACTCACCTCCACCTACCTGCCTTTTCCCCATAACCCTTAATTCCCCTACTATGCAAAAATCTGTCTAACTTTCTCTTAGGTATATTTACTGAGGTAGCCTCCACTGTTTCATTGGGCAGAGAATTCCACAGATTCACCACCCTCTGGGAAAAGCAGTTCCTCCTCATCTCCATCCTAAATCTACTCCCCCAAATCTTGAGACTATGTCCCTTGGTTCTAGTCTCACCTACAAGTGGAGACAACTTTCCTGCCTCTATCTTATCTATACCTTCCATAATTTGATATGTTTCTATAAGATCTCCTCTCATTCTTCTGAATTCCAGCAAGTCCAGTCCCAGGCGACTCAATCTCTCCTCATAGTCTGATACTTTGGCCATTGTGTATATGAGAGGTTTGTAGTCAATGAACACTGTGAAATGGCGACCCTCTAGAAGGAAACAAAAATGACAAACCGATAAGCTTACGGTCAAACGTGCTGTACTTCCTTCCAGCGAGACGGAGCAGTCAGCTGAAGTAGGCAAGCAGCTGCCTCACGCCTCTGACCAACTGTTTGTGCGTGGTCTGAGGCATCAGTAGTAAAGGCTATGGGTGCATTGCAGAGCAGGTGCGCCAGTAGGGTTGCATTATAAAGAGCTCATTTTGTATCATCAGATGCCTTGATCATGTCCACTCACCAGTCAAGTACTCGATTAGGGGTATTGCATTTAAGTGCACTATACAGGGGAAGCATAAGTTTAGCTGTTCAAGGAATGAAGCAGTGATAGAAATTCACCCTGTAGCTTTTTTGGTAATGAGGGGTGGTGAGAAATCCATAACAGTGGCTACCTTTGATGTAAGGGGTTTTTGCACCTTCTGCAGAGAGGTGATGGCCGAGAAAGTCAATGGTTGACAACCCAAACTGGCATTTAGAAGGGTTAATAATCAACCTGCATTGGCTTAAGCACTGGAAGATTGTGCGGAGATGAGATGCGTGTTCAGATTAGGACACACTGGTGACTAGTGTGTCATCCAGATAAAAGCAAAAAAAAAAAAATCTAAGTCTTTTGATACGGAGCCTATCAATACTTGGAAAGTTTGTGTTGTATTTTTCAATGCAAATGGCATGCACAGAAACTCGCAAGCCCAAACAGAGTTATCACAGCAGTTTGGGAATGTCAGGCACATAGGTACCTGATGATAGCCCCTAACTAGATTGACTTTGAGAAAAACTAACTTTTTGACTAAAAGAGCCGAAAAGTCTTGGATGTGTGGGACTTGGTAATGATTGGGGGTGGTGGCCTCATTGAGATGTCGGTAATCACCACATCAGTGGCAACTACCATCGGACTACCATAGTGATCATATGAAAAGGTGAAGCCGGGGTATTTCAACGAGTGTACAATGCCGAGTCTTTCCATGTTGGCAAACTCATCCTTCGCAGTTGCCATCTTCTCTGGGTCCAGTCCACGCGCGTGGAGGAGCAGGTAATGACCCACAGACCTTGACATCCACAAGCCAGTAGTTCTTAAGATCAACCAACAGTCATTCAGCACACAGGAAATCTGCACCGAGCAGTGGTCTAACCACCTTAGCTAGGACAAAGTCCCATGTGTAACGCCGCCCACTGAAGCAGAGTGTCACCTGTCGTGATGCGTAAGTCTGGATCTTGCTGCCACTGGCCGCCCCCACCGTGGTTTTATCATCAATCGGTGATGCCGGTAGCACTGTCACTTGAGCACCCGTGTCACCCTGAAAGGTGCAGTAGGCGGCCCTGGCAGCTGGTACACACGGTGCTCACAGACCTCTGATGTCCCTGTTGTTGAAGCTGCAAGGTGGTCAGAACTTCCTGGCGAAGTGAACATGGTAAAGCACAGGCCTGACGTAGCAGGTTTCGCAGCCACGGGCATCTTTCTGTCGAGGGCCTAGCTGACTGGGCTTATTGAGGTAGAGAAAGGAGGAGAAATGATGCACTGCTGTCCGGCTGAGTTTAGACAATCAGCCATTTTAGCAAGCTCCCTATAGTCCATCATAGGCGCATTAGCAAGGGCTATGTGAATTTGCTCAAGCATATGCTGCATGAAGAATCCTTTAAAAATAAAACAAGGATGGTGATTTCCCAGGAGAGACAGCATGTGGTTCATTAGCTCTGATGGCCTAGCATCACTGAGACCTGGTGAAGAAAGTAACTGTTTGCTGTGCTTAGACTCCAATAGTCCAGAAGTCTGTAAAAGGTGAGTTTTCAGTGATAAGTGATTATCGTGTTCTGGTTCGTGTTCAAGCAGACTCACCACTCTTGAAACAATGGAATTGCTGAGCGACGATACCACGCACTAGAACCTGTTGTCGCCTGCGGAGATCTCTCACAGAGCAAGCTGGGCCTCAGCTTGTGCAAAGCAAGCAAAGGCGTTTTGCTCCCAAAACTCCGTCAGTTTCAAAGCGACTGCGGGGCCAAAATGTTTAATAACTCAGGAATTGTCCAAGATCATTGGGATCACCAATGTAGATTTTCGCAAGTAAAACAAAGTGAGGAGTTTTATGTTAAATGAAACCCGTACCCATTTTTTACTGAACTCCAAAACCTAAGCACAAAAGCGAGCTAAAAATCCTTGCATAACAACATTATCATGTCAGACCAGCCTCTTAAAGTGAAGCCTCCTACTCAATGTTGGCGGTTGAGATTTATGCACATTTCGACCAATCACGTTACCCCACACTACCTCTCCCTAGACACCCCATATATCCCATACATAATTTCAGAGTTAAAGCAGGCATACCAGTAATAGTGTATACTCTCGATGTGCAGAAGTAAAACTGGAATTGGAGAGATTAAAATTAATGGTTAATAACTTTCAATGTTTGCATGATTTGTGTTGGCATTTTGATTTTACATTGAGTTTAATGATGGGAAAGCTCGTGTCAGTTGGAGTGCTGTGAACACTTAGGGGAATTCAGATCCAGATTCATTTTTATTTATCACATGTGCATCATAACAAACGATGAAATGCGTCATTTGCATTAGCAACCAGCACAACCTAAGAGGATAGACTGCAAGTGTTGCCACACGTTTTGAAGCCAGCAGAGCATATCCACAATGCTAGGCAGAACCACACACAGAACACAGCAAAACGGAACAGAACAAACAACAAAGCCACAACAGCAAGACAAGCCTCTTTCTTCCCACCTATCCACACAGAGAGTCCTTCATCTCCAGGACAGGCTTTGAGTGGAGTCACGGTCATCGGGCCTCTGTCTTCCCCAATGGACTTCAGATTCATAGGCCCTGTTCCTAAAATTAACCTGAACCCTAACCCTCCTCTCTGTCTGCAAAACCCTCCCTACAAACTTAAAAAGTAACTAAATCTGAGCTTGTTACGACACACACCTGCTTGTGCCACTCTCTGGCATTTAGATGCTCTAACTCTCCAGAGTACAGATAGTTGGTGTAGTTCCTTTAAAGATTCAGGCTCACCCTGCTAATTGGTGACCATGTTTTGGCAGCAGGATTTTAATATCTAAAGAGTACCTGAACTGAGATTTGGTGCTCAATCATCAGCGCTATGTGGAATCTCATCTAGTGTCTAGTTTAGCACCCTGTTCTCGTTTCAGTCTCGTACCATGTCTTGATTGTAGTCTTGGACACCACCACTTAGATCCTAACCATCCTCACCTAAATCTCTTGTGACAAAGCTACAACCCTGATGGAGACCACAGCTTGGTGCTAACTTGACCAGAAGCCACACCCAGGTTGGAGGAACAACACCTTATATTCCGTCTGGGTAGCCTCCAACCTGATGGCATGAACATTGACTTCTCAAACTTCCGCTAATGCCCCACCTCCCCCTTGTACCCCATCTGTTATTTATTTATATACACACATTTTTTTCTCTCTCTCTCCTTTTTCTCCCTCTGTCCCTCTCACTATACCGCTTGCCCATCCTCTGGGTTTTCCCCCCTCCCCCTTTTCTTTCTCCCTGGGCCTCTTGTCCCATGATCCTCTCGTATCCCTTTTGCCAATCAACTGTCCAGCTCTTGGCTCCATCCCTCCCCCTCCTGTCTTCTCCTATCATTTTGGATCTCCCCCTCCCCCTCCCCCTCCCACTTTCAAATTGCTTACTAGCTCTTTCAGTTAGTCCTGATGAAGGGTCTCGGCCTGAAACGTCGACTGTACCTCTTCCTAGAGATGCTGCCTGGCCTGCTGCGTTCACCAGCAACTTTGATGTGTGTTGCCAGAATTGACTGGAATCAGCTATTACTTATCATTTGCTTCACTGACACATGTGGGGAAAGCACATCACTAAATTTTCAGCTGGCCTGCATTTTAGCCCAGAGAATTGGCAGAGGCTGTAAGGTGATGGAGAAGATGATCTTGCATGGTTACTACCAGAGCCCTGAGCCAAACACTTCATAAAGCAATTATTTTGATGCATTCATCTCTGCTTCTAAATTTCACATTCATTGACAGCAATGAAATACAATTGTGGAAGAGAAGCCTGTTGAAATCCCTCCACTCCTTTCCTATCCAAGAACTTGTCTGAATGACTTTTAAATGTCATAATAGTATTTGCCACCACTACTACCTCCTGTAGCTCAAAATATTCAAAGATTCAAAGTACACTTATTATTAAAGAATATATAAATTATACACCTTGAGATTTGCTTGCCTACAGGCAGCCACAAAACAAGAAATCAATAGAACCCAATTTTAAAAAAAGACCAAAACCCCTGCATAAAGAAAAAGGTAAAAAACACACACACACCATGCAAACAATACGAGCAAGTGACAGCATTCCGAACCAGATTGAATCTTTAGGTCTGGTCCCCAGAGAAAATGGAGTAGGTCCAAACTCATTCCAAATTTTCACCAGACTCCTTTCCTGGGAAAAATATTTTGACAACCTATTTATTTTTGTGCCTCATAAGGCTTTGTAAGCAACTATCAGCTCACATCTCAGCACCTTACATTCCAATGAGAGTACACACACCCTATCCAAACACTCCGCTAACGACATTCTGCCTTCTCCCTGATTTTCCCATTTCCCACACGGCACTGAAGCCAGTTTATTGTCTACCAGTGTTTTAACGTAGATAAATAAATAATTGTTTTGACAAACAGGTACAAATTGCTGACACTAATGAGATAGGGAGATGGAGGAAGCAAAGCTAACATCGGGAGCTTAATGGAACAGAACCTGACAGTGGGTATCCGTGTAGCTTTCCTCTTCCCTGATTTTACTGTGTGCTGCACGAAGCCAGCAATAATTGTGCTGCTGACTGGCTGCCTCCCCATCAGGGGTACTGAAAACTGCATTATTTAAAGCCACGAGGAAGGGAGAGAAAAAGAGAGTGAGAAAGGGAAAGAGAACCAGGGAATGTATTAGCCGTTGGTCTTCAAAATGACAGATATGGCAATAAATCAGTGCTGTTCACTAATTGATATCACAATCTGCCAGCTTTGCATATTAACTGCACACATGCTAATGGAAGGACAAACCAAGGTAGAACATACAGGGTTAATGGTAAGGCACTGAGGAGTGCAGTGGAACAGAGGGATCTGGGAATACAGATACAAAATTCCCTAAAAGTGGCGTCACAGGTAGATAGGGTTGTAAAGAGAGCTTTTGGTACGTTGGCCTTTATTAATCAAAGTATTGAGTATAAGAGCTGGAATGTTATGATGAGGTTGTATAAGGCATTGGTGAGGCCGAATCTGGAGTATTGTGTTCAGTTTTGGTCACCAAATTATAGGAAGGATATAAATAAGGTTGAAAGAGTGCAGAGAAGGTTTACAAGGATGTTGCCGGGACTTGAGAAACTCAGTTACAGAGAAAGGTTGAATAGGTTAGGACTTTATTCCCTGGAGTGTAGAAGAATGAGGGGAGATTTGATAGAGGTACATAAAATTATGATGGGTATAGATAGAGTGAATGCAAGCAGGCTTTTTCCACTGAGGCAAAGGGAGAAAAAAAACAGAGGACATGGGTTAAGGGTGAGGGGGGAAAAGTTTAAAGGGAACATTAGGGGGGGGCTTCTTCACACAGACAGTGGTGGGAGTACGGAATGAGCTGCCAGACGAGGTGGTAAATGCGGGTTCTTTTTTAACATTTAAGAATAAATTGGACAGATACATGGATGAGAGGTGTATGGAGGGATATAGTCCGTGTGCAGGTCAGTGGGACTAGGCAGATAATGGTTCGGCACAGCCAAGAAGGGCCAAAAGGCCTGTTTCTGTGCTGTAGTTTTTCTATAGTTTCTATGATTCAACAATATGGCATGTGGTGTGACTTGTGCTATAAATGTGAATGTGAATTGGATTCCATATCAGAATCCATTCAGCATTCTCAACGTCCCTATAATAGGTACAACAGAGGTCAGTGATCGGTTCAGAAAAATGGAAGTTGTATTAACTAGCCAAAGGTGAATCAATTTCTTAGTGGTTTCATTTTCACAGGTATCAAATTATTAATCTTTAAATAATCAGAATCAGAATCCTTTACTATCGCCAAGTATGTGGACACATACAGGGAATTTGATGCCGGTTTCCCTGAGCTCTCGCTGTACAGAATCAAAAAGCAAACAAAACAATAGTGCAAATAATCATGAACTATATACAGTGAGGTATACCTGTGTATGCACAGCTGGACTTGGTTTATAATAGACTAAAATTCAAGTGTTCATAAGACTGATGGCATACGGAAAGAAACTGTTCTTGTACCTATTTGTCCTGGCATAATTCCACTTTCTCAAGTTATTGCTCTTTTTTTCTGCTTGAATATTATTTGATTATTACTCCTGGAACTGAGTGCACTCTTAATCCCATAATGAAACCATTATCAGCATAATCTGATTTTGCATTTGTAATTTTACCCAATATGTAGTTGGTTTAAAAAATGAGCAAATGCATGAGACAATCAAGCAGAGTCAGCATGGTTTTATGAAAGGGAAATTGGTTTCACCAATTTATTAGAGTGGCTTCAAGGATATAATAAATAGTATTTATAAAAATGATGCAGTTCATATAGGGTGCTTGGATTTCCAGAAAGCATTTCATTAAGTGCTACATCAAAGACTATTGCACAAGATATGGACACATATGACTGGAGGAGGTATGTTTCCATGGATAGAGGAATGATTATTTAACAGAAAATAGTCATTATAAAAGGGTCATTTTTGTATTGGCAATCATTAGGTAAAGGAAAGCCTCAGGGATTAATTCTAGTCCTTCGATTATTTATAATCAATGTTAATAACATGGATGAAGGAACCAAATCCTCTGCAGCCACATTTGACACAAAGATAGATGGGCTAGTATGCTGTGAGGGTACAGTAAGAAGTAATTAGGCAAGCTGATAAGATTTTGGCCTTTGTTTCAAGGGAAGGATTGATGCAACTTTATAGATTTCAGGTGAAGCAACACCTGGAGGACGATGTTCTGCAAGCAGTGTGAAGGAAATTCACTGTTAATTTTAGGGACGAAAGGGTTGATGTATGAAGGAAGTTTGAGCAGATTGGGTCCATAATCACTGGGGTTTAAAGAATGTGATGTGATCTTGAGGAGACATAGGATGAATGATGATAGCATGATCCTCTAAGTCAGGATATCTTGAAACAGGTGCAAAAAGCTTCAGAAGAAAGGGGTCACTTACTTAAAGCAAGGATGAGGGAAAATTTAGTTTCTCAAAGGTCATGACTCTTTGAATTCCCCGTTTTCTGAGAGCTATGAAGGGAGAACTATTAAAAATATCCTAGGAGAGTTTGACAGATTTTTAAGCTTCATGGAATGTGTCTGGGAAATGGGTGTTGAAGTCAAGATTGGATCATTGATGACCCTGATAAATGATAGAACAGGCTTGTTCTATCATTGTTCCGAAACTTTAACAAACTCCTATAGATGTATAGTGGAGAGGGTATTGACTGGCAGCCTGGTATGGAACCACCAATGTCCTTGTCCTGAAAAGGCAACATAAGTTAATGGATATGGCCCAGTCCATCATGGGTAAGTCCTTGCCACCATTGAGCACATCTACATGAAGTGTTGTCGCAGGAAAGCAGCATCAATTGTCAGTGCCCCCCTCCACCCAGGTCATGCTCTCTTGCTGCTGCCAAGAGTCTCAGGACTCACACCAACAGGTTCAGAAAAAGGTACTACCCCTCAACCATTGGTCTCTTGAACTCAACTTCACTTGTCCCATCGTTGCAATGTTTCCACATCCTATGGACTCACTTTCAAAGGTTCTCAATATTATGAGGTGGCCTGCAGGAAAGAAGTCATCTCTCTGACACAGTGGTGTCAAGAAAACAACCTCTCCCTCAATGTTGCAAGAACAAAGGAGCTGGTTGTGGATTACATGAGGAATGGAGACAGGCTAACCCCTATTGACATCAATGGATCTGGATTTGAGAGGGTGAACATCTTCAAGTTCCTCGGCATCCACATCACCGAGGACCTCACGCGCCTGTACACACCAGCTGTGTGGTAAAAAAGGCACAACAGCGCCTCTTTCACCTCAGACGGTTGAGGAAGTTTGGTATGGCCCCCAAATCCTAAGAACTTTCTACAGGGGTACAATTGAGAGCATCCTGACTGGCTGCATCACTGCCTGGTATGGGAACTGTACCTCCCTTAATCGCAGGACTCTGCAGAGAGTGGTGCGGACAGCCCAGCGCATCTGTAGTTGTGAACTTCCCATGATTCAGGACATTTACAAGGGCAGGTGTGTAAAAAGGGCCCGTAGGATCATTGGGGACTCAAGCCATCCCAACCACAATGTATCCCAGCTGCTACCATCAGGGAAACAGTACTGCAGCATAGAAGTCAGGACCAACAGGCTCCGGGACAGCTTCTTCCACCAGGCCATCAGACTGATGAACTCACGCTGATTTAAATGTACTCTATGTTACATTGACTGTTCTATTTATTATAAATTACTATGATTGCACATTTAGATGGAGACATAACGTATAGAATTTTACTCCTCATGTAAGTGAAGGATGTAAGAAATAAAGTCAATTCAATTATTTATTTACTTTTATCGTTTCTTCTTTTTACATATGCACAATGTGTTGCTTTCTGCACTCTGGTTGAATGCCCTAGTGGGGTGTTCTTTCATTGATTCTGTTATAGTTATTATTCTATAGATTTGTTGAGTATGTCGACAAGAAAATTAATCTCGGGGTTGTGTATGTACTTTGATAATAAAGCTTACTTTGAACTTTCTGATCTTTGTGGATTTAAATAACCTTTTCCTGCTGCTCTCTTTTATGTATTTAGGATTGCTAAAACACAGGAAAAATATAAACAAGTGGATTTTACAATTGTTACCAGTGCAAAAAAGGGAAGGGAAATAATTCAGAATTTTGTTTTTGCAATATCCCATTCTGAAATGCTGTTGCTTTTAAATATCCATTTTAATTAGAATGATAATGAAATATTATCATTGACTAAGTCAAAATAGGCACAAGGTATCAAGAAATCCTTTTGGGAACATTAGGTTTGACTGTAATAGACAAAACAGATGCAGATTTATTAGTTCAGCAGGAGTCAACCGAAGAACAATTCCTTCAGGAAGAATAATTGAAGCATTTTTTACCACCTCTGACTATTTGCATGATCACTTCAGATGAATTAGAATGAGTTAACTCACTTAGTTTGGCTGGACTTTGTTAGAGAGTTTTCTGAGCCTCTGCAGATTGCTTGTTTTCTACAAGGACCTGCCAGAAGTTCCAGATGTAGTTTCAGTGATTTTCCATGTCATCTTGTCTGTAGCTGATGCAGCAAATTAAAAAGCATTTAGGATTATACACATCTTAAATGACTACAAACAATTACGTGTGCAAATCTCTTCCTTGTTTGTTGAAATGTTATCATTATGTCAACTATATTGTATTATCCCACCGTGAATAACAATGGACTATCATTTATTATTTTCTTAAATGCAAGTTTAGATGGGTCAGGTTTTGACTGGTGAATCATGGAAGCTTCTTAAATCAATTTGTAGATAGTTCAAGAATAGGAGGGGCTGTACTGGTGTTAGTTAATCAGCATAGCCAGATGACTGACAATGATAGTCAATGAACAGAGTAGGAACAGTGACAACAACTCCTTAAATTTTAAGATAGCTATAAATAAGGATGAATATGGACATTGTGGGAGGGTATTAAACTGGATCAGGGCAAATTACTAAAGCATTAGGCAGGAACTGGGGAGAATTAACTGTGAGCAGCTGTTTTTGAGCAAGTCCACATCTGACATGAGGCTGTTTAAAGATCAATTGCACAGAGTACAGGACAGGTATGTTCCAATTAGAAGGAAGGACAAGGATGGCAAGGTAAGAGAGCCTTCAAAGTGGAGAGAGGTGATGAATTTAGTCAAGAAGAAAAGGAAAGGCTTGTGAAGTTTAGGAAGCTAGAATCAGAGCATCTGTGGATTATAAAGAAGCCAGAAAAGAACTCAAGAAGGGAAACTCACGAGGGGTCATGAAACATCCTTGGTGATGACGGTTATCCTAACTGGTGGCAGTAGGCACAACTGGCACCTAAGATGGCTCTCCATGGGGAGAGGGTTGGTAGCCATGAAGCACTTCAAAGGGTGACATACCTGTTGCAGAGAGGAGGTGTGTAGGTTATGGGACAACTTGACCCAGAGCTGATATTTCTTCCATGTGGAAGGGTTAGAGGCAGCGAAGCATTGCAAAAGCTTCTCCATTGCTGATTGCCTCTTTCTGACTGTCCATCGGTCTGTGGATGATAGCCAGGGGACAAACTCACTGAGGTGCTGAGGAGGGAGCAGAAGGCTTGCTGGAAGTGGGAGACAAAATCTGGGCCCCAGTATCTTGGGGGAGGCTATGGAAGTGAGGAGCATTTTGGAAAGCTGGGTCCGCCAACACACCGTCTGCTTGAAACTTTGAGAGTGCAACAAAGTGGGCTTTCTTGGAGAACCAGTCCACCACATTCATGATCACCATAGCCACATCAGAAGGTGGCAACCTGTGATGAAATCAGTGGTTGTCAAGGGCCTGGCCGAGGCTGCAGGAGCCCAGAGGGCCACTGGTTGGAGGAATTGTACAGGCACATTGACGGCAGGCAGCAACAAACTGATGTACATCTGCAATCATGGTGGACCACCAGAACAGGCATCACAGACAATCCAGAGCCTGTCATGTGTCTGGACGGCCAGAGAGTGGTGAAGACTTGACCCACTGGAATACGTCAGAGCACATGACCGTTGGCATGTCTATGGTCTTGAGGTCATTGAAGAAGATGAGGACGTTGCTGAGGTAGAAGAACACATACCTGTGTAGCATGACTCAGAGGATTGCATGAATGAAGGCCTGGGAAATGGCTAGACTGTTTCAAAATCAGAAGGGCATCACCAAGCATTCACAGTGGCCAGTGGATGTAATGAACACCATCTTCCATTCATCCCTCGGTGGATACAGTTCTAGTTGAAAGTGCTCTGTCAATCCAGTTTGGTGAAGATCTTGGCCCCATGGAGATATTCAAATGTGCTATCCATCAAGGGAAGAGGGTAGCAGTTCTTAATGATGATTTTGTTGAGTCCATGAAAGTCAATGCAGGGATGAATACCCTCATCTTTCTTCTTGACAAAGAAGAATCCTGCAACAGCTTGGCACTGAAATGGTCAAGTGACACAGTGCTGTAGTGCTTCGGCGATGTAGTTATTCGTGGCTTGGGTCATTGAAGGAGAGAACAGGTGACTTCGGGGATGGGGAGGAGATCAATTGTGTGATTGTATGGTCTGTGAGATGACAAGGTGCTGGCTTTCCTCTTATCGAAAGTGATGGGTAAGTTGTAGCATTCCTGGGGGAGTTTGGTGAGATTGAGAGTAACTCTGCTCCACGGATTGATGGGGTGAGTTCAACTAAGGTTGCTGGCAGATGGGTCGCCATCTCAGGAGAACACAGGCAAAGTGAGGGTCCTCAGTGGAGAGCCATGGATAACCCCAGATAAGAGGAGTGTTGGTTGAGTTGATCAGGAAGAATTGGATGAACTCATGGTACTCTCTAACTCTCATGGACACTCTGACCATCCCAGATCTCAAGGGACCTCTCTCAATGGCATGATGCAGACGCAGAGAGAGGTAGACTAAGTAGGGATTCCAAGCTGTGCGCACAGAATCCAGTCCAAAAAGTTCCCAGTTGTGTCGGAATCCTCCAGCAACCGCTGTGTGTAAAGAGCAGTAAGGATGTAGAGGAGGACAAGGAGAGTGAGTTGGACTATGGTTGTCTGCCAGAGCGATAATGCTTTCAAGGTCATTGGGCATCTCCTAGGTAAACAGATCATCATTTAAGTGCTCCAGGAGGCTATAATGGTAATGGAACAGTAGCACTTCTGTATTCCAACCACACTCTATCACAAGGGTCCTGAATTCGATGGTTTAATCCAGCACAGAGCAAGAGCTGTGATATAGGCGAAATGTCTGATCTGCTTCCACTTTCTTGATGGTTGAAAATCTAGTACATCACATTGGAAGAAATCTGGAGCTGGGGTCCCCAAGACAGTTACAACTTCGCTCTGGCAACCTCTGCGACAACACTGGTGCCAAGCTGTATCGGCGCTTGCCCTTCCCTTGGACTACATCAGTGACGTGGAGAGGAGGAACCTGCTGCATGGGTAACAGCCAGTTCTTCAAACCTTCCTGCCCAGGCTTGCACCCTTGGGAGGACACAGTCCACCAAAGGCACAAACCCATGATCCTCTGGGATAGATGGTGGCTACTACGACTACAGTGGTGAAATCTGGATACTTTAGTGTTTCTGTTAGAGGCAGCCCAGGTCAGAGATTGCCCAGTCAAGAGAGAAGTGACAAAGGCAATCTTGGCTTTGTCCGTAATATACAGAGTGGTTGGAGTTCAAAAGGTCAAATGCATTGGTACAGGAAGTTGCAGCATCAGGCTGGCGATCCTCTAAGTCATTCAGGCGCTGGAATCTGGAGCTCCAAGTGATATGATTGACTGGTCCAAGGTTGTTGTATTGAGAAGGAGAGTTGGTTGAGGGCGGCAAGCAGGTGGTTCTGTGATTTCCTCTGCTTCTGGATCAATTGCTCCTGCCAACAAATGACTTCCTTTATACATACTGTTGGGTTAGTCACTGGTTTACTCATCCTGTCAAGAAATATAGAGAAGGCTTGACCCAAACACAGAGCAGTGAAAGCTATTTAGAAGTGAGCAATAACTTTAGTAAAAAAAGACTTCCAAGTAACAAGCTATGAGGGACCACCAAGCAAGAGAGAACAGATATTTAACGCGATAAGGCAACAAGGTAACTGATGGCTAGGAAGAATTGGTTGAGGCTGGCTGTTTCATTTGATTCAACCAGGATTGTGGGTGAGAGCTGGGTTTAAATAGGCTGCAGGTGATATGTTGGAAACTAGTGACTCTTGTTTCCAGACGATTCCTGTTAGCTGGGTGGAGAATGGGAGGACCCAAATTGTGCAGAGCTGACAAGGATAGGGAGATCAGTGTTGCACATTTCAAGGTAATGGAGGAGTTAGGGATGGATCTCTTAAAGAGCATTAAGGTGGATAAGTCCCCAGGGTCTAATGGGATATACCCCAGATTATTGAAAGAGGCAAGAGAAGAGATTACTGAGACCTTGACCAATATCTTTGTGTTCCCTCTAGCCACAGGTGAGGTCATGGAGGACTGGCAAGTAGCTAATGATGTTCCTTTATACAAGAAGGAAATTGGAGAAAATCCTAGAAACTATAGACCAGTGAGTCTCACATTAGTGGTAGGGAAGTTACTTGCGAGGGAGAGGATTTATGAGCATTTTGGAAAGCCATGCCCTAATTAGGGAGAGCCTGCATGGTTTTGTGTGGGGTAAGTCGTGCCTTACTTATTTGATTGAGTTTTTTGAACAGGTGAGGAGGATGGTTGATGAGGTGGAGCTGTGGATGTTGTCTTCATGGGTTTTAGTAAGATTTTTGACAAGGACACCCATGAGAGTCTCATTTAGAAGATTAATTTGTATGGGGAATTGACCATTTGGATTCAGAAGTGGCTTGTCATAGAAGACAGAGGGTAGTGGTTGAAGGGATTTAATCTCACTGGAGGTCTATGGCGAGTGGTGTTACACAGGGATTAGTACTAGGACCACTGCAGTTTGTCATGTATATAAATAACCTAGATGAAAACTTAGATGGGTGAGTTAGAAAGCTTGCAGATGATACAAATATTGATGGTGTGGTGGTTAGCGTAGAAGGCTGGCAAGGAATACAACAAGATATAGATCAGTTCCAGATATGGGTAGAGGAATGGCATATGGAGTCTAACCTGGCCAAGTATAAAGTGTTGCTCCTTTGTAGGTCAAGCGTAAAGAGACACTACACTGTTAAGGGCGAAGTCCTTAACAGTGTTGATGAGCAGAGGGATTTTGGGTTCCAAGTTCATAGCTCCCTGAAAGTGGCTCACAGGATGACAGGGAGATATGCTTGCCTTTGGTAGTCAAAGATTTCAGTTGAGAAGTCATGAAATTATGTTACAGTTTTATAACATTCTAGTTTGGCCGTATCTGGAGTATTGCGTAGAGTTCTGGTCATCCCCATTGTAGGAAGGAAGGCTTTAGAGAGAGTGCAGAAGTTGATTACCAGAATGTTGCTTGGAACAGTGGGCATGTGCTATCATGAGAAATTTCTCAAACTTGGGTTGTTTTCTCTGGATCAGCAGAAGCTGAGGAGAGATCTGACAGAGCTTAATAAGATTATGGGAGGCATAGATAGACAGGCATTATCTATTTCCAGGGTTAAAATGTCTCATATCAGAGGGCATGCATTTAAAGTGAGAAAGGGTCGTTTCAAAGAAGATGTGAGGGGCAAGTTTTTTTTACACAGAGTTGTGGGTGAACCAAATGGAACGTGCTGCCTGAGGTTGGGGTAGAGGCAGAGACATCAGAGACTATTCAAGGATGTTTAGATAGGCACATGAATGTAAGGAAAATGGAAGAATGTGGACATTGTGTAGGCAGAAGAGATTAGTTTAGTCAGCCATTTGATTATTAATTTTTAATTGATTTGGCACAACATTGTGGACCAAATGACCTGTTCCTGTGCTGTACTGTTCTATGTTCTATATTCTAAACAGATGGCACAATATACCAACTATAACACCCTACCATGTTTATTACCATCAAGGTATGCAGCACAATTGGACAAAAAGATATGAATCAACTACAGATATAAATACATCCAACCAATTTAAAGACATTTTATTCATTTATTTATTGAGTTATATGGTTCAATTCTACAAAATAAACAAACCTTCAACAAAATGTAGCTTGTCTTCTTCTCATATTAAGATATTACATTCAATTTCCCATTATGATTTTCTGATGGTTAAGTCTCAATTCAGGCACCAATATCCAATGAGTAAACCTTATTTTCTTAAAATGATATACAAATTGGTTTTCTTCCCGGACTCCAAATTGCTGCAAGATACGATGTTAGCTATAGAACATTTACTGTAAGATACACAGTTAAATTTCATTGTAAGTCAGAATAGATTGACCTGAAGTGTTATGATAAGTGATTACCTTAAGCAAGTCAAAATTAAATCTTCCAGTTCTTTCCTGAAGAAATGAACATATATATATATAGGAAAAAAACAGCATCTTTGCCTTTGCCAGGCGAAAGATTTAATGTGTTTGCAAGCTCTAATGGTCTATAGAAGAGGATACTGTAACTGATTCCATGTGGAAATAAATTTATCCATGATACACTTGGGAGATTTGACCATTATATTGTCCTTATAGAGACCAAGTTCTTGGTAACTTTGTTCTCTTTTGTAAATAGCACAGTTCGTCATCAGCAGCAGAATTGCATTCAACCACGATCTGGAAACACTGAGCTAAAGCGTTTCCTTTACTTTAAAATTGTCACTAAGTGAAATCTGCACGAAAGTCTGGTGTTAGTATCTTCAGTTTATTGAGGGTGATATCAAAGTGCTGGGAAGTAAATTCAGCGGCACTATCAAATGGTACTGACTCATCAAGTATCTACCAGCATGATTCAAATCAAAACTTTCTTACAGCTTTGGATCAAATCGTACAGTAGACCGAATTTCCAGGATAATTTGAGGTGAGAGGGACTTACGTTGACATTAAGCCAGCATTACGTCTAATCTGATGTAAAGGACATCTTAAAAATGAAGTCAAATGGGGATCAAATGGAAAGCTGTCTGCAGCTGGATTCACTCACATCAATATCTACAAATCTCTTCAAAACAATTCAAGTTCCTTTTTTCCACTTTAAGGCAGTGCTTAAAATGACTTTTAATTAGACTATAGGACATTTGAGCAGAATATAGCCATTCAGCCCATCAAGTACGCTCCGCCACTCGATCCGACTGAACAACTGGCATCCTTTCGCACTCACCTCAATAATAAGCAAATGCTTTGAGAGGCTAGTCAAGGATTACATCTGCAGCATGCTGCCACCCACACTGAACCCTCTACAATTCGCCTACCAACACAACTGAGCGACAAGCGACGCAATAGCCACTGCTCTGCATACCGTCCTTACACATCTAGAGTAGAAGGATGCTTTTGTGAGAACGCTGTTCTTGGATTACAGTTCAGCATTCAACACCATAGTTCCATCCAAGCATGCCAAGAAGCTCAGAGACCTCAGCCTTGACCGTGCCTTGTGCAGTCCGATCCTGTAAGAGTGGCTCCCTCAACTCCAACACTCTGACTCTCAATACAGGAGCCTCTCAGGGCTGCGTGCTGAGTCCCCTCCTTTACTCCTTGTATACCCATAATTGTATCGCCACTCACAGCGCCAATCAGCTAATTAAATTTGCCGAAGACACTACATTGATTGACCTTATCTCAAACAATAACGAGGCGGCCTACAGGGAAGAAGTCATCTCTCTGACACAGTGGTGTCAAGAAAATAACCTCTCCCTCAATGTCGCAAAAACAAAGGAGCTGGTTGTGGATTACAGGAGGAATGGAGACAGGCTAACCCCTATTGACGTCGATGGATCTGGGGTTGAGAGAGTAAACAGCTTCAAGTTCCTCGGCATCCACGTCACCGAGGACCTCACATGGTCTGTACACACCAGCTGTGTGGTAAAAAAGGCACAACAGCTCCTCTTTCACCTCAGACGGTTGAGGTAGTTTGGTATGCCCCCCCCCCCATGCTAAGAATTTTCTACAGGGGCACAATTGAGGGCATTCTGACTGGCTGCATCACTGCCTGGTATGGGAACTATACCTCCCTTAATGGCAGGACTCTGCAGAGAGTGGTGTGGACAGCCCAGCACATCTGTAGTTGTGAACTTCCCATGATTCAGGACATTTACAAGGACAGGTGTGTAAAAAGGGCCTGTAGGATCACTGGGGACCCAAGACATCCCACCCACAATCTATTCCAGTTGCTACCATTCGGGAAGTGATACCACAGCATAAAAGCCAGGAACAACGGGCTCTGGGTTGGCTTCTTCCACCAGGCCATCAGACTGATGATCTCACGCTGATTTGAGTGTACTCTATATTACACTTACTGTTCTATTTCTTATAAATTATTATGAATTACTATGATTGCACATTGCACATTTAGATAGAGATGTAACGTAAAGATTTTTACTCCATATGTATGTGAAGGATGTAAGAAGTAAAGTTAATTCAATTCAATTCATGGCTGTCCCACCAGAAACTAAGCCTTTGTATCTCCATTATTGTATTTTTTTGTGATATGCTGTCAAAATTCCATAATGCACCTTGTAAGGTTTTTTTGATATGTTAATGGTACTATTTAGATGAATCTTGCTTTCCAGATTGCCTGTACTTTTTTTTTATTTTGATATTCTGTTCTTTAAAGGGAGGACCTCAGTGTAAGGAACTTCAAAAAATATTCAGCATACTTTCAAATAAATCCATTGAAAAGTAGGTAGAGTGTTTTTTTTTCCCAAAACAAATGGTGTGAATCTTGCAGGATTATTACAAAGTTTAGGCTCATTGAGTCAATGTTAGGTAGCAGGCTTAAATTAAAATCTCTAATAATATTAACAAGCTCAAAAGTCAAATTAATTAAGCCATTTCATCATGTAATCATGCAACTTTTTAATTTAAAGTCTGAAAAATTAAATTTCAAACTATTGAAAAGGAAATCACAGGAAAGAGTTTCTTTCCCTAAAGGCAACTTTAGAATTTTAAGTTGTTCATAATGTATAGATGTATGAATGAGGAAATTGGTTGAGCCCCTTGAGGCTACTCCATTGCCAGGGGCTAAACTTCTATCATCTTTTTGTTGACATACCATAGAGACTCATTGGGATACGTCACAGCTTGGTAAGGCAACTGATCTGCTCATGACTACAGAGAGTTGTGGACACAGAAATCAGCCTTCCCTCCCCAGCCCCTATACCTATTGCGCCTCAGTGAATTAGCTGGAAAATGAATATCTCCACCCATTGTAGACACACTTTCTTTTCCCATTGGGCAGAAGATAGCAAAGTCTGAAAGCACATACTACTTAGCTGAAGGATGGCATCCACCTTGGTGTAATAAGAGTATTTTATGGTTCCTTAGATGGACTCCTGATCTCGTTATGATCCTCTATCTTATTGTCCACCTGCACTGCACTTCCTCTATAGATGTCACATTTTATTCTACAGTCTGTTATTATTTTACATTTACTGCCTCGAATGCAATATTTAATGATTTGATCTATAAAATACTGTGGGCTCCATGGTAGCATAGTGCTTAGTGCAGCGCTCTCACGGTGGGTCATCAGAGTTCAAAGTTCAGTCCAGGCATCCTCTGTAAGTGGTTTGTCTGTCCTCCATGTGGAATCCATGGGTTTCCTCAGGGTGCTCTGGTTTCCACCCACGGTTCAAAGAGAAGATCATAAGACCAGAAGACATAGGAGTAGAATTTGGTCATTGAGTCTGCTCCACTATTTCATCATGGCTGTTCCATTTTCCTCCCAGCCCCAGTCTCCCGCCTTCTCCCCATATCTCTTCATGTCTTCACAAATCAATTATCTATTAACCTTTGCCTTAAACACACCCAGTGCAATTATACCTGTTAGCAGGTGAATTGGTCATTGCAAATTGCCCCAGGATTAAACTTTGGTTAAATCTGTGGATTGCTGGCAGCTTGTGTCAAAGTGCCGCAAGGGCCTTTCCTGTGCTATAAAATAAATAAATATACTGTGTGAACACTATGCACAACAAAATTTTCTTTGAACTTGGTACATGTGACAATAATAAAGCAATTTCAATTCCCATTCCAGTTCTACAGTATTTAATCGAATCTTAGGTGTTCTGAATATAATTACAACTTGGCATTGCTTCTTGCTCTGGAAAACTTCACCCCATGTTTGAAGAATTGATCTTTTCTGCTTTAAAAATAGTCAAAGAATCTGCTTCAACTGTCTTGGAACAATAGAGATTCAAATACTCACAGAAAGATTGTTCTTCCCATGATAAATGTTTAAAATAAAATGTTTTACAGAATATGACAAGTAATGACAAGGAATACGTGCTTTACATATGAGGCCATTGAGTACAGGTTCATGGTTTTCTGCTGTTGTGGCCCATTCACTTTGAGGTTCGACGTGTTGTGGGATCAAGGATGCTCTCTGCACAACTCTGTTGTAATGCGTGGTTACATGAGTCACTGTTGACTTCCTGTCAGATTGAAGCAGTCTAACCATTCGCCTCTGACCTCTCTCATTAACAAGGCATTTTTTGCTCATTGAACTGCCACTCACTGGATGCTTCTTGTTTTTGCACAGTTCTCTATAAATTCTAGAGATTGTTCTGCATGAAAATCGCAGGAAATAAGCTGTTTCTGATATATTCAAACCACCCTATCTGGCACCAACAATCACTCAATGGTCAAAGTAACTTAGATCACATTTCTTCCCTAATCTGATATTTTGTCAGAACAACAAATGAAACTCTTGATCTTTTATGCATTGAGTTGCTGCCACAAGATTGGATGATTAGATATTTACATTAATGAGCAAATGTACAAATGGATCTAATAAAGTGGCCACTGAGTGTAAACTGTTATATAGAGAAGATAGGTTCATATATTTCAAAGCTTTACTCATTCAAAAGCCAAATAAACACAGGCACGCATAGAGCACTCATAAGAAAAGGAAAACAATAAAAAGAAAACAAGTTCAAAAAATGAGCTATTTATAGAGGAGAAGGGAAATTCTACTGAATGGCATTAAGCAACAAAAAAATTACAGGCATGCCATCTTTGATTCTCTGTTGTTTTCAGCCATAGGTCTCCTGTCAAATAAAAACATTGTGAATTACCCAATAGGACTGGTAGACGGAATTTCATGTTCAATAAAATAATAAACCTATTTCAGCACCAAGTATACAATCTTGTCTTATAATGTTTGTTTTTCACTCTTCTTCTGTAAGTTCAGCGGAACTTCTGAGAGTTGCTGTAACTGTGAAAACTGGTTGGCCAAACTCCATTTAATTTGTACCACAGGATTTAGAAGCTCTGAATAGATGAATGATGATAGAGGTCATAGGTTAAGGGTGAAAGGGGAAGCGTTTAAGGGGAGCATGTGGGGGCTTCTTCACTCAGAGGGTGGTGAGAGTGTGGAACGAGCAGCTAGTAGAAGTGGAGAATGCAGCTTTGATTTCAATGTTTAATTTGGATAAGTACATGGATGAGAGGAGTGTGGAAGGTATTGTTTCTGTTTCAGTGTTCTATGATCTATGAAGTGGATTTATTAAGTCAAGTCAAACTGAATGTTGATTAATTAATAGTTGAGACTCGTAATTGGATTGAATACAACTATTTCAAAGCAATCCTAAGTAAATGGTTCAGGAAATGCTCCTATAACTATAGATATAAATTACATCTTTTTCTTAAAAACAAGGAAAAAAAACTACAGTTGTTGTAAACCTGAAACAAAAACAGAAAATGTTGGAAAGATCCAGGTGTATCTGTGGAAAGAGAACAGCATTTCAGGTTGATCTCTGCAGGTCAAACAGCATCTACGGACATGACTATCACGCCCCCTGAGTCCTCCCCTCCTTCCCTTTCTCCTGTGGTCCACTCTCCTCTCCTATTGGATTCCTTCTTCTCCAGCCCTTTACCTTGCCCTCCCATCTGGCTTCACCTATTTCCTTCCAACTAGCCTCCCTTCTCTCCCCCCCCCCACCTTATATTCTAGCGTCTTCCCCCTTCCTTTTCCATCCTGAAGAAGGGTCTTGGCCTGAAACATCTGCTGTTTATTCACTTCCGCGGATGCAACCTGACCTGCTGAGTTCCTCCAGTATTTAGTGTGTGTTGATGTGGGTTTCCAGCATCTCTAGTATCTGTTGTGTTTATAAATTGTAGCTTTTTGGGCTCATTAGTGGTATCAGATTAATTGTGAGACACCAGCAAGGAGACTGATTATCTCTTGCGCCAGGCATCAAGAAGATTCAGACTTAACGCTTAAAATTACGGGGACATTTGACTCTAACTGCTGAAACAAGAAGCTGCCTCAGCATAGTGTACAAAAACACATTATTTTCAATAGTTTGAATGCTAATGGAAATGGTGGGTCTTGAAAGCCTTTAGCCACTCATAAAGAAAGATAAAAGCAGGGAGTCTGTTTTGTGGTTCATGCATATGTTGGTATTAGCTAAGGGCCCCAGCAATTTCTGCACTTGCCTCCCACAGGGTCCAAGGGTATACCATGTCAGGTCCCGGGGATTTATCCACCCCAATTTGTCCCAAGACAGCAAACACCTCCTCCTCTGTAATCTGTGTAGGGTCCATAAGGTTGATGCTGCTTTGCTTCACTTCTGTACACTCTGTGTCTGTCTCCTGAGTAAATACAGATGCAAAAAAAAATCATTTTAAGACCTCCACCAGGAAAGGTGGGACCTGTACGGAAGAGACGGTTTGCACCTGAACTGGAAGGGGACAAATATGCGCACGGGAAGGTTTGCTCCCCTTATTGTGGCTCCGTACGTGGATGTCCATTCTGATCTTCCAGAGGACTAATTTTGTTATGTGTAATCCTTTTGCACTTAAATTATCTGTAGAATCCCTTCAGATTCTCCTTCACCTTGTCTGCTAGGGTAACTTCATGCCTTCTTTTAGCCTTCCTGACTTCTTTCTTAAGTGCTTTCTAGCATTTCCTATACTCTGTAAGAACCTTATTTGTTCCTATCTGCCAAGACCTGTTATTCACCTCTTTTCTTCACTTAACTAAGGCCTCAATATCAAGCTAAGCTTCCTTCCACTTGTTATCTTTACCTTTTCTTCTGATAGGCACATACGAGCTTTGTACTCTCAAAATTTCACTTTTGAAGGCCTCCCTCGTACCAATTACACCTTTGCCAGAAAAGCTTGTTTCCCTTCTGTCAACTGCCCCATCTCATTCTCTAGTAATAGATCAAGTATCACACACTCTCCCATTGAGACTTGCATATACTGATTTAGAAAACTCATCTGCACGCATCTGACAAACTCTATCCCATCTACTCCTTTTCCAATTTGGAAGTTTGAGTCAATATATGGAAACTTAAAATCACCTACTATAACAACCTTATATTTCTTGCAATAGGCTGTGATCTCTCTACAATTTTTTCCCTCTAAATCCCTCAAACTGTTGGTGTTCTGCAATATTGCCCCATTAACGTGGTCCTACCCTTCTTATTACTCAGTTCCACCCATTGCACCTTACTAGATGAGTTCTCCAGTCTGTCATGACTGAGCTGTGACATTTCCCCTGACTAGTATTGCCACACCCTCCCCCTTTAATCCCCCCTGCTCTGTTGTGCCTAAAACAACAGAACCCCAAAATATTGAGCTGCTAGTCCTGCGCCTTCTGCAACTAAGTC
This sequence comes from Mobula birostris, assembly GCF_030028105.1. Classification (NCBI taxonomy): domain Eukaryota; kingdom Metazoa; phylum Chordata; class Chondrichthyes; order Myliobatiformes; family Myliobatidae; genus Mobula; species Mobula birostris. The sequence goes on along the minus strand of NC_092370.1, from coordinate 22,649,920 downwards.
TCATTATTGGCTACAATATCATAATTCCAGGTGTTGCTTCACGCTCTGAGCTCAGCTGCCTTTCTTACGATACCTCTTGTATCAAAATATACGCAGCACAGCACTCTAGTAGCACTATGCTCAACCTTTTGTTCCTTGAGTTTGTGTGAGGTCTTAACAACATCTGTCTGTACAACCTCTCCGCTAACCGTTCTGGCACTCTGATTGCCACCTCCCTGCAACTGTAGTTTAATCTCCACCGTGCAGCACTAGCAAACCCTCCCACTAGAATATTTCTCCCCTTCCAGTTTAGGTGCAAACCATCTCTTCTGTACAGGTCCCACCTTCCCTGGAAGAGAACCCAATGATCCAAAAATCTTATGCCCTCCCTCCTATACCAACTCCCTAGCCACATGTTCAACTGTATAATCTAACTATTTCTGGCCTCACTTACACGTGGCATGAGTAGCAATCCTGAGATCAGAGTGCTGAAGGTCCTACACTTTAACTCAGCACCTAGCTCCCTGAACTCCCTTTGCAGAACTTTGTTGCTCTTCCTACCGACATGGACCACAATTTTTGGCTGTTCATCCGCCCACTTAGGAATGCCGTGGACTCAATCCAAGATGTCCTGGACCCTGGCATCCAGGAGGCATCATACCATCTGGGAATCTCATTACTGTCCACAGGACTCTGTTCTGTTTCCCTAAATAATGAACCTCCTATCAGAACAGATCACCTCTGTTCCCCTTTCATTCTGAGTTGCAGAACCAGACTCAGTGACTGCTGTGACTTTCCCCTGCTAGGTCATTCCCCCCCCCCCCCCCCCCAACAGTATCCAAAGTATCCTGTTGTTGAGGGGCATGTCTACAGGGGTACTCTGCACTGGCTCCTTAACTCCTTTCCCCTTCCTGAGTGTCACCCAATTTCCTGTATCCTGCACCTTGGGTGTAACTACCTCTGATAGATATGTCCTATCTATCAGATCCTCATTCTGAAATTATCTGGAGTTCATCCAGTCCCATCTCCAACTTCTTAATGCAGAATGTTAGAAGATGAAGCTGGATACATTTCTTGCAGTTGTAGTCGTCAGAGACATTGGAGATCTCCCTGCTTTCCCACATCCTGCAAGAGGAACGTTCCAGCATCTCCACCATTCTAACTGAACAAATATAAAGAATGAAGAGCAATAAGCTGTGTGGTAATAAAAACTCAACCAACAGCTTTTTTGCCTTCTTTCCCTCAAGCCTCTCCTCACTGAAGCCTCAAAGAGCTAAAGCCAGAAACTCCCCACTCTTAACTCTGATCACTCTGACAATGGCCACTCCGCTTGCCCCTTCCTTACTTTAATTTGTTCTTGTGAATCAATCCCAAATGCTAATTGGCCTCTGCTGAAAAAACCATGAGTCGCTGCCCTTACTACTGAATCGACAAACCTGAGCGCGTTACATCTTCTCACAGTTTCGATCACCGATTTGCCACTGCTCAAGCAGTATATTTGTCACGGACGTTTTCATAAATTCTAATCCATCCAAGTATTTTATGCTATGGTTGACCCAGTCCATATTAGGAAAGATTAAATCTCCTCTATGTATGTTTGCAACTACATTCTCTTTACATATCTGTTCCTCCAATTCCCACTGGCCTTTGAGGGGCTTTTATTACAATCCCAGCCGAGTGACCATCTGCTTTCCATTTCTAAGTTCTATCCATATGGTCTCACTGGACGGTCCCCAAAAATATCCTCTCTGTGGACCATTATTATGCTGTTCCCTCCTCTCTTACCTGTACCTCTGCCATGCCTGTAGCATCCATATGCTGGAACACTGAGCTGTCAGCCTTATTCTTCCTTCAGCCATGTTTCTGCTAACGCTATGATATCCAAGATTCCAAAGCTGTTCCATACTCTGAATTCATCTGCCTTCCATGTTAAGCTTTCTGCAATTAAATAAATACAGTTTAAATCAATGATCTTTCCTTCCCTTTTCTGCACTCCTATCTATCATGATGATTAAATTTGCTCTCATTGGCTATAGCTTTATCCCTTGGTTTCTCACCAGCTATTCTACCAAATAAGATTATCTTTGTTGTATGTTGCACTTAGCCATCTTTATCCTTACAAATTTATCCTTTATAATTTATCCTTACAAATAATAGATAATTAATATGGGGGGGGGGGTGTGGAGAGGTCCCATGTGATCATCAATAATATGTTCTTTAAGCATTTACGTGCATAATGCTTAACTTGATTTAATGTGTCCCTCTAAATGTGGTCAATCTCCATAGTATGTCCTTTGGGTAGCGGGGTGGAGATGCATCTCCACCAAAGGGGATGTAAAGTGCTTCTTCCCTCCATTCACCTGCAGATCACCCTTGGGCCCCCACAGTGCCATGGCTCACGTGAAACCATGGGAGCAGATGGTGGATGGTCGTATGAGCAGCTGGTGCATATCACCAGTCCTGGTTATGTGACCACTGATGCCAGGCAGACAATCTCTGCAGAATATTGATAATGACTGGGGTAATCTGCCTTGTGCAGACACAGCCCAGAAGAAGGCAATGGCAAGCCACTTCTGTAGAAAAATTTGCCAAGAACAATCATGGTCATGGGTAAGACCACAATTGCGCACATCAATACAACACGGCACATAATGATGGTGAAGATTAGTATGGTGTTGATATCTACTATAGAAGTCTAACTTAAAATTGAAATGAGTTTAATTCTTTAAAGTAAAACATTCGCTGCTTCAGAAAAGCAGCCAGAATAATCAATAACCCCTCCCATGCTGTATATTCTGTTTCTCCACCCATCCATTGGATAGAAATGATCAGAGTTTGAAAACATACAGCGCTAAACTCAAGGACAGCTTCAATCCCTCTCTTAAAGGACTCTTGAATGAACTTCTTGTACATTAAAGATGAACTCTTCACTTCACAATCTGTCTCAACAAGGCCATTGCATCATATTGTCCAGCTAAGTGGACACATTTTCTGTAAACTTAATGCAAAATTATGAGGCGTATAGATAGGGTAAGTGCAAGCAGGCTTTTTCCACAGAGATAGGGTGGGACTACAACCTCATGGGTTAAGGTTGTAAGGTGAAAAGTTTAAAGGGAGCATGAGGAGAAACTTTTTCACTCAGAGGGTCATGAGAGTGCAGAACGAGCTGTCAGCACAAGTGGTGCATGTGAACTCGATCTCAATGTTTCAGAGAAGTTTTGGATCAGTACATGGATGTTAGGGGTATGGAGGGTCAGCGTCCCGGGAGTAGGCAGTTAAAATGCCTCAGCACAGACTAGATGGGCCGAAGAGCCTGTTTCTCCGCTGTACTTTTCTATGACTCTGCAGTCTGTGTTCTGTTAGTACAGAGGCAGCATGTACCATAGCAGTTAGCACTTTACAGCACGCCTGCTGTACGATTGGGGTGAGAGTCACGTCAATGTCTACAAGGAGTTTGTATGTTCTCCCCATGACCACGTGGGTTTCTTCCAGGTGCTCTAGATCTCCTCTCAAGTTCCAAACATGTACAGGTTAGAGTTAGTGAGCTGTGGGCACTAGAAACATGGAGACACTTTCAGCCTGCCCAGCACAATCCACGCTGATTTAATTTAATACAAATTGTGTATTTCACTATATGCTTTGATGTACATGTGACAAACAAGGCTAAAGCTAATCCTTTCTCTTGTAGGACCTAAATGTGCTTATGTTTTGCAATGATCTATATGTTTTCAATGTATCTCGGTACATGTGACAATAATAAACCAATGCCAACACTGCTACTAATGAGGGGTCTCCTAAGTGCTGTGTAAATAATGAGCTGGGTATATGACTGTTTTTGTAACTTACTCCTCTTAAGCAAGTGGTGAGAGTAATTTGTTTACATGGTCTTCAGATCATTATTTTATTTATAAAATTATGCCAAAGTGTTCTGGGAGTTTGACAGAATATTTTAATAACCGAGCTGGAAGAAGATAATTAATCCTTGTATGTCCTGTCCAGGGAAGATGAGTATGCGAAGTAGATGATCGTTTGTCTGGAGAAGCTGCTTTGCATGCATTTACACTGATGTTCCATTGCTCGTTCTTGCTTGGAAGTTCTGAATTCCGACATCAGAGGAGATTCCCAAGGATCACTGATTAAGGAATTGGAACGACACTTCAACTGAGATCCAATACTACTTTTAGACTGGCAGAAATTTAATTTGAAGTGTGGCTGGATTGTTCAGCTGTCCATTTCCTCACTTGCAATATTACTTCATGGTGTCTCCCTGGGAAAATCAATTCACCCTCTGAACCTAAGGAAATGGATGACTGAAAATATAGTCAGTGGCTTTCTTACTAGTGTAAGGGGTTTCTTTTTCATGTTACTTGCTAAGGCTAATAATGAAATAGCTTCTCTGTAATGTAAACTGATGAGGTAATGCCCTGTAGCAGTGTGTTTGGGCTATAATTAGTGATAACGGGACTTGTATTCATTTGCTAACCAATTGAGATAGATGCTATTCTTTCTGTCTGTGTGAAAGCTATTAGTTTGCACGGGCTTGGGGGAGAAGGCGCGAAGAGGATGAAGAAAGGAGACGTGGCTTGAGGAGATGGTTGCTGGACCGGCTGGGCCTGGGCTCGGGGCGGGAGCCCAGGGGTCGACGATGAGCGAAGGAGGATCAGCGACAGGGAATCCGTGAGCTCCAACGTTTGTGCACTAGACACGTTTATGAGATTATTGGCACCTTTTATTTGTTTTCCTTTCCTTTTGTTTCTCTACTAACCCCATACTTAAATATAAAATCTTAATTGTTTAATCTCACATTGTGGACTGAACGTTATTTCGGGGTACTGATGTTACACAGGGAACACAACACGCAGCATCCACCCAAACAAGAATGCTAAAGTTTGGCCGGGTAGGAGGCGCCACCCCCGAGATCATGCCACTAGGCAAAGTGAGTCTTACACTAGGTACCCACTTTATTAAGTCACTGAGTGTACATATTCGTCCTCTGCTGCTGTAGCACATCCACTGCAAAGTTTGAAGTGTTGTGCATCCAGAAATGCTCTTCTGCACACCACTTTTGAAACCTCTGATTATTTGAGTTACTGTCTCCTTCCTGTCAGCTTCAACCATCTGGCTGTTCTCTTCTGGCGTCTCTTACCAACAAGGAATTTTTGGCCTCAGAGCTGTGGCTTACCAGGTATTTTTTTTTTTTGTTTTTCACACCATTCTCTCTAATCTCTAGAGACTGTTGTATGGTAAAATCCCAGGAAATCAGTAGTTTCTGAGATACTCAAAGCGGCCCTTCTCACCAATAATCATTCCACGGTCAAAGTCACTTAGACCGCATTTCTTCTCCTTTCTGATGTTTGCTCTGAACTAAACCTCTTGACTATGTCTGCATGTTTTTTTATAATGCAGAGTTGCTGCCAAGTGATTGGCTGATTAGATATTTTCATTAACAAGCAAATATACAGGTGTACTTAGTAAATTGGCAACTGAGCATATATATTATGCTTGGACATAAAGATATCAGAAACTTGCTCACCACCAAATGGAACTACAAGGGTGTCAAGCCAATAAGTATGGCCAAGACAAACACTACTGTACCCTAATGCATTTAGACATTGGAAGCTGGGAAGGACACCTTCCTGGGAGACAATGACTCCTGAGTTACTGAGTGTAACCCTCGGGCTTGGCCAGCAAAGTTTTTGTCTAGGAGAAAACAACTTCTGGACCCGCCAAACTGAGAAATCGCGTTTGTGTGGATGCTGCGTGATGTGTTGCCCGGTTACAAAAACTGCACCGCAAAATATCAAACAGTGCACAATATGAAATTAAATGATTGAACTTTATAAATCTTAATCTGAATAAAGGGTAGTAAAGAAAATAAAAAGGAAAAGAGCCCATTTTAAGGAAAATGTCTATTACGCCTCGTTGGAGCTCACTGACACGACCGTTCATCAACTATCGACCTCCTTCGAGCGTCACCAACCTCCAAACATAACCAGCCCCCGGACCCTCACTCCTCAGTCCACTCTGTCCGGTGGTCTTCTGACTCTCTCCATTCGCCTACTCTCTCTCCATCGCTCCCCGACGAAAGACCGCAGAAAACCCGGCTTCCAGACACACAAGAAAAAACAACATTTCCTCGTTGGCTGACCTCTGCATTCCAAGCTCCATTATCTCTAGCCATAGCCCAAACATTGCTGCTACAGAGAAACCATTTCCTTAGCAGTGAAACATTACATAGAAGCCATTACATTAGCCTTAGCAGTGAAACCTTACAGCGTGTTACACTGAGTTTCAGTTATTTAAAATGTCTGAAGTACATCAGGATACCTGGAATAAAAAGACACAAACTTATTAAGAGTACAATGCTGTTGAGATATTTTTTCTTTATTATGGTCTCTAAATTTAGTAAGACCATTTCTGCCATCATTATATGTTCTCTTGTTTCCTGTCTAGCCAAGCTCGTTAGAACAAATTCTCCCGATATTTCTTGAGTTAATTCACTTCAAAGTCCATTTAGCTAGTGAGCAGCAGAGCAGTTCTGTACCCAACATGGGAGTTATTCTTTCTGGACATTTAGAAATCTGGACAGCACCATTTAAGAGGAATAGGAATAGTGGAACATTGCATCAGCAAGTAAGAACAAAAGTACGAATGTAGAAGTCTTTTAACACACTGACTTGATCTTCGCTGTATTTTAAAAAAGTCTAGAGATATTCTTGTAATAAAAAAAAGCAGACCACCATATACAGCGGCCATCGGAGAGGGCTGGTGCGGCTGACTTGAAGTGGATGGGCCGGCCGGGCTGGTTGCTGGTTTTGTTTGATGCGTGAATGTGGTTTGGAACCTGTTGAGGGAAAGAGAGTGGGGAAGGAACAGAAATTGCTGGGAGGGGGTCGTGTGGGTCCGGTAATGGCGGACAAGATAAGAGGGGGGGTTGAGGGAAAGAAAGTGGAGAAGGAGAGGGATAGAGACTTGGGTTCAGATGTAGGCAGCTGGGGAGAGGTGGATTATTGTGAAGGGAGAAATAAAGGGAATGAGGAGGTAGTGAGGGGTCGGATGAATAATAACCAAGACAAAGGGAATAAAAGAATAAGAAATGATAGTGGAGAAAGCTCTGAAAGTGAGGAAGATGAACAAGCTTAGAGAGGAGGTGTTGTCATAATTAGGTTTAATGAGAAGGCTCAGGGACATATGAAGAAAATTAACCCGTTTGTGCTAACAACAACTCTGGCAAATAAGATAGGGGAAATAGTATTTGCAAAAGTCCTTAATGATGGCAACTTATTGGTAAGATGTGCAAATGAGGAACAACTTGAGAAAGCACTCAAGCTAAAAGAGATAGGAAAATGCAAGGTGGAATACACTGGGAGGGTGGGAGCACAAAATAGTGGTTGTAAAGGAGTGATCACGGGGATACCAATGAGTATAAATATGGAGGAGTTAAAGAGGAATATCAAAGGAGGGAAAGTAATGAGTGTTCAAAGACTGAAAACAACAAAGGAGGGAGTGAAAAAGGAAAGTGAATCAGTATTGATTGAATTTGAAGAAGAAAGAGTGCCAAGGAAGGTGTTCCTGGGTTTCATGAGTTACCCAGTAAGGGTGTATGTGCCAAAGCCACTGAGGTGCTATAATTGTCAAAGGTTTGGACATGTGGCTAAAAACTGTAAAAGGCAGAGGAGATGTGCTAGATGTGGGGGTGATCATGAATATGGAAAGTGCGGAACAGGAGTTCAACCAAAATGCTGCAATTGTGGAGGAGCTCATAATGTTGCATATAGTGGGTGTGAGGTTGTGAGACGGGAGACTAAAATTCAAGAAATAAGAGTGAAAAGAAAGATCACTTATGCAGAAGCTATAAGAATGTCAAGAGAACAGAATAATGCTCCTAATGAACAGGGAGCAATAGGGATACGAGAGATGCAACAAAGAACAAATGACAGGATTTATGTAGACAGAAAGGCTCTAGTAACATTCATTGCAGGAGTGATTAATAGTACGGCTGAGGTAGAGTCAAAAAGTGACAAAATTCAGCTGGTGGTAAAAGCAGCAGTAAACCATTTAGGGTTAGTAGGACTGACATGGGAGGAAGTGAGGGAGAACCTCACTAATCAGTCAAGCCAGGAAGTGTCATGTGTTGATTAATACTAATTATGGTGATTCTTTTACAATGGAATGCAAGGAGCTTACTGGCCAATAGCCAGGAACTCAAGCACTTTATTAAAGAAATGGTTGTAAAACCGGATGTAGTGTGTATTCAGGAAACTTGGTTGAAACCAACTTTGGACTTTGTGGTATATGGGTATACAATGATAAGGAAAGATAGAAATCTAGGGGGAGGAGGGGGTTGTGCTATATTAATCAAGCAAGGTATACCATATAGGGTACTGGAAAAAGGAGATGATCAGGAATACATAGTGGTGGAAGTGTGGGAGAGAGGGGAGGGAGTGGTTATAATTAACTATTACAATCCATGTAAAAGCTTGGAATTGGACAGCCTATTAAAGATACAAGGACAAAACAGACATAAAGTAGTGTAGTGTGCAGATTTCAATGCTCATAGCACAATATGGGGGGATCGGATTACAGATCCAAATGGAAAGGTAATTGAAGATTTGATGGAAGAAAGGGATTTGGTGTGTATGAATGATGGTAGAGGCACAAGGAAAGACATAACAACAGGAACTGAGTCAGTGTTAGGTATTACATTAGTGTCTAATACCTTGGCTGGCATTAGTAACTGGGGAGTTTGGACTGCTTCAACAGTAGGCAGTGATCACTACCCAGTTTTATGTTCAGTGGGTGAAAGAGTTGAAGTAAGACCAGGTGTCGGAACCCCAAAGTGGGTGTTTGGAAAAGCAGATTGGAGTAAGTTCCAGAAGTTGAGTGAAGAAGGGTTGACAAAGATTGGTATTTCTGGAAATGTAGATGAATTAAACAGTCAGGTGACTTCAGCAATTATCATGGCAGCAGAAGGATCTATTCCCAGGAGTAAAAATAGGATGAATAGGAAACTGGTGCCATGGTGGACAGAGGGATGTTGTCAGGCTGTAAAAAACAGAAATAGAGCATTCAGGCTAGTTAAAAGAACCCATAATATGCAGTATTTGGTTTAATATAAGAAAGCACAGGCAGTGGTGAGAAGAACTATACGTCAAGCTAAAAGGGCAAGTTGGAGGAGTTTTTGCGACAAGATAGGAAGAACAACATCTGTGGGAGAGATATGGGGAATGATTAAGAGGATGGGAGGAGATAGAAGGGAATGGGAATATCCAGTAATGGTATCTGAGGAGGAAACTGCAGTCTCCAGTAAGGATAAAGCTGAGATCATGGCCAAGTCATTTGTACTGATACACAGTTCAGAAAATTTGTCTGAAGAAGGGAGAAGGAGAAGGGAAAGAATAATGAGCCAACACCCAGGTGTGTTAAACAGGAGGGAAGGGACGGATGATATAATTGATGATCCATTTACATTAGCAGAAATGGTGACAGCAATAAAGAGATCGAGACCAACCTCCCCACGGAAAGATCTGATATGTTAATTATGCTAAAAAATCTAGGAGAAGGAGCGCTCTTGAAGTTGCTGCATTTTTATAACAGAGTGTGGGAGGAGGGAAGATTACCAAGTGCATGGAAAGAAGCAGTAGTAATTCCAATAAGGAAGCCTGGCAAGGATCCGTCAAAACCCACTAGCTACAGACCAATTGCATTAACATCAAGTATATGTAAGATAATGGAAAGGATGATAACAGAAAGGTTATCGTATGAGCTTGAGAAAAGGGGAATGCTGGCAAGTTATCAGAGTGGTTTTAGAAAGGGAAGGAATTCCATGGACTCAGTGATTATGTTAGAGACTGAAATAAGGAAGGCCCAGGCAAATAGAGAGTCAGTAGTGGCAGTGTTCTTTGACATTGAAAAAGCCTATGATATATGTGGAAGGAAGGATTATTAATTAAACTGCACAAGATGAGGGTTGGTGGGAGAGTTTTTAATTGGATTAAAGATTTTTTGTTTGGTAGAAAAATTCAAGTTCGGATTGGATCAGAATTATCAAAACAGTACATAGTGGAAAATGGCACACCTCAAGGTAGTGCGATTAGCCCGTTACTTTTCATCATTATGATCAATGATGTCTTCACAAAGGTACCAGTGGATATAGGTAGGTCACTGTTTGCGGATGATGGGGCCTTGTGGAAAAGAGGCAGGAACATGGACCATATAATCAGGAAACTACAAGAAGCAATTGATGAAGTGGTGGAGTGGGGTTATGATTGGGGATGTAGATTTTCAGTAGACAAAACTCAATCTGTATTTTTTACCAGGAAAAGGGTTGAGGTAGGGAAGAAGTTAAGGATGTATGGGGTTGAATTAGAAAGGGTTGCATCATTTAAATTTCTGGGAGTTATATTTGATGTGCGATTAACATGGGCAGACCATATCAGGAAAGTTGAGGAGGAATGTAAAAAGTAATAAATGTGATGAGATGTTTGACTGGTAGGGAATGGGGAGCAAGTTGTTCAGCTTTAAAGAGAATGTATGTGGCTTTAGTGAGATCTGTATTGGACTATGGAAATATAGTATATGGATCAGCAGCTAGGTCTCTTATAAGGAAACTGGATGTGATTCAGGCTCAGGCCTTGAGAGTGTGCAGTGGGGCTTTTAAAACGTCAGCAGTGTCAGCCCTACTGGTAGAAATGAGAATAATGCCTTTGGAACTAAGAAGGATGCAACTGATGGCAAACTACTGGGCTAACTTGCAGGGGCACAATGATTCTCACCCTGCTAAAGGAGTGTTGCAGGAGCGCTGGGAAAATCGGAGGTTTCAGAGGGATACCTTTAGTCGAGTAGGGAATGATATCGCGAAAGAATGTGGAGTGTTTGATCTGAGGATAAGTCCTTCAGTAGTTTATCCGGTTGTAGCTCCATGGAAGCTTGTATGGCCTGACATAGACTGGCATTTGTTAGAGGTAAAAAGGAAAGAAAGATATAAAACAGATTTGGTAAATGCATTTAACTGTCATGTGATGGAAAAGTATAGTGATTATACTCACATTTATACGGATGGTGCGAAGGAACCGGAAACAGGAGTGACAAGGTTTGGGGTGGTAATACCAGCAAAAGAAATTGGAATCAGCAGAAGAACATCTAATAAGTTAGAGGTGTTTACAGTGGAGATGCTGGCAGTGTTGGTTGCGTTGCAATGGGTGCAGAAAGCCAGACAAGCCAAAGCATTGATATGTTCAGATTCATCCTCAGTTCTAGCAAGTTTAAGGTCTTTTCACACAAACAGTCAGCAAGATGTACTTTATGAAGTCCTTCAGTTAGTTACAAGAATTGCAAATCAGGGAGGTCAGGTAAAATTTCTATGGGTTCCAGCACATGTAGGGGTGAAGGGGAATGAGAGGGTGGATGGGTTGGCAAAGAGGGCATTAAAGAAAGAAAATGTGGAAATGCACATTAGTATCAGTAAATCAGAGGTTAAGTGTGTAATCTGGGAAAAAGTCAACGAAATGTGGCAAGAAAAATGGGACAGGGAGGGGAAAGGGAGGCATTTATATCAAATACAAAAGAGTGTTGCAGGTACTAGGGTAGGTAATGGAAACAGAAGAGAGGAAACTGTGTGGACTAGGTTAAGGCTGGGGCATTGTGCATTAAACAAAACATTGAAAATGATAGGGAAACACCAGACAGGATTGTGTGAGGAATGTCAGGAAGAGGAGTCAGTAGAACATGTAGTTTTGTGTTGCAGGAAGTATGGGAGACAGAGAGAGATGATGAGAATTAAATTAAGGGAGTTGGGGGTGCAGGAATTCACATTAAAAGGGTTGCTGGGCATGGGTGAGAGAGCACAAATCCGGGTATTTTTAGCGTTTTTAAGGGGTACAAGGGTTTTTTATAGGATATGACGGATAATCAGGAATAGGGTACGAGGATGGTCAAAGATGGGAGGGTGAAGTGTAGATTTGTGTGTGTGTGTGTGTGTGTGTGTGTACGCGTGTGCGATTGCGTGAAGGGATTTGGAATATATGTCTAGTGCACATTCCGGAGCAGAGGGTGGCGGCAATGCACCATTAAGCTGGATGCCGACCGCCGTAAAACAAGATACAGACAGACAGACAGATATTCTTGTAAACATGTTGTGAATGGTTTTGTTGTTTGACTTTGGCAGTGAGCCATTGTTTCATGTGTCAGTTTATTAGTATGGAGATTGTTTTCATCATCTTTAGTTTTCACACCATATTTAATTATCATATTTAGGACATGATGTCCTCAATGTGGATTATTAGAATTATTATAGTCAGAGGTAAAATAAATTGAGAGAAAAATGCATTTCATACATGAACAGTTTTCATTTGCTTGTCTCAGAACAGTGACAGTAATGAAGATAAGGGAATATATTCAGATAGTATTAAAATGACATTTTTATTAGTGCTTGTCATGGACAACTGTCAAAACACTGGAAGAGTAGTTGAGACAAATCCATTTCTCAAAAAGCCACATTTTCACTGTTGCCCATTTCAAAAGTTCAAAGTTCAAAGTAAAGTTGGTATCACTATATATATGTCACCATTTAAACCTTGAGATTCATTTTCTTGTGGGCATACTCAATAAATCCAATAACCATAGTAGAATCAATGAAATGCCCCACTGACAGGGGAGACAACCAGTGCGCAAAAGACAACAAACTATGCAAATGCAAAAAGAAATTAAAATAAATAAACAAACAAATAAATAAATAATGAATAGACGAAGACTTCTTGAAAGTGAGTCCATAGGTTGTGGTAACATTTCAACAATGGGGCAAGTGAAGTTGAGAGAAATTATCCCCTTTGGTTCAAGAGCCTGATGATTGAAGGGTACGTTTGAATGCTGTTCATAGACTTCAGTTCAGCATTTAACACAATCATTCCTCAGAAACTAATTGAAAAGCTGAGCCTACTGGGCCTGAACACCTCCCTCTGCAACTGGATCCTAGTCTTCCTGACTGGGAGACCTCAGTCAGTCCGGATCGGGAGCAGCATCTCCAACACCATCACACTGAGCACGGGGGCCCCCCAAGGCTGTGTGCTCAGTCCACTGCTGTTCACTCTGCTGACCCACGACTGTGCTGCAACACACAGCTCAAATCACATCATCAAGTTCGCCGATGACACGACCGTGGTGGGTCTCATCAGCAAGAGCGATGAGTCAGCATACAGAGAGGAGGTGCAGCAGCTAACGGACTGGTGCAGAGCCAACAACCTGTCTCTGAATGTGAACAAAACAAAAGAGACGGTTGTTGACTTCAGGAGGACATGGAACGACCACTCTCCGCTGAACATCGACGGCTCCTCCGTAGAGATTGTTAAGAGCACCAAATTTCTTGGTGTTCACCTGACAGAGAATCTCACCTGGTCCCTCAACACCAGGTCCATAGCAAAGAAAGCCCAGCAGCATCTCTATTTTCTGCTAAGGCTGAGAAAAGTCCATCTCCCACCCCCCATCCTCACCACATTCTACAGAGGTTATATTGAGAGCATCCTGAGCAGCTGCATCACTGCCTGGTTCGAAAATTGCACCATCTTGAATCGTAAGACCCTGCAGCAGATAGTGAGGTCAGCTGGGAAGATCATCGGGGTCTCTCTCCCCACCATTAGAGATATTTACACCACACGCTGCATCCGTAAAGCAAACAGCATTATGAAGGACCCCACACACCCCTCGTACAAACTTTTCTCCCTCCTGCCATCTAGCAAAAGGCACCGAAGCATTCAGGCTCTCACGACCAGTCTATATAACAGTTCCCCCAGGTCATCAGACTTGTCGATACCCAGAGCCTGGACTGACACCAATCTACTGCCCTCTACTGTGCCTATTGTCTTGTTTATTATTTATTGTAATGCCTGCACTGTTTCGTGCACTTTATGCAGTCCTGGGTAGATCTGTAGTCTAGTGTAGTTTTGTGTTGTTTTACGTAGTTCAGTGTAATTTTTTTATTGTTCATGTAGCACCATGGTCCTGAAAAACATTGTCTCATTGTTACCGTGTACTGTACCAGCAGTTATGGTCGAAATGACAATAAAAAGTGACTTGACTTGTGTTGTAATAGCTGTTCCTGAATCGGGCAGAGTTAGTCATGAGGCTCCTGTACCTACTTCCTGATGGCAGTAGTGAGAAAAGAAAAGAACATTGATCTGGCCTATGACAGTGGTATCGTCAGCAAACTTAAATAATTTGGCATTGGAGCTGTGCTTGGCCACATAGTCATGTGTAAAGTGAGTAGAACAGGGAGCTAAGCACACAGCTTTGTGGTGCAGCTGTGCTGATAGAGATTGTGGAGGAGATGTTTTTGTCAATCCAATCAGAATGGGGTCCGCAAGTAAGGAAATCAAGGATTCAGTTGCACAAGGAGGTATTGAGGCCAAGATCTTGAAGTCTATTGATTAGTTTTGAGAGGATCATAGTAGCAAAAAGAAAATAAACATTAGAAAATGTGCAACCATCCCGTCATCTGTTTACTCCCTTACTGAAATCAATGGCAGTAAAACGAAAAGGGACGTCGAGTTGGTGGCTGATAATATAGTGTATTTTACATATTTTGATGAATTTCTGTCTCCTATTGTTCTGATATATAAATTGTGCTCAGGAAAATACAGCTCCTAAAACAGCCAGTTAACCAAAGTAAATTTATTATCAAAGTACCATGTACTATATTTGTCACCCTGAGATTTATTTTCTTGCAGGCATTTACAGGAAAATAAAGAAATACAAAATAATTTATGAAAACTATAAATAACAAAGACTGAGAAATAACCAATGTGCAAAAGAAGACGAATCATGTAAATAATATTAATTATAAAAAAGAAATGAATAGTAGAGTTGCAGAGTTCCTGAAGGTCAGTTTATCAGTTGTGGAATCACTTCATCACTGCGCTGAGTGAAATTATCCCAATGGTTCAGGAGCCCGGTGGTTGTAGGGTAATAACTGTTCTTGAACCTGGTGATGTGGTATGGGATTTAAGGTGGAGATAGAAATAGATCAGCCAACTGGCCTGATTTTGCTTCTGTGTGATTATTATACATCAGTCATTGAAAGTGGGCATGCAGGTACAGCAGGCGGTGAAAAAGGCGAATGGTATGCTGGCATTTATAGCAAGAGGATTCAAGTACAGGAGCAGGGAGGTACTACTGCAGTCGTACAAGGCCTTGGTGAGACCACACCTGGAGTATTGTGTGCAGTTTTGGTCCCCTAATCTGAGGAAAGACATCCTTGCCATAGAGGGAGTACAAAGAAGGTTCACCAGATTGATTCCTGGGATGGCAGGACTTTCATATGAAGAAAGACTGGATGAACTGGGCTTGTACTCGTTGGAATTTAGAAGATTGAGGGGGTATCTGATTGAAACGTATAAAATCCTAAAGGGATTGGACAGGCTAGATGCAGGAAGATTGTTCCCGATGTTGGGGAAGTCCAGAACGAGGGGTCACAGTTTGAGGATAAAGGGGAAGCCTTTTAGGACCGAGATTAGGAAAAACTTCTTCACTCAGAGAGTGGTGAATCTGTGGAATTCTCTGCCACAGGAAGCAGTTGAGGCCAGTACATTGGCTATATTTAAGAGGGAGTTAGATATGGCCCTTGTGGCTACGGGGATCAGGGGGTATGGAGGGAAGGCTGGGGCGGGGTTCTGAGTTGGATGATCAGCCATGATCATAATAAATGGCGGTGCAGGCTCGAAGGGCCGAATGGCCTACTCCTGCACCTATTTTCTATATGTTTCTATTAAAAAGATTGAGGAACAAAGGAATATGGGAAACTGGCACAGGAAAGAAGCTGAGGACAGCATGGAACAGCCATGAACTTATTGAATAACAGGCCAGGGTTGAGGGGTCTGGTAAACTATTCCTACTCTTCTTTTTTAATGTCCTTATTTCTGGTATGGAGCTGGGAAGAGGTAGCTGCTGCTTGGAACCCCAGATCTAGTGAAATAATAGACCTAGTTTTATACATTCAATGACGGTTTTATTAGGTAACTTCTGTACCTAACAAAGTGGCCACTGAGTATATATTTATGGTCTTCTGCTGCTGTAGCCCATCCACTTCAGTGTTTGAGGTGTTGTGCATTCAGGGATGCTCTTCTGCACTGTTGTAATGTGTGATTATTTGAATTACTGTTGCCTTCCTGTAGGCTTGAACCTGTTTGGCCATTCTCCTCTGTCATTAACAACGTGCGTTCACCCACGGAACCGTCACTCACTCTATTTTTTTTCTCATATTATTCTTTGTAAACTCTTCAAACTGTTGTATGTGAAAATCCTGGGAGATTAGCATTTTCTAGTATACTGTACTTAAACCACTCCGTCTGGCACAAACGGTCATTCCACGGTCAAAACACTTAGATTACATTTCTTCCCCGTTCTAGTGTTTGGTCTGAACAATAATTGAACGTCTAGACCATGTTTTTATGCATTGAGTTGCTGCCACATTATATCTAATAATCTAGATGTACTGTAATAATCCGGTACATCTGCTTGTTAATGAAAGTATCAGCTGGTGATTAGATATTTTCATTAATGAGCAGGTGTACCCAATAAAGTGGCTCTTGAGTGTAATGATGAGCGAATATGAGCTATTTAATAGTCAGGCAGCAATTAACATAGAAACATAGAAACATAGAAAATAGGTGCAGGAGTAGGCCATTCGGCCCTTCGAGCCTGCACCGCCATTTATTATGATCATGGCTGATCATCCAACTCAGAACCCCGCCCCAGCCTTCCCTCCATACCCCCTGATCCCCGTAGCCACAAGGGCCATATCTAACTCCCTCTTAAATATAGCCAATGTACCGGCCTCAACTGCTTCCTGTGGCAGAGAATTCCACAGATTCACCACTCTCTGAGTGAAGAAGTTTTTCCTAATCTCGGTCCTAAAAGGCTTCCCCTTTATCCTCAAACTGTGACCCCTTGTTTTGGACTTCCCCAACATCGGGAACAATCTTCCTGCATCTAGCCTGTCCAATCCCTTTAGGATTTTATACGTTTCAATCAGATCCCCCCTCAATCTTCTAAATTTCAACGAGTACAAGCCCAGTTCATCCAGTCTTTCTTCATATGAAAGTCCTGCCATCCCAGGAATCAATCTGGTGAACCTTCTTTGTACTCCCTCTATGGCAAGGATGTCTTTCCTCAGATTAGGGGACCAAAACTGCACACAATACTCCAGGTGTGGTCTCACCAAGGCCTTGTACAACTGCAGTAGTACTTCCCTGCTCCTGTACTCAAATCCTCTCGCTATAAATGCCAGCATACCATTCGCCTTTTTCACCGCCTGCTGTACCTGCATGCCCACTTTCAATGACTGGTGTATAATGACACCCAGGTCTCGTTGCACCTCCCCTTTTCCTAATCGGCCACCATTCAGATAATAATCTGTTTTCCTATTTTTGCCACCAAGGTGGACAACTTCACATTTATCCACATTAAATTGCATCTGCCATGAATTTGCCCACTCACCCAACCTATCCAAGTCACTCTGCATCCTCTTAGCATCCTCCTCACAGCTAACACTGCCACCCAGCTTTGTGTCATCTGCAAACTTGGAGATGCTGCACTCAATTCCCTCATCCATCCAAGTCGTTAATATATATTGTAAACAACTGGGGTCCCAGCACTGAGCCTTGCGGTACCCCACTAGTCACCGCCTACCATTCTGAAAAGGTCCCATTTATTCCCACTCTTTGCTTCCTGTCTGCTAACCAATTCTCCATCCACATCAATACCTTACCCCCAATACCATGTGCTTTAAGTTTGCACACTAATCTCCTGTGTGGGACCTTGTCAAAAGCCTTTTGAAAATCCAAATATGCCACATCTACTGGTTCTCCCCTATCCACTCTACTAGTTACATCCTCAAAAAATTCTATGAGATTCGTCAGACATGATTTTCCCTTCACAAATCCATGTTGACTTTGTCTGATGATTTCACCGCTTTCCAAATGTGCTGTTATCACATCTTTGATAACTGACTCCAGCAGTTTCCCCACCACCGATGTTAGGCTAACCGGTCTATAATTCCCCGGTTTCTCTCTCCCTCCTTTTTTAAAAAGTGGGGTTACATTAGCCACCCTCCAATCCTCAGGAACTAGTCCAGAATCTAACGAGTTTTGAAAAATTATCACTAATGCATCCACTATTTCTTGGGCTACTTCCTTAAGCACTCTCGGATGCAGACCATCTGGCCCTGGGGATTTATCTGCCTTCAATCCCTTCAATTTACCTAACACCACTTCCCTACTAACAAGTATTTCGCTCAGTTCCTCCATCTCACTGGACCCTCTGTCCCCTACTATTTCTGGAAGATTATTTATGTCCTCCTTAGTGAAGACAGAACCAAAGTAATTATTCAATTGGTCTGCCATGTCCTTGCTCCCCATAATCAATTCACCTGTTTCTGTCTGTAGGGGACTTACATTTGTCTTTACCAGTCTTTTCCTTTTTACATACCTATAAATGCTTTTACAGTCAGTTTTTATATTCCCTGCCAGTTTTCTCTCATAATCTTTTTTCCCAATTAATTAAGTTCTCTCAATAATTCAGGGCCAGTGACAATTGTTTTCAGAGTTCACCATTTTCAGGAAATGACTCTCATGCAGGAGTCATGTCCTTAATGGCACATGACCCAGTGATTCAATTTACACCTTCTAACAAAATGTTTCTTCTCAATATGATCAGGAAAATATATGGATTCTCTGAATTTTGACATTACCAAACTACTTACCTGCAGTGTATTTAGTTTAGATAGATTGCTATGCAAGCATTGGGAGAGTCACATGAGTACCTGAAGCCCTTTGCTAAGGGTGGCAGATATATTAAGTTAATTCTACTATGCAAACTGGCAGCACCAACAAGATCCAGACAATAGTTGTACTGGTCACTATTTCACGACCCACCATCTCAAAATTCAATACCACAGGGCAAAAAATCATTTGGTGTATATTGCTTTAGACTTCCAGAATCTGCAGGTTTTCCCATGTTTGTGATTTGTCTTCTTTATCACCAACTCAACCTATAAGTTAACATTTAGGGAATTCTGATTTTTAAATTTTTGAATTTTCTCCCCGTTTAGAAAATTGTCTACACATTTATTCCTTCTACAAAAGTGTATGATCATACAGTTCCCTGCACTATATTCCATCTGCCATATGTTTTCCCATTTTCCCAATCTGTCTAAACCCTTCTGTGGCAAAATTATTGCCGTGATGAGTCTAGTGTGGTAGTGTAGTGGGTCGTGCTTGTCGCTCTTACTTTCAGCTTCCATCGCTGGCTAGCAGTCTTGCTAAATGGAGAGTTGAATGTGTGTAGGTGTCTCCCTGCCAGTACATAGTATGTCCAACAGCAAGCCTCATGAAGTTCCACTTTGCTGGTGACACACTGAAATTGAACTCAGTTTGGATTCAGTCTGAGCTACAGAGGATGGGGAGGAGGTCTGGCTCCTGCACATGCAGAAAGCAGGCTCACAAGTGTGTGGACATGCCTTAGTGCTCATGAACGAGATCTCTATCTATGGGTAAATAGCCCCACTGCCTTGGGTGCAGCCTCAGGAGAGACGAAGGTTATGGGAGTAAACCCAGACAGCAAATCCAGAGTGGAGACCCTCGGGTGACGGGACGTCACTGAACATCCTTCTGGCAGATCCTGCAGCCAAGCTGGTGCAAAACGTATTGCTTTATAAGCTTTCCTTTGGACTACACTGGTGAAGCCAAGAAGGGGATCTTGACGACTGGGCATCTCATGATCTCCATACCTTCTGTTCAAGCTTGAAATAATGACAATTATCACCCATTGACCGACGAGACAGATGGATGCCAACCTAAGTCCATCTGCAGCCTCCTGCTTCCTCAAAACTACCTGCGCTTCCACCTATCTTCATATCATCCACAAACTTGGCCAGAAAGCCATCAATTCCATCATCCAAATCATTGAGATATAACATGAAAAGAAATGGTCTCAACACAGACCCCTGTGGAATGCCACTAGTCACCAGCAGCCAACCAGAAAAGCCTCGCTTTATTCCCAAATATAACAAATGTTTGTACTACATAATTCCACATTTATTTTGATTGCATAGAGAAAGCATGGCATATGGTGATAAGACTTGAAATTTGGAAACTAAACTTCGATAATAAATGTACTTTGAACTTTGAACTCTCAAACTGCTATCATCATGATTGCAATTTACTGTTCCATGGGACAAATGTCTTCAATTTCAGCAGCATTTGCTTGTCTCTGGTAAAAAAAAAAAATGAGTAGAAATTAGACTAGCTCCTTCTTTTGAAAATCTTAATAAAGTAAATTAAAATGAAACAAACGCTAAATGATATGCACAAAGTCAATAGCATCTTGCCTTGTGAAACAAAAGAGTAATCCTTACAAAGTCATTCTTCAATCCACCTGCTTCACTAGTAAAATGAAATGAAGTTTTATTCTTTCCTTGCATGGACTGTGATACTGTCCAGCAGTGAAATTTGAATTGTTGTCAGCTATTGAAGCTTCTAATCCCTTAAGAAAATATCTGCATCCTGGAACTGCTGAATCAGCCTGAAGAAATAATTTAGAAACTTAACTGTAAGTTGTTGATGACCATTTAAACCTACTAGCGTGAGTGTTTTTAATGCTGCTGAAGGGATGTTCAATTGTGCATTGCTTTAAAAGATATAAACAAAATGACTGAGCTTCTGTTACACAGTAATTAACATCATGATATCTCTTTGCTTCATACTTTCAACAGATGAACATGGTCTTATCAGTTCATCAGCGTGTCAGCAACTGACCTCTGCTTCTAAACCTTCCTTTGGACATCACAAATAGGTTAAGCCCAATTTCACTTTCAGTGTCTCCAACAGCCTAAAGTCAAGATTTTAAAATTAAGATAGAACTTTGAACAACAAGTTGTAGGGCTTGGACCAGGAAATAGAGCTGAAACTACTGTATAAAACAGTATTAACTTGAGGAATGGTAGAGCCAGCTTGAGGGACTAAATGGCCTACCTCTCCTACTATTTCCTGTGCTCTTTTGTTCAAAGTTCAAATTAAGATTTATTATCAGAGTTCATAAATGTCACCACGTGCAACCCCGAGATTCTTTTTCTGCAGTCATAATTAGCAAATTTATAGAAAAGTAACTGTAAATAGGATCCGTAAACTGCAAACAAACTGTGCAAGTCCAGATAATAAATAAATAGCAATAAATAATGAGCATGAAATAACAAGATAAAAGAGACTTTAAATGAGTGTGGTTATCCCCTTTTGTTCAAGAGCCTGATGGTTGAGGGTTAGTAACTGCTCTTGAACCTGGTGGTGTGAGTCCTAAGGCTCTTGTACCTTCTACCTGTGAGAAAAA
Source organism: Mobula birostris (assembly GCF_030028105.1). Taxonomy (NCBI): domain Eukaryota; kingdom Metazoa; phylum Chordata; class Chondrichthyes; order Myliobatiformes; family Myliobatidae; genus Mobula; species Mobula birostris. Next base: position 22,628,569 of record NC_092370.1, on the reverse strand, counting down.
CAGTGAGAAAAGAACTTGGCCTGGGTGGTGAGGATCTTTGATGAAGGATGCTGCGTTGCTACGGCAACAATTCATGTAGATACGCTCAATAACTGGACGAGTTTTACCCGTAACGTACTGCGCAAAATCCATTGTCGGATTTTCTGCTCAGAGATATTGGTGTTCCCATACCAGGCAATAATGCAGCCAGTCAACACACTTTCCACCACACACATATAGAAGTTTGCTGAGGTTTTTGATGACGCCTGAGGAAGTGGAGGCGTTGTCATGCTTTCTTCTCAATTATGTTTATATAATGAGTCCAGAACAGGTCATCTGAGATAGTGACAACCAGGAACTTAAATTTACTGACCCTCTCCACCTCTGAAGCGCAAATGATTCCTGGCTCATGGACCTCTGCTTTCCTTCTCCTAAAGTCTACAGTTCCTAGGTCTTATTGACATTGACATTGTTGATATTGCGCCACTCTGACAAATTTTCAGTCATCCCCTTTGATACAGCCCACTACAGTAGTGTCATCAGCAAACTTGTGTATGACGTCATTGTACTTAGCCACACAGTCATAGGTGTAAAGCAAGCTGAACTGAATGCTACTGAAGGACATAATTCTTCTGCTGTTTAGTACATGATCTAAGGGATCTTTTGGTATTAGAATTGGTTTATTATTGTCACCTGCACCAAGATACAGTGAAAAACATGTATTATATGATGTTTATGCAAATCAAATCACTACACTGTACATTGAGCTAGAATGGGTTAAAACACTAACAATGCAGAGTAAAGTGTAAAAGCTACTGAGAAAGTGCCGTGCTGGTAAACGATAATTGCAAAATCATAACAAGACAGATTCTGAGGCCAAGAGTCCATGTTATCATACAAGAGTCTGATAACAATGGGATAGAAGCTGTTCTGGAGCCTGGTAGCATGTGCTTTCGTGCTTTTGTATCTTCTGCCTGATGGGAGCGGGGGGTGGGGGGAAGAGAGAATGTATGAGGTCTTTGATTATGCTGGCTGATTTAATGAGGTAGTGAAAAGTATAGCTGGAATCCACAGAGGGGATGCTGGTTCATATGATGTACTGAACTGTGTCCACAGTTCTCAGCAGCTCATAGGATGGGGGAAGAGGCAGAACAAGCCTCTTGTTGGATTTGGAGTAGGCGAGAGGAGGGGAGCTGGAAGCCAGGGGCAGACGGGCAGTGATTTGGCCACCACTGCCGGCCCACCAACTGGAGAGTGTCGTGGTTAAGGATCGAAACACTCGGTGAAGGTTGGGAACCACCTGATGACATCTGCTCCTGGCTGAAGGCTACGGTTACTTTATAAGGTAACTGGACATTGCACCCTAATGAGTGTACGTAACAAGGAATCCACAGAGGATGCTGGTTCATATGATGTGCTGAACTGTGTCCACAGCTCTCAGTAGTTTCTTGCAGTCATGTACAGAGTATTTGCCATACCAAGCTATTATGCATTCAGACAGAATGCTTTCTATGGTGTATCAATAAAAAATAATCAGAGTTGATGGGGACATACTAAATATCTTTAACCTCCCGAGGAAGTAGAGGCTTTATTGACCGTAACAGCAATGTACGTGTACCAGGACAGACGATTTTCACACCTAGGAACCCAAGCACTCAACCTCAACACTGTTGATTTAGACAGAAACGCCTGCCTTTTTGAAGTCAATGACCCGCTCATTTGTTTTGTTGAGATCGAAGGAAAGATTGTTGTCAGGACACCATGTCACTGAGCTCTCTCTCTCCTTCCTGTACTCCAACTAATCATTATTTGAGATGCAGTAGTATCGTCTGCGATTTTGCTGCAGATGGACATAGATCTGAATCTGGTAATGCAGTCATGAGTGCACAGGGAGTGGGGAAGGGGGTTGAGGACGCATCCATGTGGAGCACCAGTGATTAGAATAATCATGGCAGAAATATTGGTGGATATCCTTAATAAAGGTGGTCTGTTGGTCAGAATGTCAAAGATCCCGTTGCAGAGGGAGACATCAACTCCCAGCGTGCAGAGTCTGGTAATAAGTTAATAATATTGAAAGCAGAACTGTAGTCAATAAACAGTAGTGTGACGTAGGTGGCTTTACTGTCCAGGTCCTCCAGAGATGTGTGTAAGGTCAGGGAGATGGCATCTACTGTACAGCTGTTTCAATGGTAGGCAAATTTCAGTGAGTCAACATTGGCTAGGAGACTGGAATTGATGAATGTCATGATCAGCCAATCAAAACAGTGCATGATGTCAGATGTCAGTGACACCGGGTGGTAGTCATTAAAGCACATGATATTGTTTTTTTTAGGCACTGGGATGATAGTGGTCTTAAATCAAGGGGGAACCAAAGCCTGAAGCAGGGAGAGATTAAAAATGTCTGTAAGTACCCTCAACAACTGATCTGTACAGGATCTATAGACTCGGTCGGGGCAGCATCTGGGCCCAATGCTGTCTGTGGGTTCATACTCCAGAAAACTGATCTTAAGTCCGCTACAGTGATTGCAGATTCAGGTGCACTGAAGACTGAAAAGGTGGGTGGTGACATATTCATACCCTTTTGTTCAAGCCATGTAAAGAATGTGTTACACTCATCAAGAAAGGACCCGCTATTGCCAGCAATGCTGCTTACCTGTTGTAGTATATAAGCTGACAGCTAGACTGATACTTAATCTTGGACTGGCACTGTCACTTAGCATCTCTGATAGTTTTACAAAGATCATATGTAGATGTTTTTATGAAGGTCAGGGTCACCTGATTTGAATGCCGCAGACTTGGACGTAAGGGAGTGGATCAGTCAATTTCTTTCTGGAAGAGTATGATCAGAGAAGATAATAGTCAAGAATTCATACATAGGGTTCATTGTTACTTTATTATTAGGCCTTCAGAGAGTCAACAATGCCTCTCCAGATGGTCTCATTGTGTAACTCTGGACGTATTGCATTAAAATGCTTCAATGTGGTAAAATAACAAATATTTAAAGTAAACTTAAGAGGTTTTATTGTGAAAACTGTCATTGGCAATGATACAGGAAAGAACTGATTTTTGAATGCACTACATTTCCCATTAAAGCACACTCACTAAAATTCTGCTTGCAAATAAATGTCCTTAGATGATGTTTACAGAGTAATTGTGCTAACTGCTAATGATAATTATAACTGTTATCATGACTTTGAAATAAAATGATTGAGGCATATGTGTTAATGGACAAGTCAGAAGACTGGATGTGATGATTTACACCATAAGACCAGAAGACATAAGGGAAGAATTAGGCCATTCAGCTCCGACATTCCATTATGGCTGATCCTGGATCGCATTCAACCCCATACACCTGCCTTCTCACCATGTCCTTTGATGCCCTGATTGATGAGGAAATGATCAACTTCTGCCTTAAAATCTACCCACAGACTTGGCCTCCACCGGCAGCACATTCCACAGATTCACTACTTTGTCTAAAAAATTCCATCCTTTGCTCTGTTCTAAAAGGTTGTCCCTCAATTTTGAGATTGTGCTGTCCAGTTCTGGATACCCCCACCACAGGAAGCATCCTCTCCACATCCACCCTATCCAGTCCTTTCAACATTCAGTGAGATCCCCCCCCCCCCGGCATTCTTTTAAATTCCAGTGAGTGCAGGCCCAAACCTGTGTAATGCTCCTCATATGTTAACCCCTTCATTCCCGGAATCGTATTTGTGAACCTCCTTTGGACTATCTCCAATAACAACACATCTATTCTACGATATGGGGCCGAAAACTATTGACAATACTCCAAATGCAGTCTGAGTAGTGTCTTATCAAGGCTCAGCATTGTCTCCTTGCTTTTATTTTCATTTTAAAATCTTTTTTATTAATTATTATTAAAGATCAACAAAAAATACATTAAGGTAATCAAGTCAACATGTCAATATGTAAAATGAAGAATTAAATTACCAAATAACTGATTAACAAAGCTAAACAATATATCAATAATAAGAAAAAATAAAGTGTTAAGAATATTTTTTAAAGAAAAAAAGAAGGAAAAAAAAGAACCCCTACCAACTAAAACAAAAGAAAAACCCTACTAACAAAAGAAACCGGAAGAAAAACCATTGGGAGCACAACCCCGGAGCTATACGCCATAGAAGCTTCCATAAAAGAAAAACATCAATCTGCCAACTCAAATCAGAAGGAAACCATCTTAATTAACTCAAATCAAATGATAGTAGCAGGCAAATGAACCCCACCTTTTCTCAAAGTCAAATCGAGGATCAAAAGTTTGACTTCTGATTTTCTCCAAACTAAGACATAACATCACCTGAGGAAACCATTGAACCATTGGGAACAGAGGCATCTTTCCATTTCAGTAAAATAGCCCTTCTGGCCAATAATGTAACAAATGCAATTACATGTTGGTCTGATATAGAAATACCATGAATATATTGAGGGATTATACCAAAAAAAACTGTCAATTTATTAGGATGTTGTTACGTACCCCGTAACTGGGTTGCCAAACCAGCAGAAATGGAACGCTCGTTGGAGTCTGTGATTACTAGGAACTAATAAATTTTTATTAAAGAAATAGGTAATACAGTACACTAATCGTAAGGATATAAATGTAACAGATTAGCAATGATAATACACACATATACACAGAGCTAGGGTAATAGGAATCAACCAAGCTCTATTGCAATCTAGGGGTAAAATGATCAGTCTTAATTGAAGCAGAATTCAATTCAGTTTAGTGCAGTTCGAAGTAGTCACTGCTGGTGTACCGTTGGAAGGAGAGAGAGAGAGAGAGAGAGAGAGAGAGAGAGAGAGATAGTTTCAGGCAGACATTTTGATGTCTTCTAATCCCGCTATGGTCACCGACTGTGACCCCTCCATTCCAGCTATGATCGTTCTTCTGCGGTGAACCTGGCACAGGGGGATAAAAGGAGCAGGTTTGCTAAGGCACGCGACACACCACGAGACCCTGGAAAGAGCAGTGTGCCCCCAAAAGTTGGTGGGAGTTTGGAGGTCCGGTTTGCAGGTACCAACCAGAGGCTCACAGGGTGTAAAGGTACGATCGGTGGGAACCTGGGGTGTGGTGTCCACCCTTGCCTGGCTGCTGGGGTATCACCTGTTCATCAAACTTCAAACAGTTCAGGTTCAAGGCAACCAGTCTGTCAATAGCTGAATTGTGTTTCTTTCCCGTTAATCCCTCTCTTCTGTCTTATTAGCATTTTGAATGTTTCTCCATTGTCTTTCTTATCTCTCTCATTATCACCATCAGTCCGGTACGTCTGCTGGGCGTCACACATGACGATGTAAATTAATTTTTAAAACTTTAGAAATTGTAGAGAAAACAGATTTCCAATAATGTTTCAATACAGAACATGACCAAAACATATGTGGCAATGTAGCTGTTTCGGTTTTACATCTATCACACTGACTAGCAACATTAGGAAATATTTTAAGTAGTCTCTCCTTTGTCAAATAGTAACGATGTACAATTTTAAATTGAATTAAAAAGTGACTGGCACAGATCGAAGAAGAGTTAACCAACTTCAAAATTCGCAACCAATCCTCTGCTATCAAGGTCATGGTAAGCTCTCTTTCCCAATCTTGCTTAATCTTAAGTGAAGAGTAATTGTGCTGTTGTAACAGTAAATTATAAGTTTTCCCATTAAAACCTTTCACTAATGGGTTCATTTTTAAAATAATATCTAACAGGTCAGAATCCTGTATATATGGAAAATTACTTAAATATTCTTGTAAAAAATGTCTGACCTGAAGATATTGCAAGAAATGTGAGTATGAGAGAGAGTATTTAGTAACTAATTTCTAAAAAGACATCAATCGGCCTTCTTGGAACAGATCCATGAAGGAATAAACTCCTTTATTCCTCCAAAGAAGAAAGTTAGGATCACTTAATGAAGGTTTAAATAAATAATTTTGATAAATTATACTAAGAAGGTTAAATTTTTTGAGATTAAAAAAGTTGAAAAACTGGTATCAAATTCGTAATGACTGTTTATTCATAGGATATAAATTTAGGTTAGAAATTTTGGCCCCTTGTACAGGTAAAGAAGCTCCTAATAACAAGGTTAAGTGAAACTGTTTCACAGCTTTCAATTCCAAATCTAATATTCTATTTACCCAAGAAGACATTGTGTCAGATACTAATGGTAGATTTTTAATTGTTAAAGGAACAATTTGTAATAGAAAAATTGTCCTGATTTATCTATATGGACCTAATGTAGATGATCCTTTTTTTTAAAAACGGTCTCCTTGCTTTTATATTCTATTCCCCTTGAAGTAAATGCCAACATTGAATTTGCATTCTTTACCACAGACTCAACCTGTAGATTAACTTTCTGTTAGTCTTGCACGAGGACTTTTAAGTCCCTCTGCACCTCTGATATTTGAATCTTCGTCCAATTAGATAATAGTCCGCACTATTGTTCCTTTTACCAAAATGCTTTATTTTTCATTTCCTAACACTATATTCCATATGGCACCATTTTTGCCCATTCTTCCAATTTGTCTAAGTTCTGCTGCAATCACATTGCTTCCTCTGCACTACCTACCTCTCCGTCTATCTTCGTATCACCCGCAAACTTTGCCACAAAGCTATCAATTTCATTATCCCAATCATTGACAAACAATGTGAAAAGTAGCGGTCCCAATTCTGACCCCTGTGGAACACCACTAGTCACCAGCAGCCAACCAGAAAAGACCTCCTTTATTCCCACACACTGCTTCCTGCCCGTCAGACATTCCTCTAACCATGCCAGTATCTTTCCCTTAACACCACAGAATTTTACCTTGTTAAGCAGCCTCATGTGTTACACCTTATCAAATACCTTCTGAAAATCTAAAGAAATGAAATCCCCTGTCAAGAGCTTAGGAGGAGACAATGGCACTTAACGATGACTCTTTAGCTTGCATTTTCGAAAACAGCTGTAGTTCCATCTTTTATATCTCTATTTTCCCCTTTCTGGGTTCTTTTGAAGACCCTGACCTGGAGTTACACACTGACTTCGGTTCTTTATGAGACTGGGACCCGCTCTTGGGGTTTCACGACCAGCCGTTATTCGATATGCCAAGGATTAGCTCACCTTTGCAGTTCCAGGATCTCGTGGCTCTGTAAATGAGCAATCCGAAGGTTGGTGTCTCTGCAGGTATCCGGGGTTTTGTGGAGACAGAAGATCGAAAGCAGCAAGCTGGCTGCTAGCTCAGTGCCCAGAAACCCGAGTTCTTTGGGCGCAGAGCTCGGAAAAAGCAATGCAGTGAAATTTTAACATCATAAATCAGCAAGTTCTTTGCTATGTCTCCCCTCTCACTGTGAAATGGAGACACCTCTTTTTCCTTTATTGGGGGAGAGAGAGAGAGAGCCTGTGGCATGTTGAATACCAGGTGAACGAATTGTCTTTGGGGTACTGCAAGTCTGTATCTTTGCTGATGCTTTGCTGCACGCCTGAGTGCTCGGTGGTGGGTGCCCATGCTTTTATATGCTTGTGGGGAGGGGGATTATTGCTTTCCTGCTGAAAATACATGGGAGGGGGAGCTGGGGAGGGGCTGTGGAGTTCTAACATTTAACTGTCATTCAATTTTTGGCAGCACTCCTCTGTTTTCCTGGATGGTTGTGAAGAAAAAGTATTTCAAGATGTATATTGTATACATTTCTCTGACATTAAATGTACCTTTGAAACCTTTGAAACCTCTCCTTTGTCCACCCTGCTTGTTACTTCCTTAAAGAACTCTGACAGATCTGTCAAACAAGATTTCCTTTCACAGAAACCATGCTGACTTTGACTTATTTTACTGTCAGTCTCCAAGTATCCCAAAACCTCATCCTTAATAATAGAGTCCAACACTTTCCCACCACTGAGGTTAGGCTAACTGGCCTATAATTTCCTTTCTTTTGCCTTCCTCTCTTCTCACAGAGTGGAGTGACATTTGTAATCTTCCAGTCCTCCGGGACCACACCAGGATCAAGTGATTCTTGAAAGATCATGACCAATGCATCTGTTATCTCTTCAGCAACCTCTCTCAGGACTCCAGGATGTAGACCATCTGGTCCAGGTGATTTATCCACCTTAACACTGTTGAGCTTGTCTAGCACTTTTTCCTTTTAAATAGCAATAGCACTCCCTCCTGCTCCCCTAACATTTACAAGACCTCTGGCACTCTATTGGTGTCTTCCACAGTGAAGATTTATGCAAAATACCCATTAATTTCCTCTGCCATTTATTTGTCTCCTATTACCACCTCACCAGCATCATTTTCAGGTGGTTCAATAACAACTGTCACCTCCCTTTTGCTCTTTATATAACTGATAAAAACATTTAGTATCTTGATTTGTATTATTGGCTAGCATGCCCTGATATTTCATCTTTTCTCTTCTTCTAGCTGTTTTAGTTGCCTTTGTTGGATTTTAAAAGCTTCCCAATCATTCAACTTCCTACTCACTTTTGCTACTTTATATGGTATTTCCTTGGCTTTTATGCAGTCCTTAACTTCCTTTGTCAACCATAGTTGCCTACCCCTACCATTTGAGAACTTCTTCTGTGGGACATATCTATCCTGCCCCTTTATTTCCAGAAAGTTCAGTGACCCCTGCCGTCATCCCTGTCAATATCCTTCCCCAATCCACCTGGGCAAGCTCCTCTCTCTTGCATCTGTAATTCCCCTTATTCTATTTCAATACTTATTAATGTGACTTATGCTTCTCCCTCTCAAATTGCAGTATGATTTCAATCATATTATGATCACTGCCTCCTAAGGATTCTTTTACATTAAGCTCCCTAATAAGGTATGGGTTATTACACAACACCCAATCTAAGATATCCTTTCCCCGAGTAGACTCAAGCACAAGCTCCTCTGAAAAACCATCTCATCGGCATTCAACAAGTTCTCTGTCTTGTGATCCGACACCAACCTGATTTTTCCAATCCCCCTTCATATTGAATTCCTCCACTACAATTGCTTCATTACCCTTATTACATGCCTGGACACCTGAACATGTCATGGTCCGGTCCATGAAGTCCGCGTTCCAGTTCATGATCCGGTCCATGGACTCAGGGTTCTGGGTTTTCCAGCTGTCCCTTATTTCCATTGGGTTAATCAGAGGCACCTGATTCCCATCTTGGGCTTGGAATATAAGTCACCTTGGGGTTGAGTGTGAGCTGCTGGTTTGTCTTGTCAAGATTCCCTGTGAGCAACCTACTGGTGGAAGGCTAGAGTGGCCACTTGCCATCTTTAGGCTGCCTTGGAGAACCATTGCTTCATGGAGCCTTGCTGTTGGTAGTCGGAGCTGTCTTTGTGGTATGGATTTGGCTGTTTCCCAGGCCAGCTGAGTGGCTGTCAGCCACTCCAAGCTAGGTAGGGATCTGGCTGTTTCCATAGCCAGCTGAGGTTGCTGGCCGTAACTGTGACTTGGAGCAACCCCGGTGCAGAGATGGAACTGTCTGTTGTTCTTTGGTGTTTGTCTCTTCTTGTCCTTGCCTCTGTGGGGTAAGTCAGGCTGTTCTGCCATTGCCCTGTGGGGGAATCTGTCTTGTCTTGTCCTCACCTCTGTGGGGTAAGTCAGGCCATTCTGCAGTTGCCCTGCGGGGGGACCTGTCTTGTCTTTGCCTCTGTTGGGTAAGTCCAGCCATTCTGCCATTAGCCAATGGATGGACCTATCCCACCTTGGTGTGGAGATAATGTTGAGTCCTGGCTTGTCTAAGGATAAGTCCTGGCTCTATGTTGATGTACAGTTCTCAATCTGTCTCCAAGACCCGAGCCTTGAGCCTCAAGACCCCAGCCACGTCCAGTCCTTTAGCCATGTCATGTCCTTGCCTAGTTCTGGGGTCTGAGCCCGAGGCAAGACCCAGTCTCTGGGTCCTTGTCCAGTCTATGGCTTGGAGTCCAAGCCCAGGCTCCTAGTTCATAGTTCCTTGTCCAGTTTCCCTGTTTCTTGTCCATGTCCTTGCCCAGGTCCTCCATCCTAGTCCTGTCCATGGTACTTCAGTGTCTGTGTCTTGCATTTGGGTCCATTCCTAATGCCCCCCTTTGTGACAGAACTGTATGTTGTCTCCCAGGTATCTGGGTCAGGGATTTCTTGGATCAGGTTCATGGCATTCTAAAGGGTGATTGTGAGCAGCCGGAAGTCTTGGTACATATTGGCACCAATGACATAGGTGGAAAAGGGGGGAAGCCCTGTGAAGAGAATTTAGGGAGTTAGGTAGAAAGCTGAAAGGCAGGACCTCCAGGGTAGCAATCAAAAGATTGCTGCCTGTGTCACCTGCCAGTGAGGGTAAGGATAGGAAGAATTGGCAGATGAATACATGGCCAAGGAACTGGTGCAGAGGGCAAGACTTCAGATTTCTGGATCATTGAGATCTCTTCTGGGGAATGTATGACCTGTACAAATGAGACATACTACACCTGAATCCGAGGGGCACAAATATCCTAGCTGTCACTGGAGGGGAGGGTGTTTAAACTAAACTGGAATCAGCACGATAGGGCTAAGGATGGGGCAGTTGGTATACAACTAGATGCAGAGTATAGTGAGATTGTTGAGAAAGACAGGCAGATGATAGGACAAAATTGCAGTCGGTGGAATGAGTTGCAGTGCAACATGGAGACAGCATCTAAAAGGGTGATGAATACAGTTCTGAAGGTGTTGTATCCCTTGAGGAAACTATGCTGACTTTGCCCTATTTTATTATGTGCCTCCAAATACCCTTGAAACCTCATCCTTAACAAGGGCTTCCAACATCTTCCCGACCAGTGATGTCAGGCTAATTGGCCTATAATTTCCTTTCATCTGCCTTCCTCCCTTCTGGAAAAGTGGAGTGACATTTGCAATTCTCCAGTCCTCCAGAACCATACCAGAATCTATTGGTTCTTGAAGGATCATTATCAATGCCTCCACAATCTCTCCAACCCCTCTTTCTGAACCCGGGTGGAAGTCCATCTGGTCGCTATGACTTATCCACTTTTAGACCTTTGAACTTCACTAGCAACTTCCAGGAGTGAATAAGTCTAGGACCTGAGGGCATATCCTCCGAATAGAAGGAAGTCCACTTAGAACAGAGATGAGGAGAAATTTCTTTAGCTACAGGGTGGTGAATCTGTGGAATTCTTTGCCACTGGTGGCTGTGGAAACCAGGGTATTGGGTGCATTTAAGGTGGAAGTTGAAATGTTCGTGATTACTCAGGGAATGAAAGATTACAGGGAGAAAGCAGAAGAACGGGGTTGAGAGGGAAAATGGACTTGTCAGGATGAAGTGGTGGAGCAGACTCAACATGCCAAATAGCCTAATTCTGCTCCTAGATTTTATGGTCTTAACCATTTCTCTGCAAGGAATTGATAAATAGTAATGTTTTGAGCAACAAGATTCCTTCAGAGGAACCAAACTTTGGATCTTTCCATCATATGAAAACTGAGTGAAGTTTTCCTCTTAGCTTTCGGTCCTAAATTCTTCTAATTACAAAGCATTAGAAAGCAAAGTGCTGGTTTCCCATAAATAAAGCAGACTGCCTCTTACCCACAATATAATCAATTGTCAAAGGTTAATGGTGTGGTGTTGATGCTGTGCAGCTAATTATCACGATGTGTAATGTTTACTCCTTGCAATTTATCATACATCCCCAGAGCTACACTGGCATCCCTCTCTGTTTTTGTTTCTGACAGGAAGTGTCTATTATTTCCATATTCCAAACAGGCAATTAAGATAACTATCACTGTTTTAAACTGTTCTTAAAAAAAGCTAAAGTACAGGTTGGGTATACCCCTTATCTGGAATTCGAAGTCCAAAAGCCTCCAAAATATGAATATTTTTGAGTGCTTACTTGATGTCACAAAAGGAAAATTCCACAAGTGACAGGCCAAAAGGCCTGTTTCTGTGCTGTAGTTTCTATGGTTTCTATGGAAGTTTCCCAGGTGATACACAGGTCTCTGCACACCACAGACAGTTCCTAGAAGTGACATCTCATATGTAATGAACAGAAGCAACACATGCAAAATTCTGGAGTAACTCAGCAGCATCTATGTTTATATTTAAAAAAAAAAATTAAACTGTACAAGTTTTGGGTTGAGATCCTTCAGCAGGACTGAAGAAAAAAGATGAGAAGTCAGAGTAGGAAGTTTGGGGGAGAGAAGGAAGAAATACAAGGTGATAGGTGAAACTGGAAGGGGGGAAAGGTGAAGTAAAGAGCTAGGAAGTCAATTGGTGACAGAGTTAAAAGGCTGGAGAAGGGGGAATCTGATAGGGGAGGACAGAGCCCATGGAACAAAGGGAAGGGGGAGGAGAACCAGAGGGAGGTGATAGGCAGGTAAGGGGACAAGGTGAGAGAGGGGAATGGCGATGGAGTTGGGGAGGGGCAATTTTGGGAAGTTTGAGAAATCATGCCATCAGGTGGGAGGCTACCCTGATGGAATATAAGATGTTGCTGCTCCAACCTGAGTGTGGCCTCATCGCGACTGATATGTCAGAATGGGAATGGGAAGTAGAATTAAAATGGGTGGTCACCGGGAGATCCTGCTTTTTCTGGTGGGTGGAACGAGATACAATTCCATTGGAAACACTCGATACAGTAGATGACCCAAACAAACTCACCAGTGAAGTAACACATGTAAAAGTTGCTGGTGAACGCAGCAATCTCGGCCCGAAACATCGACTGTACCTCTTCCTAGAGATGCTGCCTGGCCTGCTGCATTCACCAGCAACTTTTACGTGTGTTGCTTGAAGTTCCAGCATCTGCAGATTTCCTCGTGTTTGCGTGTTTAAATTCACCATTGAAGTGTTGCGTCACCTAGTATGACCTGAATGGTAGTGAGGGAGGAGGTGTAGGGGCAGGTGTGGCACTTATTCAGCTTGCAAGGGTAAGTGCCAGGAGGGAGATCAATGGGTAGGAACGAATGGATAAGGGAGGTGACACTTCCAGGTAAGGCGACACTTCACTTTTGAGTCTGTTGGGGTCTTCTGCTGTATCCAGTGCTCCCAGTGTGGTCTCCTGTATATCGGACTGAGACATCAACTGGTTACTGTTTTCCACAGATGCCTCCTGGCCTGCTAAGTCCCTCCAGTATTCTGTCTGTGTTGCTTGGATTTGCAGCATCTGCAGGCTTTCTCTTATTCATGTAATGAACTTAAGTTAACAAAAACTAGAAAAACAATGTATTAAGCGAAAAATGAAGATTTTGACCATGTATTGTCAGCGTTGGAGTTAATATATGCTGCTTAATGGTATGCTGATCATGAAACTAGCAAAGTTCTTTCTTGATGGACTGAAAATAGAAGGTAATTGTAAATACTCGGCAGGCTGGTTTCAGAAATTGAAAGGAAGACACAGCATTAAATTTCTAAAGTGTTGGTTGATTAGGAAAATCTAGCACCAGAGCTAGTCAATGATGCTGATCCAAAAAATTCCAAAATACAAAACACTTCTGGCCCCAAGCATTTCGGATAATGGGTACTTAACCAGTATTTACATTGATTATGGAAAAAAAAACATGTCTATAGAGTTTTTGAGCTAAATTCATTAAAAATGAGTGAACAGTGGAGAGAAGGGTTGTCCTATGAGAAAAGGTTGAGCAAACTATAGTTTTTCTCTTTGGAGCAAAGGAAAATGAGAGACAATAGATTATAAGAAGCATTGATAGAGTGGAGAGCAGCACCTGTTTCCCAGTGCGGCAATGTCTAATGCCAGAGGTCATCCTTTTAAGGTAAGTTGAGTAAGGTGTAGTGGAGATATCAAAGGTGGGCTTGTTGTATACAGAGAATATCTGGAATGCACTGCTAGGCATGGCAGTAGAGGTTGATACATTTGGGGTTATCATTGAAAGAAATGAGATAGGTGAGGAGGAGGGTTAGGTTGATGATGGGGTAGGTTAAAGGTCGGCACAACATTGTGGGATGAAGGATCTGTTCTGTGCTCTACTATTCTATATTCTAGTATGTTCTAAGGCCAGCTTGAACTGTCAAAATATAAATCCAAGCTTACACCAAGCTTGCGTGGAGCCAATACTCCCCTGCACCCTGCACCAGTGTTCTGCTGATCTCCACGTCATTATCTTCATCAATTCTAATGAGTGCTTTGTACATAACAATGCAGCAATTCCTCTCCACCATCGTTTTCCCATCAGGCAAAGTTTTAAATCCTCTGGTATGTAGCTAAAATATTGTCTGGCTGAAAACATTGCCTATTGTGCAAGATTATCAATAAACCTAGATCTGACTAAGAGTCACTAAATGTTTCTCTTTCCACAGGTGCTGCCTGATCTGCTGAGTTTTCCAAAATGTTCTGTTTTTATTTTAGATTTCCTGGTTAGACTTTTTTTTTAAATCAGACTTAGTTCTTGCACTATAGACACAAGTAAAACATTGGTGTGATCCCAAAGCAACTTTGAAATTAGCCCTTACATACTGAACATATTCTATACCTTCATAGTATGGTCCAGGCCAATTTTGACCAGGTCCAAGAATCCCCTCATAACAAGTGTCTATACCAAATTTTGAACCACAGATCTATTTAGAATGTTTAAATAGCCTATCTGACATTAATAAATGGGTGATTAATCCTTAATTAATGTTTCAGAGATCTAAAATCCATTTCAATAGACACAGGTCAAATTTGACCCGGAACAGCCTCAAAGTACAAAAATTTGTAGCACCTGTACAAGAGTATAAAATTTTTAAATATTTTCATTTTTGCGCATTTTGGGTCACTTTAGGAAAAGTCATCAAATTTCAGCTAAAAAAATGGCATTTAGGGTGTTTTTACTGCTGTCAAATGTCAAAACGGGTCATCAAATTTGACCCGAACAGTATGTATGGGTTAGAAACGATATTTGAGTTAGCACATAGTCTTACAGTCCCTGCAACTTGAGTTCAATTCCTACTGCTGTCCATAAGGAAGTTGTACATTCTCTCTCTGACAGCGTGGGTTTCCTCTAAGTGCTCCGGTTTCCTCCCACAGTCCAAATACGTATCGGTTGGTAGGTTAATTGGTCATTGTAAATTGTCCCATGATTAGGCTAGGGTTAAATTAGGGGTTGCTGTGTGACGTGGCTCGAAGGGCCGGAAGGGCCTATTCTGTACTGTATCTCAATAAAATAAAAATAAACAAATAGGTAAGTGTGTTGTGGAGGCTCAGTTAGTCAGTCCCTTAGCCTAGAGTCAGAACGACATGATTCAACCCACACTC
Organism: Mobula birostris; assembly: GCF_030028105.1. Classification (NCBI taxonomy): domain Eukaryota; kingdom Metazoa; phylum Chordata; class Chondrichthyes; order Myliobatiformes; family Myliobatidae; genus Mobula; species Mobula birostris. The sequence continues at coordinate 22,613,410 of NC_092370.1, read as the reverse complement.
CAGAGACCTGAATAGCTACTCAGTATCTGAGTAATGCAGTGGAAGATTAAGCATCTGCAATTCAAATCCAGCTTGCTTGCTGACGGGCCTGTGTAGTAATGTTCAATGGGGCCTTGTGGGTTTATCATGGAAAATGTGGGATCTAAAACACCGTACCAGGGAAATGACAGTGACTCTGTGAGGCAAGAGTTTTTGGACGTTTTCCTTCCACTCCTGCTGCTCTGCTATTGCCCTCTTGATGTGTGCCCACCTGCTACTCCTGACACTCACAACACACTGGAGGAACTCAGCAGGTCGGGCAGCATCAGTGGAAATGATCAGTCAACGTTTCGGGCCGGAACCCTTCGTCAGGACTGAAGAGGGAAGGGGCAGAGGCCCTATAAAGAAGGTGGGGGGAGGGTGGGAAGGAGAAGGCTGGTAGGTTCCAGGTGAAATACCAGTAAGGGGGAAGATAAAGTGGTGGGAGAGGGGAAGCAGGGAGGTGATAGGCAGGAAAGGTGAAGAAAGAATAGGGGGAAAACGCAATGGGTAGTAGAAGGAGGCAGAACTATGAGGGAGGTGATAGGCAGCTGGGGGAGGGGACAGAGTGACATAGGGATAGGGGAAAGGAGGGGGAGGGAATTAACCGAAGCTGGAGAATTCTATGTTCATACCAAGGGGCTGGAGACTACCTCAGCGGTATATGAGGTGTTGCTCCTCCAACCTGAGTTTAGCCTTATCATGGCAGTAGAGGAGGCCACGTATGGACATATCTGAATGGGAGTGGGAAGCAGAGTTGAAGTGCTGCTTTCACTTGCTTTAAGAGTGTGCAGTCCAAAACCAAGTCAGAGCTACACAAGGTCAACGTGCATCTATGAACTTCAATACAGCAGGCCAACAGACTCCTCCAGCCATTGAAAGAGCCCCATATATAAACAGCAAATAAATTCAGAAGTGGTTTTGAGGAAATTCTCAAAACATTTTTGCATGCTTCAATCGAACTACATATATGATTTACCTCATCTTTCCTGCTTAGCACACTAATATCTTAATACTTACAAATCAAAGTAATTTGACCACAGCCACAATGTGTGAGCAGTTTTAGATCCCTGATCTAAGAAAGGATGTGCTGGCATTGGAGAATGTTCAGAGGAGGTTGATAAGAATGAATCTGGGAATGAAAGAATTAATGTATGACGAGCACTTGCGACCCTAAGACCATATGATTGCTCTGGGCCTGTACATGCTGGAGTTTGAAGAATGAGGGGAGATTTCCTTGAAACTTATCGAACACTGGAAGGTCTAGAGAGAGTGAATGTGGAGACGATGCTTCCTATAGTGGGGGTGTGGTGGTCCAGGACTGGATGGCACAGCCTCAGGATACAAGGACATCCCTTTAGAAAAGAGATGAAGAGAAATTTCTTTAGCCAGATGGTGCAGAATCTGTGGAATTCTTTGCCACAGGTGACTGTGGAGGCCAAATTATGTGGTTTAAGATGGAGGTTGATAGGTTCTTGATTAGTAAGAGCATCAAAAGATATGGGGAGAAGGCAGGAGAATGGGGTTGAGAGGGATAATAAATCAGCCATGATGCAGTAGCAGAGCAGATTTGATTGGGCGAATGGCCTAATTCTACTTCTATATCTTATGGTTTTACGTTGACTAACATTCAGCTGTAGACTCTCCTCCTACTCATGGAAGGTGGCACATAACTAGATAGAAGACCAGAAAAAAAAAAAGTTAGGAGGAAAATACATGCACATTTTAAACTCCAAAGGAAAAAAAAGTCTTATGTCTGGATTTCAGCATCACCAGGTTCATGGATTTGGCAATACAGAGGCATATATTGATGGAAATTTTCAATAACCAAAGTTACCATTCCTCACATTTCTCCCTCATCCAAAAGCATTTTGTGACTAAAGAGCTGTCGAGAGTAAAAGTTGCATTTTGCTTATTTCTCCTCTCTTTTGAACATGATTCAAACCTTGTCTTCCCAACCAACCAGTAAGTGAAAGAGAAATGAATTGAAGAAAGTACTGCCAATTCATCTCTACAACTTGACTACACATTAGACTTCGCACACCAGAGGACTTTGTAACACTGTGTAAATGGATACTGCTGTACAAATTAAATTGCAAAAAGAAATATTGCTTCATGCAACATCTCACATGAGCTCAAGGTATTTCAGGTACTTTTCCGAGGATCATCACCTTGTTGTAGTGGAGAGGTTTGTGAGTTCTTGAAATGCCAGGAGCGATGCTGTCTGGAGCTTAGCCATCTGGTGCTTAGATCCTGGTATGGATACCCATGGCGTTAATGTCAAGGGGGAGGTTCCAGACAAGGAGTGATCCAACCAGGACATCAATGGTGGAGCTGGCAGAAGCTGCAGACACATCACAATGGTAAAGAAGCCTGTAGCAGTGAAGGATCCCCAGTCACCTCACATTGCCAGTCATATCACATTGCAAGCCACTGGACCCTGATAACAAACCATCAAGGACCATTAGATGACTGCCCATGCATCAGCCTTCCTACTTTGAACAAGTCACAGTGTTCTCCATTAACATCCCAGAGACAACCCCTAAGCAGAACAGCAAAGCTCAAAGTAAATTTATTGTCAATGTACATATACAGTGGCATGCAAAAGTTTGGGCACCCCGGTCAAAAATCCTGTTACTGTGAATAGTTAAGACATGCGTTAGTCTTGCAAGACCATGGATCTGCGCCTGGAAAGTCTTCACTCTCCAGGGCACAGGCCTGGACAAGGTTATATGGAAGACCAGCAGTTGCCCATGCTGCAAGTCTCCCCTCTCCACGACATCAATGTTGTCCAAGGGAAGGGCATTAGGACCCATACAGCTTGGCACCAGTGTCATCGCAGAGCAATGTGTGATTAAGTGCCTTGCTCAAGGACATAACATGTTCCCTCGGCTGGGGCTCGAACTCACGACCTTCAGGTCACTAGTCCAATGCCTTAACCACTTGGCCACGTGCCCACACTACTGTGAATAGCTAAGCAAGTAAAAGATGAACTGATTTCCAAAAGGCATAACGTTAAAGATGACACATTTCTTTAATATTTTAAGCAAGAAAAAATTTATTTCCATCTTTTACAGTTTCAAAATAACAGAAAACGAAAAGGGCCTGAAGCAAAAGTTTGGGCACCCTGCATGGTCAGTACTTAGTAACATCCCCTTTGGCAAGTATCACAGCTTGTAAATGCTTCTTGTAGCCAGCTAAGGGTCTTTCGATTCTTGTTTGGGGGATTTTTTCCATTCTTCCTTGCAAAAGGCTTCTAGTTCTGTGAGATTCTTGGGCCGTCTTGCATTCACTGCTCTTTTGAGGTCTATCCACAGATTCTCGATGATGTTTAGGTCAGGGGACTGTGAGGGCCATGGCAAAACCTTCAGCTTGCGCCTCTTGAGGTAGTCCACTGTGGATTTTGAGGTGTGTTCATTATCCTGTTGTAGAAGCCATCCTCTTTTTATCTTCGGCTTTTTTACAGATGGCTTTTTTGCTTTTAGAATTTACTGGTATTTAGTTGAATTCATTCTTCCTCTACCAGTGAAATGTTCCCCGTGCCACTGGCTGCAACACAAGCCCAAAGCATGATCGATCCACCCCCGTGCTTAACAGTTGGAGAGGGGTTCTTTTCATGAAATCCTGCATCTTTTTTCTCTAAATGTACCTTTGCTCATTGTGGCCAAAAAGTTCTATTTTAACTTCATCAGTCCACAGGACTTGTTTCCAAAATGCATCAGGCTTGTTTAGATGCTCCTTTGAACCTTTAAAATAGAACTTTTTGGCTGTAATGAGCAAAAGTATGTTTGGAGAAAAAAGGGTGCAGAATTTCATGAAAAGAACCCCTCTCCAACTGTTAAGCACGGGGGTGAATTTGGGCTTGTGTTGCAGCCAGTGGCATGGGGAACATTTACTGGTAGAGACAAGAATGAATTCAATTAGATACCAGCAAATTATAACCATATAACAATTACATCATGGAAACAGGCCCTTTCGGCCCTTCTAGTCTGTGCCGAACACTTACTCTCACTTAGTCCCACAGACCTGCACTCAGCCCATAACCCTCCATTCCTTCCCTGTCCATATAGCTATCCAATTTAACTTTAAAACCCAGATAACTGTCTAGTAAATCTTCTCTGTACTCTCTCAATTTTGTTGACACCTTTCCTATAATTCGGTGACCAGAACTGTACACAATACTCCAATTGTGGCCTCACCAATGCCTTATACAATTTCAACATTACATCCCAACTCCTATACTCAATGCTCTGATTTATAAAGGCCAGCATACAAAAAGCTTTCTTCACCACCCTATCCATGTGAGATTCCACCTTCAGGGATCTATGTACTACTATTCTTAGATCCCTCTGTTCTACTGCATTCTTCAACGCTCTACCATTTAGCATGTATGTCCTATTTTGATTAGTCCTACCAAAATGTAGCACCTCACAATTATCGGCATTAAACTCCATCTGCCATCTTTTAGCCCACTCTTCTAATTGGCCTAAATCTCTCTGCAAGCTTTGAAAACCCACTTCATTATCCACAACTCCACCTATCTTAGTATCATCTGCATACTTACTAATCCAATTTACCACCCCATCATCCAGATCATTAATATATATGACAAACAACATTGGACCCTGTACAGATCCCTGAGTCACACCACTAGTCACTGGCCTCCAATCTGACAAACAGTTATCCTCCACTATTCTCTGGCATCTCCCACCCAGCCACTGCTGAATCCATTTTACTACTTCAATATTAATACCTAACAATTGAATCTTCCTAACCAACCTTCCGTGTGGAACCTTGTCAACGGCCTTACTGAAGTCCATATAGACAACATCCACCACTTTACCCTCGTCAACTTTCCTAATAACCTCTTCAAAAAAGTCAATAAGATTTGTCAAACATGACTTTCCACGCACAAATCCATGTTGACTGTTCCTAATCAGACGCTGTCTATTCAGAAATTTTATATACCATCTCTAAGAATACTTTTCATCAATTTACCCACCACTAACGTCAAACTCACAGGCTGATAATTGTTAAGTTTACTCTTAGAACCCTTTTTAAACAATGGAACAACATGACAAATATGCCGATCCTCCGGCACGATCCCCGTTTCTAATGACATTTGAAATATTTCTGTCAGACCCCCTGCTATTTCCACATTAACTTCCCTCAAGGTCCTAAGGAATATCCTGTCAGGACTTGGAAATTTATCCACTTTTATATTCTTTAAAAGCACCAGTACTTCCTCTTCTTTAATCGTCATACTTTCCATAACTACCCTTCTTGTTTCCTTTAGCTTACACAATTCAATATCCTTCTCCTTAGTGAATACAGAAGAAAAGAAATTGTTCAAAATCTCCCCCATCTTTTTTGGCTCCGCACATAGCCGTCCACTCTGATTCTCTAAGGGACCAATTTTATCCCTCACTATCCTTTTGCTATTAATATAACTGTAGAAACCCTTCGGATTTATTTTCACCTTACTTGCCAAAGCAACCTCATATCTTCTTTTAGCTTTTCTAATTTCATTCTTAAGATTCTTTTTACATTCTTTATATTCCTCGAGCACCTAATTTACTCCAAGCTGCCGATATTTATTGTAGATCTCTCTCTATTTCCGAACCAAGTTTCCAATATCCCTTTAAAACCATGGCTCTCTTAAGCTTTTAACCTTTCCTTTCAACCTAACAGGAACATAAAGATCCTGTACCCTCAAAATTTCACCTTTACATGACCTCCATTTCTCTATTACATCCTTCCCATAGAACAAATTGTCCCAATCCACTCCTTCTAAATTCTTTCGCATCTCCTCAAAGTTAGCCTTCCTACAATCAAAAATCTCAACCCTGGGTCCAGTCCTATCCTTCTCCATAATTATATCGAAACTAATGGCAGTGTGATCACTGGATCTGAAGTGCTCCCCAACACATACCTCCATCACCTATCCTATCTCATTCCCTAACAGGAGATCCAACACTGCCCCTTCTCTAGTTGGTACCTCTATGTATTGCTGCAAAAAACTGTCCTGCACACATTTTACAAACTCCAAACCATCCAGCCCTTTTACAGAATGGGTTTCCCAGTTTGTGTGTGAAAAGTTAAAATCTCCCACAATCACAATCTTGTGCCCACTACAAATATCTGCTATCTCCTTACAAGTTCTGGAAGCAAACATCGCATCGTCTGTAAAAAAAAGCTGAAGATGAAAAGAGGATTGCTTCTACAACAGGATAATGAACCTAAACAGACCTCAAAATCCACAATCAACTACCTCAAGAGGTGCAAGCTGAAGGTTTTGCCATGACCCTCAGAATTCCCTGACCTAAACATCATTGAAAATCTGTGGGTAGACCTCAAAAGAGCAGTGCATGCAAGATGGCACAAGAATCTCACAGAACTAGAAGCCTTTTGCAAGGAAGAATGTGTGAAAATCCCCCAAACAAGAATTGAAAGACTCTTAGCTGGCTACAGAAAGCATTTACAAGCTGTGATACTTGCCAAAGGGGGTGTCACTAAGTACTGTCATGCAGGGTGCCCAAACTTTTGCTTCGGGCCCTTTTCCTTTTTTGTTATTTTGAAACTGTAAAAGATGGAAATAAAAAGGTTTTCTTGCTTAAGGTATTAAAGAGATGTGTCATCTTTAACTTTATGCCTTTTGGAAATCAGTTCATCTTTTACTTGCTTAGCTATACACAGTAACAGAAATTTTGACTGGGGTGCCCAAACTTTTGCCACTGTATGTCCCTCCGATAGGACCACAACCTTGTTGTAGGGTTTGGAGGCTTGAGTGCTAAAATTAGGGCTTTATGCTTTGACTCTTGATAGGGTCACCATGCCAAACAGGTCAAAGGATAGAGGCGAGACTAAGAGTGGTCCACAGGTCCTCCAGGTTCGAGGGTTCAGCTCAGGGCTAACAACCCTGACTGGTAAAGCAAAATTTGTGGAAACAGCAATGAAGAGCCCTTCTACATTGAGCTTGATGATTTTCTTGAGTCTCCATCTGGGACTTGCATGACTGACAGTAGTGAAAACCAGGTTACTGATATGATGAAGGAAGCCCTAAAGACGGCCAGAAATGGAGGACCTTCATTGTTGCCCTAAACATCAATTGCATAGCGGACAGCAAAATAGAAGAATATACATATCAACATCTACAACCATGAGATTCCTTCTTTTTGCAGGCAATCACAGTAAATACAACAAATATTATAGAATCAATGAAATACCACACCAAACAGGAGGGACAACAACCAACGTGCAATGAAAAGACAACAAAACTGTGCAAATAGAGAAAGAAAGCTACTATTAGCTCACAAAACCTTTTTGAAATGCAGTCATTGTAATGGAGGACAGGAAGCTCGCACTGACCTCAAAGCAATGATATCCCCTCATTCTTCTTAGTGTCGCTGATTTTTTATTCTCCATCTTTTAAAATATTTTTACTTTGCTGCTCCATTAAGCAAACTCTTATATCATGGCTTTCAATTTAAGTGTTAATTAATGCACACTGATATTGTGGTTTCCGTAAAGGATGAATAAAAATTGTAAGAAATAGTATATTTCACTCTTGACTTAAAAATTATCAAATTTAATGCCTGGTAAAGGGGATTTAACGATTTTCTTAATGATCCTATGAAACTGGTGTAAATGGCTCTCTGAACAATTAGTCAGATAGTCAAGGGAAAAAAATGCTTGCAGCTAACAAGGCATCTAGCTCAAATTGTTCTTCAGACTTAATTATATTGTTTTTCCTGCCAATATATAACTCCATTCATCATTGCAGCTGAGTTTGGGGAAAACTAATTATAGACAGGCTAAGAAAGTAATTGGAATGGCTTCCTTTGAATCGACACAAGAGATTCTGCAGATGATGGAAATCTTGAGGAACACAAACATAATGTGCTGAAAGAACTCAGCAGGTCAGGCAGCATCTATAAAGAAGAATAAACAGTCAGTGTTTTAACTTTTCTGAATTTTGCTGAAAGATCTGAATAACTAACTTTGGTTCTCTCTCCGCAATATTTTTGGAATTATATTCTGGATCAAGACACTCTTGGGCAAAGGGCAACATTGGACTATTCCACTGAGTGCTGATCTTCAAGCCAATAGACCAATTGATCACTGGCTGATGTAGCAGTTGCCTTTAATGATCAAGGAGCTCTGGATTTGTGAGGCACTGGGGAGGGAAAGAACAACCATACCAAAATTATCTTAAGCAAAATTTAAAATGATGACTTGGGTCAAGACACAAAATAAAGAGTATTAAACTGCCACCTAAAAGAATCTCAAGGGACAAGACCATAAAATGTAGGAGCAGAATTAGCCCATTCAGTCCACAGTGTCTGCTCTGCTTTCGGGCTTCCAGTCCATCAAGTCCAGGTGACTTATCATACTTAAGACCTTTCAGTTTCCCAAATGCCATCTCCATAAGACCATAAAACATAGGAGCAGAATTAGGCCATGTGGCCCATCGAGTCGGCTCCGCCAATCAATCCTTTTTTCTATCTCCTCCTCAACCCCAGGTCCCAACCTTCTCCCTGTAACCTTTGATGCCATGTCCAATCAAGAACCTATCAATCTCTGCCTTAAATACATCCAAAGACCTGGCCTCCATAGCTGCAGGTGGTAAACTATTCACCACCTCCTGACTAAAGAAATTTCTTCGCATCTCTGTTTTGAATCGACACCCCTCTATCCTGAGGCTGTGCTCTCTTGTCCTAGACTGTCCCACCATGGGAAATATCCTTTCCACATTTACTTCGTCTAGGCCTTTCAACATTTGAAAGGTTTCAATGAGATCACCCCCTCATCCTTCTGAATTCTGGTGAGTACAGGCCCAGAGCCATCAAACTTTTCTCGTGTGATAAACCTTTTATTCCTGGAATCATCCTTGTGAACCTCCTTTGGACCCTCTCCAATGCCAGCACATCTTTTCTAAGATGAGGGGCCCAAAACTCTTCACAATACTCAAGGTGAGGCCTCACCAGTGCCTAATAACCTCTTTGCATATCCCTGGTAACAGTAACTGCACTCACTTCCGCCCCTTGACACCCTTGAATGTTCAGCATACAGGAAGTGTCTTCCTCAGTGAGGACTGACGCAAAATACTTACTCATTTCTTCCGCCATTTCCTTGTCCCCTGTTACTATTTCACCAGCATCATTTTCCATTGGTGCAATATCTACTTTCACCTCTCTTTTACTCTCTATATATCTGAAAAAACTTTTTGATATCATTTTTGATATTATTGGCTAGTTTTCCTTCATACTTCTTCTTTTCCCCTTGTGATTTTTTTAGTTGCCTTCAGAAATCATCTTCAGAAGGAAGCCTTTAAACGGGGTTGATAGCTCCTTTTGCTGATCCTCAAAGATGAAAGCCTATCTCAATCCAACCCTTTCAACAATTCAGCTACTTCCGGGACTTGCAGAAATGCAGTATCTAATTTACCTCCTGGTCAAAACAAACAGCAGCCCAGCAATTCCAGAGCTGCTGGAAATTAAACAGGTCTTCACCACCAACACACATCCCAGTATCTTGATCAGCAGCTTTTGAAATATCAAAGCTTCACTATATCAAAAGGGCATGAAATCCCTCTCAAACTCAAGTCTTCAAGATCAATAAAGGAAGATGGCAAACAATTAGGATTTGCAAAAGTGAAATTTGGTCCAATGTAAACGGCAAATAGACTCAGTAATAAAAGTTGAACTATGAATTAATTATGAACTACAAAATTAGAGCATATCTGAATGAAAAAGAGAACCAAAAGGTTAATTTGTCAGAAAAGGCAAGGAAATGATTGAGTATCCAATGATGATGGTCTGATTTATGAGTTGCTTGCTGAGTTTGGGAAAGACTCTGTATTTTTAAAGCAAATCCAATGTTTCCTGACCTGCTGAATACTTTGCACATTTTCTATGATTACATTGATCAGATTGATTCCTGACAGGAAGTTCCCAGCATTCCATAGAATAACCCATGACACTGTAATGCAGTTTCTGAAGGAAAAACAAACAGTACTGGTAGGGAACAAGTAATAACAATGGTGAATATTTCTACATGTAGGCTACGTATATAAGATTACAATTAGCTTGTTATCCAAGCAGTCATGGTGAGGGTTATTGATGAAATTGACCAGGAATGTTGTGTATGCAGGGCCTATAGCACTGTCAATGCTCCTTCCCATCTGTCCAACAATTTCTTAGAACCCCCCTCCCCCCCACCATCAGACAGAAGGTACAGTACAGTATGAGAAACGGCTTCTTCCCCTAGACCCTGAGACTACTGAACTCTCTGCTGCCACCCAGGTCTCACCACATATGAACTGCCAGGGCTGTCACACTGTTTACTCTTTACCTTGTGATGTAAAATGTACCTCATTGTTAATGCATTTGTGGTAATATTATTTAATGTGCTGTGTTAGTTATATGTAACGTGTTGTACACCTTAGTCCAGCGGAACATTGTTTCGTCTGGTGGTATACACGTGAATGGTTGAAATGACAATAAAATTGAGCTTGAAGTAAACATTTCTATAGATAACAAAAATAGAATTCCTTTCACTATGAGACTATAATCCTCATAAGGCAAATTCAGAACATGAATTAGTTGTGCTGATTCTGAAGTGCCCTTATACATGTTGATCAGCATTCAACTGTTAAAATTCTTGAATATGAAGCACAATTGGTTGTGATTGACCCCAGCGCAAGAAGTGACAAGGAGGTCGCATGGACAAAGGATCCAACGGCAGATAGAATCAGCGTGCTGGTCATGAACTCTTTGTTACTTAGTCATATCTTCACTGAAGATATTGGCTACACTGAGGGCAAGGAGGATGAGGATGTCTTCAGTGGAGAATTTGATCTGCAGCACGGTAGCAGCTTGAATTGAATTGACTTTATTTATTACATCCTTCACATACATGAGGAGTAAAACTCTTCGTTACGTCTCCATTTCAATGTGCCATGTTCAATCATACTAATTTTTAATAATTTATAATAAATAGAACAATGTAACATAGAGTACACTCAAATCAGTGTGAGTTCATCAGTCTAATGGCCTGGTGGAAGAAGCTGTCCGGGAGCCTGTTGTTCCTGGCTTTAATGCTGTGGTACCGCTTCCCTAATGGTAGCAGCTGGAATAGATTGTGGTTGGGATGGCTTGGTTCCCCAATGTTCCTATGGGCCCTTTTTACACATGTGTCCTTGTAAATGTCCTGAATCATGGGAAGTTCACAACTACTGATGCGCTGGGCTGTCCGCACCACTCTCTGCAGAGTCCTGCGATTAAGGGAGGTACAGTTCTCATACCAGGCAGTGATGCAGCCAGTCAGGATGCTTTCAATTGTGCCCCTGTAGAAAGTTCGTAGGATTTGAGGGCCCATACCAAACTTCCTCAACCGTTTGAGGTGAAAGAGGTGCTGTTGTGCCTTTTTCACTACACAACTGGTGTGTACAGATCACATGAGGTCCTCGGTGATGTGGATGCCAAGGAACTTGAAGCTGTTTACCCTCTCAACCCAGATCCATTGATGTTAATTCGGGTAAGCCTGTCTCCATTCCTCCTGTAATCCACAACCAGCTCCTTTGTCTTTGCAACATTGAGGGAGAGGTTGCTTTCTTGACACCACTGTGTCACAGAGATGACTTCTGCCCGGTAGATCACCTCGTTATTGTTTGAGATAAGGCCAATCAATGTAGTGTCATCAGCAAATTTAATTAGCAAATTGGAGCTGTGGGTGATGGCACAATCATGGGTATACAGGGGGTAAAGGAGGGGCTCAGTACACAGCCCTAAGGGGCTCCTGTGTTGAGAGTCAGAGGGTTGGAGGTGAGGGAGCCCACTCTTACAATCTGCTGGCGATCTGACAGGATGTCCAGGATCCAGCTACATAAGGCAGGGTCAAGGCCAAAGTCTTCGAGCTTCTTATCAAGCCTGGATGGAACTATGGTGTTGAATGCTGAACTGTAGTCCAGGAACAGCATTCTCACATAAGTATCCTTCTTCTCCAGATGTGTAAGGACAGCATGTAGAGCTGTGGCTATTGCGTCGCTTGTCGAGTGGTTGTGTCAGTAGGCGAATTGTAGGGGTTCCAGTTTGGCTGGTAGCAAGCTGCAGATGTAATCCTTGACCAGCCTCTCAAAGCATTGAGGTGAGTGCGACAGGACGCCAGTCGTTCAGGCATGTTACATTGGTCTTTTTTGGTACAGGGACAAAGGTGGATAATTTGAAGCAGGAGGGCACTCTACACTGGCAGAAGGAGAGATCAAAAATGTCAGTAAACACACCTACCAGTTGTGCTGCGCACATCCTGGGTACTCGCCCTGGGATGCTGTCCGGTCCCGCAGACTTGCGACTGTCCACTCGGTGGAAACATCTGCGTACCTCAGCTACAGAGATGACCAGGTTGCAGGTTGTAGCGGTGACTTTCCTCGGAGGCTCAGAGTTAGCGACATCGAACTGAGCATAAAAGCGATTGAGCTCATCTGGGTGAGAGGCCGCGATGTTGGTGGCACCACAACGTTTGGCTTTGAAGTCTGCGATGGTATGCAGCCCTCGCCACAAGTCACATGTGCTATTTGTTGTGAATCTTGTCTCAATCTTCTCCCTGTATTGTTGTTTCACAGCCTTGATAGCTTTGCACAGATCATAGCTGCTTTTCTTGAGCTCTAGTTGATCACCAGCGATGTAAGGTTGATGTCGCGCTGTAAGTGCTGCTCGTACAGTACCTTTGATCCAGGGTTTCTGGTTCAGGAAGACTCTGACTGCCGTCTGGGGTACAGAGCAAGATTGGATTGTTCAAAGAATTGCCATGAGAATGGACCACATGTAAAATGGATTAAAACGTCATTATTATGAAAACTGCCCACTGGATTTGTATGTAAATGTGCTTGTATAAGGTAGTACATGTTTTCCCTTTACCACCTCAACACAGTTGTAATGATATAATCAATATGGACGGCTTGCAAAACAAGTTTTCACTATACCTTGGGACACAAGTCAATAGACCAATTTATCAATATAAGTTATCAACTAACTGGATCCATAATATATTACGTCTTTTAACTTGCTGGCTTATAAACTGTTGAAGTATGTTCATCAGTTTGCTCAATGCTGTTTGCTTTTCGTTTCTTGAAATAAAGTGGTCAGGCTTGGTGGTTTGCTCGATAAAACATATCCCGCGGCTATCCATTGTAAGACGAACTCAATTTTAGTAAAATTAGAACGCCATGACGAATAGTTGAGTTTCGCTGATGCTTCCTCTCATTTATTAATTATGATTCTTAATTGTCAGAGAAGAATCCTCTGTATAATGCTAGAATATTAGTGCCCCAAAATTGTTCTGTGTCAGATCAGGCAAGCACAGGAGAATGGAAATGCTATTCCAAATTAACATTGTAAAGATGGAGTGTCCCTTCCTTTGGGATTATTAGCATCACTACTCCAACTTCCTCCCACCTCCTTAATATCTTGCTCATCAAAGTCAAAGTCAAATTTATCATCAAATGCACAGGTACATGAAAGTTCAAAGTTCAAAGTAAATTTATTCACCATATACTACCCTGAGATTCATGTTCAATGTAAAACTCCATATCAACAAATACTGACATGCAATCAGTGTATACAAGAAAATAAAACTGTGCAAATACAATAAATCAATCAACCAATCAATCAACATTAAGGACATGAGTTGCTGAGGCATTGCAAGTGAGTCCATAGTTTGTGGAATCAGTACAGAGTTGAGGTGAGTAAAGTTCTCCATGCTGGTTAGAAGCCTGATGGTTGAAGGGTTATAACTGTTGCTGAACCTGATAGTGAACTTAAGGCTCCTGCACCCCCTTCCCGATGCATACATCAGAATGCTCTTCATTGACAACAGCTCAGAATTCAACACTATCATCTCCTCAAAATTCATCAATAAATCAATAAGCTCCAAGACCTAGGCCTCAATACATCCTTGTGCAACACACACAGAAATGCTGGAGGAACTCATCAGGTCAGGCAGCAGCTGTGGAAATGAATAAACTGTTGAGCACTTTAGCCCTTCCTATTCAGTCCTGAAGAAGGGTCTCCACCCAGTACTTCAACTGTTTACATGAGGACGACAGTCAGTTCAGATTGGCAACATCTCCTCCACAATCACCATCAGCTCAGGTGCACCACAAGGCTGTGTTCATTACACTTGTTGGGCTAAGTACACATGCAATGTAATAGCAAAGTTTGCTGACCGCACCGTTGTTGTTGACTGAATTAAAGGTGATGATGAATTAGCACATGGGAGAGGCTGAAAATCTGGTTGAATGGTGCCACTGTCATGGTCTGGTCCGTGAAATCCGCATTCCGGTTCACGGTCCGGTCCATTGACCCTTGCTCCAGGTTTTCCTGTCTACCCTGTTTCTGTTCCTGTTGAGCACTAATTGAGGCAGCTGATTCTCATTGTGGCTGGCTGCATAAATACCTCCAGAGAACAGGGTGTGGCTGCTGGATTGTTCCTGTCTTTACTCCTTGTATCCCTTCCCCTGCCTTCTGTCTCCTCGCCTGAAGCCCTGTCTTGTCTTGTTGGTAACTCTCGCCTCCCTTCGCCTGTAGCCTTGTCTTGGAGCCACCCTGTACCTGGCTCCCTTCCTGTCCCTTGTCTCCATCGGGTAAGCCAGGCCATCATCTTGCCGTTACCTATGGTTGGTTCTGTCCCTTCCTGTCCCTTGCCTCCGTCAGGTAAGCCAGGCCATATTGCCGTTACCTTGCAGTTGATTCTGTCCCTTCCTGTCCCTTGCCTCCGTTGGGTGGAGTACCACGCCCTGACCAGGTGATCCGCGCCCTACCCAGGAGGAGCCTCGCCCCAAGCCAAGCTTCAAGACCCCAAGCCTCAAGGCTGTAGTCTCCAGCCTCGCCTCAAGCCTCTGGTCTACAGCCTCGCCTCAAGTCTGAAGACTCCAGCCTCGTCCTGCCTGCCAGCCAAGTCACGTCCTTGCCTAGTTCTGGAGTCCGAGCCAGAGGCAAGACACAGGTTCTGGGTCCTTGTCCAGTCTCTGGCTCGGAGTCCAAGCCCTGTCTCCTAGCTCTCTTGTCCAGTCCTGTTCCGGGTTCCCGGTTTTCTTGTCCATGTCCTAGTCCTCACCTTGTATCCTTGTCCTGTCCCTAGTACTTCAGTGTCTGTGTCCTGCACTCGGGCCCGTTCCCAGCCACCACCTTATGACAGCCAGGACAACAACCTCTCCATCAATATTAGCAAAACCAACAAGCTGGTTAGTGACAACATGAAGGGGAAACTGGAGATCCATGAACCACTTATCTGCAGCAGCATTAAGGGCATATATCTTAGTGTAACCAGCATTCACAAAAGAAACATAAATGAGATGCAATTTTCATAAGAAAGAAAGAAAACATTTAGAGCAAAAAAAAATCAACTTTAGTACAACATGATCAAAGTGGTCATAGTTTTATTAAACTCTGATGATTGTGGTTGTGGCAGGTGGTTCAGGAACTAAATGGTTGAAAGGAAGTAGCTGTTCTGAAACTGGTTTGTAGGACTTAAAGCTTTTGTACCTTTAAAGTTCCAAGTTCAATGTTCAAAGTAAACTTATGATCCAAGTACAGATATGTCACCGTAAATGACGCTGAGATTCATTTAGCAGTGCGTGAAGATGACATGGATCAAATGGTGGGGATATTTAATGATGGATGGTACCACCATCTATTTACCTTTTTTCAGTTCTTCTTGCTTCATCCTTCACCTCCTCCATCTCTCTTCCTCATGCCTTGCCTTCTCTTCCTATCCTCCACCTCTCTTTGACCTGCCTTTCTCATTTCTCCCTTCTCTTCTCCCCCTCGTTGTTACCTCCTCCAACATCCAGTCCCTAATTTATCTCTGCTCTGCCTCTGTCTTCCTAGTAGAGCTTCTGATCCAACTCTCTCCACTAGTTTCCCTGTTTTTAGAAACCATAGAAACTACAGCACAGAAACAGGCCTTTTGGCCCTTCTTGGCTGTGCCGAACCATTTTCTGCCTAGTCCCACGGACCTGCACACGGACCATATCCCTCCATACACCTCCCATCCATGTATCTGTCCAATTTATTCTTAAATGTTAAAAAAGAACTCGCATTTATCACTTCATCTGGCAGCTCATTCCATACTCCCTCCACTCTCTGTGTGAAGAAGTCCCCCCTAATGTTCCCTTTAAACTTTCCTCCCCTCACCCTTAACCCATGTCCTCTGTTTTTTTTCTCCCCTTGCCTCAGTAGAAAAAAGCCTGCTTGCATTCACTCTATCCATACCCATCATAATTTTATATACCTCTATCAAATCTCCCCTCATTCTTCTACGCTCCAGGGAATAAAGTCCTAACCTATTCAACCTTTCTCTGTAACTGAGTTTCTCAAGTCCCAGCAACATCCTCGTAAATGTTCTCTGCACACTTTCAACGTTATTTATATCCTTCCTGTAATTTGGTGACCAAAACTGAACATAATACTCCAGATTGGGCCTCACCAATGCCTTATACAACCTCAACATAACGTTCCAGCTCTTATACTGAATACTTTGATTAATAAAGGCCAATGTACCAAAAGCTCTCTTTACGACCCTATCTACCTGTGACGCCACTTTTAGGGAATTTTGTATCTGTATTCCCAGATCCCCCTGTTCCACTGCACTCCTCAGTGCCTTACCACTAACCCTGTGTGTCCTACCTTGGCTTATCCTTCCAAAGTGCAATACCTCACACTTGTCTGTATTAAACTCCATCTGCCATTTTTCAGCCCATTTTTCCAGCTGGTCCAAGTCCCTCTGCAGGCTCTGAAAACCTTCCTCACTGTCTACTACACCTCCAATCTTTCTATCAACAGCAAATTTGCTGATCCAATTTACCACATTATCATCCAGATCATTGATATAGATGACAAAAAACAATGGACCCAGCACTGATCCCTGTGGCACACCACTAGTCACAGGCCTCCACTCGGAGAAGCAATTCTCTACTACCACTCTTTGGCTTCTTCCATTGAGCCAATGTCTAATCCAATTTACCACCTCTCCATGTATACCTAGCGACTGAATTTTCCTAACTAACCTCCCATACGGGACCTTGTCAAAGGCCTTAGTGCAGTCCATGTAGACAATATCCACCGCCTTCCCTTCATCCACTTTCCTGGTAACCGCCTCGAAAACCTCCAATAGATTGGTCAAACATGACCTACCACGCACAAAGCCATTTTGGCTCTCCCTAATAAGTCCCTGTCTATCCAAATGCTTGTAGATTCTGTCTCTTAGTACTCCCTCCAATAACTTACCTACTACCGACGTTAAACTTACTGGCCTATAATTTCCCACATTACTTTTCGATCCTTTTTTAAACAACGGAACAACATGAGCCACTCTCCAATCCTCCGGCACTTCACCTGTAGACAGCGACATTTTAAATATTTCTGCCAGGGCCCCTGCAATTTCAACACTAGTCTCCTTCAAGGTCCGAGGGAACACCCTGTCAGGTCCCGGAGATTTATCCACTTTAATTTTCCTCAAGACAGCAAGGACCTCCTCCTTTTCGATCTGTACAGTTTCCATGATCTCACTACTTGTTTCCCTTAATTCCATAGACTTCATGCCAGTTTCCTTAGTAAATACAGATGCAAAAAACCTATTTAAGATCTCCCCCATTTCCTTTTGTTCCGCACATAGCCGACCACTCTGATCTTCAAGAGGACCAATTTTATCCCTTACAATCCTTTTGCTCTTAATATACCTGTAAAAGCTCTTTGGATTATCCTTCACTTTGACTGCCAAGGCAACCTTATGTCTTCTTTTAGCCCTCCTGATTTCTTTCTTAAGTATTTTCTTGCACTTTTTATACTCCTCAAGCACCTTATTTACTCCCTGCTTCCTATACATGTCATACAACTCCCTCTTCTTCTTTATCAGAGTTGCAATATCCCTTGAGAACCAAGGTTCCTTATTCCTATTCACTTTGCCTTTAATCCTGACAGGAACATACAGATTCTGCACTCTCAAAATTTCTGCTTTGAAGGCTTCCCACCTACCGATCACATCCTTGCCAGAGAACAACCTGTCCCAACCCACGCTTTTTTATATCCTTTCTCATTTCTTCAAATTTGGCCTTCTTCCAGTTAAAAACCTCAACCCTAGGACCAGATCTATCCTTGTCCATGATCAAGTTGAAACTAATGGTGTTATGATCACTGGGACCAAAGTGCTCCCCTACACAGACTTCCGTCACTTGCCCTAACTCGTTTCCTAACAGGAGATCCAATATTGCATCCTCTTTAGTTGGTCCCTCTATATATTCATTTAGAAAACTTTCCTGAACACATTTTACAAACTCTAAACCATCTAGACCCCTAACAGTATGGGAGTCCCAATCAATATATGGAAAATTAAAATCCCCTACCACCACAACTTTATGTTTCCTGCAGTTGCCTGCTATCTCTCTGCAGATTTGCTTTTCCAATTCTCGTTGACTATTGGGTGGTCTGTAATACAATCCCACTAATGTGGCCATACCTTTCCTGTTTCTCAGCTCCACCCACAAGGACTCAGTAGACAAGCCCTCTAATCTGTCCTGCCTGAGCACTGCTGTAATATTTTCCCTAACAAGCAATGCTACTCCCCCACCTTTCATTCCTCTGCCTCGATCACATCTGAAACATCGGAACCCTGGAATATTAAGCTGCTAGTCCTGCCCCTCCTGTAGCCAAGTTTCACTAATTGCTATAACGTCATAATTCCACGTGTCAATCCACGCCCTCAACTCATCTGCCTTCCCCGCAATACTCCTAACATTGAAATATATACACCTCAGAAGATTTTTACCACCACTCACAACCTTTCTATTAGCGAATTTGCTTGAAATTTTAATATCATTTATTTTCACCCCAGCCACACTGTCAGCTCTGGCACTTTGGTTCCCATCCCCCTGCAAATCTAGTTTAAAGCCTCCCCAATAGCACTAACAAACCTCCCTGAAAGGATATTGGTCCCCCTGTAGTTCAAGTGTAACGCGTCTCTCTTGTACAGGTCCCACCTGCCCCAGAAGAGTCCCAATGATCCTGAAATCCTGACACTGCCATTTCAGTGGAAAAACTTCCTTCCCTCTTCTCTTTTACCCTGCCCGCCCACCCTCCCTCCTCCATACCTCTGCCTCTATGTCACTTTTCCTAATTTTCCAGTGTCTTCAGGCTGACTTACCCTTTGCCTTTCTCATTCTTCTTTTCTTCCATTGAAAGACTGGTCCTTTAACATTATCCTGCCTCAACATCTTCCCCTCCCTTATTCTCCTTTCCTGCAGCTGCCTCCCACACCTGTTGTTAAGATCTTCTACAGACACCACCTCCCCCATTCTGGTGTTCACAGCAGCTCAAGGTCAATCCATGCTACAGCCCCAGACAGTTGTCCCACACCTCCCTTACACTGTTTTAACCCATTCCCACTGGGAGTGGACTTATCCAGAGGTTCGGAACTTACACAGCTACAACTCCCTGTTATGACCATCACTGTAAAGTAAGTTGCAGCTGGTTTGTGGCCAGTGGGAAACTTGCCTTTCCTCTATTGTGTATAAAGTACAGACTATTGTTTATTTCTTGGCTGAGGACAGACCTTTTAATATTGGGTATTGATAATGAGGTTGTAACATATCACATATTTCCCATTGAAGTACAGAAGATCCCTTACAATAAAGAACTATAGTTAATGTTGGGCAGGATTGCATAATTAATGGCTAATGTGCTGCAACATCTGTCATTTCCCAGCTCTGTGGATAGTCTAAAACAAAACTCAGGCATTGTGATGGTCTTTGGTTAGCAATCAAATGAACATCGTGATCATGTCTTCATACTTTCATGCATTGAGTTGCTACCAAATGATTGGGTGATTAGATATTTGCAATAATGAGCAGGTGCACATGTGTAGCTAACGAAGTGCAGAGTGCACTTGTTATAAATAATTTTAATCATAACTTTTTAAAATTTACTAACATACTGACTGATAATTTGTTTCCTGAACGAGATTCTGTATTTTTTTATTTCAAAATATACTTTATTCAAAAATAAATATATACAATAAACTATTCAATAACTTTCCATCCTTTACATACATTTCCATTAAAGTCAGTACATAGTCAGTAAAGTCAGTACAGTTAGATTCTGGACTAGTTCCTGAGGATTGGAGGGTGGCTAATGTAACTCCACTTTTTAAAAAAGGAGGGAGAGAGAAACCGGGGAACTATAGACCGGTTAGCCTAACGTCAGTGGTGGGGAAACTGCTGGAGTCAGTTATCAAGGATGTGATAACAGCACATTTGGAAAGTGGTGAAATGATCGGACAAAGTCAGCATGGATTTGTGAAAGGAAAATCATGTCTGACGAATCTCATAGAATTTTTTGAGGATGTAACTAGTAGAGTGGATAGGGGAGAACCAGTGGATGTGGTATATTTGGATTTTCAGAAGGCTTTTGACAAGGTCCCACACAGGAGATTAGTGTGCAAACTTAAAGCACACGGTATTGGGGGTAAGGTATTGGTGTGGGTGGAGAGTTGGTTAGCAGACAGGAAGCAAAGAGTGGGAATAAACGGGACCTTTTCAGAATGGCAGGCAGTGACTAGTGGGGTACCGCAAGGCTCAGTGCTGGGACCCCAGTTGTTTACAATATATATTAATGACTTGGATGAGGGAATTAAATGCAGCATCTCCAAGTTTGCGGATGACATGAAGCTGGGTGGCAGTGTTAGCTGTGAGGAGGATGCTAAGAGGATGCAGGGTGACTTGGATAGGTTGGGTGAGTGGGCAAATTCATGGCAGATGCAATTTAATGTGGATAGATGTGAAGTTATCCACTTTGGTGGCAAAAATAGGAAAACAGATTATTATCTGAATGGTGGCCGATTAGGAAAAGGGGAGGTGCAACGTGACCTGGGTGTCATTATACACCAGTCATTGAAAGTGGGCATGCAGGTACAGCAGGCGGTGAAAAAGGCGAATGGTATGCTGGCATTTATAGCGAGAGGATTTGAGTACAGGAGCAGGGAGGTACTACTGCAGTTGTACAAGGCCTTGGTGAGACCACACCTGGAGTATTGTGTGCAGTTTTGGTCCCCTAATCTGAGGAAAGACATCCTTGCCATAGAGGGAGTACGGAGAAGGTTCACCAGATTGATTCCTGGGATGGCAGGATTTTCATATGAAGAAAGACTGGATGAACTGGGCTTGTACTCGTTGGAATTTAGAAGATTGAGGGGGATCTGATTGAAACGTATAAGATCCTAAAGGGATTGGACAGGCTAGATGCAGGAAGATTGTTCCCGATGTTGGGGAAGTCCAGAATGAGGGGTCACAGTTTGAGGATAGAGGGGAAGCCTTTTAGGACTGAGATTAGGAAAAACTTCTTCACACAGAGAGTGGTGAATCTGTGGAATTCTCTGCCACAGGAAACAGTTGAGGCCAGTTCATTGGCTATATTTAAGAGGGAGTTAGATATGGCCCTTGTGGCTACGGAGGTCAGGGGGTATGGAGGGAAGGCTGGGGCGGTGTTCTGAGTTGGATGATCAGCCATGATCATAATAAATGGCGGTGCAGGCTCGAAGGGCCGAATGGCCTACTCCTGTACCTATTTTCTATGTTTCTATATCCATATTTATGGCCACTCACGTGGCACTCCAGTTGTTCACCTTACCACATCACTGTTGAGGGGTATACTCCCTGCCACCCGACCCCTCCCACTCCTGCGGGTGAAGAAACCTATACCATTCTGAATTATTTAACTTTAGCATTTTATCTTAAAATATTTAAAATTAGATAGTAATAGCTTTGAATCAAAAAGCTTTTATTTGGAGGAGGACCACATTTTGACTACAGTATTTAAACTACACTAGGTTACGTTCTGTTTGAATTTTGAAATATTTTAATGCAGAAGATTTTTTTCAAGCCACTATCATTCCATGACATTGTCTGATTGCACTTGATTATGGTGGAATATATTTTTATACAAATATATGCAAATATATTTCAGTTGCAATTGAGGGGTAAAAATAAATTTCTCAAAACCTGTGTAAATCTGAGAACAGTTTGCACCTGGATCACTGATTGTGCTGAATTTATATGCAAATTTGACAGAACTTTTTGACAACTAAAATTAAAATCTGTATATTCTAGATTTAATCATTGTGAGCACTTCAAATCAAAGCTTAACATTTTGTGCTGATATAAAAGCCTGAGGCCCAATCCAATCATTTTAGTGATGCTGCTGAGAATATAAATTATCCACTTCATTTGTGTTGAATAAAGCAAGAGTGAGCAGCAGGTGAGTCATTGAACTGTCTCTCACATTTGAGGTGCTCATGTTGGAGTCCACAGGATTTTCTATTGCCACCTTTTTTTAAAAATGGAATCAACCATTTGTCACAAGATGTGAAACTACAGCCATGAAGAAATAAAGAAACAGCTCATGCCAATGAGATTCATCATGGAAACAGGACTAGTTCTTTCAACAGGAACAGATTATGAGGTAACTTCTAATCTCTTGCCACTAAACTACCTGACCTCGAGCCAGTATCACTCCCTCTTTCTTACATTATTTTTTCTTTTCCTCCTTCTCTCTCCTTCTCTCTGTCTCTTTGTCTCTATTAATATGATGCAACAGTATACAAGAATTTAATAATGACCCTTCTGTGACATAGAAAAAAAAAGGTGCAAATCCAGCATCAAAACCCAGAGCCCAAATGTGCTCATGAAATTAGTCCTTGTACCTGTCGTAAAGGGAGAGACCCTCCAATCTGATGTCATCAGTGATGACAGGTCTTAGTTATGTTTTGGTGAGACTTGTGCTGGTCTAAAGAGGAAAGGAAATCCTCTTTATGTCACTATCTGTGGCTGCTTTATACTTGGACAATGGATTTGTTGTGCTTTTTTTTTCCTTTGAGCTCGACAGCAAGGCAACCTCCATTTGAAAAATCATGAGTGGAAGTTGTTTTGCAGTAATATTTAGTAATTTGATTCAATGCAGTATTGCTTTTATCAGTATTTGAGAGTGATTTCAATTATTTTAAGTTTATAAAACACAGTAAGAAGATCTCTATTTTTTCAACAATCCCAAATGATAAGCATAATAACAGAAGAAACAGAAACAGGAATAGATCTTCATGACTGTTCCATCATTCAGTAAGATCATGGCAGATTAACAAGATGGTCTTATGTTGTTCTTTATGGGTTTTGTTCGGCATAACTTGATTTTATACAATAGCAGCTATAACTCAGAAGTATTTATTCAGCTCAAAGTTGTTTTGGAATGACCTGCATAGTTAGAGTGAAATAGAAACATAGGACCAGCACATATTTAACTAAATCAAGGGGAGAGGTTCACTCCATTGGAGCAATACTCCGCAGCAAAGTTCAAAAGTTCGAAGAAAATTTATTATCAAATTACATATATGCCACCATATACATCGCAGAGATTCTTTTTCTTGTGGGCATTCACGGTAAATACAAGAAACATGATAGTATTAATGAAAGACCACCCCAAAAAAGGCAAACAGACAGCCAGTGTGCAAAAGGCGACAAACTGTGCAAATACAAAAAGAAAGAAAACAAGGAAATAATAATAATAAATAAATTAACAATAAATATTGAGAACATGAAACGAAGAGTCCTTGAAAGTGAGCCCATATGTTGTGGGAACAGTTCAGTGTTAGAACAAGTGAAATTATGCCCTCTGGTTCAAGCTCCTGATGGCTCAGGGCTAGTAACTGTTCTTGAACGTTGGTAGTATGAGTCCTGAGACTCCTGTACCTTCTTCCTGATGGTAACAATGAGAAAATAACATGGCTTGGATGGTGGGGGACCTTGATGAGGGACATTGCTTTCCTGCTACAACACTTCGTGTAGATGGGCTCAACTCCAGGGAGGACTTTCTTTATGATGGTCTGCACTGCATCCATTACTTTCTGTGGGCTTTTCCATTAAAGGGCATTGTTTTTTCCCCTGATGCGACCAATCAATATATTTTCCACTGCACACCTATAGAAGTTTGTCAAAGTCTTAGATGACATGCCAAATCTTCACAAACTTCTAACCATGTAGGGGCACTGCTGTGCTTTCTGTGTAATGGCATTTACGCGCTGAACCCAGAATGGATCCTCGGAAATGAAAACACCGAGAAATTTAAAGTTGCTGACCTTCTCCACATCAGAACCCTCAATAAGTACTGCCTCTTGGACCACAGGTTTCCTCCTGAAGTCAATAATCAGCTCCTCGGAGCTGATGACATTAATGAGAGGTTGTTGTGGCACCACACAGCCAGATTTTTGATCTCCCTGCTGTATACGGATTTGTCACCACCATTGATTTTAAAGACAGTGGCGCTATCAGCAAAATTAAATATGGCATTGGAGCTGTCTGCTAGTGAGGACATCGAGGATCCATTTGGGTCTTGAATTTTCTTGATTAGTTTGAGGGGGTGATCGTATTGAGTGCTGAGCTGTAGTCAATGAAGAGCAGCCTGGTGTATGCATCTTCCCTTTCCAGATGTTCCAGGGTTGCAATAGTGCCCATTGCTCTGACTCCAGGGAGAGTGAGTTACTCCCTCACTCCCTCATTTAAATATACTCATCCTATTTAACAGAGACACCTACTTTATCCAGGCAGCAAATCAGTTCTGCTTTTCCCTTAGTGCAGACTTACCATTATGTCAGCCATTGAGAAGTAGCAGAGCTAACTAGCTTAAGATAGTCTGGAGTCAAGGACTGTAGATTTTATTGACCTCTTCTATCACCTGTACTTACACAAGCATTACAGGATACAATAAAACTCTCTTCATTCTCCTGGTCTGGCTGAATTGACAATGATATAAAAGATTGGTTTAACCCTTATCATTATAGAGGAATGACCTTAGAGTTTGTAATGGTCAAAATATTGCATGTTCATACAGCTTCCAAAACTCAATAATTCTTTTATGAATAGAGGATATATGAGAATGATTGCAAGTCCAGAATCAGAATCAGGTTTATTATCACCGGCATGTGACATGAAATTTGTTAACTTAGAAGCAGCAGTTCAATGCAATACATAATCTAGCAGAGAAAAAAATAGAAATAAAATAAATAAAGTAAAAATAAAATAAAAAAATAATAATAATAAACAAGTAATTCAATTACGTACATTGAATAGACTTTAAAAAGTGCAAAAACAGAAATGCTGTATATTAAAAAAAAGTGGGGTTGTGTCCAAAGCTTTAATGTCTATTTAGGAATCAGATGGCAGAGGGGAAGAAGCTGTTCCTGAATCACTGAGTGTGTGCCTTCAGGCTTCTGTACCTGCTATCTGATGGTAACAGTGAGAAAAGGGCATGCCCTGGGTGCTGGAGGTCCTTAATAATGGATGCTGCCTTTCTGAGACACTGCTCCCTGAAGATGTCCTGAGTACTTTGTAGGCTAGTGCTCAAGATGAAGCTGCCTAGATTTACAATCTCCTGCAGCTTCTTTCGGTCCTGTGCAGTGGCCCCTCCATACCAGACAGTGATGCAGCCTGTCAGAATGCTCTCCGCAGTACAACTGCAGAAGTTTTGCAGTGTATTTGTTGACATGCCAAATCTATTCAAACTCCTAATAAAGTATAGCCGCTGTCTTGCCTTCTTTATAACTACATCGATATGTTGGGACCAGGTTAGATCCTCAGAGATCTTGACACCCAGGAACTTGAAGCTGCTCACTCTCTCCACTCCTGATCCCTTTATGAGGATTAGTATGTTTTCCTTCATCTTACCCTTCCTGAAGTCCACAATCAGCTCTCTTGTCTTGCTAATGTTGAGTGCCAGGTTGTTGCTGCGGCACCATTCCACGAGTTGGCATACCTCACTCCTGTACGCCCTCTCATCATCACCAATGGTTGTATCATCAACAAATTTATAGATGGTATTTGAGTTATGCCTAACCACACAGTCATGTGTATACAGAGAGTAGAGCAGTGGGCTAAGCACACACCCCTGAGGTGTGCCGGTGTTGATCATCAGCGAGGAGGAAATGTTATCACCAATCCACACAGACTGTGGTCTTCTGGTTAGGAAGTCGAGGATCCAATTGCAGAGGGAGGCACAGAGGCCCAGGCTCTGCAACTTCTCAATCAGGATTGTGGGAATGGTGGTATTAAATGCTGAGCTATCGTCAATGAACGGCATCCTGACGTAAGTGTCTGTGTTGTCCAGGTGGTCTAAGGCCATGTGGAGAGCCATTGAGATTGCATCTGCCATTGACCTATTGTGGCGATAGGCAAATTGCAATGGGTCCAGGTTCTTGCTGAGGCAAGAGTTCAGTCTAGTCATGACCAACCTCTCAAAGCATTTCATCACTGTAGATGTGAGTGCTACTGGTCAACAGTTCTAAGGCAGCCCACATTATTCGAAACTAATCAAAACGTCCAGATGTTCTCCATTTTTTCCATTTTCCTGAAACTGGAGATTAGATTGTAGCGCAGTGTGTTTTCCAAGTTACCTAATGCATTCTATCACATTGTGTAAACGTTATGGCTGGTTTCACTGATGACTTGGTTTATCAATTTTGCTGACATTAACAGCTGTCTGATGAGAACAAATGCATGATGTAGTCATTTATGGAGTATTTAAAAGACATTGAAATCACTTCCTATTTTGTTTCTGAACATAGATGACCTGATTAGATTCTATTGATCCAATGTTCTTTGCATTTAATTTTATTTTTCTTCTGTGACTGCGGTTAGAATTATATGGAGTCATCATTAGTTATTGCCTATTAAAAAGTATCTTCAGAATTATTTTAAGACACAGCCTTTACCTCTTTTTGGCTATTTTTTTTCAACTTAATAAAAAAAATTAAGCTACTTAAGTGTTTGAATCTGAAACTATTTTTTGAAAAAAATGTATGATACTGCGACTACTGTGAGTAAAGCATACTCTTCTGACCAGACATAAAGCACCAGTCTTTATTTATAAATGAACAGAAAAGAAACGTTCACAGTTAAGGAAAATTATAAGGAGTGCTTTAACAGGTTGAAACTTGCTTTATTGATCAGATCAAATCAAATTTAATTATCTTTAAACCATATATAGGTGCAGTCAAACGAAACAGCATTCCTCTGGGACCAAGATGTAAAACATATGCAGCACATTCAAAATAGCGAGAAAAGAACTATAGTCATGCAAAAAAAACTGATAATGCTGGGTTATCGATAATGATAAGTTGTAACTGGACATCATTGTCTTTATATTACACACCAATGTGTTTTGTTATTAGTCTGCAAAAAATGGTTTCATTTTGATAGTCTCTGGTGACAAATTTAGTGTAATCCAGGTGGATTGTACATGCAGGCAGGCTGTCAATCTCGTGCTTCTCGTTTAGAGCAATTTCAACACTTCAAGAAGGAGGTTGGAATGCTTTAGTCAAAGCTGAAAAAGTGGGAAACTGAGAATAACTGGGAAAACCACAAAGTGGCGAAGTGACTGCAAAATTGGGACCATGTTTAGAGGCAGAGAAATTGAGCTATCCATGGGAACGAGTTAGTTAAAAAGAAACAAGTTCCTGTCACATCACTACAGGAAGGATGTGGATACAGAAAGCATGCAGAGGAGGTTTACAAGGATGTTGCCTGGATTGGAGAGCATGAATATGCAAAATCCAACACAATCTCTTGAATTATGTGTTGAAAGCTATGGCGAGATACAACAGAGAACACAGAACATAGAAATCTACAGCACATTACAAGCCCTTTGGTCCACAATGTTGTGCCAACCATGTAACCTATTGCAGCAGCTGTTTAGAATTTCCCTACTGCATTGCCCTCTAATTTTCTAATCTCCATGTACCTATCCAAGAGTCTCTTAAAAGACCCTATCGTATCCGCTGTCACCGCCACCGCCAGCAGTACATTCCACGCACTCGCCACTCTCTGTGTGAAAAACTTACCCCTGACATCCCCTCAGAACCTACTTCCAAACACCTTAAAATTATGCCTCCTTTTGCTAGTCATTTCAGCCCTGGGAAAAAGTCTCCGGCTATCCACATAATCAATGCCTTCCACCGTCTTAGATATCTCCATCAGGAGAAAAGGCCAAGTTCACTCACTCTATTCTCATAAGGCATGCTCTCCAATCCAGGCAACACCCTTGTAAATCTCCTCTGCATTCTTTCTATGGTATCCACATCCTTCCTGTAGTAAGGTGAACAGAACAGATCAACATCATTTCAAATTGAAATACAGTACATACAACAGGTTGAAGTTGTGATATTTACCAATTAAGCACGTGGAAAATCTGAGGATAATTATATTTAAGTACAAATGATTCTTTAAAGATAAAACTACACTCTAAAATCTTGTCTGTACTCACCGATTAATTTCACATTTAATTAATGTTGGAAACCTTAAAAACAAATCATTCTGTCAGATCTTCCTTCATCTTTTTAATTCAATTTTTATTCCATCTTTTATTTTGCTTTTGATACTTAATTTAAAACTAATTAAATTTTCATGGTCTATAATTCCTGTCTCAGACTCTCATGTGACTTAGACCTGCCAACATTGTATTCAGGAAATGAGGGATGGATTAATGTATTTGTTGCTCCTGTTGCTATTTCCTTTTTTCTCCACCCCTTCTTCCCTCCCTTCTTTCTGCCCTAGCTTCTTTCTCCCTTCATTAACCTTCTCTCCTTCATCCCTTACTCCTTCCTTCCGGTAAGTTTTGTTTTGTTTGTTTAGAGTGGAGAGAATGCCAGGCAGGATGTTGGATTGCCCCTCTTGCAGGATGTGGGAAGTCAGGGAGACCGCCAGTGTCCCTGACAACGACACCTGCAAGAAGTGCATCCAGCTGCAGCTCCTAACAAACCGCGTTCGGGAACTGGAGCAGGAGCTGGATGACCTCCAGATCATTCGGGAGAATGAGGAGCTGCTCTGGCCTATGGTTAGGCCACACTTAGATCACCTCCAGTTCGCCTACCAGCCTCGACTAGGAGTGAGGATGCCATCGTCTTCCTGCTGAACCGTGTCTACGCCCACCTGGACATGCCAGCGAGCTCTGTGAGGGTCATGTTTTTTTATTTCTCCAGTGCGTTCAACACCATCCGCCCTGCTCTGCTGGGGGAGAAGCTGACAGCAATGCAGGTGGATGCTCCCCTGGTGTCATGGATTCTTGATTACCTGACAGGCAGACCACAGTACGTGTGCTTGCAACACTGTGTGTCCAACAGAGTGATCAGCAGCACTGGGGCTCCACAGGGGACTGTCTTGTCTCCCTTTCTCTTCACCATTTACACCTCGGACTTCAACTACTGCACAGAGGCTTGTCATCTTCAGAAGTTTTCTGATGACTCTGCCATAGTTGGATGCATCAGCAAGGGAGATGAGGCTGAGTACAGGGCTATGGTAGGAAACTTTGTCACATGGTGTGAGCAGAATTATCTGCAGCTTAATGTGAAAAAGACTAAGGAGCTGGTGGTAGACCTGAGGAGAGCTAAAGTCCCAGTGACCCCTGTTTCCATCCAGGGGGTCAGTGTGGACATGGTGGAGGATTACAAATACCTGGGGATACGAATTGACGATAAACTGGACTGGTCAAAGAACACTGAGGCTGTCTACAAGAAGGGTCAGAGCCGCCTCTATTTCCTGAGGAGACTGAGGTCCTTTAACATCTGTCGAGCGATGCTGAGGATGTTCTACGAGTCTATGGTGGCCAGAGCTATCATGTTTGCTGTTGTGTGCTGGGGCAGCAGGCTGAGGGGAGCAGACACCAACAGAATCAACAAACTCATTGGGAAGGCCAGTGATGTTGTGGGGATGGAACTGGACTCTCTGACGGTGGTGTCTGAAAAGAGGATGCTGTCCAAGTTGCATGCCATCTCGGACAATGTCTCCCATCCACTACATAATGGACTGGTTGGGCACAGGAGTACGTTCAGCCAGAGACTCATTCCACCGAGATGAAACACTGAACGTCATAGGAAGTCATTCCTGCCTGTGGCCATCAAACTTTACAACTCCTCCCTTGGAGGGTCAGACACCCTGAGCCAATAGGTTGGTCCTAGACTTATTTCCTGGCATAATTTACATATTACTATTTAATTATTTATGGTTTTGTTACTATTTGGTTATTTATGGTGCAACTGTAACGAAAACCAATTTCCCTCAGGATCAATAAAGTATGGCTATGACTATGACTATCTGGGCATGGGTTGAGGTTCTAAACTGGAAAAAGGCCAAATTTGAAGAAATGAGAAAGGATCTAAAAAGCGTGGATTGGGACAGGTTGTTCTCTGGCAAGGATGTGATTGGTAAGTGAGAGGCCTTCAAAGGAGAAATTTTGAGAGTGCAGAGTTTGTATGTTCCTGTCAGGATTAAAGGCAAAGTGAATAAGAATAAGGAAGGTTGGTTCTCAAGGGATATTGGAACTCTGATAAAGAAGAAGAGAGAGATGTATAACATGTATAGGAAACAGGGAGCAAATAAGGTGCTTGAGGAGTATAAAAAGTGCAAATAAAATACTGAAGAAAGAAATCAGGATGGGCAAAAGAAGGCATGAAGTTGCTTTGGCAGTCAAGGTGAAGGATAATCCAAAGATCTTCTACAGGTATATTAAGAGCAATGGGATAGTAAGGGATAAAATTGGTCCTCTTGAAGATCAGAGTGATCGGCTATGTATGGAACCAAAAGAAATGAGGGAGATCGTAAATGGGTTTTTTTTGCATCTGTATTTACCAAGGAAACTGGCATGGAGTCAATGGAAATAAGGCAAACAAGTAGTGAGGTCATGGAACCTATACAGGTTGAAGAGGATGAGGTGCTTACTATCTTGAGGCAAATCAGAGTAAATAAATCCCCAGGACCTGATAGGGTATTCCCTCGGACCTTGAAGGAGACTAGTGTTGAAATTGCAGGGGCCCTGGCAGATATACTTAAAATGTCGGTATCTAGGGGTGAGGTGCCGGAGGATTGGAGAGTGGCTCATGTTGTTCCGTTGTTTAAAAAGGCTCTAAAAGTAATCCAGGAAATTATAGGCTGGTAAATTTGACGTCGGTAGTAGGTATGTCATTGGAAGGAGTACTAAGAGATAGGATCTACAAGTATTTGGATAGACAGGGACTTATTAGGGAGAGTCAACATGGCTTTGTGTGTGGTAGGTCATGTTTAACTAATCTACAATGCTTCATAGAGAGTGAAGAGCATGGCAAGGCGCAGACGATGTCATTAACAAGAGAAAATCTGCAGATGCTGGAAATCCAAGCAACGCACACAAAATGTTGGAGCAATTCAGCATCAATCGAAAAAACTATAGTCGACGTTTCAGGTCGAAACCCTTCAGCAGGACATGGTCATTTTACTGCAACCAAGGAAGCCCCCAGTTTGTGACGACGACTTTGTACCACTGAATCTGGACGTCCAAGGTCGAGTGAGTAGAACTGCCCCAATGCGACAGCTTCTCTCCTTTAAAAACTCTCCTGTCATAGCAGGAAAAGACAGACAACCAGCATCTTTTGGAATGAGATCCAAAACCTATGTCTATTCTCTAAAGTGGGTTCAAAGATACTTCTACAAAAAAGAGGAGTGGACTTATTCTTAGTTTCCTTGCCATGCAAACGTATAGATGTAGGTATAGGAGCTGGAGTTGGCCACTTCACCTCTGAACCCGCTACTTAATAAAATCATGTTTGAAATGAATGTACACTCCAGATCTCTATCCATCCATGGCAACCTTTCCTATCAAGGATATATCGATATCTACTATAAAAATAAACAAAATTTGTATCTACCATCATTTGTTAGAGTGTTCCAAAGATTCACAATTATCCAAGAGAAAAAGAATCATCCAATCTCCATTCTAAAAGGGCAATGTCTTACTTTTAGAACACCAGGCCAAAGCTCTGGGCTTTTTTTCCTCAAAAGAAGCAACCTTGTCACAACAAACACAAGAAAATCTGCAGGTGCTGGAAATCCAAGCCACACACACAAAATGCTGGAGGAACTCAGCAGGCCAGGCAGCATCAATGGAAAAAAATACAGTCAACATCTCACCCTGAAACATTGACTGTACTTTTTCCATAGATGCTGCCAGGCCTGCTGAGTTCCTCCAGCATTTTGTGGTTGAAACTTCTTCACCTCCATCCTGTCAAGACTCCTCA
The DNA here is from genome assembly GCF_030028105.1 of Mobula birostris. Lineage (NCBI taxonomy): Eukaryota > Metazoa > Chordata > Chondrichthyes > Myliobatiformes > Myliobatidae > Mobula > Mobula birostris. The sequence goes on along the minus strand of NC_092370.1, from coordinate 22,581,259 downwards.
AGATACAATGTTTCAGTCAGGTTGCCTCATAGTCTTCTAAACACTTCTGATATAATCTGAACCTGCATCCATTCCAGAAACCTTCCGGGTTTCACCCAGAGAGTGACCCGTAAATGGAATGAGCTGTTACTAAAATGTTTTGCCAGATACATTAGCAATATTTAAAAAGTACTTTGACATGCATGGACAGGAAAGGTTTAGAGGGATACGGGCTAAACGTACAGTAGACACATCAGAGTTCAAAGTAAATTTATTATCAAAGTACATGTATGTCACCGTATACAACACTGAGATTTGTTTCCTTGTGGGCATCCACAGTAAATACAAAGAAAGACAATAGGAACAATGAAAAATACACACAACAATGCACACATACAAACAATGAGCAAAAGAAAATAAACTGAGCAAATACAAACAGAAAACAATTAAATAAATAAATAAGCAATAAATACCAAGAACATGAGATGAACAGTCCTTGAAAGTGAGTCCATAGGTTGTGGGAAGAGCTCAGTGTTGGAGTGAGTGAAGTTATCCCCTTTGGTTCAAGAGCCAGATTGTTGAGGGGTATTAAGTTCTTGAAACTGCTGGTATGCATACCTCCTTCCTGATGGCAGCAGCGAGAAGAGAGCATGATCTGGATGGTAGAGGTCCTTGATGGTGGACGCTACCTTCTTGTGGCAGCACTCCATGTAGATGTGCTCAATGGTGGGGAGGGTTTTCCCCGAGATGGACCAGGTTGTCTCTATTACATTTGTAGGCTTTTCCACTCAAGGGCATTACTGTCTTTAGACTCTAATTAACAACATTATCTTTTGTTATATAATTCACAGTTCAGGTCCAACAGTCTTTGACTTCCTTTAATCTATTATGCAATCAGTATACTTGTCTGAAAATATACTGGTTATTCTAATGCTAATTATGCTTTGAAATAAGTTCATTTTTTCTCATGGTTCTTAAACTTATATTTTCATTTCATATTTACAATATAATTTATTTTAAGGTTATATTTTATGTTCACCTTATTTGTAGTCTTTAATATTTTCCATACTTCTAAAAGGTCTCCATTTGTAATATCCTCTGAAATTGATAATGCTATGGCTATTGATAAAGAAGATCCACTTCTTAATTTACATTCTTAATTTGCTCCTGGAAATTAGATATTAAAAGATTAAGATGAATGGCCTCCCAGTTGAGGAACGATAGGCAGTTGGTAGAACATAAATGCTGTTAGTTGGGTGGGTGAAATTTTGTCTAATATGCAAAGTATCCAGAATTAGGGTGATAAATTTACAACACACATCAGTGCATAGAACTATGATGCTGTTGCCATTACAGACTTGGTTGTCACAAGGGAAGAAATGGCCATTGGATGTTCTAAGGTTTAAATGTTTCAAAAGGGACTTGGACAGGGAGTTCAAAGAGGTGGGGAATTGGTATTGCTAACCAGGGATATTATCACAGCTGCAGAGAGGAGAAAATCATGGCAGGATCGTCTACTGATGCGATGTGGGTGGAAGGGAGCAATCATTCCATTTGAAGTATGCCATCTCCCGCCTCCCCCATTATCAACAAAGAGACGGAGGGGCAGATCAGGAGGCAGATTTTGAAAAGGTGCAAAATGGATGACTTCAGTTTTTCTAACAGGGATTGGCACCTTGTGGATGCTGCCAGGATTGCAGAACATGTCTGATGAGAAAAAAAAATTGAGCAAGCTATCTGTTCTCCTTGGGGCAAGGGAGAAGGAAAGTGAATCGATAGAAGTGTATAAGATTATAAGAGAAATAGATGGAGTGGACCACCAACACCTTTTTCCCAAGGTAGAAATGGCTAATTCCAGAGGATATCCCTTTTGAGTTGAGTGGAGGAAGCTTCAGGAGAGATGTCCTAGGTAGGTATTTTACACATAGAGTGGTTAGTCTCTGGAACGTATTGCTGGGGTTCGGTGATAGACGTTGATACATTTGGAAAATTTAAGAAATTCTTTGATAGGCACAAAGAAGTAAGAAACATTTGGGGGTGGGGATTGTTGTGAGCTTTGTAGGAAAGAATGGTTAGGTTGATCATGTAGTATGTTAAAAGGTTGGCAAAACACTGTGGGCCGAAGGGCCTATTCAGTGCTGTACTGTTTCATGTTCTATGTTCAACCTGTATCTGAAATTCTATTGTGTTGTGTTTACTAACTTCTAGAGACTTCTTAACTAAAAGTAGAGTCTTACAGTCATAGAAAAGTACAGCTCAGAAAACAGCCCTTGAGTCCAACTAGCCCATACTGAACCATTCAAATTGCCTACTCACATCGACCTGCATGGGACAATAGCCCTCCATTCCCCTGCCATCCAAACTTCTCTTAAAGGTTGAACTCAGCTTGCATGCATTACTTGTGCTAGCACCTCATTCAACACTCACACTACCCTCTGAGTGAAGAAATTTCCCCTCATGTTCTCTCATTAATTCTATGTCTTTACATATGACCTAGTTTAAAATTTTATTCCAGATGGATTGTATTACATATTTCCCTAAGAAACAATCTCTGATACTCTTCATCAATTCATCTTTCATAGAGTTAGGCCATTTTAGGGGTTAGAACATATAGCATAGAACTTCAGTGACTAACTTCAACCACCAAACTTCAAATCTGAATATGGACTGTAGATTAAATATAAAATGCAGCTCCGGACAACCAACAGCAGTTGATTGAAGGACCAGACAACGTTGACAATGTTGATTCACATTGTCTGAAGAGTGGATGTGAAAGGGGAGGGGTATGAGAGCTATGTGTGGTTCAAAAAGAGCATTGTCAATACTTTGTAAATATAGAATTTTCCTTTGATCTTTAGCATATAAAATGTCAGTAGTCTTGGGTCAAGCAGGCCTCTTCTTCCAAAAGGCTCTCAGTATGATAACTGCTGAGTCTTGTTTTGCTGAATAAAAGACTACTTCATATCTACCGGCTACGTCTCTCCAGTGACTTATTTCACCCGGCAACACATGGCACTCTTGCTGTTTTGATTAATCTAGTCAATATATAGATTAAAATCACCTGTGATAATTGTAGATCCCATTTTACTTGTACTTCCCATTTCTCACTTCTTCATAACAAGGCAGGACTCTAGGGGGCTTATAGACTAGTCCCACTATGATTTTTATCCACTGTTTTTTATTGGTCTAACCAGCCCAATTTCTGTCACTATCCATTGCATCTATCTCACCATAGAGTCATATAGTCAGCCCATCTAGTCCATGCCAAGCCATTTAAACTGCATACTCCCATTGACCTGCACCAGGACCATAGTCCTCCATACCCCTACCAACCATTACCTATCCAAGCTATACTTAATTGTTGAAATCGAGCTTGCATTCACTACTTGTGCTGGCAAATTATTCCACACTCTCACGACCCTTTGAGTGAAGAAGTTTCCGCTCAAGTTTCCCTTAAACTTTTCATCTTTTTCATCTTCATTTTAACCCATGACCTCCAGTTGTAGGTTACACACAGCCTCTTTGATACCTCCCTTATTTTTCAAAAGAATCAAATCTCCTTTCTTCAGATCTTTTAGAACATTGAGTAACATTGAGTTCCCGGTCATGGTCACCTTGTAACCATGTCTTTGTAGGAGCCATTAGATTCAGCTAATCTATTTCTGTTTGTGTCGCAGTTCATCTACATGCTACAAATGCTGCTCTCATACAGATAAGGAGCCTTAAGCTGTGACTCCTTATGATTTTTACTTACTTCAGATACAATTACTGCTGCATACGTCTGCTTATATTTTCTGCCGCTGAAGGTCACACTTTGATTTTCATTCACCCCATCACTATCCTGCATCACTCTTCTGCCATTTGTTTCTGATTTCTTAAACTTCCCTTCATTTGAACTCCTCCTCCCTTCACCTAATTAGTTTAAAGCAAGGGCAACAATGTTAGTATATAATTCTCCAGACCTCAAAATCCTTAATTATTCTTTCTTCTAGCTGTTTTGCAAGATTTTAAACACAAGAGATTCTTCAAATTCTAGAATTCCAGAGCAACACTCAGGAAGCTGAATAGTCTGAAGGTAGATAAATCTCCCAGACCAGATGGAATGCACCCGCGTGTTCTGAAGGAAGTAGCTGTAGAGATTGCGGAGGCATTAGCGAAGATCTTTCAAAAGTCAATAGATCCTGGCATGGTTCTGGAGGACTGGAAGATTGCAAATGTCACTCCGCTTTTTAAGAAGGGGGCAAGGAAGCAAAAAGGAAATTATAGACCTGTTAGCTCGACATCGGTTGTTGGGAAGTTGTTGGAGTCGATTGTCAAGGATGAGGTTAAGGAGTACTTGGAGGCATATGACAAGATAGGCAGAACTCAGCATGGTTTCCTTGAAGGAAAATCCTGCCTAACAAACCTATTACAATTTTTTGAGGAAATTACAAGTAGGCTAGACAAGGGAGATGCAGTGGATGTTGTATATTTGGATTTTCAGAAGGCCTTTGACAAGGTGCCACACATGAGGCTACTTAACAAGATAAGAGCCCATGGAATTATGGGAAAATTACATACGTGGATAGGGTGTTGGCTGATTGGCAGGAAATAGAGGGCGGGAATAAAGGGATCCTATTCTGTTTGGCTGCTGGTTACCAGTGGTGTTCCACAGGGGTCCGTGTTGGGGCCGCTTCTTTTTACATTGTACATCAATGATTTGGATTATGGAATAGATGGCTTTGTGGCTAAGTTTGCTGATGATACGAGGATAGGTGGAGGGGCCGGTAGTGCTGAGGAAACGGAGAGTCTGCAGAGAGACTTGGATAGATTGGAAGAATGGACAAAGAAGTGGCAAATGAAATACAATGTTGGAAAGTGTATGGTTATGCACTTTGGCAGAAGAAATAAACGGGGCAGACTATTATTTAAATGGGGAAAGAATTCAAATTTCTGAGATGCAATGGGACTTGGGAGTCCTCGTGCAGGATACCCTTAAGGTTAACCTCCAGGTTGAGTGGTGAAGAAGGCGAATGCAATGTTGGCATTCATTTCTAGAAGAATAGAGTATAGGAGCAGGGATGTGATGTTGAGGCTCTATAAGGCGCTGGTGAGACCTCACTTGGAGTACTGTGGGCAGTTTTGAGCTCCTTATTTAAGAAAGGATGTGCTGACGTTGGAGAGGGTACAGAGAATATTCACTAGAATGATTCCGGGAATGAGAGGGTTAACATATGAGGAAAGTTTGTCCGCTCTTGGACTGTATTCCTTGGAGTTTAGAAGAATGAGGGAGGACCTCATAGAAACATTTCGAATGTTGAAAGGCATGGACAGAGTGGATGTGACAAAATTGTTTCCCATGATGGGGGAGTCTAGTATGAGTGGGCATGACTTAAGGATTGAAGGGCGCCCATTCAGAACAGAGATGCGAAGAAATTTTTTTAGCCAGAGGGTGGTGAATCTATGGAATTTGTTGCCAGGGGCAGCAGTGGAGGCCAAGTCATTGGGTGTATTTAAGGCAGGGATTGATAGGTATCTGAGTAGCCAGGGCATCAAAGGTTATGGTGAGAAGGCGGGGGAGTGGGACTAAATGGGAGAATGGATCAGCTCATGATAAAATGGCAGAGCAGACTCGATGGGCCAAATGGCCAATTTCTGCTCCTTTGTCTTATGGTCTTATGGTCTAAACACAAAATGCTGGAGGGACACAATAGGTCAGGCAGCATCTATGGAGGAGAATAAACAGTCTACGTTTCAGGCCGAGACCCCTTCATCGTGACCGGAAAGGAAGGGGGAAGAAGCCTGCTTAAGAAGACAGGGGGAGAGGAAGGAGTACAAGCTGGCAGATGATGGGTGATGCCAGGTGAAGGAGAAGGTGGGTGGGTGGAGGGAATAAAGTGAGAAGCTGGGAGGTGATTCGTGGAAGAGTGAGTAGAAGGAGGACTCTGATGTAAAAGGAGAGTGGACCATGGGAGAAGGAGAAGGAGGAGGGGAAACCAGGAAATTATCACTTCATCCTCCCTCCCCCACCTACTCAACTTCCCCCTCAGCTGGCTTCACCTATCACCTGTCAGCTTGTACTCCTTCCCCACTCCCACACCTTCTTATTCTGGTTTCTTCCCCCTTCCATTCCAGTCCTACTGGAAGGTCCTTGTTTACTCCACTGCATAGATGATTCCTAGCCTGCTAATTTCCTCCAGCATTTTGTGTGCTGCAAAATTTTAAATGCTGATTTGAAGTTTTTGGATTTGTTTAGAAATACTGTAATCCCCTATGCATAGTTTTATGTGAAATATAATTTGAAATAGTCCCTTAGCAAATTGAAGTAGCTTAGAGTTACATTTCTGAGCACTAAAACTTCTATCAGCCAGTTGATTTCAGTGGTTAATTATTCTAAAGTGCAAATAGGAATGAGTAAACACAAAATAATCTGCAGATGCTGTGATCAAAGCAACACTTTCAGTACGCTGGATGAACTCAGCAGGTCGGGCATCATCAGTTAGAAACGATGAGTCGACGTTTCGGTTAATAGGAATGACTAATTTATGTACTTAGTATTAGAAGCAGGAGTAGAAATCGCTTTTGTTACATTGTTTCAAGACAAACGCTGACTAAAGTTAGAAAAAGTTAATAATTCTATATTGTTCCTTTCACAAGATTTACAAGAATGCTGATACTTATTTGACACAGTTGGCTTATTATTATAAGCTTTGAGTCATGTGTTTGAATCTTTAAATGTGTTCACATTTGTAATAGTTTCAGCAAGACACTAACCTTATCTTCATCAAATGTGGTGCTAGCATCCATAGAGCATAATAACATTTGATCTCCAAACAAATGGGGAATATGTTACTAATGGCACTACGGGAATGGCACATCCCAAAAAGCCACAGAAATTCCAACAGGAGGTAGATTTCACGGCAGAGGAACAGTCAAGATCAAACGTTTTCTCAACCTTGGAGGCAGGAAAGTAGAACACTTGGTAGAGAATTGAAAACAATTCAGTGCCATGAACAGAGAATGGGTTGAACCATGAAATGAGAAGATAAATCAAAGGTGTGCTCCACAACAGGAGGAACTATTATCAGCACAGGGTTACAGTACAACTTGGTTGTAGTAGAGTTGGAATTATTGCAGATCTAATGGGAAGTCAGGTGATGTCACATATATGGTTGGATTTTCTTTCAAATCAAGGATCATAATGCTAAATACCAACTGATTATATATTTAATACATAAGTACTCCAGAATTTTTATAGAACACTTCTTCTGCAAGTGACTGTAATACAGAGTCATTTCAACAATTAAGTATAAATGGATATCACATGAAAATTACCAGGCAGTGCTGTCGCTCCAGGCTCCGTGTCTGAAAACTCTGTGACATCTCCTCGGCTCTGCACTGAACTGAAATTGTGGCCTGCTCTGCCTGCTCTGGGCTTTGTGTCTACGGACTCATTTTTGTTCTAAATGCCATTTGCTTACTTTTATTGTTTGCATGACCTCTTTATTACTGACTCTGCACATTGCGTGTTTGACAGTATTCTTTTTTTACAAATTCGTTCTTTTGGGCTTCTTTGTTTTCTGGCTGTCTGTGAGGAGACAAATCTCAAGGTTGTATTTTGTATGTATATTTAATAATAAATGTACTTTGAACTTTGAACATGGTAAAGTATCCAAAGATTTGGCACTGGAACAACTATCAAATTAAAACTGACATTGATCCACATTAGTGGATAGGATCAGAAATATCATCAGGGTGATATGTTTTAAAGAGCATCTCGAAGAAGGAAGCACAAATTTAATGAGGGATATTCATGTCGGAATAATTAATTAGAAAAGGGAAAAAATGATATTGTGTAGCAGATTCCTCCTAAATTGTAGGATCTAAAGATGAGCAAATACAAATATATGAAAGCAAGCTCAAGAGTTTAGAAACATAGAAAACCTACAGCACAATACAGGCCCTTCGGCCCACAAAGTTGTGCCGAACATGTCCCTACCTTAGAAATTACTATGCTTACCCATAACCCTCTATTTTTCTAAGCTCCATGTATCTATCCAAAAGTCTCTTAAAAGTTTATGAGATCAAAATGATCACAAGTGTTTGGTTTTCAAGAGACAGGAAGTGCTGTACTGGAAACATGCTGACTTCACTAATCCTTATGCACTTCACCGCAAGGTCTCTTCACAGCCCTTCAGCACCCTTCATTCTCCCATGCACTGCTGCTTTATGCTTACACTTGACCCCTACATGGACACAGTCACTCTCCTACTGTGTTTTCATATGCCCTACTAGAGAACCTACCTAGGAGAGATCCTCTTGTCAAGAGCCACTTTGTCACTTTGTCATTTCCTGTCAGAGTCACCTTATTTACAGATATTCCTGCACATAGCATCACTTTATGTGCATACAATTAATCTATGTACATGAGCTAATTTTAAGTATATATGGCCGTACTCAGACAGTTACTTGTACGTTATGTTTTCTAAGATTGATTTCATATTTATATTTATTATGTTTTTATGCTGATTGTTTTTGTTTTGCTGCATCAGATCTGGAGTAACAATCATTTTGTTCTCCTTTACACTCCTGTACGGAAGGATGCCAATCTTATTCTTGAATCTTGGCAGTGGAAGAACAAAAATAAAACCAAGTGGACAGTGAACAGTATACTGTTCTGTGCAAAGGTCTTAAGCACTTGTAAAAAAAATTCTGTAAAGCAAAGATGCTTTCATAAAATAATGAAATGAGAAGTTTCTGAACATTAAAAAGCTAAAGCCAATCAATATTTGGTGTGATCACTCGTTGCCTTAAAACTGCATCAATTCTTTTAGGTACACTGTCACGCATTTTTAGAAGAAAATTGGTTGGTGGGTTGTTCAAAGCATCTTGGAGGACTTGTCACAGTTCTTCTGCAGACGATGATTGTCTCACTTGTTTCTGTTGCTCCAGGTAATCCCAGGCAGCCTCAATGATGTTGAGATCAGGGCTCTATGGAGGCCACCCTATCTTATAAAAGGTCTGGGAGCACAGCACTGTCCACTGAACTATCCATTGAGCAATTGCAAAGGAAATAGGGAGCTAAAGAAATGGGAGTGAAACTTACTAATAAATGCCCATATATTTCCATGTTTAATCAAACAGATAACCCATATAAAGACCCATATAAAGCAGTAAAATAGCAATTGATGTTAAAGTAAAAGTGTATGGATTATTAGCATATTAATCCAACCACTACCCCTACATCCTGACAAATACAGAAAAGGAACATTTTCTCCCTTATTGTCCAGAGAATTTGTTAATTTGCCCCACAGTTCTCTCGTGCTCAAACTCCAAGGTATTTCTATTTAGATTATAATAGGATTCTATATAAACTCTGCAATATGTAACAAATTACAGTGATTTATTATTCCTCAATAATGATCCATGCCTAATTTGAGCCCAGGGCAAAAGTCAAAACAGTTACACTATAGAGTAACACACACAAAGTGCTGGAGGAACTCAGCAGGTCCTGTAGCACCTATGGAAATGAACAAACAGTTACCATTTCAGACTGAGAGCCTTCTTCAAGACTGGAAAGGAAGGGGGAAAAAGCCAGAATAAAAAGGTGGATGGATAGCTAGATGAAGCCAGATGGGCAGGACTGGTTAAGGGCTGAAGGAAAGATCACTTCTCCTCAAGTACTAGAGAGGATTTGAAGTGATTAGGAAAACATTTTAACCAACCGAGTTAAACTGCTGAGTTAGTAAGAATAATTGCCACCAATATTTTTTTGTGATGGTGAAATATTTTATTTACAGAAAGGTGCTAATATTAGCTTTAAGTTTTGTTTTCGAAAAAGTCAGAGGAACAGAAACTAAACCAATGCTGTAGTGTTTAATTTGTGATAAGTTTAATGATCTAAAAGCATTGAATACGATTTTAGTAGAAAATAATACTGATCAATGCTAAATTTGGGTGAAGGTAACAGTCCCAAGTTGTGAAAATAACTTAGCTGTCAATTATGAATCCACAGACAATGAGAATTCCTGACATCGAAGCAGCATTTCTGGAGGACATTTAGGTCACCGATTAAGCTGCTGTCGCATAAGTATTCTGGATTTATTATTCTGCTGTGTGGAAACATCTATGATAAGAATGAAAAAGGGGAAAAGATTGGTTACAGGAGGGGCAAGACTGGCATTTCAATATTCCGGGGTTCTGTTGTTTAAGATGTGATACAGCGGGAGAGAAAATGTCACAGCAGTGCTCGGTCCGGACAGACTGGAGAACTCGTCTATTGAGGCTCTTTGGGTGGAACTGAGGAATAAGAAAAGTATGACCACATTAATGGGGCTATATTATAGACCCCAACAGTCCAAGGGAATTAGAAAAACAAATTTATAGAGAGACCACAGACTGTTGCAAGAAACATAAGGTTGTTATAGTAGGTAATTTTAACATTCCATATATTGACTGGGACTCACATACTGTAAAAGGACTAGATGGGATAGAGTTTGTCAAATTTGTTCAAGGAAGTTTCCTTAATCACTACATAGAGGTCCCAGTGAGACAGGGCAGGTCACAGAAATTTGTATAAGGGAACACTTTGCTCCTAGGACAATTTTTATGGTATCAGAAAGGTTCTGACAAGAGAATTAAAATCACGTTTATTATCACCAGCATGTTTGGTGAAATTTGTTAACGTAGCAGCAGCAGTTCAAAACAATACCTAATACACAAGAAAAAAATAAGTAAAATAATAATAATAGTAATAAGTAAGTAAGTAAACTAATTATAGTAAATGTATATTGAATAGTTTAAATATCGTGCAAAAAACAGAAATAATACATATTAACAAGTGAGGTAGTGTTCAAGGGTTCAATATCCATTTAGGAATCGGATGGCAGAGGGGAAGAAGCTGTTCCTGAATCGCTGAATGTGTTCCTTCAGGCTTCTGTACCTCCTACCTGATGGTAACAGTGAGAAAAGGGCATGCCCTGAGTGCTGGAGGTCCTTAATAATAGATGCTGCCTTTCTGAGACATCACTCCTTGAAGAAGTCCTGGGTACTTTGTAGGCTAGTACCCAAGATGGACCCGACTAAATTTACAACCTTCTGCAGCTTCTTTTGGTCCTTTGCAGTGGCCCCTCCCCCCCCCATACCGGACAGTGAAGCAGCCTATCATAATGCTCTCCATGGTACATCTATAGAAGTTTTTGAGTGTATTTGTTGCCATACCAAATCTCTTGAAACTCCTAATGAAGTACTGTATAATGGCTGTCTTGCCTTCTTTATAACTGCATCGATATGTTGGGACCAGGTTAGATCCTCAGAGATCTTGACACCCAGGAACTTGAAACTGCTCACTCTCTCCACTTCTGATCCCTCTATGTGGATTTGTATGTGTTCCTTCATCTTACCCTTCTGGAAGTCCACAATCAGCTCTTTGGTCTTACTGACGTTGACTGCCAGTTTGTTGTTGTGACACCACTTCACTAATTGGCATATCTCATTCCTGTACGTCCTCTTGTCACCATCTGAGAGTCTACCAACAATGGTTGTATCATTAGCAAATTTAAAGATGGTATTTGAGCCATGCTTAGCCACACAGTCATGGGTATGTAGAGAGTAGAGCAGTGGGCTAAGCCCACACCCCTGAGGTGCACCAGTGTTGGTCGTCAGCAAGGAGCAGATGTTATCACCAATTCACCCAGATTGTGGTCTTCCGGTTAAAAAGTTGATGATCCAATTGCAGAGGGAGGTACAGAGGCCCAGGCTCTGCAACTTCTCAATCAGGATTGTGGGAATGATGGTATTAATTGCTGAGCTATAGTCGATGAACAGCATCCTGACCTAGGTGTTTGTGTTGTCCAGGTGGTCGAAAGCCATGTGGAGAGTCATTGAGATTGCATCTGCCGTTGCCCTATTGTAGTGACAGGCAAATTGCAGTGGGTCCAGGTCCTTGCTGAGGCAGGAGTTCAGTCTGGTCATAACCAACCTCTCAAAGCATTTCATCACTGTAGATGTGAGTGCTACCGGACAATAGTCATTATGGCAGCTCACATTATTCTTCTTAGGCACTGGTATAATTGTTGCCTTTTTGAAACAAGTGGGAACTTCTGCCCATAGCAGTGAGAGGTTGAAAATGTTCTTTCAACATGCCAATTGGCTGGCACAGGTTTTCAGAGCCTTGCCAGGTACTCCATTGGGACCTTCTGCTTGCGAGGGTTCACTCTCTTTAAAGGCAGCCTAACATCGACCTCTGAGACAGAGATCACAGGGTCATCAGGTGCAGCAGGGATCTTCACAGCTGTGGTTATATTCTCCCTTTCAAAGCATACGTAGAAGGTATTGAGTTCATTTGGTAGTGAAGCTTCTCTGCCCTTCATGCTATTGGATTTTGCTTTGTAGGAAGTAATGTCTTGCAAACCCTGCCAGAGTTGTTGTACGTCTGATGTTGCCTCCAACCTCGTTTGAAATTGTCTCTTCACCCTTGAAATAGCCCTGCGCAAACCATACCTGGTTTTCTGGTACATGCCTGGGTCACCAGACTTGAATGCACAGACCTAGCCTTCAGTAGATAACATACCTCCTGGTTCATCCACGGCTTTTGGTTTGGGAATGTACAGTAAGTCATTCACACAGGAGTCGAATGGGTCAAGTTGCTTTCTGCCAAAGGTGTGCTTGGTAAGTAGGCAGCTTTCAAAAGTGAAATTTTGAGAGTACAAAGTTTGTATGTGCCTATCAGAATAAAAAGCAAGGATAACAGGCTTAGGGAACCTTGGTTTTCAAGAGATAGTTAAGCCCCTTGTTAAGAAAAAAAGAAAGTGCATATTAGATATAGAGAGGTAGCAACAAATGAAGTACACTTAAGACATAAATCAGAAGGCCTAAAGAAGGCATGAGGTTGCAGAAAAGATGAAGGAGAATCTGAAAGGCTTCCACAGATATGTTAAGAACAAAAGGATTGCAAGGGAGAAAATGGATCCCCTGGATGATCAGAATAGTACTCTGCTCATTGAGCCAAAAGAGATGAGGGAGGTAGTTCTGTTTGCATCGGTATATTCTCAGGAGATGGGCACAGAGTGTACAGAAGTAAGCAGAGCAGCAGTGATGTCATGGACCCTAAACAGACTACAGCAGAGGAGGTGTTTGCTGTCCTGGGGCAAACTAGGGTGACAAGTCCCTAGGCCCTGACAAGGAGTTCCTTTGGACCCTGTGGAAAACAAGTGCAGAAACTGCACAGGCTCTAGCAGAGATATTTAAATCATCCTTGGCGACAGGTGTGGTATTGGATGATTGGAGGATAGCTAGTGTCGTCCTGCTGCTGAAGAAAGCCTGAAAGAACAAACTAGGAAATTATAATGCCAGTAAGCTTATATCAGCAGTGGACAAGTTATTGCAAAGTATTCTAGGAGACTCGATGTATCAGTATTTGGATAAACAGGGACACATTAGGGACAGTCAGCGTGGCTTTGTTTGTGTCTAACCAAACTTACAGAGTTTTTCAAGGATGTTACCAGGAATGTTGATGAAAACAAGGCAGTGGATGGTATCTATATGGCATTTGAAAAGGTCCTGCATGGAAGGCTAGTGAAAAAGTCACAGTCGCTCAGTATTCAAGATGAACATGGAACATAGAACAATATAGCACAGGAACAAGCCACTCAGCCCACAATGTGGTGTTGAACCAGCTAAAAGGTAAATTAAAAAAACAAATGAACGAACCCCTCCTGCCCACTCAAAGTCCCTCCATCTTCTTCATATTCATGTGCCTATTCAAACATCTCTTAAAATCCTCAAATGTATCTGCCTCTACCCTTCTACCATCATAGCAGGCAGCACATCCAGGCATCCAACACTCTCTGAACAAAAAACTTACCCCTCACATCCCCTCTCACCTTCAATGCATGTCTTCTGATTTTAGATATTTCTACCCTGGGAAAAAGCTACTCCCTGTCTACTCAACCTATGCCTCTCATGATCTTATAAACCTGAGGTAGTAAATTGGATTAGATATTGGCTTTTTGGGAGTAGCCAGAAAGTGATAGTAGATGGTTGCCTCTCTGACAGGAGGCCTGTGACTAGTGGAATGCCACAGGGATCGGTGCTGGACCCATTGCTATTTGTCACCTACATCAATGATCTGGATGATAGTGTGTTTAACTGGATCAGCAGTTTTGTGGATGGCACCCAAGATTGGGGCGAGGTGGACACCGTGAAAGACGATCAGAGCTTGCAGCGGGATCTGGACTAGCGGGGAAAGTGGGCTGAGAAATGGCAGATGGAGATTTTGTAGACAAGTGTGAAGTGTTGCACTTTGGGAGGACCAACCAGGGTAGGTCTTACACAGTGAGTGGTAGGGCTCTGAGGAGTCTGTAGAACAGAGGGGTCCGGGAATACAGCTCCATAATTCATTCAAGGTGTCACAAGTAGATAGGGTCATAAGGAAACCTTTTGGCTCTTTGGCCTTCATGGAACAAAGTACTGAGTACAGGAGTTGGGTTGTTATGTTGAAGTTGTATAAGTCATTGGTGAGGCCTAATTTAGCATATTGTGTGCAGATTTGGTCACCTACCAGGAAGAAAGATGTAAATAAGCTTAAAAGAGTACAGAGAAAACTTACACTATGTTGCTGGGCCTGAAGGACCGAGTTATAACAAAAGACTGAATAGGTTAGGACTTCAGTCCCTGGAAGATTTGATGGAGGTATACAAAATCGGATAATGAAGTAGGTTTTCAAAGCTTGCAGTGAGATTTAGGCCGGTTAGAAGAGTGGGCTGAAAGATGACAGATGGAGTTTAATGCTGATAAATGTGAGGTACTACATTTTGGTAGGACTAATCAAAATAGGACATACATGGTAAATGGTAGGGCATTGAAGAATGCAGTAGAACAGAGGGATCTAGGAATAATGGTGCATAGTTCCCTGAAGGTGGAATCTCATGTGGATAGGGTGGTGAAGAAAGCTTTTGGTATGCTGGCCTTTATTAATCAGAACATTGAGTATAGGAGTTGGGATGTAATGCTGAATTTGTATAAGGCATTGGTAAGGCCAAATCTGGAGTATTCAGTACAGTTCTGGTCACCGAATTATAGGAAAGATGTCAATAAAATTGAGAGAGTACAGAGGAGGTTTACTAAAATGTTGCCTGGGTTTCATCTCCTAAGTTACAGAGAAAGGTTGAACAAGTTAGGTCTTTATTCTTTGGAGCGTAGAATGTTGAGGGGGGACTTGATAGTGTATAAAATTATGAGGGGGATAGACAGAGTTGACGTGGATAGGCTTTTTCCATTGAGAGCCGGGGAGATTCAAACAAGAGGGCATGAGTTGAGAGTTAAAGGACAAAAGTTTAGGGGTAACATGATGGGGAACTTTTTTACTCAGAGAGTGGTAGCTGTATGGAACAAGCTTCCAGCAGAAGTGGTCGAGGTGGGTTCTATGTTGTCGTTTAAAGTTAAATTGGATAGGTATGTGGACAGGAAAGGAATGGAGGGTTATGGGCTGAGTGCAGGTCGGTGGGACTAGGTGAGAGTAAGAGTTCGGCATGGACTAGAAGGGCCGAGATGGCCTGTTTCCGTGCTGTAATTGTTATATGGTTATATTATGAGGATATAGTTAGGAGAAATGCAAACAGGCATTTTCCACTGAGTTTGGGTGAGACTAGAGGTCATGGATTAAGTGTGAAAGGTGAGATGTTTAACAGGAACATGAGAGGAAATGTTTTCACTCGGAGGTTGGTGAGCATGTGGAACAAGCTGCCAGTGCAACTGGTGCATGCAATTTCGATTTCAATGTTTAAGAGAAGTTTGGAGAGGTACATGGATGGGAGGGATATAAAGGCCTTTGGTCCATATGCAGGTCGATGGGACAAGGCAGTTTAAATGTTATGCCATGGACAAGATGGGCCAAACGGCCTGTTTCTGTGCTCTGGTTTTCTATGGCTGTTGACTCTATATTGTTTAATTAAGGCTGATTTTGAATAATTGGCTTGTATTTCAATGATTATAATTATGAATGGTGGTTATTATTTGTTTGAAATGTTCACTTAATTATAATTCTCTCTTCAAAGCATTTTATTAAAAAAATCAATAAATCATAATTTATAATGGAATATAAACTTCTGAAGTAAAGTGAAAACAATAATTATATTAAGAGTAAATAAAATGTTTAACTCTAAATAGTCATTAAGATAAATAAAGAGAACTCAATGCCAGTAATCCACAACCTTAAGCTTAATTCATTCACACAGATAATGTGGGGGCTTAGAAGGCCAGCACTAAACCGTCATTGAAGGAGGAACAACGTACACAGACCCAGTGGGATAAGCAACAAGTGAAGATCGTGGAGTCTGCCAACCAATGAGATGAGGAGATCCATGGATCATTTATCTACCCAAGTGACTGGAGAACTGGGCATGAATGTGTCAGGCATTCAATTCGAAAGATGGCTTTAAGCAATTTTTACCTTAGTTTGAAGTGGCAAGGTAACTCCTTGCTCTTTCAGGCAGGGGACTACGATGCATAAAATCCAGAATGCTCAGGATGAAAAAAATTTCTTCCCCCAGGCCATAGGCTTCTGAAACTCCCTGCTGCACCATGTTCGAAGTGTCACTGGTTAATCTGTTCCATACCTTACATATTTAATATTAATGCACTTTAATTTCTTATTTTTGTGTGATTCATCTGTAGATGTTATCCTTACCTTCATAAGTTATCTTGTGTTGTGTGTGTTATGTGTACTACTGTGCTTTATACCCAGGTTTGGAGAAACGATATCTCATTTTATATGGTTATATACATGTATATAGTTAAATGACAATAAACTTGACTTAAAGAGAAAAGAATACTAAGGAGAAACAAGTAAAAATATAGAGAGACTGCTGCCAAAGAGCACTGTATCATTGCCAAAATGTTGATCAGGGCTTTTTATGTTTCAAATGCATTTTTCTAAACCCTTGTGCCAAAAGAAAAGTTGTCAATAATCCAATAAGTAGATTTTAAATTTATGCTGTCTCCTGTAATTACCCTACACATTGTTCTCAGAAGAATTCATCACATATAAAATTCAGCATGGTTTTAGAAATTCCTTTTGGACTTCTATTACATCCACATCACTTGAAATGATCACGCTCTAGATCAGGCTGTTGTCACCCACATCAGCATCTTTCAGTTTCATAAAGTTTCCTCATTAAAAAAAAAGCCATTTGCACAATTTGCCGCTTGAAGAAGAGCCAATCTTTCCATTTGTAGTACACCAGTGTCACTTTTGCTTCACTTTTAAGTTGCATTATGTTTGGGTTGGCCTCACTGCCGAACGGTTCAGGCTGTGCTGGCTTTGTCAGGCTCCTGTGAAGAGAGCTCATGGTGCTCTGGCATCAGGGGGCAAGTATGTACCCAACTCTAATTCTGGATTAAAAAGCATGTATTGTGAGGATAAACTGAATGAACTAGAGCTTTTCTCTTTGGAGCAAAAAAATATTAGAGGCAACTTTGATAGTGATGTAAAAGATGAGACAATATTCGAGTGGCTAGCCGGAGACACTTATCCAGGGTGGGAATAGTGAATACAGGGAGGTGGGCATAATTCTAAGGTGATTGGAGGAAAGTATAGCAGGGTGTCCGAGGTAAGTTTTTTACACAAAGATTGTTGGATGTTTGGAATGCTCTGCCAGGGCTGGTAGTAAAAGCACATAATTTAAGGATATTTAGTAAACTTAGATAGACACATGAATGATAGAAAATGGAGGGCTACGTGGAAAGGAAAGGTTGGATTGATCTTAGAGTAGATTACAAGCTTGGTGCAACATTGTGGGACGAAGCGCCTGTACTGTGCTGTACTTTTTATGTCTTATGTTAACATAGACTCACCATGGGGTCAGGACAAATCAAGTGATAGTCTGTGCCGCTGTTGTTGGTGCGCCTGTCCCTTGGTTCATTGGTAGAGAGCATGTGAGGCCCAAAGTTGGAGCCTGTGGCTGTTAAGAGTCCCCATCTTTGATGGGACACGAAGGTCCACTTCTGGTATTACACCGGAGATTCTGCCTTTGTCATTTTACATTAGCCAGAACTGCCAAAGGGACTGGGGGAGCTCTTCACCTGAATGGGCAATCCTGACCTGGCGATTTTACAGTGCAAAAGTCTTAGGCACAGATAGGTAAGGTGCATAAGACTTTTGCACAGTACAGTATTTGTCAATGTGCAGCAGAGAGCGAATTTGTAAATCAGCAGGGAGCAAAGGATGTTGGGTACAGTGAGGGTGGACTGACAGAGAAGGAGTGCCAGGGGCGAAAGGTGGCTTGGGTGCAGACACACCCAGCCCTGAGACAACAAGCAAGGTCACTTGAATCCAAACTATTGCTGCTCAGGGACCAGGAGGTGAGTAGGCACCCAGATCAAATCCTGGATCAGTGGGCATGTCTCTTGCCATGGTAGTGTACTGGTTAACACAATGCTTTGCAGTACCAGCAATGCAGGTTCAATTCCTGCTGCTGCCTTTTAGGAGTTTGTACGTCTCCACCCCCACCCCCCCCCCCCCACCCCCGGGACACACAGGTTTCATCCAGGTTCTCTGGTTTCCTCCCACATTGTAGAGACGTACCGTGTGGTTAGTTAATTGGTCATTGTAAATTGTCCTGAGATTAGGCTCGGGTTAAATTGGGGGATTACAGGGCAACATTAATCCAGAATATGAGGATGCTGGGTGGAGTGGGAAGTGCCACCAAAGACCCCAGGAAACAATTCTTGCTCATGTGGGTGCCAGAGATAGAGGCACTCATGGTCAGGTGAACAGATAGGGAACAGTCAGCAGGGAGGGTCTAAGCCTTTTCTGTGGGCAGTGGAGAACACTCACTGCCACTACTCCAGAAATAAATGGGGAATTAATTCATTGCAACACTCACAAACTGCTGAAGGAACTCAGCAAGTCAGGTGGTATCCATGAAGGGGAGCATTTTGGGCCGAGACCAACACGCGGGACAGAAGCATGGTCGCATTGTTCATTCCAGGGAGCAGCTGCTTGCAGTAATGTCAGCCGGTTTAGCAAGCAGAGCGGCGGATACCCCTGCTCAAATCTGGAGGAAAACACACAGAGGATGCAGAGGGGGATCACAAAGTCGAGAAAAGAGGACCGGGTCGAGACAGCAGAGACCTATGGAGAAAAGGAGTTCGGTGGGTAATAAAATGGACGAGTTCACGGCGCTAGCCAGGCATCAGAGAACATTTCGGGAGTGCAAAGTTATGTGTTTCCCTGGAACGGGGCTGCACGAGGACATACCCGATCAAAACTTCTCCATGGACGGCTTCCAGACCGTACCGGCTGACTGGAAGTGCACTGAGAGCAGTAAGCGTAAAGGAGTTGGGTGCTTACTGTTCTGGTTAACAACAGATGGTGTAATCTGCATCATATTATGATCGAGGAATGTGTTTGTAGACCGGATATTGAACTTTTTACTGTTGGACTTCGGCCACATTCCACCGAGATTCAACACTGGGCGTCCCGGGAGGTCGTTCCTGCCTGTGGCCATCAAACTTGCAGCTCCTCCCGCGGAGGGTCAGACACCCTGAGCCAATAGACTGGTTCTGGACTTATTTCCATCTGGCATAATTTGCATTTTGTTGTTTGATTGTTTGTAGTTTTTGTATTGCTATAATTATGCTCAATTCTTGGTTGGTGCAGCTGTAACAAAACCCAATTTCCCTCGGGATCAATAAAGTATATCTATCTATCTATCTATCTATCAGGACTTAACACAAAACGTCAACTGTTCATTCCTCTCCGTAAATGCCACCTGACTCACTAAGTTTCCCCAACATTTTGTTTGTGTGTGTTGCTTAAGATTTCCAGCGTCTGCAGAATCTCTTTTGTATAATATTAATTCACTCCCTCAACTCTCTTTTGGAAGTGACTCTTTGGAGCGAGGTTTTCTGGGTATTCGAAGCTGCACTTGAAAACTTCATTAAAATGACACAAATGACAGAATGAGACCCACTAAATGAAATACTTCACCCTGGTTAATACAAACCATTTTGTTTCATTCACATCATGTGACATCAGTTTTATCTTATTGATATTCTTAACTAAATAATCCAAGAATTATTTCACATGGGTTCCAAACCAGTGGTAAGAAGGTCTTAAACAGCCACCATTCCCCACAGATGCTTTGTTGTGGCTGGAAAAAGCTTCGTCACGTCATCTACTTTATAGCACTGGACCTTAGGACATTGCAGTCCTCAAGATTTGTTCATGAACATATCCCTGGAAGACCAGAAGGTTTTGAGCACACTGAAAGGCATTTTTCATCCAAATGACAAATTCCCAGTGTTTGTCCCAGTGTGAATCCTTTAGGACCCAAACGCAACATCTCATAAAGATTCTCTGTTCCGATCTTATATTGTGTGTGGTTATGAAAGTGTGGTGCATCCCTTAGTTTGTAGTGGAGGTAGTTCAATATTTGATAGGTTAAACAATTGAGGGGTCTCAAGAAATGATGCAAAAGGTGACTTATGTTCAGCACGGTAGTGTAGTGGTTAGCATAATGCTTTACTGCATCAGTGATCAGCGATAGGGTTTCAACTCCCACCACTATCTGTAAGGAATTTGTACATTCTCGGTGACTGTGTGGGTTTCCTCCGGGTGCTCTGATTCCCTTCCACGTTCCAAAAACGCACAGCTTAGTGTTAGTAAATTGCGGGTATGCATTGTTGGTGCTGGAAGCGAGGCGATGCTTGCGGGCTGACCCCAGCACATACAGTCATAGAGAGGTGCAGCACAGAAACAGGCATGGTAGACCATCTCATCCACGTTGAAAACGTTTAATTTGCGGAACAACCACAATGGGCTGAATGGCCTAATTCTGCCCTGTGTCTTATGCACAGAAGCAGGCCCTTTGGCCCATCTAGTCCATGCCAAAGCCTCCTCCCATTGGCCTGCATCTGAACCATAGCCCTCCATACCCCTACCATCCATGTGCCTATCCAACCATCTCTTAAACATTGATATGGAGCTCACATGCACCACTTGTACTGGCAGATTGTTCCATACCCTCACAACCCTCTAAGTGAAGAAGTTTCTTCTCATGTTCCCCTTAAACTTTTCACCTTTCACTTTTAACCCATGACCTCTGGTTGCAGTCTCACCCAACCTCAGTGGAAAAAGCCTGCTTGTATTTACCCTATCTATACCCCTCATAATTTTGTATACCTCTATCAAATCTCCTCTCAATCTTCTACATTCCAAGGAGCAAAGTCCTAACCTATTCAATCTTTCCTTATAACCCTGGTCCTCCAGACCAGGAACACGCTTGTAAATTTTCACTATCCTTTTCAACGTTATTTACATCTTTCATGTCGGTAGGTAACCAAACTGCACACAATACTCCAATATTCAGCCTGTGTTGGTTATTGACACAAACAACATAGTTCACTGTCCTGATGAAGGGTCTCGGCCCGAAACGTCAACTGTACCTCTTCCTATAGGTGCTGCCTGGCCTGCTGCATTCACCAGCAATTTTTATGTGTGTTAGTTCACTGTATGTTTTGATGCACATGTAACAAACAAAGCAAATATTTTCTCTAATCTTTGAGGCTGACATGATCATATCAAATAGCGGGACAGACTTGCAGAGCCCAGTGGCCTACTCTTGTTTCTGTTTGCTTGTGTTCATCTGTCCTTGTGTACAGTCACTGTTGGATTCATTCTGGGTTTTATAGTTCCCCGTTCTTCCATCTGAAACTACTAGCTTTAAATCAAATCAGAATGGTTCATTTTATTAACATATAAATATATATCAATGCTCAGAGATTCAGTTGTTAGCTCAGTAATAAATTGAACATTTCAGCCTCAGCTGGACTAACCCTGAATAAATCACTAGAATTTTGCACCTGTGTTCCCATTTTAATGAAAGTATGTATGATGAGATAGTTAAATGAAGAAAACATGGTAATGTGTGAAAAATAAGACACAAATAAATTTCAGTGATATATTATCCAGAGGGTCCATTGGAAACCAAGGCAGCAAATAACAAAACCAACATCAGAACTGCAATAAAATTGTTCTGTGTTAGAGTACCACAATATTTCATCTAGTTTGAAGATGGGTGCCCAAACAAATGTTAATGAATGGATTTGGATTGAAAAGGATTGGCACTGAAAAAGTATAACTTTTAAAAGTGTAAAGGGAATTAATTGGGATAAGTAACATAGAGACTGACAATCGCCCAAAGTGAAAAGTGCACACAAAACTGAGAACACTTTAACCTCCCTGTATTCTTTTCACTTATTATTGTTCAGTTATTCTCATCAGCTAAGTCCTCAGCATGACCATGAATTGTATATCAAATGTAAGAGATAATTGAAGAGCATTCAGAGGAGGTTTATGAGAATAACTCTGGGAATGAAAGGATTAATACGTGAGGAGCTTTTGATGGCTCTGGGTCTGTACTCACTGGGATTTAGAAGAAGGAGGGAGATCTCATTGAAATCTAGCAAATATTGAATTTTGTATTTTTACTATTAGGTTATGAGAACACTCAGTCCTCTTTTATTGTCATTTAGAAATGCATACATGCATTAAGAAGTGATACAATGTTTCTCCGGAGTGATATCACAAAAAACAGGACAAACCATAGACTAACGCTGACAGAACCACATAATTATAACATATAGTTACAGCAGTGCAAAGCAACACCATACTTTGATGAAAAGCAAACCATGGGCATGGTAGAAAAAAAGGTCTCAAAGTCCCCGAGTCAATGGATTCCCGAGTCGCCGATAGCAGGCAGCAAAAGGGAGAAACTCCCTGCCATAAACCTCCAGGCACCGTCAACTTGCTGATGCCTTGGAAGCAGCCGACCACAGCTGACACTGGGTCCATACGTCTGAAAACTTCGAGCCTCTGACCAGCCCCTCGGACACAACCTCCCAAGCGCCATCCTCTGCCGAGCGCCTTTGACCTCACCCTAGCCACTGAAACAAGCAAAGGCGAGGATTCGGGCCTTCTGCTCCAGAAATTCTGGTTACCACACAGTAGCAGCAGCAGCGATTTCCGAAGTTTCTCTAGATGTTCCTCCACACTCTCACATCTGTCTCCATCAAATCAGAATTGTGCATGCTCCCCGACTTGACAGATTACAGATATTCACCAGAGTGGCTTTGCGAGCTGCCGTTGCACCGCCATCTTCACCTCCTTGTGATATTTATCTAATTATATTTTGGCCTCTTATAATTTGTCCTGTCTGACCATAGCGCCATAATGTTAATCTCAGCATTCTGTCTGTTGCTGAGAATGGAGAAACCAGTAAAGAGGACCATCACTTTATGGCCAAATGAGGCAATCTCTATGCTTCAATCACAAACAAGAGAGAACCTGCAGATGATGGAAATCCAAGCAACACATACAAAATGCTGGAGGAACTCAGCAGGCCAGGCAGCATCTATGGAAAAAAGTACAGTCAATGTTTCGGGCCAAGACCCTTCAGCAGTCCTGTGATGCGGCTGGTCAACACTACATACCTATAGAAGTTTGTCAAAGTAGTAAGTTAGTAAGTCATTAAGTATGTCGATAGAATTAGTACTTCAAGACCGCTCATCTCATGGCCCAACCAGAAGTGCTGGCTGAATGCAGAGGCACAATCCCCACTAAAAGCCAGGACACTACTTTCAAGTCTGGTGACAGAACAGCTTTCAGAGCAGCCAGGAGAAATTTGTCTTAGACATCAAGAGCACCAAGGCCACCTACTCTCAGAAAAGTTAGGAACACCTGTCCGATAATGATCCCCAGTGTATGTGGCTGGGCATCAAGGCTATTACTGACGATGCAAGGAAAATCGAGTCGACTATACTAGTGACAATTCCCTCCCTGATGTCCTAAGCAACTTTCATGCATGCTTCGAAGCACGCAACACAATGCTAGCCATGAAAGTTACCCACCTCCCTGGAAATCAGCCACTAAGACCATAAGGCGGCCAGACCAGAAAATATCCTAGGCTGAGTACTCAGAGAGAATGCACAATAGCTTACCGATGCCTTCACAGACATCTGCAACACTTCACTCATCCAGGCTGCTTCAGATCAGCCACCAACATTCCTGTAGCAAAGAACACTGCCCATTAAGAACTCAATGCATACCACCCCGTGGCACTGACACCAACCATCAGGAAGTGTTTTGAATGGGTAATGGCATATGTCAAACACTGCATTCCTGTCACAATGGACATTCACCAATGTGATACTGACAGAACCGCTCTACAACATATGTCATAGAGTCTGTCATGCTCCTGGCCCTGACACACCGAGAAAACATGGACACTTATGTCAGAATGCTGTTTCTGAATTTCATTTCAGCGTTCAACATTGTTATCCCACAGATCTTCATGAACAACCTCTTACTTCTTGGTCTAAAAAGACCACTGTGAGAAAAAGACCACTGTGTTAGACTTCATAAACAACAGACCTCAGATAGTCAGGATGCACAACTGCTCATGCGTCCCCATCTTCCTCAACACAATATCCGCGCTCCCCGCCCGCCGGGCTGTGTGCTGAGCCTATTGCTGTACATTCTGCTCACACGTGAGTGCACAGCTAAACACCCGAGTAATCACATTGTCAAGTTCGCCAATGACCCCGCAGTGGTGGGACCCATCACCAGCAGCAGCCTACAGAGAGAAAGTAGAAGAGCTTAAGGCCTGGCGCCAGTCAATAAAACAAAGGCGATGGTTATCATTTCAGGAAAACTTGTACCGCTCACACCCATCTTTACATCAACAGCACAGCAGCAGAAACTACAAACAGTCTCGAACTCCTGGGAGTGCACATCTCGCTCAAACTCTCATGGTCCCAGAAAACATCCTACACAATCAGGCAACCTCAGCAATGCCTCTACTTTCTGAAGTGACTGAAGAGAGCTGGACTATGCACACCTATACTGATGCAATTCTACAGAAGTGCAGTGGAGAACATCCTATCAAACTTCACTACTGCTTTGGACGGGAAGTTCATTGCGGCGGACAGAAAGGCTCTGTAATCGGGAGTCAAAACTGCTCAACACATCACCAGCACCTGCCAGCTCACCATCAAGGGCATGTATATAGAAAGATGCCAGGAAAAAAGCCAGTAACATCATAACGCATCCTACCCGCCCTGCTCATGGACTGTTTGCCCTACTCCCATCAGGAAAGAGGCTGCATAGCATCCTCACCAGGATCACCAGACTCAAAAATAGTTACATTGCCCAAGCAGTAAGGCTGATCAACACTGCCACCACTAACCCATCCCTCCACACCCCCAACCACCACTTCCTTATCGTTTCCTGTCGGTCACCTTATGTACAGACACTCACTTTATGGGCATACAATCAATCTACATATGTACGTAAGCTATCATACTCTTTTATATTTATTGTGTTTTTTATTATTTCTGTTATGATCTTATGAGGACCTCCGTCGGTCAGAGTTGACGATGGATATCGCATCCTACCTGCCTAGGTATGTAAGCCTGGGGCAGTACGATATGAAGAGTAAGCTGTTGCCCATGTAGGAAGTTCTCCCGCTCCACTCATCTGACAAACCCAAAAGAACAACAGAGACCGACACAGTTTGGAACCGGAAGCTTGCAGGAGTTGCCAGTCAGCACTGGACTCAATGTAGGACTGCCTTATGGAATCCAGCTCCGGATTTTTCCCTCAGGGTTTACTCCTGAAACCTTCCTCATGAGCAGGTAGAGCTGCAAGGCAGCAGAGGTTTGAGATCAAAGCTTTCCTTCTCCTAGATGAGCTGCCAAGCACGGCTGACGAGCCCAAAGCGCCTGCTTTTAAGGCACCGGTAACCCACCTTTGCCCTTTCTCCTGTCACTAGAAACGGTTCTGCTGGGCTTAGTAGCTAAGCCACACATGAAGACCAGGAGCTGTACTTGGTTGTCAGAAGCTATTTGAAGTGTACACCATTAGGAGAACTTAATAGGTAGTGAGATCTTATCCCCATTAACACCCCCACCCCATTGCAGCTATAAAAACATTAAGGTACTTGATCTTGTATCTTCAATAATATAAGAAAAAAAAGGAATAATAATTAACTTATAATGCAGCAGCTTGAAAATTAACTTTCAATCAAAACAACTCAGACAAAAATGTTGATCAATTAGAAATGGGCTAAAAGTGACTTCTAAAACTTTTTAAAAATCTGGTATAGTTTGGTTTGATAATGACTGAAATGAACACAGGGAGGTTAAAGCGACTTGCCATTCTATATTTGCATTTATATGGACATGACAATTAGATTTTGTAAATTACTTCTGAAGTGTATTTACCAGAATAAATAAGTGTGTAGAAAACAAGCCTCGATCTATAATCAGTGCCTGACGGCAGCATATATTTGAAGAAAGTAATGCTGGGTCTTATGCTGCCCCCAGGGTACAAAACTTTGCAATTAATTATCATTAGTTTAAAATTTATGATTTAGGTAGGTGTTGACCCCTACTGCCAAATTATTTTTTATGGGACAACAGAAATTTATGATTCGGAGCTAAGTATATTTTGCGCAGCAGATTTTACAGAGCCGAATGTGAACTGCAGTGTAGTTACAGGCTTGCCTTATAATGATGTGCCTCAGCTGATAAACAGCTTTTCATAATTGAGCCCACCACAATGAAGTCAAGGTGATCGTAAGTGTTGTGGCTGTGGAATTTTAATGAGTTATCAGTGAAATTAATGACAAAAATATAGTGAACTTTGTGGTGAGATATTTGAAGCAAGCTGAGGAAAAAAAAAATCTCAATCTGAATTATCTTTCTCTTTCTTCACTGTCAGATAAAGTTGAAGGATCAATGAACGACTGCCTAACTTGGGAATTCGACTAGAGTGCAGGAGACATTCATCATCATCAGGTGCCACGCCCAGTTTGAGCTTTGACTGCCATGGCCCACACGCGCCTCTTTCTGGTCAAGCGGATCAATTCATTGGCATTCATTTCCAGTTCTCTGGCTGCTGTCTCCGTCATCATTTGTCTTTGTCTTCCTCTTGCTTTCTTCCCTTCAATCTTTCCCATAATTACAGTGCATTCTAACTCCTCTTTCCTGATCACATGTCCAATGAAGTTACGTTGCCTTTTCATGATCTCTTACATTATTTCTCTTGTTGTATTTGCTCTGTTCATGCCATCATTGTTAGATATTCACTTTGTCCATAATATCCTTTGCATCCTCCTCAAAAACCACATCTCTGCTGTTGCAATTTGTTTTCTCATGTTACTAGATATTGTCAAACATTCTGAGCCATATAACATAACTGGATAAATGTAACATTTCAGTGCTCTGAGGCGGGTTGTCATGCCTAGTTTAGTATTGGTCAGTATCCTCTTCATTCTCGTAAAGGTGTCTTTTGCCATCACTATTCTTCTTTTGATGTCCATGTTGCACCTGCCACCTGATGTCACCCATCTTCCTAAGTAGCAAAAGTTCTGTACTTGTTTTATGTCTTCCCCATTTATTCTGAGGCTGCAGATAAGATTCTCCTTCTTTTTGGATATCACTATCCATTCTGTCTTTTTGCAGTTGATAGATAGACCCATTTTTGCACTTTCTTCAACAACTATATCAATTAAGTAGTTCTTCCTCCGTACTTGCAGTTAACACAGAGTCATCTGCATATCTGAAAGACAATAAACTGTGCAAATACAAAAAGAATGAATAATAAATACTGAGAACATAAGATGAAGAGTCCCTGAAAGTGAGTTAATTGATTATGGGACGTTTAAATGAGGGGGTAAGTGGAGTTGATTGAAGTGATCCCCTTTGGTTTAAAGGCTTGATGTTTGAAGGGTAGTAACTGTTCCTGAGCCTGGTGGTGTGAGTCTTGAGGCTCCTGTACCCTCTCCCTGATGGCAGCACAGAGAAGAGAGCAGGTCCTGCATAGTGGGCATCCCTGATGATGGATGCTGCTTTCCAGCGACAGTGTTTCATGTGGAAGTTAGGCAGCCTTTCCTTGATTCTGTTATGGTTAATAGTCTATGGATTTATTGAGTTTGCCCACAAGAAACCTTATCTCAGGGTTGTATGCGGTGAGATATATGTACTTTGATAATAAAATTTACTTTGAATTTTATTTGACAGTGAAGGAAGAGGAAGGTAATTCTGTTCAACATTTTGTTCCGCAGCCTGCTTTGAATATTTCACCACAGAGCTCACTATATGATTGTGCTCAGTGGTTGGAAGGGCTTTACCCCATGATAGACTGTACAAATCAAACAACCAAAATCTGCCTAGACGTCCACCCATTTGGTATATTAGGTAGGTACTATACCTAACATCAGCGTCTCATCAGTTCCTCAACACCAATCTTGAAATTGGGCAGGAAAAAAATTAAGATGGGCTAAAACAGTACTTGTGCAATTCCTGTCAGAAGCAACACTGTGCTGCACTGACAATTGAGAAGGGTACCAAGACCTTAAAGGCATTCTACCAGGATAACTACACAGGAGGAAAATTTCAGGGAGTGGGATATAAGCAATATTTAATGGGAGTTATCACCCCTCACACAATGATCTGCTCTGAGCTAATCCTTGAGTATCCACATGCCATTGTAAAGTATGGCAAACAAGGGGAATGGTATTGCTGCGTGTGTTTCTGATATGATTTATCAACAGTGAAGGTATAACCTATGAGACAATTTCCATTACCCCTGAGCATTGGAAACTGAAGGTGACAGATGCTATTTGCAAGGCATTGATGTCAGATTGCAGACTATTTAATTGACAACACATTGCCAACATCAGACCGATGAGCACCTAGATTTTTTGGAGTTTCCAGTGAAGGTCCAAATTTGCAATCATAAGCTCCAATTTATGTTAGAACTAGAGGAGATATGTGATGCACAACTTGTAATCAGGTTGGGTTTGGCACTGACTTTGGGACAGTAATGTGAATAAGGAATGGAGGCTACCTGGCAAATTTTTCAATAGACAGGATTTCACCAGGAAAAGATTGCTAATGTGACCTAGCCCAGGATAAATCACTTCTACCAACATCAATTGCAAAAAACAGATAATAGATCAATAAACACACATCAAAGTTACTGGTGAACGCAGCAGGCCAGGCAACATCTCTAGGAAGAGGTACAGTCGACGTTTCAGGCCGAGACCCTTCATCAGGACTAACTAATAGATCAATAGTCTTCTTCTTCTTCATGAGTGTTACACGCTTGGGCGATCATGGCTCTCAACATCGAACGATCCCTTGCAGCATCAATGATATCTCGCACGTTTAGATCTGTTAGTTCTTTCACAGTGTTCATATATTTTTTTCTTTGCCTTCCTCTTCTGCGTTTCTTAGGCATATGGCCTTGTAGTGTAAGGCATTCTATTTCTCCCTTTCTGATGACATGGCTCGGGAAACTAAGTTTCCTCTCATTTAATATTCTCATTAAAGATCTTTTTGTATGGGCATGTTAGAGTACTGTCTCATTAGTTACCGTATCTCTATATGATATGTTCAGCATTCTAAGAAACCACATTTCTGTTGCTTCTAAGTTTCTTTGGAATTCTGGTGTTATAGTCCATGTTTCAAAACCATACAGCAAGATAGACCAAGTGTAACATTTTAGTAGCCTAAGACTTGTTGTTATAGAAATGTGTCTGTTGGTAAAAATGGGTTTCATTTTTTGGAAGTTGGTTTTGGCAATGGCAATTCTTATTTTTAATTCTACTTTACTTCTAGCATCTTGTGATATAAAGCTATCAAAGTAATTAAAGCTGGTCTTTTGTTTAATCTCTTGGTTACCAATGTACAATTGGCAGTTGTGAGTATCCTGCTGTTCTGATATTACTATACATTTGGTTTTTTTACAGTTGATGGTTAGACCCAAATCTGCACTTGTTTGTACTAGTCTGTCGAGGAGGATTTGTAAGTCCTCTGCAGCACTTGCTATTAGGCTGGTAACGTCTGCATATCTTATGATATAAGATATAAGATATAAGATGTTAACACCTCCAATTTTTATCCCATCCAGGTCTTCTATTTCTCTCAGAATCATTTCACTAAAGATATTAAATCATTCCGGTGAGGCAACGCATCCCTGTCTAACTCCTCTTTGAATTTTAGTCCAACTGCTTATATTATCATCAATTTTTACTGCTGCCGTTTGATTCCAATATAAATTTTGAAGCAGTTGTTGGTCCCTTCCGTTAATGTTTAATTTAGCGAGAATTTGAAATAATTTTTCATGATGCACTTTGTTGAATGCTTTAGTGAAATCAATAAAACATAAAAAGACATCATTTTGATATTCAATTTCCCTTTCTGAAAGCATTCGTAGTATGAAAATTGCTTTCCTAATTCGTCTATCCTCAATAAACCCATATTGCAGTTTAGAAGTTTCTGGACTTAATTTGTTTTTAATTCGACTCAGAACAACTCTCAACAAAATCTTTATTATGTGACTCGTAAGACTGATTGTTCTATAATTTTTGCAGTCAATAGTTCTAGGAATCCTTGGCAGAGTTATAAATAATGATTTCAAGAGATCGTCAGGCAATACACCAGACTCATATATGCCATTAAACAGTTCAAAAAGAATATCTATGCCCAAATCTTCTAGGGCTTGTATCATTTCCACTGAAATTCCTTCGACAATAAGTACTCCTGTTTGAGTACTGTTGGGGGGGGGGGACAGCCTATCTGGGGGAAGCAACAGTGGCCATGCCTCTGGCGCAGAGTCTGGCCCTGTGGCTCAAAAGGGTAGGAAAAGGAAGAGGATGGCAGGAGTGATAGGGGACTCTATAGTTAGGGGGTCAGACAGGCAATTCTGTGGACGCAGGAAAGAAACTCGGATGGTAGTTTGCCTCCCAGGTGCCAGGGTCCAGGATGTTTCAGATCACATCCAAGATATCCTACAGTGGGAAGGAGAACAGCCAGAGGTTGTGGTTCGTATTGGTTCCAATGACATAGGTAGGAAAAGGGAAGAGGTCCTGAAAAAAGACTACATGGAGTTAGGAAGGAAGTTGAGAAGCAGGACTGCAATGGTAGTAATCTCGAGATTACTGCCTGTGCCATGCAACAGTGAGAATAGGAATAGAATGAGGTGGAGGATAATTGCGTGGCTGAGGGATTGGAGCAGGCGGCAGGGGTTTAGATTTCTGGATCATTGGGACCACTTTTGGGGCAGATGTGACCTGTACAAAAAGGACGGGTTACACTTGAATCCCAAGGGGACCAATATCCTGGCAGGAAGGTTTGCTAAGGCTACTGGGGAGAGTTTAAATTAGAATTGTTGGGGGGGTGGGAACCAAACTGAAGAGAGGGCTGAAGAGGAGGTTGGCTCACAACTAGAGAAAGCTTGTAGACAGTGCGAGAGGGAGGATAGGCAGGTGGTAGAGAAGGGACGCGCTCAGACCGAAGGTTTGAGATGTGTCGATTTTAACACAAGGAATGTTGTGAACAAAGCGGATGAGCTTAGAGCGTGGATCAGTACTTGGAGATATGATGTGGTGGCCATTACAGAGACTTGGATGGCTCAGGGACAGGAATGGTTACTTCAAGTGCCGGGTTTTAGATGTTTCAGAAAGGACAGGGAGGGAGGCAAAAGAGGTGGGGGCACGGCACTGTTGATCAGAGATAGTGTCACGGCTGCAGAAAAGGTGGACGCCATGGAGGGATTGTCTACGGAGTCTCTGTGGGTGGAGGTTAGGAACAGGAAGGGGTCAATAACTTTACTGGGTGTTTTTTATAGGCCGCCCAATAGTAAAAAGGATATTGAGGAGCAGATAGGGAAATAGATCCTGGAAAGATGGAATAATAACAGAGTTGTCGTGATGGGAGATTTTAATTTCCCAAATATTGATTGGCATCTCCTAAGAGCAAAGAGTTGAGATGGGGTGGAGTTTGTTAGGTGTATTCAGGAAGGTTTCTTGACACAATATGTAGATAAGCCTACAAGATCTGTACTTGATTTGGTACTGGGAAATGAACCTGGTCAGTTGTCAGATCTCTCAGTGGGAAAGCAAGCATATTGAAGATAGTGATCATAATTCTATCGCCTTTAAAATAGCATTGGAGAGAGCTAGGCACAGACAAGTTAGAAAGCTGTTTAATTGGAGCAAGGGGAATTATGAGGCAATCAATCAGGAAATTGGAGGCTTAAATTAGAAACAGATGTTCTCAGGGAAAAGTACAGATGAAATGTGGCAAATATTCAGGGGATATCTGTGTGGAGTTCTGCATAGGTACGTTCCAATGAGACAGGGAAGTTATGGTAGGGTACAGGAACCCTGGTGTAAAAAGTCTGTAATAAATCTAGTCAAGAAGAAAAGAAAAGCTTACAAAAGGTTCAGAGAGCTAGGTAACGTTAGAGATCTAGAAGATTATAAGGCTACTAGGAAGGAGCTTAAGAAGGAAAATAGGAGAGCCAGAAGGGGCCATGAGAAGGCCTTGGCAGGCAGGATTAAGGAAAACCCCAAGGCATTCTACAAGTATGTGAAGAGCAAGAGGATAAGACATGAAAGAATAAGACCTATTAAGTATGACAGTGGGAAAGTGTGTATGGAATCGGAGGAAATAGCAGAGGTACAGTACTTAATCAATACTTTACTTCAGTATTCACTATAGAAAAGGATCTTGGTGAGTGTAGTGATGACTTGCAGCAGTCTGAAAAGCTTGAGCATGTAGATATTAAGGTGGAGGACGTGCTGGAGCTTTTGGAAAGCATCAAGTTGGATAAGCCTCTGGGACCAGATGAAATATACCCCAGGCTACTGTGGGAGGAGAGGGAGGAGATTGCTGAGCCTCCAGCAATGATCTTGCATCTTCAATGGGGACGGGAGAGGATCCGGAGGATTGGAGGGTTGCGGATATTGTTTCCTTATTCAAGAAAGGGAGTAGAGATAGCCCAGGAAATTATAGACCAGTGAGTCTTACTTCAGTGGCTGGTAAGTGGATGGAGAAGATCCTGAGAGGCAGGATTTATGAACATTTGGAGAGGTATTATATGATTAGGGATAATCAGCATGCCTTTGTCAAGGGCATGTCATGCCGTACGAGCTTAATCTAACTTTTTGAGGATATGACTAAACACATTGATGAAGGAAGAGCAGTAGATGTAGTGTATATGGATTTCCGCAAAGAATATGATAAGGTACCCCATGCAAGGCTTATTGAGAAAATAAGGACGCATGAGATCAAAGGGGACATTGCTTTGTCGATCCAGAACTGGCTTGCGCATAGAAGGCAAGGAGTGGTTATAGACGTGTCATATTCTGCATGGAGGTCAGTCACCAGTGGAGTGCCTCAGGGATCTGTTCTGGGACCCGTACTCTTGGTGATTTTTATAAATGACCTGGGTGAGGAAGTGGAGGGATGGGTTAGTAAGTTTGCTGATGACACAAAGGTTGGCGGTGTTGTGGATAGTGTGGAGGGCTGTCAGAGGTTACAGCGGGATATTGATAGGAAGCAAAACTGGGCTGAGAAGTGGCAGATGGACTTCAACCCAGATAAGTGTGAAGTGGTTCATTTTGGTAGGTCAAACATGATGGCAGAATATAGTATTAATGGTAAGACTCTTGGCAGTGTGGAGCATCAGAGGGATCTTGGGGTCTGAGTTCACAGGACACTCAAAGCAGCTGCGCAGGTTGACTCTGTGGTTAAGAAGGCATATGGTGTATTGGCCTTCATCAATCGTGGAATTGAATTTAGGAGCCGAGAGTTAATGTTGCAGCTATATAGGACCCTGGTCAGATTCCACTTGGAGTACTGTGCTCAGTTCTGGTCGCCTCACTACAGGAAGGATGTGGAAGCCATAGAAAGGGTGCAGAGGAGATTTGCAAGGATATTGCCTGGATTGGGGAGAATGCCTTATGAGAATAGGTTGAGTGAACTCGGCCTTTTCTGCTTGGAGCGACGGAGGATGAGAGGTGACCTGATAGAGGTGTATAAGGTGATGAGAGGCATTGATCGTGTGGATAGTCAGAGGCTTTTTTCCAGGGCTGAAATGGTTGCCACAAGAGGACACAGGTTTAAGGTGCTGGGGAGTAGGTACAGAAGAGATGTCAGGGGTAAGTTTTTTACTCACAGAGTGGTGAGTGCTTGGAATGGGCTGCCGGCAACGGTGGTGGAGGAAGATACGACAGGGTCTTTCAAGAGACTTTTAGATAGGTACATGGAGCTTAGTATAATAGGGGGCTATAGGTAAGTCTAGTAATTTCTAAGGTAGGGACATGTTCGGCACAATTCCGTGGGCCGAAGGGCCTGTATTGTGCTGTAGGTTTTCTATGTTTCTATGAAATTTCATCAGGTCCAGTGGCTTTACCATGTTTCATGCTTTTCATTGCTTTAGTTATTTTTTCTTTGGTAATAGGTGTGCCAGAATTAGGGTGTTTAGAATCCGGGGGTTCCCCTCTATTATCTTCAAAAAGCTTCTCTCTGTACTGAATCTTCCTCTCACATACTTTATCTGGATCTGTTAGTATGGATCCGTCTGCTGATCTTATGCATCCTGCAGAGGAGATTTTCTTAATTCCAGTAATATCCTTAATTTTCTTGTGCATTTCTTTGCTGTTGTTAATATGGCCTTCTACCTCATTGCATTTTTGATTCAGCCATTCTTCCTTTGCAATGTTGCACAATTGTCTGGTCAGTCTGTCTAGCTCTTTGTATTGCACCTCATTATTCTTCACTAACCTTCTTTGTTCCATCGGATCTAGAATTTCTTGGGTTACCCACCTGTTGTTGGTGTGTTGGATTTCTTGCACTGGGATTATCTCCTCTGCTGATTTCTGTATAGCATATTTAAATCTGTCCCAAATAGGTGTTGTTTTGTTTTCATTGAGGTGTGCTTCTACAGCTGTTTTGAACTGTTGCTATCATTTTTAAGTTCTCCCAACATATACTTCATTCTCTTTTTTCCATGTTTCAGTTCTTTAATTTTGTTTCAATGGTAGCTATTACTGGATGGTGATCTGAACCACAGTCTGCTCCTGGATAGGCTTTAGAATTTGTAATACTATTTCTAAGATGTTCATTGATGGTAATGAAATCTGTTTGATTCCTTGTTCTATCTCCAGGGCTAATCCAAGTACACAATCTTCGTGGATGGTTTTTATACCAAGTATTGGTGATAACTTGGTTGTTTCTGACACACCAGTCAGTAAACCTTTCTCCAGTTTCATTTTTCTCCCTTAATCCAAAAGGTCCTATGATGTTATCAACCCTTTCCTGTCCAACTTCAGAGTTAAAATCTCTCATGACTAGTTTTATATCCTGAGATTTACATTCCTCATAAGCACTGTCGAGATCTTCATAAAACTTGTTGATATCCTCTTCATCTGCATCATTTGTTGGCATCATAGGCTTGGATTATGCTAATATTAAAAGGGCTACCCCTTAATTTATCTAAAAGCAGCCATTAGTATATCACCCAATATCCCATAAGACATTTTGATACTTGTTTGTTTAAAATAATTCCAACTCCATACATATATTGTTGACCTCCAGGATACATTATCAGAGAACTATTCTTTGTGAATTTGCACTGTCAGTCCATCTAATTTCTGACAGGCCTAAGATATCAACTTCCAACCTTTTCATTTCATTTAATGTGTTGTCCAACTTTCCTTTCTGGTAAAGTGTATGGATGTTCCATGTCGCCACCCTGAGCCTTTCCCTGTTGCTTACAGTCTCTGGATGACAGTCTGGTGTCACCTGTAGCACATGACTACCCCTACCAAGCGAGTGTTTTTCTGCTGATTAGAATCAACCCCATTCACGCTGTTATCTGGTTTCCTTCTTTTGTTTCTTTCCATGATTGACTCGGCAGAAATTTCAACATTGGTTTGCCATTGCCTTCTGTTGCCGCAGTACTCATCTAACTAGAGCATTTGACCTCTACTAGTGTTCCCAATTGGGAATCCTACACTAGACATCACCCAACCTTTGCTGTTGTTCAAAGACAATCCTCCACCAAAGCTCAGAATCCATCTCCCTGCTGCCGGAGACTTCAGTGATTTTAGGTGACACCACCACCATTGGTCTGGTTATTTTTCTGGTGCCAAACACTCGCCATAGAGCTCCTTCAGCGAGACAGGGTGCACTCAGACCCAAGTCCTACATGAAGGCAGAGTTGTCTTGGGTGGGAGAAGCTATATAATCACTATTGGCATTTCCTGATATTTAGTCAGGACCAAACCACCCCATACACCCCAATAGTATTGTTTGCTAAAATAACGTCATGTTCTCTGGTTAATATAAAATTAGTTACGATTGGTAAAAGCTCATTGAGGTTGTATGAATGTACATTAAGCCTTAGGTAAAGGGATTGTCACTCACCATCTGACACATTGGAAGTTCAAGTTCAACTTTATTTTCATTTGACTGTACAACCAAATGAAACAATGTTCCTCTGGACTGTGGTGCACCCAGAAAGCATATATCACTCACAGCACATAAAACAAAATATTACCACAAATAAGTTCATAAAATGTAATTCAGAATGCATGTAGTGCAGAGTATGGGTAAACAGTAAACAGTAAACAGCTTGCTGTCCTAGTGGCCAGGTATTCATTTGTCACATAGCCTGAGGGAAGAAGCTATTATCTTGTCAGACAGTCCTAGTCCTGATGCTCCTGTACTTTCTCTCTGACAGCAGTGGGTCAGAGAGATTGTGGGATGAGTCGCAAGGACCCCCAACAAGGCTTTGGGCCCTTTGTCTGCAATGCTCCCAGTAGATGTCACAAATAGGGGAAGGGAGACCCCCCTTGCCAGCTTTACCATCCTCTTTAGGGTCATGTGAAGCTTTCCTACCACACAATGATGAAGTCAGACAGGATACTCTCGATGTTGCTCCTGTAGAAAGTTGTTAGAATGGGTGCAGAGAGCCTTGGAGGCCTCAGCCTCCTTATAGCGTGTAGACACTGCTGTGCTTTCTTGACTAATGATAAAGTGTTGTAGGTTCAGGTTAGATCATCCATTATGTGCACCCCCAGGAACTTTGTGTTCTTCATTCTCTCCACAGCAAAGCCATTGACCTGTAATGGAGAGCGGTCAACCTGCACCTTTCTGAAGTCCACAATCATCTCTTTTGTCTTGTCCACGCTGAGACTCTGGTTGATGTTCTCGCACCATTTAACACTTCCCTGAACCTCCCCTCTGTATGCTGTCTCATCATTGTTGCTAATGAGGTCAACCACTGCAGTACCATCAGGGAACTTGATGCGGTTTGAGCTGGATCTGGCAGAGCAGTCATGGGTCAGCAGTGTGAACAGCAGTAGGCTGAGCACACAGATCTGGGGGACACAAGTGCTCAGCATGATGGAGCCTGAGATGTTGCTGCCAACTCAAACTTGCAGGTGTCCATCCTTCAAAAAATCCAAGTTCCAGTTACTGCGAGGGGTGTTGAATCCCAATGTGGACAGTTTACCCACCAGTCTCCAAGGGAAGATCGTGTTAAATGCCTTGCTGAAGTCAATGAGCAAACTCCTGGTGTACGAGTCATTGTTTTCTAGGTAGGGCAGGACAGAGTAGGGTCAGGGCTGTGGCATCATCAGTGGAACGGTTCGAGCAGTAGGTGAACTGGAAAAGGTTCAATTCAGCTGGAAGGTAGTATTTTATATGATCCATTACCAGCTGCTCAAATCACTCCACGATTGTTGTGACTGGGCGGTAATCATTTTGGCCAGTTACTATTGCTCTCTTAGGCACCGGAGTGTTGTTAGCTGCCTTAAAGCCTGAAGGGACAGGGGACTGTTTCAAAGAGATGTTAAAGATATCAGTTAAGACCTCTGTTAGCTGGACTGCACAATCCCTCAGCACCTGGCTAGGTATGTCGTCCAGCCGCACAGCTTTACCAGCATTTACCTTGGGTAGGATATTGCGTGCCTCAGCCGCGACCAGACATGACGCATGTTCCTTGGGAGAAAGGTAACTTTCCTCTATGTCTCATCATTCAAATCATCAAATTGGGCATAAAAGGCATTCAGCCTATCAGGAAGTGAAGTGTCGTTGTCATTAATGTTCAGGGTGGACTTGTAATCTGTTAAGGTTTGTATACGTTACCACATGTACTGTGTGTCCCTAGTGTCACAAAGCTGTTTGTCAATTTTCTGTGAGTTCTCATGCTTTGTCTTCCAAATGGCATGAGACAGCATGGCTCTCACTGACCTTAGAGTCATCTTATTGATGATCTGAAGGCAGAAACTCGATGCGTAATCAATGCACGGTCCTTGGTTTCTGGTTTGCCGTGGCAGTATAGTGTTTAATCATGGTAATGTCCTCAATGCATTTTCCTATGTTGCTGCAATTTCATCAATGTTGACAAAGTCCTGCAATGCTGAGGAGGCATCTTCTCACCAGGTCCTGATCTCTGTGGAAATTTGTTTGTCTTACTCAACATACATTTCACCACTGGCAGGGATTAGCAAAATGGATACGTGGTCTGAGTATCCAAGGGGAGGATGGGGACAGCCTTGGAAGTTCCATGAATGTTGGTGTAAGCCAAATCTAATATATTCTCTCCTCTGGCTGTGAAGTTCACGTGCTGGTAGATCTTTGACAGGACTGTTTTTAAGTTGGCATGCTTGAGGTCAACAGCGACAATGAAGGGTGAGTGTCTTCGAGGTTGAAGATGATGTCGTAGAGCTCCTGCACTGCTTCCTTAGCACTAGCATGGGGGGGGGAGGGGGTTGGGGGATGTAAACAGCAACTTCACAATTAAAAACTGATAGCCCACCTCTGCAGGTCTTGCCTGAAGCAGCAGCATTTCTGTCCACGATAATACAGCTAATTTTGTAACCAGCGGACATTAGCAACTGGAATCGTCAGGAGTGCAGGCCCGCAAGGACCTGCTTTAAGTCTCACTTGAATACTGGTGTGCTTACCACACTTCTGCGACCTTGCACACTTCCAAAGGCTGCTTACCTTCATAAAACCAACAGACCTTCCCTTGGTCTTGACTTTATATCTGCTTTTAACAACTTGGAGAAAAAGATGTGTTTAGAATCCAAAGTTAGAAGCCTGAAAATCACCTACAACATCCAGTTAGATTCCTTCTGGCAAGTTGCAGGCAGTCACTTGCCTGTTAGCTACAGTTCTGGCCAGCCACAGTACCTGCCGTGTTCATCTCAGCCTGGAACTGTTTCTTCCTGATTCGCTGATGCTCTGCATCAGACGTAAAAAATTAAACCTTTAAATCAGCAGCAACATTTTAAAGATTCCAGTTCTACTGAAATTCTCGACAACCAACAGTTTAATTTCAATTAATTCTAATAAGATCCACATCCAAAAACTTATTATTCACTATGCACACTCACATACTCACACACTCACTCTCTCTCACACACACACACACACACACACTTAGTGTGTATACACACACATACAGTTAATGACTTACATAACTTAAATGGATGTTGCTCATGGCTGATCTGCAGACTTACTTGGAAAATCAAAGAAAAATCAAATTTTTCATGTTGATAATAGTGAATGTATCTTTTTAACCTGAGTCTGTTTTGGGTTGTATTATAGTGTGTGAAAAATAGCACTTTTTGCCCCCATTTTCTCTCAAATGTAAAAAAATCCTGAAAAATTCAAGTGTTAACACTGTAATTCTTATGTTATTGCATATATATCCCATGTCAGTCAGAATTATGAGCTAATAAACTGAAAAACCTGCTGCAAAGATTAAAATAACTCATTCCATACAAAACAGAGAACATTAATAACTTACTTGCTGATAGACTAACTGAAAAGAAGAATTAGACTAATAAGCCAGTTTTTATGTAGAAAGGAGTCTCAAACTTAGTTAGGTTATTTATTAATTTGTTTGAAATTGTCATAATTATTTAAAATTAAAATGAACAACACCAATAGTTTATTTTTTTTATTTTCTATTTCCTGTTTGATTCTTCAGCCCTTTCACAGCATAACTCCTATTGTAAAATTAAACTATGAACTGTCATGGTCTTATTGATGTATTGTTATATTTTTCCAATATATTCCGATACAATTGATAAAATCTCAACTGAAATGTCTGTTCTCATTAAGTACCATTGCTGTAATGTTATGCCTACT
Source organism: Mobula birostris (assembly GCF_030028105.1). Taxonomy (NCBI): domain Eukaryota; kingdom Metazoa; phylum Chordata; class Chondrichthyes; order Myliobatiformes; family Myliobatidae; genus Mobula; species Mobula birostris. Next base: position 22,541,281 of record NC_092370.1, on the reverse strand, counting down.
AGTGCTGACTTTGTCTTGTTGTTTAAGTCTCCCCAGATGGAAATCAAGCAGCAGCAGCTGCAAACGGGAAGGCAGTGAGGAAGAGGAATGTGTTAATTCAATGTTGAGGAGTGACACTAATGCTCCTTATCAAAATGTACATAAGTGATGCCGATCCACAGAAACTTTGTTAGCACCAGAATACATTATACAAATACCAAAGGCTGTTGGCAAACAGCAATAATGATGCCAGTCAATTTTAACATTCGTTAATGGGCCGAATTACCAGAAAATGGCAGACTTAGGTCTTTGTTTAAATCAATTAGGGGAAGAACAATATCCAAAATTAAAACAGAATTATGCCCCATGTACCTGACATGAACAGCGGAATGCAAGATTATGGTATCAAAGGAAAATCAGCTAAGGCTGGTCGGTGGGATAGAAAGAGGTTGCTTAAGACCATAAGATTATCATACAAAGGAGCAGGATTAGGCCTTTCAGCCAATTGAGCCTGCTCTGCCATTCTATCATTGTAGATTTATTATCCCTCTCAATTCCATTCTCCCTATTTCTCCCTGCAACCTTTGACACCCTTACTAATTAAGAACTTAGCAACTTCTGCTTTAAATATTCCCAAACACTTGGCCTCCAGAGCTGTCTGTGGCAATGAGTTCCACAGATTCATCGCCCTCTGGCTAAAGTATTTCCTCCCCATCTCTGTTCTAGAGGGACGTCCTTCTATTCTGATCCTAGACTCCCCCACTCTCCTCTCTATCTAAGCCTCTCAATGAGATCCCCCCTCATTCTTCAAAATTCCAGTGAGTACAGACCCAGAGCCATCAAACACTCCTCATTTGTCCTGCTGAAGGGCCTCGGCCTGAAATGTTGACTGTACACTTTTCCATAGATGCTGCCCAACCTGCTGAGTTACTCCAGCATTCTGTGTGTGTGTGTTGCTTGGATTTCCAGCATCTGCAGATTTTCTCTTCTTTGTGATTGGACTCCTTATATGTTAACCCTTACAATCCCGGGATAATTTTTGTGAACCTCCTCTGGTCCCTCTCCAATGCCAGCAGGTCCTTTATTCGATAAGGGGCACAAAACTCTATGTACAGTTTCACCAGTACTTTATAAAGCCTCAGCATTACATCCTTGCTTTTATATTCTAGTCCTCTTGAAAGAAGTACAAACATTGCATTTGTCTTCATTACCACCAACTTAACCTGCAAATGAACCTTTAGGGAATCCTGGATGGCTGGATAAAGATTGAGTGGGGAATGATATAAAATTAACAAAGATGGAGATCAAGCACATGTTCCGTAAGTAAAAAAGCCATAACTTTGCCCAGTGGTAAGCCATCAATATTTCCTGTTGTGTAAATACAGACTTGCATTTTCAAGATGCAGCAATGTTGACCACAGCCTGAAGCCATCTTGACTCAAACTAGCAAAACTTAGTGTAATGGGTGGACCTCACCCAGTGTAATACCATAATGTGGGTGGCCTGTATAAACCCCACTTACAAAACAGTTAGTGCAGGTGCATCTATGAATTAGCATCCATCTAATTTATAAAGGGCTTTGCATAGTTCTGAAATATCATTGACATTCAGGAGCCTTCAAAATATTCAAATACAACTAAAATGTCAATGAAACAATTACACATTTTAAACTCTTAGTAAATAATTCTTCAAAAGGAAACAAAAAGACATAAGGCATATACACAATTGGAAACATTTAAACAAAATTAAAAACAAACTCTAAATTACTTGCCAGCCTTTTTTCTCCAATAAGAAAAGTGGATTCACTGTTCCTGTACCAGGTCTAAGCTGGCACTGGTTCAAGGGGCTGATGCTCAGGCATAACCATTGGGGAATTGCAGGAAATTTTAATTTGTAGCAAACTGCGGCAAGGTGATATAACACTTCTATTCTGAATGAAGAATTCATTCAAAGGAAGGCTGTAAGTTTGGGATTCCTGAAAACTCTGACTGAAACAAAGAATTATGAAGTCGTTGAGGGGAATTTTATTTGTAAGTTTGCATGTTCAACTCTGAAAACATTTTATGATCAGTGCAGATAATACAAAGCATGCACACTTCTGCCAAATGACTATGTTCAAAAAACAGAAAGCTAGCAACTTTATTTCCATTGTTGTTTCTTAATTTTACTGACAGCTGAGAATGTGGTCTATTGTGTCTCGGTACAACATGTACACAAATTCTTGGGGCAAATGCTGCAAATTGTAATGAAGGAAAGTACTAATTATGTTTTGGAGGATTATTATCACCTCAGATGAAGTCATTCTTCCTATCATCCAGCAATGTAAAACAAGATACAGGCTATAAAAATCTTGACTTGCATTGGACAGTTGAGTTAAAAGATCACTATAAATGCTCCTCCAGTACTCACCTGCCCAGTACATCTCAACAATCTGGTGCCTGCATATTTTTAAGCACCAAGTTCATGTCCTCTCCAAATCAACAGATTTCCATTTGAGTGTTGCTAAAGGGGTGAAGTGATCCATTTGTACAGGGTTCAGGTTGGCATGTCTGATAAGAGCAACTCAGAATATATACATACATATAATCGTTAATAGACAATAGGTGCAGGAGTAGGCCATTCGGCCCTTCGAGCCAGCACCGTCATTCACTGTGACCATGGCTGATCATCCACTATCAGTATCCAGTTCCTGCCTTATCCCCATAACCTTTGATTCCGCTATCTTTAAGAGCTCTATCCATCTCTTTCTTGAAAGCATCCAGACACTTGGCCTCCACAGCCTTCTGGGGCAGAGCATTCCATATATCCACCACTCTCTGGGTGAAAAAGTTTTTCCTCAACTCCATTCTAAATGGCCTACCCCTTATTCTTAAACTGTAGCCTTTGGTTCTGGACTCACCCATCAGCAGGAACATGTTTCCTGCCTGCAGCGTGTCCAATCCCTTAATAATCTTATATCTTTCAATAAGATCCCCTCTCAGCCTTCTAAATTCCAGAGTATACAAGCCCAGTCACTCCAATCTTTTGACATATGACAGTCCCGCCATCCCGGGAATTAACCTTGTGAACCTATGCTGCACTCCCTCAATAGCAAGAATGTCCTTCCTCAAATTTGAAGACCAAAACTGCACACAGTACTCCAGGTGTGGTCTCACCAGGGCCCTGTACAGCTGCAGAAGGACCTCTTTGCTCTTATACTCAATTCCCCTTGTTATGAAGGCCAGCATGCCATTAGCTTTCTTCACTGCCTGCTGTACTTGCATGCTTGCTTTCAGTGACTGATGCACAAGAACACCTAGATCTCGTTGTACTTCCCCTTTTCCTAACTTGACTCCATTTAGCTAATAATCTGCCTTCCTGTTCTTACCACCAAAGTGGATAACCTCACACTTATCCACATTAAACTGCATCTGCTATGCATCTGCCCACTCACCCAGCCTGTCCAAGTCACCCTGCATTCTCATAACATCCTCCTCACATTTCACACTGCCTCCCAGCTTTGTGTCATCGGCAAATTTGCTAATGTTACTATTAATTTCCTCATCTAAATCACTAATATATATTGTAAACAGCTGTGGTCCCAGCACTGAACTCTGCGGTACCCCACTGGTCACCGTCTGCCATTCCGAAAGGGACCCGTTAATTGCTACACTTTGTTTTCTGTCAGCCAGCCAATTTTTAATCCACGTCAGTACTCTGCCGCCCAATACCATGTGCCCTAAATTTGCCCACTAATCTCCTATGTGGGACTTTATCAAAGGCTTTCTGAAAGTCCAGGTACACTACATCCACTGGCTCTCTCTTGTCCATTTTCATAGTTACATCCTCAAAAAATTCCAGAAGATTAGTCAAGCACGATTTCCCCTTCGTAAATCCATGCTGTCTCGGACCAATCCTGTTACTACTATCCAGGTGTGTCGTAATTTCATCTTTTATAATGAACTCTAGCATCTTTCCCACCACCGACGTCAGGCTAACCGGTCTATAATTCCCTGTTTTCTCTCTTCCTCCCTTCTTGAAGAGAGGGACAACATTAGCCACCCTCCAATCCACAGGAACCGATCTTGAATCTATAGAGCATTGGAAAATGATTACCAATGCGTCTACGATTTCTAAAGCCACCTCCTTAAGTATCCTGGGATGCAGACCATCAGGTCCCGGGGACTTATCAGCCTTCAGACCCAACAGCCTATCCAACACCATTTCCTGCCTAATATAAATTTCCTTCAATTCATCCATTACCCTAGGTCTTTTGGCCACTATTACATCTGGGAGATTGTTTATGTCTTCCCTAGTGAAGACAGATCCAAAGTACCTGTTCAACTCATCTGCCATTTCCTTGTTCCCCATGATAAATTCACCCGCTTCTGTCTTCAAGGGCCCAATTTTGGTCTTAACTATTTTTTTCCTTTTCACATACCTAAAGAAGCTTTTACTATCCTCCTTTATATTCTTGGCTAATTTACCTTCGTACCTCATTTTTTCTCTGCGCATCGCCTTTTTAGTTACTTTCTGTTGCTCTTTAAAAGATTCCCAATCCTCCGGCTTCCCACTCGTCTTTGCTATGTTATACTTCTTCTCTTTTATTTTTATGCTGTCCATTACTTCCCTTGTCAGCCACAGCCTCCCCCTACTCCCCTTAGGATCTTCCTTCCTCTTTGGAACAAACTGATCCTGCACCTTCCGCATTATTCCCAGAAACACTTGCCATTGCTGTTCCACTGTCATCCCTGCTAGGGTATTGTTCCGTTGAACTTTGGCCAGCTCTTCCCTCATAGCACCATAGTTCCCTTTGTTCAACTGTAATACTGACACTTCCGAGTTTCTCTTCTCCCTCTCAAATTGTAGATTAAAACTTATCATATTATGGTCACTACCTCCTAATGGCTCCTTTACTTCGAGGTCCCTGATCAAATCTGGTTCATTGCACATCACTAAATCTAGAATTGTGTTCTCTCTGGTAGGCTCCAGTACAAGCTGTTCTCGAATCCATCTCCGAGGGACTCCACAAGCTCCCTTTCTTGGGGTCCAGCACCAACCTGATTCCTCCAGTCTACCTGCATGTTGAAGTCCCCCATAACAACTGTAGCAATACCTTTGCGACATGCCAATTTTAACCACTTGAGTTAAATGAGAGGTGCAAAAATAAAAATAAAAAAAGTAGTGTCCATGGGTTTAATGCCCATTCAGAAATCAGATGGCAGAGGGGAAGAAACTGTTCCTGAATCGTTGAGTGTGTGCCTTCAGGCTTCTGCACCTCCTTCCTGATGGTAACAGTGAGAACAAGGCATGACATGGGTGATGGGGGTCCTTAATGATGGATGCCGCCTTTTAGAGTCATCACTCCTTGAAGATATCCTGGATACTATGGAGGCTAGTGCCCCTGTTGGAGATGATTAAGTTTACAATCCTCTGCAGCTTATTTTGATCTTGTGCAGAAGCCCCCACCCGCTGCTCCGCCGTACCAGACAATGATGTAGCCAGATAGAATACACAAACCTATACACCCATGTATAGGTGCTCGGTGGACAATTTACCTCAGTGAAAGGAACTTTGGTCCCACAGAATATCCAGACAGATTTAGGTTAATGTAAATCCATTCTTTCCACTATCCCAACGAAACCAGCAACAAGGTACGCTAAAAGAATTAATCAGAGGTTTTTTAAATTGCAGTTGCTTGTTGAAATTGGAGGTAAAATCAATTTCCATTTGCCTCGGATAATTTTGATTTATCATTTCAAAAATACAAAAGGATTAGAAGAAATATATAATCACATACACTCAGTGACCATTTGGAAGTTTGGTTGATCGCCGAGTTTGGCAAGATGTCTGCAAATGTTTCGGCTCCAATCGAGAAGCCATCATCAGTGCACATTTGAGGCTGTCTCCTCAGAATGCCAGCTTATACACTCCTCCGGGGTCCAATATTCTGCAATATTTCAAACTCAGTAGCCACTTTATTCGATGCACCTGTACGGCTGCTCATTAATGCTAATCAACCAACAATGATGAGATGGCCTACAGAGAGGAGAAGGAAGAACTCGAGGCCTGGCGCCAGGGAAATAACCTCTTCCCCAGTGTCAACAAGACAAAGGAGATGGTTATCAACTTCAGGAGAATTCGCACCAGTCACAGCCCTCTTTACATCGGTGGCACAGCAGTGGAAACTACGGGCTACTTCAAACTCCTGTGAGTGCACATATTGGTCAACCTCTTATGATCCTGGAGCACACCCTACACAAACGCCTCTACGTTCTGAGGAGGCTGAAGAGAGATGAACGAGGCAAATCAATTCTTATGAGCTTCTACAGATATGCAGTACGTAACAACCTACGTGCTGTATCTCTGCATGGTATGAAAACTCCACTGCCGTGAACAGGGAGACTCTACAACGGGTCATCAAAACTGCCCAATGCATCAGCAGTACTAGTCCAGCTGCCTTCAAGGGTATTTATATACATCTACATTTATGTATAAACTATCTTATGTATTTATATTTATTTTTGTTATTATTGTGTACTTTAATGTGTTTATTGTGTTGCATCAGAATCAGGTTTAATATCACCAGCATATGTCATGAAATTTGTTGGCTTTGTGTTAGTAGTACAATGCAATACATAATAGTAGAAAAAAAACATGAATTACAGTGTGTGTATATATATATATATATATATATATATATATATATATATATATATATATATACATGTATAAAATAGTTCAATTAAATATGTTGTTCAAAAATAGAAATAAAATAGTGAGCAACACACATAAAAGTTGCTTGTGAACGCAGCAGGCCAGGCAGCATCTCTAGGAAGAGGTACAGTCCATGTTTCAGGCCGAGAGTGAGGTAGTGTTCATGGGTTCAATGTCCATTCAGAAATCAGATAGCAGAGGGGAAGAAGCTATCCCTGAATCATTAAGTGTGTGCCTTCAGGCTTCTGTACCTCCTTCCTAATGGCACTAAAGTTCAAATGTTTAAAGGTTTATTTTTTTTTTAATCAAACTATACAACTTGAAATTTTTCTTCTCCAGGTAGCCATGAAACTAAGAAAGAAAAGAAAGGCAGGATGATCATCAATCCCCAAAACTTGTCTCCTCGCACAAAAAAAACTGAACAAAAACAGAACAGCCACTTTGACCCCCAAATCTCTCCTCCCGCACAAAAACTACAAACAAAAATGGAACAGGCTCATCAATCCTCACATCCCTCCTCCTGCACAAAACAACAAACAAAATGGAGCAGGCATATCAACCCCAAATTCCTCCTCCCACACAAAAAAACAAACAAAATGGAACAGGTACATCAGCACCGACATTCCTCCTCGACACAAAAAGGCAAACAAAATAAAATGGGCACATTGATCCCCAAATCCCCTTCCTTGCATGGAAAATAATTAAGAAACATCAGGCGAAAAACATAGAATATAAAAAATTACAAGAAAGAGAAAAAGTCTATAGACCAAGTCCACATCCAAAATGCAGAAAACCTGGGTAACATTCTCAGGGCCCAGTGGCAGACCTTTTCCTCTCCATAGCAGAGACAGACAGTCAGTGCTCATCCTCTGCATTCACCTTGATGCTGCGATCTCCCTCGTTGCTTTCATTGGGGAACAATGGAAGATTTGACGGCGAAATGGAGTTGAACAACATCTTGTGCCCAGTCCACAGCCTTCCTGCCACGAAGTTCGCGCACACCGGCTCTGTCTCGCAGAATCGTCTATTTGACTGCAGAGTGCTGAAGCATCTAAACAATCTCTAAGCTTCCACATTCGCCTTGATATTTCAAGCTCCCTCACTGCTTTATTCAGTGAACTTTAGAGTCTTTAATTGGTGAAACGGAGTCAAACATCAGCTCGCAGCCTGCCTGCCATGAGGTTCCCACATACTATACCAGATGGTGATGTAGCCAGTTAGAGTGTTCGCCACGGTACATCTATAGAAATTTGTGAGTGTCTTTGGTGACATACCAAATCTCCTCAAACTCCTAATGAAATATAGCCACAGTCATGCCTTCTCTGCAGCTGCATTGATATGTAGGCCTAGGATAGATCCTCACAGATATTAACACCCAGGAACTTGAAAATACTCACTCTTTTCCGCTTCTGATTCCTCTATGAGGACTGATGTGTGTTCCCTCATCTTACCCCTTTCTGAAGTCCACAATCAGTTCTTTGGTCTTACTGACGTTGAGTGCAAGGTTGATGCTGCTGACTACTCAAAGAACTAATATATCTCGCTCCTGTACATTCTCTCAACACCATCTGGAATTCTGCCATCAATGGTTGTATCATCAGTCAATTTATAGATGGTACTTGAGTTTTACCTATCCACACACTCATGGGTGTAGAGAGAGTAGAGTAGTGGGCTACGCAGACATCCAGTGTTGGTTGGTCAGTGAGGCGGAGATGTTATTTCTGATCCACACAGATTGTGATCTTCTGGTTGAGGGTCAGAAGTAACAATTATTTCATTCTCCTTTACACTTGTGTACCAGAAATAACATTAAACAATCCTGAATCTTGAATCTTGAAATATTCAATCAGCCATGTGGCAGCAACTCAATGCATAAACTCGCACCACCAAATTCAAGAACGGTTGCTACCCCTTAACCATCAGGCTCTTGAGCAAAGGTGGATAGCGACACTCATTCAATTTATAGACAGACAGATAGATAGATATACTTTATTAATCCTGAGGGAAATTGGGTTTCGTTACAGCCGCACCAACCAAGAATAGAGTGTAAATATAGCAATACAAAAACCACAAACCATCAAACAACAAAATGCAAACTATGCCAGATGGATAATAAGTCCAGGACCAGTCTATTGGCTCAGGGTGTCTGACCCTCCACGGGAGGAGCTGCACGTTTGATGGCCACAGGCAGGAACGACCTCCCGTGCCGCCCAGTGTTGTATCTCAGTGGAATGTGGCCGAAGTCCAATAGTAAAAAGTTCAATATCCAGTCTACAAACACATTCCTCTATCGTATTATGACCCGGATTATACCATCTGTTGTTAACCAGAACAGTAAGCACCCAACTCCTTTACGCTTACCGCTCTCAGTGCACTTCCGGTCAACCAGAACGGTCTGGAAGCCGTCCATGGAGCAGTTTTGATCGGGAATGTCCTCATGCAGCCCCGTTCCAGTGAAACACATAACACCGCACTCCCGAAATGTTCTCTGACGCCTGGCTAGCGCCGTGAACTCGCTATTTTATTACCCACCGAACTCCTCTTCTCCATAAGTCTCTGCTGTCTCCACCTGGTCCTCTTTCATCGACCTTGTGATTCCCCTCTGCATCCTCTGTGTGTTTTCCTCCAGATTTCAGCAGGGGTGTCCACTGCTCTGCTCGCTAAACCGGCCGGCATTAGTGCAAACAGCTAGTCTCTGGAATACACAATGCAACCTTGTTTCTGTCCCGCGTGTCGGGATGTAACTATTTCCAGCACTAAAAACCCAAATAAAACTCTCTCTACCAGCATGTTAGAGAGGGTACAGCTTCGACGTGTTATCGTGGAAAAAAAAACAAAAATTCCTGATGTTCCCACAGCCAATGGTTTCACTTTAAGGATTCTCTAACTTGTTATATCATACTGTTATTATTATATTTGCATTTGCACAGTTTGCTGTTCATTGATCCTGTTTTACAGTTTCTTTTCTATAGATTTGCTAAGTATGCCCGCAGGATTAAAAAAATCTCAGGGTTGTAGGTGGTGACATGTATGTACTCTGATGATAAATTTTATGTTGAACTTTGAAATAATCACATGTTACTACAGTGGTGTGAGCAGAGCAGCTTCTCTAAATGCATAACCTACTGAACCTTGAAGCTGATGGGCTACAGCAGCAGAAAACCACTTTATTAGATACAGGAGAACTTTGCAGTAAGTTGCCCTCAAGAAAATGAATTTCAGTGTTGTATATGGTGACATATATGTACTTTGATAATAAATTTACTTTGAACTTTGACTTTTATTTCATGGAATATTTGAGGTACAGGTGTTTGTATCTTTTAAGGACAGAAAAAAAAGAAATTGAAATGGAACACAAGAATAGGGCTGCTTTGGTGTTGATCCAAAAAATTGAACATAATGAATGAAATTACTACATTAAGACATCTATATACTTTCTTCCAGCTTTTTCTCATTTCAATAAAAAACATATAATGTGGTCGAGGAACAGTCACGGCAGGAGGAGGGGAGCGAGAGGCTCGGGAGAACGCTGAGTGCTGGGAAGCAGCTCAGGTGAGTGTGCTTTAAAAAGGAGTGTGGAGGGCAACTGAAGGGTTAAACAGAGTGCTGATTAGTTGATTAGAGGAGTGAGTACTTGAGATAATTGGCAGGGACAAATAAAAGGAGAGGTAACTGAAGAGGAGTGGCCAGTGTGTGAGCGGCTCAGGGTAGGAGTGGAGCTTTGAGTCTTTGGCTCGAGAAGCTTCGGTGAACAGAGGCTGAGGACCAGCTTGCTCTCAGTGAAGTAGGGCCGGGTCAGTTCCTTTAATTAATTTAGTTAACTTAGGAGTAGGTAATGGAGGCAGCAGTTAGAGCAGTCGAGTGCTCCGTATGCAGTACGTGGGAAGTCAGGGACAGCACAGTTGTCCCTGATGACTACACCTGTAAAAAATGCATCCAGCTGCAGCTCCTAACAAACTGAGTTAAGGAACTGGAGCTGGAGCTGGATGAACTTTGGATCATTTGTGAGGCAGAAGCAGAAATAGACAGGAGCTTCAGGGAGATAGTCACCCCTAAAGGTCAGGAGACAGGAAGCTGGGTGACTGTCAGGAGAGGGAAGGGGAATAGACAGAATGAGCAGAGCACCCCTGTGACCGTTCCCATCAATAATAAGTATACCGTTTTGGATACTGTTGGTGGGGACGACCTACCAGGGACAAGTTGTAGTGATCACGTCTCTGGCACCGAGACTGGTCCCTCATCTCATAAAGGAAGGAGGGAAAACAGGAGAGCAGTAATGATAGGGGATTCAATAGTTAGGGGGACAGATAAGAGTTTCTGTGGAAGAGATCGAGAATCCCGGATGGTCTGTTGCCTCCCTGGTGCCAGGGTCCGCGATATCTCGGATCGAATTCTCAATATTCTCAGGAGGGAGGCTGAGCAGCCAGATGTTGTGGCCCATGTAGGGACCAATGACGTGGATAGGAAGGAAGAGGAGGTCCTGCAAAGAGAGTATAGGGAGTTAGGGGCAAAGTTGAAGGACAGGACCTCCAGGGTTGCAATCTCAGGATTGCTACCCGTGCCACATGCTAGTGCGGCTAGAAATAGGAAGGTAATGCAGCTAAATACATGGCTAAGGAGATGGTGCAGGAGGGAGGACTTCATGTTTCTAGACAATTGGGCTTTGTTCCAGGGAAGGTGGGACCTGTTCCAACGGGACGGCTTGCACCTGAACTGGAGGGCAACTAACACCCTCTCAGGTAGGTTTGCTAGTGCTGCTCCGGGGGGTTTAAACTAGATTTGCAGGGGGAGGGGAACCAGAGTGTTAGAGCAGATAGTGAGGTGGAGGAGGATAAAGGTCATGCAAGGACTGCATGTATAGACAGTAATCAAAGGTTTGTATGTGATAGAGATGTTCTCAGATGCATCTATTTCAATGCAAGAAGTATTGTAGGTAAGGCAGATGAGTTTAGGATGTGGATTGGCACGTGGGATTACGACATTATTGCTATTAGTGAGACTTGGTTGCAGGAGGGGCAGGACTGGCAGCTTAGTGTTCCGGGGTTCCGTTTCAGGTGTGATAGAGGAGGAGGGATGAAAGGGGGAGGAGTGGCATTACTAGGCAGGGAGATAATCACAGCTATGCGTTGACAGGACAGCCCGGATGGCTTGTCTACAGAGGCCATATGGGTGGAGCTGAGGAACGGGAAAGGTGTGACCACACTAATAGGGTTGTATTATAGACCTCCCAATAGTCAGAGAGAATTGGAGGAGCAAATCTGTAGAGAGATGGCAGACCGATATAAGAAACAGAAAGTTGTAATAGTAGGGGATTTTAACTTTAGATTAGATTATGAGGACACACAGTCCTCTTTTATTGTCATTTAGTAATGCATACATTAGGAAATGATACAATTTGTTCCTCCAGAATGATATCACAGAAACACAGGACAAACCAAGACTAAAAAAAACTGACAGAAACCAAATAATTATAACATATAGTTACAACAGTGCAAAGCAATACAGTAATTTGATGAAGAACAGACCATGGGCACAGTAAAAAAAGTCTCAAAGTCTCTCGAAAGTCCCATCATCTCATGCAGATGGTTGAAGGGAGAAACTCTCCCTGCCATGAGCTTCCAGCGCTGCAAACTTGCCGATGCAGCATCCTGGAAACACCCGACAACAGTCTGACTCTGAGTCCATCCAAAAACTTCAAGCCTCCGACCAGCCCACTGACACTGAGCACCGAGCACCATCTCTGCCAAGCACTTTGACCCCAGCCCCGGCAACAGGCAATAGGCAAAGCTGAGGATTTGGGGCCTTCCCCTCCAGAAATTCTCGATCACACAGTAGCAGCGGCAGCATATTGACTGGGACTCCCATACTGTGAAAAGGTAGATGGTGTGGAGTTTGTCATATGTGTTCAGGAAAGTTTTCTAAATCAATATATAAAGGTACAAACGAGAGAGGAAGCAATACTTAATCTCCTATTAGGGAACCAGACAGGCCAGCTGACAGAAGTATGTGTAGGCAAACATTTTGGGTCCAGTGACCATAATGTCATTAGTTTTAAGTTAATTATGGATAAGGATAGGTCTGGTCCTCGAGTTAAGGTTCCAAATTGGAGAAGGGCCAGTTTTGAGGAAATGAGAAAGGATCTAGGAAGAGTGGAGAGGGATAAGTTGTTTTCTGGCAAGGATGTGTTCAGTATGTGGAAGGCATTCAAAGGCAAAATTTTGAGAGTGCGGAGTTTGCATCTTCCTGCCAGGGTTAAAGGCAAATTTAACAGGCATAGGGAACCTTGGTTCAAGGGATATTGGCGAACTGGGTAAGAAAAAGAGAGAAGTTTATAGCAGGTATAGGCAACAAGGAACAAATGAGGTTCTTGAAGAGTATACAAATTATAAGAAAATACTAAAGAAGGAAATCAGGGAGGCAGAAAGAAGACATGACTTTGCTTTAGCAGATAATGTGAAGGTAAACCCAAAGGGTTTTTACAAGTATATTAAAAGGAAAAGGATAGTAAGGAACAAAACTGGTTCCCTAGAAGATCAAAGTGGTCGTCTATGTGTGGAGCCTCGTGAGATGAGGGAGATCTTAAACAGTTTTTTTGCATCAATATTTAATCAGGAAACTGGCGTAGCATGTGTGGAAGGAAGGCAAACAAGCAGCAGTGTCATGGAACATATAGAGATTAAAGAGGAAGAGGTTCTTGCTGCCTTACAGTGAATAAAGGTAGATAAATCCTCCGGGCCTGACATGATATTTCCTTGGACCTTGAGAGAAACAAGTGTAGAAATTGCAGGGGCCCTGGCAGAAATATTTAAAATGTCCTTAGCCACGGGTGTGGTGCCGGAGGATTTGCGGGTAGCTCGTGTTGTTCCATTGTTTAAAAAAGGCTCCAAAAGTAAACCAGCTAATTACAGGCCAGTGAGCCTGACTTCAGTAGTAGGTAAATTATTGGGAGGTGTTCTGAGAGATCGGATATACAAATATTTGGACAGCCACGGGCTGGTTAAGGATAGTCAGCATGGCCTTGTGCATGGTAGATCGTGTTTAACAAATCTTGTAGAGTTTTTTGAGGAGGTTACCAAGAAAGTAGATGAAGGAAAGGCTGTGGATATTGTCTACATGGACTTTAGTAAGACCTTTAACAAGGTCCCACATAGGAGGTTAATTCAGAAGTTTTAGACACTAGGTATCCATGGAGAGGTTGTAAACTGGATTCGAAATTGGCTGTGTGGGAGAAGACAGAGAGTGGTAGTGGATGATTGCTTCTCAGACTGGAGGCCTGTGACTATTGGTGTGCCTCAAGGATCTGTGCTGGGACCATTGTTGTTTGTTGTCTATATCAATGATCTGGATAATAATGTGGTAAATTGGATCAGTAAGTTTGCTGATGACACTAAGATTGGAGGCATTGTGGACAGCGGGGAAGGCTTTCAAAGCTTGCAGAGGGATCTGGACCAGCTGGAAAAATGGGCCAGAAAATGGCAGATGGAATTTAATGCAGACAAGTGTGAGGTGTTGCATTTTGGAAGGACATATCAAGGTAAGACATACACAGTAAATGGTAGGGCACTGAGGAGTGTGGAGGAACAAAGAGATCTGGGAATTCAGATACATAATTCCCTGAAAGTGGCGTCACAGGTAGACTGGGTTGTAAAGAAGGTTTTTGGCATCTTGGGATTCATAAATCAAAGTACTGAGTTTAGGAGTTGGGATGTTATGGGGAGGTTGTATAAGACATTGGTGAGGCCAAATTTGGAATATTGTGTACAGTTCTGGTCACCTAACTATAGGAAGGATATCAGTAAGATTGAAAGAGTGCAGAGAAGATTTACTAGGTTGTTACCGGTCTTCAGGAGTTGAGTTACAGGGAAAGATTGAACAGGTTAGGACTTTATTCTTTGGAGCATAGAAGAATGAGGGGAGATTTGATAATTGTTTGCAAAATTATGAGGGGCATAGACAGAGTAGATGCGAATAGGCTCTTTCCACTTAGATTAGGAGAGATAAATACGAGAGGACATGGCTTTAGGGTGAAAGGGGAAAGGTTTAGGGGGAACTTCTTCACTCAGAGAGTGGTGGGAGTGTAGAACGAGCTGCCAGCTGATGTGGTAAATGCAGGCTCACTTAAATTTTAAGAATAAATTGGGTAGGTACATGGATGGGAGAGGTCTGGAGGGTTGTGGACTGGATGCAGGTCAATGGAACTAGCGGAATAATGTTTCGGCACAGACTAGAAGGGCCGAATGGTCTGTTTTCTGTGCTGTAGTGTTCTATGGTTCTAAGGTTCTAAATTTTAGCCACAAATTGTGCCTAAACTAATATTCCACCAGTCTTAGTTTCTAAGATTGTATAGCATCCTCTTAAAGTCCTACCAGTTGCATCAATGCAAGATCATCCAAACAAACAATTTGTCAGTAAATATCTGTATTCCACACCGTGTTTAATGCATTATGCAGTCTGGCTTCTGTGATGACTCTATCATTAAGCTTCTCTATAAATCGGAGTATTGGCATAGCTTATACCATTTAGATAAAGATATTGCTGTTGGCTTACAATCATAGTAAGTGGCAGGTGGTTTGTGAATGCATACCATCTGCAGCTACGGCTAAACCCCAATGTACTTCATTAATACTGTTGGTCTAGTAAATGTCATTTGATGCCAATCTCATTATTATATTCTGAGCGCCGGAAGACAAGGTATGCTCCTTATTATCTTCCTTAAACTTTTAAATAATACATATACAAATCCAGAATGTTTTGTTTCAGAACTAACTATCTATTGTAAAAGAAGCTGAAGAAGTGCAGGTGAATTGTATGCTCTCCATGTCCATTTCCATACCATTTTCATACAGTATGTTTGGACCAGATTAGATCCTCAGAGATCTTGACCCTCAGGAACTTGAAATTGCTCACTCTCTCCATTTCTGATCCCTCTATGAAGATTGGTTCATGTTCCCTTATCCTACCTTTTCTGAAGTCCACAATCGTCTCTTTGGTCTTACTGACATTGAGTGCAAGGTTGTTGCTATGACACCACTCAACTAGCTGGTATATCTTGATCCCGTATGCCCTCTTGTCTACTTCTGAGATTCTGCCAACAATGGTTGTATTATCAGCAAATCTATACTGTAGATGGCATTTGAGCTATGCCTAGCCACACAGTCATGGGTATAGAGTGAGAGAAGCAGTGGGCTAAGCACACATCCCTGAAACAAGAAAATGTAAAACAGAAAAGTTGGATTCATTCAATAGTTCATGCAGAATGTTTCAAGTATATGACTTCTGATCAGAATTCTTAAATTATGTGTGTTTTATAAAAAGTTAAAATACAAAAGGCTCCAGTTTTCTGTGGCCTCCTTCAGATGGAGTCAGACATGGTGCAGAAGTGTTTTTTCTGTGTGAGAAAGAAATTTAAATTGTATTTGCCATTGCACTGGCACAGCTCAGAAAAGAAATCTCTATTTATTGCTGTTACCTAATGTAATTACCTAATTTGGGAATATAGATCTGCTCTTTCACAGTTTGTTTTTATGCTTATAACATTTTGCACCATTTTTTATGGTTACCACAGCTTGTCTAAGCTAGATTACTTGACATTTTATTCTGTTTTTGGAAAATTGTCACCTACTCTTGGATTCATATGCATTTGAATGTGGAGCCTTCTTTCCACAGCTAAATAAATCATTAGAAAATGAAATTAGACTTCTCATACATCTTTTAACTTTTTCATTGCAATGAGGCTTCAGTCGGAACGAAAGGAAAACTGATAATGTAATTTCTCAGCAGGTGAGCTAACACCTCTGGAGATGGAAACAGAGTTAATATTTCAGGTGTATAACATTTAATCAGATTTGGAAAAGTGGGAAATGAAGTATCCCTTAAATTATGAATACAGGAAAGTGGATGGAACAAAGTGAATGTCTGATGGTGTGTAGACCAGAGAAGTCCAGGTCACAGGAAGGGTTTCGGCCCAATGCATCAACTGTTTACTCTTTTCCATGGATACTGCCTGGTCTGCTGAATTCCTCCAGCATTTTGTGTGTATTACACATATTTGTTATTCGTGCCACCTTAGAGAAGGTGGCGAATGTTTGTGAATGAATGCAAGAGAAAAAAAATCTGAAATGTGAAATTCAGAACATTGCAGTATCTGGGAATTCCAAATGATAGAGAAACCTGAAAAGAAATCGATAGATCACACATCATTTGTGGAGAGAAAATTAAGCTAATACTATGACTTTACATTAGGAGTGGTCAGTGCTGATGGAAGCAACATGGAGAGGTTGTGTCCTTCAAATCTAGTTGAAAGATCTACAGAGATACAAAGATGATGGATGAGAGTAGAGGAGAGAATGTTATCTATATGGACTTCAGTAAAAGCATTTGACAAAGTCCTTTGTGGTTGCTGGCACAGAAGGGATTAGTTAATAAGCTGGATCCTGTATTGGTTTTGTCATAGAAAACAGAGGATAATGGTGGATGGGAGTTCTTTGACTAGGGGTTGGTTTCCAGTAGTGTTCCACAAGGATCAGTGCAGAGACCTTGTCGCTTGTAAGATGCATGAATGATTTAACCAATTTCCCCCGGGATCAGTAAAGTATGACTATGACTATTTGGATGAAAACCTAACATAATTAGGAAGTTTCCAGATGATGCAGAAAAAATGGTGGAATTATGGATACAGAAAAATTTTGAAAAATTTCATTCCAACATTTCAAACTTCAAAGTTCAAAGTAAATTTATTATCAATATACATACAGTATATGTCACTATATACAACCCTGAGGTTCATTTTTCTTGCCGGCATACTCAATAAATCCAATAACCATAATCAAATCAGTGAAAGACCACACACCCAACAGGGCGGACATCCAGTGACCAGAAGACAGCAAACTATGCAAATACAAAAAGGAAGAAACAATAACAAATAAATAAACAATAAATATCGAGAACACGAGTTGAGGAGTTGTTGAAAGTGAGTCCCTAGATTATGGGAACAGTCCAGTGATGGAGCAAGTGAAGTTGAGTGAAGTTGAGTGAAGTTATCTCCTCTGGTTCAAGAGCCTGACAGCTGAGGGGTAGTGACTGTTCCTGAACCTGGTGGTGTGAGTCCTGAGCTCCTGTATCTTCTTCCTGATGGAAGCGGAGAGAAGAGAGCATGACTTGGGTGGTGAGTGTCCCTGATGACGGGCTTAGGCAGAAACAGGCAAGGCGAGGGAGGTTTGGCATTCATTTTCTGTTGTTATTTGAGGAGAGGGGCAGTATGAGTGTGAGGGCAGTTTGCTGTTCTCAGTGTCGGATGTGGGAGGCCCTGGAGTCTCCAAGCCTCCCGGACGTCTACATCTGCGCCAAGTGCATCGAGATGCAGCTCCTAAGGGTCCGCGTTACGGAACTGGAGCTGCAGCTCGATGACCTTCGTCTGGTCAGGGAGAGTGAGGAGGTGATAGAGAGGAGTTGCAGGCAGGTGGTCACGCCGGGGCCACGGGAGGCAGACAAGTGGGTCACGGTTAGGAGGGGGAAGGGGAAAGGTCAGGTAATAGGGAGTACCCCGGTGGCTGTGCCCCTTAACAACAGGTACTCCTGTTTGAGTACTGTTGGGGGGGACAGCTTACCTGGGAGAAGCGACAGTGGCCGTGCCTCCGGCACAGAGTCTGGCCCTGTAGCTCAGAAGGGTAGGGCAAGGAAGAGGAGGGCAGTTGTGATAGGGGACTCGATAGTAAGGGGGTCAGATAGGGGATTCTGTGGACGCAGTCCAGAGACCCGCATGGTAGTTTGCCTCCCTGGTGCCAGGGTCCGGGATATTTCTGATCGTGTCCAAGATATCCTGAAGTGGGAGGGTGAGGAGCCAGAGGTCGTGGTACATATAGGTACCAATGACATAGGTAGGAAAAGGGATGAGGTCCTGAAAGGAGAATATAGGGAGCTAGGAAGGGAGTTGAGAAAAAGGACCGCAAAGGTAGTAATCTCAGGATTACTGCCTGTGCCACGCGACAGTGAGAGTAGGAATGCGATGAGGTGGAGGATAAATGCGTGGCCGAGGGATTGGAGCAGGGGGCAGGGATTCAAGTTTTTGGATCATTGGGACCTCTTTTGGCGCAGGCGTGACCTGTACAAAAAGGACGGGTTGCACTTGAATCCTAGGGGGACCAATATCCTGGCAGGGAGATTAGCGAGGGCCACTGAGGTGACTTTAAACTAGAATGGTTGGGGGGTGGGAATCAAATTAAAGAGGCTAGGCGTGAGGAGGTTAGTTCACTACAGGGGGATGGGAACCAGTGCAGAGAGGCAGAGGGGTGTAAAGTGAGGGTAGAAACAAAAAGTACTATGGAGAAAAGTAAAAGTGGCAGGCCGACAAATCCAGGGCAAGCATCAAAAAGGGCCTCTTTTCAGCATAATTGTATAAGGGCTAAGGGAGTTGTAAAAGAGCGCCTGAAGGCTTTGTGTGTCAATGCAAGGAGCATTCGTAATCAGGTGGATGAATTGAAAGTGCAGATTGTTATTAATGATTATGATATAGTTGGGATCACAGAGACATGGCTCCAGGGTGACCAGGGATGGGAGCTCAACGTTCAGGGATATTCAATATTCAGGAGGGATAGACATGAACGAAGGGGAGGTCAGGTGGCGTTGCTGGTCAAAGAAGAGATTAACACAATAGAAAGGAAGGACATAAGCCGGGAAGATGTGGAATCGATATGGGTAGAGCTGCGTAACACTAAGGGGCAGAAGACGCTGGTGGGAGTTGTGTACAGGCCACCTAACAGTAGTAGTGAGGTCGGAGATGGTATTAAACAGGAAATTAGAAATGTGTGCAATAAAGGAACAGCAGTTATAATGGGTGACTTCAATCTACATGTAGATTGGGTGAACCAAATTGGTAAAGGTGCTGAGGAAGAGGATTTCTTGGAATGTATGCGGGATGGTTTTTTGAACCAACATGTCGAGGAACCGACTAGAGAGCAGACTATTCTGGACTGGGTTTTAAGCAATGAGGAAGGGTTAATTAGCAATCTTGTCGTGAGAGGCTCCTTGGGTAAGTGACCATAATATGGTGGAATTCTTCATTAAGATGGAGAGTGACGTAGTTAATTCAGAAACAAAGGTTCTGAACTTAAAGAGGGGTAACTTTGAAGGTATGAGACGTGAATTAGCTAAGATAGACTGGCAAATGACACTTAAAGGATTGACGGTGGATATGCAATGGCAAGCATTTAAAGGTTGCATGGATGAACTGCAACAAATGTTCATCCCAGTTTGGCAAAAGAATAAATCAAGGAAGGTAGTGCACCCGTGGCTGACAAGAGAAATTAGGCATAGTATCAATTCCAAAGAAGAAGCATACAAATTAGCCAGAGAAAGTGGCTCACCTGAGGACTGGGAGAAATTCAGAGTTCAGCAGAGGAGGACAAAGGGCTTAATTAGGAAGGGGAAAAAAGATTATGAGAGAAAACTGGCAGGCAACATAAAAACGGACTGTAAAAGCTTTTATAGATATGTAAAAAGGAAAAGACTGGTAAAAACAAATGTAGGTCCCCTGCAGACAGAAACAGGTGAATTGATTATGGAGAGCAAGGACATGGCAGACCAATTGAATAATTACTTTGGTTCTGTCTTCACTAAGGAGGACATAAATAATCTTCCAGAAATAGTAGGGGACAGAGGGTCCAGTGAGATGGAGGAACTGAGCGAAATACATGTTAGTAGGGAAGTGGTGTTAGGTAAATTGAAGGGATTGAAGGCAGATAAATCCCCAGGGCCAGATGGTCTGCATCCCAGGGTGCTTAAGGAAGTAGCCCAAGAAATAGTGGATGCATTAGTGATAATTTTTCAAAACTCGTTAGATTCTGGACTAGTTCTTGAGGATTGGAGGGTGGCTAATGTAACTCCACTTTTTAAAAAAGGAGGGAGAGAGAAACCGGGGAATTATAGACCGGTTAGCCTAACGTTGGTGGTGGGGAAACTGCTGGAGTCAGTTATCAAGGATGTGATAACAGCACATTTGGAAAGCGGTGAAATGATCAGACAAAGTCAGCATGGATTTGTGAAAGGAAAATCATGTCTGACGAATCTCATAGAATTTTTTGAGGATGTAACTAGTACAGTTAGGGGAGAACCAGTGGATGTGGTATATTTGGATTTTCAGAAGGCTTTTGACAAGGTCCCACACAGGAGATTAGTGTGCAAACTTAAAGCACACGGTATTGGGGGTAAGGTATTGGTGTGGGTGGAGAGTTGGTTAGCAGACAGGAAGCAAAGAGTGGGAATAAATGGGACCTTTTCAGAATGGCAGGCAGTGACTAGTGGGGTACCGCAAGGCTCAGTGCTGGGACCCCAGTTGTTTAGAATATATATTAATGACTTGGATGAGGGAATTAAATGCAGCATCTCCAAGTTTGCGGATGACACGAAGCTGGGTGGCAGTGTTAGCTGTGAGGAGGATGCTAAGAGGATGCAGGGTGACTTGGATAGGTTGGATGAGTGGGCAAATTCATGGCAGATGCAATTTAATGTGGATAAATGTGAAGTTATCCACCTTGGTGGCAAAAATAGGAAAACAGATTATTATCTGAATGGTGGCCGATTAGGAAAAGGGGAGGTGCAACGAGACCTGGGTGTCATTATACACCAGTCATTGAAAGTGGGCATGCAGGTACAGCAGGCGGTGAAAAAGGCGAATGGTATGCTGGCACTTATAGCAAGAGGATTCGAGTACAGGAGCAGGGAGGTACAACTGCAGTTGTACAAGGCCTTGGTGAGACCACACCTGGAGTATTGTGTGCAGTTTTGGTCCCCTAATCTGAGGAAAGACATCCTTGCCATAGAGGGAGTACAGAGAAGGTTCACCAGATTGATTCCTGGGATGGCAGGACTTTCATATGAAGAAAGACTGGATGAACTGGGCTTGTACTCGTTGGAATTTAGAAGATTGAGGGGGGATCTGATTGAAACGTATAAGATCCTAAAGGGATTGGACAGGCTAGATGCAGGAAGATTGTTCCCGATGTTGGGGAAGTCCAGAACGAAGGGCCGCAGTTTGAGGATAGAGGGGAAGCCTTTTAGGACCGAGATTAGGAAAAACTTCTTCACACAGAGAGTGGTGAATCTGTGGAATTCTCTGCCACAGGAAAGAGTTGAGGCCAGTTCATTGGCTATATTTAAGAGGGAGTTAGATATGGCCCTTGTGGCTACGGGGGTCAGGGGGTATGGAGGGTATGGGGCGGGGTTCTGAGTTGGATGATCAGCCATGATCATAATAAATGGCGGTGCAGGCTCGAAGGGCCGAATGGCCTACTCCTGCACCTATTTTCTATGTTTCTATGTTTCTATGATGGATGCTGCTTTTCTGCAGCAATGCTCCACGCAGATGTGCTCAATGGTGAGGAGGGCTTTGCCCGAGATGGACAGGGCCATGCTCACTACCTTTAATTAATCATTTTGGATATGTGCAACCATGCTGGGATGTTGCTAACATTGAGTAAGAGGTTGTTGTTACGGCACCATTCAGCTAGATTTTTCAATCTCCCTCTTATATGCTGATTTGTCACCACCTGTGATTTGGCCAATGACGATGGTGTCGTCAGCAAACTTGAATATGGCATTGGAGCTGTGCTTAGCCTCACAGTCATAAGGGTAAGGCAAGTAAAGCAGAGGGCTAAGCACACAGCCTTGTGGTGCACCTGTGTTAATGGTGATTGTGCAGAAGATATTGTTTCCAATCTGAACTGACTGATGTCTGCAAGTGAGGTAGAGGATCTAATTGCACAAGGGAGTATTGAGGCCAAGGTATTGAAGTCTTGAGGAGATGATAGTATTGAATGCCAAGCTGTAGCCAATAAAGAGCATCTTAACATAATGCATCTTTGCTATCCAAAGGTTCCAGAGTTGTGCGAAGAGCCAATGAAATGGTATCTGCAGTGGACCTGTTGTATCGGAGGGCAAATTAAAATGGATCCAAATCACTTCTCGGGTAGGAGGTGATATGTTTCATCACCAGCCTGCCAATCACTTTATCATGGCAGTTGCATGTGCTAGTGGATGATAGTCTTTGAGGCAGGTTATCACATTTTTATAGGCATTGGTATAATTGAAGTAGGTGAATACCTTGCACTGTAAAAGTGAAAAGTTGAAGATCTTAGCAAACACTCCAGCCAGATGATCAGCACAAATCTTTAGTATTTGTCCAGATGCTCAGTCTGGGCCAGATACTTTCTGTGGGTTCATCCTCCTGAAGGACACTCTCATGTCAGCCTCAGAGACTGAAATCACAGGGTCATCAGAGGCTGTGGGAGTTTGTGATAGTTTCTCCATGTTTTGATGCTCAAAGTGAGTACGGAAGACATTGAGCTCATCTGGAAGTGAAGCCCTGTTGTCATTTATGTCGCTTGATTTCACTCTGCAAGAGGTGATAGCATTTCAAGCCCTGCTGCAGCTGTCAAGCATGCTCCATTGATTCAAGTTTAGTCCCGAATTGCCAGTTCAGCCATGAGATGGCTTTCTGAAGGTCTTACCTGGATGTCTTATAACTTCCTGGATAGCCAGACTTGAATGCCTCAGATCTGTCCCCTCTGCAGATTTCTGATCTTATGGTTCATCTGGAGCTTCTGGTTAGGGAAGATGCTGTATGATTTTGTGGGGACACACTCATCTACGACTGTTCATATAAAGTCTGTGACAACAGTGATGTATTCATTCAGATCCACAGATGAGTCCGTGAACATGGCCCAGTCCCCTGACTCAAAACAATCCCACAGCTGCTCTTGTGACCACCTTTCTGTTGAAGAAATGGCAGATGGAATTTTCATGTCAGGGAATAGACGGATATAAACCATGTGCAGACAGATGGATCTAGTTATGTCGGCACAGACATGGTGGAATGAAGGGCCTGATCTGTGCTATGCTGTTCTTCATTGGACTTCTTGTGTGATAAAGATAAATTTGTGGTGCCGCAATCTAACTCATCATGGTCCTTTCACCCTGTTTGTCTCCCTGCTTTGCATTCTCTCTAGCTGTCACATTATTTTCTCCATTCCATTTTTGGTTTTCAATTTGTTTGGAATTATCTAGTCTGGATGGTATGCAAAGCAATTTTTTTTCACTGAGTTTCAATATATCTGACAATAATAACCCATTTAGCAGTTAAAGGCTGGTTATCTCGACAGATGCCGTCTGACTTGCTGAATATCTCAAGCATTTTCTAGTCCTGTTTCCAAATTCCAACAGCTGATTTTTTTTTTGAGAAAAACACTTGGTAGATTTCAAGATTTGGCCAATTCCAAATGTTGTTAAGATGTTATCCACTTTACCCAGATCTTTCTTAAATCTGATGAAATAGCCAAGGGGAGGCAATATTGACTCCATCCTTCCCTCACTATAATACCTTGTACAAAGGAACTCTCATCAAAGATCTATTCTTATTACCCTTGAAGAGTATCAGTGAAATTTATGCAAATTGAGATCTGGGTTAAATCCCTTTGGGTCTTTGAAATGTCTCAACCCCATCTGCCACCAAAGCAATCAGTTTAAATGAGAAGAATGTTGCTGAAAAACATCTCATGTTGGTGTCAAGTATTGAAGGATACTTGGCTGAGTTGAATCACAAAGGAATGGAATGGAATGAGTGATGCTCATGGAAGTATTTACTAACCCCTAGGCCTTGAGGTTGGCCATTTAACTGGTTTTGCACATGAGGGCTTCAACCTAGAGCATTGGGCGTTTGAGGTTAAGCTTTGCCTTCCTTGTACTGCCAATGATAACTGGACTAGTTAGTTCACGCAGCGCACGTTGAGACAGCAATGTTCTAGACACAGAAGCAAGGTTAATAATCAGCTGCTGACGTGTGATAACAAAGAGCTTGATTGATGGCCTATGCTGGGAAGTAACTCGGAATGAAAATAAAATAGCTGCTGCAGCTGTTCACTAAAGAACTAAGCCAGCCAACATTTAGGCCTTTAGAAAAGTTAAACATTCTCTGTCACACTAACTTATTACTTTGTGAATAATTCCTTCAGGAAAACAGAAGGCTGATGCATTGTCAGCATTGTGCGAGTGCTTATAAATCACTAAAAAGAGTATTAAGAATATAAAATTAAATAATTTATTGCTTACAAATGGTTCAGTATAGGCCGTTATAAGATCTGTGCTGTTGGATATTTTAGTGGTCAAAATTGTGATTTGTAAAGGCTTTAAATAACTATGCTTCACTTTTGATCTGATTTGGAAGTTCAGGCCTGAACTCAAAACACGGTTTGTCAATTCTGGGGCGGCACAACAGGTGTAGCGGCTAATGCAACGCTATGACAGTGCCAGTGACCCGGGATCATTTCCACCACTGTCTGTAAGGAGCTCATCTGTTCTCCCTGTGATCCTGTGGGTTTCCTCCAGGTGCTCCGGTTTTTTTCCCATATTTCAAAGAGTTATAGGTTAGGAGGCTAATTGTTCACGTAGATACAATTGGTTGGTATGAGCTCATTGGGCCAGAAGGGCCTATTACCATGCTGTATTACTAAACAAAATAAAGCCATATTTAAAACTCTATCTCCTGCCCATATAAAATCTTTTTACAGATAAATTCCTCTTTGATCTGAGTGCAAGAAGTATATCCATTTTCAAACTTACCATGGCTTTTGTTTTTCAGGGAACATGTCTATTAGTTCATCATCTTTGAAAGAAAAGCACAAAGATTTTTTTTAATGCTAGCATAATGGTTTTTGTTTCCATTTTTCAGAATGTGGGCATCACTAGCAAATTCAGAAGTCAATGCTGAAGTTTATCTATAGAGGTAGATATTGAGGAGGAAACAGTGGCGGTAGGATGAGAAGTTTCGGAGGTAATTCTAAAGCTTAAGTCTTGCCAGCTGAAGACTCATTCACCAGTTGAGTAATAATGATTGGGACTGAATGAGAAGTGGATCAATATTTAGGAAGATTTGTAGTGCTTGAGGAGACTACAGATGGATTTGAAAACAGCTTTGAAAAGAAGATGCTGTTTAACTGGGAGCTGGTATAAGTCATTGTTGAGTGGTTTGAATGAGACAGTACGAGCTGAATCTTGGAGTGTAGGATTTTGGTTAACCTCAGGTTTACAGTGAACCCAACCACGAGGTTGTGGAATAGCTAAGTGGAGATAGTGGAGAGGACAACTGTAGCAGATGACACAATTACAATGGTAGAAATACTGATTACAGTTCGGTGCACTCAAAATGCTGGAGGAACTCAACAGATCAGGCAACATCTATGGAGATAGGCAGGGCTGAGACCTTTCTTCAGGACAGGAAAGGAAGGGGAAAGATGCCAGCATAAAGTGGTGGGGGGAGGGGAAGGAAGATAGCTAGAAGGTGATAGGTGAAGTCAGGTAAAGGGCTGGAGAGGAAGGAATCTAATAAGAGAGAAGAGCGGACCATAGGAGAAAGGGAAGTAGGAGGAACACCAGGGACAGGTGAGAAGAGGTAAAAAGCCAGTGTGAGGAGTAGAGGAGGAGGGGAGAGGGAAGGAATGTTTTTATTACCAGATGGAGAAATCGATACTTCTGTCATCAGGTTGGGTGCTACCCAGATGGAATATAAGGTGTTTCTCTTCTACTCTGAGGGTGGCCTCATTGTGACACAAGAGGATGCCATGGACTGACATGCCGGAAGTGGAATTGGAGCCAGAGTTAAAATGTTTGGCCACTTGGAAGTTCTGCTTTTGGTGGATGGAGTAGAGGTGCTTGACGAAGCGTCCCTCCAGTTACGATGGGTCTCACCAATGTACAGGAGGCTGCATCCGGATCACCGAACACAATAGCCAACCCCAGCAGATTCGCAGGTGAAGTGTTGCCTCACCTGGAAGGACTGTTTCGGGCCCTGAATAGAGGTGAAGGAGAAGGTGAATACTCTCCACTTTGGCTGCTTGCAGAGCTAAGTGCTGGGAGGGAGAAACAAATAAAGAAGGGAATCATGGAGGGAGCAATCCCTGCAGAAACTGGAGAGTAGAGAGGAGGTAGGATCCCTTTGGAGATGGTAGAAGTTGTGGAAAATGATATGTTGGATGTGGACGCTAATGGGGTGGGAGACAATGACAAGAGGTACTCTATCACTGTTAAGGCGGAGGGAAAATGGGATGAATGAGGATGTCCAGGAAATAGAAGAGGTGCAGGTAAGGGCAGCATCAATGGTGGAGGAAGCAAAACCCCATCCTGTGAAGAAGAACAACATCTCTGATGTCTTGAAAAGAAAAGCCTCATCCTGGAAACAGCTGCAGTAGAGACAAAGGCTTGGAAAATGGAATGTACTACATAGCCAATGAAAAGGCAGTGTAGCTGGAGCCCATGTGGATGCCCATAGCTGATTCCAGTGACATTTATGCATGGTCCCCTGTGTCAGACATGGCATTGGGGTTGTAAATATTCTCATAAAATTTCAAACAGTTGTCAGGAAATGAATGGAGATAGTGTCCAGCCACAGAGTTTCTGGCATGGTCTGAAAATAATGCTCATCTTAGCGGGAACCTTTATACTTCCAATACCGGATATCTGATCCCTTCTTGACCTCTTATTCTCAGCTCAGTTTTGCTTCTTGCAATTCTTTACTGTTATTTGACTTTAGAGAAACTTATTAATCGGGCATAGTGATTAAAAAATACAATATACTTTTGTTCCTTTAAAAAATGGGAGAACCATGATGGTTTTTTGTGAGATCTTGAAAGATTGAAGATTAGTTTTATTTGTACATCAAAGCATTGAAATATACAGTGGACTATTCCAGAGAGTTAAGTTTAAGGTCTATTAGAACTTCGGTTAACTGGGCTCCAGCATGTCTTAGCACATTCAGGTTAGTAAGTTATGGGCATGCCATTTTTCATTGTTAATGTCAAACCAGATCAGAATCAGGTCTATTATCACTAGCATTGTCATGAAATTTGTTAACTTAGCAGCAGTAGTACAATGAAATACATAATACAGAAGGAAAAAAGGAATAAATAAACAAACAAACAAACAAATAAACAAATAAATAAATAACAGTACATCAATGAAGATTGTGCTGCGGGCAGCTTGCAAGTGCAGCCCAGTTAACAATGGTTCTATCGGGTATCTTCAACAAGACTCTCTGAAATAGTCTATTGTCCCAACAAGCTTCAAGGCTGCCACCATCATCCCAGTGCCCAAGAGGTAACCTGCAAAACACTACTGTCCAGTGACACTGATCTCAATGACAATTGAGCGGTTGGTAATGGACCACGTTAAATCCAATCTTCCTGCCACGTTGGACCCTTTTCAGTTCACTTACCACCCAAGTCGGCCCACCGATGGTGCCATAGCCTCTGCCGTCCACTCCTGTTCCACCTGGAAAATGATACCTCAGACACCAGGATATTGTTTATGGTCTTCAGCTCAATGTTTAATACAATTATCCCTCAGAACCAGGTAAACTGTCCTTGCTGGGTCTCAACACCTCTCTCTGTAACTGGAGCTTGAACTTCTTGACAGGTCGGCCTCATCAACAACAACAGTGAGACGGCATACAGAGAGGGCACAGAGCAGCTGGTAGAATGGTGTGAGCAGAACAAATGTGGACAAGACTAAGGAGGTATTTGAGGAATTTAGGAAGATGTAGGATGATCACTCCTCACTGCACATTAACGGTTCCTCTGTGGAGAGAGTTAGGAGCACCAAGTATCTAGGAGTGCATATAATAGGTGATCTCACCTGGTCCCACAGAACTACCTTTTTAGTCAAGAAAGCACAGCTGTGTCTCCACTTCCTGAGAAGAATGAGGTGAGCAAGACATCCCTCCCTCCCACTGCCATTCCAAATAACTTTTACAGGATCAGCATTAAGACAGCCCTGACCAGCTACATCACTGTCTGGTATGGAAATTGCAAGGCATCTGACCGCAAGACCCTACAAAGGATTGCAGAGACTGTTAAGAGGATCATTGGGTCTCTCGACCACCCACCCGAGGTATTTATCAATAGCCTTGCATACACACTGTTAAGATGGGAATAGCTTCTTCCTGCCACCACCCAGGTCACATCAATTTGGAAGTGTCAGTGGCATTATGCTGTTTACTTTTTGACTTCATGCTAAATATAAGTTTTGGAATATGTTAGATTATGAGGACACTCAGTCCTCGTTTATTGTCATTTAGAAATGCAAGCATTAAAAAATGATACAAAGTTCCTCCGGTGTGATATCACAGGAACACAAGACAGACCAAGACTAAAACTGACAAAAAACACATAATTATCACATATAGTTACAACAGTGCAAAGCAATACCGTAATTTGATAAGAGCAGACCATGGGCACGGTAAAAAAAAGTCTCAAAGTCCCAATAGCCCCAACATCTCACGCAGACGGTAGAAGGAAGAAAAACTCTCCTTACCATGAACCTCCAGCGCCACAAACTTGCCGATGCAGCACCCTGGTAGCACCCGACCACAGCCGACTCTGAGTCTGTCCGAAAACTTCGAACCTCCGACCAGCCCTCCGACACCGAGCACCATCTCTTCCGAGCGCTTCGACCCCGGCCCCGGCCGCTAAGCAACAGGCAAAGCCATAGATTCGGGGCCTTCCCCTCCGGAGATTTCCGATCACACAGTAGCGGCGGCAGCGAAACAGGCATTTCAGAAGTTTCACCAGATGTTCCTCCGTGCTTCTCACGTCCGTCTCCATCAAATCTGAATTGTGCACAGCTTCCTACTTGACAGATTACAGATATTCATCACTGGAGAGGCCGCGCGCGCTGCGTCGTGCTGCCATCTTCTCCTCCTTTTATTATTTGTTAATTTATTTTTGGCAATATTACTTTATGTCTTGTGCATCTTGGTCTGGAGGAATGTCATTTCATTTGGTGGCATACATATATATGGTTGAATTACAATAAACTTGAATTAATACTTGATACTTGTCTTTGGAATGTGGGAGGAAACGGGAGCACCCGGAGGAAACCCATGCAGTCACAGGGAGAACGTACAAACTTCTTACAGACAGTGGTGGGAAATGAATCAATAATTGCCGGTGCTGTGAAGCCACTGTGCTCACCGCTATGAGGTCCACTTTCCTCTTTGCTGGGCGGAATTAATGAAGCTCGTTTTCAATGCAGTTGGTGGCATCATTATGAGGATAGACTACATCATATCACAGTTATGAATAGATAAGAGGCCTTTCTCGTGTCCATGTCCTTGGTATTATTATACTTAACAGTACTAGTCCGATTTCCCTGAATTTAGACTGCAGCCCTCTTTGCCATGGTGATTCAAATGCTTGTTCAGGTGCTTCTTAAATGTTGTGGGGGTACCTTCCTTCATTATGTGGAGCATGCTTGAGATACCAATATCAAGTCAAGTCACTTTGTATTGTCATTTCGACCATAACTGCTGATACAGTACACAGTAGAAATGAGACAACATTTTTCAGGACCATGGTGCTACATGAACAACACAAAAACTACAATGAACTATGTGAAAAAACAACACAGAACTACACTAGACTACAGACCTACTCAGGACTGCATAAAGTGCACAAAACAGTGCGGGCATTACAATAAATAATGAACAAGACAATAGGCACAGTAGAGGGCAGTAGGTTGTTGTCAGTCCAGGCTCTGGGTATTGAGGAGTCTGATGACTTGGGGGAAGAAACTGTTACATAGTCGGTCGTGAGAGCCCAAATACTTCAGTGCCTCTTGCCAGATGGCAGGAGGGAGAAGAGTTCATACGAGCGGTGCATGGTGTCCTTCATAATGCTGTTTGCTTTACGGATGCAGCGTGAGGTGTAAGTGTCTCTAATGGCGGGAAGAGAGACCCCGATGATCTTCTCAGCTGACCTCACTATCCGCTGCAGGTTCTTGCGATCCGAGATGGTGCAATTTCCGAACCAGGCAGTGATGTAGCTGCTCAGGATGCCCTCAATACAACCTCTGTAGAATGTGGTGAGGATGGGGGGTGGGAGATTGACTTTTCTCAGCCGTCGCAGAAAGTAGAGATGCTGCTGGGCTTTCTTTGCTATGGAGCTGATGTTGAGGGACCGTGAGATTCTCTGCCAGGTGAACACCAAGAAATTTGGTGCTCTTAACGATCTCTACGGAGGAGTCGTCGATGTTCAGTGGAGATTGATCGTTCCATATCCTCCTGAAGTCAACAACCATCTCTTTTGTTTTGTTCACATTCAGAGACAGGTTGTTGGCTCTGCACCAATCCATTAGCCGCAGCACCTCCTCTCTGTATGCTGACTCATCGTTCTTGCTGATGAGACCCACCATGGTCGTGTCATCGGCGAACTTGATGATGTGATTTGAGCTGTGTGTTGCAGCACAGTCGTGGGTCAGCAGAGTGGACAGCAGTGGGCTGAGCACACAGCCCTGGGGGGCCCCCGTGCTCAGTGTGATGATATTGGAGATGCTGCTCCTGATCCGGACTGACTGAGGTCTCCCAGTCAGGAAGTCTAGGATCCAGTTGCAGAGGGAGGTGTTCAGGCCCAGTAGGCTCAGCTTTCCAATCAGTTTCTGAGGAATGATTGTGTTGAATGCTGAACTGAAGTCTATGAACAGCATTTGAACATACGTGTCTTTTTTGTCCGGGCGGGTTAGGGCCAGGTGGAGGATGATGGCAATGGTGTCGTCTGTTGAGCGGTTGGGGCGATATATGAACTGCAGGGAGTCCGGGAGGGGGGGGCAGCAGGGTCTTGATGTGCCTCATGATGAGCCTCTCGAAACACTTCATGAGGATGAATGTGAGTGCAACGGGACGGTAATCATTGAGGCAGGATGCTGAAGACTTCTTTGGCACGGGGACGATGGTGGCGGCCTTGAAGCACGTAGGAATGACGGTGCTGCTCAGGGAGATGTTGAAGATGTCAATGAGAATCTCAGCTAGCTGGGCTGCACATCCTCTAAGCACTCTGTTAGGAATATTGTCTGGTCCAGCAGCCTTCCATGGGTTGACCCTGCACAGGGTTCTCCTCACATCGGCCACGGTAAGACACATCACCTGGTCGTTTGGAGGAGGGGTGGTCTTCCTCTCCGCCACATGTGAAATATTTCTTGCATAGGTCCCCTCTGAACCACCAAACTTTCTCTTTATACTTTAATAGATACCATATTTTGTTAATGGCAGTACAAAGATGCAGTGACTTCTCCAGATTCCAGTAACGGTGTTAGTTTTATATTCTTAGGTAGTTTTTCAAAGTTTCTAGTCAAGGATTTCAGTCAACCAAAGCTCCTTGAATACAGTGTCACCGAACTCTTAGACGAGATTATTTTTAATCCATTGGCAGCTGAGCCCAATGGACTAGAGATTGTCTGGACATCAGACATGGTGACATTGACAGTCAAGGTCTTCCAATGATCATGATTGTTCTTAGCAAATTTTTCTGCAGAAGTGGTTTGATGTTGACTTCTTCTGGGCAGTGCCTTTACAAGATGGGTGATGCCAGCCATTATCAACACTCTTCAGAGATTGTTTGCTGGCATCAATGGTCGCATGACCAGGACTTGTGATATGCACCAGCTGCTCACATGACCATCCTAACTTTCCTACTAATGCCACAAAGAAAGACAAACTTGGTGTGGGGTCATTTCTGTATGGATATAAGCTGCTGCAAGTAAAAGACGAAAAAATAAAGAGCAATACTGTTCTTCCAAAATTCAAAGTAAACTTATTGTCAAAGTACATAAACAGTATGTTACCACATACTATCCTGAGGTTCATTTTCTTTCAGGCATTCACAGTAGAACAAAGAAATACAATAGAATCAATGAAAATCTACACATAATCAAAGACTGACAGTTCAATTACACCACCCAGGCCTGTCATTCTGCTTTCTATATCTCTGCTTTCCTCCACCTGCTGAAATAATTCCATCAAAACTTTCTGTGCATCTTTCTTCAGGGATCTGTGCTGGAACTTCAGAAGGCTCCAAACAAACAAGAGAGGTAGATTATTTATGTTAAGCTGCTCCACCTGTCAACAGGAATTATTGTAGATATTATCAATGCATTTTGATTTTCTCATTAGATCAGCCATTTGCATTTGTTTATCATCTCCATAGACTGTCACAAGCATAGCTGCCTACATACTTTAATTATCCTTTCCTCCAATATTTAAAGCAGAAATGTTTCCCACATCTGAACAGATTGTAAAATGTCCACCCTGGTGTAACGTGTTTGTCCAGAGAACCACACTTACAGAAGCAGCAAATAACCGCACTTATTCAGAAGAATGAGGAGTGACTTCACTGAAAACAATTGAATGGTGAAAGTCCTTGATAGAGTGGATATGGAGAGGATGTTTCCTATGATGGGAGAGTCCAAGACCAGTGGACAAATTCTCAGAATAGAGAGGCAGACTTTTAGAAGGGAGATGAGGAATTTCTTTAGCCAGAGAGTGGTGAATCTGTGGAATTCTTTGCCACAGGCAGGTCTGGAGGCCAAGTCTTTCTGCATATTTAAGGCAGAGGTTGATAGATTCTTGATTGGTCAGGTCATGAAGGGATACAGGGAGAAGGCAGGAGATTGGGGCTGAGAGGAAAATTGGATCAGCCATGATGAAATGATGAACCAGACTCGATGGGCCAAATGGCCTAATTCTGCTTCTATACCTTATGGTCTTATAAAATGGGTGACTTTAGATATGCAACACACATAAAAGGTGCTGGTGAACGTAGCAGGCCAGGCAGCATCTCTAGGAAGAGGTACAGTCGATGTTTTGGGCCGAGACCCTTTGTCAGGTCCAACTGAAAGAAGAGCTAGTAAGAGCTGGCCTGCTGCGTTCACCAGCAACTTTTATGTGTGTTGCTTGAAACTCCAGCATCTGCAGATTTCCTTGTGTTTGCGACTTTAGATATGATTTATTTCAGGCCATTGTCATCAGGAAAACAGAAACAGTGCCTTATCCAATAGACTAAACATGCACAAATCAAAAGGAGCAAAAGTATAATGAAAATTAGGAAACATCAGAAAACCATTTTTATAAGTGTGATCTATCAGCAGCACTGGCAGCAAGACAATTCTTCAAATATTTTTGGACACTTCTTCTCATCATGCAATTTGTACGTGAAATAGGGTGCTCAACCTGGGGTCCACAGACACCTTGGTTAATGGCAGGCTTCCATAGCATAAAATTGCTGGAAACCCCTGATAGAAAACAAAACTAATTGGTGCAGAAATAATGCTCCACATTCCTCTCCTGCAAGGTTTCAACAAATTAGCTGAAGTTATGGCTGTTCTGTGCATAACGGTAAACATTTTTTGTATGAATGCTGGATCATCAAATAAGCATCATTTACTGGACTAGGTTTTCAGTTCTGCACTGATTGTCAGAGTGTTGCAGAACCATCGTCAAGCAAACTTACACAAGCTGGGATCCAGCCACTGCACTACTAGTGGATTTCAAGATTCAAAAAACTTTATTGTCATTCTAACCATACATCAGCTCTGCAGGGCAGAATGAAACAGCGTTTCTCAGGGGCAGTGCAATCATAACATAACAAACGCAACACTAAATAATAAACATAACAATAAATAGTAAAACATAACAGCCACATGTCAGTTAAAATCAAGTTATAAGTGTCCAGTGCAAGTTAAAAGTGTCCAGAGCGCAGTCAGGTAGAGCAGCTATATAGCAGTCTGACTGGCTGTGGGAGGAAGCTGTTTAGTAGCCTTGTGGTTTTAGTTTTGATGCTCCTGTAACGTTTGCCTGATGGCAGAAGAACAAACAGTTCATGGAGAGTGTGTGAGGGGCCTTTAATGATGTACGTGTCTTCTGGAGGCATCGACTCTGAAAGAGGTCTTGGACAGAAGGTAGGGAGAAGGTTTACTCTCAAAACTTATCCAGAAATGCCAGAAGAAATCCTAATAATATAGAAACTAGTGCTTTTGTAGTTCAAGTGAAATTTAATTGTCATCCATCTATACACCTAAATGAAACATCGTTCCTTGAGGCCAAATGCAAAACACAGTATATACAGTCATACACAGCACAAAAAAGATATGATAGCACATACAGTCACAAAATAATATTAGCTCAAGTCCCTGACTGGCATGGCCTGAAGATTCATGGTGCATAGGATGTTGTCTTCAGCCACATTTCTGCAAGAACAGGCACACAGCCGTTTCTCATCTAGTGCTGGGTCAAGTGCAGATGAAGGCATATCATCTTATCTTCCCTGGAGCGTACATTGGAGGACAGCATCGCTGGGAGAGCCACACCGCAGGGGCCAGCCCCCAGTCCATCACGGATTGCAGCAGGTTCACCACGCTGCAGTCCTCCGCCACACCACCTCTGGCACCTCATCTCCCAGTTGGTTGTAACAGGTGACCCCTGTCGTTAAATGAAATGTGAGTGACAAACAAGAGGAAGGCAAATGTTCAAACTTTCATTCCTGGGATCATTCTTGTGACCTTGATTTCCCAAAGTATGGGTGTTCAAAGTAAACACGTGTTTCATTATGGTCATCTTCTTGGTAACATTCTAGCAGATACTGCCGTGAATAAAAATGATGGTTCTTGCAGTTTCTGTATTTTATTCACTAACTGTGCTACATCTAGGCCACCATTGCCCCTCTCTCCTGGGAACAGTCTGTCACCCTCTTCCAATTATAGTAGAATGTCGACTTTGCTCATCATCACTCCCCAGGAGCTAGAAGAGTCCTGGAGAAATAATGGTGTGAACTTTTACAACCTGACTTTTTGAGCTCGGAGGTGTGAGAAATCCAACTGTTACTACTCATTGTCCTGAAACGATGTAGCGTTGTACAAGAGATTTCGAAATCTTTCGATCGTTTTAGAGTTTCTTAATTTTCAACGCTTCTCTGCAATGCAGAAAATTACAACTCAGAAGCTCAAGTAGATGCAACAAAATAATTAAACTCAAGCAAATTATTTCTAACTCTTTTTTAAAAATAATTCAACCTATTTTGTTTACTGCACTATTTATAAAGGGGTGCTGAGAAATATTGAAGAAGCAACCAAACAATACTTGAATGAAGTTTATGGAAAATGGCAGGGAGCTAATTCGGTCCAGGACCGAATGATAATAGGGCAGAGAAGATAGTCAGCAGATGAATTAGGCCATTCTGATGATCAAGTCTGCTCTGGGAATATCTGATATATATCTAAAACTAGAGAACAGAATCATCCTAGGATCACATAATATAATGAAACCATTCAGTCTATTGTGCTTCTGCAGACATATAAAACTATTCAATTAATGCTATCCTTATGCTCTTTCTGATAGTTGTACAATTTTTCACTTTCAAGGATAAATACTTGAATGTTGCAATTGATTGTTCCCTTTGGCAGCACTACTAAAATCAACTCAGTTTTTGAAACAAAACATTTATGCCGTTTTTTTAACATGTCACTAGAAACAAATTATCCTTACTTACCCAATCAAACCTTTTATGATTTTGAATGCCTCTATTGAACATTCTCTAACTAGAAGAACAACTCAAAGTTCTCCTTTTTCTGTACATAAACAATCCTTCTTTACCCTAACAAATGTCCTGACTTCCTTGTGAAGTGTGTGCCCAGAATTGACAGACATTCTTTGTTTCTGTAATTTATTCATCCAGTAATAAAGCTCAGGTTTCAGGAACAGCTTTCTTTCCCATTGCCATCAGACTTCGAAATGGATAATGAACCTAAGAACACATTCTCAGTATCTTTTCTCCTTTTCCTCCTCTTTTTGCACTACACACACAGGCACACACACACACACACACACATACATACATATATATATATATATATATATACAGTGGCATAAGCTTCAGCAACCCGGTCAAAATTTCTGTTACTGTGAATAGCTAAGCAAGTAAACGATGAACTGATTTCCAAAAGGGATAAAGTTAAAGATGACACATTTCTTTAATATTTGAAGCAAGAAAGCTTTTTTTTTCCATCTTTTATAGTTTCAAAATAACAAAAAAGGAAAAGGGCCCGAAGCAAAAGTTTGGGCACCCTGCATGGCGGTACTTAGTAACACCTCCTTTGGCAAGTATCACAGCTTATAAACACTTCTTGTAGCCAGCTAAGAGTCTTTCAATTCTTGTTTGGGGGATTTTTTCCATTCTTCCTTGCCAAAGGCTTCTAGTTCTGTGAGATTCTTGGGCCATCTTGCATGTACTGCTGTTTTGAGGTCTATCCACAGATTCTTGATGATGTTTAGGTCAGGGGACTGTGAGGGCCATGGCAAAACCTTCAGCTTGTGCCTCTTGAGGTAGTCCATTGTGGATTTTGAGGTGTGTTCATTATCCTGTTGTAGAAGCCATCCTCTTTTCATCTTTGGCTTTTTTTCATAGACGGTATGATGTTTGCTTCTAGAATTTGCTGGTATTTAATTGAATTCATTTTTCCCTCTACCAGTAAATGTTCCCCGTTCCACTGGCTGCAACACAGGCCCAAAGCATGGTCGATTCACCCCCATGCTGAACGGTTGGAGAGGGGTTCTTTTCATGAAACTATGCACCCTTTTCAGATTAGATTAGATTCAACTTTATTGTCATTGTGCCAAGTACAGATACAAAGCCAATGAAATGCATCTAACCAGAAATGCAAAGAATAGTGTTATAATATTATTAACTGCTAATAAAAAGTAAGTGCTACAGCACACAAATATAAAAGTACTGAGACAGTACAATATAGGTGCAATACTGCTTTGTTCTGTGATGTTAGGTTCAGCAGGGTCACAGCCTCAGGGAAGAAGCTCTTCCTGTGCCTGCTGGTGCGGGAGCAGAGGCTCCTGTAGCACCTACCGGATGAGAGGAGAGTAAAAAGTCCATGGTTAGGTTGAGATGCATCCTTGATAATGCTTTTCGCCCTGCCCAGGCAGCGTTTATGGTAGATGTTCACAGTGGTAGGCAATTGGGTGCCGATAATCCTCTGGGCAGTTTTCACCACACGCCGGAGTGCTTTGGGGTCCGATACGGAACGATTGCCATACTACACTAAGTTGCGGTTGGTGAGTATGCTCTCAACGGTACAGGGGTAAAAGTCCATCAGTATCCTGGGACAGAGGTGAGCTTTCTTGATGCTCCGCAGGAAATAAAGGTGCTTTTTTCTCCAAACATACCTTTGCTCATTGCGGCCAAAACGTTCTATTCAAAAGGTTAAGGAACATCTAAACAAGCCTGTTGCATTTTGGAAACAAGTCCTGTTGACTGATGAAGTTAAAATGGAACTTATTGTGGCATTGCTAATCAGGGATAGTATCACAACCTCAGAAAAGGAGGAAGTCATGGAGGGATTGTCTACTGAGTCATTGTGGGTGAAAGTTAGAAACAGGAAGGCGACAACAACTCTACTGGGTGCTTTTTGTAGACTCCCCAATGGTAACAGGGATATTGAGGAGCAGATAGGGAGGCAGAGTCTGGAATGGCGCAATAATAATAGGGTTGCTGTGATGGGTTGGGTATGTGGCCAAGTGGTTAAGGCGTTCGTCTAGTGATCTCAAGGTCACTAGTTCAAGCCCCAGCTGTGGCAGTGTGTTTGTGCTCTTGAGCAAGGCACTTAATCACACATTGCTCTAGTTTGTGCGAGGAGTGGCGCCCCACATAGACTTCCAATCTGCGCCTTGTAAGGCATGAAAATGTCTATCGCAGGCCTCTCTTGGTCTGAGTCAACATTCCCCCCCTTCCCCCTGTGATGGGTGATTTTAACTCTCCTAATATTGACTGGCATCTCCTTGGAGCAAGGGATTTACATGGGGTGGGGTTTGTTAGGTATGTTCAGGAAGATTTCCTGATGCAATATGTAGATAAGCCAACTAGAAGAGAGGCTGTACTTGATCAGGTATTGGGAAATGAACCTGGTCAGGTGTCAGATCTTTTGGTGGGAGAGCATTTTGGAGGTAGCGGTCACAACTCTATCTCCTTTACCATAGCGCTGGAGCGGGATAGGAGCAAACAATTTGGGAAAACATTTAATTGGGTTAGGGAGAAATATGATGCTATTAGACAGGAACTTGGTAACATAAATTGGGAGCAGATGTTCTTAGGGAAATGCACGGCAGAAATGTGCATTTCTGCAGACGCTAAGATCTTGCTGATCCTCCACACTGCAAAGAGGCTTACCATTAATATTATATTCTGTCTTCAAATTTGACATTCCAAAATCAACCACTTCACAATTATCTGGGTTGAACTCCATCTGCCACTTCTCAGCCCAGTTCTGCATTTTATTTATGTCCTGCTGTAACTTTTGACAACTCTCCAGAATATACACAACACCCCCACTCTTTGTATCATCAGCAAACTTACTGACCCACCCTCTACTTCTTCATCCAGGTCATTTATAAAAAATCACAAAGAGGAAGAGTTCCAGAACAGATCCCTGCAGAACATCACTGGTTACCATCCTCCATGCAGAATATGATCCACCTACAACCATCCATTGCCTTCTATGGGCAAGCCATTTCTGGATCCACAATGCAGGGTCTCCTTGGATCCCATGCCTCATTATTTTCTGAATGAGCCTTCCACAGGGAACCTTATCAAACACCTTACTGAAATCCATATACATTACATCCACTACTTTACCTTCATCAATGTGTTCTGTTACATCCTCAAAGAATAATTCAATCAGGTTCATAAGGAATGACTTGATAGAGGAGTATAAGATGATGAGAGGCATTGATTGTGTGGATAGCCAGAGGCTTTTTCCCAAATGGCTAACTTGAGGGGACATAGTTTTAAGGTGCTTGGAAGTGGGTACAAGGGGGATGTCAGAGGTAAGTTTTTCCACGCAGAGTGTGGTGAGTCCGTGGAATGCACTGCCAGCGATGGTGGTAGAGATGGATACAGCAGGATCTTTTAAGAGACTCTTCGATAGGTACATGGAGCTTCGAAAAATAGAAGGCTGTGCAGTAGGGAAATTCTGGGCAGTTTCTAGAGTATGTTACAAGTTCGGCACAACATTGTGGGCCGAAGGGCCTGTATTGTGGTGTGGATTTCTATATTTCTATGTAACAGTGATATTAAACCTGATTCTGATTCCCTGTATTTTTAACAGCCTTTCTGAATTCTCCTTCCACCTTCAAACACAACAATTATAGCCAAGTGTCTCTACTCCTGCATCTATTTTAAAACTGTACCCTTTAATCCAGGATACCTTCCCACTAAATTATATCTGTTCACATTTGTATGGGTTGGATTGCATCTGCCATACACTTGCCAATTTCACCAGTCTTTATCACCCTGTGTTGTTCCTCCCTGCATCTCATGGTTTATTGAAATTCTGGATATCATTTTATCTGCAAGCTTTGAATTTTGTCTTGGATACCCAATATGCTCCTATACTGTCAATTGAATAAATTGCAAACATGAGGTGCTGTCTTGACTATCAACTGGAAGTGAAATCATAGGAAAATATTTCTATCCTCTGGAGAGTTCTAGTGAAAGAGGGGTTGTTCCTTGCATGTCTTCCTGCCCCCAGAGTGAAAATTGTCCTATGGAAGGTGGTAAATCATGAATACTTCAGTTGGAAATAAATAGAACAACTTTGTAGTCCTCCATTAGAAAATAAAACAGTGTAAAACTGAAAAAGTTTTTGATATTCCATTATCACTCCAGATTAAATTTGCAGATTTTACTTCTGGGTCGCCACAGTAGTACCATACTCAGTGCAATGCTATTACACCTCAAAGCGTCAGAGTTTGGAGTGCAATTCTGGCAGCCCCTGTAATGACTTTGTATGTCCTCCCAACGGAATGCATGTTTATTTCCTGGTGCTCAAAGACGCACCAGACCGATGACATACCGGTTTGTAGGTTAATTGATCATTGTAAATTGTTCCATAACTAGGCTGGGTTAAATTGGAGGTTGCTGCCAGTGCGGCTTGAAGGGCCGGAAGTGGCTATTCTACGCTGCATCTCCAAATAAATAAATGCATAAATCAGCTGACAATGCTGTGCATTCTGTAGTCTTAAAAATAAACTGACAATGACTATGTAAAATACATTCAGTAATGCCTCAGAAAGGCTTGATCCCCCTATGTTAGTTTCCTTTATTTCTTGGTGAATTATTATACTTTATGTACAAACGTACATGGGCATTCAGACAGTTTCTCTGGTCATTCATTCTGGGTGAGCTAGTGAGTGCAAAATCTCTGCTTCAATCAAACCAAATATATGCCTGTGGGCTATGACAAACTTAGAGAATGTTTTACAAGCAGCGTGCATTCATTTGAGGATATCTGAAGGTTCCTCTTCATTGCAACAAGCTCACATTGCCTTTTGCACTCTGATCTAAGAGGATTGCTTTGTTTGTGAAATACTACACATCATATAAAATAAATAACCTATCCACTATTCCTTTTAGGTATATTGTCAATAAGACCACCAAATATCCTTTTCAATGCTCCATCCTTGATACGTGCTACTAGAAGATGGCTGTATGAAAACTTTCTTAAGATTTCCAATTATTGACACAGGTAGCAATGAAATAGGCCGGGATTAGGTATACTTTAATTTTCATAAATAATGGATTGTTCTCTTATAGGTGGAGAATATTTAAAAATACACCCAGTGGCAACTTCATTAGGTATTTCCTGTACTTAATAAAATGGCCACTGAATGTGGCCTGCTTCCACTGTGGCACATCCATGTGTTGTACATTCAGAGATGCTCCTGCACACCATACTTATGGGTATTTGAATTACAGTCAGCTTGAACTCTTCTGGCCATTCCCCTCTGACGTCTCTCATTAACAAGGCATTTTTGCCCACAGAACTACCACTCACTGTATTTTTTTTAGTTTTTCATACCACTCTCTGTAAATTCCAGAGACTTGCCAATCAAAACCTCAGGTGATCAGCTGCTTCTGAAATACTGTCACCACCCTGTCTGACACCAGCAATCATTCCATGCTCAAGGTCACTTTTTCCCATAGAACCATAGAAACCATAGAAACTGCAGCACAGAAACAGGCCTTTTGGCCCTTCTTGGCTGTGCCAAACCATTTTCTGCCTAGTCCCACTGACCTGCACACGGACCATATCCCTCCATACACCTCCCATCCATGTATCTGTCCAATTTATTCTTAAATGTTAAAAAAGAACCCACATTTACCACCTCGTCTGGCAGCTCATTCCATACTCCCACCACTCTCTGTGTGAAGAAGTCCCCCCTAATGTTCCCTTTAAACTTTTCCCCCCTCACCCTTACCCATGTCCTCTGGTTTTTTTCTCCCCTTGCCTCAGTGGAAAAAGCCTGCTTGCATTCACTCTATCTATACCCATCATAATTTTATATACCTCTATCCTTCACTTTGACTGCCAATGCAACCTCATGTCTTCTTTTAGCACTCCTGATTTCTTTCTTAAGTATTTTCTTGCACTTCTTATACTCCTCAAGCACCTTATTTACTCCCTGCTTCCTATACATGTCATACAACTCCCTCTTCTTCTTTATCAGAGTTGCAATATCCCTTGAGAACCAAGGTTCCTTATTGCTCTTAATATACCTGTAAAAGCTCTTTGGATTATCCTTCACTTTGACTGCCAATGCAACCTCATGTCTTCTTTTAGCCCTCCTGATTTCTTTCTTAAGTATTTTCTTGCACTTCTTATACTCCTCAAACACCTTATTTACTCACTGCTTCCTATACATGTCATACAACTCCCTCTTCTTCTTTATCAGATTTGCAATATCCCTTGAGAACCAAGGTTCCTTATTCCTATTCACTTTGCCTTTAATTCCCCATTCTGATGTTTGGTCCTAACAGCTGAACCCCTTGACCATGTCTGCATGTTTTTATGTATTGATTTGCTACCACGTGACTGGCTGGTTAGATATTAGCATGAACGAGCAGATGTACAGGTACAACTAATAAAGTGGCAACTGAGTGCATTGACCAGCTAAACCAAGCGATGGTGGATTACATACCCTGCTGAGATCATGACATCCCTGCCTTCATATGTGATGTCAGCTCTGGTGGACTGGCTGGATCAGATCAAAAGTGAGATCCGATGGCCAGGAAGCTGGTTCTGGCACACTTTGTGGAGAGCAAAGGAAATGACAATGCACAGAAGAAGTCATATCATTTACTGCAACCAAGGAAGACTCCAATTACACGAACCACTGGACCCAGTCATTCAAAGTCAAGAAAGTGGGACTGGACCAGTGCAATGGTTCTTCCACTTTAAAAACTCTCCCACACAAATTTCCTGTCATTGTTGGATACAACAGACAACAAACACTTTTCAATAACCTAGAACATTGTTCACACTCAGGAACTCTTTTTATGAAATACTCCACATTCTGTTAAAAAGCAATGTGGGCTTATATTAATTTTATCTATATTTCTATTTCTTTCACAAGATAAAGATAACAAAGCATACACAATTCTATTTTCTTCTTGGTTGAACTACAGATTGTGATCTATTAACTGTCCCTGAATACAGTAAATGCAAAATAACTTGCCACCATGGATTTTCAAAGGTGCTTTGAAAAAAAATCATACAGGAGCAGACATTGATAAGCATTTGATTTGAATTTGGGTTTCATTTTCAACAACATCATCACGATGTCTTTGACAAATTCAATTTGCAGTGCTCGCATGATAGAATTATTTCATTTCAACTAATCCAGGATCATTTTTATGGACAGAGATGATAAATACATATGGACCATTGTTCCATGCTGTAGCACAGAACCATGTCCAGGTGATTATAAAGCTTCTAATACTTGGAAAGTATAACAAGTTAAATTATTGCTTTCAAATTCTGTCTCAGCAATAATATTCTACCGCGCATAAAACCATACAGCTTTGGTAGAAATCATTAAGGATGTATTAGTCCGTGCTTATTATTTCTTTACAAATCATTGATTAGGGGAGGTTTTTAATAAAAAAAAGTGTTCTGATTTGATAAAAGTGTGACAAATGCCAGTCTAGAGAACTCGTGCAGAACATTATGCAAGGGACTAACACAGACATTGTCAAGAACCAAATCAAGTAAGTTTGAGAGCACGAATGCCTCACCGGAAAACTGAGGGAAAAGTCCGGAGACCATATTTTTTCACTTGTGGTCACCATTGGTGGCTTTCAAATAATGCATCAAGAGAGATTAACAGAAAGATTGAAGGAAAAAAAAGACAGGATGTGGAAAAAAAAGGTATCTGAATTTCTAGAAGCATCAGGAGACAAAAATTCTCCTGAACTCAATTATTGCAGTCACTCCCACATTTTCAATACATGATGAAAATTTACCAGTTTCTCTTTCTACTTGAATATTGTAGCAAAGAAAACTGCTTTGCAAATTTCCAGTCTAACATTGAATCTGAGCACATTTTTATAATAGTAGGGTGTTTCAATAAACTAATTATTTGTGATTTATGTTATTCACATAAAGTCAAATCAAGTCAAGTCGTTTTTATTGTCATTTCAACCATAACTGCCAGTACAGTACACAGTAAAAATGAAACAATGATCCTCCAGGACCATGATGCTACATGAAACAACACAAAACTACATTAGACTTCAGGCCTACATGGGACTACATAAAGTGCACAAGACAGTACAATAATTAATAAACAAGGCAATAGGCACAGTGAAGGACAAATTACAATGTAATAATAAATGATGTAAATATAAAAGTAAAATGTAAATAATATTTTAGCAGGAATTGAAGAAATGAGCAAAAATTGCAAAGGGAGTGGAGTGGTGTTCAGTTGTGTGTGTGTGTGTGTGTGTGTGTGTGTGTGTGTGTGTGTGAGAGACTAGACTCTGGGAATTGAGGAGTCTAATGGCTCGGGGAAGAAACTGTTACACAGTTAATTAGACTGCTGTGCATAATTATATCATATCCAGTACCATATGTAACCAAGTTCTTTATTCTGTACCCAACTGACTTAGACATTGGAATTTTCTGATGATTTAGTGAGAGGATTGGAATAATGTATACAGCTAACATTAAATTCATATTTTGTGCAGGCTTAATGTACCTTTAAATGGTTTTTAGACACTAAAGTGGAAGTATAATTTTGAGAAACATCATTTTATATGATTAGTTTACTGTATTTGTGTAATAGCAAGAGAATATGTGCAACAGAAAAGGTTTATTTCAAGTGCAGAAAATCTTGCCCAAACTTTATTCAAGC
Organism: Mobula birostris; assembly: GCF_030028105.1. Classification (NCBI taxonomy): domain Eukaryota; kingdom Metazoa; phylum Chordata; class Chondrichthyes; order Myliobatiformes; family Myliobatidae; genus Mobula; species Mobula birostris. The sequence continues at coordinate 22,496,544 of NC_092370.1, read as the reverse complement.
ATGAAGGATGAAATCTGTACTTGTTACTTGTACTTTGTTTTGCTGAAGGAAATGATACCTAGAAAAAGAAATTTAGTATTTATAATACCATAAGGTTATAGGACATAGGAGCAGAATTATACCATTCAGTTCATCAAGTCTGTTCTGCCATTCCATCATGGTTGATTCCAGTTATCACTCAACTCCATTAATAACTCCAATCTAGCTTGAAATTATTTGCTACAACCTGATCATGATTTTGGGTTAGCCTCCAAATCTATTTTTTGCCATTCAATCACATCCTCACAAATTGTTTCTTGGCTTATTTTAGCCACATTTTATATCCCAATTTATAACTCTCTCTCTCTTCGCATCAAACTTATAGATAATAAAAAAGCCAAGGTCATTCAGGGTTCAAAGTACATTTATTATTAAAGCCCGTATATGTCACATATACTACCTTGAGTTTCGTTTTATTGTGGGCATTCACAGTAGAACAAAAAAGTTCAAGATTCAAGATTGTTTGTTGTGATTCTTCAACACAGGATTGTAAATGAGAATGATATGATTGTCATGGTGGATCCAATGGCATATAAAAAACAACAATCATAATGAACATAATAAAAACACAATAAATGCATAACATTGGTTATATACATAGAATATAATACATTAAACACAATAGATCAATGAAAATCTACACACAAAGACTGACAAACATCCAATGAGCAAACGAAGACAGTGTGTAAATAATAAATAAATAGCTGAGAACATGAGTTGTAGAGTCCTTGAAAGTCAGTCTATGCTGTGGTAAGTAAAGTCACCCACGCTGGTTTAGAAGCCTGACAGTTGAAGGGTAATAACTTCCCTGAACCTGGTGCTGGGAGAACTACAGCCCATGTACCTCCTCGCCAATGCCAGCGGTGAGAAGTGAGCCTGGCCTGGATGATAGGGTCCTTAATGATACATGTTGTGGTGGAGGATAATTGCGAATGCCATATTATATGCTGCTTATCAGCCAATGGTCTCCTTTTCACAATTCTCAGCCTCCTGCTCCGGTTCATGAGGTTACTTCCAACTTAGTATTTATTGAGGTCATTCAGTATATGTGACGGGTTGCAAATGAACCTCAGGTGGGCAGGTTTGTTAGACTTGATGGGAAAGGTTTAAACTAATTTGGCAAGGGGTGCCAACAGGAGTGAAGGGACTCAGGATAGGACAGATGATAAAAAAGCAGAGATAACTTGCAGTCAAACTATCATGAAGGGCAGGCAGATGTTAGGACAAAATTGCAACCAGCAGCGTGAATATCACTCTATTAGGGATGCAGAATCATAAAGGGTAGCAAATATAGTACTCAAAGTGTTACATATCAATGCACGGAGTACAAGAAATAAAGTGGATAATCTTGTTGCACTATTACAGATTGTCAGGTATGATGTTGTGGTCATCACTGAATTGTGGCTGAAGGTTGGTTGTAGTCAGAAGCTGAACGTCCAAGGATATGCGTTGTGTCAGAGGGATAAGAAGATACACAGAGTAGGTAGCATCCTGGCAAAGAATGGCATCAAATCAGTAGAAAGATGTGATATAGGATCGGAAGATGTAGAATCTGTGTAGGTTGTGCAAGGTAAAGGGACCCTGATGGCAGTTATATACAGACTGCCCAACAGTAGCTGGGATGTGGACTACAGCTTATAATGGAAAATAAAAAAGGCATGTCAAAAAGGCAATGTCATGATAGTCATGGGAGATTTCAATATGCAGTTCGATTGGGAAAATCAGGTTGGTAAAGGATCTCAAGAGAGAGAGTCTTCTGAATGCCTGTGAGGTTTCTTTTTGGAGGAGTTTGTAGTTGAGCCTACTAGGGATCAGCTATACTGGAATGGGTGTTATACAAGGAACCAGAGGTGATTAGGGAGCTTAAATTAAAAGAACCCTTAAGTGCCCCCACACTTCTGGCATCAATATTGCATGCCCACAACTCACTAACTACAACCTTATGTCTTTGGACTGTGGGAGGAAACCGGAGCACCCTGAGGAAACCCACGTGGTCATGGGGAGAACGTGCAAACTCGTTACAGACAGCACCGGGAATTGAACCACTGTGCAACTGTGTTGCCTTACATTTGATGATAAACGGAGACTGAAGCTGATAGCTCTGAAATAGAGAATGTGAGAGAGACAAAGATGAATTTATACAAAGTTACAAGGATAAGTCAAGTTTATTGTCATTTGACTATACACTTGATATACATGTATACCATCAAATAAGACAGTATTTTTCCAAATCAGAGTGTAGAGCGCTGCAGTGTATAGAACATGCATAACACATAATAACTTATGAAAGTATGGATGGAATCTACAGATGGATTACATATAAATAAACTAACTAAGGTGCATAAATTAAATATTGTATCGTGCAGACCAGATTAACCAGTGGCACTTTCAATATGATGCAGCAGGGAGTTCAGAAGCTTAAAGTGCTGAGGGGAGAAATTGTTTTCCATCCTGACCGTTCTTGCTTTTATGCTTTGGAATCTCCTGCCTGATGGTAGAAAGTCAAAGAGGATGCTAGATGGATGGGTGGGATCCTTAATAATAGTAGGGGCCTTGCGTATGCAGTACTCCTGATAAACGCCCCTGATTGATAGTAGGGAGCCCCTATTATCCTCTTAGCCATTCTCACAGTCTTTTGTTAGGGACTTCTGGTCTGATGCTCGGCTACCCCCATACCAGATGGAGATGTGTGTTGTCAGGACACTCTCAGTGGTGCTTCTATTAAATTCGGTTAAGATGGCAGATACACAGATCCACAAGGAAGTTTGTATCTAAGAAAATCCCAAAAGTTTGAATTCAGGAATCTCAATGATTGCTTGACAATTTATAAACAGCAGTAGAAACACTCTAGTTCTGATAAATTCTATTTGGATTTAGGAATCCATATTGCTACTGTTTCACCATCTAGGGCCCCCAGTTTGTTGAAGTTCTATTTGTGTTTACCAGTGCTATTGAAAACTGAGCATTAAATTAAATTTATACATCTCTAAAATATCTTGAGATGAATCATCAGCTTTAAAAATTGCAAATAAAAAAACAGAATACATTTTTTGAGAAACCTACTTAAGACCATTCACTGGACAGTCTTAAAGTTTTCTTTTTGGAGTACCTGCAAAAATCTCTGAATACAATGTCCCACGAAGAGAGTAAGGTGGTTGTGTTTATTATTTATAATGCTAGGCTGTCATTCTGCAGATATATTTGTATTCATTGCACTTACATGAGTTCCTTGAATTCATGGATCTACTGTAATAAATATTGTTAGAGATTACTTCCTGGCTGTCTATTTCACTACTAATAGTCCTGAACCATTTTATACATCAGTGTTTATGGTCAGTAACCCAAATATTAAAATTATATTCATTGTGCTTATGCCTGTGACCAAATCAGAGTTAACAAAAATCTAACTAACAATGGGTGTACATATTTAAGATTCTAAGTCATTGTCATTTATTCTAATCATGATTTCCTTCCTTCAAATACTGCTGCTGCTGCTAAATCATAAGCTTCCTTACTTTGAAATATTTTTAATGATTAAAAAGAGAAATAAACAGGAACAGCACCAGTAGCATGGTAAGAATGCATTATAATTGTGCACAAATAATATTGTTTCCATGGAATTATATCCAGTTCTTTACCATTTTATAATAAGTCAGCGGTGAATTTCACACATGATGTCACTCCCTTCTAAATCTGTCTTTGCTAGTTTACTTCCTACTTGGTAAAGGAGAAGAATTAGGCTATTTATCCTATCGGGGCTGTTCCACCATTTCTTCATGGCTGATCCAATCTCCCTCGATAAGAACATAGGATTGAAAGAGTACAGAGAAAATTTACAAGGATGTTGCCGGGACTGGAAGACCTGAGTTACAAGGAAAGATTGAAAAGGTTAGGACTTTATTCCTTAGAATGTAGAAGATTGAAGAGAGATTTTATAGAAGTATATACAATTATGAGGAGTATAGATGGATAAATGCAAGCAGGCGTTTCCCCCGAGGTTGGGTGGGACTACAACTAGACGTAATGGGTTAAATTTTAAAGGTGAAAAGTTTAGTGGGAACGCGAGGTGAAATTTCTTCACTCAGTGTTGCAACAAATGAGGCAAACCCAAGCGCAGGACACAGGCACGGAGATTTAATTAGGATGCTGACGCGAGCATGAGCGTTGAATGGCAAACAGGAGGGACAGCAGGAAGGCAGAAGACAGGCAGAATTTATCTTGACAGGGAGAGATTGGGTTTCACAGGTAAACCTCGGAACTGGAGTAGAACTTAGAAAACTGATCTTGACACGGAGAGACTGAGTTTCACAGATAAATCTCGGAACTGAAGCAAAACTTAGGACACACAATCCTAAGCGACCGGGAAGCATTAATTACCACACTGGTAAAACCAACAATCTGGCAACTAGTGGGTGCAAACCCGGGTTTCTTAGGCTGCAGGTCTTGATGAAAACCAGGTGTGTCGTCATCAAAGGGAATTAGGAGAAAATGGGGAATTAATGGTCAGGAGTGTGACAGTACTCCCATCTCCCTCAACAGGAGTTTCCAGGCGAACCACCAGGCCTGTCTTGATGGAATCGATGAAAATCACAGATGAGGGAAGGGTCCAGGATGAAGGAGCAGGGAATCCAGGTGCGTTCCTCAGGACTGGATCCCTCCCAATGGACCAGGTACTGGAGACCCCTGCCTCGGTGGCACACATCCAGTATTCACCGGACGGTGTATGCTGGGTGGTCATCAATGATCCGGGCAGGTGGAGGAGGTTCAGCAGATGGGCACAAGAGGCTAACAGACATAGGTTTCAATTGGGAGACGTGGAACGTGGGATGAATGTGCATGGATCTGGGCAGTTTGAGTCTGACTACTGAGGGGTTGATGATGCTCTCAATCTCGAATGGCCCAAGGTATGAGGGGCGAGTTTCGTGGATTCATTCTTGAGGGGGATGTCTTTAGAAGACAGCCAGACCTTCTGACCAGGCCGATAGTTGGGCGCAGGAATTCGGCGGCGATCGGCAATCCTCTGATTGCGGTGAGCTGAGTGGAGCAGGGCCGCGCGTGCATCCTTCCAGACCTTGCGGCACTGGCGGAGGTGGGCCTGAACTGAAGGCACAGCAATGTCATCTTCATGTGCAGAGAACAGAGGGGGTTGGTAACCGAGGGAGCATTTGAAGGGAGACATTCCGGTGGCGGTGTTGACCAGGGAGTTGTGGGCATACTCTACTCAAGTGAAATGGGTGCTCCAGGATGACGAGTTGTTGGTGGCTATGCAGCGCAGTGCTGCTTCTAGATCCTGATTTGCTCGTTCTGTTTGACTATTAGTCTGTGGATGGAAGCCAGAAGCCAGAAGACAGGCTTACTGAGGCTCCAAGCGCTTGACAAAAGGATCTCCAGACACAAGATGAATTGGGGGCATCGATCAGAAATGATGTCAGAGGGAATTCCATGAAGGCGGAAGACGTGATGTACAAAGAGGTCAGCTGTTTCATGGGCTGTAGGGAGTTTGGGAAGGGCTATGAAGTGCACGGCTTTGGAGAAGCGGTCCACCACAGTGAGTACAGCCATGTTACCACGTGAAGGGGGTAATCCAGTAACAAAATCCAGAGCAATGTGAGACCAAGGGTGGCCAGGGACGGGTAGGGACGAAGCAACCCAGCGGGTGGTCGTTGGGAGGCTTTTCCGCGGGCACAAACAGAACAGGCAGAGACGAAGGAATGAGTGTCAGCATCCATGGAGGGTCACCAGAAATGTCTCTTCAGAAGGGACAGAGTTCACTCGATTCCAGGATAGCAGGCAAACGAAGTATGCCCCCACTGCAGGACCTGAGACTGAACAGAGTCAGGCACAAAGAGGCAATTGGGGGGTACATCGCCTGGGTCAGGTTGAGTCCGTTGGGCCTCTTTGACTATGGATTCGATCTCCAGGTGAGGGCAGCCACCACACAGGATGGTGGAAGGATGGTCTCGGGGTTGGGAAGGCCCTCCTCGGAGATGTATTGACAAGAGAGAGCATCGGGCTTCCCGTTCTTGGAACCAGGACGATAGGTGAGTGTGAATCTGAAACGGCCAAAAAATAATGCCCAATGGGCTTAGCGGGAATTAAGGTGTTTAGCAGTTTGGATGTATGCCAGGTTCTTATGGTCCATCCAGACGATGAATGGATGTTCAGCTCCCTCCAGCCAGTGCCTCCACTCTTCCAAAGCTAGTTTGATGGCCAGTAACTCCCATATCCCAACGTCGTAGTTCCGTTTGGCGGGGGATAGACGGCGAGAGAAGAAGGGGTAGAGATGGAGCTTTTGGTCTGGGACGGAGCGTTGGGAGAGGACCGCTCCCACCCCAGAGTCAGAGGCGTCAACTTCCATAATGAATTAACGAGAGGGGTCAGGTTGGGCCAGGATGGGAGCAGAGGTGAAACGCCTCTTCAGCTCTGCGAAGGCTGAGTCCGCTTCAAGGTCCCAGTGAAAAGGGGTCGCAGGAGAGGTGAGTCGAGTAAGGGGCTCTGCCACCCAGCTGTAATCCCTGATGAAGTGACGGTAGTAGTTTGCAAACCCCAGAAATAGCTGGAGTTGTTTGAGTATCGTGGGTTTTGGCCACTCCGCCACCTCCCGGATCTTTTTGGGATCTGCCCTCACCTGCCCGCTCTCAATGATGTAACCCAGGAAGCTGACAGAAGGGACATGGAACTCGCACTTCTCTGCCTTAACGAATAGCTTTTTCTCCAAAAGCCTCTGAAGAACCTGACAGACATGGTGGCTGTGTTCCTGAAGACTGCGGGAGAAGATTAGGATGTCGTCCAAATAAACGAAAACAAAATGGTTAATAAAGTCCCTAAGGACATCGTTTACCAGGGCTTGGAAGATGGCGGGGGCATTGGTGAGACCGAATGGCATGACCAGATATTCAAAATGACCAAGAGGGGTGTTAAAAGCTGTTTTCCACTCATCTCCCTCCCTTATCCTGACCAGGTGATAGGCACTCCACAGATCCAACTTAGAGAAAATTGTGGCTCCATGAAGGGGCTCGAAAGCAGAGTTAATAAGGGGCAGGGGATACTTATTCTTTATGGTGATGCTGTTCAGGCCATGGTAGTCAATGCAGGGGTGCAGTGAGTCATCTTTCTTCCCCACAAAGAAGAAACCTGTGCCTACAGGGGAAGGTGAGGGTCGGATAATGCCAGCCGCCAGAGAGTCATTCAGGTAAGCCTCCATTGCTTCCCTTTCTGGTCGAGACAGGTTGTACAGCGGACTGGTGGGTAGAGGGGCTCTGGGGAGAAGGTCAATTGCGCAATTGTAAGGGCGGTGTGGAGGCAGCGAAAGAGCCCGTTGTTTGCTAAACACTTCTTCCAGATCTTGATACTCTGCTGGAACCTTGGATAAGTCAGGGGATTCAGAGGCAGACAAGGTCACGGTGACTTCCACTGGGGAAAGGGCTGATTGTAGACAAGTGGGTTTGCAGAACAAACTCCAGCTGACTATCCTCCAGTGGACCAGTCAATATGGGGGTTATCATGGCTTAACCAGGGGTACCCAAGAACTATAGGAGCTTGAGGAGAGGAAATTAAATTGAATCACACCTGTTCCCGATGGTTCCTGGAGAGAAAGAGAGACAAGGATGGTGTGTAGTGTGTGACTCGGGCCAACAGTCCAGTGCCTGGGCTTCCAGGGGGGCACTCAACGGCTCACGAGGAATTCCAGCCCGGAAAAATAAGTCTTCATCCAAAAGGTTTCCCTCAGCACCGGAGTCCACTAGTGCTGACAGAGGCAGGGACCATGGGTTGTAACGCAAACTAGCTTGAAGCTGCATCCGGAGTCGGGGTACGGAAGGGAATATTGTCCGGCTCACCAGGGTCCCCCTTTCACCTGGTGAGCCTTCCCTTTTGGCCGACGGGGACGGGTGGCACGCAAGTGGCCGGACTGGCTGCAATATAGACACTCACCCGCTTTCAGTCTCCAGAGTCGTTCAATGGGAGAAAGGCGGTTCAGTCCCAGCTGCGTGGGTTCCTCTCCCGGGGCCGTGGAAACGGCTGGACTGGGAGCCACTCAGGGTGCAGAAGGAGGAGAGAGGCTTGTTCTGGCAGGAGGCGGTAATGAGTGCCGTGGAGTGGCCAAAGGTGGTGGACGACCAGTTCTGTCTCTATGGCATTCTCAGAGGCGACTGTCCAACCTGGTGACTATGGAGGTCAGGGAATCCAGGCTGTCGGTGTCGTCTCTTGCCGCCAACTCGTCTTTTACCATGCCGCTGAGACCATTCCGAAATACCCCTTGGAGTGACTCGTCGTTCCATCCCGAGTCGGCCGCTAACATCCGGAACTCCACGGAATAATCGGCAACACCGCGTGAGCCCTGACGGAGAGTGTGTAGATGCTTGGCGGCGTATTTACCACAGACGGTGTGGTCAAAGATCATTCTCATTTCCTCGATAAAGATGACGAAAGAGGAGCAGATATCCGGTTGGTTATCCCAAACAGCTGTGGCTCACGCTAAGGCACTTCCCCGCAACAACCCCATGATGTAAGCAATCTTTGACTTATACGTGGAGTACATGGACGACTGCTGTTCGAACACCAAGGAGCACTGAAGAAGGAAGGCCGGCACTTCCCCAAATCCCCAGCGTAGTGTTCTGGTTCAGGTACGTGAGGGTCTCTTGGCAGGGGTGTTGCTGGCACGTAGGGAGTTGCCACTACAGGCTGTCAGGTCTAGTTAGACAGGGTTCCAGGAGTGGATGGGGTAAAATGGGACACAGGCATGGAAATTTATTTAGGATGCTGATATGGACGTGAGCATTGAACAGCAAACAGGAGGGAGAGCAGGAAGGCAGGAGACAGGCAGAATTTATCTTGACACGGAGAGACTGGGTTTCACAGGTAAATCTTGGTACTGAAGCAAAATTTAGGACACACAATCCTAAGTAGCCGGGAAGCCTTAATTACCACACTGGCAAAATCAACAATCTTGCAACTAGTGGGTGCAGAGCCAGGCTTCTTATGCTGCAGGTCTTGATGAAAACCAGGTGTGCAGTCATCAAAGGCAATTAGGAGAAAATGGGGAATTAACGGTCGGAACCATGGCACAATCAAGGGGAATTAGGAGAAAATGAGGAATTAGTGGTCGGGACTGTGACACTCAGAGGGTCATGAATGTGTGGAATGAGCTGCCAGCACAACTAGTGCATGTGACCTCAATTTCAATGCTTAAAAGAAGTTTGGATAGGTACTTGGATGGGAGGGGAATGGAGGGCCATGGTCCTGGTGCAGGTTGGTGGGAGCTGGCAGTTTAAATGGTTCAGCATGGACTAGATGGGCCAAAGGGCCTGTTTCTGTGCTGTTCTTTTCTGTGACTCTATGACTCGTAGAGCCTGTGTTCCTGTGTCCCGCGCTTGGGTTCGCCTCATTCATTGCAACAGAACGATCTGGCCACTATGGACCCAGTGGACACGAATACCTTTCAACAAGACAGTGGCCTTTCAGAAACAGTAATCTTGGATATTTTCAAGGAATTCATTGTTTTAAGAATATTTTGTTTCAACCACATAAGGTATCAGCAAACAAGAGAAAATCTGCAGATGCTGGAAATCCAAGCAACATATGGAAAGAGTACAGTCAACATTTCGGGCTGAGACCCTTCAGCAGGACTGTAAAGGGTCTCAGCCTAAAACATCGACTATATTCTTTTCCATAGATGCTGCCTGACTTTCTGAGTTCCTCCAGCACTTTGTGTTATATGTAAGGTTTCAGCAGTTATATTTCTTGCACTGTTAGAATATATTCTAGCAGGTCTGAACTTAAATCCATTCACTGGACAGTCTAAAAGTTTTTTCGTATTTGAGGAAGTTCTCTGTATTTGAAGAAATGCACACAGTATCATTTATCCTCTGGGAATTGTTGGTCAAAAAGTTTACCAATAATAATAGGAGGAAGGTGATACAGTCCTCCCAGGAGGCCGATGGAATTTACAAGGGTAGATGCTACAAAAGGAATATCTTCTTTGTTCATGCAGGCACACGAAACAAGGTTGTCAGAATGGTTTCCACAAGGTAACATGTGTTCTCTCTGAATGCCTCCCTCTGCAGTTGGATCCTTCATTTCCTCATTGGGAGAATGCAGACAGTGGAGATCAGAAATAGCAATCCCTTACTCACTGTGCTTAGCCCACTGCTCTTCTCTTTCTACCCTCATGACTCTGTGGCTAGGCACAGCTCAAACATCATTTATAAACTTGCCAATGACACTGCTGTTGTGGCAGAATCTCATAAGGCGAAGAGGAGGCATGCAGGAGCACGGTAAATCAGCTGATTGAGTGATGTTGCAACAACAACCTTACACTCAGTATCGGCAAGAACAAGGAATTGATTGTAGACTTCTGGAAGGGCAAATGGAGGGAACACAAAACGATTCTTATTGATGGGTCAGCAGTGGAAAGACTGAGCAGTTTCAAGATACAGGGTGACCTCAATTTCAGATGATCTATCCTGTGCCCAAGCCATTGATGCAATCAAAAAGAAGACACAACAGTGGCTAGACTTCATTAGAAGTCTGAAGAGATTTCCTGTGTCACCAAACACTTGAGGACATTTCTACAATAGAGAGCATTCTGACTGTCTATATCACTGGCCAGTATAGAGACTCCAATGCATAGGATCGAATGAGGCTGCAGAGGTTTGTAAACTTAGCCAGCTCCATTATGAACACTAGTAGACACTCCCAGCCCACCCCACTCTCAAGGACATCTTCAATAGGCAATGACTCAAGATGGCAGCATCCATCATCACCACCAAGGTCATGCCCTCTTCTCATCACTATCCTCAGTGAGCTTGAAGATCCACACTCAAGGAATAGCATCTTCACCTCCATAATCAGATTTCTGAATGGCCCATGCATCCATGAATAGTTCCCCATTATTCTTCTTTTTCACTATTTACTTATTTGTAATTTGAAGTAATTTTTGCATGACTTGCCCAGTAGTGCTGCCGCAAGACAACAAATTTCATGACATATGTCAGCGATAATAACCCTGATTCTGATTCTGATCGTTGTATATGTGAAACCAGTAAAATACATGGTCTAGCAATTTCTAGGTTATTGTGCTTGTGAAGGTTGAAAGCTGAGAAAGTGATGTTTACTGTGGCAGGCCACAACATGTGCCACAGAGATTCCACTGTCCATTGTATATCCAACTGGATTTAAAATTCCTTTGAAATGACAGGAAAAGAGCAACGAGCAGCAGCTTTACAGGGTGCTAAGGTGGGATTTCAACACTCTGTGTCCTTTTTTCTGTGTCAAGGTTTAGAAAAACATCACTTTGTAAACTCTTCCACAGAGCAGCAGCCTAAAACTAGACTGACCTCAGAAAGGAATGAAAATGGTTTCAGGTAAATGAATTTTTATGTGGTTTGAACCTGCCTATGCATAATCTTTGGAAATGAAAGCATTGAAACTGTTGCATAAAAAAGGAAAAGAAATTGTGTAAGCTCCTCAGACAGTTGATGGTGTGAAGTGAAGGACATGTATGCCTTAAAATATTGTACCAGAGATGCACTTATAAGTGGAAATTATGAAGCTTACCATTTATTATTTCTATTTATACATGACTTTATACTATTGTGCGACTTAACACATTCCTCAGCAGGTTTAGATGAGGAACTAATGATGTTCTCACTCCTGCCTCTGGAGGGATGAGCTTCTGTGCTTTGCTCGAGATTTGTTGCTTGGCCTTTTGGCATCTGGCTGGAATTCATTTCAATTTTCAACTTGCTCTGTTTGCATTTTGCTGATCTTTTGAGATTGCAAATGCATTTTTAGCAGGCTGTTGGATTCCCAAGTATTTTTGAATGGTGCTTAACTTTCAAATGAGGAAGGTCTATTCCGAGGCTCATCCCTATGGTTTGAATCACAATTGCATCGTCTCCTTTGACTTGAGCAAGTTCCATTTTCTGTGAACAGGCTTCCTTCTGTTGCCAAGTTACTCGCACAGAAAAGTCGCTCATTTACATGCAGAAGCTATTTTAAATCGCTCTTACCAAAATGTTATCCAAGTGGTCAGTTATACATAGCAATCCAAAATGCCTTTCTCTGACTGTGACCTGAAGAAGCCTGACGTGAACATGCTCAGTTTTTAAAACATGATATCTTCCACTGATATGTAATAGCTGCAGTAAAAATATCAAGACCTTTAAGTGAAGCAAAATCAAAGAAAAATATATTGGATGAATTGGTTTATTATTATCACAAGTAATTTATTTTTATCAATGAGTTTATTATACCTCATCTTGAATGCCTGAAAACTGAACCTTCTTGAACAACCTCCCACAGGGGACCTTGCCAAGTGCCTTGCTGAAGTCCATGCAGACAACATCCACTGCCTTGCCTTCATCCACTTTCCTGGTAACCTCCTTGAAAAGCTCTAGATGATTAATTAGACATGACCTACCACACACAAAGCAATTCTGACTATCTCCAATCCATCACTGAGGTTGTGTGAGACTAAGCTAGAGTTCATAGGTAAGGGCGAGAGGTGAAATGTTTAAGGGGAACTTGAGGGGAAACTTTTTCACTCAGAGACTGGTGAGAGTGTGGAATGAGCAACTAGCATAAGTGGAGGATGTGATTTTGATTTCACTATTCAAGAGAAGTTTGGATAGGTACACAGGTGGGAAGGGTATGGAGGGCTTTGGTCTGGTTGCTGGTTAATGGATCTAGGCAGTTTAATTGGTTTGGCATGGTCTGGATGGGCCAAAGGGCCTGTTTCTATGGTGTAATTTTCTATGACTATGTAAAGTGAAAAATGTTGCTCTTCATGCAGATCACTTCATTACATCAGTGTATAGAGGTAGTACAAGGGAAAACAATAACATAATGTAGAATAATTTTTAAGCATCCGTTAGTGTCATGAGACCATGGATTTGTGCCTTGGAAGGTTTCCAGGGCGCAGGCCTGGGCAAGGTTGTATGGAAGACCAACAGTTGCCCATGCTACAATTCTCCCCTCTCCACACCACCGATGTTGTCCAAGGGGAAGGGCATTAAGACCCATACAGCTTGGCACCGGCGTCGTCGCGGAGCAATGTGTGGTTAAGTGCCTTGCTCAAGGACACAACACACTGCCTCAGCCAAGGCTCAAACTAGCGACCTGCAGATCGCTAGACGAACGCCTTAACCATTTGGCCAATGTAGAATAACGTGTTACAGTTACAGACAAAGTGCAGTGCAGGGAGGCAATAAGGTGTAAAGCATTACTAAGTTAGATTGTAAGTTCAAGAATGCATATTAGTGTTCTAAGGGATAATAAGTATTATAATAGCAGGATAGTAGCTGTCATTTAGCCTAGTGGTATGTCCTTTCAGGTTTTTGTATCTTCTTCACAATGGGAGGTAAGGAAAAAGGATTTGCCTGAGATGGCTGGGCTGTTTGATCATGTTGACTACGTTATTGAGGCAGTGAGAAGTGTTAGCAAAGTCTAAGAAGAGGAGGTTGGCTTCTGTGAAAAAGACATAAGACCACAAGACATAAGAGCAGAATAAGGCCATTCAACCCATCCAGTCTGCTCCACCATTCCTCCCCATGGTTGATTTTTTTTTATCCCACTCAACCCCATTTTCCTCCCTTCTATACATAACATTTGATGCCTTGATTAATCAAGAGCCTATCAACCTACACCAAATTTACTCAATGAATTGACCTGCACAACCATCAATGGCAATGAATTCCACAAATTTACCTCCTCTAGCTAAAGAAGTTCCTCCTCAATGCACTGATTTAATGAAGTGGCCCAGTTCTGTCCTTAATCTTGCCAAGTACTCGCTTTTGATCACCTATATATAACCATATAACCATATAATAATTACAGCACATAAACAGGCCATCTCGGCCCTTCTAGTCCGTGCCAAACTCTTACTCTCACCTAGTTCCACTGACCTGCACTCAGCACACAACCCTCCATTCCTTTCCTGTCCATATACCTATCCAATTTTTCTATAAATGATAATATTGAACCTGCCTTTACCACTTCTCCTGGAAGCTCCTTCCACACAGCCACCACTCTGACTAAGGAAGTTCCCCCTAAACTTTTGCCCTTCAACTCTCAACTCATGTCTTCTTGTTTGAATCTCCCCCACTCTCAATGGAAAAAGCCTATCCACGTCAACTCTATCTATCCCCCTCATAATTTTAAATCCCTCTATCAAGTCGTCCCTCAACCTTCTACGCTCCAAAGAATAAAGACCCAACTTGTTCAACCTTTCTCTGTAACTTAGGTGATGAAACCCAGGTAACATTCTAGTAAATCATCTCTGTACTCTCTCTATTTTGTTGATATCTGTTAGTCCCTCACTAGGACTGCTTGTCCAGGAGTGAAGTTTGAACCTCCTCCTTTGAAGAGTTCTCAATTTGTTTCAGCTGTTTTCCCTACATGTTCCTTCTAAGATTTAGTTTGAGGAGATCCAAGTGGGAATGCAAGGAATGACCCCGGAACAACATAGCTAGCGAGTTATTGGTTGTGGAGGGTGCTGTATTGCGATATGCAATGAGGAAATTGGTGAGCTTCTGATTCAGTGTCAGCGCAGTGTGTTCTTTCTTGAGAATCTGGATAAAACTTTCTGTCAAGTCATTTGTAGCTGGGTGGTACAGTGCAGATGTAATATGTCCAGACTAGACATGCCCAGGCATCATCTCTGAAGAAGATGGCACATTTTGTCATCGAAATGTTGGTTATAATTCATACCTGTACCTGGCTGGAAGCCCGAGAAGAGTTTATTCGTCTTATTCCATTCATTTTCATGAATGACTAAAACCGTTCAACAACAAACTGCAGTCCATTATCAGTAAGCAAGTATCCTAACAACATTGGGTGAAGCTGTAGAGGAGGCTATTGGGAACATATCTGGCCAATTTTTAGCTGCATCCACTACTACCAGGAAATTTATGCCTATGAATGGTCCAGCAAACTTATCTGAATCCTCTGTCAGGCCAATGCAGGCCATTCCCAGGGATGGAGAGGCACTGCTCTTGGCATCTTCTGGATGTGTTGGCATCCCAAACAGTGCATGGCAAGCTGCTTGATCTGCTGACTTATCTCAGGTCACCAGACAAAACTTTGAGCCAATGCTTTCATTTTGACCATGCCTAGATGACCAGCCTGTAGCTCCTCCAACACTTCAGCTCTCAGCTTGAATGGTACAACAGCTGTCAATCTCTACATAATCCCGTCACAAGGCAACCTCCATCAAGGGAAAGTTCATCCCAGTACTGGTAAAGCCGGAGGAACTTGGAATCTTACTGCACGTTTCAGCCATTTTGCAATGTCAAATAGACCTGAGAGACTGTGGGGTCTTTTCTGGTTTTCTCTTTGATCATCTCTGCCATAATAGGGAGACATTCAATTTTCATTAGGGACAACACATCAAGAGGCATGTCCTCTTCTGTATATTTTTCAGGTATTTCCTTTTCCAAGGGTAGATAGGACAATCCATCAGCATTTCCATGATTAGCTGTACTCTTGAAATCAATCTTGTAATTGTGTCTTCCAAGAAACAGAGCCCATCTTTATATTTCTGCTGCTACTGTTAGTGGAACACCCCACCCTTCTGTGGATTGGAAATGTTCAATAGTGGTTGATGATCAGAAATGAGGGTAAACTCTCTCCCATACAAATACTGGTTGAAACATTTTATGCCCCAATATAGAATCAAGGCCTTTATGTCATTCTGTGCAATTTTTTTCTCTGCGGTGGTAAGGGAACATGATGCAAAGGCTATGGGTGTTCACTTCCTTCACTCATAACATAAGAACATACAAAATAGGAGCAGGAGTTGGCCACCTGGCCTGTCGAGCCTGCTCCACCATTCAATAAGATCATGGCTGATCTGATCATGGACTTATCTCCACCTACCTGCCCTTTCCCCATAACCCTTAATTCCCCTACTATGCAAAAATCTATCCAACCTTGTCTTAAATATATTTACTGAGGTAGCCTCCACTGCTTCATTGGGCAGAGAATTCCACAGATTCACCACTCCTGGGAGGGTCAGTTCCTCCTCATCTCCGACCTAAATCTACTCTCCCTAATCTTGAAGCTATGTCCCCTAGTTCTAGTCTCACCTACCAGTGGAAACAACTTACCTGCCTCTACACATGAAATGACTTCACCAACAACGTAAGGTACTTTATACTTTATACATTATTGTCGCCAAACAATTGATACTAGAGCGTACAATCTTCACAGAGATTTTTGATTTTGCTCTTCGAGCTCCCTGGAGTACAAATCGATAGTAAATATTAAAAATTTAAATTATAAATCATAAATAGAAAATAGAAAAGGGAAAGTAAGGTAGTGCAAAAAAACCGAGAGGCAGGTCCGGATATTTGGAGGGTATGGCCCAGATCCGGGTCAGGATCCGTTCAGCAGTCTTATCACAGTTGGAAAGAAGCTGTTCCCAAATCTGGTCGTACGAGTCTTCAAGCTCCTGAGCATTCTCCCGGAGGGAAGAGGGACGAAAAGTGTGTTGGTTGGGTGGGTCGTGTCCTTGATTATCCTGGCAGCACTGCTCAGACTGCGTGCAGTGTAAAGTGAGTCCAATTGCGGGGTAAGGTAAGCTTCACTGGGTGATGTGGATCATGATGTGTGTGTACAGTGTCTGATGTCACTCTTTCCTTTACCTATTTGAAAGCCAGCTCTCGCTGCTTTGTCCATTGTCATTTCTTCCTGATCTGTATTAATGAGTTCAAAGGGCGGAGCACAGAGGCCAGGTTTGACAAGAACCTGTTAAAATGATTGACCAATTCTAATAAAGGACAGTAACTGTGACACATCCTTTATTCTCGGAGTATCTACCACTGTTCAGATTTTCTCAGCACAATTTGGTAATACTTGTGCGTCAATGATGGAACGTAGTATGTGATACTTGGAATTTGTACTCGTTACATTGTGCTTTGAGCCCATAATCTTCTAATATGTTTAATACTGCATTGAGATTTTGGAGATGTTCCTTGTCATCCTTACTGGTAACAATGATAACACTAAGTACCTGGGCAACCTTGCAGCACCTGGTCTCTCTGACAAGAGTGCAGGTGCTGATGCTAAGCCAAAAATAAGCCTATTATGGTAATAAAACTCTTTGAAAGTATGATGAGAAATAGTTTGTACTCTCCAAATGTAGGTAGGCCTCAGCTAAATCCACTTTGCTGAAATATTTTCCTTCAAAAAGTTTTGCAAAGATATTCTGGGCAGAAGGTATTGATCTACATTCAGTACTACATTGATGGTGAACTTAATGTCATCACAGATCCTAACAGACCCACCCTTCTTGGCTACTGGGACTACTGGCGTTGCCCATGGGCTGGACTCAGTCTTGGAAGGAATTTCTTCAGCCTCCATGTGATCTAGCTCACTGGCTACTTTATCATGGATAGTATAAGGAGCTGGACAGGTTTTGCAAAACTTGGGTGTGACATTTTCATTTAACACTATTTACCCTTGAAGTGTTTGAGTATTCCAATATATCCTTGAACACTGTTGTGTCATCATTCAGTACCTTTCTTAATTCTCTTTCTGTTAACTCTATTACAAGGAATGTGTCTTGTAGGTAGTGGATGGATCTCCAATCTAGTTGTACATATTTCAGCCAATCATGACCTCATAATGCTGGCCGCTCCCATTTTAACAAGGTGTGTCTTGTTGATAGTTGTATTTCACTTTTACAAATGTCATTTCCAAAGTAGCTATCTTTTCTCCAGTATAAATTCTCAGTTGTATATCTGCAGGCTTCAGTTCAGTATCTTTGAAATGCCCTTCAAACTTATTTTGTGGAATGACTGAAACAGCTGAACCAGAGTCCAAAGCCATTTTAGTTAATTTGTCATTCCCTTCTGGTGTAAGCCATAAGGTCAGGTCACTCATCTGAGTGCTACTGGTCCCAAGTAACCCAGTACGACCTGTCGCATGGTCGGGTGGTCGGCGGCTAAACCGGCTCCCTCACCAGGCTTGTCTGCTGAGAAGGGTGGCAAGGCACCCTGCAGGACGAAAAACAACCTGTCAAAGGGCGGATGAACCCTCTCGTGGGGTCAACGGCCATCTAGCAAACATGTGCCGTGAAGCGCGGAAAGGGCATCCCTTGCATGGAAGCTTGGTCTGGCCATTCACTGCAACAGAACTTCCCCCAGCCGTTTTGGACTCCACAATGCTGCTGGATCCGGGAGGGGATGTTGAGAGGGTGGGTCTGGACCTGTGCAACCCCCTACTCACCTAAAATCCATCCACGCACACGCTGTTCCTTTCTGAGGAGTGGGGTACCACCCCATCAACTGACTGAAAGGAACCATCATCATCCTATGGGATGGATAGCCAGAGAGAGAGGGAGAGAAGCTGTATTGCTTGACTATTGTTAGCTTTACAATTACAATGTTAAGGCTACCCAGTCTTGTGTCACTCTCATCATTATCAGGTTTTTTTAAAATCAACAGCAAGCATATTAGTACTCTTTTTGAAACTGCTACTTGATTTTTTTATCTTTTTCTCTTTGTGCAGTCCATTTATTTTTGCCTGCCTGACATACTTTTTGTATGTGTCCTACGTTGTTGCATTTTCTGCAAGTTTCACATTTAAGCCTGCATTGGTCTGGTGTATGTCAGCCCCTGCCATAATGGTAATGCAAGTTGTTTGGCAAGGCAGATTTCTGCTTAGTTTACCACTGTCGTTCTTGAATGTAACCCAATTGTGTCTCTCGCTGATGTTTCTATTGATACAGCTATATCAACTGCTCTTTTAACTGCAATAGTTTCAATTGGAAACCATTTTTGAATGACTTCTTGTAAGATTCCACACTCTAACTGATCATTCAATGCAACATTAAGACCATAACTGAACTGACAATGTTCAGACAATCTTAATTCTAACTGATATAAATTCTGCTTCCCTTTTTATTTTGCTTATGAAACCTAAATCATTCTGCAATCAACAATGGTTTCAGTTCTAAATGTACCTGTATTCCTTACATATCAACAGAGATCATTTTGGCTGGTTTGGTTCGAGCAGTTAAACTTCAATGTAAACTGTATGCCTTTAAACTCAAAGCACTCAGCAAAATTGGCACCTGATTCTCATGTGCTATTTAATTTGTTTAAAAATACAGCTCAATTCGCTTAGTATACATAAGCCAGTTATCTGTTGTGCAGTCGAACTCTACATCTTTCTGATGCAGCCATCCATTTTCTCTTTTTTTAAATTTATGATTATCATCTCCCGGTCTCGCTGACTCACTGTCTATGAACCCATGAATTGGTTCATTTTCTTCCTTTTTTTAAACATGACTGTCTTTCCTCTCTCCCTTCCAAAGAGACATCTGCTGCACTGCTTTTTTTTAACTTGAACATTTTGTTGTGCCTTTTTAAACTCAAATGTCTCACTGTTCTTGAACAGGTAGATAATTGTCTTGGGTTCATTTTAAAATTTCCTCATCACCACTATTATGTTTTGTAACTCATAACACCAAACTAACTGAAAGGAAACACAGAGTCGGGAATCTACTTCTGAGTTTCGTTTTTAATTTAAGAGAGGCACACACGTATGACATGGTGGTGTGATGACCCGTAATATAACCCATAATGATTTATTTAAAGAAACAAAAACAGTTAATCAAAGAATATATTTGCAATATTACTCAAATATTACTGAAATATTAAATACACAACACTGCCATCCCAGATTGAGTCCCCTTCCAATCAATTTTAGCGAGTTTCTGTCTTGTGTCTTGGTAATTTCCATTACTCCACTATAATACTAATATATTGAACTTCATCTTCTCACTCTCAAACTGCAGGGTCAGTTCTTTCATATTATGATCCAGGGGTTCCTTTATCTTAAGTTCCCTGATCAAACTTGGTTCACAACACAATGCCCAATCCAGAATTGATCTTTCTATAATGGGCTAAGCCATAAGCTGCTCTGAAAAGCTGCTCTGAAAAGCCATCTTGTAGGTATTCTACAAATTGTCCCTCTCTGGATCCAGCACCAACCTGATTTTTCCAATCTCACTGTATATTGAAATCCCCTATGACCATTGTAGCATTGCCTTTATATCATGCTTTTTCCATCTGCCATTGTAAAATATTTTCCACATCCTGGCTACTGTTTGGAGGCCTGTATATAACTCCCATCAGAGTCGTTTTACCCTTGCAGTTTCTTAACTCTACCTACAAAGTTTCTGAATCTTCCAACCCTATGCCACCTCTTATTAAAGATTTGATTCAAATTTTTACCAACAGAGTCATCCCAGTCTTTCTGCCTGTCCTTTCAATAAAATGTGTATCATTGGACGTCAAGATCCCGACTATGATCTTTCAACCATGACTCAGTGATGCCCACAATATCATACCTGCCAATATCTAACTACATGACAAGATAATCTACTTTATTCTGTACAATGGGGCAGACATATATAACACCTTTAGTCCAGTGTTTGTCACCCTTTTCAATTTTGCCCATATGTTACATTTCAATTCATCCCACTGACTGACTGTAATCTTGCCCTATCATCTGCCTGTCTTTTCTCACAATCTCACGACACAATGCATTGATTTGAATTCCAATTGCCTCATCTTCAGCCCTATCACTCCAGTTTCCATTCCTCTGCCAAATTAGTTTAAACTCTCTCTAACAATTCGAACAAACTTGCCCACAAGGCTACTGGTCCCTCTTGGGTTCAGGTGTAATTCATCCTATTGTAGAGGTCATACCTCCCCTAGAGGAGATCCTAATGATCCAGAAATCGGAAACCTTGTGCCCTACACCACTTCCTCAGCCATTCATTCATCTGCCAAATCATCCTATCCTTGCCCCGACTAGTACGTGGTACTGGGAGTAATCCAGAGATTATTTCCCTGGGGGTCCAGCTCATCATCTTCTTCCCTAACTCACTATACTTTCTATGCAGGACGTCTTCCCCCTTTCTACCAATGTCTTTGGTGGTGAGGTGTGTTCACAACTTTCTGCAGTATTTTTGTGAATAGAGGCGAATGATTTGCCAAACCTAGCCATAACACATCTGCAAAGAATGCTTTCTATGATGCAGTGATAAAAATTGTTGAGGGTCAAAGGGGACATTTCAAATTTCTTTAAGCTCCTTAGGAAATAGAAGGGCTTTAAGTAAAATGTTGGTGCGTTTGATCACAGTAATTACTATGGGATCAACTAAAGGTGTTATTGTCATTTTAAAACATATTTTTATGATCACAAGACCATGCTGAACATTAAGAACTTAAAGTACAGCAGCTCTACACCATCACTGAGTGACTCATTGGTGGAGAAAGAGAAGGAGCTGGATATGATGTGGATTGTGCTGCTGCCTACGTCAGAGTGGTGTCGGAGGAGTCATAGCACAAAATCAGTGTGCAGTCTAACAGCGAGTGATAGTCTTATTTACTTTTCTTCTGAAAGCAAGAACCTGTTGGACATTGTTAATGTGGAATGCTGCAAGTCTGATTTATTGACAGACGATGGGGGAGCTGCGTTGCCTCGGTCGTAGTGAGGACTAAGCTTCAAGACGCGGTGTCACATGCTTACAGCTGCCCAGGAGAGAGGCATCAGAGTCACCTCGCTCTACCGGCGGCAGTTTGGCTTGGTATCCAAGTTGTCCCCCAGTGTTAGCTCAGCAGAAGACAAGCTGTATTGTGTTTGACTGCAGACTCATGCAACATTCATGAACTTGCAGTCTTGGGTGTACATTTTCTTGTATTTTACTCATACCTTATATGCGCTAGGTACATCTTGTGCTGTGGGTGACTGATGGTACTGTGTTTTGTGCCTTGACCCTGGAGTAACGCTGTTTTATTTAGCTGTATTTATGGGTATTGATGTATGGTTGAATGAAAATTAAGCCTTGAACTTGAACTTACTGATGCACTTTTGTGGCAATGGCATCTACATGGTAAGACCAGGACAGGCTATTGGAGGATCCTTTTGCTGGATATTAGGAAGGAAATTTCAAAATTATAGGCCTTGGACACTGAATGCTGCCAATAGTGATCAATACACACAAAACGCTGAAGAAAAGCAACAGATCAGGCAGCATCCAAAGAGGAAGATGAACAGTCTGTGTTTCAATTGTTCCAATGAAAGGCCTGAAATGTCAACTGTTCAACTGTTCCGAATAGTTCAGAGGAAATTGGCCAGACTGGTTCAGGCTGACAGGAAGACAATAGTGACTCAAGTAACCACTCATTACAACAGTGATGTGCAGAAGAGTACTTCTGAATGCACAACACATCAAACCTTGAAATGGATGGGCTACAGCAGCAGAAGACCACACTGTGTTCCTCTCTTGTGCTTAATAAAGTGGCCACTGAGTGTAATTTGTATAGCCAGTTTCAAAGCATAACAGTCATCATACATGCACTGAAAGGAGCCCAGATTGCAGTCAGCAATCCTCAGGCGGGTTCGCTGGCTGATGTGCAAAGACAGACAAGATTAAGAACAGAATGCCAACTAAAATTTCAGTTGGCAATTCTCCCGTACACTTGAGCTGTTGGTAACTGCAAACTCCAGAAAGGTCCATTGCCATGGTAACAGAGAGCAAAACCTTTTGCATAAGTCAGGAGAGAGAATGCCAGAATTTCCTCTTTACCCTTAGAATCGCTAATTGCATTTTGAACCCTTCCTTTTTACGTCCCTACTTAACCAAGCGGAGAGTGAGGGGCAGCACAGTAGTGTAGCACTCAGCATAATGCTTTTACAGCACCCTCCACCCAGGCTGAATTCCCACTGCTGTCTGTAAGGAGTTTAGACAATCTCATCATAACCGCATGTGTTTCCTCCGGGTGCCCAGGTTTCCTCCCACACCCCAAAATCTTCTGTGTTGAAGGTTAATTGATCTCTGGGCTATAACAGAGTGGCATGGGCTCTTTGGACAAGAATGACTTGTTATCATGCTGTATCTCTAAATAATTTCTTAATTAAAATAACGTATTGAGATTCTCTACACACCTTGGATTCCTCTATCTTTCTGCTATTTCACAATATCATGCTGTTTTTCTGACCAAGAGAGTAGGTTATTGTTAGTGCAGGTCAGGTCTGATAACTTATCCACCATATCATTTCGAGGGCAAAGTAGAGAGAGGAGAGTATGAGATATGTATTTTTTTAATAAGGTGGAGCATGTAAGTGTCTTAATTCTATGCTAGAAGATGACAAGAGAAGACTTAGATTTGGTTTTACCTGTATTTCTTCGAGAGTCTGCTTTAGAAAGTAGACCTCCACTTGGTCCTTCTATCAATCCTCAACTGCTCACAATTAATGATAAGTAATCTCCTTTCTCCATCTGAAATAAAATCTCATTTCCTTCCCCATTACTACTAATAGCAATTTTCTCACATCCTTGTCTCCATCCCCAGATATTTGTTCCTCCAGACTGACCATTTCTTAAGTACATGTAAATATGTAATATGTACTTTACATGTGTATCTATAGATGAAGATTAAGTATATACACAGTCTGGCTAAAGCTAGCTGCACAGATCTGTTTTCTTTGTGTCCCTTCTTATTTCTCCATATAATCTGCATTGCTTAGATTCAAAGAGGGGAACTAGAAGGCATGCATACACACACGGACGGACAAGCCCTACACACTCACAAACATCACAAGTTGACACAAATTCCAAAGTGTCATAGAGGATAGAAGCTTAACAAAAGGAAAGAGTATTCACTGTATCTAAACTGGTAAACAGTTTGTGAGTTAATAATGGAATCCTATAACCAATATTTTTTAAACTCAAATCTTCTGAAAGAATAAGATTATCGTAATAGACACAAAATGCTGGAAGAATTCAAAATGTCAGGCAGCATCTAAGGGAAGAAATAAACAGTCAACTTTTCGGGCTGAGGCCTAAAATGCTGACTATTTATTCCTTCCTATAGATGCTGCCTGGCCTGCTGAGTTCCTCCAGCATTTTGTGTGAGTTCCTCTGGATTTCCGGCTTCTGCAGAATCTCTTTTGTGTATCAGATTATGTCCTTGGCAAATACTTTGTTGTGAGAAATAACATTAATTGGATTAAAAAGCAATCACAGGAGAACTTGAGATATGGTGTGGATTTACAGAGTTTGCTGCACTATATAGGCAGGGCAAAGATGAAGTTTCAGTGCAGCTTCAAAATGCTGACTTTGAAATGAAAAAAATCAAAAAACTTAAAATACTCAAAATCTGAAATAAAAACAAAATCCGCGCCAAGAACAGAAGTCAGGTCTGAGGCAGAGGAGTTCTAAGGCACATGCAAATGGTCAGAGGGTGAGGTTGGATCACTCTGGAAACCAGGAGGACAAGCCAGGACAGTGGAGATTTGGTGCCTGTACAACTAGCCTAATTGCGAGGTTGGATCGCTCTGGAACCGAGAGGAGAAGTCAGGACAGAGGAGATTTGGTGCCTGTACTAGTGCGTCTAAGTGCGAGGTTGGATGCTGTGGGTGCTGAGCTGATTTGATGAGCCTGAGAACGGCTTCAGGCCGGGTGGTGAAATCTGGGCAAGCCTCTGGGGCAGTGTGGTCTGGGCCCCAAGCCCTTCACTATAGCTGAGTCCTAGTGCAGTAGTTAGGCAATTTAAACGCCAGCCCAGATCAGAGGTAAGAACCGATTTTGCTGGAGCCTTTCGCTGTTCCATTGCATGACCAATTTAAACGCCGGCCCAGATAGACCGAAAAGACAGGGTATCAGGATCCGAGGCAAGAGCCAATTTTGCTCACACTGCATGATGGTCACTCTCCTCTCCATGGTGCTGAGGCTATGAAGACTGCCCCAGCTGCTGTGCTCCAAGCGTGCTGATATGAGGAACTGATAACTGAGGCTTTGGGCCTACTCCAGCTGCTCCAGAGTTCAGATCAGAAAACTCAGTTTGATTCAGAATGTTTTGTTTGCATGATTTGTGTTTTTGTTTTCCTTTCTCTTGCACATCAGGGTTTTTTTTTTTTTTTCTTTAATTGGGTTCTATCTTGCTTTGTGGCTACCTGTAAACAAACAAATCTCAAGGTTGTATAATTTATACATACTTTGATAATAAATACACTTTGAATCTTTGAAACTTGAGGACCTGAGTTATAGGGAGATGTTGATTAGGTTAGGACTTTACTCCACAGAATGTAGAAGATTGAGGGGGAATTTGATAGAAATATAGAAAATTATGACAGGTATAGATAAGGTAAATGCATACAGGCTTTTTCCACGGAGGTTGGGTGAGCATACGAATAGAGCTCGCGGGTTAAGGCTGAAAGATTAATGTTTTATGGGAACATCAGAGGATCATCAGAGTGTCGAACAAGCTGCCAGCCCAAGTGGTGGATGCAGGGTCGATTTCAACATTTAAGAAACGTTTAGATAGGTACATAGTATGGAAAGCTATGGTCTGGATGCAGGTCAATGGCACAAAGCAGATTAATGGTTCAGCATGGATTAGATGGGCCAAAGGGCCTGTTTCTGTGCTGTAGTGTTCTATGACTCTATGACTGTTATCTGGAAGCACTTAGCATATCAGGCATCTCTGGAAAGAGGAACGGAGATAATGCTTCAGGACAACAAAGTGTTTCAAACTGAGGCATTGAGTCTCAAAGTTCAAAATTCAAAGTTTCATTCTCCACAGGTACTGCCTGATCTGCTCTTTTTCCTAACATTTTCTGTTTATGTTGGTGAAAATAGAAAATTTGGTCTAGGCATTTGGGTTTTTGAGCCCATTTGTGAAGCATATTTAATATTTCAGTAATGTTGTAAATATACTCTTTGATTAACCATTCTTTGTTGATTACACATTCATTACAGGTTATATGCATGAAGTGCGTGAATAGAGTACGTCATTACGCCACCACGTCATATGTGCATGCCTTACTAAAAGTAAAACTAAGAGTACCTAGGTAATTCTGGATTCCCATGCTTTTCTTTAGATTGCTTTTTAGAGTTACAGAAAATTACAGTGGTGACAAGTAATTTTTAAAATGAATCTGAGATGGCCTGTTGAAGAGCATGTTTTTTTTCCATGCAAGGGGAGAGAGACACTTCTGGCACCAACACTCTGTGGCCAAAAGTTATTAATCCTAAGTCTACATCTTTAGAATCAGGAGGAAAGTGGAGCTCCTGGGGGAACTTACTTGGTCATGGGAAGAGCATACAAACTCCTTACACATAGCAGCAGGAATTGAACCCGGAGCGATGATTGCTGTCAGTGTAAAGTGATTGCACTAATCACTATATTACCATGCCACCATTCCTTATTATTTTATAAAAGGGAAGTTTTCAAAGCAAAAACACATAGTATACAGAAGTCAAAACACTAATAGAAATGTAAAGGATGGAGAATTGGGGTTACCTACCAGTTATGCCATGTGTAACAGTGGCAAAAAGCGGAACAATATCTAGCTTAAAGGAGATTTAATTGTCAATGCATTGATTGGTGCATCAGCATGGCAACAGTTTGCTCAATTATGGGCAAGAACAATTATTCAAGTAAACTCAGTCAAGCACCACTAGCAATGAGCATATGAAAGTGTAAACACTTTCAGGTGAACTCTAGGCCAAATTAAATAGTTATTGTGTATAACAATGAATAATTGTTCTCACCTCTGATGAGCAAATATTAACACAATAAAGGGTTGTTCTATATGGATGTTTAGACAACTGATGGCAATGTAGGCATAAAAATTTAAGGACTCTTAGACAGATACTACAGGCTATAATCTCCATACTTAAGACAATACAGGTACAAAAACAAATCTTTGGTAAGCCTCAAACTGTCTCAGATGCATTAAAGAACCAGCTAGAGGAAATAGTGGATAGTTCAGAACAAAGCAGAGTCTTGGTGAAGGCAAGGCAGAGTAATTGGTTAACTCTAGCCAAAGTTGTGTGTAAGGTCGACAAAACTGACAACACTAAAGCAGAGAAATGATGACGAGCTTCCCCCTTTGCCTAGATATTCAGATTTGGAAACAGCCAATAACTAACTATGAACGACAGTACTTTGATGCAAATCTGGCTTATGGTAAGAAATGTTCACCAAATATCCAATAAGGCTCAAAGGACAATACAATAACTGTAAAACGTACTGTTCGTTCGTCATGTGCCGTGTCATGATGTAGGCGATTATCGTCTTTCCATGACCTTAATTGTTCTTGGCAAATTTTTCTACAGAAGTTATTTGCCACTGCCCTCTTCTGCATAGTGTCTTACAAGATGGGAGACCCCAGCCATTATCAATACTCTTCAGAGATTGTCTGCCTGGCATCAGTAGTCGCATAACAAGGACTCGTGATATGCACCAGCTGCTCATAAGGCCATCTACCACCTGCTCCCATGGCTTCATGTGTCCCTGATCAGGGGGCTAAACAGATGCCACACCTTGCCCAAGGATGACCTGCAGGCTATCGTGGGGTGCTACCGCCAAGGATCGAAAGAAGCTACAGAAAGTTGTAAAATTAGTCAGCTCCATCTTGGGTACTAGCCTCTGTAGTATCCAAGACATCTTCAAGGAGCAGTGCCTCAGAAAGGTGGCGTCCATTATTAAGGATACCCATCACCCAGGACATGCCCTCTTCTCACTTTTACCATTAGAAAGGAGGTATAAAAGCCTGAAGGCACACACTCAGTGATTCAGGAACAGCTTCTTTCCCCACCGCCATCTGATTCCTAAATGGACATTGAACCCATGAACACTACCTCACTTTTTTTATATTATTTCTGTTTTTCCATATTTTTAATTTAACTATTTCATATACATATATTTACTAAAATTAATTTACTTATTTATTTTCTTTCTATATTATCATGTATTGCACTGTACTGCTACTGCTAAGTTAGCATTGGTCCCCATCAACCGTGGGATTGAGATTAAGAGCCGAGAGGTAATGTTACAGCTATATAGGACCCTGGTCAGGCCCCACTTGGAGTACTGTGCTCAGTTCTGGTCACCTCACTACAGGAAGGATGTGGAAACTATAGAAAGGGTGCAGAGGAGACTTACAAGGGTGTTGCCTGGATCAGGGAGCATGCCTAATGAGAATAGGTCGAGTGAACTCGGTCTTTTCTCCTCGGAGTGGCGAAGGATGAGAGGTGACCTGATCGAGGTGTATAAGATGATGAGAGCCATTGATCGTGTGGATAGTCAGAGGCTTTTTCCCAGGGCCAAAATGGCTAACACATGCTTGGAAGTAGGTACAGAGCTGATGTCAGGGTTAAGTTTCTTTACACAGAGAGTGGTGAGTACGTGGAATGGGCTGCTGGTGACAGTGGTGGAGGCAGATACAATAGGGTCTTTTAAGAGATGCCTGTATAGCTACATGGGTATGTATGGGTAACCCCAGGTAATTTCTAAGTAAGACATATTCGGCACAGGAAAGAAAGCCGAAGGGCCTGTATTGTGCTGTAGGTTTTCTATGTTTTCTATGTTTTGTATCCAACAAAATTCATGACACATGCTGGTGATAATAAGCCTGATTTGATTCTGACCCTGATTCTGATTATTAGGGGGAGTGTAGGATCACTCAAGGCTAAAGGAGGGATCCTTTGCTTGGAGGTGGAGGACAAGGAGTTCAAGGCCGAGCGTATTGATATGCTAGGGCATTTCAAGGTAAAGGAGGAAGCAGTGTTGGCTCTCTAAAAGAGCATTAAAGTGGACATATCTTCAAGGCCTGATGGGATATAGCCCAGGTTATTGAGAGAGGCAAGAGAAGAGACTGTTGGAGCCTTGACCAATGCCTCTGTTTCCTCTCTAGCCACAGGTGAGGTCCTGGAGACTGGCAAGTAGCTAATGTTGTTCCATTATTCAAGAAGGGAACTATGGATAATCCTGGTAACTATAGACCAGTGAGTCTCATATCAGTGGCCAGGAAGTACCAGAGATAATTCTTAGGGTTAGGATTTATGAGCATTTGGAAAACTAGGGCCTAATTAGGGAAAGACAGCATGGCTTTGTGTAGGGTAAGTTGTGTCTTACTAACTTGAATGAACTTCTTGATGAGATGAAGAAGGTGATTGATGAACGAGGAGCAATGGATTTTGTCTACATGGATTCTAGCAAGATGTTTTACAAGGTTCTTCATGGGAGGCTCATCCAGAGATAAGATGCATGTGATCCATGGTGAATTGTCCATTTGGATTCAAAATTGGCTTACCCATAGAAGACAAAAGGTAGTGGTTAAAGAGTCTTAGTCTATCTGGAGGTCTGAGATCAGTAGTGTTCCACAGGGATCTGCATTGGGACCTTTACTGTTTGTGATGTATATAAGTGACCTGGATGAAAATGTAGATGGGTGATTAGTAAGTTTGCAGATGTGATAAAGATTGGTAGCACTGTGGATAATGAAGAACTGGCAAACAATACAACAGGATATAGTTAAGTTGCAGAAGAATATCATATAGAACTTAAATTGCCAAATGTGAAGTATTGACCCTGGTAGGTCAAATGTAAAGTTACAGTACACAGTTTAGTGCAAGACCTTAACATTGTTGATGAGCAGAGGACCTTGAGGTCCAAGTTATATCCCCATGAAAGTGGCTACACAGCCTGATAGGGTGGTTAAGAAAGCATTTGGCATGCTTGCCTTTATAAGTCAAGTCATTGAGTTCAAAATTCAAGAAGTTATGTTGCAGCTTTATAAAACTCTAGTTAGGTTGCATCTAGGGTGTTGTCACCTCATTATAGGAAGGTTGTTGAGGCTTTGAAGAGGGTGCAGAAGACAGTTACTAGAATGCTAGAATGTGTGTTGGCGCATGGCCAAGTGGTTAAGGTGTCAGTCTAGTGATCCGAAGGTCGCTAGTTCCAGCCTCAGGTGAGGCAGTGTGTTGTGTCCTTGAGCAAGGTACTTAACCACACATTGATCTGCGATGACACTGGTGCCAAACTGTATCAGCCTTATTGCCCTTCCCTTGGACAACATCGGTGGCGTGGAGAGGGGAGACTTGCAGCATGGGCAACTGCTGGGCTTCCATACAACCTTGCCCAGGCCTGCACCCTGGAAACCTTCCAACGCACAAATCCATGGTCTCACGAGACTGGGATGCCTATTAGAGGGTGTGCACTTTAATGAGAACTTGAACAAACTTGAATTGTTTTCCCTGGAGCCGCAGAGGCTGAGAGGAGACTTGATAAAGCTTTATAAGATTTTGAGTGGCATAGATAGTATAGACAGATAGTATTTTTTTCCTGAGGGGTGAAATGTCTAATAGCAGAGGGCATGCATTTAAGGTAAGTTCAAAGGAAATGCGAGGAGCAAGTTTTTTTACACAGATAGTGGTGGGTGCCTAGAACGCATTGCCTGGTGTGAGGGTAGAGCCAAGTAGATTAGGGACTTTTAAGAGACATTAAGATAGGTACATGAATGTGAGGAAAATGGAAGGATATGGACATTGTGTAGGCAGAGGAGATCGATTTGGTTGGGCATTTGATTTTTGTTTTAATATGAGTCGGCAAAACATTGTGGGCCAGTGGGTCAGTTCCTGTGCTGTACTGTTGTATGTTCTACATTGAACGACAAGCAGCCAATGTGCAAAAGAAGACAATCTTTGCAAATACAAATAAATATATAAATAATTACAGTAACAACAACAATAAACAAATAAATAAGGATATGGAGAGAGTGTACAGGAGATTTACAAGGATGTTGTCTGGATTGGAGAGTGTGCCTTATGAGAATAGGTTAAGTGAACTTGGCCTTTTCTCGTTGGAGTGACAGAGGATGGGAGGATGAGAGGCATTGATTCTGTGGATAGCTGGAGGCTTTGTCCAAGGCTGAAATGGCTAACAGGAGGGGCATAGTTTTGAGGTGCTTGGAAGTAGGTACAAGGGGGATGTCAGAGGTAAGTTTTTCATACAGAGATTGGTGGGTGCATGGAATGCACTGCCCGCGATGGTGGTAGAGGCAGTACAATAGTGTCTTTTAAGAGACTCTTGGACGGGTACCTGGAGCTTAGAAAAATAGAGGGCAATGCAGTAGGGAAGTTCTAGGCAGCTTCCAGAGTAGATTACATGGTCGGCACAACATTGTGGGCCGAATAATTACTGAGAACATGAGTGGTAGAGTCCTTGGAATTGAGTACATAGATTCTGGAATTAGTTCTGAGTGGAGGTGAGTGAAGTTATCCACACTGGTTCAGGAGCCTGATGATTGAAGGGTAATAACTGTTCCTGAACCTGGTGATGTGGGGCCTAAAGCTCCTGTACCTCTTTCCTGATGGTAGCAGTGAGCGTGAGCGTGAGCATGGCCTGGATAACGGGGTTCCTTGATGTTCTCTGTTGATAATACTGAAAATGATTAGATTGAAAATGCAAAGATGAACCATTCTCTAACTTGTGAATGAATGTATGATCAAATGTAACAGTGTGAAAGAAAATAGATCTTTCATCATTGTCATATGATAATTTAGAAATCGAAATAAAAATCTGATCATGGTATTGAAGACAGTAAATGATTATCCTGTTACATCAATGACAATTGACAAGGAGGCAAAAAGTATATTGTTCTTATACAAGTATTAGAAACAGCTCCAAAGTGACAAATTACACAAATAAGTACAGAAAATTGAGATGAAGCACAACTGACGATGTGAGCTATCGATGGAGTAATGTCATTCTACTGGTTGTGTTGAGAAGACAATTTTCAGAGGTTCCCATTGAAGGTTTTGATACTGTGAGCATGTAGAGTAGAGCTACTAGGACTTGATGTTTCAATCCCTATGGTAAGTTGGCACTCTCAATGTTGGCAGTGGGTTTGGAGTGGTGACAAGGAGGGAGGGTAGGTACGTCATCGGGCACCCTCCTTCTTTGACGTTTCGTTGATAAGCCCACGGTGTCTCCAGAGGGCTCAACGGTGCTACCTGGCGTCCCAGGTACACCCCCTTCAGTTCCATACCCTCCTGTCTTCATCTTGCTGCCCAGTTGTTGTCTTTCCTTTTAATCCAAATCCAATTGCTGCTTTCTTCTGCTGCATTTGACAAGGACTTGATTGCCTGTTGGAGGGAGTGACCCCTTACGAAGACAATAACTGAATGTTCTTTTTATTGACTCCACAGTTTTACAAGAGTATATCACAGAGCTGCCAGAGTAAGTGAATACTCCAGAAAAAGATGCAATGGAGACGATAGAAGGATTGGAATAAGGTGCTAATGAACTAAGTACCACCTCCTTAATGAAAGCAGAGGATGGAAGTTTCCTTGAGTAGATCAAAGTGATTAAGGCTACGTCTACCCTATGCCGGATAATTTTGAAAAAGGCGGTTTCGAGTAAAAACGACAGGCGCCCACACTAAGTGTTTTTCAAAATATCTTTGTCCACATTAGATGGATAATTGGGTGAATCTCCTCGTACTGGGCATACACAGGACACACAGAAAACAAGCGAAGAGGAAACGGTATACTTGGTGCGCATTTGTCCAGTTACAGAGTAGAAAAACTTAAAAGGAATTGCTCTTGGCTCTTGCGCAGGAGGACTTAAAACTAAAAGAAAACAAACACTGGAGCGTATGGAGGCAACCGACAGGGAGTTCACGGACAGTATGGCCCAGCTGACGACAAACATTGAAAAACTGACTAACTCTGTTGCATTAATAAAGCACCTTGTTAAATGTATAAAACATGTCTGCATCAGTGTTATCTTGTATTTCCATACAATGTTACATTAGGCTGTTACACATCTATTGTCAGAGAAGTACTTGCATAAATAGGTAAATCACCTTGGTTCTTGGTTCCTGGTTCTTGATCCTCCAAAATATTCCGCATGGAATTTAAACTGGAGGTGGCGGAGGGTGTTTTCTGTCCTTACCTTCATACAAGCAAGGACAGAAAATGGGGCAAAGTGAGCATACTTATTTATTCAGTAAGCTATGGGTCAAAGTATATGTATAAAACCGTGAGATTCATTTTCTCCAGGGACAGCTACGAAACCCGTTGAAATAAAGCATCAATCCCCCACGCCAGAAAAGCAAATTGCACAAACGGCAACAAGAACATCAACCCCCCCCATGCAAAAAAAAAACAAATCATGCAAATGGCAACAAGAAAGAATGAGCAAAAGCACAAAATCGAAAGAGTCCGTATTCAGTTCCTGTTAAGATACGGAGAATAACAAAATTATTTTGGATAAATAAATTTTTTCCCAAGGAAAGTGATTAAAAAGTTCCTGCAAAGGCAGATGGTGCTCACTTTGTTGCAGGATTCATTGTCAACATTAAACGTCTTGTGAACCTCCTGCCAATTTATCAATGTAATTGTTTTTGCCAATGAGTTGTATCAGAAAGAACACAAAGCTTTTAACATCTGATCTATTTGTAAATTTAGACGATTATGATTCCCTTCCCCTTTCTTTACCTCAATCTCCAACTGAGCCTCAATGCTACACATGGAACCTAAATAAATGAAGGTGTGGAGCAAGCTGACACTTTTTTTTTCTCAAACCAATGACTCCAGTCATTTATATTGCATAAATAATGCACAGAGGATGAAGTCAGCTTCAAAAACATTAAATCTGACAAAAGTTAATAAACAAAAAGGTTATGTCTATTTATGAATAACTTATTCATAAGGTAAGTCAAATCAATTTGAATACAGCATGACAATTGCCATTTGAAATACATAGAAGGTAGATGCACTCTGTCACTCTTTTGATGCAACTGATATTTCTGTTACCAATTTATGTCATATATTATCTATTTCAAGGAGATTTTACTCTCTTGAAATAAAATCACTCAGACGTATGCTGTGTTTTTATGGAATACTCAAGATCAGAATGATTTTACCATATAAAAGTTTCAATGTAAGCTGAGGCTTTATAAAGCATTGGTCAGACTGCACTTGGAGTATTGTGAGCAGTTTTAGGTCCCTTAACAAAGAAAGGATGTGCTGTCATTGGAGAGTCTCCAGAGGAGGATTATGAAAATGATTCTGGGAATGAAAGGGTTAATGTATGAGCAGAGTTTGATGGGCTCTGGGTCTGTACTCGCTGGTGTTTAGAAGGATGAGGGGAACCTCACTGAAACATCTGAATACTGAAGGGTCAAGACAGAATGGATGTGGAGTGGATGTTTCCCATAGTGGGGGAGTACAGGACCAGAGAGCACGGCCTCAGTGTAGAAGGGCTTCTCTTTAGAATGGAGATGAGGAGAAATTTCTTTAGCTAGAGTTTGGTGAATCCGTGGAATTCATTACCACATACAGCTGTGGAGGCCAAGTTATTGGGTAATTCTAAGGCAGAGGTTGAGCAGTTCCTGATTAGTAAGAGTGTTAAAGGCTATGGGGAGAAGTAAGGAGAATATAGTTGAGCGACATAATAAATCAGCCATGATGGAATGGTGCAGCAGACCCAATGGGCCGAAGAGCTTATTTCTACTCCTATGTCTTACGGTCTGAGATAGATAATTTGAACAATACTCCAGAGGATATTTTTTATTAACTGTAAGACTGCTCTTGCATATGCATGGGGTTTATATCCTTTGATGCGTGATCATTAGCAAATATCAGCTGGGATAATGTTAACATTATCTGAATCAATTTTTCTCTCAGAGAATTGTCCTCCAAATACAAAGAAAAACATTACAAGAAATGTATAAAGAATTAAGCATGTTTATTGTGTAAACATAACTTCAAAAGGCATTTGCTTCAACCACATAATATGCAATTGAATCACGCTAATCAAACTGTTTGCTCATGAATTTATGAAAATGCACTGAGCAATGATCCCAGCAATAGCACCCTTGAGTATAGAATGGATGACTGAAGGAGCAGCAAACTTAGATCTTTAAGCTGATGAGAATATTTAGTAAGATTTAAAAACAATTGAAAATGTTAACAAAAAAAGAACAACGTCCCTTGGTAGTAAGTTCAGAAGTAGGGAGCAATATCTTAAAATTAGAGCATGTTCCTTCAGTGATGAAAACATTTAAAACTCTCCCTCTTCTAGTTCAACCATGACTGATACTCTAATTGGAAATGGGCATTTAATTCCCATTTGTAAATGTATCCAAAATTATTCAGATGGTATGCATTATCCAGAAGGAAGGTCTATTTTTTAATGTTTTCATTCATGCAAGTTTTGCAGCAGGAAAGTGTATGAAAAACAGGCAAATATGTTAGACAATTAATCTGTGTTTTGATTTATTTTTCAAAATAGTTTACTCTTCCTGTGTGTATTTTGCAAATTTTTGATATAGATGTACAGAAAGGATGATCAAAAAATGATCTGGGTACATGCTTTTCTTTCCATCCATCTCTTTCTTTCCCAATCCATTGCTGTGCAGTTGTATCACAAAGCATTACAATGTGGGTTACAGAATTCGCTGAAAGCATTAGCAAGACCATATGCAGCAACTGTGTACCACTGTGTAACTTTTTGTGCATTTCCACCAGCAGTTCTCATCTCCTAATGGCATTAAGATCAAGATTGAAAACATACCAAAGTTTCTAATTGTATCATCAAGGCACAATTATTCAGAACATGTCTACTGTTGTCTTCTTCTGAAACTCATGACACTTAGTAAAAGATTGGTTTATTCTTTCTCTGTTCGGTCTGTCAAGTTTGCTAAGACAGTTCTGAGAAGTCCTTATGAAGTGGAGACCTTTTCATGGGGACAATACTCTTGTGTTGAATGCAAGCAGATGGCTATTTTCATCATGTTGTGTGATAAATTTTGATTGAAGAATACTGGGAGTTGGCTGGCTCTCTAAAGGCATTTCATCTTAAGTGTTTTCAGCTTTTTAGTACATTTATCCAGCTTTCTGTACCAGCTTCCTTGACAACACTACTCTCTGGGCTTCTGGGCTCTACGTTCTCCTTATGTTTATCTCCAGGCCAGTGTTTTACAAAGTATGTACAATATCTTGATTTCACCACTATGCTTGTGTGGGTGTCACAATATCATCTGTGGCTGCCAGTCAGCACTGTTTAACAACATTTTGGTTGCTGCTCTACATCGTCAAGCCCAAGGCAAAGTTCCCTGCTTTTCCCTTCTAGTTCTGCACACCTCCCTGGAAATTTGGCTGTACAATTTTTATCCAAGATCTATTTGCTTTAGATATCAATTCTCAATACAGTGTTAATGCTTTATCTTCCACTATATTTCTTCTCATGTTCTGGTAAACTAATTACAGTTTGAGTACGTCTCCACTGAAATGCTTGAGGCCAGACGTGTTTCTAATTTTGGAATATTTCATGAGATAGCTTGGGGCTGCCATCATTTCCAACTCTGAACTTATCTGCTACCAGTAAACAGTCTTTGTATTTCACTTGTTCAACACGCGTATGTACTTAACAGTAAAAATTACTACGTACCATTACCTCCATCTGCAACTGGATCCCCAACTTCTTAATCAGAAGATCACAATCTGTGCAGATCAGAAATAATATCTTCACCTCACTGACAATCAACACTGGTGCACCTTAGGGATGTGTGGTTAGACCACTGCTCTACTCTGTGCACCCATGACTGTGTGGCTAAGGCACAGCTTAAATGCTATCTATACATTTGCAGATGATACAACCATTGTTGCCAGAATGGCAGAAATTCAGATGTAGATGAGAGCGAGATATTTCAGCTAGTTGAGTGGTATTGCAACAACAACCTTGCACTGAACGTCAGTGAAAATAAAGAATTGATTGAGGACTTCAGAGAGAGTAAGACAAGGGAACACACACCAGTCCTCATAGAGTGACCAGAAGTCGAAAGAGTGAGAAATTTGAAGTTTCTGGGTGTCAATATTTCCTGAGGATTTAACCTGAACCCAGCATATCAATGAAGGCACAACAGCAGCTAGGAGTTTCTTTAGGAGTTTGAGAAGATTTGGTATGTCACCTAAAACATTCTTGAAGTTCTACAGTTGTACCATGAAGAGCATTCTAACTGGTTGCATCACCAACTGGTATGGGTTGGAGGGGGGGCTCTACTGCACAGAATCAAAATAAAGCTGCAGCGAATTGTAAACAATCCTCCATTGTATCCAGGACATCTTCAAGGAGCACTGCCTCAAAAAGGTGGCATCCATCATGGAGGAACTCAGCAGGTCGGGCAGCATCCGTGGAAACGATCAACTGATCAACGTCGACTGATCGTTTCCACGGATGCTGCCGACCTGCTGAGTTCCTCCAGCGTGTTGTGAGTGTTGCTTTGACCCCAGCATCTGCAGATTATTTTGTGTTTACGTTTGGCATCCATCATATTAAGGACCCCTACCACCCAGGTCATGCCTTGTTCTCATTGCTGCCATCTGGAAGGAGATAGGGAAGTGTGAAGGCACGCACTTAATGGTTCAGGAACAGTTCGTGCCCTCTGCCATTGGATTTTTGAATGGACACTGAACTCATGAGCACGACCTCACTACTTTTTATTTCCATTTTTCCACTACTTATTTAATTTAGCAATTATATATACAGTATATATATTTACTATAATTCATATTTTTCTCTAATACTGTGCATTACGTTGTACCGCTGCTGCAAAGTCAATGTTTTTCATGACATAGGTTGGTAATATTAACCCTGATATTGACTCTGATATAACGTGCAGGGTAACTAAAGCTGCACTGCAGCATTGGGAGAATACTTGAATCAGCTGTTGAACAACAACAAACAAAGGCAGGCTTTCAGTCTCCACCTATAATGCCGTGTATTGATTAAAAGGTTACAGTACTCTGTATTTGCATTTTACTTTTCCTTTACGTTTCATGTATGGTATAAAATCAGTCAGCACTCTCGTGTCCAAATTTCTGCACTCCAATTTCCCGAGTATGGTTTGATACCATTGTCTCTTTATGACTCTGCCAATGATTGCCTGTCATATTCCTTCATGGAAAGTTTGTACTTAAAGGCCTCATGCTGAGCACTCTGTGCTCAACCTTAAGAGTTGCATTTCTAGTATTACTGTTCATGATTTCCCCTTTGGATTTTGTTTGTACCATCTTGTTCATTTTGTGTCTGAGTTAATTCTAGACCTTATTCTGCATTTGGGTACGTCACCATCCATAACTCTCCCATGACTTGTTCTGGTATTAAATTTTCATCAGTGATGATCTTCACAAATTTAACAGTGCTTCCTGATCAGCCAACTCTTTATCTTAAAATTTGTATATCTTTAAAAATTTAGTGCCTGCCCTTTCTTAAATTTCTGCACCCATCCTCAAGAATATTCATAATTACCCTCAACTTTCAGTTTGTCAGGATAGACCTATGCTTGTTTCATGATCAGAAAACTGTTAGGCAGCATATGTTCACTCTGGTACTGATGAATGCATTCTTTCAATACACAATCAGATCTTAATTTTTTGCTTCATGCTGCGTTTTTCTATTTTCTCTGAGAATATTGGCTCCCCTCAGTTTCGGGTGCAAACTGTTACTTTTGAGCAGGTCATACTTCCCCCAGAAGAGATCCAATAATCCAAGAGCCTGAAGCCCTGACCCTTGCACCAGCTTCTTAGCCAAGCACTAATCTGTCGAATCATTCTGTTTCTACCCTTATCGGCATGTGGCACAGGCAGCAATCCTGAAATTACTAGCCAAGAGCTTTCCATTTTGTTCTCTGAATTCTCTTTTCAGGATCTCTTTGCTTTTCCTTCCTATGTCATTGTTACCAATATGTACCAAGAAATCTGACTGATTGCCCTCCCTCTCCAAAATGTTCTGGACACGATCCGAGACATCCCTGACCCTGGTACCTTGGAGGCACATACCATTCGCATGTCCCATTCACGTCCACAGAACCTCCTGTCTGTTCCCCTGACTATTGAGATAAGTCATAGAGGTAATGAGTGGGTCATTAGTCTTATCTTTGCATGAATGGAGGTGTGAACTATTGTGGAGGTGCTTAATAGAGATGGCTTCTTTAACCATTCTTTCAAACCACAGGTGCACAAAATGTCCAAAATCTGCACAATATAGTCATCAAAGGAGTGTTCCTTGTCTTTTAAGTGTACATTACAGCCGAGTCCTTGATGATAACAAATGTGCTCATTTTGGACAAGGAGGACAGATGGTTTGAAAGAGGTTTAAAGAAGCAATCTTTGTCAAACTGGAAAACCCATCCCTGAATAGATGGGGTAAGATACACCACCACCTCCTTACTATGCAGTCCTAACATCTCAACCCCGGCATCTCCACAACAGTTTTCACCTCCATTCATGGAACGATAAGAAAAATGACCCTCTTATTATCTCTATGACTCTTAACGACCCTAATGTGATTGCTTATACCTTTAAACAAGCCAGAGTTTATAAACTAGAAAGCTAACCATTGTGGATTAGAACTGAAGAAGCCTCTTGGATTAGTGGTGAAACATCTTCTGGACAACTCAGCAAGTCCAGTTTCCTTGATTTACTCCTGCCTGTGTTACATGCTCAAGGAGATCTGTTGTTTTTTGTGAGAATGATGTAATGGTCTTTTGGAGGTCACCTGATGTGATTTTCCCGCCGATGTGAGGTCACGTGATGACATGTGCACCGTGACTATATAAGGGTCGACCCAGATGTCGCAATACGTTTTTTAGTTTGTAGATTTCCAGGTAGAACCTGCTGTATCTCTGTTTCTGTTGCGTGTTTGTTTTTGTTTCGCAGTTTCATTTTTAAAACGGAGTATTGCATTCTATTGAAAAATACGATATTATTGGACTGGAAATTTTTGGCTAGATGTGTTGATTTACTCAATTCCAACAGTAGAAGGGAGAGTGAAGAATTTATCGAAGTGCAGGATCGAGGGATCGAGAGGAGTCAGCATCGTTTGGCAATTTAACAAAGGATCAACCTTATTGAGTCTTCGTTGGCGGAGCGGCAACCTGCATCGAGGATAATTCTTGCCAAAAAGAGCAAGGATTTCATGCAATGGTTTGCTCTCTCTCTCTAGAAGAATTTAAGGTCAGTTGTTTTAAACTGTTTATTTACCTCCACGTGGATTCTGTGGACAGAACCAGCATGAAAGTTGCGTCTGTGATGAAATCCTTCTCCAGAGAAGTCTCTCCCAATTGAACGTATAGATCTGTTGGACTTTCGAATTTATAGCTTTAAGAACTATATCTGACCCTATTGCTTTAAGAACTGTTTTCGCATTTAATGCTTTAAGAACCAGTGCTGAGTGTTGATTTGTTGAACGGCTGCATATTGGTTAACTTCCAGTTAAAGTTTTTGTTTGTTTTTTTTTACCTTATCGTTTATCCGTGTTTAATAAATGTTTGGTTGTTTTTATATAACCTGTCCCAATTGACATTCATTGTTGCCGTTTATGTAAGATTTGATAGACAATTCTCATGTTTTTTTCCTCTTATGCTGTGTTTGATTAACAGCATGGCATGGCGGGGTGGAATCATATCTCGACTAAAGGGGATGTAAGGTTCTCCTTCCCTCTGCTGGCCTACAGGTCACATTGGGTAAGGTGTAGCATCTGCTTAGCCCCCCGATCAGGGTCACGTGAAACCATAGTGAAGGTAGTGGGTGGCCATATTGTGGCGAGCATTTGGTCCATAATGACATACTAGGAAGCTCTTTAACAACAGCACTTTTTATTGTGATAAACACAAAACAGACTGGACACCGTGACCAGGAGAGAGAACCCAACCAGTCTCACACCAACAGAGGAGGTGAGCATCACACACCCTGGTTACGGCTCAGGTGACCCACAAGCAAATAACTGTATAACCCAAGCTAAAATGTAACAATAACTGAACTGGAACTTCCCCCCATAATCCCACAAAAAGCATTTTAACACAAGAACAATAAACAGTGCTGGTCATTAGAAGCAGGGGGCAGGCTGTCGACCACCCTCCCCCCCCACCCAGAATGTCACTATATGTTTTTCTTGTTCTGCTTTGAATGCCTGCAAGAATATGAATCTCATGGCAGAATATGTTGCCATAAATGTACTTTGGTAATAAATTTACTGGTACATATCACAAGTTCTGCTTATGCAACCACTGACACCAGGCAGAAATCTCTGTGGAATATTGATAATGGCTGGGGTTATCCATCTTGTAACAGCACTGCCCAGAAGAAGGAAATGGCGAACCAATTCTGTAGAAAAAATTGCCAAGAACAATTATAGTAATCGGACCATAATTGCCAAGATCATGTGACATGGCACACAATGGCGACGATGATGATGATAAAGATGTCAGCCTCTTAGAGTTAGGTGCTGCTGCCTCTGGTGTTGTGCCACCTGCTTTTGAAAAGCAATGGGCATCGATGGTTAAGTCACTGGAACATATTTAAAATATATCAAGCAAGTGATAAGTCGTGGTGGCGGGAGGAGAAGATAGCAATGCGGTGCAGCGTGCGCAGCTCTCTGGTGAAATGATATCGTATTTATAAGTAGGACGCTGTGGACAATTCTGATTTGATGGAGACAGACGTGAGGAGCACAGAGGAACATCTGGAGAAATTTCTGAAAAGCCCAGTGCGCTGCCACCGCTACTGTGCAATCGAGAATCTCTGGAGGGAAGGCCCCAAAATCCCCGGCTTTGCCTGCCTCTGGCGACTGAG
Organism: Mobula birostris; assembly: GCF_030028105.1. NCBI lineage: Eukaryota > Metazoa > Chordata > Chondrichthyes > Myliobatiformes > Myliobatidae > Mobula > Mobula birostris. The sequence goes on along the minus strand of NC_092370.1, from coordinate 22,455,059 downwards.
ACTGAGGTCGAAGCATTCGGCAGAGATGGTGCTTGGTACTCAGTGTCAGAGGGCTGATTGGAGCGCGAAGTTTTCGGACGACTTAGTGTCAGACTGTGGTCGGGCATGGCAGGGAGAGTTTTCTTCCTTCTCCCATCTGCGTGAGAAGTGGGACTTCCAAGAGACTTTGAACTTTTTTAATGTGCTCATGGCCTGTTCTTCATCAAGTTATGGTATTGTTTCACTGTTGTAACTGTATGTTATAATTCTGTCGTTTTTGTTAGTTTTTCAGTCTTGGTCTGTCCTGTGTTTCTGTGATATCACACCGGAGGAATATTGTATCATTTCTTAATGCATGCATTACTAAATGACAGTAAAAGAGGACTGTGTGTCCTCATAATCATAATAAGTGTCCTAGTGTATGGCAGAGCATATGAATATGAGATAGATCGATGGAGATTTATCGCTTGCTGTGTGTGCAGCAGTATAGTGGTGCAGCTAATAGTGGACCAGATTTTTGATTTGTGCCATGACCTTGAATTAGGTTTGACTAATCTCGCACAGGCTTGCACAATTTATTTACATGTACTAATTGGATCAATGAGAGATTTAATGTGGGAGGGTTTTTTTTTGCTTATACTCGTATAATGGATGATGTAGTTCCTGTAAAGTAAGTGTATTCCAGCTCTTTGTTCCGCAGGAACGCTTTTGACTAATCAGTACCTTTTCAATTAGTCCAATAGCCTCACGCTTCTAAGTACATGTTGTTATTCTACTTTGGTATATTATACAAGGATAAAGGACTAAGCACTGAACTAATTCCACAACCTTGACTCACTTTCAAAGACACTACAATTCATGTTCACAGTATTATTTAGTCACTTTTTTATTTTTTATTATTATGATTATTTGTATTTTTATGTCTTTTCTTCAACACTGAACTGATTCTACAACCCATAGGCTCATGTCCAGGGACCCTACAACTCATCGTTTGTCTGTCTGTCTATCTATCTATCTATCGTTTATCTTCTTTTGCATATTAGTTGTCTGTCAGTCTTTGTGTGTACTTTTTCATTGATTCTGTTGCATTTCTTTGTTCTACTGTGAATGCCTGCAAGAAAATGAATCTCAGGGTAGAATATGGTGACATATACATACTTTGATAATAAATTTACTTTGAACTCTAATGTGATAAGTTTAGGGACTCAAAACAACAGGCATATTATAATTATAGAATTCTGCAAAACCTTGAAAGTAATCTTCGATAATAAAAATTAAATTTGACTTATTAATTCGTCATGTGATGCTACCGTTTTGACAGAGCAGATTACTGCTACATCATAATGTGAGTTATGTAGAATGAATCCATTTAACCCATGAAGCCTGAGGAGTCTCTTGGACCGGTCAATTATAAGAACATAAGACATAGAAGCTGTCATGGTCAGGATTGGGGTCCCTTTAAACTTACCTTGTTTATGTTACGATCCGGACTGTTGATTCCCTGTTTTCCCGTGTCCCTTGACTTTGCTGATTAGAGGCAATTAACGCTTGGCTGAACCGGTAGTTTATAGTCTCAGGCTTTCAGCCGTTCAGCGCGGGAGCGTCTGCAAAGTCATCTAAGGTACGGTGTGCCGATGTCATCTGGCCAGAGTAAGCCTAGACTCTGCCGAAGTGAGCGCTGGTCATTCGCCTTTTCCTCACTGGAGCAACCCTGTCCAGTTACCTCGCCAAAGCGAGCCTGCAAAGTTTCCTCACCGAGGTGGGTCCGTCAGTTAACCCGCTGGAGGGAATCAAGAACCGCTGTCTACTGTTCCCAGGCCAAGTTGAGAGCTCGCCACTACCTGGAGGCTCCAAGCCAAGTCCTGGCTCCGGCAGCATTGTAGCACCAAGTCAAGTCCTGGCCCTCGCGGCATTCTAGTACCAAGTCAAGTCCTGGCCCTGGCGGCTTCCCAGTTCCGAGTCAAGTCCTGGCCCTGGCAGCATTCAAGCACCAAGTCAAGTCCTGTCCCTTGCGTCATACAAGCAACAAGTCAAGTTCTGTTCCTGGCGACTTCCCAGTTCTGAGTCAAATCCTGGCCCTAGCGGTCTGTGATTCCTGTCCTACCCCCTTGTCTGAATCCCTTCTCTGCCCCTCTCACCTCTAGCCCTCGTCTGCAGCCCCCATCTGCACTTCAGTCTAGTTCCATCACCGGAGCTAGATAGGTACTGTCTGGTGTTCATTCGTGTTGGTCTTGTCTTGCCTTGTCCTTGCCTCTGTGGGGTAAGTCAGGCCGTCTTACCGTTGCCCCGCGGCGAGTCATGTTTTGTCCTGTCCTCACCTCTGTGGGGTAAGTCAGGCCGTCTTGCCATTGCCCCGTGGGGAGTCATGTCTTGTCTTGTCTTGTCCTCACCTCCATGGGGTAGGTCAGGCCGTCTTGCCGTTGGCCCACGGGAAGTCATGTCTTGCCTTGTCTTGTCCTCGCCTCCGTGGGGTAAGTCAGGCCGTCTTGCCGTTGCCCCGCGGGGGGTCACGTTCTGTCTTGTCTTGTCCTCGCCACCGTGGGGTAAGTCAGGCTGTCTTGCTGTTGCCTCACGGAGGGTCATGAGTCCCGGCCCTATGTCCTGTACCAAGGAGGGGTCCGGGTTCTCTGTTCTGTGTGTGAGTCCCGGCCCTATGTCCTATACCCAAGGAGGGGTCCTGGCTCTCCGTTCTGTGTGTGAGTCCCGGCCCTATGTCCTGTACCCAAGGAGGGGTCCTGACTCTCTGTTCTGTGTGTGTGTCCATGGTTCCATGTACCTGCTCTCCCGAGACCGAGGCTCTGTGTTCCCATGTTCCTCCTCTCCCCAGCCCATGTCATGTCCATGCCTGGTTCTGGGGCCCGAGCCCAAGGCAAGACCCAGGTACTGGGTCCTTGCCCAGTCTCGGGCTCGGAGTCCATACCCTAGCCTCTTCATGTCTCCTCTAGTTCTGGGAGCCGATTCCGAATCCTAGCCCAGACCCTTGGTCCCAGCCTAGCCGTAGTCCTCAGTCCTTGTCCAGTTCGCTACTCCTGCTCCTGCCTAGCTCTCCTGATATCGAACAATAAACTAAATTTAATTAACCACAGAAGATGTGTCTTGCAGTTGGGTCCACCCTTGCTCCCAGTGCCCCCACCATTGTGACAGAAGCAGAATTAGGCCATTCAGCTCAATGAGAGCACTCTGCCATTTGATCATGGCTGATTTATTTTACCCATTGATCCCATTCTCTTGCCTTCTTCCCATAAGCTTTGACACCTTTATTAATTGAGTACCTAGCAACCTTCACTTTAGACATTCCCAATAACTTAGTTCCATAACTGTCTGTGGCAATGAATTCCACAGACTCACAACGCTCTGGCTAAAGAAATTCCTCCTTACCTCAGTTCTAAAGAGACGTCTTTCTATTCTGAGGCTGTATCCTCTGTGGTGATACTTTTCAACAATTGGAAACATCCTTTGCACACTATTTGGGCCTTTCTAATTCGGTAGGTTTCTAACCCTTGCCTTTTCAAACTAACTATATTTCCCTCCCAAGTTATATACATCGACTTCCATTTTGAAGCAACTTTTGAAACCTTTTCTACCACCTTTTCCAAAACAACATCTCATGGTGCTAGAATATGGATGTGGTGTACCTTGACTTTCAGAAGGCATTTGATAAGGTACCACATAGGAGATTGGTGGGTAAAATCAGAGCTCATGGCATTGGGGGGAGGATATTGACATGGATAGAAAACTGGTTGGCAGGTAGAAAGCAAAGGGTAGCAGTGAATGGGTGTTTCTCGGAATGGCAGGCGGTGACTAGTGGGGTGCCACAGGGCTCGGTATTGGGACCATAGCTGTTTACGATTTACGTTAATGATTTAGAGGAAGGCATTGTGAATAACATCAGCAAGTTTGCTGATGATACTAAGCTGGGTGGCAGTGTGACATGTGATGAGGATGTTAGGAGAATTCAAGGTGACTTGGATAGGCTGGGTGAGTAGGCAAAAACTTGGCAGATGGTGTTTAATGTGAATAAGTGTGAGGTTATTCACTTTGGGAGCAAGAACAGGAAGGCAGATTGTTTTCTGAATGGTGTGGAGTTAGGTAAGGGAGAAATACAAGGAGATCTAGGAGTACTTGTTCATCTGTCTCTGAAGGTGAATGAGCAAGTGCAGCAGGCAGTGAAGAAGGCTAATAGAATGTTGGCCTTTATTACAAAGGGAATTGAGTACAAGAGCAAGGAAATCCTTTTGCATTTGTACAGGGCCCTGGTGAGACCACACCTGGAGTATTGTGTGCAGTTTTGGTCTCCAGGGTTAAGGAAGGACATCCTGGCTGTGGAGGAGGTGCAGCGTAGGTTCACTAGGTTAATTCCTGGGATGTCCGGACTGTCTTACACAGAGAGGTTAGAGAGACTGGGCTTGTACATGCTGGAATTAAGGAGATTGAGGGGGGATCTGATTGAGACATATAAGATTATTAAGGGATTGGACAAGATAGAGGCAGGAAATATGTTCCAGATGCTGGGAGAGTCCAGTACCAGAGGACATGGTTTAAGAATAAGGGGTAGGTCATTTAGGACAGAGTTGAGGAGGAACTTCTTCTCCCGGAGAGTTGTGGAGGTCTGGAACGTGCTGCCTCAGAAGGCAGTGGAGGCCAATTCTCTGGATGCTTTCAAGAAGGAGCTAGATAGGTATCTTATGGATAGGGGAATCAAGGGTTATGGGGACAAGGCAGGAATCGAGTACTGATAGTAGATGATCAGCCATGATCTCAGAATGGCGGTGCAGGCTCGAAGGGCCGAATGGTCTACTTCTGCACCTATTGTCTATTGTCTAATATTTCTCTTTATCTTGCATCTACTTCTTTTAGCAATAATCTTAATCTGAGACTTCTGGCCATCAATTGTCAACAAAGACTGATACTTGTGATTTTTTTTTCCAGCAGTACCCTTCACTAATTTGAACTCGTGTATTAAATTTACTTCGTCTTCTTTACTTTGAGGAGTACTGTCCCAGTTTTACTAGGCCTTCCGTTTAAACTCAAGATATTGCAACTCCACAGGCAAAATCCTGCAGGAACTCAGCAGATCAGAGAGCAACTGTGCAGAGGATTAAAGGGCTGAAGTTTTGGGCCAAAACCCTTCAATCCGACACAAAAACTGAAGGTGCTCATCCCTGATCTAATTTGTTTTTTTTGATTTCTTGGACACTTTAATAAAGAATGCTGCATTGTAGAAAGCAATGAATCAATAGAAAAACATTTTATGTCAAGTAAGACACAAAATGGGATTGAATTAAGAGCACTGGGCAAAAAAAGTGTTGAGGTGAACTGAAATTGTTGGCGATTTTCTTTAATTTTCAATGCTGTCTGTATTTCAAGTTGTCAAGGACGAGTACTGTGACAGGATTACACGTCTAAGCTTGTAACAGGACTGCACATTAAGCCTGGCCAGTGAATCATGAAACAGGTTCCAAGGGCATGCAAAGCACAGCCAAGAGTCAATTATGACAGAAACATATTTGGATAGCATTGTAGAGTAAAATCAAGTTTTAATTATTAATTAAAATAAAGGGAAGCACCTCTTCTGAGTCAGGCAGGTGGAAGAGGTGGATGTGTGCTACTGGTGTGGAGAATTGTGTCAGTGGATTCTAATACCACTTTTGAACAAGTGAACTTTCTTTATATTCTATTTCATAATTAATCATTAAAAATATGAAATGAAATAGTGGAACAAAATTACTCTTTTGAAAGAATCAGAATAAGGTTTAATGTCATTGACATATGTCATATAATTTGTTGTTTTGTGGCAGCAATATATTGCAATTCATAGTAATAAAAGCTAAAAATGACAATAAAATTTTATATAAAAAGTAAATTAAGTAAGTAGTGCAGAAAGAGCAGGACAAAGAAAAATACTGGGGAAGTATTCATCCAGAAATCCGATGGAGAAAGGGAAGAAGCTGTGCCTGAATTGTTGAGTGTGTGTCTTCAGACTCCTGTACCTCCTCCTTGATGGTAGCAATGAGAAGAGGACATGTCCTGGGTGATGTGGGGAGGGGGGTCATTAATGATGGATGCTGCTTCTTGAGACATTACTTTTTGAAAGTGTCCGAGATGTTGGGGAGGCTGGTGTCCATGATGGAGCTGGCTGAGTTTAAATCTTTCTGCAGCTTTTTCTGATCCTGTGCAGTGGCCCCTCCATTCCAGACAGTTATGCAACAAGCTAGAATGGTCTCTGTGGAAATCTGTAGAAATTTGAGAATGTCATTGGTGACATACTAATCCTCCTCAAACTCCTATTGAAATATAGCTGCTGACATAATTCTTTGTAATTGCATCAATATGTTGGGCCCAAGATAGATCCTCAGAGACGTTGACACTTAGGAACTTGAAACTGATCACCTTTTCCACTTCTGATCGCTCGATGAGGACCAGTGTGTGTTTCCCTGACTTACCCTTTCTGAAGTCCACAATTAATTCCTTGGTTTGACTGACGTTGAGTGCAAGATTGTTGCTGTGACACAACTGAACCAGCTGATCTATCTCGCTCCTGTATGCCTCCTTGTCACCTTAAATTCTGTCAATAACAATTGAGTTATCAGCACATTTCTCAACAGTGTTTGATCTTTGCTACACACACAATCATGGATATAGAGAGAGTAGAAAAGTGGGCTAAGCACACATCCTTGAGTTGTGCCAGTGTTGATTGTCAGAGAAGAGGAGATGCTATTTCTGATCTGTACAGTGGTCTCCCGGTGAGGAAGTCAAGGATCCAGTTGCAAAGGAAGGTACAGATGCCCAGGTTTTGGAGCTTGTTGATTAGTACTTGAGGGTATGATAGAGATGAATACTGAGCTATGATCAATAACCAACAGCCTGACATACTGTAGGTATTATTACTGTCCAGGTAATCCAAGGCCAAGTGGCGAGCCAATGAGATTGCATCCACTGTACACCTACTGAGACGATGGTCAAGTTGGAGCAGGCCCAGATTGTTGTTTGGCAAGAGTTGATTCTGGCCATGGCCTACCTCTCAAAGCACTTCATCACAGTAGATGTGAGCTCAACTGGGCGATAGTCATTGAGGGTAGCTCACCCTGCTCTTCCAGGGCACTGGTTTGAATGTCACCCTTTCGAAAGAAGTGGGAAACTTTGGCTGCAGCAGTAAGAGATTGAAGACATCCTTGAACACTCCCACCAGTTGGTTGACACAGGTTTTCAGAACATTGCCAGGTACAGTACATTATCAGGGCCTGACTCTTTACCCTCTTGAAAATGTTCTGACATTGGCCTCCAGGACAGAGATAACAGGGCCAATGGATGCTGCAGGGATTCCAGAGATGTAGTTTTATTCTCCCTTTCAAAGCATGCATGAAAGGTCTTGAGCTCATCACAGCCATTCATGATGGTAAGCGTCGCTTTGTAGGAAGTAGTAGCCTGCAAACCCTGTTAGAGCTGATGTGCATCCAGTAACGTCTCTAACCTCCCTCAGAATTGTTTTTTAGCTCTTAAGATTGCCTTCCATCAGTTGTATCTGGATTTCTTGTATAGTTCTGGATCTGTCTTGATCACCACAGAGCTAACCCTCAGGAGACTATAAATCCCCTGGTTCATCCATGGCTTTTGATTTGGGTTTGTCCGGTATGGTTCTCGAAGGCACACATTGGCTCACACAGCTTTTGTTGAAGTCGCTGACAACTGTGGGATATTCAGTCAGACCCAAAGATAAATCCCTGAATATTGCCCAGTCGACTGAATCAAATCAGTCCTGTAAGCGCTCCTCCGCCTTCCTTGAGTATACCTTCTTGATCGTCATACCTGGTGCCTTGGCCGTTAGTCTCTGCCAAACACTGGGAGTAGAAGTACAGCCAGGTGATTGGACTTCCCAACTAGTGGGTGTGGGATGGTACAGTAAGCATTCTTGATGGTGGCATAACAGTGATCAGGTGTGCTGGCTCCTCTGGTTCTACAGATGTTATGCTAGACCTATCTAAACATCTCTTAGAAGTGTCTTAATGTTTCTGTCTGTATCACCAGGCAGCATGTACCAGGCACTCTGTGTAAAGACTTGTCTCTCACATCTTCTTTGGAATTACCCCCTCTAAGCATAGATGGTACATTCTGTCTGTATGATAACCTGTAAATGTTTGCATTTATGTGTACCTTATCATCTTGCTGATGATAATTCAAACTGATCATCGTGCATTTTCCCATTAGCAGTGTCTTATTTTATATGTGGATTTCAACAAAGTGATAAGGGCATTTTACTTGCCAGTGACAACATAGAAGAAACAATGCAGGAAAGGGAGAAAAACTTGCAGATTATCATCATTTCCCATTGGCTCACTCCAGATGACCTGAGCATGGAGAAGAAGATAGGAATCATTTAGAGGTTGAAGACTGTCCGTTATGTTTGCTCTAGTTGTAGTACATAGTACAGTACACTACAGGATCAGGCCCTTCGGCCCACAATGTTGTGCTGAATTAAATTAGTAATCAAATGGCTAACTAAACTAATCTCTTCTGTATACATAATGTTCATACCCTCATACTCCTCACATCCGTGTGTCTAACTAAATATCGCTTAAAAGTCTCCAATGTTTCTGCCTATAACATCACGCCAGGCTGCACATTCCACCCACCACTCTCTGTGTAAAAAAAACTTGCCCCTTGTATCTCCTTTGAAATTACCTTCTCTCACCTTAAGTGCATACACTCTAGTATTAGACATCTCGGACCTTAGAAAAATATATTTTCTGTCTACTCCATCTACGTCTCTCATGGTCTTATAAACTTCTGTCAGGTCTCACCTCAGCTTCCACCACTCTGGAAAAAACAACCCAAGTTTGTCCAACCTCTCATTATAGCATAAGACCTCTAATCCAGGCAACATCTTGGTAAACCTCTTCTCTGAAGCTGCTGGGATAGGGTGTAACTCCATTTGAATTGGCATTTTTTTCGCAATTCATTGTAGAAAATATCAGAGAAGGAACCTCATCAAAGATTTTAAAATATTGACTTTATTTCTCACATGTGCATCAAAACGTACAGTGACATGCGTTGTTTTGCGTTCACGACGAAAACAGTTCAAAATGTCTTGGGGGCAGCCTGCAAGTGTCGCTATGCTTCCAGCACTAACAGAGCATGCCCACAGTTTACTAACCTTACATTGTACATCTCTGGAATGTGGGAGGAAACCGGAGCACCCACACGGCCACAGGGAGAATGTTCAAACTCCTTATGGACAGCAGCGGGAATTGAACACTGATCCTACATCCAGAGGTGACAGTCAGGCCGGTTCCGCTCACTGCTTTGTGATATTTACTCTTCTGAACTGAGGATGAAGCCGTGGGTCTGCTCTAACTGCTCCAGGTTCCGTACCTGTGGGCTCAACGACATTTACTCTTCTGCGTGATGAACTGAAGCTAAGGCTATGGGCCTGCTCTGACTGCTTCGGGCTTTGTGTCTGAGAACTCAATTTCATTCTGATTGCTATCTCTGTACTTCTAATGTCTGCATCTTTGTCTTTTTTTTAAATGGACTCTTTTGGGATTCTTGTTTTGAAGATGAATCAAGGTTTCATAATGTCTACATACTTTGTTAATAAATGTACTTTGAACATCCAGCGTTGCAAAGTGTTGCACTAGCTACTAAACTGTTGTGCCTCCCTTCATTATTAAGAATTTTCACCACCGTGTGAAGGGTTGTGGATTGAAGTAAAAAAGCCACAAGAATTCTTTTACCCTCAGCACCATGAAATCAAAAACTTGCTTAAACTCTGGAAAAATTATAGTATTAATTTTCCTTATTTTCTCCTGTTATTTCATAGTTGGATATTAGGTGAATTTGCGTGGAAATTCAAACCATTTGTCTCCCTGTAATGGAATCCAATTAAGCAAGAGAATACAAATTGTGTTTTTTTGTTTCGGGTATTGATCTCTCCTTTTCTGTTAATAGGTATCCTGTTACGGCTGATTTCATCCAACTGGTTCACAACATTTAACATCCATGTGTTTCATTACAGAAAATTGGATTTAACAATGATCAACAACAATTGCCATTGATTTTAACAGCAATAATTTAACAACCTAAAATTAGATTGATGTGCTGGGCTCAGAACCACCTCAGGACCTACAAAACCAGATCTGAAGCTAGCCAGCCTAGATATAACCATATAACCATATAACAATTACAGCATGGAAACAGGCTATCTCGGCCCTTCTAGTCCGTGCCGAGCTCTTACTGTCACCTAGTCTCAACGACCTGCACTCGGCCCATAACCGTCCATTCCTTTCCTGTCCATATATCTATCCAATTTAACTTTAAACGACAACATCGAACCTGCTTCAACCAATTCTACTGGAAGCTCGTTCCACACAGCTACCACTCTCTGAGTAAAGAAGTTCCCCCTCATGTTACCCCTAAACTTTTGCCCTTTAACTCTCAACTCATGTCCTCTTGTTTGAATCTCCCCCACTCTAAATGGAAAAAGCCTATCCACGTCAACTCTATCAATCCACCTCATAATTTTAAACACCTCTATCAAGTCCCCCCTCAATATTCTACGCTGCAAAGAATAAAGAGCTAACTTGTTCAACCTTTCTCTGTAACTTAGGAGATAAAACCCAGGCAACATTCTAGTAAATCTCCTCTGTACTCTCTCAATTTTATTGACATCTTTCCTATAATTCGGTGACCACAACTGTACACAATACTCCAGATTTGGCCTTACCAATGCCTTATACAATTTCAACATTACATCCCAACTCCTATACTCAACGCTCTGATTAATAAAGGCCAGCATACCAAAAGCTTTCTTCACCACCCTATCCACATGAGATTTCACCTTCAGGGAACAATGCACCATTATTCCTAGATCATTCTGTTCTACAGCATTCTTCAATGCCATACCATTTACCATATATGTCCTATTTTGATTAGTCCTACCAAAATGTAGCACCTCACATTTTTCAGCATTAAACTGCATCTGCCATCTTTCAGCCCACTCTCCTAACTGGCCTAAGTCTCTCTGCAAGCTTTGAAAACCTACTTCATTATCCACAACGCCACCTATCTTAGTATCATCTGCATACTTACTAATCCAATTTACCACCCCATCATCTAGATCATTAATATATATGACAAACAACATTGGACCCAGTACAGATCCCTGAGGCACACCACTAGTCACCGGCCTCCAACCTGACAAACAGCTATCCACCATTACTCTCTGGCGTCTCCCATCCAGCCACTCCTGAATCTATTTTACTACTTCGATATTAATGCATAACGATTGAACCTTCCTAACTAACCTTCCATGTGGAACTTTGTCAAAGGCCTTACTGAAGTCCATATAGACAACATCCACCACTTTACCCTCGTCAACTTTCCTAGTAACCTCTTCAAAAAATTCAATAAGGTTTGTTAAACAATAGACAATGGACAATAGGTGCAGGAGTAGGCCATTTGGTCCTTCGAGCCAGCACCGCCATCCACTGTGATCATGGCTGATCATCCACTATCAGTATCCAGTTCCTGCCTTATCCCCTTCCACGCACATGATCTTCCACGCACAAATCCATGTTGACTGTTCCTAATCAGACCCTGTCTATCCAGATAATTATATGCACCATCTCTAAGAATACTTTCCATCAATTTACCCACCACTGACGTCAAACTCACAGGCCGATAATTGCTAGGTTTACTCTTAGAACTCTTTTTAAACAATGGAACCACATGAGCAGTACGCCAATCCTCCGGCACCATCCCTGTTTCTAATGACATTTGAAATATTTCTGTCAGAGCCCCTGCTATTTCCACACTAACTTCCCTCAAGGTCCTAGGGAATATCTTGTCCAGACCCGGAGACTTATCCACTTTTATATTCCTTAAGAGCACCAGTACTTCCTCTGCTTTAATCATCATACTTTCCATAACTACCCTTCTTGTTTCCTTTACCTTACACAGTTCAATATCTTTCTCCTTAGTGAATACCGAAGAAAAGAAATTGTTCAAAATCTTCCCCGTCTCTTTTGGCTCCACACATAGCCGTCCACTTTGATTCTTAAGATACATCTTAAGATAGATCTTAAGATATTACCTAAGAAGAAATAATAATGCTTAATAACATTATAATGATATGAACATATAAAGCAGTAACAGGGGTAGACCACTGAGTCCCCAAAACCTACTCTGACACTTAATAAGATCATGGCCTGCTGACTATAAATCCAAACTTGCATTTTTGTTTAGCACTGTAATCTTTGACTCCCTTGCTTATCGAATGCCTATTTACCTCTGCCATAAACTTATGTAAAGGCTCTGATATAAAAATGTCACATCATCCTCCCCTTCTACTGTATATGCACCCACTCACCTAGTGTCACCTTTCACCCACTGGCTTGTACTCCTTCCCCTTCCCCACTTTTTGATTCTGGCGTCTTTCCCCTTCCTTTCCAGTCTTGATGAAGGGTCTTGACCCAAAACGTTGACAGTTCATTCTCTTCCATAGATGCTGCCTGACTTGTTGAGTTCCTTCAACAAAGGGCATCATGGCAGTTAGCGAGATCCTATTACAGTTCGGGGCATCAAAGTTCGGATTTTATTTCCAACACTGACTGTAAGAAGTTTCTTTATCCTCCCTGTGGAACACATGCGTTTCCTCCGGGTGCTCTGTTTTCCTCCCACAGTCCAAAGACCTACCAGTTAGTAAGTTAATTGATCATTGTAAATAGTCCTGTGATTAGGTTAGGGTTAAATAGCTGGGTTGCTGAGTGGTGAGGCTCACTTGGCTGAGAGGGCCTGTTCTGCGCTGTATCTCTAAATAAATACATTTTATGTGTGCTGCAAAGACTCTGTTTCCATCTCCCTTTGTGAAAGAGAGTTCCAGATGTTATTTAACATAATTATCTGTATGTAGCCCTCACATGTGATCCTAGTGTAACTGAAATCTGAGCTCCTGTTGAAGGTTCCAGATATCAGGATTTTCTGTGTTAAGGCTCTGTATCAAGCACATTTATCCAAATTTCTCATAAGTGTTCCAACTGAACCTGCATCCGCCACTTCCATTGGCAGCTCATTCTACACTCGCATCATGCTCTGTGAAGTTTTCCTCAAATATTTCATCTTTCACCCTTAACCTGTGACCTCTAGCTCTAATCTCACTTGATCTCAGTGGAAAAAAAGTCTGCTTGCAGTTAGCCTATCTACAGTATGCTCCTTATAATATTACATATGGATACGATCTCCCCTCATTCTCCTATGCTCCAGGACCCCTAACCTATTCAAACTTTCCCTATAACCGAGATCCGCAAGTCCCAGCAACATCCTTGCAAATGCTCTTTGAACTCTTTTAACCTTATTGATTTATTTCCTGTAGGTAGGTGATCAGAAATGCACACAACTCTCCAAGTTCAACCTCAGCAACATTTCGTATACTTCCAAAATAGCATCCTAACTCAAGTACTCATTGCTCTGATTTATGAAGGCCAACTTGTGAAAATCTACCTGTGATGCCATTTTCAAGGAATAATGTATCTGTATTCTTAGATCACTTTGTTCTACCAATCTACATGGAACTATAGATCTTCAGAACTACAAGAAACTATGCCCCTCTTTGGAATTACAAGGAGCTATAGATCTGAATTGTGGTTCTATGGACCTGTATTCCCAGATCCCTTTGTTTTACCAATCTATGTTGGGATGGAAAGTGAGTGAAAAAGCCATGAGTTTGAAGTTGGTGTGAGTGAGGGAAGTGTAGAAGTTGAGGCAGTTGATGTTGCAACACTAATTAAAAATAAAAAGGCCGTGAAAGGGTAAAAAGCCAGAAAGGCATGTCCAAGTGGAAGGAAAGTGTCGGAGGCATGAGATGGGCATATCAGAAGGGAGAGGGCTACCTGCCTTACTCCAATTGATGGGGATGCTATCTGTTTCTTTTCACTCATTGATTTGGACTGTATTACTGATGATGTCTGTGTAGGCCAGTTGGCTATCATTCCTGATTCCTTTCCTAAAGCTTATTTTGGAAAGCATGTCCAAAATGTAGACATGCGATATTCTGTCAGTCTGGGCCAAAGGCACATTTCAGGATAGAACTCAAGTTAGCTGTAGAGAGCATTACTAATATAGTCTGATTCACATTTCTTATTGAGATTGAATGATTCTGCGTAATTAGGAAATACAGTACCATTTTTCAACTTAAAATCAAATATTTTGCATTCAACTTTATACCATCTTCACTGAAATATTTTAAGTTTGAACTTTTAATGTAATTACTCAAAAGATCAAAATTATTCCAAAATGTGAAGAGAAGATATTGTGAAATACCTTGAAATAATTGCCTTATTGACTAAATGCCATAATGGATTGCAATAAAACTTTATTTTAACCAGCAAAGTCAATCCAAATGGTGTACACCACAAAAAGATTTATTGATATTCTATTGTAGGTTACATTTTGGGAAGTTATTAACGGGCTGAAAAAGGCTGGATAAGCACCTCAACATTCAAAGTCTTCTGCATTATTAAGCAATACTAAATTCTCTAGGTAATAGTGTCAAATTTGGACAGCATAAATATCTTGCTTTTCTGACTAAAATTTCATCTTTAGATATAATTTTATCTGATCTTTTAAGTCACTGCTCCTGATATTTATTTTAACAAAATCAATGTCTATTTGTATTATTTTCACAACTGTTCCACACACTACTGATCTCCTCAGAGGAAATCGACCAACAGTTCTCTTTTTAGGTCTTTACACCGATTTTCACTGTGTTTTAGTCCTGATATCTCAAAGTGGAAGGTCTCCTTCAAAATGATTGTTTCTGAATTGCCTCATTTCAACTCCAAGTTCAAAGTACATTTATTATCAAAGTATGTATACAGACTACAAATCTAAGATTCATCCTCCAGCAGATGGACACAAAACAAGGCATGATAAAAAGAACAAGTTGTGCAAATGTCAAGAAGATAGTGAACAACAAATAGAGTATCATACATCACACCAGTAGTACTCAGTTTAGTCCAGTTCAGTGCAATCCAGGCTGCAGAGCCATTCTTTGCCAAAGCCCCCCAGTCTACAGCAATCTCCCTTTTCCAAAGCCCCCCAGTCCATATCAATGACCCTTTGCCGAAGTGCCTCCGTCCACATCGATCACCCTTTGCCGAAGCCCCCCAGTCCATATCAATCACCCTTTAAATTTCATCTACACCTGTGTGCCTGGAAACAGGGTTGCACGAGCCCATCCTATCTTGATTGCTAGTTTCACTTTCCTCAGGACTGCTTACAGTCTTGAAGACAGTCACTTCTCTTAGGCTATTGAAGTTGAATCGAAGATGATGCAGCATAGAATAGATACACAATTTATCTATGCAACACACACAAAATGCTGAAGGAACTCAGCAGGCCAGGCAACAACTATGGAAGAGTAAACAGCTGACGTTTCAGGCGAAGAACCTTCATCAGGATTGGGGGAAAAGATATGAGGTTAGAGCAAGAAGGGTGGGGGGGGGTGACGAGAGGAAGGAATACCAGTAGACCCTAGCAGTATGTCAGAAGTTTGAGTGTCATGGGGCAGAAGTGAGCAAAGTTGCCATTAATAAGGAGTAGATGCTTGGAAACTGAAATGTCTGAAGGTAGATAAATCACCTGCACCAGATGGTCTATACCCAAGGGTTCTGAAAGAGGTGGCTGAAAAGATCATTGAGGCATTAGTATTGGTGTTCCACAGGGATCTATGTTGAGACCGCTTCTTTATGCAGTGTATGTCAATGATTTTGATGACAGAATTGACTCCCATGTAGCCAAGTTTGCAAACAATATGAAGATAGGTGGAGGGGCAGGTAGTGTTGAAGAAGCAGAGAGACTGTAGAAGGACTTAGACAGATTGTATGTGGTGACATATATGTACTTTGCTAATATATCTATTTTGAATTTTGTCTCTACCATCATCCCTGGCAGTGTGTTCACTAGTCCGTGTAAAAGAAACCTACATCTGACATCCCCCTATACATTCCTCCACTCACTCTAAAATTATGCCCTCTCATATTAACCACTTCCACCCTGGGAAAATTGCACTGGCTGTCCACTTTATGTATGCCTCCTATCATCTTATGCACCTCTGTCAAGTCACCTATCATCCTCCTTTTCTCCAAAGGGAAAAACTCCAGCTCACCAAGCCCTTTCTCACAAGTCAAGCTCTCTAATCTAGGCAAGTTCCTGATAAATCTCCTCTGCACCTTAATAAACCTTCCACATCTTTCCTATAATGAAGCAACCGGAACTGGACACAATATTCCAAGTGTGGTCTAACTAGAACTGCAACATTACCTGGCAGCTCTTGAACTCAGTTCCCCCAATAATGAACACACCAAACGACTTCTTAACCACCATATTAACTTGTGTGGCAACTTTCAAAGATCAGTGGATATGAACCCCAAAATCTCGCTCCTGTCACAATGTGCTTTACTTGTGTGTGTGTGTGTGTGTGTGTGTGTGTGTGTGTGTAAACTCTAGCCAAGGATCATCTTTTGGAGTAGAAACATAGAAAAATAGAAAACCTACAGCATAATACAGGCTCTTCGGCCCACAAAGCTGTGCCGAACATGTCCTTACCTTAGGACTACCCATAGCCCTCTACTTTTCTAAGCTCCATGTATCCATCCAGGAGTCTCTTAAAAGACTCTATCATATCCGCCTCCACCACCGCCGCCAGCAGCCCATTTCACACACTCACCACTCTCTTTGCAGAAAACTTACCCCTGACATCTCCTCTGCACCTACTTGAAAGCACTTTAAAACTGTGCCCTCTCATTCTAGCCATTTCAGCACAGGGAAAAAGCCTCTGAATCGCCACACGATCAATGCCCCTCATTATCTTGTACACCTCTATCAGGTCACCTCTCATCCTCTTTCACTCCAAGTAAAAAAGGCCGATTTCACTCTACCTATTCTCATAAGGCATGCTCCCCAATACAGGCAACATCCTTGTAAGTCTCCTCTGCACCCTTTCTATGGTTTCCACATCCTTCCTATAGTGAGGCGACCAGAATTGAGCACAGTGCTCCAAGTGGGGTCTGACCATGGTCCTATATAGCTGCAACATTACCTCTTAGCTCTTAAATTCAATCCCATGATTGATGAAGGCCAATGCACTGTATGCCTTCTTAACCACAGAGTCAACCTGTGTAGCTGCTTTGAGTGTCCTATGGACTCGGACCCCAAGATCCCTCTGATCCTTCACACTGCCAAGAGTCTTACCGTTAATACTATATTCTGCCATCATATTTGACCTACAAAATGAACCACCTCACAGTTATCTGGGTTAAACTCCACCTGCCACTTCTCAGCCCAGTTTTGCATCCTATCAATGTCCCGTCGTAACCTCTGACAGCCCTCCACACTATCCATAACAAACCCAATCTTTGTATCATCAGCAAATTTACTAACCCATCCCTCCAATTCCTCATCCAGGTCATTTATAAAAATCACGAAGAGTAGGGCTCCCAGAACAGACCCCTGAGGCACACCACTGGTCACTGACCTCCATGCAGAATATGACCCATATGCAACCACTCTTTGCCTTCTGTGGGCAAGCCAGTTCTGGATCCACAAAGCAATGTCCCCCTTGGATCCCATGCCTCCTTACTTTCTCAATAAGCCTTGCATGGGGTGCCTTATCAAATGCCTTGCTGAAATCCATATACACTACATCTACGGCTCTACCTTCATCAATGTACTTAGTCACATCCTCAAAAAATTCAGTCAGGCTCGTAAGGCATGACCTGCCTTTGACAAAGCCATGCCGACTATTCCTAATCATATTATGCCTCTCCAAATGTTCATAAATCTTCCCTCTCAGGATCTGCTCCATCGACTTACCAACTCACTGGTCTATAATTTCCTGGGCTACCTCTACTCCCTTTCTTGAATAAGAGAACAACATCCAAAACCCTCCAATCATCCAGAACCTCTCCCGTCCTCATTGATGATGCAAAGATCATCGCCAGAGGCTCAGTAATCTCCTCCCTCGCTTCCCACAGTAGCCTGGGGTACATCCCGTCCGGCCCTGGTGACTTATCCAACTTGATGCTTTCCAAAATAGCACATTCCCTTCCTTACATGCTACATGCTCAAGCTTTTCTGTCTGCTGTAAGTCATCCCTACAATCGCCAAGATCCTTTTCTGTAGTGAATACCGAAGTAAAGCATTCATTAAGTACCTCAGGTATCTCTTCTGTTTCCATACACACTTTCCCACTGTCACACTTGATTGGTCCTATTCTCTCACGTCTTATCCTCTTGCTCTTCACATACTTGTAGAATGTCTTGGGATTTTCCTCAATCCTGTCTGCTAAGGCCTTCTCATAGCCCCTTCTGGCTCTCCTAATTTCATTCTTAAGCCCTTTCCTGCTAGCCTTATAATCTTCTAGATCTCTATCCTAGTTTTTTGAACCTTTTGTAAGCTCTTCTTTTCTTCTTGACTAGATTTACAGCAGCCTTTTTACACTACGGTTCCCGTACACTACCATCCTTTCCCTGTCTTATTGGAACGTACCTATGCAAAACCCCACACAAATATGCCCTGAACATTTGCCACATTTCTTCCGTGCATTTCCCTGAGAACATCTAATTCCAATTTATGCTTCCAAGTTCCTGCCTGATAGCTTCATATTTCCCCTTGCTCCAATTAAACATTTCCCTAACTTGTCTGTTCCTATCCCTCTCTAATGCTATGGAAAAGGAGATATATTTGTGATCACTATCTCCAAAATGCTCTCCCACTGAGTGATCTGACACCTGATCAGGTTCATTTCCCAATATCAATTTCCCCCGTGATCAATAAAGTATAACTACGACTATGACTAAGTACAACCTCTCCTGTTCAGGATCGCAAACTCAATCTACTGTTTCAGGAGACACTTGTACACAGGACTGTTTGCTACCATCAGCATCACGCAGAAGAACAGACAGATGGAAATTATGTATTGTAATACGTTAGCCCATCCCACTGCAGTTATTGGCATGTAAGCTTATTTCAGTTATTCCCGACAGTGTGGTTCCGAACATTGGTTTGACATTAACAAATCAATTTAACAAACATCTATTACTTGCAAAGAACAACATCAGGAAAGGGCAAGTTCTTCCAAAAATTACACTATTGACTTGAATGCTGATTTGTTGAATCAAACAAACTTCATCGATAAGCCTGCTTGAAGCACTCAATTGTGTGTAGACCTGAGTCATGGGAACCCAAAGCTGAGAACTTGGGTACTTAAGACTTGAAAAGCTCAAAACAGAGACCAGAGAAACTCACAATGTAGACAAGAGAAGCTTGTAACATAGACTAGAGACACTCAGAACATGGACTTGAGAATAAATTTCATTCTTATCCGCTGGGTCCTTCTGTCAAGATGTGCGGTGGCAAAATCAGAACCCATGTGTAGAGGTAAACAGACTCTGATGTAGAGACAGCAGTGAGAGTTTATTCATAATAATTCCAAAAAAACATTGGTGGCTCAGCTGAGTAACACTGCAAGAAGTAATAGTTTTAAAAATAGGACCCCACAATCAGCACTAATCATGTGTCTGCTTAAATAATGCAAGTAACGTGGAATCCTATTGCAATAAACTTAACAAGCCTAAACAGAAAGCACCAGGAAACTGCATTACACAGAGTAAGTCACTCGAGAAAATCACAATGAACTCTAAATGATTAACAATTCTCCTAAACAACAATTAACCAATTCAGGTCCTCTAAAAATCGAGTCCAAAGCTCTCTGGCACCCTACACAGGCCTGATGAGCTCATTACAGTTCCTCTGCAGTGCTAAGAAGCCTGCCATTAAACTTATACTCTGTCTTCAAGGTCAACCTTGCAAGTTTTTCCCTTCACACTTTGTGGGATTGAAATTCATCTGCTATTTCTCAGCCCTGCTCTGCCTTCTGTTAGTGTCCCATTGTTATCCACATTAACCTTCCACATTATTCACAACACCATCAAACTTTGTGCAAAATAATTTGCTCCTTACAAATATTATGACATCTGTGGGGTGTTAGGGGATGAGTTGCTTGCCAGAGGATACTTAATGTCTTGATTATTGTTGTGGGTATGTTATTTTTGTGCCTGGATCACCTGATTTGTGTTGATCGTGGGAATTCTGCAATGGTTATGCCATTAAATATCAAGGTTAGGTAGGCAGACCTTCACTTATAGGAGTTTTCATTGTCAAGTATTTTATGCCATGGATGTTGGTGGCAATATGCGCCAATCCCCTGATCTTCAAATTCAAGGTCAAGTTTAATTGTCATTCAATCATACACATCAATATTGCCAAATGAAGCAGTGTTTCTCCAGGGCCAAGGTGCAAGGTGCAAAACACAGTGCCAACGGTCACACACAGCACACAGCACATTGATACAATCATGAAGAAGGTACACCAACAGATCTAATTCATTCAGAGCTTGAAGAGATTTGGTATGTCGCCAAAGATTCATGCAAATATCTACAACTGTTAGGTGGAGATCTTGCTGCTTGCTGGCATAGACTACATAATTTGCTGAAAAACTATCTTGTGCAATTCGCAGCAAGTATTTTCACTTCTGACCTTATAATGGAAGGAAGGTGCTGATGAAGATGAAGCAGCCGATGATTGGACTAGGGCACGGTTCTGTGGGTCTTCTGCAGTCACATTCTTCCAACCAAATCCTTAACCTAAACTGAGCATCAGAAAGCAGGTTAAATGAAAGTAAATATTATTTAATTGCTCTGCCAAGGACACTTTACATCACCTTCTTGAATACAGAGAGTTGACCAATTAGGTGGTAATTACTTGGAATGAATTTGTTCTATTTTAGGAATTGGTGGTACTGCCTTCGATAACGTCCATTTAAACACACTTGACTCAACTGTTTCACCAGAGAGTGTGGGAACATAGTCAGCTCTATAGCTAAAGCATGGGATTAGGAAAATTGTTTGGTGTGCAATTGGAGCCTGGAGTGGAAATATGATGACTGGAGACAAGGGTCAGGAGCAAAATTATACTTGCATCTTGATCTGGGGTTGGGTACATGATTGGTTGCATGGCCTGGGCTAAGAATCAGAAATGTGGCCATACCCAGGGATCAGGTGTGCAGTGTTCTGTCAGGTAGAGTCAGAGTTCCTTTCTATCACCATCTCAGAGGATGTAACCTGAGCCCAACACATCGATCCAATCATGAAGAAGGCATACCAACAGCTCCAATTTATGAGGAGTTTGGAGAGATATGTTATGTCACTAAATAGACTTGCAAATTTCTACAGCTGTACAATGGAGAACATTCTGATTGGTTGCATCACATCCTAGTATGGAGGTTAGAATGCATAGGATCGTTGGAGATTGCGGAGGGTTCAGAATCAGGTTTATGTTGACTGACGTAAGTTGTGCTACTTGTTGCTCTGCTGCATCAGTGCATTGCAAAACATAGAAAACGATACAAATTACTAATATAAATAAATACTTCATAAGATGAATAATGAGGTGACGTTGGTGGGTTCCTGGACTGTTTGGAGATCTGATGGCAGAGTGGAAGAAGCTGTTCTTAAAATCGAGTGTGTGTCAGCAGGCAAAGAGTGCAAGTCCCAGATGCTGAGGTTCTTCAATGATGGATTTCACTTTTTAATGAGACTGTATTCTGCATTTGTTTAGGGGCAATGCCTCTGAACTTGCCCTCTTGTGTCTTGGTACACATCTTCCTCTACACTTTCTTAAAGTGGGTCAAATTCACTTACATTCCTCCTTCAACAGTATATCCCTGAAATGTTTGAGTGACATATGCAGGAGTAGCTCTTCAATATCCAGTGATGGACATGAAAGATTTAAATAAGGTTGTAGGACTACAGCGAAAATTTACAAAGAATTTGCCAAGTCTGGAAAACCCGAGTTATAAGGAAAAATTGAATAGGTTAGGACTTTATTCCTTGAAACATAAAAGATTGAGAGAAGATTTGATAGAGGTATACAAAACAATGAGGGGTATAGATTCCACATCTCCTGCAGGTTTTTACCCTTTCCTGAACTCCCGTGTTTCTTGTACAACGTGTTGGATATTGTCCACATCTCCGTAGCAGAGCATCCATGATTGGTATCCTTTCCATCCCTCGTGGTTCTGCAGCCACCAGTTAGACGGCTCATTGTTTTCGAAGTTCTTGATTCCTGATCCCTGTTCAGTTAGCTGGGCCCACTTATCGAATTCGGCCGTCCTCCAGTCTAGCTCGAACTTGGGTGGCTCTCTCTTCTCCTCCTCCATGGGTAAATGCAGGCAGACTTTTTCCACTGAGGTTGGGTGGGACCACAACCAGAGATTATGGGTTAAGGGTGAAAGTTGAAAAGTTTAAGGGGTACGTGAGGGGAGATTTCTTCACTCAAAGGGCCAGCACAAGTGATGCATGTGAGCTTGATTACAATGTGAAGAGATATTTGGATAGGCACAAGGATGGTAGGTGTATGGAAGGCTATGATCCGCATGCAGGTCGATGGGAGCAGGCAGTTTAAACGGTTCAGCATGGGCTGGATGGGCCAGAAGGCCTGTTTCTATGCTGTACTATTCTATGACTCTACGACACCAGACTGTGGACCTTCCCCACAGACCCTTTGCAAGGCTGCCAGTTCCTGCTAATCTACAGACGTATGACTCTGCCCCCATGGTACACAGCATGAAATAAGGGAGGCAGACCATGAGCGAAGATTGCTTTCAGAGGAAATGATCAATTACAATTCTTTCATAATGTGTTAATCACGTCAGTTTGTGTTTTCCACAGGGTATCTCTTACATCACTGCAATTCGAGGAACCTGGGTTCAAGGCTATAAATTGTAAGTTTATCGATGTGAGGTAAAGAGCATACTGACATATGGAATGACAGTGTGGTACTCTAGCTGCAGTAAGACAGATCACAAAGCACTCTAACGGGTGATTAGGACAGCTCAGCACATCATTGGGATTCAACTAGCAGGCCAGGAGACCGTCTACAACTCTCGATGTCTACAAAATGCTGGTAACATCACTAAAGACCCATCCCATCCTGGACACTGTCTGTTCAATCTCCTGCCATCTGGTAGAAGATAGAAAGACTGAAAAACAGTTTCTTCCTGAGGGTTGCTGTGCTACACCTGGGCTTACCAATGGCCTTTGAGTGTTATGGACTATCGAAGGGTTGTATGTAAATACGCAATTTTGTTTTTGTTAAGCCGTACTGCATGCATTGTAAACATTTGTTCTGCATGGACTGGAGAAGCATCGCAATCTTGTTATCTTGAGCAATGGCAATGAGAGGGTAACCATATGAGGAACGTCTGGCAGCTCGTCGGCTGTATTCCCTGGAGTTCAGGAGAATGAGGGGGGATCTCATAGAAACATTCCAAATGTTAAAAGGCTTGAACAGATTAGATGTGGCAAAGTTATTTCCCATGGTAGGGGATTCTAGGACAGGAGGGCATGACTTCAGGATTGAAGGACGTTCTTTTAGAACTGAGATGCGGAGAAATTACTTTAGTCAGAAGGTGGTAAATCTGTGGAATTTGTTGCCATGAACTGCTGTGGGGGCCAAGTCATTGGGTGTATTTAAGGCAGAGGTAGATAGGTTCTTGATTAGCCAGGGCATCAAAGGGTATGGGGTGAAAGCAGGAAAGTGGGGATGACTGGATGAAGTGGATCAGCTCATGATTGAATGGCGGGGCAGACTCAATGGGCTGGATGGCCTACTTCTGCTCCTATAGCTTATGGTCTTATGGTCTTATGGCAATAAAATTCAGATTCTCATTTCCATTCTGACATGTCTATCCTTGGCCTCCTCTTGTGCCAAGATGGGCCATCCTCAAGGTTGAGGAACAACACTTTATATTCCATCTGGGTACCCTAATGGTATGAATATTGATTTCTCCTTCCAGTGAACCAAATTCCATCACCCCTCCGTCCCCACTTCTATTCCGTACTCTGAATTTTTACTTCTTCTCACCTGCCTATTATTTCCCCCTGGGTCCCCTCCGCCTTCCTTCTGTCCTTTCGCCCACTCCCCTCTCCTATCAGATTCTTTCTTCTCCAGCCATAAGACCATAAGACATAGGAGCAGAATTAGGCCATTTGGCCCATCGAGTCTGCTGTACCATTCAATCATGGCTGATTCTTTTTTCTTCTCCTCCTCAACCCCATTTCCTGGCCTCCTCCTCGTAACATTTGATGCCATGTCCTATCAAGAACCTAACCATCTCTGCCTTAAATACACACAACCACCTGGCCTCCACAGCTGCATGTGGCAACAAAGTCTACAAATTCACTACCTTCTGGCTACAGAAATTTCTCCGCATCTCTGTTTTGAAAGGGTGTCCCTCTATCCTGAAGCTATGCCCTCTTGTCCGAGACTCTCCCACCATGGGACACTTCCTTTCCACATCTACTCTGTGCAGGTCTTTCAACATCTGAAAGGTTTCAATGAGATCCCCCTCATCCTTCTAAATTCCAGCGAGTACAGACCCAGAGCCATCAAACATTCCTCGTATGATAACCCTTTCATTCCTGGAATCATCCTTG
This sequence comes from Mobula birostris, assembly GCF_030028105.1. Lineage (NCBI taxonomy): Eukaryota > Metazoa > Chordata > Chondrichthyes > Myliobatiformes > Myliobatidae > Mobula > Mobula birostris. The sequence continues at coordinate 22,430,532 of NC_092370.1, read as the reverse complement.
TGAACCTCCTCTCCAATGCCAGCACATCTCTTCTAGATACAGAGCCCAAAACTGTACACAATACTCAAGGTGAGGCCTCATCAGTACCTTGTCAAGGCTCAGCATCACATCCCTGCTCTTGCATTCTAGACCACTTAAAATGAATGCTAACATTGCATTTGCCTTTCTTACCACCAACTCAACCTGCAAGTTAACCTTTAGGGTGTTCTGCACAAAGCCTTCCAAGTCCCTTTATATCCCTTTGTTGGACTTTCCCCCGTTTAGAAAATAGTCCGCACATTTGTTTCTACTACCAAAGTGCATGATCATGCATTTTCCAACATTATATTTCATTTGCCACTTTCTTGCCCAGTCTCCTAATCTAAATTCTTCTGCATCCTACCTGTTTCCTCAACACTCCCTGCCCCTCCACCAGTCTTTGTATAGGCTGCAAACCTAGCAACAAAGCAATCTATTTCGTCATCTAAGTCACTTATATACAGCATGAAAAGAAGTGGTCTCAAAACCGACCCCTATGGAACATGACTAGTCACTGGCAGCCAACCTGACAAGGGTCCTTTTACTCACTGTCTTCTTTCAATCAGCCAATGCTCTAACCATGTTAGTAACTTTTCTGTTATACCATGGGCTCTTAACTTGGTAAGCAGCCTTATGTGTGGTACCTTGTCAAAGGCCTTCTGAAAGTCCAAATATACAACATCCACTGCTTCCCCTTTATCTATTCTACTTGTAATCTCCTCAAAGAATTCCAACAGGTTCGTCAGGCATGATTTTCCCTGAAGGAAACCATGCTGACTTTGTCCTATCTTGTCCTGTGTCACCAAGTACTCCATCACCTCATCCTTAACAACTGACTCTTAACATCTTCCCAACCACTGAGGTCAGGCTAACTGGTCTATAATTTCCTTTCTGCTGCCTTCCTCCTTTCTTAAAGAGTGGAGTGACAATTGCAATTTTCCAGTCCTCTGGCACCATGCCAGAGTCCAATGAATTTTGAAAGATCATTCTAATGCAGGCACAATCTCCAACGCTACCTCTTTCAGAACCCGATGGTGCAGTCCATCTGGTCCAGGTGACTTATGTACCTTTAGGTCTTTCAGCTTTTAGAGCACCTTCTCTCTTGTAATAGTAACTGCATCCACTTCTCTTCCTTCACAATCTACAACATCAGGCATACTGCTAATGAAGACTGAAGCAAAATACTCAATTATTTCATTAGCCATCTCCTTGTCTCCTGTTATTATTTCTCCTACCTCATTTTCTAGTGGTCCTAAATCCACTCTCATTTCTCTTTTATTTTTAACGTACTTGAAAAAACTTTTTCTGTCCACTTTGATATTATTTGCTAGTTTGCTTTCATACTTTCATATTTCATCTGTTCTCTTCTAGTGATTTTTAATTGCTCTCTGTAGGTTTCTAACAGCTTCCCAATCCTCTATCTTCCCACTAATTTCTGCTTTGTTGTGTGACCTTTGCTTTTACAATAGCTTTCAGTTCCCTTGTCAGCAACGGTTGTACTATTTTACCATTTGAACGTTTCTTCATTTTTGGAATAAACATGTCCTGTAGCTTCTTCATTTTTCCCAGAAACGCATGTCATTGCTGCTCTGCTGACATTCCTGCCAGCAGTTCCTTCTAATTTACTTTGGCCAATTCCTCTCTCACACCACAGTAATTTCCCTTCACTGAAATACTGCTACTTTAGGATTTACTTTCTTCCTATCAAATTTCAAGTTGAACTCAATTGTATTGTGATCACTGATTCCTAAGGGTTCTTTTATCTTAAACTCCCTAATCTTCTCCTGTTCATTACATAACATCCAATCCAGTCTAGCTGATCCCCTAGTAGGCTCAATGACAAACTGTTCTAAAAAGCATTCAACAAACCCTTGACCTTCCCCACCCACCTGGCTTCATCTATCACTTTCCCCTCTTTCCTCTCAAACCATCTGTTTATTCTGGCATCTCCTCTTCCCTCTCAGTCCTAAGAAGGGTCTCGGCCTGAAACATTGACTGTTTACTCTTTTCCATAGATGCTGCCTGACCTGCTGAGTTCCTCCAGCATTTTGTGTGTTTTGCTTTGTATTTCCAGCATCTGCAGATATTCTGTGTTTCTATTCTATTCTACATGCAATTGAAAACTAATTGAACCCATCATCTCTTCCAGTTTTGTTGACATTCTTCATTGAGTAGTTCTGGATATGATTAACCATGCTAGGATGTTTTACAAGTTGCCACCATTTTCAGATTAGCAAGCTTTTACCAATTACTACAGGTGTGAAGAATTCACAGCTCATTAGCATGTGAGCATAAATTGTCAATGTTAATATTTCACAGGGAAAGGAGGGTGTCGATCCTTAAATATCTCTCATGAATTATTCAGCAATTTCTTGTGATTGTTGCTTATCTAATGCTAAATTCCAGCGATGCGATGCTGCTGCAAGTTTTCACTATACCATAGAGTCATAAATTCATAGAGAAGTGCAATACAGGAACAGGTGCTTTGGACCATTTAATCCACGCTGGAAGCATTTAAACAGCCTACTCTTATCGCCTTGCTCCAGGACCATCGCCCTCCATACCCCAACTATTCATGTGCCAAACTTCATTTAATTGTTGAAATCGAGCTTGCATGCCCACTTGTGTTGGTAATTCAGGCTACGTCCACACTAGACCGGATAAATCCGTAACTGAAGCTTTTTCTCTTCGTTTTGACCCTCCGTCCACACTGACATGGTGTTTTCCTCCCCCAGAAACAGAGCTTTTCTAAAACACTCTCCAGAGTGTTTAGATCTGAAAATGCCGGTTAGGCCTTGTAGTGTGTACAAGGTAAATGGCTATTTTTAAAAACGCTCTCATGACGTGCCGGAACAGATGGTGGCATTTCATTGCTTTCTTGAACGCAACCTCCAAGAAGTTTGGCCTGTTTTTTCCAGTGGATGTTTTCTTTGTATCCCTCGCAGACATTGTTGAAAACTTTCTTTCGCTGTTGTTGTAGATACTCCGGTTTTTGACCAATGGAAATAGCACAAGGCCGCAGCGGAAACGGAAATAGAATACCGCCTCCTCTTCAGTTGTTTTCTGTAGATGTGTCCTGGGCATGCCCAGCAGGTGGAGATTCGCCCAAATCCCCATTTTAATGTGGATGGAGGTATTTTCAAAAACGCCTGGTGTGGACGCCTTTTGTTTTTATAGGAAACCGGCATTTTCAAAATTACCTGGTCTAGTGTGGACGCAGCCTCAGTCCACACTCTCACGACCCTCTGAGTGAAGAAATTTCCCTTCATCGTTCCCCTTAAGCCTTTCACATTTCACCCTTAACCCATGACCTCTAGTTGTAGAGCCACCAAACTCAGTGGAAAAAATCCGTTTGAATTTACCCTCATCATTTTGTGTACCTCGATTAAATTTCCTCTCAATAGTCTACGTTCCAAAGAATAAAGTCCAAACCCATTCAATATTTCCTTACAACTCAGGTCCTCCTGACCCAGAAATATCCTTGTAAATTTTCTCTGTACTCGTTCAACCTTATTTACATCTTTCCTATAGGTAGGTAACCAAAACTGCACACAATACTCCAAATTAGACCTCACCAACGTTGCATACAGCTTCAACATAACATCCCATCTCCTGCATCCAATTCTTGTACTTATGCATATGAAAATAAACTCAGTTCTGATTTTAACTTAAACCAGCTGCTCAAACTCACCTCCCCATCACTTCTAATCTGATACAGCAAATTGGAGTTTCCTGAAACTGTTCAAATATGTTTAAAGTATGTATGCAATATACAACCCAGAGATTTGTCTTTCTGGCTGTCTGTGGGAAGACAAGTCTTAGGGTTGTATACTGCATGCATACGTTGATAATGAATGTACTTTGAATCTTTGAAATACTACAAAGGAACATCAAAATTTAAACAAAATATAATTAAGATACTAATAACTAAATAAAATCAGTGAGATAATAAGAAGAAAATTTAAACTGATTAGCTGTACTTAGTTTTTTTAGATTAAGGCTAGTGAGAGAATTCCAAGTAACGAAGCTGTACGTTTGAAGCCAACCAGTTCTGCCTAAAGCTGAGGAACCTTGTGAATAATTTGAATATGCAGATGAGCGAGTCAGAGACAAACTGACCAAAAGGGAGGAGATAGCTCACAGCAGAATTATAATGATGGTAAAACTGCAATAACAATTGCCACTTGTGTTTGCTGAATTCTGTGGCGATTACAAGTAAAAAGCCCCAGTTGTCTGCACAGTCCCGTTTTAATACATAGTTTAGGGTTAATTCATTGGGAGGCCAATGTTTTCCCTTCTTTCTTCACATCTTTAAACAGATTTGAACTTTCTTGGAAATATTTGGTTGATAGGTTAAATTAAAAGAGAAACCTCAAATCAAGGATAACAAATCTCAATGGTTTTAAATATGAAAAAAAAAAGATTCAATAAGATTGATGTAATTTGGCATGAATGATCGATGTTAATGGACCAGCACTTACAATTAAAATATGCAGCCATGAGACATTACTCTTGTTAAAATTAATTTACAATGCTAAAACGGATATTTAGAAGCAATTAAGACTCATCGTCAATTTAGAATCATACGCACTGAAATGGACAGGCTCTGACAACTTCAGGCAAGTTTAGGCAACACACATCAAAGTTGCTGGTGAACACAGCAGGCCAGGCAACATCTCTAGGAAGAGGTACAGTCGACATTTCAGGCCGAGACCCTTCATCAGGACTAACTGAAAGAAGAGCTAGTAAGAGATTTGAAAGTGGGAGGGGGAGGGGGAGATCCAAAATGATAGGAGAAGACAGGAGGGGGAGGGATGGAGCCAAGAACTGGACAGTTGATTGGCAAAAGGGATATGAGAGGATCATGGGACAGGAGGCCCAGGGAGAAAGACAAAGGGAGACCGCTTTGCTGAACAGGGCCCCAGACAGTCCTTCCAGGTGAGGCAACACTTCACCTGTGAGTTGACTGGGGTGATATACTGCGTCCGGGGCTCCCGATGTGGCCTTTTATATATTGGCGAGACCCGACGCAGATTGGGAGACCGCTTTGCTGAACACCTACGCTCTGTCCGCCAGAGAAAGCAGGACCTCCCAGTGGCCACACATTTTAATTCCACATCCCATTCCCATTCTGACATGTCTATCCACGGCCTCCTCTACTGTAAAGATGAAGCCACACTCAGGTTGGAGGAACAACACCTTACATTCCGTCTGGGTAGCCTCCAACCTGATGGCACGAACATTGACTTCTCAAACTTCCGCTAATGCCCCACCTCCCCCTTGTACCCCATCTGTTATTTATTTTTATGCACACATTCTTTCTCTCACTCTCCTTTTTCTCCCTCTGTCCCTCTCACTATACCCCTTGTCCATCTTCTGGGTTCCCCCCCCCCCACTTTTCTTTCTCTCTGGACCTCCTGTCCCATGATCCTCTCGTATCCCTTTTGCCTATCACCTGTCCAGCTCTTGGCTCCATCCCTTCCCCTCCTGTCTTCTCCTATCATTTCGTATCTCCCCCTCCCCCTCCCACTTTCAAATCTCTTACTCACTCTTCCTTCAGTTAGTCCTGACGAAGGGTCTCGGCCTGAAACGTCGACTGCACCTCTTCCTACAGATGCTGCCTGGCCTGCTGCGTTCACCAGCAACTTTGATGTGTGTTGCTTGAATTTCCAGCATCTGCAGAATTCCTGTTGTTCAGGCAAGTTTAGACTGTACATAGCACATGGGACAGGAGTTATAAGCTATTCCATGCAATAGAAGGGAGAGAAAACCCCAGGCTCATGGAGGAGTGGTGCAACTTGTATAGCAAATTCTGCTATTTATTTATCTATAGCAACTGTAAAAAAGTTTAATTTCTGCACTGTACTGTTGCCAGGAAACAAGTTTCATGGAATACGTCAGTGATTCTAAGTTTTTACATGTAACCTGGAGCTGATGTTTACCTGAAGTGACATGCACAACATACTGGAGGAATTCGGCAGGTCAAGCAACATCTACAGAGGCGAATAAACAAGCGATGTTTTGGGTTAGACCCTTCATGAAGATTGGAAAGGAATGGGGTAAGAAGCCAGAATAAGAAGGTGGGGGAAGGAGAGGGAGTACAAGCTGGCAGGTGAAAGGTAACACGAGGTGAGAGGGAAGGTGGGTGACTGGGGGAAAGGGATGATGAAGTTAGAAGCTGGGAGGTGATTGGTGGAAAAGGTAAAGGACAGAAAAAGAAGGAATCTGATAGGAGAGTAAAGTGGAATTCTATTTCAATTTGTCCATAAACAGTGGAAAGAACCATTAGCTTTGACTTAGCTGTAAATTCATGACTGCTGAAATTAGTCTAATTTTAGCAACTTTACTGTATCTACATTGCAATGTACCATAATAGAAATTATTAGGATCAGCCTTGAATTGGAATAACATTTGTATTAAGCAATACCATTGTTTTCTTTGGATTAGCAATGAGGTGATTTTGTTTTTCCTTTTCAAAGGTGACATCAAATCAAATTTTCCTGATTTCTGGGCATAATCTATATTTTCTTACAACAGTGCAGGAATGATATGGTCCTGCCCGGATGCAAGATTACAATAGTTTTTGTTGGGAGGTGTGGGACTTGCTCATGAATACTAATGTCCTGAAGTTACAGGGTACCTGGCACTAAGGTTGCTCCAACTTCTCAAACGACTGATGCAAAATATTGCTCTAATTTTGTAAACTATCCTTCCCTGTTCAGTGCTGCTTGTTCTGACGTGGTCTGCAGCATAGCCTTCCCCAGGAGGCTGGCTGGCAGAGTGAAGCTCAGGTTTATCTCTGTACAGGGTAAGTGGCTGCACCTCGGGAGAAATTTTAATCACTAGTGAAACCCTGCCCCCCTGTCCTTCCAGACAGCACAGGCATTGCTGGAACTGGTCAGGGCAAAGCACAAGTTATTTCCACTTGCTTTAGTCATTACTAACTCCAGAACATGGGACTTCACAGGAGATATTCGGATACTGAGATATAGAGAAGGAGGAGAGTTGGGAGTGGTCTGTCTCCGTATCTCAGCTTCCCCATTGTGATTTCTCCTTCTCTTTTACTTCCAAAGTATCAATACTTATATTTACTAATAATTTCCCTTCAACATAAAGGGCAGTGTGGTAGCGGTTAGATTAATGCCATTACAACACCAGCAACATGGGTTCAAATCCACTGCTGTCTGTGAGGAGTTTGTATATCGTCCATGTGATGGAGGGGGCTTCCTTGTTGGGCTGGAAAGGCCTGTTAGCATGCTTTATTTCTAATCAAACAAACAAATCTAAGTAAATAAATACATGCAAAAGTTCTTATATTGGCTGCTGAGCACACACCCCTCAGCATCAGCGGCTCCACAGTGGAGAGAGTGGAAAACATCAAGTTCCTTGGGGTGCAGATCTCGGACAATCTCACCTGGTCCAGGAACACCACTGGGATTGTGGAACAGGTACAGCAGAGATTGCACTTTCTGAGGAAGTTTAAACATAGAACATAGAATAGTACAGCACCGTACAGACCCTTTGGCCCACAATGTTGTGCCGACCCACAAACCCTGCCTCCCATATAAGCCCCCACCTTAGATTCCTCCATATACCTGTCTAGTAGTCTCTTAAACTTCACTAGTGTATCTGCCTCCACCACTGACTCAGGCAGTGCATTCCATGCACCAACCATTCTCTGAATAAAAAAACTTCCTCTAATATCCCCTTTGAACTTCCCACCCCTTACCTTAAAGCCATGTCCTCTTGTATTGAGTAGTGGTGCCCTGGGGAAGAGGCGCTGGCTATCCACTCTATCTATTCCTCTTATTATCTTGTACATCTCTATCATGTCTCCTCTCATCCTCCTTCTCTTCAAAGAGTAAAGCCCGAGCTCCCTTAATCTCCGATCATAATGCATACTTTCTAAACCAGGCAGCATCCTGGTAAATCTCCTCTGTACCCTTTCCAATGCTTCCACATCCTTCCTATAGTGAGGTGACCAGAACAAGCATCACTCCCCACTAACATTTAACTACATTCTACAGAGGCGTGGTTGAGAGTGTGCTGACCTTTTGCATCACAACCTGGTACTCCAGCTGCAGTGCTCTCGACAAAAAAGCCTTGCAGAGGGTGGTTAGGGGAGCAGAGAAGGTTATCGGGGTCTCCCTACCTTCTGTCCAAGACCTCTTTCAGAGTCGATGCCTCCAGAAGACACGGTACCTCATTAAAGACCCCTTGCACACTCTCCATGAATTGTTTGTTCTTCTGCCATCAAGCAAACATTACAGGAGCATCAAAACTAAAACCACAAGGCTACTAAACAGCTTCCTCCCACAGGCAGTCAGACTGCTAAATAGCTGCTCTACCTGACTCTGCTTTGGACACTTTTAACTTGCACTGGACAATTATAACTTGTTTTTAACTGACATGTAGCTGTTGTGTTTTACTATTTATTGTTATGTTTATTATTTAGTGTTGCGTTTGTTATGTTATGATTGCACTGCTCCTGAGAAACTCTGTCTCATTCTGCCCTACAGAGCTGATGTACGGTTAGAATGACAATAAAGTTTTTTGAATCTTGAATCCTTATGAATATATTCCTTGCTAATTTACCCCATATCTTATATGTATTAATCAATTTTTGGTCATCTTTTGCTGGCACTTATGCCCCTATCACTCAAGCTTTGCTCCTCTTTGCAATGTGAAAAGGTTGTTTTAATATTTTATCATCCTCGGTCTCTTTTTCAGTCACAAGCAGATTATTATCTTTGTGGGTTTTTTTTGTTTTTCAGTGTAGTGTTTATTCATTAAGAATTATGACATTTCTCGCGAATGCTAATCCAGAGGCTAAACTTCCAATTTAATTTTGTGATCTATCTTTCAGTGTCCCAAACACCAGTTTAATTGCATTTATGTGGAATTTTAAGACCTGAGTGAGTCATGTACACATTCAGAGTAGAGATCTAAAATATCTAAAGTCTAAAATCTGAAGTAACCCGTTCCCTCGATGGTTCTTTGACATATTTTTCTAGGAGGCTGCTCATGATCCTAATGAATGGTAGAATATCCTCAAAGGCCTTAAAAGTTCTTGAAAGAAATGCCACTCCTACTGAGTGTTAGTTTAGTCCCAAGGAATTGCATTTTATTATTAGAAAGACTGGCAGCCAACTTTTAGCTTGAGATCAACTTTATCATATAAATCATATTGAAGGAGTAGTGCGTAGCTAATGTTGTTCCATTATTCACGAAGAGAACTAAGGTAGGTCAAATATGATGATAGAGTATAGTACTAATTGTAAGACTCTTGGTAGTGTGGAGGATCAGAGGGATCTTGGGGTCTTAGTCCATAGGACACTCAAAGCTGCTGCACAGGTCAACTCTGTGGTTAAGAAAGCAGATGGTGCATTGGCCTTCATCAACCGTTGGATTGAGCTTAGGAGCCAAGAGGTAATATTGCAGCTATAAAGGACCCTGGTCACACCCCACTTGGAGTACTGTGCTCATTTCTGGTCAGCACACTACAGGAAGGATGTGGAAACCATAGAAAGGATGCAGAGGAGATTTACAAGGATGTTACCTGGATTAGGGAGTATGCCTTATGAGAATAGGTTGAGTGAACTCGACCCTTTTCTCTTGGAGTGACGGAGGATGAGAGGTGACCTGATGGAGGTGTATAAGATGATGAGAGGCATTGATCGTGTGGACAGTCAGAGGCTTTTTCCCAGGGCTGAAATGGCTAGCATGAGAGGGCACAGTTTTAAGGTGCTTGGAAGCAGGTACAGAGGAGATGTCAGGGGTATGTTTTTTACACAGAGAGTGGTGAGTGCGTGGAATGGGCTGCCAACGACAGTGGTGGAGGCAGATACGATAGGGTCTTTTAAGAGAGTCCTGGACAGGTACATGGAGCTTAGAAAAATAGAGGGCTATGGGTAACCCTAGGTAATTTCTAAGGTAATAACATGTTCGGTACAGCTTTGTGGGCCGAAGGGCATGTGTTGTGATACAGATTTTGTATGTTTCTAAGGATAATTCTGGAATCTATGGACCGGTGAGTCTCATCCATTGAAGACAAGTTACTAGCGAAAGTTCTTTGGGATAGGATTTACGAGCATTTTAGAAAACCAAGGCCTAATTAGGAAGAGTCCACATGGTTTTGTTGGAGGAAAGTCCCTGAAGTTTGGAGAAGGTGCCGAAGAGTTTTAGCAGGATGCTGCCTGGATTAGAGGGCATGTGCTATAACGAGAGGTTAGACAAACTTGGCTTGTTTTCACCAGAGCAGTGGAGGCTGAGGGGACATCTAATGGAGATTTATGAAATTATGAAAAGCATAGACAAGCAGTATCTTTTCCCCAGGGTTCACCTCAAAACTAATCAATTAGCTTCAAGACCTTAGCCTCAATACTTCCTTGTTTAATTGGATCCTAGATTTCTTTACTTGCAGACTTCAGTCAGTTCAGATTAGCAACAGCTCCTCCACGTTCTCCATCGGCACAGGTGCACCTCTAGGCTGTGTGCCTAGCCCCTTATTCTTCTCACCTTACGCTTATAACCGTGTGGTTAAGCACAGCTCCAATGCCATATGTCATGGGCACGTGGCCAAGTGGTTAAGGCATTCGACTAGCGACCTGAAGGTTGTGAGTTCGAGCCCCAGCCGAGGCAATGTGTTGTGTCCTTGAGCAAGGCAGTTAACCACACAGTGCTCTGCGACGACACTGGTGCCAAGCTGTATCGGCCCTTGCCCTTCCTTGGACAACATCGGTGTTGTGGAGAGGGGAGACTTGTCAACATGGGCAAATGCTGGTCTTCCATACAACCTTGCCCAAGCCTGCGCCCTGGAGAGTGAAGACTTTCCAGGCGCAGATCCATGGTCTCGCAAGACTAACAGATGGCTTAAATGCCATATGTCATAGGCTGAACCAAAGGTGCTGCTGAATGAGCATTAGAGGAGGGAGATTGAAAGTCTGGCTGAATGGTGCCACAACAACAATTTCTTACTCAACGTCAGCAAGAACAAGGAGATGATTATTGACTACAGGAGGAGGAAACCAGAGGTCCATGAGCCAGTCCTCAGCAGAGAATCAGAGGTGGATATAAGGGTCAGCAACTTTAAATTCCTTGGTGTTATCATTTCAGAAGCCTACTCCTGGGTCAGTCAAGTACGTAAGCGCAATTACAAAGAAAGCACGGCAGCTTCTCGACTTCTTTCGGGGTTTGTGAACACTTGGCACGGCAAAACTTTGACAAACTTCCATAGATGTGAGGTAGAGAATATATTGACCTGCTGCATCACAGCTTGGTATGAAAACACCAATGGAAAATCTGACAGAAAGTAGTGGATAAGGCCCAGTCCATCAGAGGTAAAGCACTCTCCAACATCGAGCACACCTACACGGAATGCTGTCACGGAAAATCAGCATCCATCATCAGGGACCCTTAGCACCCAAGTCATGGTCTCTTCTCACTGCTGACATCAAGGAGAGGATACGGGTGCTTCAGGACTCACATCACCAGGAACAGTTACTACCCCTCAACCATCAGAAAACTAAACTAAAGTAGATAACTTTACTCAACTTTATTTGCCCCATCACTGTGGATGTATGAACCCATGGACTCAAGGAGTCTTCATCACATGTTTTTGATAGCTACTTCTTATTTATTTATTATGATTATTATTTCTTCATTTTTGTACTTGCACAGCTTGTTGACTTTGGACCGCTGATTGAACACTCAGTTGATGCAGGCTTTTGTTGAATTGATTACGGTTATTTTTCTATTATGTATTTACTGAGTATGCCCGCAAGAAAATGGATCTCAGGGTTGTATATGGTGACATACTGTATTTGTACTTTGATAATAAATTTACTTTAAAATTTGACGTTTGAACTTCTGAACTTTGAAATGTCTAATACCAGGGGGCATGCATTTAAGGTGAGAAGGAGTAAGTTCAAAGGAGATGTGAGGAGCAAGTTTTTTTTTAACCAAGAGTGATGGACACCTGAAATGGTTGCCTGGGGCGGTGGTAGAGGCAGAAATAAGGGAATTTAATAGACATTTAGATAGGCAAATAAATTTGATGAAAATGGAAGGATATGTTGGCCATTTGATAGGAAATTTAATTGGTTTGGTACATCATTGTGGGCCAAAAAGCCTGTGCTGTACTGTTCTATGTTCTACTTACATAAACTAAAATGGCAAATCAAGCACTAATTCTTTCATGGAGGGGTTAATGTCAACTCGTGTTTAGCATGTTTTTCTGTTTGTTGGTTTATTGATTGATTAAGATACAGCGTGGAATAGGCCATTCTGGCCCCTTGAACTGCACAAGTTTGCAGAAATGCCCGATTTAATTCTATGCTAATCACGGGACAATTCACAATGACCAATTAACTTACCACAATATTTCTTTGAACTGTGAGGAGAAACCGGATCACCTGGAAGAAACCCACATGGCCACAGGGAGAATGAATAGTCTCCTCACAGGCAGTGATGGGAATTGAACCTGGGTCACTAGGACTGTAAAGCATCGTGCTAACCACTTCTCTACCATGCCATCCGTTTTACACGTGACAAATGAAAGTAAGTAAAAGTCAAACATTGCAAGGATCTGGTCATGGATGTTTTTATTTTATGTGGAGACGCAGCAGGGTAACAGGCCTTCTAGCCCAAGGAGCACACACCACACAATTCCACCCTTGTGACCTATTAAGCTCCTGACCCATACGTCTTTGGAACGTGAAAATAAACTGGAGCACCTGAAGGAAACCCACCTGGTCGCGGGGAGAATTTGCAAACTCCTCACAAGCAGCAGCGGAATTGAAGCTGGTTCACCAGCACTGTGATAGTATTACTCTGACTACTATGCTACTGTCCCACCTGGCCAATTATAGATTCAGTTACTGGAAAAATTTGCTATATCTATTTTTAATAAACTCTACCTTACCTTTGACACCTTACTAATCAAGAATCTATCAACTTCCACTTTAAATATACCCAGTGACTTGATCTCCACAGCCATTTGTGGCAATCAACTCCAGAGATTCATCATAGTCAGGCAAAAGAAATTACTCCTCATCTCTGTTCTAAAGGGTCATCCTTCTATCCTGAAGCTGTTTGCTCTGGTTTTAGACTCTCCCACTATTGGAAACATCCTCTCCATGTCCACTCTACCTAAGTCTTTCAATATTTCATAAGTGTCAATGTGATGTCCCCCTTATTCTTCTAAACTCAAAAGAATACAGGCCCAGAGCTGTCAATCACTTCTCATACGTTAACCCTTTCACTCTCAGGATCATCCTTGTAAACCTCGTCTGGACATGATGGGCCAAACAGCTCAATTGCATGCCGTATAATTTTATAACATGACTTCCCTTAATGTCCCTAACAATTATAATACACTACAGTATATGCCGTCTCTTTCCCCAAGTCAGTCATGGTTGTGTCATCCTCTCTTTAGAATACTTCTGTTTCTTTGTTATCTAAAACTTCGACAAACTTCTATAGATATACATTGAAGAGTATGCTCAATGGTTGCACCATGGCCTGGTATGGAAACACTAACGCCCAAGAACAGAGGCACCTGCAAAAAGTAGTGGATATAGCCAGTCCATCATAGGCAGATCCCTCACCGCCACTGAGCACATCTGCAGGGATGGATTCACTTCCAAGTACGACTCTACAACTCATATTCTCAGTATTTATTAGTTTATTTTGTGTGTGTGTGTGTGTCTGTATTTATATTTGCACAGTTTACCTTTTTTGCACATTGATTGCTTTGTCATTTGATCCTCAATCCGGAGGCCTATAATATAGCCGCATTTCCCTCACCTTCTTGGTTCCAAGTTCTACCCATATGATGTTACGAGGTGAACCCTGAAGGTTGTCATCTTCAGCCAACATAATTTAACGTTTGAAAATATGTTAAGATGTTGCACATGTCCTCCTTCCCAGCTTTTAAAGGCAGTTTTTATGAGATATTTTATCAATCCATAACATGGTAATTTATTTTCAAAAGGAATGGTCCTTTTGATACAGTTTATTGCCTCAAGGAAAATTTTAAAACATTTTTATTCAGCTACTTTCATAAAATAAAACATTATTCCAAGAGGCGTAATTTGCATGCACGTCATTTGGACAATTGATTGACACTGATCTTAGAAACAATTGCAAGGAAGGAACTTACAATTGACAATGTAATACTCCATTTACCTTGCAGAAAACTATTTAACTGATATGAAATATAGTTTATGTTAAGTCCTGAGTTTTATTATATTTATTGCCAATAAAATGGGTTTTTATTTTCTCTACGAGTGTTCAGTGTTTTTGTTGAAAGCCACTTCTCTGTCAATCTTAGGTTCAAGACAATTCTCTTCTTAGAAAAATGGAAGGCTTTGTAGGAGGGCAGGGTTGGATTGATCTTAGAGTAGATTAAAAGATCTTCAATATTATCATTAAAAGCAATATTTACATTAAAAATAAAATTTAGTTTTTCTGAAAAGGCCACCCGAGGCTGGTTCATTTAGTTTTCTGCACTCATAGTCTAAAAAACCCTTGGACAAAAAAATCACAAACTAGAGAAAATCTGCAGATGCTGGAAATCCAAGCAACACACACAAAATGCTGAAGGATCCCAGCAGGCCAGGCAGCATCTATGGAAAAAGGTCTTGCCGAAGGGTCTCAGCCCAAAACGTCGACTGTACTTTTTTCCATAGATACTGCCTGGCCTGCTGAGTTCCTCCTGCATTTTGTGTGTGTTGGTTGGATGAAAAATTTGACTGTTTATTCATTTCCATAGACGCTGCCTGACATGCTCAGTTCCTCCAGTATTTTCTACGTGTTGCTCTGGATTTCCGTTATCTGAAGTACCTCGTATGTTCCAAAAAGCACGACACCTCCTTAAAATTCATCATAGGCCGAAGGGCCTGTTCATGCTGTTAAGTCTATGTTGTATGTACTTCAATTAAAATGCATGACAAAATGTTGCTGGTCCTTAGCACCTAAACACCAATTGTTATTGAGAATATAAGCATTTCATATCAACTAATGTGCTTTCATAGTATTATATTATTGTTAGTTTTATGTTCAATGTTCTCTATCCCAAAGGACAAGAATCATTTGTTGGTAGGACTACTATAATAACCTTTTGACCAACGTGATCAAATATGTTAGAATTATTAACAAGGGAATATCTGCAGATGCCGGAAATCAAAGTAATACACACAGAATGCTGGAGGAACTCAGCAAGCCAGGCAACATCTATGGAAAAGAGTAAGCTGTCGATGTTTCAGGCTGAGACCCTTTATCCAGACTCATCGGGTTAGAATTATTTCAGAGTTTGATAATTCATATTGCCTGTTTCTGATCTTCGAACTTGCGCACAGAGAATGAGGCAGCACAATGCTTCTGAATGTCTCAGGATAGAAGAGTTGAAAACTAAAATTGACTTACTGTGCATATAGAAAGTGGATCATGAAAAGTAACTTAAGAATAAAATTGAAACGGTCTATAATACATTTCATTTTTTTGTATAGGATTGACAAACAGAACTGGAAGATTCAAGACTGCAACTTACAAATTTGAAAGCATTTAATAGGCATTCTAGAAATACCCCTTCTTGGGATCTAGTACCAACTTAGTTGTTCCAATCTATCTGCATACTGAAATCCCCCATGACTGTCAGAACATTGTACTTTTGACTCCTCCTACTGGCGTTGCATGGAGTAGTCGCGTTTCTCGAATGGCTCCGTTCTTTTTAAATTACTGAATCCAATCTGCTTTGAAAACTTACTTTTGGAGTGTTATGATGTCTCGTGCTAAAATTTCAAAAAGAGAAGAGGATCCTTGTGTGACTATGGAAGCTATTGCGGAGTTAATTCGTAAAGCTCAGAGCGAAACGTCTGAACAACTTTCGGGTGTATGTTTAAAAGTGACCACACAGCTTAAAAGATTGGAGATTCTGCTGCAGACTTTGCAAAAAACTTTACAGGAACATACTACTCAGATTCAAGAACATGAAGATGCTTTAACCAGACTGGACACTAAGTCAGATGAATTGGAAAAGCTCGGAGGTAAACAAACAAAAATCGTTGAATCTTCAAGACGAAAGATTGTCGCTTTGGAGAATAGATCATGAAGAAATAATATATGAATTTTCGGTCTTCCTGAGTTGGACGAAGGCAAGCACCTGCAGAATTTTTTGTGAATCTGTTGGCTTGTTTGTTTTCTGATGTTTTGGATACCCCACCAAGAATAGACCGGGGACACCGAGCCCCAGTGTTTAGACCTGACTCTCAACAAAAACTTTGACCTGTGATACTTGCTTTTCATGACTTCCAAAGGTTTCTATAATTCACCAATCTCGTTGGTTAGGTATGATTAGCATTGAACATTATAAGATAAGACTGGTCAAAGATTATCCACCTGAGGCATTAAACAAACGTTTTAAGTATAAAAATGTTATGGCGGAGTATACATCAAAGGCAATAAACCTTCACTAAATTACCCCACTCACCTCAGGATCATTTTGGAAAATGGATGTCTTAAGTGGGCTGAGAAGTGGCAGATGGAGTTCAACCCGGAGAAGTGTGAGGTGGTACACTTTGGAAGGACAAACTCCGAGGCAGAGTACAAAGTAAATGGCAGGATACTTGGTAGTGTGGAGGAGCAGAGAGATCTGGGGGTACATGTCCACAGATCCCTGAAAGTTGCCTCACAGGTGGATAGGGTAGTTAAGAAAGCTTATGGGGTGTTAGCTTTCATAAGTCGAGGGATAGAGTTTAAGAGTCACGAGGTAATGATGCAGCTCTATAAAACTCTGGTTAGGCCACACTTTGAGTACTGTGTCCACTTCTGGTCACCTCACTATAGGAAGGATGTGGAAGCATTGGAAAGGGTACACAGGAGATTTACCAGGATGCTGCCTGGTTTAGAGAGTATGGATTATGATCAGAGATTAAGGGAGCTAGGGCTTTACTCTTTGGAGGGAAGGAGGATGAGAGGAGACATGATAGTGGTGTACAAGATAATAAGAGGAATAGATAAGAGTGGATAGCCAGCGCCTCTTCCCCAGGGCACCACTGCTCAATACAAGAGGAAGTAGCTTTAAGGTAAGGGGTGGAAAGTTCAAGGGGGATACTAGAGGAAGGTTTTTTACTCAGAGAGTGGTTGGTGCGTGGAACGCACTGCCTGAGTCAGTGGTGGAGGCAGATACACTAGTGAAGTTTAAGAGACTACTAGACAAGTATATGGAGGAATTTAAGGTGGGCGGTTATATGGGAGGCAGGGTTTGAGGGTCGGCACAACATTATGGGCTGAAGGGCTTGTAATATGCTGTACTATTCTATTCTCCCTCTAAAGAAACTTTGGAACGTGTGATTTCTTTGGATGCTGCGAAAGCCTTTGACCAGGTTGAATGGAATTATTTGTTTAAAATATTAGAAAAAATTAAATTTGGCTCCAATTTTATTCAATGGATTAAATTACTTTATTCATCTCCCACTGCACACGTTCTTACTAACTCCCAGAGTTCTAAACCAATTAATCTCCAACGTGGAACCAGGCAAGGATGTCCTTTGCTTTTTGATTTGGCTTTAGAGCCTTTAGCAATCACGTTTCTTGAATCTGTTGACATCTCGGGTATTTTAAGGAGGGGTGTCACTCATAAGGTGTCGCTGTATGCTGATAACCTTTTGGTCTACATTTCTAATGTAGTCCTCTCTACCCTCAATACTCTCTATACTTTCTGAATTTACTCAGTTCTCAGGATATAAACATCATCTTCATAAGAGTGAACTGTTTCCTTTGAATAATTTGGTATCAGTCAACTCTGACATTTCTTTTAAAATTGTAAGAAATCAATTTACATATTTAGGTATAACAATTACTAAGAATTATAAATTTCTTTTTCAAGAAAACTTTATCACTCTTTTGGAATATGTTAGGAAGGTACTTTCAAATTGGTCTCCCCTTTCTTTATTGCTGATTGGATGTATTAATTCTATTAAAATGAATATTTTGCCTAAATTTTTATACTTATTTCAAGCCCTACCTGTCTTTGTTCCTAAATCCTTTTCTGACTCTTGAGATTCGATTATATCTTCAAACTTATGGAAGAATAAAACCCCCCGATTAAACGAAGTTCATCTTCAGAAAGCTAAAAAAAAAAAGAGGGATTATCTCCACCCAATATTAGGTTTTACTATTGGGCAATCAACATATGCTACCTTATGCTTTGGATATACTATATTAATCGTTACGACTGTCCAGTTTCACTTTCTTCAGAAGTTAATTCTGTTAATAAATTTTCTATTATTTCTCTTCTTGGTTGTTCAATTCCTCTATCCTTAAGTAATTTAACTGATAATTATGTAGTTAAACATCCTTTGAGGATTTGGTTACAATTCAGAAAATTCTTTGGGTTATTTGGTTTTTCACTCTCTAATCCCATTTTTTCTAATTATTTTTTAAACCTTCTTTGACTGATGTAGTTTTTAAAGAGTGGAATAGACTAGGTATTAACTGTTTTCAGGATCTGTTTGTGGAGATAGTCTTTCCTCATTTGATCAGCTATCTATTAAATATAATCTTCATAAAGCTTACTTTTTTAGATATTTACATATTAGAAACTTCTTGCATTCTCAACTTTATGCATTTCCTAAATGTCCAGATAAGAATTTAATTGATACAATTTTTACTTTGAAACCTTTTCATAATGGATCTATATCTAATATTTATAGTATTTTGTTGGCATTGAGAAACATTCCGTTAGACAAAATTAAAAACCCCTGGGAAAATGACCTGTAGATTTCAATTGATGAGGATACTTGGATTTAAATTTTTAAACTTGTTCACACCTCTTCGTAATGTATGTGTCACTTTCTTTTACAATTTAAAGTGGTTCATAGAGCCTACATGACTAAAGATGAGCTCTCTCGTTTTTACTCAGATTTTTCTCCATACTGTAATAGGCGTAATGTCGAAGAGGCCTCTCTAATTTTGGTCCTGCACACGGCTTGATAAATTTTAGAAAGATGTATTTCAACCTTTCTCGGAGCTTTTTAAAGTAAACTTTAAACCCAACGCTCTGACTGCCTTGTTCGACATTGTTGGAGGAAATGATTTTACTCTTAAGCCGAATGATATGCATATTTTGGCTTTTATTTCTCTTTTAGCCAGAAAACTTTTGTTGCTTAAATGGAAAGAGCTGCTCCACCTACTCATGCCCATTGGTTCATTGATGTTATGTCCTGTTTAAATCTAGAGTAGATTAGGTGTTCTATTTCTGTACCTAGACAAGATTTTTTCACATTATGGGGACTTTTTTAGTACTGCTTTCACAATTTTCGATTTGTTCAGCAATGATGCTGGCTATTATATGTTTGAATTTATGACTATATGTCAGAGATTTTTTTAAAAACGCAAACAACAGGAATTCTGCAGATGCTGGAAATTCAAGCAACACACCTAAAAGTTGCTGGTGAACGCAGCAGGCCAGGCAGCATCTCTAGGAAGAGGTGCAGTCGACGTTAACTAGTGTTAGTCCTGACGAAGGGTCTCGGCCTGAAACGTCGACTGCACCTCTTCCTAGAGATGCTGCCTGGCCTGCTGCATTCACCAGCAACTTTGATGTGTGTTGCAGAGATTTTTTTTTAACCAAACAGCTTTTTTTCAGTTTTTTTCCTTCTCTTTTTTTAATTTTGTTATGGGGTTTTGTTTTTGCTTTGGATTAGAATAAAATATACCTTTTCAATATTATGGTTAATTTACAATACATAGTTATGGGGAAATTCAATCTTGTTTCTGTCTCCGTAATACCATACTGTATTTTGTATTTGTCTATGCAAGTAATTAATAAAAATATTGAAAAAGAAAAGACAGCAACTTACAGATTTGAAACTATTTAATAGGCATTCTAGAAATACCCCTTCTTGGGATCTAGTACCAAATTAGTTTTTCCAATCTATCTGCATCCTGAAATCCCCCATGACTGTCAGAACATTGCACTTTTGACACATATTCCCTACCTTGCACTGAAATTTGTAGCCCACATCTTTGCTGCTTACCTTCAGTACTATGTTCATCACCCTTTTTGATTTTGTCCCCCTTTTACATTGCAACTCATCCCGTTGACTGCAATTTTGCTCTGTCATCAGCCTCCCTCTGTTTGTGCAGCAACTGCCCCATCCTCAGCTGTATTACTCCAGTTCCTATCCCCCCTCGGGTCATGTGTAACACGTTCCTTTTGTCCAGTTTGTATCTTCCCTGGAAGAGACCCTAATGGTCCAGAAATCTGAACCCCTGCCCCTGCATTAGTTACTCAGTCTCATATCTATCTGGAAAATGCTCCTATTCCAACCCTCACTAGAACATGGCACAGGCAGCAATTGAGAGATTTCTACCTTGGAGGTCCTGCTTCACAGCTGTCTATCTAGCTCCCTAAAATCTCTCTTCAAGACCTCTTCATCTTTCCTACCTATGTCATTGGTGCTAATATGCACCAAGGCTTCTAGCTGCTCACCCTTCCCCTTCAGAATGCCATGGGCCCAGTCCGAGACATTTGTGGCTCTGGCACCTGGGAGGCAACATACCACATGGGTGTCTCTATTGTGTTCACAGAATCTTGTCTTTACTCCTCTAACTATGGAATCTCCTATCTTTACTGCAGTCTCTTCACCTCTCTTCTCTTCTGAGCCACAATGGCATACTCAATGCCAGAGACCTGGTTGACACAGCCCCAGCTCTCCCTCCCCCCACCCTCCGCCCCAGTATGCCACCCCCTTAACAGTATCAAGAACTGTATATCTGTATTCTCATTATTGAGGGATTAGCCACAGCCATACAATGTCCTAGCCACCTACTTCCCTTTCTGCTCCTGACAGTCACCCAGTTATGTGCCTCCTGCAACACAGGAGTGATTACCTCGCTGTAGCTCCTGTCTATCACCTCCTCAGTCTCCCATGTCAGCCGAAGGTCACTGAGCTGCGGCTCCAGTTCCTTAACACTTTCTCTGAGGAACTGCAGCTTGGTGCACCTGGTGCAGATGTGGTTATCGAGGAGGCTGGAGGTCTCCCAGAATTCTCTCATCTCACATGGAGAAGGCAGGAGAATGGGGTTAAGAGAGATAATAAATCAGCCTTGATGGAATGGCAAACCAGACTCAATGGACCGAATTGCCTAATTCTGCTGCAATGTCTAATGGTTTTATGGTCTTCTGCTATGGGGGCAATAGATAAAGGGATGAACAATAACTTATTTTTAAAAAGTGAAGATAAAACTGAATTGCCCAACCGCAAAAGAGATAAACTTCTTGATAAACCTTGGAACTTGGCTCCCCTTGTAAAATCAGAAGTAAGAAGCTTATGTGTTATCCTTGATTCAGATTTGAATTTTAAATCCCTCATAAAGAAAGTGACCAGGGCAGTATTTCTACACTTCAGAAATATTGCAAAGGTACAGTATTGTCCATTTCTGTCATGCCATGATGCTGAAAAAACTAATTCATGCACTTATATTGAATAGACTGGATTTTTGCAATGCAGTTTTTACCAGCCTTCCAAAGCAGTATATTGACAAACTTCAACTGATTCAGAATGCTGCTACTAGACTTTTAACCAAAACCAGATTGAGAAAGCATATCAATTTCATTTTAACTAATCTGCTTTGGCATCCTATATCTCTCAAAATTGATTTTCAAGTTCTCTTACTTGGTTTTGAAGTTCTCAATTGTCTGGGACCAGAGTATATCGCAGAGTCGTCTGGTTTTATAATCCCATTCGAGTTCTGAGGTGTTCTTCTGCCGGTCTCTTAACTTTAAACAATTTTCCTCAAAAGATTATTGGCAGGACAGCTTTTTCAACTATGCTCCCAAACTGTGGAATTCAATACCTAAAACTGTAAGGGATGCAGATGTAGTTGACACTTTCAAACATCAGCTCAAAACCCATTTATTTAACCTTGCTTTTATCTAACATCAGTCTGTCTTTTATTTTTATGCTTTCACTCTTTCCCATTGTAAAGCTCTTTGAACTATATTGTCCTTATGAAAAGTGCTCCATAAATACGTTAGCAACACACACAAAATGATGAAGGAATTCAGATGGCCAGGCAGCATCTATGGAAAAGAGTACTGTTGATGTTTCAGGCCAAAACCCTTCTGCAGGAATCCCTGCATCTGCAGATTTTTTCTTATTTGTCCTTAAATATGTTATTAATATTTTACTGTTCTTAATCTTTAACACTGTAAGTTCAATAAAACAAGATTTTTTATATTTAATATAAGAATCTAGCACTTTAATTATTTTAAGGATAAAGTACATTTTCATTGGTAGATCTTTCTCTCTGTTATAAAGAGGAAAACAGGATGCATTTCTCCAAGAGGACCACACCCTTGTCATAGCTTGGAGGCTTACATGCTTTAGTGATCTGGAGAGCTATGTTGGCTAGAGGCAAGGCCTTATGCTTTGGCTCTTGGTGGGGTTACCTGTACTAAACGGGTCAAAGAGTAGAGGACAGACTAAGTGTGGTCCACTGGTCCTCCAGATTCAGAGGTTAAGCTCTGGGTTAATCACCCTGACTGCTAAGACAAAATTTTTATGGAACAGGAAGTATGTTTAGGAGCATGACACACTCACTCAGTGACTTAGGAACAGCTTCTTCTTCTCTGCCATCAGATTTCTGAATGAACATTGGACCCATTAACACTACCACACTACTCCTTTTTCCCTTTTTTGGAATACTTATTTAATTTAACATAAATATATATACCTTATTATAATTTGCAGCTTTTATTATTATGTATTGCAATGTATTGCTACCACATAACAACAAATTTCATGATATAGAACATAGAACATAGAATAGTACAGCACAGTACAGGCCCTTCGGCCCACAATGTTGTGCGCACACTCAAACCCTGCCTCCCATATAAGCCCCCACCTTAAGTTCTATGCCGGTGATATTAAACCTGATTCTGATTCTGAAGAGCAATGAAAAATCCTTCTACATTTGAGTGCCACAGTATTCCTGAGTCGATGTCCGGAACTTGCATGACTGACAGTAGTGAAAACCAAGAGGAAGCTACTGACACAATGAAGGAAGCCCTGAACACCAGCAGGGATGGAGGTCTGCTGCCCTAAACATGGCATAATAGGCAGGAAGAGGATAGGATACATTTACGTGCTACAATAGAACAAACGAGAGAGCAAAACATCACTTGTGATGGTTGCAAAACTCAATACACACACCTCTTTAGTTATTGGAGGACATGCTTTTTTATTACAGTCCATCCTGACACCTTGCCATCCCACCCACACAACACAGAAATTGCCCCTGATACCAGCAAAATGTGTGCAGATGCTGTTTCATACATTAACAGATTGCACGGAACTATTTCTCAAAAGAGCTACTATGTACTTACTTATCCATTGATTGAGGGCATTGCTGGTAAAGTCTGCATGTGATGCCCAGCACAATTCAAAATGCAGCTAAGATTTGACACATTGGTGCTTGAGAGATTTCTATTCTCTTTGGGATAACACATTCTTGGAACTGGTGAAGTGCCTAGGTAGGGATCAATCATCCCAGCAACTGTCTACTTTGTGGGGGATGCTGGAGTGGATTAGATGGCTTGAAGTATGTTGCCCTCTTTTCCCTCTTCACTGCACCACCCATATAGAGGCAGGCTGGTGGCACAGCAGATCAAACCACTGCCTCAAGGCTTGAGTGATCTTGATTCCATCTCGACCTTGGATGCTGTCTTTGCGGAGTCTGCATGTTCTCCTTTGTGACTGTATTGGCTTCTCCAGTTTCATCCATGTACAAAAATAAAGAGAGGGGGAATGTGGTTGTTGGGTTTGCTCTGCTGGTTGCTGGCATGGACCATCTTGGCTTCTTCAGTGATGTAGATTGTATCCCCTCATAAATATTGCAAACTACATGCAATATTAGATTAGATTAAGTTGGATAATATCTGTAACTGAGCCTAATGCCATATAATTCTATAAAAGTAAGAATGTTGACAATAGATACTTTAGTATTGTTTCTCCCTCATTGCTGACATATTCCTTGAAAGTTCACCGCAGTTGTTGCCAGTTCAATTGCCAGGCCATGTGGAAATGTTAAATGGAGACTTACAAGATAGTTGACATCAGCCAGTATCAGTACTCTTCAGAGATTGGCTGGTGTCAATGGTTGCAAAACCAGGACTTATGATATGCACCAGTTTAGATCAGATTAGATCAGCTTTTGTAAGCATTTGATTATCTTCAGGATCATATTTTAACTATGCCTTTCCAGAACAAGGAGAATTGCTCCATGTACAGTTCGAATCTTCAGTATGCCTGGAGTAAGCACTACCGTTGTTTCTGCCAAGCACTAAATCAGCTAAGGGAGCATATGGTCAGCCATTTGCAATTCTGCTTGTCATCTAAGGGGAGAAGTTGTTGGAATCCAAGGCTGATGAATTTCTTTCAAATCAACCTCCTTTATTGACCATTTAATTCCAGAAGAGGCAAGGCCTGATGTTGACTGTTTTTTGACGTGCAGATCAATTTATTTAACCAAACACTTCTTTTCAAATTCCTGTTCTATTCTATCTTAAACTAGATCAACAAGAAGTAGATGTCAGATGACATTACCTGCCGGGAGTTAAAACACGATTGGAAAAATATTGAGAACCTATATCATTTATTGCAATGTAAATACGGCCTTCATTTTTTTTAGTAAATGATTTTGACCAACATAAATAAACTCAATGAACCTGTATGATATGTATATCGTGCTCAGAAAATTAGATCATGCACTGGTCTTCGAAGTTTTTTTGTTCTATAAGTTTCTGTGAGAGTATAAAATAGAGTTATGGAATTTTAATAGTTTTTTTGATATTAGGACCATAAGACTAAACAACTGTAAGACAGACTGTAGGAGTAAAATTAAGCCATTCAGCCTGTCAAGTCTGCTCGATATTCCATCGTGGCTGATTTATTATCCCTCTCACTACCATTCTCCTTCCTTCTCCCTGTAAACCTTAGTATTCAACCTGGAGTGGTGTGGTGGAGATGTGTCTCTATGAAAGGAGGTATAAGGCACTCTTTCCCTCCCTAACCTGCAGGTCACCATTGGGCATGTGTGGTACCTGTTTAGCCTCCCAATCAGGATCACATGAAGCCATGGAAGCAGGTGGCGGATGGTTGTATGAACAGCTGGTGCATATCATAAGTCCTGGTTTTGCAACCATTGTTGCCAGCCAATCTCTGAAGGGTACTGATACTGGATGATGTCAACTGTCTTGTAAAGACACTGCCCAGAAGAAGGCAAGGGCAAAACGCGTGTAGAAAAATTCGCCAAGAACAATCATGGTCATGGAGACTACAAAAACATGTATTATATGACACGGCATATGATGGTGATGATAATGGTGGTGGTGGTGATAATGATGACGATGGTGATGATAATGATGACGATGGTGATGATAATGATGACGATGGTGATGGTGATGATAATGATGATGATGATGATGATCAACATTACTTTAAATATATCCAATAACTTTGCTTTGGTTGCTACTCAGAACATGACACAGACTACTGGACACATGACTAATGCTGTAGTATCAAAGTGAATGTGGATGACCCTTGTCTAGTTCCCAATGGCATGGATCTTTTTGATAAAATGCATATAACCTAACATTCTTAAATGCTTTACTTAAAATCTTAGCCAATCTATATGGGTATTAGGGGTTGTTTAGAAGCACAAGGAAACACATGTTGTCAGAAAAAGAAGTTTATCATGCATTTGACCTCCCTGGAAGGCTTCACATCTGAACAAGTGAAAACAAAAGACAGAAAATATCCATCTGCTTCATTGAATCTTACACACAAGATCTCTATGAATCTTATACACTCCATAGTCCTTTTCTCTCCCTTACCCACCAGCCATTTTTTGCAGAGACGGAAAGGAATCCACAAACACACAAGCTACTTGGGGAATAAAATAGTTTCAAAGTTCAAAAGTTCGAAGTAAATTTATTATCAAAGTACATATATGTCACCATATACAACCCTGAGATCTGTCTTCTTGCTGGCATACTCAATAAATCCAAGAAACATTACAGAATCAGTGAAACACCGCACCCAACAGAATGGACGAACAACCAATGTGCAAAAAAAAGCAACTGTGCAAATACAAAAGGGGGAAAAAAAAGAAAAATAAATACCTGGAACATGAGATGAAAAGCCCTTGAAATTGAATCTATAGTTTATGGGAACATTTCAGTGATGAGGCAAATGAAGATGAGTGAAGTTATCTCCCACTGGTTCAAAAGGTACCAGTGGTTGGGTTGTAGTAACTGTTCCTGAACCTGGTGGTGTGGGTCCTGAGGCTTCTATGCCTCCTCCCTGATGGCAGTAGTGAGAAGAGAGAATGGTCTGGGTGGTGGGGAACTTTGATGATGGATGGTTTGTCTCTGACTCTAGATGGTGATCAAACAAGTGAAAGAGAGATCTTCTCAAATATTCTATTGCTTTCCATCTATCATTGAATTGTCTTCACTAAGGAGCTTTCCACCTCCCTTCTGATTAAATCGAATAAATTCCTCCACACTATTCAAATTGACAGCCTGCTTGAAGACCATGAACCACAAGGACCATGCTCCTACAGCACAGGAGAAGAATTAGGTTATTTGGTCTATCGGGTCTGCTTGGCCATTCAATCATGGCTGATTTATTTTCCTTCTCAACCTATTTCCCTGTCTTCTCCCTATAACCTTCGATGTCCTTGATAATTAAGAACCTATCTGCTTCCATTTTTTTTTAACTTTATTGAACAAACACATATCCACAAACAAGCATTGGCTATCAGTCCACAGTTCACTGCACAATGGTAAATACCTATATTAACGATACCAGGGGTAGAAGAGAGTAGGAGCAAGAGAAAGAAGAAACAAAGAGCACAAACATACAATTACATACAAACACAAACATACACATGATCTACATACTTTACATCACCCCTCAACGTAGATTTAAATAAAATCACAGTTCTCAGTAAATCAACTCAAGTCCTACATTTTATCAGACCCTTGTATGGGCCTTTCACTGTGCCAGATACACTATAATAAAGTTCCATCTTTCCAAGTAAGAGTCCATTTTATGAGCAATCAGAATCAAGACTCTTAACATGTATAGTTTATTCTTCTCCAATACAGATTGCGGGAGGTTGCCTAAAATTAAATGACTAGGTTCAAAGGGTATACTTATATCTAAAATCCTTCTTATTTCCTCAGTGACCTTGCACCAAAAGGCCCCAAAGGCCCCGAAGGACAGGAAGGCCCGGAATCCTCGGCTTTGCCTGTTGCTTGGTGGCCAGGGCCAGGGTCGAAGCGCTTGGCAGAGATGGTGCTCAGTGCTCGGTGTCAGAGGGCTGGTCGGAGGCTCAAAGTTTTCGGACGGACTCAGAGTCGGCTGTGGTCAGGTGCTTCCAGGGTGCTGCATCGGCATGTTTGCGGCGCTGGAGGTTCATGGCAGGCAGAGTTTTTCTTCCTTTTACCATCTGCGTGAGTTGATAGGGCCATTGGGACTTTGAGACTTTTTTTTACCGTGCTCATGGTCTGTTCTTTATCGAATTACGGTATTGCTTTGCACTATTGTAACTATATGTTATAATTATGTGGTTTTTGTCAGTTTTAGTCTTGGTCTGTCTTGTGTTTCTGTGATATCATACTGGAGGAACGTTGTATCATTTTTTAATGCATGCATTACTAAATGACAATAAACGAGGACTGAGTGTCCTCATAATCTAATCTAATCTAACCTAATCTGATTTCCAGTTGTAAACTTGCAGTGATATTTTCCATACAATTCACTTCTTTCAATCTCGGTATCCATTGCTCCAAAGTGGGTGAGTGAGATTTAAGCCAGTGGGAGAGGTCTTGGAAGTCATGGCATAAACACTTGAATAGTCCCAATTGGAGGGAATTTGCTTGGAAAATAAGGATGAGGTACTTTAAAACCCCATTAGTAATATCATTATATGCAGAAAAAAACAGCGGACTTTGCTGGAGAGGCTGTGGCCTGGTGAGAGATTTTACAAGTATGTTCTGGGACTGTCCCAAATTAAGGGAATTTTGGTACAAAGACACTGAGGAAATAAGAAGGATTTTAGATACAAGTATACCCTTTGGACCTAGTCATTTAATTTTAGGCAACCTCCCGCAATCTGTATTGGAGAAGAATAAACTATACATGTTAAGAGTCTTGATTCTGATTGCTCATGAAATGATAACTGTCAACTGGCTTAAATCTCACCCACCCACTTTGCTTCCATTTTAATATACCAAATGACTTGCCCTCCACAGCCATCTGTGGCAATGAGATCCACAAATTCATCACCCTCAGGACATATACATTTCTGTTCTAAGGCTATTCTGAGGCGGTGTCCTAATCCTAGACTCACCCACTATTAGAATCACCCTTTCTACGTCCACTCTATCCAGGCTTTTCAATATTTGGTAGGTTTCAATGAGATTACATCTCAAACTTCTAAACTTCTGTGAGCACCACCCATAGCCATCAGACACTCCTCATTCATTAACTCTTTCATTCCCAGGATCATTGTCATAAACTTCCTGTCCACCCTCTCCAATGCCAACACATCCTTTCTTAGATATTGATAAAAAACTGCTCGCCATACTCCAAATGTGGTCCAACCAATGCCTTAATAAGCCTCAGCATTCCATCCTTGTGTTTATATTTTATTCTGTTGAAAGGAAGTACCACCTCCAGGCAACCTGCTCAGTGCCTGTGTAACCTATGCTCTTGTTTCATGCCCTCCGTAATCTTCACATGGACTCAATCTAGACCTTGTGCTATGTTAAGATGATATTTATAGTATTCATGCAGGATCTGGTCCAAAATATCACACAAAGCTATTTTGCAAAAAGAGAGTTTCCTTGTGTTTTACTTAATCAATATCTCTAAAAAGTAGAATACTTTGTTGTTATCACATTACGGTTTGGGGGAGTTTACTGTTCTGAATTTCAGCTCTGCTTTTCCTCCTTTATCATATGAGGATTATCATACAAGGAATGTTTGATGGCTCTGAGTGTGTACTCACTGGAATTTAGAAGGATGAGGAGGGACCTCATTGAAACCTTTTGAATGTTGAAAGGCCTAGACAGAGTAGATGTGGAAAGGATGTTTCCCATGGTGGAGTAGTCTAGGACAAGAAGCACAGCCTCAAGATAGAGCAGTGTCCATTTAAAACAGAGATGCGGAGAAATTCCTTTAGCCAGAGCGTGGTGAATTTGTGGAATTTGCTACCACAGGCAGTTGTGGAGGCCGGGTCGTTGGTTGTATTTAAGGCAGAGATTGACAGGTTCTTGACTGGACATGGCATCAAAGGTTACGGGGAGAAGGCTGGGGAATGTTGTTACGGAGGGAAAAAACGGATCAGTCATGAGTGAATAGTGGAGCATTTATACATTCCTAACTTGATTGCTGCCTCAGATTGTCCTGAAATTATAATTATCAGAATCAGGATCTGTGTTATTGCCACTGACATAAGTCATGAAATTTGTTGTTTTGTGGCAGCAGTGCAATACAGTTATTTAATAACAACATTTTCAGGCAAGTGTGATGTTAGCTTTCATTTCGAGAGGACTTGAATATAAAAGCAAGGATGTAATGTTAAAGCTTTATAAGGTACCGATGAGGCCCTACTTGGTGTATTGTGTGTAGTTTTGGGACCCTTACCTTAGAAAGAATGTGCTGACATTCGAGAGGGTTCAAAGGAGATTCACAAAAAATATTCCAGGATTGAAAGATTTATATGTGGAGTGTTTGATGGGTTCTAGGTTTGTACTCACTGGAATTCAGAAGAATAGGAGGCAAGCCTCTGATTGAAACTTATCGAATGTGGAAAAGCATCAACAGAGTGGATGTGAGGAGGATGTTTCCTATGATGGGGGAATTGAAGACCAGTGGACACAGCCTCTGCCCACTTATAATGGAGATGAGGTTGAATTTCTTTAGCCAGAGAGTGGTGAATCTGTGAAATTCATTACTACAGGTGGCTGTGGAGGCCAAGGTATTAAATATATTTAAGGCAGAGGTTATTGGTTCTTAACTAGTCATGACATGAAAAGATTTGGGTAGAAGGCTGAGAGGGAAGTAGATCAGCCATGATGAAATGGTGGAGCAGACTCAATGGGACAAATAGCCTATTTTAGCTCCGATATCTTATGGTCAAATGAAATGAGTTACAACAAAATTAGAACAAATAAATAGTGCAAAAGTGAAAAAAGTATGGTACTGTAGGTTACATGGTTTACCATTTAGAAACCTGATGGCACAGGGGAAGAAGATGTTCCTGAAACCTTGAATGTAGGTCTTCAGGCTCCTGTGCCTCCTCTCTGAAGGTGTTGCATAGTTTATGTTATGGCCCCTAAGACTTCTTGAGATCATTTTTGCCCATCTGAGGATCTGACACCACATATATTGTCATAACATCTTGAGCAGACAAAGCTTAGTAAGTAAAAATTCAACTAATTCTGAACTCTTTTCCTCATGTTAGTCCTTGCTAATCCTACATCACTATCTTATATGGCCTTTACTTGGCTCCTCGTGTCAAGTTTTTCTTTATTTTTTGGCGTGCGTGCGAGTCTGTGCGCGTGCGTCTGCGTGTGCGTGCGTCCGTGGTGATGCCTTTTTCATGGTTTTTTACAAGGAGTGGAATAAGAGAGAGAGAGACTGTGTGGCGTGCCACTCCTCAGACAGATATTTTTGCAGTATTTTTCCCTTTATTTTATGAGGTCGAGTTGCGATCTCAACACTCAACCCGACACGGATGGAAAGCGTACTCGGGAGCGGATCTGACTGGTTTCGAACCCTGGAACCTCTGCTCCCGGGTCTGGCGCTGATGTTATTGCGCCACCAGCCGGCCCTGACAAGCTTTTCCAAAATTGATATAAATGGTATCAGCAGGCCTGCTTCAATCAGCAGAATTAGCACTGTTAAACACAACCATAGCTCTGGTAATAAACCGCTAATTCAGGTCACGGCAACAAATCTGTAATTTCTTGGTTCTTACACTGCATCATTTTAAATATTAGCTGCTCATGACTCACTCAGTTCCATTACAACAGAGATCATAATAGGCCAACAAACAGATGAACAAAGCATTCTGAGGTATGCTTCCTATCACTTTGGGTCTCATAAGTGCAAGCAATCATCCTGACAACACAATTCTGCATCCACTGTGACACATTCAAATTCAATGTCCATGTTGAATGCTATTTATTGGAAACTCTACATCTGTGATAACTTAAAACAGATGCCTGATCTTAGGGATCAACACGAGGGATTCTTCAATGTCCTCATAAATTCATTAATGGCTATCTTTCAACTAAAACAGTGATCTTCAATGTAAGCATCGTGCAGAGATTACCACAAAATGGCTGCCATGAATGCTAAGTATTCATTCATGCCTCAGGCATGAACTAGCAGGAATACAAAATCAGTACTGGAAATTTTTGTTTTGGATAAACAAGTTAAGCTGGCAGATCATGCATACCTAGTCCTGTGAGGAATTCAATAAGTAACAGTATGAGGCATGGGACACAAGAGTCATACACAAATCAACGTGAAGGGTCATGCCAAGAGCACTCTTTGTGTACACGTGGCTTGGAGAGAAAACAGTGCACTGACAAGATGGCACAGTGATGTTGAAACAACATTTAAAGAGGGCTAAAAAACAATCTAGAATTCAGGGACAACTCCAGAGACCAATAGACTAGTCCTGGACTTATTTTCCATCTGGCATAGCTGACTCACGACTGCACTGCCAGATCCAGCTCAAACTGCATTAGTAATTGGCATACAGAGAGGAAGTGGAGAGGCTTGTCAAATAGTATGACAACAGCAAACCGAGTCTCAACGTGGACAAGACAGAAGAGATGATTTTGGACTTCAAGAAGGCACAAGTCATTGCCTTCTTCTGGGCAGCATCTTTACAAGATGAGTGATCCCAGCCATTATCATACTCTTCAAAGGTTGTTTCCTTGATGTAGTGGTCGCATAACTAGTACTTGTGATACGCACCAGCTGCTCATCCACCACCAGCTCCCATGGCTTCACGTGACCTTGTTCGGGGGTGGTGGGGGGGGGGGGTTACTTAGCAGATACACCACCTTCCCCAAAGTTCACCTGCAGGTTAGCAGAGGGAAGGAGAGCCTACACCTCCTTTGGTAGAGACGTATCTCCACCCTGCCACCAGTCAATATGCCTTGTCAACGCTTGAAACTTAGCCGTCATCACCTGTGATAAACATGAACATTCTGCCATTTTAGTTTGCTTGTAAAGTACATGTTGCATATAAGTAAGTTCCACAGAATCCTCCTCCACTCTTTATCTAAATGTATCAATATATCCATCTATTTGTTTCTTCCTTAGGTGCTTACCAAAGTTCCTTTAAATATATTTTTCACTTTATATGTTTCTTTTGGTAGCAATTTCCATATTTGATTTTTTTATCTGGATGAAGAAATTTGAACTAACTTCATGTTATATCTATGATGCTTTTCTGGTCCCACATGTATACAGCTATTTTCTTCATGTTCATTCATTACTGAGTTGTCTTTTTTATAGAAAAAGTTGAGCATTATTCTCTGAAGCTTCCCTGCTGCTTTTCTCCCCTTTTACGATATATTGCCCAAAATCTGTAAATCATGTTGATTCTTGCCATTACTGTGATCTAAGATTTCTGAATTTTATAGGTTTGTTTTTGTACTGCAGTCAATTCTATCTAATTGCTTCCAATTTCATTACAAATTTGTATATGGATCCAATAAATTAATACACAGAGACTATCACTCTTCTGAACAACCAACAATGTAAAATATTGTATTTTGGTTGAATGGATAGAATCAATTTGTAGTGCTTTATTTTGGTACATCTGCAAGATGCATGCTTAATCAATGGCTAATGTGGACAGCAATGATATGAATACAAAAATTGCATCAAACACATAATTCATGACAAATAGAATATTTTACAAAATGAAAATTTCAGCAACTCAACTTCTGCTGAGATTTAAGTTAAGAAATTGCCTTCATGCCATAATTAAAGCTATTATAATGCATAGGAGAGGTAGAATAATAACATTTTTTAAAAGTTCATATAAAAAAGGACAAATGGGAGCACTAGAGTAATATGACACTAAGAACAATTAATGAGACACACACACACACAGAGTACTGCACAAAAGTCATAGGCACCCTAGCTATATTTAAGTGCCTAAGACTTTGCACAGTACTGTGCATCTGAAAAAAACCTTTGGTATTGTCTTTCATATTATTGGCTAGCTTACCTTCATATTTCATCTTTTCTCTCCTTATGGATATTTAGTCACCTCCAGCTGGTTTTAAAAGCTTCCCAATCCTCAAACTTCCCACTAATTTTTGTTACATCTCTTTTCCGTTTATGTTGTCTTTGACTTCCCTTGTCAGCCATGGTTGCCTCACCCTTCCGTCACAATACTTCTTTATCTTTGGGATGTATCTATCCTGTGCTTTCCAAATTTCCCCCAACAACTCCAACCATTGCTGTTCTGCCGGCATCCCTGATAGCATCCCTTTCCAATCAACTTTGACCAGGTCCTGTCTCATGCCTCTGCAATTCCCTATACTCCACTGTAATGCTGATATATCTAACTTTACCTTCTCCCTCTCAAACTGCTGGGTAAATTCTATCATATTATGATCTCTCTCTCCTAAGGGTTCATAGAAATATACTGTAGAAACATAGAAAGCCTACAGCACAATACAAGAGAGGGTTCTTGGGGCTTCAATGTTCTATCATTCATCCTATGGGGCCTCTTGTTTTGTGGATGTCTGTGAAGAGTATGATTATCAGGTTGTATACTGTATACATTTTCTAACATTAAAGGAACCTAAATCTGAATGAAAATATTGATGGTATTGATTACTAAGTTTGTTATAGCGGGGGGGGTGGTAGTGGGGATAAGCTCCCACTTCCTATAAAGTGCTCCAAATGGCGTGTGTCACTAATAGCCTCTGACAACCAAATCCAACTCTTGGCCTTCACGTGTGGCTTAGCTACTAGGCTTGGTGGAACTGTTTCTACTGATAAGAAGAGGCAAACGTGGACCACTGGTGCCTCAAAACCAGTTGCTTCGGGCAGGTGGGGCTTGTCAGTCTTGTATAGCAGCCTGCCTAGGAGAAGAAAAACTCTGATTTTAAACCTCTGCTGCCTTGTGGCCATACCCACCCATAGGAAAGGCTTCAGGAGTAAACCCTGCGGAAGAAATCCAGAGCCGGGGTCCTTGTGGCAGTTTGATGTTGTTTACAACTTCACTCTGGCAACACGTGCAATTACACTGGTGACAAGCTGTATCAGTGCTTGCCCTTCCCTTGGACCACATCAGTGACGTAGAGAGGGAGAACCCACTGCATGGGCAACAGCAGGCTCTTCAAATCTTCCTGCCCAGATTTGTGCCCTGGAAAGGACACAGTCGTCCAGAGGTGCAAACCCGTGTTCCCCTGGGATCGAAGGCTGCCTATTAGATTTCTACATCATCTTCTACAATGAAGAAAAGGCAACAGTTCATGGTACGTAGGGCATAGAATAGTACAGCTAAAAAACAGGCCTTTAAATAGACAATAGACAATAGACAATAGGTGCAGGAGTAGGCCATTCAGCCCTTCGAGCCAGCACCACCATTCACTATGATCATGGCTGATCATCCACAATCAGTATCCAGTTCCTGCCTTATCCCTATAACCTTTGATTTCGCTATCTTTAAGAGCTCTATCCATCTCTTTCTTGAAAGCATCCAGAGACTTGGCCTCCACAGCCTTCTGGGGCAGAGCATTCCACATATCCACCACTCTCTGGGTGAAAAAGTTTTTCCTCAACTCCATTCTAAATGGCCTACCCCTTATTCTTAAACTGTGGCCTCTGGTTCTGGACTCACCCATCACTGGGAACATGCTTTCCTGCCTCCAGCATGTCCAATCCCTTAATAATCTTATATGTTTCAATAAGATCCTCTGTCAGCCTTCTAAATTCCAGAGTATACAAGCCCAATCGCTCCAATCTTTCAACATATCTTCCTGCCATTCCGGAAATTAACCTTGTGAACCTACGCTGCACTCCCTCAATAGCAAGAATGTCCTTCCTCAAATTTGGAGACCAAAACTGCACACGGTACTTTCACACACAATGTCTGCACAAACCAAAGAAGGAAAGAAAGATTACCATTGTTTGTCACATGCACATTGAAACAGAAAGTGAAATGCATTGTTTACATCAAATCAATCAGCAAGTGTTACCACGTTTCCTGCTCACCACTTACTATGCCTAACCCATATGTTTTTGGAAAATGGGAGTAATCTCGAACACCTGGAAGAAACCCTCATAAACCCACCAGCCTGCATATGGACTCTATCCCTCTATTTCTAGCCTGTTCATGGAGCTGTCTAAATACCTTTTACATGTTGCTGTTGTAGTTGCTTCTACCGCATCCCCTGACAGTGCAATCCAGGCATCTGCCATTCTCTGTGTAAAAAACACACATTGCAAATCTCTTTTAAATGTTTCCACTTCGCTTTAATGCCGTCTTGTATTTAACATTTCCACTCTAGAAAAAAATATCCGACTCTCTAACTCTCTGTGTTTCTCAGAATTTTACCTGCTTCTTTCAGTTCACTGCCCTCACTCCCGCCTCCAATGTTCCAGAGAAAACAATCAAAATTTGTCCAACTTCGCTTTACAGTAGCTACTTCACAGCAATATTGGGAATCTTTTCGATAAAAAGTCCACATCCAACCTATTGAGGTGCAACCAGACCTACACACAATACTCCATATATGGCATAAGTAATTTTTCATCCAGTGTAGTTTTATTTATTTGAATACAATCATCATTTCTTTAAATGAATATTTACATTTAATTAATTTACAGCAGTTTTATTTGCAATGCCTTTATTTAATTTAATACGGTTATTTAAAATATTATCCTTTAATCTCTTTAATTACTTGTTTTTTACCTATTTCCAAATGTATTTGGAAATGCTGAAAAGGAGAAAGCTATCAAAAAACCATCAGGTTGGTCCACGCAAGGGGCTTTAGTTCCCATCACCTATGGCCTGTTTCTTTCTCCACAGATGCTGCTTGACCTGCTGAATGTTTCCGGCATTTTGTTTCTGTTTCCAGTATCTGCCAATTTTACAGTTTCATTTACAATTCGAATCTGATTCCTAATTCAAAACAGGTTCAGAATCTGATCAAAAGGTACTTGCAGGGTTATGTGGAGAGGGCGAGGGAGTGGGATTCGCCGGACTGCTACAGACATAGTACCGTTTGAGTCCTATTTCACCTCTCCAAAAGGGCACCAGCAACATGTGGGGATTCCAGAAATTCAGTGTTGCTGCGAGACAGTGCAGGGGATGAGTGCAAGATGTAGGTTAGGACCAAAGCCATCTGGGCCATAAGTAAGTCTTCATCATTCATGATAGTAATGCAACAGAGGGTTGTATCAGGATTACAGAGACTGTGAGGAAGACAGACACATCACAGCCTCCACAAACCCTTAGCAAACTTTGTTCATATAACTTGTCATCTCTTGCATGCTTTTTATATAATTTCTCATACTGAGTCAATTCCCCTCGTAGTCTGACACATCTAATAGAGCCAAAGCTGACTGGCATTCCCATGTGCTCTGGAACTATGTCAACACCTGCATTAAGAGATAATCCTTCTAATCTTACTTCTCCTAATGAGGTGTAATCAGACTATGATAAAGAGAGTTCAGCAGGATTGCACCACAAGGAGCATTTGGTACTTCAAACTCCCGAAATTAAAACACAGATGAATTATACAAGTGTTTTAATTTTGAAATGACTTCAGCTAATACTTATGGCGTATTAACAGTAAACTGCTGTAAAATAATTCTTTATGTGCAAACATTTACAGTCATGGAGTCATAGAACACTACAGCACAGAAACAGGCCCTTCAGCCCATCTATTCCATGCCAAACTATTATTCTGCCTAGTTTCATCAATGTACAATCAAACCATAGCCATCCGTGTACCTACCCGATTTTCTCTTAAATGTTGAAATTGAACTTGCATCCACCACTTGTGTTGGCTGACAGTTTGTTTGACACTCTCACTATGGTCTGCGTGATGTTCCCTCTCATGTTTCTCTTAAACATTTCACTTTTTGCCCTTAACCCATGATCTCTATTTCTAGTCTCTCCCAACCTCAGTGGGAAAAGCCTGTTTGCATTTACTCTGTCTATACACCTCATAATTTTATATTATCATCATCATCATTACGTGCGTGTCATATGATGTATGCGGTCATGATCTCATGATCATGACTATTCTAGGCAAATTTTTCTGCAGAATTGGTTTGCCATTGCCTTCTTCTGGGCAGTGTCTTTACAAGGCAGGTGACACCAGCCATTATTAATACTCTTTGGAGATTGTCTGCCTGGCATCAATGGTTACATAACCAGGAATTGATATGCACCAGCTGTTCAAGCGACCATCTACCACCTATCCTATGACTTCATGTGACCCTGATCAGGAAGCTAATCAGGTGCTACACCTTGTCCAAGTGTGACCTGCAGGCTAGCTCCTTTGGTAAAATTGTATCTCCACCCCACCACCCATATAATTTTATACACCTCTATCAAATCTTCGCTCACTCTCCCACACTCTAGGAAGTAAAGTCCTAACCTATTCAGCCGCTCACTATAACTCAGGTTCTCAAGCAACATGCTTGTTAATTTCCTTTGCAATCTTTCAAAACTTATTGATATCTTTCCTGTAGGTAGCCAGAACTGCACACAATACTCCAAATTAGGTCTCACCATCGTCATATACAACTTCAGCATTTGTTTTTGTTTCTTATAATAATACGATTGTCCACATATCTAGGAGCACTTCAGGTTACTCACTGTGTCTTATAGATTTTTTGTATAAAACAAATTATTGCAGTATCATTTTTTTCCTTCTGGTCATGTGAAATTTTTCAAGGTGACACACGTTTATATTCATCCACTAGGAGCTAAAGAAAAATGTGTTTGTGCAAAACTCCCCTCTCCACCTTAATGCACTGCAAATACTGTGTACAAGCATTGTGACACTTGTGCCCAATCACTCTTTTGAAAGTAATTATGTGGGATTGTAATATGCATGTATTTGCTGCATTGTCCCTGCCTGCCAACCTCCACCATCTGTCCATCACTGTTGCTTTTTCAGAAGACACCGGTAATAGCATTCAGTGTTGTCACGTAGTACAGGATACACCATAGAACTACGTTCCTCCTAGTGTGGTAGACATCTGCCATCTGTGAAACTTAAGCATGAATTCTCTGACTATTCATTATAGACTTCTTGAAACTGGGTTTGTGCATTATTGATTAACTAAATATATTGTTATTTTTTAACCAGAGACAATTAAACCACAGACATTGATCAATTGACTGATCATTTACACAGCAATCAATCACCTGTAAATCTTCCACCAGTAAATTCAAAACTGGTAAAGTGAAAGAAATGATGAGCAACACGAGATTAGTTATGGATAGGAGCATTCATGACAAAATGGAGTCTTTATTTACTTTTCTGGACATAGGAATAGCCAACAGGAATAGCTTATTAATACTTATTGTCTCTCGTTAATTGGTGGTGAGTTAATTATCTTTCCAAAATTGTGCAAAGATATTCCCTTTGTTCTATCCATCATTCCCTCCACTCTTTCTGTAAATTAAAACTAACTTGTTCCACACTTTCCAAGTTCCGATGAAGTATCCATGATCTGAACGATTAACTCTTTCTCTCTCTCTTTCCTGATGCTGTCTGACCAGCTGGGTATTTCCAGGATCTTTTTTTTGTTTATTTTTATTTCAAATTTCCAGAATTTTCTGTTCCTGCTTTAACTTTCACCTATAATTCAGGTATTGTTTCCAGTTAGGACACTGGTTAAAAACCTAAATATAAAAGGATTTGCAGGGCTATGTGGAGAAGATAATAGGGTAAGATTGGCCGAACTGCTCATCTGTGGAGTTATGGATACAATATGGAAATAGGCTCTTCGGCCCTGACAGTCAACCGCTCCCCACCATTGAACACACTAACACAAAACACTGCAACAGGAGAGCAGCATTTACCATCAGGGACTCCCACCACCCGGGCTATGCTCCTTTCTCGCTGCTGCCATCATGAAGAAGGTAGAGGAGACTCAGGACTCACACCACCAGGTTCAGGAACAGTTACTACCCCTCAACCATCAGGCTCTTGAACCAAAGGGGATAACCTCACTCAACTTCACTTGTCCCATCAGTGAAATGTTTCCACAACCTGCGGAGTCACTTTCAGGAACTCGACATCTCATGTTCTCAATATTTATTTATTATTATTATTTCTTCCTTTTTGTATTTGCTCAGTTTGTCGCCCCTTGCACACCCATTGAATGCCCAAATAAGTGTAATCTTTCATTGATTCTGTTATGGTTATTAATTTATGGATTAATTTAGAATGCCCACAAGAAAATAAATTTCTGGGTTGTATATGTTGACATTTATGTACTATGTGAATAAATTTACTTTGAAAAATAGAAACATAGAAACAGAGAAAACCTAGAGCACAATACAGGCCCTTCAGTCCACAAAGCTGTGCTGAACATGTACTTACTTCAGAAATTACCTAGGGTTACCCATAGCCCTCTATTTTTCTAAGGTCCATGTACCTATCCAGGAGTCTTTTAAAAGACCCTATCATATCAGCCTGCACAACTGTTGCTGGCAGCTCATTCCACACACTCATCACTCTCTGTGTAAAAAAGCTTACCCCTGACATCTCCTCTGTACCTACTTCCAAGCACCTTAAAGCTGTGTCCTCTCATGATAGCCATTTCAGCCCTGAGAAAAATCCTCTGACTATCCATATAATCATATAAACATGTAACAATTACAGCACAGAAACAGGCCACCTCGGCCCTTCTAGCCCGTGCCGAACCCTTACTCTCATCTAGTCCCACCGACCTGCACTCAGCCCATAACACTCCATTCCTTTCCTGTCCATATACCTATCCAATTTTCCTTTAAATGACAATATCGAATCTGCCTCTACCACTTCTACTGGAAGCTCGTTCCACACAGCCACCACTCTCTGAGTAAAGAAGTTCCCCCTCGTGTTACCCCTAAACTTTTGCCCCCTAACTCTCAACTCATGTCCTCTTGTTTGAATCTCCCCTACTGTCAATGGAAAAAGCCTATCTACGTCAACTCTATCTATCCCCCTCATCATTTTAAATACCTCTATCAAGTCCCCCCTCAACCCTCTACGCTCCAAAGAATAAAGACCTAACTTTTTCAACCTTTCTCTGTAACTCAGGTGCTCAAACCCAGGTAACATTCTAGTAAATCTTCTCTGTACTGTCTCTATATTGTTGACATCTTTCCTATAATTCGGAGACCAGAACTGTACACAATACTCCAAATATGGCCTTACCAATGCCTTGTACAATTTTAACATTACATCCCAACTCCTATACTCAATGCACTGATTTATAAAAGCCAGCATACCAAAAGCTTTCTTCACCACCCTATCCACATGAGATTGCACCTTCAGGGAACAATGCACCATTATTCCTAGATCACTCTGTTCTACTGCATTCTTCAATGTCCTACCATTGACCATCTATGTCCTACTTTGATTAGTCCTACCAAAATGTCGCACATCACACTTATCAGCATTAAACTCCATCTGCCATCTTTCAGCCCAGTCTTCTAACTGGTCTAAATCTCTCTGCAAGCTTTGAAACCTACTTCATTATCCACAATGCCACCTATCTTAGTATCATCTGCATACTTACTAACCCAATTTACCACCCCATCATCCAGATCATTAATGTATATGACAAACAATATTGGACCCAGTACAGATCCCTGAGGCGCATCACTGGTCACCGGCCTCCAATCTGACAAACAGTTATCCACCACTACTCCCTGGCATCTCCCATCCAACCACTGTTCAATCCATTTTACTACTTCCATATTAATACCTAACGATTGAACCTTCCTCACTAACCCTCCATGTGGAACCTTGTCAAAGGCCTTACTGAAGTCCATATAGACAACATCCACTGCTTTACCCTCAGCAACTTTCCTAGTAACCTCATCAAAAAATTCAGTAAGATTTGTCAAACATGACCTTCCACGCACAAATCCATGTTGCCTGTTCCTAATCAGACCCTGTCTATCCAGATAATTATAAATACAATCTCTAAGAATACTTTCCATTAATTTACCCACCACTGATGTCAAATTTACAGGCTGATAATTGCTAGGTTTACTCTTAGAACCCTTCTTAAACAATGGAAAAACATGAGAAATACACCAATCTTCCTGCACCATCCCCGTTTCTAATGACATTTGAAATATTTCTGTCAAAGCCCCTGCTATTTCTACACTAACTTCCCTCAAGGTCCTAGGGAATATCCTGGAAGGACCCAGAGACTTATCCACTTCTATATTCCTTAAAAGTGCCAGTACTTCCTCTTCTTTAGATTATGAAGACACGTAGTTCTTTTTTATTGTCATTTAGTAATGCATGCATTAAGGAATGATACAATATTTCCTCTGGTGTGATATCACAAAACACAGGACAGACCAAGACTGAAAAAACTGACAAAA
The DNA here is from genome assembly GCF_030028105.1 of Mobula birostris. NCBI lineage: Eukaryota > Metazoa > Chordata > Chondrichthyes > Myliobatiformes > Myliobatidae > Mobula > Mobula birostris. The sequence goes on along the minus strand of NC_092370.1, from coordinate 22,388,820 downwards.
CCACATAATTATAACATATAGTTACAACAGTGCAACAATACCATAACTTCATGAAGAAGTCCATGAGCACAATAAAAGTTCAAAGTCTCTCAAATGTCCCACATCTCACACAGATGGGAGAAGGAAGAAAAACTCTCCCTGCCATGTCGACCACAGTCCGACTCTGAGTTATCTGAAAACTTTGAGATCTGATCAGCTCTCCAACACCGAGTACTGAGTGCCATCTCTGTCCGAAAGATTTGACCTCAATCTCTGTCGCCAACAGCAGGCAAAGCCGTGGATTTTGAGGCCTACCCTCCCAAGATTCCCGACCATGCAGTAACGACAGCAGCGAACGAGAGTTTCAGAAATTTCTCCAGATGTTCCTCTGTGCTTTCACATCTATTCTCCATCAAATCAGAATTGTCCACAGCCCCTATTTAACAGATACAATATCATTTTTCACCAGAGGGCTGCACACGTGCAGGCGCGCTGCTCTCTCTCCTCCCTTTCCCCCTTGCATCTAGTTTAAATCCACTGGAGCCTCTCTAGAAAACCTACCTGCAAGAATATTTGTCCCCCTCTAGTTCGGATGTAAACTGTCCTGCCAGAACAGGTCCCACCTTCCCTGGAAAACTGCCCAGTTCTCTATAAATCTGAAGCCCTCCCACCTGCACCATGTCTTCAGCCACGTATTGATCTGTGTTATCTTACTACTTCTAAACCCGTCTGCATGTGGCACTGGTAGCAATCCTGGGATTGCTATACTGGAGGTCCTGTCCTTTAACTTGGCGCCTAATTCCCTAAACTCAGCTTTCAGGACCTCCTCATTCTTCCAACCCATGTCATTGGTCCCTACATGGACCACGACATCCGGCTGCTAACCCTCCCTCCTATTCACACGATCAATGCCTCTCATCATCTTATACACCTCTATCAGATCACCTCTCATCCACCGTCGCTCCAACGAGAAAAGGCCAAGTTCACTCAACTTACTCTCATAAGGCATGCTACCCAATCCAGAATCAGAATCAGAATCAGAATCAGGTTTATTATCACCAGAATGTGACGTGAATTTTGTTAACTTAGCAGCAGCAGCAGCTCAATGCAATACATAATATTGCAGAAAGGGAAAAAAGATAACAAATAAAATAATACATAATATTAAATAAACAGGTAAATCAATTATGTATATTGAATAAATATTTTAAAAATATGCAACAACAGTAATACTGTATATTAAAAAAGGTGAGGTAGTGTCCAAAGCTTCAATGTCCATTCAGGAATCGGATGGCAGAGGAGAAGAAGCTGTTCCTGAATCACTGAGTGTGTGCCTTTAGGCTTCTGTACCTCGTACCTGGTGGTAACAGTGAGAAAAGGGCATGCCCTAGATGCTGGAGGTCCTTAATAGTGGACGCTGCCTTTCTGAGACACCACTCCCTGAAAATGTCCTGGGTACTTTGTAGGCTGGTACCCAAGATGGAGCTGACTAGATTTATGACTCTCTACAGCTTCTTTCGGTCCTGTACAGTAGCACCCCCCCCACCCCCCCGCTACCATACCAGACAGTGATGCAGCCTTTCAGAATGCTCTCCACGGTACATCTATGGAAGTTTTTGAGTGTATTTGTTGACATGCCAAATCTCTTCAAACTTCTAATGAAGTATAGCCACTGTATTGATATGTTGGGACCAGGTTAGATCCTCAGATGTCTTGACACCCAGGAACTTTAAGCTGCTCACTCTCTCTACTTCTGATCCTTCTATGAGGATTGGTACGTGTTCCTTTGTCTTACCCTTCCTGAAGTCCACAATCAGCTCTTTTGTCTTACTGACATTGAGTGCCAGGTTGTTGCTGTGGCACCATTCTACCAGTTGGCATATCTCACTCCTGTACGCCCTCTCATCACCACCTGAGGTTCTACCAACAATGATTGTTTTGTCAGCAAATTTGTTGGTGGTATTTGAGCTAAGCCTTGCCACACAGTCATGTGTATACAGAGAGTAGAGCAGTGGGCTGAGCACATACTCCTGGGGTGCGCCATTGTTGATTGTCCATGAGGAGGATATGTTATCACCATTCCTCGCAGATTGTGGTCTTCTGGTTAGGAAGTCTAGGTTCCAATTGCAGAGGGAGGTACCGAGGCCCAGGTTCTGCAACTTCTCAATCAGAATTGTGGGAATGTTGATATTAAATGCTGAGCTATAATCGATGATCAGCATCCTGACATAGGTGTTTGTGTTGCCTAGGTAGTCTAAAGCCAGGTGGAGAGCCTTTGAGGCTGCATCTGCCATTGACCTATTGTGGCAATAGTCAAATTGCAATGGGTCCAGGTCCTTGCTGAGGCAGGAGTTCAGTCTAGTCATAACCAATCTCTCAGAGCATCATCCCGGTAAATCCAGGCAAAACCTTGTAAATCTCCTTTACAACATGTCTATAGTTTCCACATCCTTCCTGCAGTGTGGTGACCAGAACTGAGCACAGGAATCCAAATGGGGTCTGGCCAGGGTACTATATAGCTGTAACATTACCTCTCAGCTTTTGAACTCAATCCCACGGTTGATGAAGCGTCAGAGTCAACCACAGAGTCAACCTGCGCAGCAGCTTTGAATGTCCTATGGACCTGGACCCCAAGTTCCCTCTAATCCTCCACACTGTCAAGAGTCTTACAATTAATACGATATTCCGCCATCATATTTGACCTACCAAAATGAACCACCTCGCACTTATCTGGGTTGAACTCCATCTGCCACTTCTGAGTCCAGTTTTGCTTCTTATTGATGTCTTTCTGACAGCATCCTATTGATGTCTTTCTGACAGCCCACCACGTTATCCACAAGACCTCCAACCTTTGTGTCATCAGCAAATTTACTAACCCATCCCTTCACTTCCCCATTCAGGTCATTTGTAAAAATCACAAAGAGAAAGGATCCCACAACAGATCCCTGAGGCACACCACTGGTCTCTGACCTCCATGCAGAATATGACCTGTCTACAACCACCCTTTGCCCTCTGTGAGCCAGCCAATTCTGGATCCACAAAGCAATGTCCCCTTGGATCCCATGCCTCCTTACTTTCTCAATAGGCCTTGCCTGGGGAACCTTATCAAGTGCCTTGCTGAAATCCATATACACTGCATCTACTGCTCTACCTTCATCAATGTGTTTAGTCACATCCTCAAAAATTCAATCAGGCTCTTAAGGCACAACCGCCTTTGACAAAGTCATGCTGACCCTTCCAAATCATATTACGCCTCTCCAAATGTTCATAAATCCTGCCTCTCAGGATCTTTTCCATCAACTTACCAGCCACTGAATTAAGACTTACTAGTCTATAATTTCCTGTGCTACCTATACTCCCTTTTTCGAATAAGAAAACAACATCTGCAAACCTTCAATCCTCCAAAACCTCTCCCGGACCCATTGATGATGCAAAGATCATTGCCAGAGACTCAGCAATATCCTTCCTCACCTCTTGTCCGGTCCTGGAGACTTATCCAACTTGATGCTTTCCGAAACCTCCAGCATATCGTCTTTCTTAATGTCTATATGCTCAAGGTTTTCAGTCCACTGTAAAACATCCCTATAATTGCCAAGATCCTTTTTCATTGTGAATACTGAAGCAGAGTATTCATGAGGTATCCCTGCTATCTCCTCTGGTTCCATACACACTTTCCCAATGTCACACTTGATTGGCCCTATTCTCTCACGTCTTATCCTCTTGCTCTTCACATACTTGTAGAATGCCTTGGGGTTTTCCTTAATCTTGCTCGCCAAGGCCTTCTCATGGCTCCTTCTGGCTCTCCTAATTTCATTCTTAAACTCCCTCCTGCTAGCCTTGTAATCTTCTAGATCTCTATTATTACCTAGTTTTTTGAAGCTTTCGTAAGCATTTCGTAAGATTTTCAACAGCCTTTGTTCACCATGGTTTCTGTACCCTACCGTTCTTTCCGTGTCTCATTGGAATGTACCTATGCAAATAGCCCCTGAACATTTGCTATGACCTCTGGCTGTTCACCTTCCTGCTTCACATGTCATGGATGCGATCAGAAATATCCTGGACCCCGGCACCTTGGAGGCAAACTACCGATCTGTGTTTCTTTTCTATGTCCACAGAATCTCCTGACCCTCTAACTATAGAGTTCCCTATTACTATTGCCTTCTTCCTTTCCCTACCCTTCTGAGCCACAGGGCCAAACTCTTTGCCAGAGGTGTGGCCACTGTTGCTTCACCCCAGGTAGCCAGCCCCCCCCCAACAGTACTCAAACAGGAGTACAGGTACTGATTGTTAAGGAGGACATCTACAGAGGTACTGTCTAGTACCTGACTCTTGCCTTTCCCTCTCCTGACTGATACCCACTTATCTGTCTCTCAAGGCCCCAATGTGACTACTTGCCTATAGCTCTTCTCTGTCACCTCCTCACTTTCCCTGACCAGACAAAGGTCATCAAGCTGCAGCTCCAGTTCCCTAACCCGGTCCCTAACAAGCTGCAGCTCGATGCACCTGGTGCAGCTGTGGCCTTCCGGGAGGTTGGGAGTCTCCCGGACTTCCAACATCTGACACCTAGTAAGAACACTGGCCTCACAGACATACTTTCTGTTTCTATTCTTCACAGGTAACCTACCTCGCTTCAACCCATTATCACCAAAGCCCCGCTGAGCCAAAGCCCTCCTACTCTGACTCCCCCTATACTGTTGCCTGCTCTATAAACCTCTTTCCTTTTTATCTCTTCGCGCTTATCTAACTCACTGACATCCACGTGCTTGCGCAGTCATCTCTCAATCAAAACTTTGGACTTTGAACTCGTTTAACTCTAATCTATATCCATTTTTTATTCATTCATATTTTCTTCAGCAGTTCTCAGATTCAGCTGCTCACCTACACATTGGTGTCAATCTACAGTGGCCAATTGACCTCCCAACCCACACATCATTGGAGGAAACCAGAGCTGCCAGATAGAATCAGCACAGTATCAGAGAGAACATGCAGACTCCACACAGACAGCATTGGAGGTCAGGACTGAACTTGAGACTGTGACGCTGTGTACCTGCTCTATAATTAGATCATAAGACACAGGAGCAGAATTAGGCCACTTGGCTCATCGAGTCTGCTGTACCATTCCATTATGGCTGATTTATTATCCCTCTCAACACCATTCTCCTGCCTTCTCTCTGTAAGCTTTGGTGCCCTGACTAATCTAGAACTTATCAAACTCTACTTTAAATATTCCCAATGATTTGTCCCCCACAGCCATCTGTGGTAATGAAATCCACAAATTCACCACCCTCTGACTAAAGAAATTTCACCTCATCTCTGTTCTAAATGAATATCCCTCTATTCTGAGGGTGTGCCGTCTGGTCCTAGAATTTCCAGTTATTAAATTTTCTCCACATCTATTCTATTTAGACCTTTCAATAATGGATCAGTATCAATGAGATGCCCCGCCAATAAATCAATAATACATTTTATGAGGAAAATTGGAGAATTGGATAGGTAGCATATTTATCCACTGAGTAATTGAAACAATACAAAAAAGGCCCATTACTCAGCGACACAAAGGACATTATTTAAGATTAAATGTGGTCTACTATTGGTGCTATGTTTTGTAGACTTGTGATAGAAAACATAAATAGAAGCTTAACAGTATTCTAGTGGCTACAGGTTAACGGCATGAAAGTCTAAAATGAACCATAATGATTATGTAAAATTGTATCTTGTTATGGTTCATATTCCTCCAAAAGGGCCACATTTTTATTGTGGTTTGGAGGCTTGTGTACCTCCATGACACAGAGAGCTATGTTGACTGGAGTTAAGGTTTTATGACTTGACTCCTGGTAGGGTCACCTGATGTTGATTGTTGAGCTCAAAGCTGATCTATCTTGCTTTAGTGCTGCTTCTCGTCACCATCTAAAATTCTGCCAGTTGTTGTGTCATCAGTGAATTTATAGATGGCATTTGAGCTGTGCCTAGCCACATTGTTGAGGGTGTAGAAAGAGTAAAGCAGTGAGCTAAGCACGCATCCTTGAGGTGCACCAGGGCTGATCGGCAGCAAGGAGGAGATGTTGTTTCTCATCCGCACAGACTGGTCTCCCAATGAGGAAGTCAAGGATCCAGTTGTAGAGGGAGGTACAGAGGCCCAGGTTTTGGAGCTTGTTGATTAAAACTGAGGGTACGATGGTGATGAATGCTGATTTGTAAACAATAAACAGCAGCCTGACAAAGGTATAGCTTCTGTCCAGTTGATTCAAGGCCAAGAGAAGAACCAATGTGAGACCTGGTCAGAGGACTCTCCACTAATCCTGAAACTTAATTCACATTCTCTGCTAATTCCCACAACCCTTATATGCAAAAGTCTGTGCAGCACAGGATTAAAACAGATTCAATAACTGAATAGTTATAGACATCCATACAGAAAGTTTTGCAGCCCTGTGAAATTTCTCCCCATCCCACTCCCCAGAGATCATTTCTCCTGGTTCTCGGTCCTCTAACCTGATGTTACAAACTATTATTACCTACCCTCTTAACACTTCTCAGGATCTTTGAAGTTTCAATGAGATCGTCTCTTATTCTTATAAATTCCACTAAATGTGACTATAGTTATTTCTCTGCAAGGAGCACATCATTGGAATTATTATTGAGGGGCTGTTGGGCATTATACAACTGATACTTCCTTTCCTTGGATTTTGTTTAGAGTGCCAACCCTTTCATACTTTACTGTACTTTCTCCAGTGATGTGAGGTGTAACCAGTGAATGGTAACTCCAAGGAGCTGCTTGATAATTTATCGATTAGTAGAAGATAATTATCAAGGATCAAGAGTCAGCTATATTCACCGTACACATTTACATGTATTAGGAACTTGTACATTCTCCCTGTGGGTTTCATCTAGTTGTTCCGGTTTTCTCCCATGGTCCAAAACGATAATTGTTGATAGGTTAATTTGGGATAGGTTAATCTGTCCCATGATTAGGATAGGATTAAATTGGGGCGCAGCTGGAAGTCAGGAAGGGATTATTTCATGCTGCATCTCAATAAAAATACATAAAATTTGCTGCGGTGTGTTGGTCAGAGCATGACATACAACAATTATCAAGTATAAAGAACGATATAAAAATAAAGTTAGAGGTGAAGAAAGGATATGGAATAAAATGCGCATAAATACTAGCATTTTAAAAAGTGTTTGCGACGTCAGCTGTAATCAGACTAATCAAGGGATTAGTGTCAACCTTAAAGACAGGTCAAGAAATACTGGGTAGCCTAAGGCTACGTCCACACTTGATCGGATGATTTTGAAAACGCCAGTTTCACGTAAAAACGATAGGCATCCACATCAAGCATTTTGGAAAATACCTCCGTCCACATTAAAATGGGTATTTGGGTGAATCTCCTCCTACTGGGCATGTGCAGGACACACAGAAAACAAGCAAAGAGGAAACGGTAGACTGGGTGTGCGCTAGTCCAGTTACAGACTAGAAAAATTTAAAAGGAAATTGCCAAACGAAAGACTTGGTGCATGTTTGTCCAGAAACATTTCCTACAGCCATAGTCTCTTCACTGATGAAAGGGACGACAGCTACAACTAAATGCTTGTCACTGGGCAAAAGTAAAAGTAAAAGTAAAAATTTGCTGTTGCCTCATTTGTTTGCCTTTTGCCATGTCTTTGTGTATTATTTTGCTGCATTTAACATGTGCAATGACACGAGTTACTGGGCAAAAGTGACAATTGCATCTATTGAATGTTTGCACAAGCAATACATTGATAAAGCACCTTGTTAAATGTATAAAACATGTCTGCATCAGTGTTATCTTGTATTTCCATACAGTGTTACATTAGGTTGTTACACATCTATGGTCAGATATCGTTGTGGTGTTGGAGGTTGCGTTCAAGAAAACAATGAAATGCCGCACTGCTGCCACCATTTGTTCTGGTACGTCAAAAGCAGGAAAACAGATTATTATCTGAATGGTGGCCGATTAGGAAAAGGGGAGGTGCAACGAGACCTGGGTGTCATTATACACCAGTCATTGAAAGTGGGCATGCAGGTACAGCAGGCGGTGAAAAAGGCGAATGGTATGCTGGCATTTATAGCGAGAGGATTCGAGTACAGGAGCAAGGAGGTACTACTGCAGTTGTACAAGGCCTTGGTGAGACCACACCTGGAGTATTGTGTGCAGTTTTGGTCCCCTAATCTGAGGAAAGACATCCTTGCCATAGAGGGAGTACAAAGAAGGTTCACCAGATTGATTCCTGGGATGGCAGGACTTTCATATGAAGAAAGACTGGATGAACTGGGCTGTACTCGTTGGAATTTAGAAGATTGAGGGGGGATCTGATTGAAACGTATAAAATTCTAAAGGGATTGGACAGGCTAGATGCAAGAAGATTGTTCCCGATGTTGGGGAAGTCCAGAATGAGGGGTCACAGTTTAAGGATAAAGGGGAAGCCTTTTAGGACCGAGATGAGGAAAAACTTCTTCACACAGAGAGTGGTGAATCTGTGGAATTCTCTGCCACAGGAAACTGTTGAGGCCAGTTCATTGGCTATATTTAAGAGGGAGTTAGATATGGCCCTTGTGGCTAAAGGGATCAGTGGGTATGGAGAGAAGGCAGGTACAGGGTTCTGAGTTGGATGATCAGCCATGATCATACTGAATGGCGGTGCAGGCTCAAAGGGCCAAATGGCCTACTCCTGCACCTATTTTCTATGTTTCTATGTTTCTATGTTTCTATGTCATGACAGCATTTTTAAAACTAGCCGGTTACCCCGTACACACTAAAATGCCCAATCGGCGTTTTCAAATTTAAACACTCTGGAGAGTGTTTTAGAAAAACTTTGTTTTTGGGGGAGGAAAACACTGTTTCAGTGTGGACGGAGGGTCAAAACGAAGAGAAAAAACTTCGATTATGGATTTATCCGGTCTAGTGTGGACGTAGCCTTAGTTTTGTCAGTGGCTGGGGTAGGGTGTTTTAGATTATTTGGTAGTTCATTGTTATTTGGATAAGCAGAAGAAGCTGATCAATCCAACTAATGTCCAAAGTTACACCCACCCTTTTCAAGTATAGAAACTTATTTCCAATGGGGTGTGGTGTGGGAAATAAAATAATCAATTTTTACAATTCCTCAACAATACTGAACTCATGAAATATGAATTGGTTTTCATACTGTGTGTATTTTGTATTGTAATGCTGAAAATAAAGCAATTATTGATTCTGTGAAATGCATTAAGGCATGTTCTGTAAAAGCTTCATCCTCAGAAAATTTTAGACTCATACCTTAAAACCTTTGACTATACACTAAACAAACAGACAAATTATCTCCAGCAGAATTTCAGAACTTATTTGCCATTGTTGCTACTTTAACTTGGAGAGAAATCTTTGATTGCACCTCCACAGTACTGCATCATTAACAATTCAACAGTTAAATATTACTGTGATAACCTTAAATATTTAAAATCGCCTTCTACTATTCTAATATAAGAAGCTATCTTTGAAAATATAAAACTATCAGTTTCAATTCCATTAATGTCTTTCAGAATCAGTAAATTTAAAACAAACAGAAACATACCAAATCTAATAATGTAAGCTCACTCAAACAATAAAACAAATCTTTTGTATGTATTTGTTTTTGCTGCTTGGATATGCAACAGAAATTGCTGCCAGGTTCTCCCTTACAATCGGTATTTAGGAGGAGGATCGGTATAGTGTGACTGTGGTACACATTATGAAGTAATTTCTTAAAATTATTGAAGTTAAGTGTTCAAAGTAAATTTATTATCGAAGTATGTCCATGTCACCATGTGCTGCCTTGAGATTCATTTTCTTGCAGGCATTCATAGGAATACAACAGAATCCATAAAAAAATTACACAATGACTGACAGACGATCAATGTGCAAAAGGAGACAAACTATGCAAATACAAAAAAAAATAAAATTACTGTAACTAAATAAAAAATGCTGAGAACATGAGTTGTCGAGCATTTGAATGTGAGTTCATACGTTGGTAGGGTCACCCATGTCAAACAGGTCAAAGTGTAGAGGCCATACTAAGAGTGGTCCACCAGTCCTCCAGGTTCGGGGGTTCAGGGCTAACAACCCTGACTGGTAAAACAAAGCTGTTGTGGAAACAGCAATGAAGAATCCTTCTAAAACTGTGTGTGATTGTATTCCAGAGTCTCCATCCAGGACTTAGACCATAAGACCATATTATAGAGTAAAATTAGGCCATTTGGCACACTGACTCTGCTCTGCCATTCATAGGTTGTAGAACAGTTCACCGCTGAAGTGAGTGAAGTTATCTACACTGGTTCAGGACCCTGATGTTTTAAAGGTAATAACTGTTCCTGAACCTGGTGATGTGGGACCTAAGGCTCCTGTACTTCTTTCTCGATACTAGCAGCAAGCAGTGAGCATGGCCTAGATGGTGAGGTTCCTTGACGCTAGATGCTGCTCTCTTGAGATCTTTGTAAATATGCTCAAAGATGTGGGGTTGGGGGGTGGGGGGGTAGTTACTTGTGATGGACTGGGCTGCATCCACTACTTTCTGTCGGCTGTTCTGTTCTTAGGTGTTGGTGTTTCCATTCTAGGCCATGACGCCACCAGTCAATGTGCATCTATAGAAGCTTGTTAAGGTTCTAAGTGATATGCCAAATCTGTACAAATGTCGGAGAAAGTAAATGTCCTGCTGTGCCTTCTTTGTAATGGCACTTATAAAGATCATTTACAATGATGTACTTGATGTCTAGAAACTTTCCCTACAGTGCAAACATATATTTACTGCACTACAGTATCTTCAAAAATTTGGATGGAGGGCTACGGTCCCGGTGCAGGTCAGTGGAGTAGCTGGTTTATATGGTTGTCATGGACTAGATGGGCTGAAGGGCCCATTTTTGTGCTGTACTTCTCTGTAATTCTATGAATCTATGGCTCTATGACACTAACTTCATATCTTTCCTAAAACATAATGACCACGACTGGATGCAATACTTGTGTGTTGAAGTAAGCAATGCCTTGTGCAGTTGCTACCTAATGTCCGTCCCTTTGTATTCCGTGCCTCTTTTAAGGAATCCAAGAAACTTCATGCCTGAGCTAAAATAATTGAATACACCCACGGCTAATTTTGAAATTTCAAATAAATGGCTGTAGACCGTATTAAACAAAATTTGTAATATGTGCTTGCGATTGTGAAGGAAAATAAGATAGAGGAGCAGAATTAGACCATTTGCCCATTAGGTCTGCCACAACATTCTATTATGGCTGACTTATTATCCCTCTCTATCTCATTCTCCTACCTTCTCCTCGTAACCTTTGATGCCCTGACTAATCAAGAACTTATCAACTTCTGCTTTAAATCTTCTCAATACTTGGCCTGCACAGTTGTCTGTGGCAATGAATTCTACAGATTCAGTATCCTCTGGTTAAAGGCATTCCTCCTTGTCTCTGATCTAAAGAGATAATCTTAACATAGAACATAGAATAGTACAGCACAGTACAGGCCCTTCGGCCCACAAAGTTGTGCCGACCCTCAAACCCTGCCTCCCATATAAGCCCCCACTTTACATTCCTCCATATACCTGTCTAGTAGTCTCTTAAATTTCACTAGTGTATCTGCCTCCACCACTGACTCAGGCAGTGCATTCCACACACCAACCACTCTCTGAGTAAAAAACCTTCCTCTAATATCCCCCTTGAACTTCCCACCCCTTACCTTAAAGCCATGTCCTCTTGTATTGAGCAGTGGTGCTCTGGGGAAGAGGTGCTGGCTATCCACTCTATCTATTCCTCTTATTATCTTGTACACCTCTATCATGTCTCCTCTCATCCTCCTTCTCTCCAAAGAGTAAAGCCCTAGCTCCCTTAATCTCTGATCATAATGCATACTTTCTAAACCAGGCAGCATCCTGGTAAATCTCCTCTGTACCCTTTCCAATGCTTCCACATCCTTCCTATAGTGAGGTGACCAGAACTGGACACAATACTCCAAGTGTGGCCTAACCAGAGTTTTATAGAGCTGCATCATTACGTTGTGACTCTTAAACTCTATCCCTCAACTTATGAAAGCTAACACCCCATAAGCTTTCTTAACTACCCTATCCACCTGTGAAGCAACTTTCAGGGATCTGTGGACATGTACTCCGAGATCCCTCTGCTCCTCCACACTACTAAGTATCCTGCCATTTACTCTGTACTCTGCCTTGGAGTTTGACCTTCCAAAGTGTACCACCTCACACTTCTCCGGGTTGAACTCCATCTGCCACTTCTCAGCCCACTTCTGCATCCTATCAATGTCTCTCTGCAATCTTTGACAATCCTCTACACTGTCTACAACACCACCAACATTTGTGTCGTCTGCAAACTTGCCAACCCACCCTTCTACCCCCACATCCAGGTCCTTAATAAAAATCATGAAAAGTAGAGGTCCCAGAACAGATCCTTGTGGGACACCACTAGTCAAAATCCTCCAATCTGAATGTACTCCCTCCACCACCACCCTCTGCCTTCTGCAGGCAAGCCAATTCTGAATCCACCTGGCCAAACTTTCCTGGATCCCATGCCTTCTAACTTTCTGAATAAGCCTACCGTGTGGAACCTTGTCAAATGCCTTACTAAAATCCATATAGATCACATCCACTGCACTTCCTTCATCTATATGCCTGGTCACCTCCTCAAAGAACTCTATCAGGCTTGTTAGACACGATCTGCCCTTCACAAAGCCATGCTGACTGTCCCTGATCAGACCATGATTCTCTAAATGCCTATATATCCTATCTCTAAGAATCTTTTCCAACAGCTTTCCTACCACAGATGTAAGGCTTACTGGTCTATAATTACCTGGACTATACCTACTACCTTTTTTGAACAAGGGAACAACATTCACCTCCCTCTAATCCTCCGGTACCATTCCCGTGGACAACGAGGACATAAAGATCCTAGCCAGAGGCTCAGCAATCTCTTCTCTCGCCTCGTGGAACAGACTGGGGAATATTCCGTCAGGCCCTGGGGACTTATCTGGCCTAATGTATTTTAACAGCTCCAACACCTCCTCTCCCTTAATATCAACATGCTTCAGAACATCAACCTCACTCATATTGTCCTCACCATCATCAAGTTCCCTCTCATTGGTGAATACCGAAGAGAAGTATTCATTGAGGACCTCACACACTTCCACAGCCTCCAGGCACATCTTCCCACCTTTATCTCTAATCGGTCCTATCTTCACTCCTGTCATCCTTTTTTCCTTCACATAATTGAAGAATGCCTTGGGGTTTTCCTTTACCCTACTTGCCAAGGCCTTCTCATGCCCACTTCTTGCTCTTCTCAGCCCCTTCTTAAGCTCCTTTCTTGCTTCCCTATATTCCTCAATAGACCCATCTGATCCTTGCTTCCTAAACCTCATGTATGCTGCCTTCTTCCACCTGACTAGATTTTCCACCTCACTTGTCACCCTATGGTTCCTTCACCTTACCATTCTTTATCTTCCTCACCGGGACAAATTTATCCCTTACATCCCGCAAGAGATCTCTAAACATCGACCACATGTCCATAGTACATTTCCCTGCAAAAACATCATCCCAATTCACACCCGCAAGTTCTAGCCTTATAGCCTCATAATTTGCCGTTCCCCAGTTAAAAATTTTCCTGTCCTCTTTGATTCTATCCTTTTCATGACAATTATAAAGGCCAGGGAGCGGTGGTCACTGTCCCCCAGATGCTCGTCCACTGAGAGATCTGTGACCTGACCTGGTTCATTACCTAGTACTAGATCTAGTATGGCATTCCCCCAGTCGGCCTGTCCCCTACTGTGACAGGAATCCATCCTGGACACACTTAATAAATTCTGCCCCATCTAAACCCTTGGAACTAATCAGGTGCCAATCAATATTAGGGAAGTTAAAGTCACCCATTATAACAACCCTGTTATTTTTGCACCTTTCCAAAATCTGCCTCACAATCTGCTCCTCTGCATCTCTGCTGCTACCAGGGGGCCTATAGAATACCCCCGGTAGAGTAACTGCTCCCTTCCTGTTCCTGACTTCCACCCATATTGACTCAAAAGAGGATCCTGCTACATTACCCACCCTTTCTATAGCTGTAATAGTATCCCTGACCAGTAATGCCACCCCTCCTCCCCTTTTTCCGCCCTCTCTATCCCTTTTAAAGCACTGAATTCCAGGAATATTGAGAATCCATTCCTGCCCTGGTGCCAGCCAAATCTCTGTAATGGCCACTACATCATAATTCCATGTATGTATCCAAGCTCTCAGTTCATCACCTTTGTTTCTGATGCTTCTTGCATTGAGGTACACACATTTCAGCCCTTCTACCTTACTACCTTTACACCGTTTATTCTGCTTCTCTTTCCTCAAAGCCTCTCTATATGTTAGATCTGGCTTTACTCCATGCACTTCTTTCACTGCTCTATCGCTCTATCTTCTACTCTAATGCTGTGTCCTCTAGTCCTAGACTCACCCACTCTATGAAACATTCTCCCCACATCCATTCTGTCTAGGCCTTTTAATATTCGATAGGTTTCAATGAGATCCCCCTCATTCTTCTAAGCTCCAGTGAGTACAATCCCAGAGCCATCAAAAGCTACTCATATTTTAACCCTTTTATTCCCACAGTCATTCTTGTAGAGCTTCTTCAAAGCCAGCACAGTTATTCTGAGATAATGAGCCCAAAACTGCTCACAATACTCCATGTGCAGTTTGGCCAATGCCTCAGCATTACATCCTTATTCCTATATTCTAACCCTCTTGAAATGAATGTTAAAATTGCATTTGCCTTCCTTAGGAAATGAGCAAGAGCAGATATTACCTGTCTGGAGTAAATTTGGAACACCATTGTCTGTGGTTCTTGGATGAGAAAAACCTACAACACCAAGCTAAAGCAGACCAGAATACTCACTGACTTTTAGCTTTGCGTTGGACTTCCTAGTTTACAGTGTGGTGCTCAGATCACCATCTACCACATTGCATCATCAATATAACGGGCAGGATTTCCCTTCATTTGGAATTACCGAATTCAGGTATCAATTAGAACCTGGCAATATGCAAATGGAGTTACTTGTGCTAAGAAAGAGATTTGCTCTTCTTGTTGATCTGAGCTGGAATCATGGTCAGGGACATTCAAACTGAAACTGTGAACATTTCCTTTCTAAAATAAGTGGATGATCCTTTCACAACTGTGGACTCTGCCGCAGATTTTATGTGCCCGTGCTGCGGACCGTGCAACAGATTCGAACAATTGTGCTTGTGAGTAGACCATAAGACATAGGAGCAGAATTAGGCCATTCAGTCCATTGAATCCACTCCGATATTTCATCATGACTGATCCCTGATCCCATTCTACCCCATACACCCCCATTCAACCCAATGAATATGCAAGTTCCAGCTAAATAGTCTTCCATTATGTTGTTACTTAACTTCCTTCTTTTCCTCCTCATCTTCTCGAGACTTGACCAAAAGCACAGCAACATTTACTGTCCTTGCTTACCATCATGCTTATCTGGGAAGGAGGACTACCATTTTGACTAACGCTTTCAAGGGGTGATATTCATTTAGCATTAGTTGTTGTTTTCAGCCATAGTGCTGGTGTTAATTTTTAGTTAGAGAGTTTTAGTTCACAGCCATGTTGGCCTCATGTTTATAGTTTTCTCTTTTCCTTTAAAATTTTGCAACTGTTCTCATTAAAGTCAGTGAACCGTTGACCGACGTTCACTGCTTCTATCTCTCTGCACTTGGGCCATATCCGAAAGCTTTGACAAACCTCTAGTGCAAGAACCTCTTCTATTTTAATGACACATCTGTCTGTCTCCCTGATTTCAGCTGATGCTTTTAAGTACCCTCTTGTCTGATCAATTAACTTCTCTTTTTAGTTTCTCCTCCCATTTCAGGAGCAGTATTAAATGCCATATCTTGACTATTGTTAACACTCAAGTCATCTTTCAGCACTGTCAGAGATAGGTTCAGAGATGATATGCTTTAAGCTCAAAGTGAACAACTTTAAATATCGGAGCAAATTTTAATCTATTTCTGCAAATAGAAAAATAGGGAACACTGCTGTGCTCTGTAGTATGATTAGGTGCTAAATTGTGTGTGGTGTGCTCTTTGAACTGTGCGTGCCGAGATGGATAAAGCTCATTTCACATAGAATGCACACAATCATTGTGAGAGGCCATTTTATGACATTTCTGTTTTCTGAATACAAGACTTGACTTCATTATTAACAGTGATACAGCTACTGACTGTTGTATCTCTATGGTCTTATGAACAGTTGGTGAGTTTGAAGGAATCTTCTGTAATAAAGGAGATGTTGTATGACTTGAGCCCAGGAGTTCCACTGATTTACTGCATAGTGGTGGTTAGCATTATGCAACTGTTTTCACAAGAGCAAAATCAAAATATTTTGGCTGTTATTGTATAGTCAGTGACAAGCTATTGTATTTACTGGAGCAAATACAAAAATCGGGTGCAAAGGGACTTTGAGTCCTTGTTTACTTGCAGGATGACTCAGTGCTAAGGAAGGAAAATGCAATGTTAGCATTCATTTCGAGAGGATTAGAATATAAAAGCAAGGATGTAATGCTGAGGCTTTATAAGATGAGCAGTTTCAGGCTCTTATCTAAGAAAGAATGTGCTGGCATTGGAGGGCATCCAGAGGAACTTCTTGAGAATGATCCTGGGGATGACAGACATCCTGCTTCGGGTTTGATTCGAAGAAGGAGTCTGAGAGTCTGAGTGGAAGTGCCGAGAAAGACATTTTTGGAATTTTCGTTATTTTGTTTTCTCCAACGGCGTTCTGAGAGGCGGGACTGCGCAGGCGTGTGACGTCGGGCAGTGCAGCGCGGCAGATTTAAAAGGGCAGACATCCTGCTTCGGGTTTGATTCGAAGAAGGAGTCTGAGAGTCTGAGTGGGAGTGCCGAGAAAGACATTTTTGAAATTTTCGTTGTTTTTTTTTCTCCAACGGGGTTCTGAGAGGCGGGACTGCGCAGGCATGTGACGTTGGGCTGTGCAGCGCGGCAGATTTAAAAGGAACAGAGCCTCATAGAGCGGGCAGCGCAGTTTGCGGGCTGTGGAGTGAGCCGGGAGCAGAGTGAAGGCTTAAGGGCTTCGGCTCAACGGGCTTAGGCGGAAACGGGCGAGGAAGGTTTGGCATTCATTTTCTGTTGTTATTTGAGGAGAGGGGCAGTATGAGTGTGAGGGCAGTTTGCTGTTCTCGGTGTCGGATGTGGGAGGCCCTGGAGTCTCCAAGCCTCCCGGACGTCTACATCTGCGCCAAGTGCATCGAGATGCAGCTCCTAAGGGACCGTGTTATGGAACTAGAGCTGCAGCTCGATGACCTTCGTCTGGTCAGGGAGAGTGAGGAGGTGATAGAGAGGAGTTGCAGGCAGGTGGTCACGCCGGGGCCACGGGAAGCAGACAAGTGGGTCACGGTTAGGAGGGGGAAGGGGAAAAGTCAGGTAATAGGGAGTACCCCGGTGGCTGTGCCCCTTAACAACAGGTACTCCTGTTTGAGTACTGTTGGGGGGGGACAGCTTACCCGGGGGACGCGACAGTGGCCGTGCCTCTGGCACAGAGTCCGGCCCTGTAGCTCAGAAGGGTAGGGCAAGGAAGAGGAGGGCAGTTGTGATAGGGGACTCGATAGTAAGGGGGTCAGATAGGCGATTCTGTGGACGCAGTCCAGAGACCCGGATGGTAGTTTGCCTCCCTGGTGCCAGGGTCCGGGATATTTCTGATCGTGTCCAAGATATCCTGAAGTGGCAGGGTGAGGAGCCAGAGGTCGTGGTACATATAGGTACCAATGACATAGGTAGGAAAAGGGATGAGGTCCTGAAAGGAGAATATAGGGAGCTAGGAAGGGAGTTGAGAAAAAGGACCGCAAAGGTAGTAATCTCGGGATTACTGCCTGTGCCACGCGACAGTGAGAGTAGGAATGCGATGAGGTGGAGGATAAATGCGTGGCTGAGGGATTGGAGCAGGGGGCAGGGATTCAAGTTTTTGGATCATTGGGACCTCTTTTGGCGCAGGTGTGACCTGTACAAAAAGGACGGGTTGCACTTGAATCCTAGGGGGACCAATATCCTGGCAGGGAGATTAGCGGGGGCCACTGAGGTGACTTTAAACTAGAATGGTTGGGGGGTGAGAATCAAATTAAAGAGGCTAGGCGAGAGGAGGTTAGTTCACTACAGGGGGATGGGAACCAGTGCAGAGAGACAGAGGGGTGTAAAGTGAGGGTAGAAACAAAAAGTACTATGGAGAAAAGTAAAAGTGGCAGGCCGACAAATCCAGGGCAAGCATCAAAAAGGGCCTCTTTTCAGCATAATTGTATAAAGGCTAAGAGAGTTATAAAAGAGCGCCTGAAGGCTTTGTGTGTCAATGCAAGGAGCATTCGTAATAAGGTGGATGAATTGAAAGTGCAGATTGTTATTAATGATTATGATATAGTTGGGATCACAGAGACATGGCTCCAGGGTGACCAGGGATGGGAGCTCAACGTTCAGGGATATTCAATATTCAGGAGGGATAGACATGAAGGAAGGGGAGGTGGGGTGGTGTTGCTGGTTAAAGAAGATATTAACGCAATAGAAAGGAAGGACATAAACCGGGAAGATGTGGAATCGATATGGGTAGAGCTGCGTAACAGTAAGGGGCAGAAGACGCTGATGGGAGTTGTGTACAGGCCACCTAACAGTAGTACTGAGGTTGGAGATGGTATTAAACGGGAAATTAGAGATGTGTGCAATAAAGGAACAACAGTTATAATGGGTGACTTCAATCTACATGTAGATTGGGTGAACCAAATTGATAAAGGTGCTGAGGAAGAGGATTTCTTGGAATGTATGCGGGATGGTTTTTTGAACCAACATGTCGAAGAACCAACTAGAGAGCAGGCTATTCTGGACTGGGTTTTGAGCAATGAGGAAGGGTTAATTAGCAATCTTGTCGTGAGAGGCCCCTTGGGTAAGAGTGACCATAATATGGTGGAATTCTTCATTAAGATGGAGAGTGACTTAGTTAATTCAGAAACAAAGGTTCTAAACTTAAAGAGGGGTAACTTTGAAGGTATGTGACGTGAATTAGCTAAGATAGACTGGCAAATGACACTTAAAGGATTGACGGTGGATATGCAATGGCAAGCATTTAAAGGTTGCATGGATGAACTACAACAATTGTTCATCCCAGTTTGGCAAAAGAATAAATCAAGGAAGGTAGTGCACCCGTGGCTGACAAGAGAAATTAGGGATAGTATCAATTCCAAAGAAGAAGCATACAAATTAGCCAGAGAAAGTGGCTCACCTGAGGACTGGGAGAAATTCAGAGTTCAGCAGAGGAGGACAAAGGGCTTAATTAGGAAGGGGAAAAAAGATTATGAGAGAAAACTGGCAGGAAACATAAAAACGGACTGTAAAAGCTTTTATAGATATGTAAAAATGAAAAGACTGGTAAAGACAAATGTAGGTCCCCTGCAGACAGAAGCAGGTGAATTGATTATGGGGAGCAAGGACATGGCAGACCAATTGAATAATTACTTTGGTTCTGTCTTCACTAAGGAGGACATAAATAATCTTCCAGAAATAATAGGGGACAGAGGGTCCAGTGAGATGGAGGAACTGAGTGAAATACATGTTAGTAGGGAAGTGATGTTAGGTAAATTGAAGGGATTGAAGGCAGATAAATCCCCAGGGCCAGATGGTCTGCATCCCAGGGTGCTTAAGGAAGTAGCCCAAGAAATAATGGATGCATTAGTGATAATTTTTCAAAACTCGTTAGATTCTGGACTAGTTCCTGAGGATTGGAGGGTGGCTAATGTAACTCCATTTTTTAAAAAAGGAGGGAGAGAAAAACCGGGGAATTATAGACCGGTTAGCCTAACGTCGGTGGTGGGGAAACTGCTGGAGTCAGTTATCAAGGATGTGATAACAGCACATTTGGAAAGCGGTGAAATGATCAGACAAACTCAGCATGGATTTGTGAAAGGAAAATCATGTCTGACGAATCTCATAGAATTTTTTGAGGATGTAACTAGTAGAGTGGATAGGGGAGAACCACTGGATGTGGTATATTTGGATTTTCAAAAGGCTTTTGACAAGGTCCCACACAGGAGATTAGTGTGCTAACTTAAAGCACACGGTATTGCGGGTAAGGTATTGGTGTGGGTGGAGAGTTGGTTAGCAGACTGGAAGCAAAGAGTGGGAATAAATGGGACCTTTTCAGAATGGCAGGCAGTGACTAGTGGGGTACCGCAAGGCTCAGTGCTGGGACCCCAGTTGTTTACAATATATATTAATGACTTGGATGAGGGAATTAAATGCAGCATCTCCAAGTTTGCGGATGACACAAAGCTGGGTGGCAGTGTTAGCTGTGAGGAGGATCCTAAGAGGATGCAGGATGACTTGGATAGGTTGGGTGAGTGGGCAAATTCATGGCAGATGCAATTTAATGTGGATAAATGTGAAGTTATCCACTTTGGTGGCAAAAATAGGAAAACAGATTATTATCTGAATGGTGGCCGATTAGGAAAAGGGGAGGTACAATGAGACCTGGGTGTCATTATACACCAGTCATTGAAAGTGGGCATGCAGGTACAGCAGGTGGTGAAAAAGGCGAATGGTATGCTGGCATTTATAGCGAGAGGATTCGAGTACAGGAGCAGGGAGGTACTATTGCAGTTGTACAAGGCCTTGGTGAGACCACACCTGGAGTATTGTGTGCAGTTTTGGTCCCCTAATCTGAGGAAAGACATCCTTGCCATAGAGGGAGTACAAAGAAGGTTCACCAGATTGATTCCAGGGATAGCAGGACTTTCATATGAAGAAAGACTGGATGAACTGGGCTGTACTCGTTGGAATTTAGAAGATTGAGGGGGGATCTGATTGAAACGTATAAGATCCTAAAGGGATTGGACAGGCTAGATGCAGGAAGATTGTTCCCGATGTTGGGGAAGTCCAGAACGAGGGGCCACAGTTTGAGGATAGAGGGGAAGCCTTTTAGGACCGAGATTAGGAAAAACTTCTTCACACAGAGAATGGTGAATCTGTGGAATTCTCTGCCACAGGAAACAGTTGAGGCCAGTTCATTGGCTATATTTAAGAGGGAGTTAGATATGGCCCTTGTGGCTACTGGGGTCAGGGGGTATGGAGGGAAGGCTGGGGTGGGGTTCTGAGTTGGATGATCGGCCATGATCATAATAAATGGCGGTGCAGGCTCGAAGGGCCGAATGGCCTACTCCTGCACCTATTTTCTATGTCTATGTCTATGTCTATGAAAGGGTTAAAACGTGAGGAATGTTTGATGGCTCTGGGCCTGTACTCACTGTAGGTTAGATGAATGATGGGGGGTTCTCATTGAAATCTGTCGAATATTGAAAGGCCGAGATAGAATGGACATGGAAAGGATGTTTCCTGTAGTGGGAAAGTCCAGGACTATAGGGCAAGGCATCAGAATATAAAGACATCTCTTTAGATGGGAGTTGAGAAGATCTTTTTCACCAGATGTTTGTAAATCTGTGGAATTCATTGCCACAGATGACCGTGGAGGCCAAGTCAATTCCCTACTTCTGCTCCTATATCAAAAACGATAGGAAATCTGCAGATACTGAAAATGCTTATCGGTGAGACCCAACGTATATTGGGAGATCACTTTGCCAAGCACCTACGCTCCATCTGCCAGAAAAAGCAGGATCCCCAGTGGCCACCCATTTTAATTCCACTTCCCATTCCCATTCCGATATGTCTAATCATGGCCTCTTCCACTGTCGTGATGAGGCCACACTTAGGTTGAAGGAACAACACCTCATATTCCATTTGGGTCACCTCCAACCCGATGGCATGAACATCGATTTCTCAAACTTCCAGTAATGCCCCCTACCCCCCACTCCTTCACCATTTCCCAACCCTTTTCCCTCTCTCACCTTATCTCATTGTCCACCCATCAATTCTTTCTGATGCTCCTCCCCCATTTTCTTTCTTCCATGGTGTTCTGTCTCTTTCACTTAACAACTTCATCCATCTCCCTTCAGGTTTCACCTATCAACTTGTGTTTCTCTTTCCCATTCCCCCCACGTTTTAAATCTACTCCTCAGCATTTTTTTCTCCAGTCCTGTCAAAGGGTTTCAGCCCAAAATGTCGACTGTTTACTCTTTTCCTGGCCGGCTAAGTTTCTCCAGCATTTTGTGTCTGCTCGTATACCTTATAGTCTTACAATTTTTGTTCAAGGTTCAATGTTCAAAGTTATTTTACCATCGGAGTACAGAAATGTTACCGTATGTTGCCTTGAGATGCATTTTCTTGCAAGCAATTACAGAGGAAAAAAGAAATACAATAAAATTCATGAAAAACAATACATAGTCAGATAAAGACCAACAAACGCTAATGTGGAAAAGAAAATAAACTGTGCAAGTAAAAATAATACCGATAACATAAATTATAACGAGTCTGTAGTTCAGAGCAGTGATGAATAAAGTTATTCATGCAAGTTCAAGAACCTGATGGTTGTAGGGTAATAATTGTTCTCGAACACGATGGCGTGGGATCTAAGGCTCCTGTACCTCCTACATGGTGGTAGTAGTGAGAAGATGGTTTCCCCTGGATATTGAGGGTCTTTGATGCTGCTTTCTTGTGGCAGTGCTCCATGCCTTTGATGGACTGGGCTGCATCCACCACTTTTTGTAGACTTCGTCCAAAATGTGGTCGAGAGATGGGACGAGAGACGTTCTGGATGGTAGTGCAGAAATGGTCAAGTGAGTTGGGTCCTCTAGTGCTGCCATGGGCCTCTTCCCATCCCTCCTCCCACGGCACAGTTAGCTCAACCAGAGTTATTTTCCTATCTTCAGTTGACCACAGTACAATGTCCAGGCGTAGGCTTGTGTGCACCACATCCGGGAACTGCAGCCTCCTTCCCACATCGACCCTCATTTCCCAGGACCTGGCTGTTAGCAGCAGATTGGACTTTGGTTGTTTGGTTATGAAAGGCCTGGCTCCCTGTTTGATGAAGGTGATGGCCTTCCTCAAATCTGTGCCAACCGTCCTCTTCTTACATCTCTCTCACTCTGGAGCATCTTTTCAGTCTGCTCCTTGTTTCCTTTGACGCTTCTCCATCTTCTTTGCTCTTGTAACACTTAATAAAATGGCCACAAACATCAAGTTTTATTCCTCATTCGTGACTTCCAAAGAAACTTTGGATTGCAAAAGCATCAGGATTCAACATAAGCATATGTGAATTAGTCCCACGATAGTGAGTAGTCAGATGAGATAGAAACCCTATGAGTAAAACTGATGTAGAAGAGGTTACTAATGTTGCTTTTTGACGACACAGATTTGGAGGATGTTAGCTTGTTCTTTGTATAGCCCTCAATTATAGCAAGACAGCACCTTCCTTTCTCATAGTATCAGCCTTGGTAGAGGTAAGCAAAGGGCCAGTGATGTTAATAATAACTGATTACTGTTCCTTTCATCTGATTGGCTCTGTGCTGATAGGCGAATATCTATATCATTGGCATTTAAATATTACACTCGTTACAGTTTAGAAGCAAGTGTGAAACACTTTCCCCACTTGCAAGTGTAACATTGGAAATAATTTTTTAATATATTGAGAAACTGTGTGGAGTTGGCCCTTCCGGCACTTCCAGCAACCCCCAATGTAAACCCTAGCCTAGTAACGACCAATTAACCGACCAACCAGTGTGAATTTGGACTGTGGGAGGAAACTGGAGGAAACCCACATGGTCACAGGGAGAATGTACAAATTCATTATAGACAGCAGCAGGAATTGAACCTGGGTCACTGGTACTATAAAGCGTTGTGCTGGTCATTAAGCTACCATGCCACAGACAAGCATGTTGCTGCTTGACCAGAAATATGGACGGTGAGAGTGATCCTTACCACATTTTGCAAAGGATCCTATGGTTAAAAAATATAAAGATTCTCAGATCCCTGTGAATCTTTTTTCAGAGTTATTTTAAATCTATGTCCCTCAGTAACTTGGTCTCGGCAAAGGAATGTAGGTTCCACTTCTTCCCCTCTGAATCTCTTGTAAGTTCATGCATTTCTATGAAATATCATTTCAGACTCCATTGTTCAAAAGAAAAAAGAATACCCTGTTCAGTTATTACTTGTTGGCAAAATTCCTCAGGGCAATAAAATTCTTGTAAATTTCTTGTATAAGATTTCTCATGACCAGAACTGAACACGATTCTTTATCTGTTGTGTCTATTGTTCAAAGTTTGAAGTAAAGTTATTGGATCCAAGTGCGTACACGATCGAGGTGAACCTTGAAATTCACTTTCCTGCAGGCGCCCACAAAACAATAGAATCCTCAACAAAGACCAGCAAGTTGTGCTCAAAAATAGCAAATAATATATTGAACATCAGATGCAGGATCCCTGAAAGTGAGTCAACAGCTGTAGAGTCAATTTAGCGCAGAGGCGAGTGAAACTGGTCCAGGAGCCTGAAGGCTGCAGGGCAACAACTGTTCCCAAACCTGGTGGTGTTGGACTCAAGACTTCTGCATCTCCTGCTCAATGGTAGTGGTGAGAAGAGTGGGAAATGGGTCTTATTATAATCCTTCCCTTGTATTTATCATTTATCTCATAACCAGAATGTCTTAATTTATCATCAATACCTTCATTGCTGACTATGAATTTCCCATTTACCTTTGAAACCATTTTACCCTCTTGTTCTATTGTCTTCAGTGATCTGTTTGTGGTGCATATACAATGCATCTCTTTTAAGTCAGTATTTAGTAGATGCACTTTTGGTAGCAATTACAGCTTTAAGTCTGTGTGCACACCTGGACAGTGCAAATTTTCCCCATTCTTCTTTACATAACTGCGGAAGCTCTGCCAGATAATGCATGGGAATCATGACTGAACAGCCCTTTTCAAGTCCAGCAATAAATTCTCAATCGGATTGAGTGACTTGGCCACCCCAGGACATTAACTTTGTTGCTTTTAAGCTCTTCCTGTGTAGCTTTGGCTTTATACTTGGGGTTATTGTCTTGCTGGAAAACAAATCTTCTACAAAGTCACAGTTCTCTTGCAGACTGTATCAGGTTTTTCTCACAGATTTCCCTCTATTTTGCTGCATTTTTTAATCTGTCCATAGAACCTTATTCCAGCTTACTTCAGACTTCCACATGCCTTCTGGTAAACTCTAGCTAGGATTTAATGTGAGCTTTTTTCAACATTGGCTTTCTCTTTGCCACTCTCCCATAAAGCTGTGACTGGTGAAGCACGCAGGCAACAGTTGTTGTATGCATAGTCTCTCCCATCTCAGCCACTGAAGCTTGTAACTCCTCCAGAATTGCCATAGGTCTCTTGGTGGCCCCCTCATTTGTCCCCTTCTTGCACAATTATTTAGTTTTTTGAGGATGGTCTGCTCTAGGCAGATTTACAGCTGTCATTTTTTTTTTCCATTTCTTGATAATTGACTTAACTGTAGTCTAAGTGACTAGGAAATGTTTTTCTATCCATCTCTTGACCTTTGACTTTCAGTAACTTTTCCGTAGAGTTGCCTCTAGTGTACTTTTGTCTTCATGGTGTAGTTTTTGCCGGGATACTGACTCACCAGCAGTTGGAACTTTCAGATACAGTTGTATTTTTTACTACAATCAATTGAACCACCATGACTGCACACAGGTCTCCATTTAACTAATTATGTGACTTCTAAAACAAATTGGCTGCACCAGTGATGATTTGTTGTGTCATATTAAAGGGGGTGAATATTTATGCAATTAATTATCTTGTGTATTATATTTTTTGTATCTAATTTAGATCACTTTGTAGAGATCTGTTTTAACTTTGACACTAAACATCCTTTTCTGTTGATCAGTGTCAAAAAATGCAGATTTATATCTACTGTGAGTCAATGGTGTAAAACAATAAAACATGAAAACTCCCAAGCGGGGGGCAGGGGGAAGCTGGGTGGATACTTTTTATGGGCACTGTAAATGACCTGGAGGAAAAAGTAAATGGGTGGGTTTGTAAATTTGTAGATGATACCAAGATTGTTGGAGCTGTGGATAGTGTAGAAAACTGACAAAGAACGCAGCACAACATAGACCAGATGTAGATATGGGCTGATAATTGGCAGATGGAATTTAATGCAGATAAATGTGAAGTGTTGCACCTCAGTAAGGCAAATACAAGGAGACAGTACACCATTAAGGGCAAGGTCCTTAATAGTGTTGCTGAGCAGAGGGATCTTGAGATCCAAGTTCATAGCTCCTTGAAAGTGGCGACACAGGTCTGAAGCATTGAGTTCAAATGTCAGGACATTATGTTGCAACTTTATAAAACTCTGGTTTGGTCACATCTGGAGTATTAAATACAGTTCTGGTCACCCCACTATAGGAAGGAGATGTGGCTTTGGAGAGGGTGCAGAAGATGCTTACCAGGATGCTGCCTGTTTTAGAAGGGATGTGCCATCACAGGAGGCTGGATAAACTTGGGTTGTTTACTCTGGAGAATTGGAGGCTGAGGGGAGATCTGATAGTTTACAAGATTAAGGGAGACATAGAGTGGACAGAGTATCAGATCCCCAGGGCTGACATGTCTAATACCAGAGAGTATGTGTTGAAGGTGAGAGGGAGGAGGTTTGGGGGAAGTGAGGGATAAGTTTTTTTTTCTCAAGGTCGTGAATGTCTAGAATGTGAAGCCTGGTGTGGTGGTAGAGGTAAATATATTAGAGGCTTTTAAGAGATGTTTGGATAGGCACATGGATGAAAGGAAGATGGAAGGATACGGAGAATGTGTAGGTAGGAGGGATTAGTATTTGGGTGTTTGTGATTTGCTTTTTAGCTGGTTCAGCACAACATTGCAGGCTGAAAGGCCTGTTCCTGTGCTGTACTGTTCTATGTTCTATACTACAGAGGCTAGTGTCCACAACGGAAATGACTAATTTGACAACTTTCTGCAGCTAGCTTCAATCCTGTGCAGTAGCCCACATCCCTCAAACTCTGAATGAAATACAGCCACTGTCTCTCCTTTTTTATAGTTGTGTAGATATGTTGGGACTTCGTTAGGTCCTCTGAGATATTAACACCTAGGAACTTGAAATTGCTTACTCTCAATTATATCCACTATGATTCAATGTTGTAAAACAATAAAACATTAACATTTCTGGGGGGGGGGGTGAATACTTTTTATAGGCACTGTAGGTAGCCTAAGACTTTTGCACAGTATTGAATATGTCACTATCTATTAAGGCATTCACAGTAGAACAAAGAAATACATTAGATTCAATGAAAGTCTGACAAAAGTTGAAAAGCAACCAATGTGCAAAAGAAGACAAAATGTAAATGAAGAAATTATGATAGATGCTACCTTCTTGTGGTATCACATTTTGAACGTCCTCGATTGTGGGGGAGGCTAGATCGCATGATAGTGTGTTGAGTCTACAACCGCCACAGCTTTTCCCAGTACTGTGCATGGGAGCCTCCATACTGAGTGCTGATGAAACCAGTTAGAATGCTCTCTATTACACAGCTGTAGAAATTTGCTAGAGTCTTTGGTGACATACCAAATCTCCTCAAATCTGATCACTTGAGAGATCAGATTGAAATTGGCTACTGTTGGTTGATCTCTCAAATCTGAGTGAATAAGTTGCCCCTCATATGCAACTTAAATATTTCACCTGTCACCCTTAACCTGTGCCCTCCAGTTATAGTCCTCAGTGGAAAAGCCTGCCACTTGGAACAATTTCTGGGCCATCGAATTTTCAGGCAAATTAGCTGCCCAATCTGTGAAGGGGCAAGAGAAGATGGCGGCACGACGCAGCTTGCGCAGCCACTCCGGTGAATGATATTTGTCATCTGTCAAGTAGGGTGCCGTGTACAATCCTGATTTGATGGAGACAGACGTGAGAGAATGGAGGAACATCTGGAGAAACTTCTGAAATACCTTTTTCGCTGCCGCTGCTACTGTGTGATTCGGAGTCTCCAGAGGGAAAGGCCCCAAATCTCGGCTTTGCTTGTTGCTCAGCGGCCGGGACAGGGTCAAAGTGCTCGGCAGAGATGGTGCTCGGTGTCAAAGGGCTGGTCGGGGGCTCGAAGTTTTCGGACGGACTCATTCGGCTGTGGTCGGGTGCTTCCAGGGTGCTGCATCGACAATTCTCGGTGCCTGGAGGTTTATGGCAGAGAGAGTTTCTCCCTTCTGCCGCTTGCTATCAGGGACTATCGGCAGTTGATTAGAACTTTGAGACTTTTTTTACTGTTCCCATGGTCTGCTCTTCATCAAATTATGGTATTGCTTTGCACTGTTGTAACTACATGTTATAATTATGTGGTCTTGTCACTGTTAGTTCTTTGGTTTGTCTTTTTTTTGTGATATCACTCTGGAGGAACATTGTATCATTTCTTAATGCATGCATGCATTTCTAAATGACAATAAACGAGGACTGAGTGTCCTCATAATCTATTCTAAATCTAATCTAAATTACAAGTATGAATAAATGGAGGTGCAAGAGTCCACAGATGCTGGAACTAGGGCAAACACCAAACTGCTGGAAGAACTCAATGGAGCAGGCAGCATCTGTGGTTGAAAAGAGATGGTTGATGTTTTGAGAGGATACAATGCATCAGTTCTGAGAGTCAAGGGTGAGACAGAGGCTGGTAGGCGAGATGAAACTAGATGATGTCGGGATAGAGAAGATGGGTAGATGGAGACAGTGAGGAGGAGAGAATTGGGGTCAGAAGTGCTGAGACAGAGTCTGGTTAGTGAAACATAGAAGCACAAAGAAATATATTAGTCAGATATAGGTGGAAGAGAGGAGAGTTTAGGGCAGAAAGAGAGGCTGGTAGATGATAGGTAGAACCAGGTAAGGGAGGAATCATGGGCAGGTGGAACTGGTTGGGGAGGGGATAGGATTAAGAGAATTGAGAGAGAAGAAATCAAGGTAGATAGTATGTGGGTGATGGGCCAATAGACCTAAGTGGGGGAAGGTGATGAGCCATTGGTAACAAGGAGCAAGGATGGAAAAGGTGAACAATGGGGAAAAAGAACCTGGATGGACAGGTAGGTGTGAGAAAGGAACACTGGGGGAGTGCGTGACTTGACATTGTAAAATACACTGTTCATCGCATTGGGCTGTAGGTTAATGTGGAAAGGAGGTGCAGTTCTTCTAACCGGCATTTGGCTTCACTGGCAGTTCAGGAGGCCAAATACAGATAGGTCAGAGAAAGGGAATTAAAATGACATTGAACTAGTTGTATGACACTGGTCTAAAAATTGGGCCTTATTAGTGTTGTAAAGACTTTGGTGTCCAAAGAGGTTAACTGCTGGACAGCTACTTTTTCTTGCCTGGGTGCTGGGTGCATTGAAAAGGGTTCAACATTATTAAATATAAGCCCCAGTTATTTTAAGCACACACATTCCATGAACTTAGTTCCTGAAACAACTCATTTTTCTCTAGAAATTATTACAGGATTTACTTTTACAATAAATTATCTAATGCTGATTGTCATTTTGTTTCAACATCCTGTCTAAATTTGCTTCTTGAGATAATGGACCAGAAATTTAAGCTGTTAGCTTGAATATACATAAAAAAAACCCCTCTTCTCAGGATCACTTTTAATAGCCTAAACTCTTGGTATGAGTGACAAGGCATCACTTAAGTACAGTTCAACTGCATAAATGTTTTAATACCTTTGGGACAGATTTCCATCAATTCACTACATGGATGATATTATATTTTTATATACCATTGCTCAGTTAGTGGAACATTGAGTTGCAGTCTGAAGAGTAAGTATTTAGTAC
The DNA here is from genome assembly GCF_030028105.1 of Mobula birostris. NCBI lineage: Eukaryota > Metazoa > Chordata > Chondrichthyes > Myliobatiformes > Myliobatidae > Mobula > Mobula birostris. The sequence goes on along the minus strand of NC_092370.1, from coordinate 22,359,093 downwards.
TCCCATTTGGATAAGCAGGGCAGCACTGTGAGGAGCATGTTTTTTTTGGTTTCTCAAGTGCCTTAAATACCATACAGCCCTTATTGCTGGGGGAAAAGCTGCGTTCAGTGCAAGTTGGCATTTCCATTGTAGCCTGCATAATAGACTACCTGCCTGGCAGACCAAGTTTGTGCGACTTCAGAGCAATGTGTCAGACATGGCTGTAAGTAGCACTAGGGCCCCCCAGGAATATTGACCCTCTTCCTGTTTGTCCTGTATACTTTGGACTTTAGATACAACACTGAGTCATGGCATCTGCGGAAATTCTCTGGTGACTCAGCAATAGTTGGGTGTATAAGGAGGATGGGAGGAGGAATAGATGGCCCTGGTGGAGGACTTAGTCAAATAGTGTAAGGTGTATCATCTGCAGCTCAACATCAGTTAGACAAAGGAGATGGTGATGGACTTTAGGAAGACCAAGCCTTCACTGCTCCCCTGTTACTATTGATGGTGAGGATGTGGATGTGGTGAGAATCTACAAGTACCTGGGGGGCACCTGTGTGATTGAATTGAGTGGAGCACTGACATCGAGGCTATGTACAAGAAGGGTCAGCATTGCCTCTATTTCCTGAGGAGGCTGAAGTCAACTGGAGTATGCAGCCTTCTCCTTCTCATGTCTGACCAGTCTGTTGTTGCAAATACAACCTTCTATGCGGTGGTGTGCTGGGGTCAACATGGGTGATGTCAACAGGGTCAATAAGCTGATTAGAAAGGCTGGCTCTGTTATAGGAGTCAAATGGAGACATTGAATGCTGTGGTAAAACAAAGGACCCTATGGAAGATCCTGGCAATACTGGACAATATTTCGCACCCTCTACATGCCACCTTGGCTATATAGAAGAGCACTTTTAGTAATAGACTAAGACAACTGTGCTGCTCCAAAGAACTGCTATATGAGGTCATTCTTACCCTTGGCCACTAGGCTCTATAAGGAGTCAACCTATAGTCAGGGAATTAATGATTCCCTCCTAATAGACTGTTTGAGGCAACTTAATTTTTATTATTTCTTGCTTCTCTTCTAATATTTGTCAATCCGCGCACTTGCAATGCTACTGTGATATGTAATTTCCTTTGGGATCACTAAAGTATCTATCTATCTACCAGCAGCTGATTTGGCCTTGAAAGCCAAAAAAAGGAAGATTTTAACTTCCTTATATTCTGATTTTAACACCATGTGTTCTGTTTGGGTAGCCTCTCATCTGGTGGTATGAACGTTGATTTTTTGAACTTCCAGCAATTGCGCTCCACTCCTCTCTTTCACCATTCCCCATTCCTGTTCTCCTTTCTCACCTTATTTCCTTACCTGGCCATCACCTCCTCTGGTACTTCTCTACTTTATTCTATGGTCTTCTGTCCTCTCCTATCAGATTCTCTCTTCTCCTGCCCTTTATCTCTTTCACCAATCTATATCCCAGCTCTTTACTTTACCTCACCCCTCTCCCGGTTTCACCTACCACCTACCACCTTGTACTCCTTCCTCTCCTCCCCCTACCTACTTATTCTGCCTCCTTCCCCCTTTCTTTCCAGATCTGGTGAAGGGTCTCGGCCCAAAACAATGACTGTTTACTCTTTTCCATATTCGCTGCCTGGTCTGCTGAGTTCCTCCAGCATTTTGTGTGCATTGCTTTAGATTTCCAGCATAGAAACCATAGAAACTACAGCACAGAAACAGGCCTTTTGGCTGTGCTGAACTATTTTCTGCCTAGTCCCACTGACCTGCACACGGACCATATCCCTCCATACACCTCCCATCCATGTATCTGTCCAATTTATTCTTAAATGTTAAAAAAGAACCCGCATTTATAACCTCATCTGGCAGCTCATTCCATACTCCCACCACTCTCTGTGTGAAGAAGCCCCCCCTAATGTTCCCTTTAAACTTCCCCCCTTCACCCTTAACCCATGTCCTCTGGGTTTTTTTCTCCCCTTGCCTCAGTGGAAAAAGCCTGCTTGCATTCACTCTATCTATACCCATCATAATTTTATATACCTCTATCAAATCTCCCCTCATTCTTCTACGTTCCAGGGAATAAAGTCTTAACCTATTCAATCTTTCTCTGTAATTCAGTTTCTCAAGTCCCAGCAACATCCTTATAAACCTTCTCTGCACTCCTTCAACCTTATTAATATCCTTCCTGTAATTTGGTGACCAAAACTGAACACAATACTCCAGATTCGGCCTCACCAATGCCTTATACAACCTCATAATAACATTCCAGCTCTTATACTCAGTACTTTGATTAATAAAGGCCAATGTACCAAAAGTTCTCTTTACGACCCTATCTACCTGTGACACCACTTTTAGGGAATTTTGTATCTGTATTCCCAGATCCCTCTGTTCTACTGCACTCCTCAGTGCCTTACCATTAACCCTGTATGTTCTACCGTGGTTTGTCCTTCCAAAGTGCAATACCTCACACTTGTCTGTATTAAAATCCATCTGCCATTTTTCAGCCCATTTTTCCAGCTGGTCCAAATCCCTCTGCAAGCTTTGAAAACCTTCTTCATTGTCCACTACACCTTCAATCTTTGTATCATCAGCAAATTTGCTGATCCAATTTACCACATTATCATCCAGATCTTTGAGATAGATGACAAATAACAATGGACCCAGCACTGATCCCTGTGGCACACCACTAGTCACAGGCCTCCGCTCTGAGAAGCAATCCTCTACTACCACTCTTTGGCTTCTTCCATTGAGCCAATGTCTAATCCAATTTACCACCTCTCCATGTATACCTAACGACTGAATTTTCCTAACTAACCACCCATGCGGGATCTTGTCAAAGGCCTTATTGAAGTCCATGTAGACAACATCCACTGCCTTCCCGTCATCCACTTTCCTGGTAACCTCCTCGAAGAGCTCCAATAGATTGGTCAAACGTGACCTACCACGCACAAAGCCATGTTGACTCTCCCTAATATGTCCCTGTCAATCCAAATGCTTGTAAATCCTGTCCCTTAGTATTCCCTCCAATAACTTACCCACTTCCGACGTCAAACTTACTGGCCTATAATTTCCCAAATTAATTTTTGATCTTTTTTTAAACAACAGAACAACATGAGCCATTCTCTAATCCTCCGGCACCTCATCCGTAGACACCGACATTTAAAATTTTTCTGCTAGGACCCCTGCAATTTCAACACTAGTCTCCTTCAAGGTCCGAGGGAACACCCTGTCAGGTCCTGGGGATTTATCCACTTTAATTTGCCTCAAGATAGCAAGCACCTCCTCCTTTTCAATCTGTACAGTTTCCATGATCTCACTACTTGTTTCTCTTAATTCCATTGACTTCATGCCAGTTTCCTTAGTAAGTACAGATGCAAAAAACCCATTTAAGATCTCCCCCATTTCTTTTGGTTCCGCACATAGCCGACCACTCTGATCTTCAAGAGGACCAATTTTATCCCTTACAATCCTTTTACTCTTAAAATACCTGTAAAAGCTCTTTGGATTATCCCTCACTTTGACTACCAAGGCAACCTCATGTCTTCTTTTAGCCCTCCTGATTTCCTTCTTAAGTATTTTCTTGCACTTTTTATACTCAAGCACCTTATTTACTCCCTGTTTCCTATACATGTCATACAACTCTGTCTTCTTCTTTATCAGAGTTGCATTATCCCTTGAGAACCAAGCTTCCTTATTCCTATTCACTTTGCCTTTAGTCCTGACAGGAACATACAAGCTCTGCACTCTCAAAATTTCTCCTTTGAAAGCTTCCCATTTACTGATCACATCCTTGCCAGAGAACAACCTGTCCCATCCACGCTTTTTAGATCCTTTCTCATTTCTTCAAATTTGCCCACCTTCTAGTTCAGAACCTCAACCCTAGGACCAGATCTATCCTTGTCCATGATCAAGTTGAAACTAATGGTGTTATGATCACTGGAACCAAGGTGTTCCCCTACACACACTTCCGTCGCTTGTCCTAACTCGTTTCCTAACAGGAGATCTAATATTGCATCCCCTCTAGTTGGTACATCTATATATTGATTTAGAAAACTTTCCTGAACACATTTTACAAACTCTGAACCATTTAGACCCCTAACAGTATGGGAGTCCCAATCAATATGTGGAAAATTAAAATCCTCTACCACCACAACTTTGTTTGCTGCAGTTGCCTGCTATCTCTCTGCAGATTTGCTCTTCCAATTCTCGTTGACTATTGGGTGGTCTGTAATGCAATCCCACTAATGTGGCCATACCTTTCCTGTCTCTCAGCTTCACCCATAAGGACTCAGTAGACAAGCCCTCTAATCTGTCCTGCCTGAGCACTGCTGTAACATTTTCCCTGACAAGCAATGCTACCCCAAAACCTTTCATTCCTCTGCCTCTATCACATCTGAAACATCGGAACCCTGGAATATTAAGCTGACAGTCCTGCTCCTCCTGTAGCCAGGTTTCATTAATTGCTATAATGTCATAATTGTGCAATGAACAGGATTTGATAAGTATTCTTGAAGTAAAGGAGCCATTAGACGGTAGTGACAATAATATGATAAGTTTTTATCTGCAAGTTGAGAGGGATAAGGGCAGATCAGAAGTGTCAGTATTGCAGTTGAACAAAGGATACTATGGAGCCATGAGGGAGGAGCTGGCCAAAGTTGACTGTTCGGATATCCTAGCAGAAAAGACAGTGGAACAACAATGGCAAATATTCTTGGGAACAATGCACAAGGTGCAAAATAAGTTCATCCCCCGGAGAAGGAAGGATTCAAAGGGGGGAAAGTGGCCACAGTGGTTGACAAAGGAAGTCAGAGATAGCATAGTATTAAAAAAGAATAACAGAGCTAAGGTGAGTGGGAAGATGGATGATTGGGAAATTTTTAAGGAGCAACAGAACTTAACTAAAAAGGCAATACGGGGAGAAAAAATGAGGTATGAACGCAAGCTAGCTAGGAATATAAAGGAGGGTAGCAAAAGTTTTTTTTAGGTATGTGAAGAGAAAGAAGATAGTTAAGAACAATGTTGGGCCCTTGAAGAATGAATTGGGAGAAATTGTTATGGGAAACAGAGAAATGGCAGACGAATTTAATAAGTACTTTGGATCTGTCTTCACTAGGGAAGACACAAGCAATCTCCCAGATGTATGGATGGGCCAAGGACATAGGGTAACAGAGGAACTGAAAGAGATTGACATTAGGAAGGAAACAGTGATGAGTAGACTGATGGGACTGAAGGCTAACAAATCCCTAGGTCCAGATGGTCTGCATCCTAGGGTACTAAAGGAGGTGGCTCTGGAAATTGCGGATGCATTGGTGATCATTTACCCATGTTCCTTAGATTCAGGATCAGTTCCTGAGGATTGGCGAATGGCTAATGTTATCCCACTTTTTAAGAAAGGAGGGAGGGAGAAAACAGAGAACTATCGACCTGTTAGCCTAACATCAGTAGTGGGGAAGATGCTAGAGTCCATTATTAAAGATGAAATAGCGGCATATCTTGATAACAGTGATAGGATTGGGCCGAGCCAGCATGGATTTACCAAGGGCAAATCACGCTTGACTAATCTATTAGAGTTTTTCGAGGATGTAAACAGGAAGGTATATGTGGGAGATCCAGCAGATGTGGTGTACCTTGACTTTCAGAAGGCATTTGATAAGGTACCACATAGGAGATTGGTGGGTAAAATCAGAGCTCATGGCATTGCAGGGAGGATATTGACATGGATAGAAAACTGGTTGGCAGATAGAAAGCAAAGGGTAGCAGTGAATGGGTGTTTCTCAGAATGGCAGGTGGTGACTAGTGGGGTGCCACAGGACTCGGTATTGGGATCACAGCTGTTTACGATTTACGTCAATGATTTAGAGGAAGGCATTGTGAATAACATCAGTAAGTTTGCTGATGATACTAAGCTGGGTGGCAGTGTGGCATGTGATGAGGATGTTAGGAGAATTCAAGGTGACTTGGACAGGCTGGGTGAGTGGGAAGAAACTTGGCAGATGGCATTTAATGTGAGTAAGTGTGAGGTTATTCACTTTGGGATCAAGAACAGGAAGGCAGATTATTATCTGAATGGTGTGGAGTTAGGTAAGGGAGAAATACAAAGAGATCTAGGAGTACTTGTTCATCAGTCTCTGAAGGTGAATGAGCAAGTGCAGCAGGCAGTGAAGAAGGCTAATGGAATGTTGGCTTTTATTATGTAACGTTCCGTTATATTGGCTCGTGTATGTCCAGGGGAAATCCAGCCCAGCCCCCGCCTCAACACTCCCCACAGGGTCGGTTGCCGCCCGAATCAATCACAACATCAATCATCAGCCAGCACACCCAGTAAATTTTAACAAATACACTTTATAGATATTACTAATTCTATGACATTAACATACATTTCATACAGAGAGGAAAGTAATGAAAAAAAAGGCGCCAACACTTATCAAAGTCCAAGTTCTTCGCGCGCTACCGTTGGAGCTCAATTCGACGTCAGATGACCACCCGAATCCCGTTGACTCACGGCTCGGGACCACCCTGAGTGATCGACTGGAGCCTCTTCGCACGTCCGCCGTCCTCTCCGTCTCTCCTCCGACTCCCCGCCAAAACCCCGTCCACAGTCATATCATACAGCATGGTATCCGAAAACAAAATGATACATAACCACCCATTGGCTAATAGAGGGTTGCTATCTCAATTTAAAGTAAAACAAACTGCTAGCGCAAACTCTCTTCAACGTTAAAGCACAACAAAGCCGCATTCCCCAGATTAACATAACAAAGTTGCCATTTTAAATGTAACAAAAGAAAGACCCCGTACAATTACAAAGGAAATTGAGTACAAGAGCAAGGAAATCCTTTTGCATTTGTACAGGGCCCTGCTGAGACCACACCTGGAGTATTGTGTGCAGTTTTGGTCTCCAGGGTTAAGGAAGGAAATCCTGGCTGTGGAGGAGGTGCAGCATAGGTTCACTAGGTTAATTCCTGGGATGTCTGGACTGTCTTACGCAGAGAGGTTAGAGAGACTGGGCTTGTACACGCTGGAATTAAGGAGATTGAGGGGGGATCTGATTGAGACATATAAGATTATTAAGGGATTGGACAAGATAGAGGCAGGAAATATGTTCCAGATGCTGCAAGAGTCCAGTACCAGAGGGCATGGTTTAAGAATAAGGGGTAGGTCATTTAGGACAGAGTTGAGGAGGAACTTCTTCTCCCAGAGAGTTGTGGAGGTGTGGAACGCGTTGCCTCAGAAGGCATTGGAGGCCAATTCTCTGGATGCTTTCAAGAAGGAGCTAGATAGGTATCTAATGGATAGGGGAATCAAGGGTTATGGGAACAAGGCAGGAACTGGGTATTGATAGTAGATGATCAGCCATGATCTCAGAATAGCGGTGCAGGCTCGATGGGCCGAATGGTCTACTTCTGCACCTATTGTCTATTGTCTATAATTCCACGTGTCAATCCATGCCCTCAACTCATCTGCCTTCCCCTCAATACTCCTAGCATTGAAATATATACACCTCAGGAGATTTTTACTACCATTCACGACCTTTCTACTTGTGGGTTTGCTTGAACTTTTAACATCATTTATTTTCACCCCAGCCACCATGTCAGCTCTGGCACTCTGGTTCCCATCCCCCTGCAAATCTAGTTTAAAGCCTCCCCAATAGCACTAACAAACCTCCCTGAAAGGATATTGATCCCCTTGTAGTTCAAGTGTAACCCGTCTCTCTTGTACAAATCCCACCTGCCCCAGAAGAGGTCCCAATGATCCTGAAATCTGAAACCCTGCCCCCTACACCAGTTCCTCAGCCACGTGTTCATCCTCCAGAGCATCCTATTCTTACCCTCTCTGGCATGTAGCACAGGTAGCAATCCTGAGATTACCACTCTCGAGTCCTGCTTTTCAACTTCCTACTAAGCTCCCTATACTCACTGTCCAGGACCTCCTCACTCTTCCTTGCTATGTCATTGGTACCGATGTGCACCACGACATCTGGCTGATCACCCTCCCACTTCAGAATGTCATGCAAGTGATCAGAGACATCCTTGACCCTGGCACCCGGGAGGCAACAAACCATCCTGGATTCTCTGTCACGACCACAGTACCTCCTATCTGTACCTCTAACTATCCAGTCCCCTATCACTACCACTCTCCTCTTTTTCCACCCTCCCTTCTGTACTGCAGAACCGGACTCAGTGCCAAAGATCCGGCTGCTGCAGCTCGTCCCAGGTAAGTCATCCCCCCCAACAGTATCCAATGCGGTATACTTGTTGTTGAGAGGAATGGCCACAGGGGAACCCTGCTCTGCCTGCCCTTTCCTCTTCCCTCGCCTGAAAGTGACCCAATTTCCTGTGCTCTGCTCCTTTGGCGTAACTACCTCCCTGTAGCTACGATCTATAATCTCCTCATTCTCCCGAATGATCCGGAGGTCATCCAGCTCCTGCTCCAGTTCCCTAACGCGGTTTGTCAGGAGCTGCAGCTGGATGCACTTCTTGCAGGTGTCGTTGTCAAGGACACCAGAGGGCTCCCTGACTTCCCACATCCTAGAAGAGGAGCATTCCAACATCCTGCCGGGCATTCTCTACTCTAATCAATCTGGACAAAAAACTTACAGGAATCTACCTACCCTGGCCTCTGCCTGTTCTCGCCAAAGCCTGTTGAGCCAAACCCGTCCCACTCTGCTCCCGCTCACAACACCGCCCGCTCACAACGCTGCCCGCTGTATATGGTTGTCTGTTTTTAAACCTTGGCGCGCTATGTCATGCGCCTGTGCAGTGCAGACCCTTCTCCCCGAGCAGTGTTTTTAAAAAAAAGACTTTTTGCACCAGATTCCTTCACTCCCTTCTTCTCAGCTGCTTGCTTCGACTGAAACTGTGGAATTTCTTGTGTTTGATATTTTAACTTGTGCTAATCCACAAAATTTCTTCATGCCCCTGTGGTATGTGTGAGATGTTACAATACAGGTGACAGCCAACATTTTATTTTGACTATGGGTAGGACTCTGAATGTCATTCCCATGAATGTAATAATAACAAAAATCTGTTGCACTTGAGCAAACACAATGCAGGCAACATCTGTATGACAGTGCATGACTGATGCTTGCATAAATATTAAATATTGTATTAATATGGTGTCAGATAAATACCTGTCAATCAGGTATTAAAATAATAAGACATTTCTTGACACCCAGGAGAAAAAACCATATAATCTTCGAACATCAATGTCCCCAATCTATCAATATAAAAGTGATTACCTCTTGACTGTACCTATCAATCACCTTTTGTACTGCAAAAAAAATTTACAGCAGTTATGGCCTACATCACCATTACTCACTTCATATTTAGTCAGCAGTCACAATACTAAACCATATCAGACTAAAGAGAGAGCCTCTGGCATTGTCATCGCCGATTCACTGGATTCTGACTACTTGCTCTTGTACCTCAATCGTGTTTTATTTACTTGTGTACAAGGAGAACAGGCTGGCCACTGTCACCACACTGTTCTAAAGTCTGAATATAGAGACACAATTTTTATACAGAAATTGACTAGTTGCACACAAATATTGATCCAATAGAAGCTTTATGCACTTTTGAATCCCATCATTTGCATATTTAAGTGCAAATCATTATACATATTTCAGGTGTTATTGAGCAATTAAATCTGCATGTTAAAGACCAATAATACTTGAAATTAGTGAAATAACCATGCAATAGTTAATGTTGTCCTAGAGCTCTTTGTTTGCATCTTTATCATGTCATGGAATCTTGGTTACCAGGCTTGAACAGAAAGGCTGTACAAGAGTTAGCGTTTCAAGCCTGAGTGACAACATTATGTCTGCACACCGTCTCTATCAGTTTATCACCTCGACTGTTGTCTCAGTGAGATTTCACACGGAGAAAGGCTGTACAAAGTGACTGCACTTTGTTCTGTTAGCACACCATTTTAAGCCTTGCTTTTCTGGCAATTTCCAAAGCATGCTGGAATAATGCTACACTTTCCAATACTGAGCCTGCAACTCTGAGTTTCCGAATATATCTCTGTGGGCCTCGATTGAGCCAAGGTAAGCCACCTGTATACAAGGAGTGAATTGGAAAGTATGGGGCCACTTCTTCAATGATGCAGCTCTCTTCACACTATGCCTGTAGTGAAGGTGGGAGGAGAAGATGGCAACATAACGCAGTGCGCGCGGCCTCTCCGGTGAAATGATATCGTATTTGTTAAATAGGAGCCATGCACAATCCTGATTTGATGGAGACAGACGTGAGAAACACGGAGCAACATCTGGAGAAACTTCTGGAATGCCCGGTTCGCTGCTGCTGCTACTGTGTGATCGAGAATCTCCGGAGGGAAGGCCCCAAATCCTCGGCTTTGCCTGTTGCTGGCGGCCGGGGTTGGGGTTGAAGCACTCAGCAGAGATGGTGCTCGGCGCTCGGTGTCGGAGGGCTGGAGGCTCAAAGTTTTTGGACGGACTGAGAGTTGGACTGAGGTCGGGTGCTTCCAGGATGCTGCATCGGCAAGTTTGAGGCACTGGAAGCTCATGGCAGGGAGAGTTTTCTTCCTTCTACCGTCTGCATGAGATGTTGGGACTCTCGAGAGACTTTGAGACTTTTTTTTTTACCGTGCCCATGGTCTGTTCTTCTATCGAATTATGGTATTGCTTGCACTGTTGTAACTATATGTTATAATTATGTGGTTTTTGTCAGTTTTTCAGTCTTGGTCTGTTTTGTGTTTCTGTGATATCACACTGGAGGAACATTGTATCATTTCTTTATGCATGCATTACAAATGACAATAAAAAGAGGACTGCGTGTCCTCATAGTCTAATCTAATATTGAATGGAATTTGCTGTGATCTCAAACATGAGAAAATCTGAAGACGCTGGAAATCCAAAGCAACGCACACAAAATGCTGGAGGAGCTCAGCAGGTCAGGCAGCATCTATGGAAATGAATACACAGTCGACATTTCGGGCCAAGACCCTTCATCAGGACCAGAAAAGAAGAGAAAAATCTAGAGTAAGAAAGTGAGGGGAGGGAGATGAAGAAGTACAAGGTGGTAGGTGATGGGTGAAAGGGGGAGAGAGTGAAATAAAGAGCCGGGAATTTGATTGGCAAAAGATGTAAAAGGTCGGAGAAAGGGGGATCTGATAGGAGAGGGTAGAAGACCATGGAGGAAGGGGAAGTGGGAGGTTAAGGAGATAAAGTGAGAGAGGGAAATAGGAATGGGGAATGGTGAAGGAGAGGAGGAGAGGGCAATCACCAGAAGTTTGAGAAATCTATAGTCATGTCATCAGTTTGGAGGCTACCAGATGGAATATACTTGTATACTTTATACTTTATTGTCGCCAAACAATTGATACTGGAACGTACAATCATCACAGCAATATTTGAGTCTGGATATAAGGTGTTGCTCCTCCAACTTAGTCTCAGAACTTTCTGCTCTGTCAACAAACAAGAGAAATACTAAAAACAGATCTGATCAATATGAATAAGGATCCAGAAGCATGTAGAAAGTAATAATTTCAATTAAGGAACATTTCTGGGAACCAGCTGTTAATTTTGCAAGATAATTCTTTATAATTTCTTTTTCATTTCTTCAGAATTTCTTTATATGCATTATTTTTATCTTTTCCATCCCTCTTTCTAACTTTAACTTTCATTCTCTTACACAGAAGGCATTCCGGAGATGCTGGAAATCCTGGCCAAATCACACAAAACACTGGAGGAACTCAGCAGGTCAGGCAGCGTCACTGGAGCAGAATAAGCTGTCAATATTTGGACTGAGATCCTTCATCAGGACTGGGGAAGGAAAGAGGAAAAAGCCAGAGTAAGAAGATGGAGGGGAAAGGGAAGAAGTTACAAGCTGTCAGGTGATAGGTGAAACCAGATGATGGAAGGTAGGTGGGAGATTCTGGGAGGTGACAGGTGAAAGAGGTAAAGGGATAAAGAACAAGAAAACTGATAGGACAGGATAGAGGACCATGGAAGAAAGGGAAGGTGGAGGGGAACCAGAGGAAGATGATGGGCATGCGAAGAAAAGAGAATGTGTAAAAGGGCAGCCAGAATTGGGGAATGGAAAAAGAGAGAAGGGGGAGTGGGAGACAGTACCAGAAGTTAGAGATATTGATAGACAAGTCATCAGGTTCGAGGCTATCTAAATGGAATATGAGGTTTTGCTCCTTCAAACTGAGTGTGGCTTCATTGTGACAGAAGAGGACACCATGGGCCTCTGAATTCATTTTGCATTCTGCATACGATTGAAAACTAATTCATGATTCCTTGTCTATGCCTTCTGCTTTGGAATCCATTATGTCACATTAAGTAGTTTTTAATCTGGTTGAACAGAATTTCTGCTGCTTGATCTTCTCACACATGCCATAAATCCCTTGGGTAAAGCACCACATTGGATCAGATGCTTCAAGACATGAAAATTTCATTCAAATATATACTCAACCTTTGTAGCCAGCTGTCAGCATCGTGAATGTTGTTCCTTTGCTGCTGACTACAAATACCATACAATAAAATTTATGGCCCAAAACAGAGAATATGGATTTGCTGATGTTACAACAACTCACGAAACATTATGAATAATAATCTCAGTGAGTAATTTTTCCAGATCAATAAAACTAATTGATAGAGAAAGAAATGTAATGAAATGTGGAGAAAGAAATGGTGTGAATTGGTTAAACTGTAGTTGGAAAAGATAAAAGAGTAAAGAAAAAAAAAGAAATTAAAACAGTTAACCAGCAGAATAAGAGAACACTGTGGTCCACTTTAATAATTCGGGGGTCAATAGGTAACATTGCAGTTAGCACAGCTCCAGTGATCACTAGTTGAGGTTTGACTCCCACATCTGCCTGAAAGGAGTTTGCATGTTCTCCCTGTGAGCACATGGGTTTCCTCTGGGTGCTCTGATTTACTCCCACAAATGTACAGTTAGTAAGTTGTGGGCATGCTGTGTTGGCGGCGGAAGTCGGCGCCTGCACGATTCTCAGACTGTGTAGCCATACAACGTGTTCCACTATATATTTTAATGTTTTGATGCACATATGACAAATAAAGCCAATCATTCTGTTTTGTTGGCCTTAGAGAAGAAAATGACCTACGAACTTTTGCATGTGTTTCCTCCACTTAATGCACTCCACCGGTATAATCAAGCCAGGGATTAACTTTGCAAAGAAACCAGAGGACTATGGCGGCAGTAGCAACAGCATCTCCAAAAATTGAGCTGTCGTACTGGTTGCTGCAACATTAAAACTAAAAGTGGCATGGAATAGACAGAGCCAAGCAAGCACACAGACAACGTAGCAGATCAAATCTTTGCAGTCCTGCCACACTGTGTCATGCAAAGAAAATAATTAAACAGCAAACAGGAGGAGGGGGCTGCAACAATATCGTTACACTTCCTTGTGCCAAAGTAAAGATGTAAATATCTGTATCTATAATTCATCTGGAATATTTTAGTTGTGATAGTATAGTGTGGAACAGACTCTTTGGTTCACAATATCTTTACTGACCATGATGCCAATCTTCATTAATCCTGTCTGCTTGCGCATAGTCAATGTTGGTCCATTCCCTGCCTGTACAGGTGACTGTCCAAATACCTTTTCAACACTGAAATTGTGTCTACTTCCACCACTTTCCCCGGCAGTGTGTTCCAGGTACATGAAAGTGTTACAGTGTGTTAAAAAGCTTTCCTCCTAAATCTCCTCTCCCCTTAAACCCACATATTTGAGGTTTACACCCTGGGGAAATAAAAGACTCTGACCACCTGCACAACACTCACAAAATGCTGGAGGAACTCAGCAGGTAAGGCAGCATCTATGGAAATGAATAAATAGTTGACAGTTCAGGCTGAGACCCTCCTCCAGGACTGTAAAAGAAGGGGGAAGATGCCAGAATAAAGAGGAGGAGGGAGAGGAGAGGAGGATAGCTAGAAGGTGATAGGTGAGGTAGGTGGGTTGGAAAGATAAAGGGCTGGAGAAGATGAAATCTGATAGGAGAGGCAAGTGGACCATAGGATCAAGGGAAAGAGAAGGGAACCTAGGGGGAGCTGATAGGCCGGTGAGAAGAGGTAAGATGCCAGAGTGTAGAATAGAAGAAGAGGGGAGGGGGAGGATTTTTTTTACCGGAAGGAGAAATCAATATTCATGTCATCAGGTTGGAGGCTACCCAGTTAGAATATAAAGTGTTGCTCATTCATCCTGAGGGTGGCCTAATCTTGGCACAAGAGGAAGCCATGGACCAATATGTCAGAAGGGGAATGGGAATCAGAATTAAAATGTTTGGCCAACAGGAAATTCTGCTTTTGGTGGACAAAACAGAGGTGCTCATCGAAGCACATGCTCTCTATATCTGTCGGAATTTCAGATACTTCCATCAGGTTGTCTGTCAACTTCTAATGCTCCAGACAAACAATTCAAGTTTGTTCAATGACTTATCTGTGACAGTTAAGGTCACATAATTTACTCTTTGCTACATCAATCTCTATCCTTACAACAGAATGGAAAAGGAGAGTATTCACTCTTTGTACTGTTTCTGGAAACTTATTAGCCCATAAGGTCATAAGACGTAGGAGCAGAATTAGGCCATTTGGCCCATCAATTCTGCTCTGCTAATCAATCTTGGCTGATCCTTTTCTTCCCTTCCTCAGCCCCACTCCCTGGCCTTCTCCACGTAACCTTTGACGCCGTGTCCAATCAAGAACATATCAAGCTCTGCATTAAGTACACCCAACAACCTGGCCTCCACAGCAGCCTGTGGTATAAAGTCCACAAATCCACCACCCTCTGGTTAAAGAAATTTCTCCGCATCTCTGTTTTAAATGGACACTCCTCCATCCTGAGGCTGTACCCTCTTGTCTTCGACTCCTCCACTGTGGGCAACATCCTGTCCACATCTACTCTGTCCAGTTCTTTCAACATTCGAAAGGTTTCAATGAGATTGCCTCTCATCCTTCTAAATTCCAGTGAAGACAGACCCAGAGCTATCAGAAGTTCCTTGTATGATGACCCTTTCATTCCTGGAATCATCCTTGCGAATTTCCTGTGGACCCTCTCCAATGCCAGCACATCTTTTCTAAGATGAGAAGCCCCAAACTGTTAACAATACTCAAGGTGAGGCCTCACCAGGGCCTTATAAAGCCTCAGCATCACATCCTTGCTCTAGTATCCTAGACCTCTTGAAATGAATGCAAACATTGCATTTGCCTTCCTCACCATTGACTCTACCTGCAAGTTAACCTTTAGGGTATTCTGCTCAAGAACTTCCAAGTCCCTTTGCATCTCTAATTTTTGGATTTTCTCCCTGTTTAGAAAATAATTGGCACATTTATTTCTTCAACCAAAGTGCATGACCATGCATTTTCCAATATTATATGTCATTTGCCACTTTCTTGCCCATTCTCCGAAACTGTCTAAGTCCTTCTGCAGCCTGTTTCCTCAACACTACCTGCTCCTCCACCAATCTTTGTATCATCTTCAAACTTGACAACAAAGCCATCTATTTAATCAGAAGTAGTCCTAACACCAACCCCTGCAGAACACCATTAGTCACTGGCAACCAACCATAAAAGGATCCTTTTATTCCCACCAATCGGCCAATTTTGGTAGGTATTGAATTACACCTAGCTATGTATTACTATGCATCAGGGTTAACACATGAGCTACAAGTAAGCCCAGATGAAGTAAACCCAAGGTATTCTGCTTAATGCAACAGTCTTGAGGGATAATTTGACAGCATGCCACCTACCCAATGAATCTGCCGTCCTTATTGAGATTCCAAGACCAGATAAAGTTTCTCCTCCCAAACAGCATTTCAAATGGATTATTCCTTTAATGACCCTGGTATCATCTCTTTTGTCCTTTCCAGTGACATTCTCCCTCAGAACCACAGGATTTGTCGGACCTGTTATTTTACTTCTTTGTTTCCCAGCATCCAGGGACCCAAATATCTTTTTTCAGATGGAGCACCTATTCTGTTGTCCTCCTTCAAATCTAGTGTATGTGATAATGACACAATTGTCTCCTGCACACTGGAGAAACCAAAGAGAAATTGGGTGACTTCTTTACAGAACACCAGTGCTCAGAGCATAGGGAAGTCTTGTTATATTAACCCTCCATCTCACCACCACTGTTGTTCTGTGGCTCAAGTTGTAATGTAACTGGAGGAACACTACTTCATCATCTGCATCAATCTGGACTCAGTGCTGGATTCTCTTTCTTCAAGCACTTCACCTCCTCTGCCTCACCTACGTGGAGGTTGGTGACCAGTGCTGTTCCACAGGGATCTGTTCTGAGACCCTTCCTCTTTGTGATTTTTATAAGTGACCTGGATGAAGGAGTAGAAAGGTGGGTTAGTAAGTTTCTGATGACACAAAGGTTGGGGGTGTTGTGGATAGTCTGGAGGGTTGTCAGGGGTCACAGTGCAACATTGATACGATGCAGAACTGGGCTGAGAAGTGGCAGATGGACTTCAATCCAGATAAGTGTGAAGTGTTTCATTTAGGTAGGTCAAATTCGGAGACAGAATATAGCATTAATGATAAGACTCTTGGCAGGGTGGAGGATCAGAGAGATCTGGGGGTCCGTGTCCATAGGACCCTGAAAGCCGCTGCTCAGGTTGACTGTGTCATTAAGAAGACGTATGGTGTGTGAGATTGAGTCCAAGGGCCATGAGGAAATGTTACAGCTATATAAGACCTTGGTCAGACCCCACTTGGAGTACTGTGTTCAGCTCTGGTCACCTCACTACGTGAAGGATGTAGATAGAAAGTGTGCAGAGGAGATTTACAAGGATGTTGCCTGGATTGGAGCACATGCATTATGAGAATAGGGTGAGAGAACTTGGCCTTTTCTCCTTGGAGTGACAGAGGATGAGAGGTGACCAGATAGAGGTGTATAAGATGATGAGAGGCATTGATTGGGTGGATATCCAGACGCATTTTCCCAGAGCTGAAATGGCTAACATGAGGAGGCAAAGTTTTAAGGTGCTTACAGGTAATTACAGAGGGGATATCAGGGGTAAGTTTTTACACAGAGAGTGGTGGGTGCATGGAATGCACTGCCAGCCACAGTGTTGGAGGAAGATACAATATTGTCTTTTAAGAGACTTTTAGATAAGTACATGGAGCTGAGGGAAATAGAGGGCTATGTGGCAGGGAAATTCTGGATAGTTTCTGGAGTAGGTTACATGATCAGCACAATATTGTGGGCCGAAGGGCCTGTAATGTGCTGTAGATTTCTATGTTCTATTTTTTATGTTCCTCTGATGAATAACCAGCACACCTGTCATTCTTTCCATTATTACAACCTAACCCGTCAGGTATGTTTTGCAACCCTGCTGCTCGCAACCTTTTAAATTATTATTTAGAGATACAGCACTTTAACAAGCCCAACAAGCCTCTGCCACCCAATTACACCATATTGAACCCTTACATCTTTGAAATGTGGGAAGGACCTGGAACACCAAGTGGTCACTGGAAGAACATACAAACTCTTTATCAACATTGGTGGAATTGAACCCGTGTCACTGGCACGTTACGTTAACTGTGACTCCACCCTGCCACAAAGGTTTATTTCCCCTTCCTTGGTCTTACGTTGGTTTTACATTGCTAGGTTTATATCCACTGTCTTCAATTGTCCCAATTAACCCATGATTTCATTTGCCGTTCATTCTCTCCACAACTCAGGCTCACCCTATTTCCTCCGCCCTATCTATCTCACCCCTTCCTCCCTACAACTTAAAGAAATATAATACAAACAAGAGAAAATCTGCAGAAGCTGGAATCCAAGCAACATACACAAAATGCTGAAGGAACTCAGCAGGCCAGGCGGCATCTATGGAAAAGAGTACAGTCAACATATTGGGCCAAGACACTTCATTAGTCCTGTTCTGGGCGATGGTGTTCCTTAATGATGGACGCCACCTTTCTGAGACACCGCTCATTGAAGATGTTTTGGGTACTATGAGGGCTGGTACCCAAGATGGAGCTGATTAATTTTACAACTTTCTGTAGCTTCTTTCAGTCGTGTGCAGTAGCCACCCCCCACTCCCCTGTGATGCAGCCTGTCAGAATACTCTCTATGGCACATCTATAGAAGTTTTCAAGTGCTTTAAGTGACAAACCAAATCTCTTCAAACTCTTAATGAAACATAGCCACTGTCTTGCCTCCTATATAGCTGCATCGATATGCTGGGACCAGGTTAGATCCTCAGAGATACTGACACCCAGGTGATTTAAAATTAATTACAAAGTATTTACAATTTTTCAAGAGGGAGGGTTAAGTGCTTTTTGTCATCTGCAACCTCATCTGAAAGAGGAAATTTGACCTTTAATACTGCCAACAGCAGCTCTGTCACATCATTAATCAATTGTGTCAATTAATTAAGATAATTAAGAAAGAGAGTTCATGGTTGGTTAGTGTCCAACAATGTCAGCTCATTTATGCATAACGTCCGGTATATTCTGGTTAACTGCCATCAATGAAATATCGAAGCCAATGAGTACAACCACGCTCTCTTTCTCTGAGCAAGCTGTGTTTACTGTGGCATATGCCATTGGGGAGTTGTTTTGTACATTCCATGAGTTCCAGTGTCTCAGTGCTCCCTGCTTTTGCTGTTGTTGACAATGTTCCCTCTGAGCTATCCAGGTTCCCGGCCACACAGTAACTGAAATGCTCCCACACACATAGCCTTTGTGCCAAGCAGCTGGAGTTTTCTTTCATACAGTGGTGCAGTGCTAACTGGAGCACGTCCGGCACATCTTTAAGAAAAGAGCTGAAATAAACAAGCTAATTAATTAGGTGCCACCCAGGGTGATTTGAGTATCTCAGAAACTGCAGATCTCCTGGGATTTTTAGGCACAACAGACTCTGGAGTTTACAAAGAATGGTGCCAAAAACAAAAAAAAAAATCCAGCAAGTGGCTGTTCTGTGAGCGAAAACATCTTGTTAAATCCGCTCGCTGGACTTTTTTTGTTCTTGGCACCATTCTTTGTGAACTCCAGAGTCAAATACCCTGTAATTAATTATGCATAAATTGATATAATCCATAATTTTCTAAATGTTAAACGTACCACAACATTTATTTTGAAACATTTAGAAGCTTCAACATACTTACATTATCAGTTTCAAGTTACAAATTATAACAAAAAACACAGAATGGGAATTGCTAGCTCATTGTTAATAAACTTGTAGACCGGGGAATGCCAACGCCATCTAGTAAAAATATTTTACTTCTTCCATTGTACCTGGCTGTTGTTTTGACTACCTGACATCGCCAACTTGCGTTGTGAGTTGTGTTTTGTGTTTATTCAATGTGCCATACATGATTTAAAAATACATATAAAGTGCCATACAGTTTTCAGGCTATGTAAAAATCCTGCGCAGAACAATGGTCAGATGGCACAGCTGGAAAAAAAAATAGAAGGAATGTTGGTTGTTGATGATACATTTACTCAGTACTTATGTCTAAAATTGCATTTATAAGGGGCTGAGTTTAAAATTAAACCAGGTATCCAGAGAACATCAGTGCCCAGAAATTGTGTGACTGATTAATTTGTACTGGTTTCACTATCATTCCCAAAGGAGGTCACCTAATAAGTGATGGGAATGCCCAGATAGATCAAGGTGGATCCCAATTAGTCTTTTGATAAGCCATAAGGTATAATATGCAAAATGCAGGTTTTAATCATCTAGATTACAGAACAATAATGGGAAGAACCATAATAGCAGGCTTAAAACATTGGTTTTAGAAGAATGAAGGAGGATAACTTGATAGAGGTGTACAAGATGATAAGAGGCATAGGTTGATTTGATAGCTAGATAGATAGAGACGCATTCCCAGGGCGGAAATAGCTAATATGATAAGGGTTGGGATTTTACATAGAGAGTTGGAAGGAGTGGTTGTAGAGGCAGATACGTTAAAGATATTTGAAAGACTCTTGGAGAGGCACATAGATGAAAGAATAATGAAGGGTTATGGAAGGGTTAGATTGAGAAATACAAAATGAACTGCTCTCCTGGAGGACAGGCGAGTTGAAATAGCAGAACTGAGGCGAGGCAGAATCGAAGCAGTGGGGCTCAGGCCCCAGAGAGAGGAAAAGGCAGAGGTTTGACCGATGTAAGTGACGGGCCAAATTGGAAAGGTTGGGTATGGGCCGAATCAAGGCAGTGAGTCCTTGGCCCAAGAGTATATTGAAGCGGAAGGACCTGGGTCCTGGAGCAGGATCGACCTGCTGTTTTGGCTAATTTAAGTACTGGGCCAGATTGAAAAAGTCAGTGTGTTGATATGGAGGCGAGGGATGGGCTGGTGTTCAGCTTCACGAGGTTTAGTTGTATCTGCGCTGAACTGAGGCTGGGCCCGTAACTAACAAGCTCGTGGATCAGCTGCGGCGATGACTTGCCTCATGGCTTTAGATACTGAATGTTATTTGCTTACTTTTATTATTTGCATGACTTATTATTTTCTGCACATTGGGAGTTTGATAGTAATTTTTTTGAAAGGGTTCTATTGGGTTTCTTTGTTTTGAGGCTGCTTATAAGGAGACAACTCTCAAGGTTGTATTCAGTATACAGACTCATTCCACCGAGATGCAGCACAGAGCGTCATAGGAAGTCATTCCTGCCTGTGGCCATCAAACTTTACAACTCCTCCCTTGGAGGGTCAGACACCCTGAGCCAATAGGTTGCTCCTGGACTTATTTCATAATTTACTGGCATAAATTACATACTACTATTTAACTATTTATGGTTCTATTACTATTTATTATTTATAGTGCAACTGTAACGAAAACCAATTTTCCCCGGGATCAATAAAGTATAACTATGACTATGATTATGACAATGACATACTTCAATTAAAAAAAAGTACTTTGAACTTTTTAAATTTGAACATTACCTCCTTCCTGATGGTAGTAATGGGAAGAGCAAATGTCCTGGATGGAGAAGATCCTAACTGATTTCTTCACTAGCTTCCTCTGTAGGTTCTCCAATCTGTCATCTCTGTAATTTTCAATGTTCCCTAGTCCCTACTATTGCATATTGATGATGGAAGTAGAACACAGAAGAGTACAGCACTCTTCTGGCTCACAATGTTGTGCCGAACCAGCTAAATAGTAAATCAAAAACATGCAAACACTAATCTTTCCTACCTACAACATGTCCACATCCCTCCATCTTCCTTACATCCATGTGCCTATCCAAACACCTCTTAAAGCCTCTAATGTATTTGCCTCTGCCACCATACCAGGCAGCGGATTCCAGAAATCCACCAGTCTCTGAGTAGAAGCTTACCCCTCACAATCCCTTTGTACCTACCCATCCCATCTCACCTTCAACATATGAGGGGTGATTAATAAGTTTGTGGTCTAAGGTCGAAGGAGTCAATTTTAGAAAACATAGCACATTTATATTTCAACATAGTCCCCTCCTACATTTACACAACTTAGTCCAGCGGTCGTGGAGCATACGGATCTTGGACCTCCAGAAAGTGGCCACAGATAGGTGATTGATAAGTTTGTGGCCTAAGAAGGAGATGAGCTCTCATTACATGCACATGCAGGTCAACTCTATGGGTGACTATGCAGAAAGTTTGAAGTTAATAACTCATCGGGGTGATTGATAAGTTTGTGGCCTAAAGTAGAAGGAGATTAGTTACTAACTTCAAACTTTCTGCATAATCACTCAAAGAGTTGAACTGCATATGCATGTTACTAGAGCCGTATAACTCATCTCCTTCTACCCTAGGCCACAAAGTTATCAATCACCCCAGCTGTGGACACTTTCTGGAGGTCCAAGATCCGTATGCTCCACGACCACTGGACTAAGTATGTAAATGTAGGAGGGGACTATGTTGAAAAATAAACTAGGTTTTCTAAAATTGACTCCTTCTACCTTAGGCCACAAACTTGTCAATCACCCATCATATGTCCTCTGGTATTAGACACTAGACATTTCAAACCTGGGAAACAGTTACTCCTTATCTATTCTATCCATGCCTCTCATATTCTTATAAACCTCAATCAGATTTCCCGTCATCCTCTGTTGCTCTTGAGAACAACCATGCCCTACTCTCATCAATCTCTCTTGTCACCTTGTCAAAAAACTCAATCAAGTTGGTAAGACATGACCAGCCCTGCACAAAGTACTCCCTAATTAAGTCATTGGTTTCTAATGCCCAAATATCTTATCCATAAGAATTTTCTCCAGCAATTACGCGACAACTGCATGAAACTCACCAGTCTAAGTTCCCAGGATTTTCCTTTGTTCTCTTCTTAAATAGCGGTACATTAGCCACATGCCAGTCCTCCAGGACCTCACCTGTGTAGAGAGAGCACACAACGATATTGGTCAAGGCACTAATAATGGAGGAGGAGGAGAAGATGGCGGCGCAACGCAGCTTGCGCGGCCACTCCGGTGAATGATATCTGTCATCTGTCAAGTAGGGTGCCGTGCAGAATCCTGATTTGATGGAGACAGACATGAGAGAATGGAGGAAAATCTGGAGAAACTTCTGAAATGCCTTTTTTGCTGCTGCTATTACTGTATGATCCAGAATCTCCGGAGGGGAAGGCCCCAAGTCCTCAGCTTTGCTTGTTGCTTGGCGGCCTGGACGGGGTCGAAGCGCTCGGCAGAGATGGTGCTTGGTGTCAAAGGGCTGGTCGGAGGCTCGAAGTTTTCGGATGGACTCAGAGTCCGCTGTGGTCGGGTACTTCCAATGCATCGACAGTTGTTGGTGCCTGGAGGTTTATGGCAGAGAGAATTTCTCCCTTCTGCCGCCTGCTATCAGGGACTATCGGGAGTTGATCGGAAATTTGAGGCTTTTTTTTACTGTTCCCATAGTCTGCTCTTTATCAAATTATGGTATTGTTTTGCACTGCTGTAACTATATGTTGTAATTATGTGGCCTTGTCAGTGTTAGTCTTTGGTTTGTCCTGTTTTTTTTTGTGATATCACTCTGGAGTAACATTGTATCATTGCTTAATGCATGCATGCATTTCTAAATGACAATAAACGACGACTGAGTGCCCTCATAATCTAATCTCATCGTTTGCCTCCTTCAATAACCTGGGGTAAATCCCATCAGGCCCTGGGGACATCCACCTTAATACACTTTTCAAGGCCCAACATATCCTCCACTTTGACCTTTAAATGCCCTAACATATATATATACTCAGCGCTGATCTCCTTGTCCTCCATTTTGTTTTCCTTGGTAAATACTGAAGCAAAGTACTCATTAAATATTTCACTCACATTCTCCACATCCAAGCAAATGTTCCCCTCTTTATCCTTGAGTGATTCTACCCTCTCCGTAGTTATCCTCTTATTCTTGATGTATGTATAGAATGCCTTGGGGTTCACCTTAATCCTACTTACCAAGAACTTTTCATGGCCTCTCCTGGCTCTCCTAATTCCCTTCTTTAGTTCTTTTCTGGTTTATTTAAACTCTTTGTGTGTTTTGTTTGATCCTGAATTCCAAAGCTTTACATTCACTTCCTTTTTCTTCTTGACTTAATTCATCACCTCGCTGGTCAATCAAACCTCTTAGCTTTCCATCCCTGCCCTTCCTTCTAACAGGACTCTGTGCAACTGACCTTCAAAGGTCAAGTTTAATGTCAGAGAAATGTATACAATATACATCCTGAAATGCTTTTTCTTCGCAAAACATCCACGAAAACAGAGGTGCCCCAAAGAATGCGTGACAGTTAAATGTGAGAACCCCAAAGTCCCTCCCCAATTCCCCCCTCCTGCACATAAGCAGCAGCGTGCAACAATCCCCCCTCCCCCCACCAGAAAAAATAAACGCGCATTGGTACAATCACCAAGCCCAAGTATGTGCTAAGCAATAGCAAAGACACAGACCAAAGTTACCCCAAAAGCTTCGCATTTCATCCAAATTCGATAATCCACAGGTTTTCTCTCTCTCCCTGGCAAGGGAGAGGAATATATCCCCCATTTTCACAGCTGGCAGGAGACATAACTACAACCCACTGGTTTACAATCTTAAAAGTCCATTTCGCCACTCTTTTTCTAGCTCTGTGTCTGAAGATCGCAAAGACTTCTGGTCTTCGGGCCCACAGCAAAAGATTTTCAGCCTCCCTGACGACACACAAGTCTCTGGCTGTGACACCGACACTCGATCCGCCCGTCTCCAGAGCCCTGAGATCTTCCAAACACGATCGAGATTCTCAGGCCGAACCCTTGGCATGTCGAATAATGATCAGTCATGGATCCCTGAGAACGGGTCCCATTCCCACAAAGAACCGAAGCCTGCGTGTAACTCCAGATCAGGGTCTTCAAAAGAACCCTGAAAGGGGAAACTAAAGATATTAAAGGTGGAAACAGAGCTGTTTCCAAAGATGCAAGCAAAGGAGTTGCCGTTAGGTGCCATTAACCCTCCTAAGTTCCACCCAAAGACCTTTAAACATGCTCTACATGCCCAATGTTGACTTGCCAG
The DNA here is from genome assembly GCF_030028105.1 of Mobula birostris. Classification (NCBI taxonomy): domain Eukaryota; kingdom Metazoa; phylum Chordata; class Chondrichthyes; order Myliobatiformes; family Myliobatidae; genus Mobula; species Mobula birostris. The sequence goes on along the minus strand of NC_092370.1, from coordinate 22,334,665 downwards.
AGAAAACGTATTCCCAATTAACACTGCTTAGTTTCTGCCAAATGCCCTCATAATTTGCCATACTCCAATTTAAAACTCTCCTGCAAGGACCATACCTATCCTTATACCTATCTGTCCTGAAAGTTAAGGAATTGTGGTCACTGTTCCCTGACTGATTACTCACTGAGCAGTCAGCCACCCGGCTGGGCTTATTACTCAACACCAGGTCCAGTACAGCCCTTCCTCTCATTGGACCATCCTCATATTAATTTATGAAACCCTCCTGGAAACACTTAACAAATTCTGCCCATCTCAACCCCATACACTTTATATTTGGGAAGTTGAAATCACGCATGACAACAACCCGAGTATTTTTACACAGTCGTTTCATCCGATTACAAACCAGTTCCTCAATTGGGGGCGCAGGTCTGCAGTCCAATCCCATCAGTGTGGTTGCACCCTTCCTAATCCTGAGTTCTACCCAAATAGACTCAGTGTCTGAACCCTCCATTATGTCTCCCCTGAGTGCAACTGTGATATTGTCCCTGATTAGTAATGCAACTCCACAACCTTCCCCTCCTTCCCTCCAAAACTTCGAAAAGCTGCGTACTTTAACTCCGACTCCTGATCTGAATTACCCATGTGCTGGCTAGTAGGAGATTAATGGAAGTGTGACATAATGAAGTGCTCAGATATTCACAGTAGTCTGAGAGTGTTTGCTCCAAGCCTTCATGAAAGTAATGACAGGACAGTGTCAAAATCCCCAAAAGTCCTTCTGATCTAACATAGCACAGGTTAAAAAAAAAAGCTTAACATACGCTGAAAACCATGCATAATAACAGAAAACGCTGAGGATACTCAGCAGGCTAGACAGCGTCTGTGAAGTGAAAATCAGTATGTTAATTCTTTAGGTTAATCATTTTCATCATGACTATAACAATAGCTACATACAGCTTCAAATGTCACTCTAAAGATAGATTACAAAATTATATCTCAGCTTTTCAGATTAACAGTTTCCCGCCATTCCAGTAAAGGCTCGGTGCCTGTCAGTTTAGCTCTGCCAGCTTTTATATAAAACTGATTGCATAAAAGGAAAAACATAATCGGAATATTTTATGAGAGTACTGTAAAATTGCCGAGAAGAAACCAGTACCTAGAGTGCCTCAGTGATGCACTTGGGAACATAACGAAGAATGATGGTGGAAAAGAAGCTGAGTAGAAAGCCCAAGTGTAAAATGTTCTGTGCCTGATGAGCAAATATGTAATGCACAAGAAATGTTCCTGGTAAGCACTAATTATCAACTCCTGTATAGTCAGTGAAAACAAGTACATTCTACTCTACTTGTTGAGAAGTTCGAAGTTCAGAGTAAGATTATATATGTCACCATATATTAATTTTCTTGCCGGCATATTCAATAAATCCATCATAGAATAATAAGCGTAACGGAGTCAATAAAAGACTGCATCAACTCGGTGTTCAAAAAACAACAAATTGTGCAAGTGCAAAAAGAAAGAAATAATAAATAAATAAAGAAATAAAGAAAGAAAGAAGCGGGAAGTACCAAGTACATGAGACGAAGAGTCCTTGAAAGTGAGTCTGTAGGTTGTGGGAACATTTCAAAGATGGGGCAAGTGATGTTGAGTAAAGTTATGCCTTCCAGTTGAAGAGCCTGATGGCTGAGAGGTAATAACTGTCCCTGAAGGGTGGTGATGGGAGTCCTGAGACTCACACCAACTGCATGGCCTTGTCTTTTTTTCAGAATAAACTGATTGGAAGTTGTTGATTGGAGATCAATGTGAATCATGTTGAGATCAATTTCTGGGCCAAATCATGTTCTCTGGGAAAGCTGTCAGAGGATTTCCTGATCTGAGACATGCTCTCTACTCCAGTGTACTTTTGGCATCATGGTCTCAGATGATAATATCCTTCGTTATGAATTTCTAAGTTTAGGCCATGTGCTCTAAGGCAGTCCACCTTTGTCGACTTCCAGAAGAACTCCAGCATCATTCTGGTTGCTGGAGTAAATAAATACTCAACCATGTCCACAGGCCACAAAACCCAATTCTGTGCTGTCTACTCAGTCTATGCCTCTTACCATCTTGATAGCTGCATACAAGGTGACAAGAGGCTAGTGCGAATAGAAAAGCTGAAGTGACAATAATAGAAAGCTGAAAGAGATAGAATTAAGAATCTGAGAACATGGCAGCACCACCAGTAAGGAGGTGTGAAAAAATCTGTGGCTGTTCTCAATTCTGAAAACTGAGGTTTTAGACCATAAGGCCTTGAAGCAGAATGAGGCTATTTGGCCTATCAAAAGCCTGCTCCGTCATTCCATCATGGCTGATTTATTATCCCTCTCAACCCCCATTCTCCTAATTTCTACCCGCAAACTTTAACGCAATTAAGAACCTCCGCCTTAAGTACCGTGTATCCAATGACTTGGCCTGTACCACCGTCTGTGGCAAAGAATTCCACAGATTCACTAAGGACGCACCTTCTCTGAGAAGAATTGACTTGGTGGCAGGCATTGGTGACAAGACCATGATCCTTCCTGAAACAGAGCACCAAGCAGATGGGCCGGTCCCTTTGGAGTACACAGGAACTTCTAGGCAGCTAAATGTTACTAAAAGATCCATATGGCATTGGCTGGATAAATTAAACCAAATGACAGGGCTCATTTGCAATAATTGCATAAAAAAATTAAAATATGATTGAAAGTACAATGTCACAGTAAGAAGTGTGACTGCACAGTGATACTGATGCTGGGAATGAATGTGAATATATTTAGCTGAATTAACAGCGACACATAAAATCTGTCTGATTTGGTTGCTGTTCGCTACAGGTAGAGTAATTTAAGCAGTTCATGTTTTCGGAGAGAATCTGTGAGCATCCTCACCAGTGCAGAATGCATGCTCGCTGCACATAGAGTTTAACCAAAGACAGGAGGATCTGAAACAGAAACACAGAAACATAGAAAACCTACAGCACAATCAGGCCCTTCGGCCCACAATGCTGTGCCAAACATGTACCTACTTTAGAAATTACCCAGGATTACCCATAGCCCTCTATTTTTCTAAGCACCATGTACCTACCCAGGAGTCTCAAGACCCTATCATATCCACCTCCAACACCGTTGTCAGCAGCCCATTTTACGCACTCACCACTCTCTGCATAAAACACTTGATTGGTCCTATTTTCTCACATCTTATCCTCTTGCTCTTCACATACCTGTAGAATGCCTTGGGGTTTTCCTTAATCCTGATTGCCAAGGCCTTCTCATAGCCCCTTCTGGCTCTCCCAATTTCATTCTTAAGCTCCTTCCTGCTAGTCTTATAATCTTCTAGATCTCTATCATTACCTCATTTCTTGAACCTATCGTAAGCTCTCATTACCTACTTTATTGAACCTTTTGTAAGCTGAAATGTTAAATGTGAGAATGTCAAAGATGGGAAAAATGGATCCTGATGGTTAAGGGAACACTGGCAGCCTTTAACACTTCAGTTGAGCTGGAAAGGCATTCCCAGACAATATAACTGCCCACGCGGACATTTCTCTTCAAATCCACCATTTTGCTGGCAGCTGTTTCCCATCACTCCACGCATTAATATTCTGTTTAAAATACCAAAGGTTTGGAAATCTTCCTTAGTCATTTGTACAAAGTGCAGACATATGAATGCAAGTGACACAGCATGGTTTTAAATTCTCATTAGTGATCCAGACCTCAGATGATCCTAACCGTGTTAGGACACAAACACGAGAAAACCTGCAGAAGCCAGAAATCCAAAGCAACCCACAAAAAATGATGGAGCTACTCAGCAGGTCAGGCAGCATCTATGGAAAAGAGTAAACAGTTGACATTTCGGGCCTGATGAAGAGTCTAGGTCTGAAACGTCAACTGTTTACTCTTTTCCATAAGCTGCCTGGCCTGCTGAGTTCCTCCAGCATTTTGTGTGGGTTGCTGTGTTTGGGCAGCCTATTTGACCACAGTATACCTTAACCAGCTGTAAGGTCTCCTCTTTGTACATTTCTAATGGCAGGCACACCTCTTTTATAGCTTGTAGCAATGTGGTTCGCAGTATACTTGTGTCTTGCTTGTAAAATGGAACCAGGGCATCACTGAAGTTGTGGGCTACTTCTGCTATGTAAGGTACAAATAGAACAGAAACGATAGATAGGAAAGTATAGGAATTTAATTTCCCTTGTTTGGGTAAGCTTTCCCATAAAGGTTGTGATTGTGCATTGTAGTCAGTTTCTCAGATATCCCACCTCTCCTGGAAGTTCTGGGAGTCTCCCACAAATTAATAGTGCCTCCCTGATGCCTGCAAATTATATACAATGTCCCGGAAATTGATTTTTTTGAGAGAGAGCGAGCACGCGCAAGACCAAGAAAGCAAGCACGAGAGAGAGAAAGAGAGTGTGTGAGAGAGAAAGAGAGAGCGAGAGTGAAAAAGCAAGCACGAGAGAGAGAGCGAGATAGCGACCACGAGCAAGAGGGAGTGCGCGCTCGTGCGATAGAGACTGAGAGAGTTCCAAAAAAAGTCAGAGTGGCAGAGTGTTCCAGAAAAAGAAAATATAAAACGTATGTCACCCCAGACTACACTAAAGTGTACCCCTGCCTAATAGGGGTCAAAAATAATGAGTGTTGCTCGCTGCACTGTTTGCAACAGTGACTTTTCTACTACCCGTGGTGGGTTAACATAGTAAAAGACATGGTGAGGTGAGTTTAATAGGTATCATTTTTTCATTAGCATAGCTAACGTTATTTAAACTAGCCGGCTAGCTGCTAAGGAGCTACTCTATTGCAGGCATCCCACCTCTCCCGGAAGTTCAGGGAGTCTCCCGCAATTTGATGGTGCTACCTCCCTGAAATGAGTTTTTGCAGGGTGGGATATTTAAATCTAGTAAGCTGAGTATACTGTTCATTTTTTTTTATGAGGATTTGTTGCGGTGGCGAAACTTGTGAGTTGCTGAGATCCCAATAGTGATGTCGTCTGGAGTTTAGCTCCTTTTAGGGTCACCCATGGCGGTAAGGTCAAGGGTGAGGTTTCGAACAAAGAGCGATCCAACCAAGACCTCATTGGTGGACCTGGCAGAAGATGATGACACATGACAACAGCAGTGAAGGAGGAGGAAGGCTGCAACAGTGACGAGTCTCTAGTTGCCTTGTATTTCATGCCTCTGGACCATGACCCCAATCTGACCACATGGTGGCTGCCCATGCATCAGCCTCCCCATGTTAAACAAAGTCAAACACAGACCTTCTCCATTGATAGAATCCACCCTAAAACCCCAGAATATTTGGATACCCGATTAGTCTCTGCAGCCACCTGAGGACCCATGAACACACCACTCCTTAGGAGAACATCATCCTCGACTCGAGTGATTGCAATACTACTGTGCATTCATGATTTTATATGAATGAATTTAGTATAAGTGGGCAAGTAAGTATCTCTCTCCAGTGAAGTTCATACATTCATTCATACAGTTAACTCAAAGCTGCACTATAGGCATATTATGAGTAAGAAACTTGATCACATAACCAATTCATATTGTTTTGGCCCATTACTGTCTATTTAATATGGGCTCCATCATGTTGTCTTGGCTGTAATTTTCTGTTCATCCATCACACGATGAAGGCTAAAAATATGATAAATACTGTTAGAATTATTTTGCATTTTAATGGTTTATCATAGATTCTATTTAGTTTCTGCTTGAATAACTCAGTACGTTCTCACATCGTACAGAACAGAAATTTACAGGTTACTTTACTTTACATTACTTTATTGTCACCAAACAATTGATAGTAGAGCGTACAATCATCACAGCGATATTTGATTCTGCGCTTCGCGTTCACTGGAGTACAAATGGATAGTTAAAGTTTAAATTATAAATCATAAATAGAAAATAGAAAAGGGAAAGTAAGGTAGTGAAAAAAAAAACCGAGAGGCAGGTCTGGATATTTGGAGGGTACGGCCCAGATCTGGGTCACGATCCGTTCAGCAGTCTTATCACAGTTGGAAAGAAGCTGTTCCCAAATCTGGCTGTACGAGTCTTCAAGCTCCTGAGCCTTCTCCCGGAGGGAAGAGGGACAAAAAGTGTGTTGGCTGGGTGGGTCGTGTCCTTGATTATCATGGCAGCACTGCTCCGACAGCACATCCTCCACTACCACTCTCTGGCTTCTCCCATTGAGCCAATGTCTAATCCAGTTTACTACCTCACCATGTATACATAGCGACTGAATCTTCCTAACTAACCTCCCATGCGGGACCTCGTCAAAAGCCTTACTGAAGTCCATACAGACAACATCCACTGCCTTCCCTTCATCCACTTTCCTGGTAACCTCCTCGAAGAACTCCAATAGATTGGTCAAACATGACCTACCACGTGCAAAGCCATGTTGACTCTCCCTAATAAACCCCTGTCTACCCAAATACTTGCAGATCCTATCTTTTAGTACTCCTTCCAATAATTTACCTACTACTGATGTCAAATTTACTGGCCTATAATTTCCTGGATTACTTTTTGAGCCTTTTTTAAACAAGGGAACAACATGAGCTATCCTCCAATCCTCCAGCACTTCACCCGTGCATACCGACATTTTAAGTCTATCTGCCAGGGCCCCTGCAATTTCAACACTAGTCTCCTTCAAGGTCCGAGGGAATACTGTCAAGTCCTGGGGATTTATCTACTCTGATTTGCCTCAAGATAGCAAGCACCTCTACCTCTTCAATTTGTATCGGTTCCATGACCTCACTACTTGTTTGCCTTATTTCTATTGACTCCATGCCAGTTTCCTTGGTAAATACAGACACAAAAAAACTATTTAAGATCTCCCCAATTTCTTTTGGTTCTATACATAGCCAACCACTCTGATCTTCAAGAGGACCAATTTTATCCCTTACTATCCTTTTGCTCTTAATATACCTGTAGAAGCTCTTTGGATTATCCTTCACCTTGACTGCCAAAGCAACCTCATGTCTTCTTTTAGCCCTCCTGATTTCTTTCTTAAGTATTTTTTTGCACTTTTTATGTTCCTCAATCATGTTGTTTGTTCCCTGTTTCCTATACATGTTATATATCTCTCTCTTCTTCTTTATCAGAGTTCCAATATCCCTCGAGAACCAAGGTAACTTATTCTCACTCACTTTGCCTTTAATCCTGACAGGAACATATAACTCTGCACTCTCAAAATTTCTCCTTTGAAGGCCTCCCACTTACCAATCACATCCTTGCCAGAGAACAACCTGTCCCAATCCACGCTTTTCAGATCCTTTCTCATTTCTTCAAATTTGGCCTTTTTCCAGTTTAGAAACTCACCCCGAGAACCAGATCTATCTTTATCCATGATCAAATTGAAACTAATGGTGTTATGATCGCTGGAACCAAAGTGCTCCCCTACACACACTTCTGTCACCTGTCCTAACTCGTTTCCTAATTGGAGATCTAATATTGCATCCTCTCTAGTTGGTACCTCTATATATTGATTTTGAAAACTTTCCTGAACACATTTTACAAACTTTAACCCATCTAGACCTATAACCTTATGGGAGTCCCAATCAATACGTTGAAAATTAAAATCCCCTACTATCACAAATTTATGTTGCCTGCAGTTGCCTGCTATCTCTCAGTAGATTTGCTCCTCCAATTCTCGCTGACTATTGGGTAGTCTATAATACAACCCCATTAATGTGGTCATACCTTTCCTGTTTTTCAGCTCCGCCCATATGGCCTCGGTAGACAAGCCCTCTAATCTGTCCTGCCTGAGCACTGCTGTAACATTTTCCCTGACAAGCAATGCAACCCCCCCGCAACCCTTCATTCCTCTGCCTCCATCACGTCTGAAACATCGGAACCCTGGAATATTAAGCTGCCAGTCCTGCCCCTCCTGTAGCCAAGTTTCACTAATGGCTATAATGTCATAATTCCATATGTCAATCCACGCCCTCAGCCCGTCAGCCTTCCCCACAATACTCCTTGCATTGAAATAGACACACCTCAGCAGATTATTACCACCACACACAACCCTTCTGTTTGTGACTTTGCATGAACTTTTAACATTATTTATTTTCACCCCCGCTCCACTATCTGCTCTGGCACTCTGGTTCTCATCCCCTGCAAATCTAGTTTAAAGCCTCCCCAAAAGCACTAACAAACCTCCCTGCAAGGATATTGGTCCCCTTGTAGTTCAGGTGTAACCCGTCTCTCTTGTACAGGTCCCACCTGCCCAAGGAGAGCTCCCAATGATCCTGAAATCTGAAACCCTGCCACCTACACCAGTTCCTCAGCCACGTGTTCATCCGCCAGCATCCTATTCTTACCCTCACTGGCACGTGGCACAGGTAGCGATCCTGAGATTACCACCCTTGAGGTCCTGCTTTTCAGCTTCCTACCAAGCTCTCTATACTCACTCTTCAGGACCTCCTCACTCGTTCTTCCTACATCATTGGTACCGATGTGTACCATGACATCAGGCTGATCACCCTCCCACTTCAGAATGCTGTGCACGCAATCAGACACATCCCTGACCCTGGCACCCGGGAGGGAACAAACCATTCGGGAGTCTCTGTCATGACCACAGAACCTCCTGTCTGTACCTCTAACTATCGAGTCCCTTATCACTACCGCCCTCCTCTTCTTCCACCCTCCCTCCTGCACTGCAGAACCAGACTCAGTGCCAGAATCCGGCTGCCCCAAAAGCACTAACAAACCTCCCTGCAAGGATATTGGTCCCCTTGTAGTTCAGGTGTAACCCGTCTCTCTTGTACAGGTCCCACCTGCCCAAGGAGAGCTCCCAATGATCCTGAAATCTGAAACCCTGCCACCTACACCAGTTCCTCAGCCACGTGTTCATCCTCCAGCATCCTATTCTTACCCTCACTGGCACGTGGCACAGGTAGCGATCCTGAGATTACCACCCTTGAGGTCCTGCTTTTCAACTTCCTACCAAGCTCTCTATACTCACTCTTCAGGACCTCCTCACTCGTTCTTCCTACATCATTGGTACCGATGTGTACCATGACATCAGGCTGATCACCCTCCCACTTCAGAATGTTGTGCACGCAATCAGACACATCCCTGACCCTGGCACCCGGGAGGGAACAAACCATTCGGGAGTCTCTGTCATGACCACAGAACCTCCTGTCTGTACCTCTAACTATCGAGTCCCTTATCACTACCGCCCTCCTCTTCTTCCACCCTCCCTCCTGCACTGCAGAACCAGACTCAGTGCCAGAATCCGGCTGCCGCAGCTTATCCCAGGTAAGTCATCCCCCCCAACAGTATCCAAATCGGTATACTTGTTGTTGAGGGGAATAGCCACAGGGGAACCCTGCTCTGCCTGCCCTTTCCCCTTCCCTCACCTGACGGTAACCCAATTACCTGTGCTCTGCTCCTTTGGCGTAACTACCTCCCTGAAGCTACTATCTATAAACTCCTCATCCAGCTCCTGCTCCAGTCCCCTAACGCTGTTTGTTAGGAGCTGCAGCTCGATGCACTTCTTGCAGGTGTCGTTGTCAGGGACACCAGCAGTCTCCCTGACTTCCCACATCCTGCAAGAGGAGCATTCCAACATCCTGCCTGGCATTCTCTCTAAACTTATTAGTTAAAAAAGATATCTAATGAGGAAAAAAACAACAACAACATCTTACTGGAACCTACCCTAGCCTCTGTCTGTTTATGCGAAGCCTGTTGAGCCAAAGCCGTCCCAGTCCACTCGGACGATGGCCACTTCGCTAGACAAAACTTCTTTTATAGTGCGCTAGCTGACCGGCTGTCTTCCCCTCCTCTGCTCCCAATTGGTTGGCTGTTTAAAAATCTGAAAAAGCCCGCGAATCCTCTCCTTCTCAGCTCTGACAAGTTGCAATGTACTGTTTGAGCCAGTCACTTTGCCTGAAGTGGATTTGCCATTTTCCAAGATTGTAGCTCAGATGCCTCACTGACAAGCCTATGTCATTGTTGGGCTGTAAAGTGGTCCAGACTACTCCCTTGCTTCCCATTTCCTATGCATCCCAGGGAGATTTAGAGACTGTTTCCATGAAACATAAGGGTTAAGAGAATTAGACCACTCCACCATTCTATCATGGCTGATTAATTTCCCTTTCAACCCCATTCTGTAGCCTTCTCCTTTTTACCCTTGACACCCTTACTAATCAATAATCTATAAACATCCTCTTTAAATATACTCAATGACTTGGCTTCCACAGCCACATGTGGCAATGAATTCCCCAGATACTCCACCATTTGGCAAAAGAAATTCCTCCTCACCTCTGTTCTAAAGGCACATCTTTCTATTCTGATATTCTATTCACATCTGAATGGTTCTTGCTGTCTGTTTCAAACAACCACTTCAGGCACCTGAGGAGCCATCTTTACCAGTGTAGTATCACCCACATGAAGGTCTTTACTCCAGTCATGGTACATTTTACACCTGTCACCAATATCTGCATTGCTCGCTTCCAACTTGATGCGAAGCAAATCACGCAACAAAAGATTTCTGTGATTAAGTGATCTATATTTGCCCACGAATATATCATACACAGATTTTTTTTGACAAAATTTACATACTGGACATAAGAACCTTTAATGTGGTTCTAAAACCATCATTGGAAAAGGCAGACGTTTCAAGTTATAAATAAAAAGAATAAATAAGCAATGGGTCAAAATATCCTGAAAATGAATGTATGTCCAATATCCACTCTATTAATTGCCGGTTTGTTAGGTACAGGACAGGAATCTGGTGTGGTCTTCATGGTTCAACTTGTGCATTGAGAGGTGCTGTTCTGCACACCACTATTGTAACAAATGGCTATTTGTGTTACTGTTGCCTTCCTATCACTTTGAACCACTCCGGCCATTCTCTTCTGATGTCTCTCATTACCAAGGTGTTTTCATCCACAGAATTGCTGCTCTTACATTTTTCGCACCATTCTCTGTAATCTCTAGAGACTCTTGTGTGGGGAAATACCAAGAGATCAGCAGCTTCTGAGATACTCAAACCACCCTGTCTGGCACCAACAATCATTCCATGGTCAAATTCACTTTGGTCACACTTCTTCTCCGTTCTGATGTTTGGTCTGAACATCAGAATGGAGAAGAAAACTATCAGCTTGAAGAAACTGCACCTCTTGACCATGTCTGCATTGAGTTGCTGCCACATAATTGGTTGATCAGGTATATGCGTTAACAAGCAGGTGTCCAGGTGTCCACTGAGTGTGTGTGATTGATTTCATCTTTTGTTTACAGGGGCATCTTAACAGCTAGGTATCATTTTGTGAGGGGATCCAGGAGTACCCCTATTAACTGTTTGGAGAGAGACATTTATCATTGATGGTTTGTTTGGAAACGAGAGAGAGACAGAGTTATTTACCACCAATATATTGCTTTTGAAAAGAGAGAGCGAGACGAAGATCAACGGTTGGACTGTCACTTTGAGGCATTGGAAGTAACTTTGGATTTTTACTGAGTTTGGAGTTGGAGACAGCACCGAGCAGCTCGAAAGTTGTGATGGTGACCGAAGGCAGTGTTAATTAATGAATTCTCGATGTTATGATTTTCAACACATTGTTGATATTTCTTCAAGGACTTGTTGCCCGCTTGTGCACTCCTTTACAGGCAAAGGAGGGGGGGGGACTCTTTGAATGACAGGTGATGCTCAACCTGGTGAAATAATTGGGAGGTCAGATGATACAGACCTCAGGACACATGATCTGGACACTGAATGAGCATTATTGTGCCCGCAGAGAAAGTGGGTTTTGGAGGATCGATCAGGCGGATTGATCCAAGTTGCTATTCCAGTTTGAAGGAGAAGGGGTTGACTGGTGGGGAGTTGTCTATGTGTCCAGCCTCACCTGGGTGATAGCTCCACCACAGAAGAGCGGTCCCCCTGGTTAAAGTCACAGTCGGTGACTTGTAAAGGATTTTGGAGGACGACGAGAAAATCGGCGGCATCAGTTCACCTGAAAATTCAACTCACTCTCTCTCTCTCTCTCTCTCTCCATCACTACTCAACCAAATACCACGAACTGAACTGAACTTTACTCAACATCGTAAGACTGTATCTTTTTACCCCTAGACTTAAAGAAGCTTGTTTTTTTTCATACATATATATATTGCACACTTACTTTTATATATAATCATTGCTAACCTGTTTGATTTATCTACATTTATATTACTGTATTGAGTAGTTACTAATAAATGTTAGTAGCTTATAGCAATACGAGACTCCAAAGTGTTTTCCATCTCTGCTGGTTCTTTATCCCCGTCACGGGGTCCATGACAATTTAAAATAAAGAATTGTTTTTCAGATTCGGTAATGAGCATTTTCAGCTCGAGTTGATCTGGGGGCAATTGGCAGTCTTTAGTATTCTTCAAGACTGTTAAGCAGGCTGTGACTTGTAAAATCTGAAACCACAGCAAATCTGCATGCAAAGTGAAAAGAAACAAGCTCTCTGCTCCTAAAGGCAACACTTGATGGAGCCATTCTCTCCAAACAGGGAAACTTGATTTTATTAAGCCAAAGAACTCTGTACCTGTAATTGGACATGTCCAACAACCTCTCCTCATAGCTCGAGAAAAGGAGTATTCTTCCTTGAGGCTGCCACACATAAAACTTCTTGTGTCATTTGAGGTGTCACCATGTCACAGTAATGTCCTTTCTGCTTCTCTCAGTCCCATTCTAAGCGTTCACCACTGATGAGATTACTGCTTTGGCAGTTTAATATAGTATCAGTCAAATATAAAGTGCCTCTCTCCTCTCTTAAGCACAGTCTTCAACAAGTATTAATTGATTTCTAAAGCAATGCACACAAAATGCTGGCGGAACCCAGCAGGTCAGGCAGCATCTATGGAGAGGAATAAACCGTCAATGTTTTGGGCCGAGACCCTTTTTCAGGACTGAGAAGGAAAGGGGAAGATGTCAGAATGTAAAACAGGGGGACAGAAAGGAGGCTAGCTGGAAGGTGATGGGAAAAGTCAGGTGAGTGAAAAATGTCATGGGCTTCCCAAGATGGAATCTGATGGGAAAGGAAAGGGTACCATAGGAGAAAGGAAAGGAGGAAGAGAGGAGGAAGGGGTGGTGTTAGGCAGATTTGAAGAGGTAAAGGCCAGAGTGGGGAGGGAGGGGGAATTTTTTATTTACCAGAGTGATAAATTGATATTTATGCCATCAGGTTGGAGGCTACCCAGATAGAATATCAGGTGTTGTTCCTCCACCCTGAGGGGGGCATCATCTCCTATGTGCTTAGGAAATGATTTGTTTTGGATTAGTCATCCATTCTTTACATCAAAGACTGTGTATTGACTCACCTGGTTTCACCCCATCTCCTGCCAGCTTCAACTCCTTTCCCATCCCCACACCACCTTGGCCCAAAACCTTGACTGTTTATGCCTCTGAATAGATGGTGCCTGACCTGCTGAGATCTTCCAGAACTCTGTGTGTGTGTGTGTGTGTGTGTGTGTGTGTTGCTCAAGATATTTATTTTCTGTAGTTTTTGGAAAGATTAACAGTGTATTTATGGAATAGCAGGAGATCAAAATGACAAACAGATAAAGAAATAAAAAAACTGAAAACTGAAAGGGAAAATAAAGAATGTGAATTCATTATGGAGAGAAAGAGAGAGAGAGATAGAGCGAGAAGGGGGGGGGGTACAGTGCAATACATAAAATTACAGCGGTACTGTGCAAAATTAACCAACTATACAATATGTGCCTAAAACCTTTGCACAACATCATATGTGAGGAGGGGATCATGGAAGTGATGCTATGGAGGCATAAGGAGTAGAAAAGGTGTGAAGGTGTGGTTCAATAGTGTTGAAGGACAGCACAGTGACATAGCAGTTTGCCCATTGCCTGATTGCACTGGCTGTCATCAAAAGAGTTTCAATTCCTGCTGCTACCTGTCAGCTGTTTGTACGTTCTCCCAGTGACAGAATAGGTTTCTTCCATGTGCCCCTGTTTCCTTCCCCATTTCACAGACGTATGGTTAGAGTTAGTGAGCTGTGGGCACGTTACGTTGATGCCAGAAGCGCGGCAACACTTGCAGGCTTCCCAGCACGATCTCACTGATTTGATTTGACACAAATGATACAGTTCACTGTATGTTTCGATGTTTCGATGTACACGTGACAAATATAGCTAATCTTTCAGGTCAGTTGCTGTCAACTAAATTATTGACTGCATTCAGTTCAGCAGCCGGTGGTCAGCGAGCAAGTGTGGACAGGAGTTGGGTGGGGTAAGGGGTTGAGTCTATTATTGACATGGGGGGAGCTTCATAATGGTTCTAGCGGTATTGTGGTTTTGGTTGAGAGAGCAGAAGGAGATATATTATTTAGTCTGTTAGTTGAAGAATTGGCGGTGTCTTGTGAGATAAGGATTTAAGGGACAAAGGATAATCACATTTCTTGTCTTCAGAAGTATTGCAGTCCAGTGCCATACACAAAATTCTGGAAGAACTCGGCAGGTCAAGCAGCATCAATCGACGGAAATGGGTGGTCAATGTTTTCACCCGAAATGTCAATTGCTTATTTCCTTACTTTGATCTGACTGACCCATAGAGTTCCTCTGGCATTTTGTGTGTTGATCCATATTTCCAGTGTTACGATTTCGTAACATACCAGCAGCAGGAGATGACAAATTGAGTCGGGTTTTAATACTAAAACCACTATATTTACACCTACTCAAAAATATAGAAAATTAAATAAACTACTTTCTTAAACAGAATTTAACAGTGTTATGCGTCTGTAGCTCTCTTACAGTCAAATTTAGAACCCATTCTTAACAAATCTTACTGAAGCGCTGTTGTAAAGTGGTAGTTCAGAGAGTCCCAGTAATTCATGTAATAGGTGAGGGGAGAGACTTGTGGATTCACAGTGTAGCGACGAGGCAATCACGACGAATTCCAAAGATTCCACGGCTAGCGAATGAAGAAACAGTTACCGAAGATCCCAGCCGAGGAATACTGTTCCAAAGTCCACGAAGAGCGATGTCACAAAGTGACTGTCACGAAATCCACACCCATGGATCATACGAAGATCAGACATGTCTCCACAATGCACAGTGTGTTGCTGATTGACCCAATCCTTTGGGTTGGGGTAAGCATTAGACTTTACCCTTCTTCATCGTGGGCTGTTCCCGGATAGCTCGAAGCCTGCGATTTTCACTCTCTCTCTCTCTCTCTCTCTCTCCTTCGACTTCTTCTCAGCACTATGCCCACATTTCTTTTATACCGTCGGCATACGTCATAAGGTAATGCTCGCAGAAACAAAACTGTGGACTCCCAGTAAAATGAAACTGGGGACACGTGACGCCCACAGTAAACAAAACTACGGACTCCCAGGAAAACAAAGCTGTGGATACGTAACACTAGCAACTGTGTTTTCTTTCGTGTCTCCAGTCCAGTTCCAAACCAGTATTGATCTAAACCTTTCGGAGGATCCAAAGACACTTGCTTCCACAACCATTTGATCTAAGATTTCATGTGTTGCGTCATGGGGAATTACCACACCCTGGGGTCAAAATAAATGTCCATTACATGAGGATAAATGTCCAGCAGAATGTAGTGACATTCACCCTGGGAATGGAACGTCATCAACAGCCAAAGGCAAATGGGTCAGAATGGAAAGGAGACAGAGGAGAAGAGTGACAGACAATTGTAAGTTCAGGATCATCCTTGTTGTATGAATGGAAGTTCAGCAGAGTATTAACCCAATACGCATCTAGTGTCTCCAAAGCAGAGAAAACCACATCTACACCCATTTGTATTTCTTTCTCTGTCTTTCCTGTTTTCATCTATTCCCTTCAATTTTCATTTGGTCCTGAAAGGACATTTACAATTAACAAGCCTTCACAACACTTTTCCAGCTCTATCACTCTTTCAACACTCTGGTCTTTATTCCCAACCTTTCAACATCATTCTCTACACTCCCCAAACCTCTCCCTCTTTTAGGCTATTTGAGCATGTTTGACTTCTATCTTTTCTTTTATAATGGTAAGTCTTTGGCCTGAAATAGTTGTTAATGCTCAAACAACAATGACAAGACTTTCTTCTGTTTTACCAACTTTACTTTTTCTGTTCATGTTCAAGGGCTGACATTTTCTTAACTACAATCCCTTTCCCCTCCTCACACACACATGCCCATAACAGGGAAATTGTGCGTCCGAGCTAAATGCTTACGTAGGCCAAATGAACAGTAACTCAGTTTCCCTCTCTGCAGATGACTTTTGTCCTGCTGATTATTTTCCAGCAGTCTCCATTTCTGTTTGTTTTCTAAAACCAGTTTATTAATGATCCTTTTCTCCTGCATATGATATATAACATCTTTCTGTGCTGACATATGGGTGTCAGTTGAATACCTCATTCCCAGGAGGGCATGACTCCTTCAAGATTAACCTAGATTTGGATCTAAGGCTGATTTGCACCTGCTACTATCCACAGAAATGGAGATTCTCCAGATATGAGTGATTGGGGGCAAATCCCCTCAGTACTTATGAGTTACATGCTTCATAACAAAACAATTTAATAAAAAGATCTGCTGGTTCCCCATGGATTTGTAGAACCATTCCAATCATTTCTTCCACTACATTTCCGATAGCCATGAGATACTATTAAATCCTTATGATAGTCTTTCACTTTTTCATTTTGGTAGAGCAAAATAAGAAATTTGGCCCAAAATATCAGTGGTTTATTCCCCTCTATGGATGGTGTCTTACTTGCTGGGTTCCTCCAGCATTTTGCGTGTTGTTTTGGATTTTCAGCATCTGTAGAATCTCTTGTGTTTAAGTAGTACTTTTTTTTTTATTATTTCTCTGAAGTTTCTATAGACTTTTCATGAAAACTAAGCTAGCTAATCAGACAACATAGTGTCCAGATTCACTTTATTTGTTTCATTAATTCAAAGTTCAAAGTAAATTTATTATCTAAGTACCTATATTTGTACTGGTCCAACAGGATATTACTACAGGGTTTCTTATGTACTTTTAGCCTATTTTACAGCTTAGATAGAGTGGATGCAGAGAGAATGTTTCCAATAGCGGGGAAGTCTAGGTCCAGAGAACCAGAGAACGCAGTATCAGAAAATAAGGACATCTCTTTAGAACAGAAATGAGAACAAATTTCTTTGGCCAGAGGGTGGTGAATCTGTGGAATTCATTATTGCAGATAGCAGTGGAGGCTAAGTCATTGGATATAAAGTTGATGTTAATAGGTTCTTGATTAGTAGGGGCTTCCAAGGGAGAAGCCAAGAGAATGGGTTTGAGAAGGAAAATAAATCAGCCGTGATGCAATGACAGAGCATACTTGATGGGCCGAATAGCCTAATTCTTTGTCTTATGTGTGACAAGAGACCCAGGCAAGGATGGTTAGGACCCAAGTGCTGAAGTATCTGAGACTAGAATTGAGACATGTTACAAGACTGAAATGAGAACATGGTTGAGAACTAAATGTTAGAGAATTCAAAGTAGCACTGGATATTGAGCCCAAATCTCAGTTCAGGTGGTCTTTGAATATTAAAATCTTGGTGCCAAAACATGGCTACCGATTAGTGTGATAGGAAAGAGTCTTTAAAGGGGTCACACCAGCAATCCATATTCCAGAGAGTCAGAACATCAAAACTCAGTAAGCTGGCATGGTTGGGGTGAATTCTAATATTATGATCTTGTAGTGCTTCTTTTTATCCTTGGGATGGAGATATTTTTGTAAAAGTTGGACTGAAAAGAAAGGATATACAATGACATTCATATCCACGAAAACAAGATTAATATTTATTATATTAATTTGTGAAATGTGGGTTCTCCAAGCAAGTACAACATTTGCTAGTTATTCACATAAAAATTGCTGGTGAACGCAGCAGGCCCGGCAGCATCTCTAGGAAGAGATGCAGTCGACGTTTCAGGCCGAGACCCTTCGTCAGGACTAACTGAAGGAAGAGTGAGTAAGGGATTTGAAAGTGGGAGGGGGAGGGGGAGATCCAAAATGATAGGAGAAGACAGGAGGGGGAGGGATGGAGCCAAGAGCTGGACAGGTGATTGGCAAAAGGGGATACGAGAGGATCATGGGACAGGAGGTCCGGGAAGAAAGACAGGGGGGGGGACCCAGAGGATGGGCAAGAGGTATATTCAGAGGGACAGAGGGAGAAAAAGGAGAGTGAGAGAAAGAATGTTTGTATATAAATAAATAACAGATGGGGTACGAGGGGGAGGTGAGGCCTTAGCGGAAGTTAGAGAAGTCAATATTCATGCCATCAGGTTGGAGGCTACCCAGACGGAATATAAGGTGTTGTTCCTCCAACCTGAGTGTGGCTTCATCTTTACAGTAGAGGAGGCCGTGGATAGACATGTCAGAATGGGAATGAGATGTGGAATTAAAATGTGTGGCCACTGGGAGATCCTGTTTTCTCTGGCGGACAGAGCGTAGGTGTTCAGCAAAGCGGTCTCCCAGTCTGCGTCGGGTCTCGCCAATATATAAAAGGCCGCATCGGGAGCACCGGACACAGTATATCACCCCAGCCGACTCACAGGTGAAGTGCTGCCTTACCTGGAAGGACTGTTTGGGGCCCTGAATGGTGGTAAGGGAGGAAGTGTAAGGGCATGTGTAGCACTTGTTCCGCTTACATGGATAAGTGCCAGGAGGAAGATCAGTGGGGAGGGATGGGGGGGAAGAATGGACAAGGGAGTCGCGTAGGGAGCGATCCCTGCGGAATGCAGGGGGGGGGGATGGAAAGATGTGCTTAGTGGTGGGATCCCGTTGGAGGTGGTGGAAGTTACGGAGAATAATATGTTGGACCCAGAGGCTGGTGGGGTGGTAGGTGAGGACCAGGGGAACCCTATTCCTAGTGGGGTAGCGGGAGGATGGAGTGAGAGCAGATGTATGTGAAATGGGGGAGATGCGTTTAAGCACAGAGTTGATAGTGGAGGAAGGGAGCCCCTTTCTTTAAAAAAGGAAGACATCTCCCTCGTCCTAGAATGAAAAGCCTCATCCTGAGAGCAGATGCGGCGGAGACGGAGGAATTGCGAGAAGGGGATGACGTTTTTGCAAGAGACAGGGTGAGAAGAGGAATAGTCCAGATAGCTGTGAGAGTCAGTAGGCTTATAGTAGACATCAGTGGATAAGCTGTCTCCAGAGACAGAGACAGAAAGATCTAGAAAGGGGAGGGAGGTGTCGGAAATGGACCAGGTAAACTTGAGGGCAGGGTGAAAGTTGAAGGCAAAGTTAATAAAGTCAACGAGCTCTGCATGCTTGCAGGAAGCAGCGCCAATGCAGTCGTCAATGTAGCGAAGGAAAAGTGGGGGACAGATACCAGAATAGGCACGGAACATAGATTGTTCCACAAAACCAACAAAAAGGCAGGCATAGCTAGGACCCATACGGGTGCCCATAGCTGCACCTTTAGTTTGGAGGAAGTGGGAGGAGCCAAAGAAGAAATTATTAAGAATAAGGACTAATTCCGCTAGACGGAGCAGAGTGGTGGTAGAGGGGAACTGATTAGGTCTGGAATCCAAAAAGAAGCGTAGAGCTTTGAGACCTTCCTGATGGGGGATGGAAGTATATAAGGACTGGACATCCATGGTGAAAATAAAGCGGTGGGAGCCAGGGAACTTAAAATCATCGAAAAGTTTAAGAGCGTGAGAAGTGTCACGAAAATAGGTTGGAAGGGATTGAACAAGGGGGGATAAAACCGTGTCGAGGTATGCAGAAACGAGTTCGGTGGGGCAGGAGCAAGCTGAGACAATAGGTCGGCCAGGACAGGCAGGTTTGTGGATCTTGGGTAGGAGGTAGAAACGGGAAGTGCGGGGTGTGGGAACTATAAGGTTGGTAGCAGTGGATGGGAGATCCCCTGAGCGGATAAAGTCGGTGATGGTGTGGGAGACAATGGCCTGGTGCTCCTTAGTGGGGTCACGATCGAGGGGTAAATAAGAGGAGGTATCCGCGAGTTGTCGCTGTGCCTCGGCAAGGTAGAGGTCAGTAGGCCAAACTACAACAGCACCCCCCCTTATCGGCAGGTTCAATAATAAGGTTAGGATTAGTGCGGAGGGAGTGGAGAGCACGGTGTTCCGAAGGAGTGAGGTTGGAATGGGGACAAGGTCCGGTGAAGTCGAGACGGTTGATGTCCCGTCGGCAGTTAGCGATAAAGAGATCCAGAGCAGGCAGAAGACCAGAGCGGGGTGTCCATGAAGAAGAGGAGGGTTGAAGACGGGAGAAAGGGTCATCGTTGGGCTGGAAGAGTCCTTGCCGAAGAAGTAGGCTCGGAGACGGAGACGGCGGAAGAAAAGTTCCACATCATGGCGAACATGGAACTCGCTGAGGTGTGGGTGAAGGGGGACAAAGATGAGGCCCTTACTGAGGACAGAGCGCTCTGCCTCCGACAGTTGAAGGTCGGAGGGGATGGTAAAGACCCGGCACGGATGAGAGCTGGGATCAGAGGGGGGAGGGGGGAGGCTGGGGGTGTCAATGGAGAGGGGAGACCCGACGCAGACTGGGAGACCACTTTGCTGAAAAAGAGACCCGACGCAGACTGGGAGACCGCTTTGCTGAACACCTACACTCTGTCTGCCAGAGAAAGCAGGATCTCCCAGTGGCCACACATTTTAATTCCACATCCCATTCCCATTCTGACACGTCTATCCACGGCCTCCTCTACTGTAAAGATGAAGCCACACTCAGGTTGGAGGAACAACACCTTGTATTCCGTCTGGGTAGCCTCCAACCTGATGGCATGAACATTGACTTCTCTAACTTCCGCTAATGCCCCACCTCCCCCTCGTACCCCATCTGTTACTTATTTTTATATACACATTCTTTCTCTCACTCTCCTTTTTCTCCCTCTGTCCCTCTCACTATACCCCTTGCCCATCCTCTGGGTCCCCCCCCCTGTCTTTCTTCCCGGACCTCCTGTCCCATGATCCTCCCGTATCCCTTTTGCCAATCACCTGTCCAGCTCTTGGCTCCATCCCTCCCCCTCCTGTCTTCTCCGATCATTTTGGATCTCCCCCTCCCCCTCCCACTTTCAAGTCTCTTACTAGCTCTTCCTTCAGTTAGTCCTGACAAAGGGTCTCGGCCCGAAACGTCGACTGTACCTCTTCCTGGAGATGCTGCCTGGCCTGCAGCATTCACTAGCAATTTTTATGTGTGTTGCTTGAATTTCCAGCATCTGCAGAATTCCTGTTATTTGCTAGTTATTCCTGCTTTTTTAAGTAAGTTAGATAAACCTTGAGAAAGAAACAGTTAAAGAATAGAACTAAGCACGAGCTGTCCAATGTAATGACCCCATTGCCTTCTAGAATGTTGTACAATTTAGGTATCCTCAGCTCCCAAACAACAAAGAATCATACGAAGCAGAATTAAAAAAGAAGCAGTCTGTCAGCCAATGTTTCTCACTTTTTCCCATGTGCAATCTGCCTTATCACTTGCTCCACAAAATCCATTTAATCTACTCATCAAAAGTTGCATGCAAATACCTTTTGCCTCCAGAAGTAATCATTCAAAGGCATTTTCTCCTGTCAATTCGCAAATTTAAATAACAAAATAAAGAAAACCAATTGCTGTCTAGTAAGATTACACAGTTGAGTCAATTAGTTTGTAAGTACCATAAATTGGTAGTTAATAAAGATTAACCAAAAGATATACACCTGTAAATAATAGTGTTGACACTGAGAACATTAGAAATTTCAGAATGGTTACATTTGAATGTTATGTAACTATTTTACACTCAAAGGTTGCCTGATAAACATCTAACCTCATATTGCCACTGGTGAGCAGATTGTTTATTTCAAGCTCCTTTCAGGAGAGTGTTACTTGCACAAGCAGAGAATATCAACAAAATGTATTTTAAAATATGTTGACATAACTGAGCTCCACAAATTTCCTTTATACAACACTGTAAACAATTGATGAAAATTAGCCTAATTATGGATTAACTTTGGTTGCTGATCTAGGTACCCGTTATGGCCATATCGTGACCAAAACTGGCTGCCAAAGAAGTTTTATCAAAGCAACACACACAAAATGCTGGAGGAACTCGGCATTCCAGGCAGCATCTATGGAAAAGAGTAAACAGTTGACATTTTGGGCTGAGACCCTTTATCAGGACTGGAAAGGAAGGAAAAAAAGAGTCAGACTAAGAAGGTAGGTGGAGGGGATGAAGAAGTACAAGGTGGTAGGTGATAGGTGAATCCGGGAGGGCGTGAAGTAAAGAGTTGGGAAGTTGATTAGTGAAAGAGATAAAAAGCTGGAGAAGGCGGAATCAGAGAGGAGAGGATAGAAGATCATGGAAGAAAGAGAAGGGGTTGCCTCCCTTGATGAAAGGTCTTGATGAAATGATGTACTAGCCAAGAATGAACCAATACACCAGCCAGACCACTGCTTCACGTGAAATATATCTTACCTACAGACCGAAGCAACAAGTAGAACTGCATAAATTACACCCTGTTCCAGACAGGCTGACTTCAAAGTTGGAGTGGATTTGTTTGGCTGTAATGGGAAGAGTCGTATTGTTGTAACAGACTACTTTGCCAATTATCCAGAGGCTGCAAAACCTAACAAGGTGGTCATCACCTTCTTGAAAGCAATGTTTGCGAAACATGGAGTTCCATGTGAAGTAGTATCAGACAATGGTCCACAATTTTTGAGCTGTGAATTTGAATCCTTTGGCAATGATTGGTGGGTTTCAACACATAACTTCAAGCCCTCATCACCCAAAATCTAATGGCCTAGCAGAGAATTTGGGGAAGGGCCTCATGAAGAAAGCACAATATGGACGAAAATGACTTCTACAGTAGACCAAAGAGGCCAGCAGATGTAAAAAATAAAATTATTGATCAAAGTTTTCAGAAAGTCACAAATATTAATGCACTAAATACAAGCAATACACTGGTGGAAACATATAGCAGACCAAAAATGATTATTAAACCACCCCAGAGACTGATTGAAAGATGTTGAGTGAAAAAGGGACTGGTTACAGATGTAAATATTTTTGTTGAAAAGGATTATTGTTTCTTGCAGGTTTATGAGGACATTCTGTATTGTTGTATTTGTTTTTCTTTAAAGGATGAAGGTGTGTTATTATGTATGTACATAATAAAGAACTTCAGTTCCCAGTAGGAAATGAAGACATTCACCTGGAACCAGAAGTTCCAGTGGCGAGCTGGTTGCATGCACTCAGTTTTGAACAGTTGAATAATAAACATGTTGTAGTGTTTACTCACGCTAAGTTTGTCTTTATTAAGAACAAGCATCACACACATATAACTGCGATATTATTGAATCAATTTCAACTCCATTATCTAAAACCACATTGGAAACATGGGATTTAGTGGATTTTAGAATGTGGAGAACGTTTTGATAATGGAAGGATGGAGTGCTGACATTCAGAGACTGCCTTTCATTTTCAATGACACCTCACTGAATGTGACGTAGGGGCAATAAAAACAGGCAGGGGTCACTGTTCACTACTAATGGAAGAAGGTAGCATGGCAGTTGAATTTGCAGCCAGAGGAACTTAGGGCCATACATGGATGTAGTGCTTTAAACTACTGATCTGATGGGCTATGAGACAACTGAAACTCCCTGCTTCATCACAACTCCCTAGGTCTCATCACAAATGAAGCGCCAGTTTTTTTTTAAGACGACTGTGCGAATCAGACTCTGAAGCGATGAGCGCTCCCCATGCGCACAGGCACCCTACTGTCACCGCTCGCCATCTCACCCCCTAAAAAAGAAACAAATGAAACATCAGTAATATAGAACAATTTACTTTTTAACTTGTGGCATAAAATGCATATCATGCTAAGTGTCAGTCTTCTAGATCTATATATGTTATTGTTGGTCAATTTATTAGTGATAATATTACTTTATGTGCTGTATGTAAGTTATATGGACTGTGTTCTGCACCTTGGTCCAGAGGAACATTGTTTCATTTGGTGGTATACGGGTATGTGATTTAATGACAATAAATTTGAACTTGAACTTGAAATTGTTTGGTGGTCCAAGGAAATCAAGAAATCAAGAGGTATAAGCTATCCCATATTTAGTTAGTGCGTATACAGTATCTGGCCCTTTATATTGTCTTTGACCTGGTCTCTCACCCAATTTCCTTTGACTTATTCCATCCACCCATCTCCTTCTCTGGCAGTTTAAAACTACCTCTCTCTCTGCCTCAGTTCTGATGAAATCTCAGAGTTGGAGCACTAACTCTTTATCTCAGACATTGCCTGACCTGCTGCCTATTTCCAGCATTTTTTGATATTTTGCTGTTTCCTTCACTTCCTAGAACTTGCCAGTGAGGGCAAGAGCTCAGCAGGGAAAGCAAAGAGCACAGTGTGCAGAGAGAGACAAAGAAACGAGAGCAGCCCTCCAACCTCTTCACAACTCACACCCTCAGAGGGCACAATCTGTGAGGGATTTACCTGCCAAGTGTTCTGGTCACCTCATTACAGGAATGATGTAAAAGCTTTAGTGAGAGTACAAAGAAGATTTACCAGGATGCTGCCTAGATTAGAGAGAATGGCTTAGGTTGAGCGAGCTAGGGCTTTTCTCTTTGGAGCAAAGGAGGATGAGAGGTGACTTGATAGATGTACACAAGATGATAAGAGGCATGGATCAACTGGACAGCCAGAGACTTTTTCCCAGTATGTAAATGGCTAATACATGAGGCATAATTTCAATGTGATTGGAATAAAGTATGGGGGGGGGATGTCAGAGGTAAGTTATTTACACTGAGCATGGTGAGTCCTTGGAAACCCCTGCCAGTAGAGGTGGTAGAGGCAGATACATTAGGGAGATTTAAGAAACTCATAGATCGGCACATGGATGATAGAAATATTGAGGGTTATTTTGGAGGGAAAGGTTAAATTGAACTTAGTAGGTTAAAAGGATAACACAGCATCATGGGCTGAAGGGCCTGTACTACGCTGTAGTGTTCTATGTTCTATATACCATGTAATTCTTCTGTCTCCTGCACTGCTGGTGTCCTTCTGGCCATCAACAATGAGTTCCAGGAAGCTCGGAAAATGCATGAATAAACTTATAAACCCTTGGTAACAACACCTTCAATCAACAATTAACAGATCGGTTGCCTACCTTTGTAGAGGGACAGTCTAACAAGATAAATGCAGTAGCCAGGAATTGGAGCTAGCCTCATGGCCTTGCTGTCATTCCTACCATATTCATCCTCCCGTTTCATTTTCCCACACCCAGCCACTCGCACCACTTACAACTCAGCCTTGAGTGTCTTTGTGAGGAGACTTAAATTTCGACAGCTGAAGAGCCCCACTATTCTCTTACCAGGTCACAGGAGTTACAGAGCTTCTGGGGAGGGGGCTCCATGGCATCAACTGACAGCTGACAGCAAGTCACGAGTCAAAACCCTGACAAAGCTCTGCGGGCAGCTGTCAGCGTCGAGAACTGAGATACATCTTTCCCATGCACCACCGGTGAAAATAGTTGCAGACGTCTGAAGGAATAACCTTACTCCAACAATGGTAATTACTAAGACTGCACCACGAATCACTGGCTTCTTACCCTTCCGAAGCTGCCAAAAATCATCAGTCAATTTTTAAAGTAGCTACTGTTGTAATTCAAGCAACACTCGGCAGCTGTTCCACACACCATCTGCTATCATAACAGGAAATTAACTAACAGAATATATAGAATCACTTCATGAATACAAAGTGGAATATTTTGCCCTTACGCCATTTTTCCCCCATTTGATGTGAACTGAAAACTGAATTGACTGGAGCTGGGCACAGAAATCTTTTGCAGTTGAGTTCAAGACGTCTAGGGCTTTGCTTGAACTTCTTTCAGCATTTTGCCTCTATTTTAGATGCAATATCTAATAGCTCTGCAACTCCAGGGCTCTTGTATCTAATGAGAATAAATCAACAAAAATAAGCATTCTAATTTTCCTGTGATTTGAAGACAGGGCTTAGGCTAGCAATGCTGTGCCAAAGTACTTGTTTCTGTACTGCAAAGCTAAGTGTTAGTTCAAACATCACATCTCTTCACACACTGCGGTGCTCCAGAAAATCCACAACACGCTATTGCACGCAGATCTACATTTTTATGGAACCTGTGTCCTGACATCAGCTCTTTGAATGGAAACAAAGTCATTCATATCTGTAGTTATGATTGGATTTTGAAAGAATCCTTAACCAATCCCCATATTCATACCTGTGAGGCAGAACAGTATTACGGCCAGATTTGGGAACAGCTTCTCTCCAACTGTGATAAGACTGCTGAACGGATCCTGACCTGGATCTGGGCCGTACCCTCCAAATATCCGGACCTGTCTCTCGGTTTTTTTTGCGCTACCTTACTTTCCATTTTCTATTTTCTATTTATGATTTATAATATAAATTTTTAATATTTACTATCGATTTGTACTCCAGGGAGCGGGAAATACAGAATCAAATATCGCTGTGATGATTGTACGTTCTAGTATCAATTGTTTGGTGACAATAAAGTATAAAGTATTAATGGAAAGCTTACTGTCATGACTGACTAAACCACACAGAGGCTCTAACTGGAAAATATAAATGTCTCCCTTCACACAGCAATCCAGGAGACAGAGAGTCCAGGAAAATCCAAGAGGATCACTGTTCTGACACGATGTCTTATATTTCTTCAACACAAAGGTAACAATAAATGATTAAATTCAGCTTCAATTGCTATAATCACCTACTTAACATTAACATTTGGAATATAGTCAGAAAAATTTACAGAATTACATACTTAGAATAGCACCGCATCCCAACTAGCAGAATCCCTTTGAATTTTCCATATTGGTGTCTGTTCCAAAAGCATCTGAGTACACACTCCAGACACCCAAAATATACCCCTTTTGTTATAGTGTTGAAGGATCTGTAATGATCAATAAACCAATTCTTTGGAATCAAATGACCTTGCCTGGTATCCCAGGGCTGGGTGTGTCTGCACCCGTGTCACCCCCACCCCGGCATTCTTTCTCTGCCACCTGCCCTACATCCCTCCCACAGTGCTCCACCCTCACCAGTCCCAACACCCTTTGCTCCTGCCAGATTTACAAACTTGCTCTCCACTCCACATTGACAAATACAGTACTGTGCAAAACTCTGAGGTACCCTAGCTATGTATATGTGCCTAGGACTTTGGCACAGTACTGTAGTCCCTTATAGCAACCAGGTGACTCAATCTCTTCTCATAGTCTAAACTCTTCTTCTCTGGTCTCAAGCTGGTGAACCTCCACTGCATCGCCTCCAAAGCCAGTAGGTCCTTCCTCAAGTAAGGAGACCAGCACTGCATGCAGTACTCCAGGGGTGGCCTCACCAGTACACTGTACAGTTGTAGCATAACCTCTGCTCTGAAATTCAGTCCCTCTAGCAATGAAGGCCAGTATTCCACTTGCCTTCTTGATAGCCTGCTGCACCTGCAAACCAACCTTTTGTGATTCATGCACAAGCACTCCCAAGTCCCTCTGCACAACAGCATGCTGCAATTTTTACCATTTAAATAATAATCTGCTCTTTCATTTTTCCCTTCCAAAGTGAATGACCTCGCATTTACCAACATTGTATTCCATCTGCCAGACCCTTGCCCACTCACTTAAACCACCTATATCACTCTGCAGGCTCTCTGTATTTTATGCACAATTTGCTTTTCCACTCAATTTAATATCATCCGCAAACTTAAATGTACTACCCTCGGTCCCCTCTTCCAGATCATTAATGTCTTTAGTAAGAGTCTTTATTCAACACGATTTATTGAGATACAGTGTGGAATAAGCTCTGCCAGCCTTTCAAACCACACTGCCCAGCAATCCCCCATTTAAACTTAGCCTAATCACAAGACAATTTACAATGATCAATTAACTTACCAATCGGTATGTCTTTGGACTGTGGGGAGAAACTGGAGCACCTGGAGGTTTATATGTTCTCCTCATCATACAAACTCTTCAGAGGCATCAGCAGGAATTGAACCTGGGTCACCTGGACTGTAAAGTGTTGTGTTGACCTCTGCATTACTGTGCCATCCTAGCAGACATCATTGTGGAGGCACTCTCAATAGATACTCCCAACCCCGAAGCTGCATCACATTTTACACAGAAGGTGATTCAATATCATTTCAATATCTATAATAACATTGTTTACTTCAATATTTTGGGTTGACAAACAGCTCCTTTGGAATGCCGTGGAAACACAATGTAAGAGAGATAATCTTGAGCATAACCTTGTGGGAATGCCTGTCTCTATTCTTTGTAAATTATAAATATAATTAACTCATCCTTTGGCCAGGAACAGTTTTGGTGAAACGGGTTCATGTCCCACTGCTGCCTGTAAGGAGCTTGTATGTTTTCCCCATGAATATGTGGGTTTACTCCGGGCGCTCTGGTTTCCTCCCACAGTCTAACAAGGTACTGGATAGTAGGTTAATTGGCCGTTGTAAATTCTCCCGTGATTAGGCTAGGTTTAAATCAGGGGATCGCAGGGCGATGTGGCTCGAGGGGCTGAAGGGCTGAATCCACACTGTATCTCAGTAAATAAACGAAATTGATACATATATTGCTGGGACCACCCCCACCCCCTTCGCCCACAGATATTTTATGACATAAATTCCAGGTCAGTCCAAATCAGTGACAGATGCTCAAATATAAAAGATTACATATTAGTTTTATTGGTCACATGTACATCAAAACCCCTAGGTGCAGCAGATTAGGCTGAATAACTTGATCAAGGTATCTTATCGTTCTGATACTGCAATTCAGCTGGTATCCCTTCACCACCCACTCTGCTTGACTGCTGAACATCTATAGTGAATACTACTGGAGAGCATGAAAATTCATTGACCTAAATCCAGACTGTGCTTCCTCTCTGAAGAGACCTTGCCTGACCCACTGTATAATCCATAAAATTTCTATTTCAGATTCCCACAGCCTGCAGTATTTTGCTTTTGTTACTGGTCAGAATGCCAGAAATGATTGACAGAAATACATTTAGCCTGATTCTTCTGCTTTGTTTATGTTGGAAATGTGCCCTGGAGGACAAGTATTGTGATACTCCACAGCTTAGACAATATCAGGCAAGTATTGTTTCACAATAATTTAAGCACCATTAAGTTTCTCTATGATGCATATGGATAACTAATTAACAAAGCATGAAATGGTCATGAAGACCATGATGCTACAATACATTGGAGCAGAATTAAGTGATGCTTGGTGCTTGCAACAAGGCTCCCGAGCTCTTCTGCGGCGAATATTTCACATTCGTGGAGGCCTTGAATAGAATGCAGAGGAGTTAAACCAGAACGTTGTCTGGATTGGAATGTATTTTACAAGGATTCTACAGTAATTCATAGAAAAAAAAACATAGAAAACCTTCAGCACAATACAGGCCCTTCGGCCCACAAAGCTGTGCCGAATTCTATAATTCTTTAAGTATTCACTGTTATGAGCTGCTCCCAATCGCGCCAGCTTCTGGGATTTAGACTCCCTAACTGTCTGGAGTATGGATAGCTGGCACCACACCTTTAATGGTTCAGGATGGTCCCGCTAATTGGCAATCATGTTTTGGGCTCCAAGAATTGAGTACTTAAAGAGCGCCTGAACCGAGGCTCGGTGCTCAATCATAATCCTAGCTAGTGATATCGTCTAGCCTTTGTTTTGTGCTAAGCTCTCGATCCAGTTTGATACTGTGTCTTGATCTTTGCTTCAGATACTTCAGCATCTGGGTTCAAACCATCCTCGTCAAGGACTCTTGTCACAGTACAATTGAGCCTACATAGATCCTGCAGGGTATCAGAGTCTCTTGGCTGCTGAACTCAGCCACAGCAACAGGATTTCCAGTCACAGCCTGCAGATACATGACCTCCAGGCTGTCATGTACCAGTTATCACAAAGAGGAGGCCAGAGTTGCTTGCGTGAGGCTGTTGCTTGCTCTGTGGAGCCAGTACATCTTCTGACCCTGGAGAGATTCGATGGAGATGTGGTCCTTGGCATGGCTTCCTACTCAATGCTCATTAGTGTTTCAACTCCAGCTGACCCGGTTCCCTTCGGAGTGCGGAAAAGTGGTCTTCATTATCTCTCCCCTGGCCTGGGCCGCTGCGTATTGGGATGTAGGTCAGAGATTTGCTCAGATTCAGAGGAATTCATGGCCACCATGAGGGTGCCAGCTGAGCCTCAGACTGCCTGATGAAAATTCGACAGGGCGGATATTCAGTGGCCGACTATGCGGTCGAATTTCAGACCTTGGCCCAAGGGAGTGGTTGGAACAGGGAGGCTTTGGCCACTCTAGGCTGTCACGGACTCCAGGACAAGCTAAAGGATGTCCTCACCTTGACAGCGTCAACAGGGGACTTGAAGGTTTTCATTGACCAGTCCATCCACCTTGACAATCATATGGCAGAGCATAAGAGCGGCTATAATTATGAGGGCTAGCCCAAGCCTGGCCCCAATCCATTGTGGTTCCACCCCTCGGCCTCAGACCATGACCAGCCTATCTCCTGCTTGGGACTCTATCGAGCCCATGCAGATTGGTTACATGAGGCACTCCGCCAATGAGAGGTCCTGTTGTCGGAATCAAAGGTGCTGCTATTACTGCAGGGAAGCTGGTCACCTGGGAGCCAAACATCCAAAGCTGAAGCTGACTAAGGAACTGCTAAGACTGTCGAGTATTGGGAGGACTGTGATGGTAGCAGCCACTACTCCTAATCCCTCAGATTCTGGTTTCGTACTGAAAATAGAGTTAACCTGGGGTAAGAACTTAAAGCAGGTGAGGGCTTTTGTGGACCTGGGGCAACAGGTAATTTTCTGGACTTAGAAGCTGTCCACCGGCTCAACACAACACTGCAAGAGTTGAGCCAGTTCATGCTTACAATGGTCTTGGACGGCCTCCCGCTAGGTTCGGGGCAAATCCAGCAACAGACTGTGGGCTGCAGATCCTCGTGTGGAAGACATTAGTTTCTACATCAATGACTCAACACTCATACCCTTGATCCTCGAGCACCCTTGGCTGTCCCAGCATAACCCATATGTGAACAGGAGGGAGGGAGAATCATTATTTGGTCCAGTTATTGTAAGAGGGTACATTTGTGATGTGGTCTTCTAACCGCTAGACTCTCCTGAGGGCCATGACCAGCAAGGGGCAGACTTCAGTTCAAGGTAGCCCAAAGCCTAAGGGATCCAGCCACCAGTTCCCTTCTAAACATAGACACTTGGAACTTGTTCCTGAGGGTGCAAGGGCCATTTGTGACACCTCGTTGCAGTCGCCTGAGGAGATGGCAGAGTCCAGTGAGTCTAGGAATGAGAATCGGAGATCGGCTAAACCATCCCTGCCACCTAAGAAGCCTCAGGAGTCATCCTTGAAGGAGCGTTCAGAAGAATTTGCAACATCCAGGCTGGTTGAAATACCTGTAGTATACAAGGACTTGGAAGAGGTCTTCCAGCAAAGGAAATCCTTGACTCTTCCACCACAGCAACCGTGCAACTGCGCTATTGATCTTCTGCCTGGAACTTGTCCTCCATGTGGTTGATTGTACGTGCTCTCAGGTCCAGGGAGAAGCTCAATGGAAGAATATATGAAAGAGGCTCTTGCTATGGGATTTATCAGCCATCTAGCCACCAGCCGGTGCAGGCTTCTTCTTTGTACAAAAAAAAAGGATGAGTGCCTGTGGCCATGTATTGATTATAGAGGATTAAACCACATAACAGTCAAGGATCATTACCCACTTCCACTCATAAATACTGCTTTCAAGATTCTCCAAGGGGCAATGTATTCACTAAACTACAGAGTGCGTGCAATCTGGTCCGTACAAGGGAAGGTGATGAGTGGAAGACTGCATTCAATACACTGACAGGACACTACAGGTACCTGGTTATGCTCTTTGGCATTGTGAACACTCCAGCAGTTTTTCAGACCTTTCTTTACTAACAATGTGCTCTGGGATACTCTCCATAAGTATGCCATTGTCTACTTGGATGTTATCCCAATCTCAAAGTCCATCGAGGAGTATGTTGCTCATGTCAGGGACATTTTAAAGAGGCTCCTCGACCAAATTGGAGGTCCAATTTTCATGTGACGACTGTTTTATTTTTGGGTTTCATCACCTCCAATGGCAATCTCAAGATGGACCCTACGAAGACCCAGGCCCAAAACGTCGACTATACTTTTTTTCCATAGATGCTGCCTGGCCTGCCGAGTTCCTCCAGCATTGTGTGTGTGTGTTTCTCGAATTTCCAGCATTTGCAGATCTACACTTGTTTGCCACAAGAATCTGGCTTTTATTCAGGAGGCCAAGAAGCTGAATTCCAGGCAGGCCAAGTGCTCTTTAATTTCATCTTGACCTATTGACTAGGGTCAAAGAACCAGAAGCCAGAGGCCTTGTCTCATCAGTTATCAGTTTGATGAACTGGAACAAGAGGAGCAGCCTACCACCATTTTGCCTCAAGCCAAAATGGTAGCACCAATTTATTGGAGATTCAATGCTCTTGTTCACAAGGCCCAAGCACAAGGGGAGATTCCTAAGAACGATCCTCCGGATTGGCTACTTGTCCCAAGTTCTGTCCCCTGCTCTTCAATGGGGACCTTCATTGAGAATGACTGCTCACCTAAGGATTGCCTGGACCCTCAAATTTACCAAGAGGAGGTATTGGTGGCCCAGAATGATGAAGGAGGTTCTGCAGTACATGCAGGAGCCAGGAACAAGGAGCCCCTTACCTGACCTCAAGGGCTACTCCACCCCCTACCTGTTTTGGAAAGACCATGGTCATGGACTTTTTCACAGGTCTTCCACCATCCAAATGGAAGACTGTTATCTTGGTAATTGCTGATCTCTTTTCAAAAGCCTGCAAGTTCATTGCCTTGAAGAAGCTGCCATCTGCGGCAGAGATAGCTGGAATTGTCCTGGACCAGAACTTCAGGAGCCATGGATTCCCAGTGGACATTAATTCAGATCATAGTCCACAATTCACATCACATTTCTAGAGGGTGTTTTGTAAGCTGATTGGGGCAACAGCCAGTTTTTCATCTGGATTACACCTACAGACCAATGGCCAGAATGAATGGACCAACCAAGATTTACAACATACCCTAAGATTTCTGGCCTCAGAAAGACCTGACGGATGGTGCGACCATTTGATGTGGGGAGAGGTTGCCCACAACACCTTACAGCATTCAGCACCTGGGATGTCACCTTTCAAGTGCCAATTTGCTTATCCTCTACCTCTCTTTCCTAAACAGTAGGCCAAGGTTGGGGTTCCTGCAGCCAAAGATCTGATCAGATGCTGCAAGCAAAAATAGAGTAGAACAAGAGATATTTGCTGGACTCTACACAGAAGGCAGAAACCCAGGCGAACTGAAGAACACAGAGACCCACTTTGCAGCCTGGGAAACAGATCTGGCTGTCCACTCAAAGTTTGTCTCTCCAGGTAGAGTCTCAAAAGCTGGTGCCCAAGTTCATCGGATCTTTCAAAGTCCTAGGGAAAATAAACCTGGTGGTGTACACCTTGCAGCTCCCCAAGACCCTAAGGATCAATTCCACCTTCCACATCTCTAAATTAAAACCTGTCTGCACCAACCCCTTTGCCCCACCACCATCATCCCTGCAACCACCCAGGTTTATTGATGGGGAACGGGTCCTCATGGTGAGAAGACTTTTGGACTAACAAACTAGCGTGATTGGCAATATCTCATGGATTGGGAAGGATTTCAACCTGAGGAGAGGTGCAGGGTGTCTGAAAGAGACATCTTGGATCTACCTTTCATCCACGATTACTATCACTGTCTCTCCAAGCAGCCAGGGCCATCAGGAGTTGGCCACAGAGGGTGGGGTCCTGTTATGATATGCCTGCAACCGCGCCAGTTTCCGGGATTTAGATGCTCTAACTCTCCAGAGTATGGATAGGTGGTATGGCCAATCTAAGGGTCCAGGACAGTCCCGCTAAATGGCAATCATGGTTTGGGTGCCAAGAATTGAGTATTTAAAGGTCACCTGAACTGAGGTTCGGTGCTCAATCGTAAGTCTAACTAGTGATATCATCTAGCGTTTGTTTTGTGTTCAATCATAGATCCAATTTGATACTGTGTCTCAATCCTTGTGTCGGATGCTCCAGCATTTAGGTCCAAACCATTTTCGTCAAGGACTGTCACCAAATTCACTAAAAGATGAGATTGAACAAACTTGGATAGCTTTCTCTACAGTATCAGAGGCCAAGGAACAACTTGACAAAGATATATGAAATGATGAAAAGGATTAGATATGGTAGGTAGTTGGACGGAAATTCAAATAATAGAAGCCATAGCTTTAAGATAAGAGGGGGAAATTTTAAAAGAGATTTATTTGTAAGGCAAGTTTTCTATACACAGAATGGTAGTTTTTTTCTCTGACCACAATAACTTGGCCACAACTATTAGATTG
The DNA here is from genome assembly GCF_030028105.1 of Mobula birostris. NCBI lineage: Eukaryota > Metazoa > Chordata > Chondrichthyes > Myliobatiformes > Myliobatidae > Mobula > Mobula birostris. Next base: position 22,300,316 of record NC_092370.1, on the reverse strand, counting down.
TGTAGTTAATACTTTCATGCAATTAATACCTCATACTTCCAAGCCACACTCCGTTCAACTAACTTATTGCTTCATTCTCCACATTAGATGATTATCTCTAGTCTCTGTCAAAACTTTTCAATATTTGGATGATGATTTAAGTGCAGGGCCAGATTGAAAAGGTCAGGGTGTCAGGACTAGAAGGTGAGGGATGGGCCAGTTCATCTCACTGCTCCACGACATTTGCTCGGCTCTGCGTTGAACTAAGGTTGTGGCTTTGTGTCTGTGGACGGACATTCTTTTGTGGACTTCAGTTGTGAATGCCTTTTGCTTGCTTTCATTATTGCATGATCTGTTGTTTTTTTCTCTCTCTGCATATTGGATATGTGATGGTCTTTTTTTGAAATGGGTCTTTTGGACTTTTTTGTTTTGTGGCTATCTGTAAGTAGATGAATGTCAAGGTTGTATAGTGTTTTGATAATTTGATACTTTGATAATAAATGAATTTTAAACTTTGAAACTTATAGCCACTAGACCACTTGAAATTTGGGGTGGCCCTGCCAAACTGTAACTTTGGGGTGGCCCTGCCAAACTGTAACTGTAACTTAACTGCCATTGTAACAAAGCTCAAAAGATTGCTTCAGTATTAAATATATCCAATCTTTGGAGACGATTGCAATGGAGTGCTAGATACTGGAAACAAAGTCACTTACTTCCAGTGTTATGAAGGCACATTCCCTTTAATTTAATACTGATTCAATGTGACTGCTGATATATTGTCCCAGAATTGGGTGGCAAGTAGATTATGCTAAAGGTGTGATGAAGTGTGCCTCCAAGTCATTTCTATCCCATTCACTCCAAATAAATGAAGATCAGAAGGAAATCTCAACCATGTTTTTGCTTTGTTTTTAGGACAATGTTATCTCAGACATTAGGGAAGAAACGAAGAGAAAGAAAATGAATAATAGGTGTTTATATTTCACATAGTCCAGTTGGTGAGGATATCTATGTCACACAGCTCTGGTATAATAGCACTGGACAAAGAGGTTTTGCTTCCTGAACAGTTTTGTGTGTATCTTATGGATTTTGGTCTGCTAATCATGAAATTTACCATGAAATTTCCCTATCACACATCATTTTTTGAAATCACCTATATTTGCTTTTTCAATTCATAATTCAAGTCAAAATAATTGATGCCAAAATTAAGGAAGGCATTTTTGTTCGGCCACATATCAAACAGGTCATCAATGACAGGCAATTTGAAGAACTTCTTGCAGGACTGGAGAAAATTGCATGGAAGGCACTTCCATGGCATGGAAGGATGTTGTTGAAAATTTTTCTTGGCAACCATAGAGCAGCAAACTACATGCAGCTGGTGGACACCATGCTTCAAGCATACAAAACCATGAAGTACAACGTGTCACTAAAGATCCATTTTCTGCATTCCCATTTACACTTCTTCCCTGAAAATCTTGGCGCTGTTGGGAACGAGCATGGTGAAAGGTTTCACCAGAACATTGCTGTCATAGAGAAATGGAATCAGGGCAACTGGAATCCATCAATGCTGGATGATTATTGTAGGACACTTAAGTGAGGAGTATCAGACAAATGAAAATTATCACCAGAACATTTACAATAGTTGAACTATTGTAAAGCGTCAGCACCATTACACATTTAATTGCATTATATTCAATGAAAGTCAATTTCCTGTTTCTCCAAATTCCTACATGATACAACAAGTCTGAAATTTTATTTGTGTTCACCTTCATGTGGTCCATCATATATAAAAAAAATTCTGAGGGATCAGCACTTTTGAAGAAATTTGTTGTCCAGGGTAGTCTGAGCAACATATTAAGTAGTGATTACTATCAAGATCCACTGTGAAATGTGTGTTAATGATCTTACCTTCATAATTTTCTCTAACTTACAATATTCTAGCTCAAATTTTGATGGTAAATTCCCATGCTCCTGAATAAAACTGCTAGGATTAAACGGTTTCAATGCAAGAAGGTCCAATACTTCCATATATGTACATTGGAAGCCTGTTCTTACTCATCATTACTTTATGGGCATGGCTCAGTAATTTCAATTTACAATGAGGAAATTGGTTTATGGATTGGAGATGTGACGCCACTCATTTTAAAAAAGAGGCTGTCAGGATGCAGGGAAGAAAGTCAAGGATAGAGCATTTAAATTTTTTTTTCACTATTTGATTTAATTTTTTTGTTATTTAGAAAGTTGTTTTATTGTTTTCTTTAACTTTTTGAAGCATATTTAATAACTCCACTTTCAGTTTTGCATTCTGAATGGTTTCTGAATGTCAGATGTGCAGATACATTTAAAGTCTCCAACAGGTGGTGAAGCTGGAAGCAATATTTTACCATCAAAGGACATTAAGAACATAAAAACAGAGAAAATTGCACCACAAGAACAAGCCCTTCAAGCTATAATGTTGTGCCAAACCAAATAAGCTTGTAATCAAATAGCCAACTAAACTAATTAGTTCTGCCTTGTCAATGTCCATAAACTTCAATTTCCCTCAGATTCATGTGCCTATCTAAATTTATCTTAAAAATCCCTAATTTATCTGCCTCTATCACCAGCCCAGGCAACACATTCTAAGCACCCACCACTTGTCCCTCACAACTCCTTTGAACTTAACCCCTCTGGTATTTGCTATTTCAATCCGGAGAAAAAGATACTGTCTGTAACCTCTATTTATGCTTCTCATAAGCATATAAACCTCCATCAGATCTCCCCTTCGCCTCCACTACTCTGAGAAAACTGCCCAAGGTTGTCCCGTCTCTCGTTATAGCATATGATCTCTAATCCAGGCAGCATCCTGGTAAGCCTCCTCTGCACCATCTCCAAAGCCTCTATCATGAGATATTCGAAACTATACCCAATATGCAGCCTGACTAGAGTTTCATAAAGCTACAAGATAACCTCCTGGCTCTTGAAATCAGTGCCTGTACTAATAACGGTAAGTTTGCTGTATGCCTTCCTAATCACTCTACCAACTTATGTGGCCTCTTTCATGGGGTTATGAACTTGGACCCCAAGATTTCTCTGCTCATCAACACTGTAAGGGTTTTGGCCTTAACAATGTACTTTCTCTTTACATTTGACCTATCAAAGTGCAACACTTCACATTTGGCCGGGTTAAACTTCATCGGCCATTTCTTCGCCCGTATCTGCAACTGATCTATATCCCACTGTACTCTTTGCCAATCTTCTACACTATCCATAATACCACAGATCTTCATATCATCAGTAGACTAACTAACCCCCCACCTATTAAGGTCATTTACAGTATCTGCATCACAAACAGCTGAGGTCCCAGGACATATCCCCATGGGACACCATTAATCACAGACCACTAGATAGAATAAGTCCCTCTGACAACTAACTCTGACTAAGCACATTGATGAATGTAGAGTCGTAGATGTAGTGTATATGGATTTTAGCAAGGCATTTGATAAGGTTCCCCATGTAAGGCTTATTGAGAAATTGAGGCATGGGATCCAAGGGGACATTGCTTTCTGGATCCAGAACTGGCTTACCCACAGAAGGCAAAGAGTGGTTGTAGACGGGTCATATTCTGCATGGAGGCCAGTGACCAGTGGTGTGCCTCAGGGATCTGTTCTGGGACGCCTACTCTTTGTGATTTTTATAAATGACCTGGATGAGGAAGTGGAGGGATGGGTTAGTAAATTTGCTGATGACACAAAGGTTGGGTGTGTTATGGATAGTGTGGAGGGCCGTCAGAGGTTACGACAGGACATTGATAGGATGCAAAACTGGGCTGAGAAGTGGCAGCTGGAGTTCAACCCAGGTAAGTGTGAGGTGGTTCATTTTGTTAGGTCAAATATGATGGCAGAATATAGTATTAACGGTAAGACTCTTGGCAGTGTGGAGGATCAGAGGGAACTTGGGGTCCGAGTCCATAGGACATTCAAAGCTGCTACGCAGATTGACTCTGTTGTTAAGAAGGCATACAGTGCATTGGCCTTCATCAATCATGGGATTGAATTTAAGAGCTGAGAGGTAATGTTGCAGCTATATAGGACCATGGTCAGACCCCAGTTGGAGTACTGTGCTCAATTCTGGTAGTCTCACTATAGGAAGGACGTGGAAACCATAGAAAGGGTGCAGAGGAGATTTACAAGGATGTTGCCTGGATTGGGGAGCATGCCTTATGAGAATAAGTTGAGTGCACTCGGCCTTTTCTCCTTGGAGTGACGGAAAATAAGAGGTGAGAGGTGTACAAGATAATGAGAGGCATTGATCGTATGAATAGTCAGAGGCTTTTCCCCAGGGCTGAATTGTCTAGCACGAGAGGGCATAGTTTTAAGGTGCTTGGAAGTTGGTACAGAGGTGATGTCAGCGGTAAGTTTTTTACGCAGATATTGGTGAGTGTGTGGAATGGGCTGCCGGTAGCAGTGGTGGAGACAGAAACGATAGGGTCTTTTAAGAGACTCCTGGATGGCGACATGGAGCTTAGAAAAATAGAGGGCTATGGTTAAAGCCTAGGTAGTTCTAAGGTAGGGACATGTTTGACACAGCTTTGTGGGCCGAAGGGCCTGTATTGTGCTGTATGTTTTCTATGTTTCTATGTTTCTGTCTTCTATGGGCAAGCCAGTCTTCAATCCAAGCAACCTATTCAGTATGGATCCCATGCATGTTAAATTTCTGGATGAGCCTCCTATAAGAGACCTTGTAAAGTGCCTTCCAAAATTCCTGCAGTGGAATAATGGAAGAATATTAGTTACTCTCCAGTCCTTCAGTTCCTCATCTGTGGCTAGAGAGAATAAAGATATTGACAAAGATACTGGTCAAGGCCCCATTAATGTCTTCTCTTGTCTCCCTCAATAACTTGAGGTATATCCCATCAGGCCTTCAGGACTTATCCACCTTTTTAGGAGACATGGCACTAAGTTCTCCTTTACTTCGAAAAGCCCTAGCATATCAATATGTTTGGACTTGATCTCCCTATCCTATCCTTAGTAAACACTGATGTAAAGTACTTGTTTGGCCCTCTCCCACATTCAAGCAAATGTTTCCCCATTATTACTCTTGCTTGTTATCGTCTTGATCTTGATGTATGAAGGGATTTAGTGGATACACATTTTCCCTTATTTCTCAAGGGACTTGCCACTGATTCAGTGACTCTTCTGATTCCATGTAAGATGTGGGGAGATTATAGACAGCAACTACTGATGGTGGTCCCATGATAGCAAAGTCTGGGCTAATATTTATGCTCGAATGTACCACTGTATCAAAGTTGTTTCAACGTTGCCATATTAAGTGATCAGCTTGACTTTAATGCTTTAGAATGTCAAAATGTTGTTACTTCTGAACCCTAATGCTCTCAATCAAATAAGAGAGTAATTAAAAAATAGTCACAGTTAATCAAAGCTGATGTGCAAAATCATGATGATGTGATCAACAAATTCCAGCCAGGGTCCGCAATATCTGGGATTGAGTTCTCGATATTCTTAGGAAGGAGGGTGAGCAGCCAGATGTTGTGGTCCATGTAGGGACCAGTGAGATGGATAGGAAGGAGGAGGAGGTCCTGCAAAGAGAGTTTAGGGAGTTGGTGCAAAGTTGAAGGACAGGATCTCCAGGGTTGTAATCTCAGGATTGCTACCCGTGCCACGTGCTAGTGAGGCTAGAAATAGGAAGATAATGCAGATAAATACGTGGCTAAGGAGTTGGTGCAGGAGGGAGGGCTTCATGTTTCTGGACAATTGGGCCTTGTTCCAGGGAAGGTGGGACCTGTTCCGATGGGACGGGTTGGACCTGAACTGGAGGGGGACTAACATCCTTGCGGGAAGGTTTGCTAGTACTGCTCTGGGGGGAGGAGGGGGGTTTAAACTAGATTTGGTGGGGGAGAGGAACCAGAGTGTTAGTGCAGATAGTGAGGTGGAGGAGGATAAATGTTATGCAGGAACTGCAAGTATAGTGCATGAAGTAAAGCCAGATCTATCATACAGAGAGGCTTTGAGGAAAGAGAAGCAGAATAAACGGTGTAAAGACAGTAAGGTAGAAGGGCTGAAGTGTGTGTACCTCAGTGCAAGAAGCATCAGGAACAAAGGTGATGAACTGACAACTTGGATACATACATGGAATTATGATGTAGTGGCCATTACAGAGACTTGGCTGGCACCAGGGCAGGAATGGATTCTCAATATTCCTGGATTTCAGTGCTTTAAAAGGGATAGAGAGGGGGGAAGAGGGGAGGAGTAGTGGCATTGCTGGTCAGGGATACTATTACAGCTACAGAAAGGGTGGGTAATGTAGCAGGATCCTCTTTTGAGTCAGTGTGGATAGAAGTCAGGAACAGGAAGGGAGCAGTTACTCTATTGGGAGTATTCTATAGGCCCCCTCGTAGCAGCAGAGATACCGAGGAGCAGATTGGGTGGCAGGTTTTGGACAGGTGCAAAAATAACAGGGTTGTTATCGTGGGTGACTTTAACTTCCCTAATATTGATTGGCACCTGAATAGTTCCAATGGTTTAGATGGGGCAGTGTTTGTTAAGTGTGTCCAGGACGGATTCCTGTCACAGCATGTTGACAGGCTGAATAGGGGGAATGCCATACTAGATCAAGTGTTAGGTAACGAACTGGGTCAGGTCACAGATCTCAGTAGGTGAGCATCTGTGGGATAGTGACCACCGCTCCCTGGCCTCTAACATTATCATGGAAAAGGATAGAATCAGAAAGGACAGGAAAATTTTATTTGGGGAAAGACAAATTATGAGGCTATAAGGCTAGAACTTATGAGTGTGCAACACACATAAAAGTTGCTGGTGAACGCAGCAGGCCAGGCAACATCTCTAGGAAGAGGTGCAGTCAACGTTTCAGGCCGAGACCCTTCGTCAGGACTAACTGAAGGAAGAGTGAGTAAGGGATTTGAAAGTTGGAGGGGGAGGGGGAGATCCAAAATGATAGGAGAAGACAGGAGGGGGAGGGATGGAGCCAAGAGCTGGACAGGTGATTGGCAAAAGGGATACGAGAGGATCATGGGACAGGAGGTCCGGGAAGACGGGGCGGGGGGGGACCCAGAGGATGGGCAAGGGGTATATTCAGAGGGACAGAGGGAGAAAAAGGAGAGTGAGAGAAAGAATGTGTGTATAAAAATAAGTAACAGATGGGGTACGAGGGGAAGGTGGGGCATTAGCGGAAGTTAGAGAAGTCGATGTTCATGCCATCAGGTTGGAGGCTACCCAGACAGAATATAAGGTGTTGTTCCTCCAACCTGAGTATGACTTCATCTTTACAGTAGATGAGGCTGTGGATAGACATGTCAGAATGGGAATGGGATGTGGAATTAAAATGTGTGGCCACTGGGACATCCTGCTTTCTCTGGCGGACAGAGCGTAGGTGTTCAGCAAAGCGGTCTCCCAGTCTGCGTCGGGTCTCGCCAATATATAAAAGGCCACATCGGGAGCACCGGACGCAGTATATCAGCCCAGCCGACTCACAGGTGAAGTGTTGCCTCACCTGGAAGGACTGTTTTGGGGCCCTGACTGGTGGTAAGGGAGGAAGTGTAAGGGCATGTGTAGCACTTGTTCCACTTACACGAATAAGTGCCAGGAGGGAGATCAGTGGGGAGGGATGGGGGGGCCCTTTTATATATTGGCGAGACCCGACGCAGACTGGGAGACCGCTTTGCTGAACACCTACGCTCTGTCTGCCAGAGAAAGCACGATCTCCCAGTGACCACACATTTTAATTCCACATCCCATTCCCATTCTGACATGTCTATCCACGGCCTCCTCTACTGTAAAGATGAAGCCACACTCAGGTTGGAGGAACAACACATATTCCATCTGGGTAGCTTCCAACCTGATGGCATGAACATCGACTTCTCTAACTTCCGCTAATGCCCCACCTCCCCCTCGTACCCATCTGTTACTTATTTTTATACACACATTCTTTCTCTCACTCTCCCCTTTCTCCCTCTGTCCCTCTGAATATACCCCTTTCCCATCCTCTCGGTCGCCCCCCACCCCGTCTTTCTTCCCGGACCTCCTGACCCATGATCCTCTCTTATCCCTTTTGCCTATCAACTGTCCAGCTCTTGGCTCCATCCCTCCCCCTCCTGTCTTCTCCTATCATTTTGGATCTCTCCCTCCCCCTCCAACTTTCAAATCCCTTACTCACTCTTCCTTCAGTTAGTCCTGACGAAGGGTCTCGGCCTGAAACGTCGACTGCACCTCCTCCTAGAGATGCTGCCTGGCCTGCTGCATTCACCAGCAACTTTTATGTGTGTTGCTTGAATTTCCAGCATCTGCAGAATTTCTGTTGTTTACTTATGAGTGTGAATTAGGATGATGTTTTTGCCGGGAAATGTTCAATGGACATGTGGTCGATGTTTAGGGATCTCTTGCGGGATGTTAGGGATAAATTTGTCCCGGAGAGGAAGATAAAGAATGGTAGGGTGAAGGAACCATGGGTGACAAGTGAGGTGGAAAATCCAAACATGTGGAAGAAAGCAGCGCACAGTAGGTTTAGGAAGCAAGGATCAGATGGGTCTATTGAGGAATATAGAGAAGCAAGAAAGGAGCTTAAGGAGTTGAGGAAAGCAAGAAGGGGGCATGAGAAGGCCTTGGCAAGTAGGGTAAAGGAAAACCCCAAGGCATTCTTCAATTATGTGAAGAAAAAAAGGATGACAGGAGTGAATGTAGGACCGATTAGAGATAAAGGTGGGAAGATGTGCCTGGAGGCTGTGGAAGTGAGCGAGGTCCTCAATGAATACTTCTCTTCGGTATTCACCAATGAGAGGGTACTTGATGATGGTGAGGACAATATAAGTGAGGTTGATGTTCTGGAGCATGTTGATATTAAGGGAGAGGAGGTATTGGAGTTGTTAAAATATATTAAGCCGGATAAGTCCCTGGAGCCTGACGGAATATTCCCCAGGCTGCTCCACGAGGTGAGGGAAGAGATTGCAGAGCCTCTGGCTAGAATCTTTATATCCTAGTTGTCCACGGGAATGGTACCGGAGGATCGGAGGGAGGCGAATGTTGTCCCCTTGTTCAAAAAAGGTAGTAGGGATAGTCCGGGTAATTATAGACCAGTGAGCCTTACGTCTATGGTGGGAAGACTGTTGGAAAAGATTCTGAGAGATTGGGTGTATGGGCATTTAGAGAATCATGGTCTGATCAGGGACAGTCAGCATGGCTTCGTGAAGGGCAGATCGTGTCTAACAAGCCTGATAGAGTTCTTTGAGGAGTTGACCAGGCAAACAGATGAGGGTAGTGCAGTGGATGTGATCCACATGGATTTTAGTAAGGCATTTGACAAAGTTCCACATGGTAGGCTCATTCAGAAAGTCAGGAGGATTGGGTACCATGGAAGTTTGGCCAGGTGAATTCAGAATTGGCTTGCCTGCAGAAAGCAGAGGGTCATGGTGGAGGGAATACATTTGGATTGAAGGGTTGTGACTAGTGGTGTCCCACAAGGATCTGTTCTGGGACCACTACTTTTCGTGATTTGTATTAATGACCTGGATGTGGGGGTAGAAGGGTGGGATGGCAGGTTTGCAGACAACACAAAGATTGATGGTGTTGTGGATAGTGTAGAGGATTGTCGAAGATTGCAGAGAGACATTGATAGGATGCAGAAGTGGGCTGAGAAGTGGCAGATGGAGTTCAACCTGGAGAAGTGTGAGGTGGTACACTTTGGGAGGACAAACTCCAAGGCAGAGTACAAAGTAAGTGGCAGGATACTTGGTAGTGTGGAGGAGCAGAGGGATCTGGCGGGCATGTCCACAGATCCCTGGAAGTTGCCTCACAGGTAGATAGGGTAGTTAAGAAAGCTTATGGGGTGTTAGCTTTCATAAGTGGACGGATAGAGTTTAAGAGTCACGATGTAATGATGCAGCTCTATAAAACTCTGGTTAGGCCACACTTGGAGTACTGTGTCCAGTTCTGGTCACCTCACTATAGGAAGGATGTGGAAGCATTGGAATGGGTACAGAGGAGATTTACCAGGATGCTGCCTGGTTTAGAGAGTATGCATTATGATCAGAGATTAAGGGAGCTAGGGCTTTACTCTTTGGAGAGAAGGAGGATGAGAGGAGACATGATGGAGGTATACAAGATATTAAGAGGAATAGATAGAGTGGACAGCCAGCACCTCTTCCCCAGGGCACCACTGCTCAGTACAAGTGGACATGGTTTTCAGGTAAGGGGTGGAAAGTTCAAGGGGGATATTAGAGGAAGGTTTTTTACTCAGAACGTGGTTGGTGCATGGAATGCATTGCCTGAGTCAGTGGTGGAGTCAGATACACTAGTGAAATTTAAAAGACTACTAGACAGGCATATGGAGGAATTTAAGGTGGGGGGTTATATGGAGGCCGGGTTTAAGGGTCGGCACAACATTGTGGGCCGAAGGGCCTGTACTCTGCTCTACTATTCTATGTCCTATGACTATCTCGTCCGGTCACCGGTATTGGACAAGATATACCCCAGCCTACTGTGGGAGGCTAGGGAGGAGATTGCTGAGCCTCTGCCAATGACCTTTGCATCAGGAATGGGGACAGGAGAAGTTCTGGAGGGTTGGAGGGTTGTTCCCTTATTCGAGAAAGGGAGTAGAGACAGCCCAGGAAATTATAGACCAGTGAGTCTTATTTCAGTGGTTAGTAAGTTGATGGATAAGATCCTGAGAGGCAGGATTGATGAACATTTGGAGAAGCATAATATGATTAGGAATATTCAGCATGGCTTTGTCTTGTGAGCCTAACTGAATTTTTTGAGGATGTGACTAAACACATTGATGAAGGTAGAGCAGTAGATGTAGTGTATATGGATTTCAGTAGAGCATTTGATAAGGTTCCCCATGCAAGGCTTATTGAGAAAGTAAGGATGAATGGGATCCAAGGAGACCTTGCTTTGTGGATCCAGAATTGGTTTGCCCACAGAAGGCAAAATGTGGTTGTAGATGGGTCACATTCTGCATGGAGGTCAGTGACTAGTGGTGTGCCTCAGGGATCTGTTCTGGGACCCCTTCTCTTCGTGATGTTTTTCAAAGTGCTGGATGAGGAAGTGGAGGGATGGGTCAGTATGACACAAAGTTTGGAGGTGTTGTGGATAATGTGGAGGGCAGTCGGAGGTTACAGCAGGACATTGAAAGGATGCCAAACTGGGCTGAGAAGATGCAGATGGAGTTCAACCTAGATAAGTATGAAGTAGTTCATTTTGGTAAATCAAATATAATGGCAGAATACAGTATTAATGGTAAGACTCTTGGCAGTGTGGAGCAGCAGAGGGATCTTGGGGTCCAAGTCCATAGGACACTCAAAGCTGCTGCGCAGGTTAACTGTGTGGTTAAGAAGGCATACAGTGTATTGGCCTTCATCAACCGTGGACTGGTCAGACCCCACTTGGAGTACTGTGCTCAGTTCTGGTCTCTTCACTACAGGAAGGACGTGGAAACTATAGACAGGGTGCAGTGGAGGTTTACAAGGATGTTGTCTGGATTAGGGAGCATGCCTTTTGTGAATAGGCTGAGAGAACTTGGCCTTTTCTCTTTGGAGCAATGGAGGATGAGAGGTGGCCTGATAAGATGTTGAGAGACATCGATCGTGTGGATAGTCAGAGATTTTTTCCCAGGGCTGAAATGGCTAACACAAGTGGGCACAGTTTTAAGGTGCTTGGAAGTAGGTTCAGAGGAGATGTCAGGGGTAAATTTTTTACGCAGTGGGTGGTGAGTGTGTGAAATGGTGGAGGCGGATACAATAGTGTCTTTTAAGAGACTCCTGAATCGGTACCATGGAGCTCAGAAAAGTAGATGGCTATGAGAACACTAGGTAAGTTCTAAAGTAAGTACATGTTCCGCACAGTATTGTGGGCTGAAGGGCCTGTATTGTGCCATAGGGTTTCTCTATTTCTATAACTAGTTGTGATGTATCATTCAAACTTTAATGATTGTGGTTGTCAGCTGTGTCTGACAATGACAGGTAGCCTGTGCGGGAGAGCTTTTAAAGTGGAAAAGCCATTTCCCTGCAGCATTTCCATTGTATTGACTTCAGAATTCCAAGTCCTGTGGTATGAACAAGCGGTTAAAATAATGTAGAACACTGTACATCAGAATGGTCAAGAGTCAGGTATTTAATCATGTTTGTGACCAGTACAGTCCTTGCTCAGAACTGAATTCTCACAATGCTGTGATAGCAAATCAGTGTTATTGGGAATAACTTGTCGAATCCAGGATAATATCCAAGGATTATGCAGGATAAGGAAGTTAACTCATTTTTGCCAGTTACAATACTTGACCTGAATGAAGTCATGTTATTTGCAATACAGTGTGTATTTTGAGTGCTACCAGGTAAAATTGGGTTATGCTTCTCTCCTGCAGGAAAATCATCAATCCCTCATTTTAAAGCATGTTTTCATTTCTCTCCATTCACTGAAAATATTGAATTTAAAAGAACACTGTTCCGATTCGTGCTTGCTGAGGTGGCCAGCTGCAGAATGTTCTGGAGGCTGCCCGTTTCTTCAAGGGACTTTGCAATTGATCATTAAGAACTTGGGTGAAGTTCACGAAGTTCAAAGTTGAAAATTCAAAGCTCAAGGTGAATTTATTATCAAAGTACATATTCTATATGCTACCATTTACTACCTTGCAGGCACTTACAAGGAAAATGAAATACAATGGACTTCTAGGAGAAAAGTACAGTTCATAGTTTAGACTTCAAAGTTCAAAGTAAATTTATTATCAAAGTACATATATGTCACCATATAGAACCCTAGAGTCATTTTCTTGTGGATATACTCAATAAATCCACAAAGATATTATTAACCATAATGGAATCAATGAAAGAGCTCACCAACTGGGAATTCAAACAGTGTGCAAAAGACAAGAAACTATGCAAATACATAATAATAATAATGGTAATGTATTATTAGTTGAGGAGACATGTTAGAATGCGAATGGGAATGGAAAGTAGAATTAGAATACGTGGCTACTAGTAGATCCCACTTTTTCTAGCAGATGAAGCATATAGGTGAAGCGTAGCGCATGTCAGTCTATGGTCTCCTCTACTGCCGCAATAAGGCCATACTCAGGTTGGAGGAGCAACACCTTATATTCTGTCTGGGTAGTTTCTAACCTGATGGCGTGAACATCAATTTCTTGAACTTCCAGTAATGGCCCCCCTCTCCTTCACCATCCCCCTTTCCCATTTCCATCAATCACCATATTTCCTTACCTGCCCATCACCTCCCCACCCCCACCCCTCCCCTTTCCATTTGTCCCATGGGCTTCTGTCCTCTCCGATCAGATTCTCCCTTCTCCAGCCCTTTATCACCAATCGACTTCCCAGCTCTTTATTTCACCCCTCCCCTCCTCCCGGTTTCACCTATAACCTGGTATTTCTTCCTCCCCTCCCCCCACTTTTTACTCTTGACTTCTCATCTTTTTTCTCCTGTCCTATGAAGGGTTTTGGCCTTCCATTGATGCTGCCTGGCCTGCTGACTTCCTCCAGCACTTTGTATGTGTGGCTTGGATTTCCATCATCTGTAGACTTGCTCTGGTTTGTAATGGTCTGATTGGTGGGGTTTTGATGATAGACGCTGCTTTCTTGTGGCAGTGCTACACGTAAATGTACTCAATTAAATATACTTTAGTTTTTTTGAACCAGCCTCCTGGCGTTTCAACCATGATTTTACTTAACCATTGATGATAACTCATAGCTAAAAGTCTCTGCTTTCTTGCTTTGACGAGCACTAACTGGATCATTGGAGATTCCAGTTTTATAATAAAGCAGCAGATTCTAACTAAATAGCTTTTTGAAAGCAAAGCCATGCTTATAACTTCTACTTTGATTTACCTCCAGATTAGATTATAAAACCAGCTCCAATTCTTTCAATTAGATTGAAAGCCATCCTAAGTACTAATGCAATCACTTGCTGAATATCTGGCAGATTAACATAGCGTGATAAACTGCTATTGCCTTGTCTCCTGATCCTCTGTGCACTTGACCCTCATCATGCTCCACAAGAAGTATATAAAATTTGACCAGACTTCATACGTCCTGCATCTACAGACGATGAAGAATAGCATTTGTCACAACAAGCTATTATGACATAATTTTGCTTCAAATCTGCATAGTGAAAGCCATGTTAACAGTTGCAATTATGTACTTCCAACTCTTTTATATTTTTGTCAGCAATTTTGTTGGAAACAGAATTTCTGGAGTTATTCAGTTTCAGAGTGAATTACATTTAATTTCAGTTACAATTAAATTTCCTGTTCTGGCAGATTTTATGGAGCACATTACATTTTCATCTGGTGATTTGGCAGACCTATTGATCACAAGCTAAGGCGCAAATCATGTCTGACCAATGATAATTACCTCAAGATTTCATTGGAAGCAACTGTTTAAATATTTTTAACATGAATTTTTTTTTTAGCAATTGCCATTTTCTTGTTACACTGATTTCAAGTTATTGAAATGTTAACATTAGCTCCTTGAAGTGAAAAGGAGACAGTATATCAATTAGTATATCATAATAACAGTGGTCCTTTGGCCTTATCAAACCATACTGCATTTTTACCTCAGACTTCATGAAGTTAAAAGAAAAATGAACTCAAAGATACTAAGAAACAGCTGAACTAAATTCTGCATTGTCCTGACAGAGCTCAGTACCAACAATCTTAATAACTTGTAATTAGCTGGATAATTAGGTGGATTGTACTCCAACACGAGAAGATCCTGGAACATATAGACCAGTTTTCCTATGTCAAGAGATACCTCTCAGTGAGGGAGAAATTAATAATGAAATTAACACCACCTGTAGCATCAACCACCAAACAAGGGAATTGGGGAGCTGGATTGGGGAGCATACCTTATGAAAGCAGGTTGAGTGAACTCGGCCTTTTCTCTTTGGAACGACAAAGGATGAGAAGTAACCTGATAGAGGTGTGTAAGACGATGAAAGGCATTCATCATGTGGATAGTCAGAGGCTTTTTCCCAGGGCTGAAATGGCTAGCACGAGAGGGCATAGTTTTATGGTGCTTGGAAGATGGTACAGAGGAGATGTCAGGGGTAAGTTTTTTTACGCAGAGACTGGTGAGTGTGTGGAATGGGCTGCCGACAATGGTGGTGGAGACGGATATGATAGGGTCTTTTAAGAAACTTTTGGATAGGTACATGGAGCTTAGAAAAATAAAAGGCTATGGGTAACCCTAGTAATTTCTAAGGTAGGGACATATTCGGCAGAACTTTGCGGGCCAAAGGGCCTGTATTGTGCTGTAGGTTTTCTATGTTTCTAAGGCAAAGTGTTTTTAAAATATAAAGAATTCAAATTCAGTTTTGAGCTCCTGGTCTACTGAGCAGCAGAGATTTCCTCTCCTGCCCATTAAAAAAAAACACATATGTAGCCTATATTAGATATCTCAAATCATTGGTGAGCTATCATCACCAGTTGTTCCACAGAATCTTCCAATCAATTGGCAGGAAACCTGAACAATTGTCCTTTCGCAGGTCAGCACCCCCAGCACAGTTCACACAGTCCACTCCAATTCCAGTGGGGAGGAGATCATGCATGTCACAGGCTCTTAAAATGCTCACCCAATTCCAAGTTCTATCAGTGCAAGAGATTTTCCAGAGGGCCAAGAAAATGCTTCAGGGAGATCTCGGAGTTCCCTTACAACCGACTCACGGGAATCCTTGCCCTATGACCGCCTAGGGCAATAAAGGCACACCCAGAAAGCACTGAGCATCCCAGTTTTTATGACAGATTTTATGATGGAGGCACATGGAAGCCAAGTACAAACACAGGAATGCCCGACATCTAATACAATTCACTTATCTGCTTTACCAAGTATCTTCTCCATTCCTGCTGCGGAGGGTATAGGACTCTGCAACCACTTTAAAGCAAACTGCGCTGGAGTGGAAGGAGTCCTCCTTAACTCCAAAGGACTACCTTAGAAATGATGACTTTTGAATTTTGGATCCTATTGGGTAATTTTTTAAAGATAAAGATCATCCTTTATTGTCACATGTACATTGAAATATGGAAACAGAATGAAATGTGTTATTTGTATCGATGACCGACACAGTCTGAGGGTGAAACCATAGTGCCGTCATGCTTATGGTACTGTATGACATACCCACAACCCGCTCACCCTAACCCATGCACTTTTTGGAATGAGGTACGAAACCAGAGCACATGAAAGAGACCCACCCAGTCATGGCAAGGGCTTGTAAGCTCCTTGAGATAGCAATGGGAATTGAAGCAGAATCTTGCATTAATACTTTCTACTTTATTGTCGCCAAATAATTGATACTAGAATGTACAATCATTATAGCGATATTTGATTCTGCGCTTCCCGCTCCCTGGATTACAAATCGATAGTAAATATTAAAAATTTAAATAATAAAACATAAATAGAAAATATAAAAATGGAAACTAAGGTAGTGCAAAAAAACCGAGAGGCAGGTCTGGATATTTGGAGGGTACGGCCCAGATCCGGGTCAGGATCCGTTCAGCAGTCTTATCACAGTTGGAAAGAAGCTGTTCCCAAATCTGGCCGTACGAGCCTTCAAGCTCCTGAGCCTTCTCCCGGAGGGAAGAGGGACGAAAAGTGTGTTGGCTGGGTGGGTCGTGTCTTCTCATGTTTTTGCTAAAATTAATTTAAGCATTATGTATGTATTTATGAACTAAGTAAATCTGTTTGTAAAGTCAAAGGGGAAAGACAACCCAGGATAAAGCACAAGTTACATTGTCTGCAAGATCTTTGGAATGCCTTTTGCTCTTTGCTGGAGTCATAGGTTGCATCTGGACAACTAAATTCACCACACTGCTTCCGATTATTCAGAGAAGAAGCCTGCCAATTCTCAAGCTTTTGCTTAATTTATTGAAAATAATGCACTAATTCTTCAGGCCAAATTATGCACTGTTAATATTTCCATCACAAATAACACATCTGTAAATCTTCAGTCAAATTAAAATTAACTCTGATCAATGTCCCAGTCATGTTCCCTACCTGGCCTGTCACCCCACCCGAACACATTTTATCAAAAACTGAAAAAGCAACCTTCTTGGATGAACCATGTTGTTGTGTTTCACCATGTCTCGGACTTTAACTGTGACTGACTTTACTTGAAGAGAAAATATAAATGGTGCCAGTTCCAGTTACGTCAGGTAAGAATTCAACTTCATTGTTTTCTAAGCTGAAGGAAGCACCCTTTACACTTGGCTGTTTTATAGATCCAGAGATTTTATTTTTGTTATGTACTGGTGTGTTCATTAGCAGGTTAGGGTTGAGGGGTTCACTTCTTTAGAGATGGGTTGTAAAAACTGTAATTGTTGAGCCCACCTTTGTATGTAGAACATAGAGTCATAGAACTCTGCAGAACAGAAGCAGGCCCTTCAGCCCATCTAGCCTGTACTGAACTATTAACCTGCCTGGTCACATCAACCTGCACCTGGACCATAGCCCTCCCTCCATACCCCTCTCATCCATATACCTATCCAAATTTCTCCTCAATGTTGAATCTAACTTGCATCTACCACTTGCTGTGGCACTTCATTCTATTCTCAACATCCTCTGAGCGAAGATCTTCCTCATGTTCTCCTTAAACATTTCACCTTTTACCTTTCACTCATGACCTCACATTCTAATCTTACCCAACCTCAGTGGAAAATGTCTGCTTGTATTTACCTTTTATTCCCCATTCTGGCCTTACCTGCCTTTTGCTTCCCCGTGGACCCCCTCCTCCTTCCCTGTCACTGGTCCATTCTCCTCTCCTATCAGATTTCTTCTTCTCCAGCCCTTGACCTTTCCCACCCACCTGGCTTCACCTATCATCCTGCAGCTAGCCTCCTTCCTTTCCCGTCACCATTTAATTCCGCATCTTCCCTTTTCCTTCTGAAGAGGTGTCTCAACCTGAAACATTGACTATCTATTCACGTTCATAGATGCTGCCTGACCTGCTGAGTTCCTTCAGCATCTTGTGTGTGTGACTTTGTATTCATCCTATCTATACCGTTCATAATTTTGTATACCTCTATCAAATCTCCCCTCATTCTCCTACACTCTAGGGAATAAAGTCTTAATCTATTCAGCCTTTAACTCAGGCCTCAAGTCCTGGCAACATTCTTGTAAGTTTTCTCCACACTCTTTCAGTTGTATTGATGTAAGTGAATTGGACAAGCATAACAGACAGAATATCTATATTTGCTGAGAACACAAACACTTTTGCTTTTCTAGTAAAACACATAAAGAGAAGAAAAATGACAAAGCGGAATGGGCAGACAGGAGACAGATAAGATTTAATTTGTAGGAAATGCAGTAAATATATTGATGGAAGTATTCTAAAGGAAGTGGATGAAAGGATATGCACAAATAAATCATTTTTGCATGGTACAGTGGGAAAGGACAGCATGCATGATGTGTTCTGAGAAGGAGCATCGAATAGAAGAGCAAAGGGATCGTGACAAATGTACCCAAGGCAGAGTTTAGCCAGGCTATTGTTTACTGTTTGAAATAGCTCATTATTAAAAGGTCATTAACGTCACAGAAAGTGTAGCTTCATGGTGAAAGTATAGTTATGAAGATAAATTTGACTGGGACAATTTATATTACTGCAGAGAACGTGTAAATGGATTATCATAGTTCACATTAATGAGGATGTTATTTCGTATATAAGGAGAAAAGAAAGATAAATTCCTTTTGTTTGGAGATCACAAGCAGAGAAATCAACAATTTAAAGTCATCATAAATGATGTTTTGGAGTGCTTTGAATCAAGATTAACTGGTAGAAATTTCAATATTGTTTCACGAGTCCACTGGAGGCTGGAGCCCAAGAGGAACCCTGTCCTCAGGTTAGGGGACTGTGTGAGTGGGTCGGGGAGTGGGTGGTAGGGGGGGATAGGGGCTTGTTATACTTTTGTTGTTTTGTTACTGTTGTAATGTCATCATTGTTGTTGTTTGTGTTGTTCTGCTGAACACTTGGGGGCATATTAAGTTTATTATTATGATTATGATTATGAGAACACGTAGTCCCCTTTTATTGTCATTTAGTAATGCATGCATTAAGAAATGATAAAAATGTTTTTCCAGAATGATATCACGAGAAAACATGACAAACCGGCTTAAAAACTAACAAAAACCACATAATTATAACATATAGTTACAACAGTGCAAAGCAATACCATAATTTGATAAGAACAGACCATGGGCAGGGTAAAAGCCTCAGAGTCTCTCGAAAGTCCCATCATCTCACGCAGACGGTAAACCTCCAGCGCCACCAACTTGCCGATGCAGCATCCTGGAAGCATCCGACCACAGTCCGAACCGAGTCCGTCCAAAAATCTCCAAGCCTCCGACCACCTCCCGAAACCGATGCATCGAGAACCATCTCTGTCGGGCGTTTCGACCCCGGCCCCAGCAACAGGCGATATGCAAAGCCGAGGATTAGCAGCCTACGTCTCCGGAGATTCTCGATCGCACAGTAGCAACGGCAGAGAAGCAGGCATTTCAGAAGTTACTCCAGATGTTCCTCTGCACTTTCACTGCTATTGGCAGTTTGCACCAATACACGCGATGACCCTTGCAGACTACCCCATCACATACTTAGGTTGCGTTGGTTGTTCATACAAACAAGGCAGTTCACTGTATCTTTACAGTGAATCTGTAACCGAAAGTAAATCTGAAGGTACAGCAACAAAGGGAGAAACATTATTGTAATTTTTATTTACACATTTTCAGGACAAGGGAAACCTTTGAGGTCAAAGTTTGTCTTTTATAAGGGCAAGTTCCAAAAGCACTTTGCAAGGTATTAAATATATTTGTTCAGTACAGGAATTATAACAACCTATTTGTATATAGCCAGATTCCATAACCAGCAATGTGATCATGGCCATAGAGTTATTCTCAGGGATGTGGGAACTTTGGGAGCAAATCTTGCCAGAAGTGAGTCAAGAAATAGAAAAGAGGTGTAAGCAGAGCAGCCATTGCTGGAGTGGGACAGTGTTAGAGTGATCTGGCTTTGGTTCAAAAGACTTAAACATGTTCAGACATAGGATCTATGTAAGTTTAGAGTAATTTTTTTTTTTTTTTTATCTCTGTTAGTATGTAGCTAATGTGCTGAGAATGGCCAGAATTAGTGGTATTTTCCTTTTATGAGATGTGGGAAATTTGGGAGACCTCCAGTCTCCTTGAGTGCGCTGAGCTGCAGCTCTTAGAGACCATGTTAAGGGAATGGAGCTGCAGCTCAGTGACAGTTGGCTCATATGGGAGACTGAGGAGGTGATAGGTAAGAGCTACAGGAAGGTTGTCATCCCTATGCTGTAGAAGCCAGGAACCTGGGTGACTTTCAGAAGAGGGAAAGAGAATAAGCAGCCAATGAAGAATACTCCTGTGACCATTCCCCTGAAAAATAAGTATACCACTTTGAAAGCTCCAGCACTGTGATGTCTTTTTTAGATTATGAGGACACTCAGTCCCCGTTTATTGTCATTTAGAAATGCATACATGCATTAAGAAATGATACAATGTTCCTCCAGAGTGATATCACACATAAACAGGACAAACCAAAGACTAACATGGACAAAACCACATAATTATAACATATAGTTACAGCAGTGCAAAACAATACCATAATTTGATAAAGAACAGACCATGGGCACGGCAAAAAAAAGTCTCAAGTCCCGATCGACTCCTGTAGTTCCCGATAGCAGGCGGCAAAAAGGGAGAAACTCCCCTGCCATAAACCTCCAGGCACCGACAACTGCCAACTGCTGATGCATTGGAAGCACCCAACCACAGCTGACTGAGTCCGTATGAAAACTTCGAGCCTCCGCCCAGCCCCTCCAACACAGCCTCCCGAGTGCCATCCTCTGCCGAGCGCCTTCGACCTCGTCCCGCCCGCCAAAACAAGCAAAGCCGAGGACTCAGAGGCCTACTCCTCCGGAGATTCCGGACCACACAGTACCAGCGGCAGTGAAGCGGGCATTCCAGAAATTTCTCCAGATGTTCCTCCCTGCTCTCACGTCTGTCTCCATCAAATCAGAAATATGCACGGTACCCTACTTAACAAATACAGATAACATTCCGGAGTGGCTGCGCACGCTGCGTCGCGCCACCATCTTCTCCTCCTCCTCCTTGACCATGGGCATGGTAAAAGAAAGTCTCAAGTCCCGATAGCCCCATCATCTCATGTTTGAAAATTATTCATGGGATTCAAGCATGGACACAAATTTGGGATGCTGAAACTGCTTCAAATGCTATCAAAACGTATGACAGATAGTTACAATACCTCTCTGCCTTGTTCTAAGGTAAACTGCTAGAAAACATGGAAACATTTAATAGGAGATAAGCTGGTTGTTTGTCTAACTTCAACAGTAAACAAGCCAGATATTTGTCTCAAACAAGAGAAAATCTGCAGATGCTGCAAATCCAAGCAACACACTCAAAACGCTGGAAGAACTCAATAAGGCCAGACAGCAACTATGGAAAAGAGTACAGTCGATGCTTCAGGCCGAGATCCTTCGGCAGGACTGGAGACAAATTTGTCTCCAGTTTTCCTACCTTTCTATCCTCATTGAGTGACAGAAAGCTGCTATGTGCTGAGGTGCCTCAGGAAAACAGCCTATAAAATCACAACATTAAGTCAGAAGGCCTGAAACAAATAAGACTTTCCACTTCTTTATCACTTCCTATGCTCAATGGATGTTCACCTTGAAGGTTTAGTAACTGCTGTTAGCAGCGACAAGCCTTGAGCCATCAAGCCAATTCCAAATCTCCAGGCTTCATGCAACATAAAGAACAAAATGTATTTATATGTTTGAAAACGTCTCAGTGTGCTTCATGGAAATATGATCAGCACAGAGTCAAAGGTAAATATCATTGCATGCATATTGGCTGACATGTCACTGAAAGTTTCAGGAGGAGGAGAAGATGGCGGCGCGACGCAACTTGCAGCGGCCACTCTGGTGAATGAAATCTGTTATCTGTCAAGTAGGGTGCCATGCACAATCCTGATTTGATGGAGACAGACGTGAGAGTACGGAGGAACATCTGGTGAAATTTCTGAAACGCCTGTATCACTGCCGCTGCTAATGTGTGATCCAGCATCTCCAGAGGGGAAGGCCCCGAGTCCTCGGCTTTGCTTGTTGCTTGGCGGCTGGGGCAGGGTCGAAACGCTCGGTTGAGATGGTGCTCGGTGCTCGGTGTTGGAGGGCTGGTCGGAGGCTTGAAGTTTTCAGACAGACTCAGAGTCCGCTACGGTCGGATGCTTCCAATGGTGCTGCATGCATCGGCAAGTTTGCAGCGCTTGGAGGTTCATGGCAGGGAGAGTTTCTCCCTTCTACCTTCTGCGTGAGATGATGGGACTATCAGGACTTGAGACATTTTTTTTAACGTGCCCATGGTCTGCTCTTCATCAAATTACGGTATTGCTTTGCACTGTTGTAACTATATGTTATGATTATGTGGTTTTGTTAGTTTTAGTCTTGGTTTGTCCTGTGTTTTCTGTGATATCTTTCTGGAGGAACATTGTATCATTTTTTAATGCATGCATTTCTAAATGACAATAAACAAGGACTGCGTGTCCTCATGATCTAATCTAATCTAATCTTGGGAGTCTCAGCAATTCTCATCCCAACAGCAAAGAGCAACTATTGTGGTTCCCATTTCCCTGCCTGTTGCTAATAATACCGAAATTTTGATCTTGGTCTCATCCATTGAGAGAGAAACAAGCTGGGCATTTGCTCTGCACTTGCATGGTAAACTCATGATAAAAATCTCCACTGGATGCATAGAGGTTCAGCTGCTGTTTACCCTTAGCTTTGAATGGACAGCACACCTGCCTGAGAAGGTCATGGAGGTAAGTATTCTGACAGCCTCCAAACAATTCTGGCCACACACTTCAATCACCAAGGCAGAGTAGTCTGATATGTCAGTGGAGTAAAGAAATTCAGTGGAGTGAGAGAAGAGTTGGTCAAGGTAAGTTGGAAGGAGATACAGGCAGGGATGACAGCAGAGCAGCAAAATGGCTTAGGTTTTTGGGTAAAAGTGAGGAAAGTGCAGGGTAGATGCATTCCAAAAACAAAGAAATACTCAAATGGCAAAATAGTAAAACCATGACTGACAAGGGAAGTCAAAGCCAATGTAAAAGAGAGGGTATAAAACAAAGCAAAAATTAGTGGGAAGATGGAGGATTGAGAAGCTTTTAAAAACCTACAGAGAGCAATTAAAAGGATTATTAGGAGGGAAAAGATGAAATATGAAAGCCAGCGAGCAAACAATATCAAAGTGGTATTGAAAGTAAAAGTTTTTTCAAGTATGTAAAAAATAAACTAGAGATGAAAGTGGATATAGGACCACTAGAAAATACGGCCATAGAAATAACAATGGGGGACAAGGAGACAGAAGATGACTAAATGAGTATTCTGCATCTGTCTTCACTGTGGAAGACACTAGCTGTGTGCCAGATGTTGAAGGGTGTGAGAAAAGAGAAGTGAGTGCAGTTACGATTACAAGGGAGAAGTTGTTCAAAAAGCTGAAAGACCTAAAGGTACATAAGTTACACTGACGAGATGAACTGCATCCCAGGGTTTTGAAAGAGGTAGTGGTAGAGATTGTGGAGGCTTTAGTAATGATCTTTCAAAAATCATTGGATTCTGGCATGATGTCAGAGGACTGGAAAGTTGCAAATGTCACTTCTATATTTAAGAAAGGAAGAAGACAGCAGAAAGGAAATTATAGACCAGTTAGTCTGAACTCAGTGGTTGGGAAGATGTTGGAGCCAATCGTTAAGGATGAGGCTATGGAGTACTTGGCGACACAGGACAAGATAGGACAAAGTCAGCATGGTTTCCTTAAGTGAAAATTTACTTGACCAAGTGTATCCAGAGAGCCATGCCTGTCACAGCTCAGCACTGCCCTCTACCTGGTCGGAAGGCATGCCACATGCCAGTCCCAACATTTCACCCCTCCCAACTTATCAATACACACTTAACCATTGGCCACCTTAATTTGATTAACCCATCTAGCACCAAGCTGTTGGCCCCCCCCCGGTAAATCAGCTGAGCTGGACCTTCCAGCCCCCTGACCTATAAAGGGTGCTATATGTGCTTGGCTCGCTCTCTTTTTTGCCATCCTCGAGGGACCACCCCGCTTCACTCCAGGCTGAAGACTCCAGAACAGCGCTGCAGACACGTGGTGAGCTGTGCATTGAATAGGGTTTTGGGAGCGTTTATTGTTGTCCCTGTAGCAGAGAGCCGTGCCTGCCCATAGTCAGGGGATGGCAGGTATCGTCGTTACCTTTTCCTTGCTTGTATATGTACCTGTACTCTGTCCGTACACCATTTTCCATGTATTGTACTGCTGACCTGACTTTTCCCACGCTCGTCTACTCTTAGCGCGTTTGTGCGAATATTGTAGCCGCTTGTGTTGTCCCCAAGCTCTGCTCCCCTTGTAAATAAACTCCTTATTGTTAAAACTGTGTGTCCAGAATCCTTGCCTTTGAGACCCAAAGAATCTGTCTCATTTCCATCACAACACCAACCCGTTGGATGTCTTTGAGGAGATTACGAGTAGGATAGATAGGGAGATATAGTGGATGTTGTATATTTGGACTTTCAGAAGGCCTTTGCTAAGATGCCAAACATAAGGCTGCTTACTAATTTAAGAGCCCATGGTATTACAGAAAAGTTACTTGCATGGTTAGAGCATTTGCTGATTGGTAGGAGGCAGCAAGACGTAATAAAAGGATCCTTCCCTGGTTGGCTGACCATGATGGGTGGGGTTCTGTAGGGGTCGGTTTTGGGACCACTTCTTTTAATGCTGTATATCAATGCTTTAGATGATGAAATAGGTGGCTTTTCTGCCAAGTTCACAGATGATATGAAGATTGGTGGAGGACCAGGAAGCGTTGAGGAAACAGGCTGCAGGAGAACTTAGACAGATTAGGAGAATGAGCAAGAAAGTGGCAAATGAAATACAATGTTGGAAAATGCATGGTCATGCACTTTGGTAGTACCATAGAACCATAGAACATTACAGCACAGAAACAAGCCTTTTGGCCCTACTTGGCTGTGCCGAACCATTTCTCTGCCTAGTCCCACCGACCTGCACCTGGACCATATCCCTCCATACACCTCTCATCCATGTACCTGTATAAGTTTTTATTAAATGTTAAAAGTGAGCCCGCATTTACCACTTCATCTGGCAGCTCATTCCACACTCCCACCACTCTCTGTGTGAAGAAGCCCCCCAACCTGATGTTCCCTTTAAACTTTTCCCCCTTCACCCTTAAACCATGTTCTCTGTTTTTTTTTTCTCCCCTTGCCTCAGTGGAAAAAGCCTGCTTGCATTCACTCTATCTATACCCATCAAAATTTTATATACCTCTATCAAATCTCCCCTCGTTCTTCTACACTCCAGGGAATAAAGTCCTAACCTATTCAACCTTTCTCTGTAACTCAGTTTCTCAAGTCCTGGCAACATCCTTATGAAACTTCTCTGCACTCTTTCAACCTTATTTATATCCTTCCAGTAATTTGGTGACCAAAACTGAACCCAATACTCCAAATTCGGCCTCACCAATGCCTTATACAACCTCACCATAACATTCCAACTCTTATACTCAATACTTTGATGAATAAAGGCCAATGTACCAAAAGCTCTCTTTACGACCCTATCTACCTGTGACGCCACCTTTAGGGAATTTTGTATCTGTATTCCCAGATTCCTCTGTTCTACTGCACTCCTCAGTGCCCTACAATTTACCTTGTATGTTCTACCTTGGTTTGTCCTTCCAAAGTGCAATACCTCACACTTGTCTATATTAAACTCCATCTACCATGTTTCATCCCATTTTTCCAGCTGGTCCAAATCCCTCTACAGGCTCTGAAAACCTTCCTCACTGTCCACTACACCTCCAACCTTTGTATCATCAGCAAATTTGCTGATCCAATTTACCACATTTTCATCCAGATCATTGATATAGATGACAAATAACAATGGATCCAGCACTGATCCCTGTGGCACACCACTAGTCACAGGCCTCCACTCAGAGAAGCAATCCTCCAGTACCACTCTCTGGCTTCTTCCATTGAGCCAATGTCTAATCCAATTTACTACATTTCCATGTATACCTAGCGACTGAATCTTCCTAACTAACCTCCCATGCGGGACCTTGTCAAGGCCTTACTGAAGTCCATGTAGACAACATCCACTGCCTTCCCTTCATCCATTTTCCTGGTAACCTCCACAAAAAACTCTAATAGATTGCTTAAATATGACCTACCACGCATAAAGCCATGTTGACTCTCCCTGATAAGTCCCTGTCTATCCAAATACTTGTAGATCCTATCTCTTAGTACTCCTTCCAATAATTTACCTACTACCGACGTCAAACTTACCAGCCTATAATTTCCTGGATTACTTTTCGATCCTTTTTTAAACAACAGAACAACATGAGCTATCCTCCAATCCTCCAGCACCTCACCCATAGATAGCGACATTTTAAATTTTTCTGCCAGGGCCCCTGCAATTTCAACACTAGTCTCCTTCAAGGTCCGAGGGAATACCCTGTCAGGTCCTGGGGATGCATCTACTCTGATTTGCCTCAAGATAGCAAGCACCTCCTCCTCTTCAATCTCTATAGGTTCCATGACCTCACTACTTGTTTGCCTTATTTCCATTGACTCCATGCCAGTTTCCTTAGTAAATACAGATG
Organism: Mobula birostris; assembly: GCF_030028105.1. NCBI lineage: Eukaryota > Metazoa > Chordata > Chondrichthyes > Myliobatiformes > Myliobatidae > Mobula > Mobula birostris. The sequence goes on along the minus strand of NC_092370.1, from coordinate 22,273,632 downwards.
CAAAAAAAAACATTTAAGATCTCCCCCATTCCTTTTGGTTCCATACATAGCCAACCTCTCTGATCTTCAAGAGGACCAATTCTATCCCTTACCATCCTTTTGCTCTTAATATACCTGAGGAAGCTCTTTGGATTATCCTTCACCTTGACTGCCAAAGCAACCTCATGTCTTCTTTTAGCCATCCTGATTTCTCTCTTAAGTATATTTTTGCACTTTTTATTCTCCATAAGCACCTTATTTGCTCCATTTCCTATACATGTCATACATCTCTCTCTTCTTTTTTATCAGAGTTAATATATCCCTTGAGAACCAAGTTTCCTTATTCTTATTCACTTTGCCTTTAATTCTGACAGGAATATACAAACTCCGCACTCTCAAAATTTCTCCTTTGAAGTCCTCCCACTTACCAATCACATCCTTGCCAGAGAACAACCTGTCCCAATCCATGCTTTTTAGATCCTTTCTCATTTCTTCAAATTTGGCCTTTTTCCAGTTTATCACCTCAACCTGAGGACCAGATCTATCTTTATCAATGATCAAGTTGAAACTAATGGTGTTATGGTCACTGGAACCAAAGTGTTCCCCTATACATACTTCTGTCACCTGTCCTAACTCGTTTCCTAATAAGATATTTAATATTACATCCTCTCTAGTTGGTACCTCTATATTTTGATTTAGAAAACTTTCCTGAACACATTTTACAAATTCTAACCTTAAAAACTCTAGACCTTTAACAGTATGGGAGTCCCAATCAATATGTGGAAAATTAAAATCCCCTACTATCACAAATGTATGTTTCCTGCAGTTGTCTGCTATCTCTGTGCAGATTTGCTCCTCCAATTCTCGCTGACTATTGAGTGGTCTATAATACAACCCCATTAATGTGGTCATACCTTTCCTGTTTCTCAGCTCCACCCATATGGCCTCGGTAGACAAGCCCTCTAATCTGTCCTGCCTGAGCACTGCTATAACTGTCATGGTCCAGTCTGAAATCCATATTCCAGTTCACGGTCTGGTCCGTGGACTCTGGGCTCCGGGTCTTCCAGATGTCCCTTGTTTCAGTTGGACTTAAACATAAGCACCTGATGCTCATCTTGGGGCTGGGAATATATGTGGCCTTGGGATTGAGTGTGGTTGCTGGGTCATCTTGTCAGTCTCCCCTTGGAGCAACCCACTGGTGGGAGGCTAGTGCAGTCATTGAGATAAGGATTTGGTTGTTTCATAGTGCACTGAAGTTACCGGCCACCTCGAGTCTTGGAGCCACCCTGGACCTAGCTCCCTTCCTGTCCCTTGCCTCTGTCAGGTAAGCCAGGCTGCTTGCTGTTACCCTGTGATTGGTTCTGTCCCTTCCTGTCCCTTGCCTCTGTTGGGTAAGCCAGGCTGTTTGCTGTTCCCCTGTGGTTGGGTCTATCCCTCCTGGTAATTACCTCTGTGGGGTGGAGTCCTTTGTCCTACCCAGAAGTTGCCTTGAAGTACCCTTGCTCTGTCATGCCCTTGTTGAGCTTCCAGGAACCTGAGCCTTGTCACATCTTTGCCTGGTCTCCAGGAACCTGAGCCCTGTCATGTCTTTGCCTGGTTTGTGGTCTGAGCCTGAGTCAAGACCCAGGTTCTGGGTCCTTGTCTGGTCTCTGGCTCAGAGTCCACACCCAGGCTCCTTGTTCCCAATCACTTGTCCCAGTCCTGCATCCCTAGTCTAGTCTGTGTTTCTGTCCCCACTGCTTGTCTGCATCCTGTCCTGTCATTTAATTTTGTCCATTCCTGTTCCTTGTACTTCAGGGTCTGTGTCTTGCTTTTGGGCCCATTTCCAGCACCCACCTTATGACAGTAACATTTTCCCTGATGAGCAATGCCACACCCCCACCCCCACCCCCACCCTTCATTCATCTGCCTCTATTGTGTCTGAAACATTGGAACCCTGACACATTAAGCTGCCAGTCCTGCCCCTCCTGTAGCCAAGTCTCACTAATGACTATAACATCATAATTCCATGTGTCAATCCACACCCTCAGCCCGTCAGCCTTCCCCACAATACTCCTTGCATTGAAATAGACACACCTCAAAAGATTATTACCACCACACACAACCCTTCTATTTGTGACTTTGCACGAACTTTTAACATCATTTATTTTCACCCCTGCTCCACTATCTGCTCTGGCACTCTGGTTCCCATCCCCCTGCAAATCTAGTTTTGTAGTAGAGGAAGATGTGCAGACCATTTTCTAAATTGGTTGGAATTCCAAAAATCTGAGATAAAAAAGGACTAGGAAGTCCTTGTGCAAAACACCCTGAAGGTTAACGTGCGGGTTGAGTCAGTGGTGAGGAAGGCAAATGCAATATGAGTGTTCTTTTCAAGGAGTCTTGAATAGAAGAGCAGAGATGTGAACGAGGCTTTATAAGGCACTGGTGAGGCCTCACCTTGAATATTGTGAACATTTTTGGGCTCCTCATCTAAGATTCCTGATTCCAGGAATGAAAGGGTTATCATATAAGGAATGTATGATGGCTCTGCATCTGTACTCGGTAGAATTTAGAAAGAAAAGGGTGGGGATCTCATTGAAACCTTTCAAATGTTGAAAGGCCTAGACAGAGTACATGTGGAAAGGATGAAAGGATGTTTCCCATGGTGGGGGAGTCTAGGACAAGAGGGCACAGCTTCAGTATAGAGGGATGTCCATTTTAAACAGAGATGCAAAGAAATTTCTTTAGGCAGAGGGTAGTGAATTTGTGGAATTCATTACCACAGGCAGCTGTGGAATCCAGGTTGTTGGGTATATTTAAGGCAGAGCTTGATAGGTTCTTGATTGGACATGGCATCAAAGGTTACAGGGAGTGAGGATGAGGAAGGGAAAACAGGGTCAGCTGTGAATGAATGACGGAGTAGACTCAATGGACCTAATGGCCTAATTCTGCTCCCATGTCTTATGGTCTAAATGGAATTGATGTGGAATGGCAAGGATTTAGTGGGGCAAAGGGCCTATTTCTGTGCTGTATGGTTCTTTGACTTTATGAGAACCTCATTTATATGCATATTATTTAAAAAAAAATAAATCTCAGGGCTTTCAGTGTAAAATTGCTCTTATTAATCTTCAATGGATTGTTAATTTAAACTATTAGAAGTTATTTAAAGTTTTATGGAGCATTATAGCATCTCAAGTTTTAAATATTTCATTTTTAGCATTGTAAATTCCTTTTTTGTTTGAGCACTGAATAGTTGGATTGGTAAAGTGGAGATTGAATGGAAACAACTCAAGGCCACATGTACGGGAGTGAGGTGTGAGTTGTCTTCAGGTAGTTTGAGAAATGTGTTAGAGGTTCGGATGAGTGTGTTTATAGAGATATGAGAATGGGCAATTGCCCAGCAGAGCACAGGAATAGCTAAGCTTTGAAGTGACTGAAGTATGGTTTAAAGTCAAACTTTTAATGGCTGGCACAGTAAGTGAAAACAGATGGTGTTCTGGAGGTTGACTTTGTAAGGGAGACAATATGAGACTGCAAGATCAGATCAGACTGACATTGCAAGAAATCGGGACCACAAGAAACTGCAGAGAGTTGTAGATGTGGTTTATGGCATTGTGGTAACCAGGTTCCCATTCATGAAGTCTACCTATGCTTCTCACTGCCTCAGCCAAACAGCTAACATAACCAAAGACCCTACCACCCTGGGTATTCTCTCCTCTTCCCACCTCCCACTGGGCAGTAGATACAAACGCCGGAAAGCATGTACCACGAGGCTCAAGGACAACTTGTTAAAAGACGACAGCTTACCTCATTATTTTTGCTCTCTTTTTTGCACTACTTGTTTAATTAAAAATTTTAATATCTATTTCTTATTGTAATTAGTAGCATTTTATGCATTGTACTGTACTGTTACTGCATATGTCAGTGACAGTAAACCAGATTCTGATTCTCATTCTGATTCTGAAGACAATTGAACAATCCCTGGTACAATAAATATGGAAGCCTGAACTCTGAATTTACCTTGTTATGGTGTTAACTTTCTCTGTAACTGGAACATTTCATTCTGCATTCTGTCAATTTTGTCCCCCTTACCCTATCTCCATGTATTCATGCGATGAAATGAGCCTCATGAAGAACAAAGTTTTTTACTTGATCCCATGTGACAATATGTTAAAGATGCCACTTTCTTTGGGCAGCAGTCCTTACAGATGTGCTCAATAGTGGGGATGACTTTTCATGCCATGGACTGGGCTGTATCTATCACTTTTTGTAGCCTTTTCTGTTCTTAAGCATTGGTGAATTCATAACAGTCTATGATGCAATCAGTCAGGATACTTTTCTCTGTGCATCTATAGAAGTCTCTCAAAGTTTATGATGGCATTCCGAATCTGCGCAAGCTCCTACGAAAGTAGAGGTGAATTGAATGAGGCCATTTGGCCCATCGAGTCTGTTCTGCCAATCAATCATGGCTGAGTTATAATCCCTCTCAACCCCACTCTCCTGTCTTCTACCCATAACCTTTGACACCTTTACTAATCAAGAACCTACCAACCCCTGCTTTAAATTTCTCCAATGACTTGGCCTCCACAGGCATCTGTGACAATGAATTCTACAGATTCACCACACTCTGGCTAAAGTAATTTCTCCTCATCTCTTTTCTATAGAGACATCCTTCCATTGTGAGGCTATGTACTCTGGTCCTAGACTCCCCCACTATAGGAACATCCACTCTATCTAGGCCTTTTAACATTCGATGGGTTTCAATGAGATCCGCTTTCAGTGAATAGGTAAACATTGTCCTGTTGAGCAAGGCAAAGAGTAATTGGAGTATGGGGAGATGAGGTGCACTGATTTTATTTGAAGAAGAAATAAAAAAAGAATCAGCTTGTTTTACCATAGTTCGGAGGAGCAAGCGTGACAACTTTACAACAGCTACAGCCTACCTGGGAAGGAAATAAAATGATTCTCCTTTCAGCAGCTTGCCTTTCAGATGGAAAGAATTCCAGTGACATCTTCAGTTACGAATGATGTTCCTCAAGGTTGACAGGGGTGTTAATGGGGATAAGCTCCCACTACCTATTAAATACTCCCAAAGCAATGCAACTCACATTGTTTCTAACATCCAAGTCCAGCTCCTGCCTTCATATGTGGCTTGGTTACTAAGCCTGCTGGAACCATTTCTACTGACAGAAGGGGCAAAGGCAGATTACCAACACTAAGACCAAAGAGCTGATTGTGCAACACAAACCAATCTTCACAGAGGGATCAGCAGTGGAGTGAGTGAGCAATTTCAAGTTCCTGACTGTCACTGTCTCTGGGGATATAACCTGGTCCCAAGGTATTGATGCAGTCAGAAAGAAGGCAAGTCAGTGGCTACATTTCATCAGGAGTTTGAGGAGATTTAGTTTGTCACTTAAAGCACTTGAAAACTTCCGCAGATGTACCATGGAGAGCATTCTGAGTGGCTGCGTCACTATCTGGTACGGGGAGGGGGACTACTGCACAGAATCAATGTAAGCTGTAGAAAGTGGTAAAATTAATCATTTCCATCATGGGTTCTAGCCTCCATAATATCCAAGACATCTTCAAGGAGCGGTGCCTCAGAAAAGCGGCTTCCATCATCAATGACCCCATCACCAGGACGTGCCCTTTTCTCATTGTTACTGTCGGGAAGGAGGTACAGAAGCCTGATGGCATACACTCAGTAATTCAGGAACAGCTTCTTCCCACTGCCATTCAGTATTTAAATGGACATCGAACCCATGAACACTACCTCACTACTTTCTTTAAAATTTCTGTTTCTGCTCTACTTATCTTAATCTAACTATTTAACATACATATTTACTGTAATTCAGTTTCTATATTTATCATGTATTGTACTGCTGCTGCAAAGTTAACATATTTCATGACTTATACCGATGATATTAAAACCGGTTGTTTCGTGTGGATAGGGCTTGTCAGCCATGGTCGGCAGCTCATTTAGGAGAAGGAAAACACTAATCCCAAACCTCTGCTGCCTTGCAGCTATTCTCACTCCTAGGGAATGCTTTGGGAGTAAACCTGAGGAAAAATCTGGAGCTGATATCCCTAAGAGGGCCCTATATTGAGTTCAGTTCTGACTGGCAACTCCTGCGACATGACTGGTGCTGAACTGTATTGGTCTCTGCTGTCCCTTTGGATTTATCAGATGCATGGAGAGGGGGGAGTCTGCTGTATGGGCAACTGCATGCTCTCCATATTTATTGTATTGCCCTGGCTTGTGTACCAGCTTACGTATCGTGTAGATAGCCTGGACATAATATCCAAGGTCAACCCTGATCAACAGAGGGCCTCAGTCAGATGGAGGAAGAGAAGGTTTCTTTCACGGAACTTTCGTGGAGGCTTGGGGAGTCAAGTTCCAAGAAGCAGTCAATGCCAGCTTAAATGTATGAGCAGTGCCTACAGACAAACATCAGGGAGCAATTTTGAGACATCACTGAGAGCATTTGTTGTGCGTTTAGTCAGGTTATTGAACTGTATGCAGAAACTGCCTCTAGCAGTGACATCTGTGGGGTAACGTACGAGTATTTTAATGACAGGACATCAGTGTCAGTTCTTAACAGCTCCGTCACCCTACACAGACAATGAGAGATGGCGCCGCCTTGGAATGAACAGAAACCTTTATGACTACAGCGCAAGGCACGGTGGCACCACTGTCAAATACTCAGGAATCAACATCAGATTTATTATCACTGACATAAGTCGTGAAAACAACAAATTTCACAGCATATGTCAGTGATAGTAAATCTGATTCTGATATGTTAAGCACCAGTGTCAATTCCACAGAAAGACACAGTACATGGTGTTTAACTGTGACGAAGGTACTCTCATGACCGTAGAGAATGATACCATTAAGAAAGTCTTTGACTACAAGTACCTTGGGTCAAGAATGATGAGTTCAGAGAAGGACATAAAGATACGGAAGGCGCTGGCGTGGAGGGCTATGAACGACATGAAGGAAAGCTGGAAGTCGAACCTGACCAGAGGGCTTAAAAAGAGGATTTTCACAGCAGTCATAGAGTCCATTCTCACGTACGGATGCGAGACATGGACACTCACCAAGACGATGTGAAAGTCTCTAGATGGTTGCTATACACGAATGCTCCGGATGGATCTTGATGTGTGTTGGCAACAGCACATGACGAACGTCAAGCTCTATAACAACCTGCCGATGTTCACCACTGTCTATGCCACCTCGAGCTACCTGCAAGCCTATGGGAGCCCAAGCACGGGAGGATGAACCCTGGGCGCCCTCCCAAGACTATGGTCAACACGCTCCTAGAAGACAGTGGCACGGCTAATGTAGATGAACTGAACACTCTGATGAGGGAGAAGTGGAGAGTCCGTCATCGTGCCTGTCGCCGGCCCCCTAGGCCTGAGTTGACGTAGGAGTTGTTGTTGTAGTAGTAGTAGTAGTAGTAGTAGTCAATTCCACTGCCTCTAATTTCCTGTAAGTTTATAAGGAGAGGTAGTGCAGCACAACAAATTGAGTTGCTGCCTCACAGTTCCATCTGGATTTTTCCCAGTGAAGTCCTGATAAAGGACATCGGCCCGAAAGGTCAACTGTTTATTCCCGTCCATGGATGCTTCCTAATCTGCTGAGCTCCTCCAGCAAGTTGTGTGCATTACTTTCCTCAGTGCACTGGGGTGGCACGTTGGCTCAATGCTTTACGGTGAGGCCAGCTGTAAGATCAGGGCTCTATTCTTGCTGCTATCTGTAAGGTGCCTGTACATCCTATAAATGTTGTTGTGGGTTTCCTCCCACATTCCACAGATGTATGTTTGGGGTCCGTGAGCTGTGGGCATGCTATGTTGTGGCTACCCAGTACAATTCTTGCTGATTGGATTTGACGCAAAATAATGTATTTCACTGCATATTTCAATGCAGATGTAAAAGATAATGCTAATATTATTTGGTTTCCACCTGTATCCCAGAAGCACGCAAGCTGGTAGATTATTCAGTTACTGCAAATAGTCCCCAGTGCACAGGTGAGGGGAATATTTATGGGGGTATAATATTTTTCGATGAGCCATAAGATCTCAATGCACTGATGTGTTTTCCTTTTATGTTATAAAGAAATATGGAGAAATATCAACTGTGACTAGTACTTCATCCGGATCACCCAACAGAAAACAAGCCTGAACTAGCAAAGTAATAGGCAAAAAATAAGACATGTTAAATGTGATATCTATGGAAAAGATGTTTCAGATTTTTTTCAGACATCCAGCATCTGCAGGTTAGCTTGACTTTTATTTTCTATCCCTAACTTGTTTGACTTGCATCATAAGACATAGGAGCAAAGTTTAGCCATTCAGCCCATCGGGTCTTCTCCACCATTCCATCACGAGTAAAGTGTGCGCCCAGGACCCCTTTACTGCAGCACACTTCTGCCGTTTACTGTTTCCAACAGTCATGACTACCCCAGTCCGTTGTGCCAAAGAAAGCGTAAAGCGAATGCATGCTTTCAGCAGACTAGATTTATAGCTTACCGGTGCTGTGACATCATCAGCTAAATGGCAATTAGTGAACGGGCTGCGAAGCTCCTTAAATGGGCCAATCCCTAGCGAGCATGGGGAGTGACATTTAATGAACAGTTAAGATGGACACCCAACTGCAACTGTATTCTGAGGCTGTACCTTCTGGTCCTGGAAATATCCCCTCCACATCAACTCTATTTAAGTCTTTCAATATTAGTTAACTCAATTATGACTCCATTTACAATAGAGTGCTCAAGTAAGCAGTTGAATTCAAGAGAGATGAGAATGAATTATCAGAATCAGTTTTAATATCACTGGCGTATGTTGTGAATTTATTTTGTTCACTAATTCAATTTCTTTAAGTGACCTAGTATTCTGGGTCAATTAAAGGTGTGAAATTAATGCAGCCTTCTTTTCATATTGCAAATGAAAATTCAACACAACACAGATCTGCAGTTTGCAGACAGTCTGACTGGCACCAGTGAACAGGGCTAAGACAGGTCAGCAAATAAAAATTAGATTAACAATTGCATTAAATTTCAACTTCCATCAATTTCATTTTCGAATTGTGTTCCAGACTACAACAAATCAGGATATAGATCTGTTTGTGGGTGAAACAATTTTTTTTTGACCAGTGCCTCTTTTAATTTTTGCTTAATTCTATTTTAAGGGAGAAAAGTTGTTTGGTATCACTTGTTTTTTCAGTCCCACAAAATTATAACAACATCTACTAATTAGAGGTTGGTTAACCTTAAAACTGAGGGAGACATGACTATTTCTAAAAAGTAAGGATGTCTGGTTGCTGTAATCACTGGAGGATCTCTCTTCTGTCTGCCGCAAGGATACAGCACGAGTTCTCATCCGTGCCTGTCTCCTGTTGGCTGAAGAGTTCCTTCTGGAGACACAGTAAAGATCCTAACCATTAGATGCAAAATGATCATGATGTATACTAAGGATTAAATCAAAGAAAACACTGGAGACAACACATGTTGGAAGAACTCAGCGGGTTAGATAGCATCTGTGGAGGAAATTAGATGATCAAAATTTTTGGTCATAATCCTTCATCTAGGCTAGAAATGGGCAGTTGACATTTTGTTTCAAAATCCCTCATCTGGACCAACATCAACAGACTCTTGCATCCAAAAAAACATGCAGGGAGCAGAGTTAGCCACCACATGCCCTTTATTGACCTCATCGTAATCTTCACGCCATTGCCCAAGAGCCATTATGGAAGTAGAAGGGTAGACCTTAGTCTTTTGCACTTCTGAAAATCAAACCAGTGTTTCTTTTTAGTTTACAGCACATGGAAAATATGTGCATGCGTATGTATGTAGGGCTGAGCTCCAAATCATTGCTGATTCCCAGAGGATGAGCTTTACACCAAAGCTCTGGGGGGGGGGGGGGGGGGGGGGAAATAAACCTTCATCACCATATCCCACCAATTGTGATCTGTGGCAGAGCAGACATAAAGTTGATCATTCTCGTATCTGTGAATCATCAAAATTCACCATCATCTCCAGTATTCTGGCACAAAACCTAGCTTCCTGAGGAAACAACAGAACATTAGCAATTATCTTGACAGAAACAATCATGGCCCAGTCAAAGTATGTATACATCATCATGTACAAACATCATTCCTCCACCAGAGCAAGTTCCACCTCCGCAAGGATGCTTCCTCTCTCGAATGGTAGCATCCGCAGAATAAGGTTCTATAGACTTGTCTCAATGTAACTTGACTGACTGAAGAACCTCAAGGGTATTTGTCAACTACCTTGTAACATCAAGATTGAAGAAGCAGCCTTTAATTCACACTCCTAAAGATCTGAGAGTTCAATTTCTACAGCAAGAATGAGCTTGCAAATGTGATTCAAAATAAGACTATAAGAAATAGGAGCAGAACTACACCATTCGGCCCATCCCGCATGCTCTGCCATTCCATCATGGCTAATTTATTATTCCTCTTAACCCCATTCTGCTGCCTTCTCCCTGTAAGCTTTGATGCCCTGATTAATCAAGAACATATAAACCTCCACCTTAAATTCCCAGTGACTTGGTGGGCACAGCTGTCTGTAGCAAAGAACTCCATGGATTCACCACACACTGGCTGAAGTCATTTCTCCACATCTCTGTTCTAAGAGGGCGTTCCTCAATTGTGAGGCTGTGCCCCTGGTCCCTCACTCCCCCACGATAGGAAACATCCTCTCCACACCCACTCTATCCAGAACCTTTCAATATTTGATAGTTTTCAATGAACCCCCCCACCCCCATTCTTCCAAACTCCAGCGAGTACAAGCCCAGAGCAATCAACAACTTCTCATATGTTAACCCTTTCAGTCCTAGGATCATTCTTGTGCACCACCTCTGGAATCTCTCCAATGCTTTCCTAGATAAGGGGCCCAAAACTGCCACACAGTAGCATAGTGGTTAGCACAACACTTTAAAATGCAGGCGACCAGGGTTTAATTTCTTCCACTACCTGTAAGGAGCTTGTATGTTTTTTTTTTTTAGGTGCTCTGGTTTCCTCCCGCAGTCCAAAGACATGCCAGTTGGAAAGTAGTTGGTCATTGTAAATTGTCCTGTCATTAGGCTAGGGTTAAATTTGGGCCTCGTTGGGCGGCATGGCTCGAAAGGCCGGAAGGGCCTGTTCTGTGCTGTATCTCAATAAATGAATAATAAATAAATAAACAAACCAAAAAGTACCCGAGCTCCTTTTAAACCCCACGCTGCATCGTCAATGAATGACCTCTCTTGCTGATTGCTGCCTGCTGAGAAAAAAAAGGACAAAAAATAAGAAGGGGAGTGCATGGAAAGGCCATATGTTGGATATTACATTTCCCCTGTATATGTCAAGGAGAATTGAGATTGTGCTGACAGTGGAATATTTGGCTTTTATTGACATGAATTATTCAGTATCGTTATGTAGCTGAATAACTCGTATCTTTTTTCATCTTATCAAATTCTGTCAGTCATCTTTTGAAAAGATTACACATTCACACAACATAGTGCACATGAAGGTATACTGCCCCAAAACATCTTTGTAGTGTTTTTATAAGCACAATGTATACATTAAGTTTCACATGCTTATTCTGAGTTGTTTTTTGTATGTGAGCATCTTATGCTGGTACTCTTTCAGTGCAGAGCCTCCCTGAAACAACCCAGAGTGACAACAAACCAATGGAAGTGTTACCAAGAGGATCAGACCTGGCAAATTTGTTGAAGGTAACTGCTTGGATTGGAGAGAAGAATGGACAATTTTGGAAATATACAGCAGGTCAGACAGCACCTGCAGAACAGGTCTGGGGCACCATTGAAACTGTGTGTGTGTGTATACAAGTTAAATAATTTTAACATTGTGGAGAAGTTGGGGGAAGGGATTTATTTGCACCACCTGTCCTTTTGGATTTCCAATTGTCCAATTATCTTTTCACTTCCCACCAGCCATATTCACTTCTCCTTCCGTATCAGAGACCTGCACTAGAGTGCAGAAACAAGCTCTTTGACCCATCTAGTCCATGCTGAACTGGGTGTGACTCTGCCAGTCCCATTGACCTGCACCTGGACCAAGACCCTCCACACTTCCACAGTTGTCCTGTCCATCTACGTAATCAAGCTTCTCTTCAGTGCTGAAATCGAACCTGTATCTACCACAGGAGAAGTAGTAATTCAATTTCATTGGAACAACTATGTTCAGTCTGTGATAGTGATCCTTAATTTGTGGTTGGCTGCCACCTTATTTATCCATCCCATTCCCACTCTACCCATTCTGCCTGTACCTCCTGCACAATTACAATAAAACTGCATGCAAGTTTGAAGAACGTCAACTTGCATTCTGCAGAAATGTATTGAAGCCGTCCAGACTCAAAGTGACCGTTGTTAAACTTAGAAACTTGTCTGTCCTTTTGGGAACTGCCCATTTCTGCCCATCATCCATTTGTGCTTTTGGTGTTCCGCCTTGCTACTATTAATTTATAACACTGAAACACGGATGAACGGTCATAATCTGTCTCTAACTTCTACATCAGCTCATTCAGCCTCAACTTATCGAAGCCATTTCCTTTGTTCCAACCATTACACACTTTGACCTTCATCTTCACCGCAGTTTAAAAATAATTTGATTTCTCTTTTATAAGTCCTATTGATAGTCTAGGACAGAGGTTCCCAAACTGGAGTCCACGGACCCCTTGGTTAATGGCAGGGGTCCATGGAGTAATTTTAAAATTTTACGATGTATGTCAATGATATGGACTATGGGATTAGTGGATTTGTGGCTAAATTTACCGATGATACAAAGATAGGTGGAGGAGCGGGTAGTGTTGAGGAAACAGAGAGCCTGCAGTAAGACTTGGATAGTTTAGGGAGAATGGGAAAAGAAGTGGCCAATGAAATACAATGTTGGAAAGTGTGTGGTCATACACTTTGGTGGAAGAAATAAACAGGCAGACTATTATTTTGATGGGGAGAGAATTGAAAATGCAGAGATGCAAAGGTACTTGGCGGTCCTTGTGCAGGATACTCTCCAGGCTCAGAAGGCTCACCAGGTTAACCTCCAGGTTGAGTCGGTGGTGAAGAAAGCGAATGCAATGTTGGCATTCATTTGTAGAGGCATAGAATATAAGAGAAGGGATGTGATATTGAGGCTTGTGAGACCACATTTGGAGTATTGTGTGCAGTTTTGGGCTCCCTGTTTTAGAACGGATGTGCTGACATTGGAGAAGGTTCAGAGAAGATTCACAAGAATGATTGCAGGAATGAAAGGGTTACTGTATGAGGAATGTCTGGCAGCTCTTGAGCTGTATTCCCTGGAGTTCAGGAGAATGAGGGGGGATCTCAAAGAAACATTCAGAATGTTAAAACGCCTGAACAGATTAGATAGGGCACAGTTATTTCCCATGGTAGCAGAGTCTAGGACAAGAGGGCACAACCTCAGGATTGAAGGATGCCCATTTAGAGCAGAGATGCGGAGAAATTACTTTAGCCAGAGGGTGGTAAATCTGTGGGTTTTGTTGCCGCGAGCAGCTGTGGAGGCCAAGACATTTGGTGTATTTAAGACAGAGATAAATAGGTTCTTGATTAGCCAGGGCATCAAATGGTATGGGGAGAAGGCAGGGGAGTGCAGATGACTGGAAGAATTGGATCAGCCCCTGATTGAATGTCAGAGCAGACTCGGTGGGCTGAATGACCTACTTCTCTTATATCTTCTGGTCTTATGGTCTTAATTTAAAAAAAAAAAAAAAAAAAAAAAAAAAAAAAGCTGGGAACCCCCATTTCTAGCACCTGAAATGCTAACTCTCTTGGTCTTTTCACAATACTACCTGTGTGTTTCTGCCATTTTGTGTTTTTATTTCACATTCCAGTATCTGAAGTTTGTTATTGATTTTCATACTGTTGCTTATATACAAAGAAGAAACTAGAAAATCTTGTACTGGGAAACCGGTTGCAAGCTCAGAGGGTGAGCTAAATTTTGTTTGATGCAGTAGGCAACTCATTTCTATTAATTCGTGTGGACAATGGTCTCAGTAATAGAAGCTCTAAATAACATTGATTGAGGTATGATCAATCAATCTAGATCCACACGTTGGGATTTTGCAGCGAGCAAAACTGGACCAAGAAATCCATCAGCAACTGATGTTTCCAATCCAAATCTCCCTGTCTCAAAGTCAATAGTTGTAATGAGAGTGGTGACACCCAAACATATGAGGAAGAATGCGGTGATCTGAATAGCTTCTTCAAAAGACCTATGTTTCTTTGAGAATGGAATTGAATATGATATAGGAGCAAAATTTGGCCATTCGATCATGGCTGATTTATTATCCCTTTCAACCCCATTCTCCTCTCTTCACATAATCTTTGATACCCATACTAAACAAAAACTTATCAACCTCTGTTTTAAATATAACCATTGACTAGACTTCCACAGCAGTTTATGACAAAGAATTCCATAGATTCACCTGCCTCTGGCTGAAGAAATTCCCCCTCAGCTCTGTTCCAAAGGGATGTCCTTCTATTGTGGGGCTGTGTCCTCTGCTCCTAGACTCCCCCAACTATAGGAAACATCCTCTCCATGTCCACTCCATCTTGGCCTTTCAATATTTGATATTTCAATTCTTCAATTAGATTACACCCCCACCCCCCAAACTCCAGCAAGTACAGGTTTCGAGCAATTAAATGTTCCTCATACATTAACCCTTTCATCTCAGGATCAATCGCGTGAACCACCTCTGTACCCTCTTCAGTGCTAGCATATCCCTTTTCAGATAGGGAGCCCAGAACTGCTCACAATACTCCAAGTGAAGTCTGACCAATTCTGTATAAACACTCAGAATCTTGGAGGAACTGTGCAATGAATTCTGAAGGCAATGGGGAATGAACTGAAACTCGTGCAGCACATTTTATGAAATTCTAGGTAGAATTTAAGGGAATCCAGATGGCATAAAGATTATGTTTCAGAGAAATAAATCCAATCAAACAATTGCAGTGCACATTAGTGAAAGTAAGGACAAAGTCTGATAAATAGACAGACAATTACTGACCAAAGCAGTAAGAGAGGGAGGAGTGTAATGTGACAGATAAAGGAATTTGGGGCCAGAGTAAACTGAAACATCATATACTGCCTACTTGGTGTCAAGGTGAGACACATTGTAGGCTGATATGAAGGGTATTTAAAGCAATAAGTCATTTCCATTCTTTGACTATTAAGAGTCATAGAGCTCGGAAACAGGTCCATCAGCTGAACCCATTCATGACAATCAAGGTACCTTCCTGAACGAGTCTCATTTGCTTGCATTTCCCATACCCTTCTAAACCGTTCTTTTACGTGTACTTGTCCAAAGTCTCTTAAAGATTGTATTTATTTCTATCTTTACCATTCCCTCTGGCGGCTTGTTCCAAATATCTGCCACCCTCTTTGTGAAAAGCTACATCTCAGGTTTTTTAAATCTAACACTTAAGGTTTACCCTCTAGTTTTCAACTCCCCTACTCTTGGAAAAAGATCACGTCCATCTACTTTATTCATACCCCTCATGATTTTATAAGCTCCAATACGGTCACCTCTCCTTCGGTCAAGGGAAACCAGTCCAAAATGGTCTTGCCTCTCTTTCTAACTCAAGTACTTCAGTCTTAGCAACATCCTTGTGAATCTATTTCAGCACCTTTTCATTGCATCCTTCCTCTGGTATAATGACCCAGAGCGTTCACAATTCAGAGTCTTGTACAGTTGTAGCATGACATCCCAAATTCAAATTCCCCTTTATCTCTACGGAACGTGAAAAGTAAACATAATTGTTCACTGATTAAAAACAACTATACTTTGAATTCTGCTCACATTCAGCTTCCTGTGATGTTCCAAAACATTGATGTTAAGAGAAACTCTGAAGCCGGCTGGCTACTCATGAGTCATGTCATATGACACTCAAACTAAAATTATATCGTGCTTCCCTATCTAAATGTCTTCACTGATCAAAAGAAATGCAATTTTTTGTGCACTGGTGTTGATGAAATTACTTCCAAAACCTGATACATTGCTGTAAATTTTATACATTCTTTGTAAACTGATTTTATTACAACTGGTATTGAATAAACAATGATAAATAAAACATATCATCTTTCCTTAGCCTTTAGTTTTGCTAAATATTTAAATCTGAACATATTTTCTCTGTGCTGTATTTTGAGTATCCAGATGTCACCAGAGATGTGAAAGGAAGTAGCCTTTCTTGGCTAAAAAACAGTAGTTTATTTGAAGTTGTTAAAAGATTATATCTTTTCTACATGTAACCCCGTGTTGTTATTTAATAAATGTTCACATAACCAGATGTGACGAAGGCCCATCACTGACTACGGACAGCACATGGCACACTCGGTAAAACACTCATCCCCAGCAGTAACAGTGACTGGGTCTGAACCAGAGCTGCTGCATGGAGCTGTCTCATATAGAGTCAGCAGCAACCTGCACAGGTGTGCTAATGGTGGAGGATACCATCTTTAATTGGATAATTGAGTTAATTAGCTTTTGGTTGCTTTAGGGGGAGGGGCTTAGCAGTTATAAGCCTTATGTGACCAAGGCTTGAGGCTTTTGGAAACAGAAGAGGAAATTGTGTGGACTAGGTTGAGGCTGGGGCATTGTGCATTAAACAAAACATTGAAAATGATAGGGAAACCCTGTAGTTTTGTGTTGCAGGAAGTATGGGAGACAGAGAGAGATGATGAGAATTCAACTAAGGGAGTTGGGGGTGCAGGAATTCACATTAAAAGGGTTGCTGGGCATGAGTGAGAGAGCTCGTCCAGGTATTTTTAGCGTTTTTAAGGGGTACAGGGGTTTTTTTTAATATAGGATATGATGGATAAACAGGAATAGGGTACTAGGATGGTCGAAGATGAGGTGTGTGTGTGTTCTAGTGCACATTCTGGAGCAGAGGGTGGCGGTAATGCACCATTAAGCTGGATGCTGACCGCTGTGAAACAAGGTACAGACAGAACAACAGGAATTCTGCAGATGCTGGAAATTCAAGCAACACGCATAAAAGTTGCTGGTGAACACAGCAGGCCAGGCAGCATCTCTAGGCCTGCTGCATTCACCAGCAACTTTTATGTGTGATACAGACAGGCTTTGGGGTTAGTTTTCTTTGGTGTTTAGTCTGTGGGTGGCTATATATATATTTTTCCCAGTTTTTGTTTTGTTTTTGAGGTAAATAAAAGTACCTCAATTTATTTTTGCGACTCAAGCCATCTGGTTATTTTCCTCAAACAATTGACCCACAGTTTTTTGTGACACCAGACATCTTAGAACTGATAGTAATTGTCATCAACAAGTATTTGTGAAACTGAGAATATACACACATTGGTCCAACACCTAATAATGTGGCAACTGAGTGATGTCTGTGGTCTCCTGCTGCTGGAGCCCAGGTGTGTTGTGCATTCAGAGATGCTCTACTGTCGTAACGTGTGATTATTTGAGTTAGTGTCACCTTCCTGTCAGCTTGAACCAGTCTAGCCATTGTCCTCTGGATTCTCTCATTAGCAAGCAACACACACAAAATGCTGGAGGAACTGAGCAGGCCAGGCGTCACTTATGGGGAAAAAAACTGCAGTTGACGTTTCGGGCCAAGACTCTTCAGCAGTACTCGATTACTACACTACAAAGTCTCTCCCAGGGATGCCTACCCTGAAGGAGTTTAAATCTTCCTTGCACCATATGCAGATTTTTCTTGTTTGTGATTGGATTACTACACTACAGTCTCTTTCAGGGATGCCTACACTGAAGAAGTTTAAATTTTTCTTGTACTTTTTTCCAGAGATGCTGCCTGGCCTGCTGAATTCCGCTTACATTTTGTGTGTGTTGCTTTGGATTT
The DNA here is from genome assembly GCF_030028105.1 of Mobula birostris. Taxonomy (NCBI): domain Eukaryota; kingdom Metazoa; phylum Chordata; class Chondrichthyes; order Myliobatiformes; family Myliobatidae; genus Mobula; species Mobula birostris. The sequence continues at coordinate 22,255,812 of NC_092370.1, read as the reverse complement.
CCAGCATTTGCAGATTTTCCCTCCTCTCTCATTAACAAGGCATTTTCACCCACAGAAATGCTGCTCACTGGAAGTTTTTTTTTGTTTTTCATTTTTTTTTGACCTGTGACTTTGGCTTTCAACCAAATCATGGTTCAGATATTGTAATTTTATCTACACTCTTTGATCATACAGTCCTTAGGTGATATATTTTGTCAATAAAAGGTTTTTGAATTTTTTACTTTTTGAAGAAAACTAAAAATATTTGATATGTCCCTGTATCAGTGTTCAGTTTATTTCAGTTCCAATATGCACTACTTCAACAATTGGCAGTAACATTTTTTTTGTGTTGATGTCAAAATTGCGCATTAGCACAGTGGAAGTGAATCCAGATATCTATCAGTTAAAGCTGCACAAACCTCGCTTTTGGAACATGCATAAGGGAGTGCAAAACTACCCGGAGACTTCAAAATTTCAGCTCAATAGTATTCCAAAAGCATGAGCAAGTTTGCAGAGGAGGAATTCCGAATGATCCTGCAGCATTCCACGTGCAATATAACAGGAGGGAGAGGAACACATGAGTGAGAGAAAGAGAGAGGGATATGCTGCAGAGCTGAAACAAAATTAGAAGAAAGCAAATGGCAAAGCATTCAGTCGGTTTTGCGACATACCTGGGAGGAGAGAGAGAAATGGGGAAGACAGAGATAGAAAGGGAGGAATGAGGCGAGAGAGAGATGGGTGAGACAGACTGAGAGTGGGGGAAGTGAGTGAGAGAAAATGGGAGGGGAAGAGAGAAAGATAGGGAGAGAGATTATTCATATAAGTATAATTTGAACTCCTATTTAGAGCTGGAAACTCCAAAACCTGGCTTACATATCTTTTCACTTATGAAATAATTTTTCTGAATCACTTTTTGGACTTTCGCATTGTTTGTGCAAATATGATCATGTGTGAGTCTAATCAAGGCTACAGTATATCATTCCCCTGCTTTTCAATTTTCCCCTCGAGCAACTCACAGCAGTGCTTTGTTTTCATTTTTAAAAAGTGCCACACTAATTTTAGTGATTTGTATTTATGCACCCTTAAACTGTAGGAAAAGTGTTGTCTTGTTATTCTACCTACCAAAATGCACTATCAAATAATTTTGTATATTCAAACAAATTCATTTCCGAGTTACTACTTCTGTTTTAGCTAAATAATATATCAGTTTTGGTAGCATTGTAGCATAATGGTTAGCACGACACTTTTTTATAGGCATCTGTTAATCTCGTGAGACCATGGATTTTCTGCTTAGAAGGCTTCCAGGGCACAGACCTGGGCAAGGTTATATGGAAGACTGGTAGTTGCCCATGCTGCAAGTCTCCCCTCTCCATGCCACCGATGTTGTCCAAGGGAAGGGCACTAGGGCTGATACAGCTTGGCACTGGTGTCGTCACAGAGCAATGTGTGGTTAAGTGCCTTTCTCAAGGACACAACACGCTGCCTCAGCTGAGGCTCGAACTGGCGACCTTCAGATTACTAGACCGACACCTTAACCACTTGACCACACGCCAACACGCTACTACAGCACGGAACATTCTGGAGATCAGAGTTCAATTCCATAAGGCCATATGACATAGGAGCAGAATTAGGCTATTTTGCTCATTGAATCTGCTCCACCATTCAAGCATAGCTGATCCTTTTCTCCCCTCCTCAGCTCCACTTCCTGGCTTTCTCCCCATAACCTTTGATACCATGTCCAATAATGAACCTATCAAGCAAAGCCTTAAATACACACAACGACTAGGCCTTTACAGCTGCCTGTGTTAACAAATTCTACAAATTCGCCACCTTCTGGCCCTGCAGAACAGCATTAGTCACTGGCAGCCAACCAGAAAAGGATCCTTTTATTCCCACTCACTGCCTCCTACCAATCAGCCAATACTCTATCCATGCCAGTAACTTTCCTGTAATATCATGGGCTCTTAACTTGGCAAGCAGCCTCATGTGTGGCACCTTGTTACAGGCCTTCTGAAAGTCCAAATATACAACATCCACTGCATCTCCTTTATCTACCCTACTTGTAATCTCCTCAAAGAATTCCAACAGATTCATCAGGCAAGATTTTCCCTGAAAATCTCGGAGAAAATCCAAAGAAACCATGCTGACTTTGTCCTATCTTGTCCTGTGTCACCAAGTAATTCACAATGTTAACCTTAACATTCCAACATCTTCCCAACCACTGTGGTTGGGCTAACCAGTCTATACTTCCCTTTCAGCTGCCTTCCTCCTTTCTTAAAGAATGAAGTGACATTTCCAATTTTCCAGTCCTCTAGCACCATGCCAGAGTCCAATGATTTTTGAAAAATCATTACCAATGCTTCCAGAAACTCTACCGCTCCTCTTTCAGAACCCTAGGGTGCAGTTCATCTGGTCTGGGTGACTTATGTAGCTTTGGGTCTTTCAACTTTTTGAGCACCTTCTCCCTTGTAATTGTAACTGCACTAACTTCTCTTCCCTCACACCCTTCAACATCTGGCATACTGCTAGTGTTTTCCACAGTCAAGAATAATGCAACATATGCATTTCATTTATCTGCCATCTCCTTGTCCCCTGTTATTATTTCTTTGGACTGATTTTCAAGCAATTTCTGTTGTCAACACACTTATTTTTTTACAGAAAAGCGTTCACTATCCACTTTGATATTGTTTACTAGTTTGCTTTCATATTTCATCTTTTCCCTCCTAATGATTCTTTTAGTTGATCTCTGCTTTGTTGTATACCCTCTCTTTTGCTTTTACATTATTTTTGACTTCTCAGCCACGGTTGTACTATTTTGCCATTTGAGTATTTCTTTGCTTTTGAAATCCATCTATCCTGCACCTTCCTCGTTTTTCCCAAAAACTCATTCCATTGCTGATCTGCTGCCATTCCTGCCAGCATCTCCTTCCAATTTACTTTGGCCAACTCCTCCCTCATACCACGAAAGTTTCTTTACTCCATTGAAGTACTGCTATGTCAGAGATGGCAGGATTTTCCCTGTCAAATTTCAAATTGAACTCAATCATATTGTGATCACTGTCTCCTAAGTGTTCCTTTAACTTAAGCTCCCTAATCATCTCCGGTTCATTACATACCATACAATCCAGTGGAGCTGATCTCCTAGTAGGCTCAATGACAAACTGCTCTAAAGGCCATCTCGTAGGCATTCAACAAATCACTCTTTTGAGCTCCATTACTAACCTGACTTTCCCAATCAACCTGCATGTTGAAATCTCCCATGACTATCATAACATTGCACTTTTGACAAGCCTTTTCTATTTCCCGTTGTAATCTGTGGTCCACATCCCAGCTACTTTTTGGAGGCCTGTATATAACTGCCATCAGAGTCCTTTTACCCTTGCAGTTTCTTAACTCAACCCACAAGTATTTAATATTCTCCAATCCTATGACACATCTTTCCATTGATTTGATGCCATTCTTTAGCAGCAGAGCCATACCATCCCCTCTGTCTACATTCCAATCCCTCTGATACAAAGTGTAACCTTGGACATTCTGCCTCCAACTGCAACCATCCTTTAGCCACGATTTAGTGATGGCCACAACATCATACTTGACAATCTGTAATAGTGCAACAGGATCACCCACCTTATTTCTTATACTCCGTGCATTGAGATATAACACTTTGAGTACTATATTTTCTACCCTTTTTTGATTCTGCACCCCTAATTTTCAGACCTCAGTTCTGATTACCTCACTCCAGGAAGGATGTGGAAACTATAGAAAGGGTGCAGAGGAGATTTACAAGTGTGTTGCCTGGATTGGAGGGAGTACATTATGAGAATAGGTTGAGTGAACTTGGCCTTTTCTCCTTGGAGAGTCGGGGGATGAGAGGTGACCAGATAGAGGTGTATAAGGTGATGAGGAGCATTGATCGTGTGGATAGCCAGAGGCTTTCTCCCAGGGCTGAAATGGCTAACACGAGGGGGCATAGTTTTAAGGTGCTTAGAAATAGGTACCAAAGGGATGTCAAGGGAAAGTTTTTCACACAGAGTGGTGGGTGCGCAGAATGCACTGCTGTTGGCAGTGGTGGAAGCAGATACAATACAGTCTTTTAAGACCCTATTAGATGGGTACATAGAGCTTGGAAAAATAGAGGGCTATGCTAGGGAAATTCTAGGTAGTTTCTAGAGTAGGTTACATGGTCGGCTCAACATTGCGGGCTGAACAGCCTGTAATATACTGTAGATCCCTATATTCTATGTTGTAATGCACTTATACTCACGCTGTTAGCTACAATTTTGACCCATCATCTGCTTGCCCTTCCAGACAGTCCGACTGCATGCTATCTTTGCTTTCATACCATCCGTCCTGTCCTGAGTCCCTTCATTCTGGTTCCCATCTCCCTACCAAATTGCTCTAAACCCTCCCCGACAGCTCTAACAAACCTGCCCGCGAGAGTATTGGTGGCATTCCATAAGGAGTCTCTGTATGTCCTCTCGTGGAATGTGTGCGTTTTCTCCGGGTCCTCCAGTTCCCTCCCACAAATCAAAGACATGCTGAGTAGGTTAATTGCTCATTGTAAATTGTCCCATGATTAGGTTAGGGTTAATCGTGTTTGTCAGGGGTTGCTGGGGTGCCGTGACGCTACCCTGCACTGTGTTGCTAAATAAAATAAGTTAAAAATGAATATAAAAATAAAATAAAGCAAAAGAGAATGCATAATAACTCACATTTGTCAGCTGTGCATTGGAATAAATGTTTAATAAATCTGAGTTCTTTTGTTCTTTTAGTTTAATAGAATGGATAGCAGTGTGGAGATGTATCTCTACCAAAGGGGGTGTAAGGTGATCCTTCCCTCCACTGGCCAGCAGGTCACCTTTGGGTAAGGTGTGGCATCTGCTTTGCTCCCCCTGCTGATCAGGGTCAGGTGAAACCATGGGAGCAGGAATTGGATGGTCATATGAGTAGCTAGTGCATAATGTATGTCCTGGTTATGTGACCACTGAAGCCAGGCAGACAATCTCTGAAAAGTATTGATGATAGCTGGGGTCAGCCATCTTGTAAAGACACTGCCCAGGAGAAGGAAATGGTGAACCATTTCTACAGAAAATTTGCTCCCGTTGTATGACACAACAAAGGAACAAGTCTAATAGAAAACAAAGTTACTTATACAGCATTTCAGCAAAAAGCAAAACCAAATATGCTTGTGAATAAAAGTACATCATAAGGAAAAAGTAAAGAAAGTGAAGTAGATGTTTTGCTCCTGTCTGAAACGGTTGCATCAGGAAAGACTAAAGCATCTCGAAGAAACTCATGTGGTCACAGGGAGAAGGTATAAACCTCCTTACAAACAGCAGCAGCAATTGAATCCCAATCACTGGCTTTGTAAAGCGTCGTGTCTGGTTGCTACGTCACCGTACTACCGTAAATTTTAACAAGTTTGACATAGTCATGTCATCTTCTTGTCAATGATCAATCATATCAATTGATGTCTTTGGTTTCTCAGGTCTTCTGCCAACAGAATCTGTTTTCCTGCAACCATTTTGTCAAATCTCTTCATGATTTTGTATATAAAAATACAATCTATTATTATTCTGTAATACTCCCTTTCATGATGGAAACAAGTGAGCATGTCATATGGTGATGGTAATGATAACGAAACAATTCAAGTTACTGGCTGGCAGTATTCTTCTGATGACAGGAACGTGATCAGTGATAGGTGACTGAAGCCTGGGGATTATTCCAACAGTGCATTGTTTGGCAGAACGGAGTGAGCTTCCTGGCCAAATAAACCCACCAACGTGTAAGTTAAACTCAGAAGAAGAACTCAGTCATTAGGATGAATAAAGCTAATTATTGTTCATCATAATCAAAAGATCTTTTCTCTGCACTTCAGTAGTAAAATTTTAAACCCATTCTTTTTAAGTGAGCTTATGATTTTGTCACACAACACACAGTAAGGGAGTTTTCTCCCATGGCATAAAAAAAACATCATGTTTTGTCATAACAGGAACATAAAGTGATGAGGATGTCCTTGGCAATTTTTTTGAAAAGTGAAAACTGGCACTAGAACAGACAGATTTGTGTTATTGAGTTTACAACCATAGAAAGTGGTATCACAGAACAGTCATTACATGTTTCCCTGAATGACTACAAATAAGACCACAATGAGCACTTTCCGTGAAAACATATCACTGTTACTGCAACATTCTGTCCTTCAGCAACAAAAGCAATATGAAAATTATACCTGACAGGTGATTTCTGTCTAATGCAGGATGTTTCTATCCAATTTCTAATAGCATATTTATCACCAAAGATTGCTGCGGTTTAATTTTAATCTCATCATTTTCTCACTGCGGGTCACTTTGAAAAAGGCACCATTTCCTGACTAATCTAATGAGAAGATGACTTGCTCCACTGACTCTAAAAGTACTGGTCTTTGTTCATTAAACATGAGCATTAGGGCCTCACAGAGATCTCTTCAATGAATTTCCTCCCTCCTGCTTAACCTCCCACCATGTGAAGCACCAAAAGCTCCATTTTCCATTTGCCTTAATGACCTGCTTCAAGAATGCTCTAAGATGGCTCCAAAACTTGTGAACAATTCAGAGTAATAGGCCCTGTATCTATCTATCCATATTTGTTAATGTATAAAAATCTAGGCAACAGTTCCTACTTACCTCAAATCCTTTGATCTTCATTTTCCAATTACTAATTAATGCAGATTCTTCTGTAAATATAACTTTATCAATACTAGAGCTACACACACACAAAACGCAGGAGGAATGCAGCAGGTCAGGCAGCATCAATGGAGAGGAATAAACAGTTGATGTTTCAGGCTAAGACTCAGAGCACAGAGGGGAAGCAATGAGAGAGGGTCTCACTGAACTCTCATTGACGAGAAGGTTTAAACTTCTTCAGCGTAGGCATACCTCGAAGAGACTTTGCAGTGAAACAGAAAATCATAAACCCAAGAGATTCTGCAGAAGCTGGAAATCCAGAACAACACGCACAAAATGCTAGGGAAGCTCAGAAAGTTGGGCAGTATCTATGGAGAGGAATAACCAGGCAATGTTTTGTGCCAAAACTATACATTGGGGCTGGTTATCAATATTATTTGTTTATCCCTCTTTCTCTGCCTTCTATATTCTTCACAGAGCTGTCGACATCATCATTATGTGCCATGTCTTATGCCATAGGCGATCATGACCATAACTATTCTTGGCAAATTTTTTTGCAGATGTGGTTTGCCATTGCCTTATTCTGGGCAGAGTCTTTACAAGACAGGTGACCCCAACCATTAACAACACACTTCAGAGACTGTCGGCTTGCTATCGGTGGTTACATAACCAGGACTTTTCATATGTACCAGCTGCTCTTGCAACCATTCACTGCCTGCTTCCATGGCTTCTCATGACCCTGATCGGAGGGACAAAGCAGGGGCTACAGCTTGCCCAAGAATGACCTGCAGATTGGCAGAGGGAAGGAGCACCTTACACCTCATTTGCTAGAGACGTATCACCATCCCGCCACCCAGTCACAGAGCTGTACAATATGGAAACAGGCCCCTTGGCCCAAATCCACCATGCTTACCTCAGCAAGTTTAATTTCCCTGCAGTTGGTCTATATCCATTTAAATCTTTTCTATTTATGTACCAATCTAAATGCCTTTTAAATGTTGCAATAGTACTGCTTTCTCCAGCAGTTCTTTCTCTACATCTGTCACCCCCTTTGTAAAAAGGTTGTCCATCAGTTCCCTTTTAAATCTTCCCTCTCTCTCCTTCAATCTATGTCCTCGAGTTTTCGACTTCCCTACACTGGAAAACAAAAGATTGTGAATATTCACTTTATTTATGCCCCTCATGATTTTATATTCTTCAATAAAAGTCACACCTGACCCTCCTGCAGTCTAAGAAAAACAATTCCAAGCTTATCCAACTTCTCATAATTCAAGCCCTCCATTTCTTATAACTTCCTTATGAATATTTCCTGTCCGCTTTGCAGCTTGATGACATCCTAACTATAGTTGAGTGAAGATATTTTTTAAAAGTATATAAAACTATGAAAGATATAGATAAGGTAAATGCCAGCAGGCCTTTTCCACTGAGGTTGGGTGAAATGAGTACGAGAGGTCATGGGTTAAGGGTGAATGGTGAAAGGTTTAAGGGGAACATGATGGGGAACTTCTTCACTCAGAGGCTGTGAGAGTGGTGAGTATGGAACAAGCTGCCAATGGAAGTTGAGGATGTGGGTTTGATTTCACCACTTAAGAGAAGTTTGGGTAAGTGCATAGATGGGAAGGGTATGGCCCAGGATGGTGAGACTAGGCTGAATAATAGACTGGCATGGACCAAATGAGCTGAAGGGCCCTTTTCTGTGCTGTAGTGCTCTAATTACACCCAGTAGTCTAAACATGGCTTCATCAATGATATGCACAGTTGTAACATGATGACCACACTCCTGTATTACATTCCCTGACTGATGAAGGCAAGAGTGTATAATGCCTTCCTTACACTCCGGCTGCCTGAGTCTTCATTTTCAGATAACTAAACACCTCTAGCCCTATCTTTTGCCCCTACCATTTATTACATAAGCCTTGCCATCATTTAACTGATCATAATGTAACACCTAGCATTTGTCCAAGTTAAATTCCATCTGCCATTCTTTGGCCCACCTCACTGTAGGATCTAGAACATGTAATAATCTACAATCCTCTTCCTCTATCTATTCCTCTATCAACCCGATTTATGACCAAAAGTTTTCAATTATAACAAAGGGAAAACTGTCAGAGTTCCCTATCATTTAACCTTGAAATAAATCCCAGCTTTTGAAATGGGTAGTTAAAAAAATAGAAACATAAAAACATAGAAAACATACAGCACAATACAGGCCCTTCGGCCCACAAAGCTGTGCTGAACATGTCCTTACCTTAGAACTACCTAGGCTTACCCACAGTCCTCTATTTTTCTAAGCTCCATGTACCTATCCAGGAGTCTCTTAAAAGACCCTATCGTATCCGCCACCACCACTGTCACCAGCAGCCCATTTCACACACTCACCACACTCCGTGTAAAAAAACTTACCCCTGACATGTCCTCTGTACCTACTTCCAAGCATGTTAAAACTATGCCCCTCTTGTACTAGCCATTTCAACCCTGGGAAAAAGCCTCTGACTATCCATATGATCAATGCCTCTCATTATCTCTATCTCTATCAGGTCACCTCTCAACCTCCGTTGCTCCAAGGTGAAAAGGCCAAGTTCATTCAACATATTCTCATAAGGCATGCTCCCCAATCCAGGCAACATCCTTGTAAATCTCCTCTGCACCCTTTCTATGGTTTCCACATCCTTCCTCTAGTGAGGCGACCAGAATTGAGTACAGTACTCCAAGTGGGGTCAGACCAGGGTCCTATATAGCTGCATCATTACCTCTCGGCTCTTAAACTCAATCCCAAGATTGATGAAGGCTAATGCATTATATGCCTTCTTAACCACAGAGTCAACCTACGTAGCAGCTTTGAATGTCCTATGGTCTTGGACCCCAAGATCCCTCTGATCCTCCGCACTGCCAAGAGTCTTACCATTAATACTATATCATATTTGACCTACCAAAATTAATAACCTCACACTTATCTGGGTCAAACTCCATCTGCTAATTCTCAGCCCAGTTTTTCATCCTGTCAATGTACCGTTGTAACCTCTGATAGCCCTCCACACTATCCACAGCACACCCAACCTTTGTGTCATCAGCAAATTTACTAACCCATCCCTCCACTTCCTCATACAGGTCATTTATAAAAATCACGAAGAGTAGGGGTCCCAGAACAGATCCCTGAGGCACACCACTGGTCACCAGCCTCCCTGCAGAATATGATCCATCTGCAACCACTCTTTGCCTTCTGTGGGCAAGCCAGTTCTGGATCCACAAAGCAAGGTCCCCTTGGATCCCATGTCTCCTTACTTTCTCAATAAGCCTTGCATGGGTTACCTTATCAAATGCCTTGCTGAAATTCATGTACACTACATCTACAACTCTACCTTCATCATTGTGCTTAGTCACATCTCAGAAAATTCAATCAGTCTCATAAGGCATGACCTGCCTTTGACAAAGCCATGCTGACTGTTCCTAATCATATTATGCCTCTCCAAATGCTCATAAATCCTGCCCCTTAGCATCTTCTCCATCAACTTACCAACCACTGGCCTACAATTTTCTGGGCTATCCCTACTCCCTTTCTTGAATAAGGAGAAAACATCCACAACTCTCCAATCCTCCGGAACCTCTCCCATCCTCATTGATGATGCAACGATCATTGCCAGAGGCTCAGCAATCTCTTTCCTCGCCTCCAGCAGTAACCTGGGGTACATCCCATCTGGTCCCTGTGACTTATCTAACTTGATGCTTTCCAAAAGCTCCAGCACATCCTCTTCCTTAATATTTACATGCACAAGCTTTTCAGTCCATGCTCAAGCCATCCCTACAATCACCAAAATCCTTTTCTGTAGTGAATACTGAAGCAAAGTGCTCATTAGGTACCTTTGCCATTTCCTCCAGTTCCATACGCAATTTTCCATGGTCATACTAGATTGGTCTTATTCTCTCATGTCTTATCCTCTTGCTCTTCATATACTTGTAGAATGCCTTGGGGTTTTCTTTAATCTTGTCCACCAAGGCATTCTCATGGCCTCTTCTGGCTCTCCTAATTTCATTCATAAGCTCCTTCCTGCTAGCCTTATAATCTTCTAGATATCTAGCATTACCTAGTTTTTTGAACCGTTCGTAAGCTCTTCTTTTCTTCTTGACTAGATTTACAACAGCCTTTGTACACCATAGTTCCTATACCCTACCATCCTTTCCCTGTCTCATTGGAATGTATCTACGCAGAACATCATGCAAATATCCCCTGAACATTTGCCACATTTCTTCCATACGTTTCCCTGAGAACATCGTTTCCAATTTATGCTTCCAAATTCATGCCTAATAGCCTCATATTTCCCCTTACTCCAGTTAAATGTTTCCCTGACTTGTCTGTTGCTATCCCTCTCCAATGTTATGGTAAAGAAAATAGAATTGTGATCATTATCTCCAAAATGCTCCCCACTGAGAAACCTGACACCTGACCGGGTTCATTTCCCAATACCAGATCTAGTACAGTCTCTCCTCTTGTAGGCTTATCTACATAAAAATCAAGACATTATTCTCAGTGACGCTATATTGTTCCACATGATGCTATTTTTCAACCTGCCTCAGTTTGAAGGTATGAGACGTGAATTAGCTAAGATAGACTGACAAATGATACTTAAAGGGTTGACGGTGGATATGCAATGGCAAGCATTTGAAGATCGCATGGATGAACTACAACAATTGTTCATCCCAGTTTGGCAAAAGAATAAACCAGGGAAGGTAGTGCACCTGTGGCTGACAAGGGAAATTAGGGATAGTATCAATTCCAAAGAAGAAACATACAAATTATCCAGAAAACGCGGCACACCTGAGGACGGGGAGAAATTCAGAGTCCAGCAGAGGAGGATAAAGGGCATAATTAGGAAAGGGAAAAAAGATTATGAGAGAAAACTAGCAGGGAACATAAAAACTGACTGTAAAAGCTTTTATAGATATGTGAAAAGAAAAAGATTGTTTAAGACAAATGTAGGTCCCTTACAGTCAGAAACAGGTGAATTGATCATGGGGAACAAGGACATGGCAGACCAATTGAATGACTACTTTGGTTCTGTCTTCACTAAGGAGGAAAAAATAATCTTCCGGAAATAGTAGGGGACAGAGGGTCTAGTGAGATGGAGGAACTGAGGGAAATAAATGTTAGTAGGGAAGTGGTGTTAGGTAAATTGAAGGGATTGAAGGCAGATAAATCCCCAGGGCCAGATGGTCTGCATCCCTGAGTGCTTAAGGAAGTAGCCCAAGAAATAGTGGATGCATTAGTGATAATTTTTCCAAAACTCTTTAGATTCTGGACTAGTTCCTGAGGATTGGAGGGTGGCTAATGTAGCCCTGCTTTTTAAAAATGGAGTGAGAGAGAAACCAGGGAATTATAGACCGGTTAGCCTGACATCGGTGGTGGGGAAAATGCTAGAGTCAGTTATCAAAGATGTGATAACAGCACATTTAGAAAGCGGTGAAATCATCGGACAAAGTCAGCATGGCTTTGTGAAAAGAAAATCATGTCTGACGTATCTCATAGAATTTTTTGAGGATGTAACTAGTAGAGTGGATAGGGGAGAACCAGTGGATGTGGGATATTTGGATTTTCAAAAGGCTTTTGACAAGGTCCCACACAGGAGATTAGTGTGCAAACTTAAAAGCACACGGTATTGGGGGTATGGCATTGATGTGGATAGAGAATTGGTTGGCAGACAGGAAGCAAAGAGTGGGAATAAACGGGACCTTTTCAGAATGGCAGGCAGTGACTAGTGGGGTACCGCAAGGCTCAGTGCTGGGACCCCAGTTGTTTACAATATATATTAATGTCTTAGACGAGGGAATTAAATGCAGCATCTCCAAGTTTGCGGATGACACGAAGCTGGGCGGCAGTGTTAGCTGTGAGGAGGATGCTAAGAGGATGCAGGGTGACTTGGATAGGTTAGGTGAGTGGGCAAATTTCTGGCAGATGCAATTTAATGTGGATAAATGTGAGGTTATCCACTTTGGTGGCAAGAACAGGAAAACAGATTATTACCTGAATGGTGGCAGATTAGGAAAGGGGAGGTGCAACAAGATCTGGGTGTCATTATACACCAGTCATTGAAAGTGGGCATGCAGGTACAGCAGGTGGTGAAAAAGGCGAATGGTATGCTGGCATTCATAGCAAGAGGATTCAAGTACAGGTGCAGAGAGGTACTGCTGCTGTTGTACAAGGCCTTGGTGAGACCACACCTGGAGTATTGTATGCAGTTTTGGTCCCCTAATCTGAGGAAAGACATTCTTGCCATAGAGGGAGTACAAAGAAGGTTCACCAGATTGATTCCTGAGATAGCAGGACTTTCATATGATGAAAGATTGGATTGACTAGGCTTATACTCGCAGGAATTTAGAAGATTGAGGGGGGATCTTATTGAAACGTATAAAATTCTAAAGGGATTGGACAGGCTAGATGCAGGAAGGTTGTTCCCGATGTTGGGGAAGTCCAGAATGAGGGGTCACAGTTTAAGGATAAAGGGGGAGCCTTTTAGAACTGAGATGAGGAAAAACTTCTTCACACAAAGAGTGGTGAATCTGTGGAATTCTCTGCCACAGGAAAAAGTTGAGGCCAGTTCATTGGCTATATTTAAGAGGGACTTAGATATGGCACTTGTGGCTAAATGGATCGGGGGTACAGAGAGAAGGCAGGTACAGGGTTCTGAGTTGGATGATCAGCCATGATCATACTGAATGGCGGTGCAGGCTTGATGGGCCGAATGGCCTACTCCTGCACCTATTTTCTAAGTTTCTATGTTTCTATGTTTAATCTTCAGAAATCAATGATAATTTGAGCTAAAGATATTAAGGAACTAATTCCATTGTAAAAAAATCCAGTAAAAGCATTAGTTTGTTTTATGAGGTTTAAATGAGCTTTTAATGGTGTAATGAGTGTCACAATTACTGCTTAATAAACTTTGACTGTAAAATTAACTTTAAGGATTTGAATTGTAATTCTTATGTATAAATACATCAAACTATAATGGATTTTTAAATAATATATACTTTTTTTTGAAGAGGAAGTTAGTTTGTGATATTTTCTTGGTTACAGTGTTTGATGGTATTAGCTTTGCTGACTGTGATGTTCTAAATTCAGACTAAGACCTGAAGACCTATTGGATATAAATTGCCACAAGAACTTTCACTAAAGGAAGATTATAGTGAACTACCGAATATTTAAAGACTAGTTTATTTCCCTGTTTATGCTCCATGGTGAGTTTGGCTGCCAATATTCACTATTTTAGTAGTGGGTGCCCTGTTCCTACCAAGGAAAGGATACTTCCAGTTAACAAAGTAGTTTAAACACAGTTCATTTATTTTCTGTGAGACACATTTAAATCCAAACAACAATTTAACACACATTTAAATCTCCCAGAGGATTTCTATTATATAAAACATTGTCAAATTTCAAACCATTTCTAAAACACAAAGCATTTCCAAAAGACAGGTACAATTCCTATAAACTAAAAAGACATACTAACGATGCAGATGAACAAATCACTGAAACCGAAGCCAGAGGAATGGATTCTAGTTCACCCTGTGCTTCCGTCTTATTCCTTAATGCTCTGTACCCCATTCCTAATAAGTCTGTACTACTCTGTACATTTATACTCTTTTTCTTGAGTGACTTCACATGCACGTGATATTTCCTCATATATATGCTTTTTACACAAATAGCCTAAAAAGCTTTTTGGAGACTGTTGTGACTGTAAACAAAGTCACTGGAGAGAACCACAAAGGGAAAATATGCAGATGCTGAAATTCCAAGCAACACACACAAAATGCTGGGGGAACTCAGCAGGCCAGGCAGCATCTGTGGAAAAAGGGTACTTGTTTTGACCCAAAACATCAACTGTACATTTTCCGATAGATGCTGCCTGGCTTGCTGAGTTCCTTCAGCATTTTGTGTCTGTTCAATGGAGAGACACTGAATCTGGTGGATATCAAATTATTTATTCAGCAACACAAGCAGGCATCATACTGAAGACAATCGTAGAAGAAGAGGCTCATATACTCAACATATATCACATTTTATACCCCCTAAGATCAACGGTAACTCAATACAGTTTTAATGGTTACAATGACATCATTTATTTCAATATTATAGGTTGACAGTGCTTCCTTTGAGTTACATATAATTTTCAAACACCTATATCTTCACACTGACACTCCAGACACCGTAGATTGAATGTTAATGTCTGCTGTCTCTGAGCTGCATTCATGCATATGCAGATATTTCAGGTCAGTGGGGTATTTCCTGGTTTGCAATCAACTCCTGTCTGCAGCATTGTCTGAGCTATATTTTAAATTCACTTTACAATCCCCATTCAAATCTGAAGACTGATTGTCATTGAAATTAATATTTGCTATATCCCTTAACTCCAGAATATGTCCTAACAAAGTCATAAATCCCAACTACCTACAATTTGTTTGTTGTAATATTCAAGTACTAGAGGCTGGTCTGATGGAGACTAAGTCCAAGTTTTCAAGGATCTCACTGTGTACTTTTACATTCAGAGACTGATGTGGTGCCGTGGAGGAAGGTTGGCAGAGGATGTTTACCTTGCAGATCTTGATAAAGTCAATCCTCTACACTTTTGAATGAGTTAACAATGACTTGGAGATCAACATCCAGTTGTCCATAAAAGACCAATGGAAAATTTAACAAATGATAAAACTATCAGTCGCTTAATAATGTGCAAACACTTATGGAGAACCATTACCTTTGCCACCAACTTTGAAGATATGCAGCTTTCGGAACTAGCAATTCAATTGCCTATCCCAAGGGTGTACATTGGTGTCTTAGCTCTATTGCCTTTACCCAGATACATGTAGTTTCAATGTAGCTTCATCTACTAGATATCTGACCATTGACAGCAGAGCAAGCAGAAACCCTTGTCCAGTTTGAATACATTGTAATAACTGGGTTGTTCATATTGACTGGCTAACATTATGATAATCAACTCTAATGGCTAGGAGAGCCATTTTACTGAAGTGGAAGGATTCTAGTCCACCTACTGTCTTTTATTGGCTTTCCTCCATTATGTCCTGTTTAAGTTTAGAGAAAATAAGAAGTCGGACATTTGATACATCCTTTAAATTTGAGCAAATCTGGGCGACCTTTTATTCAATATTTTCATTTAATTTGATTTATCACTCTTCCAATTTAAAAAAAATATTTGAAGTTTTAGATCTGATCAGAAAGTCTTTTTTTTATTTGATCGTATCCTCAGGATGGACTACCCAGTCCTTTTTCCCCCCCCTTTTTTTATATGGTGTAGTGGGATTTTTTTTCTTCATTTAAAATTCAAAGTTTTTTTCTTTCCTCTTCATGAACTGATTAGAGAAGAATTGCTGTTTTCTTTTTTATGGTATATTATATACTAGCTTAACACTATGTATGATTTTGATAATGTCTATTTCAATCTCTGTTTGTATTGCTATTGATATATATATCAATTTATATCCCTTTTAAATCAATAAAAAGATTAATAAAGAAAGACAGAACATTAACCGAACTGGAATAAGTTGTAGATCACCCTCATTCACCTGCACAACTGCCACAAGAATAGGAAGTCAAAGTCAAGCTTATTGTCTTATGCACAAGTACATGTATGCACAGGTATGATGAAAACTTTATTTGCAACTGAATCACAGGAAGGCAGCAACAGATACACAATATTCAAAAGGAGAACATAAATTAACTATAAATTGGATAGAATTGTACAAGAAGGAATATAATTTGAACAAAGTGCTTAGAAGTGTACAGCACAGTATGGACCCTTCAGCCTTCGATGTTGTGTCGAAAATTTAGCAAACTGAATGATAGATCCAATCTTTTCCTTCCACATGCCCCATACCCCTCCATTTTTTTTCATCCATGTGCCGATCTCAGTGTCATTTAAACCTCCCCTGTGTACCAGCCTCAACCACCAACCCTGACCATGCATTTTAGGTACTGTGTAAAAATCTCCCTCTAACACCTTTTCTAAACTTTCCCCTCTCATCTCAAAAGGTTTTCTTCTAGTATTTGCCAAGGTCATCATGGGGCAAAGGCTCTGTCTATCCCTCTTATAACCTCCTACATCTCTATCAAGCGACCTCTTATTCTCCATTGTTCTCAAGAGAAAAGTCCAAGCTTACTCAGTCTTTGTTCATAGGACTTGCTTTCTATTTCTAGAAAATCTAGGATTTATCTCTGGGACACAAGTTATGAAGTCCACTGTACTACAAGGTGGTTACAGTGGTCACAGTGTGTGTTGTCCTTTTCATTCACTGCATAAAGCTAGATCTTGTACTGTACACTGAGTTCTACACTGAGAAGGTGAGATGCCGGTGGTCAAAAGAATCACCTTTATCGAAAAAAAGGCACCACCTGTTAGAATATCTCATTCACCATGCTACTCCAGAACACACTACACTTGCCAAATGAGAGAATAATCTGCTCATACCATAAAAAGAACATTGATCCAGTATCTTTAACCAGCATATGAAAATCAGAAAGAAATCTGGAGATACTGGAAATCTGAAACACAAACAGAGAGTTCTGGAAACACTCAGCAAGTCATATAACATCTGTGGAAAGAGAAAGGGTTTCTCTTTCTACAGATGCTGCCTGACGAACTGTACACTTGCAGTATTTTCTGCTTTTGTTTTATATTCCAGCTTCCTCACTGGGATAGCTCCACCAGGTACCTGGAGCCAAGGATGGAGGAAAACCTCAAACATCAGGAATCAGGCATCCTCTGTAGGCTTCCGTCACTCAAAGGCCCAAAGATATGCAGCATCTTCCATGTGGTTGCCTGAACTTTCACTGCAGACACCCACATGGAGGTGTGGTAGGAGCAGCCTTTAGAGTTGGGCTGTGGGGTCAGCATAGGTCTCAAGCCTGTAGTAGGACATGGGCCATCAATGGGCTCTAAAATATTTCCACAAACAAGTCAGCCAGACAGGAGCCAATATGGTGAAATAGGAAAATGCTGCAATTCCCTAGACCAGTTACTGCATTTCAGCTTGTCCTCTCATGAAGGGTGGCCCATGCACTGTTCAACTTATAATCTTAGCTTTGTACTGATCAGCAGAAGAATTTATAACTCTTGTGGACAGCCAAAAGACAAAGAAACTGGACCTCATTTTAATTGCCAGTTTATTGAGAAGTGTTTTTTTAGCTCAATTCCAAATGTAAAGGTAAAAAGACAGATTATCTTTATTTGTCACATGTACATTAAAACCTACATTGCTTGCATCAAATCAGATCAGTGAGCTTGTGCTGCACAGTCTGCAACTGTCACTACACTTCTGGTGCCAACATAGCATGCCCACAATTAATTAACCTTTGGATCTTTGGAATGAGGAGGAGTGGGAATCTGAAAGAGCCGGCGGAAATCCGATGGTCATGGAGAGAATGAGCAAACTCCTCACAGACAGTGGCAGGAATTGAACACCGATCTTTACAGTGAGCCCTGTAACAGTGTTACACTGACCACTACGCCACCGTGCCACCTAGTGTCATCAGATTCTTTTGAATTCTTCAAACGATCATACATCAAATTAAATATGATGACTGGCTGCTTGCCTTTGCTTTCAAGACACTGGCCAGACGATAAGCTCTACCATCTATGGCGTTACTATGGAGTATGGCAGTGTAGTCATAGCAATGGATGGCTTATGTCAGTGATGCGGGATGAAGCAGTTTATCAGGGACGTCAGTATTGGAGCACTGCCACCTTAGGTTAAAAAACTCATAAACTATTCAGTACTGCTAATAAGTGTACAGTGCCTTTTTCAAAGTCATAATGCTCTTTGCAGTTTGATTGAGGTAGATGATTAGGTCCGGTGGACTAGGTCTATTGATCCATGTTTGTAATGAGTATCAGATGGCTAATATACTTAAGGCTAATTTTAACTCATTGAAAACTAGTTAAGTAGTGATTTAAAATGGTATCTGCCTTCCCAGTCATTTTAATCTTAAGCTAGTTTGTTTATTCCCCAGCCTACTCACGAATGGTGGGGCCTGCGGTTGAGGCAAGGTAGCAAAATCTGAAATTGTTGATGAGGAAGAGAGACAGGGTTTGCTTGTTCCCTGGCCTACTTACAGGTCATGCCTTATCTTTCCTTTTAATGTAATTCTTCATTCAGCTTTATATATTAAAGTCCTCAGTAATGCACGTTTCTTGACATTTCTAATATTTTCCATAAATTTCACATTAATACAACCTAATTTTTTATTCTGGTTAATGTACAATTATATTGCTTTAGATTAAAATCACAATCAAACTGCAGATGCTGGAAACCTGAAATGACGTATGTCTGCACAGTGGAGTAGCAGTTAGTCCATTGCTGTATAGTGCCAGTGGTCACTGATCGTGGTTCAATTCCCGTTGCTCTGTAGAGAGATTGTAAATTCCCCACGGGATTATGCAACATTGGGGGTTTCTCGGGTTTTTCAGTTTCCACCCACATTCCAAAGGAGTGACCCCATTGAATATTGAAAGGCCTTGAAAGAGTGGATGTGGAGAGGAGGTTTCCTATGGTGGGGAGTCTAAGACCAGAGGACACAGACTCGGAATAGAGGGATATCCTTTTAGAACAGAGATGAGAATTTCTTTAGCTAGACAATGGCGAATCTGTGGAAATCATTCTCATTTTCTCTCTCTTTCTCTTTCTTCTCTTCTCTTTTCTCTTTCTCTTCTCTTTCTCTCCCTCCCCCCCTCTCTCTCTCTCTCCCTCCTCCTGAATGTTTTTTTTTGACACTGACTTGAAGAAGCGGAGGAAAGTAACCAGGTCAATGCTTACCCAGAAATATTTCTGAAAAGCATCTGGTCATTGTTGCTATCTGTGGGAGTCTGTATTTTTTTCTTAATGAGGTGGATGTCAGCTTCTTTGGCTTGGTGCTGTATATTGGATGATGTTTGGAATAATTTAAAATGCATTATGAAACAATCCAGCTGAGCCCGGAGACTGGACTCCCTCATTCATTACGATCCTTTGTGTATTTATTGTAGCTATAAACATTGAAGCAAGGTACAACAGCACATTCAGTCATCCAGCCTGCTTATCCGTCCAATGTGATTATGGCTTATCCTTTAACTCAGTACAATATACCAGCTCTCTTTGCACATCCAGAAATCCATACATCTACTTCTTATTTGTGTTTACCAACCTGACCTCCACGGTTTCTTGTGGTGGAGAATTCCTTAGGTTCACCATCTTCTGAATGAAAAAAAATCTCCTTAATTCTATTCTAAGTATGGGTAGACAGGCTGGCAAAAAAGGTGTTTTGCATGAGATATTTTGCAGATGCTGGAAATCCAAATCAACACACTCAGAATGCTGTAGGAATTCAGCAGGTCAGGCAGCGTCTCTGGAAATGAATAAACAGTCAATGTTCCAGGCTGAGACCCTTCTTCAGGAATGAAAAAAAGGGGAAGATGTCACAACAAAAAGGTGGGGAGAGGGGAAAGAGGATAGTGAGAAGGTAATAGGGGAAGCCAGGTGGGTAGAAAAGAAGATAATGGGCTGAAGAGAAAGGAATCTGATAGGAGAAGAGAGTGGACCATAGGAGAAAGCAAAGAAGGGCACTAGAGGGAGGTTATGGGCAGGCAAGAAGTAATAAGAAGCCAAAATAGATAACAGAAGAAGAGGGGAAGGGGAGGGAGTGTTTTTTTTTTCTGGAAGGAAATATCAATATTCATGCCATCAGGTTGGAGGTTACTCAAAAAAAAATCAAAATATGAGGTGTTCCTCTTCCACCCCAAGGGGGGCCATGGACAGCCATTTCGGAATGGGAATGGGAGTGAGATTTAAAATGCTATTTCTTTTTCTTGGTTCCTTCATCTTCATAGTATCTGTTCCCAGGATGAGGCTTTCAATTCAAGGACATTGGAGGTGTCATCTTTCTTCAAAGAATGGGGTTTCTCTTCCTTCACCATTGACTCTGCCCTCATCCACATCTCCTTCACTTCCCAAACATCTGTGCTCACCACATCTTTCGGCTGCCTTAGTAGTGATAGAGTTTCTCTTGTCCTTACCAACCACCCCATGAACCTCCATATCCTACAGTCGTTCTCCACAACTTCCACCATCTCCAAAGGGATACTACCACCAAACATATCTTTAACTCCCCCCTCTCTCTTCTTTATCCACAGGGATTATTCTTTCCAATGATTCCCTGTCAATTCATCCCTCCACACTAATCTCCCTCCCGGTACATATCCCTGCAAGTGGCCAAATTGCTACATCTGCCCACTTACCTCCTCCCTCACCTCCCTTCTGGGCCCCAAGCAGTCCTTCCAGGTGAGGCAAAACTCCCTCACCTCCCTTCTGGGCCCCAAGCAGTCCTTCCAGGTGAGGCAAAACTTCACCTGCAAATTTGTTGGGATCATCTATTTGGTCCAGTACATCCGATGCAGTCTTCTCTACATTGGTAAGTCCTGTTGTAACGTGGGAGACTTCTTCGCCGCACACCTCCACTCCGTCCACCAAAAGTGGAACAACATGTTTGTCCGTGGTCTCTTATGCCATGATGAGGTCATTCTCAGAATGGAAGAGCATCCAAACTGATGGCACGAATATTGACTTCACCTTCCGGTAAAAAAAATTCCCTCCCCCTCCCCTCTTCTCTATTCCCCATTCTGGCCTCTTGCCCCTTCTCACTTGTCCATCATCAATCTCTGTGTCTCCTCCTCCTTCCCTTTCTCTGATGGTCCACTCTCCTCTCCTATCAGATTCCTTCATCTCCAGCCTTCGACCTTTCCCATCCGCCTGACTTCACCCAGCACCCTCCAGCTATCCTCCTTCCCTTACCCCTACCTTTTTATTCTGGCATCTTCCCCGTACCTTTCCCATCCTGAAGAAGGGTCTCAGCATGAAACATCAACTCTTTATTCATTTCCATAGATACTGTTTTACCTGCAGAGTTCCTCCAGCATTTTGAATGTGTTTTACACAGTGGCCGTCATCGATCAAGTTACTGAATATAGGAGCTGGCACATTAGGCATCTGTGCCGGTGGTGTTGTGGGAGAGAGCAGAGGCGTGGCGGACAAGCTGAACTCTGTGCTGGGTTGGGGGCCTCCCATTGCTGTTGCTCTCTAGTGTTTGCTCAGAGGAGACAAGCAGGAATGTATTTGTCTGTGACTGCAGTAGTGCATGATGAGGAACTGGTGTCTACTTGTTCTTGCTGAAACATGGCTCCATGACAACATCCATGCACTATCAATCTTCAGGCCAGGATACTCAGGAACTTGGTCTAATATTATTTTTGTGACTATATGTGCCTTCATAACTACATATGCTCTGTGCTGTGTGTGACTGTATGGTATGTACTGTGGTTTGCACCTTGCCCCAGAGGAACACTGGTTTATTTAACTGTATGCACTTATATGCTTGAAAATTATGTTTGCGAAGAAAAGGCATTTCAGGATGTATATTGTATACATTTCTCTGACATTAAATTTGACCTTTGAACCTTTGATATTATATTTGCATAAGTGAAAAATACAATGTGCAGTTTTGATCTCCTTGTTATGGGAAAGATGTGGTTAAACTGGAAAGGGTGCAGTAAAGGTTTACGTGCTGCTGCCAGAACTACATAGCAAAGAGAGGTTATCCATGTTGTGGCTTTATCCCTTGGAAAATGGAAGATTGAGGGGTGATCTTATGGATGTGCTTAAAATTGTGAGGGCATAGATACAGTGGATGGTAATAGTCCTTTCCCCAAGGTAGGGGATTCTAAAACTAGGGACATTGGTTTAGGTTGAGAGGAGAAAGATTTAAAAAGGATCCGAGCAGCTACATTTTAATGTAGAGTGTGGTGAGTATATGGAATCAGCTGCCACAGGAAGTGGTCTATATTACATGATGTTTTAAGTATTCTTATACTTAAATCTTCTTGTAATATAGACCAAAACTCATTTGCCTTCTTAACAGTTTGTTGCACCTGTCTGTTTCAGTGATGCACAAGGATAAAACTCTTTGATCCTCTACCATCAGGCAGGAGATACCATAGCATTAGGTCTGTGAGAATGGAAAACTGCTTCAATCCTCCAAGGCCGTGAAGCTACTGAATTCCCTGCCACTACCCAGGTCTCATCATTTATGAAGCACCAGTTGTATTAACTTGAAACCCCTTTTACCAGGTGTCTCCACAGATGCCGCTTCATCAGTGGTCCCCAACCACCGGGCCGTGGACCGGTACCGGGCCGCAAAGCATGTGCTACCGCGCCGTGAGGAAACGATATGAGTCAGCTGCACCTTTCCTCATTCCCTGTCACGCACTGTTGAACTTGAACATAGGGTTGCCAACTGTCCCAAATTTGCCGGGACATCCCGTATATTAGGCAAAATTGGTTTGTCCCATACAGACCGCCCTTGTCCCGTATTTCTCCTGCTAAGGTAGAGCGGTCCTGTGAAACCTTTCATGCTGAAATGGCGTAAAG
Source organism: Mobula birostris (assembly GCF_030028105.1). Taxonomy (NCBI): domain Eukaryota; kingdom Metazoa; phylum Chordata; class Chondrichthyes; order Myliobatiformes; family Myliobatidae; genus Mobula; species Mobula birostris. The sequence continues at coordinate 22,232,719 of NC_092370.1, read as the reverse complement.
CGAAGAAGCAATTACCATTAATTTATATGGGAACATTTGTGAGCATTCCCAGACCCAAAAAATAACCTACAAATCATACCAAATAACACATAAAACCTAAAATAACAGTAACATATAATAAAAGCAGGAATGATATGATAAATACACAGCCTATATAAAGTAGAAATCATGTATGTATAGTGTAGTCGGGAAGATTAAGTCAAAACCGATTTGTGGAAAAAAATCGGCACGTACGTGCATGCGCATGTCACGCATGTGTACACAGGTGCCCATGCAAGGCTTCATGGGCATGGTTGTCTTTCTCGGGGTAAACACTGTCCTGTATTTGACTCGCAAACACAAGGAATTCTGCAGATGCTGGAAATTCAAGCAACACACATCAAAGTTGCTGGTGAACGCAGCAGGCCAGGCAGCATCTCTAGGAAGAGGTACAGTAGACGTTTCAGGCCGAGACCCTTCGTCAGGACTAACTGAAGGAAGAGCTAGTAAGAGATTTGAAGGTGGGAGGGGGAGGGGGAGATCCAAAATGATAGGAGAAGACAGGAGGGGGAGGGATGGAGCCAAGAGCTGGACAGGTGATTGGCAAAAGGGATACGAGAGGATCATGGGACAAGAGGCCCAGGGAGAAGGAAAAGGGGGAGGGGGGGAAAACCCAGAGGATGGGCAAGGGGTATAGTGAGAGGGACAGAGGGAGAAAAAGGAGAGAGAGAGAAAGAATGTGTGTATATAAATAAATAACGGATGGGGTACGAGGGGGAGGTGGGGCATTAGCGGAAGTTAGAGAAGTCAATGTTCATGCCATCAGGTTGGAGACTACCCAGAATAAGGTGGTCCTCCAACCTGAGTGTGGTTTCATCTTTACAGTAGAGGAGGCCGTGGATAGACATATCAGAATGGGAATGGGATGTGGAATTAAAATGTGTGGCCACTGGGAATTAGTCCCTACTCTTAATAATTTCTCCCTTAGCTCCTCTCACTTCCTCCAAACTAAAGGTGTAGCTATGGGCACCCGTATGGGTCCCAGCAACGCCTGCCTTTTTGTTGGCTTTGTGGAACAATCTATGTTCCAAACCTATTCTGGTATCTGTCCCCCACTTTTCCTTCGCTACATCGACGACTGCATTGGCGCTGCTTCCTGCACGCATGCTGAGCTCGTTGACTTCATTAACTTTGCCTCCAACTTTCACCCTGCCCTCAGGTTTACCTGGTCCATTTCCGACACCTCTCTCCCCTTTCTAGATCTTTCTGTCTCTATCTCTGGAGACAGCTTATCTACTGATGTCTACTATAACCCTACTGACTGTCACAGCTATCTGGACTATTCCTCTTCTCACCCTGTCTCTTGCAAAAATGCCATCCCCTTCTCGCAATTCCTCCGTCTCCAACGCATCTGCTCTCAGGATGAGGCTTTTCATTCCAGGACACGGGAGATGTCCTCCTTTTTTAAAGAAAGGGGCTTACCTTCCTCCACTATCAACTCTGCTGTCAAACGCATCTCCCCCATTTCACGCACATCTGCTCTCACTCCATCCTCCTGCCACCCCACTAGGAATAGGGTTCCCCTGGTCCTCACCTACCACCTCACCAGCCTCCAGGTCCAACGTATTATTCTCCGTAACTTCCGCCGCCTCCAACAGGATCCCACCACTAAGCATATCTTTCCCCTCTCCTGCTTTCCTCAGGGATCGCTCCCTACGCGACTCCCTTGTCCATTTGTTCCCCTCCCCCCATCCCTCCCCACTGATCTCCCTCCTGACACTTATCCTTGTAAGCGGAACAAATGCTACACATGCCCTTACACTTCCTTCCTTACCACCATTCAGAGCCCAAGACAATCCTTCCGGGTGAGGCGACACTTCACCTGTGAGTCGACTGGGGTGATATACTGCGTCCGGTGCTCCCGATGTGGCCTTCTATATATTGGCGAGACCCGACGCAGACTGGGAGATTGTTTTGCTGAACACCTACGCTCTGTACGCCAGAGAAAGCAGGATCTCCCAGTGGCCACACATTTTAATTCCACATCCCATTCCCATTCTGATATGTCTATCCACGGCCTCCTCTACTGTAAAGATGAAGCCACACTCAGGTTGGAGGAACAACACCTTATATTCCGTCTGGGTAGCATCCAACCTGATGGCATGAACATCGACTTCTCTAACTTCCGCTAAGGCCCCACCTCCCCCTCGTACCCCATCCGTTATTTATTTATATATTCACATTCTTTCTCTCTCTCTCCTTTTTCTCCCTCTGTCCCTCTGACTATACCCCTTGCCCATCCTCTGGGTTTTTCCCCCCTCCCCTTTTTCCTTCTCCTTGGGCCTCCTGTCACATGATCCTCTCATATCCCTTTTGCCAATCACCTGTCCAGCTCTTGGCTCCATCCCTCCCCCTCCTGTCTTCTCCTATCATTTTGGATCTCCCCCTCCCCCTCCCACTTCCAAATCTCTTACTAGCTCTTCCTTCAGTTAGTCCTGACGAAGGGTCTCGGCCCAAAATGTCGACTGTACCTCTTCCTAGAGATGCTGCCTGGCCTGCTGCATTCACCAGAAACTTTGATGTGTGTCGCCCGTATTTGACTGCTACTTTTGTCCCTTATTTGGGAGCGAGAAAGTTGGCAACCCTAACTGTAAAAGACATGTTGAGGTGAGTTTAACCCTACTTGAACACCAACCCCCACCCCCACCGGGTCGGCCGGTCCTCAAGAATATTGTCAATATTAAACCGGTCCGTGGTGCTAAAAAGGTTGGGGACCCCTGCACTTGATAACCCCTCGCTAACTGCCATCGGACTCAGCAGTGAAAAAAATCACCTTTCCCAGGCTCCGTACAACCAGGGTAGAGATGACTTGGGTCCCACCAAACCCGGGAAGTTGGGATGTCTAGCCTACTTGAACCCCGATCTGTGAATACTGTCCCATGCAATCACTCGTGGGGAAGAAATAGCAGACCATACATTGCATAAAGTAAGGATATCTATGAATGTTAACTTAACCAAACTGTTACTAAAGAAGAAAAAAAAAGAGCTCATCATAATTGCAGGAAAGTTACTAACATGATTGCTTTCAAAGTTACTAACATGATAACATGATTGGCTAATTGGTAGGAGGCAGCGAATGGGAATAAAATGATCCTTTTCTGATTTGCTACCAGTGAATAGTGGTGTTCCACAGGGGTTGGTGTTGGGACCACTTCTTTTTATGCTGTATATAAATGACTTAGATGATAGAATAGATGGCTTTGTTGCCAAGTTTTCAGAAGATACAAAGATTGGTGGAGGGGCAGGTAGTGACAGGTGGAATGCAGAAGGACTTAGGAAGATTAGGAGAATGGGCAAGAAAGTGGCAAGTAAAACATAATGTTTGAAAATGCATTGTCATGCACTTTGGTAGTAGAAATAAATGTGTGGACTATTTTCTAAACAGGGAGAAATCCAGGAATCTGAGATGCAGAGGGTATTGGGAGTTCTTGTGCAGTACACCATGAAGGTTAACTTGCAAGTTGAGTCTGTGGTAAGGAAGGCGAATGCCATGTTAGCATTCATTTCAAGTGGTCTAGAATGCAAGAGCAAGGATGTGATGCTGAAGTTTTATAAGACACTGGTGAGGCCTCACCTTGAGTATTGTGAACAGTTTTGGACCGCACATCTTAGAAAAGATGTGCTGACATTGGAGAAGGTCCAGAGGAGGTTCATAAGGTTGATTCCAGGAATGAAAAGGTTATCATATGAGGAACGTTTGATGGCTCTGGGTCTGTACACGCTGGAATTCAGAAGAATGAGGAGGGATCTCTTTGAAATCTTTCAAATATTGAAAGATCTAGACAGAGTAGATGTGGAAAGGATGTTTCCCATGGTGGGAGAGTCTAGGACAAGAGGGCACAGCCTCTGGGTAGAGGGGCGCCCTTTCAAAATAGACATGAAAAAATTTCTTTAGCCAAAGGGTGGTGAATTTGTGGAATTTGTTGCACATGCAGCTGTGGAGGCTAGGTCATTGGGTGTATTTAAGGCAGAGATCGATAGGTTCTTGATTGGGCACGACATCAAAGGTTACGGGGAGGCTGGGAACTGGGGTTGAGGAGGAGATAGAAAAAAAGGTGGAGCAGACGGAATGGGCCAGATGGCCTAACTCTGCTCCTATGTCTTATGGTTTTATGGTCTTATAATTAAAACAGTCAAATGTGCATGTTGGAGCTCAAATCTTCCAAAAGTTGAAGTGACCAATATACTCACAACACCAACTCCTATTCACTGATCACCTGTACAATTTCCCCTCTTGGACTCCATCGAATTGCGCATTCCCGTTGGATCGAATCTTACGGCCAGTTCTCTCAAGCTTCTTCTCTCTCCATTTCCCACTGAAAAAAGACCTCAACCCACTTCAGTGTCCATCATAAATCCTCTCCACCCAGTGTACTCTAGAACCTTCTCCCAATTCCACTATCCTGACTGGATGACATGTCATTTCTAAGCATGACCATCAGAGCCCCTTATTTTTAATGGTAACCCAAACACTACCAGCAGAACACACTGCTTCTACTGAAAACCAATAAATGAAATACCCTTCAACATTAGCAGTAAAATCTTAACTATACTGTTTATTTTTTGACTTGTGTCATAAATGCATCTTATGCCAAATGTCATTCTTTTGAATATATTTTATTTTTGTGGTAATATTGCTTTTTGAGTTGTGTATGAGTTACAGTATATGTACTATGTTGTTTAAAGTTCAAACTAAATTTATTATCAAAGTACATATGTCGCCATTTACAACACTGAGATTCATTTTCATGTGGGCATACTCTATAAATCCAATAACCATAATAAGGCAATGAAAGGCTGCAGCATCAGGGTGGATAACCAATGTGCAAAGGTTGTGCAGCTTGATCTGGAGGAATTTTGTTTGGTTTGGCAGTATAAGTGTATATAGTTGAATGATGATGAACTTGAACTTAAGGGCACCCAAATCGCAGGGTACGTCGACTTTTCCCAATCCATTACTATTTAAATAGTAATGTGGCTGGGAGGAACCAGGTACAAAGGCAATGTTTGAGAGACATTTAGATAGAGACATGAGGAGGCAGGGTATGGAGGATATAGACTATGTGCAGGCAGATGTAATTGGTTTAAATTGACATCATGGCTGGCACAAACACAGTGTATTGAAGGAATTTTTCCTGTGCTTTACTGTTTTGTGCTCTATACACACTCAGTGGGAATTTATCCCAATTTGAAAGAGCAATTCCATGGGAAAGAGACATAACCTATGGTTAATAAATAAGGACAAGTATCATGTTAAATTGAAAAGTAGAGCAGGTAAAGTTACAAAGAGTAAACCAGAGGAATGAGAGGATTTAAAAATCCTGTAGTGAAAGACTAAAAAATCTCATAAGAAGGGACAAATTTGATGTTGACAGAAAAGAACCAGCAAGAGATTCCGTCGATATGTAAGTCAGAAGAACATGGCTAAGATAAATGTGGGACCTCTAGAATGAGGCTGGTGAATCAATTGCAGGCAAACATTGGCAGATATGTTAAATCAATTTTTTTTCTCATTCTTCTTCATGCCGGGTACTATTAATATCTCAAGGATAACAGACAGGCTAATTTTAAAATAACATGGAACAATGATGTTAAAATCCCAACCACAAGGGATGAAGTATTAGAGAAACATGGGTTTAAAGGTGGACTTGATGCCAAGGATCCATGAGTTTTAAAGGAAGTGGCTCCAGAGTTGTGCACAATTTTCAAAACTCTCTAAATTCTGCAGGCTATCTGAAGATTAAAAAACAAAGAGTGCGATTTCCTGACTATGGTTACTTTCATTCCTGTTCATACACAACTAATAATGTAGAACCACTGTCTGATTCCATTGTCACTCACTTTCTTACAAAGCATTCTGATAGCTGGGAGGGTACAGTAGACTTTTGACTTCCTGTGGACAATCCGAATGACCTAGTCATTACTTTCTTTACCAAATACATATCCACAGTAGCCTTCTTGATAGACTTTGTATCTTTTAGTTATAAATTTGAATTCAAATTAACTATGGATAAAAATTCCACCGAAGCTCTGGTATGGCAAACACATTCAGTCTGTACCGATAAGCCCAATCTCTTGTGTTGTCGCAGCAAAAAACATCATCCCTCTATCCTTTTCCCAAAAATGACAAGGAACTCGATTCTGCCTTATTAACACCTGGAATTTCACTGGGTGATATTTCAAATTCAATACTTGTCCCAAGGTTGTTTTCATTGCCTGGGCAACATCAAATAACTGCTTAAAATTCAGTTTTTTTTCTCAATGAGCTGCCTCTTCTGGGTAAACACATCACGGGTTTAACAAAATCTCCTCCAAATGTACCATACCTGTCTAGGAATCTGTTTTAAATCAGCAAAGAGGTTTACTCTGTGTGAGTATTAACTCTGACCGCTTCAATAGAGGACTGAGGAGCTGCCCACTCAGTTTGTTCAACTATTTAACCAACTCTTTGAATGTCTCATCTTCTGATTGTATAACAATAATAATTTACTTATAGAGCATTTTTCATACAGACAATATACTTTACAATGGGATAAAGTGCAAACGTGAAAACAGCAAACAAAAAGATATAGTTAAAAGCAAGGTTAAATATCTAGTTTTGAGCTGCATCCTTTGTAGTTTTAGGTATAAAATTCCACAGTTTGAGACAGTAGTTAAAAAGAAAGCTCTTTTACGGGCAATTGTTTAAATTTAGCAGACCAACAGAAGAAGAAATGCGAGCAGGCTTATAACTCAAGAGAAAATAACTTTAGATTGAAGCTATATTGTTTGCAAATAATTGGATACTATAAATTAGACCATAAGACAATAAGACATAGGCTAAGAATTAGGTCATTTGGCCCAATGAGTCTGCTCCACCATTCCATCATGGCTGATTTATTATCCTTTACAACCCCATTCTCTTACCTTCTCCCCATAACCTTTTACATCATTACTAATCATAGAAACACAGAAAACCTACCTTTTCCCTACCTATGTCATTGGTACCACTATGTGCCATGACCTCTGGCCGGAATGGGCTGCCAGCAACAGTGGTGGAAGCAGATACAATAGGGTCTTTTAAGAGACTCCTGAATAGGTACATGGAGCTTAGAAAAATAGAGGGTTCTGGGTAACCCTAGGTAATTTCTAAGGTAAGGACATGTCTGACGCAGTTTTGTGGGCCGAAGGGCCTGTATTGTTCTGTAGGTTCCTCTATGTTTCTCTGTTTCTAACTCTGAATCCCTGGCCCCTGCACCAATCCCTCAGCCGCATATTTATCATTCACCTCATTCTATTCACATGGCACAGGCAATAATCCCGAGATTAGTACCTTTGAGGTCCTGCTTCTCAACTTCCTTCCTAACTCCCTGTAGTCTGTTTTCAGGACCTCCTCCTTTTTCCTACCTACGTTGTTGGTACCACTATGTGCCGCGACCTCTGGCTGTTCTCCTTCAAACTTCAAGATATCGTGGATGCGATCAGAAACATCTGGGACTTTGGCACCTGGGAGGCAAGCATTAAGTACCTCTGCTATCTGTGTTTTTTTCCTGCATCCCCAGAATCTCCTATCTGACCACCTAACTATAGAGTCCCCTATCACTGCTGCCATCCTCTTCCTTTCTCTGCCTTTCTGAGCCACAGGACGAGTCTCTGTACCAGAGGTGTGGCCACTGTTGCTTCCCCCAGGTAGACCATCCCCCCCAGCAGTACTAAAGCAGGAGCATTTATTGTTAAGGGGGACAGCCAAAGGGGTACTCTGTAGTATCTGACTCTTGCCCCTCCCTCTCCTGACTGTTACCCACTTTTCTGTCTCCCGAGACCCCCGTGTGACTACTTGCCTATAGCTCCTCTCTATCAACTCAGTCTCCCTGACCAGATGAAGATCATTGAGCTGCATCTCCAGTTCCCTAACCCAGTCCCTAAGCAGCTGCAGCTCTACGCACCTGGCCATCCGGGAGGCTGGGAGTCTCCCGGACATCCCGCATCTGACTGCCAGTACAGAACATCGACCTCTCACACATTCTTCCTGTCTGTATTCTACACTGGCAACCTACCTTCCCTCGACCCGTTACCACCAATGCCTCGTAGACCCAAAGCCCTTCTACTCTGTCTCCCTCTACTCCAGTGCCCTCTATAAAGTTGTCTTCTTTTTAAACTCTTCTCGCTGTTCAAATTGGCTGATGTCCACGGGCTTGCTCCATCGTCAGCCTCGATCAAACCGCTGAAGAAATAACTGTCTCCTTTTAAACTCCTCTCACTGTTCTAACTGGCTGATGTCCACGCGCTTCCATGAGCCGATCAACTTCCACTTTAAATATACCCAATGACTTCACTTCCACAGCTGTCTGTGGCAATGAACTCCACATATTTTCCGCCCTCTGGCTAAGGAAATTTTTCCTCATCTCTGCTCTAAATTTGTTACATATTTATTTGTGGATGCCAGGAAAAAAATTGGTGATGAAGGAAGAAATGTTTACGGCGGCAGTCATGTTCATAGAACAAAATGAGTGAATGTAACAATCAATTGAAGCAAATGCTGCTTTGCCTGCGATTGCGGATAAGTGTTAAAGTCTTGGGACAGATGGGCAAGAAGGTGTTTGAGAAGATAAATGTGTTTGAGGGTAACCTCTGGAATCATTTATTTTGTAAGCCCAATTTTCTCCATTGTTTGTACATCTATTAGGTCCTATTATATTTTCTTTCTGTGCATTTTGCCAGTCATGAAAAGTCATTTTAAAATAGAATGCTAGTTTCTCATGCAGCTGAGTGATATTCAAAGGACATATTGAAACATGAATTGACATGCATTCAAAAGAGGTTCCAAATTTAGCTCAGCACTAAATCAGCGTGTATTTTCTCTGTTGTAATTTCAATGGAATATCGCAGTACTTATGTTGTTATGGAACTGTTGGGAGGCCAGGTTTCAGAATTAACTTGGCTGAATTTTAACAAGCATTGTCCCTGGGTGTCAGGGACCCCTATCACCCAGGTCATGCTCTCTTGTCGCTGCTGCCATTGGGAAGAAGATCCAGGAGCCTCAGGACCCACACCACCCTGTTCAGGAACAGTTATTACCCTCTCAGCCATCAGGCTCTTGAAACAAATGGGATAACTTCACTCAATTTTACTTACCCCATCACTGAAATGTTCCCACATCCTGTGGACTCACTTTCAAGAACTCACCATCTCACGTTCTTGATATTTATTATTTATTTACTATTATTATTTCTTTCTTTTTGTACTTGCAAATTTTATTTTATTTTGCACACTGCTTGAATGTCCATTTGGTATGGTCTTTCATTGATTCCATTATGGTTATTATACTATTATGGATTAATTAAGCACGCCTGCGAATAAATGATTCTCAAGGTTGTATATGATGACATATATGTACTTTGAACTTTGAACTTCTGGCATTGGTTGTGTGGCATGGGGACGGTGTGTGGGTGGGATTGAAGTCACTAGAAGTTACAGCTTCTCGTGAAACCACTTCCGAGTGAGATTACCCCAGAGCATGACAGGCAATGTACAAGAGAACTTATTAGGAAAATGGAGTCATTTTCACTGAAGGTAAAGGAAGATAATGTAGTTCTGCAGCATGTCTGCGCTGCAGTGTCTCAGTAGGCTTGGGGATTCATGCCAAGTGGCAGAGGTAATTTATCGGTGACAGGCCCTGCTGCCAAATGGTCATGGTTGGCACATGTAATTAGTAGCTGTCAACTTCACCCTCAACTTACTGGTCTCCATATCCTTCCAAGCTTCTGCCTGAGGTACCAGCCAGGTCTTGGACATGAATACCCATGTATGGCATTTGCAGGGGACCAGTAGCTCGTTTGGCAGGGCAGCTGGTTTGGCCAAGTCTGTTTACAAAGCCACCAGGCAGGATGAACATGCTCTGGGGCTGTGGATGGCTTCTCCAAGGTGATTTACCACATGCATGGAAGATCAAAGGAAGTATTAAAGATTAGCTTTATCTATCACATGTACTTTTAAACATACAGAGAAATTCATCATTTGCGTCAACGCCAGACACATTCTGAATATGTGCTGGGGGCAGCTCACAAATGTCGCCACGCTTCCAGTGCCAATGTGGCGTGCCCACTTCTGAGCAACCCTAACCCGTATTGCAATGTGGGAGGAAACCCAAGTGGTTACGAGGAGAACACACAAGCTCCTTAGAGACAGCAGCATGAATGGAACCCTGATCAGTGATCACTGTAATGGCCCTATGCTAACTGCTACAGAGCTTCTCAAAGCCCAACCCTATGTCCCTGTCGTGAGAGGTAGAAATGGGTAAAGCCGGACAACATGGCTCTGGTGAAGTTATATAGACCAGTCTCCTGTGCAATGGATACAAAGGACTGCAGAAACACTCATGAACTCTAACTATATTATTGACTTTGGATGATGGAAATGGGAGGTCATCACTGGCCTATGATGTGGTCGGGTCACTCGTCTGAGTGCTACTGGTACCATGTAACCCAGTACTACCTGTCGCATGGTCGGGTGGTCGGTGACTAAACCGGCTCCCCCACCAGGCTTGCCTGGTGAGGAGGGTGGCTAGACACCCTGCAGAACAAAAAACAAGACCTGTCAAAGGGCGGGTGAACCCTCTCGTAGGGTCAACGGCCATCTAGGAAACATGAGCCGTGAAGCCTGGAAAGGGCATCCCTTGCATCGAAGCTTGGTCTGGCCATTTACTGCAACAGAACTTCCCCCAGCCGTCTTGGACCCCACCATGCCGCTGGATCCGGGAGGGGATGTCGAGAGGGTGGGTCTGGACTTGTGCAACCCCCTACTCACCTAAAATCCACTCACGCACACACTGTTCCTTTCTGAGGAGTGGGGTACCACCCCACTAACTGACTGAAAGAAACCATCATCATCCTATGGGATGGACAGCCAGAGAGAGAGAGACGATCCACTGGAAGCTAAGGACCTAAGAAGCAGAAGAACTGCTGCAGAAAACATGGAAGGCAAGGCATCGCAGTTAGAACATAGAACATAGAACAGTACAGGCCCTTCGGCCCACAATGTTGTGCCAACCCTTAAACCCTGCCTCCCATATAACACCCCACCTTAAATTCCTCCATATTGATGCACCTTCAATTACTCCAAAAGACTGGAAGTAGGGTAAATACTGAAAGGCTTTTATTCGCAGTAAAATGTGACCTCCATGCTGAGTGTCTGCCCCTGGGCTGAGGAGGAGGAGCAGGGCGAAATCGCCTTTATTCAGGGAGCTGTGGGAGCAGAGGGCGTGTCCAGACAGGTAACCCAGTTACAACATACATATATATGGTTTACCACAATATACCTGTCCTATAATCTCATAAATTTCACTAGTGCATCTTTTGTGAGTCTGTTGGGGTCATCTATTGCATCCGGTGCTCCCAGTGCGGCCTCCTCTACATCGATGAAACCCGACGCAGATTGGGGGATCGCTTCGTCAAGCACCTCCACTCCATCGGCCAAAACAGACAGGATCTCCCAGTAGCCACCCACTTCAACTCTGCTTCCCACTCCCATTCAGATATGTCCATACATGGCCTCCTCTACTGCCATGATGAGGCCAAACTCAGGTTGGAGGAGCAACACCTCATATACCGTCTAGGTAGTCTGCAGCCCCTTGGTATGAACATAGAATTCTCCAACTTCCGGTAATTATCTCCCCCTCCCTTCCCCTATCCCTATGTCACTCTTCCCCCTCCCCCAGCTGCCTACCACCTCCCTCTTGGTTCCGTCTCCTTCTACTACCCATTGTGTTTTCCCCTATTCTTTCTTCACCTTTCCTGCCTATCAACTCCTTGCTTCCCTTCCCCCACCCCTTTATCTTTCCCCTTACTGGTTTTTCACCTGGAACCTACCAGCCTTCTCCTTCCCACCCTCCCCCCACCTTCTTTATAGGGCCTCTGCCCCTTCCCCCTACAGTCCTGACGAAGGGTTCCGGCCCGAAACGTCGACTGATCATTTCCACGGATGCTGCCCGACCTGCTGAGTTCCTCCAGCGTGTTGTGAGTGTCACTAGTGCATCTGCCTGCACCACTGACTCAGGCAATGCATTCCACTCACCAACCACTCTCTGAGTAAAAAAACCTTCCTCTAATATCCCCCTTGAATTTCCCACCCCTTACCTTAAAGCCATGTTCCCTTGTATTTAGCAGTGGTGCCCTGGGGAAGAGGTGCTGGCTATCCACTCTATCTATTCCACTTAATATCTTGTATACCTCTATCATGTCTCCTCTCATCCTCCTTCTCGCCAAAGTAAAGCCCTTGCTCCATTAATCTCTGTTGGTTGAAGAGTGCTCTTGAACTACATAAACGTTGTCTTCAGTAACATGCAGCTGGTATGAAGGTTGTTCTGTTGTTGTGCACAACACTCCAGGCCAGGTTCCATCATGGCTGGAGGACTGTCAAGTGTTTCAGCAAAGTGACAGATTCCACTAGCACGGCATGCATTAGCATTAGTGCACAGTAGAGCCTGGGGCAGAACGTGAAGCAAGAACTGTAGATGTGAAATGTGTTTGTGAGACAGGAACTTACTTGATTACTCAAGTGATGTTGATAAACCTGCCTGTGGTATTGGAGCCATGGCCTGGTCCAATTCTCACTGATCTCACCTCGCCTGCACTGCATACGCTGTCTCTGCGGCCTTATTTCATCCTTGAGCGTAAAGTATTCCATACATTTCCTGGGCCCATTTGAGTACCGGATGTTGCTCTAGGTTTGTCAGTCACCCTTTCACACTACCTGTTCTGGACAGTGCAGTCCCCACCTGTAGCAGAAGCAGGTGTGTGGAGGGTATCTGCACTCCTCCAAGACAAACAGGACCTGAGCCTCTGCAGATTCTGTGAGGACAAGACATGGTGGTTAGTGGCGGTTTCCATCTTGTCCGAGGATGACGGGAAATCTGTGAAGGAGTGTTTTTTTTAGGTGGAAAAGCCTTTGCACTGGCCCAGTTCTACTCTCTCGACCTCAGAAGTCCCAGTGCAGTGGTATGAGCACACATCACAACTGGAGTCTTCTTTGGTTGCGTGGATGACAATGCCTTGTCATGCCCTTCACTCTCCATGCCGCGTTGCAGTACTGCCTTCCTAACCGTTGGATCTCACAGTAGATGTGATCTGGCCAGTCCCCCGGAACTGACTTCGCATTCTAGGGCAGGCATGTCCCTATCCTACCAGAGTACGCCGCTGGCTACCCTCACCTGGTTTAGCCCACCTGTTGAAGCACATACCGGGGTGTGGCCACTGTCACATGAAAACAGCTACTTGGAGTCACAGCTGAGAGCCGAGTGTCCGGTGGGGATCAAAGGTGAGTGATCTGCCCTGGAATGGACATGTCAAGCCCTTTTATCAGAGGTGCTGTAGTATGTGAGTCCTTGCAATCCTGTAATTGGGGATTTCTGATTCCACAGCAAACTCAGGGTGTGAGATGCAAAATCAGACTGAATATGAATCTGTATGGATCACCTGGCCTCAACGCAAGCAACAAAACCAAGCAGGGGTGTCTCAGTCTGACATTCATTTATTTAGCAGATGTACATCAAAACATACAGTGAAATGTGGTCGCTTGCATTAGGAACCTAAGGATGTGTTAGGAGCAGCCTGCAAGTGTCACCACACATTCCATCCTTGATTTCATATGCCCAAAATGCGTTGGAGAGTCTCTGTTGTATGTGCTGTCCTGGATAGATAGGCATATGTGTCAATGAAAGCTACACTGGGTTATATTCTGTTGTAGCTTTTCTTCCTTTCCTTCAAACAGCCCGACACGTTCTCTCGGGCAGTGAACGATTGTTGACCACATACATGAGTGCGGAGAAGAGCGAAAGGAGAGCAGATCCCTCCTGATGTTTAGTTATAACAGTCTGTCCAAAACTATTACTACTACTACTATGTCGACTCAGGCCTAGGGGGCCGGCGTCGGGCACGATGACGGACTCTCCACTTCTCCCTCTCCCTCATCAGTGTGTTCCATTCATATACATTAGCCACGCCGCTGCCTTCTAGGAGCGTGTTGACCATAGTCTTGGGAGGGTGCCCAGGGTTCATCCTCCCATGCTTGGGCTCCCATATGATGACTAGCTCAGGGTGGCGTAGACAATGCCCCACTAGTTGCAGTCTTCTCACCTCGATTTTAGTGGTGAGCATCGGTAGGTTGTTATAGAGCTCGAGGTTCGTCATGTGCTGTTGCCAACTCACGTCAAGAGCCATCCGGAGCATTCGTGTATAGCAACCATCTAGAGACTTTCACATCGTCTTGGTGAGTGTCCACGTCTCGCATCCGTACGTGAGAATGGACTTTATGACTGCTATGAAAATTCTCTTTTTAAGCCCTCTGGTCAGGTTCGACTTCCAGTTTTCCTTTATGTCGTTCATAGCCCTCCACGCCAGCGCCTTCCGTATCCTTATGTCCTTCTCCAAACTCATCCTTCTTGACCCGAGGTACTTGTAGTCAAAGACTTTCTTAATGGTACCATTCTCTATGGTCTCGAGAGTACCTTCTATTAGGTGAAGCTGCATCCCATTTGGATAGATATAAAAAATAAAAGTTATTTGTTGAACTGTACCCACATAATATTCAAAACTGATTTTAATAAAATAAATCTGTCGCAGACAACCTTCCCCTGAGATCTACTTATTTCTCAAATGTATCTCCGGATAGGCTTCCTCTGCCTAATGCTCACTAACATGCATTAGACAACAACCATAATTGCATGACTCTCACCATAATGAGATTCAGCCTGTCAACCATTCCCTTTTTTAAAGTCAGTTATTGTTCTTATTGTCATTGCTCTTGTTGCTCTGTACTTGCAGGACAACTTGAATTAGACAGCAATAACATTATCTTTACAGTTTACGGGCAATGCAATCATTTTGGATGACAGTCTTTGAAAGGTTCTGTGCTTGTAGCACATCATGATGTGCTGCAATCTGTGGCCAACAATTTATGGGCAGCTTCAGCATTTGTTACAAATAAATTGAAATAAATTGCCACAATATCTTCTTCAAGCCACTGTAGGCACAGATAGAAAGGAAGATGAAGCATCAATTTTTGTTGCCATTCTGTGAAAAGGGACAGGCCTGGAAATTAGTGTAAGCTGGTTCTGAGGTGATAAGTGGTGTAGAGACTGATACTTGCACAAGATCATGGCGGCTCGATCATCAATTCAAATTGACCCTTACGTCTTCTCTGCATAACTGAAGCCAGCTGGTTCTTCCTTGTCTCAAGACAAGGAGCAAAAAAATGTCCCCTACTTAAGAGTAACTAAAAATAGGGCTGTCTGAGAGGCAATGGTCAGGTCAAGAATGTAGCTGGAGCCAGAAAACATTCCAGTTCTTTCCTGGATGTTAGCGACACTTGTGAATTTGAGACATTTTTCACGCTGTAGTCCTTCTGGTGAAGGTAGTCTCATGGTAGAATTAGGTGTTGAGATCCTAGAAATTAGACCCAGGGTTTGAAATGCCACAGCAATCTATTATCATAAGACCATATAAAATAGGAACAGAATTAGGTCATTCAGTACATCAAGTCTGCTCTGCTATTCCATCATGGCTGATTTAATTTGCCTCTCAACCCCGTCCTTCTGCATTCTCCCTGTAAGCTCTGATGCCCTTACTAATCAAGAAGCTATCAACCTCCGCTTTAATTATACCCAATGACTTGGTCTCCACAGCGGTCTGTGACAATGAATTTCACAATTTCACTAGCCTCTGGCTAAAGTAATTTGTCCTCACCTCTGTTCTTCTATTCTGAGGCTGTGCCCTCTGGTCCTAGATCTTCCCACAATTGGAGTCATTTTCTTCATGTCCTCTCTATCTAGGGCTTTCAATGTTCAGTTGGTTTCAATAAGCTCCCTCCTCATTCTTCTAAGCTCCAGCAAGTACAGGCCCAGAGACGTGAAATACTCTTCATATGTTAACAGTTTAATTCCCAGGATCATTCTTGTGAACCTCCTCTGAATCCTTTCCAATGCAGTGCATCTTTTCTTAGATTAAGGGTCCCACACTATACATACTGCTCCAAGTGCAGTCCAACCAATGCCCTATAAAGTCTTGGCATTGCCTCCTTTTAGATCGGGATGGTGAGTGATTATGAGGATGATCTGCAGATAGTGGTACTCTAAAGCTCCTCCAGTATTGTATATCTTGGTAACAGTAATCAGATCTTTAGAATCCTGGTTAATACATTTTGGCAATTTACTCCAGTGCACCTTGCAGATGGTTCAGCTATAGTAATAGTGGTGGAGGAAGTGAGTGTTTAGGTTGCTGAATGGGGTTACCTTGCCTACTTTAGTGTTAGTCTCAGTATGAGGGCCTAAACAGGAGCCATAAATAGGCCCTCGATGTGGGAAAGCCGGGAGTAGAGCTGCAGCTTGGAATTAAACCAGGAGTAGACACCAGGTATGAAACAGACCTAACAGCACAATAGGAGGTGTAAGATGCAGAGAGAGGATTTGGAGCAAACCCGGGGTGGATCTGAGCAGAGCCAGGATTAGGCCCTTAATCTAATGTGCAGTAAACAGGTGATCAGAGGGCTGGAACCAAACCGACAGTGGATTTCTTTAGTGTCAGTATCCGGTGTTGCGCTGGTGTTAGGTGGTGTTACTCTAGGAGTTACTGTTTTCAATCCAATACTGTTGCCTGGAATACTCAGTGGAGGGAAGCACAATGGAAAAATGTGATTGTGAGTCCTTTTGTGGAACCTGAACACTCAACACATTTGAATCTTTCACATGTTTAACCTTCTCACTCACAGTAACTTCTCCACAGCACACTCTCCATTTGGAAGATCAGATCACAACCTGGTTCACCTCATGCCCTTATATAAGCCCAAAGTACAGCAACAGCTAGTTTCCACCAAGACAGTAAAGAAATGGTCTCCGGAGGCCATCTAGGCCTTGAAGGGCTGCTTTGAGGTTGCTGACTGGAACGTGCTTTGTGAACAATACGAGAAGGTCATTAACAGTCTTACTGATCGCACCTCTGGCTACATCATCTTCTGTGTGGACACTGTAATGCCATTAAGGACTGTTCACTGCTTTCCGAACAACTGACCATGGGTCACCAGTGGTCTTCTCAACCAGAAAAAGAGAACCTTTAAATCAGAAGACAGGGAGGAGCTGAAACACGTGCAGGGGGAGCAAAAGAAGAAGATCAAGGTGGCTAAAGAGGAATACAGGATAGAGCTCGAGAACAAGCTCGGGCAGAGTAGCACACAGGAGGTGTGAAGGGGCATGGAGAATATCACTGGCTTCAATCAGCCTGGCTGTAGAGACTTGGAATGGAGCCGTTAATGGGCTAAAAAGTTAAACCAGTTCTTCAATAGGTTTGACAATTGCACTCCTGCTCACACCTGCCTCAGCACACCAGTCCTGGTGCCGAGGTACCTAATGCTCCTTCAGCACCTATGTCTCCCCTCCTCCCTCCTCCCTCCTTCCACCTCCAATTCAACACGTGGATGAACAACACAGGTTGCCACTGTCTAGCCCTCTTCCTTCACCTATGTGGAATTGTCCAGCACATTTTTAATGTGGGTCCCAGTACCAAGAAGGGTCAACCGGAAGTCTTAAATGACCACCATCCAGTGGCCCTAACCTCACACATCATGAAGACCCTAGAGAGGTTGGTGCTGGCTCACCTCTGACACTTTGTTACATCAGCCCTCAATCCCCTGCAGTTTGCCCACTAGGAGCAAATTGGAGTTGACAATATTGACATCCACCTACTGAAAAGAGCCTACTCCCGTTTGAATAAGCAAAATTGTGTTTTTTGATTTCTCCAGTGCCATACCGCCCTCATTGCTGGGGGAAAAGCTCCGTTCAATGCAGGTTGGCACTGTCATTGTATCCTGAATAATGGACTACCTGACTGGCAGACCACAGTTTGTGCGGCTTCAGAGCTGTGTGTCAAACATGGCTATAAGCAGCACTGGGGCCCCCAGAGGACTGTATTGACTCCCTTCCTGTTTACCCAGTATACCTTGGACTTTCGATATAACACTGCCAAAGTTCTCTGATGACTCAGCAATAGTTGGGTGTATAAAGGGAGGACAGGAGGATGAATACAGTCCCCTGGTGGAGAACTTTCCCAAATGGTGCAAGCTAAATCATCTGCAGCTTGACATCAGTTAGACAAAGGAGATGGTGATGGACTTTAGGAAGATCAAGCCTCCACTGCTCCCTGTTACTATTTATAGTGAGGATGTGGATGTGGTGAGGACCTACAAATATCTAGGGGTGCATCTGTTTGATTGATTCGAGTGAAGCACCAACACAGAAGCTGTGTACAAGAAGGGCCTCTACTTCCTGAAGAGATTGAGGTCCTTTGGAGTACGCAAGCCTCTCCTTCACATGTTCTACCAGTCTGTTGTCACCAGTACCATCTTCTATGTGGTGGTGTGCTGGAGCAATAGAATTAACATGGGTGATGTCAACAGGCTCAATAAACTGATTAGAAAGGCTGGCTCTGTTATAGGAGTCGAACTGGACACACTGGAGGCTGTGGTAGAACAAAGGACCCTCTGGAAAATCCTGGAAGTTCTGGACAACGTTTCTCACCCTCTGCATGCCATCTTGGCTGCACAGACGAGCACTTTCAGTAATAGACTGCGCTGCTCCAAAGAGTGATAAATGAGGTCATTTTTACCCTCGGCCATTAGGCTCCGTAATGAGTCAACCTCCAGCTGGAGCAGTGATGACCCTGTCTTGTTACTAACCTCTGTTTACCAGAGCTCTGTCTAAGCTCATTTTAGCTCTGTAAGTCCTGTTATTGTGGACTGTGCAATATTACCATCACTTTTTGTCTGGACAGTGTGAATATGCGTTCATTACTGTATAAGATTATGGTAATTCTCACACTACCATCTGACCAGTGTGACTGTGGAAATCTGGTAAATCTTGTAATCTTTGACTTGATAAATCTTGCACATATTTTTATATTCTTTCTTACTTCTCTTCTAATATATGTATATCTGTGCACTTGCAATGCTACTGTGACAAGGTAATTTCCTTTGGGATCAATAAAGTGCCTATCTATCTATATGGCAATAATCATGTTGGTAGAAGCCAGAGGCATAGCTTTCAACAGGTACTCTAACATCAACATCCTATGGGTCACCTTTGACCAAAACCTCACCTGGACCAATAGTGACTATAAGGATATGTCGGAGGCTTGACATCCTGTGGTGAAGAATGGATCTCCTGACATTCCCAATTGTTTCCAGCATTTGCAAGGCATGTATCAGCAGTGTGCTGGAACTTTCTGCATTTACTTGAACGCATGCAGGCTTGACAATACTTTAACACGATTTAACAAATATCAGTCAGCTTGGTTGCTACACCACTCTCAACATTTATTCCTCACTGTTAGCACTAAGTGGCTGCAGTAAAGCCATTCATAAATAACACTGCAGATGCTCATCTGGCCTACCATAGCAGCACTTCCTAAGCCTGTGGTCTCTAACACAAAGAAGAGCAATGAATGCAGGTACACAAGAATGCTCCTGGCTGTTTCCCTTCCAGTTCTCACATTCTCACATCCGCCTGTCTGAAATGTCTGTGTTGTTCTTTCATTGAGGCTGGATGTAAATTTTGGGACATTCCCCCCCCCCCCCCCACTTTCTCCAATAACCAGGGTCAGAGTGTGGAGGTTCGTCCCTTCCAGTCAAGATGCCACCAGTATACAATGCTCCTTCTGTCGCCGTCTTCCAGATAGCTCACAAAAATATCATTTTTAACTTCTTTTATGTCTGTTTTCTACCTTAAATATGTTTGTGGGACAGTTAGAGCCCGCGATTTATAGCTTGGAGATTGTTTGAGTGATCCAGCACTTTACTGTCTCGGAGAAGATTCTGGAAAGCGAGCGCCTACTCGGGTGGCCTCAATGTAAAGAAACTTCGAGGCAGGGTGTGAGCTGACGTTTGACTCCACCTCACTGTTTAAAGTGACCATTAATCACTGATTAATGTGTTGAGGAAGATTGAGACATCGAGGTGAATGCGGAAGACGAGTGAGAGTTACATCGCCAACTGCCTGCCTTCTGGTCACTGCCAGAGAAGAGGTCTGTGAGTGGCCTATTGCTGTGTGGTTCACTGTGGCTGGTGGGTAGGCCTCTCTGCCTCATGTGGTGTCCTTCTCTTTCGATGAAGGTTGGTGATTTCGGATCATGGTATCATGTGTTCTGCATTTACGGACTGTGGACTTTTTCAGACTTACGGTTTATATATTCTGTGATATTTTTAATCGCTCCTTCCTTTTCCATTTTGTTTTGTGAGGGGACGGTGTTTAGGGGTTGATGTTCTTTTGTGTTTTGTAAGCTTTTCGTGCAGGAGAGGGGTTTTTTTTGGGGGTTAATGCTCCTGTTCTGTTTTGTGCATAGGAGGGAGTGGTGGATGATTGGGATGCCATTGTTTTTTCTACAGGAGGAGTGTTTCTCCCTGAACGACTTTCATGTTCTTTCTTTATTTCATGGTTATCTGGAGAATACAAATTTCAGAGTTGTGTGTGGATGCATGCTTTGATAATAAATGAACTTTTGAACTTCTGAACCAAAGCAGGTGTAAAGTGCTCCTTTCCTCCACTGGCCTGCAGGTCACCCGTAGACAAGTTATAGCACCTGCTTATACCCCCCCCCCCCCCCCCCACCGATCAGGGTCACATAAAGCCCTGGGAGCAGGTCTATGAGCAGCCAGTGCATATCACAAGTCCTGGCTATGCAACCTGTCACGGCAGCAGACGATCCCTGAAGTGTGTTGATAACGTCTGAGGTTACCTGTCTTGTATGAAGAAGACAATGGCAAACCACTTCTGTAGAAAGTTTTGCCAAGAAAAATCATGGTCAAGACCATGATCGCCCACATCAATGACACGGCACATACAAGTGTCTCACCAAAAACTAAAGAACAGTAACATGGTTCACTGGAACCTTTTCAAAGGCAATTGGGAGTAAGCAATAAAATGAATGAATACAACTCTGACAACTCCATGGGTGCCTCCTGCAGCATGGCCAACAGCAGAATTACTGTAGCTTGTGTGTCCAAGTATCTCAAACTGAGCCAGTCTCTCCAAACTGCAGAGCAACATGGGATTACATGTAAAGGCCAGTCTGAATTGTCTGCTAATCACTGTTTTGGAAAATCTCATGAGATATTAAAAGGTGGAAACACGAAGTTCTGCAAAAATGATGAAAAAACTTATTGGGATATGTTGAGCTGTCTACCAACCACTTTCTTCTGATCTTACCTCAATTCAGTCAAGAGAATAACCTCTTCAGCCATGATGAAGACACTCTCAGGTGGAGGAACAACATTTCATATTCCACCTGGATAGCTTCCAACATGATGGCATGAACACTGTTTTCTCCTACTTCTGGTAATTTCTCACCCTTGTCCTTCCTTCTTTCCATTCTGCTTTTGGGCTTCCCTCTTACCTCTTTCCTTCTCCTTGCCTGCCTTACTTCTTTTTTCCCATAGCCCACTCTCATCTCCTATCAGATTCCTTCTCCTTCTGCCCTTTACCTCTTCCACCCATCACCTCCCAGCTTCTCACATCAATCCTCCCCTCCACCCACCCACCTTCCCCCTCACCTAGTCTGACCTATCACCTGTCAGCTTGTACTCCTTCCTCTCCTCCCAACCTTCGTATTCTGGCCTCTTCTCCCCTTCTTCTCCAGTCCTGATGGAAGGTTTAGGCCCAAAATGCTGACTGTTCATTCCTCTCTGTAGATGCTGCCTGACCTACGGAGCTCGAGCATTTTGTGTGTGGCAGAATAACCTCAGCGATTTGCACCCTTTACTGCATGAATGCAAGGTTAGCAAATGCCAGCTGTCGTAATTTTCTTTTGTTTCTCAACACTTCAGAGTGCTTTGAGCTACGGGTTTTTGTGGCTGAAGAGTCTGCACAAAATATTGTACTGCTGCAGAAATTACCTGCCACCACATATCAATCAGCAGAAATATCAAAGAGTTGACTCCTACACCCCTTCAAGCAACAAACTAAACTGCACTCTGGGCTCAGGGAAGGACACACACTCTGCACATCCTTATCGAACAGCAGACGTGATGCTACAGTTCATTACTGGCCGCCTGTTAGATTGGGTCAAGAGGTCAAGAAGCCTCGTTGGGGCAGCCTGTCGGCACCCAGATGATGGAGGAGTCTGTCAGAAACATCAACGCTTTCAAATCATAAGAAGCAGGCATGGTTGTGACAGCCGATCATTTGGCTAAACACTGCAGTAACCTCCCTGCTTCTCCTTCTTCAGGACAGCAGCTCATGTCGAGAAAAGAAGTGCATTACTGTGCAAGCCTTCTTTATTTTCCAGCTGCATAATGAGGATATATTAGTACATAAAAGTCCACATTTTGCCTTGAGAATTTTTGTAGACTTAAGTTTAGGGTCTTTACTACAACATACATCTCATATAGTAAAAGATTACAGGGAAACTAAAGTTAAAAATAAAATTTTCAACTCAGGTCAGTACTTGAAGAAGGTGAATGCAGAATGCTGCTGCATTCAAGATTAATATGGAAAGCCTTGACCAATTGTTATAGACTAATATTAAATTATAAATACAGACACTGATTTATGAAATGTAAAATAACAATTACTTCCATATCTTGGTAAATATATTTCAACCAGACAAATCATATTTTGTTGAGTATTGGGGAATGGTCATTTGGCACAAATAATAAAAAAAAATTTGCATTGATGCATAGAGATTATAATTCAGGTCTTTCCCTGATATTAATTTATTTCTCTTAATATTGATGGGGTTCTTACCCCACTTACATCGTATATTGATTAATGCATTTTAAAAATTATTTATCATTGGATTTTATATTGAGAAAATTGCATTGTTCTGTGGAATATTGTAACACAGCTGAGGTGACATTTAATACCAGCAGGTAGGTGCCAGCAAACTGTGCAGTTTAACAATGAATATGCTAATTTCTTTTTTTTTTGATTCTGCAGTTAGGAGAAAATTAATAAGTGGAATCAAATGTCAGCATTTTAATGGACTGCTACAGATATCAACTTTTATTACAGTGTGGTAAGCTTACCAATAGGTTTATGCAAAACAATTATTCATTTATATGCCAAAACTAGCAAACATACTGTAACTGCTTGGAACAATGTGTCTGAAGATAATTGTTTTGGTACAATACTACTCTTCTTTAAAAGCAACATGTTACTGGAATGTAATTGGAACTGATCGATGATTTGCTTTCAGAAGTTGCATACCACGTATGCAAACATCTGTAATTAAATCATACATAAGAGAAATACTGAAAGAGAAATCTTGAAGTAGAAGGACACTAGATGGCAGTGTTTAACAATTAATGGGAATTTTTACTTCCCCCCCCCCATTCTACAAAGTAATGAGAATAGCAAAGAGCAAAAATCATCATACAAAATGAACTGTCACAATAACATGGTTTAATGCAAAAATGAATAATATTATATTTTACAAACAACAATAAATTTTAATATTTGTGGAGAAGCTTGGTGCTCCCCTAGTTTATCATGACTGATTTGTGTTGTGCTTGACTGGTGATGTGCCTTGCCTATTTTCTTCATATTTTCTTCATGAGTATTTCATGTTGTGGAACAAGGAGAGAAAACTATCCTTGTTCATCATTTTAGTGCATAAAGTACAATTTAAACATGGTTTTGCCAATAAGGATGTAAATCTCTGCAAAAAGCTATCAGATATCAGTTGAATGTAGGCTGTGTTACATTAACAAGTTATTTCCTACTTGAAGAATTGCTGAGAAAAGAGGACGAAAGAGACCTTAAGAAATGTCACAAGAATCAATAGAGAGTAGTGCTTATCAATGTAACCATTCCCTTTGGAAGGTATTGATCTTGGCCTTCTAACAAAAATGTGTCTGGTATTTGTCTTATTTTTAAATGCAATTCCACTAATATGCTTGTGTTTAACAAATGCTTCCAATATCTGTGTAAAATATTAATCATATTCTGAAAGTCTGTTCATCCACCACAAGTCACAGACTGTTAGAGATGTAAGTTCCCACTTTCACAAGGAGCCAGTGGCCGAATCCCTCTTGTCAAAGCCGACACATGATTTACACAGGTTGCAAGCGCTGTACCCTTTTGGCACTCCATTTCTTTGTTGTATAAAAGAAACCTGTCCGAATAGCAAACAAAACTCATTTCTAAAGCAGAAATTGAATTCATAGCAAACGACACAACCTTTGTGTGAGCTCCTTAACCTCATCTGCACAAAGGGAAAAAGCTGTCATCCTTTCATTTTCTCCCTGAACCTATTCTCTTGCTTGAATCTTTGAGGATGACTATTGTCTTGATTTTATGTTTGTGCTTTGCTTGTCTCCATTTTCTATTTTGCATTTCTTTCTGGACCATGTGCTATTTTCCCAAATATCTTACTCTGATCTAAGATTTCCTTGGTCATTCTTTCTTCTAGATTTTAGTTTTATTTGGTGTCTTCTCACCAATAGAGTGAGAATGGGAATCCACTTGAATTCCCATCGTGATTTGTGTGCTAGATAAGGAGGACAAGAAATGAAAACAGAAATCTCTTAAATGATATGTGCAGGTCTTTCCTTTCTCCTGAGATTCATACTAATTTGATTTTTAACACAACAGTTTCTGCAGATGCTGGAAATCCAGAACAACAAAATGCTGGGGAAATTCAGCAGGTCAGGCAGCATCCATGGAGGGGAATACAGTAAATAGTTGACTTTTGGGGCCGAAACGTAACATCAGGACTGGAAAGGAAGGGTGAAGATACCAGAATTAGAAGGTGGAGGGAACGGAAGGAATACAATCTGATCTTTGTCTCTTTCACTTGATTTGATATATCGTTCAAGTTGATCAACGAGTACACTCAGAATCAGGCATGATTCCTCAAATAATAAGGAGCAGCTACTTGTTATGTTTTGTTTCTACAAGATCCAAGTAGATTAGTGCAGGGGAAAGAGTTATCAAGTCATCCAGACTCCTGGAGTTAAGACAATAAAGCAATTATCTTGCATCATGTTCTTCAGGTGAAATGGTACTGTGAGCTTGGCATGTCAGCATCAATATATTAAAACCTATACACACCACAAATGCAAGCATTGATGATACAATTCACCATTGCTTTCAGTGTTCTATATTTTAGCCTTTGAGCATCTGAAGAGTAGATCAACATCTCAAATCCTGCAGAAAGCCAAAGTCAAATTTATTAACAAAGTACATATATGTTACAATATAACACCTTGAGGTTTATTTTCTTGCATGTATTGTTGGTCAGAAGAAATTATAGTCTAATCAAGGACAGGGGAAGCAGACAAACCAGTTGTGTTTGTTTCCTCCCATTTTGTGGACTTTGAACTGAATGTTGCTCCGGGATAATCTAATCTGATCAATTGAATGTGGACACAAGAAGCTTCATGTAATGAATGGCCTGATAAACCTGAGATCATTCTCAGGCTACATCCACACTACGCCCTTTGAAAACAAAGCTTTTTCTCTTCGTTTTGACTCTCTGTCCACACTAAAACGGCGTTTTCATCCCCCAAAAACGGAGATTTTCAGAAACGGTCTCCAGAGTGAATAAATTTAAAAACACCTAATATCCATTGCAGTGTGTACGGGGTAACGGGAGCTTTTTAAAACCGCTGTCATGATTTGCCGGAACAGATGGCAGCAGCGCAGCATTTCACTAATTTCATAGAAACATAGAAACATAGAAAATAAGTGTAGGAGTAGGCCATTCAGCCCTTCGAGCCTGCACCGCCATTTATTATGATCATGGCTGATCATCCAACTCAGAACCCTGCACCAGCCTTCCCTCCATACCCCCTGACCCCGTAGCCACAGGGGCCATATCTAACTCCCTCTTAAATATAGCCAATGAACTGGCCTCAACTGTTTCCCGTGGCAGAGAATTCCACAGATTCACCACTCTCTGTGTGAAGAAGTTTTTCCTAATCTCGGTCCTAAAAGGCTTCCCCTTTATCCTCAAACTGTGACCCCTCGTTCTGGACTTCCCCAACATCGGGAACAATCTTCCTGCATCTAGCCTGTCCAATCCCTTTAGGCTCTTATACGTTTCAATCAGATCACCCCTCAATCTTCTAAATTCCAACGAGTACAAGCCCAGTTCATCCAGTCTTTCTTCATATGAAAGTCCTGCCATCCCAGGAATCAATCTGGTGGACCTCCTTTGTACTCCCTCTATGGCAAGGATGTCTTTCCTCAGATTAGGGGACCAAAACTGCACACAATACTCCAGGTGTGGTCTCACCAAGGCCTTGTACAACTGCAATAGTACCTCCCTGCTCCTGTACTCGAATCCTCTCACTATAAATGCCAGCATACCATTTGCCTTTTTCACCGCCTGCTGTACCTGCACGCCCACTTTCAACGACTGGTGTATAATGACACCCAGGTCTCGTTGCACCTCCCCTTTTCCTAATCGGCCACCATTCAAATAGTAATCTGTTTTCCCATTTTTGCCACCAAAGTGGACAACTTCACATTTATCCACATTAAATTGCATCTGCCATGAATTTGCCCACTCACCCAACCTATCCAAGTCACCCTGCATCCTCTTAGCATCCTCCTCACAGCTAACACTGCCACCCAGCTTCGTGTCATCCGCAAACTTGGAGATGCTGTATTTAATTCCCTCATCCAAGTCGTTAATATATATTGTAAACAACTGGGGTCCCAACACTGAGCCTTGCGGTACCCCACTAGTCACCGCCTGCCATTCTGAAAAGGTCCCGTTTATTCCCACTCTTTGCTTCCTGTCTGCTAACCAATTCTCCACCCACACCAATACCTTACCCCCAATACCATGTGCTTTAAGTTTGCACACTAATCTCCTGTGTGGGACCTTGTCAAAAGCCTTTTGAAAATCCAAATATACCACATCCACTGGTTCTCCCCTATCCACTCTACTAGTTACATCCTCAGAAAATTCTATGAGATTCGTCAGACATGATTTTCCTTTCACAAATCCATGCTGACTTTGTCCGATCATTTCACCACTTTCCAAATGTGCTGTTATCACATCCTTGATAACTGACTCCAGCAGTTTCCCCACCACCAACGTTAGGCTAACCGGTCTATACTTCCTCGGTTTCTCTCTCCCTCCTTTTTTAAAAAGTGGAGTTACATTAGCCACCCTCCAATCCTCAGGAACTAGTCCAGAATCTAACAAGTTTTGAAAAATTATCACTAATGCATCCACTATTTCTTGGGCTACTTCCTTAAGCACTCTAGGATGCAGACCATCTGGCCCTGGGGATTTATCTGCCTTCAATCCCTTCAATTTACCTAACACCACTTCCCTACTAACATGTATTTCACTCAGTTCCTCCACCTCACTGGACCGTCTGTCCCCTACTATTTCTGGAAGATTATTTATGTCCTCCTTAGTGAAGACAGAACCAAAGTAATTATTCAATTGGTCTGCCATGTCCTTCCTCCCCATAATCAATTCACCTGTTTCTGTCTGCAGGGGACCTACATTTGTCTTTACCAGTCTTTTCCTTTTTACATATCTATAAAAGCTTTTACGGTCCGTTTTTATGTTCCCTGCCAGTTTTCTCTCATAATCTTTTTTCCCCTTCCTAATTAAGCCCTTTGTCCTCCTCTGCTGAACTCTGAATTTCTCCCAGTCCTCAGGTGAGCCACTTTCTCTGGCTAATTTGTATGCTTCTTCTTTGGAATTGATACTACCCCTAATTTCTCTTGTCAGCCACGGGTGCACTACCTTCCTTGATTTATTCTTTTGCCAAACTGGGATGAACAATTGTTGCAGTTCATCCATGCAACCTTTAAATGCTTGCCATTGCATATCCACCGTCAATCCTTTAAGTGTTATTTGCCAGTCTATCTTAGCTAATTCACGTCTCATACCTTCAAAGTTACCCCTCTTTAAGTTCAGAACCTTTGTTTCTGAATTAACTATGTCACTCTCCATCTTAATGAAGAATTCCACCATATTATGGTCACTCTTACCCAAGGGGCCTCTCACGACAAGATTGCTAATTAATCCTTCCTCATTGCTCAAACCCCAGTCTAGAATAGCCTGCTCTCTAGTTGGTTCCTCGACATGTTGGTTCAAAAAACCATCCCGCATACATTCCAAGAAATCCTCTTCCTCAGCACCTTTACCAATTTGGTTCACCCAATCTACATGCAGATTGAAGTCACCCATTATAACTGCTGTTCCTTTATTGCACACATTTCTAATTTCCTGTTTAATACCATCTCCGACCTCACTACTACTGTTAGGTGGCCTGTACACAACTCCCACCAGCGTTTTCTGCCCCTTAGTGTTACGCAGCTCTACCCATATCGATTCCACAACTTCCCGGCTTATGTCCTTCCTTTCTATTGCGTTAATCTCTTCTTTAACCAGCAACGCCACCCCACCTCCCCTTCCTTCATGTCTATCCCTCCTGAATATTGAATATCCCTGAACGTTGAGCTCCCATCCCTGATCACCCTGGAGCCATGTCTCTGTGATCCCAACTATATCATAATCATTAATAACAATCTACACTTCCAATTCATCCACCTTATTACGAATGCTCCTTGCATTGACACACAAAGCCTTCAGGCACTCTTTTACAACTCTCTTAGCCCTTATACAATTATGCTGAAAAGTGGCCCTTTTTAATGCTTGCCCTGGATTTGTCGGCCTGCCACTTTTACTTTTCTCCTTAGTACTTGTTGCTTCTACCCTCACTTTACACCCCTCTGTCTCTCTGCACTGGTTCCCATCCCCCTGTTGTGAACTAACCTCCTCATGCTTCGCCTCTTTAATTTGATTCCCACCCCCCAACCATTCTAGTTTAAAGTCACCTCAGTAGCCCCCGCTAATCTCCCT
Organism: Mobula birostris; assembly: GCF_030028105.1. NCBI lineage: Eukaryota > Metazoa > Chordata > Chondrichthyes > Myliobatiformes > Myliobatidae > Mobula > Mobula birostris. The sequence goes on along the minus strand of NC_092370.1, from coordinate 22,203,830 downwards.
GCCAGGATATTGGTCCCCCTAGGATTCAAGTGTAACCCGTCCTTTTTGTACAGGTCACGCCTGCGCCAAAAGAGGTCCCAATGATCCAGAAACTTGAATCCCTGCCCCCTGCTCCAATCCCTCAGCCACGCATTTATTCTCCACCTCATCGCATTCCTACTCTCACTGTCGCGTGGCACAGGCAGTAATCCCGAGATTACTACCTTTGCGGTCCTTTTTCTCAACTCCCTTCCTAGCTTCCTATATTCTCCTTTCAGGACCTCATCCCTTTTCCTACCTATTCTTCTTCTTATTATTATTATTATTACTACTTTATTGTCGCCAAACAATTGATACTAGAGTGTACAATCATCACAGCGATATTTGATTCTGCGCTTCGCAGAACCTAACAATTTCAGAACAGACGGCAACAAGACTGAAGCCAGAAGAGTTAGAAATGTACTCACCAAATACGTTGACGCATAGCTTACTGAATAAATAAGTATACTCACTCTGCCCTGTTTTCTGTCCTTGCTTGTATGAAGGTGGTTTACCTACTTATGCAAGTACTTCTCTGACAGTAGATGTGTAACAGCCTAATGTAACACTGTATGGAAATACAAGATAACACTGATGCAGACATGTTTTATACATTTAACAAGGTGCTTTATTAATGCAACAGAGTTAGTCAGTTTTTCAATGTTCCTCGTCAGCCGGGTCATACTGTCCATGAACTCCCTATTGGTTGCCTCCATATGCTCCATTATTTGTTTTTTTTGGTTTTAAGTCCTCCTGCGCGAGAGCCAAGAGCAATTCCTTTTAAGTTTTTCTACTCTGTAACTGGACAAACACGCACTAAGTATACAGTTTGCTCTTCGCTTGTTTTCTGTGTGTCCTGCGTGTGCCGAGTAGTGAAGATTTGCCCAAATATCCGTGTTAGTGTGGACAGGGATATTTTGAAAAATGCTTAGTGTGTATGCCTGTCGTTTTTACTCAAAACCGGCGTTTTCAAAATTATCCGGCGTAGTGTGCACGTAGCCTCAGACAAGCAGCTATTTGTTATGTAAAGGGTGTGGACTCTGAAATGATCCTTGCTCTGTGACGATCTAATCAGAGCAAATAAATGTAAACACATTACTTCAGCTAATGCCCTGCTAAATCTGAGATCATTCTCAGATGAGTAGCTACTTATTACGTACAAGGCCAGACCTACCAAAGAAGCAATCTTTAATCGTGTTCAACTCTGTCTGGATTGCCTCATTTAACTGGATTGGTCCAGTCAGAGTTGAAAGACACAAATACTCAAGGCAAGGCTGGACAGAACCATGAAACAATGTTGGTTGTAGCCCTGTACAAGAACCAGTGAGAAGGTGACCTTGAGTTAGTGGGGTGGAGATTCACCAGTTCAATTGATGAAAAACACTATAAGAGTCAGGAGCTCCAAATAGGCACGGGCAATAACTCTCCAGCAATCAGAAACCAACCGTCGTGGATAAGGAGGACCCCATGGACACGTGGAAATTGGGATCACGAGGAATGCCTGGCCAGTGTAGACTCCTTACCCAAGTACTACCTTTCCTCTTCATCGACTGAACTTAGTGGGGTGCACACAGGTAGTTAGCTTGTAAATCCACATGATTTTTAGTTGAGACAATAAAAGTTGCTTGTCAGTAAATACCGATTCTCTGTGTTTCACTGATCATTATTACAAGGGGTGATTCTTGTAACAGTATTTACAAAAAAAAAAGAAGAAATACAATAGAAATTAATTGTCAGCACGCTCGGTCACAGCTGCCATCAAGGTCCAAGCAAAGGTGCATTAGTTCGTCCCTTATGTCTTTTTATGATCTTAAGTCACTGCTGGATATGAAGACCATCAAGCACTGCAGAACTATCCCAACAGCAAGGTTCTCAATAGTGATGGAGCTGGATTTATTGTGTGGTGTTGTGTTGTTGCCTGAACATGTAGTGTGCCTTTGCACCGAGAAGGTGCACTGTGTGAGTGACTGTATTATGACTGCAAGACCCTGTTGGAGATTGGTTACATAGAATACTGCAGGTGCAGCTCACTAGTTTATCAGTGAGGCCTACGGTGGGGGCGGCGAGGACTAGGCCCTCGCCAAAGGATCAGCTGATGCAGAGACATATTGGCGATGAGGAAGAGAGCAGGCACACTGGGATCTGTATTGGGTTGGGGGATGGCCACTCCTTTCGGTGATGCCCTCTGGTTTTTGCTCAGATCTGCCACCTAGTGATCACTCAGTTGAAGAACAAGCTGGAGCAGGACAACATACAATCAATCTACAGAAATACCACTCGAGGACTTGGGGAATGTATTTTTTCTGTGACTGTTCAGTATGTTTTTCTGCAACTGTAACCCTACATGCCTTTTGTGCTTTGTGCTAGATGCAGAGTGCTGTGTGCTGTTGGTAATGTGTTTTGCACCCTGCCCCTGAGGAATGCTGATAGTTGGCTTGATATATGGTTGAATGATAATTAAACTTGAATTTGAATTATGAAAAACTATAAATAAACATAGACATAAAAGCAACCAATGTGCATGTAAGGGTCTTTGCCCCACTGACCCCCCCCCCCCCCCGTTGCTTAGGGTGAATAGCTGTCAACCCCACCGAACAGTGCAATTGCTTGGGTGCGGATAAGGTGTTAGGTTAGTAGAAACAACTACAAGAAAAGGTGCCACATAAGTAATTTATCAGTCTTGTGCACATAATATTTTAATACGTTGGAGCTCACACCTCTGATTCCAACCACAACGTCCTTCCGAGACTCTGGCCACCCTCCAAATCCCCGAGGTCCGGTATCCGCCACCCTGGAACCGCTGTCCGTTCCTCACATGTCCGTCCTCTCTGCTCGCCTCCTGAAAAAGCCCACGCTCCTCAACTCGGCACACGTATACAAGATAACAGAACATGACTTCCATTGGCTAACAAATGAATACAATTTCCATTATCTGCCTGTATAACCCAAACATCGCAGTTACAGAGAACCCCTTGCTCAACAGTTAACATTACGAGAAGCCATTTTTATATAACACTTCAGAGAAGCCATTTTAGTAATAAGCGATCAACAGTTAACAGTCCACCTAGTATACTGAGAGCCCTAACATGCAAAAGATGACAAATAGTGCAAATAAAAAATAATAATACTATGAAGATGAGTTGTAGAGGCCTTCAGGATGTCTGTAGTTTGTGAGAAAGCTCAAAGTGTTCCAGTCAGTGGTGAAATCTAACTATTTGTATGCTTCTGAGACTTGGCATATCAACAGTAGTGCTTACAGTTGAGCTACCTGGCAATGGCTCTGACATCTACCATCTTGAGGCTGGTCATGGCATACATCACATCCAATATTGATTGGATCTGTATGAACAATATGCAAGACAAACTTTTCACTGTATGTGACAATAATAAACCAAAACCAATACTAATACTAGAGCCTTGAGGGGATATCGTTGCTGAATTGTTTTTTTAGGAAAAAAAGCACAGTAACAGACACTTCTGGCTTAATGAGTCCATGCGTCTCTCATGTGACTAACTGGCCTAACCCATACGAGTTTGAAATTTGGCTCTAACCAGAGAAAATGAGAACAATCATGGGGGGAGCATACAAAACTCCCTGTAGACAGCAGCAGAACTGAAACCAGGTCACTGGTGCTAAAATAGTGTCACACTACACTAACTGTGCTGCAAAGTCATTCAAATCCAGTGACAGAATAAGTTGACCACCACCACGGCCTCTCATAAGCATCACGCACACCATGAAGGCCTTAATTGCTCTCATTTGTAACCTGTGGGGAGGAGATGTAGTTGCCATCATGTATATCAGACTCCAGTCCGAGCTCTATCATGCAAAATGGACCAAGGAAACTATTCAACGATGTTCTCAATCACTTCTTAGGAAAGTTTAACATCGCCACTGTAGCAAGTTGGTGCTCCCAGATCTTGTACTGTTCACCAATGAAGCTCATAGAGTCATAGAAAAGTACAGCACAGAAATAGGTCCTTTGGCCCATCCAGTCTGTGCCAAACTTTTTCAACTACCTACTTCCATCAACCTGCACCCGGACAATAGTCCTCCATTCCCCTGCCATCCATGTACCTATCCAAGTTTCGCTTAAATTTAGATGTGGCCTCCCGGACAGACACATCTGCAGCAGGTGCATCGAGCTGCAGCTCCTTAGGGACTGCATTAGGGAACTGGAGATTCAGCTCGATGACCTTTGTCTGGTCAGGGAGAATGGGGAGGTGATAGAGAGGAGCTATAGGCAGGTAGTCACACTGGGGTCTAGGAAGGCAGATAAGTAGGTAACAGTCAGGACAGGGAAGGGCAGGAGTCAGAGGCCAGAGAGTACCCCTGTGACTGTACTCCTTGACAATAAGTACCCCTAGCTGAGTACTGTTGTGGGAGACGGCCTGCCTGGGGCACAGCTTTGTGGCCGAAGGGCCTATATTGTGCTGTAGGTTTTCTGTGTTTCTATGTAGATCATTGAAATCGAGCTTGGATGCACCATTTGCTCTGGTAGCTCATTCCACATTCTCACAGCCCTCTGAGTGAAGCAGTTTCCCGTCATGTTCCCCTTAAACTTTTCACCCACCCTTAACTCAGGACCTCTAGTTGTAGTCCCACCCAACCTCAGTGAAAAAAATGCGATTGCATTTATCTTATCTATGCACTTCATATTTTATATACCTCTATCTAATTTCCCCTCAATCCTCCACATTCCAAGAAATGAAGTCCTACCTATTCAATCTTTCCTATTACTCAGGTTCTCCAGTCCCAGCAACATCCTGGTAAATTTTCTCTGTACTCTTCAACCTAATTTACATCTTTCTTGTTCTTAGTGACCAAGCTGTACATAATCCTCCAAATTAGGCCCTACTAGTTTCTTATACAACTTCAATATAACATCCCATCCTCTGCACTCAATACTTTGATTTATGAAGGCCAATGTTTATGACCGTATCTACCTGTGACACTACTTTCAATGAATTGTGGACCTATATTTGCAAATCCCTTTGTTTTACCATACTCCTGAGTGCCCTACCGGTCTCTGTGTAAGACCTACCCTGGTTGATCCTACTGAAGTGCAGCACCTCACATTTGAATTCCATCTGCCATTTATCCAACTGATCCAGATCCTGCTGCAAGCTCTGATAGTCGTCCTTGCTGTCCTCCACACCCCACTAACTTGGTGTCATCTATAAATTGCTGATCCAGTTAACTATTATCATCCAGTTCATTGATACGTATGTCAAACAACAATGGACCCAGCACCGATCCCTGTGACACTCCACTAGTCACAGGCCTCTATAGCAACCATCCACTGCCATTCTCTGGCTTCTTCCACAAAGCTAAAGTCAAATCCAATTTACAACCTCATCTCGAATGCCAAGTGACTGAGCCTTCATAACCAACCCCCCATGCAGGACCTTGTAAAATTCCTTGCTAAAGTCCACGTGGACAACATCCAATGCTTTGCCTTCATCAACATTCTTGTTATCTTCTTTGAAAAACTCTAAAATTGGTTAAGCATGACCTACCATGTACAAAGCAATACTGACTATTCCTAATCTGTCCATGTTTTTCCAAATACTTACGTATCTATACATCCGGTCTCTTAGAATACCTTCCGATAACTTTCCTCTGCTGATGTCAGGCTCACCAATCTATAATTTCCTTGTTGATTTCTAGAGCCTTTCTTAAACAGAGCAAAAACATTAGCTATCCTTCAGTCCTCTGGTACCTTTCCTGTCACTGAGGATGATTTAACCATCTCTGCTAGAGCCTGCGCATTTTCTGGACCTACATCCCACAGGGTTCAAGGGAACACTTCATTACACCCTTGGGATTTATCCACCTTAATTTGACAATAAACACCTCGTCCTCCTCTATAATTTTTATAGGGTCCCTGAAGATGATACTGCTTTGCTTCACTTCTATAGACTCTGTGTCCTTCTCTTGAGTAAATACAGATGCAAAAAAGTAATTTAAGATCTGCCCCATCTTCTTTGTCTCCACGCATAGATCATCATTCCAATTTTGTCCCTTGCAAACCCTTAGCTTTTAACATATCTGTAGAATCCTTTAGGATTCACCTTCTCTTTATCTGCTAGATCAGCCTCCTGATTTTTTCCTTAAGTGTGCTCTTGCAAAACTCTCCTGAACACACTTGACAAACTCTATCCCATCTAGTTTTTTTACAGTATGGGAGCCCCAGTCAATACGTGGAAAGTTAAAATTACTGACTATAACAACATTACATTTCTTACAACAGTCAGTGATTTCTCTACAAATTTGTTCCTCTAATTCCCATGGACTGTTGGGTTGTCTATTTTTATAGCCCTATTATGTGATCATACCTTTCTTGTTTGTCAGGATTGGTCACAGTGCCTCCCAAGGAGAAGATGGCGGCACAACGGCAGCGCGCACGGCCACTTCGGTGGTGATGTCTGTTATCTGTCAAGTAGGGGACCGTGTACAATCCTGATTTGATGGAGACAGACGTGCGACTGTGGAGGAACATCTGGAAAACTTCTGAAATGCCAGCTTCGCTGCCGCTGCTACTGTGTGGTAACCGGATTCTCTGGAGCAGAAGGCCCTGAGATCCCCGGCTTTGCGTGTTTCAGCGGCTGGGGCAAGGTTGAAGGTGCCCGGCAGAGGATGACACTCGGGAGGCGGGTCGGAAGCTCGAAGTTTTCAGACGGATGGACTCAGTGTCGGCTGTGGTCGGCTGCTTCCAAGGCATCGGCAAGTTGACGGTGCCTGGAGGTTTATCGCAGGGAGTTTCTCCCTTTTGCTGCCGCTATCGGGGACTCGGGAGTCGATCGACTTGGGGACTTTTGAGATTTTATTTACTGTGCCCATGGTTTGTTCTTCATCAAATTATGGTATTGCTTTGCACTGCTGTAACTATATGTTATAATTATGTGCTTCTGTTAGTGTTGGTCTTTGGTTTGTCCTGTTTTCTGTGATATCACTCCGGAGAAACATTGTATCATTTCTTAACGCATGTATGCATTTCTAAATGACAATAAAAGAGGACTGAGTGTTCTCATGATCTAAAAATCTACAAGTGATTTGTGGGGCAGTTCTTTGGCCACTGGGAAAAGGTGGCTGGGGAGGACTTTGGCAGTAACCTTCCCTGTGATAGACTAAAAAGGAGATTCCTCTCTATTTACCACAGTCAGATTTCCTTTCGTTCTTGAAGTCAGTCATGATCATGCTTCTCTGTGGATAGTCACCTCGTCGAGAGACATGTGAGTACCAGGGATCCCAAGGGTGATGCCATCTGGGGCTTAGCTCTAGGTAAGTTCACCCACAATCGTAAGGTCAATGGAGTGGTCCCAGACAAAGAGCAATCCAAACAAGACCTCAGCTGTGGAGCTGGTGGAAGATGATGACACATCACAATGGCAGCACGGCGGAGGAAGGGTGCACGAGTGAAAGGTCCCCTGGCATTTTGTGTGCCATGTCACTGGACCCTGACCCCAATCTGTCCAGGACCTTGTGGTGGCTGCCTGTGCATCAGCCTGCCGACATAAAACAAAGTCATGATTCACTACCGATTTTGCTGACTGAAGCGTTGTGGGAGACTGAAGCATCGAGACAGCAGGTTGTGCACGCTGCTTTTGGAAGAAGGCCCCTGACCTCGAATAAAGACTCTCTACCTCTTGATGGTGACTCCCAGTCAATATGTGGAAAGTTAAAGTCACCTGCTATAGCAACCTTATATTTCTTGCAAAAGTCTACGATCTCTCTACAAATTTGTTCCTTTAAATCCCTTGGACTGTTGGGTGCTCTCTAATATTGCCCTACTAACGTGGTCGTACCTTTCTTATTGCTCAGTTCCACCCATATCGCCTCACTACATGAGCTTTCAAGTCTGACCTGATTGAAAACTGCTGTGATATTTCCCTGACTAATATTGCCATCCTTCCCATTCCTATCAGGTCTAAAACAATGGAACCCCAGAGTACTGAGCTGCCAGTCCTGCCCCTCCTGCAACCAAGTCTCACTAGTGGCTACAATATCATAATTCCAGGTGTTAATCCATGCCCTGAGCTCATCTGCCTTTCCTACGATACTTCTTGCATTGAGGTATATGGAGCTCAGGACACTAGTCGCACCATGCTCTACCTTTTGATTCCTAACTTTGTCTGAGGTCTTACCAACATCTGCCTCCACAACCTCCCCGCTCTGGTTCCCATCCCCCTTCAACTCTAGCTTAAACCCCATCGTGCAGCATTTGCAAATCTTCCCGCTAGGATATTAGTCCCCCTCCCAGTTCAGATGCAAACCGCCCGTTTGTACAGATCCCACCTTCCCTGAAAGAGAGCCAACTGACCCAAACACAGACTGTCCACTGCTCAAAGCTCCAAACTGCCGCGAGTAACTACCTTTACTACTCAATCAGCGAACTTGAGTGAAACTGGGTAACCTGAAGCTAACCAGGACTCAGAAATACTTTGCCCCTTATTCCAAAGAGACACATAATAATTCAATGTTCAAAGGTAATTTTATTATCTATATGTGTGGGCACGTAGCCAAGTGGTTAAGGCATTCGACTAGTGACCTGAAGGTTGTGAGTTCGAGCCCCAGCCGAGGCAGTGTGTTGTGTCCTTGAGCAAGGCACTTAACCACACATTGCTCTGCGACGACACTGGTGCCAAGCTGTGTGGGTCCTAATGCCCTTCCCTTGGACAACATTGGTGTCGTGGAGAGGGGAGACTTGCAGCATGGGCAACTGCTGGTCTTCCATACAACCTTGCCCAGGCCTGCGCCCTGGAGAGTGAAGACTTTCCAGGTGCAGATCCATGGTCTCGCAAGACTAACGGATGCCTTTATATATGTTGCCATATTCAGTCGTGAGATTCATTTTCTTTTTGGCGTACTCAATAAATCTATAGAATAATAACCATCGCGGAATCAATGAAACACCACCCAACTAGGGTGTACAACCAGAGTGCAGCAGACAACAAACAATGCAAATACACAAATAATATTAAATAATCAATAATAATAAAAGAATAAATAATAGATGTTGAGAACATGAGATGAAGAGTCCTTGAAAGTGAGTTCATCGGTTGTGGGAACATTTCAATGACAGGGCGAGTGAAGTTACCCTATTGGTTCTAGAGCCTGATAGCAGAGAGGTAGCAACTGTACCTGAACCTGGTGGTGTGCGTCCTGGGATTCCTGTACCTTCTTCCTGATGGCAACAGCGAGAAGAGAGCATGTCCTGGGTGGTGATGCTCCCTGATGATGGATGCTACTTTCCTGCAAGCATAATTAGGCCATTTTCCCCTCCGAGTCTGCGCTGCCATTCCATCATGGCTGACTTATTATTCCTCTCAACCCCATTCTCGTACCTTCTCCCCGAAACCTTTGACAACCATACTAATGAAGAACCTATCAGCCAACCTCCACTTTAAGTATCCCCAGTGACTTGGCATTCACAGCTATTTGTGGCAATGAATACAACTGATTCATCACTCTCTGGCTAATAAAGAAAAAATTCCTCATTCTGTTCTAAAGGGACGTCTTTATATTCTGAAGCTGTGCCCTCTGGTGCTCGACTGCTCGACTCCCCTACTACAGGAAATATTCTCTCCACTTCTACTCTGTCCAGGCCTTTCATTCTTCTAAATTCCAGTGAGTAAGCAATATGCAGAGGATTCATTCACCAAAGGAAAGAGCAGATGGAATCCACATTCAACATTCGCAAGACTAAGATCCTCTACCAACCTGTCACCAATGCATCATACTGACCTGCAACAATAAAGGTTTAAGGAAAAATCCTGAAAATGTGGTCCACTTGCTGAACTGTTTCTAGCTGACGGAGATCGTTACCATCGTGCTCATTTTCACACAGGCTGGGTGTGAGGTTACTACCCAATCCAAAAATAAACAGCACAGACATCACCAGAGGATGCTTGCAAATATGGATGCAATATGGTCAAGAGCTTTGACTCTGTGAGAGAAGGAAAGTTCCAATTCAGGAAGATGAAAAACATTTCAAAGGCACTTGTTTTTGCATGTCACACCATTACAGCAAATATGCCAGTCCTATTAGATTAGCTCCTTAAACCTGACCGTACTGCCACCTTCTTTCCTTTATTAAGTCCTGGGAACCCAACACATTATCTGTACCTTTGACCCAGCACCCATCAAATGGTTTGACAAGGTACAAACAACCATCACCCAGCACATGAGACACTACAAAGATTACTGTCCACAGTGAAGATGAGGAAACTGAGATGGTATTGCCACCATAACAAGATCAAGCGGACTCACAATGACCATTCTTCAGAGAAGGGTGTAGGGATAAAGGAAAAGGGGGAAACAGAGGAAGTAATGGACTGACAACATTGCAGAGTGCACCAGAGAGAGCTTTGCCACAGCGCAGACACTTGCCCACAATCGCAAGAGATGGAAGTGGCTGGTGCAGTATCCGTCTGTACCATGCCCCAATGACCCAGTCAGGTACAGGATTCATAACTGTAACTGTAAATAGCCAATAATATAAAAGACCAAAAGTTTTTTCTGATATGTAAAGAGATGAAGAAAGGGGAGAGTAGATGTTGGACCACTGCAAATCAATACTTGAGAGGTATTAATATGTGACAAAGAAAAAGCAGATGGACTTACAAGATAAGAAATGAAAGGGTTAATGTATGAGCATTTGATGGCTCCAGGCCTGTACCTACTGGAGGTCAGAAGAATGAGAAGGAGATTTCATTGAAGCCTATCGAATATTGAAAGGTCTAGGTAGAGTGCGCATAGAGAGGATGTTTCCTAAAGTGGGGAGAGAATAGAACCAGAGTACGGAGCCTCAGAAAAGAGGGACATCTCTTCAGAACAGAGATGAGGAGGATTTTCTCTTCCAGAGGGTCATAAATCTGTGGAATTTATTGCCAGAGATGGCTGTGGAGGCCAAGTCATTGGGTCCATTTCAAGTAAAGATTGATAGGTTCTTTATTAGTGAGGTTAAGGGGAGAAGGCAAAAGAAATCGGCAGGAGGAGAAAGATGACAGTGCGCTGCGCGTGCACAGCTCTCCAGTGAAAAATGATATTGTATCCGTTAAATAGGGGCTGTGGACAATTCTGATTTGATGGAGAATGGGCGTGAAAGCACAAAGGAACATCTGGAGAAATCACTGAAACGCCCGTCTGCTGCTGTCGTTACTGTGTGGTCCAGAATCTTTCAGGAGGGTAGGCCTCAAAATCCCTGACCTTGCTTGCTTTTGGCGACCGAGAAGGAGGTCGAATCATTCGGCAGAGATGCCGCTCAGCACTTGATATCGGAGAGCTGATCAGAGCTCAAAGTTTTCGGATGACTCAGAGTCGGATTGTGGTTGGCATGGCAGGGAGAGTTTTTGTTCCTTCTGCCGTCTGTGTGAGATGTGGGACATTTGTGAAACGTTGAACTTTACTGTGCTCATGGACTTTCTTCATCAAGTTATGGTATTGTTACACTGTAACTATATGTATAATTATGTGGTTTTGCCAGTTTTTTCACTCTTGGTTTGTCCTGTGTTTTGTGATATCACACCGGGGGAAATAATGTATCATTTCTTAATGTATGCATTACTAAATGGCCATAAAAGGGGCCTACATGTCTTCATAATCTAAGTGGACTGAGAGGGACCATAAATCAGCCATGATGGAATGGCAGTATAGACTCAATGGACCAAATGGCCTAATTCTGCTTCTATGAGTTATGGTCTTATGGTTATATTGGACTGCCCCTCTGTGAAACCTCATATTACATATTCTTTCTTACGTGTTCTATATAAATCAGTGTAGTTAACACTGATAATGAATATAATCAACAAAGAAGATCATAGGGTTGTGGAAGCAAGCTCACTTCAGGTGATCATTTTGATTGATACTTCCTTGTCAAAGCCTTATTAAACCGGTCTTGTCTTCATTCTTAAATGGCGTTATTCAAATAAATATTTGGATCGCTTTTACCTTTTAATGTAAAGAGATTAATGGATCCTTAAAATTATCCTCAGTTTGAAATTCTTTCTATGCCAAATCCACGGGTACATTTAATATTTTGCAACTACTATGTTGATTATAGAATGACTATTATGTGGATGACATGAAATTTACAATAGCAATGAACTCATTCTAAGGGAGTTGACATCAGTGAGGCAGCAGGATATATTGGTTTCAACATTTAGATAATGAACAGTAAATTAGTAAGACTTCTTCATCTGATTGTTACATAGCAACCCTTGGTTGAATTGCACAGGTGAGGATAAGAACTGGGATTATTCTTGAACATTTTTTTGAACAGTTTGCTATAAAGAACTTGAGGACTTGCAAGTCCATAATGATAGTGTGAATGAAGCTGAGAGATGAATGAGTTCTTCTTGGGCTTTCAGCCAGGTACGGGTATTGATTTTAACCAACTTTTCGATGACAAGCTCCGCCATTTTCATCAGGGATGAAGTCTCATTATCTTTAGTCCACTGGTAGTTATACCCCCATCATATGACCCTCCTGATTGGTTAGTCCTCAACCAATCATGTTTCCGCTGTCCAACCTTGTTTACAATTGAATTCCAGTTCTTACTTAGCTGAGAGATGGTGTCCTCAATCTGTACACCCAGATTGTGAATGAGACAAGTGACTGAGGTAACAGTTCAAACTGGCTTGCTGTACTAATTGGATCCAGGGTTCACGTGATCGAACCTGTAGAGGGAGTGACCTCCGACTAGGCCTCAGACCAGTGAACAATAGGCATGTGCTCCATTCAATCTGACCAACAAAAATAATCTATGCTTTTATGGACTAAAGTACATGACCATACATTTTCCAACATTGTATTCCATCTGCCATTTCTTTGCCCATTCTCCAAATCTGTCTAAGTCCTTTTGCAGCCTCCCTGCTTCCTCAACACCCCCTGCCCCTCTACCCATCTCCATATCATCTGCAGATTTGGCCAGAAGGCCATCAATGTCAATGATTTGGACATTGAAATACAGTGTAAAAAGTAGTGGTTCCAAAGCCCCCGTGAAACAGCACGTCACTAGCAGACAAGTAGAAAAAGCTATCTTTATTCCTACTCTTTGCCTCCTGCCAATCAGCCAATTCTCTATTCATGCTAGTATCTGTCCTATTATACCATTGGCTCTTACCTTCCGGGTAGCCTCATGTGTGGCACTTTGTCAAAGGCCTGATAAAAGTCAAAGTGTACAACATCCATTGATACTCCTTTCTCTATCCTGCTTGTTATTTCCTCAAGGAATTATAGACAATAGACAATAGGTGCAGGAGTAGGCCACTCGGCCCTTCGAGCCAGCACTGCCATTCACTGTGATCATGGCTGATCATCCACAATCAGTATCCAGTTCCTGCCTTATCCCCATAACCTTTGATTCCGCTTTCGTTAAGAGCTCTATCCATCTCTTTCTTGAAAGCATCCAGAGACTTGGCCTCCACAGCCTTCTGGGGCAGAGCATTCCATATATCCACCACTCTTTTGCAACAGATTTGTCAGGCAAGATTTTCCTTAAGGAAACTTTGACCCATTTTATCATCCACCATTACTACATCTCCAGCATCATTTTCCAGTGGTCCACTACCTACTCTAGACTCTTTTTTACCTTTTATGTATTTGAAAAATCTTCTGGTATCCTCATTGATATTATTGGGTAGCTTACCTTTGTGCAGGTTTTCCCTGCCATCCGAAGGTAGAGCGTTCCTATGAAACGGTTCGTAAGCCGGAATGTCGTAAAGCGAAGAAGCAATTACCATTTATTTATATGGGAAAATTTTGCGAGCGTTCGCAGACCCAAAAATAACCTACCAAATCATGCCAAATAACACATAAAACCTAAAATAACAGTAACATATAGTAAAAGCAGAAATGATATGATAAATACACAGCCTATATAAAGTAGAAATACTTTTCCACAAGCATTGCCAGCACTGTTCTCCGAAGTGAAAATCTCACGCAAGCGCCGTCAGCAGAAAATCTCACGCAAGTGCTGTTGGCAAAAACACTCTCTCCAGTAACCTTTAAACTATGAAGCTGCCAAATCATACCAAATAACACGTAAAAATACACAGCCTATATAAAGTAGAAATAACGTATGTACAGTGTAGTATCACTTACTGGAATTGGGAAGACAGCGCAGAGCCCACTGATGATGGTGTGTTAGACTGAGTCGTTGCAGGTTGGGGTGGTGCAGTGATCCCCACCCTCCAGGCCGCCGACCGATACGTTGCCGCGAAGCATGCAGGGGTAGTCAGAAGGCACACAGCACATCTTTAAGAAAAAAGCCGAAATAAACATGCTAATTAATTAAGTGCCATCCAACACGTAATTGTCGGCCCAGATCAGTGCCAATTGCCAATTGCGTCGCCTCTGATCTGGGTCGACATTTACGTGTCGGGCAGCACCTAATTAATTAGCTTGTTTATTTCGGCTTTTTTCTTAAAGGTGTGCCGGGCGTGTCCCGGCTACCGCTGCATTTTCCGCGAATCAGTACAGTATCTGTCCAGGGCCCCGGGGTTGGGGTGGTGGGACACTGGTGTGTCATCTCATCATCTGTTTTCATTAGAGCAGGCGGCTCATCTTCTCCTATGACTGCCTGCCTGGATGTCGAAGGTCGAGGTTCATCGTTTGATGTGGCTGATGTGAAAGGCTTGCTTGACTGCTGAGCCTCACGCATTTTTCTATCATACAGTTCTTTGTAAGCACTCAAACCATCCTGCAAATATCCCCTAAACCTACGTACCCTTTCAAGATTAAAGTCGTACTTTATCATTGCAGTGAAAATCTCACGCAGTTGCTTGACATTCATTTCGCTACTGAATTCAGTTTCGATTGCTATCCTTTCCTCTTCCAACTGCATCAGCTCTTCATCTATCAGCTCTTGGTCATGGGATGCCAAAACCTCTTCAACATCATCTTCGTCAGCTTCCACAAGCCAAACTCACTTTGTCCTTACTTCGTTCACCACGATCAAAATGCTTAATTATGTCTAGTTATACGCTAAGTGTAACACCCTTACGAGCTCTTTCAGGCTTTTCCAATACCTCAGAACTCATCTTGCAAATGGCTGCTCACAGGCATGTGTTTAAGCAATGCCGGCGAGAATGCCGTTCCGAATCCGGAGCAGAGTGGCTGCTCGGGGCGCGCGCTGATTTTTTCGTAAAAGTGAAAACACCTTCTGAAAGCGAAAACAGGGTACTAATGTAGGTCCTTCATAACAGTGAGGTTTTGTAAAGCGAATGTTCGAAAAGCAGGTGACACCTGTATTCCATCCTTTCCCGCTTTATGACTTATTTGCCTTCTGTCGGTTTTTAAAAACTTCCCAATCCTCTAACTTCCCATTGATTTTTACTCTATCATATGCCGTCTCTTTGGTCTTTATGTTGGCTTTGACTTCCCTTGTTAGCCACAATGGTGTCATCCTGCCTATAGAGTACTTCTTCTTCTTTGTAATGTATCTATCCTGTGCATTTCAAATTGCTCTAAGAAACTCCAGCTATTGCTGCTCTGCCATCATCCCTTCTAGTGTCCCCTTCCAATAAACTTTGGCCAGCTCCTCTTTCATCCCTCAATAATTTCCTTTACCTCACTGTAATACTGATACATCTGACTTTATCTACTCCCTCTCAATATTAAGGGTGAATTCTTATCATATTATTATCAATGTTTCCCAATGGTTCCTTTATCGTAAGCTCTCTAATCAAATCCAGTTCATTACACAACACCCAATCCAGAACAGCTGATCCCTGGTGGGTTCACCTACAAACTGCTCCAAAAATCTATTTCATAAGCATCCTACAAATATTTTGTTGTGATTCAAAACCAGCATCAACCTGATTTTCCTAATCTATCTGCATATTGAGATCCCCCAGGACTACTGTAACATTGCTCTTTTGACATATATTTTACAGCATATCTTCCACTGTAATTTGTAGCACTCATCCTGTTTATTGTTTGGAGGCCTGTATATAACTTCCATCAAGGTTTTTTTAACTTGCAGTGCCTCAACTCTACCCACAACTATTCCACATCTTCCAGTCCTATGTCACCTCTTTCTACAGATTTGATTTCATTTTTTACCAACAGAGGTGCTCCTCCCCCTCTGCCTAACTGCCTGTCTTTTCAATACATTGTGTATCCATGGATGTTAAGCTCCCAGCTATAACCTGCTTTCAGCCATGCCCAATCTCTAACTGTGCTACAAGATCACCTACCTTATTTTGTATACTGTGCATTCAAATATAACACCTTCAGTATTGTAACAACCTTTTTGATTTTGCCCCCCTGTTACACTGCAACTCACCCTACAGGCTGCCATTTTGCCCTATTCCCGTCCCACCTGACAGTCTCACTACACACTGCCTCTGCTTGTATACCAATTGGCCCATCCTCTGTTTTATCACTCAGTTTCCCATACCCCTGTCAAATCAGTTTAAACACTCCCCATCCTTTCTGGCAAGCCTGCCTGGAAAAATAGGTTATCTGCAGGTTCACGTGTAACCCATCCCCTTTCTTCAGGTCATATCTTCCCCAGAAAACCCAATGATTCAGAAATATGAAACACTGCCCCTTCCACTAGTTCCTCAGCCACACATTCATCTGCCAAATTCTCTTATCCTTACCCTCTGTGACACGTGCAGATATTACTGCCCTGGAGGTCCTGCTTTTCAGCTTTCACTAAGCTCCCTAAATTCACTCTTCAGGACCTCCTCCCTTTTCCTACCTATGTCGTTGGTGTCAATATGTACCAAGACTTCTGGCTGCTCAGCTTTCACCGTTAGGATGTTGTAGACTTGATCCACAACGTCTCTAGCCCCGGGCACCTGGGAAGCATCTGGGTATTTCTATCGCGTTCACAGAATCTCGTGTCTACTCTTCTAAATATGGAATCCCCTATCACTACAGCTTCCTCTTCTCCCCACTTCCCCTGTGGGCCAAAGTCCAGAGTCGGTGTCGGAGACCCGACTGCAGTGGCTTTCCCATAGTAGGGCATCCTCTGCACAGTATCTAAAGTGCTATACTTTTTATTGAAGATTACAGTCTTAGGAGTACTCTGCACTGACTGCGCGTTCCCTTTCCCACTCAGGTACCTGTATCCTACAATTGAGGAGTGAACTCCTCCTTGTAGCTCCTATCTACCACCTACTCAGTTTCCCATCTCAGCTGAGGGTCATCAAGCTGCAGTTCAATTCCTCAATGCGCTCTCTGAGGAGCTGCAGCTCAGAGAACCTGGTGCAGATGTGGTTATCCAGCAGGCTGAAGGTCTCCCAGTATTCCCTCATTTCACACAAAGAACATAACACAGACCCTGGAGCCATCCTCACTGCACTAACCATGTACTAACAGAGGAAGAACGAAGAAGAAACCTACCAGATACTTTCCTCACCCAAGCCTGTTAAGCCCTAGCCTCTCTACTTCAACACATAATGGCTACTCTGCTTGTCCCTGCCTTATTTTCATTTGCCCTTAATAATAGTCCACAATTTAATTGGGCCTCTGAAAAATTATGAAAACCCGTGAATGCTCCTTTTATAAATCTCACTCACAGATAAGATTTCTCATTCTCAATTTGACTGAGTTTTGATTTATTTGAGGTGATTTTTTGATGTTTGTAAAGGAAACACAGAAATATAGACAATTTTTCCATTTCCTTTACAGTATGATTAAGGATATTTTACAATGACGGTCAGAAAATCATGCTGCTAAAAACGTTCCACAATTATAGTAAAGTGAGTTGAAAGATGTGCATATTTTATTCATATATAAGGATCCGAACGTTGTTAGCAAGGCCAACAATTATTGCCCATCTCCATTTGCCCTTAAGAATTTTGAAATTCTTGAATTTTTTATGAAAGAGGTAAATGGATTTGCATAGCAGCCTTGACATTTCTTTCAGAATGTCCCGCCAAAAATGTCAACATTGTAGAATTAATTTACACCTTACTCAAGCAAAATTTGAGCACTGGATGATATATTTAGTGATTAGAGATAAATGTTGCCCTGGACACTGATTTCTTCATAAGAATTGTGCGGTGGATTATATTTATGTCCACCTGAAAGAACAGATGGAGCTTTGATTGAATATCTAAGCCAAATGATAACATCTCAGTGTTGTGCTGGAGGGCCAGCTTAGACTTGTATCCTCTCATTTTTGCTGAGGGATTGTATGCAGTCTTCTGACTGCCAGGTAAGTTGGCCATGCACTGATGCCAGATAACAGTAATACTCAAGTTTTTTTTTTTCTGGTTCATCTTTAGAAAGTAAATGAAGTGTTCAAAATAGAGTCCAAAGACACACCATTAAACAGTTTTTGCTGTCAAAATACCACATGCAGTCTGTTCCACAATACAGAGAGTTGCCTGATTTATATCTACAGTATGATGGTGTTAGCACACCTATAGGTCTGTATAGACCAGGAGACTGAACTGGGTGAGGGTAGGACCAGCAAATTTCACTTTCAATCTTTATAAATCAGCAAATGTATTAGCATTTTATGTAATTTGAAAAACAACTCTGACTTTTAAATAATACTCTTAATAATATTTTAATCATATTTTTAATAAGACTGAATTCATTTTTGTCACATACCTCGTGATGGGTTAAAGAACCAGCAGAGATGGAAGACACTTTGGAGTCCAGTATTACTATAAACAAATGTTATTTATTAGTAACTAAGCAATACAGTAATATAAATGCAGATAAAGCAAACAGGTTAGCAATGATTATATATGTGTGGAAATATATGAAAACTAGGCTTCTTCAAGTCTAGGGGTAATTAGGAAGTCTTACGATGATGAGTAAAGTTCAGTTCAGTTCGTGGTATTTAGTTTAGTGATGGAGAGAGAGAGAGAGAGAGAGAGAGAGATTTGAGTCTTCAGGTGAGCTAACTCCGTCGATCTTCCCATTGTCCTTCGAAATCCTTTAGAAGTCACCGACTGTGACCACCACAAAGGGAACTGTTCTTCTATGGTGGAATTATCAACCCAGGTGAGGATAGACACACAAATAACTCCCCACCGGTTGCTCCCTTTTCCACTGCGAGAGCCACTGCGAGAGCCACTGATCGATCCGCCTGATTGATCCTCCAAAACCCATTTTTTCTGTGGGCACAACAAAGCTCATTCAGTGTCCAAAACTATGTGTCTGTAGGTCTATCATCTGACCTTCTATTTATGTCACCGTGCTGAATACCAGCTGTCTCTCAAACAGCTCCTCCCTTCTCTCTCTGTAAGAATTTCCAAGCAGGCAGCATCCTTGTAGAAAGTAGAAACATGCTGTGAGCAGTCTTCGCCTCTCTCTCTCTCTTTCTTTCTCTCTCTTTTCAAAAGCACTGTTCATAGGGGTAATTCAGGACCCCATCACAGTATCCTCTAGTCATTTCAAATGTGCCATTGAAAAAGTCTGATACTTTTAAATAATTTCTTCTCTTTGATGAGTTAATGGCTCAGGAACCAGAAAAGGGGAGGGGGGTTAAAAAAAACATAGAAAAAAGTGATCTACATTTGCAACTTTAGATAATATTGGATTAAAGTTATCAAAGAATTTTAAGACTGCTCGGAGCTGAATACTGTAGTGCAGACGGGCACATTTAGAGAAATTGAGGTGGGACTGATAGAGTCATAGAGTTGTACACCTCAGGAATAAGCTCTTCAGCCCATCTGCCCACGCTAACTTGATCTTCTGTCTAGTCCCATTACTCAGACCATGTTCCTCCAAGCTCCTCTTAACCATGAATCCATCCAAACATCTCTTAAGTCCTGTAATTGAACCCTCATCTACTACTTCTGCTGGCAGCTCATTTCACGTTCACATCACTTGTAGAAGTTTCCCCTCAGAGTCTTTTTCAATATTTCAACTTTCACCCTAAACTTTCACCTCTAGTTCTAGTCTCACCCAAACTGAGGGCAAAAAGCCTGCATGCACTCACTCTATGTACCATCCATAATTATGTGTATTACTATAAGATCTCCCCTCATTCTCCAGCATTTCAGTGAAGCCCCCTAGACAGCATTTCAGTGAAGCCCCCTAGACAGCATTTCCCATTCTCGCATCCCAAGTTATGTTCCCAGCCAAGTGCAGAAAGCAATTTATTGCTGTAATGTGTGTAGGCAGGTTATGAGAAAGACACATTTGCATGTGTTTCATGGGTACATTTCTCTTTGATTGTCCTACCCAATGTGTGGACAGGGACACTAGCATTACACTGTGCAGTTTTGTGTTGACATCTGCATCACTGAAGATAAAAGTCTCTTTCACCAATAGTTCACTGGCAAAATTAAATTCACCAAAATGGATTTGGACACTATTCTGTGAGAGCTTAATCTTATCTCTTGACAAACTTACACATTATGTAATGATTGTGTGTAACATTATATCATTAATCTCTTACATATATATAAAATATATGATTTGGAGTTAATTGCTCATGGGCAAATCTCTACCACAGATTTATAATTACCACAGAATATTGAAACATAATAAAGAAACTAACATTTACTTTAATTTTTTGTCAAAAAGAACATTCATTATTTAATATTGAATATAAATAACCAGTATTATATGAATTTTGAAACTAAAGTATAATTTTATACACATTGAAAATTTTTGTCTGAAAGGATTTTTGAGAATTATATTAAATGAAACTAGAACCAGCATTTATAAACAAGACACATCGACCTGTTTTGTTTATTATTATGTATTAATAAAGAATTTCCCTGGGCCTTTATGCTGTTGATGTAAATTAAATTCCTGAGTGATATTTATGTATTTAAACATAGCTCTTGTTGTTAATTTTAAAACCACAAAAATCCTTTATAAAATTAATTACTCAATTACACTTGCTACATTTGTCTGTAACAATACAATGTTAATCCCTTACACAGCAATAAAACATAAGTACTGTAGTCATTTGCTTATTGTCCAATTTCTGCCACTGACTTATAATTAGCACTGAATGTTGAAGCAGAACTAAAACACTGACATTTTCTTTAGATTTTTGTCAAAATTAATATTCATTTTTTCATATCAGATTAAAATAATCAATATTACTTAAGCTTTAAAGCCAAAGTATAATTTTGCACTCATTGCAGATTTTGGACAGAAAGGACTTTTGGGAATTGTATTAAATGAAAATGGAACCAGCTTTGACAGTAAAAGCACATTTACTTGTCGGATGGACACAACGACATCAGACCCAGGCAAACAAACGACGATGAGGAAGCAGTGTGCATGTGGCAAAATCTGCAAGAATGATCACGGCTTGAAGATCCACCAAGCGAGGACGAAGTGTTTGGCGGGAGCAGGAGCAGGAGCAGCACAACGCGCAGGTGTCCAACCTGGTGAGACGAAGGAGGGACCAGGCCCGGAGTCACCCCATAGTGCCCGGAATCTCCAAGTGTTGCAAACTATTCCCTCTGACATGAAGTCTAACAGGAGGTGGATCAAATGGCCTGCAGCTAACATGACTTCACTGTGGAAGCAGTTTGATGAAGATGTTAACCAAATTCTGGAGGCAACGGCGAAGGGAGGGGTTGATAGGAAGCTGCAAGCCATGACAACAATTATTGTCCCATTCTTTAGTTAGACCCTTCAGCATTTTGGGCATCGAGGGAGAGAGGAAGAGGAGAGCCATTCGCAGTACCACTGATGCGGCAGAGAGGGCCTCAAGATGGCTGTGGCTCAAAAGAGGGGAGCCATGGAGTCATAAGTAGCTAGCCATCTGTACACAAGCTGGGGTCTGATCAGCACCGGCTGGGTCACCTGGAGGAGGGTGTATGATGTTGAAAGACCCGAAACACCCGATGATTCCAGGAACATCACTGAAGATGTGTCCAGAAGCATCAATAGATGTATGTACACAGTTTTGTTTAGTATTTGTGCATTAATAAAGTATTTCATTGTACCAAGTTACTGAGATATATCTATCCCTTTGAACATAGCTCGAGCTGTTATATTTAATACCAGTAACATCCTTTGTAAAGTTAATTGTTCATTTACTCATCACATAAAAATGACTCCTATTGAAAGTATTATAATAATTTTAGCCTCAGATATAATGTGAATAAAGAAAGATATATTAAATACAGCAGACAAGCTTGTTTAATGCAAAGTCATTTACTTTTATTATACAATCAATATAAATTATATCAATATATTGATATAAGTATATATCAATATCAATATAATACAATCAAAAGTTCTCAATATCTTCTTGTAGATGTTTTTCTTTTTTAATCAGACATACTATTTTTATTTTCTTTATAGTAACTTTATTTCTTTCTAGTAAACCAGAGTACTTTTTTATAATTGTATGTACAGCTAAACTTTCTTTTGTATGTTCAAAAATTGAAAAAATGTGAGATTATTAAAACAATAAAATGCAGCAGTAAGCACTTTATATCAGAATTATTGTTTAGGGGCTAGCATATGAGATCGATTTGCTTCAGTCTAATGGAATGAATTGCTGAGAGCGTGCTCAGAGCCAAAACAATTGAACTGGTTGACCTTGTTCGAAGGACATTTTTGTGAAGATTTGATCCAAGCTGTCGAACAAAGTGAAAACTCACAAAATCAAATTGCTTTGAATACCATGGAAGCCTTACTTTTGCTATCCATTATTACCTAAGAAAGAAATTGGCATCAAAGTCTGATTGAGTTTTGCCAAGAGAGGCCAGAACCTGCTTTTAAATAGAGTAGACACAACATTAATTAAAGCATCCACCTTTTCCTGTTTTGCTTATGAAAAGTTTTAATGAAGATGCAGAAACATTGTTACATCAGTTCTTGGAATTGTCATGGAGTTCTTAAACAATGCTCTAATCATTGCTACAAGCTTGCAGGGTGGCGATACATCTCTACCAAAGGAGGTGTAACGTACTCCTTCCCTTTGCTAACCTGCAGGTCACCCTTGGGCAAGGTGTAGCAGGTGATTAGTCCCCTCATTAGGATCACGTGAACCCATGGGAGCAGGTGGTGGATGGCTGTGTGAGCAGCTGGTGCAGATCACCAAGTCCTGGTTATGCGACCACTGACACCAGACAGACAATCTCTGAAGAGTATTAATAATGGCTGGTGTCACCAGCCTTGTAAAGACACTCCCCAGAAGAAGGCAATGGCCAACCAAGATTTGCCAAATACAATCATGGTCAAGAGACCACGTTTACCTCCTTCCTATAGCACAGCACATAATGACCATGATGATTGTAACATGCTTGCAGCATTAACAATCTGCCAAGGTAAGATTTGTTTGTTAAATTATTGCTACTCAGAGGCTAAAATCTGATTTTTTTTTTGCAGAAAACAAGTAATTATTTCAATCTTTGGTTTCTTAATTATGGCTGCTGAATAGCAAAACAAATTCTTAAGTATTGAATAAACGCAGTTCAATGCACAAGAAGAATTCATAAAACAGTGAGAGAAACTGATGCAATTCATGTGAGAATGAGATGAATGAGTAAAGGAGATTCAGATTTATTTATCACCTGTCTATTGAGATATTCAATGAAATGCATCTTTGTTGTTAACAACCAACACACCCAAGAATGTGCTGGGGGCAGCCCACAAGTGTCGCCACATGTTCCAGCAACAACGTAACGTGCCCGCAATGTTCAACACAATGACAATGCAGAACACACGAGCAGCAGCAACAACAGTAGAGCAATAACAAGACAACAGCAGCAAAATAAATCCCTTTCTCCAACCCTTGCTCCTCCCACACAGTTAGTCCTGCAACCCCAGGACACACGACCTCAAGTTCTTGCCTTAGACTATCAAACGTGCCGACATCAGGCCTCTGAATTCCACTCTCTGGCCTGGAATCTCAGATTTCTTGACATGGGCCTTCAACCATCAGACTCTAGTCCATCATCGCCCTCTATCTCCAGACTCGCCGACTTTGGTTTTTTACTTTTCAGGCTAAAAATGGCAACAAGCCAGTTGGTGTCTTCATAAACATAACTCTGTAATAGAGAACAAAAAAAAGGTAGGACGTAGGGCAAAAAGTAAGGTAGAACAACATCTGTGTCTGAAAGAACAGAGGAATTCCAATCAAGAGAAAATCTGCATACACTGGAAATCCGAGCAACACACAGGAAATGCTGAAGGAACTCAGCAGGCCAGACAGTATCTATGGAAAAAAAGTAGTCGACATTTTAGGCCCTGCTGAAGGGTTTCAGCCCGAAACGTCGACTGTGGAAGTTCCAATGATGAGCTTATTAAAAGAAATGCTTTGGTCTTAATTTTTTAAGGCATCCGTTAGTCTTGCGAGACCATGGATCTGCGCCTGGAAAGTCTTCACTCTCCAGGGCACAGGTCTGGGCAAGGTTGTATGGAAGACCAGCAGTTACCCATGCTGCAAGTCTCCCCTCTCCACGACACCGATGTTGTCCAAGGGAAGGGTATTAGGACCCATACAGCTTAGTGTTAATATGTATCAAGAAATGAGGGCACACAGTGGTGAAAACTGGGTCTGCCTTATACACTCAGTGGCCACTTTACTGGGTGCAGGAGGTACCAAATAATGTGGCCACTGATATAGTGTGCCTATTTTTCTTTTAAAGGCTGCAGATACCGAAAATCTGAAATGAAAGCAGAGATGCTAGAAACTGAGAGATCAGGCAGCTAATGTTTCATGTCGAAAGTCTCTCCTTAATGGAAAAAAAGAAGATTGCCAAGGTATCAGATCATCTATAAAGTTCTTTGTGGCCCATATTGCAATCAGTAATATCAAGAAAGATTCCTAGCCTCTGTGATTTCTGTTCACTGGAAGTCACCTTTATTTGGCAAAAGCGAGGCGCAGAGATACATTAACTGCCTCTGTGCTGGGAAAGGGAAGAATTCAGTCAGCAGTTTCAAAAACCACCAGAGCTGCACATTTCGGCAGGATCTGAATCTGCAACCCCTTATTTCAAATACAAGTGTACTGCCTACTAAACCAAGATGATGTATGTACAAATTGAAAATATACGGTAGATGCTAAATCAAATATCCAAATTGTGTCTGGTTCCCTTGTTGCTATAGGTAGCTCAGTAGTGTAGCGATTACCATAATGTTCTACAGTGCCAGCGATCCAGGTTCAGTTCCCAACGCTGTCTGTAGGGAGTTTGTATGATCTCCATGTGACCCTGTAGATTTCCTCCAGGTGTTTCAGTTACCTCCCATATTCCAAAAACGCACTGATTTATAGGTTAATTGGTCACGTGGATGTAAATGGCCAGATGGGCTTGCTATCATGCAGTATACCTCTTTAAATTTAAATAAAGTTATTTACAATCTTGTTACCATAGGTAAGCCGATTTACCTCAGCAGCATCATTTAATGCTTATGCTGATAGGAATAAATATATTAATTAACAGGAACTGCACCACTTAAACTTCACTGTTTTGGCAAAAGTAATCGTCTTTCCATCCATGTGTTTGATTGTTCGCATGAGTACAATTATACTTTCAACTTGGCAGCTATGCATGACTATCCAGAATTAATTTCGTTCCATCATTGAGGATTCAAGATGCTATTAATTCTGCTGTTTAATATTGTTAGGCAAGTAGCTCATTTAAATTAGCCTGGCTGCAGTGGAGTTTCACAATGAGTGGACAGTTGGTTCCCCAGGCAGATGCAATTGCACTATTACTGAGTAAATTAGCATAAAACATCCCATCTCGATGCCTTATCTCATTTACTGTTTAAGCTGTGGAAGAAGAGCAGATTAGGACCCTTCGTGTGGCGTAGTGTTTACATTGAATAATGCAGCATTCCTTGCAATGACGATCTCAATAGAGTCAGACTCTTTGAGCTCTATTTTGAGAAATTGCAGCCACATATAAAGGTCCCACTCATAAAGTGGTACATAGTGAATATTGCAACACTCCTTTAATAATGAAAACAAAAACATAAGAAACATAAGAAATAGGAGCAGGAGTAGGCCATCTGACACGTAGAGCCCGTTCTGTCATTCAATAAGATCATGGCTGATCTGACAATGGACTCATCTCCACCTACCTGCCTTTTCTCCATTACCTTTAATTCCCCTACTATGCAAAAATCTATCCAACCTTGTCTTAAATACATTTACTAAGGTAGCCTCCACTGCTTCATTGGGCAGAAAATTCCACAGATTCACCACTCTTCGGGAAAAACAGTTCCTCCTCATCTCCATTCTAAATGTACTCCCCCGAATCTTGAGGCTATGTCCAAAATATGCCTCTAATCACTGTGCTCTTTACATTAGTGTTGGCACATGGCCAAGTGGTTAAGGTGTCGGTCTAGTGATCTGAAGGTCATTAGTTCGAACCTCAGCTGAGGCAGCGTGTTGTGTCCTTGAGCAAGGCACTTAACCACACATTGTTCTGCGACGACACTGGTGACAAGCTGTATCAGCCCTGGTGCCCTTCCTTTGGACAACATCGGTGGCGTGGAGAGGGGAGACTTGCAGCATGGGCAACTGCCAGTCTTCCATACAACCTTGCCCAGGCCTGCACCCTGGAAACCTTCCAAGGCGCAAATCCATGGTCTCACGAGTCTAATGGATGCCTATTCTATTACATTAGTTCAAAGATTTCCAAAGGTAGGCTGGCAAAATTTTATTCTATATTTGGTCCTAACTAGTTGTGATGTTTCCACTTTGCAAGGTTAGTGCTGTACTATCATAGAAACCTCTTCGCTGGCCTTCCTGAGTTGTGCCTATTTATCTAGATTGGGGTATTTTCTACCATTGTGGTCTAGCATATGAGTATGACATATTTCCAGTTACTGTTGGTTTCTGCTAAGTCTGCCATTGTCACTAGCTTCCCCACTATTGAAGTTATTAAAAAATAATGCCTCAAGAAGGCAACATCCATCATGAAGTATAATCCCTCTTCTCATTACTACCGTCGGGGAGGAGGTGCAGGAGTCTGAAGATGCACACTCAACATTTTGGGGACAGGTTCTTCCCCCCTGTAATTCAGTGTCCATGAACCTATGAACACTCCTTCACTACTTTGCACCCTTTTTGCATTATTTATTCTTATTATGTATTCTTATGGTAACTTGTAGTAATTTCTATGTATTACATGGTCCTGCGCCACAAAACAACAAACTGGACAATGTTTGACTGTGATAAAAAATATGATTCTGAATTTGATTTGGATTCCATGGTAGAGTTACCATGTCCATTACACCATCGATGTGGATTCATGTAACCTTTTTAAAATGTGTTTCTGCTCTTAGTTGTGGTAGGTCATTGGCACATCTATTAGGGTAGTACACTGTTTCCATTGGGCATCACGAAATATCCCCCTACATCTCTCTATCATCACCCTTTCCACTGGGGTTGAAATCCCAAGCATAGCTCATAGGACTACAATCAACTTGAGTATTGTGAAATGCTATGATGCTTAAATATGGCTCTGACTGTTACGATTTAGTCTTCTTCAGCGGTTTCTTGGCTAACTTCACATTGTCTCTGCCATTCTGTTACTGTTTGAAAAGTAGAGTCATAATGTATGCTCATTAGCTGCCAGTCCTCAAGGAAGCAGTTGGAATAGTGCCTTCTCTGTACACTTATACATACAACGGACTAGTCATTAAATTATCTGGAGCTGTAAAAAATACACAGAATTTTCAGTAAAAAATAAAAATAAAATCACTTCCTTATCCTGTTGTCAAATATTCTTTTTGTGTTTACAGGTGATCTAATGCCACAATTTAATACTTGGATACCTCTTCAGAATCAGAATCAGGTTTATTATCACTGGTATGTGGCGTGAAATTTGTTAACTTAGCAGCAGCAATTCAATACAATACATAATCTAGCAGAGAAAAAATAATAATAATGATAATAAATAAACAAGTAAATAAATTATGCATATTGAATAGATTACAAAAAAACATGCAAAAACAGAAATACTGTGTATTTTAAAAGATGTGAGGTCGTGTCCAAATATTCAATGTCCATTTAGGAATCGGCTGACAGAAGGGAAGAAGCTGTTCCTGAATCGCTGAGTGTGTGCCTTCAGGCTTCTGTATCTCCAACCTGATGGTAGCAGTGAGAAAAGGGCATGCGCTCGGTGCTGGAGGTCCTTAGTAATGGACGCTGTCTTTCTGAGACATCGGTCCCTAAAGAAGTCCTGGATACTTTGTAGGCTAGTGCCCAAGATGGAGCTGACTAGATTTACAACCTTTGCAGCTTCTTTCAGTCCTGTGAAGTAGCCCCTCCATACCAGACAGTGATGCAGACTGTCAGAATGCTCTCCATGGTACAACTATAGAAGTTTTTGAGTGTATTGTTGACATGCCAAATTTCTTCAAACTCCTAATAAAGTATAGCTGCTGTCTTGTCTTTTATCACTCCTCCTTCCCCCTTCATGCTGGTTCAATTAAATGAACTCATTTTCACACTGAACAACATCGACTTCAACTTCATTTCACTTTCTCCAGATCATATCTGTAGCTTGGGTAAGCCATTGGCCCAAGCTAGACATGTCTTTGTGTGAGGTAAGCACAATAATCCTTTCTTCAGTGTTAGAATATTAAACATGGAACATAGAACATTACAGTATAGGCCCTTCAGCCCATGATGTTTTACCAAACTTTTAGCCTACTTTAAGATCAATCTAACCCTTTCCTTCTATATAATCCTCTATTTTCCTTTCATCTATGGGTTTACCTAAGGGTTTCTTAATTGTCTCTAATATACCTGCCTCTTCCACCACCCCGGCAGCGTGTTCTACAAAACAACCACTCACTGTGTAAAGAGCTTACCTCTGACAGATCGCTTTACTCTTCTCCAATCACTTAAAAATTATGCCCCCCCCCATATTAGTCATTTCTGCCCTGGGTAAAAGTCTCTAGTTGTCCAAATGATCAATGCCCCTTATCGTCTTGTACACACCTCATCCTCCTTTGTCCCAAAGAGGAAAGCCCGCACTAACTCAACCATTTCTTCTAGGACGTGTATTAACCAGATTGATTCCTCTACTGTTTTTCTGGTAGATTGATGCATGTATTGCTGTTGTTCCCTGCAATGGTACAGAAGCAGAAAATTCCCTCTCATTTGCTGCCAGTATGGTCCAGACCTCATGCTTCTCTACCTCCATTGCAGGTTAGCTACCAACATCCGTCACGAATCTAGAATATCACTTCCTTTCCAAACCTGATGAAGGGTCTCAGCCCAAAAAGGTGAGGAATCGGGTTTGCTCACCGTGACACTCTAAACTCAAATGAAGACCTTTTTGCCCTCTCCAATGTAGATAACTATGGGTACCCTCACTAAAATTTCAAAGATTCGAAGTACATTTATTATCAAAGTATGTATGCAGTGTACAACCCTGAGGTTTGCCTTCCCGCAGGGAACCACAAAACAAAGAAACACCATGGAACCCATTTGGAAGATGTATGATGTGGATGGTTGATGGTTGTGTTGAGATGTTCTCCCAACTTGGTAATTTACCTGCAAACGTTTCATCACCATGTAAGGAGACATCATCAGTGTGCTGTTGATTGTGGTGTGTCCTCCAAATGCTTGTCCTTTAAATACTTTTCAATCAGCTGATTTGGACAGCATATCAGAAACTCAGAAATGAGGACTACAAAATCCAATGCGATGACTGCAGCAAATGTTGTGTTGGTGAAACTGGGAGAAAACTACACACAAGGATCCATGAACATCAGTTGGCTATAAAGTGGCATGACCAACTCTCCCTGGTCTCTACCCGTGAAGACTGAGGGGCACAGATTCGACTGGGCATCAGTGAAAGTTGTGGCGCAAGTGAATGTGTGGCATGCAAAAGAGTTCCTAGAAGAAGACTTCAATCCTACTTATGAGCCAATGCAGGAAAAATTCCTGATCTCAACTCACGAAGTTCACCACACAGCCAATCAGCGACGAGATTTCCTCCTGTTGAGTTTCCACAATGATGCCCATCTAAATTCCACCTAATTTTCCCCAACTACAGATGAGGAGCCCTTTAATTTTCACAGCAAATATCATCTTCCCAATTTGTATGATTCACAGTTGGTTTTAGGAGGCAGGATACAGCTATGTTCCAACTAGCCAAGACGAAAGTTCTAGTATGATTTATAACTGCATCATCTGAACTTGGTTCAGCTTCTCATCTGTCTCTGCTCTGATATTCTGTCTATCAGAATGGATGACCATACAAATGTTTGGACACATGGCAGCTGAGGGCACATTGCTTCACTATTTCTGTCCTAGTGGTCAATTGGTTAAACTTTTCTAATATTGACTACTTTAAATATTTTGAAAATGAAGGTCCTATATAAACAGTATATATGAAATAAAAGACTATTAGATGAGGAATTTTATAACTGTAAACCTGTTAGATTGCATTAAATTCACCCCCCTATGTATGTGTGGCATTTGTGTTGGGTGGCAGGATGGAGATATATTTCTACCAAAAGAGGAATAAAGCTCTCCGCTAGTCTGCAGGTCACTTCTGGTCAAGGCGTAGCATCAGCTTAGCCTCCCCCTCCCCCAATCAGGGTCACGTGAAGCTATGAAGGTTGTAGATGGTTGTATGAGCTGCTGGTGCATATCAGAAGTCCTGCTTATGCGACCACTGAAACCACATGGACAATCCCTGAAGAGTACTGATAATGGATGGAGGTCACCTGTTTGGCAAAGATACGGCCCAGAAGAAGGCAATGGCAAACCACCTCTGTAGAAAAATTTGCCAAGAACAATCACGATCATAAGACCATGATTGCCCACGTCATACAACATGGCACATAATGATGATGTATGTGTGTGTGGGTCTGTCTGTCTCCATGTCTTTGTCTGTCTATCTCTGTGCCTGTGCCTGAGTAAAAGAAGCTGGTGTGAATTATTGCTATGAATACTGTTTGCCAGGATGATATTCCCTCAGCTTACTTCGGGGTAGATTGATTTAAAACTTGGCACGATGTAGCTTCCTAAGTGAAACTTATTTCATCGTATCCTTTATGTATTAGTTTGAATTAGTCAGCAGCAATTATCTTATTGTTGGCTTGTCTCAGTTGTGCAATTCACTAAGATCAATACTAATTTGTCAGGGGAAGGAAAAAAACTTTTAAGTGTTGTGATATTTCCATGTGGATCCCTGAAGAAAAAGCCCACATGCTCTTGGCACCAGATGTAACAGCATCTTTTTAAATGTTGCACTGGAAAAACACTTGTAACATATTGTAGAGGCATCAAAGACTGAAGCTTCCTTTCAATTGGCTGTAAAACCTTGTGGAAGCAAATCATAAATAATTTTTTCTGATTTAACATTGAGAGTGCAAACTCAATATTTTATGTTTTTGAGAGGTAGAAACACTGCTGACAGGAAGTCCATCATGGGCAAAATATATACTTTGATAATAAATTTACTTTGAACCTTGAACTTAATAACTAGTACATGAATTGTTTTGCATGTTCAGGATATCCCACTGCTCACGATGGAACTTTGAGCTAAGTGAATTTAATACAGCAGAAGTATTGTAAAATATAAGAACTTCATTGAAGCTTTAGATATGTTGTCAAATTAAGGAAATGTGTAAAACTAATAAGGTTGTTGTCAACTACCCTAACATAAACCGGGACCTTCTTAGTATAAGGGTTTTAGATGGGGCTGAATTTACTAAGTGTTTCCAGAAAGGTTTCTTAAATCAATGTGTGAATGGTCCAATGAGAGGAGGGACCATGCTGGACCTGGTGTTGAGTAAAGAGCCAGGTCAGGTGATAGACCATTCAGTGGATGAACAGTTAGGGAATGGTGACCACAACTCCTTATCTTTCAGGATAGCTATAGATAAGGATAGATATGGTCATTGTGGGAGAATTTTAAATTTGAGTAGGGAAATTATGAGGGCATTAGGCAGTAACTGAATAGCGTTAATTGGGCACACTTTTTGTTGGCAAGTCTACATCGGACATATGGAAGGTGTTTAAAGTTCAATTGCACAGAGTACAGGAAAGATATGTTCTTGTTAGAAGGGAGGATAGAGATGGAAAAATAACAGAACCTTGGATGTCAAGAATGGTGATGTATTTAGTCAAGAAGAAAAAGGAGAAGTATATTACGTTTCGGAAGTTAGGATCAAATGAAGCACATGAGGAGTATGAAGAAGCCAGAAAAGAATCTAAAGAAGGGAACGCCAGGAATGGCTATGAAAAGCCCTTGGGAAATAGATTTAAGGTGAATCCCAAGACATTATTTACATGCATCAAGAGTAAGAGGATAACTAGGGAGAGGATGGGTTCACTCAAGGATGAAGGTGGGAACATTTGCTTGGACGCAGAGAATGTCAGTGAGGTACTTAATGAGTACTTTGCTTCAGTATTTACTAAGTAAAAGGATATAGAGGACCAGGAGATAAGCGCTGAGTGTATAAATATGTCTGGGTGTTTGGAGGTCAACGAGGAGGAATGTTGGGCCTCCAAATGAGTACTAAGGTGGGCAAGTCCCCAGGGCCTGATGGGGTTTACCCCAGATTATTGAAGGAGGGAAGAGATGAGGTTGCTGGGCCATTGACCAGTATCTTTGTGTCCTCTTTAGCCACAGCTGAGGTCCCGGATAACTGGTGACTGGCTGAAGTTGTACCTCTGTGAACAAAGGGAACAAGGGAAAATCCTGGGAACTATAGACTGGTGAGTCTCACATCAGTTGTAGGGAAATAGCTGGAGAAAATTCTTAAGGATAGGATCTTTGAGAATTCAGAAACCTATGGCTTAATTAGGGGGAGCTAGTATGTCTTTGTGCATGGCAGGTTGTGTCTCACCAACTTGATTGAGTTTTTTTGACAAGGAGATGAGCAAGATTGATGAAGGCAGGGCAGTGGATGTTGTCTAAATGAATTTTAGTAAAGTGTTTGACAAAGTCCCTCATGGGAGGCAAATCCAGAAGATTAAGATGCATGGCGTCCATGGTGATTCGCCTGTTTCGATTCAGCTCTGGTGTGCGCATAGAAGACAGAGGGCAGTGGTTGAAGCGACTTGTGTGAGCTGGAGGTCTGTAATTAGTGGAGTTTTACAGTGATCTGTGCTGGGACCTCTACTGCTTGTGATGTTTATAAAAGGCCTGGATGAAAATATCTTTGAGTGGGTTAGTAAATTTGCCAGTGAATCTGAGTTTTGTGGAACCATGGATAATGTAGGAGACTGGCAAATGATGCAGCATGATATAGATCAACTGCAGATATGGCCTGAGAAATGGCAGATGGAATTTAACACAGATAAATGTGAGGTGTTACACCTCGGTAGGGCAAATGCAAGGACACTGTTGAGGACAAGATCTCTTAACAGTGTTGCTGAGCAGAGAGATCTTGGAATCAAAGCTCATAGCTCCTTGCAAGTGGCTCTACAGGTTGATACAGAGGTTAAGAAGGCTTATGAAATGCTTGCTTTTATTAGTTGAGATATTGAGTTCAAAGGTCAGGAGGTTATGTTGCTACTTTATAAAACTTTGGTTAAGCCACATCTGCAGTATTGCATACAGTTCAAGTCATCTCACTATAGGAAAGATGTTGAGGCTTTGGAGAGGGTGAAAAAGAGGTTTGCCAGGATGCCTGACTGGTTTAGGGGGCATGTGTTACCGTGAGAGGTGAGACAAATTTGGTTTGTTTTCACTGGATGGTCTTTGGCTGAGGGGAGGTCTGACGGAGGTTTGAAGATTTCGAGATGCATAGAGTGAACAGAGTATCCATTTCCCAGGATTGAAATGTTTAATACCAAAGGCATGCATTGAAGGAGAGAGGGGGTAGTTTCAAGCAGGACGTGAGGGGTAAGATTTTTACTCAGAGTTGTGCGTTTCTGGAATGCGCTGCCTGGTATGACAGTGGAGGCAAATACATTAGAGGCTTGTAAGTGCTGTTTGGATAAGCACATGGATGTAAGGAAGATGGAGGGATATGGACATGGTGTAGGTTGGAGGGATTACTGTTTGTTGTTTTTGATTTGCTTTTTAATTGGTCCAGCACAACATTATGGGCTGAGTGGCCTATTCCTGTGCTATATCATTCTATGTTCTAGGTTCCTTACGTCATCACTACACAAATTATTGGAGAAGCTATTTAAGTTCCACTGAAAAATTGTGTGAATGACATGAATCACACCAATGTTGGAGCAGGGTGGAGGAGCAACACCTTATATTCCATCTGGGTAGCCCTTAACCTGATAGCAAGAATACCGATTTCTCCTTCTGGTATGTTTTCTTCACTCCCATTCCCCTTTCCTCCTATTCCTACCCCCCACCCCCCAGCCTTTCACCTTATTTTACCCTCCTGGGTCCTTTCCTCCTTCCCTTTCTTCTATGATCCAATTTACTCTCCTATCAGGTTCCTTCTTCTCCAGCCATTTACCTTGCCCACCCACCTGGTTTCAACTATCACCTTCTAGCTAACCGTCTTCCCCTGCCCTCACCTTTTTATTCTGACATCTTCCCCCTTCGTTTCCAGTTCTGAAGAAGGATCTCAGTCTGAAATGTTAACTGTGTATTCATTTCCATAGGTTCTGCCTGACCTTCTGAGTTCCTCCAGAATTTTGCGTGTTTTGCTTTGGACTTCCAGTTTCTGCAGATGTTCTTGTGTTTATCCCAAAGCTAGAGATTTTCCCTTTGCAGCAAGAAGGATGAGAGGTGACTTGATAGTGGTGTATAAAATTATGAGGCATAGACAGAGTGGACAGCCAGTGCCTTTTTCCCAGGACGGCAATGGCTAATACCAAAGGACATCCTTTCACAGTGAGCGGAGGAAAGCTTAGGGGAGATGTCAGAGGTAATTTTTTTACATGGAGGTGGTAAATGCCTGGAATATGCTTCTAGGAGTGGTGATTGAGACTGAAACATTAGGGACATTTAAGAGACTCTTTGATGGGCACATGGAAGAAAGGAAAATGGAGGGATGTGGTGGCATCTGTTAGTCCCACGAGACCATGGACCTGTGACTGGAAGGTCTTGCTTCAGTCTGTGTTGGTAGGGCAGCGCCTGTTGTGGCTGTAGAGGCCCACACGGGAGTGACAGTCTCGGCTACAGTGACTGCACTTGAAGGCGCTGTCCTCCAGTGTTGGCTTGGTGCTGTTTTTCCGACGAGTGCGCTTTTCTTCAGCAGCAAGCCTCAGCTTCTTTTCTCCTCTTTTTAGACCTCTGCATAGTTCCAGCCTCCAGAGAGAGCAATCGCTTGCGATGTCCTCACACCTCTCGACGTTCATTTTCAGTGACTTCATGTCTCTCTCACAAATGTCTTTGAAACGAAGATGGGGCCGCCCTTGTGCTCTCTCGCCGGAGGCTAGTTCCCCATACAGCAGGTCTTTCAGGATCCTCCCATCTGACATGCAGTGTACATGGCCCAGCCAGTGGAGACGACGTTGTTGGAGCAGGGTGAAGAGGCTGGGTATCTGGGCGCGGGCCAGGACCTCATTGTTGGTGACTCGGTCAGTCCACGTGATGTCCAGGATGCGTCTCAGGCTGCGAAGGTGGAAAGCGTTGAGAAGCCGCTCTTGTCTGGAGTAGAGGCTCCAGGTCTCGCTGCCGTAAAGCAGTGTGCTGAGGACGCAGACCCTGTAGACTGCAACTTTGGTGTGCGTCGTCAGCTTTCTGTTCTCCCAAATTCTCTTTGTCAGCCTGGCGAATGTTCAGGCTGCTCGTCCGATCCGTCTGTTGATCTCGGGGTCTAGGGAGAGGCTGTCCGTGATGGTGGAGCCAAGGTATGTAAATTCGTGAACTACTCTCCAGCTCGTAGTTGTTAATGGTAATGGCAGGATATAGTCTATGTAAAAGGGAGGGGCTAGATTGATCATGGAGTGGGTTTATGTAGGTTGGCACAGCTTTGTACGCCAAAGACCCATTATGTGCTATTATCTGTGGAATTTTCTGCCCAATGAAGCAGTGCGTGCTACCTCAGTAAATACATTTAAGACAAGGTTGGATAGATTTTTGCATAGTAGGGAAATTGAGAGTTATGGGGAAAAGGCAGATAGGCGGAGATTGGTCCATGACCAGATCAGCCATAATCTTATTGAATGACAGAAGAGGCTTGACGGGCCAGATGGCCTACTCCTGTTCTTACTTCTTATGTTCTTATGTATTATGCTCTATGCTCTATGTTAATATTACATACAGAAGGCTGACTTTAAAGAGCAGATCACATGCTCAAACATTGCAGTAGAATATTAACCAACTCCATTTACGTTTACTGACATCAGTTACTCTCCCTCTGGTGAGTTCAAACAGCTGTTCGTGCAGAAAATCTCATCCAGGAGGTCATATGAGTTCAGCCAGAATTTGCAGTTCCATCAGGACCAGGTTGACTATCACGCTCTTGTTTGACATGAAATTTGTTACTTTGCAGCAGCAGTACGATACAAAGACACAAAATTACTATAAATGCTAATATAAATAAATAGTGCAAAAATAAATATTGAGGTGGTGTCCATGGGTTCATGAATGATTCAGCAAACTGAATGTGAAGGTAAGTAGTTTCTGAATTGGCAAGTGTGGGTCTTCAGGCTCCTGTATCTGATTTCTGTTGGTAGGAGCAAAAAGAGTGTACGTGCTACTGTGAGGAGGATGCTAAGAGGATGCAGGGTGACTTGGATAGGTTGGGTGAGTGGGCAAGTTCATGGCAGATGCAATTTAATGTGGATAAATGTGAAGTTATCCACTTTGGTGGCAAAAATAGGAAAACAGATTATTATCTGAATGGGCCGATTAGGAAAAGGGGAGGTGCAACGAGACCTGGGTGTCATTATACACCAGTCATTGAAAGTGGGCATGCAGGTACAGCAGGCGGTGAAAAAGGCAAATGGTATGCTGGCATTTATAGCGAGAGGATTCGAGTACAGGAGCAGGGAGGTACTACTGCAGTTGTACAAGGCCTTGGTGAGACCACACCTGGAGTATTGTGTGCAGTTTTGGTCCCCTAATCTGAGGAAAGACATCCTTGCCATAGAGGGAGTACAAAGAAGGTTCACCAGATTGATTCCTGGGATGGCAGGACTTTCATATGAAGAAAGACTGGACGAACTGGGCTTGTACTCGTTGGAATTTAGAAGATTGAGGGGGGATCTGATTGAAACGTATAAGATCCTAAAGGGATTGGACAGGCTAGATGCAGGAAGATTGTTCCCGATGTTGGGGAAGTCCAGAACGAGGGGCCACAGTTTGAGGGCAAAGGGGAAGCCTTTTAGGACCGAGATTAGGAAAAACTTCTTCACACAGAGAGTGGTGAATCTGTGGAATTCTCTGCCACAGGAAACAGTTGAGGCCAGTTCATTGGCTATACTTAAGAGGGAGTTAGATATGGCCCTTGTGGCTACGGGGATCAGGGGGTATGGAGGGAAGGCTGGGGCGGGGTTCTGAGTTGGATGATCGGCCATGATCATAATAAATGGCGGTGCAGGCTCGAAGGGCCGAATGGCCTACTCCTGCACCTATTTTCTATGTTTCTATGTCGCTATACTTGTCGTCCACCACTTGCCTGAGCTTTACCTTGTCCTCGGTGCTTTATCTGAATGGCTCAATATCTGTAGAAAGCAGAAGAAATCCTCTAGTAAGAAAGGACAGTAATTCAGCTTAATTGTCAAAAAAACTTCGAGGAGAGCATACCCTTAATTATCTTCAGGAATTTGGTGCTGCATTGTCTTGCTCTACTTTTAAATCCAGAAGCAACACGTTTCTCCCATCTGACAAATTTTAATGACTTACTCAAGACACTTCAATAGTACACCGTTAATGAGGATACTTAGCTAACCCTGTAAGGATTACTGTAATTAATGGCATATCACCAGCTGATAGATCTCCACCTTGGCAATATTACTGAAGACTGTTGTGTGTAGAGCCTGGAGTTGAACAATATATCAAAGGGAAAATGAGAAGTATTCCTTTGCAACACACACAAAATGCTGGAGGAACTCAGCAGGCCAGGCAGCATCCGTGAATAAAAGTACACCAACGCTTCCGGTTGAGACTCTCCGGCAGGACTGGGGAAGCAAAGATGAGGAAAAGATTTAAAAGGTGGGAGAGGGAAGAGAGAAACACAAGATTATAGGTGAAACTGGGAGGGGGAGGGATGAAGTAAAGAGCTGGGAAGGTGATTGGTAAAATAGATACAGGACTGGAGAAGGGAGAGTCTGATAGGAGAGAAAGAAAAGTGGGGGGGGTGTGGAGCACCAGAGGGAGGCGATGGGCAAGCAAAGAGGTAGCCCCTACCTTCCCACCAGCGTCCACGTTCAGCACATAATTCTCCAGAACTTTTGCCATCTCTAATGGGATCCCACCACCAAGCACATTTTTCTCCCCCCCCCCCACTTTCTGCTTTCCACTGGGATCTCTCCCTATGCGACTCCCTTATCCATTTGTCCATCCCTACTGATCTCCCTCTTCGCATTTATCCTTGCAAGGGGAGCAAATGCTACACCAGCCCCTGTACCTCCTCCCTCACTACCATTCAATGCCCCAAACAGTTCTTCCAGGTGAGGCAACACTTCACTACTGAGTTTTTTGGGGTCATATACTGTGACCGATGTTCTTGGTGCAGCCTCCTGTATATCAGTGAGACCCAATATTTTGCTGAGCACCTAGGTTCCATCCGTCAGAAGAAGTGGGATTTCCCAGTGGCCACCCATTTTAATTCCACTTCCTATTCCCATTCCGATATGTCAATCCATGGCCTTCTCTACTGTCGCGATGAGGCCACACTCAGGTTGCAGGAACAACACCTTATATTTCGTCGGGGCAGCCTCCAACCTGATGGCATGAGCTTCGATTTCTCAAATTTCCAGTAACGCTTCCCACTCCACCATTCACCATTTCCCATCCCCTTTTCCCTCTCTCACCTTATCTCCTTGCCTGTTCATCACCTCTCTCTGGTGCTCCTCCCCCCTTTCTTTCTTCCATGGCCTTCTGTTCTCTCCTATCAGACTCTCCTTTCTCCAGCCCTGTAGCTCTTTCACCAATCCACTTCCTAGCACTTTACTTCATCCCATCCCCTCCCAGTTTCACCTATCAACTTGTGTTTCTTTCCCCACTTCCCATCTTTTAAAAATATCCTCATCTTTTTTTTCTCCTGTCCTGCGGAAGGGTCTTGGCCCGAAAGGTCGACTACATTTTTCCACAGATGCTGCCTGGCTTGCGGAGTTCCTCCAGCATTTTGTGTGTGGTGCTTGGATTTTCAGCATCTGCAGATTTTCTCCTGATCAAGTACTTATTTGAATGACTTTCATTAGATGGCTAGACCCTGTGACAAAAACAGATTGTTGCTTAGGTTTCCAG
The DNA here is from genome assembly GCF_030028105.1 of Mobula birostris. NCBI lineage: Eukaryota > Metazoa > Chordata > Chondrichthyes > Myliobatiformes > Myliobatidae > Mobula > Mobula birostris. Next base: position 22,164,602 of record NC_092370.1, on the reverse strand, counting down.
CATCTGCAGATTTTCTTTTGCTTGTGAATGGACAAAAACAGATTTATTTGTTTCCCTTCCTGTTCTGTTAACATCATTTAGCAAAGCTGTGCAGGATTCAGTGCACTCAGTAAACACTGTATTTGCAATGTAAGGCATACAAAATGCTGGAGGAATTCAGCAGGACAGGCAGAATCTATGAAAATGAATAAACAATTGACGTTTCAGGCCAAGACCCTTCTTCAGCATAAGTGGTTTTAACCTCTGGTTAGATTGTCTTTGGAGTTTAGTGTTCAGTTCTGGTTGCCTCATTAAAGGAAGGGTTTTGAAGCTTCAGGGAGAGTGCAGATGAGATTTACCAGGATTCTGCCTGGACTAGAGCACATATCTTATGTGGAAAAGTTGAGGAAACTCGGGCTTTTCTCCAAACTTAAATTTGGATACTCAGGAGACAGTAGCACCACAACTAGATTTCACACTGTAGGAACTGTGACCAACACTGTTATGCAAAGAGTCAATGGTTCTTTATACCCATCTATGAAAACATCACTGATACCAGAAATCACTTTGGCTTTCATCCACAAGTTCTCAGATTCCCTCAGCTATTCAACTTGGCTTGACCATGTCTCTGTAAGAATAAACAAATGCACAAACATTGATCACTTTTTCATTATACATTTAACAAAATCTGGCAACTGTATTTTAAATTTCTTAGTCTAATAAATGCTATCTTTGCTCAAACTATATTTCAGTCAAAATCAAGAAATGATCAATAGAGGAGAGGCTGTACTTGATCTGGTATTGGGAAATGAACCTGGTCAGGTGTCAGATCTCTCACTGGGAGAGCATTTTGGAGATAGTAACCATAACTCTATCTCCTTCACCATAGCGTTGGAGATGTATAGAAGCAGAAAATTTGGGAAACCATTTAATAGGGGTAGGGGGAAATATAGTGCTATTAGGCAGGAACTTAGGAGCAATAAAATGGGGGCAGATGTTCTCAGAGAAACGCACAGCACAGCAATTCTGTTTTGGTACGTTTCATTGAGGCAGGGAAAGGATGGTGCGGTTAGAGAACCATGGTGCATAAAGGATGTAGACAATCTAGTTAAGAAAAAAAGAAAAGCTTATGGAAAGTTCAAGAAACCAGGTGCTATTAGAGCTCTAGAAAATTAGAAGGTTGCTCGGAAGGAGCTTAAGAATTGAATCTTGAGGGCCAGAAGGGGCCATGAGAAGACCTTGGTGATCAGGATCAAAGAAAACCCCGAGGCATTCTACAAGTATGCGAAGAGCAAGAGGATATGCTCTGTGAGAATAGGACCAATCAGGTGCAAAAGTGGAAATGTGTGAATGGGGGCGGAGGAGGTAGTGGAGGTACTTAATGAATACTTTGCTTCAGTATTCACATGGGAAAAAGAACTTGGTGATTGTGGGGATGAGTTACAGCGGACTGAAACACTTGAACATATAGAGATTAAGAAGAGGATGTGCTGGAGCTTTTGAAAAGCATTGAGTTAGATAAGTCATTGGAACTGGATGAAATATACACCAGGCTACAGTGGGAAGTGAGGGAGAAGATTACTGAGACTCTTGCGATGATCTTTGCATCATCACTAGGGACAGCAGAAGTAGTGGAGGATTGGAGGGTTGCAAGTGTTTTTCCCTTTGGTCAGGAAAGGAAATAGAGATAACCTAGGAAATTATAGAGCAGTGAGTCTGACTTCAGTGGTGGGCAAGTTGTTGGAGAAGATCCTGAGAGGCAGGATTTATGAGCATTTGAAGAGACATAATCTGATTAGGGATAGTCAGCATGGCTTTGTCAAGGGCAGGTTGTGTCTTATGAGCCTGATTAGATGCTTTGAGGATGTAAAAAAACACATTGATGAAGTTAGAGCAGTGGATGTAGTGTAGGCGGATTTCAGTAAGGCATTTGATAAACTTCCTCATGCAAGGTTCCTTCAGAAAACAAGGAGGCATGGGGTCCATGGAGACCTTGATTTGTGTATCTAGAATTAACTTGCCCACAGAAGGTGGTTGTAGATGGTTCATATTCTGCATGGAGGTCAGTGACCAGTGGTGTTCTGCAGGGATCTGTTCTGGGATCCCTCCTCTTTGTGATTTTTATAAATGATCTGGATGAAGAAGTAGAAGGGTGGGTTAGTAAGTTTGCTGATGACACAAAGGTTGGGGGTAATCTGGAGGGTTGTCAAAGGTTACAGCAGGACATCTATAGGATGCAGAACTGGGCTGAGAATTGGCAGATGGACTTCAACCCAAGTAAGTATGAAGTGGTTCATTTTAGTAGGTCCAATTGAAGACAGAATATAAAATTAATGGTAAGACTCTTGGCAGTGTGGAGGATCTGAGAGATCGTAGGGTCCATGTTGATAGGACACGCTAAGCTGCTCCGCAGGTTGACAGTGTTGTTAAGAAGGCATTCATCAACTGTGGGATTGAGTTCAAGAGCCATGAGGTAATGTTACAGCTACATAAGACCTTGGTCAGACCCCACTTGGAGTACTGTCTTCAGTTCTGGTCACCTCACTACAGGAAGGATGTGGATACTATAAAGAGAATGCAGAAGAGATTTACAAGAATGTTGCTGGGATTGGAGGGTGTATCTTATGAAAATAGGTTGAGTGTACTTGGCCTTTGCTCCTTGGAGTGATGGAGGATAGGAGGTGACCTGATAGAGGTGTATAAGATGATGAGGATACAATAGGGAATTTTAAGAGACTCTGAGATGGGTACACGGAGCTTAGAAAAAAAGAGGTCTATGGGGAGGGAAATTCTAGGCAGTTTCTAGAGTAGGTTACATGGTCAGCACAACATTGTGGGCTGAAAGGCCTGTTATGTGCTGTTAATTTCTATGTTCTATGTTCTCTAATCACTTTCGAGAAGCCCAAGAAGTTTCTCGACAAATGGCTGCCTTTCCCTCCTTTCAAGATGGATCCTTCACCACTATTATTCATTAACAATAGATTAACCAAATGGTTTTCCTATATCTAACCACTCCTGTTATCCCTTCTAGAACACAGATGAGAAGAAAATTTCATTAGCCAGAGCAGGGGTTCCCAGCCTGGGGGTCCAGAGTGTAATGGTATTGATAATGAATAATGGTATTGTTCCAAGGCATAAAAAAGGTTAGGACCCCTTGAGCCAGAGTGCGGTGAATCTCTGGGATTCATCGTTACAGATAAATGGTTTTTGCTTAACATTGTTAAACGCAGAGTCAAAACACTACAGATGATATAAAGGTAATAGACCTACACTATCAAAGTTGTCTTTCAATATCTGCTGCCTAACATAGGTTCATAGAAAACTACAGCACAGAAACAGGCCATGCGGCCCATCGTCTGTGTTGTACTATTATTCCTCCTCGTCCCATCAACCTGCACCAGACCATCTCCCTCTATACCCCTCTCATCCATGTACCCATCCAAATTTCTTTTAAATGCTGAAATCAAATCCACATCCAACACTTCTGCTGGCAGCTCGTTCCACATAAGAACTATATTCAATATCTTTCTGTTTACACTTTGACTTGAGTATAACATAACCATGTATCCTTTGGTGCACTTACAAATTACACAGAACAGTACAGACACTTCAGCCCATGATCATTCATTCCAAGGTCATTCCAAAGCATTTAAGCCCTCTAACTTTTTCATCCTTGTGAAAAAAAACATTACAGATAGCCATGTTTATGCTGCTTTATTTTTCCAGTCAATCTCCAAAATTTATCTTATTTTCAAACATGTTCTAGCCATTTTTTTTTCTAATTGAAGATTATATCTGCATATTCATAACAAAGAACATGGGATTAACTAGCATCTTGACAGTAAAAGCGACCTTTTTTTTTTTCACTAACATTCTTGAAGTTTTGAACCAAACAGGTCTGGGCAGAGGCTTGGTCAAGGAACTAGTTTTTAAAAGGGATGTCAAAAGAGGAATGATTTGCAAAGGGATTTGGTGGAATAAAGAAAGAAATCCAAGTCTAATGGCTAGGCATTAAATTACGAGTCTAATTGGAGGATGATCAGCAGTAGTAACTTTAAAGGCAGAATGTTTTATCGTCCTTATTGCTGTGCAAAATAATTTGGATTGTGTCAGACATTAAATGTGAATTACATAAGGAAATGGTGTGCATAAAGCATAACAAGGAAAGTTAATTTTGAAGGCAGAGTACCAGATCAATGGCAGGATCTTTGCAGTGTGGAGGAAGGATGTGATCTTGGAGTCCATGTTCATAGATCCCTCAAAGATGTCATGTGTGGTTTAAAAAAAATCCTTTCTGGTGTGTTGGCCTTCACTAGTCAGAGGATTAATTTTCAGAGTTCTGGAGTAATTTGCAGCTCTGCACAACTCTGATTGGACCAGATCTAGAGTCTTGTATTTAGTTCTGGTCACCACATTACAGAGCAAGGAAAGAGTAATGCACAGAGGGAATTGGCACCTTTAGTTGAATGCTGGGTGTCTGCTTGATGACATATATTCTCTCCTGTCACTGGTATGGGGCTGCAGAAGACAGCAAGATAGGGTTGGAGCAAGTCTGAGATGGTGAGGTATTGCCAGATGTGGGATTGAAGTGGTCCAGGACCAGATGTTGGCCAATAACATGTGTGCACTGGCACCAGATGTAGTCAGTTCGAGATGTGGGGCATACCTGAGACAGCCAGCACCATTTGGGCAGGAGTATGGGGAAGGGCAACCCTAAACTTGCAATAAGGCTGCACCATTCTTGGCAAAACCAGGAGTCGGGGAATATAGTTCTATCATATAAAAAACAGATGGCGGAACAGGATCCATATCCAGTCTGAAGCAAACTCTTATCCTTTACTCACCCTGAAACTTATTCTAGCCCATTCAACAATGCTCAGAGCTGCTGGATAATGGGCAGCGGGCAAAACTGAACCAGACTCAGACCTGACCTCCTTAATCCTCACTCCTGAGCTGATCCAAGCATCTTGTGCTTTCATCGGCTTACATTATTTTGATCTTTAATATGGAGTCATCTTAATTACTTACACAATTTTGGCTATAAAACAAATAGATTTTATTAATTTTTTTGTAATGGAAATAAGGTGGAAATTTCAGTTATCTGGAACACTCAATGATAGGTCCATAAAACTTACATTGTTATTTGTGTAATTAGCCCATGCCAGTTTGATTTACTGAAGGATGCTCCAGCATCATTATTCCAAGTTAAGAGATTTAATAGATTAGCTTCATTTGTCACATGTGTATCAAAACATACAGTGAAATGTAGTGAGTGAGGTAGGGCCTCAATTATTGTAGAGTGTACCATCCCCAGAAGGCCTCATGAGGGTCAAAGTTTCTGTTCTTATTAAGAAATTTAATAGATTATTGAAAGTATTGGCTATGAATGTAAGAGTGAAAAGATGTTGCATGGTTTTATTCTTGTAATTATTTTTTAAAATTATGAACAAAGTTTATTTTTAAATATAAAAAATGAAATCCGTCATTTACATCAAAATATATCAGTGAGGATTGTGCTGTGGGCAGCCCACAAGTTCTGTCATACTTCCAGCACCAACGTAGCATACCTACTACTCAATAAAGCTAACCTTAACTGTACATCCGTGGATTGTGAGAGGGAAGCAGAACATCCAGAGGAAGGCCGCCCGATGTAACATATGTGATTCAGAAACAATGAGTGAATGTCTGTCAAGTGGTTTGATAGATTCTTTCTTAACTCGGGCTTATTGCTTATATGTAAACATTAATGTACTTTGTAAGTCCAAGGATTGATAATTGTCCAGGCACTGGGAAATTAAAGATTGTTGTGTGTGAATGAGATAACAAGGAATGATTATTAAAATGTCTAATGGATCTATGAGGGTATGCTGAATGAATACACGACGTGTGTCTGATGTAAACAGGCTGAGTTAATGCAAAATCAAAGAATCGAAGAATTAGTCTGTGTCTCAACAACTACACTTGAAAAGCTTGTGGCTACATTGAGCTGTTTTTTGAATTTTCTTAGGACTTCAACCAAGACCAGGATCATGTTTGATGCCTAGGACCAAAGGATAGTTTCACGAGTGAGTCGAAAATCGGATTTCCCCTGAAGGTGACTACAACCAGACTACGAATCGTGAGCCCAGTAATCTTTGTGACTTGCAGAAATCTCTGCGACTTGTAGTATTTCATGTGGTCTATTTGTGTTTTCTATTTTATGATAATAAATTATGCTTCAATTACTTTGTTGTGCTTGTACACTTACTACCACATCTTCTGGACACTCAAGTAGTTGGGGCTGATTAACCCAGCCCATTACGCATGGTCAAGGGAATCCTTACAGACTGCAGCAGGATTCATACCCTGATCAATAGCCACTGGTGCTTTGAAGCGATTGTGCTAACCGCTATGCTAAGTAAACAGTCAGTTCAAACCATGCTATTTAATATATTAACACATTATAACAGGCTGGGAGCAACTGTTCAAATTAAATTATGTTGATTACAACAGCTCCGCATTTCTTTAAGAGGAAGTACTTTATGGAGGACTAATGTTGAAAGGCGTTCCAGTTATGCTAATAGTTTGCTGAGCTACTTTACTGAACATAGCAAGAGCAGGTGTCAGATTTTCAGCTCTGAAGGTCTTAGCAACACTAAGAGAGAAGTGAGATTCTTCACCCACAGGGGCCTGGAAGCCCTCAAAGTCAAAGGCAAAGTAAATTTATTATCAAAGATAGACTGACTTTTCAACTTTGGAAATTTAGAGGCATCTTTCTCAGTTTTGGTTATGACTTTATTCCCCAGAGCGTAGGAGAATGTGGGGAGATTTGAGTTAGGTATACAAAATTATGACGACTATAGATAGGGTAAATTCAAGCAAGTTTTTTTTACTGAGGTTGGGTGAAACTAGAACTAGAGGTCATGGTTCAGGGTGAAATGTTTGGGGGAAATTTCTTCAGTCAGAGGGCGGTGAGAGTATGGAATGAGCTGCCCGCAGAACCCGTGGATGAGGGTTTGACTTCAACATGTAAGAGCAATTTGGATAGGTACATGAATGGGAGGGGTACAGAGGGCTCTGAACTGGGTGCAGGTCGATGTGACTGGGCAGAACAATAGTTGGGCACAGACTAGATGGGCTGAAGGGTCTGTTTCTGTGCTGTTGTGATCTATACCTCTATATCAAAGTACACATAAGCCACCTCAAGTTTCTTTTTTTTTTGCAGACATTTACAGGAACTACAGTTTATGAAAGAACTACATATAAACTGACAAACAACTAATGTGCAAAAGAAGACAAATTGTACAAATAAAAAATGCTGAGAACATGAATTGTAAAGTTCTTCAAAGTGAGTCTGAAGGTGTGGAATCCATTTGGAGTTGAGGTGAGTGTTATTATCTATGCCTGTTCAGGAGCCTGATGACTGTAAGGTAATAACTGTTCCTGAACCTGATGGTGTGGGATCGAAGGCTCCTATACCCTCTTACCTGATGGTAGTAGCGTGGATGCTGGGGGCTCTCAATGTTGGATGATGTTTACTTGAAGCTGTACTCCAGTTAACTGTGCTCAGTGGTGGGAAGGACTTTGCCTGTGATAGACTGGGCTGCATCCATTACCTTCTGCAGCCTCTTCCATTCCTGGGCATTGGTGTTTCCATACCATGCCATAATGCAATCAGTCAAGATACTCTCCACTGTGCAACTATAGAAGTTGGTCAAAGTTTTCGGTGACATGCTGCATCTTTGTAATCTGTTGAGAAAGTAGAGATGCTGACCTGCTTTCTTTGTGATGGCACTAATGTGCTGGCCCCAGGACAGATCTTCTGATATGGTAATATCATATTAGAAGCAACATAGGACTTGGAGCGACGTAGGATGAGAGGTGACCTGATAGAGGTGTCACAAGTTGATGAGAGGCATTGATCGTGTGGATAGTCAGAGGCTTTTTCCTAAAGCTGATATGGCTATCATGAGATGACACAGTTTTAAGGTGCTTGGAAGAAGGTACAGAGGAGATGTCAGGGGTAAGTTTTTTACACAGTGGTGAGCGCATGGAATGGGCCGCCGGCGATGGTGGTGGAGACAGATACAATGGGGTCTTTTAAGAAACTCCCGGACAGGTACATGGAGCTTAGAAAAACAGAGAGCTATGGGTAACCCGAGGTAGTTTCTAAAGTAAGTACATGTTCAGCACAGCATTGTGGGCGAAGGGCCTGTATTGTGTTGTAGGTTTTCTATGTTTCTATGTTTCTATAATGCAAAGGAATTTAAAGCCACCAATCCTCTCTACCTCTGATCCCCTAATGAGAATGGCACAAGAATGCACAAAAATGCAACTATCAAGACCAATATCTGCACTCCAGCCCCATGGACGTGGAGCAGGCGTTATATGAATTTTATTGACACCTGTTGATCATGGAAAATGAATGCATCTTCAGATGTTATCTTCCAACCATCGCATCACCTGCATTACATATTGTTCGGTATTGAACATCCTATCAGTCAACTTCCATCAATGTCTGTCAATCAGTACTCAAATGTAACTGGGTTCTCCTCTGCAAGCTCAAACATGTTTTCTATGGTAAGCTCAAAGATTGAATGCCCAGTCAAATTATTAATCACAACCATATTCATCAAGCAACCCTCACAATTTACAAGGATATTGCCGGCTCTGGAGGACCTGAGTTATTAGGGAAGATTGAATAGGTTCCTTGGAATATAGAAGATTGAGAGGAGATTTGATAGAAGTATACGAAATTATGAGAGGTATGGATAGGGCAAATGCAAGCAGTCTTTTTCCACTGAGGTCGGGTGGGACTACAACCAGAGATCATGGGTTAAGGGTGAAAGGTAAGAAGTTTAAGGGGAACATGAGGGGAAACTTCTTCACTCAGAAGACCGTGAGAGTGTAGAATGAGCTTCCAGCACAAGAGGTTCAAGTGGGCTCAATTTCAATGTTTAAGAGAAGTTTAGATAGATACATGGATGGTAAGGGTGTGGAGGGCTATGGTCCCAGTGCAGGTCGAAGGGATTAGACTGTTTAAATGGTTCAGCATGGAGCAGATGGTTGAAAAGGCCTGCTTCTGTGTTGTACTCTTTCTGCAACTCTACCTCCCTCTTTCCAGCAATGAAAGCTCGTACACAATCAGCGCCTGCAACAGCAAACCATCTGAGTAATGGCACGGTTCCAGCAGTTCGCTCCATGGTGAGTAGGGTGGTCGCTATTGCTGGATATATATGTCACATCACATACAGGCACTTTGCACACTTTAAATGGTCACATATATGTGGTTGTTCATTGTACATAATCATGTAGCAAGCAGGAGTGGTCTACAGCCATGGCAAGGTAGAGGGATATCCAATTTGCCATACCCCTGAACACTGTGATCTGTTGTAGGAGAAGAAAACTGATGGACACACACAATGAAATTCATTTCAGAAATATTTTTATTTAGAGGTGCAGCGTAATAACAAGCCCTTCCAGCCCAATGAGCTGGGGACACCCAACTACACCTATGTGACCAATTAACCCACTAACCAGCAAGTCTTTGGAATGTATAAGGAAACAAGGGCACCCGAAGGAAACCCACCCGGTCGTGGATAGAACAGACAAAATGCTTAGCTTTGGAAAGCCTGCTGGTCTGCATACAATGCGTCAAGGGCCATGGACCTTCCTACTCCCAACCCTGCAAAAACACTTTCAAAAAGATTGAGATCTCCCTCTCCCTGTGTGGAGTAGTGACCAGCACCTAGAGCACAGACGCACCCACCATGCTGTGCTTAAAGCCCATGGCCTCCACAAGCAGAAGACATTCAATATCCGAGTGTTGCCGTACAATTCAAACTGATGGGATCATCTCACTGAATACCAGAGTTTGTAGGACTTCCAGTACTTTGTTTGTCTGTTCTCCATGGGTATTTTTGAGGTCATATTGTTGTACGAAGGACAGATCAGTTTTCCTCTCTCTGATTACGAGTAGGTAATTTTCCAGGATAGTCTGGTACGTGGATAGGGAGGTCCACTTCAGGTTGAACTAAAGCAGATTTGCCAGCACATCACAAGCCTGATTCTGCATATGAGGCTTGTCTATTGACACTTGCTCCACTGACAATCTGAAAGGCGGAATGCAGGGATGTACAGCACATTGGTGAATATCACTCTGCATGTGCAATATCCTCGAAGTGCCTGAAGCATTATGCACAGAACACTCAGGAACTTCACAAATCAATTATGGATATTCCTTTTTTTTTAAGAAATTCAATTCTCAATTGATGCTCTCCAATCTAATATCCAGATGCTAGTATTGGAGTCTACCTTTGCAATATTGATGTTTCGACCTCATTACTCTGTGTTTGGATGATATTATCATTGTATGTACTGTCAGAAAAGCCTAATATGGCAGATGGCTCAGGTCATGACAGATGCCCATGCATGCCTTACAAGCAAAATGAGGTGCAGTCAATTGCCCAGCAATGACATACTAATTTTACAGTAAATGTGTTTTTGTGCAGGGGCTTGTGGATTTTATTTTGTTTTTCTTGACTTCATTTATGTTTTTCTCCTGTGTTCCAGTTTAGAAATATTTGAATATCCTTGATAGAGGCTTTATTGCCTGGTTATATAATGAAAATAGAATAAAGATCAGAGGCTTTTTTATCATTTTGCTTCAACCTGTTTTTTTAAAAATTTTAATACTGCAGAATAACATCATATTCCAGCACAGTTTAAAATTAATAAGCAAAATCATTATTGAGCAGTAAATATAACAAAGGTGGTATAATCAATACCTAGTATTTACCTTTCTTTGATCTAGAGATTTTTTGTCTTTTAGTAACATCAGTCATGGAGCCATAGGACAATAAAGCACAGAAGCAGGTCCTTCTGCCAATCTAGTCCATGTCAAACTATTATTCTACCTAGACTCATCGACCAGCACCTGGACCATAGCTCTGCATAGGATTCCTATTCATGTACCAAGCCAAATTTCTCTTAAATGTTGAAATGAAATCTGCATCAACCACTTCCACCAGCAGCTCATTCTGCACTCTGAATGAAGATGTACTTCCTCATGTTCAACTTAGTCCCACTTCCTAGTCCCACTTAACTTCAGTGGAAGAAAGCTGCTCGCTTTTACCCTATCTATAACCCCTCATAATTTTCTATACTTCTATCATAGAACATAGAATATAGAAATCTACAGCATCTTTGGCCCACAATATTGCGCCGCCCATGTAACTTATTCTAGAAACTGCTTAGAGTTTCCCTACTGCATAGCCCTCTATTTTTCTAAACTCCATGTACCTATCTAAGAGGCTCTTAAAGACCCTATTATATCCGACTCCACCACTGTCACTGGCAGTGCATTCCACACACACCCACAGCTCTCTGTGTGAAGAATTTACCCCTGACATCCCCTCTGTATAGAGGGATATTGGAAACCCGAGGTAATTTCTGAAGTAAGTACATGTTCGGCACAGCATTGTGGGCTGAAGGGCTCCTATTGTGCTGTAGGTTTTCTTTTTTTTTTTCTATGCATCTACTTCCAAGCACTTTAAAACTATGCTTCCTCATGTTAGCCATTTCAGCCCTGGAAAAAAGCCTCTGGCTATCAGCGATCAATGCCTCTCATCATCTTATACCCTATGTCAAGTCACCTCTTATTCTCTGTTGCTCCAAGGAGAAAAGGCTAAGTTTACTCAACCTATTCTCATAAGGTACACTCTCCAATCCAGGCAACTTCCTTGTAGATCTCCTCTTTTATAGTAACCCTATCCCTCCTGTAGTGGGATCTGACCAAGGTCTTACGTAGCTATAACATTACCTGATGGCTCTTGAACTCAATCCTACGGTTGATGAAGGCCAACACACCATACACCTTCTTAACAACACTGTCAACCTGCACAGCAGCTTTGAGTGTGCTATGGACATGAACCCCAGGATCTCTCGGATCCTCCACACTGCCAAGAGACTCACCGTTAATACTATATTCTGACGTCAAATTTGACCTACCAAAATAAACCACTTCACACGTATCTGGGTTGAATTCCATCTGCCACTTCTCAGCTCAGTTCTGCTTTCTATTGATGGCCCACTGTAAACTCTGACAACCCTCCAGACTATCCACAACATCCCAACTTTTGTGTCATCAGCAAACTTACTAACCCACCCTTCTACTTCTCCATCCAGGTCATTTATAAAGATCACAAAGAGGAGGTGTCCCAGAACATCTCCCTGTGGAACACCACTGGTCACCGTCCTCCACGCAGAATATGAACCATCTACAACCACACTTTGCTTTCTGTGGGCAAGTCAATTCTGAATCCAGAAAGAAAGATCTCCTTGGATCCAAGCCTCCTTACTTTCTGAATGAGCTTTGCATGGGGAGCCTTATCAAATGCCTTAATGAGATCCATATACACACCATCCACCTCTCTACTATGTATTTTGTTACATCTTCAAAGAATTTCATCAGGCTCGTAAAGCAAAACCTGCCCTTGACAAAGCCGTGCTGACTAACGCTAATCAAATTATGCCCAAATGCTCATAACAGCTGCCTCTCAGGATCTTCTCCAACAAATTGCCCACCACTGAAGTAAGACTCACTGGTATATAATTTCCTGAGTTACCTCTACTCCCTTTCTTGAATAAATCTCCCCTCATTCTCCTACGCTCCAGGGAATATAGTCTAAACCTATTCAATCTTTCCCTATAACTCAGCTTTAGGAAGCTATTGATTCAACCTCATTTGTACCTACCATTCAAGCTATTAAATGCATGTATTGGAACAACCACAGAAAGCGTAGCATTGAATCACAATGATCTTTGGCAAAGAGTGAGGCTTATCTTTTTTTGTTGGCTCAAGATGATAGAAATGGGAGAGGACATTGTTAATGCGAATGTTAATAAGCATAGAAAGCTAAAATTAACATTAAATTGACTCCTTAAGAAAGTTGTGGCAGTAATTCCTAAACTTAGGATCTCGGGTAAATTAATCTCAAATGATATGAATTATTTTGCAGTCAAACATCATTCAACTTAATTAGTTAATCAAAAGCATGCAGATTTGCATGGACTGCCCAGGTACAGATCTTCAAGCTCTGTCAATGCCAAATAGAGAGTAATGAATGTAATGGCTTTTATTCCTAAATAGGATGAGGCTGTCCTGCTTTTACGACTTTAAGGTGCATGAAAATTGATTGTAATCTTCTTGTGGTGATGCCTATTTCAATCACATTTTTATCTAACATGCACAGATGCAACTAATTTTAAGCAACCTGTGTGAAATGTGCTTCTCAATTGTCAGTGTAGGACATATACTAAATCATTATAACATCACTTGGGGAAAAGCCAAGTTCCGCCTGGCTATTGACAAGTAAACACCAGGGGAGTGGAGAAGATGTGCTTTGCAGATTCATTAATCAAGGTGGTTGCTTGATATGACATCTACTGCAGGGTATTCAATGCATTATTTAATTGAAGACATTTATATTCCTTAGACCTTTCTAAATCACTCTTCTTAAAGATTGCAAAAACATTTCTCCATATGTACAGTACTGTGCAAAAGTCTTCGGCACATATACATAGCTAGTGTTCCTAAGACTGTAGTAATTTTGCGTAGTGCACTGTACTGCTGCTCCAAAAAAAAAAGATCATGACATACTGCATGTGAGAAATGAGAAACTTGATTCTGATATGAGTGTCTATTGTGGACTGGGAGTGCGAAGGGGGCAGTGAAAGGGGATTCGTGGTTGGGAAAAGGGGAAGGGAGCAGGAAGCACCAGAAAGGTATTCTGTAATGATCAATAAACCAATTATTTGGAATCAAATGACCTTGCCTGGTATCTCAGGGCTGGGTGTGTCTGCACCCACACCACCCCCAGCCCTGGCACTCATTCTCTGCCACTTACCCCACATCCCTCCATTGGAACATTACTCTTGCCGTTTCCAACATCCTATGCTCCTGCCAGATTTACAAACTCGTTCTCCGCTCCATGTTGACAAATACAGTACTGTGCAAAATTCTTAGGCACCTTAGCTATTTATATGTGCCTAAGATTTTTGCACAGTTCTGTATCTTTACCGTGCTGGTTTAGCAGAACCAAATTTATATTCAAATAAATCAGAATCAGATATCACCAGCATATGCTGGAAATTTGTTGATTTTTGGCAGCAGTACATTGCAATACATAATACATAGAAACATAGAAACATAGAAAATAGGTGCAGGAGTAGGCCATTCGGCCCTTCGAGCCTGCACCGCCATTCATTATGATCATGGCTGATCATCCACCTCAGAGCCCCGCCCCAGCCTTCCCTCCATACCCCCTGACCCCTGTAGCCACAAGGGCCATATCTAACTCCCTCTTAAATATAGCCAATGAACCGGCCTCAACTATTTCCTGTGGCAGAGAATTCCACAGATTCACCACTCTCTGTGTGAAGAAGTTTTTCCTAATCTCGGTCCTAAAAGGCTTCCCCTCTATCCTCAAACTGTGGCCCCTCATTCTGGACTTCCCCAACATCGGGAATAATCTTCCTGCATCTAGCCTGTCCAATCCCTTTAGGATCTTATACGTTTCAATCAGATCCCCCCTCAATCTTCTAAATTCCAACGAGTACAAGCCCAGTTCATCCAGTCTTTCTTCATATGAAAGTCCTGCCATCCCAGGAATCAATCTGGTGAACCTTCTTTGTACTCCCTCTATGGCAAGGATGTCTTTCCTCAGATTAGAGGACCAAAACTGCACACAATACTCCAGGTGTGGTCTCACCAAGGCCTTGTACAACTGCAGTAGTACCTCCCTGCTCCTGTACTCGAATCCTCTCGCTATAAATGCCAGCATACCATTCGCCTTTTTCACCGCCTGCTGTACCTGCATGCCCACTTTCAATGACTGGTGTATAATGACACCCAGGTCTCGTTGCACCTCCCCTTTTCCTAATCGGCCACCATTCAGATAATAATCTGTTTTCCTATTTTTGCCACCAAAGTGGATAACTTCACATTTATCCACATTAAATTGCATCTGCCATGAACTTGCCCACTCACCCAACCTATCCAAATCACCCTGCATCCTCTTAGCATCCTCCTCACAGCTAACACTGCCACCCAGCTTCGTGTCATCCGCAAACTTGGAGATGCTGCATTTAATTCCCTCATCCAAGTCATTAATATATATTGTAAACATAAAATACATAAAACTGTTTTACAGTATAGGTATAGTTAAATTAATTAAGTAGTGCAAAAATAGAAATAAAAATATAGTTTGGGAGTAGTGTTCATGGGTTCAATATACATTCACAAATTGAATGGCAGAGGGGAAGAAACTGTTTCTGAACCATTAAGTCTGTGCCCTTATGCTTCAGTACCTTCTTCCTGATGGTAGCAATGAGAACAATTTCATTTTAAAAATCTTTTTATTGATACATAATCGTCTACAGCTTTAAAATGGTACAAGATTTCAGCAAATTGATATATATACAGTTAATAAAGCTGAAGAAAAAATTATCAAAAAAGAATAATATATGAAAATGAAAAAAATATTCTTATAAATAAAAGAAGGAAAAAGAGAACCCCAACTACTAAATGGAAAAAAAAAACAGTAACTACAAGAGAAAGAAAAAGAAAAAAAGAGAGGGAAAAAACCATTATGAACCAACCCCTGGAGCAATACATCTTACAGTCATCTATACATAAAGAAGAAAAATCATCAACCGCCAATATCACATTTATATAAAATAAGATTGGAAGGAAACCATATAAATTAATTCAAATTAAATGATAATATCTGGCAAAAGAGCCCCATCTTCTCTCAAAATTGAATTGAAGATCAAAAGATCTACTTCTAACTTTTTCCGAGCTAAGACATAACATTACTTGAGAAAACCATTGAATTAATGTAGGGACAGAGGTATCTTTCCATTTCAATAAAATAGTCATGAGAATAAGGCATGACCTGGATGATGGGGGTCCTTAATGATGGACGCTGCCATTTTGAGGCACCGCTCCTTGAAGGTGTCCTGGATACTATGGAGACTAACGCTTGTGATGGAGCGGATTAAGTTTACAACTCTTTGCAGCTTACTTCAATCCTGCGCAGCACACCAGACCCCCCACCCCAGACGGCAATGCAACCGGTTAACTTGCAATTATTCTCATAATTCAGCTGAATTCTTAATTCAGCAGAAATGGAAGTGTTCCTCTCTGTTGTGTCATGTGAATTCAAAGATAAATTATTTGTAGTTTTTGATATTAGTTCTAGTTAATGGTAGATTCTGAAGAACAATGAAGGACACCTCAGCCATTACATCACTGCTCTGTAATATTCTGAAGTTGGTGAGAAAGGGTTCCAAACTTTTTAAACAATGGACTCCTACCATTAACCAATGGGTTCGTGGACTCCAGGTTGGGAACTCCAGACTTAGAGTGTGGTTGCACTCTGGAATGTACTCTCTGAGGAGGTGGTGGAGGCAGTGACTCATGCAACAATTTAAAAAGTATCTGAATGTGCTCTGGAATCACAAATGCATCAAAAGCATAGCTCAAACACCATCTACAAATTTGCTGACGATACAACCATTGTTGGTAGAATCTCAGGTGGTGATGAGAGGGCGTACAGGAGTGAGATATGCCAACTAGTGGAATGGTGCCGCAGCAACAACCTGGCACTCAACGTCAGTAAGATGAAAGAGCTGATTGTGGACTTCAGGAAGGGTAAGACGAAGGAACACATACCAATCCTCATAGAGGGATCAGAAGTGGAGAAAGTGAGAAGCTTGAAGTTCCTGGGTGTCAAGATCTCTGAGGATCTAACCTGGTCCCAACATATCGATGTAGTCATAAAGAAGGCAAGACGGTGGCTATACTTTATTAGGAGTTTGAAGCGATTTGGCATGTCAACAAATACACTCAAAAACTTCTATAGTTGCACCGTGGAGAGCATTCTGACAGGCTGCATCACTGTCTGGTATGAAGGGCTACTGCACAGGACCGAAAGAAGCTGCAGAAGGTTGTAAATCTGGTCAGCTCTATCATGGGCAATAGCCTACAAAGTACCCAGGACATCTTTAGGAAGCGATGTCTCAGAAAGGCAGTGTCCATTATGAAAGACCTCCAGCACCCAGGGCGTGCCCTTTTCTCACTGTTACCATCAGGTAGGAGATACAGAAGCCTGAAGGCACACACTCAGCAATTCAGGAACAGCTTCTTCCCCTCTGCCATCCAATTCCTAAATGGACTTTGAAGCTTTGGACACTACCTCACTTTTTTAATATAGAGTATTTCTGTTTTTACACATTTTTAATAATCTATTCAATATATGTAATTGATTTACCTGTATATTTATTATTTTTGATTTTATTTATTAATTTTTTCTCTCTCTCTGTTAGATTATGTATTGCATTGAACTGCTGTTGCTAAGTTAACAAATTTCATGTCACATGCCGGTGATAATAAACCAGATTCTGATTCTGAAGACAACAGTGCAGGTAAATGGTATGTGCGTAGATGGGTCCTTGAGGGTCAGATTGAAAATGGTGGGCTCAATAGCCCATTACTGTGCTATATAAACATGTGACCGTTTTCTCCGAGTTACCTCTGGATCAGTTTCTGTGTCACAAAATTTTTTAACAGAAATACAGAAAAACATAGACAAAGAAGCTTTTAAGTCGTTCCTATGAAATTATGCTGCAGGCTGAAGTAAAGGTTTCAGTGAAATGTGTGGGTCAATTCTTCTGATTGTCTCTAGCTGAAATGGAAAATGTGCTTTGTTATATACACCTGTACACTGCTCATTATTACAAATATCTGATCTGCCAACATTGTGGCAAAAACTCAATATATAAAAGCCTGCAGACATAGCCAAGGAGTTCAGTTGTTCAGACCAAATGTTAGAATGGGGAAGAAAAGTGATCTACCATGGAATGATTGTGGTGCCAGACAGGGTGGTTTGAATATCGCAGGAACTGCTGATCTCCTGGGATTTTCAAGCACTGCCATCTCTGGAGTTTACAGGGAATGGTGTGAAAAACAAAAAAAACATCCAGTGAGGAGCAGTTTCTGAGAGAAGGTCTTGTTTCTGAGAGAAGTCAGAGAAGAGAATGGCCAGACTATTTCAAGCTGACAGGAAGGTGGCAGTAACTCAAGTAACTACACATTACAACAGTGGTGTTAAGAAGAGCGGCTCTGAACACACAAAACATCAAACCTTGGACTACAGTAGAAGACAATGAACATACACCCAGTGGCCACTTAATTAAGTACGGGAGTACTAAAGTGGCGACTGAGTGTAATTTATTCAGATATACAATTATTGATAACTATTTTGATACAGTGAAAAGAAAAATCTGATCAACATAAAAAACTGATTTTGAATACGATAATACATCAGGATGTTATTCATTCAGCCGCACGTATACACATCCAATATGACCCTATGATTGCACTCATGTAAATAATGTCCAACGAACCAACTATATTCGGCACTTGACTGGATCGGTAGCTTTGGGGTGTAGCAGTAGGTCAGAGGAGGGTATTTGTGCTCAGTGGTTCCTTCTAAGTACATCAACAGTGAATGGGCATGCCAGTAGTGGCGTCAGCTCGACTAGCATTCGTGAAACTCAGCACCACCAAAGGAAAAGAAACATTCTGACTGGAACACAAACCACCATGACCAGTGCACCGTGGCTGTGGTTTGCACCTCCAAACTGCACTCATGTAACATAGAACGTAGAATAGTACAGCACAATACAGGCCCTTCAGCCCACAATGTTATGCTGACCCTCAAACCCTGCCTCCCATATAACCCCTCCACCTTAAATTCCTCAATATACCTGTCTAGTAGTCTCTTAAATTTCACTAGTGTATCTGCCTCCACCACTGACTCAGGCAGTGCATTCCACGCACCAACCACCCTCTGAGTAAAAAACCTTCCTCTAATATCCCCTTTGAACTTCCCACCCCTTACCTTAAAGCCATGTCCTCTTGTACTGAGCAGTGGTGCCCTGGGGAAGAGGCGCTGGCTGTCCACTTTATCGTAACACACGAGAGTTTCTCTGGCAACCCTTTGAAACAAATGTGGGAGTAGACAGTTTAAGTGGTTTAGTGCAAACTAGATGGTCTTGTTTCAGTGCTGAACTTTTCTCTGAGTTTATGACTCTCTAACCTCTCCCATGGCCTATATCATTGCTATATTGAAGAATAAGTTAACAACAAGAATTACATCCAGGTTAACCCCATACAGAATCAGAATCAGGATATGATTGATTATCACTGACATATGTCATGAAATATGTTGTTTTGTGGCAGTGGTCTAGTGATATGCATAAACAATTACTGTAAGTTATAATAAGAAATATATTTAAAAATAAATAGTGCAATAAGAGAGCACAACGGTAAGGTGTGGGCCGATGTACCATTTAGCAACCTGACCGTGGAAGGGAAGCATCCTAACTAAGGTCAATGGCTTGGAGAAGACAGATGTGAACTATCATCTAGAACTGTTATTCTCCACATGCTGAAAGCACTCCCATAGTGCTGTTAATTAAGGAGCTGCAAGACTTAAAAGCTGCAATGGTGAAGAAACAGTGGTATGTTTTCCAGAAGTGTGAAGAGTGTGACCTTACTAATTAAGCCTTATCCCATGAGAAAATAGTTGTTTAATAATATGAATAATTAAAGCATAAACGTGAAAGTAGACCAGGTGTTTCATTGTGTTAAAAAGATGGATATAAGTCTCATTAAGTGAATTTGATTTTCATTCACAAATAAATGTGATTACAATTCTGGCAGCAGACCATATGCCGAGATCTGGAAGAGCAAAGAAATCATTCCACATCTGACCATGGACCCTAGTGACCATATCTGGTTTACATAACCATGAATATTATTTTTTACAAGGAGAAGCCATCATTCCCATGAAGTTTCCTAGATTTCAGGGTCCTGGCAGCTTCAAATCCACGGGAATTCTAGTGCTTGGTACTGTATGTGGAATTTCTTCCTCTGCTCCATACTACTTCAGGCAGATGGGGCTCATCAGCCGTGGTTGGCAGCTCATCTAGGAAAAGGAAAACTCTGATCTCAAACCTTCACGGCCTTGTGGCTACACCTATTCAAGGGGAAGGCTTCAGGAGAAAAATGCTGAAGAGAAATCTAGAGCTGGAGTCCCTAAATCAATCCTACTTTGAGTTCAATGCTGAGTGGAAGCTCCTGCAACATGAGTGGTGCCAAACTGTATCGATCTCTGCCGTTCCTTTGGATTCATCAACTGTGTGAAGATGGGAAGCCTACTACATGGGCAACAGCTTGCTCTCCATGTCGTACCACTTAGGTTATATAAAACATAGACAGCTGAGACGCAGCTTCCATGGTCAGCCCCAACCAGTGGAGGGGCCTTTGAAACTCAAATAGCTGATGGATCACCGACCATCACCTTGACAATAATGAGGAGTGGATATGGAAAATTTAGGATGACCCTGTTTAATCATCATTCTGCATGTTTTGATGGAAAAGATACAGTTGTATCAATTGTTTTATAATGTTGCCCAGAAAGAATGACAATCTACAAATCAGTGGATTCAAATGAATCAAGGACATTGGAAACAGACAGACTAATTGCCTTTGTTCTTGCCGCATGCTTGGGGATGAAGGCTGGCATTTTGTGAAGACACTTTATTCTCCATTTTGTGAGCTTGACGTGCTGGGCTTGATCAATGTTTTAAAGAAGATACAATGATTCTTCAGGTAATCTGCCAGACTGGAGATCATTTCCAAATAAGAAGTTACTTGCGAGATGATCTTTGGTTGGCTATAACATGCAAGTTTGTGAATGTTGGGGTTGATGCGTGCCTGAAGTGATTCGAGCTCATTGCTGATTGAGAACAAAGAGCCGTAAATTATCGACTGTCACTTGATGGGAAGAGGGCAATAAATGGATGCTGGCTTGGAGCAGAGCCAATAACAAGGTGTTAAAGGACCGAGACATGACCTGTGGCCAATGACACTGGAATGCGATATTTGAATTGATAAGGAATGGGTATAAAAGTTGATGTTTCGTGTGTGCTGGTAGCGGTAACTTTGAAGAATAACCATTGCAGATACAAGTGTAAGCAACCCAATGTGAAACATGTGGTGAGTGAATCAGGAAAACGAGGAACGCCTGGCCAGCGTAAACTCCCTTGCCTGAGTAATACCTTTTCTATTCTTTGACTATTCAGGAGAGTCAGGGATACCTAGCGAGTGTGCACACAAAGTAATTTGTGTATGAATTCACATATTTATTAGTTTAAACAATAAAGGTACTTGTCAGTAAATACAGATCTCTCTGTGCCTCTCTAATCATCGTTGTAAGTAGTGAGTATTTTTTCAACAATATTATTAATAGAAGTTGAAAATTGGCTTAATAAATCACTTATTATTTACTAATTTAGTTGTAACAGGTTGGATCAGGCCCTTCCATTGAGCCAGACCGCCCAGCATCCTACCTAGTGAACACAAGCCCAATCACAGGACAATTTGTGGTGACCTACTAAATGGAACATCTTTGGACCGTGGGAGGAAACCAGAGCACCCAGAGGAAACCCAGACTGTTACAGGGTGAGCATACAAACTCTTTACAGACAGCAATGGAATTTAACTCCGAACTTTGAGTTGTAATAACGCTGCACTAACCATTATGCTATCTTGGAACCCTATGATAAATATATGACCATTATTAAATGCAATTAAGCACAAGCAAAATAAATAATTTATTTATGAAGCCTTAGAACTGTTTACATTATTCATTCTAAAGGAGTTACACAAGAAGACAGAGCAGCACTAATATGGCAAATACTAGTTTTCCCCCCCTTTTGCTCCTGCATCAAAAATCACTTGAATATTTTCATTGGTTTTCTTCCAGAAAAAAATGTATCTGGAGGACCAGATGACCATAAGAGCAGAATTTGGCCATTTGGCTCATCATGTTTGCTCCACCACTTAATCCATTTCTCTCTCAGCCCCAATGTCCTGCCTTCTCCCTGTAACCCTTCATGCCCTGATTTAGAAACATAGAAACATAGAAAATAGGTGCAGGAGTAGGCCATTCGGCCCTTCGAGCCTGCACCACCATTTATTATGATCATGGCTAATCATCCAACTCAGAACACTGCCCCAGCCTTCCCTCCATACGCCCTGACCCCCGTAGCCACAAGGGCCATATCTAACTCCCTCTTAAATATAGCCAATGAACTGGCCCCAACTGTTTCCTGTGGCAGAGGATTCCACAGATTCACCACTCTCTGTGTGAAGAAGTTTTTCCTAATCTCAGTCCTAAAAGACTTCCCCTCTATCCTCAAACTGTGACCCCTCGTTCTGGACTTCCCCAACATCGGGAACAATCTTCCTGCATCTAGCCTGTCCAATCCCTTTAGAATCTTATACATTTCAATCAGATCCCCCCTCAATCTTCTAAATTCCAACAAGTACAAGCCCAGTTCATCCATTCTTTCTTCATATGAAAGTCCTGCCATCCCAGGAATCAATCTGGTGAACCTTCTCTGTACTCCCTCTATGGCAAGGATGTCTTTCCTCAGATTAGGGGACCAAAACTGCACACAATACTCCAGGTGCGGTCTCACCAAGGCCTTGTACAACTGCAGTAGTACCTCCCTGCTCCTGTACTCGAATCCTCTTGCTATAAATGCCAGCATACCATTTGCCTTTTTCACCGCCTGCTGTACCTGCATGCCCACTTTCAATGACTGGTGTATAATGACACTCAGGTCACGTTGCTCCTCCCCTTTTCCTAATCGGCCACCATTCAGATAATAATCTGTTTTCCTATTTTTGCCACCAAAGTGGATAACTTCACATTTATCCACATTAAATTGCATCTGCCATGAATTTGCCCACTCACCCAACCTATCCAAGTCACCCTGCATCCTTTTAGCATCCTCCTCACAGCTAACACTGCCACCCAGCTTCGTGTCATCCGCAAACTTGGAGATGCTGCATTTAATTCCCTCATCCAAGTCATTAATATATATTGTAAACAACTGGGGTCCCAGCACTGAGCCTTGCGGTACCCCACTAGTCACCGCCCGCCATTCTGAAAAGGTCCCGTTTATTCCCACTCTTTGCTTCCTGTCTGCTAACCAACTCTCCACCCACACCAATACCTTACCCCCAATAACGTGTGCATTAAGTTTGCACACTAATCTCCTGTGTGGGACCTTGTCAAAAGCCTTCTGAAAATCCAAATATACCACATCCACTGGTTCTCCCCTATCCACTCTACTAGTTACATCCTCAAAAAATTCTATGAGATTCGTCAGACATGATTTTCCTTTCACAAATCCATGCTGACTTTGTCCGATCATTTCACCACTTTCCAAATATGCTGTTATCACATCCTTGATAACTGACTCCAGCAGTTTCCCCACCACCGACGTTAGGCTAACCGGTCTATAATTCCCCGGTTTCTCTCTCCCTCCTTTTTTAAAAAGTGGAGTTACATTAGCCACCCTCCAATCCTCAGGAACTAGTCCAGAATCTAACAAGTTTTGAAAAATTATCACTAATGCATCCACTATTTCTTGGGCTACTTCCTTAAGCACCCTGGGATGCAGACCATCTGGCCCTGGGGATTTATCTGCCTTCAATCCCTTCAATTTACCTAACACCACTTCCTTACTAACATGTATTTCGCTCAGTTCCTCCATCTCACTGGACCCTCTGTCCCCTACTATTTCTGGAAGATTATTTATGTCCTCCTTAGTGAAGACAGAACCAAAGTAATTATTCAATTGGTCTGCCATGTCCTTGCTCCCCATAATCAACTCACCTGTTTCTGCCTGCAGGGGACCTACATTTGTCTTTACCAGTCTTTTCCTTTTTACATATCTATAAGAGCTTTTACAGTCCGTTTTTATGTTGCCTGCCAGTTTTCTCTCATAATCTTTTTTCCCCTTCCTAATTAAGCCCTTTGTCCTCCTCTGCTGAACTCTGAATTTCTCCCAGTCCTCAGGTGAGCCACTTTCTCTGGCTAATTTGTATGCTGCTTCTTTGGAATTGATACTATCCCTAATTTCTCTTGTCAGCCACGGGTGCACTACCTTCCTTGATTTATTCTTTTGCCAAACAGGAATGAACATTTGTTGCAGTTCATCCATGCAACCTTTAAATGCTTGCCATTGCATATCCACCGTCAATCCTTTAAGTGTCATTTGCCAGTCTATCTTAGCTAATTCACGTCTCATACCTTCAAAGTTACCCCTCTTTAAGTTCAGAACCTTTGTTTCTGAATTAACTATGTCACTCTCCATCTTAATGAAGAATTCCACCATATTATGGTCACTCTTACCCAAGGGGCCTCTCACGACAAGATTGCTAATTAACCCTTCCTCATTGCTCAAAACCCAGTCCAGAATAGCCTGCTCTCTAGTCGGTTCCTCGACATGTTGGTTCAAAAAACCATCCCGCATACATTCCAAGAAATCCTCTTCCTCAGCACCTTTACCAATTTGGTTCACCCAATCTACATGTAGATTGAAGTCACCCATTATAACTGCTGTTCCTTTATTGCACACATTTCTAATTTCCTGTTTAATACCATCTCCGACCTCACTACTACTGTTAGGTGGCCTGTACACAACTCCCACCAGCGTCTTCTGCCCCTTAGTGTTACGCAGCTCTACCCATATCGATTCCACATCTTCCCGGCTTATGTCCTTCCTTTCTATTGCGTTAATCTCTTCTTTTACCAGCAACGCCACCCCACCTCCCCTTCCTTCATGTCTATCCCTCCTGAATATTGAATATCCCTGAACGTTGAGCTCCCATCCCTGGTCACTCTGGAGCCATGTCTCTGTGATCCCAACTATATCATAATCATTAATAACAATCTGCACTTTCAATTCATCCACCTTATTACGAATGCTCCTTGCATTGATTTAATCAAGAATCTATCACCTTCTGCCTTAAATATAGCTAATGAGTTGGCCTCCACAGTCAAGTGTGGAACATGGCAATGAATTCCACAGATTCGCCACTCTCTGGCTAAAGAAATTCCTCCTCACCTCCATTCTAAATGGACATCCTTCTGTTCTGAGGTTGCACCCTCTGGGCCTGGACTCCCCTATCATAGGAAACATCCTCTCCACATCCACTCTATTGAGGCCTTTCAACATTTGATGGGTTTAAATGAGATTGCACCCCCTCCCATTCTTCTGAATTCCAGTGAGTACAGGCCCAGAGCCATCAAACGATCTTCATATAGTAACCCTTTCATTTCCAGAATCATTCTTGTGATCTTCCTCTGAGCCTTCTCCAATGTCAGCACATCCTTTCTTAGATAAAGGCCCAAAATTGGGGGACACCTCCCTCTCCCTTGCCAGGGAGAGAGAGAACCTTCTGCCTTAAATATGTTTGTCAAATGTCGGATGAAATGTGAAACTTTTGGGGTAACTTTGGTCTGCATCTTTGCTATTGCTTAGCACACGCTTGGGCTCGGTGATGATACCGATGCGCTTTTTTTTTGCTGGTGGGGGGAGGGGGTATCATTGCTCCCTGTCGCTTACGCGCAGGAGTGGGGAGCTGGGGGGAGGACTTTGTGTTTCTCACGTTTAACTGTTGTTCATTCTTTGTGGCACTTCTCTGCTTTCGTGGATATTTGCGAAAATAAAGCATTTCAGGATGTATATTGTATACATTTCTCGGACATTAAATTTGACCTTTGAACCTTTGAACTGCTCACAATACTCCAAGCTGAGGCAACATTACATTCTTGCTTTTTATATTCCAGTCCTCTCAAAATATATGGGGTAGGAATGGTTTGACATTAACTAGATTGCGTAGAGCATGTTAGTCTCCTTAATGTTCAAGTTGTCTCTGCTTATCTCAGGCAGTCCTGGAACACCGACCCCAGAGATTTGCTTTTGTCAATTATAAAGGTGCCACCTGAAACATATTAAATAGGCTAGCTATTCTGTGCAGCTTGCATTCACATCTGGTCAGTGTGATTAGATTGGATTAGATTATGAGGACCCACAGTTCTCGTTTATTGTCATTTAGAAACGCATGCATTAAAAAAATGATACAATGTTCCTCCAGAGTGATATCACAGAAACACAAGACAAACCAAGACTAAAACTGACAAAACCATATGATTATAACATACAGTTACAACAGTGCAAAGCAATACCGTAATTTGATAAAGAGCAGACCATGGGCATGGTAAAAAAAAAGTCTCAAAGTTCCGATAGCCTCATCATCTCATGCAGAAGGTAGAAGGGAGAAACTCTCCCTGCCATGAACCTCCAAGCACCACAAACTTGCCCCTGCCGCACCATTGGAAGCACCTGACCGCAGCAGACTCCGAGTCCGTCCGAAAACTTTGAGCCTCCGACCAGCCCTCCGACACTGAGCATCAAGCGCCATCCTCTGCCGAGCACTTCGACCCCGCCCCGGCCGCTGAGCAACAAGCAAAACCGGGGACTCAGGGCCTTCCCCTCTGGAGATTCTGGATCACACAGCGGCAGCGAAGTAGGCATTTCAGAAGTTTCACCAGATGTTTCTTCGTGCTCTTCTAACTGTCTCCATCAAATCAGTATTGTGCATGGCACCCTACTTGACAGATAACAGATATCACCACTGGAGTGGCCGTTGTGAGCTGCGTCGCAATGCCATCTTCTCCTCCCTCCAATCCTGAATGCAATCAAAGCCTAACCCATGACTTAAAGAATGTCTGCTACTCTGGCAGGTCCTTCCTCATGGATTTTAAGAATATGACCATCTCCCAATGAGATTGAACCTCAGTCATTGAGGAAGAATTGATACTCAGATTTCAAGTTTTTATTATAACCTCAAAATGCTTCTGGGATTACAGTCTGATTATTTCAGTTTGTCATGAATTAACTACACTGTATTTTATAATTTTCACATTCAGGTCATTTGAATGACATGGGCCATTCAGGCCATCAGGTTCATGTCAGCCTCAAAGCATTTCCTTGCAAGTTATTCTCTGTCATATGCCCAACAACTACAGCAGTTCTCCACTATATGGAGGGTAATTTACAGTAGCCACTTAACTTCCAACTAGCACATCTCTTGGTTAAGGTAGGAATCCAGGGCATCAGGAGAAACCCCAGAGTTACAGGGAAACTTAGCAATCTCCCTATAGATGCAGCACCAGGAGACAGAATTATGCCTGTACCTCTGGGCTATAGGACAGCAGAACTACTTGCTGTTAAACATCACTTGCATACAGCAAGTCATGAAACGATGAATTTTCAAAGATCCACCCCTCACTATACTTTAAAAATTGAAATGAGTTCTAATTTTATTAATTACTTAACTTATAATGCTACCTTATGACCCCACTGGGATTCACGGGCAAATCTTGTTCACATAAAACCATAAGACCGTAAGACATAGGAGCAGAATTAGGCCATTCAGCCCATCGAGACTGCTCCACCATTCCATCATGGCTGATCCCAGATCAAACTCGGCCCCATACACCTGCCTTCTCGCCATATCCTTTGATGCCCTGACTGATCAGGAAACGATCTACTTCTGCCTTAAATATACACAAGGACTTGCCCTCCACCACAGTCTGTGGCAGAGAATTCCACAGATTTACTACTCTCTGGCTAAAAAATATATCACCTTACCTCTGTTCTAAAGAATCATCCCTGAATTTTGAGGCTGTGCCCTCTAGTTCTGGATACTCCCACCATAGGAAACATCCTCCCCACATCCACCCTATCTAGTCCTTTCAACATTCGGTACGTTTCAAAGAGATCTCACCACATTCTTCCAAATCCAGTGAGTACAGGCCCGAAGCTGCCAATCACTTCTCATATGTTAATCTCTTCATTCTCAGAATCATCCTCATGAACCTCCACTGAAATCTCTCCAATGACAATACATCCTTACTGAGATATGGAGCCCAAAACTGTTGACAATACTCCAAGAATGTCCTGACTTATCAACCCCCAGCATTATCTCCTTGCTCTTATATTCTGTTCCCCTTGAAATAAATGCCAGCATTGTATTTGCCTTCTCTTCCACAGAAATTAACTTTCTAAGTCCTTTTACACCTCTGATATTTGAATTTTCTCCCCACTTAGATAGTAGTCTGCACTATTGCTCCTTTTAACAAAATACATTATCATACATTTCCCAGCACTGTATTCCATCTGCTCTTTTTTGCCTATTATTCCAATTTGTCTAATTCCTGCTGCAATTGCCTTGCTTCCTCAGCACTACTTACCCCTCCACCTATTTTTGTATCATCCGCAGATTTTGCCACAAAGCCATCAATTTCCTTAACCAAATTCTTGACAAACAATGTGAATATCAGTAGTCACAATACTGACCCTTGAGGAACAACACTAGTGACTGGTAGCCAACCAGAAAAGGCTGCTTTTATTCCCACTTGTTGTCCACTGCCTGGTGGCAATTACATGGGAGCCAAACAAAGCAAATGCTTAAGACCTGTATCTGTGCTTTTTAGAAAGAAATAAGAACCTTATGAAAATTTGAAGAGAAAATTTAATACCATCATGACAATACCTACAGACTGGGATTGTATAGTTGTCGGGCTCTTCCACTTTCACACATTCTCAGGAGCAACACAATCATTATCAGGTGAGGTCTAAGGAAAAGATCAAATCACATGATATGTGATGTAGACTGTTGATACTAAACTGGAACAAAGCAAAGATATTCTATCCCCTAGATACCTCCCCTCCCACATTCCACACATGTTAAAAGGTAACATTAAAGGTTAAGGATGAACTGAAAAGATGTTTCTTTTTCTCAACAATAGTGCGCTTCAAATCCCAGCCACACAATTTGCATCTCATTTTCTTTCCTTGAGCCACATTTGGATTCAAAAAAACAATTGAGCAAAAATATAGATGTATGAACTAACCACTTAATGAAAGAACGTAGAACATAGAATATTACAGCACAGTACAGGCTCTTTCACCCACAATGTTGTGCCGACCCTCAAACCCTGTCTCCCATATAAGCCCCCACCTTAAATTCCTCCATATACCTGTCTAGTAGTCTCTTAAACTTCACTAGTGTATCTGCCTTCACCACTAACTCAGGCAGTGCATTCCACGCACCAACCACTCTCTGAGTAAAAAACCTTCCTCTAATATCCCCCTTGAACTTCCCACCCCTTACCTTAAAGCCATGTCCTCTTGTATTGAGCAGTGGTGTCCTGGGGAAGAGGCACTGGCTATCCACTCTATCTATTCCTCTTATTATCTTGTACACCTCTATCATGTCTCCTCTCATCCTCCTTCTCTCCAAAGAGTAAATCCCTAGGGTACTATTAACTATATAATCCACGAGGCCTATAAATCCAAACATTTCTATTTCGAATTGTCTTCATTAGACAATTTTCTCCAGAGAGACATCTGAGCCATAACAGGAATGGACTTTCGCCCTTCGTCTCAGATGGAAAATGAGTGCTAAAGGTCACATTATCATTCTCATTAGCTTTAATAAAAACAATCAAAGATCCTTACACACTTCAACATCGTGCATATGGTGAAGCTTCATGGCATTTGGCACTTAATAGCTTTCAAATTTACTTTCCTTTCCCTTGATTAGAGATGCAAGATTCATCCCAAATCAGAACAATTACCAAGAGTTACCTGACATCATGTCCAATGACAGGGTGCATTGCCCCCAACTTGTTCAGTGAAGATATTTTTACTCCATGTTAACTTGACAATTCATTCATCGATACCTCACTGGATGTAACCATGAAAACGTATTTGAATAATCAGGGAGTGTCAGAAATAAGAAATTGATATAATTATCTATTGTATACACACTAGATTCCCTAATGCCTGAGATGGAATTTCTATCAATTTGTGAATAGAAGGCAATTTCTTTCAGCCCTGTTGAAATACTGGATCCTGACTGTTTTCACCAAACACAGTCAAAGAAGCTTCACTCAACATATAACAAAGAAATGTACTGTACAGAGCTAAATGTACTGCATATATATAGCAAGAGAGAGAGAGAGAGAGAGAGAGAGAGAGAGAGAGAGAGAGAGAGAGAGAGAGAGAGAGCGTGCCAGGGTTCCTAAGACTTTTGCACAGTCCTGTATTTGTCAACATGGAACGAAGAATAAACCTGAAAATCTGACAGGAGCAAAGGATGTAGGGAACAGTGAGGGTGGAGTGCCATGGGAGGGGTGTGGTGTGGGTGCAAGCCTAAGGCACCTGGCAAGATCATTTGATTCCAAGCAATTGGATCATTGATCATTACAGAAAGTTTCTCTGATGCTTCCCAATCCCTCCTCTCCCCTTTTCCCAACCATGATTCCCCTCGCCCTGCTCCCTTCCCACTCTCAGTCCACAATAGAGACCCATATCAGAATCAAATTTATCATCACTCACATATGTCATGAAATTTGTTTTTATTTTTGCAGCAGTACAGTGCAATACATAAAATTAATACAGTACTATTCAAACTTCTTAGGCTCCCTAGCTATACATATATATACACACATGAAGAGTTCTACTATAATTTTGTTATCTGTACCATAATAGAAACTGAGAAATGATTTTCTAAATCATTTTCTGCATCGGGTTCAAATGAAGCTGTCCCAGGATAGACATTCTATCCATTCTTTTAAATCTTACCCAATAATCTTGCCTGTATTGGCAGTCCCTTTCAGTGTGTAGTCTTGGGTGAAATAGATCAAGAGGCTGAAGATGGTCCTGCTATTTCCAAAAGACCATAAGATGTAGGAGCAGAATATAGGCCAGTTGGTCTGCTCCATTTCATCATGGTTGATCCAGTCCCCTGTCTGTCCCAATCACCTACTTCCTTCTCGTATCCCTTCATGCCCTGACTAATCAAGAATCTATCAGCCCCTGCTTTAAATATACCCAATAACTTGGTCTTCATTGCCATCTGTGGCAGCAAATTTACCATTCTCTGGATAAATAAATTCCTCCACATATCAGTTCTAAATGCATGTCCCTCTATTCTGAGGCTATGTTAATCTGGTCTTAGATTCCCGTACCATCCCTTGGGTACTGTCTGTATTCTGCCATTGCTAGAACAAATTTCCGGGACACTCTCTCAAGGAAGGTGGTGCAATTGACTATAAGATTTGCCTGCATGGTGCTCATTGATCGGAAGCAGTAGGCACTGAAATGATTTTCAGAACGATGTTTGATGTGTACCTGCACATTAGTCGAGTGAGTCACACCAGATTGGGAAGGTTCTGTCATTTGAGCGTGCAGAAAGGACACACTGGTGTACAATCTTGTCACAGCACTGCTGCCAGAGTATAACTCATAACTTCACTTAAAGCCTTTTATTAACTTCTCACAGCTGAACATGCGCTCAACACCAGGGAAAACTCCACAGCAGCGATTTTTAAAGGAATCATCAACACGTCACATTTCAGCTATTGATTGATATCTTGGGCTTTTGCTTCAACTTAACTAGCACCTGGTACTTCTTGGACTCTCTAAGGTGTCGAAAGTTTGCAGGGATTGTGCCAGGATGGATGTTTTGACTTCTAAGCAATAGCTCCTAGACGCAAGGTTGTTAATGATCTTTCCCCTTGCTGCTCAGCATGACAGGGAGTGTTCATTGAGGGGATGGAGGCAAGATGATGAAGGAAGGAGGAGGGATAAAGGGATATGAGGTAGGAGGGCTCCCAGCTTTGGGAAATTCTACACTGGATGTTTGGAAAAACGATTTTTCTATTCAGCCAGAAATGTAGTGAGGAAGAAAATACTGGGCTTCTGTACTTTGATAACTATATCCTAACTAAAATGGTCTGCATTCTCAGCACAGCAGCTGTCTGGAGATGATGATGCCATCAAGGTGGCATGGTAGTGTAGTGGTTAGCGCATTGCTTCAAAGTGCCAGCCAGTGATCAGTGATTGGGGATGCATTCCCACCCTTTTCTGGAAGGATTTTATACATTCTCTCTGGGTGCTCTGGGTTCCTCCCATATTGCAAAGATGGAGTTAAAGCTAATAAGTTGTGGGCAACACACACAGAATGCTGGACGAACTCAGCAGGCAAGGCAGCATCTATGAGAAAGGAGTATGGTCAATGTCTCGGCCCGAAACGTCAACAGTACTCTTTTCCATAGATGCTGCCTGGCCTGCTGAGTTCCTCCAGCATTCTGTGTGCGTTACTTGGATTTGCAGCATCTGCAGATGTTCTTTGTTTCTATGTTGTGGGCATGCTATCTTGGTGCTGGAAGTGTAGTGACACTTTGGGCTTCCCAGTACAATCCCTGCTGATTTGATCTGACTCAAATGACACATTTCACTGTATGCTTCAATGTTTCAACGTACATGTGACAAATAAAGCTAATTTAAAACAAGTTAAGCATGGCCATGAACTTTAACATGTCAAACATATTCCAAGCTAGGGATATTCAGAAATACTTCAGTTTAACAGTCTCAGATTTGATTTCACCGGCGTGCGAAATTTGATGACTTGGCAGCAGCAGTATAATAATAATAATAATAATAGTAATAATAATAATAATAAGCATAATAATAGCAAAAAGCTGTGAATTATAGTAGGTACATAAAGTAGTTAAATTGAATGTATAGTGCAAAAAATAGAAAGAAAAATAGAAAGGTAGTATGCAATGTGCATTAAGAAATTGGATAAATTGCTTATGTCTCACTGTTACATTGAGGAGGTGAGGAGGCCATCAGATCTCTATTACAAGAAGGTTGAATAGATTTTCTTCTTCCTTAGAAGGGAACAGCAGTTAAACAAGTGCATGGCTTCACCCAAACTTTAGTTGTCTCCTTGGTGCAGGGTGTTTGCTGCACATCACTTCAGGGGAACTGCAAGTCAAACTGGCTGTTTCCCAGCCCCCTGGGCCCGGGGCTTGCCACCTTGATTCAGTCCATAACTGCCAAGCCACAACCATCCTGCACCTTCCAGACTTCAGTTCATATGGCAAAATTGCCAGGTACAAGAGCTCAACAACGAAAGGGAAGGTATTGATTATATGATCATATCTGAGAAAAAGAGTGATTAATCCAGGAATTTGTAGTTTTTGTATTATAGCAGTCTATGGTACAATTCATAATTGAGTAACTACAACAAATAGAAGGCTAACTACTTAATTAACATCAAGGAGTAACCCATTGTCTCATTGGTAGTATGCAAAGAACAAATTCAATGTTCCCAAACTAGTCAGGCGAAGCAAACTATTGGTCTGATCAAGGAATACTGGAACTTGGTAGCATTGTCCTATTGTGCTTCAAACCTGAGCCTGCTTTGTGTAGCACGGCTTCCCTATAATCAGGATTCATTCCTCATCATTACTTACATAAAACATAGTTGTGGATCAGAAGGAGAAGGGAGAGAAAGGAATAAAAAGAGGATAGAAAAAATTTGCCTGAGCAATACCTTTTAACCACCGCAGCCTATGAACAGCTCATCTATCTGCTCTATCAAATCATAAACAAATTAAAACAAATTTGGATCAGCCAAGATGAAATGGTGGAGCAGAGTCAATGGGCCAAATGGCCTAATTCTGCTCCTATATCTTATGGTCTTATAAGCAAAGTTCTCACACAAAAAAAAATCTTTATTTTAATCACCTTCTATTGTTAACTACTTAGCTACAAAACCAAAACACCAGTCAATACAAAGAATTGGAATTGATTTATTATCGAGGATCATGGACAAGGATAAAGTATATTCGCCATATATACTTACATGTATTAGAAATTTGCTGTGGTTTGTTTGTGAGATGCAACAAAAGCAATAAAATTGAATAGTTCTAAAGAATAAAGTATTATATAAAGATAAAGTTAGAGGTTAAAGGACAGATATGATAGAAAATGTGCAGAAGTACATAAATCCGTGCATGTATTTACGATGTTGACAGCATTATAAAAGGTGGTTTAAAGTGCAATGCAGTGATGAGGTCAATAAGTAGAGGGGGTGTGAGGACTAACTAGAATAGTTGATCAGATTAACTGCGTGCGGAAAATCAGTTTGCAGGGTGAATCGTGTTCCCACTGATTTTCCTTACCTGCTTCTTTATCCTGGACAAATTCTGCAGTGATGGTATACAGCAACCAATGACCTTTTCTGCTGACCTGACAGTTGTGAGAGGAAGCTGAACCACTGTCAGCATTATTTTCACATGCACCAACAATAATGCATTTGAAAATAATAGACCAATTCCAATTCCAAATGAAAAGCTTGTCTAACATACTGTTCATACAGATCGAATCATTATAACGGTGCCTTGAGGTTGTACAAGGTAAAACAATAACAGAATGCAGAATAAGGTGTAGCAGCTACTGCACAAGTAGGCAATAAGGTGCAGGAACTTAACGATGTAGATTGTGAGGTCAAAGTCTATAATCCAAACCAAATTCATGTTAAACATTTCCAAATATCATACAAATATCAAGTAATCAACATCGTGGAGTCCCTCTGCGGTCTTTTCCAGTCCTGTAACACTTGGCACTATTCCTGCAAGAAGGCAAACACCCTGACACAGTGGTGTCAAGAAAACAACCTCTCCCTCAATGTCGCAGAAACAAAAGAGCTGGTTGTGGACTACAGGAGGAATGGAGACGGGCTAACCCCTATTGACATGAATGGATCTGGGGTTGAGAGGGTGACCAGTTTAAGTTCCTCGGTAGAAAATATCACCAAGGGTCGCACGTAGTCTGTACATACCGGCTCTGTGGTGAGAAAAGCACAACAATGCCTCTTTCACCTCAGATGGTTGAAGAAGCTTGGTATGGCCCCCGAGGAGAACGATTGAGACCATCCTGACTGGCTGTATCACTGTCTGGTACGGGAACTATACTTCCCTCAATCGCAGGACTCTGCAGAGAGTGGTACAGAAAACCCAATGCATTTGTAGATGTGAACTTTCCACTGTTCAGGACATTTACAGAGACAGGTGTGTAAAAAGGGCCGGAAGGATCATTGGAGAGCTGAGTCAGCCCAACCACAAACCGTTCCAGCTGCTACCATTCGGAAACTGTACCGCAGCATAAAAACCAGGACCACCAGGCTCCAGGACAGTTTCTTCCACAAGCCATCAGACTGCTTAATTCATGCTGACCCAGCTGTATTTCTATGTTATGTTGACTATCCTGTTATACATAATACATAATATTTATTATAAATTATTATCATTGCACATTGCACATTTAGATGGAGAGGTAACATAAATGTTTTTACTCCTTATGTATATGAAGGATGTAAGTAATATAGTCAATTCAACTCAATCATGTTGTACATGGAGCGGTCAAGATGGCGCTAAACGGCGACTCCTTTGCTTGCATCTTCTGAAACAGCTCTGTCTCTATCTTCGATATCTCCTTTTTTCCCTCTCAAGGTTCTTTTGAAGACTCTGGCCTGGAGTTACACTCTGACTTTAGTTGTTTGCGAGAATGGGACCCGCCCTCATGGCCTCACGGCTGGCCACTTTTTCATATCCCAAGGATGCAGCCTGGAAGACAAGCGCGCCTTCAGGGCTCCGGATTTTCGTGGCTCTGGAGACGTGCTAATTCTAGGCTGGTGACTGAAGCGTCGCGGGAAAACACAAAATATCGGGAACAGCGGGTTAGCTGCCGGGGGTTGTGTTTCCAGAGAGCTGCGCCTTTCTGGCTGCAGAGCTCAGAAAAAGTGATGTAACAGACTTTTAACATCACAAATCAGTGAGTTGTTTGTTATGTCTCCCCTCTCGCTGTGAAATGGGGCATCTTTTTTCCCCTTATTAGAGAGAGAGAGAGACTGAGGGATGTCAAATTATCGGTTGAATGAGTAGTGTTTGTGGTACTGCAAGTCCATGTCTTTATTGATGCTTTGCTGCACAGATGATTTTCTGGTGGTGGGGGTTGGGGGGGGTAGTCTTTGCCTGGCTGCTACTTGTGTGTGGGAGCGGGGAGCTCTGGGGTTCTAATGTTTTAACTGTCATTCATTCTTTGGGGGAACTCCACTGTTTTTGTGGATGTTTGAGAAGAAAAAGAATTTCAGGATGTATATTGTATACATTTCTCTGACATTAAGTATACCTATTGAAATCTATTGACATGGAATAGCTCTGGGCCAGGAAACCCTGGTTTCAGTTTGTATCTTCTTGACATGACTGGCAGCAGTCTGGTTGTTGATGGACAACAGAAAGGTTAATTTGCTCATAAAAGCTTCTATCTTGAAGAAGGTGAGCTGATTTCTGTTCCACGGAGTTACCGCCACTCCCCAAGGCTAGTGTCCTGACCACTCATAGGGAAATGGAACACTGCCTGCAGTGATACTGGCACTCCTGTTTGAACACTGGCACCCTGAGCTTACAGACAACTTCCAATGCAACCCTCAGGCATTGATGGTTTCTGCTTTACTTACGACAGAGTCCAGACGCTGGATGATGCCTGGGTATGTTATTCCAGCTCTTGTCACTTCCGCTTATAGTTTGGGCTTTTCTTGTCATCAATTAAATATCATGGCAGAAATGCCCACACCTGGTTAGAAGAACTAATACATTTCAGCCAAAATTTAGATGAAAATGATTCTTTCAACAATCATCCCAATTAGCCACCTATGAATGAATTACCACCGCAGCACTGAATTATGTACAGTTAGTTCCTCTTGGCGTGGACTCATTTGGAACCAGGGAAGATGCACCAAAATCATGCTGAGTTCTTATTGTAATGAGCTCAGCATTCAGACAGGGCTGATTGTGTCATCTATTGTCTAAGGAGAGCACCCTATTTTCAAAGTGGCAGTCACCAGAGTGAAAGTGTTCTTTTAAAGCCAGCTTGCTTCTCTTACAAAGGAGTGTGGCTGCAGCACGCAGTGAGGTAAATGAGGCAGTGGTTAGGGCATGCAAAAAGCTTCCAAGCAGAGTTGTTAGTTATTTATATGAAAATTCTGAGATGGAGAATTTTCTGGTTCAAATGCTGTTATCATCACTTAAACTGCAGTAGGCAGTTTACATGGTTTGACATGGACTCAATGAGCCGAAGGTCCTGCTTCTTTTCTATGACTCTTTGAGTCTATTTGCCTAGTTTTCTTCAAAAAGACAATGATATTAATTTTCTTCTCTGATTTCACCACCAACTTTTCAACATTGGAACTTTAGTGGTATCTTTCCCAGCTTGAGTTAGGTCTTTGCTCCCTGGAATATAGGAGTAAGAAAGGAGATTTTATTGAGGGAAACAGGAAATAGATTGGGTTAATGCAAGCAGATTTTTTTTTCCTGAGCTATGAACTAAAAGTCATAGGTTTAGGGTGAAAGGTGAAATATTTTAGGGAAATCTGAGGGAGAACGTCTTCACTCAGAGGTGAGAGTGTGAAATGAGATGCCAGTGGAAGTGGTAGCTGTGGATTCAATTGAACACTTAAGAGAAAGCCCATGGATGAGAGCAGTTTGGAGGGTCTATGTATCAAGTGCGGGTTGATGGGACCATGCAGAAAATCAGGTTAGCGCTGAGGACCTGTTTATATATTGTTGTTTTCTACAACTCTACAACTATTAAAATCCCACTCCTGATAGTCCAGTAAATTGCTGAGTGGGCCTCTGCCCCTGTGTATTTCCTATCCGTAATGAGTTTGTACGGTCTGGCAGAGGAGCTTCATAGCTTCCAAAAGCCCCGCGAATGAACAGACTATTCAACCCATCTGATGTAAATTTTCTGAGAATTGTACAATATAGAAAGTGGCCATTCAGCCTGTCTCATCCATGCCAGCCTGTGGGCACCAATCCTAATTAATCCCATTGCCTAGCACTTGGTCCACAACCCTCTGTGCCTAAGAGATTCAAGTGGTCATCTGGGTGAAGAAGGATCCCCTCATATCTCTAGATCCCTTCTCCCTCACCTTTAACCTATGTCGTCCAGATTTATCTACCTCTGTCATCAGGAAATGTTTTCTGCAATCTGTCCTGTCTATGCCCCTCAGCTCTTTATACACATATCTTATTAAGTATTTTCTTAACCTTCTGTGCTCTAAGGAAAACAGATCTAGCTTCTTCAGTCTCTTATCATAACTGAACTGCTCCCTACCAGGCAATATACTCATGAATCTCTTCTTCCTCCCTCCTCCCTGCAAGATCACACCATTCTTAGTCCTTGGTAACCAAAACTGTGCACAGGTCTGATGAAACTTTCATACAGCTGGAAAATAATCTCCCTACTTCTGTATTCTATGTCCTGACTAATGAAGGCCAGCATCCCATATGGCTTTCTAAACACATTATCTAACTGAGATTCCATTTTCAAGGATCTATGGACCTCTGGTCTTCAATATTTCTTAAGACCCTACCGTTCAGTGTGTCCCAGCCTCATTAATGCTCCCAAACTACTTCACCTCACAGCTGACTGCCATTTTCAGCCCATTTTACCAACACATCAATATCTCTTCTACACTATTAAGAAGTCCTCCAATCTTCGTTTTATTTATGACCTTCACGTTCAAGCCATTCACATATTTTTACAAACAGGAGTCCCAGCGCTAAACTTTGAAGGATATTACTTGACACAGGCATCTAATCACATAAACAACTCACTGCTAATAATCAATAGACAATAGACAATAGGTGTGGGAGTAGGCCATTCGGCCCTTCGAGCCAGCACCGCCATTCACTGTGATCATGGCTGATCATCCACTATCAGTATCCAGTTCCTGCCTTATCCCCATAACCTTTGATTCCACTATCCTTAAGAGCTCTATCCATCACTTTTTTGAAAGCATCCAGAGACTTGGCCTCCACAGCCTTCTGGGGCAGAGCATTCCACAGATCCACCACTCTCTGGGTGAAAACGTTTTTCCTCAACTCCGTTCTAAATGGCCTACCCCTAATTCTTAAACTGTGGCCTCTGGTTCTGGACTCACCCATCAGCGGGAACATGCTTCCTGCCTGCAGCATGTCTAATCCCTTAATAATCTTATATGTTTCAATAAGATCCCCTCTCAGCCTTCTAAATTCCAGAGTATACAAGCCCAGTCACTCCAATCTTTCAACATATGACATAGAAACATAGAAACATAGAAAATAGGTGCACGAGTAGGCCATTCGGCCCTTCGAGCCTGCATCACCATTCAGTATGATCATGGCTGATCATCCAACTCAGAACCCTGCACCAGCCTTCCCTCCATACCCCCTGATCCCTTTAGCCACAAGGGCCATATCTAACTCCCTCTTAAATGAACTCTTAAATGAAAAGGCCTCCAATGAACTGGCCTCAACTGTTTCCTGTGGCAGAGAATTCCACAGATTCACCACTCTCTGTGTGAAGAAGTTTCTCCTCATCTCGGTCCTAAAAGGCTTCCCCTTTATCCTCAAACTGTGACCCCTTGTTCTGGACTTCCCCAACATCGGGAACAATCTTCCTGCATCTAGCCTGTCCAATCCCTTTAGGATTTTATACGTTTCAATCAGATCCCCCCTCAATCTTCTAAATTCCAACGAGTATAAGCCTAGATCATCCAGTCTTTCATCATATGAAAGTCCTGCCATCCCAGGAAGCAATCTGGTGAACTTTCTTTGTACTCCCTCTATGGCAAGGATGTCTTTCCTCAGATTAGGGGACCAAAACTGCACACAATACTCCGGGTGTGGTCTCACCAAGGCCTTGTACAACTGCAGTAGTACCTCCCTGCTCCTGTACTCGATTCCCCTTGTTATGAAGGCCAGCATGCCATTAGCTTTTCTCACTGCCTGCTGTACTTGCAGAACACCTAGATCTCGTTTTGCTTCCCCTTTTCCTAACTTGACTCCATTTAGATAATAATCTGCCTTCCCGTTCTTACCACCAAAGTGGATAACCTCACATTTATCCACATTAAACTGCATCTGCCCACTCACCCAGCCTGTCCAAGTCACCCTGCATTCTCATAACATCCTCCTCACATTTCACACTGCCTCCCAGCTTTATGTCATCGGCAAATTTGCTAATGTTACTTTTAATTCCCTCATCTAAATCATTAATATATATTGTAAACAGCTGCGGTCCCAGCACTGAACCCTGCAGTATCCCACTGGTCACCGCCTGCCATTCCGAAAGGGACCCATTAATCGCTACTCTTTGTTTTCTGTCTGCCAGCCAATTTTCAATCCATGTCAGTACTCTGCACCCAATACCATGTGCCCTAATTTTGCCGACTAATCTCCTATGTGGGACTTTATCAAAGGCTTTCTGTAATCCACTGTAACTTAACCCAGAGTTCCAGCCTTTGTGGAAGTTTGTGGTCCCAAAGAAGGGTCTCAGCCTGAAACATCGACTATTTATTCATTTCTGTAGATGCTTCCTGATCTGCTCAGTTCCTCCAGTATTTTGTATTTGTTGTTTGTGGAAGCTGCAGCAAGGCAAGGGTTAAAATGGAGTGCTGGCAAAACAGAGTGCAGACATTGTACATTCTCAAACAGAATCAAACCATTGAGACCTGGAAGTCCCACGGTGTGAAAGCTCACAAATCAGGAGGTAAGATGATAAGCTGACAGAGAGAGTGTACAGACATAGTGCAGTCAACCAGGCTGAACATGGCCCTCGAAAACCTAATTCT
This sequence comes from Mobula birostris, assembly GCF_030028105.1. Lineage (NCBI taxonomy): Eukaryota > Metazoa > Chordata > Chondrichthyes > Myliobatiformes > Myliobatidae > Mobula > Mobula birostris. The sequence continues at coordinate 22,124,113 of NC_092370.1, read as the reverse complement.
CCTTTGTACAGATTTTCTGTTCAAGCCTGGGAACCCAGGACACTGAGCATACCAAGACAAGATAAAGATGCAAACAAAGGATTCTAGGGCAACGCTTACTATTGGTCAGTTATTTTACTAATGCTCAAGTATTATTGGCTTTTAACTCGTAGATTGATGGTTATTAACCCTAGAAATATGTGTTATGATTGCCACTTAAATATGTAAATAATAGAATTCAGAATTGCACAAATTTTTTCGATTGGATTAATGTATGTTTCCAAATAGTAAATTTCTGTATAAAAATGGCATTTAGAGCCGCAGAAGAATCATAGAAAAGTACAGCACAGAAACAGGCCCTTCAGCCAGAACCAATTAAACTGCCTACTCCCATCGACCTGCACCGGGACCACAGCCCTCCATGCCCTATCATCCATGTCCCTATCTAAACTTTGCTTAAATGTTGAAATCGAGCTCACATGCATTTCTTTGTTCAAGCTTTGGAGCAGCTTGGTGGCCGGAGCCAAGCTGGTTTCCTTGAGCACAAATAAATAAAGTACAAATGAGGGACGAGTGTGAGTTTTCCGATTCCAGTTAATTAGCACCAACACCTTTGCTCAATTGAACTGTTAGCGGAGTTTGATGTACCTGGCACCTTTAAACTTGCAGACAGACGTTTCAGAGCGAAAAATCCAATGTGGATCTAAATTAAACATTGCTGCCTCATCTTTACTGTATCTGATTTAAACGTAATGGCTCATTTTGCAAAGGAGAAACCATAAAGCAATCGACTAAATTATTTGGATCCTTTTTGAGGTAGTTATGGTGACCATCTGTAGTAACTGCCGGCTTCATTTCAATATTTTAATGTACTCAATTTGGACTCAAGTTACTAATTCCTTTCATCCACTCAGAACTAATAGAAAATGCTAATGTAAAGACTATTTGGTGATATTTTTGTGGACATTGCTGTCCTCCACTGTAATGATTGGTTGGGCACAGAGACAACCTGTATAAACTATTGGCTATCTTTATTGATTCAGTAACACTCATGACATTCATACAGTTAAGACATAAGTATGCATGCAATTCGTAAGGCCAGTGATGTTGTGGGGATGGAACTGGACTCTCTCACGGTGGTGTCTGAAAAGAGGATGCTGTCTAAGTTGCATGCCATCTTGGTCAATGTTTCCCATCCAGTACATAATGTACTGGTTGGGCACAGGAGTACATTCAGCCAGAGACTCATTCCACCGAGATGCAACACAGAGCGTCATAGGAAGTCATTCCTGCCTGTGGCCATCAAACTTTACAACTCCTCCCTTGGAGGGTCAGACACCCTGAGCCAATAGGCTGGTCCTGGACTTATTTCCATCTGGCATAATTTACATGTTATTATTTAATTATTTGTGGTTTTATATTGCTATATTTATACTCTAATGGTTGGTGCAACTGTAACGAAACCCAATTTCCCTCGGGATCAATAGAATATGTCTATCTATCTATCTAATTCATCCAAGATTACTCATACACATGCCTACAAGAGACCCAGGAGATCCTGCAGATGCTGGAAATCTTGAGCAACACACACAAAATGCTGGAGGAGCTCAGCAGTACAGGCAGTATGTGGGAAATGAACTGTTGGCATTTTGGGCCGAGGCCCTTCATCAGAAGCCTGATGAAACCTTTCAGCCCAAAATGTAGACTGCTTCCATCCAAAGATGCTGCCTGACCTGTTGAGTTCCTCCAACATTTTCTGATTGTTGTACATGCATACAATGTTTTCCTGACACTCCTAAACAGTCAATCAGACTAGACAGGCCATTACCAGAAAATCATGAATTAACACTGGCCAGGAGTCCTTCTTGATCCCAGCATAATCTCCACATCTCCAAAATAAGGTGATCCACTTCCATAATAGTTGTTTTTTTTTAGATTTTTTTAGATTAGATTATGAGGACACACAGTCCTCTTTTATTGTCATTTAGTAATGCATGCATTAAGAAATGATACAATATCCCTCCGGTGTGATATCACAGAAACACAGGACAGACCAAGACTGAAAAACTAACAGACCCACATAATTATAACATATAGTTACAACAGTGCAACAATACCGTAACTTGATGAAGAACAGGCCATGGCACAGTAAAAGAGTTAAAAGTCTCTCGAAAGTCCCACATCTCAGGCAGACGGGAGAAGGAAAAAAACTCTCCCTGCCATGCCCGACCACAGTCCGACTCTGAGTCCTCTGAAAACTTGGAGCTTCTGATCAGCCCTCCGAAACCGAGTACTGAGCACCATCTCTATCCGAATGCTTCGACTCAGCCTCGGTCGCCAGCAGCAGGCAAAGCCGGGGATTTTAGGGCCTTCCCTCCGGAAGATTCTCGATCACACAGTAACAGCATCAGTGAACCAGCATTTCAGAAATTTCTCCAGATGTTCCTCTGTGCTTTCACGTCTGTCTCCATCAAATCAGAATTGTCCACGGCCCCTATCTAACAGATACAATATCATTTCACCGGAGAGCTGCGCGCGCTGCGTCGCGCTGCCATCTTCTCCTCCCGCCTGATTGGCTGCTGGAAATATCACTTCTGCATCAGAAATATTCCATTTTTATTTTCTTTATATTGGCTTTTCACCTTTATGTGTCTGTTGCATTGTTGCTGTCCCACCAGGCATAGTCCATAGGACTCAGCCCAAGGTTAAAGACTATATTGCCTTATTTACCATCTCCCAGATAAGGATTGCGCCTCTTGCTTCTTCTGTTGTTTTTCTCAATGACAAAGGCTTTGCTTCTAGCTGAGCTCAATGCCTTCTGTGCTCATTTTGACCTTCAAAACATGGAGGACCCTTCACGAACTCCCACAGCTCATGATGACCCTGTAATTTCAATCTTTGAGGCCAAAGTGACAGCATTGTTTATGAGGGTGAACTCACGGGAAGTATTCAGCCTGGATCGAGTACCTGGCTGAGTACTAAAGATCTTTGCTGATTAATTACCTGGAGTGTTTACTGATATCTTTAACCTCTCACTTCGTCAGTCTGAAGAGCCCACCTGCTTTAAGCAGGCTTCAATTATACTGGTGCCTAGGACTGGTCCCTCAACGACTACTATCCAGTAGCATTTACATCCACTGTAAAGAAGTGTTGTGAGAAGTTGTTGATGGAACATATCAACTCCAGCCTGAGAAGCGACTTGGATCCGCTCTAGTTTGCCTGCCGGCACAACAGTTCTGCAGGAGATGCCATTTTATTTCGCTCTTAGCTCAATTCTGGAACATCTGGGCAGTGAAGGCGTATACATCAGGTTGTTCTTTATTGACTACAGCTTGACATACAATACCACCATCCCTGCAAAACTACTCGATAAGCTTCAAGACCTTGGTCTCGATACCTCCTTGAGCAACTGGATTGCTGATTTCCTCACTTGCAGACACCAGTCAGTTTGGATTAGCAACAATATCTCCTCCACAATCTCCATCAGCACAGGTGCACCACAAGACTGTGTGCCTAATCCCCTGCTTTTCTCGCTTTACACTTGTGAGGCTCAGCACAGTTTCAATGCCATATTTATGTTTGCTGATGACGCCACTGTCATAGGCCAAATGATAGTGACAAATCGGCACATAAGAGAAAGATTGAAAAGCTGGCTGTGGTGCCACAACAACAAGCTCTCATGCAGTGTCAGCAAGACCAAGGAACTGACGATTAACTTCAGGAGAAGGAAACAGGAGATCCATGAGCCAGAACGCATCAGGGGGATCAGTGTTGGAGAGAGTCAGCAACTTTAAATTCCTCAGTGTTACCATTTCAGAGGATCTGTACTGGGCCCAGCAGTGCAATTATGAAGAATGCACAGTAGAGTCTCTACTTCCTTAGAAGATTGTGAAGGTTCGGCAAACTCCTATAGATGTGTGTTGGAGAGTATATTGACTGGTTGCACCATGGCCTGGTTTTGTCCACCCTGATGGTGAAGCCAATCAGACACAAGGCTTCTGTGAGCTGGTCAATAACCATTTGCAACTCAGACTCTGTGTGGGCCATTAGAGTGCAGTCATCCACACACAGTGATTTGAGAACGACTCTTTTAAGCATCTTGCATATTTCAGCAACTTGCTCAACAGGCCCTCTACCATAGACCGGGGTGGACTCAATCAGATCCCACAGAAACGCACTGCCGACAGCCTTTTACAAGTCATTGCTCACTTAATTAAAGCCTTTGGGAAGGCCAAAATCCCTGCCAAAATCTTCATCAATAGGTCCAGTTGCACTAAGGGTCTTCCATGACATTCTGTTGAGTATCTGCAGACACCCTAAGAAGCTGTTCTACGGCCAGTTATCATGGAAAAACAGAAACTGTGGTAGACCTCGTAAGAGGTATAAAAACTGTGAAAGCCAACATTGCTTATAGTAGGCTTGCTCCAATGTAAGTAGAACATAGGGCACAAGATAGAACTGGTTGGCACGTCTTGGTTTAACTTGCTCACCTAGGCATCACATGGACAGAAGAGGAAAATAGCAGCAACAGCCATGCCCACAGAGTCAGAACAACTCCCTTGTCCACACTGTGAATGTTTCTGTTGTTCAAGAATTGGCCTCTACAATCACCCAAACATACACCAGATGAGTTGCTCAAGCACGTTGTCGAAATCGATGGACAATCAACATCACAGGCTGATATGGAAACACCAATTCCTTTGGATGGAAATCTGAAAGTAGTGGATATGACCTAGTCCATCACGGGTGAAGCCCTCCCCAACACTGAGCACATCTACACGGAGTGCTGTCACAGACAATCAGCCTTCATTATTAAGGACCCACACCATCCAGGCCATATTCTCTCCTCACTTCTGCCATTACGAAGAAGGTGCAGGAGCCTCAGAACTCACACCACCAGGTTTGGGAACAGTTACTACTCCTCAGCCATCAGGTTCTTAAACCAGAGGGGATAGCTTCACTCAACCAATCACTGAACTGTTCCCACAGCCTATGCACTTCATTTCATGTTCTCGATATTTATTATTTATTTATTTATTATTATTTATTTCCATTTGTATTTCCATGGATTGTTGTTTTTTGCACATTTGTTGTTCATCCTTCCTTTTGGGTGCAGTTGTCTTTCATTGATTAAACATAGAAAATTGAACATAGAAATTTACAGCACATTATAGGCCCTTCAGCGCACAATGTTGTACTAACCATGTAACCTACTCTAGAAACTGCCTAGAATTTCCCTAGCGCATAGGCCTCTATTTTTCGAAGCTCCATGTACCTATCAATGAGGGTTTTAAAAGATCCCATTGAATCCATTTCCAACACCGCCGCTGGCAGTGCATACTAAGCACCCACCACGCTATGAGTGAGAAACTTACCCCTGACATCCCCTCGGTACTTATTTCCAAGCACCTTAAAACTATTTCCCCTCGTATTAGCCATTTAGGCCCTGGGAAAAAGCCTCTGGCTATCCACATGATCGATGCCTCTCATCATCTTATACACCTCTATCATGTCACCTCTCATCTTCCACTGCTCCAAGGAGAAAAGGCCAAGTACACTGAACCGTTCTCATATGGTACACCTTCCAATCCAGGCAGCATCCTTGTAAATCTCCTCTGCACTTTCTCTATAGAAACATAGAAACATAGAAAATAGGTGCAGGAGTAGGCCATTCGGCCCTTCGAGCCTGCACTGCCATTTATTATGATTATGGCTGATCATCCAACTCAGAACCCCGCCCCAGCCTTCCCTCCATACCCCCTGACCCCCGTAGCCACAAGGGCCATATCTAACTCCCTCTTAAATATAGCCAATGAACTGGCCTCAACTGTTTCCTGTGGCAGAGAATTCCACAGATTCACCACTCTCTGTGTGGAGAAGTTTTTCCTAATCTCGGTCCTAAAAGGCTTCCCCTCTATCCTCAAACTGTGGCCCCTCGTTCTGGACTTCCCCAACATCGGGAACAATCTTCCTGCATCTAGCCTGTCCAATCCCTTTAGGCTCTTATACGTTTCAATCAGATCCCCCCTCAATCTTCTAAATTCCAACGAGTACAAGCCCAGTTCATCCAGTCTTTCTTCATATGAAAGTCCTGCCATCCCAGGAATCAATCTGGTGAACCTCCTTTGTACTCCCTCTATGGCAAGGATGTCTTTCCTCAGATTAGGGGACCAAAACTGCACACAATACTCCAGGTGTGGTCTCACCAAGGCCTTGTACAACTGCAGTAGTACCTCCCTGCTCCTGTACTCGAATCCTCTCGCTATAAATGCCAGCATACCATTCGCCTTTTTCACCGCCTGCTGTACCTGCATGCCCACTTTCAATGACTGCTGTATAATGACACCCAGGTCTCGTTGCACCTCCCCTTTTCCTAATCGGCCACCATTCAGATAATAATCTGTTTTCCTATTTTTGCCACCAAAGTGGATAACTTCACATTTATCCACATTAAATTGCATCTGCTATGAATTTGCCCACTCTCCCAACCTATCCAAGTCACCCTGCATCCTTTTAGCATCCTCCTCACAGCTAACACTGCCACCCAGCTTCGTGTCATCCGCAAACTTGGAGATGCTGCATTTAATTCCCTCATCCAAGTCATTAATATATATTGTAAACAACTGGGGTCCCAGCACTGAGCCTTGCGGTACCCCACTAGTCACCGCCTGCCATTCTGAAAAGGTCCCGTTTATTCCCACTCTTTGATTCCTGTCTGCTAACCAACTCTCCACCCACACCAATACCTTACCCCCAATACTGTGTGCTTTAAGTTTGCACACTAATCTCCTGTGTGGGACCTTGTCAAAAGCCTTCTGAAAATCCAAATATATCACATCCACTGGTTCTCCCCTATCCACTCTACTAGTTACATACTCAAAAAATTCTATGAGATTCGTCAGACATGATTTTCCTTTCACAAATCCTTGCTGACTTTGTCCGATCATTTCACCGCTTTCCAAATGTGCTGTTATCACATCCTTGATAACTGACTCTAGCAGTTTCCCCACCACCGATGTTAGGCTAACCGGTCTATAATTCCCCGGTTTCTCTCTCCCTCCTTTTTTAAAAAGTGGAGTTACATTAGCCACCCTCCAATCCTCAGGAACTAGTCCAGAATCTAACGAGTTTTGAAAAATTATCACTAATGCATCCACTATTTCTTGGAATAGTGAATTTAAGGAATACTTCCTTAAGCACTCTGGGATCTTGAATTTAAGGAATACTTCCTTAAGCACTCTGGGATGCAGACCATCTGGCCCTAGTATCCACATCCTTCCTGAAGTGAGGTGACCAGAACTGAACACAGTACTCCAAGTGGGGTCTGACCAAGGTCTCATATAGCTTTAACATTACCTCATGACTGTTGAACTCAATCACACAGATGATGAATGCCAACATACCATACGCCTTCTTAACAGCACTGTCAATCTGCGCAGTATATTTGAGTATCCTATCGACATGGATCCCAAGATCTCTCAGATCCTCCACATTGCCAAGAGTCTTACCACTCATATTATATTCTGTCTTAAAATTGGACATGCCAAAATGAACTTCACACCTATCTGGTTAAGTCCATCTGCCACTTCTTAGCCCAGTTCTGCATCCTATCAATGTCCCGCAGTAACCTCTGACAATCCTCCAGACTATCCACAACACCTCCAAAGTTTGTGTCATCAGCAACCTTACTAACCCACCCTTCTACTTCTTCATCCAGGTCATTTTCGAAAATTTCAAAGGGGAGGGTTCCCAGAACAGATCTCTATGGAATACCACTGGTCACCGTCCTCCATGCAAAGTATGAATCATCTACAGCCACCCTTTGCCTTCTGTGGGCAAGCCAATTCTGGATCCACAAAGCAAGGTCTCCATGGACCCCATGCCTCCTTACTTTCTGAAGGAGCCTTGTATGGGGAACTTTATCAAGTGCCTTACTGAAATTCATCTACACTACATCCACTGCTCTACCTTCATCAATGTGTTTTGTTACATCCTCAAAGCATTTAGTCAGGCTCATAAGGCACAACCTGCCCTAGACAAAGCCATGCTGACTATCCCTAATCAGATTATATCTCTTCAAATGCTCATAAATCCTGCTTCTCAGGATCTTCTCCAACAACTTGCCCACCACTGAAGTCAGACTCGCTGCTTTATAATTTCCTAAAGTATCTCTATTTCTTTTCTTGAACAAGGGAACAACATTTTCAACCGTCTAATCTTCCGGTTTTCCCTAATGTATCCCTATTGATGATGCAAAGGTCATCACAAATCTCCTCCCCTGCTTCCCTCAGTAACCTGGGGTATATTTCATCCAGTCCCAGTGACTTACCTAATTTAACGCTTTTCAAAAGCTCCACCACATCTCCTTTCTTAATGTCTATATGCTCAAGCATTTCAGACTGCTGTAAGTCATCCCCACAATTTCCAAGTTCTTTTTCCCTGGTTAATAATACTGAAACAAAGCATTCATTAAGTACCTCTGCTACCTCCTCCAAACCCATGAACAGGATTTTCTTTAATCCTGCTCACCAAAGCCTTCTCATGGCACCTTCTGGCTCTCCTAATTTTAATCTTAAACTCCTTCCTAGCAACCTTGTAATTTTCTAGAGCTCTAACAGTACCTAGTTTCTTGAACCTTTCGTAAGCTTTCCATGTCTTCTTAAATAGATTTTCTACATCCTTTGTACACGATGGTTCTTTAATTCTACTATCCTTTCCCTACCTCAATGGAACATACCTATGCAGAAGTCCTTGCAAATGTTCCCTGAACATTTACCACATTTCTGTCATGCATTTCTCAAACAACATCCATTCCCAATTTATGCCCCCAAGTTCCTGCCTAATACCATCATATTTTCCTCTACCTCAATTAAAAGTCTTTCCAAATTGTCTGCTCCTATCCCTCTCCAGCGGTATGGCAAAGGAGTTGTTGTCACTATCTCCGGAATGCTCTCCCACCGAGAGACCTGACACCTAACCAGGTTAATTTCCCAATACCAGATCAAGTGCAGCCTCTCCTTTAGGTGGCTTACCTACATATTGCATCAGGAAACCTTATTCAACACACCTAACAAACTCCACCCCATCTAAACGCCTTGCGCTAGGGAGATGCTAGTCAATATTAGGAAAGTTAAAATCTCCCATCACAACTACCCTATTATTATTGCACTGTTCCAGAATCTGCCTCTCTATCTGCTCCTCGATATCTCTGTTACTATTGGGTGGGGGGTCTATAAAAAACACCCCGGAGAGTTATTGTCCCTTTCCTGTTTCTTCCATCCACACTGACTCAGTAGACCATCCCTCTATGACTTCCTCCTTTTCTGCAGCTGTGACACTATCCCTAATTAGCAATGCCATGTCCCACCTCTTCTGCCTCCCTCTCTGTTATTTTTGAAACATCTAAAGCCTGGCACACTCAGTGGCCATTTCTGCTCCTGAGATACCTAAGTCTCTGTTATGGCCACAACGTCACAGTTCCATGTATTGATTCACATTCTAAGTTCATCCACCTTGTTTATGATACTCCTTGCATTAAAAGAGACATATGTCAAACCATTAGTCTAAGTGCATCTTTGCTCTAACATCTGCCTATCCTTCCTCGCAACCTCCCTGCAAGCTGTCTCTACTTGTGCTCCAACTTCCCCATCCTCTGCCTCTTCGCTTCAGTTCCCATCCCCCTGCAAATCTAGTTCAAACCCTCCCTCATAGGATTAGCGAACCTCCCCACCAGGATATTGGTTGCCCTCAGATTCAAGTGCAATCCGTCTTTTTTGTACAGGTCACACTTGCCCTAGAAGAGGGCCCAGTGATCCAAAAATCTGAATCCCTGCGCCCTGCTCTAATCCTTCAGCCATGCATTTATCCTCTACCTCATTCTATTCCTATACTTACTGTCACATGGAACAGGCAGCAATCCCGAGATTACTACCTTTGAGGTCCTGCTTCTCAGCTTCCTTCCTAAATCTCTGTGTTCTGCTTTCAGGATCTCCACCCTTTTTCTACCTATGTCATCGGTACCAATATGTACTACGCCCTCTGGAGACTCACCCTCCCGTTTCAGGATATTGTGGACGCACTCAAAAACATTCCCTGGCACCTGGGAAGCAAACTACCATCCTTTTTCTCTTTTTCGCATCCGTAGAATTGCCTATCTGTCTTCCTATCTATAGAGTCTCCTATTACCACTGTCCTCCTCTTCTGCTCCCTACCCTTCTGAGCCACAGGGCCAGACTCAGTGCCAGGGCACAGACACTGTTGCTTCCCCCAAGTAGGTCGTCCCCCACAACAGCACTCAAAATGGAGTACTTATTGTTAAGGGGGACAGCCACAGGGGTACTCTCCACTACTCTTCCCTCTCCTGATGGTCGCCCACTTATCTGTCTCCTGTGATCCCGGGGTGACTACCTGCCTGTAGCTCCTGTCTATCACCTCCTCACTCTCCCTAACAAGCCGAAGGTCATCGAGCTGCAGCTCCAGTTCCCTAACCCGGTCCCTAAGGAGCTGCAGCTCGATGCATCTGGTGCAGATGTGGCCATCAGGGAGGCTGGAAGTCTCCCAGACATCCCACATCTGACACCCAGAACAGAAAACTGGCCACGCAGTCATACCCACGGTTTTAATGCGCTGAGCCCTGCAAGACGCTCCTTTTTTAAAACTCTTCTCCCCGAACTGTGTGAATCTCTCTCTCTTCGAATCGATTGGTCCGCCGCTAATCTGTTAATAAAACACAATTCTGTAATGTTTTTTGGATTTACTGAGCATGCCTGCAAGAAAATTAATGTCTGAGTTGTATATGGTGACATATATGTACTTTGATAATAAATTTACTTTGTACGCTGTAAGTTTATTAGACAATAAAAATAGACAATAGGTGCAGGAGTAGGCCATTCGGCCCTTCGAACCAGCACCGCCATTCACTGTGACCATGGCTGATCATCCACTATCAGTATCCAGTTCCTGCCTTATCCCCATAACCTTTGATTCCGCTATCCTTCTATCTTTAAGAGCTCTATCCATCTCTTTTTTGAAAGCATCCAGAGACTTGGCCTCCACAGCCTTCTGGGGCAGAGCATTCCATATATCCACCTCTCTCTGGGTGAAAAAGTTTTTCCTCAACTCCGTTCTAAATGGCCTACCCCTAATTCTTAAACTGTAGCCTTTGGTTCTGGACTCACTCATCAGCGGGAACATGCTTCCTGCCTGCAGCGTGTCCAATCCTTTAATAATCTTATATGTTTCAATAAGATCCCCTGTCAGCCTTCTAAATTCCAGAGTATACAAGCCCAGTCGCTCCAATCTTTCGACATATGACAGTCCCGCCATTCCAGGAATTAACCTTGTGAACCTACGCTGCACTCCCTCAATAGCAAAAATGTCCTTCTTCAAATTTGGAGACCAAAACTGCACACAGTACTCCAGGTGTGGTCTCACCAGGGCCCTGTACAGCTGCAGAAGGACCTCTTTGCTCTTATACTCAATTCCCCTTATTATGAAGGCCAGCATGCCATTAGCTTTCTTCGCTGCCTGCTGCACTTGCACGTTTGCTTTCAGTGACTGATGTACAAATATACCTAGATCTCGTTGTGCTTCCCCTTTTCCTAACTTGACTCCATTTAGATAATAATCTGCCTTCCCGTTCTTACCACCAAAGTGGATAACCTCACATTTATCCACATTAAACTGCATCTGCCCACTCACCCAGCCTGTCCAAGTCACCCTGCATTCTCATAACATACTCCTCACATTTCATACTGCCACCAGCTTTGTGTCATCGGCAAATTTGCTAATGTTACTTTTAATTCCCTCATCTAAATCATTAAAATATATTGTAAACAGCTGCGGTCCCAGCACTGAACCCTGCGGTACCCCACTGGTCACTGCCTGCCATTCCGAAAGGGACCCGTTAATCGCTACTCTTCATTTTCTGTCAGCCAGCCAATTTTCAGTCCATGCCAGCACTCTGCCCCCAATACCATGTGCCCTAATTTTGCCCACTAATCTCCTATGTGGGACTTTATTCAAGCCAGTTTCAGACATCTCATGTTATTTTCTGGGCTCAGGTTAACTCCGTTCAGAGATTTGACCTTCTCATAAACCTTTGGCCGACAATATCAGAATAACTCTGACCTTCTCTCAATCTCCACCATGTTGCCCTGTCACTGACGCCTCCCATCCTGGCTTATTACTGAACTCCACTGCAAACTATAGTACACAAGGCCCTTCATGTAATCTGTATTGGAGGACTGTTTTAATCTGATTTGATTGAGATTCTTCGGTCCAGACATCTCATTTCTTCAAAGTTATGATCAATGACTTAATTCTTAATCAAACATCTTCTCAAATTCTGACTGAATTTGTTGGCCAGGAACTATTGACCTCAGGCCAATGTTATTTTATATATTTCTTAGTGACCTCACGGAGTAAGCCCCTACGACTCTTTGAGCCACGCCTCCTCAGCAACCTCACAACCCTGATTAATCCTATCCTAATCACGGGACAATTTACAATGACCGATTAACCTAGCCCGTATGAATTTCAATGGTGGGATGTAACCCGAACACCAGAGGGAAATCCACTGATCAACAGGGAGGACATACACAGACTTCTTACAGAATGGAGCTGGAATTGAAATCTGAACTCTGGATCACCCTGAGCTGTAATGGCAAAGTGGTAATTGCTACACTCAGTTAGCTCCATCACAGGCACATCTCCAGGACATCTCCAAGGAACAACGCCTCAAAAAGGTGGCATCCATCAGTAAGGACCCCCATCACCCAGGACATGCCCTCTTCTCGTTGCTACCATCAGGGACAAGGTATAGGAGCCTGAAGGTGCACACTCAATGATTAAGGAACAGCTTCTTCCACTCTGCCGTCAGATTTCTGAATGGACATCGAACCAATGAACACTACCTCACTACTTTTTTCCCTCTTACTGCACTTCGTATTTAATTTTCCTTTTAAAAAATATATATACTGTATATATACTTCTTACCATAATTTACAGATTTTTATTATATATTGCAATATACTTCTGGGCGTAACAGCAAATTTTACAACATATGCCAGTGATATTAAACATGATTTTTGATTCTGACCCTACCGTGGTAATGCTGAGGATTACCTGCACTACACGACAGAAGTCCCAGAAACCATGAGTGATGCGAGTTGAAGTTAGTAACAGTGTCTTCTGCCCTGCCTCCTGGGTTCCTGGCTGTCCCTCTGCTCCACCAGGGAACTGCCCACGGAGTCCAACACTGCAGGATGAATGAATGCAGATCCCCCTGCTACATGGATGCAATCAGTTTAATCTGACACAAGCACAACATCTCTATTCAAATAAATTGCAGATATAATTTTTTTGTGAGGAAGGTGAATAGAGCTGATTCTAAATGATTTAAGTTAGCTTCAATTGCCTGGAACTCAAATCTCATACACTTTCAGTTCACTAAACCATTAGTGGAGACTCAAATTGCGGCCAATTTCATTTATTTTTGCGAGGCGTCCCATTCCAGTCCCTCACATAAATAAATTAAATTGGCCAAAAAGACATCTGGAAAGAGCTTGGATCATTACATCTAAAAATACATGCTTACACGATTGTTAACAAGACCAGGTGCGTTGCATTTGAATTGCTGCATAATCCCTTCATTATATCCCTAATGTTGGGTCTTGGCCCAAAAAGTCAACAAATTATTCTTCTCCATAGATGGTCTGTCCAACCAGCTGAGGTCCTCGGATTTTCTCTGTCTGCTCTTCTGGATTTCCAGCATCTGCAGTACCTTGTTTGTTTATGCATACTCCCTTGTCTTTCATGTAACTCAGTCCTTCAAGGCATTATCTAAGAATAGTCATGTATATCCTTAACATAAATTATTGTATTTTCTTATGACCAATTGAGTCTATGCAGGGTCTCAGAGGACACCCATCTATCCTTTTCCAAAATCTCCCTGTTACCTTTTCTCTCTCGCTTGTCCATCAACCTCCACTCCTCCACAGCCCCATCCCCAACTTTTGCTATCCATCAGCACTTTGAATATATTCAGTAGCCAATTAATCTCCCAGCAACTTTCAGTCAAAGTTCAAAGTATATTTATTATCTAAGTATGTATACATTGTACAACCTTGAGATTTGTCTTTTAACAGGCAGCCACAAAACAAAGAAATCCAAAAAACATAAACACAAAATACTTTGCAGATGCTGGGGTCAAAGCAACATTCACAACACGCTGGAGGAACTCAGCAGGTCGGGCAGCATCCGTGGAAACGATCAGTCAATGTTTCCGGCCAGAGTCCATCGTCAGGACTGTAAGGGGAAGGGGCAGAGGGCCTATAAAGAAGGTGGGGGGGGAGGGTGGGAAGGAGAAGGCTGGTAGGGTCCAGGTGAAAAACCAGTAAGGGGAAAGATAAAGGGGTGGGGGAGGGGAAGCAGGGAGGTGATAGGCAGGAAAGGTGAAGAAGGAACTGGGGAAAACACAATGGGTAGTAGAAGGAGGCGGAACCATGAGGGAGGTAGTGGGCAGCTGGGGGAGGGGGCATAGTGAAACGGGGATAGGGGAAGGGAGGGGGAGGAAATTACCAGAAGTTGGAGAATTCAATGTTCAATTAAACAAAGAACACTGCCATACACCCAATGGGCATACCAAAAAAACAAATCATGCAAGCAATAAGCATAAGCAAGTAGTGTTCTGAACTGAAGTCCACAGAGATCCCATCCCCAGACACCTAGTTCAGCACAGAGCAGTGCAACGAGTTGAGCCGACCCATTTCTCGCCTCCAGTCCTGACACCCTAAACTTATCACTCAGCCCAGGCACCTAAATCATCGTCCAAACATTGAGTTCAGTCACTTTGGTACTTTCAGTCTAGGCCCTAGACCCCGCCCCTCGATTGAGCGTGTACCCAAACTTTCCGATTCAGTACGGCGCTTAAATCATCATCCAAACATTGGGTTCAGTCACCGCGATACGCTGTGGGACCTGGACCCTACCACCACAATTTAGTTAAATTTGAACGTGCACAGTATGCGGAATAAAACTGATGAATTTGTAGCACAGTTACCATCTGGCAAATATGATGTTGTAGGCATCACTGAATCATGGCTGAAAGAAGATTATAGATGGGAGCTTAATATCCAAGGATGCACGTTGTATTGAAAGGATAGGCAGGAGGGCAGAGGAGGTTGTAAAAAATAAAATTAGATGGGAGGAGAAGATGGCGGTGCGCTGCGCATGCGCAGCCTCCGGTGAACAATGATGTCGTATCTGTTAAATAGGGGCCGTGGACAATTCTGATTTGATGGAGAATGGACTTGAAATCACAGAGGAACATCTGGAGAAATTTCTGAAACGCCCGTCCGCTGCTGTCATTACTGTGTGGTCGGGAATCTTTCGGAGGGTAGGCCTCAAAATCCCTGACCTTGCCTGCTTTTGGCGACTGAGAAAGAGGTCGAATCGCTCGGACAGAGATGGCGCTCAGTACTCGGTGTCGGAGAGCTGATCAGAGCTCGAAGTTTTCGGATGACTCAGAGTCAGATGGTGGTCAGCATGGCAGGGAGGGTTTTTCTTCCCTCTCCCGACTGCGTGAGATGTGGGACATTTGAGAAACTTTGAACTTTACTGTGCTCACGGACTTTCTTCATCAAGTATTGGTATTGTGCACTGTTGTAACTATATGTATAATTATGTGGTTTTTGTCAGTTTTTTCAGTCTTGGTCTGTCCTGTGTTTTGTGAGATCACACCGGAGGAAATAATGTATCATTTCTTAATGCATGCATTACAAATGACAATAAAAGGGGACTACGTGTCTTCATAATCTAATTAAATCATTAGAAAGAGGTGACGTAGGGTGGGAAAATGTTGAATTACTGTGTTAAAAGTGAAGGAACTGCAAGGTTAAAAATACCCTATTGAAAGTTATATATAGACCCCCAAATCTAAGATGTAGAAAATGCATGCCAATAGTACAATATTACGATAGTCATGGGGGAGTTCAATATGCCGGTAGATTGGGAAATCAGGTTGGTGCTGGATTACGTGTGGGGGGGGGAGGGGTGGTATTTCTAGAATGCCTACAAGATGGCTTTTTAGAGCATCTCGTGTTGAGCCTACCTGGGGATCAGCTATTCTGGATTGGGTGTTGTGCAATGAACTGATAAGAGAGCTTAAGGAAGAAGAACCGTTAGGAGAAGGTGATCATAATATGATTGAATTCACCATGAAATTTGAGAAGAAGAAGCTAAAGTCAGATGCATCAGTATTACAGTGGAGTAAAGGAAACTACAGAGCATGAGAAAGGAGTTGGCCAGAATTGAATGGACAATCACCCTGGCAGGGATGATGGTAGTGCGGCAGTGGCTGAAATTTCTGAAAGCAATTTGTAAGAATATATATATCCTGAAGAGGAACAAGTATTCTAAAGGCAAGATGACACAACCATATCTAACAAGGGAAGTCAAAGTTAACAGAAGGTATATAATAGAGCAAAAATTAGTGGAAAGTTAGGGGATTGGGAGGCTTTTAAATACCAACAGAAGGCAACTAAAAGGTCATTAAGAAGATAAAGATGGGATACAAAAGTAAGCTAGCCAATAATACTAAAGAGGATACTAAATGTTTCTTCAGATACATAAAGTATAACAGAGAGGTGGGATTGGATATTGGACATTGGAAAATGATACTGGAGGGTTAGTAATGGGGGACAAGGAAATGGTGAATGAACTGAATAGGTATTTTACATCAGTCTTCACTGTCAAAGACACCAGTAGTGTGGTGGAAGTTTCACATGTCAAGGGTCATGAAGTGTGCAAAGTTACCATTACTAAAGAGATCAAGTACTGAAGGTGGATAAATCACCTGGGCCAGATGGTGTACACTCCAGGGTTCTGAAAGAGGTGGATGAAAAGATTGTGGAGGCATTAGTAATGATCTTACAAAAATCACTAGATTCTGGAATAGTACCTGAGGAATAGAAAATTGCAAATGTCACTCCATTCTTAAGGAAGAGAGGCAGAAGAAAGGAAATTATAAGCCAGTTAGTCTGATCTCAATGATTGGGAAGATGTTGGAGACAATTGCTAAGGATATAGTTTCAGGGTATTTGAAGGCATATGATAAAATAGGCCATAGTCAGCATGGTTCCTCAATGGAATATTTTGCCTGACAAATCTATAGGAATTCTTTGAAGAAATAGTACGCAGGATAGATAAAGGGGAATCAGCTGAGCCTTCAGATTTTCCAAAAGCCTTTGACAAGATTTCACACATAAGACTGCTTAACCAGCTACAAGCCCATGGTATTACAGGAAAGACTCTAGCATGGATAAAGTAGTGGCTGTTTGGAAGGAGGCAAAAGATGTGAATAAAGGGAGCCTTTTCTGGTTTGCTGTCGGTGACTCGTGGTGTTCCATAGGATTCTGTGTTGGAACTGATTCTTTTTACATTATATGTCAATAACTTGGATAATAGAACTGATGGTTTTGTTGCAAAGTTTTCAGACAATATGAAGAAAGGTGGAGGGGCAGGGAATTTTGAGGAAGTAGAGAGGCTACAGAAGGATTAGGCAGATTAGGAGAATGAGCAAAGTAGTGGCAGATGAAATACAGTGTCAGGAAGTGTATAGTCATGCACTTTGGAAGAAGAAATGAAAGAGTTGACTACTTTCTAATTAGAGAAAAAATACACCGGTGAGTCCCCACTTGGAGGACTGTGTTCAGTGTTGGGTCCCTTACCTTAGAAATGATGTACTGAAACTGGAGTGGGTTCAAAGGAGGTTCACAAAATTTATTCTAGGATTAAACGGCTTGTCATATAAGAGCATTTGATGGCCTTGGTTCCGTATTCATTGGAATTTAGTAGAATGAGGCGTGACCTAATTGAAACCTATCAAATGGTGAAAGGCCTTGAAAGAGTGGATGTGGAGAAAATGTTTCCTCTGGTGGGAGTATCTAAGACCAGAGGACCCAGGGAAGTAACGTATATTAATGTAGCTTTTGGTACATGCTCGCTTCCTGGAATCTTCTCGGACACAGCAAAGCACTGGATCACTCAAACAATCTCCAAACTTTAAATTACAGGCTCTAAGAGTCCCAGAAACACATTTAAGGTGAAAAACAGACGTAAAAGAAGTAAAAAATATATTTTTGTGAGCTACATGGAAGATGTTGACTGAGGGAGTGTTGCACACTGGCACCAACTTGACCGGAAAAGTTGACAAATTCCCTCATGGGAGGCTAATCCAGAAGAATAAGATGCATGGAATCCATCGCAAATTGGCTGTTTGGATTCAGAGCTGGTTTGCACATAGAAGACAGAGGGTAGTGGTTGAAGAGATTTATTCAAACTGGAGGGCTGTAATTAGTGGAGTTCTGCAGGGATCTGTGCTGGGACCTCTGCTGTTTGTAATGTATATATATGACCTGGATGAAAATGTAGATTGGTGGGTTGAGACTGAGGCCCTTTGACATCTGCCGGACGATGCTGAGGATGTTCTTCGAGTCTGTGGTGGCCAGTGCGATCATGTTTGCTGTTGTGTGCTGGGACAGCAGGCTGAGTGTAGCAGACACCAACAGAATCAACAAACTCATTTGTAAGGCCAGTGATGTTGTGGGAAGGAGCTGGACTCTCTGACGGTGGTGTCTGAAAAGAGGATGCTGTCTAAGTTGCATGCCATCTTGGTCAATGTCTCCCATCCACTACGTAATGTATTGGGTGGGCACAGGAGTACATTCAGCCAGAGACTCATTCCACCGAGATGCAGCACAGAGCGTCATAGGAAGTCATTCCTGCCTGTGGCCATCAAACTTTACAACTCCTCCCTTAGAGGGTCAGACACCCTGAGCCAATAGGCTAGTCCTGGACTTATTTCATAATTTACTGGCATAATTTACATATTACTATTTACTATTTATGGTTCTATTACTATTTATTATTTATGTTGCAACTGTAATGAAAACCATTTTCCCCAGGGATCAATAAAGTATGACTATGACTATGACTATGACTGTGACTAAGATTGGTAGAGTTGTGGAGAGTGTAGAAGACTGGCAAAGAACACAGCACAACATAGACCAGTTGCAGATATGGGCTGAGAAATGGCAGATAGAGTTTAACCCAGATAAATAGGAGGTGTTGCACCTCGGTAGGGCAAATGCAAGGAGACAGTACTCTCTGTTGCTGACCAGAGAGCTCTTGGGATCCAAGTTCATAGTTCCTTGAAAGTGGCTACACAGATCGATATGGTGGTCAAAAAGGCTTATTGAATGTTTGCTTTTATTAGTCAAAGCACTGAGTTCAAAAATCGGGAGGATATGCTGCAAATTTATAAAACTTTGGTTAGCTCACATCCGGAGTATTGCATATTGTTCTGATCACCCCACTATAGAAAGGACGTTGAGTCTTCGGAGAGGGTGAGAACGAGGTTTGCCAGGATACTGCTTGGTTTAGAGGGCATGTGCTATCACAAGAGGCTGGATAAATTTAGGCTCTTTCCTCTGGAGTGTCAGAGTCTGAGGGAAGATCTGATAGAGGTTTATAAGATTATGAGTGGCACAGACAGAGCAGACAAGGGATATCTGTTTCCCTAATATGTCTAATACAAGAGGACATGCATTGAAAGTGAGAGGGGGGTCGGTTCAAGGTTAGGGGTAATTTTTTTACTCAGAGAGTGGTGGATGACTGGAATGTGCTGCCTGGCAAATACATTCAATGCTTTTAAGAAACATTTGGATAGGCACATGGAAGATGGAGGGATATGGACATTCTGAGGTAGAAGGGATCAGTATTTGGCATTTTTGATTTGTTTTTAGCTGGTTTGGCACAACATTTTGGGCTGAATGACCTGTTCTTGTGCTGTACTCTTCTGTTCTCTGCGATCAATTCTCAGAGCTGCAAAGTTTCGAGGTGCTTTGATTAAGACAAAGCTTCTCGTGGTGCTCACTTTTCCAAGACAATCAAAAGATTATTTTCTAGAGTTCAGCTGAATGAGAAATGCACTCATTAGCTACGATAAAATGTGACTGCGGCTTCATTCGAAATAAATCTCCCATCACGCGGGAACAAGGAAGGGATCTGTTATTTCTGCAATCACTGTATTCTGGCTGGTTGGTATGGAGACATAACAAAAGTCAAGTTTTCTGCTCGCAATTTGAAGCTGGCAGTCACTGCCATTGATAATAAACTGAACTGCCAATGAAAGTTGGAGTTTGGTGTCAGTGCCAATTTAATCTACATTCATTAATGTCTTTTTACCATGATAAGCAATTAAAATGAAGTCATAGGTTCAGGTCCTATATGACTCATATTGTAATGTCTCTGCAATCGCACTGAGGCACAACATACACGCATCAAATAGCTTTGGGTATATTTACAAGGTGGACCAATTCATCTACAGGTACCTTGGGTTTTAAACTTTTCCTCCTAAATGAGAATTCAATTTCTTTTCACATTCCCTCTAAGAAAAAGCATTTCAGGATGTATACTGCATACATTTCTCTGACATTAAATGTACCCTTTGAAACCTTTGAAGCAGGCACACACATGAATCTGGTCTTGGGGGTTCACATACACATGAATACATAGCCCTGCTTTCTACAATTTTGTTTAAAATAATATTGTACTTTCATTGTTCAAAGTAAATTTATTATCAACGTACATACAGTGTATGTCAACATATACAATTCTGAGATTCAGTTTCTTGTGGGCATTCACGGTAACTACAAGAAATGCAATAGAATCAATGAAAGACTGCAACCAACTGGGCAGACAAACAATCAACGTGAAAAAGCAATCTGTGCAAATACAAACAGAAAGAGAAAAAAATTAATAATAATAAATAAATATGCAATAAATGTCGAGGACATCAAATGAAGAGTCTTCGAAATCCGTTAACCAATCCATTACTCAATTTATTCACTCTGGCTTACACAATAACTTATTACATGGAAACCATGGAAAGATTTTAGTTTGCTTCATTGACATTGTTTCTGCCCACTTCTGCCTTATGGACGTTTTATTTCCGGTAAGATGGTGGCACACTCAAGTGCAGTGACTTCTCTATTGTCTTTTGTGAAACCCAGCTGAACATTGCGAAGTTGGAGTGCTGCAGATCTACCTCATAAGGGTGTTGCCCATTGGTGGAGGAGCTGGAGGAGCTGGGCTTTGTGCAAATTGTGTTATTGCCTGCATTAGAGAGGATGTTGCCTTCTTCAACACTCTCTGAGTGAAGAACATCTCCTTCAGCATTTCACCTTTCACTCCTAACCCATGACCTCTAGTTCTCGTTTCACCTAACCTCAGTGGAAAAGCCTGTTTGAATTTTACCCTATCTATACACCTCATAGTTTGGTATACCTGTATCAAATCTCCCCTCGTTCTCTAGTCTACAGGGAAATAAAGTCTGAACCTTCCAACTTTTCCTTATAACTCCAGTGCTCAGGTCCCGGTAACACCCTTGTAAATTCTTGCTGCAGTCTTTCAACCTAAGAGATAATATTTACTAAAGGTAGGTGCCTGGAGCTGCACACAATACTCCAAATTAGGTCTCACCCACGTCTTACACAATTTCAACTCCTGTACCATGTACTCTGATTGATGAAGGGCAATGTGCCAAAAGGTCTCTTTATGATCCTGCCTGACTGTGATGCCCACTTCTAGGAATTCTGGATCTGTATTCTCAGATACCTTTCTTTTACCACGCTCCTGAGTGCCCTATTGTTCACTGTGTACTATTCACTTCCACCTTGGTTTATCTTCCAAAATGAGACACCTCACAGTTCATTCATTCAGGTGCCTTGCCGTTTGGAGTCGGCGATCATGTCTCTTCATCCATCACGGTCCCCGACCCTCCGAATTGTATTTGCTGCCTCCCCTGTTTCTAACCATGATGTTATTCCATCTATCATTTTCATTCTCTGTCTGCCTCTGCTTCTTTTTCCTTCCAGCTTTCCAGTTGTAACTAAATGTTCTAATACCTCTCTTCGCATGATGGGTCCAAAGAATTGTGATTGCTGTTTTCTGATTTTTTTAAGTAATGTATGTTTTGTTTTCGTTCTCTGTAGAACTTCTTCGTTGGTTATCCTGTCCGTATATGATATGCATAGCATTCTTCTGAGGAACCACAACTCTGCTGCGTTGAGACTTTTTTCCATTGCATTTGTGATGGTCCGTGACCTGCAGCCATCCATCAATATAGGAAGAATGTAGCAGCTGAGAGTTCCAAGGCGGATGTCAATTGCTATTTTCTTGTTCAGCTACCTCGCAGTTGCCTGCATTAAATTCCATCTGCCATTTCAAAAGTGACGGGCTGAACCTGAACTGGAGGGGGACCAATATTCTTGTGGGCAGGTTTGTTAGAGCTGTTGGGGAGGGTTTAAACTAACTTGGTAGGGGGGTGCAAACTGGAGGGAAGGGACTCAGGCAGGTGATGGGACTTAGTTGCAGCCAACAGGCTGAGTATCAAATTACTAGGGATGCAGAGTCAGAAAGGACAGCAAATACGGTACTCAAGGTGTTGTATCGAAATGCGCGAAGTACAGGCCCACAATCCCTCATCCGAAATTCTGAAATCTGAAAAGCTCCGAAAACTGAAGTTTTTCTTGTGGAGTGTGGAGCGTGTCATAACAAGGCTTGTTTGGCGCGCCAACAGCTGACATCACTCAGGTGTGACATGACAGCCCTAGCAGAGGCCGCCAGATGTCAGTTGTGGCTCAGCGCTCGTACTGGTTACACGTGCCTTTGCTGATATTTTGTGTTCACTGACTTTGTGTTTAATTTCACTGTGAAAATGTCAAAAAGAGCTGCAGATACTGTGTGTTGATTGAGTGGATTAGACAACGAAGAAGTGAACGTGCATTTATCAGTGAGCAAGAGATTATGGCAGTTTACTCAGTTAAAGAGAGATTCCTTAGACATAAACCTATTTTAATGAGACAGATGACACTTGAAGAAGTCTTTAAAAACGCCGTCTGTCGTAGGGCTGCCTCATAACTTGAGAATCCTGTTCCTGGCCCATCATGTACCTGTAGAGTATTTAGCTTTGTTTGCCAGACGTAATGCAACTTAACTAGAGGTACCTGTACATATTTAGCTTAGTTTGAACCTGTATATGTCCTAGAGTATTTACGTTCTATATTTATTCCAATAAGTCATTTACCATGTGTTTCATTCGGTTCGTTTGAAGCTGTATATTTTAATGTTTTATTGAATGTTTTTGTTGGAAATAAAATGTACTAATGTATTTATGGTCTATAATTATCCCACTATTTCATTTATCAGTATATTACTCTATAAATAAACTGTAATAGTATTTGTAAAGAGCGTGGATCGGGAAAACCCAGAAGTTCTCTCTCCAGCACTCGCTGTTTGAGTATGTACAGACTTTTTTTTCTTGTCATTATTCCCTAAACAATACAGTATAACAACTATTTACATAGCATTTACATTGTATTAGGTGTTATAAGTAATCTAGAGATGATTTAAAGTATACGGGAGGATGTGCATAGCTCCAGAGCTCCCCCGGTCCTAAAGTCCACCTGCACCGAGCCAGGTTAATTAACAATTTTCTGAAATCTGAAAAATTCTGAATTCCAAAATGCAACTGGCCCCAAGGAGTTTGGATAAGGGATTGTGGACCTGTATAAGAAATAAGGTGGATGATCTTGTTGCAATATTAGAGATGGTCAGGTATGATGTTGTGGCCATCACTGAATCGTGGCTGAAGGATGGTTGTAGTTAGGAACTGAATGTCCAAGGTTACACATTATATCGGAGGGATAAGAAGGTAGGCAGAGGGGGTGATGTGCTCTACTGGTAAGGAAGAGCATCAAATCAGTAGAAAGATGTAACATAGGATCAGGAGATGTTGAATCCTTGTGGGTTGAGTTAAGAAACTGCAAGGGTAAAAGGACATTGATGGCAGTTATATACAGGCCTCCCAACAGTGGTTGGGAGATGGACCACAGGATACAACAGAGAATAGAGAAGGCCAGTCAAAAGGGCAATATTATGGTAGTCATGGGAGATTTTAACATGCAGGTCAATTGGAAAAATCTGGGTGGTAATGGATCTCAAGAGAGTGAGTTCCTTGAATGTCCAAGAGATAGCTTTTTAGAGCAGTGTGCCGTTGAGCCTACTAGAGGATCAGCTATACTGGATTCCGAGGTGATTAGGTAAAAGAACCCTAAGGAACTAGTGATCACAATATGATTGTGTTCAACTTGAAATTTGTTTGGGAGGAAGTAAAGTCTGATATAGCAGTATTTCAGTGGAGTAAGGGAAATTACAGTGGTAGAGAGAGGTGTTGGACAAAGTAAATTGGAAGGAGCTGCAGGCAGGGATGTCAGCAGAGTGGCAATGGCTTGTGTTTCTGGGAAAAATAAGGAAGGTGCAGGACATGTGTATTCCAAACATGAAGAAATACTCAAATGGTAAGATAGTACAACCATGGCTGACAAGGGAAGTCAAAGCTATTGTAAAAGCAAAAGAAATGGCAGACAAGGAAGCAAAAATTAGTGGGAAGATAGAGGATTGGGAAGTTTTTAAAAACCTACAGACAGCAACTAAAAAAATCATTAGAAGGGAGAAGATGAAATATGAAAGCAAGCTAGCAAATAATATCAAAGTGGATAGTAAAAGTTTTATCAAGTATGTTAAAAACAAAAGAGAAATGAGAGTGGATATAGGACTGCTAGAAAATGAAGCAAGAGATCTAATAATGGGGGACAAGGAGATGGCTGATAAACTAAATGAGTATTTTGTGTCACTCTTTGCTGTGGAAGACAATAGCAGTATGCCTGATGTTGTAGTGTGTGAAGGAAGAGAAGTAGGTGCAGTTACTGTTACAAGAGAGAAGGTGCTCAAAAAGCTGAAAGACCTAAAGGTACATAACTCACCTGGACCAGAAGAACTGCATGTTAAGGTTCTGAAAGAGGTAGCATTGGAGATTGTGGTGGCATTAGAAATGATCTTTGAAAAATCATTGGACCCTGGCATGGTGCCAGAGGACTGGAAAATTGCAAGTGTTACTCCATTCTTTAAGAAGGGAGGAAGTCAGCAGAAAGGAAATTATAGACCAGTAAGTCTGACCTTAGTGGTTGGGAAGATGTTAGAGCCACTTGTTAAGGATGAGGTGATGGAGTACTTGGTGCCACAGGACATAGTACAAAGTCAGCATGGTTTCCTTCAGGGAAGATCTTGCCTGAGAAACGTGTTGGAATTCTTTGAGCAGATTACAAGTAGGATAGATAAAGGGGATGCAGTGGATGTTGTATATTTGGACTTTCAGAAGGCCTTTGACAAGGTTAAGAGCCCATGGTATTACAGAAAAGTTACTAACATGGGGAAAGTTACCAACATGGTTAGAGCATTGGCTGATTGGAGGGAGGCAGTGAGTGGGAATAAAAGGATCCTCTTTTTGTTGGCTGTCAGTGACTAGTA
Source organism: Mobula birostris (assembly GCF_030028105.1). Taxonomy (NCBI): domain Eukaryota; kingdom Metazoa; phylum Chordata; class Chondrichthyes; order Myliobatiformes; family Myliobatidae; genus Mobula; species Mobula birostris. Next base: position 22,098,703 of record NC_092370.1, on the reverse strand, counting down.
GTGTTCCTCAGGGGTCAGTATTGGGACAACTTCTTATGTTGTATATCAATGATTTAGATAATGGAATAGATGGCTTTGTTACCAAGTTTGCAGATGATACGAAGATTGGTGGAGGGGCAGGAAGTGCTGAGGAAACAGGCAGGATGCAGAAGGACTTAGACAGATTAGGAGAATGGGCAAGAAAGTGGCAAATGAAATACAATGTTAGAAAATGCATAGTCATCCACTTTGGAAGTAGAAATAAATGTGTGCAGACTGTTTTCTAAATGGGAAGAAAATCCAGGAATCTGAGATGTAGAGGGACTTGAGAGTCCTTGTGTTGAACACCCTGAAGGTTAACTTGCAGATTGAGTCCGTGGTGAGGAAGGCAAATGCTAGGTTAGCATTCATTTCAAGAGGTCTAGAATACAAGAGCAAGGATGTGATGCTGAGGCTTTATAAGGCACTGGTGAGGCCTCACCTTGAGTATTGTAAACAGTTTTATAGAACATAGAACATAGAATAGTACAGCACAGTACAGGCCCTTCGGCCCACAATGTTGTGCCTACCCTTGAACCCTGCCTCCCATATAACCCCCCACCTTAAATTCCTCCATATACCTGTCTAGTAGACTCTTAAGTTTCACTAGTGTATCTGCCTCTACCACTGACTCAGGCAGTGCATTCCATGCACCAACCACCCTCTGAGTAAAAAACCTTCCTCTAATATCCCCTTGAACTTCCCACCCCTTACCTTAAAGCCATGTCCTCTTGTATTGAGCAGTGGTGCCCTGGGAAAGAGGCGCTGGCTGTCCACTCTATCTATTCCTCTTAATATCTCATCTATCTCTATCATGTCTCCTCTAATCCTCCTTTTCTCCAAAGAGTAAAGCCCTAGCTCCCTTAATCTCTAATCATAATGTATACTCACTAAACCAGGCAGCATCCTGGTAAATCTCCTCTGTACCCTTTCCAATGCTTCCACATCTTCATATAGTGAGGCGACCAGAACTGGACACAGTACTCTAAGAGTTGCCTAACCAGAATTTTATAGAGCTGCATCATTACCCCGTGACTCTTAAACTCTATCCCTCGACTTATGAAAGCTAACAACCCATAAGCTTTCTTAACTACCCTATCCACTTGTGAGGCAACTTTCAGGGAACTGTGGACATGTACCCCCAGATCCCTCTGCTCCTCCACACTACCAAGTATCCTGCCATTTACTTTGTACTCTGCATTGGAATTTGTCCTTCCAAAGTGTACCACCTCACACTTCTCCGGATTGAACTCCACCTGCCAATTCTCAGCTCACTTCAGTATTCTGTCAATGTCTCTCTGCAATCTTTGACAATCTTCTACACTATCCACAACACCACCAACCGTTATGCTGTCTGCAAACTTGCCAACCCACCCTTCTACCCCCACATCCAGGTTGTTAATAAAAATCACGAAAAGTAGAGGTCCCAGAACGGATCCTTGTGGGACACCACTAGTCACAATCTCCCAATCTGAATGTACTCCCTCCACCACCACCCTCTGCCTTCTGCAGGCAAGCCAATTCTGAATCCACCTGGCCAAACTTCCCTGGATCCCATGCCTTCTGACTTTCTGAATAAGCCTACTGTGTGGAACCTTGTCAAATGCCTTACTAAAATCCATCCAGATCACATCCACTGCACTACCCTCATCTGCATGACTGGTCACCTCCTCAAAGAACTCTATCAGGCTTATTAGACAATGATCTGCCCTTCACAAAACCAAGCTGACTGTCCCTGATAAGCCCATGATTTTCTAAATGCCCATAGATCCTATCTCTAAGAATCTTTTCCAACAGCTTTCCAACCACAGATGTAAGGCTCTCTGGTCTAAAATTACCCGGGCTATCCCTACTCCCTTTTTTGAACAAGGGGACAACATTCACCTCTCTCCAGTCCTCCGGTATCATTCCCGTGGACAACGAGGGCGTAAAGATCCTAGCCAGAGGCTCAGCGATCTCTTCCCTCGTCTCGTGGGGCAACCTGTGTAATATTCCATCAGGCCCCAGAGACTTACCCGTCCTAATGTTTTTTAACAACTCCAACACCTCCTCTCCCTTAATATCAACATGCTTCAGAATATCAACCTCACTCATATTGTCCTCACCATCATCAAGTTCCCTCTCATTGGTGAATACCGAAGAGAAGTATTCATTGAGGACCTCGCTCACTTCCTCAGCCTCCAGGCACATCTTCCCACCTTTATCTCTAATCGCTCCTATCTTCACTCCTGTCATCCTATTGTTCTTCACATAATTGAAGAATCCCTTGGGGTTTTCCTTTCCCCTACTCACCAAGGCCTTCTCATGCCCCCTTCTTGCTCTTCTCAGCCCCTTCTTCAGCTCCTTTCTTGCTACCCTATATTTCTCAATAGACCCATCTGATCCTTGCTTCCTAAACCTCATGTATGCTGCCTTCTTCCACCTGACTAGATTTACCACCTCACTTGTCACCCATGGTTCCTTCGCCCTACCATTCTTTATCTTCCTCAGCGGGACAAATTTATCCCTAACATCCTGCAAGAGATCCCTGAACATTGACCACATGTCCATAGTACATTTCCCTGCAAAAACATCATCCCAATTCACACCCGCAAGTTCTAGCCTTGTAGCCTCATAATTTGCCCTTCCCCAATTAAAAATATTCCTGTTCTCTCTGATTCTATCCATTTCCATGATAATGGTAAAGGCCTGTGAGTAGTGGTCACTGTCCCCCAGATGCTCACCCACTGAGAGATCTGAGACCTGACCCGGTTCATTACCTAATACTAGATCTAATATGGCATTCCTCCTAGTTGGCCTGTCAACATACTGTGACAGGAATCCATCCTGGACACACTTAACAAACTCTGCCCCATCTAAACCATTGGAACTAATCAGGTGCCAATCAATATTAGGGAAGATAAAGTCACCCATCATAACAACCCTGTTATTTTCGCACCTTTATCTGCCTCCCAATCTGCTCCCCTGTATCTCTGCTGCTACCAGGGGGCCTATAGAATACCCCCAATAGAGTAACTGCTCCCTTCCTGTTCCTGACTTCCACCCATATTGACTTAAAAGAGGATCCTGCTACATTACCCACCCTTTCTGTAACTGTAATAGTATCCCTGACCAGTAATGCCACCCCTCCTCCCCTTTTTCCCCTCTCCATCCCTTTTAATGCACTGAAATCTAGGAATATTGAGAATCCATTCCTGCCCTGCTGTCAGCCAAGTCTCTGTAATGGCCACTACATCTACATTATAATTCCATGACAATAGAAAAGGTGTGCTGTCATTGGAGAGGGTCCAGAGGAGGTTCACAATGATGATTCCAGGAATGAAAGGGTTATCATACGAGGAATATTTTATGGCTCTGGGTCTGTACTCACTGGAATTCAGAAGGATGAGGGGGGATCTCATTGAAACCTTTTGAACATTGAAAGGCCTAAACAGAGTAGATGTGGAAAAGATGTTTCCCATGGTTGGAGAGTCTGGGACAAGAGGGCACAGCCTTAGGATAAAGGGGCGCCCTTTGAAAACAGAGATGCAGAGAAATTTCTTTAGCCAAAGGATGGTGAATTTGTGGAATTTGTTGCCATGTTCAGCTGTGGAGGCCAGGTTGTTGGGTGTATTCAAGGCAGAGATTCATAGGTTCTTGGTTGGACATGGCAGCAAAGGTTACGGGGAGAAGGCCGGGAACTAGGGTTGAGGAGGAGATAGAAAAAAAAGGATCCACCATGATTGAGTGGTGAAGCAGACTTGATGGGCCAGATGGGCAACTTCTGCTCCTATGTCTCATGGTCTTATTTCTCAGCCAATTTTTTTCCACCCTGTCCAGATTCCACTGCAAGCTTTGATAGTCTTCCTCACTGTCCATTATACTAACAATCTTAGTGTCATCCACAATTTGCTGATCCAGTTTACCATACGTATATCGTCATAGCTTGACTACATTTTGTCCCCCTTGATTCAGTCCCTTCAACGACACTTATATGCTCTCCACCACTCGAACAATTTTCAGTTCTCTGGCCCTGACCATTTCAATTTCACCATGGACATCCAGTCCTGGTATATTTCCATGCCCCGTCATGATGGCCTCAGGGCTCTTTGCTTCTTTCTGGATGTCAGATCCAAATATCTCCCCTCCACCACTCACCCTCCTCAGATCTGATACTCACCCTAACAGCTTCTCTTTGGCACTTTCTCCAGAGCAGTAGTCATGAGCGCTCACATGGGCCCCACCTATGCCTGTCTTTTCATTGGTTAAGTAGAATGATACATGTTCCAAGCCTACACTGTAATTCTCCCTTACTCTTTCTGTGCTACATCGATGCTGTTCTTTACATCCATGTTGAGTTTGTAAATTTTATCTGCTTCGCAATCAACTTTCATCCTGCCTTCTCATTCACTTGGGCACTTCTCTCCCCTTTCTTGATCTCTCTGTTTCCATCTTGGGAGACAGATTATACATGAATATCTTCTGCACAGCCACTGGATCCCACAACTATATTGACTACATCTCTTCCCTCACTGTCTATCCTCCATCCTTGCCTCATCTGTTCTCCACATGATGTTTTCCACTCCTCTGCAGGACATCCAGAATTACTTCTTTTAATTCTGAAAATGAGATTCCACCCCCCCCCCACACTATTATTGATGTAGTCCTCATCTCCATCTCTTTTATTTCTTGCATGACTGCCCTCACCCATCTCACTGCCTCCCCCCGAGATATAACAAGAATTGGGTTCCCCTTGCCCTTACCTGACACCCCATAAGCCTTTGAATGCAATATATAATTCCCTGTAAACTCAGCCATCTCCAATGGGGTCCCACCAACAGTCACACCTTCCCCTCCCTTTTCCTCTCTCCATAGGGATCACTCTCTTCATGACGTCTTTGTCCGCTTGTCCTTTCCCACTGATCCTCCCAGGAACTTATCCCTGCAACCATGCTAAGTGTTACAACTCCCCCTACACCTTCTCCCTCACACCATTCAAGACGTCAAACAGCCCTTCCAGGTGAGGCAGCGCTTTGCCTGTGAATCTGTTGCTGTCATTTTTGTATTTGGTGCTCTTGATGTGACCTCCTCTTCCTCGGAGATAGCTGACGCAGATTGAGGGATTTCTTTATCAAGCACCTTCGCTCCGTCTGGCAAAACAGCCAGCATATCCCTTTGGCCATCTATTTCAATTCCAGTGCCCACTCTCACACTGACAGGTCCACTTTCTGCCTTCTCTATTGCCAAGCTGAGAATATACACCTCATATTTCAGCTTTGTAGTTTCCAAGCATTAGTGTGAGCATTGAATTCTCTAACTTCAAGTAACCTCTCCCTACTGCCCTTCCCCCACAACTCTTTTGATGTCCCTTTTTTTACCGAGTATATCACCCCTTCTCTTTCCCTTCCGCACCCTCTCAACCTGATCATCAGCCACATATTCCTCAGTCTGTTTACCCTCCTCACCTCTTCCTTCACTTGCATAATCCACTGCTCTCTCTTATCTACTTCTATCTGTTTCAGGCCTTTGTCACTTCTACCTATCACCTCCCATCTCCTTACATTAGCCTCACTCTCTCCCTCTCCTACTTGCCTAGCTTCCCCCCCCCCTCACCTGGATCCAACTATGACCCGCTATCAATCAGTCATCTTGAAACTTACTACTGCGACTATAGCATTACTTAATGTGTCACAAGCTTACTTCAATTCACAAACAATGTTATTATGATAAATCTAGTTTTCACTTTCTAATCCTTTCTTGAGTTTATTACCTGAAACTTGGAGCTTCTTATTTTAAATTCACACTGTTTATTCCTAATCCATCATATCTTCACAGATGTGTTAAAATATAGGACATATACATATTAAAAAGGCAGTAATTTATTTTTTAGGCAGGACACAAACTAAATAGTTATATTTGCTTGGAAACTGAACTTCACCTTTAGGTGCACTAGAGATGAATTGCAAATAAAAAATCTGAAAATGTCAATGAATGGAGCAAACATAACTTAATAGTAACGCAGTAGCTTTTTGCACACACTTTCTTGTGTAAGATTATTTATTTATTTTTACTTAGCAATTCAATGCAGAACAGGCCCTTTCAGCCCAATGAGCCACACCACACAGCAACTCACCTATTTGACACTATAATAGTCAATTTACAATGACTAACTAACCACTAACTGGTACATCTTTTTGGAATGTAGGAGGAAACCGGAGCACCTGGAGGAAACCCACGCACTCGCGAGAAGAATGTATAAACTTTCTTACAGTGGATGCTGGAACTCTTGACGCCCCGAGCTGTGAGTGTCATGGAAATCACTCTGCTATCGTGGCAACTCATTGGTAATATAAGGAGCTGCTAGCTTTTGTTGAGAGCTGTGAGTAGGGTACCCATTTCTGACCTCTGGAAGTGAGTCAGCAATGAAAGAACTCTCCCTATGGCAACAAAAATACAAAACAGCAATGAATATTTATGGAGATAAAGGAAAATGAGAGCGAGGGGAAGCATTGCTGTCTGACGTATGTCTAGCTATTCCCCATGGATTGAGTGGTCCAGTCTACTCCCACGTTACAACGGCTCCACGCAGTTGTGACCTGATCAATGGTCAATATCATAGTTCACAGCTGATTCAAATGAAAAGTCTGTGATCAGTGAGGGGAGCATCCCCAATACTTCCTACAGTGCTGACAATAAGACACCGAGGTTGGAAGATGTCTAATGCAAGGGGGCGTGGTGACAGTGTAGAACCTCTAATTTATACTTTCTGTCCGAATCTTGGATGATATGATCTAGGTGTTTACCTATGAGTGACACGTAAAGATTTTAGGTACTTCCAAAGTTTAATGTCACTGCCACCAGTTTATTTATTCCTAGAAATACAGCCTTTCTAACCACTCGAGCTGCACCACCAGCATTCACCAATTTAATCCATGCCTCATCACAGAATGTCACAACCATGGATTCCGCAGCACAGCGGATACGGCAACTGTGCTTGTGAATATGCCCATGTCAGCTAATTATTATTTCATTGTGGTAGTTTTTAAACCCATTCTTTCCGTGCAGTGCTTGTCGAGACTTGAACCCAGCATGGCAATGCTTCACTGCCTGCTTGCATTCAGCCTTGTCTGAGAAAATGAACTGTTGAGTCAACTGACTCTGAAGACTAGAGGTATTTGTTTTATATTTAGTTATTCCTTTCAGCCACAGTGTAGGCATCGCTTTCTATTTGAGAGTTTTAGCTAAGGGCCCCGTTTGGCCTGGTGCTTATTGTTTTCTTTTCCCTCTAACTCTGTTCGTCTGTGAACTATCAACCCACTCCAGTATCTCTCGTTCCACACTTGGGCCGTATCCGAACCTGGTGACACAGGACTACTTACAATGACCAATTAACCTACTAATTAGTATATCTTTGGATTGTGGGAGGAAACTGGAGCACCTGGAGAAACACATGCATCCTTGGGGAGGACATACAAACTGCTTACAGATGATGTCGGAATTGAGCTTCGAACTCCGACAACCCAAGCTGTAATAGTGTTGCACTAACCCCTATGCAGGTTTCCCCCGCCATCCGAAGGTACAGCGTTCCTATGAAATGGTTCGTAAGCCGAAATGTCGTAAAGCGAAGAAGCAATTACCATTTATTTATATGGGAAAATTTTGTGAGCGTTCGCAGACCCAAAAATAACCTACCAAATCATGTCAAATAACACATAAAACCTAAAATAACAGTAACATACAGTAAAAGCAGGAATGATATGATTAATACACAGCCTATATAAAGTAGAAATACTTTTCCACAATCATTGCCGGCACTGTTCGCCGAAGCGAAAATCTCATGCAACCGCTCTCGGTAGAAAATATCACGCAAGGGCTCTCCGCAGAAACACAGCGCAAGCGCTCTCCAGTAACCTTTAAGCTATGAAGCTGCCAAATCATACCAAATAACACGTAAAAATACACAACCGATATAAAGTAGAAATAATGCATGTACACTGTAGTATCACTTACCGGAATCGGGACAGCGCCGAGCACACTGATGATAGTGTGTTAGACTGAGTCGCAGGTTGGGATGGTGCAGTGGCCCCCACTCTCCAGGCCGCCATGCGATACTTTGCCGCGAAGCATGCAGGAATGCAGCGGTAGCCGGGAGGCACACTTCACATATTTAAGAAAAAAGCTGAAATAAACATGCTAATTAATTAGGTGCCACCCGACAAGTAATTGTTGGCTCAGATCAGTACCGATTGCCGATACATCGCCTCTAATCTGGGCTGACATTTACGTGTGGGGCGGCCCCCTCCCCCTCCCACTTTCAAATCTCTTACTAGCTCTTCCTTTCTTTAGTCCTGACGAAGGGTCTTGGCCCGAAACATCAACTGTACCTCTTTCTAGAGATGCTGCCTGGCCTGCTGCATTCACCAGCAAATTTGATGTGTGTTGCTTGAATTTCCAGCATCTGCAGAATTCTTCGTGTTTACACCTGTGACTAGTGGTGTGCCTCAGGGATCTGTGCTGGGACCTTTGTTGTTTGTTGTCTATATCAATGATCTAGATGAAAATGTGGAAAATTGGATCAGCAAGTTTGCTGATGACACTAAGATTGGAGGCGTTGTGGACAGCAAGGAAGGCTTTCATAAAGTCCTTGTAGAGGGATCTGGACCAGCTGGAAAAGTGGGCTAGAAATTGGCAGATGGAATTTAATGCAGACAAGCGTGAGGTGTTGCACCTTGGAAGGACAAATCAAGGTAGGACATACACAGTAAATGGTAGGGCACTGAGGAGTGAGGAGGAACAAAGGTATCTCGGAGTTCAAATACATAATTCCCTGAAAGTGGCGTCACAGGTAGACAGGGTGGTAAAGAAGGCTTTTGGCATCCTGGCATTCATAACTCATAGTATTGAGTATAGGAGTTGGGATGTTATGGAGAGGTTGTATAAGACATTGGTGAGGCCAAATTTGGAATACTGTGTGCAGTTCTGGTCACCTAGCTATAGGAAGGATATCAGTAAGATTGAAAGTGTGCAGAGAAGATTTACTATGATGTTGTTGGGTCTTCAGGAGTTGAGTTCCAGGGAAAGATTGAACAGGTTAGGACTTTATTCCTTGGAGCGTAGAAGAATGAGGGGAGATTTGATAGAGGTTTACAAAATAATGAGGGGTATAAACAGAACAAATGTGAGTAGGCTCTTTCCACTTAGATTAGGAGAGATAAACACGAGAGGACATGGCTTCAAGGTGAAAGGGGAAAGACTTAGGGGGAACTTCTTCACTTAGAGAGTGGTGGGAGTGTGGAACGAGCTGCCATCTGACATGGTAAATGCGAGCTCACTCTTAAGTTTTGAGAACAAATTGGATAGATACATGGATGGGAGAGGTCTGGAGGTTTATGGACTGGATGCGGGTTAATGGGACTAGCGGAATAAAGTTTCGGCACAGACTAGAAGGACCAAATGGCCTGTTTTCTGTGCTGTAGTGTTCTATGGCTCTATTTACATGTATGCATGGATGCAATGGAAAACTATTACTTTCAGCAGCATCACAGGCACTTGGCATCATATAAGCAGCATTCACATAAAAAATCATTTATTAAAATAAATTAAATACAATTTTTGAAAGAAAGAACACAATTGGAATTTGGATGCCACCAGTATTTGAAGCTCCTAATGGTAATAATTCAATATTTCAGATCAATTTTGCAGACATTGTTTCAGTTTTTAATTGTCCTTTTTAACTTTGGCTAATCTGACCTGTGCCATAACAAGGATTGTCTTCAGTCATAGACAGAGAGGATTATTATAATCCTTCTTGTCAATTGAGGAACAGTTGGATCAGATACAGTCCTTTCTTTGAAGCTACAAGATTTTACATCTTATTTTTATCAACAATTACATTTGTCCTTCAGTTCACTGCATTTTTGCTCTTTGTCATAAATTAAATTCCAGAGATGTTAGCAGAATACCTATGACATATTGGTGAAGACCAGCTCTGTCACTGAATCTCCTGCATAGGTGAAATGGGAGAGCACAGTTCTGACTCACTTCTTAATGCAAATGCAAGGTCCTATGAGCAGAGATGTTTGACTTTGTGTTTTGTTTGATATTTATCCTTCAATCTGCACCCATGTATTAAAATAATACATGTATTATATGATTATTATTAAATTAATACCTTTTTCTGAGTTGTTATATGAAAATTTGCTGCCCCATTTCCATGTTTACCCCAATGAATGCTCTTCAAAATTGAATTTGCTCTTTGTAAAGAGCTTTGGGATGCGCTGAAGTTGTCAAAAGTTCTATGTATGTAAATGTAATTCTTTCATTCAAGCCATTTCTTGTCTGGTAAATGAATCTGAAATTATTCCCTCCCCCTTACCCAATGATTCATGCAGACTGAATCAGTAGGGAGAACGATTTGTATTATACAACACTCCAGAGACTTTAGGATGAATGACACACAAGCAAGGTACTAATGAAGCACAACGTCTCGGAACTGATGTGGGAGGCTGGAATATCACTGTCGAGGATGATGCACTCCAATCAACCAGCCATTTATTAACTGGAGTGTTGAATCACCATCATCCAATATAGTTCCTGGTGAAATATTGAATATTGTCACTCAAAATCCTCTGTATTAATCAATAAATGAATAAATACTTTGTGGAATAATCCTATGATAACACTGTAATACACATAAAATGCTGCCTGGCCTGCTGAATTCCTCCAGCATTTTGTCTGTATTACTTTGATTTCCAGCACCTTCAGATTTTCTCCTATTTCTGTGCTGTCCTGTCCTTGGGACATGAGCATAATGATCAATGATTGGAATTCAGTCCCCGTTGCTGTCTAGAAGGAGTCTGTATGGTCTCCCCGTGACTGGGTGGGGTCCCTGAGGTTTTCTCTCACATTCCAAAGACGTACAGCTAAGTAACGGTTAGTAAGTTGTGGGCATGCTATGTTGACAATGGAAGCATAGCAACACGTGCAGGCTGTCCCCGGCACATCTGCAGACTGCTTTACCGTTGATGTAGACAACACATTTTACAGTACTTTTCGATGTTTCAGTGTGCATGTGACAATTTAAAAGAAACCTAAGCTAGTTCCTGGATCATCAGCTCTAAGACTGAACATCAACTGGAAAGTTGAGAATGCAACAATCTCACATTTAACCCAGAACTACAGCAATGTTTTTCTTCCACATTAGCTTTGGCAGGAACCAGGTGATATCGAAGGTCTGATAGGAGTTGTTAATTCTTATGTAAAGGAGTTTCGTCTTTTATGTTATTGCGTAAGCTAATTAAAATGGCTTCTTTGTTATGTTGAACACTGAGGAAGTTCTTGCGCTAGCAGCTTGTTTTGGGTTAGAGTGTGATAAGAATATGTTATGAACCAATTGGGATAGTCGTTATGTTTTTGGTGTATCTGAAGATATTGTATGCGCGGGGTTTTGGGGCAGAAGGCGGGAGAGAGAGACAGAGGATGGACCAGGTGCTGTGATGTCTGCTAACGGGGTCGGACCCCGAGGAGGGCGTTTGGCGAGGAGAGGAGACGGAGACGGACTCGTGTGGAGCGTCTGGTCGACCACCGTTGTTGGTCCCAGGCGGCCGATCGAGGTGGTTCGAGGGGTCGCAGGGGTCCTGAGCTCCAACTGTTTGTGCATGAAGAGATTGAACTTTGATAAGTGTGGCGCCTTTGATTTTCCTTTTATATTTTATTCTCTATTAATTATATAGTTCCAGCAATATCTATAAACTGTAAATCATTTAATCGTGTCCAGTGTATTGTCTGTTATTTGGGCGGGGTGGGGTACATCACACAGCATCCACACAAACTAATTACTCAGTTCGGCGGGGCCGAGGGCTGTTTCCCGAGACGACAGCGAGCCGAGCAACCCTGATGCTGGCCAGGGGGGCTACATTTATATGGCATAAAATTTACCTTTGTTTTGCTGTGACAGAAAGGAGTTTTGATGATGAGCAGAACCCACACATAACAAAGGTCACTGTCTCTAAGGAGTTTGTAAGTTCACCCCATGACCACGCAAGTTTGCTCCAGGTGCTCCAGTTTCCTCCCACAGTCCAAAGACATACTGGTTGGTAGATTAACTAGTAAACTTTCCTGTAATTAGGCTAGGGTTCAATTAGGCGGGTGCTGGGCGGAGCAGCTCGAAGGGCTGGAAAGACCTAATCCACACTGTATCTCAATAAAATAAAAAAATAAAACTCAGAAGTAAATTATCTAGTGATTTATCATTGTACAGATTGAAGTAAATATTTACACATTCTCTCTTTTTCATTGCAGAATATATAACCAAAAATGAGATTTACATTTTTAAAACTAGAGGAAAAAATATTTACAAAGACGAAAGTCTCGCTTCAAGTAAAAACTGGAATTTGATTGTAAACAAGGTGGGAGAGCAGAAACCTGATTGGATGAGGACTAACCAATCAGGAGGGACGGAAAACAGGGGTATAAATACCACTGGTCTAGACATGCCCAGGAGTCATCCTTGATGAAGCTGGCAGAGTTTGTCATCGAAACATCAGTTAAAATTGATATCTGTACATGGCCGGAAGACCGAGAGGAGTTTATTTGTCATATACGCTGGGACCTTCAGCTTGTACTGGAGATTGAGGAGATAATCAATCAGAGTTATAGGGAAGTAGTCACCCCTGAGTTGCAGGAGCTGAGTAGCCGGGTGAATGTCAGGAGAAATGGAAATGTGAATAGGCAGTTAGCGCAGAGTACCCCTGTGGCTAATCTCAATAATAACTTGTGGGGAATCACCTCCCAAGGGAAATGCCACAGAGACCAATTTACTGGCACTGAGCACGTGTCCGTGATGCAGAAGGAAAGGGGGAAAAAAGGGGAGGAGTAGTGATAAGGGGCTCAATAGTCAGTTGAACAGAGAGGAAATTCTGCAGACGTGAACGTGACACCCGGATGGTATTTTGCGTCCCAGGTGCCAGGGTCAGGGTCGTCTCAGATGCATCCATAGGATTTTTGAGAAGGAGGGGGAGCAGCCAGATGTCTTGGAAAATATTGGTACCAATGGCATAGGAAGGAAAAGCAAAGAGGTCCTGAAAAGAGAATTTAGAGAGCTAGGTAGGAAGCTGAGAAGCAGGACGTCCAAGGTAGTAAATTCTGGATTGCTGCCTGAGCCATGTGCCAGTGAGGGTAGAAACAGGATGATATGGCAGATAAATGTGTGGCTGACAGTTTGGTACAGGGGGCAGGGCTTCAGGTTCTTGGATCACTGGGATCTCTTCTGGGGGAGGTATGACCTTTTCAAAATTGATGGGGATGGGTTACACCTGAACCAGGTGGGGACCAATATTCTTGCGGGCAGGTTGGTTAGAGCTGTTGGGGAGGGTATAAATTAATTTGGCAGGGGTGTGGGAATCGGAGCGAAGGGAGTCAGGATAGGACGGATGATAAATAAGCAAAGACAGCATGCAGTCAGACTGTCAGGAAGGGCAGGCAGATGATAGGACAAAATTGCAGCCAGCAGGGGAAGTATCAGTGCATTAGGGATGCAGAATCCAAAAAGGTAGCAAATACAGTATTCAAAGTGTTATATCTCAATGCACAGAGTATAAGAAATAAGGTGGAATATCTTGTTGCACTATTACAGATTGTCAGGTATGATGGTGTGGCCATCACTGAATCATGGCTGAAGGATGGTTGTAGTTGGGAGCTGAATGTCAAAGGTTATATATTATCAAAGGTTATATATTATATTAGATGGATAGGAGGGTAGCCCAAGGGGTTGGCATGGCTCTGCTGGTAAAGAATGGCATCAAATCAGTACAAAGATGTGATATAGGATCGGAAGATGTTGAATCTTTGAGGGTTAAGAAACTGCAAGGGTAAAAGGACCCTCATGGCTATAATATATAGGCCTCCCAACAGTAGCTGGGATGTGGACCACAGATTACAAAGGGAAATAGAAAAGGTGTGTCAAAAGGCAATGTTATGATAGTGATGGGAGATTTTAACATGCACGTCAATTGGGAAAATCAGGTTGGAAATGGATCTCAAGGGAGTGAGTTAGCTGAATGCTTACGATATGGCTTTTTAGAGCAGTTCATTGTTGGGCCTACTACGGGATCAACTATACTGGATTGGTGTGATGTAATGAACCAGAGGTGATTATGGAACTTAAGGTAAAGAACCCATAGGGGGCAGTGATCACAATATGATTGAGTTCCATTGAAATTTGATAGGGAGAAAATAAAATCCCATGTAGCAGTATTTTAATGGAGTAAAGGAAATTACAGTGGTATGAGAGTGGAGTTGACCAAAGTAAATTGGAAGGAGATGCTTGCAGGGATGACAGCAGAGCAGAAATGGCTTCTGGGAAGAATGAGGAAAGTGCAGCATAGATGTACTCCAGAAACAAGGAAATACTCAAATGGTAAAATAGTACAACTGTGGCTGGCAAGAGAAATCAAAGCTAATGTAAAAGCAAAAGAGAAGGCATACAACACAGCAAAAATTAGTGGGAAGGCAGGGGAATGGGAAGCTTTTAAAACCCTACAGAAAGCAATTAAAAGGGTCATTAGGAGGGACAAGTTGAAATATGAAAGCAAGTTAGTGAACAATATCAAAGTGGTTAGTAAAGGATTTTTCAAGTATTTAAAAAAAAATAAAAGAGAGATGAGAGTGAATATAGCACTGCTAGAAAATAAGGCCAGAGAAATAACAGGGGGCAAGCAGATGGCAGATGAACTAAATGAGCATTTTGCATCAGACTTCACTGTGGAAGACACTAGCAGTGTGCCAGATGTTGCAGGGTATGAGGGAAGAGAAGTGAGTGCAGTAACTATGACAAGGGAGAAAGTTCTCAAAAGGCTGAAAGACTTAACTGTACATACGTCACCCAGGCCAGATGAACTGCACCCTAGGGTTCTGAAAGAGGTAGCATTAGAGATTGTGGAGGCATTAGTAATGATCTTTCAAAATTGATTGGACACTGGCATGGTGCCAGAGGACTGGAAAATTGCAAATGTCACTTTACTCTTTAAGAAAGAAGGAGGACAGCAAAAAGGAAATTATAGAACCAGTAAGCCAGACCTCAGTGGATGAGAAGATGTTAGAGCCAATTGTTGAGGATGAGGTTATAGAGTACTTGATGACACAGGACAAGATAAGACATAGTCAGCATGGTTTCTTTAAGGGAAAATTTTGCCTGAAGAACATGTTGGGATTATTTGAGGAGATTACAAGTAGGATAGATAAAGGTAATGCAGTAGATGTTGTATATTTGGACTTTCAGAAGGCCTTTGACAAGATGCCACACTTGAGGCTGCTTACCAAGTTAAGAGTTCATGGTATTACAGGGAAGTTATTGGCATAGTTAGAGCACTAGATGATTGGCAGGAGACAGTGAGTGGCAATAAAAGGATCCTTTTCTGGTTGCTGTCAGTGACTAGTGGTGACCTGCAGGGGTTGGTGTTGGAACCACTTCTTTTTATGCTGTATTTCTATGCTAAGATGGTAGACTAGATGACTTTTTTGCCAAGTTTTCTGATGATCCGAAATGTAGTGGAGGGCAGGTGGTGTTGAGGAAAGAGGTAGGCCATAGAAGGACTTGGACAGATTTTAGCTTTATGGTCAAAAAAATGGCAAATGAAATGCAATGTGGGAAAATGCATGGTCATGCACTTTGGTAGAGGAAGTAAATGTGTAGACTATTTTCTTAATAGTGAAAAAAATCGAAAGATCTGAGATGCAAAGGGACTTGGAAGTCCTTATGTAGAAGAAATGCAAATACAATGTTAGTATTCATTTCAAGAAGTCTAGAATACAAGAGCAGGGATGTAAGAGGCTTCGTAAGGCTCTGGTGAAGCCTCACTTTAAGTATTGTGAACAGTTTTGGGCTCCTCATCTGAGAAAAGATTTGCTGGCATTGGGGAGGGTTCAGATGAGGTTCACATAGAAACATAGAAAACCTACAGCATAAGACAGGTCCTTTGGCCCACAAAGCTGTGCCAAACATGTCCTTTCCTTAGAACTACCTAGGCTTACCCATAGCCCTCGATTTTTCTAAGCTCCATGTACCTTCACACAGAGAGTGGTGAATCTGTGGAATTCTCTGCCTCAGGAATCAGTTGAGGCCAGTTCGTTGGCTATATTTAAGAGGGAGTTAGATATGGCCCTTGTGGCTAAAGGGATCAGAGGGTATGGAGAGAAGGCCGGTACAGGGTTCTGAGTTGGATGATCAGCCATGATCATACTGAATGGCAGTGCAGGCTCGAAGGGCCGAATGGCCTAGTCCTGCACTTATTTTCTATGTTTCTATGTTTACCTATCCAGGAGTCTCTTAAAAGACCCTATTGTTTCTGCCTCCACCACCGCCGCCAGCAGCCCATTCCACGCACTCATCATTCTCTGTGTAAAAACTTACCCCTGACATCTCCTCTGTACCTACTTCCAAGCACCTTAAAACTGTGCCCTCTCGTGTTAGCCATTTCATCCCTGGGAAAAAGCCTCTGACTAGCCACATGATCAATGCCTCTCATTACACTTCTATCAGGTCGTTGAATGTATTTAAGGCAGAGCTTAAAAAGTTTTTGATTGGAAATGGCATCAAAGGATATTGCTAGAAGGCCATGATGTGGGGCTGAGGAGGGGGAGAAAAGGTTCAGCCATGATTGAATGGTGGAACAGACTTGATGGGCCAAATGGCCTAATTCTGCTACAATGTCTTATCATCTTATGGAAAGAACTATATCCTTTTTCACCTTTTTAATATACTTATCATGTCCTCCAAACCCTAAAGGAAAACAAATGGTTTATGAAGGAGCAGTACAGAAAACAAACTAATACTTATCATGCTCTGAATGAATTCTTCTGTAAAATGCCCAAGGGAACCACAGACCCCAAAATTTTTATGCAGATTTCTCTATCACTCCCTGCTCTCTCCCTCCCTCTCTCTCCTCCTTCTCCCCCTCTCTCCCACTCCCTCCCACTCTCGCCCCTCTCTTCCCTCTCTTCCTCCCTCTATCCCCCTCTCCTCCTCTCTCCCCCTCCCCCTCTCTCCCTTTCCCCCTTTCTCTCCTCTCTCTCCCTCTCTCTTCTGCCCCCTCTCTTACCCTCTCTCTCTCTTTCTCTCTCCATCTCTCTCCCCTGTCTCTCCCCCTCTCTTTTTCTCCCTCTCTCTGTCCCTCGCAACAAACTTGTCCAACTCTTATAATTAGCACGGGGCATGACCTAGCCTGTGAAAATACTCCCCTTGCACAAAGAGAGTGCCCCTTATACCCATCAAAACTGGAAAATTGCTCTTACCCTAGAACTTCCCCATGATAAGGAATCATTTGGCATCTGAACCTGCACAATGATTTCACCTTCTTTAGACAAATATGTATTCATCATTATCTACTCTCAAGACTGTATACTTCCACTTTCTCAAAATTGTCCCACTTCAGGCTAATACCTGCTTGCGTTACTGACTTCCATGTTATCTAGCGCAGACCAAGGAGGAGTCACAGTTATTTCTTTTCCGACAGTTATTTCAAATTGATGGAAAAATAAATTTGATCCAGACACATTAATTATTCATACAATAGTCTAGAGAGTGCTCACAACAATCACTGCAAAGTAGTTACAACATTTTGCTTCTTCTGCAATTCTGTGGTCTGAAGTTTAATCTATTGCCACCCATTTTACATGTGCAACTAGACATAGAAATGATTTAATTCAGATTAGAGCACTCCGGCAATCATCAGAAAACTGGCCCAGACACTTGCGTGTGCAATTCACCTCAGTCTGGCCAACAATTTCCCAGCATCAGTGATATACCTAATGATGCAACCAGTAACGCAACATAAATTTGCTCCCTAAACAAAATCAACTGTATGACATTCATTAAACAGTCACACACACACAAATTAAGATCACATTGTGCTGAGAACATCCAATTATACATCAATTAGTGGATCTCCAGCCTGACATCAATATTTTGTATACAGCATCTGCCAGCCTGAGTTTTCAGTGGTTGTCCCCCTCATTGATACCACTGTTGGACCACGCCGTGATATCTCTTTTCTCAATATTTCTGCAAACTAATAGTGATGTGGGGCAAATCCATAGCACAAGACTCGATCATGACAGACTGTTATTGGCAAAATCACAGATAGAAACATAGAAACATAGAAAATAGGTGCAGGAGTAGGCCATTCGGCCCTTCGAGCCTGCACTGCCATTTATTATGATCATGGCTGATCATCCAACTCAGAACCCCGCCCAGCCTTCCCTCCATACCCCCTGATTCCCGTAGCCACAAGGGCCCTATCTAACTCCCTCTTAAATATAGCCAATGTACTGGCCTCAACTGTTTCCTGTGGCAGAGAATTCCACAGATTCACCACTCTCTGAGTGAAGAAGTTTTTCCTAATCTCGGTCCTAAAAGGCTTCCCCTTTATCCTCAAACTGTGACCCCTTGGTCTGGACTTCCCCAACATCAGGAACAATCTTCCTGCATCTAGCCTGTCCAATCCCTTTAGGATTTTATACGTTTCAATCAGATCCCCCCTCAATCTTCTAAATTCCAACGAGTACAAGCCCAGTTCATCCACTCTTTCTTCATATGAAAGTCCTGCCATCCCAGGAATCAATCTGGTGAAACTTCTTTGTACTCCCTCTATGGCAAAGATGTCTTTCCTCAGATTAGGGGACCAAATCTGCACACAATACCCCAGGTGTGGTCTCACCAAGGCTTTATACAACTGCAGTAGTACCTCCCTGCTCCTGTACTCGAATCCTCTTGCTATAAATGCCAGCATACCATTCGCCTTTTTCACCGCCTGCTGTACCTGCACGCCTACTTTCAATGACTGGTGTATAATAACACCCAGGTCTCGTTGCACCTCCCCTTTTCCTAATCGGCCACCATTCAGATAATAATCTGTTTTCCTGCTTTTTGCCACCAAAGTGGATAATTCCACATTTATCCACATTAAATTGCATCTGCCATGAATTTGCCCACTCACCTAACCTATCCAAATCACCCTGCATCCTCTTAGCATCCTCCTCACAGCTAACACTGCCGCTCAAATTCGTGACATTCGCAAACTTGGAGATTCTGCATTTAATTCCCTCATCCAAGTCATTAATATATATTGTAAACAACTGGGGTCCCAGCACTGAGCCTTGCGATACCCCACTAGTCACTGCCTGCCATTCTGAAAAGGTCCCGTTTATTCCCACTCTTTGCTTCCTGTCTGCCAACCAATTCTCTATCCACATCAATACCTTACCCCCAATACCGCGTGCTTTAAGTTTGCACACTAATCTCCTGTGTGGGACCTTGTCGAAAGCCTTTTGAAAATCCAAATATACCACATCCACTGGTTCTCCCCTATCCACTCTATAAGTTACATCCTCAAAAAATTCTATGAGATTCGTCAGACGTGATTTTCCTTTCACAAATCCATGCTGACTTTGTCCGATGATTTCACCGCTTTCCAAATGTGCTATTATCACATCTTTGATAACTGACTCCAGCAGTTTCCCCACCACCGATGTTAGGCTAACCGGTCTATAATTCCCAGGTTTCTCTCTCCCTCCTTTTTTAAAAAGTGGAGTTAAATTAGCCACCCTCCAATTCTCAGGAACTAGTCCAGAATCTAAAGAGTTTTGAAAAATTATCACTAATGCATCCACTATTTCTTGGGCTTCTTCCTTAAGCACTCTGGGATGCAGACCATCTGGCCCTAGGGATTTATCTGCCTTTAATCCCTTCAATTTACCTAACACCACTTCCCTACTAACATGTATTTCCCTCAGTTCCTCCATCTCACTGGACCCTCTGTCCCCTACTATTTCCGGAAGATTTTTTATGTCTTCCTTAGTGAAGACAAAACCAAAGTAATTATTCAATTGGTCTGCCATGTCCTTGCTCCCCATAATCAATTCACCTGTTTCTGTCTGTAGGGGATCTACATTTGTCTTAACCAATCTTTTTCTTTTCACATATCTATAAAAGCTTTTGCAGTCTGTTTTTATGTTCCCTGCCAGTTTTCTCTCATAATCTTTTTTCCCCTTCCTAATTAAGCCCCTTGTCCTCCTCTGCTGATGCCAGGGAGGCATGCAGGAGAGAGCTAGATCAGCTGGTTGAGTGGAGTTGCAGCAGCAACCTTGCACTTAAGATTAGTAAGATTAAGGAATTATTGGTGGACTTGAGGAAGGGGAAGTTGAGGGAAAACACACCAGTCATCATCGATGAATCAACAGTGGAAAAGGTGAACAATTTCAATTTCATAGGTGCAACATCTTTGAAGATATATGCTTGACCCAACATATTGATGCAGTTATGAAGAAAGCATGACTGTGGCTATATTTCATTCGGAATTTGAGGAGGTTTTGTAAGTCACCAAAGACTCCAGCAAAATTTCTACAGATGTACCATGTTGAACATTTTGACTGGTTGCATCACCCTTTGATAATTATTACATAAATACATATTTGTTGTGTTATATATTGCACTGTATGTTGCTTCAAAACAACATATTTCATTTTTACTGTCAGTGATAATAAACACTGACAGCAGGTTTAATACCTGCTGCTGTCTGTAAGGAGTTTGTATGTTCTCCCTTTTGTTTTTTTCGATGCTCTCCAGTGTTGCTCCCACATTCTAAAGACGTATAGGTTAAATGGTTAATTGGTTACATGGGTGTAACTCAGAGGTGCAGGTTCATTGGGCCAGAAAAGCCCGTTACCGTGCTGTATCTCTAAGTAAACTAGAAAGATGTTACTTGTGATGTAATATAAAACATTGAAAGATTAGGGCAGCTTTGGTTACAATATTGTGGTATATAAACTTTATTACGTATTCTAGTCCACTGCCAATAATTTGCCAAAGTGAGTCATCTGCCCGTGATGAGGTCCATGGGGTGGATATTTTCTTCACCTCTCATCTCCTATTAGTCCTATACAGCAGATTGCTGGTTTGGCAAATTAATAACGTTGCAATGAGAACAACAGGGCATCTGGGACTTGAGATATACAATGGAGCTAACAGTTTATCTCCTTAATTAATGGCATTTAAGAATTTAATGGCTTAGGGAACTCTGAAATGTCAGTTTGGATAGTTTATCACTGCAGCAAAATGCTTAGTTCTGAGGTTTTTTCATGTATAACATCTCACATAAACGTGAATACTTTCTGCTCAGGATACCTCCCTCGCTTTTTAATATATATAATTTATGTTTTTAACACTTTTTTAATCTATTCAATAGAAGTATACTGTAATTGATTTACTCATTTTATTCTTCTATATTTTGTATTGCATTGAACTGCTGCTGCTGTTAATAAATTTCCTGACACATGCCAGTGATAATAAACCTGATTGTGATTCTTTTGGTTTATTCATGAAAATCATAAATCAAGACAGCTGGCTCCCAAACAAAAGAGCCCAGAGCCTTCTCTGTCATCTAGTGAGACTGTCTCTGATCAATAGCCCCACCCATATAGCTGCTTTACCCTCCATATCCTTGATTTCTTTGTTTAACAAAAATACAACTGTCGGCTTTTAATCTGATAATTGACATACAGTAGTCCCAATTACTTGTAGGGCTGTCAGTAATACTAGACGGACTGTTAAATGTTAATCGCTTATTATCAAAACGGCTTCTTGTACTGTTAACTGCTGTTCTCTGTAACAGCAATGCTTGGGTTATAAAATGTGATAATGGAAACTGTGTTTATTTGTTAGCCAATGGAAGTCATGTTCTGTTATCTTGTATATGTGTGCTGAGTTGAGGAGCGTGGGCTTTGGTGGGAGGTGAGCAGAGAGGACGGATGTGTGAGGAACGGACAACGGCTCCCGGGCAGCAGACACTGGACGTCGGGGATTCGGAGGGTGGCCAGAGTCTCGGAAGGATGTTGTGGATGGAATCGGAGGCGTGAGCTCCAACGTATTAAAATATTATCTGCACAAGACTGATAAGTTACTTATGTGGCGCCTTTTCATTTAGTTGTTGTTACTAACCCATCACCAAAATTTGCTATAAAGTATAATTCTTTACTCGCACTTTGTATATTGTTTCATATCTGTGTCGTGGCTGATCGTTGGGCAACTCACTCCTTATCCACACCAAAGCAATTGCATTGTTTGGCAGAGTCGACGGCTATTCACTCTAGGCAACGGGAGTCAGTGGGGGAAAAGGCCGTTACATTCTGTTTGTGTAAACTGGTCCTAATTTTCTATCCTCCCTTTGAAGAGGTGCTTCTTAATTTATTTCTTTTATTTAAATTGCATAGAGAGGCAGCTTATTTCTGGGTTCTCTAAATATGCACTCTACTGAAGCCAGGACATACCTGGAAGTGCGACAGGGTGTGTACCGGCCACACTGCCTCTACAAAATTCACTTCCGCGTCCAAGGCCCAGGAATTGTGCAAATCACTTAAGTATAAAGGCAAAATAGATTAGTTTTACCTGTCATATGTACATCAAAACATCGAAACATACAATGAAGTGTATTGTTTGCATCAATAACCGACACAGATCGAGGTTTGCGCTGCAGTCAAGCCCCAGGTGTCACCATGCTTCCAATGTCAACATAGCATGCCCATAACTAACTAACCTAACCTGCACATCTCTACTATGTGGGAGGAAATTGGAGTACCTAGAGGAAACACATGTGGTTACAGGGAGAATGAACAAAGTCCTTACAGGAAACAGCAGAATTGGACCCCGATCTTATGGTTGCTGGCTACACCTTTATTCTTCCTACCAAAGTGATACATTTCAATACACTGAATTACATCTGCAACTCTTTCTGCTTTCCTTCTGCCAACTCTTTGCTTCCTCAACACTACCTGTCCTCCACTTATTTTTTTGTAGCATTTGCAGACTTGGCCACAAGCCATCGATTACGTCATCCAGATTATCAGCGTATAACGAAGGGCCAGAAGGGCCCATTCCACACTGTATGTCAATAAACAATAAATAAATAAATGTGAAAAGTAACAGATCCAGCAACAACCCCTGCAGTGCACCACTAGTCACTGGGAGCCAAGCAGAAAAGGCGCCCTTTATTCCCATTCTCTGTCTCCTGCCAGTCAGCCAATCATCTGTCACCTCTAGAGAAGGGATTTGAACCCTTCCTGCAATACCAGAGGTTGTTTTCTTCTTTTGAAGCCTCATGTATGGCACCTTTTCAAAAGCCTTCTGACTCTACTTTGACTAACCTGCTTGTTACTTCAAAGAATTCAGATTTGTCTATCAAGATCTCCCCTTAAAGAAACCGTGCCAACTTGGCCAACTTTCATTATGTAACTTCCCATGATGAGTTGTACAAGAGGTAGCAAAGTACAAAAAAATTATCAATGTTTCATGCCACTAAGAAATAATTCCACCTATCACTCAAAAAGATCTTCGGGGAATGATTGCATAGATTATTCTGTTCATTATAAGATCGTAAGATCATGACTACATAGATTATTCAGTGCATTACAAGAAGATAAGAAAATAGAAGCAGAATTAGGCAATTTTGCCCATTGAGTCTGCCCACCATTCTATCATGGCTGTTTTATTACCTTTCCAAAAGCTGTTCTTTTGCTTGCTCTCCATACCTTTGGTACCCATACCAACAAAAAACTTATCAACCTATCTTTTTTCCAAGAGTCACAGAATCATAGAAAAATACAACACAGAAACAAGCCCTTCATCCCATCTAGTCAGTGACAAACGAGTTAAACTGCCTACTTCCATGGGTTTTCACCGAGATCATAGCCCTCCATACCCCTACCATCCATGTACCTATCCAAACATCTGTTAAAACGTTGAAATCGAGCTCACATGCACCACTTGTGCTAGCATCTCATTCCACATTCTCACAACCCTTTGAAGAAGATTCCCCTCATGTTTTCCTTAAACTTTTCTCCTTTCACCCTTATCCTATGACGTCTGATTGTAGCCCCACCCAAACTCAGTGGAAAAAGCCTGTTTGCATTTACCCTATCTATACCTTCAGAATTTTGTATACCTCTGTCAAATCTTCTCTCAATCTACTATGTTCCAAGGAATAAAGTCCTAACCTATTCAATCTTTCCTTATAACTCAGGTCCTCCAGACCCAGAAACATCCTTGTAAATTTCCTCTGTACCTCACTTAGATCTTTCATGTATGTAGGTGACCAAAACTACACACAAAACTAAAATAGGCCTCACCAATGTCTTATACAATTTCAACGTAACATCTCATCGCCTGTACGCAATACATTGATTTATGAAGGCCAGTGTGCCAAAAGCTTTCTTTACAACCTTTCAATGACACAATGACATCACTTCCAATGAATTATGCACCTGTATTTCCACATCACTTTGTTCTACCACACTCCTCAGTACCCTACACTGTGTGAGACACCTCACGTCTTCACCAAATTCCATTTAACAACACACATCAAAGTTGCTGGTGAATGCAACAGGCCAGGCAGCATCTCTAGGAAGAGGTACAGTCGACGTTTTGGGCCAAGACCCTTCGTCAGGACTAACTGAAAGAAGAGCTAGTAAGAGATTTGAAAGTGGGAGGGGGAGGGGGAGATCCAAAATGATAGGAGAAGACAGGATGGGGAGGGATGGAGCCAAGAGCTGGACAGTTGATTGGCAAAAGGGATATGAGAGGATCATGGGACAGGAGGTCCAGGGAGAAAGAAAAGTGGGAGGGGGGAACCCAGAGGATGGGCAAGGGGTATAGTGAGAGGGACACAGGGAGAAAAAGGAGAGGGAGAAAAAGAATGTGTGTATATAAATAAATAACAGATGGGGTACGAGGGGGAGGTGGGACATTAGCGGAAGTTTGAGAAGTCAATGTTCATGCCATCAGGTTGGAGGCTACCCAAACGGAATATAAGGTGTTGTTCCTCCAACCTGAGTGTGGCTTCATCTTTACAGTAGAGGAGGCTGTGGATAGACATATCAGAATGAGAATGGGACGTGGAATTAAAATGTGTGGCCACTGGGAGATCCTGCTTTCTCTGGCGGACAGAGGGTAGGTGTTCAGCGAAATGATCTCCCAGTCTGCGTCGGGTCTCGCCAATATATAGAAGGCCACATCGGGAGCACCGGACGCAGTATATCACCCCAGCCGACTCACAAGTGAAGTGTCGCCTCACCTGGAAGGACTGTCTGGGGCCCTGAATGGTGGTAATGGAGGAAGTGTAAGGGCATGTGTAGTACTTGTTCCACTTACAAGGATAAGTGCCAGGAGGGAGATCAGTGGGGAGGGATGGGGGGAACAAATGGACAAGGGAGTTGCATAGGGAGCAATCCCTGTGGAAAGCGGGGGGGGGGAGGGAAAGATGTGCTTAGTGGCGGGATCCCGTTGGAGGTGGTGAATTCCATTTGCCATTTTTCATCCTACTTTTCCAGCTGATGTGGATCCCTCCACAAGCCATGATAGCCTTCCTTACTGTCCACAACACCCCCAATCTTGGTGTCATTTGCAAATTTGCTGATCCAGTTAACCACATTATCATCCAGATCATTGGTATAGATGACAAACAACAATGCTTCCAGTACCGATCCCTTTGGCACTCCTCTAGACACAGGGAGGCAACCTTCTGCAACAACTCTCTGGCTTCTTCCACAAAGCTAATGTATAATCCAATTTACTACCTCATCTCGAATGCCAAGTGAATGCACCTTCTAGAGCAACTTTCCATGTTGGACTTTGTCAATGTCCATGTAGACAACATTCACCGCCTTGCTTTCATCCACTTTCCTGGGAACTTCCTCAAAAAAACTCCATAAGATTGGTTAGACATAACCTACCATGCACAAAGGTCCTTAATCAGTACATCAAATACCATATATCTGCTCCCTTAGAATACCTTCCAATAACTTTCTCTTGACTGATGTCTGACTCACTGGCCTATAATTTCCTGGTATATTTTTAGAGCCTTTCTTAAACAGTGGAAGAACATTGGCTATCCTCCAATCCACTGGTACCTCAACTGTCACTAAGGATAATTTAAGTATCTCTGCTGGCGCCTGGGAAATTTCTTCACTTGTATCCTGCAGGGTCCCAGGGAACACTTTGTCAGGCCCTAAAGATTTATCCATCCAAATTTGCCTCAGGACAGCGAACACCTCCTCCTCTGTAATCCATATGTGGTTCATGAAGCCGATACTACTTTGCCTTACTTCTATAGATTCCGTGTCCATGTTCTGAGTAAACTAACAAATTTCACGACACGTGCCGGTGATAATAAACCTGATTCTGATTCTGATTCTAACTGCTGCTTTTCGGCTACTGGTAATTCAGGAATAAATGATCCATAATTGTGGTACTGCTGAGAGAATGCGGCAGTGCCCAGGTGAATATGGGGCAGCACTTGTGGACCTCAGTTGGTCTGTACATACCAGCTGTTTGGTGAAAAAAAAGTATAACAGCACCTCTTTTACCTCAGGTGGTTGAAGAAGTTCGGACTTTCTACAGGGGCACAATTGAGAGCAACCTGAGTGGCTGTATCACTGCCTGGTATTGGGAACCGTACTTCGCTGGATCGCAGGACTCCGCACAGAGTGGTGCGGACAGCCCAGCGTATCTGTGGATGTGAACTTCCCACTGTTCAGGACGTTTATAGTAATAGGTTCATAAAAAGGGCCCAAAGGGTCATTGCGTACCCAAGTCATCCCAACCGCAAACTGCTCCAGCTGCTACCATTTGGGAAAAGGTACTGCAGCATTAAAGCCAGGACCAACAGGCTCTGAGACACCTTCTTCCACCAGGCTATCAGATTGATTGATTCACACTGACACAATTGTGTTTCTAAGCTATATTGACTGTTCTGTTGTACATCTTACTGCACGTACTAATTATTAAAAATTACTATAATTTGCACATTGCATATTCAGACGGAGATGTAAAGGTTTTTACTCCTGTATGTGAAGGATGTAAGAAATAAAATCAATTCAAATTCGGTTCCGCCAGAACACCTGAATCAGGAAAGAGGTACAAATCCCACAGGTCCCACACCACCAAGTTCAGGAACAGTTGTTACCCTTCAGCCATCTGACACCTGAACCTGCGAGGATAATATCACTCACCACAACTTTGAACTGATTCCACAACCCATCGACTCACTTTCAAGGACCTTGCAACTTGAGTTCTCAGCACTTCCATATCAAGCTGTGTTGTGTATCGATGCAGGCGCTGCATGTCACTGTGTAATTTGATGTTTTGATGTACATAATGACAAATAAACTTGACATGGAGCTGGCCACCATCTCTACAATGTCCAAAGTCATACATACAATTGAGGCTGGACACACTTCAACCATCAAGCTTCTGAACCATCATGAATAATTTCATTCACCTCAACTCTGAACTGATTCCACAACATATGGACTCACTTTCAAGGATTCTGCAACTTGTGTTCTCAGTATTTGTATTACTTGTAAGCATCAATTTACTTACTTATTTAATGTTATTAATTTTTTTTGTATTTGCAATATTTGTCTTCTTTTGCACATTAGTTGTCTGTCAGTCTTTTTGTTTGGTTGTTCACTGATTTTATTTTATTTTATTGTTTTACTCTGAATGCTTTGCAAGAAAATTAGTCTCAAAATAGTATACAGTGACATATGCATACTTTGATAACAGCTACTTTAAAGTTTAAACTGAAAAAACGTCTGAGCTGACATAAAGGGAGAATACATATTGACTTTAGAGCAATACTGATTGACACTGAGGAATAATCAAAGTTGACAGAGGGACAGCATTCCTCTTTTTACACCTGCACCCTCGTTACTTCGGTAACGCAACAGTTGAATCTGCAAGCAGTTTCAAACTCGTGGGAGTGTACAACTTGCACAACCCCTCATGGTCCCCAAATGATATACTGACATTGGAGAGGGTTCAGAGAAGATTCATGAGAATGATTCCAGGAATGAAAGGGTAACCGCGTGAGGAACGTCTGGCAGCTCTTGGGCTGAATTCCCTGGAGTTCAGGAGAATGAGGGGGAGGGATCTCATAGAAACACTAAGAATGTTAAAAGGCCTGAACAGATTAGATATGGCAAAGTTATTTCACATGGTAGGGGATTCTAGGACAAGAGGGCACGACTTCAAGATTGAAGGACGTCCTTTTAGAACAGAGATGCTGAGAAATTAGTCTGAGGGTGGTACATCTGTGGAATTTGTTGCCACGAGCAGCTGTGGAGGCCCAGTCACTGGGTGTATTTAAGGCAGAGATGGATAGGTTCTTGATTAGCCAGGGCATCAAAGGGTATGGGGTGAAGGCACGGGGGTGAGGATGACTGGAAGAATTGGATCAGCCCATGATTGAATGGCGAAGTAGACTTGTCGGGCCGAATGGCTTACTTCTGTTTCCTTTATCTTATGGTCTAATGGTGCCAGAACACATCTTATACAATCATAAAAGCTCACTAATAGAACATAGAATAGTACAGCACAGTACAGGCCCTTCAGCCCACATTGTTGTGCCGACCCTCAAACCCTGCCTCCCATATAAGCCCCCACCTTAGATTCCTCCATATACCTGTCTAGTAGTCTCTTAATCTTCACTAGTGTATCTGCCTCCACCACTGACTCAGGCAGTGCATTCCACGCACCAACCACTCTCTGAGTAAAAAACCTTCCTCTAATATCCCCCTTGAACTTCCCACCCCATAACTTAAAGCCATGTCCTCTTGTATTGAGCAGTGGTGCCCGGGGGAAGAGGCGCTGGCTATCCACTCTATCTATTCCTCTTATTATCTTGTACACCTCTATCATGTCTCCTCTCATCCTCCTTCTCCCCAAAGAGTAAAGCCCTAGCTCCCTTAATCTCTGATCATAATGCATACTTTCTAAACCAGGCAGCATCCTGGTAAATCTCCTCTGTACCCTTTCCAATGCTTCCACATCCTTCCTATAGTGAGGTGACCAGAACTGGACACAGTACTCCAAGTGTGGCCTAACCAGAGTTTTATAGAGCTGCATCATTACATCGCGACTCTTAAACTCTACCCCTCGACTTATGAAAGCTAACACCCCATAAGCTTTCTTAACTACCCTATCCACCTGTGAGGCAACTTTCAGGGATCTGTGGACATGTACCCCCAGATCCCTCTGCTCCTCCACAGTACCAAGTATCCTGCCATTTACTTTGTACTCTGCCTTGGAGTTTGTCCTTCCAAAGTGTACCACCTCACACTTCTCTGGGTTGAACTCCATCTGCCACTTCTCAGCCCACTTCTGCATCCTATCAATGTCTCTCTGCAATCTTTGACAATCCTCTACACTATCTACAACACCACCAACCTTTGTGTCATCTGCAAACTTGCCAACCCACCCTTCTACCCCCACATCCCGGTCATTAATAAAAATCACGAAAAGTAGAGGTCCCAGAACAGATCCTTGTGGGACACCACTAGTCACAATCCTCCAATCTGAATGTACTCCCTCCACCACCACCCTCTGCCTTCTGCAGGCAAGCCAATTCTGAATCCACCTGGCCAAACTTCCCTGGATCCAATGCCTTCTAACTTTCTGAATAAGCCTACCATGTGGAACCTTGTGAAATGCCTTACTAAGATCCATATAGATCACACCCACTGCACTACCCTCATCTATATGCCTAGTCACCTCCTCAAAGAACTCTATCAGGCTTGTAAGACACGATCTGCCCTTCACAAAGCCATGCTGACTGTCCCTGATCAGACCATGATTCTCTAAATGCCCATACACCCTATCTCTAAGAATCTTTTCCAACAGCTTTCCCACCACAGACGTAAGGCTCACTGGTCTATGATAAATCGGACTATCCCTACTACCTTTTTTGAACAAGGGAACAACATTCGCCTCCCTCCAATCCTCCGGTACCATTCCCGTGGACAACGAGGATCCTAGCCAGAGTCTCAGCAATCTCTTCTCTCGCCTCATGGAGCAGCCTGGGGAATATTCCGTCCGGCCCCGGGGACTTATCTGTCCTAATGTATTTTAACAACTCCAACACCTCCTCTCCCTTAATATCAACATGCTCCAGAACATCAACCTCACTCATATTGTCCTCAGCATCATCAAGTTCCCTCTCATTGGTGAATACCGAAGAGGAGTATTCATTGAGGACCTCGCTCACTTCCACAGCCTCCAGGCACATTTTCCCACCTTTATCTCTAATCGGTCCTACCTTCACTCCTGTCATCCTTTTTCTCTTCACATAATTGAAGAATGCCTTGGGGTTTTCCTTTACCCTACTCGCCAAGGCCTTCTCATGCCCCCTTCTTGCTCTTCTCAGCCCCTTCTTAAGCTCCTTTCTTGCTTCCCTATAGTCCTCAATAGACCCATCTGATCCTTGCTTCCTAAACCTCATGTATGCTGCCTTCTGCCACCTGATTAGAATTTCCACCTCACTTGTCACCCATGGTTCCTTCACCCTACCATTCTTTATCTTCCTCACCGGGACAAATTTATCCCTTACATCCCGCAAGAGATCGCTAAACATCGACCACATGTCCATAGCACACTTCCTTGCAAAAACATCATCCCAATTCACACCCGCAAGTTCTAGCCTTATAGCCTCATAATTTGCCTTTCCCCAATTAAAAATTTTCCTGTCCTCTTTGATTCTATCCTTTTCATGACAATTATAAAGGCCAGGGAGCGGTGGTCACTGTCCCCCAGATGCTTACCCACTGAGAGATCTGTGACCTGACCTGGTTCATTACCTAATACTAGATCTAGTATGGCATTCCTCCTGGTCGGCCTGTCCACATACTGTGACGGGAATCCATCCTGGACACACTTAACAAACCACAAACCTGCCTGTCCTGGCCGACCTATTGTCCCAGCTTGCTCCTGCCCCACCGAACTCATTTCTGCATACCTCGACACTGCTTTATCACCCCTTGTTCAATCCCTTCCGACCTATGTTCGTGACACTTCTCAAGCTCTTAAACTTTTCGATGATTTTAAGTTCCCTGGCCCCCACCGCTTTATTTTCACCATGGATGTCCAGTCCTTATATACTTCCATCCCCCATCAGGAAGGTCTTAAAGCTCTACGCTTCTTTTTGGATTCCAGACCTAATCAGTTCCCCTCTACCACCACTCTGCTCTGTCTAGCGGAATTAGTCCTTACTCTTAATAATTTCTCCTTTGGCTCCTCCCACTTCCTCCAAACTAAAGGTGTAGCTATGGGCATCTGTATGGGTCCTAGCTATGCCTGCCTTTTTGTTGGGTTTGTGGAACAATCTATGTTCCGTGCCTATTCTGGTATCTGTCCCCCACTTTTCCTTCGCTACATCGACGACTGCATTGGCGCTGCTTCCTGCACGCATGCAGAACTCGTTGACTTTATTAACTTTGCCTCCAACTTTTACCCTGCCCTCAAGTTTACCTGGTCCATTTCCGACACCTCCCTCCCCTTTTTAGATCTTTCTGTCTCTATCTCTGGAGACAGCTTATCCACTGATGTCTACTATAAGCTTACTGACTCTCACAGCTATCTGGACTATTCCTCTTCTCACCCTGTCTCTTGCAAAAACGCCATCCCCTTCTCGCAATTCCTCCGTCTCCGCCGCATCTGCTCTCAGGATGAGGCTTTTCATTCTAGGACGAGGGAGATGTCTTCCTTTTTTAAAGAAAGGGGCTTCCCTTCCTCCACTATCAACTCTGCTCTTAAACGCATCTCCCCCATTTCACGTACATCTGCTCTCACTCCATCCTCTCACCACCCCACTAGGAATAGGGTTCCCCTGGTCCTCACCTACCACCCCACCAGCCTCCGGGTCCAACATATTATTCTCCGTAACTTCCGCCACCTCCAATGGGATCCCACCACTAAGCACATCTTTCCCTCCCCCCCTCTCTCTGCATTCCACAGGGATCGCTCCATACACAACTCCCTTGCCTATTCGTCCCCCCCATCCCTCCCCACTGATCTCCCTCCTGGCACTTATCCGTGTAAGCGGAACAAGTGCTGCACATGCCCTTGCACTTCCTCCCTTACCACCATTCAGGGCCCCAGACAGTCCTTCCAGGTGAGGCAACACTTCACCTGTGAATCGACTGGGGTGATATACTGCGTCCGGTGCTCCCGATGTGGCCTTTTATATATTGGCGAGACCCGACGCAGACTGGGAGACCGCTTTACTGAACATCTACGCTCTGTCCGCCAGAGAAAGCAGGATCTCCCAGTGGCCACACATTTTAATTCCACATCCCATTCCCATTCTGACATGTCTATCCACAGCCTCATCTACTGTAAAGATGAAGTCACACTCAGGTTGGGGGAACAACACCTTATATTCTGTCTGGGTAGCCTCCAACCTGATGGCATGAACATCGACTTCTCTAACTTCCGCTAATGCCCCACCTCCCCCTTGTACCCCATCTGTTACTTATTTTTATACACACATTCTTTCTCTCACTCTCCTTTTTCTCCCTCTGTCCTTCTGAATATACCCCTTGCCCATCCTCTGGGTCCCCCCCCCCCCCCCCGTCTTCCGGCACCTCCTGCCTCCTGTCCCATGATCCTCTCGTATCCCTTTTGCCAATCACCTGTCCAGCTCTTGGCTCCATCCCTCCCCCTCCACACCCCTGCTCCACTACTGTGTCATTTCCTGTCACAGTCACCTTATCTACAGGGATTGTTGTACCTAGCATCACTTTATACAATCAATGTATGTTTAGAGGCTCTCTTATGTTTGCATGTTTATTGCTTTTTTATTATTGTGTTTTTTACCTTATTGTATTTATTTATGCTGCTACAAATCCGGAGTAGCAGTGATGTTGTTCTCCGTAACACTTGTGTACTAGAAATGATGTTAAACAATTTTGAATCTTGAATCATCTGGGCTGATGTTATGGGGAACTGAGGGAGGATTCCAGGCCTGGCATCCAAAAGCAATAAGGAAGCACCCTAGGTGTGGTAAACCATA
Organism: Mobula birostris; assembly: GCF_030028105.1. Classification (NCBI taxonomy): domain Eukaryota; kingdom Metazoa; phylum Chordata; class Chondrichthyes; order Myliobatiformes; family Myliobatidae; genus Mobula; species Mobula birostris. The sequence goes on along the minus strand of NC_092370.1, from coordinate 22,065,815 downwards.
TATATATATGTTGTAACTGGGTTACCTGTCTGGACATACCCCTCTGCTGACTGCTCCTGTGGCTCCTCCCACAGACCCCTGAATAAAGGCAACTGTGCCATTGCTCCTCCTCTCAGTCCAGGGGCAGACACTCAGCATGATGGAGGTCACATTTTACCGCTAATAAAAGCCTTTCAGTATTTACTCTACTTCCAGTCTTTTGGAGTTATTGATGGTGCATCACTAGGTCTGGTATCCAGGAGCACTGAGGGGCCATCCTACGTTTAATATCTGAGACTACTGATGGAGCAGCCCAGGTTTGATCCTGTGGAGTACCAAAGCATTGTTTGGGCACCAGTTCTGTCTTTTTCATTTGACCACCGGGCAATGCTGATGGACAACTATTTGGTTAAGTGTTGTAGAATTCTATATTTTGTGTCCCTGTTCTATAACCTTTAGTATTATTGATCATGTGAACACGTACTGAACTGGTGGATCTGAGGAACCTGCCATAATTTGAGCCGTTGCTCCTCCACCCTGAGAGTGGCCTCTGTGGTAAAAAAGGAGACCATGGACCAACAAGCCAGAGCAAGAATGGCGATAGGAATTAAAATGGTTGGCCACCAGGAAATTCTGCTTTTGGCAGATGGAGCAGAGATACTTAACAAAGTTAATTGGTCAGAAACTGGGATGGATACCTGCAGCATCCAAGCACTCATGTGTGTATTGCTAAAAATTTTCAGCATTTTCAGAATCTCTTGCGCTTCTAAAGACCTGTGGAGCCCCAGGCTGAGTCAGACTCCCTAGCAGTGGTTATACTTTCACTGGTCTAGAGGTCTCCAAACAAACAGCAAATGATTTGCAACAATGTATCTTGGCAGAATAGCAATGAAGCATAGTGTGGATCACTCACCTACATAAAGACCAAGATTTTCGAGATCCAGGTATCACAGTGAGTCTTTTACCTTGCCAGTGAACAATCTGTCAAAAATTGGGATGGCTTCCAATAAGCCACTCTGATGATTCAGCTACCTTTGGACCAAAAAAACAAAGGTAGGCATTGACAATCACTCCTGTAATGGGCAGACAGTCCAGCCCAATATGCCCGCTTAATTCCTGAAATTTCAAGTCACAAAGTTCACCCTCAATTGATGAAAAATTATGTCCAATCCCTGAATCTTAAATGTTTCTATGCATTTCCTTTGTTAAATCTCAAAACACAGCAATTTTATTGTTCCCTATTCATTGCCAGCATCAAAGGGTCACTCAAGAAAATATCTTCCCAGATATCAAGTTCAGTCATGCTTGTTCTGATTTGGATTACAATATTTAATTTTTATCCTGCATATGAAACAAAGGAAAACTGCAGGGGTGGGGGCTTTATTTCTGATGTTTCCAATGTTATCGTAAACCAACACTCATTTTTTAATAAAGTAGTTGGTACTAGCTTATTCATTTCAAGATATTTGGGCAATGGAGGCATTAGACTAGTGATAAATATAAATGTAAAGTCTGTTATTATTGCTGCTGCTATGGAGCAACTGCTTATCTACGAATGAGCACCAGGTCACTTCCTATATTATATAGAAACCCAGAAAAATTCATTTGCAATATCATAGAAGAAAGTAATGAAAGCAACTAAATCTAGACTGTTTATTACCTTAATAGTCGTCAGAGAAATATTCATTTAATACGAATTGATTGGAGACAGTAGGTTATACAATTTCGACAGCAGTAAATACTTTTCTCTTCAAGCATTTTGAATTAATTTACAGTCTGATATCCAAAGCACTTTACCCTCTATAGTGATTGAAGAACATCTAATTGAGGTCCATAAAATCCCCATCTGATTAGATAAGTAATTTTTATTGGTTCTTGAATTATAATGATAAGTCAGGTAATGAATCTTTTCAACATTCTTATTTCCTAGAGCAATTTATCTTTATCATAAGGAATGGCATTTGAAAGGCTCGGAGCCACATAGCTTTATAACTTAAATGTTATTCTCAAAATGGAAATAATTAAATAACATAAGCTGTTAGTGTGCTGAAATCTGAGATGTAACTGCAAGGTCACCTTGAATAAAATCTGCTGGATGAAACTTTGAATTTTAGCTGAAGAGTGAAGTGGGCAGTAACATCTCCACCATCCACTAAATGCCAATTAAGGTTAACTGGGATGAGTAAATGATGTCTGCTCACTATCCATTTTATGACAGCCGGTGTGTGGATGATTATGTCCTCCTGGTGACCAGTTCCCTCCCATATTCCAGAGGCGTATGCTTGGGGCAATGGTTATTAGATTTTTGGCATGCTATGGTGACACTTGCAGGCATCTTCCAGCACATTCGTCGCTGATTTAATTTGATGCAAATTAATTTGATTACACTTGGCCTTTGTGACTTGCACAGCAAATGGTTCTCTCTCTCTTCAGAAGGCCAGACTGACGCTTGCCAAATTCATGCTTTTCCCAAGTGACGGTAAGAGCATAAAGTTATAGGTGCAGAAGTAGGCCATTTGGCCCATCGTGTCTGCTCCACCATTTCATCATGACTGATCTATTTCCCTCTTAACCACATTCTCCTGCCTTCTCCACATAATCTTTCATGCCCTGACTAATCAGGAACCTATCAACCTCCATCTTAAATGCACCCAGTGACCTGGCCTCCACAGGCAGCTGTGGTCAGGAATTCCACAGATTCACCATCTTCTGGCAAAAGAAATTCATCCTGTTCTAAGTGTTCTAAATGGATGTCCCCCTATTTAGTGGATGTGTCCTTTGGTCCTAGACTGACCCACCAAAGGAAACATCCTCTAGACCTTTCAACATTTGACAGGTTTCAATGAGCTCTCCCCTTATTCTTCTAAATTCCAGCTAGAAGGGGCCCAGAGACTTCAATCGCTGCTCATATCATAATCCTTTCAACCTCCTCTGATCCCTCTCAAATATCAACACATCCTTTCTTAGATAAGGGGCTCAAAACTAATCACAATACACCAAGTGAGGCCTCACCAGCGCCTTATACATCCTTGGCATTACATCCTTGCTTTTATATTCTGGTCCTCTTGAAACAAATGCCAAGATTGCGTTCACCCTCCTCACCATTGATTCAACCTGCAAATTATTCTCTAGAGAATCCTGCACGAGGAGTCCAAATCCCTTTGTATCTCGGATTTTTGTAAGTTCTCCCCATTAAGTAAATAGTCTACAGTTTTATTCCTTCTACCAAATTGTGTGTCCATATACATCTCAACACTTTATTCCATCTTCCAACCCTTTGCCCATTCCCTTCTGTCTTTGTTTCATCTGAAAACTTGGCCACTGATGCACTATCAATTACTCCAAAAGACTGGAAGTAGAGTAAATACTGAAAGGCTTTTATTAACAGTAAATGATCACGTGTCCATGCTGAGTATCTGCCCCTGGACTGAGGGGAGGAGCAGTGGCACAGTCGCCTTTATTCGGGGGTCTGTGGGAGGAGCCACAGGAGCAGTCAGCAGAGGGACGTGTTTAGGCAGGTAACCCAGTTACAACATATATATGTGGTTTACCAGAGGTCACAAAGCCATCTGTTCTGTCATCCAAATCACTGACATATTAAAAATCTAATCCCTTACATTGAGTGTGGTACTGGTTTCAGCCAATTTAAACCTCTGGCACTAGGAGCATACTGACATTATTCTACTTACTTTCATTAGGGATACAAATGAAATACAGGCCCTTCTGACCCTATGAGCCCACACTGCCCAATTACATCCACGTGACCAATTAGCTCAAATGTCTTTGGAATGTGGGAGGAAACCAGAGCATCCGGAGGAAACCCATGTGTTTATGGGTAGAACGTATAAACTCCCTGTTACTTTCAACCCAGATCACTGTAATAACATTATACTAACCACTACTTTACTGTGTCGCCCCCACTCTTTGACAGAAATGCATTAAGTGCCTGATAGAAATACTTAAATGTCATTCAGATTTAAATAAATAAAAATAAATATTTTTAAGAATATTTCAAAATTATCTTAAAACAGCTTATATGCTAAGAACTTAAAACATGATAATAACTTTAAAAAGAAATCAGTAAATTTATTTCCTGCACTTAGATCTTTCCATTGGAACCGTAACACTATACCAATGAATAAATTGGCAGTTTATATGTCGGTTCCATTTGGAACAGTATTGCTCCTCTTTGCATCAGTTCACAGTGCTGGACTGAATGGTGAGCGTGGTACTGGAATGACAGGTCAACTGTGTTGTCACCTGGCTTCTAGCTTCTCTCACGACTCCAATGTTTGACTGCGCATGTGGAGGAATTTCAGAAATGCTCCACCACAAGAAGCACACAGTCCGAGTGGTTCTGTGTTCACCATCATCACTTATTCAAAGCACTTGGAGCTCACAGCAGTGAAGACGCTCACAATGCCACGCCTATGCTCTGCCACATTGGGCCACAGGGTTTCAGCCTGAGCAAAGGCCAGGAAATCAGATCTGAACAAGAAAGATGATTCATGCTGGCTGCATGCATAGGCAGCTTATCCTCCTGCCAAGTGAAACTTCATAAAAAGTGTTATTGAATAAAGGATGAAAGCAGATGAAATATGAAAGTTTGTTGAAAAATGTTTATTTTCTATGAATTATGTATGCAACCAACTAATGAAAATGATAACAACATGAATCATATGGATGAGTGATATTTCCTTACTTTGTACCGTTGCGTCTACAACCTGAATACCTCAAGTAGAGTTCATTTCAAACTTGAAAGATTCCACTGACCTCTTGGTAAAATATCAATTCTTTTACATACTGCCTGTTACTGCACTGTAGTTGAGGGCATCATTGAAGGTCTTCCATCTCTGGTGGTATTCAGGGCTTCCTTCATCGTGGCAGTAGATTCCTCTCTGTATTTACTACTGTCAGTCATGCAAGCCTTGGGTGAAGACTCAGGAATACCGTCGCCTCAGATTCCTTGCTGCTATTTTCATAATAATTTTGTTTGACCTATTAGGGTCAAACAAACACTGAACCTGGAAGACCGGTGGACCACTCTCAGTCTGGCCTCTATCCTTAGACTTGTCTGGCATGGGTGACCTTACAAAGAGCCAAAGCGTAATGCCCTGACTCCAGCCAGCATAGCTGTCCAGGTCATTGAGACAAGCACGCCTCCAAACCATAACAGCGTTGTGGTCCTCTTGGTGGAAAATATCGATTACTCATGGAAGAAAAAGTGACATGCTCAGATGAGTCATCCAATTCAATTGTTTTAATGTTTCATCAACCATATCTTCTTACTCGTAAACTCTGTATCACAGACTAAAAGTCTTTTTCTTCTGGTTTTTGGGTTGGAACCTTTATTGCCCAGGGCAAACACCGAGCCTTGTGTTACCTCTGCATTTCAAGCACACATCTGAGGGTTTCTCTGAGTGAAGCCAGAGTGAGCTTATCCAAAGGAACTGAACACCTTCAAAGGCCCTGTGAATAGACAGTGTTGTCAACATGCTTTTGAACACTTTCTCATTAAACTATGAAGCAGTAAATAGAAGAAACAGAGATTGAAAGGAAGAAAAGCTGTAATTCTGACTGATTCTCAGAAGAATAATTATATACTTTAAAGTATTAGCAGGATGAGTATCGTATCTGGAAGATGTCCAATTGAATTGTAATGAAACTAACCTGGAGCCAGTTTTATAAATGCCTGTAATTAAGAACTGGACAAGCTGAGCGATGTCCACAGCATGTCGACTTGCTTTCAGGGACTCCGCTTTTGGCTTTTCATAGATTCTGTCGCATTTCTTTACTTACCTGTGGGTGCCTGTGAATCTCAAGGTTGTATATGGTAGGCTATTCTTGTAATAAATTTTCTTTGAACTTTGAATTTTTGCTTTATGTTTATTTCTTGATATCAATACAGGTAAGTGTGTGATGAAGCATTTTAGGAAGTCAAAGCTACGGGAGGACTTGCACTATGAATGGTAGGGCACTAATGAGGGTATTGGAGAAGATGATCCTATGAGTACAAGGTTGACAGGGTAATGAAAAAAGGCACCCAGCACGCTAGTCTTCATCAGTCAGGGCACTGAGTAGAGGAGTTGGGACATTACGTTGCAGTTGTATAAGTCATTGGTGAAGTCATTCCTGGAGTACTGTGTACAGTTTTGGTCACCTAAAATAGGAAAGACACAGTTAAACTGCAAAGAGAGCAGAAAAGATTTATGTGGATATTTCCATGACTAGAAAGTCTGAGTTATAGGGAGAGGTTGGCCAGGACAGAATGGTGTGCTGCCTTACAGAAATGTTTTAAAATATGTGTATTTACTGTAAGGTAGATGGCAGCAGACTTTTCCACAGGGTAGAGAGACCAAAACTAGAGGGCATAGATTTAGGGTGAGAGGGGATAGATATAAAAGGGAAAAGAAGGATATTTTCACACAGAGGGTGGTGAGTACAAACAACGTTCCCTGGTATCACAGATTCTTGATTACCTGACTGGCAGACCACAGTACGTGTGCTTGCAACACTGTGTATCCGACAGAGTGATCAACAGCACTGGAGCTCCACAGGGGACTGTCTTGTCTCCCTTTCTCTTCACTATTTACATCTCAGACTTCAACTACTGCACAGAGTCTTGTCATCTTCAGAAGTTTTCTGATGACTCTGCCATAGTTGGATGCATCAGCAAGGGAGATGAGGCTGAGTACAGGGCTACAGTAGGAAACTTTGTCACATGGTGCGAGCAGAATTATCTGCAGCTTAATGTGAAAAAGACTAAGGAGCTGGTGGTAGACCTGAGGAGAGCTAAGGTACCGGTGACCCCTGTTTCATTCCAGGGGGTCAGTGTGGACATGGTGGAGGATTACAAATACCTGGGGATATGAATTGACAATAAACTGGACTGATCTAAGAACACTGAGGCTGTCTACAAGAAGGGTCAGAGCCGTCTCTATTTCCTGAGGAGACTGAGGTCCTTTAACATCTGCCGGACGATGCTGAGGATGTTCTACGAGTCTGTGGTGGCCAGTGCTATCATGTTTGCTGCTGTGTGCTGGGGCAGCAGGCTGAGGGTAGCAGACACCAACAGAATCAACAAACTCATTTGTAAGGCCAGTGATGTTGTGGGGTTGGAACTGGACTCTCTCACGGTGGTGTCTGAAAAGAGGATGCTGTCTAAGTTGCATGCCATCTTGGTCAATGTCTCCCATGCACTACATAATGTATTGGGTGGGCACAGGAGTACATTCAGCCAGAGACTCATTCCTCCGAGATGCAGCACAGAGCGTCATAGGAAGTCATTCCTGCCTGTGGCCATCAAACTTTACAACTCCTCCCTTGGAGGGTCAGACACCCTGAGTCGATAGGCTGGTCCTGGATTTATTTCATAATTTACTGGCATAATTTACATAATACTATTTAACTATTTATGGTTCTATTACTATTTATTATTTATGGTGCAACTGTAACGAAAACCAATTTCCCCCGGGATCAATAAAGCATGACTACGACTATAAAATAAAATTCATTATCAATGTGCAGGTATGACACCATATACTGTTCAACTCTAAGATTTGTTTTCTTGCAAGCATACTCAATAAATCCAACAAGCATAATAGAGTCAATGAAAGACAGCATGCAACAAGACAGACAAACAACAAACTATACAAATTCCAAAGAAAAAAAAAGAAATATTAATAAAAAAATAAGCAATAAATATCAAGAATATAAGATAAAGATTCCTTGAAAGTGAGTCTATAGAGTGAAGTTATCCCCATTGGTTCAAGAATCTGATGTTTTAAGGTAATAAGTGTTCCTGAACCTGGTGGTGAGGGTCCTGAGACTGCCGTACCTTCTTCCTGATGGCAGGAGCAAGAAGACAGCATGGCTTGGGTGGTGGGCATCCTTGATGATGGACGTTGCTTTCCTGTGACAGCGCTCCTTACTGATGTGCACATTGGTGGGGAGGGCTTTACCCTTTACTGGGCCATATCAACTACTTTTTGTAAGGTTTCCCATTCAAGGGCATTGGTCGTTCCATACCAGGCCAAGATGCAACCCATCAACATACTCTCCGCCACACTTCTCTAGAAGTTTGTCAAAGTTTTAGATGTCATGCCGAATCTTTGCATACAGCCAAGGAAGTAAAGGCGCTGCCATGCTTTCTTTATAATTGCATTTATGTGCTAGGCCCAAGACAGATGATCTGAAATAATATCAATGAGGAATTTAAAGCTGCTGACTCTCTCCACCTCTGATCCCCCATTGAGGACTGACTCATGGACTTGAAGTTTCCTCCTCCTGAGGCCAATAATCAACCCCTTGATCTTGTTGACAATGAGTGAGAGGCTGTTGTTGTGGCACCACTCAGCTGGATTTTCAATCTCTCTCCTATATACAGATTTGTCACTACCTTTGTTTCAGCCAATGACAGTAATATCATCAGCAAACTTCTAGATACGTATGACTTTAGAGCTGTGCTTAGCCTCACAGGTGAGGAGCTGGAACATGCAGCCAGAAGAAGTGGTTGAGGCAGGCACAATGGTGTCATTTAAGAAGCAGTTAGGTACCCAGAGGACAGAGCTTAGAGAGATGTTGGGCAAGCTTGGAATTGGAACTAGCGGATGGACGCCATTCGTCGGCCTGGGCTCGTTTGCCTGAAGGGCCAGCATCCTTACTATATTGCGCTCTGACTTTATGTAGTACTCCATTGGCTTTTGATTATTTCATCAGAGTCTTGACACCAACATTTAAAAAAGTACAATTTGTAACTATTCATTTTTGAAATTTTCACTCTGTTACTTTTAGAAGAATTCATTTGTTCAAAGTTCGAAGTAAATTTATTATCAAAGTACGCATACATCATCATATACTATCCTGAGATTCATTTTCTTGCAGGCATTCACAGTAGCTCAAAAAATACAATTGAATCAAGGAAAAACTACACACAAACAAGTCTGACAAACAACCAAAGGGCAAATAAGTAAATAAATAATACTGAGAATATGTATCGTTTGGTCCTTGAACATGAGTCCATAGGTTGTGGAATGACAGATTATTAAGACAAAGCAGCCTACAGGTGTTAGTAAAGAATAAGGTTGAAGCTGTTGAAATTTCAAAGCTCCAAAAATATTATGTAAACAATTGTATGAAATATCAGTTTAGAAATCATGCTCTTTAGAAAGAAATATTCCAAGTCCAGAAACTTCAGAGTATTCACTCAGTGGCCTCTTTATTAGTTACAGCTGTTCACCTGCTTATTATTGCAAATATCTAATCAGCTAATTGTGTAGCAGCAATCAATGCATAAAGACATACAAATGGTCAAGCGGTTCAGTTGTGTTAGACCAAACATCAGAACGGGGAACAAACATGTTCTAAGTAACTTTGACTGTGGAATGATTGTTAGTGCCAGATAGGATGGTTTGAGTATCTCAGAAACTGCTGATCTTCTGGGATTTTGGTGCATAACATGATGTGATAAACAGAACAAAAACTGGTGAACAGCAGCTCTGTGGGTGAAAATGTCTTGCTAACGAGAGAGTTAAGAGGAGAATGGCTAGACTGGTTCAAGCTGACAGTAACTAAAATAACCATGCTTTGCCTGGCCGGCTGAGTTCCTTCAGCATTTTGTGCGTGTTGCTCAGATTTCCAGCATCTGCAGAATTTCTCTTGTTGGTGAATGCATTGCAACAGTGGTATCCAGAAGAGCATCTCTGAATGCCCAACTCATTGATGGGATACAACAGCAGAAGACTACAGCAGATACCCAAAAAGTGGCCACTGGAGACAGAGCAAACAGGAGTTAAATATTATAGGTAAAACTAATGACTCACATTGTTACATAGCTGTTGCTCAGTACACCTACTGTGCACAGAACAGGTTTGAGTTAGCTGAAGATACTGGGGTTTAACTGACAATAGAGCCTCTGATTCATGAACCATGGTTACAGTGTCCCCTTGGACTAGCAGCTCGGACAGCAAAACGTTGTTATCAGGAGTCAGATGAGGTTGCTTTCTCCTTTTGGATTGAAGCTGATGCAAGCGCATCAATATACTATAAGCTAACCTGCTTGAAAGCAACACTGTGTGAAATTCCATCTTGGACTGACGCCATTATTCTGACTGAAATGAATGATTGATCCAACTGATAGATAATTCTAACATTAAACAAAGCTACTGCAGAAGGAGACAATGCTAGGAATAATAACAACCAGATGGATGGGAGTAACTTTTAAATAGAGTCATTAGCCAAGAAGTACAATTGCCAAACAGCTTCTTGTCAGCAATATGCGTCTGGAAAGTAACTTCTCCTGAAGTGCAAATGTGGTTATAACCATCTCTGGGTCACTTTGGAAAATCAGCCAAGCACTTCCTGTAAAGATTAACCTTTGGAAACCAGAAGTGATATTTACATCAATGAAATTTGGAGGATAACTTATTTACTTTTATTTTGAGATTCAGTATGTAACAGGCCCTTCCAGCCCAGCCAGCCTATTCTGCCCAATAACACACATGTGACCAATTAACCTACAAACCCCTCCCCCCCATATGTCTTTAGAATGTGCAAGGAAACGGGGGCACCCGTAGTGAACCCTCACAGTCATGAGGAAAGCATACACACTCATACAATAATAGTCATAGAAAAGTACAGCACGGAATCAGGCCTATTGGCCCATCTAGTCTGTGCTGAACCATTTAAGCTGCCTACTGCCATCAGTCTACACTGGGATCATAGCCCTCCATACCTCTATTATCCATGCACCTATCTAAACTTCTCCTAATCTTTGAAACTAAGCTTGCAGGCACCAGTTGTACTGGCAGCTCTTTTCACACTCATGACCCTCTGAATGAAGACATTTCCCCTCATGTTCCCCTTAAACGTTTCACCTTTCACCCTTAACCCATAACCACTGATTGTCGTCCCTCCCAACCTCAGTGGAAACAGCCTGTTTGTATTTACCCTCTCTACAGCCCTCATAATTTTGTATACCTCTATCAAATCTCCTCTCAATCTTTTACATTCCAAGGAATAAATTCCTAATCGATTCAACCTTTCCTTATAACTCAGATCCTCCAGACCCGGAAACATCCTCGTAAATTTTTTCTGTACTACTTACAGACAGGGGCAGGATTGATCATGGGTTACTGGCACTGTAATAGCGCTACACTACCATCCCACCCTATAGCTCTGTCTATGCCATGCTCCTGAATCATAGTTATTCAGAGAGATAACATGGAAACAGATTCTTCAACCCATCAAGTCCATGACAGACATTAACCATCTATTAATATTAACCTCACATTAATCTCACGTCTTTATTCCTACACATTCCCATCCACTCCTCTCAAGTTCTACACAGTAAGGCCAATTTATACCAGGCAATTAATTCCCAACCTATATGTCTTTGACATAAGGGAAGAAACTGGATAAACGATGGAAACCCATATGCTACAGGGAGAATGCACAAACTCCACAATGACAGCACACCAGATCAGGATTAAACCCAAATCCCTTTCAGAATTTCTCTGTTCATCCCCATACACAAACCTTCATTTTGTGCCCCATCTTATTCAAAAGGTGTCCAAGCACAGATCTGACCTGCTCACCACCCCCAGCTCCACCTCATGATTTCCCAGTTCCCTGATCGTGACCTTTCAATTCCTTGCCCCAGCCCTTTTCCTAACTGGTCCAGTCCTTGGTCCCTGGTCCTGATCCCCCTGTGGCAGTGATCCCCAAATGCCCCATTTCTCCAGTGGATCTCCTGATCGTCTACTTTTTCTGTCGAGGACTTGGTATCAGGAAGTATTAAAGTGCTCATGTTTCAGAGTGTGTTAAAGTGTCTAGCTGAAAGACTGGATTTCCAGCATCTGCAGAATCTCAAACAAGAGGAAATCTGCAGATACCAGTCCTGCCAAAGGGTTTCGACCCTAAACATTGACTGGACTTTTTACTATAGATGCTACCTGGCCTGCTGAGTTCCTCCAGCATTTTGTGCGTGTTGATCTGCAAAATCTCTTGTGTTTATGAAGTATCACCACATTGTCCCATGAGAAAAGGTTGAGTGAGCTAAGGCTTTCCTCTTCGGAGCAGAGGATGATGATAGGAGGCTCCACAGAGGAGTACCAGATGATAATAGACATAATTAGAGTAGACGTCAAGCAACTTTTCCCCCCAGGGTAGCAATGGCTAATAGTGGAGGACAAACGTTTAAGGTGATTGGAGAAAAGTATAGGGGGATTGTCAGAGGTGTTTGTTTTTCACACAGAGACTATACGTGCATGGAATGCACTACCAGCGATGGTGGTAGAGGCAGACACATTAGTCATATTTGAGATACTGTTAGATAGGCACATGGACACTAAACAGCACTAAAGTAAACTAGCTACAACAAAGCATGAATATGTAACTGTACTCATTTGCTTCTACCATACCCCAGCCCATGTGACAAATTACCCATAATAAATGCACAACACAAAATACAATACAGACAGACAGAAAATAGATATATATGGTTCCTATGAGTAGGCAATTCAGTCTCTCACTGCTGCTCCCTAATTCTATCCATTTTGTAACTTAGCATCTGTGAAAGAAGAAATATTTAAGGGAATCTAAGGGGAAACTTCTTTATCAGAGAGTGGTGCAAGAAAGCAGCATCGATCATTAAAGATGTCCACCACCCAGACCATGCTTTTTAATCACTGCTACAATAGAGATGGAGGGGACACTAGCAGGGATGACGGCAGAGTACCAATGGTTGAAGTTTTGGAGGCAATTCAAAGATGCAGGAGAGATTCCTTCCAAAGAAGAACATTGCAAAGTGAGGATGATTCAACCTTGGCTGACAAGGGAAATCAAAGGTAGCATAAAAATAAAAGAGAGGGCATATGATATCACCAGAATTAGTGGGAAGTTAGAGGTTTGGAAAGCTTTTAAAAACCAACAAAAACAATAAGGAAGGAATAGATGAAATATGAAGCTAATATAAAAGGGGATACCAGAAGATTAAGAGTAAAAGAGAAGTAAGAGTGAATATCAGATTGCTGGAAAATGACACCCAAGAGGTAGTAATGGTAACAAAGAAATGGCTGACAAACGCAAAGTGTATTTTTCATCAGCCTTCACTATGGAAGACACCAGTAGTATGCCAAAAGTTCCTGTGTGTCAGGGGCAGAAATGAGTGGAGTTGCTATCATTAAAGAGAAGCTGGCTAGGAAGCTGAAGGTCTGAAGATAGATAAGTCACATGGACCAGATGGACTACACACCCAGGGTTCCGAAAGAGGTAGCTGAAGATATTGCAGAGGTATTAGAGTGCCCTGTCAAGAATTACTACATTCTTGAAATTTCTAGAGGACTGAAAATTGCAAATGTCATTCCACTCTTTAAGAAAGAAGTAGGCAGAAGACAGGAAATGATAGGCCACTTAAACTGATTTCAGTGGTTGGGAAGATGTTGGAGTCCATTACTAAGGAAGGGAGTTGAGAGTTCAGGGTACTTTGATGCATATGATAAAATAGGCCAGAGTTAATATGATATCCTTAGACGGAAATCATGCCTAACATACCTGATGAAATTCTTTGACAGGTAGAGTAGACAAACAAGAGTCTGTGGTTAATGTTTACTTGGATTTCCGAAAGGCCTTTGACAAGGTGACTCACATAAGACTGAGACCACTTCTTTTCATGTTATATGTCAAGGTTCTGGATGATAGAATTTTTGTCAAGTTTGTGGACAATACCAAGATAAGTGGAGGGACAGGTAGTGTTGAGGAAGCAGGGAGTTTGCAGAGAGACCAAGACAGATTAGGAGAATGTTAAACAAAGTGGCAGATGGAATATAGTGTAGGGAAGTGTATGGTCATGGCCATGCACTTTGGTAGAAGGAATAAAGTTGTAGCTTATTTTCTAAACAGTGAGAATATTCAAAAATCAGGAGGTGCTGAGGTGCTTATGCAGAATTCCCTAAAGGCTAACTTGCTGGTTGAGTCAATGGTAAAGAGGGAAAATGCAATTTTAACATCCATTTCGAGAAGGCTAGAATATAAAACCAAAGGTGCAATGTTAAGATCTTATAAGGTATTGGTCAGACCATACTTGAGTATTGTGAGCAGTTTTGGGCCCCTTATCTAAGAAAAGACGTGTTGGCGTTAGAGATGATCTAAAGGAGGTTCACAAGAATGATTCTAGCAATTTAAGGGTTTATATATGAGGAAAATTTGATGGCTCTGGACCGATACTTATTGGAATTTAGAAGAATGAAAGAAGATCTAATTGAAACCTATTGAATATTGAAATACCTAGATAGAGGGGATGTGGAGAGAATGTTTCCTTTAGTGGGGCAGTCTTGGACCAGAAGTTACAGCCTTAGAATGCAATACAACAATAGAGACCAAGTCATTGGGTATATTTAAAGCAGAAGTTGATAGGTTCTTGATTAGTAAAGCTGTCAAAGGTTACAAGGAGAAGACAGGAGAATGGGGTTGAGGGCGATAATAAATCAGGAATACTAGAATGGCAGAGCAGACACAAGGAGCCAAATGGCCAATTTGTGCCCCTGTGTCTTATGATCTTATGGTCTTATATTGTGACATATACATACTTAAATTGTTTATATTTTTTATATTGAAGTTTGAAATTTGAAGGATGGAATATGTCAGTGGAAGTGGTAGATGTGGGTTCAATTGCAATATTTGATATTATTTTGGATAGGTGCATGAATGAGAAGGGTATGGAAAGCTATGGTCTTGGTGGCGGTCGATGAAACTAAGCAGAAGTATAGGACAGCATCGATTACATTGTTTGATGGGCCTGCTTTTCTGCTGTAGTGACCTATGACTCCATTACTCTATGACCTTCAATAACCACATCCCTTTGAATATCCCTAGTATCTGAACACCTATCCCTACCTGTTATAAATATATTTATCAACCAAGTCTTCTCAGCCCTATTTGATAGAGAAATCCATAGGTAGACTATCTTTTGGGTGCAAAAATTTCTTTGTATCTGTGCCCTAAACAGCTGAACCCATATTCTGAGTCTGTGACCTTGATTCTAGACATTCCAACTAAGGGACACATCATCCTGGTTTCTTTCCTATTAAGTCCCACATAAAAATTGAATATTTCTTGGAGACCACTTCTAAACTCGGCAATGGACTTAATCTATATACACTAATCGCTTCTCAAATCCTAAACCTCCCTAGAATTAATAGACAATAGACAATAGGTGCAGGAGTAGGCCATTCGGCCCTTTGAGCCAGCACCGCCATTCACTGTGATCATGGCTGATCATCTACTATCAGTATCCAGTTCCTGCCTTATCCCCATAACCTTTGATTACACTACCTTTTAGAGCTCTATCCATCTCTTTTTTGAAAGCATCCAGAGACTTGGCCTCCACAGCCTTCTGGGGCAGAGCATTCCATATATTCACCACTCTCTGGGTGAAAAAGTTTTTCCTCAACTTCATTCTAAATGGCCTACCCCTAATTCTTAAACTGTGGTCTCTGGTTCTGGAATTCTTAAACTGTGGCCTCTGGTTCTGGATGATCTTAATCTAATGATTGTCTCAATTGCAAGTATATTCTTCCTCCAAAGGGAGATGGGACTTGCACATAAAATGCTAATCATGGTGTCATCAAAGAACCTATATAATATTGTTAAGTTGCCTGTACTCTTGTACTCAAGTTCTTATGCATCCTAATAATGTACTGTTCAATTTTTTGATAAATAAGAGAAAGACAAAATAATTATCTCATGTTCTGTTCATGATTCCACAAATCTTGCTCTTACAAGTAAGGCACCAAAATCACCATTGTATTCTGTTGAGTGTCCTGATCTAATCCAGAGAATTAGTATCAGAATCAGGTTTATTATTACTGGCATGTGTCGTGAAGTTTGTTAACCTATCAGCAGCAGTTCAATGCAATACACAATACAAAAGAAAAAAAATAAAATAAAATAATAAAAATAAATAAACAAACAAGCAAATAAATAAATCACAGCATATGCACACTAAATAGACTAAAGTCTGTGCAAAAAAACACAGAAACAGTATACATTAAAAAAGTGAGGCAGTGTCCAAGAGCCCGATGTCGAATGTCAATGTCCAATGTCTAGGAATCGAACGGCAGAGGGAAGAAGCCACCCCTGAATCGCTGAGTGTGCGCTACCCCCCCCCTCACCAAGCCCCTGCATGTTATAGTTATTTTCATCTTTTCTAAATCAAAGATGAAGAAAGTAGCCACTTCTATGTAGTTTCTATCTGGAATGAGGAATGAATGCTGTTTGGGTGAATGAAGGACTTGCACTGGCTAGAACGCATTTTGGAGGTGATGTGACCAAACTAGGAGTTTAATGCAAAGAACAAGGGATGAATTTCTAGCCAAATATTTTTTTAAAAAATGATCCTAGGTAAACTTTCATTTGTGCTGAATTCAAATTTCTAACTCTGTGAAACTTAGCTTCCAACAAAAATGTTAAACATACATTTTACTCTGACTTCTCCCCTTCCTTTCCAGTTCTGATGAAGGGTCTCAGCCCAAACCTTCGACTGTTTACTCCTTTCCATAGGTGTTGCTTGGCTTGCTCAGTACCTGCAGCATTTTTGATGGAGGAACTCAGCTTTGTATTTCCAGCATCTGAAAATCTTCTCATGTTTGAAATATTCCGTTCATTGTAACATAGATTATTGCTACCTATTGAGCTGCGCTAAAGGAGATATATAATTGGTTCAATTACAATAAATAAAATGGTCTCTGGAGATCTATCCCCTGGGCCAAGCATGTTTCTTCCAATTACATAGAAGGCACACCAATGGCTATATGTCATCAGGAGTTTGAGGAAACTGATATCACCCAAGACTCTAGCACAGTTCTACAGGTGTACCAAGCAGATCATTCTAGCTGGCTGCACAATCATCTGGTATGGAGATGAAGGAGTTGAAAACTCAGCCAGCACCATCATGAACACTAGCCTCCCGACTATCAAGGACATCTGCAAAAGACAATGTCTCAAGAACGGAGCATATGTCATTATACACCCTCACCATCCAGAGTATGCCCTCTTCTCATTAGAGAGGAAATAGAGGAGCCTGAAGACACAAGTTCAACATTCCCGGAACAGCTTCTTCCCCTTCGCCATGTCACCCCTGAACAGTCCATGACCCATGAACACTACTTTCATATTTCCTCTGATTTTGCACTATTTATTTTATGTAACTTAGAGTATTTTTTTATGTATTGCACTCTTATGCTGCCACAAAACAACAGATTTCACAATGTACATCGGTGATAATAAACCTGATTCTAATTCTGGTAAAATGAAGTAAGTAAAAGTGGATAGCAAGTTCCATCTTTGAGTTATAACATAACATCTTCTTATATAAGTTTATCTTACAGTATAGTAAAAACTAATGTTAACATTAACATTACAAGGGAAGATAGATTAGAAGAAACCATAATGAAGCCAGTACAATAGTTACGGACTTTCTAGCTTTATGCAAGTACTTCATTAGGTACCTCTGTAACTGATAAAATGGCAACTGAGTGTATGTTATGGTCTTCTGTTGCTTATACAGTTCAAGGTCCGACCCGTTGTCCGTTCAGAGATACTCTTCAGTCTGGCCATTCTTTTTTGATCTCTCATTGACAAGGTGATTTTGCCACCGAACTGCCGCTCACTGAATTTTTTTTGTATTTCACTCTGTTAACTCCAGAGTATGGATTCCCAACCTGGGTCCATGAACCACTCAGTTAACATAGAACATAGAATAGTACAGCACAGTACAGGCCCTTCAGCTCACAATGTTGTGCCGACCCTCAAACCTTGCCTCCCATATAAGTCCCCACCTTAAATTCCTCCATGTACCTGTTTAGTAGTCTCTTAAACTTCACTAGTGTATCTGTCTACACCACTGACTCAGGCAGTGCATTCCACGCACCAACCACTCTCTGAGTAAAAAAACCTTCCTCTAATATCCCCCTTGAACTTCCCACCCCTTACCTTAAAGCCATGTCCTCTTGTATTGAGTAGTGGTGCCCTGGGGAAGAGGCGCTGGCTATCCACTCTATCTATTCCTCTTACTATCTTGTACACCTCTATTATATCTCCTCTCATCCTCCTTCTCTCCAAAGAGTAAAGCCCTAGCTCCCTTAATCTGTGATCATAATGCATACTCTCTAAACCAGGCAGCATCCTGGTAAATCTCCTCTGTACCCTTTCTAATGCTTCCACATCCTTCCTATACTGAGGCGACCAGAACTGGACACAGTACTCCAAGTGTGGCCTAACCAGAGTTTTATAGAGCTGCATTATTACATCGCGACTCTTAAACTCTATCCCTCGACTTATGAAAGCTAATACCCCATAAACGTTCTTAACTACCCTATCTACCTGTGAGGCAACTTTCAGGGACCGGTAGACATGTACCCCCAGATTCCTCTGCTCCTCCACACTACCAAGTATCCTGCTATTTACTTTGTACTCTGCCTTGGAATTTGTCCTTCCAAAGTGTACCACCCCACACTTCTCTGGGTTGAACTCCATCTGTCACTTTTCAGCCCACTTCTGTATCCTATCAATGTCTCTCTGCAATCTTTGACAATCCTCTACACTATCTACAACACCACCAACCTTTGTGTCGTCTGCAAACTTGCCAACCGACCCTTCTACCCCCACATCCAGGTCGTTAATAAAAATCATGAAAAGTAGAGGTCCTAGAACCGATCCTTGTGGGACACCACTAGTCACAATCCTCCAATCTGAATGTATTCCCTCCACCATGACCCTCTGCCTTCTGCAGGCAAGCCAATTCTGAATCCACCTGGCCAAACTTCCCTGGATCTCATGCCTTCTGACTTTCTGAATAAGCCTACCGTGTGGAACCTTGTCAAATGCCTTACTAAAATCCATATAGATCACATCCACTGCACTACCCTCATTTATATGCCTGGTCACCTCCTCAAAGAACTCTATTAGGCTTGTTAGACACGATCTGCCCTTCACAAAGCCATGCTGACTGTTCCTGATCAGACCATGATTCTCTAAATGCCCAGAGATCCTATCTCTAAGAATCTTTTCCAACAGCTTTCCCACCACAGGTGTAAGGCTCACTGGTCTATATTACTCAGACTATCCCTACCACCTTTTTTGAACAAGGGGACAACATTCGCCTCTCTCTAATCCTCCGGTACCATTCCCGTGGACGACGAGGACATAAAGATCCTAGCCAGAGGCTCAGCAATCTCTTCCCTCACCTTGTGGAGCAGCCTTGGAAATATTCCGTCAGGCCCCGAGGACTTATCCGTTCTAATGTATTAATGGTAGGGGTCCATAATATAACAAAAGTTGGGAACCCCTGCTCTACTGACTGTTATGCATGGGAATCCCAGGAGATCAGCAGTTTCTAAGTTACTCAAGCCACCCTATCTGGCACCAACAATCATTCCAAGGTCAAAGTAACTTAGATCACAGTTTTTCCCCATTCCGAAGTTTGGTCTGAACAGCAAATTAACCTCTTGACCATGTCTGTATGCTTTTATGCATTGAATTGCTGCCACGTGATTGGCTGATTAAGTATAGTACCTACCTTATCGAGCAGGTGTACTGGTGCACCTAATAAAGTGGCCACTGAATGTATGTGTGGAATGAATGTATTAAACTAACGTATTAAAAAGCAAATCTTTCATGTTAAATATTGTGAAAATTCAGGCACAATTCGCCTGAGCAGGTAAAATGTCACAAGGAAATTTGCATGCTCTTTTATGTGCATCAATCAATCAATGTTCCCAGAACCATTACAGCTCACTACATTCAAAATCACCCAGGCATTGCAGGAAACAAATATATTTTCTAGTTTGATTAAGGTTATCACCCTGAAATACTAATTTTCTTTCTCTCTCCATAGATACCGTTTGATTCCCACGTCTATATATTTTCTGTTGCTGTACAATTTTTTTTTTACATCTCCTACATTTTGCTAGAGATTGGGCTTCAATTAATTTTATTAACAATTTAAAGAGAATTGATCATCATCAACATTCAAAATGTCCAATACTGATACTTTATTTATTTTTTAAGATATTATCACAAGATAATAAGAATCAAATTCATTTGACATTTGCCTGCTGTTTCCAATGTTCATGAATGCTAATTAAATGGTTAGATACTTAAATTTTTAAACACATTGAACAACTGTTCTGTATGAATTCAATCTTTCTTATGCTTCTGATTTGACAACTGATTATTTGAATAGGCATAGCTTTAGAAGTCAATTCTGGAACGGGTTTTCACATGAAATATTACTTTCTGCCTATTATGTTGTAGGCGTTTAGGGCAGCAATGAAGGTCCTTCATCTCTGGTGGTGTTCAGGGATTCCTTCATCATGTCAGTAGCTTCCTCGGTTTTCACTACTATCAGTCATGCAAGTCCAAGGTGGAGACTCAGGAATACAGTCACACTTAAATGTAGAGGGATTTTTCATGGTTGTTTCTGTGACAATTTTGTTTTAACATTCGGTGTGGTTAGCCCTGAGCTCAACCCCTGATCCTGGAGGACTGGTGGACCAATCATAGTATAGCCTTTACCCTTTCACCTGTTTGGCATGGGTGACCCTACCAAGAGCCCAAGCGTAAAGCCCTGACTTCAGCCAGCATAACTCTTCGGGTTACTGAGGCATGCAAGCCTCCAAATCCACTGTCAAGGTTGTGGTCCTCCTGGAGGTGTGCCTGTAAAGCACAAAGTTGTCTGCTGTGAATGCTTTCCTCATCCTTCCTTGTGTGCCTGTAAATATTATTATTACTATTATTATTATTATTATTATTATGAGGACACGCAGCCCCCTTTTATTGTCATTTGGTAATGCGTGCATTAAGAAGTGATAAAAATGTTTTTCCAGAATGATATCACAAAAACACATGACAAACCGACTTAAAAACTAATAAAAACCACATAATTATAACATATAGTTACAACAGTGCAAAGCAATACTATAATTTGATAAGAACAGATCATGGCACGGTAAAAATCTCAAAGTCTCTCGAAAGTCCCATCATCTCACGCAGACGGTAAACCTCCAGCGCCGCCAACTTGCCGATGCAGCATCCTGGAAGCATCCAACCACAGTCCGACTCCAAGTCCGTCCGAAAAACTCTGAGCCTCCGACCAGCCCTCCGACACCGAGCACCAAGCACTATCTCTCCCGAGTGTTTCGACCCCGGACCCAGCAACAGGCGATACTCAAAGCCGAGGATTTGGGGCCTTCGTCTCCAGAGATTCTCGATCGCACAGTAGCAGCGGCAGCGAAGCAGTTATTTCAGAAGTTATTCCAGATGTTCCTCTTCGTTTCTCACAACTGTCCCCATCAAATCCAAATTGTGCACAGCACCTCTAGTTACATATATCAATATTCATTCAGAACGGCCGCGCGCGCTGCGTCGCGCCACCATCTTCTCCTCCCTCCAACTTACTTGCTTACCGCTCATTATGCTACTGGTGTTTAGAGCAGCAATGAAGTTCTCCATCTCTGTTGGTGCTCAGTGCTTCCTTCATTGTGTCAGTAACTTCCTCTCTGGTTTTCATTACTGTCAGTCATACAATTCCCGGGTGGAGACTCAGGAATACTGTTGTGCTCAGATGAAGAAGGATTCTTCATTACTGTTTCTGTAATAATTTTGTTTTACCAGTCAGGATTACTAGTCCTGAGCTGAATGCCCGAACCCGGAGGACCCAGTAGACCACACTTAGTCTGGCCTCTACCCTTTGATCTGTTTGGCTTGAGTGACACTACCAAGAGCCAAAGCATAAGGCCCAGACTTCAGCTAACATAGTTCTTCGGGTCATTGGGGAACACAAGCCTCCAAGCCACGACAAGGTTGTGGTCCTCTTGGAGGACATAAAAATATTATTTCCAATAACATTACTTCTCAAAAATAGAAAACATTGAAATCTATATCATGTATGAGAGGAAATCTGTTTTGAACAATCCACGTGCATTGCTAGATGTATCTTTAAACAATACTCCATTATTATCTGGTTAGTTCTGAAAGATGTACTGTATATGGTTCTCCTTCACAATTTGATATATTAAATCAGATTAAAGAGCAGATAGGACATAGTCATAATTAACCATCAGACTTGTCATTAGATAACAGGGAGAAATTCAAAGCTGATTATTGCCGCAGAGCAATGTAAGACATTTGTTAATGATCTATCATTCAATTCCGTCATTTTAGCCACATACTGATCATTTAAATCAGAAATGTTAGAGATTTTGATGGCTTCCACTTTGTATTTGTCAAATAATTTCTTAAAACAGGGTTTATTATCTTATTATTCGACAGTCCTGATCACAGAATTAAGCAAGCCTGCAGAGGCTCTGCTTTCTGATTAAGAAACGGAACCGGGAATGAATATCAATCAAATTGTAATTTAGAAGCTGAGCGTGACATATCCGTAATTTAATCAGTGTATCTCACATAGGCTTCAGGTCACCCTTGAACATTTCTCCTCTCTTTGATGATTCATAGCATTGAACTTTTCTTTCCGAAACTACAGTAGCTACACTTCAAAAGTACTTTGTTAGTTTAGAGTTCTTTGAGGCAGCCTCAGACTGTGGAAGAAGTTAGGTGAATGTAATCTTTCTTTCCGTTCTGGATGTAATCTTTGGCTTAGCCTTTATTGTATTTTGCTTTAACTTGTTATTTTTATGGTAATTCGCCTTGATGAAACAAACTGGAACTAAGCTTCTACTTTCCCCCATTAATAAATAAAATGGCCTATTTCTTAACAAAGCAGGCCACTTTCCATATCTTGTGTTTTGCTTCCAACTAATACAGTCATATACATGGATGTCCACAAGGCATTGAACACAAGAATTACAATGTATTAGAGTTATTGGCCAGATATATTCCTGGAGGTTTGATCAGGTGATGTCTGATCTTCTGACACTTCACTGTAGCTTGCTGATGAAATAGCACATGTAGAGGAAAGGCATGCTTCTCTGCATTGAGTGCATTTGCATTTTGCTTCACATTGGATATTAACTGAGAAACGTCAAGTACATGGGCACCTTAAGTATGCAAAGCCCTTAATTTCTCCTTCCTTTTCATTGTTAGTACTATGCCTGGGGTTCCTTAAGGTTGTTATAGCCAAGGTGGGGGTAGTGGGGGACAAGTTCCCACTACCTATTAAATGCTCCCAATGGTGTGCATCTCAAATAGCATCTGACAACTAGCTCCTGACTTTCACCTGTAGTTTACCTACTAAGTCTGGCAGAACCACTCCTATTGACAGGAGGAGGGGAAAAGATGCCGTAAAACCAGTCGCTTTGGGCAAATGTGGCAAGTCAGCCATGTTTGGCAGTTCACCCTAAGAGAAGGAAATCTCTGAGCTCCAACCTTCGCTGACTTGCGGTTCTACCCACTCGTGGGGAAGGCACAAGGAAAAATCCAGAGCTGGAGTCCTTAAAGCAGTCAAACATTGAGTTCACCATGGACAGGCAACTCCTGTGATGCCTCGGGAGCCAAACTGTATCGGTCGCTGCCGTTCCTTTGGATTTGTCAGCTGTGTGGAGAGGGGGAGTCTGCTGCATGGGCAACAGCTTGTTCCCCATATCGTACTGCCCTGGCTTGCACATCATCTGATCGTAGACAGCTAGAACGCAACATCCATAGTCAACCCCGACCATCGAAGGCCTCGAAGTGTGTGTGGAAGATCAAATTGTTTTACAGGAACATCTCAGACAATTTAGAAAAACAGTAACTTCTGCTATTGTTGAGTGACATCAAAAATACTATTATGTCTATTTGAATAATGTAAACTTTTTTTTGTTATATTTCTCCTTGAAAAGATGATAACCACTCCGTATCCTGAGGTGTTTCTGCAATGCTGCTTGGTTGGGAATTCCAGGATTTTGACCCAAAGATGTTACATGGTCCATCTCTTCACCTAGAGGAGACACCTCTGGCCACACATTTCCCCTCGGCTTTCATGAGCCATTTTGCGTTTTCCTTTTTAAAGATTCATTGAAGATGTTATTGTAGGAATGACATATATGGATTGGTTGCAAGAGCATGTGATCTGTGAGGCTGCTTGGAGGTGCTACTGTTTGAAAGACATTGCTGCTACTGCCCATCTAAGCACAAGGCTGATTAGTGACAGCAAGGCAACTTGTCAGTGGTGATGCCAAGAGGAGATGGCTGGACTTTTAATAATTGGAACTTGTGTCGCGTGAATGTTAGTCTTCATTATTTAGTTTGAACCAGAACATTGTGACAGTTCTCCTGTGTGGTGGCATGGGACACATTGCTATTGAGGAACTGTGAATGAAATCTAATACCTTGGAATCAATAATGAAAAGTTTTTCTTTTTTTTCTTCTTTGAAGTAAAGATCACAAAAGAACAAGTAAGAAATTTTCAGGCTGCATCTGTTTCCCTGAAATGATGACTTTCCCCTGAAAATCTCAGTTGGCTGCACCAGGTAACATGACCCATACTGTACCTCAACTCATTTGGGACTTCTCCTTATGCCAAGGACAGCTCAGACTTCAGCACAGTGTCTCCCTAATGATGTTTGGAACCAAATACAATCTGCTGGGAGCAGCAAAATTGTGACTGACAGAAATCCTATTGAATTATGACAGTGATGCCTCCTTTCTTAACATCCTTTGCAATGAAATCTGAAAAATATTTCCTTCTCCCTTCAACCTGACTCTTCGTCACAGGAGACTACAGCAACTATAGAACAGGGGCATATGGCTGAAAACTGAACTCTGTCATCTAAACCTAGTTCTGACTCAAATAACAATCTTGGAGAAGCCTATTTCTCCAGGTACAGAGCACAAAGCTATGCCAAAGACAACAGTGAACGCAACAAAGTGAAATTGTCTTCAAAATAAGCACAGGAGCACAGTTAGCATCATTCCCCAGGCCAACATCCCTACACTGAGATCCTAATTACTTTCTGTCAAGCCATGCCTGACACAAGGTTCATGAAACAGACACACAGAAGATTATGAAGGTGCTGGAAATGCAGAGCAACACACACACACACACACACACACACACACACACACTCACACACACTCACACACACACAAAATGCTGGAGGAACTCAGCAGCTCAGTCAGCATCTATGACAGAAATAATTAGCCAATGTTGCTGGCCGAGACCCGTAATCAGGACTCCTGAAACAGACAACCTATTCTGAGTTCCATCATGGAAAAACGCTATCACGTGGTCAGGGGAAGAGATTGGGAGATGTGCTCAGTGCCTCTTTGCAAAAATGGAATGTAACCATTCATTCCTGAGGGTTAAAATGCATAACTGTACAGACTGAAGAAACACCTTTCAGGATGATACTTGGAAAACCTACACCTTTGTGCCAGGAGCACACAGAATCCCAACATAAACGTGGAAGGAGTGAACAACTCCAAAAAATATTCTTTCCTCAACTGTCTAGCTCTTCCTGCCCTGTTTGTGGGGTGATGGAGCAGACTCAATGGGCCACATGGCGTAATTTTACTCCTATGTCTTATGGTCTCTGAACCCATAAATGGAAACAGAATATCCCTGATCCCAAGTGACTGCCAAAGAAGCTGACCTTCAAATGTATAGCCAGTAAACTGCATCAGCAGCCTCGGGCTCCTTTATGCAGATCAATTGTCACGCAGATGATGATAGGGTTGCGGATATAACAAGTTTTTATTTCACTAATGCAAACATGCAGTGGGTGTTTGACAGCCTTTTTTTTAATGTGTTCTATTGGGTTTCTTTGTTTTGTGGCTGCCTTTAAAGAAACAAATCTCTGATTGTTAGTAATCATATGCTATACGCAAAAACATTAATAGGGAATGATGTGACCAATACACAAATATTGCTGAAAGAAAACAATCACTTTAAACCATCCTATTTGCCCATGATGTTTTCAACACTCTTCACTGACTAGAGCAAGAAGACTTAGTTCCATTCAGTAATATCACCTGACCACCAAACATGCTTAGGCACTGTTCTTCAATATTAGCTAACCATCTACGAACAATCTTGGTTGGACACGTGGCCAAGTGGCTAAGGCGTTTGACTAGTTATCTCAAGGTCACTAGTTCGAGCCTCAGCTGTAGCAGAGTGTTTGTGCCCTTGAGCAAGGCACTTAATCACACATTGCTGTAGTCTGTGCGAGGAATGGCGCCCCACACAGACTTCCAATCTGCGCCTTGTAGGGCATAAAAATGCCCGACGCAGGCCTCTCATGGTCTGTGTCACTGTTCCCTCCCTCCCTGGGAACAATACCTAATACTAGCATAACCATTGTCCCCTATAACCAATTCCACCATTCTATAGCCCCTGGACAAAAAATTGTACCAAGGAAATCAAACTTAACTTCCATTAGGGAGCATGCTTATGGCAATGCCCAATAACCCATTTGTATGCATCCATCAGGTGAAAGGTCAGATTGAATTGGAAAGGTCGGGTAATGGGCCAAATGAAGATGGCAGGTCCTGGGCCCAAAAGCACATTGAAGCAGCAGAGCTTGGATCTGAGAGCGAAGAATGACTTGCTATTTGGCTGATTTAAGCACTGGGTTGGATTGAAAAGCTCAGGGTGTCAGAGCCGGAGGTGAGGGACGGGCCGGTGTTCAGCTCACTGCTCAGCAAAATTTACTCATCTCTCCACTGAACTGAGGCTGTGACCTGCAACTAATGGGCTCTTGGATTGTCTGCGACTGCCTTCGTGGCGATGGACTCACTTTCATGAACTTCAGTTCTGAATGTTATTTGCTTATTTTCAGTGTTTGGATCCTTTTTCTCTCTGCACATTGGGTGTTTGACTGCCTTTTTTAATGTGTTCTATTGGGTTTGTTTGTTTTTTTAGATTATGAGAACACTCAGTCCTCTTTTATTGTCATTTAGAAATGCATACATGCATTAAGAAATGATCCAATGTTTCTCCGGAGTGATATCACAGAAAACAAGACAAACCAAAGACTAACACTGACAGAACCACATAATTATAACATATAGTTACAGCAGTGCAAAGCAATACCATAATTTGATAAAGAACAGTCCATAGGCACAGTAAATAAAGTCTCAAAAGTCCCCGGGTCGATTGACTCCCAAGTCTCCGATAGTAGGCGGCAAAAGGGAGAAACTCCCTGCCATAAACCTCCAGGCACCGTCAACTTGCCGATACCTTGGAAGCAGCCGACCACAGCCGACACTGAGTCCATCCGTCTGAAAACTCCGAGCTTCCGAGCAGCCTCTCCGATACAGCCTCCCGAGCGCCATCCTCTGTTTTGTGGCTGCCTTTAAAGAAACAAATCTCAAGGTTGCGTATAGCATACATATTTGATAATAAATGTACTTTAACGTTGACTCACGACTAGAGTGCACTGGATGTCCATCTGCAGGCTTCTGTCAACCCTTGTGAATGCATTCAATTGTCCAACCATCCTCTGAGTAGAGACTCATTATCAATAGGACAATTACAAGCAACACACACAAAATGCTGGAAGGACTCAGCAGGTCAGGCAGCGTCTATGGAAAAGAGTGAACAGTTGACGTTTCAGGGTGAGCCTCCTCATCAGGACAACTACAAGTACATGGAAACTATTCAGGTCCTCAGAAAGATCTGAACATTCAGTCCTACTTATACTTTATATTATCTTAACTAGTGGTTATTTTGTTTCTCATTGGCCAATGCTTTGTTTTGGAAACATACAATAAAACATGCAGTGAAAGTGAGTTGCTTTCATTAACTACTATGGTAAAACAAACCCATTTCCTCCCTCCTTCCCACCCATCCACCCACATGGGCAGTCCTCCAACTCCAAGACAGACCTCCAGTCTCCAGTCTTCCGCCATCGGCCTTCGACTTCTGGATATCCAATCAACTTTCAGGCTCTGATTTTTGGTATAATTCCTGAACTAGCTGATGATGGGAGTGACCGTCCCTCATGTCTCTAGGTCACCCAGATATTTGATCCCAGGATACTTTGATTGGGACAGGCCAACATCCACAGATATCCTTCATCACCCAACTGCATTGCTGGCCTTCAAGCACAAAGCGGAGGCCTGGGCTACAGATGTCCTTCATCACCCTCTGAGCTGTCATTGGTCGAGCTACTAGCATGGAACCGGAGACACTCAGCCTGTGGCGAAGTGACAGCGCCTGTCAATGCATTATAGAATTACCAGATTGAGACCATCTACAAACAAGTAAGGAAGCTCAAATCACAGCTTATGCAGGTCAGAGATGATCTGGGACTCAGGATAGTTGGTGTCCACAGGATTCCCTGTGAATGCAGAGCAGCATATATCAGTATATGGGATACACATTGGAAACCCGCATCAAGGAGCACAGGAGACGTATCTGTTTGGTTGCCCGGAAAAATCGGCAGTAGCAGAACATTGCATTTGCAATGGCCGTAGGACTGACATTGATAGCACAAAGCTACTGTGCCACGCCAATGGTTTTTGGGACAACCTGGTGAAGGAAGTTATTGAAATAAAACTACAGAAAATGAATTTTAACAAAGATGAAGGTCTCGCTCTAAGTAAGAACTGAAATTCAATTATAAACAAGGTGGGAGAGCGGAAATCTGATTAGATGAGGACTAACCAATTAGGAGGGACAGATGATGGGGGAGTAAATTTAACCGGACTAGACTTGCCTCAGCATCTTTCCTGATGAAGTTGGCAAAGCTTGTCATTGAAATATTGGTTAAAACTTATACCTGTGTCTGCTGGAAGCCCAAGAACAGTTTATTCGACAAATTCACCGGGAAATGCACAAGATCCTTTTTCCATATTGTTTTGTTAATATTGATAATGATAAAGTACAATAATAATCTTAACCTTTTAAATAAGGAGTCTTTTTTAACTGAAATAGAAGCAAAACACTTTTGGACTGAAACCATATCAGCCCCCTGCTGTACTCACCGTACACCCATGATTGTGTAGCCAGGTTTCCATCAAACTCAATATATAAGTTTGCTGATGACAAAACAATTGTAGGCCGTATCTCGGGTAATGATGAGTTTGAGTACAAAGAGGAAATTAAGAACCTGGTGGCATGGTGTGAAGACAATAACCTATCCCTCAATGTCAGCAAGACGAAGGAATTGGTTGTTGACTTCAGAAGGAGTAGTGGACCACACAACCCAATTTACATCAGTGGTGCGCAAGTGGAATAGGTCAAAAGCTTTAAGTTCCTCGGGGTCAATATCACAAATGACCTGACATGGTCCAACCAAGCAGAGTTCACTGCCAAGAAGGCCCACCAGGGCCTTCACTTCCTGAGAAAACTAAAGAAACTTGGCCTGTCCCCTAAAACCCTCACTAATTTTTATAGAAGCACCGTAGAAAGAATTCTTCTAGGGTGCATCACAACCTGGTATGGAAGTTGTCCTGTCCAAGACCGAAAGAAGCTGCAGAAGATCGTGAACACGGCGCAGCACATCACACAAACCAATCTTCTGTCCGTGGACTCACTTTACACCGCACGCTGTCGGAGCAGTGCTGCCAAGATAGACAAGGACACGACCCACCCAACCAACACACTTTTCGTCCCTCTTCCCTCCGGGAGAAGGCTCAGGAGCTTGAAGACTCGTATGGCCAGATTTGGGAACAGCTTCTTTCCAACTGTGATAAGACTGCTAAACGGATCCTGACCCGGATCTGGGCCGTACCCTCCAAATATCCGGACCTGCCTCTCGGTTTTTTTGCACTACCTTACTTCCCATTTTTCTATTTTCTATTTATGATTTATAATTTAAATTTTTAATATTTACTAATTTTTACTATTTTTAATATTTAATATTTGTAATCCAAGGAGTGGAAAGCGCAGAATCAAATATTGCTGTGATGATTGTACGTTCTAGTACCAATTGTTTGGTGACAATAAAGTATAAAGTATATTATATTTACTTAATGCATTTGTATGGCATAGGTCTGTCTCTACTGAAAGTAGAAGCACAAATATTCAATTCAGTAAATTAATTGTCACCTCTTAGATTGATATGGTGCCTATGATGATGACGATGTGTGATATTTTAATTATCCCAACATGGCTACAGTGTAATCACTGAAATGAGGCAAAGAATTTGATATTATTCCATTTAAATCAATGCATGTCAATCAATTTTCAAACTGAAATGGTGAACATTGCCATGTCTAATCAATTCCCCTAATTTCTTAGAAATAATCTGCAGTATATCAGCATTTATCAGTGCAGCTGCAACAGTAAACATTTTATTTTCCTGTCACTTGAAAACAATTTGAATAGTAAGTACTTTAATCCCAAGATAGGTCTTCGACAAGAATGGATTTAATAGCTCTAGTACCAATACAGTTCAATCATTAAACAAATTATGGATGTACCTTCTATCATTATTTAAATATTAATTTAGATCAGCTAGTGTCTATCTTTAGAGGCGAGAACGATGACATTAGCACCAAGGACACTTGCAAATTTCTACAATGTACTGTGGAGTGTCATGAGCCCTCTAGGCTTAAGCATTGAGCACCTGTATTTACTAATCAATATCTTACCTAGAGTTGTTAACGCTTGTGTTTTCCGTTTAATCTTGTTAAGTTAATTGTGGTTGGCACACGTCTCCCACATTCTATGATTATTTGAAGAGGTGTCCCATTATAGTGGGGTCATTGTGTCAGAGAGGATGAATTGCCTCAAGGTGTCACTTAAATATGATCTGAGGTTCTCATTCTGATATTAACCCCTTGTTTCCATCTTTTCCTGGGGATTCCTCCATTCCTCCGCACCTGGGTCCAGTCCTTCGAGGACGCACATTGACGATGGAGAGCATTCTAAATGGCTACATCACCGTCCGGTATGTTGGGGCGGGGGCTGCTATTATGCAGGAATTAAGCTGCCGAGAGTTGTAAACTTAATCAGCTCCATCATGGGCAGTAACCACCATAGTATCCAGATGTTTTCAAGGAGTGAAGCCCGCAAAAGGCAGCACTCATCATTAAGAACCCCCATCACCCAGGTCATGCCTTCTTCTCAGCTACCATCAGGGAGGAGGTATAGGAGCCTGAATGCACACACTCAGTGATTCAGGAACAGCTGAATTTCTGAGTGGACATTGAACCCATGAACACTACCTAAACAACAGGAATTCTGCAGATGCTGGAAATTCAAGCAACACACATCAAAGTTGTTGGTGAACGCAGCAGGCCAGGCAGCATCTGTAGGAAGAGGTGCAGTCGACGTTTCAGGCCGAGACCCTTCGTCAGGACTAACTGAAGGAAGAGTGAGTAAGGGATTTGAAAGTTGGAGGGGGAGGGGGAGATCCAAAATGATAGGAGAAGACCGAGCTGCTTTTTAAACTTGTTTTAAATTTTTGCACAATGTATTTAATTTAATTATTTAATATACATAGGTGCTGTAATTTGTTTATCTGTTATGTATTGCATTGTACTGCTGCCGCAAACACAAGTTTCACAACATATGCCGGTAATATTAAACCTGATTCTGATTCTAATGTATGCATCTTCACTGCCCTGACGTTCCTGGGTTGAATGAAGAGCCAGTGAAATGGCATCTCTTGCCGAGCTGTTGTGCTGTTAGGCAAATTAAAGCCAATCCAAGCTGCTACTCAGGCTGAGAGTTAATACGTTCCATCAACAACCTGACTTTGATTCTGATCAGATTGATATACTTTCCCATGATTTATAATACTATAGTATCCATGTGCATGGGTAGGTAAAAGTGTCAGTGGATAGGTTCAATTTCAACCTTAATCATTAACCTGCTAACCTGTATGACTTTGGGAGGTGGGAGGAAACCACACCATGTGGAGGAAATACGCATGTTGAAAGCGAAGAGGTAGAAATTCTTACAGACAGCGGCAGGAATAGAATCCCATTTGCCGATGCTGTAAAGGGTGGTTGGGTGGAGATGAGTCACTACCGAAGGAGGTGTAAGGTGCTCCTTCTCTCCGTCAACCTACAAGTCACCCCTGGGCAAGTTGTAGCCCCCCCGTCCCAATCAGGGCTGCTGCATATCACAAGTCCTGGTTATGCAAACACAGACACCAGGCAGACAATCTCTAAGGAGTATTGGTAATGGCTGGGGTCACCCGTCTTGTAAAGACACTAGCCAGGAGAAGACTTTGGCAACTTCTGCAGAAAGCCTACTTGTATTTACCCTATCTATACCCCTCATAATATTGTACATCTGTACCTCCTACATTCCAAGGAATAAAGTCCTATCTTACTCAATCTTTCCTTATAACTCAGATCTTCCAGTCCTGGCAACATCCTTATAAATGTTCTGTGGACTTTTTCAACTTTGTTTACATCTCTCCTGTAGGTAGGTGATCAAAACTGCACACAGTACTCCAAACTAGGCCTCACCAATGCCTTATACAACTTCAACATAACATCCCATCTTGTGTACTCAGTGCTTTGATTTATGAAGGCTATTGTAACAAAAGCTTTCTTTATGACCCTGTGAAAACAAATTTGAATGAATATAGATCTGATGATCTGAGATCCTGACTACTAGAGAATCATGGTCTCTGAACAATCATCTTTTATTATCAACCCCAGGTGTATTTTTATGCACAAAATATGCATTGAAGTGGCCAGGGTAGGGTGTGCTAGTAAGAACTGTCTGCTGAAATTGTACCCATGTGTAAGTAGTCTGGCTCATTCGGTACCTATTCACTTTGCCGTGATTGATGTTTTCCTACACAAACTGCATTCCTAGTGATGTTTCCAGTTGGGCATCACATGAAACCTTTACTGTTGCCAGGACGTTGAACTTCTGGTCTCCTGAAACCTTCATTGTTTTTGGCAGATAAACCACGGGTGGATGCCATTGTGATTGGCAGTGAGATGGCAACTTAAATTTGCATCAACATCATCCACACCATCTTTTCAATTATCAACATTACAGAAAAGGTTTCTGTTAATCACATTTTATTGTTTACTGTTTGCATGATTTGTATTTTTTTCTGCACTTTGGGTGTTTAATGGTCTCCTTTTTCTCAATGGGTTCTTTTGGATCTTTGTTTTGTGGCTGCTTGTAAGGAGACAAATCTCAAGGTTGTATAATGTGTACATACTTCATTAATAACTTTGAACTTCGAACATTTTATTTCAAAGCATTTCTAAGCTTAATGCTATGATTATTGTTCCCTTGCATTAATGATCACACTACATTGCTTGGACTTCACTCATCATGATGGAGTCAACTAGAGCAGTGAACCACATGGTGGAGTTGTAAAGCTCACTGGATACTGATAAGTGCCTTGTCCCTCATTTCTCTACAATCTGCCCAGCATTGTGGGCATGCTATGTTGGCACCAGAGAGTGTGGCAACACTTTCGGGATGCTCCTCAGATTGCCTTCGTGTGTGTTACTTGCGACCACAAACATTGCATTTCAATATCTGCTTCACTGTACATTTGAATCCTGAATCTTTTCTTTTGGCAGCAGTGGACTGTTACAATGGGAAGGATCCTTTCTAGAATTTACAATCTATCTTGAAAACTAGCCTCCCCTCCATCTTCTCTATCTGCACTGCCTGCTGCCTCGGAAAAGCAGCCAACGTAATCCAAGGCCCCTCCCACTTCATCCATTCTCTTTTTCCCTTCCCCTTCCACTAGGCAGAAGATACAAAAGTTTAGAAAAACGTACCACCCATCTCAAGGACAGTTTCTAACTTCAAGCGATCAGAATCTTGTACAATTAAGTTACATTCTTAGTTTCTCAGTTTACCCCATCATGACTCTGACAGATTAATAGTCTACCTGCACTGAACTTTCTCCATTACTGTGGTAGACATTCTGCATTTTGTTAATTGTTTTCCTTATGCACGACCTCGATGTACTTTGAAATGAGCTGACTAAACGGCACGCAAAGTTTTTACCGTAAGTAGTAAGTGACAATAATTAACTAAATATGACTTATTAATTATGTGTAAATAATGACATGGCAGCTGTAATCTAATACATAGTAACAGATTTACCTCACAAATCTCCTTTAAACATTCCCACTCTGATATTAAAGCTTTGTCCTCATGGATTTGACATTGAGGAGAGGAAAAAAAAAATTATATACCTTATCTCGGTGGGCTCCGTTGGTCAGGGTTGACCATAAATTTTGTGCCCTAGACATGCAAGCTAGGCTAATACACTATGGAGAGCAAGTTATTGTCCATGTAGCAAGCTTCCCCTTCTTCATGCATCTGACGAACTCAAAGGAACGGCAGAGACTGATACAGTTTGGCACCAACAGAGTCACAGGAATTGCCAGTCAATGTTCAACTTAACATAGAACTGCATTAGGGACTCCATCTCTGGATTTTTCCCTCGGGGTTTACTCTCGAAGCCTTCTGCTTGAGTGGGTATAGCTGCAAGGCAGCGGAGGTTTGAGAGTTCCTAATCCTAGGACAGCTGCCAGACACAGTTAATGAGTCCCAACCTGCCCAGAGCAATTGATTTTAAGGTGCCGGTAAACCAACTTTGCCACTTTTCCTGTCAGCAGAACTAGTTCTACCACTCAGCTCAGAAACACATGAAGGGCATGAGCTGGACTTGGTTGTCAGAAGCTATTTGAGATGCACGCCACTGGGCGCATTTAACATGTATTGGGAGCTTGTCCCCATTACCATCTCCCAGCTATAACAACCTTAAGGAACCTTACCTACGCATCTCATGATGTTATAAATCTATCCCAGTCTCCCTTAAGCCTCTAGTGTTCCAGTGGAAACAATCCAAGTTTGTCCATCATCTCCTTATAGCAAATCCAGGCAGCATCCTGGTGAACATTTGATGCACCCTCTCTAAAGGGTTCCACATCTTTGCTGTAATGGGGTACTAGACCCACATGCAATACTCCAACCTGGTGTCAGATTTGGCACAAGATGAGCTTTACATGATATACCATGACCACGTCTGCATGTTTTTACTCTGGCAGCCACGATTGAGTATTCTAACCATTCATATGGTTTAAGCCATTGGACCAGCTTGCAGAACCAGAAGATCATGAAACTGAGATGAGAAAGCTTAAGATAGATATCAATCAATTATTGAAGATTCTTCAGAGAATAAATGCCGGTGATAGCTGTGGAGATTAGAACATGAGATGAAGCTTAGTGGAAATTGTGAAGAAAAAGCTCAGATTTAATTTCAAAAGGTCAATGCACAGGGGGAGCTGATATCCATAGAGGAAGTAGCAGAGATTGTATTAGTACTTGAAAGAAAATTTTAGATTTATATGAAATTTAGTATCAATATTTCTTGGGAAAGACAAAATAAATTGAAACATTGTAATTCAGGTGACTAATTTTTCAGCAACTATTTAACATGATATTAAATAAGGAAATAGTTCATCTAGCTTATGGAGTAATGGATGAATATTTCTTGGAATAATGAGATAAATATTTTGTTCTCAAGGGATTCTTTAATCCTATCCAAGATCTTACTTCAACATGACATTAAAATATAATGTACGTGACTGTGGAATGGAAGTGCCAGGTTTCTGATTGAAGTCTCTGAACTAGGGCTTCAACTTACATCAGTCCAACTTAGAGATGAGACTGTTGCTTCTGAACCAAGTTTTGCACCTTGGGGAGAAGGATTTGGAGCTATTTAATTCACAATAGGAACCCAGAAGCAGAATTGATCAATTTAATCTCCATCAGGCATTGCTGAGTGAGAGAAAAATAAAGGAATACTGAATTTTCTTTCAGTAATGAGATGATGGCCCCCACAATACTTTGGAACTTGTCTCAGTTTGCTACTGTATATTCAGCTGAACTTTTGTATAAAAGGTGTAAATAATTAGTAACACCCATTTAGGTAATTTCACTTCAGCCTTTACTAACCTCTTGCTGATTTTGGAGTGAAAGATTAAAAATTCCCCAGTTTTAATACTACATTCAGTGAGTATATTTTGAATGCCCAGCTGAGTGTCCATTATAACCATATAACAATTACAGCACGAAAACAGGCCATCTCGGCCCTTCTAGTCCATGCCAAACTCTCACTCTCACCTAGTCCCACCGACCTGCACTCAGCCCATAACTCTCCATTCCTTTCCTGTCCATATAGCTGTCGAAGATCCTCACCACACAGGCCATGTTCTTTTCTCACTGCTGCCATCAGGTAGAAGGTACAAGTGCCTCAGGGCTCACATAGCCAGGTACAAGAACAGTTACTATCCATCACCCATCAGGCTCTTGAACAAAAGAGGAAAACTATACTCATTCTATTCAGATGGTCTTACTTTAAGGACTCCTTATTTTGTTATTTCATGCTCTCGTTATTTATTGGTATTTATATTTGCATTTGCACAGTTTGTTGTCTTCTGTGCTCTTGCTCTTTCATTGATCCCTGTTATAGTTATTATCCTATAGATTTGCTCAGTATGCCTGTAGAAAAAAGAATCTCAGGGTTGAATGTGGTGATATGTATGTAGTCCGATAATAAATTTTACTTCAACTTTGAACTTTGAGCAGGTGGATACAAGCGTGTGTTAAAGGGAGGGGGACATTTTGATAATTGTACGCTCTTCAGTAACCTGCAGGTTTATGTTCATAAGCTAAGTGTGGCCTCACCACGATAGTGGAGGAGGCCATGGATGGACATATCGTAATGGGAATAGGAAGTGGAATTAAAATGGATGGCTACTGGGAGGTCCTGCTTTGTCTGGCAGATGGAGCGTAGGTGCTCGGCAAAGCAGAATCCTAATCTACATCGGGTCCCTCCGATATACAGGAGGCCACATTGAGAGCACCAGTTGGAGGAACAAAACCTTATATTCTGTTTGGGTAGCCTCCAGCCTGATGGCATGAACATTGATTTCTCAAACTTCTGGTAGTATCTCCCCCCTTCACCTTTTCCCATCCCCTTTTCTTTCTCTCACCTTATCTCCTTGCCCACCCTCGCCTGCTCTCAGGTGCTCTTCCCCCCTTTTCTTTCTTCCATGGTCTTCTGTCTCTTTCACCAATCAACTTCCCAGCTCTTTACTTCATCCCTCTCCCCCTCAGGTTTCACCCATCACCTTGTGGTTCTCTCTCCCCTCCCTCCATCTTTCAAATCTACTCCCCAGCTCTTTTCTCCAGTCTTGTCGAAGGATTTCAGCCTGAAATATCACCATATCCTTTTCCATAGATGCTAGCTAGCCTCCATGTTCCTCCAGTCTTTTGTGTGTGTTACTTAGATTTCCAGCATCTGCAGATTTTCCTCTTGTTTATGATCCAACCCATTGTACGCAGATCATCAAAAATATAACTTTTCACTCTATTGCTTGAACAGTTCAGCTTTTTATGCGATTGGTTAAGTAAGTTCTGTTAAGTTGTTGATATTCTTTATTTGTTATTAATTTTCAATGATAGGGATGGGTCAACAGATACAAATTTTAAGAGAATAGTGGGAACTACAGGCAGCTTTGTACATGCAGCCAATGCAAGTCAGCTGGAAAGCATGCATCAGTGTCTTGGTGTTAATGAAGGGAAATGTTGGAGCACACTCACACTCTTTAGGTATGGTACAGATGAATCTTGGAATAGGACTGCTCTGATAACAGAAATTCTCCCTTGCAGGACTTACAAGTCACTACCCTGAATTTATGTGATTAAAAAGATAACTAAATAAATACAGTTCTTTTCAACTGGCGTCTCTTGGTGCATGCACAGATAATACAGCTTCATAGAAAGAGACACTTTGGCCCATCTAGTCCATGTTGATCTGTTTCTCTGCCTCGATGCATCTACCCACATCTGGACATAGCCCTCCATATCCCTCTCATCCACGTACCTGTCTCATTTTCTCTCAAATGTTGTAATTGAACCTGCATCTGTTATCTTTGTTGTTAGCACGTTACGGGAACAAGCAATTCAGACAGTTTTCCCTCACAATCTTCTCAGCCCCAAACTGTATTGCTCGTGTTTACTTTGTGTACTTCGGGCTCCCTACTCATTATCTGCTACTACACGTGCGTGAGAACATAGGGCCATTGCTTCAACTAGGAAGCAAGAACTCAAATTGTGACACTGCAGTTTAGCTGGAATATTAATGTATATCTTATGAAATACTCAGCCTGGAAGTGATGCTTACAGTATTTCATATCTTAATGGCTTGATCTGAGTATGATCATCTTCAAGTTCCTGGTAATAACTGGCCCAGTTCTAAAGGTGAAGGATCCGAAATGAATAAACTCACCGAAATAATCCAAGTGCTGATTTCAATTTATGGCCGCAGCCCAGAGCAGATTTCTATAACTTGCCTGATTTACAGACAAACAGGGTGGAAATCTTAACTTTAAATTAAAATTCAAGGATATAAATTTACCAGCCTTTACACAGCACTAGGCAATGTGACAACATAAAAGACTCACAGGAAGTCTACTTCAGGCACACATGTAAGGAAATGCAAATGCTGCACATTTTGTTGGAAATTAGATCACACCGAAATTTTGACCAATGTAAGACTGAAAACGGGAGACTTTTACATCTCAAGCAGCAACTGTGGGGAAAAGTAAAAACATTTTTCTTTCAGAAGGAGGGCTATTGATGTCTTCAGCAAAAGATGAGAGAGAAGGGCTGGTGTTCAGCTGGCTGCTTGCAAGGTTTACTTGTCTTCGAGCTGAACTGAGGCTGTGCCCTGCAGCAAACAAGTTTCTGGATCGGCTGTGACTGGCTTTGTGGCAGTGGACTCCCTTTCGCGAACTTCAGCTCAAAATGTTATTTGTTTACGTTTATACTGTTTGCATGATCTGCTTTTTTTTCTGCACATTGGGTGTTTGAGGGTTTTCTTTTTTAATGGGTTCGATTGGGTTTCTTTGTTTTGTGGCTGCCCGTAAGGAGACAAGTCTTAAGTTTATATATGGTATCCATACTTCGATAATAAATGTACTTTGAACTTTGAGATCAATAACCTATTATTGGGTACGAGTATCAAGGGATGCAGAGTAATACATGGAGGTAGGGTACAAATTAGGAAGTGCCCCTCCGAAATTTCAGGAATTATTTGATTAAATAATTTTATTACTTCTTTTAAGTTATGACTATCATTTCACAATTTAAGTTGCTTGTTCTTGACTTATAGGTTTTGATGGCATTGTAGCTTAGAGGTTAGAGCAGCGCTTTACAGTGCCAGCTGTTAAATTATTTGGGATTTACTTCCTGCCGTTGCTTGTAAGGGGTTTGTACATTCTCCTCGTGATTGTGTCGGCTTCCTCTGAGTGATCAGGAAGAAGCACTTGCCAGCGGACAACACTACCCAGGGCGACATCCTCCAGAAGGCACAAAACTACTTATTTCACTTATTTTTTATATCTCCTTTGCTCTCAGATATAGATATGGTACTATTGGGGGCTATTAGCTGATGGCGTGTTTTTAGGCCGATTGAGTGATCTGGTGCTTTGCTGTCTCTAAGGGTGTTCGCTGAGGAGGCATGTGGCCTCGAGGCTATATATATGTGTTTCTGGTTTCTGGTCCCTCCTCTCTCTGTTGCTATTCTGAGTGATATTGAATCAGAATGGCTTGCAGGTAATAAACACTAAGCTGAACTGAATTATGCCTGGACTCTTTCAATTTCCTATGTTATACTCTGTGTTCATTGTTTGTTTCTTTTTGTTGCCATTTGCATTTTTTTTTGTTTTTGGGGGGTAGAGTTTGTAAAGATGTGAGCATGCTGCGTTGGCACCAGAAGTGTGGAAATCCTTGTGGGATGCCCCCAGCATATCCACAGACTGCGTTGGTCGCTGACACAAATGACGCATTTCACAGTATGTTTCAATATTCCTTTGTACATGTGACAAACATAGATGATCTTAATCTTATAGCCAAACAGGATCTTGTAACTGCAAGGCCAGATTTGATCGTCTGCTATAGAACACTTACTAACATAAATTAGTAATGAGCTGATTGAGGAATTCAACACTCCAAAAAGGTGCTCCTTCCACGATCTACACAGGACTTTTGTACGCTCCCAATCAATAGGTTCAAGATGCTCCATGTCATCCTTCTTCAGCTTCAGCAGTGCTGGGTCATGAGGAGTGTTGCACTTCTTCAAGGAAACTTGGATCACAAGTTTTCCTCTGTTCAAACTTTTCCTCTGTTCGCCTGGTAATCTCTCCCAGTAAAGAGAATATACGCTCTGGGGACTCAGTTCCATATACAAACAAGGTAATCTGACCATCTGGGACATCTGCGTGCAATAAAGTCTTCAGAGCTGAGGTGTTGGCTTGGGAAAACAATGCTGATGTTGGCTCACTTATCTTGGCTTTGGATTTAGAGGATTTTATGGAGATACTATTGCTGATATATTGTGGGTGACAGGGTGCATCTCCAAAGGAGGTGTAAGGTGATCCTTCCCTCTGCTAGCCTGCAGGTCACCTGTGGGCACTGTGTAGCACCTGCTTGCAGGTGGTGGATGGCCGTATGAGCAGCTGGTGCATATCCCAAG
The DNA here is from genome assembly GCF_030028105.1 of Mobula birostris. NCBI lineage: Eukaryota > Metazoa > Chordata > Chondrichthyes > Myliobatiformes > Myliobatidae > Mobula > Mobula birostris. The sequence continues at coordinate 22,025,412 of NC_092370.1, read as the reverse complement.
TCCTGGTTAGGTGACCACTGACACCAGACAGATAATCGCTGGAGAGTACCGATAATGGCTGGGGTTACCCGTCTGTAAAGACACTACCCAGAAAAAAAGCAATGGCAAACCACTTCTGTAGAACAATTATGGTCATATCATAAGACATGGCACATAACGGATGAATGATTGCTGATGGCTGACTGAAGTTTAGAGCTGTCTGCTGTAGTCGTTCTGGCCTCAAAAGCTCACAGGAGGGCTTCTTGATAGACCATGGCTTTTTGTGCAGAGGTTATGGTCCCAATTATCAGATAAGAAAATGCCATTTTAGTGTACTAAAGGCAAGGTTCAATTTCCTCACTGGTGTTTGGCTTCATTAAGATATGGCTCCTAACATAATGATCTTAATGAGGAAAAGTCCATACTTTCCAGAGTCTTGTCATGGACCATTAGTGAAGTGCAGGATGGTGACAAACCTTTGTTTTGTGGATATTAACTGTAAGGCCTATTCTTCTGGTACTTTTTTTAAATTTTCCCCTTCACTTGCCTGTCCTTCTATTCCCTTCTCTAGTATTTTATCTCTTCTTCTCACCTGCCTATCACCTCCCATTGGTGCCCCTCCCTTCCCTTTCCCCTCTGGTCCACTCTCTTCTCCAGTCCTTTGCCTTTCCCACCCATGTGGCTTCACCTATCATCAGCTACCTATCCTCTTTCAACGCCCCCCACCTTTTTATTGAGGTGTCTTCCCTCTTCCTTTCCAGTCCTGATGAAGGGTCCAGGTCTGAAATGTCAGCTCTTCATTCAGTTCCATAGATGCCGCCTGACCTTCTGATTTTCTCCAGCCTTTTGTGTGCGTTGCTCTATTTTCTCAGATACTCCACTGGGTGATTTTACTTGGAGCTCATGCTGCGAATGCACACAAACACAAGTAATGTCAGTGTGGTGCAGTTAGTCTACTGAGGTTGCGGTGAGTTTGGTTCTGAAGTCGAGGTGTCGCGGATTAACCTGTTTCCCACTGGGCGGTTACCTCCTCTGCAGCAGGATGTTTCTTATAGATGAGGTGCAACATTAATGTGAAGGGCTGACTGATAACGCAGACTTGATAATATTATCTAAAATGAGGCCTGCTGTTAAGATCATCTTTCTGTCATTTCAGGCAAAGTTCACGTCATCATTGAGCACGCTTACATGGAGCACATCAGAAGAAAGCAAAAAAGCAGCTCCTATAATTAAATACTGCACCCCCTCCCAACCATCCAGGCTATGCTTTCTTCTTACTATTACCATCCGGAAGGAGGTACAGAAGCGTAAGGTCCCATACCATCTGGTTCAGTTATAACCCTGTCACCATCAGGCTCGAGAACCAGTGTGGATAACTTCACCTCGCTATAACTCTGAACTGATTCTATAACCTGCATTCTCAATTTCAACAACTCTTTACAATTCATATTCTTAGTATTGTTTTCATTTATTTACACAACCTGTTTTCTTTTGCACATTGGTTATCTGTCAGATTTTGTATATGTATATTTATTCATAAATTCTGTTGTATTTCTTATATTCCTGGAAATGCCTGCAACAAAATGAATCTAAGATAATATATGGTAACGCACATGGACTTCGATAATAAATTTAACTTTGACTTTTACTTTGATCATGTAACAAGTGTCAACTGAGGGAAACATTTGTGCATACAGAGATGCAACAGATTTCTTTTTGATTTTCAGTCAATGGCACTTAGTGTTTATAGGGGGTGTGTTTAGTGCATGATACTGCTACCTGCATTTCTCTTAGAGTTAGTCAAAAGTTCAAAGGTTAAAGTAAATTTATTATCAAAGAACTTACTGTATATGTCACTATATACTACCCGGAGATTAGTTTTCTTGTGTGCATTCAAAGTGCAAAAAAAATAGAATCAATAAAAAAACACAGACAACTAGGACAAACAAATAAACAATGTGCAATATAAATAAGTAATTAAGCAATGATTTGTGGAAACAGCTTAGTGTTGGGATGAGTAGTTATCTCCTATGGTTCAACAGCCTGATGTTTGAGGGGAAATAACTGTTCCTGAACTGGGTTGTGTGCGACCTGAGGCTCCTGTACCTTTTTCCTGATGCCGGCAGTAAGAAGAGAGCATTGTTTGGATGGTGATGGTCCTTGATGCTGGATGCTGCAAGGTGAAGGACTTGTCTGTTTTCTCCTTTATGAGCAATTTCCGTACAGTAATCCTGAGAGGAAATGGACGAGAAGGATTCTGGCAATGTTCTTATATGACCGACAGATCTTCAGTTACGCAACTGGATTTGCTCCTGTTTCTTGGCCCTGAATATGACATTGATGAGCTGTCCTGGCACATTCCTCTCCTCCTGAGTGTGGGAAATGAAGTCATAAATTTGTGATTGGTCCACTAAGCTGCAGAACTACACCCAGTGGTATTCTCTGTTTCCGAAACCTATGTTGTTTTCCATTTGGCATATGGCCTTTTCAACTGCGAGAATTTCTATGGGTTTATTAACATCTTTCTCCTTCTAAAGGTCAAACACCTGTTATTTCTCTCAGGCCAGCCAAATGAAATGTTAAACATCTTGAATACCTTGGCAATGGGACGTGAAGTGAAGTTTCCTGACCAATGAACAGTGTATTTTTGACTTGGATACTCACCAGCTTTCCTGACTGTTTATCTTCAAGTAATGGCATTTGAAATAACCTGGTTCACTAACCAGGTGATAAGCACATCTTCAAGGAGAGCAGCATCCATCACCAAGGACCCTCATCATCATGGCCATGCTGTCAGGAAGAAGGTACAGGAGCCTCAATAGCAGCACCACCAGGTTCAGGAACAGTTATTATCCCTCAACCATCAGGCTATGGTATCACTCAACATCACTCGTCCATTACTGGATTCACTTTCAAGGACTTTTCTTCTCATGTTCTCAATATTTATTGCTTATGTATTTGTTCATTATTATTATTAGTTTTCTTCTGGTATTTGCACAGTTTATTGTCTTTTTCTCATTATCTGTCTCGTTAGAAGAAGCACACGGTATTGGGGGTAAGGTATTGGTGTGGGTGGAGAATTGGTTGGCAGACAGGAAGCAAAGAGTGGGAATAAACGAGACCTTTTCAGAATGGCAGGCGGTGACTAGTGGGGTATCGCAAGGCTCAGTGCTGGGAACCCAGTTGTTTACAATATCTATTAAGGACTTAGACGAGGGAATTAAATGCAGCATCTTCAAGTTTGCAGATGACACGAAGCTGGGCGGCAGTGTTAGCTGTGAGGAGGATGCTAAGAGGATGCAGGGTGACTTGGATAGGTTAGGTGAGTGGGCAAATTCATGGCAGATGCAATTTAATGTGGATAAATGTGAGGTTATTCACTTTGGTGGCAAGAACAGGAAAACAGATTATTATCTGAATGGTGGCTGATTAGGAAAAGGGGAGGTGCAACGAGACCTGGGTGTCATTATACACCAGTTATTGAAAGTGGGCATGCAGGTACAGCAGGCGGTGAAAAAGGCAAATGGTATGCTGGCATTTATAGCGAGAGGATTCGAGTACAGGAGCATGGAGGTACTACTGCAGTTGTACAAGGCCTTGGTGAGACCACACGTGGAGTATTGTGTGCAGTTTTGGTCTCCTAATCTGAGGAAAGACATTCTTGCCATACAGGGAGTACAAAGGAGGTTCACCAGATTGATTCCTGGGATGGCAGGGCTTTCATATAATGAAAGACTGGATCGACTAGGCTTATACTCTCTGGAATATAGAAGATTGAGGGGGGGATCTGATTGAAACGTATAAAATTCTAAAGGGATTGGACAGGCTAGATGCAGGAAGATTGTTCCCGATGTTGGGGAAGTCCAGAACGAGGGGTCACAGTTTGAGGATAAAGGGGAAGCCTTTTAGGACCGAGCTTAGGAAAAACTTCTTCACACAGAGAGTGGTGAATCTGTGGAATTCTCTGCCACAGGAAACAGTTGAGGCCAGTTCATTGGCTATATTTGAGAGGGAGTTAGATATTGCCCTTGTGGCTACGGGGGTCAGGGGGTATGGAGAGAAGGCAGGTACAGGGTTCTGAGTTGGATGATCAGCCATGATCGTACTGAATGGCGGTGCAGGCTCCCATTTTCTATGTTTCTAAGCCTTTCATTGACTCTATTGTGAATGCCCACAAGAAAATGAATCAGGGTTGTATTGGGTGACATATAGGTACTTCAAAAATAAATTTGCTTTGAACTTTGAAAGTCATTGCAAATAAACTGACTCTTAACTGTTGGTCTTTGCTGAACTTTTACAGAGGCAGGTGCAAAAAAAGAGCCCGAAGGATCACTGGGGACCAAATCGCCTCAACCACAAACTGTTCCAGCTGCTACCATCTGGGAAACGGTACCACAGGATAAAAGCCAGGACCAACAGGCTCCAGAACAGCTTCTTCCACCAGGCCATCAGACTGATTAATTCACACTGATACAATTGTATGTCTATGTTATATTGACTGTCCTGTTGTACATGCTATTTATACAAATTACTATAGATTGCACATTGCACATTTTGATGGAGATGTAGCATAAAGATTTTTACTCCTCATGTATTTGAGGGATGTAAGAAATAAAGACAATTCAAGTCAATTCAACTTTTCTTGCTCTTTCCAGGCCAGCATTCAGCCACCTCGACAGTCTGTCCGATGTTCTCAAAGAACATTAAACATGAGGCTACTTGTGAACTGCCCCAACAATCATAGAGTCATAGAGACATGTAGCACTACAGCATAGAAACAGGCCCATCGGCCCATTTAATCCATGCTAAACTATTATTCTGTCTAGTCCCATCGATCTGCTCCTGGACCATAGTCTCCAATCCCCTCCTATCCATATATTATCCAATTACTCTTAAATGTTGAAATTGAATCTCACCCACCACTTCCACTGGTAGCTTGTTCCATACTCCCTCTACCCTCTGATTGAATACATTCCTCTTCCTGTTTTCCTTAAATATCTCACTTTTTACCCTTAGCTCATGATCTCCAGTTTGAGTCTCACCCAATCTCAGTGGCAAAAATCTGTTTGCATTTGCCCTATCTAAAGTCATAATTTATATATCTCTCTCTCAAGTCTCCCCTCTCCTATGCACCAGGGAATTAAATCCAAACCTATTCAAATTTTCTCGATAACTCAGGTCCTCAAATCCCGGCAACATCCTTGTAAATTTTCTCTGTACTCCTTTAATCAAGAGACAGAGTGATTTTGTTTGGATAGAGATAAAGACCATTGGTGTCTGAGTAACTTCTTCTCATTCACTCTGAGAAAGAAGGAAAGCTGGTAATTTAAAATAACCACCAATGATTTTTTATTTATAAACTAGCTTGTACTGTACAACACGAGGGATTCTGGAGATGCTGAAAATGCAAGCAACACACATCAAAGTTGCTGGTGAACGCAGCAGGCCAGGCAGCATCTCTAGGAAGAGGTACAGTCGATGTTTCAGGCCGAGACCCTTCGTCAGGACTAACTGAAGGAAGAGCTAGTAAGAGATTTGAAAGTGGGAGGGGAGAGGGAGATCCAAAATGATAGGAGAAGACAGGAGGGGGAGGGATGGAGCCAAGAGTTGGACAGTTGATTGGCAAAAGGGATATGAGAGGATCATGGGACAGGAGGCCTAGGGAGAAAGAAAAGGGGGAGGTGGGGGGGGGAAGCCCAGGGGATGGGCAAGGAGTATAGTGAGAGGGACAGAGGGAAAAAAAGGAGAGAGAGAAAAAGAATGTGTGTATATAAATAAATAATGGATGAGAGTTATTTATTTATATGGACACACACATTCTTTTTCTCTCTCTCCTTTTTCTCCCTCTGTCCCTCTCACTATACTCCTTGCCCATCCTCTGGGTTTTCCCCCCTCCCCTTTTTCTTTCTCCCTAGGCCTCCTGTCCCATGATCCTCTCATATCCCTTTTGCCAATCTCCTGTCCAGCTCTTGGCTCCATCCCTCCCCCTCCTGTCTTCTCCTATCATTTTGGATCTCTCCCTCCCCCTCCCACTTTCAAATCTCTTACTAGCTCTTCCTTCAGTTAGTCCTGATGAAGGGTCTCGGCCCGAAACGTCGACTGTACCTCTTCCTAGAGATGCTGCCTGGTCTGCTGCGTTCACCAGCAACATTGATGTGTGTTGCTTGTACTGCACAAAATAGCTTTAGTCACAACTATTTTTCTTCTATACACAACCTTTGGAAGCTTCTGCAATAAAATTTTACGGTAGCACACACAGAGTATGCTATAATTCTTAATGTGATACCAATCAAAGTGATGTCTATTACAACACTGGTATAGTGGGTTAGCAATTGCAAAAGGAAGGAAGGGGGGAGTTGGGTGTAAGCCAGATGGAGAAGCGATGGTTCTTTGATACTTCTGAATTGGTCCTTGCCCCAATGTGTTGGGTAGAGGATTTGTAACAGCAGTTTTAAATGCATCACACTGTCCAAAGAAAAAATATATAAAATATGCCCCGTTATCTAGCCTTCCTTCAAAAGCTGGGGAAGGTGAACATGGGAAGATAGAGTATTGGGAAGTTTTTAAAAACCTACAGAGAGCAACTAAAAAGATCATTAGAAGGGAAAAGATGTAATATGAAAGCAAGCTCACAAATAATATCAAAGTGGATAGTAGAAGTTTTTTCAAGTACTGCATGTCAAAAATGAAAGAGAAATGAGAGTGGATATAGGACCGCTAGAAAATGAGGCAGGAGAAATAATAACGGGGGACAAGGAGATGGCTGATGAACTAAATGAGTATTTTGCTTCAGTCTTCACTGTGGAAGACACTAGCAGTATGCCTGATACTGTGTGTGATGGAAGAGAAATGGGCGCAGTTTCTATTACAAGAGAGAAGGTTCTCAAAAAGGAGAAAGACCAAAAGATACACCAGTCACCCAGACCAGAAAAACTGCACCCTAGGGTTCTGAAAGAGGTAGTGTTAGAATTGTGGAGGCATAAGAAATGATAGAACCATAGAAAACCTTCAGCACAATACAGGCTCTTCGGCCCACAAATCTGAGCCGAACACGTCTGAGGCTTACCCATAGCCCTCTATTCATCTAAGCTCCATGTATCCATCCAGGAGTCTCTTAATCACCGCTGCCGGCAGCCCATTCCACGCAGTCACTACTCTCTGAGTAAAAAACTTACCCATGACATCTCCTCTCTGCCTACTTCCAAGCACCTTAAAACTATGCTATCTCATGCTAGCTATTTCAGGCCTAGGAAAAAGCCTCTGACTATCTACACGATCAATGCCTCTCATTATCTTGTACAGCTCTATCAGGTCACCTCTCATCCTCCACCACTCCAAGGAGAAAAGACTAACTTCATTCAACCTATTCTCATAAGGCATGCTCCCCAATCCAGGCAACATCCTTGTAAGTCTCCTTTGCATCCTTTCTATGGTTTCCTCGTCCCTCCTTTAGTGAGGCGACTAGAATTGAGCACAGTATTCGAAGTGGGGTCTAACCAGCTTCCTATATAGTTACCTCTCGTCTCTTAAACTCAATCCTGTGATTGATGAAGGCCAATGCACCGTATGCCTTCTTAAACATAGTGTCAGCTTATGGACTCTGACCCCAAGATCCCTCTGATCCTCCACACTGCCAATAATCTTGCAATTAATGCTATATTCTGCCATCATATTTGACCTACCAAAAGAACCACCTCACACTTATCTGGGTTGAGCTCCATCTGCCACTTCTCAGCCCAGTTATGCATCCTATTGATGTCCTGCTGTAACCTCCGACAGCCCTCCACACTATCCGCAACACTCCCAACCTTTGTGTCATCAGCAAACTTACTAACTCCCTCCCCACCAGCATTTTGAGAATATCTTCACTCTGACTGCAATGGTTGAAGAAGATGACTCACCAATATCTTCTCAAGGGCAAGTTGGAAAGGGAATAAACATTGGCTTTGCCAGTGATGCCCAGTTCCTCAAAATGAATTTAAAAATAGAACTTACTTGAAGGGCTAGAGTTAAAAAAAAAACTTTTTGATATGTTGGCTTACTTCCTTACTTTCCTACATTGTCAGTGTTTGTATTCAACGTGCTGCCAAGTTGACTGAAATCCCACTGTCAATCAGCTTTTCAGAAATTTCCTGTGCTAATTTATTTTGAATTGCTGAGTAGATTGTAAGATCATTTATAAATTGGCTGTCTTACTCACAGTCTGTTGAAACCCAAATTCTAGTAATATCTTTATCTCAAGCCATATATGTTATGTTTCACATTGTATGTTATGACCTTCTGAATGCTACTAATAAGAACTTATATCTATAAAATGGATTCAACTTAGAAGAAAACACTTCAAATTTCTTCACAGAAGTAAACTAAGAAAAGCAGACAGAGTTATATTATTGCATTAATGGTGACCAATATCCTGTGGTTCACTATTGATCAAAAACTTAACTGGAACCAACTACATGGATACTTGTGGCTACAAAAGAAGGTCTGTCTCTGGGTATGAGGTGGCAAGTGACTAACCTTCCGACTCTCCAAAGTTTTTCTATAATTCATGAGCATGATAGAAAACCTCCCACTTACTCGCATAAGTACAGCCAGTAACTCTCAAAAGGATGACAAAAATGCAAGATAAGCAATCCATTCAACTGGAATCCCATCTGCAGCCATTTACCTTCAAAACTCCCATCACCTGTATATTACCAAAGACAAAATACTTTTAAGTAGCACATTAAATTTTCTTCAGCAGCAACCCTGTCTCCCTTTCTCTTCACCATTTACACCTCGGACTTCAACTACTGCACAGAGTCTTGTCATCTTCAGAAGTTTTCTGATGACTCTGCCATAGTTGGATGCATCAGCAAGGGAGATGAGGCTGAGTACAGGGCTACGGTAGGAAACTATGTCACATGGTGTGAGCAGAATTATCTGCAGCTTAATGTGAAAAAGACTAAGGAGCTGGTGGTAGACCTGAGGAGATCCAAGGTCCCAGTGACCCCTGTTTCCAACCAGGGGTCAGTGTGGACATGGTGCAGGATTACAAATACCTGGGGATATGAATTGACAATAAACTTGTCTGGTCAAAGAACACTGAGGCTGTCTACAAGAAGGGTCAGAGCCGTCTCTATTTCCTGAGGAGACTGAGGTCCTTCAACATCTGCCGGACGATGCTGAGAATGTTCTAAGAGTCTGTGGTGGCCAGTGCTATCATGTTTGCTGTTGTCTGCTGGGGCAGACACCAACAGAATCAACAAACTCATTCGTAAGGCCAGTGATGTTGTGGGGATGGAACTGGACTCTCTGACGGTGGTGTCTGAAAAGAGGATGCTGTCTAAGTTGCATGCCATCTTGGACAATGTCTCCCATCCACTACATAATGTACTGGGTGGGACAGGAGTACATTCAACCAGAGACTCATTCCTCCGAGATGCAGCACAGAGCGTCATAGGAAGTCATTCCTGCCTGTGGCCATCAAACTTTACAACTCCTCCCTTGGAGGGTCAGACACCCTGAGCCAATAGGCTGGCCCTGGACTTGTTTCCTGGCATAATTTACTTTTTACTATTTAACTATTTATGGTTTATTACTATTTATTATTTATGGTGCAACTGTAACGAAAACCAATTTCTCCCAGGATCAATAAAGTATGACTATGACTAATTCCACCAGCCACTCCAAAAACAAACATGACTACAATTTTCTTGAAGGAAAGGGGACCAGGTGGATGGCAATGCCATTATCTCCCGAAGTATTTTTCTGCATTATTTACCAGCTTGATTAGGAATCATATGGTCACTCTTTCATGAGGCCAAAATTTTGGAACTCCCAGTCTGCAGCACTGGAGAGGCTTTCTTCAGAAGGATTCCCAATGGTTCAAGGAGATGCTGACCTTGTGGGTGACAGCAACATCTCTTCTTTCCGTATGATATCAGTGACATAGCTAAAGTCCATTCTTCCACTTGCTTTAGCTCTCAACAGGCAATTTGCTGTCATGCTGCTTGTACAGTTAATCTGAAATCAGCTTTGAAATATATGCCTTTAATTAGTCTGTTGCAAGGCATCTGTTTTCATATTTTCACAAATAAACCAATTAGTACATTCAATTACCTATTTTCCAAGGTGAAAATTATATTTGATCATACATTCTAATTACAGTTGGATAACCAGAATATGAAAATAGAAATAAAATAAGACAGGCATAGATGAAACTAAGAAAGAAAAATATCTAACTACAAAAGATTCTGCAAATTCTGGGAATTTGAGCAATGCACACACAAATTGTTAGAGAAATTCAATGGGTCAGGTAGCACTTACAGAGAGGAATAGACATTTAGACATTTAATGTCTCGGGCTAAGACCCTTCATCAGGACTAGAGGAAGAACAATGATTGTCACAAATTACAGGAAAGAGAATCATTTGAACAATGTTGGATCCTACTGTTTAAATATACTTGCCTAAAATTTCTATTGTGCCTATGTCATATTGTGCGCTGACAATGACTTAAACTCAGAGTGGAGGAACGGCAAACTCCAATGTAGAAACAGAAGCAGGAGCTTATACTTTGGAATTCCAACCGAACATCAATAGCTCGACTGAGCAACACTGCAAGACAAACCATTCTCAAAACAAACACCCTGTGATAAACACTAATTGGGAGTCCACTTTAAATAATTGCAGAACATGGAAAACCTGTGCCGGTCAGCTCTCTCATGATACCAGCCTATGTGGTATCCAAAACATCTTCAACGAGCAGTGCCTCAGAAATGCGAAGTCCGTTGTTAAGGACCACCATCATCCTCTTCTCATTGTTACCATAGGAAGGAGATACAGTGCCTGAAGGCACACACTCAGTAACCAGGGGCAGCTTCTTTCACTCTGCCATCTGATTTCTAAATGGGCATTGAACCCATTAACACTACCTCACTTTTTTATTAATTCTGTTTTTGCACTACAATTTTTAATTCAACTATTTAAGAAACATAAGTTTACTGTGATTCATTTATTATTTTTCTGTATTATCATGTATTGTATTGAACTGCTGCTGCTAAGTTAACAAATTTCACGACACATGCTGATGATATTAAACCTGATTCTGATCATTTTTCATAAATACACCCAATTTCATCCAGTTACCTCCGGCCAGATTACACTTCATAAAACAGAGATGAAAGAGATTCTCTACAGAAACTGGAAATCTGGAGCAACACACCTTTGGAAAATGATGGAGCTGTTCTTTATACAAAGACAGACCGTGTATATTCTGGGACTCCTCCCTCGATACTTCCTGTTCCTACTCAGATACTTTCTGACCCATTGAGTTCCTCCAACAGCTTCCTTTTCACTCAGTGTTAATAGGTGTACAAGCATCTCATTGTCACAATCTAAATCACTTCTGAAGGCTACTAATGAGAAGTATGTGGTCTTAATCTTGAATAATAATTTTATGAAGGCATTCATACACAAGCAATCATATTTGCTTACATAAAACGCACAGAACTGTAAACAGTGGTAATATATTCTCTTGAAATAATTTACCAGTGCCAGAGACCCAATAGCTATTTGGATCAATATCAAAACAATATCCCATTATTGTTCTTGAAATATTTATAATTTCCATATCAAATACTAATCATTGTTGTAATAGCAATTTTCTATCAGCACCCCCATGAAGATATTTGTTTTGTTGATTAGTTCGATTTTGTTTGTTCATTCAACTCCCTCAGCACGAATAAGTCTACAGCTTCCAAATTAAGCTACTGAAACTGAGGTAATTTATAATGCCCAGATGTGCAAACATATCATCTATTTTTCTCAGATTCAGATTTATTTATTTATCACACAAACATCAGAGTTGTTGTTGAAAGTGCTGGGGGCAGCCCACAAGTGTTGACGCTCATTGCGGCACCAACAAGGCATGCCCACAATGTTCAGCAGAAACACACAAGCAACAATAATAACAGCACAACAAAGTGCAACAAAACAAAACAACAATAATGAAGCAAGCCCCTTTGCCAGATAACTCACACACACAGATGGGCCACCAACAGCACATAGGCTGCCGCCGGGCCTCTGACCACCAGTCCCTGGCCCCAGACTCTCAGAGTACGCACATCAAAACCAATTTGCAAGGTAGTTTTTCAAACTTAGTCCATTGTGTTTACTAAGAGGCTGATACCATGATCGCATGATGGGTAGTATAGGTCTGATGTTTTTTACTGGAACAAATCGCGGGGATGGGGGGAGAGTAAATGTTTTGCTGCTGCTTGTGCATGGGAGGAGGGGGGCTTTGGGGTTCTAATGTTTTTTCTGTCTTCCATTCCTTGGATTTTCTTTTCTCTCTATTCTGTGGGTATCTGTGAAGAGTAAGGTTGCATCCTGTATAAATTCTCTGATATTAAACTGGTCATTTGGACCACAGGACACAGGAGAGTTTGGGTGCTACAGAATATGTAAAGGGATGCTACTGATGTTCAACAAACTAAATCTTACAAGTGGATCTCAGCAGAACAGCTGTAAGCTTGCAAGTCCAGAGGGGAGATAAGATCACTCCCTTTGGAAACTATTGGAGGTGTTCTTTATATAAACAGCATTCTGGCACTTATGTCAGAGTGCTGCTTCTGGATTTCAGTTTGGCATTCAACACTTTTTTCCCTCAGACCTTGCTGCTTATTACCAACAAAACTGAGATGGCCTACAGATGGTAAATGGAAGTGGTTGAGGCCTGGGGCCAGGAAAATAACCTTGTCCTCAATGTCAACAGGGCAAAGGAGATGCTTACCAATTTTACGAGAACTCGCATCATTCACACCTCCCTTTACATGACCAGCACGGCAGTGGAGACTGTGAGCAGTTTCAAACTCCTGGGAGTGCACTCCTCATACACCTTCTCATGCTCTCTGAACGCATCCAGACTGGACGGGGTACCTGGCCTTGTACTAAAGACCTGTGCCTGTGCTGACCAACTGGCTGGTGTGCTCACTCATATCTTTAACCTCTCTCTTTGGCTGTGTGATACCCAACTGCTTCAAGAAGTCTTCAATCATACCAGTGCCCAGGAAGAGCACGGTGACCTGCCTCAATGGCCATCACCCAGTTGCACTTACATCCAAATGATGAAGCGTTTGGAGAGGCTGGTGTTGAAATTTATCAGCTCCTGTCTGAGAGGTGACTTGGGTCTGCTGCAGTTTACTTACCAGACCAACAGGTCCACAGCAGAGGCCATCTCATCAGCTCTTCAGACAACCCTGAAACATCTGGACAGCAAAGATGCATTCTTTGGGGTGCTCTTTATCAATTACAGATCAGCATTTAATACCACTATCCCCTGAAAACTAATCAGTAGGCTGCAAAACTTTGATCTCAATACCCCCTTGTGCAATTGGAGTCTGGATTTCCTCTATTGTAAACGCCAGTCATTTTGGATTGGCAAAAACATCTCCTCCATGATCTCAAGGTGCGTCAGAGGTCAGTGTGCTTTGCCCCCTGCTCTACTCGCTCTACAGCTATGACTGTGCGACTAAGCACAGCTTCAAAACCAAATTCGAGTTTGCTGGTGATAGCACTGCCATGGGCCAAATCAAAGGTGGTGATGAGTCAGTATACCGGAGGGAGGTTGAGAATTTGGCTGAGTGGTGTCATAACACCAACTTCTCACTCAATATCAGCAACACCAAGGAACTGCTTGTAGATTTCAGGAAAGGGAAACCAGAGGTTCATGAGCTCGTCCTTATCAGAGGATCAGAGATGGAGAGGGTGAGCAACTTTAAATCCTGAGTGTTACTATTTCAGAGGTCCTGTCCTGGACACACCATGTAAATGTAACTGTGAAGAAAACACAAAAATGCATCTACTTCCTTAGGAGTCTGAGGAGATTTGGCATGTCATCAAAAACTCTGACAAACCTCTATAGATGTGTGGTGGAGGCAGGCTGCATCATGACCTGGTATGGAAACACCAATTCCTTTGAATAGAAAATCCTTTAATTGTAGTGGATTTGGCCCAGTACATCGCAGGTAAAGCCCTCCCAACCATTGAGCACATCCACATGAAACACCGTCATAGGAAAGCAGCATTCATCATCAGAGATCTTCACCACCCAGGCCATGCACTCTTCTCGCTACTGTCATCAGGCAGAAGGTTCAAGTGCTTCAGGACTCACACCACCAGGATCAGGAACAGTTACTACCTCTCAACCTCCAGGCTCTTGAACAAAAGGGGATAACTACACTCATTTGCCCATCCTTTGAGATGTGCCCTCAACCAACAATTTCACTTTAAGGACTCGTTACCTTGTTGTTACATGCTCAAGTGATTAAATGCTATTTATTTATATTTGCATTTGCACAGTTTGTTGTTTTTGGTTGATCCTGTTATAGTTACTATTCTATAGATTTACTGAGTATGCCCACAGAGAAATGAATCTCACGGTTCCAATATATTTACTCTAATAATAAAATTTACTTTGAACCTTGAACAATCAAGAAAGCTCAAAAATGCTTCTACTTTCTGAGGAGTCTAAAGAGAGATGGACTGTGAACATCAATACCCATGATCTTTTACATATGTACAGTAGAGAGCATCCTAACACTGCATGGTTTGGAAAATGTATTGCGGTGGATGGGAATGCTGTACAACAGGTCGTCAAAACTACCAAATGCATCAGTGGCACCAGTTTAACCACCATCAAGGACATATATACGGAAAAGTGCCCGAAGAAAAGCTGGCAATATCATGAAGTTTCCCACTCACACAGTTCATGAAGTATATGTCCCACTCCCATCAGCGAGTAGGCTATGTAACATTCACAGCAGGAACATCAGATGCAGAACAGTTTCTTTCCCCAAGTAGTAAGACTGATCAACACCTCCACCTACTAACTCCACCATACTTTATCATTTCCTGCAGAATTACCTTGCATACAGTCACTTTATGAACATACAATCGATCTATGTATATAAGCAATCTTATATCAACTGATGAAAGGTCTCAGCCCAAAACATTAACTGTTCACTCTTTTCCAAAGATGATGCCTGGCCTGCTGAGTTCCTAGAGCATTGCCTGTGTTTTTTGGATTTCCAGCATCTGCAGATTTTCTCATTTGTTAACACTTATGTCATTCTCCTTTAGACTTCTATACTGGAAATGACATCAAGCAATCTTGAATACTTGAATAAAGAAAGACCAAATGTTCTCTGGGACAAGACTACTCTCTGTATATATTATGAACCAAAACTTGCTAACAGTGAAAGGAATGATGGTGTATACTGTTCACCAGACAAAACAGAAAACCCAGAGGCTCAGGCATTTTAATTGTTCAATTCTGAAAGTCAGAAACACAATACTGTTTTTAATCAGAGTATCTAGTGATAAACAAAGTTAAACAATCTAACAATGATACCCTAAGAGATTCTGTGCTGCTGAAGACAGTGGGTGCCAGAGTCTCGGATCCCAGACTGCCACATTTGAAAGCTTGCAACCATCGGTCTTCTTGATGGGCTTGTATCAATGCTCGACATGCTCTGCAGTTGTGGACTTGCTTCAGGGATCCTGCTGCTCATGTCCTTGTCTTTTTTTTGTTTACTTCTTCTTTTACTCTTTGCGCAACTTGTTTGGGGCACGTTAGCGCTGAACTAACTGCATATGTGACCTGCGGTATTGGCGCAGTGCTGACGACTCACTTTTGGGGACTTTGTGGTTAATGTTATCTGTTTACTTTTTGTTGCTTGCATCATTTGTTCTTTTTTCTGGTGTTTGTTGGTCTTGTTGTGTAGATTTATTCCTTGGAACTGGAGGAAATAGCAGAGGTACTTAACGAATACGTTATTTCAGTATTCACTATGGAAAAGGATCTTGGTGTTTGTAGTGATAAGTTTCAGCAGACTGAAAAGCCTGAGCATCTAGATATTGTGCTGGAGCTTTTGGAAAGCATCAAGTTGGAAAAGTCGCCAGGACTGGATGAGATGTACCCCAGGCTACTGTGGGAGGCAGGGGAGGAGATTACTGAGCCTCTGGCGATGATTTTTGCATCATCAATGGGGATGGGAGAGGTTCCAGAGGATTGGAGGGTTGCGGATGTTGTTCCCTTATTCAAGAAAGGGAGTAGAGATAGCCCAGGAAATTATAGACCAGTGAGTCTTATTTCAGTGGTTGGTAAGTTGATGGAGAAGATCCTGAGAGGCAGGATTTATGAATATTTGGAGAGGTGTAATATGATTAGGAGTAGTCAGCATGGCTTTGTCAAGGGCAGGCCATGCCTTACGAGCCTGATTAAATTTTTTGAGGATGTGACTAAGCACGTTGATGAAGAAAGAGCAGTAGATGTAGTGTATATGGATTTCAGCAAGGCATTTGATAAGGTTCCCCATGCAAGGCTTATTGAGAAAGTAAGGATGAATGGGATCCAAGGGGACATTGCTTTGTGGATCCAGAACTGGCTTGCCCACAGAAGACAGAGAGTGGTTGCAGATGGGTCATATTTTGCACGGAGGTCGGTCACCAGTGGAGTGCCTCAGGGACCTGTTCTGGAACCCTTACTCTTCATGATTTTCATAAATGACCTGGATGAGGAAGTGAAGGGATGGGTTAGTAAGTTTGTTGTGGATAGTGTGGGGAGCTGTCAGAGGTTACAGCGGGACATTGATAGGATGCAAAACTGGGCTGAGAAGTGGCAGATGGAGTTCAACCCAGATAAGTGTGAGGTGGTTCATTTTGGTAGTTCAAATATGATGGCAGATTATAGTATTAATGGTAAGACTCTTGGCAGTGTGAAGGTTCAGAGGGATCTTGGGGTCTGAGTCCATAGGAAGCTCAAAGCAGCTGCGCAGGTTGACTCTGTGGTTAAGAAGGCGTACGATGTATTGGCCTTCATCAATCATGGAATTGAATTTAGGAGCCAAGAGGTAATGTTACAGCTATTTCAGACCCTGGTCAGATTCCACTTAGAGTATTGTGCTCAGTTCTGGTTGCCTCACTACAGGAAGGATGTAGAAGCAATAGAAAAGGTGCAGAGGAGATTTACAAGGATGTTGCCTGGATTGGGGAGCATGCCTTATGAGAATAGGTTGAGTGAACTCGGCCTTTTCTCCTTGGAGCTACGAAAGATGAGAGGTGACCTGATAGAGGTGTATAAGATGTTGAGAGGCGTTGATCATGTGGATAGTCAGAGGCTTTTTCCCAGGGCTGGTATGGTTGCCACAAGAGGATACAGGTTTAAGGTGCTGGGGAGTAGGTACAGAGGAGATGTCAGGGGTAAGTTTTTTACTCAGAGAGTGGTGAGTGCATGGATTGGGCTGCTGGCAACGGTGGTGGAGGTGCATACGATTGGGTCTTTTAAGAGACTTTTAGATAGGTACATGGAGCTTAGTAAAATAGAGGGCTATAGACAAGCCTAGTAATTTCTAAGGCAGGGACATGTTCGACACAACTCTGTGGGCTGAAGAGCCTGTATTGTGCTGTAGGTTTTCTATGTTTCTATGCTTCTATGCTTAAACAGATCCATTTGTGTTTCTTAATTTTATGGCTGCCTGCAAGAGGATCAATTTCAAGTTTGTGTATTGTATACATACTTTGATAATAATTGTACTTTGAAGTTTGAAGTTTCAGCTGCTGGTAATCCAGATTAATACACACAAAATGCTGGAACTTAGCAGATCAGGCAGCATCCATAGCGAGGAATATGTGTCGATGTTTTGGACAGAGACCCTTCATCAGCACCAGGTGTTCATCCAGCATTTTGTGAATGATACTAGAGACATCAGGAGCCATCAGTGTCTCAGCTCAAAATGTCAACTCTTTATTCCTTTCCATAAATGCTGCCTGATCTGCTGAGTTCCTCCAACATTTTGCATGTGTTACTCTGGATTTCTGGCCATTGTAGAATCTCTTGTGTTTATAAAATATTCCAGCACATTACAGCTTTAATATATTGCATTTGTGAGTTACTTCATTGACAATTAAATACCTCAGGATGTCTTGAGATTAGCCAAAGCTATGAAATGCAAGTCTTTCATTTCACACAAGAATAAAATCCTGTGGACATTAGAAATCTGAAAGTAAAATAGAAAATGCTGCACATGCTTTGGACTTCCAGCATCTGCAGAATCTCTTCCATATATCCTCATATAATTGCAGTAAGTTTTTTTTTTCTGAATTCAAATTCCCTTGTAAAAAAAGGTCATTCATATTCCTAGTTACTTGCTGCATCTGTCCGATAACTTCCAGTGACTTGCATCTGGTCCCTTTAAGCATCAACATTTACAAATCTGTCATTATTTAAAACAAATACATTGCTTCCCTGTTTTCTGCACTGAACTCACAGGATAGACCTCATATTTTCCCACAATATATTCCATCTGCGTTGTCGTACCTACTTGTTCATTTTGTCTATTCCATTTACAATCTCCTCTATCCTCCTTCCTACTCACAATCCCATCTATTTCTGTATCAACACCAGAAGTATGACATAACTTAAAAATATTCCTCAAACTTACTGTCATACTCTACACTCTGCTGGATCTGTCTGTAATTCATGAGTGACAATGTTTTGTAATTACATTCCTGTTATTGCATCTTGCCCTTTGGGTTATCTATTGAGCAATTGGGCGTATCTTCATTGCCTAGAGCATTCATTCACGACCACATCTCTCATGCACACAATTAGGAGGGTCATTGTATTAGTACGTTTTGATATTTTTCTAATAAAGCCTGAAAATGGCTTACTAATGATAATAATACAATTTGAAATCCTTCAACTGATGGCTGACAAGTGATTTTGACAGCACATTCATTCATCGCAAAATATTCAGTGTGTAATCCTATTTTGACTTAAGTGACTTGAAACATTTCTCAGTAACAAATGATGTCACTAATTAAAAATGTTTAATGAAACAAGCAAAACCTTGAATATCAATACTTGAGTCAACTTCACTTGCTCTATCACTGAAATGTTCCTACAACCTATGGACTCTTCATCTCATGTTCTCAATACTTATTGCTTATTTATTTATTATTATTATTATTTATTTTTCCTCAGCTGATGCTGGTAAAACATGAGGAAAGGGCATTGCCAAGCCTGCTCTAGGAACTTTCATACTATTCTAGTGGTGTTTACTATTGTGCCTTTCTGAAGATTTACAAAGATATTGCTGTACAGCCCTAATTATTTAATGTTATTGTGTAGTACCTTTGGGATGATACCAACTGTAGATATCACTATTGGGACAATGTATACCTTATTCTTGTTCCAAAGTCTTTCATTTTCCTCCTTTAATTCACAATATTTCTGGTGTTTTTCACTTATTGATTTCTGTAAGTTGTGTGTATTGGGAATGACTATACAGTATCTATTAAGTAAGTTGTTCTTGCTTGTTTATCCTGTACTATTATTTCCAGACTGTTATTAAGAATTGTCCCAACTGTAATAACAGATCAGTCATAATATAATTTGTGGGATTCTGACTCTAAAACTAGATCAGGTTTGTATTTATAGTAAGGTATGGTTTCTTTATGAGTTTGTATTTTAAAGCAAGATTTTGGTGAATGATATTTACCACTTGATTGTGTCTGTGTAAGTAATCAGATTGAATTAAACTGCCACAGATTCCTGTAATGTGTTGGATTGTTTCTGGTCTTTCTTGACATTTTCTACACTTATCATCTTGCATTTGTTAGTCTTTTATTATGTATTTTTGATAATTTTTGTGTTAACTACCTGGTCCTGTATTACCACAAGGAATTCTTCTTCTTCTTCTTCTTCTTCTTCTTCTTCTTCTTCTTCTTCTTCTTCTTCTTCTTCTTCTTCTTCTTCTTCTTCTTCTTCTTCTTCTTCTTCTTTTCTTCTTCTCCTCCTCCTCCTCCTCCTTCTGCTTCTTCTTCTGCTTCTTCTTCTTCTTCTTCTTCTTCTTCTCCTTCTCCTCCTTCTCCTCCTCCTCCTCCTTCTTCTTCTTCTCCTCCTCCTCCTCCTCCTTCTGCTTCTTCTTCTTCTTCTTCTTCACCTCCTTCTTCTTCTTCTTCTTCCTCCTCCTCCTCTCCTCCTTCTGCTTCTTCTTCTTCTTCTCCTTCTCCTCCTTCTTCTTCTTCCTCCTCCTCCTTCTGCTTCTTCTTCTTCTTCTTCTTCTTCTTCTTCTCCTTCACCTTCTCCTCCTTCTCCTCCTCCTCCTCCTCCTCATCCTTCTGCTTCTTCTTCTTCTTCTTCTTCTTCTTCTTCTTCTTCTTCTTCTTCTTCTCCTTCTCCTTCTTCTTCTTCTTCTTCTTCTTCCTCCTCCTCCTCTTCCTCCTCCTCACTGCCCCCCTTGTGTATTTGTACGTTTTGTTGTCTTTTGCACAATGGTTGTTTGTCCGCTCTGTTGGGTGTAGTCTTCCATTGATTCAGTTATGGTTATTGGATTTATTGAGTATCCCTGCAATAAAATGAATCTCAGGGTTGCGTATGGTGACATTTACGTATACTTTGATGATAAATTTATTTTGAACTTTGGACTAATCTCATTTTGTTTCCTAACCTTTGCAATCGCAATAATTGTTCAAGCAATTTTATACTTATGTTACCTAATGATAATTATATATCCCCGCTAGCTTGGTCAGGGTCTGTAGTTTTCAGAAATGTGGTCAAGAGCTGTATAAAGATGTAGATGGCTGAATTTTCTTGGCACTTAACCCATTCCATTACTGAAATGTTGGCAGAAAATCAGTAAATATCCTTTTTTACAATTGTGAAACCTACCTTATTTTTCAAAATAGAAGAAGGAATTCCAAGGAAATTGATGGCCCTTACACTCAGTGGCCACTTTATTAGGTACACCTGCTCATCTATGAAAATATCTATTCAGCCAATCATGTGGCAGAAACTCAATACATAAAAGCATGCAGACATGGTCAAGAGGTTCAGTTGTTGCTCAGTCCGAACATCAGAACATGGAAGAAATGTGATCTAATTGACTTTGTCCGCGGAATGATTGTTAATGCAAGACGAGGTGACTTGAGTATCTCAGAAACTGTTGATCTCCTGGGATTTTCATAGAAACATAGAAAGATAGAAAATAGGTGCAGGAGTAGGCCATTCAGCCCTTCGAGCCTGCACCGCCATTTATTATGATCATGGCTGATCATCCAACTCGGAACCCTGCACCAGCCTTCCCTCCATACCCCCTGATCCCCGTAGCCACAAGGGCCATATCTAACTCCCTCTTAAATATAGCCAATGAACTGGCCTCAACTGTTTCATGAGGCAGAGAATTCCACAGATTCACCACTCTCTGTGTGAAGAAGTTTTTCCTAATCTCGGTCCTAAAAGCCTTCCCCTTTATTCTCAAACTGTTACCCCACGTTCTGGACTTCCCCAACATCGGGAACAATCTTCCTGCATCTAGCCTGTCCAATCCCTTTAGGATTTTATACGTTTCAATCAGATCCCCCCTCAATCTTCTAAATTCCAACAAGTACAAGCCCAGTTCATCCAGTCTTTCTTCATATGAAAGTCCTGCCATCCCAGGAATCAATCTGGTGAACCTTCTTTGTACTCCCTCTATGGCAAGGATGTCTTTCCTCAGATTAGGGGACCAAAACTGCACACAATACTCCAGGTGTGGTCTCACCAAGGCCTTGTACAACTGCAGTAGTACCTCCCTGCTCCTGTACTCGAATCCTCTTGCTATAAATGCCAGCATACCATTCGCCTTTTTCACCGCCTGCTGTACCTGCATGCCCACTTTCAATGACTGGTGTATAATGACACCCAGGTCTCGTTGCACCTCCCCTTTTCTTAATCGGCCACCATTCAGATAATAATCTGCTTTCCTATTTTTGCCACCAAAGTGGATAACTTCACATTTATCCACATTAAATTGCATCTGCCATGAATTTGCCCACTCACCCAACCTATCCAAGTTACTCTGCATCCTCTTAGCATCCTCCTCACAGCTAACACTGCCGCCCAGCTTCGTGTCATCCGCAAACTTGGAGATGCTGCAGTTGATTCCTTCATCTAAGTCATTAATATATATTGTAAACAACTGGGGTCCCAGCACTGAGCCTTGCGGTACCCCACTAGTCACTGCCTGCCATTCTGAAAAGGTCCCGTTTATTCCCACTCTTTGCTTCCAGTCTGCTAACCAATTCTCTATCCACATCAATACCTTACCCCCAATACTGTGTGCTTTAAGTTTGCACACTAATCTCCTGTGTGGGACCTTGTCAAAAGCCTTTTGAAAATCCAAATATACCACATCCACTGGTTCTCCCCTATCCACTCTACTAGTTACATCCTCAAAAAATTCTATAAGATTCGTCAGACATGATTTTCCTTTCACAAATCCATGCTGACTTTGTCCGATGATTTCACCGCTTTCCAAATGTGCTGTTATCACATCTTTGATAACTGACTCCAGCAGTTTCCCCACCACCTACGTTAGGCTAACCAGTCTATAATTCCCCGGTTTCTCTCTCCCTCCTTTTTTAAAAAGTGGGGTTACATTAGCCACCCTCCAATCCTCAGGAACTAGTCCAGAATCTAACGAGTTTTGAAAAATTATCACTAATGCATCCACTATTTCTTGGGCTACTTCCTTAAGCACTCTGGGATGCAGACCAACTGGCCCTGGGGATTTATCTGCCTTTAATCTCTTCAATTTACCCAACACCACTTCCCTACTAACATGTATTTCGCTCAGTTCCTCCATCTCACTGGACCCTCTGTCTCCTACTATTTCTGGAAGATTATTTATGTCCTTCTTAGTGAAGACAGAACCAAAGTAATTATTCAATTGGTCTGCCATGTCCTTGCTCCCCATAATCAATTCACCTGTTTCTGTCTGCAGGAGACCTACATTTGTCTTAACCAATCTTTTTCTTTTCACATATCTATAAAAGCTTTTACAGTCATGCAAAACAGTCTCTCGAGTTCACAGAGAATGATGCAAAAAACAAAAATCATCTAGTCAGTGGCAGTTCTGCCGGTGAAACAGATCTTTCTATAAGAGAGGTCAGAGGAGATTGGCCAGACTTGATCAAGCTGACAGGAAGGCCAGAGCAACTGAAATAAGACCATAAATACATAAGACATAAGAGCAGAAATTTGGCCATTTGGCCAATCGAGTCTGCTCCACCACTCAATTATGGCCAATCCGTTTTTTCCCTCCTCAGTCCCACTCCCCTGTAACATTTGATGCCATGTCCAATCAAAAACCGATCAAGCTCTGCATTAAATACATCCAACAACCTGGGTTCCGCAGCTGCTTGTGGTAATAAGTTCCACAAACTAGCCATCCTCTGGCTAAAGAAATTTGTCTGCATCTCTGTTTTAAATGGATGCACCTCTGTTTTAAATTTAAGTGTATTAAATAACCATGCGTTACAACAGAAGTGTGCAAAAGAGCATCGCTGAATGTACAGATGTTGAACCTTGAAGTGGATGGGCTACAGCAGCAAAAGACCATAAACATATTTTCAGTGACAATATTTAGAAAATACTCCTGCAGTCAATGTTGGTATAACACTATAATATAAAGAGACTGGGCCTTACAATAGGACTGTAGAACGGTGAGATGGTGCAGGGTTGCTTTTTGGCTGAACTGCAAAATGTGAAGTTGTCCCTGGCTGCTCGCAAACCAGAAATGGTACAAAACTGGCTAGTTTTCATGGAAGATAATGCAGCTATTGGTTGGAGAAGTGATCCTGCACACAGGTAGGCACAAAGGATCTAATAGAGATCTTTTCTTTCTGAAACTTCACTGTTCTATAATAGTTATCTGTCTATTGTTCATGTATTAGTCTGTGCTGTGGTTTAACATCCCCAAGCCCAGGGGTCAATGGTTAGGTACGTGCACAAGTTGTTCAATGGAAACACCAAAGCCTACCAAATATAAGTCCTTTAAAGAAAAACGCCAGTTCAGCAGGAGACACTCATTTAGATTCTATGCAAAATGCTCATTTGCTCATATGTCAGCAAGCACATGGCTAACACTGAAGGATTGACAACGACTTTGATCATCTTTTAAATCAATTGACTGGAGTTGGCATCTTACCTGAAATATTGTCATTTGTGAGCTATTTGTTCCAATATCAATTAAAGCAGGTTAAGAATCCTTAATAAATTAACTCTATTCTTTAAAAACAAGCGGGTCATCTTTCAGTAAATGCCTGATTATAAATTAATTTAACGAGAGTGTGCTGTAGGCCGTAGCTTATTTAATGCACCATGGTGGGAACTGTACAGTGATGAATGAGATCATGTTGGCAGATTGCTATCTTTTACAGTTATCCAGAGGCGTACATATTAGTTTGGATGGTTGCTGCTTCCTGATAAATATCCAAGTACCACTGTGCACATTTTTAATGGAGATGCACATATTAAAGTTCATGATGTTAATATATAACATATTAGTATGGGATGATGCAATTTATATATTTCAACAGGGAATTTATTAACTTGTTTATTTCAGTAGGAAAGCTGGCAGAGATCATAGGAATCAAAGAAGTTCTTTTCCATAGGTTTTATTAACTTTAAACAAGATCAACTTTTTGTCATCGTTTTCAGCTGTACTTCCGTCATTTCATTACACATGAATATGCACAGGGGAACTTGAATTGTCTGCACAATGGATTTATTTGGCACATGGATGAAAGAAAAATGGAAAGCAATGTGGGAAGGAAAGGTTAGATTGATCTTGGAGCATGTTAAAGGTTCCCCACTACATTGTGGGCCGAAGTGTCTGTACTGTGCTATATGGTTTTATGTTCTAATTAATTAAGGGTTTTTTAATAACCTTCATTTAGGCATATTCTCAAAACTTGGAACTGCAACACTATAGATGCAAGAGATCCAAGACAATTTGCAGATCTCGGAGTGGGGGTTGACTTTCTTGTTCCCAAGGTGCGACTTAATTCTTTTTGTGCATGAGAGGGGCGGGGCCGATGTTTTACTTTGAACAGGTTTGTTTTGTAGTTGTCTGGAGAAGACAAATCTCAGAGTTGTATACTGCAAACATACTTTGATGATAAATGTTCCTTGAACCTTGAAGAGTAACACACAGCACAAATGTCCTCTTGGCCTGAATCGTAGCCTGTTTAGTCCTCTCCATAGATGCTGCCTCTCATGTTAAAAGTCCCTCCAGTATTTTGTGTGTGTAACTGTATTGCTACTGAATTTTGTCTGGCAGCTTCTCTGTTTCAAATTCTGCTGCATCCAATTGCAAGAACAGATTGTGGTGAAGCATGTATTTGGAGCACTTAATTCCTCAGATGAGAGCTGATTTTTTTAAAATAATATATCAGCGCTTTCAAATCATGATCTGATCATTCCGCAACTCCTGCCACTCAAATGCATCCCCATTATTGATGAGTTTTGCCAATGCTCCAGGTGAACTGGCATTAATCTCATTTTAAGTGCTGGTGAGTTTCAGGACTCCTATATGAAAGTGAATGTCACCTTCATTAACCACTCATGATGGTCTCCACATGGGGATCAGTGGTGGAGCAGCTGATATTTGCCGGCATTTAGAATGTGAATCTGTTCTTTCTCTTGTGTTAGGCTGGGCCAGGGGCAGGATCCATAAGCCCAATTCATTCATTGTACTTTACAGAACAAAGTGCAGAAGGAGGCTATGACTACTGAAACTAACTCACAGCATGTTTACTAATGATAATTATTAATTCATTTTGAGAAACATAACCAAAAATATTTACTTTTATTTAAAAATTTCATGCTTTTTTCTCTTTACTACCATCAGAGAGGAGGTACAGGGGCCAAAAGACACTCACTCAAAGCTTTAGGACCAGATTCCTCCCTTTTGCCATCAGATTTCTGAATGGACAATGAACCCATGAGCACTATCTGAGTTCCCTTTTACCAATACTTATTTAATCTATATTTTTATATATATATTTATTCTTGCAATTTATAGTATTTTTTACATATTGCTCTGTGCTCCTGCGCAAAACAACAGATTTCACGACATATGTCACTGACATTAAACTTAATTTTGTTTATAATTCTGATTCAATTGACTTAGCTTTGGCATATTTTCCAGAGATTTCCTGAGTTCATCTATCCCTTATGTTAAAAATAAATGCTACCTAAGCACATCAATTGAATGATAAGAACACACATATGAATGTTGGGACAGTTATTTCCATGTCATTCTTAAACCCACCTTGTCATTCAATAAAATCATAACTGCTCTGATCTTTGGCTTCACCTCCAATTTTCTGCCCAGTCTTCATAAACCATGATACACTTTTGCAGGGAGAACTGGAGTATAGAATATAATACAGATTACATGAAAATATAAAAATTTAGTGTTCAGATGGTGGCTGTCCATGAACAAGAAACCTCCAAATGCATCATGTAATTAGGAAGACAAATAGAATGTTAAAATTTATTGCAGCCGAATAGTTAACCTAGAGTCAGCTTTGAATATGTCTTATAATGAAGGTGCTGCAGCGATCCATAATGAAGAATACAAAACCCTCTGAACTTACAACGGAAACGGTGAGTGGAAGGAGCCGAGTACTTCTGCATTTTGCCTCCCACTGAAGAATATTGCTAACAGGAGCAGCCTCTCTTACTATCGACTGACCACAACAGTCTGCGCAGGGACGGTTACAAAATATATTGACTGGTATTGTTATAACCCGGATTAATAAATGAAACAATGTTCCAAGGGTTTAAGGAAAAAGACAGACATATTCTATCAGGTACATAAAAAAATGGATACAATAGGGTTTTTAAAGAGACTCTTGGATGGGTACATGGAGCTATGGGTTACCCTAAGCAATTTTTGAAGTAAGGTCATGTGGGCCTTAAGGGCCTGTACTCTGCTGTAGGTTTTCTATGTTTCTATGCTTTTACCTCAGTCTTATATATATATATGGCATCCGTTAGTCTTGCGAGACCATGGAGCTGTGCCTGGAAGTCTCTCCTCTCCACAAGACTGATGTTGTCCAAGGGAAGGGCATTAGGACCCATACAGCTTGGCAGCAGTGTCGTAGCAGAGCAATGTGTGATTAAATGCCTTGCTCAAGGACACAACACATTGCCTCGGCTGGGGCTCGAACTCACGACCTTCAGGTCCCTAGTCCAATGCCTTAACCATTTGGCCACGTGCCCACACAAATGTACAGATATCCTGAGATCATGACTAATTCTAAGCCTCTCCATTAGGGAAATAATCCTTGCGTCATCTACTTTGACAAGACTCTTCAAAATGTTCTGTTTTTGATTCAGGTCACTTCCAATTCTTTTAAACTCCAGAGACTATGGACCAATTTTTACTCAATATTTCCTCATTCAGCAAATATAACACTGAATAATAAAAGTAGTAAATCTTTAAGGTACTGTTCCAAGGAGGCTAATCCTATATGCATATACATTATTAGAGCTCTTAATGTACAGAGCAAGATTTCCTTCATTGATATTCCATTCTCTTTGCATTAAGTGCCACCAATCTCTTTGCCTTCCTAATTACCGATAAGTTTCTTATACTTGGAAACACAGCTCTATCTGTAAATGAACATTTAATACTGTGTTTCCCAATCTGGAGTCCACAGACCCCTTGGTTAATGGTAGGGGTCCATGGCATAAAAAGAAAGGTTGGGAACCCCTGGTTCAATAGATTCATACTGTTATCCTGACCAAAGTTCAAAGTTTAGAGTAAATTTATTATCAGAGTATATATTGTATATGCTATGATATTTATTTTCTTGCAACCATTTACAGAAGTTAACAGAGTCAGTCAGGAGTGTTGGTGAATGAAATTGTCCACACTAGTTCAGGAACCTGATGGCTATAGCTCCTGAACCTCATGGACCAAAAGCTTCTGTACTTCTGGTAGGCGGAGTGGGAAGAGGACATTGCCTGGATGGTGGGGGTCTTTGATGATAGATGCTGCTTTCTTGTGTCACCACTCTGTGTAAACGTAGTCAAGGATGGGGAGCATATTGCCTGTGATGAACTGGGCTTTAACCACCATTTTCTGCAGCCTTTTTTATTCACAAGCATTGGTGTTTCCATACCAGGCAACCAGTTAGAGCACTCTCAAATGTGTATCTATAGAAGTCCGTCAAAGTTTTTGGTGACATACCAAATCTGTGCAAACCTCATTACACTCCATCTCCCATTTTTTTCCCATTCATTTGATGCGATGCAATGAGATTGGAATGAGGGGATTGAAACCTATTCAATATTGAAAGGCCTAGATAGAGAGGATGTGAAGAGGATGTCTCCTGTAGTGGGGGAGTTTAGAACCAGAGGCACAGCCTCAGAATACAAGGACGTCCCTTTATAACAGGGATGAGAAGGAATTTCTTTCTCATCTGTGTAATTCTTTGCCGTAGATGGCTGGGGAGAGCAAGCCATGGGTATATTTAACCTGGACATTGATAGGTTCTTGATTAGTCAGGACATCAAAGGTTACAGGGTGAAGGCAAGAGAATGGAATGGCAGAGCAGATTTGATGGGCGACATTGCCTAATTCTGCTCCAATGTTTTATGGTCTTATTTGGCAATTTGTCTCCAACTTGCAACTTACAATTCTGCCAGTCTTTTCATGCTTGCTCTTACCATGTGGGGTTTCATTCTATCTGTCATCTTCTTAAAAATCCTTTTGAAATCCAACATACATTCCCCTTTGTCTACCTTATGCTGTTCTAAACGTGTGTTATTAGATTCTTAATAACTTATTGTAATGATTTCCTCACAATTGATCTTAACAGGTCTATAGCTCTGTATATACTGTACTCCTGTTTTCTTAAATTGTGTGTTTTATGTTTCCAATGTGCTGGAAGCCTATCAGAACATTGTTGCTGGGGCTTGCGACCTGAGTTATAGTGAAAGGTTGAATAGTATTGGAGCATAGGAGAACCAGGAGAGGTTAGATGTATATAAAATTATGAAAGTTATAGATATGGTTAATGCAAGCATCCTTTTTTCCAACAAGGCTGAGTGAGACTAGAAGTAAAGGTCTTGGGTTAAGGGTGAAAGTCAAAATGTTTAAGGGAAACTTGAGGGGGTACATCTTCCCTCAGTTGGTGGGTGAGAGCATTGAACAAGCTTCCAGCACAAGAGGTGAATGTGGGCTTGATTTCAACATTTAAGAGAAGTTTGGATAGGTAACTGCATGGGAGGGGTGTGGTGGTACCGTTTGATGGGGCTAGGTAGTTTAATATTATGACATCGACTGGTTGGGTTACCAAGTCTGCTTCCATGCAGTCATGCTCTGTGACTCTATGACAGAACATAAAGAATTTTGGAAAATCTTCAGGGAAGAAAGAGGTCAGATATGTTATTAATACCTCTGATGTGCAAAATACAGTGTGCTCAATGTCTTCATGTGTAACTTTTATTGTTTGCATTGTATTTCTTTGTTCTACCGTACTATTCCTTATCACCAATTTATTAACTTCCTGTTTGAGTTGAGATGTTATCCAATCTTGGCAATTCACTTGTAAATGTTTCATCACCAAACATTTGCTCATGGATTACCAAGATTGAAGAGCAGCCAAGCCTCAACCACCTGAGCTACACGTTCTCTGAGTGACTGCATCCTTTTTTATATAAATGTTAATATCCTTCCAGTCCTGATGAAGGCTCTCGGCCTGAAACGTTGACTGCTTACAATTTTCCGTAGATGCTGCCTGACCTGCTGAGCTCCTCCAGTAACTTGCTTGGATTTCCAGCATCAGCAGATTTTCTGATGTTTGTCATTTCCTCCCAATCTGCATTTAAAGCTCATATTGTTTCTTTTATGAATTCTACAAATGGTACGAGGGGTGATTGATAAATTCGTGGCCTAAGGTAGAAGGAGTCAATTTTAGAAAACCTAGCACATTTATTTTTCAACATAGTTCCCTCCTACATATATGCACTTAGTCCAGAAGTCGTGAAGCATACGGGTCCCTTCTTCATAGACATCGGTGCACAACAGGGGTGATTGATAAGTTCGTGGCCTAAGGTAGAAGGAGATGAGTTACTAACTTCAAACTTTCTGCATTATCACTCAAAGAATTGAACTATATGTGCATGTAACGAGAGCGTCCTGGACCTCTAGCTGGTCCACAGCAGGGGTGATTGATAAGTTTGTGGCCTAGGGTAGAAGGAGATGAGTTATACAGCTCTCGTTACATGCACATGCAGTTCAACTCTTTGAGTGAAAATGCAGAAAGTTTGAAGCTTCTCCTCATCCCCTTCTACTTTAGACCACGAACTTATCAATCACCCCTGCTGTGGACCACTTTCTGGAGGTCCAAGACGCCGACTTCTACTAAGAAGGGATCCATCTGCTCCACAATCGCTGGACTAAGTGTGTAAATGTAGGAAAAATAAATGTGCTAGGTTTTCTAAAATGGACTCCTTCTACCTTAGGCCATGAACTTATCAATCACCCCTCGTATAACCTTTTCCACCATCCTTTGTTGTGTCTAAAGATTCCCCAATTCTCAGGTCTGTTGCTTATCTTTGCAACTTCATAAGCCTTTCCTTTAAGTTTAATGCCTTTCTTAACTTGAATTTACCGCGAATACTTATTTTTTCTCTGAGTGCATTTTTCCAATAAAATATTTGTTCATTGAAAATTATAAAATCCCAGTGTTCACTCAGGACATGCCCTCTTCTCATTGTTACCATCAGGAAGAAGGTACAGAAACCTAAAGGCACACTTTAGGGATTCAGCAACTGTTTCTTCCCCTCTGCCATCCGATTTCTAAATGGACACTAAACCCATGAAGACTACCTCACTTTTATTATTTCTGTTTTTGCACTATTTTTAATTTAACTATTTAATATACATGTATATTCTTAGTGTAATTGATTTACTTTTTTTCTATATTATCATGTATTGCATTATACTGCTACCGCTAAGTTAACAAATTTCACAACATATACCAATGATATTAAACCTAATTGTGGTTCTGATGTTAACATTTGCCTCTGCTTACCCACCATCCTTTCTTTTTATCTATTTCCCAGTGCACTTTGAGCAAAACACTTTTCATACAACACAAGTTTCAAACGAAGTTTGCCATTCTCAAACTGAATGTTAAAATGATCACATGATGATCAATCTTCTCATGAAAATACTTTATTATGAGTTGATCAATTAATCTTGTCTAATAAACAAATCTAAAATAGTTTGTTCCCTTGCAGGACCAAAACATATTGCTGTAATAAACTGTTTTCAATGCATTACATGAATTTTCCCTGAAGATTATCATTGTCAATTTGATTTGTCATGCCAATATGAAGATTAAATTCCCCTGTGACTATTAGATTAATATTTCATTTCTCAATCTTCTGCATCCAGGGTATACTGGCATATGCTAATGAACCTGTCCACATCTCTTAATCTCCTAAATCATTTATTATTTCTGCAATGTGGGACCAAAAACAACAACCAGTTTTCTCAATATATTTGAACTTCAGCCTCAGGGCAACTATCCACTAACCTACTTCCAGCCTGAGACTAACGTATTTTCTTTCCTTTCTCGAAAGATCCTTCAGTATGGTACTGTAGCAGTTAGGATACTGCAGATTATTACAGTGCCATCTGTAAGACTGGAGTTTCATGTGCAGAGAGAGAGAGAGAGAAAAAAATTGTGCAAACAATAAAAGTTAAGCAATTATGTTCAGAACTGAAGTTTTATGAAAGACACAAAGCCTGGCTGGAGCCGGCCGCAGCCTTAGTTCAGCACAGACCTCAGCAAACGTTGCCAAGTGAAAAGCAGAACCAGGTTGACCCAGACCTCACCTTGCCTTCAGTCCTCACCCCCGGCACGTAAATCATCGAAACATTGGGTTGTTACTCGCTCTTGTACCGCTCTGGGGCCTGACTCCTGCCACCACGATTCAGCTCGTACCTGGCCTTTCCAACTTAGTCCGGCATTTAAATCAATCAGACCTCGGAACTTTCCTTGCTCTCGGGCGTGCCACGACTTTGCTTCGACTCACCTTCGCTTGCTTTGGCTATGCCTCGTCTGCGTCTCCACCTCCACTACCACTGATAGCATTGATCATTACTGGTAAAGTGTTATCAATAAGGTATTTAACAGTTTTCTGTCTTTTGTTTTTTGCTGTTGATTAGGAGTGCTAGACATCACCAGCAGCATCTTAAAGCTAATCTTTGGAAATGTTAACTCTATCTCACTCTCCACAGATGCTGCCTGACCTCTGAAATTGGAGGGCTTTGTGGTATTGTTTCTGTATTTGCCTCTCTTGAGACATGCCTCAAATTATTTTTGATCACATTTTAGCACTTACAGAACCTTATTTGTTAAAATAAAAGTTACAGGAAAATCCCAAATCTTAACAATGACTTTACCAATTAATGGAATTTCTTTCAGCTGTTTCTAATTACATTCAACTGCAATCATATCCCATTCTAATGTAAAATAAAAACTGGCAGAGTAAAACTGCGTCATGATAACAAGTTGTTAGGTTATTTTGTGATAAAAATGTTCTTGAAAGGTCAGCAATCCACAAGCATAGTAGTTATGACTTTTCAGAAACCAGTAAAGTCTCGCTCTCTGTACAGTTGTTAGGAAGTCCCTGAGGACATGTTTGAGCTGAACAAATTCCAATTGTATGTGCCACTGTAGACAAATAACAGACAGAAGAGCACCATATGGCCTTCTGATGAGGTTGTTACTCTGTATTTTACATAAACCAAAAATTGATTTTTTTTTTCCTTATAAACTTTTGAGTCTCCTTAACAACACAACATGATTATGCCTCATATTGAGCTTGCAATCATAACTTCACCCTCGTTTTTCACGACTTCTCTTTCATGGCCAGATATGCCATTTTATTAACATTAATATTTTCAATCATTTTCCAATTCTGTTTGAGATTTCTTCCACTCAGTTTTGCTTTGCAAGGAATTCTTCTTTATTGAAGTATAGGCTGGTGCAAGTATAACAGCAGAACATGGTGAGAATGGTTAGCTCTGCCTCAAAAACTGCTTTTCTTTTATGATCGCTACAAACTTCGGCAGAATCGTTCAGTACTAGTGTGCTTGTAAGTCATTTTTATCATTGCGGAATGAATACTTGATTAAAAATAAATAAAGTACTTTTCAGAAATATTTCACACCAAAGACCATAATTTTGATGCATGTACCCAGTCATTTTATTAAAGTTCCTAATTGTTCCACAACAAGTTTCTATTAGAGATTTACTATTTCAATTTAAAATGACAAAGTGGTTAAATAGTATAAGTATGGCTTGTTTGTAATGAAGTAACATATTTCAGTGAGTTCAGATGATATCCCTAACTCTGATGATAAAACTCAGATGCTGTAATTCATAAAGAATGTCTAATGTCCAAGCATGTTTTCATTTTGGTTGAAAGCCATTTCATTTCATTTGAAACATTACTATCTTCATCTATCGCGTTAATGCTTCCATTGTTCATGAATAATGAATATGTAGACCCTAAAACGTTAAGAATCACATAAACATTTGGCATTTAAAAATGATCTTGAAAATTGATTCATTGTTAACTTCATGGAGTGTAATTATGAGATAATCACTCCTTGCTGAGATCCAACATTATGCCTTAAAACTAAATCCTAGTGAAGAATGCAGCCAAAGGGTATTAACTCCAATCTTTCGTATACTTCTGTAATATCAATACTTGTACTCCAGTTCTTGGCCATTTATACTTAGGAATCATAGTGTGATTTCAATATGTGGTAGGGCGATTACTGGCGTTGAGTATGTTCTGCAAATGGGTTGGCTTGGTCATTCAGACATCTAATGGGGGAA
Organism: Mobula birostris; assembly: GCF_030028105.1. Taxonomy (NCBI): domain Eukaryota; kingdom Metazoa; phylum Chordata; class Chondrichthyes; order Myliobatiformes; family Myliobatidae; genus Mobula; species Mobula birostris. The sequence continues at coordinate 21,991,691 of NC_092370.1, read as the reverse complement.
GAGGATGGAGCTGCTCATAAAACATCTATAGATGTATCAAAGACAGCATTGTGACAGGCTGCATCGCTGTCTAGTATGGGGGTTGTGAGGGGAGCTACCACACTAGATCCAAAGAAGCTACAGAAAGTCATAAAATTAGTCAGCTCCGTCTTAGATTCTGGCCTTCATAGTACCCAAGACATCTTCAAGCAGTGGTGCCTCAGAAAGGTGTCCATCATTAAGGACCGTCATTACCCAGGACATGCATTCTTCTCATTGTTACCATCAGGAAGGAGGTACAGGAGCCTGAAGGCACACACACTCAATGATTCAGGAACAGCTTCTTTCCTTCTGCCATATGATTCCTAATTAAACTTTGAACCCATAAATGTTACCATAATTTTTTCTTAATATATATAATTTCTGTTTTTGTACTATTTTTAATCTATTTAATATACATATATATACTTACTGTAATTGATTTACTTATTTATTTATGTTCCTTCTTTCTGTATTATCATATATTGCATTGTACTGCTGCTGCTAAGTTAACAAGGGATATCTGTGGTGATGATTCTCTCTGTGCACAGACTAATAGGGACATCTCACAACAGTAACCACCATGGGGCTTTATCTTTTCCTGAAGATGGTTACAAATATGACGAATCTAATTTACCAATTTATCTTCCTCTTCCAATTTGTCTTGCTCTTAATTTATCTTCCTCTTCCAATTTGTGGGTAATGAGTTGTGGATTTCTGGCTGTAGTTTTCATTGGGTGGCAGAGTGGAGATATCTCTCTACCAAAGGAGGTGTAAGGCACTCCTTCCTTCTGCTAACCTGCAGCTCACCTGTGGACAAGGTGTAGCCCCCAACCCACCCCCTTCCCTGATCAGGGTCACATGACGTCATGGTTGGTGGCATGAGCAACTGGTTATGTGACCTCTAATGCCAGGCAAACAAATTCTGAAGTGTATTGATGATGGCTGGGGTCACTGCCCAAAAGAAGCAATGGCAAAGCACTTCTGTAGAAAAATTTGTCAAGAACAATCATAGTCACAAGACTACGATTGCCTATGTCAAATGACATGGCACATAATGATAATGATGAATACCCTAAAGGTTTTTTTTGCATGCATTTTCATGAAAATAAAATATAATTAAATTGAAGAGAAATTATACATAAACAGTCAAAGACTGACAAGTGTACAAATGTACTTTTTAGATGGAATAAGTTTTGCTCCCAAAACCCCGTTGTATTTGTATAGTTGGTCACAATGAATGCAAAGGTGGCTGTGGGATGAAGTCCATCATCATAGAAAGTGGCCAGTGAAGGAGTGGAGCTTTGAGGCTTTGGCTCGAGAGTCTTTGACGAGAAGAGGCGGAGGACAAGCTTGCTCGCAGTTGTTCTTTACAATGCCTCCTGAGACGGTGATGTGCCTCTCATGTGAGCTGTGGCAGTCTTGGAGGAACGCCCCCCTCCCGCAGAGTCACATCTGCCAGAAGTGCATATGGCTGGGTGATCTGGAAAACCATATAAGGAATCTGGAGCAGCAGCTGGATAACCTTCGACTCATAAGGGAGAATGAGGCAGTCATAGATGAGAGCTACAGGGAGGTAGTCACACCTAGGCTGTCGGAAGCAGGTCGTTGGGTGACAGTCAGAGGGGGGAAAGCGAAGGTGAGCAGACAGGTAGTGCAGAGCACCTCTGTAGCCATTCCCCTGAATAATAAGTTTACCGTCCTGGATACTGTTGGCGGGGACAACCGACCAGGTGTGAGCCACAGTGGCAGGGCCTCCAGCACTGAGTCTGACCCTGTGGTGCAGAAGAGTGGGACGGAGAAGAGGAGAGCTGTCGTCATTGGAGGCTCTATAGTCAGGGGAGCAGACAGGAGATTTTGTGGACATGAGAAGGACACCCACATGGTTTATTGCCTCCTGGGTGCCAGGGTCTGGGATGTCTCTGACGAGGTGCACGACATCCTGGTACGAGAGGGAAAGCAACCAGAAGTCGTGATACATGTTGGTACCAACGACATAGGCAGGAAGAGGGATGAGGTCCTGAAGTGTGAGTTTCGGGAATTAGGCAGAAGGCTGAAGAACAGGACCTCAATGGTGGCGTTCTCAGGATTGCTGCCAGTGCTACGTGACAGTGATGGTGAATTGGAGGAGATGGCAGTTCAATGCATGGCTGAGGAGTTGGTGCAGGGAGCAGGGTTTTAGATTTTTGGATCATTGGGATCTCTTCTGGGGAAGGTGGAACCTGTACAGATTGGATGGGTTGCACCTGAACTCGAGGGGGAGCAATATCCTTGCAGGTAGGTTTGCTAGCATGGTTCGGGAGGGTTTAAACTAATTTGCAAGAGGCATGGGACCCAGAGCGGTAGAGCAATGAAAGAAGTGCATGGAGTAAAGCCAGATCTATCATACAGAGAGGCTTTGAGGAAAGAGAAGCAGAATAAAGGGTGTAAAGGTAGTAAGGTAGAAGGGCTGAAGTATGTGTACCTCAATGGAAGAAGCATCAGGAACAAAGGTGATGAACTGAGAGCTCGGATACATACATGGACTTATGATGTAGTGGCCATTACAGAGACTTGGCTGGCACCAGGGCAGGAATGGATTCTCAGTATTCCTGGATTTCAGTGCTTTAAAAGGGATGGGGGGGAGGAAGTGCAGGAGGGTTGGCATTACTGGTCAGGGATACTATTACAGTTACAGAAAGGGTGGGTAATGTAGCAGGATCCTCTTTTGAGTCAGTATGGGTAGAAGTCAGGAACAGGAAGGGAGCAGTTATTCTACTGGGGGTATTCTATAGGCCCCCTGGGAGCAACAGAGATACAGAGGAGCAGATTGGGAGGCAGATTTTGGAAAGGTGCAAAAATAACAGGGTTGTTATCATGGGTGACTTTAACTTCCCTAATATTGATTGGCACCTGATTAGTTCCAAGGATTTAGATGGGGCATAGTTTGTTAAGTGTGTCCAGGATGGATTCCTGTCACAGTATGTGGACAGACCGACTAGGGTGAATGCCATACTAGATCTAGTACTAGGTAATGAACTGGGTCAGGTCACAGAACTCTCAGTGGGTGAGCATCTGGGGGACAGTGACCACTGCTCCCTGGCCTTTAGCTTTATCATGGAAAAGGATAGAATCAGAGAGAACAGGAAATTTTTTAATTGGGAAATGGCAAATTATGAGGCTATAAGGCTAGAACTTGCGGGTGTGAATTGGGATGATGTTTTTGCAGGGAAATGTACTATGGACAGGTGGTCGATGTTTAGACATCTCTTGCAGGAGGTTAGGGATAAATTTGTACCGGTGAGAAAGATAAAGAATGGTAGGGTGAAGGAACCATGGGTGACAAGTGAAGTGGAAAATCTAGTCAGGTGGAAGAAGGCAGCATACATGAGGTTTAGGAAGCAAGGATCAGATGTGTCTATTGAGGAATATAGGGAAGCAAGAAAGGAGCTTAAGAAGGGGCTGAGAAGAGCAAGAAGGGGGCATGAGAAGGCCTTGGCGAGTACGGTAAAGGAAAACCCCAAGGGATTCTTCAATTATGTGAAGAACAAAAGGATGACAGGAGTGAAGGTGGGACCGATTAGAGATAAAAGTGGGAAGATGTGCCTGGAGGCTGTGGAAGTGAGTGAGGTCCTCAATGAATACTCCTCTTCGGTATTCACCAATGAGAAGGAACTTGATGATGGTGAGGACAATATGAGTGAGGGTGATGTTCCGGAGCATGTTGGTATTAGGCAAGAGGAGGTGTTGGAGTTGTTAAAATACATTAGGATGGATAAGTCCCGGGGGCCTGACGGAATATTCCCCAGGCTTCTCCATGAGGTGTGGGAAGAGATTGCTGAGCCTCCGGCTAGGATCTTCATGATTGGAGGGAGGTAAATGTTCTCCCCTTGTTCAAAAAAGGTAGTAGGGATAGTCTGGGTAATTATAGACAAGTGAGCCTTACGTCTGTGGTGGGAAAGCTGTTGGAAAAGATTCTTAGAGATAGGATCTCTGGACATTTAGAGAATCATGGTCTGATCAAGGACAGTCAGCATGGCTTTGTGAAGGGCAGATTGTATCTAACAAGCCTGATAGAGTTCCTTGAGGAGGTGACCAGGCATATAGATGAGGGTAGTGCAGTGGATGTGAACTATATGGATTTTAGTAAGGCATTTGACAAGGTTCCACGCGGTAGGCTAATTCAGAAAGTCAGAAGGTATGGGATCCAGGGAAGTTTGGCCAGGTGGATTCAAAATTGGCTTGCCTGCAGAGTACATTCACGTTGGAGGATTGTGACTAGTGGTGTCCCACAAGGATTGGTTCTTGGACCTCTATTTTTCGTGATTTTTATTAACGACCTGGATGTGGGAGTAGAGGTGTGTGTTGGCAAGTTTGCAGACGACACAAAGGTTGGTGGTGTTGTAGATAGTGTAGAGCATTGTCAAAGATTGCAGAGAGGCATTGATAGGATGCAGAAGTGGGCTGAGAAGTGGCAGATGGAGTTCAACCTGGAGAAGTGTGAGGTGGTACACTTTGGAAGGACGAACTCCAAGGCAGAGTACAAAGTAAATGGCAGGATACTTGGTAGTGTGGAGGAGCAGAGGGATCTGGGGGTACATGTCCCCGGTCCCTGAAGGTTGCCTCACAGGTAGATAGGGTAGTTAAGAACGGTTATGGGGTGTTAGCTTTCATAAGTCGAGGGATAGAGTTTAAGAGTCGCGATGTAATGATGCGGCTCTATAAAACTCTGGTTAGGCCACACTAGGAGTACTGTGTCCAGTTCTGGTCGCCTGACTATAGGAAGGATGTGGAAGCATTGGAAAGGGTACAGAGGAGATTTACCAGTATGCTGCCTGGTTTAGAGTGTATGCATTATGATCGGAGATTAAGGGAGCTAGGTCTTTACTCCTTGGAGAGAAGGAGGATGAGAGGAGACATGATAGCGGTGTACAAGATAATAAGAGGAATAGATAGAGTGGATAGCCAGTGCCTCTTCCCCAGGGCACCACTGCTCAATACAAGAGGACATGGCTTTAAGGTAAGGGGTGGGAAGTTCAAGGGGGATATTAGAGGAAGGTTTTTTACTCAGAGAGTGGTTGTTGCGTGCAATGCACTGCCTGAGTCAGTGGTGGGGGCAGATACACTAGTGAAATTTAAGAGTCTACTAGACAGATATATGGAGGAATTTAACGTGGGGGGTTATATGGGAGGCAGGGTTTGAGGGTTGGCACAACATTGTGGTCTGAAGGGCCTGTACTGTGCTGTACTATTCTATGTTCTATGTTCTACGTTCTATCGTCATCATCATCATATCAAGGAGAGAGTCAATAGAGTCATTATGTCATCAAACAGTACAGCACAGAAACAGGCTCATTGGCCCATCTGGTCCATGCCGAGTCATACCTACTCCCAGTCCATAATCCTCCATACCCCTACCATCCATATATCTATCCAAACTTCTCTTAAATGTTGAAGTCGAGCCTGTATGCACCAGTTGCACTGGCAGCTCATTCCACACACTCAGGACCCTCTGAGTGAAGAAGTTTCCCCTCATGTTCCCCTTGAATTTTTCACCTTTTACCCTTGACCCATGACTTCTAGTTGTAGTCCCACCCAACCTCAGTGGAAAAAGCCACTATCTTATCCCCTCATAATTTTGTATACCTCCATCAAATCTCCTCTCAATCTGGAACACATTCAGTAGGAAACCATGGTTCTAAGGGTCTTTTTTTCCAAAATTATTTCATGTCACCAAAAGATTTTAGGCTTTAAAACTGGTAGCATTTTCAGAACAAAATGAACTGCTGCAAGCTAATATCTTGCCCACAGATTAGATAAAGCAACTGTTTCCAGCTATCTAGAACTGTGGGAAAATATAAAAATCTGGGGAAATGGTACTAATGTACAAATAGAGAATTTCACTGGTGAATCTTTTGGAAAGAGACAATTATGGCTTTTAAACTATTATGATTTTAAGGTAAACGGGAATCTCACATAAGTCAAGGACAGGTTGAAGAAATTGATGAGCAAATGGATAAAGAGGAGGAATTAATTAAATTGGAGCTGCTGTAGAAGGGGATCAGAAGAAGATCTGGATTTTACAGATGGACTGAGTATGATAGGACATGTATGTAGCATGTATGGACCCCACCACTGTCTAGTCTGCTTGTAATTTCCTCAAAAATTACAGTAGGTTAGTCAGGCAGGATTTTCCTTTCAGGAAACCACGCTGGCTTCAGCCTATCTTGTCAGGTATTCCGGAACCTCATCCCTAACAATCGATTCCAACAACTTCCAAACCACTGATGTCAGACTAACAGGTCTATAGTTTCCTTTCTGCTACCTCCCACCCTTCTTAAATAGTGGAGTAACATTTGCAATTTTCCAGTCATCCAGTACAGTGCCAGAATCTATCGATTCTTGAAAGATCATTGTTAATGCCTTCGCAATCTCTCCAGCTACTTCCTTCAGAACCCGAGGGTGCATTCCATCAGGTCCAGGAGATTTATTTACCCTCAGACCATTAAGCTTCCCAAGCACCTTCTCAGTTGTAATTTTCACTGTACATACTTCAATTCCTGACACTCTTGAATGTCCGGTATACTGCAGATGTCCTCCAGTGTGAAGACTGATGCAAAACGTGCATTAATTTCCTCTGCCATCTCTGCATCTCTCATTACACTATCTCCAGCATCATTTTCTATTGCTCCTATATCTACCGTCAACTCTCTTTTACCCTTTATATACTTATCACCTCCAGATCACTGCACAACACCCAATCCAGCACAGCTGATCCCCTAGTGGGCTCAACAACAAGCTGTTGTAAAAAGCCATTCTTTAGATATTCTACAAATTCTCCCTTTTGAGGTGCAGTACTGGCCTGGTTTTCCCAATCCACTTTCATGTTAAAATCCCCAATGATTATCATAACATTGCCCTTCTGACAGGCCTTTTCTATCTCCTGCTGTAATTTGTAATCCACATCCCGGCTGATGTTTGGAGTCCTGTGTACAACTGCTATTAGTGTTCTTTACCCTTGCCATTTCTAAACTCAACCCATAGAGACTCTGCACCTTCCAATCCTATGTCATCCCTTTCTAATATTTAATATCATTTCTTATGCACAGGGCCACACCACCCCCTCTGCATACTAACCTGTCTTTCTGATACACCATATATCCTTAGACATTCAGCTCCCAATGGCAGCCATCCTTTAGGTATTTTTCAGAGATGGCCACAACGTCATAATTGCCAACTTATAGCTGAATTTCAAGATCGTCCATTTTATTTCTTACGCTGTGTGCATTGAAATACAACACTTTCAGTCCAGTATTTGTTGCTTTCTGCTTTGACTGCACCACGCCTCTATTGCCCTGTAAATCATCCTAGTGGCTGTGATTATGCCCTGTCTCCTGCCTATCCTTTCTATCATCTCTGTTGCACGCTATCTTTGGTTTATTTCTGTTTTCCTCTACCTCAGCCCTATCACTCTGGTTCCCATCCCTCTGCCAAATTTGTTTAAACCCTCCCTAACAGCTCTATTAAACCTGACCGCTAGGATATTGGACCTCATTGGGTTCAGATGTAACCCGTCCTTTTTGTACAGGTCGTATCTCCCCAAGAAGATGCCCCAATGATACAGGAACCTGATGACCTGCCCCCTACACCAGTCTCTCAGCCATGTATTAATATGCCTAATCATGCTATTCTTGCGCTCGTTAGCACGTGGCACAGGCAGCAATCCCGAGATTACTTTCCTGGAGGTCCTACTTTTCAGCTTCCTACCTAACTCCTTGAATTCTCTCCTCAGGGCATCGTCCCTCTTTCTACCTATGTCATTGATACAAACGTGTAGCAAGACTTCTGGCTGTTCACCCTCCCACTTCAGAATACTCTGCACCCGATCCGAGACATCGCGTACCCTGGCACCTCGAGGCAACAGACCATGCAGGTATCCATAGTGAGGGGAACAGACTGAACCTCCTGTCTGTTCCCCTCACTATGGAATCCCCTATGACTACTGCATTCCTCATCTTCCTCTTTCCCTTCCGCACGATGGAACCAGGCTCAGTGCCAGAGAACTGATCGCCGTGGTCGTCCTCCGTCAGGTCATCCCCCTCAACAGCATCCAAAACGAGATAACGCTTACCGAGGGGGGTGACCACAGAGGTGCTCTCTACAATCTGAGGTCTTCCCATCCCTTCCCTGACAGTCACCCACTTATCCAACTCCTGCACCCACGGTGTAACTAACTCCCTTGTAGCTCCTATCTATCTCCTGCTCACTTTCGCTAATAAGCTGTAGGTCATCAAGCCGCAGCTCCAGATCTCTAACACAGTCTCTCAGGAGCTGTATCTCAGTGCACCTGATGCAGATGTGGCCATCTGGGAGACTGGAAGATTCCCAGGATTCCCACACCTGACACCCAGAGCAAAGTACTAACCCTACAGATATGCTCTTAAAAAAAAGGAAAGAAAAAAATTAAGTCCACTTACCCACTTACCTCGCAGAAGCCCGAATGAGCGAAAGCCCTACCACTCTGCCTCAGATCACTCCGTCGATGACTGCTCCTTTGATCACCACTCTGCTAGGCAGTGTCTCCCTTTTATGCCTGAACCTTCACTGCTATCTAACTCACGATTGGTTCTCCAGTTATAACTGCTGATAGGCCACGTAGAATGGACAAACCTAAACCACAATTTACAATCAAGTACTTATTTCTGATTTGAATGCCAGTTTTTATGCATTTTGAGCTGATACTGCTTTATTCTGTCTCACTCAGTAAATGCTTCTTTTAAAATTAATCATCAAAGACATAACGCTAAGTCCATTCAACGACATGAACATAGAAACATAGAAACATAGAAAATAGGTGCAGGAATAGGTCATTCGGCCCTTCGAGCCTGCACCACCATTTATTATGATCATGGCTGATCATCCAACTCAGAACCCTGCACCAGCCTTCCCTCCATACCCTCTGATCCCCCTAGCCACAAGGGCCATACCTAACTCCTCTTAAATATAGCCAATGAACTGGCCTCAACTGTTTCCTGTGACAGAGAATTCCACAGATTCACCACTCTCTGTGTGAAGAAGTTTTTCCTAATCTCAGTCCTAAAAGGCTTCGCCTTTATCCTCACCTCGTTCTAGACTTCCCCAACATCGGGAACAATCTTCCTGCATCTAGTCTGTCCAATCCCTTTAGGATTTTATATGTTTCAATCAGATCCCCCCTCAATCTTCTAAATTCCAACGAGTACAAGCCCAGTTCATCCAATCTTTCTTCATATGAAAGTCCTGCCATCCCAGGAATCAATCTGGTGAACCATCTTTGTACTCCCTCTATGGCAAGGAAGTCTTTCCTCAGATTAGGGGACCAAAACTGCACACAATACTCCAGGTGTGGTCTCACCAAGGCCTTGTACAACTGCAGTAGTACCTCCCTGCTCCTGTACTCGAATCCTCTTGCTATAAATGCCAGCATACCATTCGCCTTTTTCACCGCCTGCTGTACCTGCATGCCCACTTTCAATGACTGGTGTATAATGACACCCAGGTCTCGTTGCACCTCCCCTTTTCCTAATCGGCCACCATTCAGATAATAATCTGTTTTCCTATTTTTGCCACCAAAGTGGATAACTCCACATTTATCCACATTAAATTGCATCTGCCATGAATTTGCCCACTCACCCAACCTATCCAAGTCACCCTGCATCCTCTTAGCATCCTCCTCACAGCTAACACTGCCGCCCAGATTTGTGTCATCCGCAAACTTGGAGATGCTGCGTTTAATTCCCTCATCCAAGTCATTAATATATATTGTAAACAACTGGGTTCCCAGTACTGAGCCTTGCGGTACCCCACTAGTCACTGCCTGCCATTTTGAAAAGGTCCCGTTTATTCCCACTCTTTGCTTCCTGTCTGCTAACCAATTCTCTATCCACATCAATACCTTACCCCCAATACCATGTGCTTTAAGTTTGCACACTAATCTCCTGTGTGGGACCTTGTCAAAAGCTTTCTGAAAATCCAAATATACCACATCCACTGGTTCTCCCCTATCCACTCTACTAGTTACATCCTCAAAAAATTCTATGAGATTCGTCAGACATGATTTTCCTTTCACAAATCCATGCTGACTTTGTTCGATGATTTCACTGCTTTCCAAATGTGCTGTTATCACATCTTTGATAACTGACTCCAGCAGTTTCCCCACCACCTACGTTAGGTTAACCGGTCTATAATTCCCCGGTTTCTCTCTCCCTCCTTTTTTAAAAAGTGGGGTTACATTAGCCACCCTCCAATCCTCAGGAACTAGTCCAGAATCTAACGAGTTTTGAAAAATTATCACTAATGCATGAACTATTTCTTGGGCTACTTCCTTAAGCACTCTGGGTTGCAGACCATCTGGCCCTGGGGATTTAACTGCCTTTAATCCCTTCAATTTACCTAACACCACTTCCCTACTAACATGTATTTCCCTCAGTTCCTCCATCTCACTGGACCCTCTGTCCCCTACTATTTCTGGAAGATTATTGATGTCCTCCTCAGTGAAGACAGAACCAAAGTAATTATTCAATTGGTCTGCCATGTCCTTGCTCCCCATAATCAATTCACCTGTTTCTGTCTGTAGGGGACCTACATTTGTCTTTACCAGTCTTTTCCTTTTTACATATCTATCAAAGCTTTTACAGTCAGTTTTTATGTTCCCTGCCAGTTTTCTCTCATAATCTTTTTTCCCCTTCCTAATTAAGCCCTTTGTCCTCCTCTGCTGAACTCTGAATTTCTCCCAGCCCTCAGGTGAGCCACTTTTTCTGGCTAATTTGTATGCTTCTTCTTTGGAATTGATACTATCCCTAATTTCTCTTGTCAGCCACGGGTGCACTACCTTCCTTGATTTATTCTTTTGCCAAACTGGGATGAACAATTGTTGTAGTTCATCCATGCAATCTTTAAATGCTTGCCATTGCATATCCACCGTCAATCCTTTAAGTGTCATTTGCCAGTCTATCTTAGCTAATTCACGTCTCACACCTTCAAAGTTACCCTTCTTTAAGTTCAGAACCTTTCTTTCTTAATTAACTATGTCACTCTTCATCTTAATGAAGAATTCCACCATATTATGGTCACTCTTACCCAAGGGGCCTCTCATGACAAAATTGCTAATTAACCCTTCCTCATTGCTCAAAACCCAGTCTAGAATAGCCTGCTCTCTAGTTGGTTCCTCGACATGTTGGTTCAAAAAACCATCCCACATACATTCCAAGAAATCCTCTTCCTCAGCACCTTTACCAATTTGGTTCACTCAATCTACATGTAGATTGAAGTCACCCATTATAACTGCTGTTCCTTTATTGCACACATTTCTAATTTCCTATTTAATACCATCCCCGACCTCACTACTACTGTTAGGTGGCCTGTACACAACTCCCATGAGCGTTTTCTGCCCCTTAGTGTTATGCAGCTCTACCCATATCGATTCCACATCTTCCCGGCTTATGTCCTTCCTTTCTATTGCGTTAATCTCCGCTTTAACCAGCAACATCACCCCACCTCTTTTTCTTTCATGTCTATCCCTCCTGAACATTGAATACCCCCGAACATTGAGCTCCCATCCCTGGTCACCCTGGAGCCATGCCTCTGTGATCCCAACTATATTACAATCATTAATAACAATCTGCACTTTCAATTCATCCACCTTGTTACGAATGCTCCTGGCATTGACACACAAAGCCTTCAGGCGCTCTTTTACAACTCTCTTAGCCCTTATACAATTATGTTGAAAAGTGGCCCTTTTTGATGCTTGCCCTGGATTTGTCGGCCTGCCACTTTTACTTTTCACCTTACTACTTTTTGCTTCTACCCTCACTTTACACCCCTCTGTCTCTCTGCACTGGTTCCCATCCCCCTGTTGTGAACTAACCTCCTCTCGCCTAGCCTCTTTAATTTGATTCCCACCCCCCAACCATTCTAGTTTAATGTCACCTCAGTAGCCCTCGCTAATCTCCCTGCCAGGATATTGGTCCCCCTAGGATTCAAGTGTAACCCGTCCTTTTTGTACAGGTCACGCCGGCGCCAAATAAAATAAAATCTCATGACATACAAATTGTATTTTAATGTTGCACAGCAGCATTTTGTGAACATCTACATTTTCTCATTTCTTGTTTAAATACTGCTTACATTCAAGGAAGTAAAAAGACTTCCATGCAGCTGGCAAAACCTCCAAACACTGTTAAGATTACTAGAAGAACAAAGACCATTTCTGGCCACAATAAATCAAATAATGAAAACACATTTATACCCTCTGTAAAACAAGAAGTTGTAATGTAGGAAGGGAGGCAGCGAACCCGCTGAGGGCAAGAGGATTGACAGCTTCAAGTTCCTAGGAGTGGATATCAGTAATAGACAGCCCTGACACCAAGGCCAAGAAATCTCACCATAGTCCCTACTCCCTCAGGAGGTGAAAAAAATATGCCCCCTTTGACCGTCACCAGTTTTGCTGATGCACCAAAGAAAGCATCCTATCTAGATACATCACAGCTTGGTGTGGCAACTGTTCCGCCCATGACTGAAAGAACCTGGACAATAGAGGACACAGCTCAGCAAATCACAGAAACCAGCCTGCCCTCCATGCCTCAGTAAAGCAGCCAGCAAAACAAAGATTTCACCACTCTGGACCTTCTTTCTTACAACACTCTCTCACCACCTGCCATTGGACAGGAAAGAGGTGTTGGAGCCAGTGTGCTCCACCAGGTGCAGTGTGGAGAGGTGTCCAGAATGGAGTTGGTGCTGCCCCCCACTGTTCACTCAGCAGAACACACACTCTGCTGGGGCTGGCTGCAGATTTCTGCACCATTGATGGAAACTTTTTATCATGCGGTTGTATCTAACTGATACCTTATGTGCTTGCTAGCTTGTACATGCTATGTGAGCTTTGTGCTGTGTGACTGGTAACTGTTAGTACTCTGTTTTGCACCTTGATCCTGGAGTAATACTGTCTTGTTTGCCTGTATTCATAGGAATCAATGTATGGTTGAATGACAATTAAACTTGTATTGAATTGAACTGAAAATGCAAAAGACTGAAATCATGTATAATCAGGCACACAGACAGCTTCTATTCCATTGTTATGACTATTGAACAGTTAAAATGTGAGTTAAAATGAACACTTGGCCTGACAATCTACGCCATTATGACGTGTAACTTATTGTCTGCCCGCACTGCTTTTTCTACATACTAGCAAGTCTTTATTCTCACCTTATATATTCTCACCATATACTATTTGTGCACTATTGTAATGTATTGATCTGTATGAATGATATGCAAGGCAAGTTTTTATTTTGTACCTTGGTATCATCATCATCAGGTGCCATGCCCAGTTTGAGCTTTGACTGCCATGGCCCACACACTCCTGTTTCGGGTCAAGTGGATCAATTCATTGGTACTCATTTCCAGTTCTCTGGCTGCTGTTGCCATCATCATTTGTCTTTGCCTTCCTTTTGCTTTCTTCCCTTCAATCTTTCCCATAATTACAGTGCATTCTAACTCCTCTTTCCTAATCACATGTCCAGTGAAGTTGCATTGCCTTTTCATGATCTCATACATTATTTCTCTTTTTCACAAGATCACAAGACAAAGGAGCAGAAGTAGACCAATTGGCCCATCGAGTCTGCTCCACAGCTCCCCCATGAGCTAAGCTATTCACCCATCTAGTTCCAATTTCTGGCTTTTTTCCCCATATCCCTTGATACCCTGACTAATTAGATACCTGTCAATCTCCTCCTTAAACACCCTCAATGATCGAGCCTCCACAGCTGTATGTGGCAATGAATTCCACAAATCCACGACCCTCTGGCTAAAAAGAATTTCTCCTCATCTCTGTTTTAACTGGGTATCCTCTAATTCTAAGACTATGGCCTCTTGTCCTGGACTCACCCACCAAGGGAAACAACCTTTCCACATCTACTCTGTCCAACCCTTTCAACATTCAAAATGTTTCTATGAGATCCCCTCTCAATCTTCTATACTCTAATGAATACAGTCCAAGAGCCGACAGACGCTCCTCATATGTTAGTCCCTGCATTCCAGGAATCATCATCTTAAATCTTCTCTGAACTCTCTCCAACATCAGTACATCCTTTCTAAGATAGGGGGCCCAAAACTGCACACAGTATTCCAAATGAGGTCTCACTAATGCCCCATAGAGCCTCATCAACACCTCCTTACACTTATACACTATTCCTCTTGAAATGAATGCCAACATAGCATTCGCTTTCCTTACCGCCAACCCAACTTGGTGGTTAACCTTTAGGGTATCCTGCACGAGGACCCCCAAGTCCCTTTGCACTTCCGATTTTTGAATTTTCTCCCCATCTAAATAATAATCAGTCCAATTATTTCTTCTTCCGAAATGTACAACCGTACATTTGTTAACGTTGTATCTCATCTGCCATTTCTTTGCCCACTCTCCTAAACTGAATAAGTCTCTCTGCAACTTTTCCGTTTCTTCAACATTTCCTGCTCCTTCACCTATCTTGGTGTCATCCGCAAACTTGGCCACAAAACCATCTAATCCATAATCCAAATCATCGATATACATCGTAAAAAGAAGCGGCCCCAACACCGACCCCTGCAGAACACCTCTAGTAACCGGCAACCAATCAGAATAGGATCCCTTTATTCCCACCCTTTGCTTTCTGCCAATCAGTCAATATTCAGCAAATATCTTTCCTATAATTCCATAGACTCTCATCTTATTAAACAGCCTCATAGTACCATACCATAGAAACTACAGCACAGAAACAGGCCTTTTGGCCCCTCTTGGCAGTGCCGAACCATTTTCTGCCTAGTCCCACTGTCCTGCACACGGACCATATCCCTCCATACACCTCCCATCCATGTATCTGTCCAATTTATTCTTAAATGTTAAAAAAGAACCCGCATTTACCACCTTGTCTGGCAGCTCATTTCGTACTCCCACCACTCTCTGTGTGAAGAAGCCCCCACCTAATGTTCCCTTTAAACTTTTCCCCCCTCACCCTTAACCCATGTCCTCTGGTTTTTTTCTCCCCTTGCCTCAGTGGAAAAAGCCTGCTTGCATTCACTCTATCTATACCCATCATAATTTTATATGCCTCTATCAAATCTCCCCTCATTCTTCTACGCTCCAGGGAATAAAGTCCTAACCTATTCAACCTTTCTCTGTAACTGAGTTTCTCAAAGTCCCGGCAACATCCTTGTAAACCTTCTCTGCACTCTTTCAACCTTATTTATATCCTTCCCATAATTTGGTGACCAAAACTGAACACAATACTCCAGATTCGGCCTCACCAATGCCTTATACAACCTCATCATAACATTCCAGCTGTTATACTCAATACTTTGATTAATAAAGGCCAATGTACCAAAAGCTCTCTTTACGACCCTATCTACCTGTGACGCCACATTTAGGGAATTTTGTATCTGTATTCCCAGATCCCTCTGTTCCACTGCACTCCTCAGTGCCTTACCATTAACCCTGTATGTTCTACCTTGGTTTGTCCTTCCAATGTGCAATACCTCACACTTGTCTGTATTAAACTCCATCTGCCATTTTTCAGCCCATTTTTCCAGCTGGTCCAAGTCCCTCTGCAGGCTCTGAAAACCTTCCTCACTGTCTACTACACCTCCAATCTTTGTATCATCAGCAAATCTGCTGATCCAATTTACCACATTATCATCCAGATCATTGATATAGATGACAAATAACAATGGACCCAGCACTGATCCCTGTGGCACACCACTAGTCACAGGCCTCCACTCGGAGAAGCAATTCTCTACTACCACTCTTTGGCTTCTTCCATTGAGCCAATGTCTAATCCAATTTACCACCTCTCCATGTATATCTAGCGACTGAATTTTCCTAACTAACCTCCCACGCGGGACCTTGTCAAAGGCCTTACTGAAGTCCATGTAGACAATATCCACTGCCTTCCCTTCATCCACTTTCCTGGTAACCTCCTCAAAAAACTCCAATAGATTGGTCAAACATGACCTACCACGCACAAAGCCATGTTGACTCTCCCTAATAAGTCCCTGTCTATCCAAATGCTTATAGATTCTGTCTCTTAGTACTCCCTCCAATAACTTACCTACTACCGACGTTAAATTTACTGGCCTATAATTTCCCGGATTACTTTTTGATCCTTTTTTAAACAACGGAACAACATGAGCCACTCTCCAATCCTCCGGCACCTCACCCGTAGACAGCGACATTTTAAATATTTCTGCCAGGGTCCCTGCAATTTCAACACTAGTCTCCTTCAAGGTCCAAGGGAACACCCTGTCAGGTCCCGGGGATTTATCCACTTTAATTTGCCTCAAGACAGCAAGCACCTCCTCCTTTTCAATCTGTACGGTTTCCATGATCTCACTACTTGTTTCCCTTAATTCCATAGACTTCATGCCAGTTTCCTTAGTAAATACAGACACAAAAAACCTATTTAAGATCTCCCCCATTTCCTTTGGTTCTGCATCAAGCCGACCACTCTGATCTTCAAGAGGACCAATTTTTTTTTCCCTTACAATCCTTTTGCTCTTAATATACCTGTAAAAGCTCTTTGGATTATCCTTCACTTTGACTGCCAAGGCAACCTCATGTCTTCTTTTAGCCCTCCTGATTTCTTTCTTAACTATTTTCTTGCACTTCTTATACTCCTCAAGCACCTTATTTACTCCCTGCTTCCTATACATGTCATACAACTCCCTCTTCTTCTTTATCAGAGTTGCAATATCCCTTGAGAACCAAGGTTCCTTATTCCTATTCATTTTGTCTTTAATCCTGACAGGAACATACAAATTCTGCACTCTCAAAATTTCTCCTTTGAAGGCTTCCCACCTACCGATCACATCCTCACCAGAGAACAACCTGTCTCAATCCACGCTTTTTAGATCCTTTCTCATTTCTTCAAATTTGGCCTTCTTCCAGTTAAGAACCTTAATCCTAGGGCCAGATCTATCCTTGTCCATGATCAAGTTGAGACTAATGGTGTTATGATCACTGGAACCAAAGTGCTCCGCTACACAGACTTCTGTCACTTGTCTGAACAAAAAAAAAAGTCTTCATGCACACATTTGAGCTCGGACCTCCTTTCTTCCCTCTGCGATTCACTCCGACCCTCTCGACTCACAGCTCTGGATCACCCGAAGTGATCAACTAGAGCACTCCCAGTATGTCTGTCGTGTTCCTGGTCTCTCCTCCAACTCCCCATATGCGGCACCTTATCGAAGGCTTTTTGAAAATCCAAATACACAACATCCACAGCCTCTCCATTGTCAATCTTATTCGAGATTACCTCAAAAAATTCCAGTAGGTTGGTGAGAAACCAACCTTCATGAAACCATGCTGGCTTTGGCCTATCTTGTCATGCACCTCGAGGTATTTCATAACCTCGTCCTTGAGGATTGACTCCAATATCTTTCCAACTACCGATGTCAGACTAATAGGTCTGTAATTTTCTTTTTGCTGCCTCCTTCCTTTCTTAAATAACGGAACTACATTTGTGACCTTCCAGTCTTCTGGAACCATGCCAGAGTCTATTGATTCCTGGAAGATCATTTCCAATGCTTCCACAATCTCCAAAGCCACCTCCTTCAGAACCCTTGGGTGCACCTGATCCAGACCGGGAGACTTATCTATTCTTAGTCCACTTAGTTTCCCAAGCACTTTCTCTCTAGTAATCTTGACTGTACCTAATTCTATTCCCTGATACCTCTGGCTATCAGGTATATTGCTCATGTCTTCCACTGTGAAGACTGATGCAAAATACTCATTCAGTTCCTCCGCCATCTCTTTGTTATCCATTATAATTTCTCCAGCATCATTTTCAATCGGTCCCTTATCTACCCTTGTCACTCTTTTACTCTTCATATATTTAAAAAAAACCTCTTAGTATCCTTTTTTATGTTAATCACCAACTTCTTTTCATAATTCATCTTTTCTTTCCTAATGACTTTCTTAGTTTCCTTCTATAAGTTTTTAAAAGTCTTCCAGTCCTCATTTTTCCCACTAATTTTTGCTTCCTTGTACGCCATTTCTTTTGCTTTTATTTTTGCCTTAATGTCTCTCATTAGCCACATTTGTGCCATTTTTCCATTCATGATTTTCTTTTTTCTTGGAATATATTTTTCCTGCATTTTCCTTATTTCTTGTAGGAATTTCATCCAATTCTGCTCTGCCGTCCCTCCACTTAGCTTACTTTTCCAATCGACTTGGGCCAGTTCCTCTCTCATACCACCGTAATTTCCCCTGTTCCACTGAAATATCGATACACCTGATACCAGCTTCTCCTTTTCAAATTTGAATCTGGACTCAATCATATTATGATCTCTACTTCCAAGGGATTCCTTTACCTCCAGCTCCCTAATTGCCTCAGGTTCGTTACACAGCACCCAATCCAATACAGCTGGTCCCCCGGTGGGCTTCTGGACAAGCTGCTCCAAAAAGCCATCATGTAGGCATTCTACAAACTCCCTCTCCTGAGATCCATTTCCTTCCCGACTTTCCCAATCCACTTTCATATTAAAATCCCCCATAATTATCTTGACATTTTCCTTCTGACATGCTTTTTCTATTTCCAGCTGCAACTTGTAGTCCACATCCCGGCTGCTGTTTGGAGGCCTGTATATAACTGCTATTAGTGTCTTTTTACCCTTGCCATTTCTGAATTCTACCCATAATGATTCTACCTCTTCTGATCCTATGTCCCTTCTTTCTATTGATTTGATATCATTACTTATCATCAGGGCCACGCCACCCCCTTTACCTACCTTCCTATCTTTCCTATACACTGTGTATTCTTGGATATTCAGCTCCCAATCACATCCATCATTTAGCCATGACTCAGTGATGGCCACAATGTCATATCTTTTAACCTGCAGCTGTGCAGCAAGGTCATCCACTTTATTTCTAATGCTGCGTGCATTTAAGTACAGTACATTTAGATCAGTATCTGTTGCCAATTTTGCTATATTTCTATTTTGCAGCAAATTTTCCTGTATATTCACCAGCCTGACCTTATTGTGATCTTTGCCACACAGTATTTTTGACTTATTTCTATTTTCCTCTTCCTCGACGCTAACACCTTGGTTTCCTTCCCCTTGCCAACTTAGTTTAAACCCTCCCTCACAGCTATATTAAACAATCCCACCAGGATATTAGTACCTTTTGGGTTCAGGTGTAATCCATCTTTTTTATATAATTCATACCTTCCCCAAAATAGATCCCAATGATTCAAGAATTTGAAGCCCTGCCCCCTGCACCAGTTACTTAGCCACACATTTATCTGCTTAATTCTGCTATTCTTACCATCATTAGCGGCAGCTCAGGCAGCAATCCTGATATTATTACTCTGGAGGTCTGGCTTTTCAATTTTCTTCCTAGCTCCCAGTAATTTTTCTTCAGGACCTCCTCTCTTTTTCTGTCCATGTCATTGGTACCAACATGTACCAAGGCTTCCGGCTGCTCGCCCTCTCTCCTCAGAACACTCTGGACTCGATCTGAGACATCCCGTACCTGGGCACCAGGGAGGTAACACACCATCCAGGTACCCTAGTCCGGCTCGCAGAATCTCTTGTCCGTCCCCCTTACGATGGAATCCCCTATAACTACCGCATTTCTTCTTGCTCTCTTGATTTCGGCACTGGGCAGAATGCTGGAGTCTCGTTCACTTTGGTCCTCCTCTGTCAGGTCTGCCTCTTCAACAGTATCCAAAACGATATATCGATTTCTGAGGGGGACTGTCACAGGGGTGCTATCCACTACCTCTCTATAGGTAGTATCTATCACCTCCTCACTTTCCCTAATTAGACGAAGGTCATCAATTTCCATCTCAAGCTCCTTAACACGGTCCTTCAGGAGCCTCATCTCAGTGCACCTGGTGCAGACGTAATCCTTGGGGAGGCTGGGAGCCTCCCAGGGTCCCCACATCTGGCACTCCAAGCACAACACTAATCCTAGATGCATACCTCTAATGCTACTCTTTGTACTAAATACCAAAAAACTGTAACTTACTCCGTTACTATGAGACTCAATGGTCACAGGAAGCCTCTTCCCGTCTCAGCCGAAGCCCGTCGAGCCAAAGCCCTTTCGCTCTGCACCCTCTCACTCCGCAGCCCTCTCTGATGCTGCCCGCTGGATATGGCGGTTTTCTTTTTAAACTGTTCGCGCTCAACTGGCTGACGTCACGCGCCTGTGCAGTCTGGCCTCTCTCCTACTCTGAGAAATAAAATATCTTCTCGCTGGAAATCCTTAGCCTCTTACCACTGTCTTCTTGAACCGAAGAGAAAAAGTCTGTGACTTCCTTCCTCTTTTTAAACTGTTCACACTCAACTGGCTGATGTCACGCGCCTGCGCAGTCTGACCTCTCTCCTACTCCGAGAAATAAAATGTCTTCTCGCTGGAAATCCTTTTTGTGCTTGCTCTGTTCATGACATCCTTGTTAGATATTCATTTCATCCATGATATTCTTTGCATCCTCCTCAAAAACCATATCTCTGCTGCTTCAATTCATTTCCTCATGTTACTAGATATTGTTCAACATTCTGATCCATGTGACATAGCCAGATAAACGTAGCATTTCAGTATACTCTGAGGCGGGTTGTTATGCCTAGTTTAGCATTGGTCAGTATACTCATCATTATCATAAAGGTGTCTTTTGCAATCCCTATTCTTCTTTTGATGTCCATGTCACACCTGCCAGCAGATGTCACCCAGCTTGCTAAGTAGCAAAAGTTCTGTACTTGTTTTATGTCCTCCCTGTTTATTTTCAGCCTGCAGATAGGATTCTCCTTCTTTTTGGATATCACCATACATTATGTCTTTTTGTAATCGATAGATAGATCCACTTTTGCACTTTCTTCAACAACTATATCAATTAAGTTTTGTAGTTCTTCCTCCGTACTTGCGATTAACACGGTGCCATCCACATATCTGAAATTATTGATGTTTTCACTGCCAACTTTGATTCCCAAGATGTCTCTTATCTTTTGTAATATTGTTTCACTGTACACATTAAATAAATCAGGGGAGAAAACACACCCTTGTCTAACGCCTGTCTTGATTTTCATAAACTGACTCACTTCTCCATCTATTCTTACAGAGGCAGTTTGTTCCCAGTACAGATTTCTGATTAGTCGGAGGTTTACATGACAATAATAAACCAATTTGCCAAATTACCAATTTACCAATATTTGGCAGATGAGTTTTATTTTATTTTGCTTACCCCAGTAAGTTTGAGCTAAACAAGAATCCATTTATTGAGTTTCTTTTAGCATGGTTACAGAAAGAAATAGGAATAACTAGTAATGAGAAAGTGAAAATTAACAGTGCTTGTTAAATACGTCCTCCAAAATGACCACAAACTTGCTGTAAGGTTTTGAGGCTTGTGTGACCCAATGACTGAGAGAGCTATGCTGGTTGGAGTCAGAGCCTTGAGCTTTGGCTCTTGGTAGGGTCACCCATGCCAAACAGGTCAAAGGGTAGAGGCCAGGTTAAGAGTGGTCCACCAGTCCTCCAAGTTTGGGGGCTCAGCTCTGGACCCTGACTGGTTGGTGTGGGAGCTTGTGCACTCCACTGGAGGTGGTGTAGAGTGCATCCAGTCTGGAGAGAGTGCTGCCCGCCCCCCCTCAATTTTCGCTCAGCAGAAGAAGAGCTGTATTCTGGTCGCCAACAGTTTTCTGCAGCACTCATGGCTTGGGTCAGGACTTTTTTTGCTGCTTGACTTTATGTGCTTGGTATCTTGTACATGTTATGTGTGCTTTGTGCTACTATGTGTGACTATTGCTACTATGTTTTGCACCTTGGCCCCGGAATAACTCCGTCTCATTTGATTGTGCTCATGAGTGTTCATGTATGGTTGAATGATAATTAAACTTGAATTGAATCGACTTGGTAAAACAAAATTGTTATAGAAACAGCAATGAAGACTCCTTTTATGTCTGTATGCGGCTGTACAGACAGACAGAGATGGGGGGCGGGGAGTTCATTGCTGCTCTAAACACTAGCAGCTTAACGGGCAGAAAAAAATTGGATATCTGAAATGAAAATAGAAAATGTGAAAATTCCAGGTGTCTCTCACAAGTAGAAGACAAACAGAGCTAATAATTCAGACTGATGGCTGTAAATGCTGAATCTCCGAAATAAAAACAGGAAACGCTTACTTAGGTAGTATATGTGGAAAGGGAATCAGAGTTAAAACTTCAGATCTGGATACCTTCATTAGAATGAGAGAAAAATAAAATAGTTCTCAATAACAGAGAACATGGAGGAGAGACAGGTGGAACAAAGGAGACATCATTGACAAATCAGAATCACAATCAGATGTATTGCTGTTGACATATCCAATAAAATTTGTTGTTTTGAGACAGCAGTACAGTGCAATAAATTTTTAAAAAACTATAAATTACAATAAGGACATATATCATTATCATTATTATGTGCCGTGTAGGCAATCATGGTCTCAAAGTCATGGTCTTTCTTCAAAAATTTTTGTACAGAAGTGGTTTGTCATCACCTTCTCTGGGCAGTATTTTTACAAGATGGGTAAACCCAGCCATTATCAATACTCTTCAGAGATTGACTGCCTGGCATCAGTTAGTGTTCATGGCTTCATGCACTGTTTAGAAATCTGAGCTGTGCCTAGCCACACAGTCAAGAGTGTAGACAGAATAAAACAATGGGAGAAGCACACACCCCTGAGGTGTGCCTGTGTTGATTGTCAGCAACTAGGAGATGGTATTTCTGATCTGCACTGACTGTGGTCTCCCTTTGAGGAAATCCATTTGAGAGAGAGGTACGGAGACCCAGGTTTTGAAGCTTGTTGGTTGGTACCTTGGAGATGATGGTGTTGAATGCTGGAACAGCAAAAATAAATTTCAGCCTGACATAAGTATTGCTGTTGTCCAGGTGGTCGAAAGCCAAGTGGAGAGGCAAGCAGATTGCATCACCTGTTCTGGTGGCTGGCAAATTGTGGTGAGTCCAGGCCCTTGCTCAGTCAGCAATTAGTTCTAGTCATGATCAACCTCTCAAAGCACTTCATCACATGGATTTATGAGAACATTTGCAAGCACATTATTCTTATTTGTCTGTTACTCCAATTTTTTTTTCTCTCCTTTTGATCCAACTGGCACCCGTTTCTTTTCTCTTCCCAACCTCTCCCTCTCTAGCTGCCTTTCATCTATATACTCCTCCCACGGGTTACTCTTTCTTCCCTTTATCCTATGCCTCGCTATCGTCTCCTATAAAATTTGAATGAGTTCGGAGTAATGGTCTCAACCCAGAACGACAACTGTCCTTTTCCCTCCACAGATGCTGTCTGATCCATTGAGTTCCTCAACCACTTTGTGTGTTGAGCCAAGATGACCCGTATCTGCTGTCTCTCTTTTGTTGCTATAATATCCCATCATTGTCAGTCTTTTATCACATCGAATCTAGTTAAGTAGGAAAGGTAAGCAGCGTAAATTCTCCGACTTTAATAATTCACTCTATTTTTGCCCATATCAGAAATGGCTATTTCTACCTGTTACTGTGTCTCAGTTGTTCTTATTCTATTTGTACACTCTGACTGTCAGGGTATGTCCTTCTATTTCACAACTAAAGACAAATTACCTAACAAAGAAGCATAATATTATTATAACTGACCACATTAACAGTATCGGTTGACCATTCCTAACAGTGATATTTGGCCCATCTCTCCTCAACATTCTCTGGTACCTAATACTATTTCTTTTTTAAAATTTTGTTTCCCAGTTCTGCTGAATGGATCCTGGCCCAGATCTGGGCCGTACCCTCCAAATATCCAGACCTGCCTGTTGGTTTTTTTGCAGTACCTTACTTCCCATTTTTCTATTTTCTATTTATGATTTATAATTTAAATTTTTTATACTTACTGATTTTAACTATTTTTAATATTTAATATTTGTAATCCAGGGAGTGTGAAGCGCAGAATCAAATATCATTGTGATGATTGTACATTCTAGTACCAATTGTTTGGCGACAATAAAATATAAAGTATAAAGTATGAAGGCTTTTGGAACTGGAATGATAACTGTTTCACTTTCCCTGAAACACTAAATGCAACCTGCTTTTATTGCAGACCTGACAAGCGAAGCTTGTTTATTTCTCCACAAACATTGTGTGTGATGAGTATTTTCAGCATTATCTGTTTTTTTTATTACAGAAAGAAGAAAAAAATATGTAAACTGATTTATTCAATATTGGAGAAGTTACAACTAGTGCAGAATTATGGATAGAATCAGGTTATGTTGCCAAATGTTTATAAGTAGATTTGCTTGGATGTATTCCCAGAGGACTCTGCATCCATATTACTGATGATATAACATGATCAATAACTATCTCCACAACAAATAGAAAATAAATGTTTTTTTTTTCCTTATTTGGGCAATTGTTTTCCTTTCATCTGTGGAACTTTCACATCTATTAAATAAATATATACAAAACAATGTCAAGAACAGTCTGTTCTTTTTTATTGTTCGCATAGGTGGCTCTCAGTAATACTCAGGAGAATAACTTTTGAAAACCCCAGGAGAATTCTAAGAGGTTCACAACCCCACAGTCCAGCAGTTTTAAAATCAGGCACTGAACGTCATTCATGAAAAGGGTAAAATAAAGCTACACTTAGTTATATTGATTACTGTGAAAATGAACAGGTGGATCCCTCTGGTGTGAGAGTGGTTCCTCATCAATATTCAATCCCACGATCATAGGTAGGGATACTTGGTACTTAGTACACACATCAACCACCAAGCTAATAACATGTAAAATCATGCCTATAAGGAAACAAAATTGGCCTAAACTTCAAAGTTAATGGTTGACTGACTATGCAGCCAAGATTCCTCAATACTTTACCTGAGTTTATCATCTGAAATCTGAATTGAAAATCCTACTGGTTCCATCTTGTCTGCGTGATTTATTTTCAACCGGCTCTACTTAAGGGTGGCATGGCAGTGTAATGGTTAGCACAAAGCTTAACAGTATAAATATACTCAATGACTTGGCCTCCACAACTGGCTGTGGCAATGAATTCCACAGATTTACCACTCTCTGGCTAAATAAATTTCTCCTCATCTCCATTCTAAAACAACATTCATCTATACTGAGGCTGTGCCCTCTGGTCTTGGACTCCCCCACCACAGGAAACATATCTGTATGATCTAGCTGTGCCAACACTTAGTATGAACTGAATTGTTTGCATTGATCTTAATTTAGGACAAAACTCTCATAGAGATAATCACACTGAGCATTGCAATTGTAGTCTTAATACACAATCAAAAAGAAAAACATTTTGCTGTTCACTCCTTCTTCTTAAGAAGTTAAGGGTTGAGGGTGTTTTGCTTCTTTGGATTCAACTTGGTTAATGAGGTCATTCTGGAGCTTTCAGTCTCTATTATTCATGGGACTGGATCGTGCTGGATCCTGTAGTGTTTTGAATATTGTGGGTGGTGATAATCACTGGAGATTTGCATGCTTCCGCCTTCCCTAGAAGGCTTTGAGAACATTCCCTGTCCTCCTGACCTACTGATTGTTTTCAACATTTTTATTTTTATTTCAGGATTCTGGCATTTATTTTGATCATTTCGATTTCACTTTTTAATCGAACAACTGCCTAATGTGTTTTTTGATCATCATAGTTACTGCTTCAACAGAGAAAATCTTCTTTGACACAAATGAACATCATTATTTCAAAACTAATCTCTGCTTACAAGTATCAATACACTCAGAAGTAGATAAAAGGCTAGTTTTGGCTTAAGTTATTGTTTCCAATATTGCCTCTATATATTCTGATTGCGGCTCCTTATTCTTTCACAAGGTCATAAACTTTAAGCATCTTAGGATGCTTTATTTGTCACATGTGCATTGAAACATACAGCAAAATTTGTCGTCTGTGTCACGTTGAATGAAACTAGCGTCAAATCAGTGAGGTTTGAACTGATCAGCCCACAAGTGTCGATATGCCAGTAACTCACTAACCCTAACCATATATCTTTGGGATATAGGTGGAAACCAGACCAGGTGGAGGAAACCCACGAGGTTACGGGGAGATTGTACAAACTCCTAACAGACAGTGGCTGGAATCCAATCCCGCTCTTACTGCTGATGATGTATAGTGTTGCAATAACTGTTACGTTACCATGTCATCTCACCTGCTCATGACTTCTTCTGAGAATGTTGCATTACCACATGGAACTACATAAATGAAGCAAAGTATGGCAGTGCAAATCATTAAATTGTCTAAACATTTATTGCCTGGATCGCAACAGCAAAGGAACTGAAGGCTGGAAGGTAAACATCACATGAGCCTTTTATATGCTGAGCCAACTGACCAAAGTAGAAATCCTGTCTTCCATAGTTGAACATCACAGCACTGTTTGGTCAGAGTACTTACTTACTTGGGCTTTAGCTCCTAGTTGGAGCTTTGGTCCTCAATGACTTCCCGTATCGATTGTTCTCTGAAGTCGATGGTATGGTTGTAGTTCATCAGTGCTTCTGTGTCCACTGTACAAGGGATTGGTCAGTACAGCTTCACCAGAGCTCTGTTGGCCAGCCTTACCCATTTCCAACTCTCACAACAGGAACGTAGGTGTGGACTTTGAGAGGCATTTGGTCAGAGTGCCAAAATTACAGAAAAAACGCTTTCCTCTTTTTTATGTTTTGTATCTTGTAGAAACCATAGAAACCATAGAAAAACTACAGCACAGAAACAGGCCTTTTGGCCCTTCTTAGCTGTGCCAAACCATTTTCTGCCTAGTCCCACTGACTTGCACATGGACCATATCCCTCCATACACCTCCCATCTATGTATCTGTCCAATTTATTCTTAAATGTTAAAAAAAACCCCTGCATTTACCACCTCCTCTGGCAGCTCATTCCATACTCCCACCACTCTCTGTGTGACGAAGCCCCCCCTAATGTTCCCTTTAAACTTTTCCCCCCTCACCCTTAACCCATGTCCTCTGTTTTTTTTCTCCAATTGCCTCAGTGTAATAGTCTTAGGTCATCTTTACCTTTCACACCTTGATCTCTATCCTAGGAGTTCATGCTTTGAACATCTTTCCTTTCCACTTCTTAAGAACAAACTGACCTTTCATCTCCCTTTTGTCTTATTATTCAATCGCAATGTACTTGTTGCGAGCATATTTGTGTGTTCATTGAAGTGTGTGGTTCTCAGATAATAGAAACAGATTGCTCGCATGTTCATTGTGGGGAAAACCTCTGATTTATTATGGAGTTTAATTGAAACTGAGGTTTTGCACAACATTGCAAGCATAAAATTAAATACATCACTTATGAGCAACATACACCAACATGCTGCAAGAGCTGAGCAAGTCAGGCAGCATCTGTGGTGGAGAATGTATGTTGCTCAAGTTTTCCAGCACTGAAGAATCTTTTTCGCTTATGATCTGTCTCTCCACTGTGAAGTCTTTTCATAGGCTGCATCACTGTCTGGCATGGAGGGGCTACTGCACAGGACCGAAAGAAGCTGCAGAAGGTTGTAAATCTAGTCAGCTCCATCTTGAGCACTAGCCTACAGAGTAACCAGGACATCTTTAGGGAGCGGTGTCTCAGAAAGGCAGCGTCCATTATTAAGGACCTCCAGCACCCAGAGCATGCCCTTTACTCACTGTTACCATCAGGTTGGAGGTACAGAAGCCTGAAGGTACACACTCAGCCATTCAGGAACAGCTTCTTCCCCTCTGCCATCCGATTCCTGAATGGACTTTCAAGCTTTGGACACTACCTCACTTTTTTTTAACATACAGTATTTCTGTTTTTGCACTTTTAAAAAATCTATTCAATATACATAATTGATTTATTTGTTTATTATTATTATTATTATTATTTTTCTCTCTGCTAGATTATGTATTGCATTGAACTGCTGCTGCTAAGTTAACAAATTTCATGTCACATGCCGGTGACAATAAACCTGATTCGGATTCTGGTATGCCTATGCTGAAGAAGTTCAGATCTATTCCCCTCCATAGGTGATGCCTGACTTATTGAGTTTCTCCAGCATTTTGTGTGTATTGCTTAAGATTTCAGAATCAGGTTTAATATCACCAGCATATGTCATGAAATTTGTTAACTTAGCAGCAGCAGTTCTATAATAATATAGAAACAAAATAAATCAAGTATATGCAATAAGTGTGTGTATATATATATATAATGGTTAAATTAAAAATAGTGCAAAAACAGAAATAATATTTAGAAAAAGTGAGGTAATGTTCATGGGTTCAATGTCCATTTAGGAATCAGTTGGCAGAGGGGAAGAAGTTATTCCTGAATCGCTGAACGTGTGCTTTCAGGCTTCTGTACCTTCTTCCTGATGACAACAATAAGAAGATGGTATGTCCTGGGTAATGGGGGGCTCTTAATAACAGATGCCACCTTTCTGAGGCATTGCTCCTTGAAGATGTCTTTGATATTACAGAGGCTAACCAATGGAGCGGACTAATTTTATAACTTGCTTTAGCTCCTTACGATCCTGCACAGTAGAACCACCCCCACCCCTCCCAATACCAGACAGTGATTCAACCTGTCAGAATGGTTTTCGTGTACATTAGCAGAAGTTCTTTAGAGTTTTAAGTGACAAATCAAATCTCCTCAAACTCCAAATGAAATATAGCTGTTGTCTTGCCTTCTTAATAGCTGCATCAATATGTTGGGACCAGGTGAGGTCCTCAGAGATACTGACACCCAGGAACTTGAAATTCCTCACTCACTCCACTTCTAATCCCTTTGTGAAGATTGGTTCATATTCCCTTGTTTTACCCTTTCTGGAGTCCACAATCAGCTCTTTGGTCTTACTGATGTTGAGTACAAGGTTGATTCTGTGACACCACTCAGACAGCTGGTATATCACACTCTCATCTCCATCTGAGATTCTGTGAACAATGGTTGAGCCATCAGCAAATTTATAGATGGGATTTGAGCTATTTCAGCAAATGCAGAATCTCTTCTGGTTATGCTGATTCTCAAATATGCAAAGAAAGGATTAAAAAGTTGGAACAGGATATTTTCATTTTTTTTGTATGGGAAAGCAATTGGCAAAATGTTTCAAAAAGAAAGATTTGTTATAATGAATGCAGGATTCAAGGGGCTTGCATTAGATTATAAGAAAAGTTCAAACACTCAAAATAAAGTACATATACTGCATGTCACCATATACAATGGTGTAATTCATTTTCTTGCATACAATCACAGTAAATACAAGAAACACAATAGAATCAATGAAGGACCATACCCAACAGGGCAGACAACAGCTGATATTTAAAAAAAATCTCTGAAAACGCAAAAAGAAAAAGAAAAAAAAAGAGAAACCAGAACCCAGAAATAATCCAACACATTATAAAAATTTGTGGCAGTTTAACTCAAACTGATTACTTACACAGACACAATCATTCACCAAAATCTGGCTTTAAAATGCAAACTCAAAAAAGAAATCATACCTTGCTATAAATGCAAACTTGATCCAGGTTTAGAATCAGAGTCCCACAAATTATATTGCGACTGATCCATTATTACAGATAGGGCAATTCATATAACCATCCAGAGATAATATTACAGGATAAACAGTGAGAACAACTTATTTAATAGATATAGCATAACATACAAATATTAATAAGTGAAAAACTCCAGAACTATGCTGCATTAAAAGAGGAAATTTAAAGACTATGGAACATGAACAGGGTATACATTGCCCCAAGAGTAATATCTACAACTATCATTCCAACGTCACCACACAATAGCAATAAACAACTAGGCCTACACAGCAATATTTATGCAAATCTCTAGAAAGTCACAATACTGAACACCACCAGAATAGCCTGAAAGTCCCTTGCAATTGAGAAATAAGCATGCTTTTCTATGCCCATACCTCAGGTCTTACTAGCTTGAGCTGAAGAAAAAATAAAAATATAATAAAAATATCAAATATCTTATAAGGAAAGATTGAGCAAGCTTTTCTCTTTGGAGCAAAGGAAGGTGGTAGAGACTTCACAGAGGGACCGGCTGGTGGTGTAATGACTCCGGAGAGAAGGATCCCGAGTTCGAATCCAAGTTGGGCCACTTCCAAGCACGCTTTCCATCTGTGCCGGGTTGAGCATCGAGCTAGCTACTCGGCCTCGTAAGAACAAAGGGTCGAGCCAGGAACGTTCATATCATGACCCAGTTAATCCGAAAGGAGACCAGACCTGACACCACGGGACAGACAAGAATAGCTGACTGTCTGGTGTGACACGCTAATAAAAACTTCACAGAGGTGTATAAGATTAAAAGGACAATAGATATAGTGCAGTCAGTCTGTGTTTTTTTGTGTGGGGTGTCAATGGCTAATACCTGTGGACATCCTTTTGAAGCTTACAGGAGACGTCAGAGGTAGGGATTTTAGAGAGTGATAGGTGCATGGAGCTCGCTGCTGGGGTGGTGACTGATACTTCAGGGACATTTAAGAGACTCTTTGATAGGCACATGGATGACAGAGAATGTAAGATCCACAGTATGTTAGGAAGGATGGGTTAGATTTATTATGAAGTGGGTTGAAAGGTCTGCACAACATTGTGAGCCAAAGGGTCTGTTCTGTACTGTGCTTTTCTAATAATAATCATAATAATAGGCATCTGTTAGTCTCATGAGACCATGGATTTGTGCCTTGGAAGGTTTCCAGGCGGCAGGCCTGGGCAAGGTTGTATGAAAGACTGGCAAGTCTCCCCTCTCCACACCCCCGATGTTGTCCAAGGGAAGGGCACTGGAGCCGATACAGCTTGGCACCGGTGTCATCGCAGAGCAGTGTGTGCTTAAGTACCTTCCTCAAGGACACAACATGCTGCCTCAGCTGAGGTTCAAACTAACGACCTTCAGATCACTAGACCGACGCCCTAACCAATTGGCCATGTGCTAACATCTATGTTCCATGTTCTAAACTGTGTTGTATGCCCCTGCCTTTCTCCTGCAGCAAAGATATAATGAGCTAAATATCACTTGTCTCAATATAGAGTGAACAGAAGCTGACACTGAGGGCTAATGCTGGACACACTGGCTGAGTGGTGAAGCCTCTCTGAGCTGAGATGTTGGGCTCAGGGATACAACCCTGAGTGGTAAAGTGAGTGAAGCCCATTGCTGAAGGTTGGCAGCACCTATTTCATGCACTGACAGACTGCCTGGATATGATGGGCTCTCTCTCCATTTTCTGTGGGAAGCAGCTCCTTCCCTTGTTTACACGGCTCTCTCCAGCGCCGAAAAGTGTTTTATTGGGTAACAGGCGCAATCGCCAGCAGCACACAGCAAGCAGGAGGACGGGGTTGTGCCTGAGTACCAAACACGGCAATGTGCAGTATGCAACCTGAGCTGATGCCTTCAGAGAGCTTAATACCAGAGAGTGGGGCCATTAGAGACTACAGATGCTGGAATGTGGAGCACTGAAGAACCCGAGCTACTGGAGGATGTCAGGAAATCAGACATCTCTGGAGGGAAGTGGACAGCTTGATGATTCAGATCAAGACCCTCCACCTAACCTCAGAGGAAATGTCTCAACCCGAAACATCAACTGTCCATCTCCTCTATAAATGCTGCTTTAACCCTGAGTTCTATCAGCAGCGTATTTTTTTACTCATACCAGAGAATATAAAAGACTGAGCGCAATGCAATAAATCAGGATGGTGTAGTGCTTTTTTCCTCTGATTCTGTCTACCTTTTAAACTTAAACCAAAACTAAATTGCTCTGCACCTTACATCTACTGCCTTGGAGCTCATCTTTATGAGAACATTTATCCAGCTGTCAATTTATCTAATAGGAGAATCACGAGCCAAAACCTGCAGAAGACTATCGGTAAATGTATGCCATTAAACAATGTCAACTTCAGTTTAAAAATTCCATATTCAGGCTGTAATTGATTAATTACCATGAAAGAAACATGAAAAGATATAATATTTGTAAAGTCACTGAGATAAAGTACATGTAGAGGCCCAATTAACTTTCATAACTTGTAAGTATAAACTAGAATCCTAACAATCTCGTATGCTGAAAGGAAATGTTGCAAAGGTATAATTCATTACAGCGTTTCAGGTGACAGACACAAGATACCATTTTCTTATTACTGGTCATTATTTTATTACTGCTACTTGACAATAGTGCAGTTATGTGAAGGCTGTGTTCTGCTTATTTATGTAAGCATTTTATTTCTTCATATTGAATTTCCTTTGAGCTCTTGTCAACACCTCATTGTTCATGTGCATGCTGACCTGTCCTTCAAATCAGTTGATGGCCTTTCTATAGCCCTTTTCAAATTAAAAACAAAATTCTTATTACTTTTCACTTCATACTTAAGCTTTTTTTCCATTTATTGTCATTTCCTGTTTTTGGATTTGACCTTTTTTCCCACACTTCCAAGTTACTCTCACATGTAAAAATGACAGAATTCTCAATTCCTGAGAACAGCTTCCAAAAGTGAGGGAACTGATACTATTTGTCCGGTGATCAAAAGAGCACCACATGCTGTTTTCATATATCTGGCGAATTGAAAGATCTGCAGGATCCCCAGCAACTAATTTTACCCTGTAAAGAACAAAAGGAGAAATGAAGAGAGAGCCGGGCAAAAGGTTCTTATTCAGTTCAATTGGTGCATGCATCTCCCATTGTGTTTCTGAGTACAGTATATTATGATAAGTATGACCTGAGGCCTATGTCTTGTTAGCTAATTTCTGTTGTGGTACCTGCAGGGCACTACAATTCTTTTTGGTGTCACTAGTTCAGAGGATACAAATCAACTCAGTTTCCCATTTCACTTTGCTTTGCTGTGAAGTTGACATGTTAGTTCGGACACCCTCTTTCGTCAAACCACCTGCAAGCTTTCCAATACCCTTCCTCACACACGAAGAGCTTGATGAAACACCAGACAGCCATTACTGCCTGTGCATCTCCAATCCAGCATGAATTAGACAATTAGAGAAAAGTCTTGCAAGGATGAACTTATCTTATTGAATGCAACGGTCGTGGAGGCGGATAGGGTCTTTTAAGAGACTTTTGGATAGGTACATGGAGCTTAGAAAAATAGAGGTACTATGGGGAAATCTAGCAATTTCTAAGGTAGGGACATGTTCAGCACAACTCTGTGGGCCGAAGGGTCTGTATTGTACTGTAGGTTTTCTATGTTTTTCTATGTTTCTATGCATTTTTTTCACGAACATAAAGAGTGTCGCTCGGTCTTTATATTCTGTGTCGTATAATGTGCATGATTATGATCTTTCCATGACCACGATTATTCTCGGCAAATTTTTCAACAGAAGTGGTTCGTCATTGCCTTCTTGTGATCAGTGTTTGACCCCAGCTATAATCAGAGATTGTCTGCCTGGCATCAGTGGTCGCATAAACAGGAGTTGTGATATACACCAGCTGCTTGTACGACCATGCACCATCTTCTCCTACGGTTTCATGTGACCCTGATCAGGGGCTAAGCGGATGCTACACTTTGCCCAAGGGTGACCTGCAGGTTAGTGAAGGGAAGAAGTGCCTTACACCTCCTTTGGTAGAGATGTATCTCCACCCTATAAAGAATATGAACGAATGTAAAAGTAAAAGAAAAGGATCTAGTGTTTTCCAGGCATATATGACGAATAAACTCTTCTCAGGCTTCCAGCCGGCTACAGGTATCAATTATGATTGACATTTTATTGACACACTCTATCATCTTCCTCAGGGATGACGCCTGGGTATGTTGAGTCTGTTGGTATTTATACCCCCTGAGTCCATCCATCCTTATTGTTTAGTTTTCATCCAATCAGGTTTCTGCTCTCCCAGCTTGTTTATAATTGAATTCCAGTTCTTACTTAGAGAGAGATCTTCATCTTTGTTAAAATTCTTCTCCTCCAGTTTTATTTCAATGGCTTCCTTTATCAGGCGGTCCCAAAAGCCACTGACACAGCACAGTAGTTTTGTGTAGTCGAGGTCAAACCTATGGCCATTGCGAATGCAGTGTTCTGCTACCACTGATTTCCCTGGGTAACCCTAACAGATACACTTCCTGTGCTTCTTAATGGAGGTTTCCAGCGTGCATCCCACCTGGCCGATATACGCTGCTCCACATTCAGAGGGAAGCTGTAAATCCTAACCTACCTGAGTCCCAGGTCACCTTTGACCCACATAAGCTGTGATTTCATCTTCCTTATGGGTTTGCAGATGGTATTAGTCTGGCATTTCTGATGGGTCCTGATGATGCTTCCAGAAACCAATGAAATATGGGGAAGACAGGCGGTAGGGACAGGTTCCTCATCATTGTTAGGATTCCTGGGTTTTCTATCAGCTCTTTTAAGGGCCCATTTGATTTCCTGCACCTGTAGCCATTCTATAGGAACATGGTGCGTAATTATCTTATTTCCTCTGGGGGTGAAGCACCTTCAATTTCTCCAAAAGACTGAGATTTGGTAAAAATACTGAAAGGCTTTTATTCGCTGTACAATATGACCTCCACAGTGAGTGTCTGCCCCCGGACTGAGGGGAAGGGGCAAGGCGAACACCTTTATACAGGACTCTGTGGGAGGAGCCACAGGGGCAGTCAGCAGAGGGGTGTGTCCAGACAGGTAACCGAGTTACAACATATATACATGGTTTACCACATTCACCCCTCCTTTTTTTAAAAAGGAGTCCCGCGGGGTGAAGTGACTGACAATATTTACAAGAAGTATATTTACAGGTTAAGTCTATCAGGCGGTCGAGTCCGTCGCTGTGACCTAACTAGCACCGGCGGTGATTGCACCGGCGATGGCGGTTGTGCTGGCTCTGGCCTGACTTCAGGTGCCAGCACGTTAGGCGTCGGTAATCCCTCGTGCATGTGCGTCGCGCCCGGTATGGGAGTGTCGTGTGGTGTCTGTATAGGGTTTGGGGTGCACGGTGTCTTGTAGGTACATACATTGGTGGGTACGGGGTCAATAGTCACCACGGAGTGTTCAGGGTAGGGGCCCGGAGCTCCTGTGGGTGCCAGGTCGCGGATGGAGACCGTGTCCTCCCGCCCATCGGGTAAAACCACGTAGGCATACTGGGGGTTCGCATGAAGTAAGTGAACCCTCTCGACTATCGGGGAGTATTTATTGCTCCTCGCATGTTTCCGGAGCAGCACTGGCCCCGGGGACGTCAGCCAAGATGGTAGGGTGGTTCCAGTGGTCGATTTTCTGGGAAAAGAAAAGAGCCGCTCATGAGGGGTGGCATTGGTGGCTGTGCATGACAGGGAGCGGATGGAGTGGAGTGCCTCGGGAAGGACCTCCTGCCAGCGGGAGACCGGCAGTCCCTTTGACCTGAGGGCTAAGAGTGTGGCTTTCCACACTGTGTCATTCTCTTTCTCTACCCGTCCATTCCCCGGGGATTATAGCTCGTGGTCCTACTGGTTGCAATTCCCCTAGCCAGTAGATATTGGCACAGCTCGTCACTCATAAACGAGGACCCTCTGTCACTATGGATATAGCATGGGTATCTGAACAGAGTGAAGAGCTTGCGCAGGGCTTTTATAACTGACGTGGTAGTGGTGTCGGGGCAGGGGGTGGCGAAGGGGAACCACGAGTACTCGTCAATTACGTTAAGAAAGTACACATTGCGGTCGGTGGAGGGAAGGGGACCCTTAAAGTCAACACTCAGTCGCTCAAAGGGGCGGGTGGCCTTGATGAGTGGTGCTTTTTCGGGTCGGTAGAAGTGCGGTTTGCACTCTGCGCAGACTTGGCAGTCCCTGGTCATCATCCTGATCTCCTCAAGGGAGTAAGGCAGGATCCAGGCTTTCACGAAGTGGAAAAGCCGGGTGACTCCCGGGTGGCAAAGGTCTAC
Organism: Mobula birostris; assembly: GCF_030028105.1. NCBI lineage: Eukaryota > Metazoa > Chordata > Chondrichthyes > Myliobatiformes > Myliobatidae > Mobula > Mobula birostris. The sequence goes on along the minus strand of NC_092370.1, from coordinate 21,955,854 downwards.
ATGTAGGGTGTATAGCTGGTCGATCTGCGCGCTGGCGCATGTTCCCCGGGATAGGGCATCGGAGGACTCGTTGAGCTTCCCAGGCCTGTACATGATGTCATAGTTGTAGGTGGAGAGTTCGATTCTCCACCTCAGAATTTTATCATTTTTGATTTTGCTCCGCTGCTGATTATTAAACACGAATGCAACTGAGCGCTGGTCAGTTAGCAGGGTGAACCTTTTGCTGGCAAGATAGTGCCTCCAGTGCCTTATAGCTTCCACTATGGCCTGGGCCTCTTTCTCTACCGCAGAGTGCCGAATTTCAGGGCCTTGAAGGGTACGGGAGAAGAACGCCACTGGTCTTCCTGCCTGGTTGAGGGTAGCAGCCAGCGCAAAGTCAGAGGCATCACTCTCTACTTGGAAGGGAATGGCCTCATCCACCGCATGCATTGCTGCTTTGGCAATGTCCCCTTTTATGCGGTTGAAGGCTGCGTGGGCCTCGGCAGAGAGGGGGAATGTGGTGGACTTGACCAGGGAGCGGGCCTAGTCTGCATAGTTAGAGACCCATTGGGCGTAATATGCAAAGAAGCCCAGGCACCTTTTGAGGGCTCTGAGGGTATTGGGAAGAGGGAGTTCCAACAAGGGGCGCATACGGTCGGGGTCAGGGCCAATGACTCCATTCTCCACAACACACCCAAGGATAGCAAGTCGGGTGGTCCCAAATACACACTTGTCCTTGTTATAGGTGAGGTTGAAAGATTTGGCCGCTTGGAGAAATTTTTGGAGGTTGTTGTCGTGATCCTGCTGGTCGTGACCGCAGATGGTGATGTTATCCAGATATGGGAACGTGGCCTTCAGTTGGCACTGGTCCACCATCCGGTCCATTGCCCTCTGGAAGACAGATACACCATTCGTGACACCAAAGGGGACGTGCAGGAATTGATAAAGCCTGCCGTCCGCCTCGAAGGCAGTGTAAGGGCGGTCCTCCCGGTGGATGGGGAGCTGATGGTAAGCAGATTTTAGGTCTATGGTCGAGTACACCTTGTACTGTGCTATCTGATTGACCATATCCGCGATGCGGGGTAGAGGGTATGCGTCGAGCTGTGTGAGCCTATTGATGGTCTGGTTATAGTCCACGACCATCCTCTTCTTCTCCCCGTTCTGAACAACCACCACCTGCGCCCTCCAAGGACTTGTGCTTGCCTCAATGACCCCCTCCCTGAGCAGCCACTGCACCTCCGACTTAATGAAAGCTCTGTCCCCCGCGCTGTACCTCCTGCTTTTAGTTGCCACAGGTTTACAGTTGGGGGTCAGGTTGGCGAACAGCGGTGGGGGAGGGATCCTGAGGGTGGAGAGGCCGCAAGTGGTGTCGGTAGTGTGGCAGTTGGCATGATGTTGGGTGGGATGTGCGGGTCGGTGTGTGTGTGTGGTCAGTAGCGGGGTACGTGACATATCTCTACAAAACAGGGGATTTATGACAGTAATTGGCGGGAGGGGCCCATCATACTTCATCGTCACGCTTTTCAGGTGGCTCTGGAAGTCCAACCGCAACAGCACAGGGGCACACAGTTGAGGCAAGACCAGTAACGTAAAGTCCCGATATTCTGTGCCCTGCACCACTAGTGTCGCTACACAACCCCCCCGGATGTCTGTTGTATGTGACCTGGAGGCCATGCTGGCCCTCCGACTTCCCGGCCGTATCATGAGTCCACAATGCTGCACCGTGGCCGGGAGAATAAAACTCTCCGTGCTGCCTGTGTCAAACAGGCAGCTTATCCTGTGCCCCTCCATCAGGATGTCCATCATTGACCTTGCGAGCTGGTGGGGAGCACTTTGGTCGAGGGTCACAGAAGCCAGGGTGGTGAGGTGCCCCGTGAGCACCCGTTGGTTGTAGGCGGTGGGAGGTGGCACCAACCAAGATGGCCACCTCCATGTCTCGCACGTGGTGGTGGCGTGCAGGGAAGATGGCGGCAGGCAAGATGGCGACCCCCACGTCTCGCACGTGGTGGCAGTGTGCAGGGAAGATGGCGTCCTCCACATCTCGCATGCGGCGCTGCTCGATCCCGCTCGCGGTTTTGACTTACAGACCTTGGCGAAGTGGCCCTTCTTTCCGCAGCTGGAACAGGTAGCTTGTCGGGCCGGGCAGCATTTCCAGGGGTGCTTCTCCAGTCCGCAGAAGTAGCACTTCGCGGACTCACGACTGGCGGCAGCCGAGGTCGATTCGCCGGCGGGTTGCGGGGTCTGCGGCGCCCACGAGGCCATCGGGGGATCGCGTGCCTGGAGAGCCTCGGAGTTATGCAGAGCGGCCTCCAACGTATCAGCCAGCTCCATCGCCGAATTTAGGGTAAGATCAGCTTTTTCCAGCAGCCGCTGGTGCACGTACACTGACCTGGTCCCCGTGACGAAGGCGTCTCTCACTAGGAGTTCTGCTTGCTGTGCCGCCATCAGCTCCTGGCAATTGCAGGCTCGCACGAGTGTCTGTAGGGCCCGGACAAACTCAGCACTCGATTCCCCGAGGCGTTGTTGCCGTGTCGCTAAGCGATGCCGAGCATAGACACTGTTTATTGGCCGCAGGTATTGTCTTTTGAGTGCGTTCATCGCGCCATTGTAGTTCGGCTGGTCTCTGATCAGCGAATAAACCCGTGGACTGACCCTGCAGAGTAGAACTATGCGCTTCGCTAAGGGGTCGGTCGCTTTAATCTCCTCTAGATACGCTTTGAAGCAGGCCAGCCAGAGTTTGAAAGCGTTTCCAGCGTCAGGCATTTGTGGATGGAGGTCTAATCTTTCTGCTCTCAGGGCCTGTTCCATGTTTTAAAACGTACAGCGAATAAAATTGAAGCACCTTCAATTACTCCAAAAGACTGAGGTTTGGTAAAATACTGAAAGGCTTTTATTCGCTGTACAATACGACCTCCACAGTGAATGTCTGCCCCCGGACTGAGGGGGAGGGGCAAGGCGAACACCTTTATACAGGACTCTGTGGGAGGAGCCACAGGGGCAGTCAGCAGAGGGGTGTGTCCAGACAGGTAACCGAGTTACAACATATATACATGGTTTACCACAGGGGGACTCTCCAGGTCTGAAACAGTTTTGATTAGAGTACCATTGATCTTTTTGAACACACCCTTACATCAACATACTTCCTCTGTAAGGGGAACTAATATGAATAAATATAAGGGGAATAAATATGAAGGATCAGCCATGATCAAATGGCCTAATTCTGCTCCTACATCTTATAGTTTAAACATTCGGAGTGGCCATGGGATCGCTCTTGTTACTGGCTATTGCTAATTTCTACATGGAAGACTTTGAGGAGAGGGCTGAGTTCATCACCCTTATGTCCTAAATGCTTCCTCAGATACATTGATGATATCTTCGTAGATTGGCCATCACCAGTGCCTTATAAAGCCTCAGCATCATATCCTTGTTCTTATATTCTAAACCTCTTGAAATGAATGCTAAATTTGCATTTGCCTTTCTTATCACCTGTGTAGCACTGGTCTTATTGCGTGTGTCTAGTTGCTGCACTCTTTGAGAAAATCAAATTACATAGTACTACACTAGGTGCTAGTAGGCCTTTGTTACTCCAATTTCTCTAACTAATTAGATCTAGTGTACTTTCCTATTTAAACGTTTACAGACTATACTTTCCTTTTTATTTATCCCTAATTAGTTAGAAAACCAAATATAATTCCTATTCTAAAGTATTATAGTTAACTTCAGTTTCAGTTCCAGGTAGTATATCTATAAGTTTAAATTCAAATTAGAACATAGATAGAACATAAAATAGTACAGCACAGTGTAGGCCCTTCAGCACACAATGTTGTGCCGAACCTTAAACCCTGCATTCCATATACACCCCCCCCACCTTAAATTCCTCTATATACCTGTCTAGTAGTCTCTTAAATTTAGCTAGTGTATCTGCCTCCATCACTGACTCAGGCAGTGCATTCCACGCACCAACCACTCTCTGAGTAAAAAACCATCCTCTAATATCCCCCTTGAACTTCCCACCCCTTAGCTTAAAGCCACGTCCTCTTGTATTGAGCAGTGGTGCTCTGGGGAAGAGGCACTGGCTGTAGACTCTATCTATTCCTCTTAATATCTTGTATACCTCTATCATGTCTCCTCTCATCCTCCTTCTCTATAAAGAGTAAAACACTAGCTTCCTTAATCTCTGATCATAATGCATACTTTCTAAACCAGGCGGCATCCTGGTAAATCTCCTCTGTACCCTTTCCAATGCTTCCACATCCTTCCTATAGTGAGGTGACCAGAACTGGACACAGTACTCCAAGTGTGGCCTAACCAGAGTTTTATAGAGCTGCATCATTACATTGCAACTCTTAAACTTTATCCCGTGACTTATGAAAGCTAACACCCCATAAGCTTTCTTAACTACCCTATCCACCTGTGAGGCAACTTTCAGGGATCTGTGGACATGTACCCTGAGATCCCTCTGCTCCTCCACACTACCATTTACTTTGTACTCTGCCTTGGAGTTTGTCTTTCCAAAGTGTACCACCTCACACTTCTTCGGATTGAACTCCGTCTGCCACTTCTCAGCCTACTTCTGCATCCTATCAATGTCTCTCTGCAATCCCCGACAATCCTCCACACTATCTACAACACCACCAACCTTTGTGTCATCTGCAAACTTGCCAACCCATCCTTCTACCCCCACATCCAGGTCGTTAATAAAAATCACAAAAAGTAGAGGTCCCAGAAGTGAACCTCGTGGGACACCACTAGTTATCACTAGTCATCCCTGCCAGTGCCTCCTTCCAATTTACTTTGGCCAGCTGTTCTCTCATACCATTGTAATTTCCATTACTCCACTGAAATACTACTACATCAGACTTTACCTTCTCCCTATCCAATTTCAAGTTGAACTCAATTATATTGTGATCACAGAGTTCTAAGGATTCTTTTACTTTAAGCTCTCTAATCACCTCTGGTTCATTACATAACACCCAATCCAGTATAGCTGATCCCTCAGTAAGCTCAATGACAAACTGCTCTAAAAAGCCATCTCATAGGCCTTCAACAAACCCACTTTCTTGAGATCCATTTCCACCCTGATTTTCCCAATCGACCTGCATGTTGGAATAGATCTCTCACAGATCTCTCAGTGGGTGAGCATCTGGGGGACAGTGACCACCGCTCCCTGGCCTTTAGCATTATGATGGAAAAGGATAGAATCAGAGAGGCCAGGAAAATTCTTAATTGGGGTAGGGCAAATTATGAGGCTATAAGGCTAGAACTTGCGGGTGTGAATTGGGATGATGTTTTTGCAGGGAAATGTACTATGGACATGTGGTCAATGTTTAGAGATCTCTTGCGGGATGTTAGGGATAAATTTGCCCCGGTGAGGAAGATAAAGAATGGTAGGGTGAAGGAACCATGGATGACAAGTGAGGTGGAAAATCTAGTCAGGTGGAAGAAGGCAGCATACATGAGGTTTAGGAAGCAAGGATCAGATGGGTCTATTGAGGAATATAGGGTAGCAAGAACGGAGCTTAAGAAGGGGCTGAGAAGAGCAAGAAGGGGACATGAGAAGGCCTTGGCGAATAGGGTAAAGGAAAACCCCAAGACATTCTTCAATGATGTGAAGAACAAAAGGATGACAGGAGTGAAGGTAGGACCGATTAGAGATAAAGGTGGGAAGATGTGCATGGAGGCTGTGGAAGTGAGCGAGGTCCTCAATGAATACTTTCTTCGGTATTCACCAATGAGAGGGAACTGGAGGACAACATGAGTGAGGTTGATGTTCTGGAACATGTTGATATTAAGGCAGAGGAGGTGTTGGAGTTATTGGTTATGGAGTTATTGGTTATTGTCATTTAGTAATGCATGCACTAAGAAATGATACAGTATTTCCTCCGGTGTGATATCACAAAACACAGGACAAACCAAGACTGAAAAAACTGATAAAACCACATAATTATAACATATAGTTACAAACAGTGTAACAATACCATAACTTGACGAAGAAGTCCGTGAGCACAGTAAAGTTCAAAGTTTCTCAAATGTCCCACATCTCACGCAGATGGGAGAAGGAAGAAAAACTCTCCCTGCCACGCCGACCACAATCCGACTCTGAGTCATCCAAAAACTTCGAACTCTGATCAGCTCTCTGACACCGAGTTCTGAGCGCCATCCCTGTCCGAACTATTCGACCTCCTTCTCGGTCGCCAAAAGCAGGCAAGGCCGGGGATTTTGAGGCCTACCCTCTGAAAGATTTTCGACCACACAGTAACGACAGCAGCAAACGGGCGTGTCAGAAATTTCTCCAGATGTTCCTCTGTGCTTTCATGTCCATTTCCATCAAGAATTCCCCACGGCCCCTATTTAACAGATACGATATCAATTTTCATCAGGGGGCTGCGCACAAGCAGGTGCGCCGCCATCTTCTTTTCCGGCCTACACTAAGACGGATAAGTCCCCAGGGCCTGATGGAATATTCCCCAGGCAGCTCCACAAGGCGAGGGAAGAGATTGCTGAGCCTCTGGCTAGGATCTTTATATCCTCGTTGTCTACCGGAATGGTACCGGAGGATTGGAGGGAGGAGAATGTTGTCCCCTTGCTCAAAAAAGGTAGTAGGGATAGTCCGGGTAATTATAGACCAGTGAGCCTTACATCTGTGGTGGGAAAGCTGTTGGAAAAGATTCTTAGAGATAGGATCTATGGGCATTTGGAGAATAATAGTCTGATCAGGGACAGTCAGCATGGCTTTATGAAGGGCAGATCACGTCTAACAAGCCTGATAGAGTTCTTTGAGGAGGTGACCAAGTATATAGATGAGGGTAGTGCAGTGGATATGATCTACATGAATTTTAGTAAGGCATTTGACAAGGTTCCACATGATAGGCTTATTCAGAAAGTCAGAAGGCATGGGATCCAGGGAAGTTTGGTCAGGTGGATTCAGAATTGACTTGCTTACAGAAAGCAAAGGGTCATGGTGGAGGGAATACATTTGGATTGGAGGGTTGTGACTAGTGGTGTCCCACAAGGATTGGTTCTGGGACCTCTACCTTTCGTGATTTTTATTAACGACCTGGATGTGGGGGTAGAAGGGTGGGGTTGGCAAGTTTGCAGACGACACAAAGGTTGGTGGTGTTGTGGATAGTGTAGAGGATTGTCGAAGATTGCAGAGGGATATTGATAGGATGCAGAAGTGGGCTGAGAATTGGCAGATGGAGTTCAACGCAGAGAAGTGTGAGGTGGTACACTTTGGAAGGACAAACTCCAAGGCAGAGTACAAAGTAAATGGCAGGATACATGGTAGTGTGGAGGAGCAGAGGGATCTGGGGGTACATGTCCACAGATCCCTAGAAGTTGCCTCACAGGTGGATAGGGTAGTTAAGAAAGCTTATGGGGTGTTAGCTTTCATAAATCGAGGGATAGAGTTTAAGAGTCACGATGTAATGATGCAGCTCTATAAAACTCTGGTTAGGCCACACTTGGAGTACTGTGTCCAATTCTGGTCACCTCACTATAAGGAAGGATGTGGGAGCATTAGAAAGAGTACAGAGGAGATTTACCAGGATGCTGCCTGGTTTAGAGAGTATGCATTGTGATCAGAGATTAAGGGAGCTAGGGCTTTACTCTTTGTAGAGAAGGAGGATGAGAGGAGACATGATAGAGGTATACAATATATTAAGAGGAATAGATAGAGTGGACAGCCAGTGCCTCTTCCCCAGAGCACCACTGCTCAATAACAAGAGGACATGGCTTTAAGGTAAGGGGTGGGAAGTTCAAGGGGGATATTAGAGGAAGGTTTTTTACTCAGAGAGTGGTTGGTCCATGGAATGCACTGCCTGAGTCAGTGGTGGAGGCAGATACACTAGTGAAATTTAAGAGACTACTAGACAGGTATATGGAGGAATTTAAGGTGGGGGCTTATATGGGAGGCAGGGTTTGAGGGTCGGCACAACATTGTAGGCTGAAGGACCTGTACTGTGCTGTACTATTCTATGTTTTAAGTTCTATGTTCTATCTCCCATCACTATCATTGCCCTATTTCCTGTTGAAATCTGTGGTGCACATCCCATCTACTGTTGGAAGGCCTGTCCATAATTCCCATCAAGGTCCTTTTACCCTTGCCGTTCCTTAACTCAACCCACAAGGTTTCAGGATATTCCAATTCTATGTCACATCTTTCTACTAATTTGATGCAATTCTTTACCAGAAGAGCACATTACCTTCTCTGTCTACCTCCCTATCCCTCTGATATAACTTGTAACCTTGGACATTCAGCTCCCAAGTACAACCATCCTTTAGCCATGATTCAGTTATGACCACAACATCATACCTGACAATCTGTAATAGTACAACAAAATCACCCACCTGTTTTCTTATACTCTGTGCATTGAGATGTAACACTTTAGTGCTGCATTTGCTACCCTTTTTGATTCTGCATCCCTAATGAACTGATACTCACCACGCTGGCTGCAGTTATGCCCTATCATCTTCCTGCCGTTCCTGACTGTCTGACTGCACACTATCTTTGGCTTCTACCATCCATTCTATCCTGAGTCCCTTCATTCCGTTTCCCACCCAAGTTCATACCTGTTTAATGCTCATTATCAAATAAGTTTGTTCCTCATATCTCTGGAGCTAAAACACCTGTGTATTATTCAATATATTTTTATTTTTATAGACACAATGAAAAAATTGTTCCACATTTTGTGCAAGTAATTTTTTTCAACCACTTACCTGTCTTCCCCCTTCTTTTCCAATTCTGATGGAGTCTCAATCCAAAATGTCGACTGTTAATTCATCTCCATGGATGCTGAGTTCCTCCAGTGTTTTTTTGTGTGTTGCCTTGTCTACTTCTGTTTCTTATTAAGAATCTATCTTTGCCTTGAAAATATTCAAAGAACTAGAGGTCATAAGTTAAGGGTGAAAGGTGAAATAATTAAGGGGAATTTGAGGGAATTCCTTCACATACACAGGTGGCATGAGTATGGAAAGAGCTTTAGAGAAAACAAATATAATTTAGTTGAGAATTCATTTACAGGTCCTGACTTTTGGTTGATTATATTCAATAGAAAATAGATAAAAGTTAGAAGTGAATTATTCCATTTGGATTTATGAATATATTTAATATGTATTTGCATATGTTCTGAGATTCTGGGTCTTGGATTTTAAAATTGGCAGATGCCCCCACTAACCAAAGCAGATTAAAGGAACTTGAATGAGCAAATAGCTGAAAAACTCTGCAAATGATCCCTTATGATCACCAATTTATCTGGATTCTGATAAACTTCACATTAAAGGGCTGCTAAATAATTGCTTACACTAAAATATGTTTATCTGTTCCAGGCTTCCTCACAACAGATGCCAATGTCCTTCTAGTCTCCCTTGATTGGCCTTAAAGTCTGCTTCCTCAAAATTTTGGAATACACAGATGGTTCGAGGAAATGTAAATGTAAATTAAGTTCGACCTCAATAAAGTGGGTCCTCATCCGACGTTAGACACCGTGAGGGCTAATTTAGATGCTGTAATCTGTTCCCTCATCATTATACCTCACCACAGTATTTTCCTCTGCTGATGGTATTGCATTACTGTGAGATATTTTCTGCTCATAAGCATTTCCATTTCATAAGGACAATTACTTAAATTGTCCTGAAATATCTACTGTGATAGTCACAGATGAGAGAGAATCTGCAGATGCTGGAAATCCTATTGGGATATAACTAGATACAGTGATGGTATTGTGTTTGCTGACCCAGGGGTTCTAAACTCAAACAAAAATCTGAAGCCCTGCTTGATGTAAATAGCTACAGGTACCCTCACGAAGGGGAGGTTATACTGTAGCTACCTAATCTTCAAAGACTAGTTCACTTCCCTGTTTATCCTCCATGGCAAGTTTAGCTGTCAGTACCCATGTTTGAGTGGTGGGTCTCCCCATCCCGCTAAGGAGGAGATATTTCCAGATAATGAAGTAGCTCGAACACAGTTCACTTACTTTATTGACACACATTTTAAGTTTAATAAAATTCTTAAACCACATTTACAAATATTAGCTGATTTCTATTTTATAAATTAAAGGTAATTTCCAAAACACGAAGGATTCCAAAACACATGTACAATTCCTATAAGCTATTAAAACACAACAGTGAGTGCAGACGAGTGAATTGTCCATTGCAGATATCAAAGGCAGAGGAATGGATTCTCACTCATCCTGTCTTTCTGTCATTCTTCTTGATGTTTCTGGACCATTTTCAAACTTCCAACTATTATTAGATCAGCTATTTGATGTGCTATGTGATAGTATCAATGTCCTGCAAGATTCCTTGAACAAGCTTCTTCAGCCAGTATTGTCTGGTTTGATACAAGTCCATTAACATAACTCATTGTCTTATATAGCATCTCCACAGTCTAGTGTCCTGCACTCCACAGACAGTGCTGCTTGCTTGTAAAGCTATTCTTTTAACTTCAGACCGATTAATGCTTGCAATTTGCTTTAAGAATTGAGAACTGGTTTCCATTTATGACAAGTTGCTGAACAAAAAATATTGGTTGGAAGTTTATCTTACTCAAAAACAAACTCTCTGACCTCTAGGAGTGTCAGTTGCTGTGTTTAGAAAGCTGAGCTTGGCAAAGCAGCCCCATGGCCTTGGACAGTTTTAATCTATCACACCCTATATAAACTTCTAGCCTTTGCCTTGTTGTGAACTTCCAAGTTCAGTTAATGGAAATAAGAAGTTTTTAACGAGAGGCATACAATGAACTAGCCTACATACTTGTCGTGTGAGACTAATATAAATCACTCAGCCATCCTTTGAGCAGACATCTTGCTTCTGTATTAAGAATACAATAACATCTCCTTTAATCATTATCTTTTTATAACAATTTCTAGATTAGAGATGTTTAGAGTTTGTTTAGAGTTTTGTCAAGTTCACTTTTAAGTCTAGAGAATTAATTGTTAGAAATGTAGCCATCACTGAGGTAGAATCACACACAAAATGCAGGCGGGACTCACCAGGACAGACATCATCTATGTAGAGGAATAAACGGTTGACGTTTCAGGCTGAGGTCCGTCATCAGGACAGAGAAGGATGGGGGAAGAAACCAAAATAAGAAGGTGGGGACACAGAGTACAAGCTGGCAGGTAATAGGCCAAACCAATTGGGGGGTAGGTAGGTAGGTGGCAGGGCAGGGGAATGAAGTAGGAAGCTTGGAGGTGATAGGTGGCTGGGCAGGGGAACAGAGTAGGAAGCTTGGAGGTGATAGGTGGCTGGGCAGGGGAATGAAGTAGGATGCTCGGAGATGATAGGTGGAAGGGGTAAAGGGCTGAAGAGGAAGGGATCTAATAGGAGAAGAGAGTGGACCAGAGGAGAATGGGATGGACTAGGGACAATAGAGAGGGATGATTGGCAGGGAGAAGAGGAGAAGATAGTGTCCTGATGAAGTTCCTTGGCTCAAAAGACCGACTGTTGATTCCCTTCCATAGATGCTGCCTGATGTGATGAGTTCCTCCAGCAATTTGTGTGTGTTGCTGAAATGTTTCTTTATTGTTCAACACTCACTGATCAGCAGACCAAGGAGATGATCATTGACTTCAGGAGGAGGAAACTGAAGGTCCATGAGAGAGTCCAGTGGATCAGAGGTGGAGAGGGTCAGCAATTTTAAATTCCTCGGTGTTATCATTTATAGGATCTGTCCTGGATCCAGCACATAAATGCCATTACATGCACTTACTGTACAGACAGTAGCGGGAATTGAACTCTGAGCTTCTGATCGCAAACACGAGGAAATCTGCAGATGCTGGAATTTCAGGCAACACACATCAAAGTTGCTGGTGAACGCAGCAGGCCAGGCGGCATCTCTAGGAAGAGGTAAAGTCGACGTTTCGGGCCGAGACCCTTCATCAGGTCTAACTGAAAGAAGAGCTAGTAAGATACTTGAAAGCGGGAGGGGGAAGGGGAGATCCAAAATGATAGGAGAAGACAGGAGGGGGAGGGATGGAGCCAAGAGCTGGACAGTTGATTGGCAAAAGGGATATGAGAGGATCATGGGACAGGAGGCCTAGGGAGAAAGAAAAGGGGGAGGGGTGAAAAAGTAGAGGATGGGCAAGGGGTATAGTGAGGGGAACAGAGGGAGAAAAAAGAGAGAGAGAGAAAAAGAATGTGTTACAATAATAAATAAATAATGGATGGGTTACGAGGGGGAGGTGGGGCATTAGCGGAAGTTTGAGAAGTCAATGTTCATGCCATCAGGTTGGAAGCTACTCAGACGGAATATAAGGTGTTGTTCCTCCAACCTTCATCTTTACAGCAGAGGAGGCCGTGGATAGACATATCAGAATGGGACTGGGACGTGGAATTAAAATGTGTGGCCACTGGGAGATCCTGCTTTCTCTGTCAGACAGAGCCTAAGTGTTCAGCGAAATGATCCCTTATTAGCTCTTCTTTCAGTTAGTCCTGACGAAGGGTCTCGGCCCGAAATGTCGACTGTACCTCTTCCTAGAGATGCTGCCTGGCCTGCTGCGCTCACCAGTAACTTTTATGTGTGTTGTCTGACCTTCTGATAGCTGGCACTGTGAAGTTTAACACTAACCACTACACTACCTTGCTGCAATATATGCAATGTTGACTGAATTCCTCATCTACCACTGCAAGAGTCTCTGCATCCAGCACATCTTTCACAGTACCATCTTCAACAGGATTATACCACAAACACCTTTTCCTATTCCCACCCTAAATCCTCACCGCCAACCCCCACCCCCAGTCTCTGCTTTCTGCAGGGATCACTTTCTACACAACTCTACATGAGGCTCAGAGTTGTATATGATAACGTATATGTACTTTGAACCCTTGTTCATTCATATTTGTCCACTGATCTCCCTGCAGATACTTACCCCTGTAAGTGGGACAAGTGCTATAGCCCATGCCTACACATCCTCCCTCGCAACTATTCAGTGACCCAAACAAACCCAGGTGGAGTGACTCTTAATCTGCATGTCTGATGACTCACATCTGGTGCTCCTGATGTGGGCTTCTCTACATCGATGAGACTCAGCGTAGATTGGGGTACCTTCATCAAGTACCTTCCCTCCATCAACCACAAAAGGCAGGAAGTCCCTGTGGCTACCCACTTTAATTCTACTTCCAATTCCCATTCACACAGGTCAGGCTATGGCCTCCTCTATAGCCAAGATGAGACTATGTCAGGTTGAAGGAGTAACACCTCATATTCCTTTTGAGTAGGATCCAACCTGACGTCACCAACATAGATCTCTAACTTTCGGTAATTTCTGTTCCGTCCCTTTTCTCTCCTTTTCTATTCCCTATTCTGGCTTGCTCCTTACACCTTCTGTTGTCATCACCTGCCCATCACCTCCCTCTAGTACCCTTCCTCTTTCTGGTTTTCCCATGGCCTACTCTCCTCTCCTATCAGATTCATTCTTCTTCAATGTATTACCTGTTCGTTCTATCACCTCCTACTTTCTCACTTCATGGCCCTTCCTCCACCCACCTATCTTCCCTCTCGCCTGGTTTCACCTATCACTTGCCAGCTTGTACTCCATACACTCACCAACTTCTTCTTCTTCTTCCTCTTCTTCCTTTTAATTCCTGATGAAGAATCTCAGCCCGAAGCATCACCAGTTCATTCCTTTCTATTGATGCTGCCTGACCTGCTGTGTTCCTCAGGCATTTTGTGTTTGGTTGCTCTGGATTTCCATCATCTATAAAATCTCTTGTGTTTATTACACGCTGCTTCCTTTCATTGGATTCTGGAAGGATTGTTCTTAGAAGAATAGGGCTAATCTTTGCAGTACTGGATTCTAACTCCACTGACAATGTCTCTTGAAGACTGAGAATTATTTTGCTGGCTGAGATTTTCTTCTATCAACAACAAATGGATGACAAATTGTACAATTCTGTGCAGGTGACTTACATTGTTTAGTCTTGCAGTAAATGTGACTTCTTGCTGATGATCTATGTCCCTGCAAACAATGTACTTCCCTGAATAGAAAATCTTCAAAGTCATTTGCCAGCTGGCAAATTTCATTGGCTGAGGAAGACCCATGGATATTCCTGATTGATCTGTCAAATAATGTTGTGAGATTTATTGTCTTCAGAAAGAACCAATTATTGCCACCATTTTGGAGTTCAGTGTTTACATAACAAAAAATAAGTGTAGTTTTTTTTCTGTTCTTAATCCTCAACCACAGGCGTTTCTGTCTCAGATGTTACTTGTGGTAGGACTTACTCAGTCACGAGGATAAATTGCTCCATGTACCATGAGGCAAGTCCTTTTGTTCTTTGTATTTGAAATCAAACATCTCACTGTCATTAAAGAATGTGTGTGTATATCCCTGAATGCCACTGTGAATCAATTGTCCCTTAAGTATGCACTCCTTAGTATTCGTTCTTCAGCCGCCATTCCTTTGAAATACCACCAAAATATCCCAACTTTGCAATTCTATGCTGAATATTCTTTCAAATGTGGATAATGATGCTATTTCCTGAGGTGAATGGTGCACTTCAGATTCAACTGGGGAAGAATTCAGCTGGAAAGCAGGCTTTTTCCTCTAAGATTGAGTGGGACTTCATCTAGAGGTCATGGGTTGAGGGTGAAAGGTGAAATGTTTAAGGGAAACTTGTTTACTCAGAGGGCCGTAAGAGTGTGGAACAAGCTGCCTACACAAGTGCTGCATGGGAGCTCGATTTCAACACCTAAGAAAAGCTTGGACTGGTACATGGATGGTAGGGGTATGGAGGGCTATGGTCCTGATGCAGGCTGATGGGAGTATCGTTCAGGATAGACTAGTTGGGCCAAAGGGCCTGTTTCTGTGCTGTATTTATCTATGACTCTATGACTCTAAAAGCAGCTTAAGTTATGCTCTGCTAAAGATTATCTTTATTTGTCTCATGTGTATCGAAACATAGAGTGAATGGCATCATTTGTGTCAAATCAAATCAGTGAGGATTGTGCTGAGCAACCTACAAATATTGCCGCATTTCTGCTGCCAGCATTGCAGGTCTACAGATCCATAGCCCTAACCTTGGAACGTCGGAGTGAACTGGAGTAGCCACAGGATGCCCGCACAATCACAGGAGAATGCATAAACTCCTAACGTCAGGGCGTAAAGTCAAACTCTGATGTTAAAGCTGGCACTCGAAAGCTATGCTACTGTGCTCTGTTTTTGAATAAATGAATAAATGTTTATGTGTTTCCAAGAGGGGTGTGGGACTCTGAGTAGGGCAAAGTTATGGGATAAAGTAGCCAGCGAGAGCAATTTAGCAATCGGGACATCGAGGGGTGTGGAGGAATACTGAGTTAGAATTGCATTCATTTCAAAGCATGAGGTGTGACAGGAAAAACTTGAGTCATTTCTGAGGACTGGAATGCAATGGTCATAATGGAAACATGACTGAGCGAATGACAAGGCTGACATGTTGGTGTTACTGGATACAGATCCTACAGCTATAACATAGGTACAGGTAAACGAGGAGAGTGTGTTTCCTTTTGATAATGGACGACATTACAGCAGTGCTTAGAGATGGTACTCTTGGGAGATTGTCCAGCATGGCCGTATGGATAGAACTTAGAAACAGAAGGGACAGTGAAGATACTTGGATAAGTACATGAATAAGAGTGATTTAGAGAGAGATGGGTAAAATTCAGGCACATGGAACTAGCTTGGGGGGGGCGTTATACTCAATTATACTCAGCATAGACAAGATGGGTCAAATTGCCTGTTTCTGCACTGTAAAAGTCTGTAACTTTATGAATTGCTTGGCCATCTTATCCTCTGATTAGACACAGTTAGCTGCAAAATTTAAAATGTTGATGTTGCGTTAAATGTCCAGTGTTAATTTGATATTTGCATCTATTCCCCTGTGTCTTTCAGGCACATTGTTCAATGAGAATAAGAATTAAGTTTATTATCATTGACACATGTCATGAAATTGGTTGTGTTGTGGCAGCAGCACAGTGCAGGCATAAAAAATTACCGTAACTTACAATGAAAATATAAACAAATAGTGCAAAAGAGGAATGATGAGGTCCTCCTCATGGACCATTCAGAAGTTCAAGATCATGTTTAATTGTCATTTAAGCATACACATGTGCAGTATACAGCTAGACAAAACAGTGTTCCTCCAGATGCAGAACATAGTACATCCAAGTCATACACAGCATGCAGCACGTAGCACATATAGTTATGTAGCATGCTGTAGGGTTTCACTGTTGTGTAATATGCTGTAAGGTTTCCCCAGGGCACCACTGCTCAATAAGGTAAGGGGTGGGAAGTTCAAGGGGGATATTAGAGGAAGGTTTTTTACTCAGAGAGTGGTTGGTGCGTGGAATGCACTGCCTGAGTCAGTGGTGGAGGCAGATACACTAGTGAAGTTTAAGAGACTACTAGACAGGTATATGGAGGAACTTAAGGTGGGGGGTTATATGGGAGGCAGGGTTTGAGGGTCAGCACAACATTGTGGGCCAAAGGGCCTGTACTGTGCTGTACTGTCTTATGTTCTATGTTTCACTGATAATGTAATGGTTTCTCTGTAGCAGCAACGTTTGGGTTATGACTAGAGATAACGGGGTTTGGAATGTTGTTGTTCTTTCTTGTGAGTCTGGAAGAGAGATTTTTGTGGTCTTTTGTCGGGGAGAGATGAGGAGAGAAGACGTGAATGGAGAGATTTGGTAGACCGCCAAATGGGGTGGACCTGGAGTAAGGGTCCGAAGGGCAGTGATGATCGGAGGAGGTCAATGGTGGACAATCGGCATATCAGTGAGCTCCAACATCGCGCAGCATCCACCCAAACGAGATTTCTTAAGTTTGGCCGGGCCGGGGTCTATCACCCCCCGATATTTAGCAGCAAGCCAAAGTGAGGGTTACAGTTACATAGCACATGGAGTCACAAAATAATATTAGCACAAGTCCCTGAGTGAGTGGCATGGCCTGGAGTTTGATGATGCATAGGATGTTCTCCTGGAGACAAGTTTCTGCAGGAGAAAGTACGCAGTAAATCCTCATCTCGCGCTGGGTCAGCTGCAGGTAAAAGCAGTCCATTTTGCCTTCCAGGACATGGAAGAGCAGCATCGACAGAAGGGGTCACTCAACCCAGCATGACTTCCATCTGATGGAAAAGGGGAGGAAGATTTTCCTCAAATGTTGAGTGTGGGTATTCAGGCTCTTGTACAATTCCCTGATGGTAGCAATGAGAAGTGGGCATGTGCTGGATGGTGAGGGTCCCAAATGATGGATGCACCTTCTTGAGAGACCACCTCCTTGAGGGTCTGTGGAAGCCAAGTCATTGGGTGCATTTAAGGCAGAGTTAGATGGGTTCTTGATTAGCCAGGGGAGGGGGAGATGACTGGAAGAATTGGATGTCTATGATTGAATGGTGGAACATTCAACATGATGGGCTGAATAGCCTACTTCTGCTCCTATATCTTATGGCCTATGACTGAATGGCGCAACAGACTTGATGGGCCGAATGGCCTACTTCTGCTCCTATATCTTATGGTCTAAATGATGGATACCACTTTCTTGAGACACTGCCTTTTGAAGATGTCTTTGATGGTGAGGAGGGTTGTGCCCGTGATGGATCTGGATGAGTCTACAGTTCTTTGTGTCCTCCTTCAGTCCGGTGTATTAGAATCTACATACCAGGTGGTGATACAACCAGTCAGAATGTTCTCCACATTACATCTGTAGAAATTTGTTAGAGTCTTTGGAGACATACCAAACATCCACAAACTCTTAATGAAGTATAGTAGCCTTCTTCATGATTGTCTCAATATGTTGTCCCCAGGATAGATCCTCTGAAATAATGATTGCCAGATCTTGAAGTTGCTTACACTTTCCCCCACTGACCCCTCAATGAGTCCTACTGTGTGGTTATGTATGCTAATGTGGTAACACACACCGACTCTAAAAGCTACTATTATCTTCTCTGGTTGTGAACAGCACTATTATTCTACCAGAACTAAAAAGGATCTCCTTGTTGAAGGTGCAAGCACGAGGAATTAGGCAGATGCTGGAAATTCAAGCAACACACATCAAAGTTGCTGGTGAACGCAGCAGGCCAGGCAGCATCTCTAGGAAGAGGTACAGTTGACATTTCGGGCCAAGACCTTTCGTCAGGACCCTTCGAAGGGTCTCGGCCCGAAATGTCGACTGTACCTCTTCCTAGAGATGCTGCCTGGCCTGCTGCGTTCACCAGCAACTTTGATGTGTGTTCCTTGTTGAAGTGCTTCTTTTTTCTCACTACCTTAGAAGGTTGGCTCTCCTGAGCACAACATCTTAACAACCACTGAAGTCAGGCTATCTGGGCTATCATTTCTTATTTCTTTCCTCTCTCTCTTCATAAAGAGTGGAGAGACGTTTGCTATTTTCCAGTCCTCCAGAACTATTCCAGATTCCAGTGGTTATTGAAAGATCACTGTTAATGCCTCCACAATCTTTTCAGCTACCTCTTTCAGAAATCCAGGGTGTAGTCCATCTTGTCCAGGAGACTTAACTACGTTCAGACCTTACAGTTTCGCCAAGCACCTTCTCCTTAATAATCATGACTACACCCACTTCTGCACCTTGACACTCTCAAATGTCTGTGATACCATGGACTTTTACCTTGTTTAGCAGCCTCATATGTGGCACCTTGTCAAAGTCTATTGAAAAACCAGGTAAGTAACAACCACCAACGTGCTTTTGTGTATCCTGCTTGTTATTTCTTCCAAGCATTCCAACAGATTTGTCAAGCAAGGTTTCCCCTTAATCTAAATTTGACTTATTTTTTCATGTGCTTCCATGTACCCTGAAACCTCAACTTTTATAATGTACTCCAACATCATACCAACATAGGAATAGTATAAAGGGGAATAACATTAAATCAGAAAATGCTGGAAACATCGAGAAGATCAAGGAGCATTTTTCGGAAGAGAAACAGAGTTAACATTTGCAGGTTGTAGACACTTCCCCTGAATAAGATCTACCCAGCTTTTTAATCCTGTTTGCTATTCTGCTTGAAATTTTGAGAATAACTGGCGCTCCAAGCACTTTAGGTTTAGATGTCAGATAAGAGCTGGCTTCATAACTCAAGTGCACACCAGAGGATAGCTCAAGGAAAGAGAGGGTCTAGGTGCTGGTCACTGGTAACTGCCAGCAGAAATCAGTTTTGTGGAAGTGTGGGGACATTATATTCATGAAGCGCATTGTGTAATCTGTAAATATAGAACATAAAACATGGAAGGGTACTGCAAAGGAACAGGCCATTCAATCCACAATTGTAATGGCCCCTCTGCAATGTTTCACTGCTAATGTAATGGCTTCTCTGTAGCAGCAATGTTTGGCTTATGACTAGAGATAACTGGGCTTTGGAATGTATGTTATCCAATGGCAAAAATGAAGTTCTTTCTCATAAGTCTGGAAGAGAGATTTTCGCGGTCTTTTGTCAACGAGAGAAGAAGAAGGAAGACGCTTGTGGAGAGAGCTGGTAGACCAGTGGACGGAGTGGGCTGGGAGCGAGGGTCCGAAGTTCGGCGACGCTCGGAGGAGATCGATGGTTGATGCATAGCCATAGCAGAGAGCTCCATTGTGCATTTTTGACTTTTTCCTTAAAATGGGCCCTTTTACTTTTTATTTTCTTTACTAACCCTCTATCCAGATTCAGATTTATAAAGTTCAATCACTTGATTGCATATGGTGTACTGTCAGATATTCTGCGGTGCGGATTTGTAACCGGACAACACATCATGCAGCATCCACTCAAATGAGATTTTTCAGTTTGGCGGGGCCAGAAGTTGTTTTCCCCTAGAAGAACATGTGCTGGCCAAGCCTGAGGGTTACACGATGTTGTGCCGAACTATTTAAAATAATAATCAAATTCCCAACTGAACAAATTTCTTCATCCTACGCATTTCACACATCCTTCCCTTTCCTGCAGATTCATATGCTTAAAAACTAATTTTCAGTTTTGTGCACTTTTATGTTAACTTTTATGGGTGATAAATATGCCTATATATTCAACTCTCCTCTGTTCAATGTTCTTTCAAAAAAAGCATTGTGTCACTCTTTATCAACTAAGGTTTTCAAAATTCATCAATTATTCATTTCATTATTCCTTTGATATCCAATCATTTGCAATCCCAGGCATCTGGTTTAATACTTTGGTTTGATATGACACTTTATCTAATTTAAACAACAAACTGTAATAAATTAAACAATCATGTTTGAAGTTATTACTGGATACTCTGCTTCAGAATATTTAACAGGTAGAAATAGTTGGAAAGCATTCACATTTATTATTACATAATAAAAACACATTTGCATCCTTTTTTAATTAGCCCTTGCTGTTAGAAGATTTTATCCAAGAGGGAGTTAAATTGGTTTGCATTTGGTAGCTTTTCAATTTCCTGTCATTGCCTCCAGCTCGTTATTAAGGTAATTTAATGCATGGCCCATTTTACCTCCCTTCATTAAATGTTCATTCACTCAAAAGATTATGTCAAATTCCACTCTGCAGATATTCCAGATGGAATTATGAGTGCTCTTTCAAGAGAGCTTTAAGAATTTGTAGTTCATATTTTGTCACCATTGATCAATACTGGGATTAGTTTTGTATTAGTCTCCTGATTGGTTGCTGATCAGATAATTGTGACCGAAAAAGCCAGTGGAAATCAGTTTCACTCGGTTTTGTGTCCAGTCACATTTTTCACCAAGTTAATGGTCTTTTAACAGCCTTCAATGATTCTCTCAGTATACATTCATGGGGGAAAAAAACGCAGAACACCAAATCCTGTGTTTCACAGCTGCTTTGTATGAAACACAGCAAAGATCACTGCATCTCCTTCCAGACTTTCAAAGTTCACCAAGAGGTGGAAGACCATGTCATCCATACTTCAGACAACGTCAATAGGAAATGTGCAGTGGGATTGAGACTCTAGTTGTGCTTGGAAAATGTTATAAATAGAGACCTTTCTACTGGCCTTGGAGCTTGTTTGGGAGTTCTGATGATAAGGCATTCTGCCAAATGACTGAACCAACACACAAGATCAATCATCTCCTTTTTCAGCAGAATACTGAGGATATTCCATTTGAACTACTGTCTGTTAAACTTCTGGCTAAAGATGTATGTTTGAGAATTCTGATGATAAGGCATTATGCCAAACAACTGAAAATGATTGAAAGCTATATAGGACCCTGGTCAGACCCCACTTGGAGTACTGTGCTCAATTCAGGTCACCTCACTACAGGAAGGACATGGAAACCATTGAAAGGGTGCAGAGGAGATTTACAAGGATGTTGCCTGGATTGGGGAGCATGCCTTATGAGAATAGATTGAGTGAACTCAGACTTTTCTCCTTGAAGCCACGGAGGATGAGAGGTAACCTGATAGAGGTGCACAAGATAGTGAGAGGTATTGATCATGTGGACAGTCAGAGGCTTTTTCCCAGAGCTGAAATGGCTAGCACGAGAGGGCACAGTTTTAAGGTATTTGGAAGTAGGTACAGAGGAGATGTCAGGGGTAAGTTTTTTACGCAGAGAGTGCTGAGTGCGTGGAATGGGCTGCTAGCGGCGGTGGTAAAGGCTGAAACAATAGGATCTTTTTAGAGACTCCTGAATGGATACATGGAGCTTAGAAAAATAGAGGGCTATGGGCAAGGTAGTTCTAAGGTAAGGATATGTTCGACACAGTTTTGTGGGCCAAAGGACCTGTATTGCGCTGTAGGTTTTTTAATGTTTCTATGTTTCTAAGGGTATATTCCATTCGGACCACTGTCTGATTGCTTCCTGACGAAAGGTGTGTGATGCAGAAACTTGCCTAAGAAGAACAGGTCCATCTCAATGGAATGTTCCATGGCAACAAGGCCAGATCTACCCTTGAGAACAGATAGAACCTCAGTATGCATGACACCTGGGTGCTTGTATATATCTCACTCCTGTACACTGCAATCCCACATATCCAAGTGCCACTCAGCCAGCAAGCAGGAGTTTCAGGAGACTACAGATGTTGAAATCAGGAGCAACAAACAGCCTGCTAGCGGAACTCAGCATCTGCAGGAGGAAAGGACTTGTTGACATTTTGGGTTGAGATACTGCAAAAGGATAATCTCTGGTCATTTTGTTTTTCTCAAAGGAACGAATGACTGGTCCATACTCTCCAGCTCAGACTAGATCGTTTTAAGTGCACCAGTTAAGAGAACCAGTAATTTTGTCTGATAAGGCATTCAATGCACATAACTAAACTTGAGTAAACACAAGTTTCAAATTGTTTTTAATGTAAATGAATAGTGGCTCTAATTTTCATAGACCAATCATTTAACACGTTCTGGGTGCTGGGGGAAGGTGACCTCTCATTTTGCCAAGCATTCATAAATAGCTTTCATAGTTCAGGTAGCCATGTCACTTAACCCAGGTGGAATATCAGCACTGTATATTTGCATGTAAAGCTTTCTGCTACAAATTTAAGACAACAGATACAAAATTTGATTGTTTAAATGTATTTAATGAAATAAGGCATGGCGGAATGCAATTAAGAATTCCTGACTCTACCTGTTGAGAAGGCCCCTATATTTCCAATGGGCTCCAAGCTATTGCTATTGGCTTATCACACTCTGCATGAACAGGAGGGGAATAGTCAAGATCTCTCATAAGAATATAAGACATAGGAGCATAATTAGGCTATTTAGTTCCAACATGACTGATTTATTATCCCTCTCAACCCTACTCTCCTGCCTTCTCCTGAAATCTTTGACAGCTTTACAATTAAGAACCTATCAAACTGCATTTTAAATCTACCCAATCACTTGGCCTCCAAAGCCATCTGTGGCAATGAGTTCCACATTTCACCACCATCTGGCTAAAGAAATTCTCCCTCATCTCTGTTTTAAAGGGATGTTCTTTTATGCTGAGGCTTTGCCCTCTGGTTCTAGATTCTCCCATTACTGGAAACATACCCCCCCATGTCCATTCTATCCAAGCCTTTCAATATTTGATAGGTTTCAATGATATCCATCTTCATTCTTCTATACACAAGCGAGTGTAGGCCCAGAGCCATTAAAACACTTTGACTGCTGCAAACACAGGTATAGAATTTGCACATGTGGGTAATGGCATTGGGAAACCTGAGACAAACTTGACTGACCTTTCTCACAATTATGTTGTAATGCTGAGCCAAGGAGTGACACTGTGCAATGGATAAAGGAAGAGACTTTCTGTTCAAGATTCATGCAAGGCCATGTTGGTTTTGTCACCAGTAAAGTGGAAGTGAAATGCAGAGCTGCACGTTAACAAATTCATGCCCATACACACTGCTCCCCTCCTTTCAAGGAAATATAATCCCTTGTTAAATTGGTTCTGTTAATCACAAGCTTTGAGATACCGTTTACTGTTCTCCAGAACACTGAACACTGATAATATTTAATCTTTTTATTGTGACATCTACATTTAAATGTCATAATCCTGAACTTACAGTAGTATAAATGATTTTCTCTTTTTACCCACCGTCACGTGACCAGCAACAATGAATACGGAAATAAGTCAGGTTCTACAAACAAATAAACATTTATTAAACTCAGCTCAAAATTAGTAAAATGATAAACAAACGAAACACCTTAACCAGAAGTAAACTGCTATATGGCCACTTAACAAACCGCCAAACTCAGTACTAGTTCTTAAAGCGGTAAATGCGAACACAGTATTAAAGTGGTAAGTTCAAACACAGTTCTTAGAATGGTAAATTTGAAAGTCCAAGATATTTATACAGTCAATTAGGAGAAACTTTCCTGAAGTAAAGAATTCCTCGAAGACACAACGTTACTGTCAATCCCAACTGTAACCTGCCTTGTCGACCGAAATGAAACAGTTCAAAGGGACTGGCCTTTTTCCTCTGTAGAATAGACTAGATACTGCACAACCTTTTCTGCTTCTTTTAGCAGAGGTTATCTCATGCAAATCACTCTTATTTGAACAAATTCAATAATGGTCAATTCTCTCCAAAACTGCCGAATGACTCCTTCAGGTTCCCGTCTTCACTCTCCAATATTACTGAAAAGATACATCAACAAATCTGGCAGCTATTGGTGAAGCTATCGGCCCAACACTTCTGTACCTTACAATAGACAGTAAAACTCCATTTTAAAACTATACTGCGTCATGAGATTAATAAGCAGCGTAGCGGAGTATCTGACTGACAATCTAACTGAAAACTAACTGCATCACCAGGGGTCTACATTTATATACCTGGTGAGAACAGATCATCACGTGACCTCACATCGGTGGGAAAATTACATCATGTGACCTCCACAAGACCATTACACCATCCTCATAAGACAATTACAAGATATCCATGAAGTATGTAACACCACAAATTTGTTTATTCACTTGCTTCCGAAATAACTTTAGGGTGAAAAGTTTTGTAGCTGAAAATCATAAAAGATCAAAACGTACTGATGCCTGCAGAAGAAAATCACATTAATTATTTTATTTATTGCTAGTTTTCTCTCTTAACAATCTCCATATAGTAAGCTATTTCAGGTATGCTTTTGCGTGTTTTAAGTAAAAACATTTGCTCAAAGTTCAATGCTTAAAGTAAATTTATTATCAAATTACATATCTGTCAACTTGTACCACCCTGAGATTTACTTTCTTGCAGCCATTCATAATAAAAAATACAATAGATTCAATGGAAAGACCGACAACTAATGTGCAAAAGACAAAGTGTGCAAATACAAAAAAAAGCAAATAATAATAATAAATAAGTAAATTATTAATATAAAGAACATGAGTTGTAGAGTCCTTGGAAGTAAGCCCATTGGTTGTGGAATCAGTTCAGTGTTGAGGTGAGTGAGTGAAGCTGGATCAGGATCCTGATGGTTGAAGGGTAAAACTTTTTGCCATGTTGGCAACAGCTGCAGCTGCCCCTACCACATTCGCGGATGTGTTGGTCATTAATGCACATAAAGCATTTCACTATTTGTATGATGAATAAAGCTGACCTTTAATCATTAATCACAATCCTTTCCAATATCCACTTAAGTTCAACCACCTTTGGACCTTTACAATAAATAACAAACAAAATCAAAACGCTGCAGATGTTGAAAATCTGAAAGAAGGACAGAAATGCCGGAAGAACAGTAGGCCAGACAGCATCTTTGGAAAGAAAAACAGATGTGAAGTTTTAGGTTGAAAACCTTTAGTCAGAAAGGACTGAAATTAGCAATAGCACATTTTCACTAGTCACTACTTGAGAACTTCAGACCTTATACCATCACAAGATCAACATCACCGTATGGGCAATTAATAACTGATAACGAAAGTTATCTTGCCAGGGATTTCTACCTCCTGAGGACAAATGTATACACAATCCTGTATTAGGCATCCATTCACATATTTTTTAAAGAATATGAATATGATGAATTTGTTCACATAATTAAAACCTGAAACATTAATTCTATTTCTCCCTCCATGGATACTGAGTTCTAGCATTTTTAGTTTTCATTTCAGATTTCCAACGTCTCCAATTTCTTTTGATTTCAGTGGTGTTAGCAATAAATGTCCAAAGCAATGCACATACTCAACATCTCAGGCAACATCTATGGAAAAAAATAAATGGTCGCTGTTTCTGACTACAACCGTTCTTCAGGACTGAGAAGGAAGAGAGAAGATGCTAGAATAAAAAGATGGGAGGAGGGGAAGGAGGCTAGCTGGAAGGTGATAGGTGAAGCTAGGTGACTGAGAAAGGTCAAGGGCTGGAGAAGAAACAATCTGATAGGAGTGGGAAATGGACCACAGGAGAAAAGAGAGGAGGAGGGGACACAGGGGAAGTGAAAAGTCAGAGTGGGGAATGGGGGCGGTGGAATTTGTTTACCGGAAGGAGAAATCGATATTCATTCCATCAGGTTGGAGCGTAATCAGATGGAATATATGGTGTTGCTTCTCTACCCTGAGTGTGTTTCATCATAGCACAAGAGGAAGCCTTGGACCGACATTTCAGAATGGGAATGGGAATTAAAATGTTCGGCCATTGAGAAGTCCCACCTGGCGGATGGAGTGGAGTTGCTCAGTGAAGCAGTCCCCCAATTTACGACAGGTCTCACCAATGCAGAGGAGGTCTCATCAGGAGCATCGGACACAATAGATAACCCCACTAGATTTGCAGATGAAGTGTTGCCTTACCTGGTAGTACCGTTTGGGCTCCTGAATGAGGGTGAGGAAGGAAGTGTATTGGCAGGGATAGGTGCCTGGTGGGAGATTGGTGGGGAGGGAGGATTAGACAAGGAAATAGAAACTGTGGAGGGAGTGATCCCTGTGGAAAGCAGGGTGCGGTGGGTGGAATAAAGAAATGCTTAGCGGTAGGATCCCTCTGGAGAATGCAAAAGTTACAGGGGGATAATGTGTTGGATGTTGGATGTGGAGGCTAATGTCGTAGGTTAGGACAAGAAGGATTCGACCATTCATATGATGGTGGAAAGATGGGGTGAATGCAGATATAGGGGAAATGAAGGAGATAAGAGTGAGGGCAGCATCAATAGTAGAGGGAGAGAAACCCCATTCATTAAAGAAGGAGGACATCTTTAATGATTTGGAAAGGTCCATGCTAGGATGGCACTTGATAACGACTCCTTTAGGCTCATCTGCAGAAACAGCTTAATTTCTAACTTTAATGTCCTTCTTTTTCCATTTCCAGGTGGATGAGGTTTTGTTGAAGATCCTGACTTAGAGGTACACTCAAACTTTGGTTCCTTGTGGTGATGGGACCCGCTCTCAGGGCTCATCGAATGGCCGTTTTTCAATATCCCAAGCACACAGCTTAGAAGACAAACTCATTTTCAGGATTCTGAAGCTTTGTGGCCCTGGGGTGACTCTATAACGGTGCCACCAACAGCGGATGAGCTATCGGAGACTCCATACTCAGTGAATTGCACACTCTCTCTCTTTGTCTCATTGGTAGGGGAGAGTTTGTTGAGAATTCTTGAGTCAGAGAATGTGGGAAAAAAGGCCATGCGGTAGACTTTAACACCTTAAGTCAGCGAGTTGTTTGTCTTTGTTTGGTCTCCCCTCTCACTGTGAAAGGGGGACATCTCTCTGTCCCTTTATTATGGAGAAAGAAAGAGAAAGAGAGAGAGAGAGAAAGAAAGAGAGAGAAAGAGGGAGAGGGAGAGAGAGAGAGCCTGTTGTATGTTGAATTGTGGGATGAACGATTAGTTCTTGCTGCACTGCAGATCAGTGTCTTGCTTGGGGGCTTTGCTATCGCTTGCTTGATGGGGAGATGGTGCTAATGCTTTTTTTGCTGAAGTAAATGGGGAAGGGGGAAGTGGCGGGGCTTTGGGCTTCTAATGTTTTTCCTGTCACTCATTCGTTGGGGCACTCTTCTGTTTTCATAGATGTTTGCGAAGAACAAGAATTGCAGGTTGTATATTATATGCATTCTCTGATATTAAATGGAACCATTGAACTATTAAATATTTAGAATGGATAGTGTGAATATACCTTAACAATGGCATAGTATTTTCTGTCTACAGATATCAGTGAAAGATAAAAATAGGAACTGACAAAATATCTAAAGCATCAGAACATGAATCTAATGGGCAAGGGATGAAGATAATAAAAGCTGTTTTGTCATCTATGCTAGATTTTCATGATCTTTTTTCAGTGTCATGTTCAGTGCATCTGCATTGAAATGGAACTGATGGCTGTAGTGATAAATTAATTGTGAGTATTATGATGAAGAATGCAAGAATGAACTGTGCTCTTCACCAAAGATTTTTAAATGAGTGTAAAGCACACGGTGCACACCAGCTGATGAGCACATTCTGAACTTGAAGGAGATAGTTGCAAAAATACTGACATAGCCAATAAATCATGAGAGGAAGAAGCCTTAAAGGTTAATTTTGGTGTGCAAGGAGAATATGCGTTTTGCAACACTTAATGAATGATTTTTACACAGTCTATAACTTCAGGAGCAGCCAGCCTATCTGTAATTAATGAGCATAATCATCTTTTACAAAGAATACCAGCTTGGCTTTACATGCAAATGGATTTCCAGTCTCCATTGTAGAAACAAAGACTCGGGCTCACATTGATGGCAGCAGGGACTTGGCTCCTCATGTGTTCAGATATGAATTGTAATTCACTTCAGTTCATTCTGTATCAACATATCTTGTGAGAAACCTGCTAATTCTGATATTACAAAAGGATAAGTCCATCTGATCTAACTTTCATAATTTCATCTTTCCTCCTACATTCAAAGACAGCTCAGCAGCATAGCTTATTTAAATCTGCACCCCCAAGTTGGAAATAATTACCGAGACAGCTAAAATTGTCTGGGAGTTATTTTGGTTGATATTTTGGATTCACTCTCGAAAGTAAAATCATCTTTGTACTGCAAGGTGTACTTTAGGATACATTTACCGAGCAAAGGTAAAGGAAAAGAATAGCTTTATTTGTCACATATACATCAAAACATCAAAACGTACACAGAAATGCATCATTTGTGTGAAATCAAATCAGTGAGGATTGTGCTAAACGGCCAGCTTCTGGCGCCAATGTAGCATGCCCACAACTCATTAATCCAGTCCATATGTGTGTTACTATGTGTGTACATGTTAAAGAACTGCAGTTCTCGGTGTGCAATGCAGGCGGTTCACCTGGAACTGGAAGTGGCATTGGGGACAGGTGGTGTGCGCTCAGGCTGAGCTGACGCCATGAGCTAGTCAGAAATGAGCTAGAAGCCAAGTACTGCAAATAAATATGTGCTAGTATTAAAACCCATGCAAAGTTTGCCTTTGTTAAAGAACGAACGTAACAATATGTATTTGGAATGTTGGCAGAAACCAGAACTCCCAGAGGAAGGGCATGCCCTTTTCTCACTGTTACCATCAGGTAGCAGGTACAGAAGCCTGAAAACACCCACTCAGAGATTCAGGAATAGCTCCTTCCCTTCTGCCATCCGATTCTTAAATGGACATTGAATCTTTGGACACCATCTCACTTTTTTTTCAATATACAGTATTTCTGTTTTTGTATTTTTTAAAAAATCTACTCAATATATGTAATTGATTTACTTGTTTATTTATTATTATTTTTATTTTTTTCTCTCTCTCTGCTAGATTATGTATTGCATTGAACTGCTGCTACTAAGTTAACCAGTTTCACATCACATGCTGCAGATAATAAACCTGATTCTGATTCTGATTCTGAATCACAGTGAGAAAATACAAATTCTTTACAGACAGTTCCAGGATTGAATCTAGCTCACCAGTGCTGTAAAAAACATGGTGATATCGTGTCAAACCCACTACAGACTGGATGGGAGAAAGTGTGAGGAGTAGTATGAGGTAGTTAGGGCAGCCACATTAATTGTGTAACATGAGGGACAAGTTATATCATTACAGCATAGCTCAGTTAGCAGTATGTACTTACACATGAGCAGCTTCTGAAATTTTTCCCAGAAAATTCCCAGTGGTAAATCTTCTAGTGCTAGAAAAGGATTGAGAGAAGGTGATGATGGAATACTTTCCATAACCTATCGAATGTTGAAAGGACGAGATAGGGTGGATGTGGAGAGGATGTTTCCTATGGCGGGGGGTATCCAGAACTAGCTGGCACAGCCTCAAAATTGAGGGGTGACCTTTTAGAACAGAGGTAAGGAGGAATTTTTTTTTAGCCAGAGAGCAGTGAATCTGTGGAATGATCAGCCATGATGGAATGGCGGAGCAGACCCGATGGGCTGAGTGGGCTAATTCGGCTCCTATGTCTTATGGCCTTATGGTATCATGCACAGAACTAGAGAGAGCAGGATCACTCACTGTGCTTTGGCAAATTGGTTATTAACCTTAACTCTGCTAAATTCCTGGATCCCAACAGACCAGGACTTTGGTTGGAACTGAATGCTCTCTGAACCTTTGGTTAACTAGGGTATTGATACTTTATCCATGGGTTGCCAACTTTATGTCTGTTTACTGTTCCAAAATGGAAATTATTTTGGTTTTACCAACACAGGTCCATTGGATATATTGTGATTTATTCTGACTAAGTATGTAGCCCTTCAGTAAACATTGCATTTCCAGATAAAGATACACCACCTTTCTGACTAAGTAAAAATATATTACGTCATTGTGAAAATACATAGCAGGTCAGATGGCATCTGTCTAGTGAAAGAAACAAAGTTATCATTTCACATTTTTTTACTGTGCCATGGACTGTTCTTCATCAAGTTATGGTATTGTTGCACTGTTGTAACTATATGTTATAATTATGTGGTTTTTGTTAGTTTTTCAGTCTTGGTCTGTCCTGTGTTTTTGTGATATCACACCGGAGAAATATTGTATCATTTCTTAATGTATGCATTACTAAATGACAATAAAATAGGACTGCGTGTCCTCATAAACTAATAATCTACTAATCTAATAATCATTGATCACTCTTCATTAAACTTTGTATTAAGATTGCGATAATTAATAAATATTTGTATAAAAATAACAGTTTCATTTAGAGTAATTACTGGAGTGAAATGTACAATTCTTGAATTTGATGTGTCACTATGCTTCCTGTCTGTATGATTGCCCGCTTAAACATGCTCATTCAGCCAGAGGGCACAATATGTTGGACACCACTTCATTTATTAGTAACAAAAGGTGAAAATTAAATACCAGAAACATTCATGCACAGTAATCTACATTAGCCCCGTATCTAATTTTGTATGCTTGGTCATTAAGGAAAAGGCATAAGAATAGTTTCTGTAAGATTAATCATACTATCTTTCTAATGAAGTAAAAGTAATAGTATATGGAGTCTAAAGTTATTTTTACCAGTCTTCTCCTGGTGAATGCAGAACCATGAATATTTGCTGACCATCAATCAGATTGAACTATTTGCCCAGATGAAGAGCCTACTGCATGTCTTTTCACACCAACTTGTTACCTGCTACCATCACTTTTGCCAAGCCTGAACTTAACTGAGAAGAATTTTATGTGCTTGTTCTGATTGGAGAATATAGATTTTTCTATACTGCAATCTCTTTCCCCCATTGTCTCCAGGTGTGATAGAAAACATGTTTTGAAAGCTCATGTCATTCTATCCGAAAAGGTCATCATTTCTTCAGTAAATATATTTCAGTTTGTCTTCATGACATTATATCTTCTACATTACGTCTGTTCAGCACTATTAGCAACATAGATTCATAGAGTCATAGAACACTGCAGCACAGAAAAAAGGCCCATCTAGTCGATGACAAACCATTAATCTCACTGGTCCCATCAACCAGGACCCAGAACATAGCCCTCCATAACTCTTCCATCCATGGACCTATCCAAATTTCTCATAAAGGTTGAAATCAACTCTGCATCCACCATTTGGTCTGGCAGCTTGTTCAACACTCATGTTCCCCTTAAACATTTCACCTTTTACCCTTAACCTATGGCCTCGAGTTCTGGTCTCACTCAATCTCAGTGGAAAAAGCCTGCTTGCATTTAACCTATCTATATCCTTCATAATTTTGTACACCTCTGTCAAATCTCCCCTCAGTCTTCTACATTCTAAGGAATAAAGTCCAAACCTATTCAACCATTTCCTATAACTTAGGTCCTCAAATCTCAGCAACATCCTTGTAAATTTTCTCTGCACTCTTTCAATCTAATTTACATCTTTTCAGTAGGCAGCAGACCAAGACTGCACACAATACTTCAAATTAGGCCTCACCAATGTCTTATAAAATTTCAACATAACATCCCAATTCCTGTACTCAATAAATTGATTTATGAAGGTCAACTACCAAAACCTTTCTTTACAACTCCATCAACCTGTGTCACCATTTTCAAGGAATTATGGATCTGTATTCCCAGCTCCCTCTGTTCTACCACGCTCCTCACTCCTCAGTACTCACACGGTAAAACCTACCCTGGCCGTTCCTCCCAAAGTGCAACACTTCACACTTGTCGCGATAAATTTCAGGAACCATTTTTCAGGCCATTTTTCCAGCTGATCCAGATTCTGCTGTAAGTTTTGATAGTCTTCCTCGCTATTCACTACATCCCCAATCTTGGTGAGAGCTGCACATTTGCTGATCCAGTTAACTACACTATCATCTCGCTTTCTAGATTGTTGATATAGATGACAAACAACATTGGATTTAGCACCGATCCCTGTGGCACTCCATTAGTCACAGGCATCAAGTCAGAGTCAATAATCTACAACCTGTCTCTGGCTTCTCCCATGATGCCAATATCTAATCCAATTTCTTCCTCATATTGAATGCCAAGTGACAGAAACTTCTTGACCAACCTCCCATGCAGAACTTTGTCAAAGGACTTGCTAAAGTCCACGTAGGCAACATTCACTGTTTTGTCTTCATCAACTTTTCTGGTAACTTCCTTGAAAGCCTCAACCTACTTGACCTACTTGACAAGTAACTTGAAAGACTCAACCTACCATACACAAAGCTACGTTAGTTATCCAAGATCAGTCCTGGTCTATACAAATACTTAAATATCTTTCTTTTTCAATCTTTTTATTAATTTCAAAATATAGAAACAAAACATAGCAATAATACAGATAATATGAGATGTATTGTTACATTTAAAAAAAAGAGTAATTGCAAAACCAAATAGTGGAAATTACCAAAACTCCCATACATGTAGAACTGATCACGGATAATATAAAGCAAAAAAAAAGAAAAAAGAAAGAAAAAGAGAAAAAAAAAAACCATCCCAAAAGAAAAAAAACAACTAAACTAAACTAAAAGACTTGGGCAAAACTAACAACTTAAAAATGGAAAAGAAGAAAACCTCAGCGTCGACGATTCCATTCCCCTCCAACAACAGTACAGAGAAATAAAACAAGTTTGGAAATGATCAAATTACATCAAATGAAAATGCTGAATAAATGGCCTCCAAATTTTTTCAAACTTAATAGAAGGGTCATAAACTGCACTTCTAATTTTCTCCAGATTCAGACACACCATAGTTTGTGAAAACCAATGAAATACTGTAGGAGGGTTGATCTCTTTCCAATTCAACAAAATGGACCTTCTAGCTATTAAAGTAAGAAATGCAATCATCCTTCGTGATGAAGAGGTTAAATTATTTGAGTCTATCATTGGTAGTCCAAAGATAGCAGTAATTGGATGAGGTTGTAAGTCTATATTTAGGACCGTTGAAATAATATCAAAAATATCTTTCCAATATTTCTCCAACAAGGGACATGACCAAAACATGTGAGTTAGAGAAGCAATTTCAGACTGGCATCTGTCACATATTGGATTAATATAAGAGTAATAACGAGATAGTTTATCTTTGGACATATGAGCCCTGTGAACTACTTTAAACTGTATCAACCTATGCTTAGCACATACAGATGATGAATTCACCAACTGAAGAATTTTTTCCCATTTTTCAGTCGGTATATTAATCTCAAGTTCTCTTTCCCAGTCAGCTTTAATTTTATTAGAGGCATCAGGACATAAATTCATAATTATATTATATACAATTGCTATTACACCTTTACTTCCTTCTACTTCTTTTAAATCATATAAACAAATGAATAACCCAATAGTTAAACATACTTTACGTATATGGTTTCAATTCCGAAGATTTTTTGGGTTTAATCAATTCATTCTAGCAAGTCCCATTATATCAAATTTTCTTTTTCAACCTTCCATGATGGATCAAGCTTACTTTGATTGGAAAACCAAAGGTATAATATCTTTTCGCAATTTATTCTTGGATAACTGTTTTATGTCTTTTGATCAACTCTCTAATAAATATAACTTACCCAGATCTCACTTTTTTAGATATTTACAGATTAGAAACTTTTTAATTACTGTCTCTCCTAACTTTCCACACCCATATCCAATGGACACTTTGGAAAAAATCTTAGACTTAAATCTTTCTCAGAAAGGTGTAATAGCAATTGTATATAATACTTAAATATCCAGTCCCTTAGAATATCTTCCAACAAGTGTGTATGGAACTGGGGGAGAGAGCAGAGGTACTTAATGAATACTTTCCTTCAGTATTCACTACAGAGAAGTATCTCGGCGATCGTAGGGCTGACTTGGAGTGGACTGAAAAGCTTGAGCATGTAGATATTAAGGAAAGGGATGTGATGAAGCTTTTGGAAAGCATCAAGTTGGATAAGTCACAGGGACCGGACGGAATGTACTCCAGGCTACTGTGGGGAAGCGAGGAAGGAGATTGCTGAGCCTCTGGCAATGATCTTTGCATCATCAATGAGGACAGGAGAGGTTCTGGAGGATTGGAGGGTTGCAAATGTTGTTCCCTTATTCAAGAAAGGGAGGAGGGATAGCCCAGGAAATTATAGACTAGTGAGTCTTACTTCAGTAGTTGGTAAGTTGATGGAGAAGGTCCTGAGAGGCAGGATTTATGAACATTTGGAGAGGGATAATATGATTAAGAATAGTCAACATGGCTTTGTCAAAGGTAGGTCGTGCCTTTCGAGCTTGATTTAATTTTTTGAGGGTGTGACTAAACTCATTGATGAAGGTAGATCAGTAGATGTAGTGTATATGGATTTCAGCAAGGCATTTGATAAGGGACCCCATGCAAGGCATATTGAGAAAGTAAGGAGGCATGGGATTCAAGGGGACATTGCTTTGTGGATCCAGAACTGGCTTGCCCACAGAGGCAAAGAGTGGTTGTAGGCGGGTCATATTCTGCATGGAGGTTGGTGACCAGTGGTGTGCCTCAGGGATCTGTTCTGGGACCCCTTCTCTTTGTGATTTTTATAAATGACCTGGATAAGGAAGTGGAGGGATGGGTTAGTAAATTTGCTGATGAATTAATGGTTGGGGGTGTTGTGTATAGTATGGAGGGCTGTCAGAGGTTGCAGCGGGACATTGATAGGATGCAAAACTGGGCTGAGAAGTGGCAGATGGAGTTCAACCCAGATAAGTGTGAGGTGGTTCATTTTGGTAGGTCAAATATGATGGAAGAATATAGCATTAATGGCAAGACTCTTGGCAGTGTGGAGGATCAGAGGGATCTTGGGGTCCGAGTCGATAGGACACTCAAAGCTGCTACGCAGGTTGAATCTGTGGTTAAGAAGGCATACAGTGCAATGGCCTTCATCAATTGTTTGACTAAGTTTAAGAGCCGAGAGGTAATGTTGCAGCTATATAGGAGCCTAGTCAGACCCTACTTGGAGTATTGCGCTCAATTCCGGTCACCTCACTACAGGAAGGATGTGGAATTCATTGGAAGGATGCAGAGGAGATTTACAAGAATGTTGCTTGGATTGGGGAGCATGCCTTATGAGAATAGGTTGAGTGAACTCGACCTTTTCTCCTTGGAGCGACAGAGGATGAGAGGTGACCTGATAGAGGTGTATAAGATAATGAGAGGCATTGATCGTGCGGATAGTCAAAGGCTTTTTCCCAGGGCTGAAATGGCTAGAATGAGAGGGCATAGTTTTAAGGTGTTTGGAAGTAGGTACAGAGGAGATGTCAGGGGTAAGTTTTTTTACGCAGAAAGTGGTGAGTGCGTGGAATGGGCTGCCGGTGGTGGTGGTGGTGGTGGTGGAGGCGGAAGCGATAGGGTCTTTTAAGAGGCTCCTGGATGGATACATGGAGCATAGAAAAATAGAGACTATGGGTAAGTCTAGGTAGTTCTAAGGTAAGGACAAGTTTGGCACAGCTTTGAGGGGCGAAGGGCCTGTATTGTGCTGAAGGTTTTCTATGTTCCTATGTTTTTTAACTTTCCCACTACTGATGCCATGCTCACCAACCTATAATTTCTTGACTTGTTCTGAAACAATGAGCCTTTCTGAAACAATGGAACAACATTAGCTATCTTCCAATCCTCCAGCACCTCACCTATGGCTAAAGATATTTTAAATATCCCTGTTAGGGTCAATGCAATTTCAGCACTAGCCTCCCACAGGGTCTGAGGAAACACTGAGGAGGAAAGAGAAAAGCTTAGTAATCAGGGGAGCCAGGGTCACAGTAAAGGTGGGGAAAGGAATACTCAGTTTATTTCAATACACAAGGTTTATTTGGTAAAGCAGGCAGAGTGTGGATTGGCTCTGAAGATTGAGATGTTATAGCTGTAACAGAAGCATGTATGAGAGAATGGCGGGACTGGCAGCTCAGCATTCCCGGGTAAAGGTGCTACAGAAGTGACAGAGGTACAGGTCTCCAGGAGAGGATGCTGCCTTTCTGACAAGGGAGGATGTAACAGAAGTATGTGGAGGTGATGTATTTAGTCCAATGAGGCCATAAGGGCAGAACCTACGAACAAGAAAGGAAGAGTCTCTCTGTTGGTGTTGTATTATGGAACTCCAATCTTCAGTGGGAGCTTATTCATCATATATGCCAGGAAAGCACTAAACCTTTTTTCAAGATTGGGGATACTCTTAAGAGGGAAACTGGGAGAGCAGAAAGATGATACGAGATAGATTTAGCAGGTAAGGTTAAGGAAAATCCCAAGAGATATATTAAGATTAAAAGGGTGATTGCAAAGAGATTAGGTGGAGTTGTTTTGAAAGACATTCATTTGTTAGAAAGAAGGTATTTAAAGACTTGCAGCACAGTACGGTGGATAAATACTCAGAACCTGGCCAAGTGAATCTTCAGACTTTGTTTAGGAGAAAAAGCAGAAATTGTGGAAAATCCTGCAGAAATATTTGCTTCATCACCAGCCCCTGGTGAAGTTCCAGAAGGCTGGAAACTGGCTAATGTTGGTCTGTTATTTAAGGAGGGTGGCAAGGACAATGTTGTGTATTTAATATTATAGTAATGGGAGGGAGCGTCGACTCAGGCCATGAGAGGCCTTCGTCGGACATTTTCATGCCTTACAAGGCGCAGATTGGAAGTCTGTGTGGGGCGCCGTTCCTCACACAGACACTAAGGCAATGTGTGGTTAAGCGCCTTGCTCAAGGACACAAACACGCTGCCACAGCTGATGCTCCAAATAGCGACTTTCAGATCACTAGACGAATGCCTTAACTGCTTGGCCACGTGCCCAACACCACATGGCCAATATTATAGCAACATTTGAGCAATATTGTAAATATGTTGTTTTATTAAGGATTCTTTGTTGCTTATATAATGCATTGTGCGTTACATCTGTAAAAGTACGTTAATGGCATACCTTGTTACGCCATCATGTGATATGTGTGTGTCTCGCTTAAATTAAAAACAAATTAAGTCTTGTATCTCTTAATTCCTTTGTTTTCCTTTCAATTAGTTTAATGTTTTGGAGTTGCTAAACATAACAGACAAGCCTGTGATCTACAAGTAATTAGCCTGTCATCAGTGGTGGGGAAGCTACCCCAGGAATTCGGAGGGACAAGATCTATTAGGATTTGGATTGATAAAGACTGATTTGAGGAGCCAGCATGGCTTTGTATGCAGAAGTTCATGCTTAACATCCCTTTTAATCTTTTTGAAGTGGTAACAAAAGTAGTAGATGAGGGTAGGGCAGTGGATGTTGTCCATTTTGACTTTAGCAAGGCCTTCAAAAAGGGACTGCACACTAGTCTGTTTTAGAAGGTTGAATCCAGAGAGAGCTCATTTGGAGGATTCAAAGTTTTTACGGATGTAGGAAGCAGAGAGTGGTAGTTGAAGTTTCTTTCTCAGAATGAGGGCTATAGACAGAGTAAATGTGAATAGGCTCTTTCCACTTAGATTAGGAGAGATAAATACGAGAGGACATGGCTTTAGAGTGATAGGGGAAAGGTTTAGGGGGAACATTAGGCGGAACTTCTTCACTCAGAGAGTGGTGGGAGTGTGGAATGAGCTGCCAACTGACGTGGTAAATGCAGGCTCACTCTTAAGTTTTAAGAATAAATTGAATAGGTACATGGATGGGAGAGGTCTGGAGGGTTATGGACTGGATGCAGATCAATGGGACTAGCAGAATAATGTTTCGGCACAGACTAGAAGGGCCGAATGGCCTATTTTCTGTGCTGTAGTGTTCTATGGTTCTATGGAAGCTGGTCACAAATGGTATGCCACAGGGCTTACAGTACTGTCGCTATTATCTGTTAGTTACATGAATGTTGAATATTTTGGATACTGATGCAGCAAGATTGATCAGTGATTCTGTGAATGACACAAAATTGGGAGGTTTTGTTGTTTTAGTGAAGAAGGCTGTTGTAAATGACAGGAGGATCTTAGGTTGACAGGATCACTTAAGGAAGTGGGTCAGTGGATTTCTATACAGGTAAATATGACGTGATGAATTTTGGAAAATCAAACTAGAACAGATTTTAGAGACAAAGAAGGAAGTTAGGGGTCAGGTTAAGGTTTAGGGACAGGGATATAGGGGAATTAGAGGACAAGCAGGAGCCTAAGTCTATGCTCCAAGTTCAAAGGCCAGTGGTGAGGACATGGTCAGGTGTCTGGCCTGCTGATCAGTGAGGACATTCATGGACACATTATCAGAGAGACCAGAGTTCAAAGCCTAATTTTCAGGGGCCCATGATTGGCAAGTATCGTGTTTGAGGCCTGGAGTTCTGGTTTTCATCAGCGATCTTTATTGATCCAGGGTCGATGCTGAAGATCGAAGAGAAAAGGTGAATCAGAGTTCTGGTTCAAAGCACAAAGGTTGACTGGGTATCTAGAAGTTGAGGCCCGATAGCCAGAGCCTGGGTCTGCAAATTTGGGACACAGTGTCCAAAAATCTCTGAATCAGCTGGAGACCAAAGAAAGTAGCACGTCCAGAGGTTAGAAGGCAGTGTATGTGTGTGAAATCTTACTGCAATTATATGGGGATGTGATGAGACAGCGCCTACAGTGTTGCATAAAATTTTAAATACATGAAATTCTGCAGATGCTGCAAATGTAAGTTAACACATAAAATGCTGAAGGAACTTAGCAAGTTAAGTATCTATGGAAAAGAATAAACAGTTGATGTTTTGGGCCGAGACTTTTGATCTGTTTGTCTACAAAATGTAGTGGATACAGCTGCTAAAGCCCTCCCCACCATTGAACACATTTACATGAAGCACAGTCAGAGGAAAGCAGCATCCATCATCAGGGACCCCCACACCCAGGACATGCTCTCTTCTTACTGCTGCCATTGGGAAGAAAACACAGGAGCCTCAGGACTCACACTACCAGGTTCAGGAATAGTTACTACCCCTCAACCAACAGGAACTTGAACCAAAGGGGATAACTTCACTCAACATCACTTGCCTATCATTGAGATGTTCCAACTAATATGGATTCAGTTTTAAGGGCTCTTCCTCTCACATTCTTGGTACTTATTACTTATTTATTCATTTCTATTATTTCTTTCTTTTTGTATTTGCCCAGTTTGTTGTCTTCTGCACTGATATATATGAGATAATAAATTTACTTTGAACTTACAGCAATTTTGTAATAACTTGTACTGCTGTGAAGCCATAAAAAACAAACTTCCCTACATTTGTAACAAATGAATTTGTTCTGGTTCTGATTCTAACTCAGCAAGATTTTAGATCATCTTTGTCCACAGTAACGTTATTAAGATGCATATAAATGCATTGTTCCAGATGTATTGAAATAATTGAGTTTTAAGTATTGAAGATGAACTTTATTTGTCACATGTACATTAAAACATACAGTGATATGCAGAACCCATCCGCAATGCACTTGTGATCAAGATGGCACCTGAGTACAATGCTCCTTTGGTCAATGTCTTCTGGATAGATCATGAAACCATGTATTTCTCTTCCTTTTTTTTGTCTTTTATGTTTGTTTGTTTTTCATCCTGAATGTTATTCTGGAACTGATGAAGCCTGTGATTTGCAGTTCTGTGATTTTTTTGGATGTTCTGGTACTCTACAGTCTCTGAGAGGACCTCGTGGTGAGAAGGCTTTGGGGCAGGGGCACAAGCCGATGTTCAATTCCATTTCACTGATTAAAGCTTCTATTCTTTACCAGCTAAAGTGCCGAGGGAGAATGAAACATCGAGGTGAATGTGGTGGGTGATTGCCAGCTGCCTGCATTTTTATTGCTGGGTAACCACTCTGCTGTCAAAGAGGGGAGACTGCCTTTTTATCACTGGGAATTCACCCTGCTACAGAGAGGGGAGACTGTATTTTATCACTAGTGAGATCACACTGCTACAGAGTGGGGAGTCTGCCTTTTGATCACTGGGAATTTGCTCTGCTACAGAGAGAAGAGACTGCCTTTTGATCACCACTGGGATTTCTTGCTGCTAGAGAGGGAAAGGCCTGCCACTATGAACGGAGAATGTTACTCAGGTTTTCTGCATTTTGGATATGGACTTGGACTATAGACTATTTTTCAGTCTCAGTGTTTTTTTAATATTCTGTGTTTTCACCCGATCTTTCACAATTTTTGAGTGTGGGGGAGGTGGATTTGGGAGTTGATGTACTTGTTCCATTTTTGTTTGTTTTTTTGTACAGGAAGGAGGGTTTTGGGGTTTGATGATTGTGCTGCCTTTCTTTTCTTGTTTTCATGGCCATCTGGAGAAGAAGAATTTCAGAGTTGTATATTTTGATAATAAATAAACCTCTAAACCTTTGAGCCTTTTGAACTTTGATATGCGTAGTTTGCATCAATGACCAACACAATCTGAGGATGTGCTGGGGACAGCCCGCAAGTGCAACTACACTTTATGTACCAACAAAACATGCTCACTAGTTGTTAAGCCTAACCCATACACCTTTCAAATGTAAGAGGAAATCAGAGCACCCAGAGGAGACCCATTGTAAGAAGTTTGTATGTTCTTCCTATTTGTACAGTGGTGAATTGAACATAGGTCAAAAATTCAAAGTTCAAAGTAAAATTTATTGTCAGAGTATGTACATGCCATGAAATTTGGCCTGTCCCCTAAATCCCTCCCTAATTTTTATAGATGCACCATAGAAAGCATTCTTCTAGGGTGCATCACAACCTGGTATGGAAGTTGTCCTGTCCAACACTGAAAGAAGCTGCAGAAGATCGTGAACACGGCATAGCACATCACAGAAACCAATCTTCTGTCCGTGGACTCACTTCACACTGCACGCTGTCGGAGAAGTGCTGCCAGGATAATTAAGGGCATGACCCACCCAGCCAACAGACTTTTTGTCCCTCTTCCCTCCGGGAGAAGGTTCAGGAGCTTGAAGACTCGTATGGCCGGATTTGGGAAAAGCTTCTTTCCAACTGTGATAAGACTGCTGAACGGATCCTGACCAGGATCTGGGCCGTACCCTCCAAATATCCAGACCTGCCTCTCGGTTTTTTTGCACTACCTTACTTCCCGTTTTTCTATTTTCTATTTATGATTTATAATTTAAATGTTTAATATTTACTAATTTTTACTATTTTAAATATTTTTAATATTTAATCTTTGTAATCCAGGGAGTGTGAAGCACAGATTCAAATCTCGCTGTGAGGATTGTACATTCTAGTACCAATTGTTTGGCGACAATAAAGTATAAAGTATACAGCATTTTTCCTGTGGGCATACTCAGAAATTCTATAGAATAGTAACTGTAAACAGGATCAAAGAAAGAACAAAAGCATAGCTGACAGCAAGCAGTTGAAATGCAAATATAAATAAGTTGTTATAAATAACAAGAGCATGAAATAACAAGATAAGAAAGTCCTTTAAGTGAGTTCATTAGTTGTGAAGACATATCAACAGATGAGAGTAGTAATCCTCCTTTGTTCAAAAGCCTGATGTTTCACTGGCACATATGCTAACTGCTGTACTATTGCAATGTATTTTTACTTCAATTTTGTTTTAAATCGGGTTGATAGTTCTGAAAAGATTTAGAACTGTTTTCTTAGCTTTCTGGATATCAAAAACATCCAGAAAAATTTACGTTTTGGTAACTTTGATGAAATAACTCAATCACCTGTCAACGAATCTTTCAGTTGCTCTGTGAGCAATGCATATTTTGATCCCACTGCGTGAAGAGATTACCATGCAGGAAACTCTGCTGTCATGCAGGCTTCACTGCGGAGGATTTACCTGACTTCTGCCAGCAGGTTCTCACCAGGAGATCTGAATAGAAATGTAAGCTGGAGACCAATAATATGCTTCGATGTCGCTCTATTGACCACAATATCCAGTTTGTTAAAATTCTTTCACCAGTGTACTGTTTTATTTTGTGTGCTATTGTTATGCTGTGTTTAAATGGAAATAAATGAACACAGACAGTCAATAAGAAAGTCACTAGTGCCCTGCGATTTTGTTGGCTGCCCACTTTTATACTATAAATTGCATCCACTAGTATTGTTAAATGCAATGTCCTAGTTACCTTTAATGTATAATGTCCTACTAGAGTAAAATAAAATTGGACACAAATTGCATTAAAACTTGTGAAGAGGTCATAAACAAATATTTGAACATATTATCTGCAGAGCAAAGACAGGACAGATTTTTGAGATACTTGAAGAGGACCATTTCCAATGGTGTATGAGTAAGAGTTCACCCTCCTTTCATGCATTGATTACTTGAAATTGTAGAGTATGTTTATTTATGTCAAAAACTTTGATGTTGGAAATCAAGTTCAATGCATGTTGCTGTATTATGCTTTGTTCATGTGGCTGAAGAGGAATTGCAATCACAACAATTCTGTCAGTAATAAAACTACCCAGGTAGGAGAGATAAAAGCTCATCTTGTGGTATGTGGGAAGGCAGGGAGACCTCCAGACTGCAAGAAGTGCATCCAGTTGCAACTTCTAACACTCCATGTTAAGGAATGCGGGCTGGAACTGAATGAACTCTGGATCATTCAGGAAGCTGAAGGGGTGATATGTTATACCCAAGGTGCAGGGCACAGGAAACTGGGTGACAATCTGGAAGAGGAACGGGGTCAAGGAGCCAGTGCAGAGTAACCCTGTGGCCATCCCCCTCAACAGCAGATGTATCACTTTGGCTGCTGTCAGGGGATGACCTAACAGAGGGAAGTGACAGTGCTCGGGTCTCTGGCACTGAGCCTGCTTCTGTGGCTCAGAAGGGAAGGGGGAG
Source organism: Mobula birostris (assembly GCF_030028105.1). Lineage (NCBI taxonomy): Eukaryota > Metazoa > Chordata > Chondrichthyes > Myliobatiformes > Myliobatidae > Mobula > Mobula birostris. Next base: position 21,912,980 of record NC_092370.1, on the reverse strand, counting down.
AAAAGGCAGGCTGTGGTGGTAGGGGATTCATTATTTAGGAGAACCGATAGGAGGTTCTGTGGGCGAGAATGAGATTCCCGGATGGTATGTTGCCTCCCGGGTGCCAGGTCTGGGTTATCTTGGACCAAGTCCTCAGTATTCTTAAGTGGGAGGGTGAACAGCCAGAATTGGTGGTCCATGGGTAGAACAAGTGATGAAGTGCTGCATAGGGAGTTCAGAGAGTTAGGTGCTAAGTTAAAGGGTAGGACCTCCAAGGTTCTCATCTCTGGATTACTATCCATGCCACTTGCTAGTGAGGCCAGAACTAGGAATATTATGCAGTTTAATATATGTCTAAAGAGTTGGTGTATGAGGAAGGGCATAAGGGTGGATAATAGTGCTGAAAATGAGGCAGCTGGTTTACAAACAGAGGTAATGTGCAGTGAGGAGAGGCTGTTGATAGGGCAAAATTGCAGTTAACAGGATAAATTGCAATGTAAAAGGTGAACTAAATCTAAAAGGGTGTATACAGGACTGAATACTCGAAAGCACAAAATATGCGGAATAAGGTAAATGAGCTTGCAGCACAGTTGCAGATTAGCATGCATGATATTGTAGGCATCAATGAAGCTGAAAGAAGCTTACAGCTGGGAGCTTGATATCCAAGGATACACATTGTATCAAAAGGACAGGCAGGAAAGCACAGGGGACAGCATTGCTCTGTTGGTAAAAAATAAAATCAAATAAATAGAAAAGAGGTAATATAGGGTTGGAAGATGTTGAAAGATTGTGAATAGAGCTAAAGAACTTCATAGGTAAAAAGACCCTGGTGGGAGTTGTACAGAAAACAGACCCTCAAACAGTAGTAAGAATGAAGACTACAAATTACAAAGGGAGATAGAAGGAGCATGCAAAAAGGGCAACGTTGCAATAGTCATAGGCACTTCAATATGCAGATAGTTTGGGAGAATCAGGTTGGCTGGATTCCAGGAGGAGAAATTTCTGGAGTGTCCACAAGATGGCTTTTTGTGTGTTGTTCAAGGTTTCTAATATCTGCAACATCTCTTGAGTTTTAGAATTTGAGGACAATCTGTTGTCCATTACTGGAAATCTTCAGAATGGTACAAGAAGGGGAGATCTGTCACAATGCATGCAGGCAATGAATGAACCCAAGTGCAGAGGAGTAGAAGACTCCCATGTAGAGACAGAAACAAAAAGTTATACATCGTAATTCAAACAGAACATCATTAGCACAACTAAGTGACATAGCAAGACAAATCATTCTCGACACAAGGGCCAACTAATCGGGAGTCCACTTTAAATCATCACAAGTGTGGAAAACCCGTGCCAATAACAATTATCTTGACAAAAGTAAGCAGAAAGCACAAGAGGTTAATGACTCTAGTTAAAACAACAATTAGGCAATACAGGTGCTAGAGAAACCTAGAGGCCCACAGGGCTCACGATGGGGTTCATTAACTGAACTTGTCAGTCATCTGCCCTGTTACATGCTGTGTGGAGCACGTTTGACATACATTGCCAAGTCATCATTGAGTATCTCTTGCCAAGAAACAGGAGCCCGTTGGCTGTCATTATGGGCTAAATAAAGATATTGCAACAGATTGTTATGGAGTGGATGCATCATGGCTTCTCCCAGGATAAGCTATGATTAAACTTCGTGATGCACTACATATAGTTGTACACTAATATCAGGAGACTAAAATTCCAACCAGACCTGATACGTCTTTGATCTGGCATCCAGCACCAACAAAGCAGTGCTGTACCATGGAGAAGCTGGGAACTCACTTCGAACCATAAGCTCTCTCCACCTGTTCATCTCCAGCAGGTGTAAATGAAATGTATTCAACTATCTTGGAAGGGAGAGTATTGGTGACAGTCCTAATACTACAGTGGCGATGGACTGCAGTTACCTTCAGCATCAGAACTGCCGTGCATTGAAAATCATGGCTACAGAATGCTTGACACTGACTGGAAATGTGATCTTAGATGGAGTTATTGCAAGAGTAGGTACCTCACTTCACTCATACAGCGCTCCTCTTTGAATGTCAGGTGAGAAGAATTGTTCCCTGAAGGCTACTCCCACAAAAGCAGCATTTGGTCAAGAGTTTGTTCCTTCCTACTGCTGCAATCTTTTCCTGCAGGATGTCCTGCTCTGCAAACCCACTGTTCAGACAGTAATAGAGCATGGACTGCAGGACTCGGAATTGCAGCCTTAGTTTCAATTTTGAGACAAATTACAGCAGTCAAAAGAAGATTAAGATTAAGATTAGCTTTATTTGTCACGTGCACATCAATGCATCGAAGCAGCCAGTGAAATGCATCATTTGCATAAAATCATATCAGCAAGGATTTTGCTAGGCATCCTATTAGTGTCGCCACTCTACCAGCGCCAACATAGTGTGCTCACAACTTACTAATCCTAATCGTACATCTTTGGAATTTGGGAGGAAACCCATACAGCCATAGGGAGAATGTCCAAACTCCTTAGAGATAGCGGCAGGAATTGAACGTTGAACGTTAATCACTGGCTGGCTGTGCTAACCACTACGCTACTATACCATCCGCCTACAAGGTAGAAACTGATAAAAATTACACAAAACATATGTATTTCTGAATTCTGAACTATTCTCATTAATATTCCAGAGAGGTTTCTGACATTTTGTAGAATGAAGTCAAAATAGTTGGGATAAAGACTATCAGAATATTCCTGGGAGTTGATGAAAAAGAGCTCTGATGAAATGGGAGGTGAACCTTTGGTTTCTTCCTCTGCCTAGCTACATTTACAGAGGGCCAGTAATTAAATTGCTGTGATCTGTGATAAAGTCTTGACTTGCAATATTTTTGTGACAAAAGTGAACGGGGTTCCTTATTCTGCAGTGAAATACATTTTGTTCAGTTTGAAAAATTTACAGTAACCAAGTTGATGTTAGGAAATATGTCCCATTTTCTTGAACAGTCTATCTTTTGAGTAGAAGTTTCTAGTGACTTACAAAAGTCTCATACAGTGTTCAGGGACTAGTCAGGCTACCCTTTCCTAGATATTTTGGGCCAAGGTCCTGATGAAGGGTCTCGACCTGAAACATCGACTGTTTATTCCCATCCATAGAGGCTGCTTGACCTGATAAGCTCTTGTAGTACATATAACCATATAACAATTACAGCACGGAAACAGGCCATCTCGGCCCTTCTAGTCCGTGCCGAACTCCTACTCTCACCTAGTCCCACCGACCTGCACTCGGTCCATAACCCTCCATTCCCTTCCTGTCCATATATCTAACCAATTTAACTTTAAATGACATCGAACCTGCCTCAACCACTTCTGCTGGAAGCTCATTCCACACAGTTACCACTCTCTGAGTAAAGAAGTTCCCCCTCATGTTACCCCTAAACTTTTGCCCTTTAACTCTCAACTCATGTCCTCTTGTTTGAATCTCTCCCACTCTCAATGGAAAAAAGCCTATCTACGTCAGCTCTATCAATCCCCCTCATAATTTTATACACCTCTATCAAGTCCCCTCTCAACTTTCTATGCTCCAAAGAATAAAGACCTAACTTGTTCAACCTTTCTCTGTAACTTAGGAGATGAAACCCAGGCAACATTTTAGTAAACCTCTTCTTTACTCTCTCACATTGCTTTAGATTTCCAGAATCAGCAGTACCTTTTGTGTCTAGAACTCCTGAATGTCCTGGCAGATGCTTGCTGTTAACGTTCCTGATATTGGACATCTCCAGGACTCCAGAAATGCAGCATCAGCTTCCTGCAACTTCACAGCAGTTCAATCTGTTCTGGTATCATTAACCCTTCAGACTTTGCATTTTGACTGTGGAGTAGAAGACTACGCACACCTTCAGGTGAGCAGTGTGATCTTGCCCTACTTTACAGTGAGTAATATTATTTAGCCTGACACTTGTGTGTGCAGCATTTTTTATGGTAAATTGCTGAGAGCATGAACTGAAAGTGAAACAGGCCATCTGACACTCAAGTGAACAGAAATTCTCCTTTCTTACAACATCAAATCTGTGAACAGCATGAGGACTGAGGAGGCAGTCTACAATAAAATGAAAGACTTTGATTTCAAATCAGCCACAGATAGTCAAATATGCAAGTATGATAAGGAAGAACAAGTATACTGAGAGGGAGTGTAATGGGAGCCAAGTGCCTGGATTTTCATTTTTCTTTACATTTAGTCATTTAAAAATCTCTAACAAAAATGTATGATGAACTCTTACTCCATTGTTCATAAATTTGCAGATGACACTAAAATACACTCAGTGAGTCACGGAGTATATGCTCGACATCATGTGCTGCTGTATCCCATCCACTTCAAGATTTGACATGTTGTGCATTCAGAGAGGCTGCTCACACCACTGTTGTTACTGGTGGCTATTTGAGTTACTGTCACCCTCCTGTCAGCTTGAACCAATCTGACCTCTCTCTTTGAAAAGGTATTTTCACCCACAGAACTGCCACTCACTGCATGTCTTTTGCTTTTTGCACTATTCTCTAAGAGACTGTTGTGTGTGAAAATCTCAGGAGATCAGCAGTTTCTAAAATCCTCAAACTATCCCATCTGGCACCAGCAATGATTCCAAGGTCAATGTCAGTTAAATCACAGTTCGTCCCCATTCTGATGTTTGGTCTGAACAGCAACAGAACCTTCTGACCAGGTCAGCATGCTTTTATGCTTTAAGTGGCTGCCGCAAGATTGGTTGACAATATCTTTTCATTAATGCAGAGGCGCACCTAAAAATGTGCCTACTGAGTGTAGGTGATGTCATTGATGATGAAGTTGATTATCGGGATTTACAGAGGGAATCTTGATTAGCTGTATAAGTGGATTGAAGAATGCCAAATGGCACTTAGAAACATAGAAACATAGAAAACCTATAGCACAATACAGGCCCTTTGGCCCACAATGCTGTGCCAAACATGTACTTACATATAAATTACCGAGGGTTACCCATAACCTTCTATTTTTCTAAGCTCCATGTACCTATCCAGGAGCATCTTAAAAGACCCTATTGTATCCGCCTCCACCACGATCGCTGGCAGCCCATTCCACGCACTCACCACTCTCTGCGTAAAAAGTTTACCCCTGACATCACCTTTGTACATACCTCCAAGCACCTTAAAACTGTGCCCTCTCATGTTAGCCATTTCAACCCTGGGAAAAAGCCTCTGACTATCTACACGACCAATGCATCATCTTATACACCTCTACCAGGTCACCTCTCAACCTCCATCGCTCCAAGGAGAAAAGGCACAGTTCACTCAACCTATTCTCGTAAGGCACGCTCCCCAATCCAGTCACCATCCTTGTAAATCTCCTCTGCACCATTTCTATAGTTTCCATACTCTTCCTGGAGTGAGGTGACCAGAACCGAGCACAGTACTCCAAGTGGAGTTTGACTCGGCTCCTATATAGCTGCAACATTACTTCTCTGCTCTTAAACTCAATCCCACGGTTGATGAAAGCCATTGCACTGTATGCCTTCTTAACCACAGAGTCAACCTGTGCAGTAGCTTTGTGTGTCCTGTGGACTCAGACCTCAAGATCCCTCTGATCCTCCACACTGCCAAGAGTCTTACCATTAATACTATCTGCTGCCAGCATATTTGACCTACCAAAATGAACCACTTATCCAGGTTGAACTCTATCTGTCACTTCTCAGCCCAGTTTTGCATTCTATCGATGCCCTGCTGTAAGCTCTGACATCCCTGCACACTATCTACAACACCCCAAACCTTTTTGTCATCAGCAAATTTACTAATCCATCCTCCACTTCTTCATTCAGGTCATTTATAAAAATCACAAAGAGGAGGGGTCCCAGAACACCAAGGCGCACCACTGGCTACTGTCCTCCATGCAGAATATGACCCGTGTACAACCACTCTTTGCCTTCTGTGGGCAAGCCAATTCTGGATCCACAATGCAATGTCCGATTGGATCCCATGCCTCCTTACTTTCTCAATAAGCCTTGCATGAGGTACCTTATCAAATGCCTTGCTGAAATCCATATGCACTACATCTGCTGCTCTACCTTCATCAATGTGTTTAGTCACATCCTCAAAAAAATTCAATCAGGCTCATAAGGCACAACCTGCCTTTGACAAAGCCTTGCTGACAATTCCAAATCATATTATGCTTCACGGAATATTCATAAATCATGCCTCTCAGGATATTTTCCATCATCTTACCAACCACTGAAGTAAGACACAATGGTCTATAATTTCCTGGGCTGTCTCTACTCCCTTTCTTGAATAATGAAACATCCACAACCCTCCAATCCTCTAGAACCTCTCCTGTCCCCATTGATGATGCAAAGATCATTGCCAGAGGCTCAGCAATCTCCTGTCTCACCTCCCACAGTAGCCTGGGATATATCTTGTCTAGTCCTGGTGACTTATCCAACTTGATGTTTTCCAAAAGCTCCAGCACATCTTTTTTCTTAATGTCTATATGCTCAAACTTTTCAGTCCGCTGTAAGTCATCCTTACAATTGGCAAGATCCTTTTTCATAGTGAATACCGAAGCAAAGCACTCATTAAACATTACTATCTCCTCTGGTTCCATACACACTTTTCCATTGTCTCAATTGATTGGTCCTATTCTCTCACATCTTATCCTCTTGCTCTTCACGTACTTGTAGAATGCCTTGGGGTTTTCCTTAATCCTCTCCGCCAAGGTCTTCTAATGGCCCCTTCGGGCTCTCTTAATTTCAATCTTATGCTCCTTCCTGCTAGCCTTATAGTCTTCCAGATCTCTATCATTACCTAGCTTTTTGAACCTTCGTAAGCTTTTCTTTTCTTCTTGACTAGATTTTCAACAGCCTTTGTACACCATGGTTCCTGTACCCTACCATCCTTTCCCTGTCTCAATGGAACGTACCTATGCAGAACATCATGCAAATATCCCCTGAACATTTGCCACATTTCTGCCGTACATTTCCCTGAGAACATTGTTCTTAATTTATGCTTCCAAGTTCCTGCTGATAGCATCATATTTCCCCTTACTGCAAGTAAGCGCTTTCATAACTTATCTGTTCCTATCCCTTTCCAATGCTATGGTAAAGGAGACAGAATTGTGATCACTCTCTCCAAAATGCTCTCCCACTGAGAGACTTGACACCTGATGAGGTTCATTTCCCAATACTAGATCAAGTACGGCCTCTCCTCTTGTAGGCTTACCTACATATTGTGTCAGGAAACTTTCCTGAACACACCTAAACAGACTCCATCCAATCTAAACCCCTAGCTCTAGGGAGATGCCAATCATATTTGGGAAATTAAAATCTCCCACCATGACAACCCTGTTATTATTACACCTTTCCAGAATCTGTCTCCCTGTCTGCTCCTTGATGTCCCTGTTATGATTGGGTGGTCTATAAAAAACACCCAGTAGAGTTATTGACCCCTTCCTCTTCCTAACTTTCCAATCCCTCCATGACTTCCTCCTTTTCTCCCACCATGACACAATCTCTGATCAGCAGTGCCACGCCCCCACCTCTTTTGCCTCCCTCCCTGTCGTTTCTGAAACACCTAAAGCCTTGTACTCTAAGTAACCATTCCTGCCCCTGAGCCATCCAAGTCTCTGTAATGGCCACAACATTATAGCTCCAAGTACTGATCCACACTCTAAGCTCATCTGCTTTGTTCATGCTGCTCCTTGCATTAAAATAGACACATGTCAAACCATTGATCTGAGCACATCCCTTCTCTGTCATCTGCCTATCCTCCCTCTTGCACTACCTGCAAGCTTTCTCTGTTTGTAAGCCAAGCATCCCTTCCTCTGTCTCTTCAGTTCGGTTCCCAACCCCCAGCAATTCTAATTTAATTTCTCTCCAATAGCCTTAGCAAATCTCCTTGCCAGGATATTGGTCCCCCTCAGATTCAAGTGCAACCTGTCCTTTTTGTACAGATCACCCCTGCCCCAAAAGAGGTCCCAATGTTTCAGAATTCTGAATCCCTGCTCCTCGCTCCAATCCCACGCATTTGTCCTCCACCTCACTCTATTCCTATACTCACTGTCGCGTGGCACAGGCAGTAATCCCAAGATTACTACCTTTGTGGTCCTGCTTCTCAGCTTCCTTCCTAACTCCCTGTAGTCTGTTTTCAGCACCCCCTCCCTTTTCCTACCTATGTCATTGGTACCAATATGTACCACGACCTCTGGCTGTTCACCTTCCCACTTCAGGATAGCGTGGACGCAATCAGCAACATCCCGGACCCTGGCACCTGGGAGGCAAACTATCATCCATGTTTCTTTCCTGTGTCCAAAGAATCACCTGTCTGACCCCCTAAGTATAGAGTCCCGTGTTACTGCTGCCTTCTTCCTTTCCCTACCCTTCTGAGCCACAGGGTCAGACTCTGTGCCAGAGACACGGCCACTGTTGCTTCCCTCAAGTAGGTTGACCCCCCTCAACAACACTCAAATGGGAGTACTTATTGTTAAGGGGGACAGCCACAGGGATACTCTCTAGTATCTGACTCTTGCACTTCCCTCTCTTGACTGTTAACCACTTGTCTGTCTCCCAAGGCCCCGGTGTGACTGATTGCCTATAGCTGCTCTCTATCATCTCCTCACTTTCCCTGACTAGACAAAGGTTATCGAGCTGCATTTCCTGTTCCCTAACCCGGTCCCTAAGGAGCTGCAGTTTGATGCACCTGGTGCAGATGTGGCCGTCTGGGAAGCTGGGCGTCTCCTGACCATCCCACACCTGACACCCAGTACAGAACACTGGTCTCACACACATACTTCCTGTTTCTATCCTTCACAAGTAACTAGCTGTTCAACCGATGTGCAAAAGACAAGAAACTGTAAATACAAAATTAAAGAACTAATAAACAAATAAATAAATAAATATCGAGAGCATGTGATAAAGAGTCCTTGAAAGTGAGTCCAGAGGTTGTGGGAATATTTCAGTGACTGGACAAGCAAAATTGAGCAAAGTTATCCCCTTTGGTTCAAGAGCCTGTTGTTTGAGGGGTAATAACTGCTCCTGAACCTGGTGGAAGAAATTTGAACGGGCTGGGTCTTTATTCACTGAAGAGTCATCTTATAAAGATGTATAAAATAACAGCGGACACAGATAGTGTCAATGAGTGCAGTCTTTTTTTCCCAGGGGTTTGGGAATCAAGAACTAGAACATATTGATTTAAGATGAGATGGGAGAAATTTAGTAGGGTATTAAAGTGAAGAGATTTTGTGGTAAAGATAATAAAAGGACAAATTTTAATAATATATTTAGAAAATACGTAAATGTCTGCATATATTACCTTGAGATTCAGTTTCTTAAATCCATTTACAGGAATAAAGAAATCCAATAAAACATATGAAAGGTCTAGATAACAAAGATTAACAAATGAGAGATTTAATATAATTAAAACCAGAGTGACATTTTATTATAATTAGTCACAGATTAGCCAGATCCCATGTGTAATTTCTCAACGTTCATAACTAACCTCACCTTTAACTGCGATTTCTTTCATTCATACACACTGTACTGTAAAGAATGTTGACAGTAATCTCACAACAATTTCTAGCCCACTACTCTGTTCCATTGGATTACTGACATTGATATAATAACATTACAGATGCAATATTACGAATAAAGTTGAGAAGGTGTCCATTCTGATACACAAAAGCAGAAAGTGGAGCTTTTTGTTTTACATAATGACAAGTTGGATTATGCTGATGTTTCAAGGAATCTGTATATAGTTTGTGTTGATAAGACGTGTTAGAACGTGATTGGAAAGAGTTCGAAGCTTGTGCAGAAATGATAGAATGATCGGGAACATGGCTTTGTAAGAACCGTGTTTTTAGTTGTTGGTGTAAATAAAACTTCTCAATTCCTTCACTTGTGCTTTCACTTCTTCAATTGGATCCTGATTCTTGTCACTCTTTGGCTTCAGATCAGTATTGTGCTGCACCGGCAAGTTTGCCCTTTGGAAGTAATGCACATGCATCAATAGGCCATGCATTCCATCACAATCTCACCTCTGCAGGAGGACAGAGGCCAAACTTTCCAGTACAGTACAATACTGATCTGAAGACAAAGAGTGACAAGAATCAGGATCCAATTGAAGAAGTGAAAGCACAAGTGAAGGAATTGAGAAGTTTTATTGAAATGATGAAGTCTCAGTATAAAAAAGAGATTACACAGTTAATGAATGAATTAGATGAAGAAAAGAAGATTCGTATTTCATTACAAATGGAAGTGGAAGGAATTAAGAAAGCCACAGAAGTTGAAGAAGTACAACCCAGATCATACGTGGTCCAAACAGAAGAAGGAGCAGTGTTAAGAAGAAATTGCAAAGACCTTAAGAAAGAGCCAGCTTCAGAGTTTCAGTTAACTGATGCAGACCAGACAAAACATGGAAATAACAACGAAACACAAGAACTGTGTGAACCACTTAGAAGGTCTACTCGTGTTCATAAACACCCAGCGAGACTGCTAGAGACATGCTAAATTATGCATTTGCTTTGATTAATGTTGCTAATTGCTTTTTTTTTAAGGAAAAGAAGATGTGTTGATATGACATGTCACAGCATGATTGGAAAGAGTTCTGAGCATGCACAGAAATGATAGAATGATCGAGAACATATGGCTTTGTAAGAAACGTGCTTTTAGTTGTTGCTGTAAGTAAAAGTTCTAATTCTCCCAGAATATGATTCTTTATTGTTAATGCACGGTATGTATAAATATAAGAACACAACATAGCTCAAGTCACATTATCTAGAGAGTGGATATAATTGACAGTGAGACTGCAGCAAAGATTCATCAAAATGATTCCAAGAAAGGTGGGTTTACCTTACGGAAAGACATAGAGCGGAGCAGGCACATGTGCATTAGAATTAAGGAACAATGATAGGAAATCTTACAAGAACATAATAATAAAACGCAGTAGGGATGTAAAACAGTCTGAAGAATCTAGAATTCACAGGTTCAGAATTAAGAGATAGAACATCTCTGTGGAGTTTCAGTAATTGAATCCAGTCGAAAGAGATTTTGGATGTTTAGGGAATGAAATGATGTGTGAATAGTTCTGAGCTACAAGATCAGAAATGATCTTGATGAATGGCAAAGGAGGGTTGAAGGAGCAGATGGCCAAAGACTGCTCCTATTTCTTATTTCCTCTTCATGGGATTGTGCATATCAGTCTGTGAATGACCTGTGCATCCCTTATGGTTTTCTTTTGTTGTAATATTTACCACTGCCTCTCGTTTTGATTTTGAAGAAGATTGAGCAGTGGAAATTTTACTGGATGTGTTCTCCCTCTGATGCAAGTTGGTTTCCTGAGTTTCCATTTCTTTGCATGTTAGCTACAGAATCCTGTCTACAGTATTGAAGATATATTAGCCAGCTAATGTTTGAGTTTTTTAAGTATGTGGCTAGGCACAGCTTAAATGCCATCTATTTTTTTATGATTATGATTATGAGGACACACAGTCCTCTTTTATTATCATTTAGTAATGTATGCATTAAGAAATGATACAATGTTTTTCCAGAATGATTTCACGGAAACATATGACAAACCAACTTAAAAACTAACAAAAACCACATAATTATAACATATAGTTACAACAGTGCAAAGCAATACCGTAATTTGATAAGAACAGATCATGGCACGGTAAAAATCTCAAAGTCTCTCAAAAGTCCCATCATCTCATGCAGACGGTAAACCTCCAGTGCCGCCAACTTGCTGATGCAGCATCCCGGAAGCATCCGACCACAGTCCGACTCTGAGTCCGTCTGAAAACTCCGAGCCTCCGACCAGCTCTCCGACACCGAGCACCATCTCTGCTGAGCGCTTCGACCTCAACCCCGGCAACAGGCAATAGGCAAAGCCGAGGATTTGGGGTCTTCGTCTCTGGAGATTCTCGATCGCATAGTAGCAGCGGCAGCAAAGCGAGCATTTCAGAAGTTTCTCCAGGTGTTCCTCCATGCTTCTCACAGTTGTCTCCATCAAATCCGGATTGTGCACGGCCCCCTAGTTGCACATACGATATTCATTTGGAACGCCCGCACGCGCTACGTCACACCGCCATCTTCTCCTCCCTCCTCAAAGACACAATGTTTGCTGAAGAATTTCAGATCGTGATGAGGAGGAGTACAGGAGTAACATAGAGTGTTTGGTTGAGTGGTGTCACACCAATAAACTTGCATTCAACATCAATTAAGACCAAGAAATTGATTGGAGACTTCAGGAAGGAAAAGTCGAGGAAACACACACCTATCTTTATCGAGGGATCAGGAGTGGAAAAAGTGAGCAGGTTCAAGTTTCCAGCTGTCAAAATCTCTAAGGATCAGTCCGGGGCTGATCATGTTGATACACTTACAAAGAGGGCATGACAGCAGCTATATTTCATTAAGAGTGAAGAGAATTGGTATGTCACCAAAGACACTCGCAAATTTCTTCAGGTGTACCATGTAGGCCATTCTAACTGGTTGCATCACAGTCAAGTGTGGAGGGGCCACTGCACATTATCAGAAAAAAAAACTGCAGAAAGTTGTAAATTCAGCTAACTCTATCATGAGCACGAGCCTTCCCAGCTTCCAAGACACGTTGAAAAAAGTGATTCCTCAGAAAGGTGGCACCCATCATTAAGCACCCGCACCATCCAGGACACACCCTCTTTTATTACTACCATCAGTGAGGAGGTACAGGAGCCTGAAGACAAACTCAGTGTTTTAGGAACATCTTCTTCCCCTCCACCATCAGAATTCTGGATGAACAATGATGCGTGATGCTTTTCGATGGTCACTTCTGCATATATTACTCAAACTTCAAGTTCGGAAATATTTCATGCTATCGAATATTGAAAGGCTTTGATAGAGTGGATCTGGAGAGGATTTTTCCTACAGTGGGAAATCTACAACTAGAGACCACGGCCTCGGATACCAGGTTGTCCCTTTAAAGCAGAGATGGAGAGGAATTTCCTTAGCCAGAGTGTGGTGAAACCAATGGAATTCAGTGCCACAGGCACCAGTGGAGGCCAAGCCATTGGGTATATTTAAAGTGGAAGTTGATAGTTTCTTGATTAGTAAGTGTGTCAAGGATTACTGGGAGAAGGCAGACGAATGTTAAGCGGTTTAATAAATCTGCCAAGATTGAATGGTAGGGCAGATTGGATGGGCTGAATGGCCTAATTCTGCTCCTATATCTAAAGGTCTTACAAAGTGCTTGATAGACATTGGAAAGGGCAGTTCGCAATTCCAGTCTTCCTCCAAAGCTTCTGCAGAAAGCTGGGGAATTCAACCCTAAATTATTTACTAGAGATAATTACAATGGTCTTTTATCTGCATAGTTTCTATGAACTGTTATCGTGTGGGCACGTGGCCAAGTGGTTAAGGTGTTCATCTAATGATCTCAAGGTCGCTAGTTTGAGCCTCAGCTGTGGCAGCGTGTTTGTATCCTTGAGCAAGGCACTTAATCACACATTGCTCTAGTGTCTGTGCGAGGAGTGGCACCCCACACAGGCTTCCAATCTGCACCTTGTAAGGCACGAAAATGCCTGACGCAGGCCTCTTACGGTCTGAGTCGACGTTTCCCCCGCCCCCCCGTTATCGTGAGTCATTTTGTTGCCTCTGATGATTGAACTATATTTAATATTGAAAATATGAAACAGATCAGAACCTCATGCTGAGGACATAGAATTAGCTCTAAAATCATTGGAAATAGGCTAGGATCTAGATGCAACATCCCTTGACCTTCTGTAAGAGATTTATTTGACATTTGATGGAGTGGGTCTTTATTATGCTGGACTTAGATGTCTGCCCTTATCACAACTGTTCTAGACTGAGCGCTTCATACTTGATCTGTGCCAATCCTCTAATAAAATGGAAAAAAAAATCTACAGTTCCAGAAAATCCAAAATAAAAACAAAGTGCTATAAACACTCAGTAGGTCAAGCAATATCTGTAGAAAGATGTGAAATAAGAGTCCTATTAAGTATTTAAATTTTATTTCTGAGAATTTCAAACATAATTATTGATCAGACTATAAGAAAACATTTTATTGTGTCTTCTGTTCCGGACAGATTGTCTGGAGTTAGGACAGGATTATCTAATTGTGTTGTTTCTGCCTGTGGCTTGTATCAGGTGGAAGCTAAAATGGACACTGGTGGAAGCACTGCACATCAGACTGGAGCGATCATTTGAGGCTACAGCTGCGAAGACAAAGGTTAATGAAAAGCTAGTATCAATCAAAGAGAGTATGAAACTCGTAGGCCCACCTAGTCCATATGAACTATCAGCCACCTATCAGACACTAAAAAGACTATAAGACCATCAGATTTGGAAGCAGAATTCAACCATTTGCCCCATTGATTCCACTCTGCCACTTCATCATGTCTGACCCATTTCCCTCTGACCCCTAATCTCCTACCTTCTCCCCGTATTCCTTCATACCCTGACGAGTCAAGAATCCATCAATCTCTGCCTTAAATATACCCAAATACTAGGCCTCCACAAACACCTGTGGCAACAAACTTCACAGGTTCACCAGACTCTGGGTAAAGAAATTCCTCTTCATCTCCATCTTAAATGGATGTTCCTCTATTCTTAGGCTATGTCCTCTGGTCTTAGGCTACCCTGCCATAAGAAACATGCTCACTACATCCACTCTACTGAGTTCTTTTAACATTTGATAGGTTTCAATGAGATCACCTCTCATTCTTCTGAATTCAAATGAGTACAGGACCAGTGCCATCAAACACTCCTCAGTTGATAAGTCTTTCAATCCTGGAATCATTTTTATGAACCTCCTTTGAACACTTTCCATTCAAACAACACATATAAAAATTGCTGGTGAACACAGCAGGCCAGGCAGCATCTCTAGGAAGAGGTACAGTCGATGTTTTGGGCAGAGACCCTTCGTCAGGACTAACTGAAAGAAGAGAGAGTAAGAGATTTGAAAGTGGGAGGGGGAGGGGGAGATCTGAAATGATAGGAAAAGACAGGAGGGGAAAGAGATGGAGCTAAGAGCTGGAAAGTTGATTGGCAAAGGGGATATGAGAGGATCATGGGATGGGAGGCCTAGGGAGAAAGAAAGGGGGAGGGGGGAAGCCCAGAGGTTGGGCAAGGAGTATAGTGAGAGGGACAGAGGGAGAAAAAGGAGAGAGAGAGAGAGAGAGAGAGAGAGAGAGAACAAACAAATAAATACATAACAGATGGGGTACGAAGGAGAGGTGGGGCATTAATGGAAGTTAGAATGGAATTGAACTTTCCATTCAATTCCATTTTACTCTCTCCACATTTTCCATGAACTCCCCTCAGTTTCTACCACTTCATTATACACCAGCCAATTACAATTGAGGCCAATTTACAGTGGTCGTTTAACCTACCAATCTTATAACTTTGAGATGTGGGAGGAAAGAGTAACATCTGGAGAAAAGATATGCTGTCATTGAGAGAACATGCAAAACCCCAAGCACACAGGAAAGGAGTTCAGGATTGAATGCAGCTGTTTCTGGTGACTCCAACAGCTCATGCCGTTGTCTTATCTCAGACTGCTGGAAGTCATTGACCATAAGACAATAAAACATAGGAGCAGTATTATGCCATCAACCCATCGAGTCTGCCCTCCCATTTGTTTACGGAAGATTTATTTTCCTTCTCAACCCCATTCTTCCTGCAAACTTTATGTCCTTACTAATTAAGAACCTACAACCTCCACTTTAAAAATTCTCAATGACTTGTCCACTATAGACAAATGTTGGCACAGCTTGACCACCCTTGGGCTAAAGAAATTCCCCCTTATCTTCATTCTAAAGGGATATGCTGTTATTCCACCCGAAGGGATAGTCAGCGGTGAGAGCAGAACACAGTGACAAGGTTTCTTGCAGGTCAGTGACGTTTGTTTAAAAGGAGAGCTCTAAGGGCATTAGGATATTTCGGAAGCCCAGTCAGTGGCGGAAGCAGAACACAGCAAGGAGGTTTCTTGTCGGTCAGCTACGCTTGTTTAAAAGGAGAGCTTTGTGGGCATTTGGACATTCCAGAGGCTCAATCAGCAACGGGAGCAGAGGACAGTGAATTAAATAAAAGTACAGAAGGGACAAGCGGGGCAGCTATTGACGGGGCAGCCGTTGTCGGGAGTGGGTTCGAGGTGAGAGTAGGAGTGTCAGGTTTTGGCACAGAGGAGGCTTCAGCTCAAAAGAGGTGCTGGCTCCAGGTAAGTTTCTGTTAAGGTTCAGAATTAGGATCATAATCAGAATCAGGTTTATTATCACCAGCAGTTTGTTAACTCAGCAGCAGCAGTTCAATGCAATACATAATCTAGCAGAGAGAAAAAAAATAATAATAACAAGGTTCCCTGTTTTTATTCTTTCTTGTTGTACCTAGTGTAGTAAATGGCCATTGTATGTTCTTCATGCTGGATGTTGCTGCCCTGGGAGACCCAGAGTCTCTCAAGGAACTACACCCGCATGAAGTGCATCCAGCTGTAGCTCCTTGAAGACCATGTTAGGGATCTGGAGCAGCAGCTGGATGACCTTTGGATTGCACGGGAGAGTGAGGAGATAATCGATCAACGTTACAGGAAAGTAGCCACCCTGAATCTGCAGGAGGCAAGTGGTCTGATGACTGTCAGGAGAAACGGAAATGTGAATAGCCAGTTAGCACAGAGCACCCCTGTGGCCATTCCCCTCAATAATAAGTTTTGGATTCTTTTGTGGGGTATGACCTCCCATGGGAATGCCAAGGAGACCGGGTTACTGGCACTGAGCATGGGTCCATGGTGCAGAAAGTAAAGAGGGAGAAGAGGGGAGTGGTAGTGGTAGGGGAGTCAATAGTCAGAGGAACAGACAGGAGATTCTGTGGACGTGAATGGGGCACCCAGATAGTATGTTACCTCCCATATGTCAAGGTTGGGACATCTTAGATAACATCCACAGCATTTTAAAGAGGGAGGGAGAGATGTCTTGGAAAAGTAATGAAGTACTGAAAAGAAAATTTAGAAAACTAGGCAGAAAGCTGAAAAGCAGGACCTCCAGGGTAGTAATTTCTGGAATACTACCTGTGCCATGTGCCAGTGAGGGTAGAAACAGGATGAATTGACAGATAAATGCGCGGCTGAGAAGCTGATGCAGGGAGAAGGGCTTCAGGTTCTTGTATTACTGGGATCTCTTCTCCTCTACAAAAGGGACAGGTTGCACTTGAACATGAAGGGGACCAGATTTCTCACGGGCAGGTTTCTTAGAGCTATTGTTGAGGGTTTATGGCCAGGGGGTGGGAACTAGAATGGTTTCAGGAGAGGACAGATGGTAAAAACACAAAGATAGCGTGCAGTCAGACTGTCAGGAAGGGCAGGACAAAATTGCAGCCAGCAGGGTGAGTACCAGTGGATTATGGATGCAAAATCAAGAAGTATAGCAAATACAGCATTCAAAGTGTTATATGTCTATGCACGGAGAAAAAGAAATAAGGTGGATGATCTTGTTGCACTATTACAGACTGCCGGGTATGATATTGTGGCCATCACAGAATCATGGCTGAAGAATGGTTGTAGTTGGGAGCTGAATGTCCAAGGTTACACATTGCATCAGATGGTTAGGAAGGTAGGCAGAGGGGGTGGCGTGGCTCTGCTGGTAAAGATCAAATCAGTAGAAAGATGTGACATAGGATCGGAAGATATTGAATCCTTGTGGGTTGAGTTTAGAAACTTCAGGGGTAAAAGGAGTTATACACAGGCCTCCCAACAGTAGCTGGGATGTGGACCACAGATTAAAACAGGAAATACAAAAGGCATGTCAAAAAGGCAATATTATGATAGTCATAGAAGATTTCAGCATGCAGATCAATTGGGAAAATCAGGTTGGAAATGGATGTCAAGAGAGTGAGTTTGTTGAAGTCCTACGAGATGTTTTTTTAAAGCAGCTTGTCGCTGAGCCTCCACGGGAATCCTTTATACTGGGTTAGGTGTTATGTAATGAACCTGAGGCAATTAGGGAGCTTAAGGTAAAAGACCCATTAGGAGCCAGTGATCACAATATGATTGAGTTCAACTTGAAATTTGATAGGGAGAAAGTCTAATGTAGCAGTATTTCAGTGGAGTGAAGGAAATTATAGTGGTATGAGAGGAGTTAGCCAAAGTAAATTGGCAAGTAAATTGGCCAAAGTAAATTGGATTCTGGCAGGGATGACATCAGAGCAGCAAAACAATGAGTTTCTGGGAAAAATTAGGAAAGTGCAGGACATATGTATTCCAAAAGCAAAGAAATACTCAAATGGCAAAATAGTACTCTGTGGTTGACAAGGGAATTCAAAGCTAATATGAAAACAAAAGAAAGGGAATACAACAAAGAAAAAAATAGTGGTAAGAGAGAGGATTAGGAAGCTTATAAAGACCTACAGGAAGCAACTAAAACAATCTTTAGGAGGGAAGAGATGAAACATGAAAGCAAGCTAGCAAACAATATCAAAGTAGATAGTAAAAGCTTTTTCAAGTATTTAAAAAATGAAAGAGGACAGCTAGAAAATAAGGCAGGAGAAATATTAATGGGGGACAAGGAGATAGTGGATGAACTAACTGAGTACTTTGCATCAGTCTTCATTGTGGAAGACACTAGCAGTGTGCCATATGTTCAAGGTGTGAGGGAAGAGGAGTGAGTGCCATTACTATTACAGGGAAGAAAGTGCTCATAAAGCTGAAAGAACTAAGGGTATATAAGTCACCTGGACCAAATGAACTGCACCCTAGGGTTCTGAAAGAGGTAGAGGTAAAGATTGTGGAGGCATTAGTAATGATCTTTCAAAAATCATTGGACACTAACATGGTGCCAGAGAACTGGACAATTGCAAAAGTCACTCTACTCTATAAGAAAGGAGGGAGGTAGCAGGAAAGAATTTATAGACCAGTTAGCCTGAACTCAATGGTTGGGAAGATGTTGGAGTCAGTTATTAAGGATAATGTAATGGAGTGCTTGCTGACACAAGACAAGATAATACAAAGTCAGCATCGTTAAATTAAGGGAAAATCTTGCCTGACAGACATAGAAAACTGACAGCACAATACAGGCCCTTCGGCCCACAAAGCTGTGCCAAACATGTTCTTATCTTAGAAATTATCTAGGGTACCTGTTCAGGAGTCTCTTAAAAGACCCTATCGTATCCATCTCCACCACTGTCACCAGCAGCCCATTCCACGCACTCACCACTCTCTATGTAAAAAACTTACCCTGATATCTCCTCTGTACCTACTTCTAAGCACCTTAAAACTGTGCTCTCTCGTGCTAGCCATTTCAGCCTAGCGAAAAAAGGCTCTGACTATCCACAAGATCAATGCCTCTCATTATCTTATACACCTCTATCAGGTCAGCTGTCATCCTTCATCGCTCCAAGGAAAGAAGGCCGAGTTCACACAACCTATTCTCACAAGGCATGCTCCCCAATCCAGGCAACATTCTTGTAAATCTCCTCTGCACCCTCTCTATGGTTTCCACATCCTTCTTGAAATGAGGCGACCAGAACTGCGCACAGTACTCCAAGTGGGGTCTGACCAGGGTCCTATATAGCTGCAACATTACCTCTCGGCTCCTAAACTCAATCCCACGATTGATGAAGGCCAGTGAACCTTATGCCTGCTTAACCACAGAGTCAACCTGCACAGCAGCTTTGAGTGTGCTATGGACTCGGACCCCAAGATCCCTCTGATCCTCCACACTGCCAAGAGTCTTACCATTAATGCTATATTCTGTCATCATATTTGACCTACCAAAATGAACCACTTCACACTTATCTGGGTTGAATTCCACTGCCACTTCTCAGCCCATTTTTGCTTCCTATCAATGTCCCGTTGTAACCTCTGACAGCCCTCCACACTATCCACAGCACCCTCAACCTTTGTGTCATCAGTAAATTTCCTAACCCATCCCTCTGCTTCCTCATCCAGATCATTTATGAAAATCATGAAGAGTAGGGGTCCCAGAACAGTTCCCTGAGGCACACCACTGGTCACTGACCTCCATGCAGAATATGACCCATCTACAACCACTGTTTGCCTTCTGTGGGCAAGCCAGTTGTGGATGCACAAAGCAATGTTCCCTTGGATCCCATGCCTGTTTGGAATTCTTTGAGGAGATTACAAGTAATATAGATAAAGGTGATGTCGTAGATGCTGTATATTTGGACTGTCAGAAGGCCTTTGACAACATTGGTAGAGCATTGCCTGATTGGTAGGAGGCGAAGAGTGGGAATAAAGGGATCCTTGTCTGGTTAGCTGCCAGTGGCTAGTTGTGTTCAAAGGTACATTTAATGTCAGAGAAATGTATACAATATACATCCTGAGGTGCTTTTTCGTCGCAACCATCCACGAAAACAAAGGAGTGCCCGAAAGAATGAATGACAGTTAAATGTTAGAACCCCAAAGTCCCTCCCAGCTCCCCTCCCTCCCTCCCATACATGAGCGGCAGCAACCCCTCTCCCCCCACCGGCAAAGAAAAAGCATCAGCACCCACCCCTGAGCACACCAGCAAGGCAAAAGCAAAGACACAAACATGCAGTATCCCAAAGACTACTCGTTCACTCTCTATTCGACATACCACATGCTCTTTCTCTCCCTAATAAGGGAGAAAGAGCTTCTCCATTTCACAGCTAGAAGGGAGACATAACAAACAACTCGCAGGTTTATGATGTTAAAAGTCCGTTGTGTTGCTTTTTCCAAGCTCTGTACTCAAAGATCTCAGGTCTCTGGGCACACAGCCAGAGATCTTCCGACCCCCATGGCACACCAGTTTCCTCCCGGGCCTCTGAAGGCAAGCTAAGCTCTTAGGCCGCATCCTTGCCATGTCGAATAACGGCCAGCCGTGAAACCCCGACAGAGGGTCCCGCAAAGAACCAAAGTCAGCGTGGAACTCCAGGTGAGGGTCTTCAAAAGAACCCTGAAAGGGAAAAACAGAGATATTAAAGTTGGAAATAGAGCTGGTTCCAAAGACGCAAGCTAAGGAAACATTGTTTAATGCCATCATAACTAAGATCTGCCCTCTTCAGGCGTGAGTGTTGGGACCGCTTCTTTTTTATGCTGTAAACCAATGATTTAGATGCTGGAATAGATGGATTTGTTGCCAGGATTGCAGATGACACGAAGATTGGTGGAGGGGCAGTTAGTGTTCAGGAAACAGATAGGCTGTAGAAGGACTTAGACAGATTAGGAGAATGGCCAAGGAAGTAGCAAATGAAATACAATGTTGAAAATTGCATGGTCATGCACTTTGGTAGTAGAAATAAATGTGAAGAATATTTTCTAAACAAATACAATCCAGGAATCTGAGGTGCAGAGGGACTTGAGAGTCCTTGTGCAGAACACCTTAAAGGTTAACTTGCAAGTTGAGTTGGTGGTAACGAAGACAAAGGCAATGTCCATTTGAAGAGGTCTAGAATACAAGAGATGAGGCTTTATAAGGCACTGATGAGGCCTCTCCTCGACTATTGTAAACAGTTTTGGGCTCCCCATCTAAGAAAAGTTGTGCTAACATTGGAGAGGGTCCAGAAGTAGTTCATAAGGATGATTCCGGGAATGAAAGGGTTATCATGCAAGGATTGTTTGATATCTTTAGGTCTGTACTCACTGAAATTCAGAAGGATGTGGGGTGATCTTATTGACACCTTTTGAATATCGAAGGGTCGAGACAGAATATATGTGGAAAGGATGTTACCCATGGTGTGGGAGTCTAGGACAAGAGGGCATATTCTCAGGATAGAGGGGCATCCATTTAAAACAGAGATGCAGAGAAACTTCTTCAGCCAGAGGGTGGTGAATTTGTTACCACAGGCAGCTATGGAGGCTAGGTCATTGTGTGTACTTAAGGCAGAGATTGATAGGTTCTTGATTGGACACGGCATCAAAGGTTACGGAGACCAGGCAGGGGAATGGGGTTGAGGAGGGTTAAAAAGGATCAGTCATGATTGAATTGTGGAGCAGACTCAATGGGCCAAATTGCCTAATTCTGCTTCTAATTCTGCTTCTGATTCTAATAAGAACATTTTATGGTCTTATTCTGAGTTTGTACCCTTTGGTCATAGAATACCCTCTCTACGTCCACTCTATCTAGCCCTTTCAATATTTGGTGGGTTTCAATGAAATATCTCAGATCTCCAGTAGGAAGTGAAACCAACTAACTAATCTGCTCTAGATTGTGATTGACATCATCCTGGCACCATAGTTGCCATTTCTCAAATAGCCTTTCAAGTAGCCTAAAAACTATTTATTTGTCATGATCAGGAAATGTTTGTAATTACCTGTCATTTTTGTAATATGAGAATGAAGTAAAATTAAACACTGCACTGCATCAGCACACTAATGTTAAAAATGTTTGCATAGCAGGAGAATTAAGGATCATGGGTAAAAGACAGTAGGCAGATCTGAGGCCATACCCAGATCAGCCATGATCATATTGAGTGGTGGAGCAGGCTCGACGGGCCAGATGGTCTACTCCTGCTCTTAGTTCTTATGTTTTTGCTGTGTTGTGCAAAAGTCTTGGTTAGTATATTGCTAGGGTGCCTAAGACTTTTGCGCAACGTGGAGCAGAAAACAAGTTTGTAAATCTGGTGGGAAGAAAGGATTTTGGGAATGGCGAGGGTGGAGTGCCACAAGAGGGGTGTGGGACAGGTGGCAAAAAAGGACTGTCAGGGGTGGGGTGGGGGGGGGAGCACATCCAGCCCTGAGACACCTGGCGAGGTAATTTGATTTTGAATAATTAGTTTATTTATCATTACTGAATGTCTCCTTGGTGCTTCCCACTCCCTCTCCCCCTTCATCCCCTCTTCCCACCATGATTTCCCTCTTCACCTACAGCAGTAGTCAGTGTAATATGTAAAATTACTACAGTACTGTGCAAAAATCTTAGGCACCCTGGCTAAGAATATGTGCCTAAGACTAAAAATGTTCTAAAAATGGGTCTTGGTTAGATACAGATGGAATGGTACACAACTGGTACCATAAAAATACTTTCAAGGCCGTTACTATATTACAGGACAGGTTAATTTTGTTAAAGCAATCGCATGTCTGTTTCCTAATACCAAACCTAATATTGAAATCAGGAAATAGAAAATCTTGATTTGATTTGCTTTTTTTTAGAGATTTCATGGACCTAATTTCATAAGAAAAATTGAGAGTTATGTGGGAGGGAGGTGTTCAGTTGATCTTTAAATAGATTAAAGGGTTGGCACAACATTGTAAGCCAAAGGGTCTATTCTATGCTGTACTATTCTATTTTCCATGTTTTACCATGACTGTGCTGAACAATGCAGGGTTCAAATCGGGAGGAGAAGATGGCGGTGCGCCTGCGCGTGCGCAGCCCTCCGGTGAAAAATGATATCGTATCTGTTAAATAGTGGCCGTGGACAATTCTGATTTGATGGAGAATGGACATGAAAGCACAGAGGAACATCTGGAGAAAATTCTGAAACGCTCGTTGGCTGCTGTCGTTACTGTGTGGTCAGGAATCTTTCGGAGGGTGGGCCTCAAAATCCCCGGCCTTGCATGCTTTTGGCGACCAAGAAGGAGGTTGAATCGTTCAGACAGAGGTGGCGCTCAGTACTCGGTGTCAGAGAGCTGATCAGAGTTCGAAGTTTTCGGATGACTCGGAGTCAGATTTTGGTCGGCATGGCAGGGAGAGTTTTTCTTCCTTCTCCCATCTGCGTGAGATGTGGGACATTTGAGAACCTTTGAACTTTACTGTGCTCATGGACTTCTTCATCAGGTTATGGTATTGGTGCACTGTTGTAATTATATGTTATAATTATGAGGTTTTGTCTTTTTTTCAGTCTTGGTCTGTCCTGTGTTTTGTGATATCACACTGGAGGAAATATTGCATCATTTCTTAATGCATGCATTACCAAATGACAATAAAAAAGGATTAAGTGTCTTCATAATCTGAAAAAAAAGTCCTGGCATCCTCTGTAAGGACTCTATACGTCCCTCCCCGTGGATTGAGAGGGCTTTCCCTGGCTGATCCCGTTTCCACCTACAGTACAAAGGCATCCCTGGTAGATTAATTGGTCATAGTAAATCGTCCCGTGATGAGGTTATGGTTAGATGCTGCTCGAATAGTTGGAAGGACCTACTAAACCTTACATCGTCAAATAAACTAGATATATAAAAATAAAATCATTAACTGTAGAGGTACCACTGAAGAATAACAAACATGATTTCATTATCCCTTTTTTGGAGTTTAGTAATCAGAATGTGGAATCTACAACAGCCTGTGAAATTCCCCTGTGGACAACGTTAAAATCGTAAAATCATCTTCTGGCACTGATAGTAAAAATAATGAAGTAAGGCCACAGCAAGCACACTTGCAGAACGTCATTGAAGAGCATCAACAGTGAAGAAGATAGAGTGCAGATTCAATTCATTAAATTGTATTTAAAATCCAAGATCATGTATATTCATATCTATTCAAAAAGTCAATGAAGATTTTAATGATATGATTTATGCATATCATATTAACCATGATTTACATTGTATATTTTATCAGCATGTGCATACACAGTGCTTAATAATTCATATGCCAGTGGAGGCTGACTCTGTCCGTATTCACCGTGCCTCAGTTCAAGGCCAGTAATATCCTTTTCGAATGGCACGCAGAACACTTGCTTTCCGTCATTCCTTGGCAGTAGGCCAATCATTCCACTGAGAAAGCATGCAATTATCCCCAAGGTGTACTGAACGGCAGAGTTTTCAGCAGAGAATTAGTTTCTAGTGTATACCGAATGAGACTGCAGGTTGCTTTGGAAGGATGGAGGTGAGTAATTGAGGGTACCATTGCCTACGCAGGTGCAGCTGAATGAGTTTTATACGCGTCGGGCATCACATCATCTGTTATAAATCTGAGAGCCAAGGGAAGTTGGAGCGATCACAGATTATAAACAACTGATTGCGGATCCTGGACAGATTTCCATCTGATAAAGGGAAATGGAAATTATCTGGCGTGTGTGTGTGTGTGTGACAGTGTGGCCTCCATAAGTCATGTTCGACCATGGGTACAGCGCCTCTGGTAGTCACCGGGAGTGGCCTCTCCAGGGCGTAAGCCGGGCAGAGTTGCTACGGAGAACCGGCTGTTGTCCATTGCCCATGCAGTGGGACCATCCCCTCTCCATGCTGATGACAGGTCCAAAGGAACGAGGAAAGTCGATACAGTTCGGTGCCAGCAGCATCGCGGGAGTTGCTGTGCTGGTGCTGGGTACAGCAGTCAGCCGCCTTCCGGACTCCGACTCCGGATTTTTCCTCCCAAAGCTTTTCCCATGAGTGGGTATAGCCGCAGGGCAGCGGAGGTTTGAAATCGGAGTTGAGCTACCATCCATGGTTAACGAGCCCCATCTGCCCGGAGCAACTGGTTTTAAGGCGTCAGTAGCCCGCCTTTGCCCCTTCTCCTGTCAGTGAGAACAGCTCCGCCGGGCATAAGAACCATGCCACACGTGAAAGCCGGGAGTTGGACTTGGTTGTCAGAGGCTGTTTGAGACGCACGCCATGAAGAGCATTTGTTTAGTAGTGGGAGCTCGTCCCCACTACCGCCCTTCGGCTATGACTACCTTTGGAGCCGATAGCTGATAAGATCCTATGAAATTATCAAGTACAGTAAAACTCAGTTCATCTGCATGCTCAGGACTTTGGTTGACCTAGACATGGAGATTTTCCAGCTTTCAAGTATCATTCTATTAATACTCTAATGCAGTTTTCACTCATAGACACAAGAGATTCTGCAGATGCTGGAAATCTAGGTTAACACACACAAAATGTAGAAGGAACTTGGGTTGCCCTTAAAGCATTTGTTTAATTGTATTAAATTTCAACTTTAAATATTTTGTTTGTAACTATTTTCTAGTTAAAGTCAAAGGTTGATAACAACGTTATAGTTCAACAAAAGGTAAAATTTATTGTCTGTGGTATATCGCGGCATGTGATGACGTCACTTCTGGTTTTGCCACGTCTTGTTGGTAACTTCTGATTCGTAGAAAACAACGGAAGTGAGGCTCACGCATGCAGTATGATTGTGAAAGACTCCATTCCTATCCACAAAGAAACATTATAGAGGCAATGCCGTAAGTTTGTATGACAGTAGACTTGTAGAAGTAACACTGATTCTGTTAAAAGAAACGACAGTTGATGAGGTTTCATTTACAAGTATTTATAATGCAAATGTGCTGTCAAGAATGAAACAGACACTGAATATGTTTTGTATTATTTTATCAACAGTTTTCACCATACGATATTAATGTGGAAGAGTGAACAATAAACGGTTAACCTTATACGACTCTCTTCATTGGCTCCGGTTTAACTTGGTGTTTAGTCAGAATTTCAACACACTGCACGAGAACACTACAGTGAAAAGGCAAAATCATTAGACGTTTCGACAAGTGGTACGATGGCTTCGCGATCAAGCACCAAGTCATCTGCACCCAGCGCCAAGAGCAGAAGGATGTTGGCAAGTGTGGCTGCCCTCGCAAGAGCTAAAGCAGAAGCCGCCAAGGTGCGAGTGTCATATGCAGACAACTGAAGATGGAAAAGGCTGCCAAAGAAGTGGAAAGTATCACAAGAGATGCACAAAACCATTTGGAAAAAGTAAGGATAGATACGGAGTTAGAAGTGCTGATGCTACAACAAGAAGCTGATGCGGCCGTGGTAGAAGCACAAGTGTTGGAAAACGCTGAAGACATGCACGTTCTAGATAAAAATGGAAAATCTATATCAGAATGGGTCAAATTGGAACACACCAGCGAATATGTTCAATCTCAAATTGACCTGCAGAATCATTCTCCCTCTCCATACTTGCCTGTTGACGTCCCATCTCACGTGAAATCACAGGGAAGCTTCGCTAAATTGCGTCCACCTGGGGAAGACAACTCACAATTGCAACCTGGCAACAAACTCAAGTATGAAAGTACTACTACTACAACATTGACTCAGACCTAAGGGGCCGGCGTCAGCATGATGACGGACTCTCCACTTCTCCCTCTCCCTCATCAGAGTGTTCAGTTCATCTACATTAGCCGTGCCACTGTCTTCTAGGAGCGTGTTGACCATAGTCTTGGGAGGGTGCCCAGGGTTCATCCTCCCGTGCTTGGGCTCCCATATGATGACTAGCTCGGGGTGGCGTAGACAGTGCCCCGCTAGCTGCAGTCTTCTCACCTCGATTTTAGTGGTGAGCATCGGTAGGTTGTTATAGAGCTCGAGGTTCGTCATGCGCTGTTGCCAACTCACATCAAGAGCCATCCGGAGCATTCGTGTATAGCAACCATCTAGAGACTTTCACATCGTCTTGGTGACTGTCCATGACTCGCATCCGTACGTGAGAATGGACTCTATGACTGCTATGAAAATCCTCTTTTTAAGCCCTCTGGTCAGGTTTGACTTCCAGATTTCCTTCATGTCGTTCATAGCCCTCCACGCCAGTGCCTTCCGTATCTTTATGTCCTTCTCCGATCTCATCATTCTTGACCCGAGGTACTTGTAGTCAAAGACTTTCTTAATGGTATCATTCTCCATAGTCTTGAGAGTACCTTCGTCGCAGTTAAACGCCATGTACTCTGTCTTTTTAGCATTTAGGTGAAGTCCAACTTTATTGCACTCAATTTCCACTTTTGTCAGTAGCTGCTGTGCTTCCTGCATCTGGTCAGAGAGCAGGACTATGTCATCTGCTAAGTATGAAAGGGCTGACTACAAATACCTTCCGACACCAAACTTATCAGATTTGGCAAAAGCAGAGACAAAGGCTGAAGTCAGAACATCAAATCCCGTCATGAACGTACACGCTCAGTCATATGCCCCCCAACATACTCCCCCAGCTAGCACGCCACCTGCAGCAGAACCCTTGGCACAGTATTTAGTGCGACGAGACCTCATCAATTCAGGACTGTACCAGTTTAATGATAAGCCTGAAAATTACCGTGTGTGGTACTCCTCATTCACCAGTGCCACCGGCGGAGTCCAGCTCACAGCCACCCAAGAGTTGGACCTTATGACTAAATGGCTGGGAAAGGATTCAAGTGAACAGGTGAAACGCATACGCTCAGTGTACGTCAACAACCTCAAGCTAGCCTTACACAAAGCATGGGAGAGACTACGGGAGTGCTATGCGGCCCCTGAAATTATTGAAAGGGCACTATTTCAATGGCTGGACAATTTTCCTAGGGTGTCAGCGAAGGACCACACTAAATTATGAGATTTACTCATGGAGATTGAAGGTGCTAAAGAAGATGGCTATTTAACTGGCCTGTCGTATCTGGATACTTCACACGGAATTGGACCAATTGTGGACAAACTTCCATTAGGGCTGCAGGAAAAGTGGGTGTCTATTGGTTTGTGGTCCATCCCCTCCTTTTGAGTATTTTAGTAGGTTTGTGTACAATGAGGTGAAGAAGCGAAATGACCCTAGCTTCATGAATCAAGGTGGCACCACGACTCACACCAAGCCAGTCAAATCCATTTAAAACAATTTTAACATCAATAAACCCGTCTCAGTGTACAAAATCAAAGTCTCCACAACCAACGATGACCCTAGCAAGAATTGTCCATTGCACAACAAACCCCACCCCCTCAAAAATGCAGAATGTTTTGAAACAAACCCTTTGACGAAAGGAAGGCCCTTCTCAAGGAAAAAAGAATATGTTTTAAGTGCTGTTCCTCTACCTCCCACCTCGCTAAAGAGTGTACGTTCCCCATAAAGCGTTCGGAATGCAACAGCACTAGTCACGATGGGGCCATGCATCCCGGAACGTCACCGGAAACTGCCAAGGCTCCTTCACCCTCACAAGAGGACGGCGGGGAGGGAGAGGATCACTCTGAAAGAACTATTGATCATGGACAAGGATAGATCTGGTCCTAGGGTTGAAGTTCTGAACTGGAAGAAGGCCAAATTTGAAGAAATGAGAAAGGATATAAAAAGCGTGGATTGGGACAGGTTGTTCTCTAGCAAAGATGTGATCAGTAGGTGGAAAGCCTTCAAAGGAGAAATTTTGAGAGTGCAGAATTTGTATGTTCCTGTCAGGATTAAAGGCAAAGTGAATAGGAATAAGGAACCTTGGTTCTCAAGGGATATTGCAACTCTGATAAAGAAGAAGAGGGAGTTGTATGACATGTATAGGAAGCAGGGAGTAAATAAGGTGCTTGAGGAGTATAAGAAGTGCAAGAAAATACTTAAGAAAGAAATCAGGAGGGCTAAAAGAAGACATGAGTTTGCCTTGGCAGTCAAAATGAACGATAATCCAAAGAGCTTTTACAGGTACATTAAGAGCAAAAGGATTGTAAGGGATAAAATTGGTCCTCTTGAAGATCAGAGTGGACGGCTATGTGCGGAACCAAAGGAAATGGGGGAGATCTTAAACAGGTTTTTTGTATCTGTATTTAGTAAAGAAGCTGGCATGAAGTCTATGGAGTTAAGAGAAACAAGTAGTGAGATCATGGAAACTGTACAGATCGAAAAGGAGGATGTCCTTGCTGTCTTGAGGAATATTAGAGTGGATAAATCCCCGGGACCTGACAGGATGTTCCCTCGGACCTTGAAGGAGACTAATGTTGAAATTGCAGGGGCACTGGCAGAAATATTTAAAAGGTCACTGTCTACAGGTGAGGTGCCGGAGGATTGCAGAGTGGCTCATGTTGTTCTGTTGTTTAAAAAAGGATCGAAAAGTAATCCGGGAAATTATAGGCCAGTAAGTTTAATGTCGGTAGTAGGTAAGTTATTGGAGGGAGTACTAAGAGACAGAATCTACAAGCATTTGGATAGACAGGGACTTATCAGGGAGAGTCAACATGGCTTTGTGCGTGGGAGGACATGTTTGACCAATCTATTGGAGTTTTTCGAGCAGGTTACCAGGAAAGTGGATGAAGGGAAGGCAATGGATATTGTCTACATGGACTTCAGTAAGGCCTTTGACAAGGCCCCGCATGGGAGGTTAGTTAGGAAAATTCAGTCGCTAGGTATACATGGAGAGGTGGTAAATTGGATTAGACATTGGCTCAATGGAAGAAGCCGAAGAGTGGTAGTAGAGAATTGCTTCTCCGAGTGGAGGCCTGTGACTAGTGGTGTGCCACAGGGATCAGTGCAGGGTCCATTGTTATTTGTCATCTATATCAATGATCTGGATGATAATGTGGTAAATTGGATCAGCAAATTTGCTGATGATAGAAAGATTGGAGGTGTAGTAGACAGTGAGGAAGGTTTTCAGAGCCTGCAGAGGGACTTGGACCAGCGGGAAAAATGGGCTGAAAAATGGCAGATGGAGTTTAATACAGACAAGTGTGAGGTATTACACGTTCGAAGGACAAACCAAGGTAGAAAATACAGGGTTAATGGTAAGGCACTGAGGAGTGCAGTGGAACAGAGGGATCTGGGAATACAGATACAAAATTCCCTAAAAGTGGTGTCACAGGTAGATAGGGTCGTAAAGAGAACTTTTGGTACATTGGCCTTTATTAATCAAAGTATTGAGTATAAGAGCTGGAATGTTATGATGAGGTTGTATAAGGCATTGGTGAGGCCGAATCTGGAGTATTGTGTTCAGTTTTGGTCACCAAATTACAGGGAGGATATTAATAAGGTTGAAAGAGTGCAGAGAAGGTTTACAAGGATGTTGCCGGGACTTGAGAAACTCAGTGACAGAGAAAGGTTGAATAGGTTAGGACTTTATTCCCTGGAGCGTAGAAGAATGAGGGGAGATTTGATAGAGGTATATAAAATTATGATGGGTATAGATAGAGTGAATGCAAGCAGGCTTTTTTCACTGAGGCAAGGGGAGAAAAAAATACAGAGGACATGGGTTAAGGGTGAGGGGGGAAAAGTTTAAAGGGAACATTAGGGGTGGGGCTTCTTCACATAGAGAGTGGTGGGAGTATGGAATGAGCTGCCAGACGAGGTGGTAAATGCGGGTTCTTTTTCAACATTTAAGAATAAATTGGACAGATACATGGATGGGAGGGGTATGGAGGGATATGGTCCATGTGCAGGTCAGTGGGACTAGGCAGAAAATGGTTTGGCACAGCCAAGAAGGGCCAAAAGGCCTGTTTCTGTGCTGTAGTTTCTATGATTTCTATGGTTTCTATTGTCAGCTTGAGCTGCACAGCAGTTTGTGGTCCAGGTCAGTCGAGCCATTCGTGCTCAAAGATCTGCCTCACTAAGGTATACCCTAAGGGAGCCAATGACAAGGCCATCAAAGCCTATGTAATTCTGGACAACCAGAGCAACTGCACATTGGCCAGACCAGAGTTCTTTGAGTTGTTCAGCGTACAGAGTAATTCATTCTCATACTACCTCAGAACTTGCTCTGGCATTGCAGAAACTTCTGGCAGGAAGGCAGAGGGCTTCCAGCCCGAGTCGCTGGATGGCAAAGTTGTCATCTGCCTCCCTCCACTCTTAGAGTGCAACGAGATCTTGAATAACTGATCCGAGATTTCGACATCAATTGCAGTGCTACATCAGCCCCATCTCCACCACATTGCCGAGTGCATCCCAGAACTCGATCCGGAAGCATAAATACTCCTGCTACTTTGAAGAGACATTCTTAGGGTGCACAAAGTCAGGCAGCAGGTCAATGGACCACACAACACCCCCGTCACCCAACATCTGGATCTGGGCTGGGTGGTGATAGGAGAGGTGTGCCCTGGCAACGTACACAAACCAACAGTTAACACGCTCAAGACTAATGCGCTAGAGAGTGGCCGCCATTCACTTTTTCAGCCCTGCACAAGCTTTATGTGTATCAAGGAAGCACAACAAAACTTTAACAAGCTTAGTAAAGTAACTGAGAAGACACTGGGACAGTCAGTCTTCGCCCAAACTGAGCACGACAATAAACTTGCTCCATCGGAGGAAGACATCATCTTCTTAAAAATAATGGACACAAAGGTCTTTAGAGACAAAGCAAACAATTGGGTCGCCCCACAACCATTCAGAGAACCACACCAGCGCTAGCCAAACAACAAAGAGCAGGCAGTCAATCTTTGCAATGAACCCTGAAAAGGAAACCTGAGATGCAGCAACAGTACGTGAAATTCATGGAGAAGACCTTCACGAATGGACATGCTGAGGTGGCGCCACTACTGAGAGAAGATGAGGAGTGCTGGTACCTCCCAACGTTTGGGGCTTGCCACCCGCAAAACCCCAATCAGATCAGGGTGGTCTTTAACCCCAGTGCCCACTGCGCTGGTATCTCCCTCAATGACGTGCTCCTCACAGGCCCTGACCTTAATAACGTCCTCCTTGGGATCCTGCTGCACTTCCGGAAAGAGAAGGTCGCAGTTCTAGTGGACATCCAGCAGATGTTCCATTGTTTCTTAGTGCAGGAAGACCATCACAACCTCCTCCGTTTTTTATGGCACAAGGACAATGACACCAACAAGGAAGTCATTGAGTACTGGATGAAGGTCCATGTTTTTGGCAATAGTCCACTTCCTGCCATGGCCATCTACGGGCTGCGAAAAGCCATCAGAGAGGGCACACAGTCGCATGGCAATGACACCATTAAGTTTGTGGAAAGACACTTCTACGTCGATGATGGCTTGATATCGGTACAGAAAGAAGCTGAAGCGATCGATCTGCTCTGACAAACACAGGCCCCATTTGCTGAGTCAAACCTCCGCTTGCACAAGTTCGCATCAAGCTGTCAGGCAAGGAGGCTTCCCCCCAATGACTGTGCTCCAGCAATCAAAGACCTAGATCTAGGTGGAGAAACCATGCCCATACAAAGGAGTTTGGGTCTCCTTTGGGAGATCACGACTGACACATTCACGTTCTCAGTGCCGACCACGAACAAACCATTCACCCACCGTGGAGTTCTCTCCACTGTCAACAGTGTTTTCGATCCCCTGGGTCTACTGGCGCCAGTTACGATCCAGGGAAGAGCCCTCCTCAGAGAACTTACCTCTGGGCTCTCCAGATGCGACATTCCTCTACCTGAAGACGAGATAAGCAGATGGGAAGCTTGGAGAGATTCACTTCAAGACCTAAAACAGCTTCATGTCCCACGTAGGTACACTGTGACCTCACTCACCGAGGCTGCGCACAGAGAATTGTGCGTGTTCTCGAATGCGTCAACCAAGGACATCGGTGCAGTGGCCTACCTGAAAGTAGTTCGGAAATATGGTCAAGTTGAAGTAGGATTTGTAACGGGTAAGGTGAAGCTAGCACCTCAGTCCGAGCCTACAATCTCAAGGCTTGAACTGTGCACAGTTGTTCTAGCTGTGGAAGTAGCAGATCTTATCCAGGACGAGATAGATCTAAAGCTGGATGCCACCAAGTTCTACACAGACAGCAAAGAAGTGCTCAGCTATATCTATAACGAATCAAAATGTTTCTACGTGTACATTCACAATAGAGTTCAACGCATCCACCTGTCCTCAAAGCCCGAACAATAGCATTAACAGAGGAAAACTCTGCAGACCACGCATCGAGATCCTTACCTGCATCCCGTTTGGCACTGACTTCCTCGTTCACCAGACCCTCCTTCCTGCATCAGCTACCAGCAGAAAAAACACAAACGAGTGAGACATTTAAGCTGATTGAACCCGAAAGAGACTGGGAAATCCGGCTGCCAGTACAAACCTGTGCCACCTACCTGGAAGAATCAATACATACCACTGACCGCTTTTAGCAGTTCTCCACCTTGAACTCCTTAGTGAGAGGAATTGCATTCGTCATCCACATCGCCAGATCCCGCAAACACCCACCCCAAGGTAGCAAATGCAAAGGATGGCACAAATGTGGCTTACCTCGCACTCCGGACGAATTGGCCCAGGCAAAGGATGTCATCCTTAAAGCAGCTCAAAGGGTAGCCTTTGCAAAGGAACTTTCAGCCCTCCAAGCTAGTAAACCAATACCCAAGAACAGCCCTTTGAGGAAACTCAGCCCAGTACAGGGGAACGATCTCATTTGCGTTGGAGGCCGATTCACACACTCTTACCTTCCAGCTGCAGAAAAGAGCCCAGTAATCCTGCCCAAAGACAGCCACGTGTCATTACTGCTCACACGCCATCATCATGAACAGGTAAGGCATCCAGTCCATCACCTGATGGAAGGAGCAATCAGGGCAGCGGGACTGTGGATCTCGGGAGGCAAAGCACTAATCAATTCAGTACTCTACAAGTGTGTAACCTGCTGCAAACTGTGAGGGAAGCTGGAAGATCAACGTATGGTGGAAATCCCACCAGAACGCCTCAAAGCCTGCCCTCCTTTTACGTATGTGCGGCTCGATGTATTTGGTCCCTGGACTATCACCACCAGACACACCAGAGGAGGACAAGCAGAGAGCAAATGGTGGGCCATCATGTTCAGCTGCATGAGTTCGAGAGCTGTGCATATTGAGGTTATCGAGTCTTCAGATACATCCAGCTGCATGAAGCGACTGTGGCACAAACTTTGTTGGAGCATGCAAGGAGCTTGGGATGGACAAAACTGTGCAAAGATACCTCAGTGAGCAGGGATGCAACTGGGAATTCAACCCACCACGCACCTCTCACACGGGAGGCTCTTGGAAGCGGATAATTGGCATCGCCAGAAGAATCCTTGATTCAATGTTTCTGCAGCAAAGCACACGCCTGACCCACGAGGTACGGTGCACACTAATGGCAGAGGTCACAGCCATTATAAATGCGCGACCACCCCTA
This sequence comes from Mobula birostris, assembly GCF_030028105.1. Classification (NCBI taxonomy): domain Eukaryota; kingdom Metazoa; phylum Chordata; class Chondrichthyes; order Myliobatiformes; family Myliobatidae; genus Mobula; species Mobula birostris. Next base: position 21,878,383 of record NC_092370.1, on the reverse strand, counting down.
CCTGTGTCTTTGGACCTGGAAAGCCCCTTCATACTCTCACCATCAATGCTCCTGACGCAGAAGGCAGGAGTTCCCCCTCCACCTGGAGACTTCTCGGACAAGGACTTGTACACGAAGCAATGGAGACAGGTTCAGGCTCTTGTAAATCAGTTCTGGGCCCGTTGGAGCCACGAATACCTACCTTTGTTGCAACACAGACAGAAGTGGACAGCACCTCGCAGGAACCTTCAAGTTGGAGATCCAGTCCTGCTCAGGGACAAGTAGATCACCCGCAACTGCTTGCCAATGGCCAGAATCACTGCCACATTCCCTGAAAGGGATGGACATGTCAGGAAGGTTGAGTTAAAAACCACTGACCAAGGTGATGTGAAAACTTACCTGAGACCATTTGCAGAGGTCGGTCTGCTTCTACCTAAAGTCCGATCTAGAGACTGAAGTTCGATACTATGTTCATTGTGACCTTACAAAGGTCAGGCGGGGAATGTGTTGCCCTTAAGGCATTTATTTAACTTTATTGTATTTTCACTTTAAATAATTTGTTTGTAACTATTTTCTAGTTAAAGTCAAAGGCTGATAACTATGTAATAGTTTAACAAAAGGTAAAATTTATTGTCTATGGTATATCGCGGTATGTGATGACATCACTTCTGGTTTCGCCGTGACTTGTCGGTAGCTTCCGGTTCGTAGAAAACAAAGGAAGTGAGGCTCACGCATGCAGTATGATTGTGAAAGACTCCATTCCTATCCACAAAGAAACATTATAGAGGCAATGCTGTAAGTTTGTATGACAGTAGACTTGTAGAAGTAACACTGATTCTGTTAAAAGAAACGACGGTTGATGAGATTTTATTTTCAAGTATTTACAATGCAAATGTGGTGTCAAGAATGAAACAGACACTGAATATGTTTTGTGTTATTTTATCAACAGTTTTCACCATATGAAATTAATGTGGAAGTGTGAACAGTAAACGGTTAACCTTACTATGATTCTGTCTTCATTGGCTCTGGTTTAACTTGGTCTTTAGTCAGAGTTTCAACACACTGCACGAGAACACTACAGAACTACTAAGTTCCTCCAGCATTTTGTGTGCGTCACTCTGAAGTTTTCGTTCACCTTATTAAAAATATTGCACTGCATTTTTTTTTCCAGCGAACAAGTCTTTGGCCTTTGCTGACATGAAGTATTGTGAGTAATTATATGGAATACATAACCAAACCTGGGCATCTGCTCAGTACTCAGATACTGAGAAGCAGTGGCCTCTTCCAGGCCAAGCAAAGGTGTTTTTGTCTTTTGTAAATGTCTTTTTTTATGATCACAACACAATGCTGGACTTTAAGAACTTCAAGGTCTGCAGATCTATCAGTGAATTGCTTGGTAGCAGAGGAGCTAGATTTGGTGTGCACTGTGTTGCTGCCCACTACAGAAATACGTCAGAGTCAGTGTGTGATGCCAGTGCGCAATCTAACAGCAAGTGATTGCCTTGGAAGTTTTTCCTATGATCACAAGATCCTTTTGGACATTGGTAATGTAAAATACTACAAGTCCATTTCACTGGTTTAGTGGTGAGACTGATGGTGAGGAAGCTGTGTGGCTTTGGTTGTAGTGAGGACTAGGCCTCATGCTGTACGCTTGCCTGTTGCAGTCATCCTGGAGGGGAGATTCCGGAGCCGACGTGGTGCGGTATCCATGCTAGATTGGGGGATGTCCCTCTCATTGGTCCTGCTCTCCAATGTTTGCCCGGTAGAAGATAAGCTAGATTGCATATGTGTGTGCACCTTGGAAGGACAAACCAAGGTAGAACATACAGGGTTAATGGTAAGGCACTGAGGAGTGCAGTAGAACAGAGGGATATGGGAATACAGATACAAAATTCCCTAAAAGTGGCATCACACATAGACAGGGTTGTAAAGAGAGCTTTTGGTACATTGGCCTTTTATAGATCAAAGTATTGAGTATGAGTTGGAATGTTATGTTGAGGTTGTATAAGGCATTGGTAAGGCCGAATTTGGAGTATTGTGTACAGTTTTGGTCACCAAATTACAAGAAGGATATAGTCATAGTCATAGTCATAGTCATACTTTATTGATCCCAGGGGGAAATTGGTTTTTGTTACAGTTGTACCATAAATAATAAATAGTCATAGAACCATAAATAGTTAAATAGTAATATGTAAATTATGCCAGTAAATTATGAAATAAGTCCAGGATATTAATAAGGTTGAAAGAGTGCAGAGAAGGTTTACAAGGATGTTGCCGGGACTTGAGAAACTCAGTTACAGAGAAAGGTCGAATAGGTTAGGACTTTATTCCATGGAGCGTAGAAGAATGAGGGGAGATTTGATAGAGGTATATGAAATTATGATGGGTATAGATAGAGTGAATGCAAGCAGGCTTTTTCCACTGAGGCAAGAAGAGAAAAAAACCAGAGGACATGGGTTAAGGGTGAAGGGGGAAAAGTTTAAAGGGAACATTGGGGGGGCTTCTTCACACAGAGAGTGGTGGGAGTGTGGAATGAGCTGCCAGATGAAGTGGTAAATGTGGGCTCACTTTTAACATATAAGAAAATCTTGGACAGGTACATGGATGAGAGGTGCATGGAGGGATATGGTCCAGGTGCAGGTCAGTGGGACTAGGCAGAAAAATAGTTCGGCACAGCCAAGAAAGGCCAAAAGGCCTGTTTCTGTGCTGTAATGTTCTATGGTTCTATGCTTGTATTCTGTGGACTGATGAGAACTGCATGTTCTTGCTGACAATATGAATGCATCATCGGTTTGTGTATAACTGTGTTTTACACCTTGGCTGTGGAGGAACTCTGTTTCATTTGGCTGTACTCATGGGTATTCATGTGTGGTTGAATGACAATTAAAGTTGAACATAAACATCGATGATAGGAAAATGAAGGGCTATTTCAGAGAGAAGGTTTAGATATATCTTAGAGAAGGTTGAAAGGTCAACACACATGGTGGGCTGAAGAACGTGCACTGTGCTATAATATTATATTTCTATGTTCCAATTGCCAGGTTCCTTAAGGTTGTCATATCTGGGGTGGTGATGGGGACAAGCTCTCACTACTTATTAAATGCTTCCAGTGCCGTGTGCCTCAAGTAGCGTCTGACAGTTAACTAAGTCCAGCTCCTAGCTTTCATATGTGGCTTAGCTACTAAGCCCGGCAACACCGTTCCTACTGACAGGAGAAGCTACGAAGGTGGGTTACTGGCGCCGTAAGACCCGTTGCTTTGGGAAGATGTGGCTCGTTATCCATGGTTGAAAGCTCATCTAGGAGAAGGAAAACTCTGATCTCAAATCTCTGCTGCCTTGTGGCTATACCCACTCATGGGGAAGGCTTCGGGTGTAAATTCGGAGGGAAGAGTCCTGATATGGAGACTCTAAGGCAGTCCTGTGTTGAGGTCAATGCTGACTCACAACTCCTGCAACGCTGCTGGTGCCAAACTGCCTTGGTTTCTGACATTCCTCTGGGTTCGTCAGATGCATGGAGGAAGGGAGTTTGCTCTCCATATTGTACTGGCTGGGTTTTGCATATCGAGACAGCTAGAATGCAGCATCCAGGGCCGACTCTGGCCAACTGAGGTTTCTACTTGCCATGTTCTGGGTTCAGCTTGAAGAAAGTTTCAACAAGAAAATATTTTCTATGATAGTTTACATGAATTCTAGAAGCTCAAGTTACAACAATCTTAAAATATATGGTCTGTGCTGCTATCTCTTTTTGATATATCCGTGTTTTCTTTGAGTATTTTTATTCATTAGAATTAACAAAAGAGGTCAGTGCCAGTTATATGAAAAATACAGACGAAGCATTCAATTTGTTATATTTGTTGTGGAAACCAAGTGGAGAATAGCTTTAATGGAAGTTAGCTTTTTGTATAAGATCACACTTAGATGTTGTTTTCCTGTGAGTTGTTCTGCATTTAACTGGATACTACAGATGGCTGTACCAGTGCTTGATCGTTCCACTTCATCATCTCCTTGGAAGTAAAGTCTTTGTGGGGTTATTGGCCGGATGCAAACTGATTAATTTCTGCTTCTCTGTTGCTGCTTCACTTGTGAGTATGCTCGCAATTAAAGCGGTGAATGAGCACTGGAATAATAATGGTTATTATTCACTTTGGAAAGGAAAAGCATGCATTAATGCTGAAGTAACTAAACAGCATGAAACAATGTTACACATATTTTATCTTACAGCAGGAGTAATGTCTTACTGAATTAATATTGTTGGGAGACATTTAAATTATGTTCGCACTGATTTGCAATCATACAGTGAAATCCAGCAAATACGATATACTGAGCTGCCACAGAATTATTTTCTTCTTACCGTTCTGCTGCTGTTCTCTGCAGCACTCTGGCTTGTGACTTCAGCCCATCACTGGGCTAGCAGCCGCGCATTGTCAAGTTCTGCACGGCCAGAGGTACTGTCTCTTGGATGGCGTGCTGAAGTGACACTCTATCCTCCTGCAGAGGGGCTCAGATCCCAGGGCAACGTACAAAGAGCAAAGCAGCTTTCTTAATGTTCGTCCCAACCCCTATCATTTTAAAACAGCAAAATGAAAACAGAATGTCCCAGAAAGAGCGCTGCCCAAAAGCAACATCTGTCATCAGGAGTATCAATAAACTTCAAAACCAGGGGCTCAATACATCCTTGTGGAATTGGATCCTCGATTTCCTTACTTGCAGAAGCCAGTCAGTTTGGATTGGCAACAATATTTCCATCAGCACAGGTGCATCACAAGGCTGTGTGCTCTACTTGCTTTCTACTAATGACTGGGAGGATAAGCATAGCTCCAATGCCATATTTAAATATGCTGATGATACGACTGGCGTTGGCTGAACCAAAGGTGGTGACGAATCAGCATGCAGGAGGGAGATTGGAAATCTGGCTGAGCGGTGCCACAACAGCAATCTCTTACTCAATATCAGGTTGACCAAGGAGCTAGTTATTGATTTCAGAAGGAGGTATATGAGCCAGTCCTCATGCAAGGATCAGAGGTGGAGAGGGTCAGCAATTTTAAATTCGCTCAACACCAGGTTCAGGGACAGTTATTACCCCTCAACCATCAGGCTCTTGAACCAAAGGGGATAACTTCACACAATTTCACCGGCCCTGACACTGGGTGAGTTCCCTCAACCAAAGGACTCACCTTCAAGTTTTTTTTAATCTCATGTTTTTGATATATCTATCTTCTAATCTGATATATCTATCTTTTAACTCAATCACCCATTGAGGAAGAATACACTGCTGAGACTCGATACGGTATATTTGGAATATCTTGAGCAATTTTTGGGCCACATATCTAAAAGGATGTGTGGGCCCTAAACAAAGAGGGTCCAGAGCAGTTTGCAAGAATGATCCCAGGCAAGAAAGGCTTAACATATCAGGTGCACTTGATGTCTCTGGACCGACCTGATGGCGTAGTGGCATCAGCGCCGGACTTCGGAGCAAAGGCTCCCGAGTTTGAATCTAGCCGGCTCCCTTGCACGCTTTCCATCCGTGCTGGGTTCAGTGCCGAGCTAGAAATCGACCTCGTAAAAATAAGAAAAAGCCTGCTAAAAAAAAAAACACCATCATGACGGCGTCCCGATGATCCTACTTGGAGTTAAGGGCTTTCTTCTTCTTCTTCTTTTAATATTGAGATGAGTTGGAATTTCTTCAGCAAGAGGGGTCTGAATCCATAGAATGTGTTGCCACAGAGGGGTGTAGAGGCTGTGTGTATTTAAGACAGATATTTATAGGTTCTTGATTGGTAAAAGGGTTCAGGATTATGGGGAGAAGATAAGAGAATTAGGGTTAAAAATATATCAGCCATGATTGAATGGCAAAGCAGACTGAATGGTCTAATTCCACTACTACATCTGAATATCAGGTGGTCTGAAGTAAAAAGGAAAACTGCCAATGCAGGAAATCTGAAAGAGAAACCGAATGAGCTGGAAAGATTCATCAGGTCGAGTAGCATCTTTGGAAGGGAAAACAGCTCACTCTTCTGTTTCTCTTTCCATGAATATTCTTTGAATGGCTGGATACTTTGAACATTTTCCTGTCTAGTTTCGACCAAATTGTTTAAAGCCTTCCTATGGATGGCTGCCTGACTCATTGACTGTAAGAAGCAGATCGTGTTAGATAGCTTTTGAAATGCATTTTTCATCACAATTTGAGTCTATCCAGATGTGTAAATAGATGTGCTCTTGCTTAATTATAGCAGCAATGAGTGGAGTATGAAGTTCTCCCTAAGGGTTATTCCCCTAATGGAGAATGGCTGTGCATGACTTTGTTTAAAGTGGGGGAGGCTGATGCATGGGCAACTACCACGTGGTCCTTGACAGACTGGGGTCGGAGTCCCGTCACATAGAATGGAAGACAACTGCGGACCCTTCGCTGCTGCAGCCTTCCTCCAACTTCACTGCTGTTGTGATGCGTCTTCATCGTTCTCCAGCTCCACCATTAAGGTCTTGGTTGGACTGCTATTCATCTGGAACTTCCCTCTTGAACCTGCCACCATGAGTGACCCTATCATGAGCAAACCTCCAGACAGCATCGCCCCCGGGATCTCTTGATCTCACAAGCCTCTTCGTCATGACAAGCTGGTGATTGTTAGAGTATTATTTTACAGTTCCAGATCACTGACATCTCAGGGAAAGCTCCCTTCCCTTCAATTCACAGTTATTACAATTGAAAAGGCAGGAGGTGGAAATAACTTACATTTCTTATCAGTTTTCTATTACTTCTGACAAAAGGTGCTTTGATAGGATTAGGAGTTTATGGTTTCTTGCTCAGCTGCTTCTATCTGGCCTTCAAGTTCCCATTATCACTTTCTTTAATTAACAGATTCCAGCATTGGTAGTCGTAGTGTTTCCACTTAGCACCACCGAACTGCTGTCTTCGCCTTCACACCCATATCCCCACCTACTGCCCATCATCCACCATGCAACACCCTGTCTCATTCTCCTTCCCTCTCCTTTTTACACAGCCCTCTTCCCTCTTCACTCTCAGCTCCAATGTAAGGTCTCAATCTGATACATCAGGCAATTTCTTTCCCCTTATGATGTTGGGCACGTGACCAAGTGGTTAAGGCATTCGTCTAGTTATCTCAAAGTCGCTAGTTCGAGCCTCAGCTGTGGCAACGTGTTTGTGCCCTTGAGCAAGGCACTTAATCACACATTGCTCTGGTCTGTGCAAGGAGTGGTACCACACAGACTTCCAATCTGCGCCTTGTAAGGCATGAAAATGCCTGACGCAGGCCTCCATGGTCTGACTCGACGTTCCCTCCCTCCCTATGATGCTGCTCAAACTGATTGGTTTCTCCAGCAGTTTGTATTGTCCCAGATAGCAGCCTCTGCAGTCTCCTGTTTTCTCTTGACATTACCATACTCCTGATGTGATTGAATAAGCTCATATTCTGCAGTGATATGTCTATTATTTGCTGTGTTTATTTGAATTTTTTGCAACACTGAATCTATGAGTGCAGCAAAAAGAATGTTGCTATGTGCTCAAATATTTAAAAAAATATTTTGACTTTTACATGTAGGAGATGTTTGAAAGATGGTGGAGTTTATCTGAACTATGTTGAATTTCAGATTGCTGCTGGAAGATATTTCTGTGTGAAATTTTACAAATATTTTTAACTTTTGAATCATCAGGCAATTGAACCAGAGTGGATTTTTTTGGATCAGGACTACAGAGCGTCGTGGGAGCTGAATTCTGAAGGAAGGCAGTTTTTTTAAAAACTTTTTTGAGTGCAAGAAGGACGAGACTGCACAGGCGCGTGCCATCAACAGGACCGTACGGGGAGTTTAAAAAGGAGACCACCCTATACAGCGGGCAGCGGAGTGAGTGGGAGCAGAGTGTAGGGCTTTGGCTTCAACGGGCTTCGGCGGTAAACGGGTAGAGGCAAGTGCGAAACACCAACTCTTTTTTTTCTCTCCCCTCTTCGCAAATCGGCCCAGACAGACAGGAACAGCAGGGCTCTCACAGGTAATGGTTTAAAAAGTTCGTCTGTTTGGCGACGTAAGTGGGTGAGTAGACTTATTTTCCTGTTTCATTCCTGTAGAATTAGATAGCATGCCTGCAGGGTTAGTGCTTTGTTCAGGGTGTCAGATGTGGGAATCCTGGGAGACCTCTAGCCTCCCTGATGGCCACATCTGCGCCAGGTGCACCGAGATGCAGCTCCTCAGAGACTGTGTTAGGGATCTGGAGCTGCAGCCTGATGACCTACTGCTTATTAGGGAAAGTGAAGAGGTGATAGACAGGAGCTGCAGGGAGGTAGTCATCCCTAGGCTACAGGGGTCAGAAAACTGGGTCACTGTCAAGAGAGGGAAGGGAAATGCCCGGATAGTGGAGAGCACACCTGTGGCTGTCCCCCTCAGCAACAAATATCTTGCTCTGGATGCTGTTGAGGGGGATGACCTGACAGGGGACGCCCATGGTGACTGGGTCTCTGGCACTGAGCCTGGCGCTGTTGTGCAGGAGAGAAGGAAGGAGAAGAGAAATGTGGTGGTCGTAGGGGATTCCATAGTCAGGGGAATGGACAGGAGATTCTGTGAGCCTGATAGAGATACCCGCATGGTGTGTTGCCTCCCAGGTGCCAGGGTACGGGATGTCTCGGATCGGGTCCTGAATATTCTGAAGGGGGGGGGGGTGAGCAGCCAGTTGTCTTGGTACATGTTGGTACCAATGACAAAGATAGGACAAAGGAGGAGGTCCTGAAGAGAGATTTCCGGGAGTTAGGAAGGAAGCTGAGAAGCAGGACCTCCAGGGTAGTAATCTCGGGATTGCTACCTGTGCCACGTGCTAGTGAGGGCAAGAATAGTTGGATCAGGCAGATGAATGTGTGGCTGAGAGACTGGTGTAGGGGGCCGGGCTTCAGATTCTTGGATAATTGGGATCTCTTCTGGGGGAAGTATGACCTGTTCAAAAAGGACAGGTTACACCTGAACCCGAAGGGGACCAATATCCTGGTGGGAAAGTTTAACAGAGTTGTTAGGGAGGGTTGAAATTAATTTGGCAGGGGGATGGGAACTGGAATGACAGAGCGGAGGAAGGGGAAAACAGAAATAAATCTAAGATAGTGAGCAGTAAAAATGTCAAGACAGACAGGCAGGTGATGGGGCAAACTTGTAGCCATTGGGATGAGTTGCTGTGCAATAAAGTTGCAGTGAAATCAAAGCGAAAAGTATCAAATACTGATCTTAAGGTGTTATACTTAAATGCATGCAGCATGAGGAATAAAGTGGATGATCTTGTCGTACAGCTACAGATTGGCAGGTATGATATTGTGGCCATCACTGAGACCTGGCTAAAGGATGCATGTCTCTGGGAGCTGAACGTCCAAGGATACACGGTGTATCGGAATGATAGGAAGGTAGGCAGAGGGGGAGGCATGCCTTTATTGGTAAGAAATGATATTAAATCATTAGAAAGAGGTGATATAGGATCAGAAGGTGCAGAAACTTTATGGGTTGAGCTAAGAAATAACAGGGGTAAAAGGACCCTGATGGCAGTTATTTATAGGCCTCCAAACAGCTGCAGGGATGTGGACTACAAATTACAACTGGAAGTAGAAAAGGCTTGTCAGAAGGGCAGTGTTATGATAATTGTGGGAGATTTTAACATGTGAGTGGATTGGGAAAATCAGGTCGGCACTGGATCTCAAGAGAGAGAATTTGTAGAATGTCTGCGATATGGCTTTTTAGAACAGCTTGTTGTTGAGCCCACTAGGGGATCTGCTGTACTGGATTGGGTATTGTGTAATGAACCGGAGGTGATTAGAGAGATTGAGGTGAAGGAACCCTTAGGAGACAGTGATCATAACATGATTAAATTCATTGTGAAATTTGAAAAAGAGAAGCCGAAATCTGAAGTGTTGGTGTTTCAGTGGAGTAAAGGAAATTACAGTGGCATGAGAGAGGAACTGGCCAAAGTTGACCAGAAAGGGACACTGGCGGGAAAGACAGCAGAGCAGCAGTGGCTGGAGTTTATGCGAGAAATGAGGAATGTGCAAGACGGGTATATTCCAAAAAAGAAGAAATTTTCGAGTGGAAAAAAGATGCAACCATGGTTGACAGGAGAAGTCAAAGCCAAAGTTAAAGCAAAGGAGAGGGCATACAAGGAAGCAAAAATTAGTGGGAAGACAGCGGACTGGGAAGTTTTTAAAACCTTACAAAAAGAAACCAAGAAGGTCATTAAGAGAGAAAAGATTAACTATGAAAGGAAGCTAGCAAATAATATCGAAGAGGATACTAAAAGCTTTTTCAAGTATAAAAAGAGTAAAAGACAGGTGAGAGTAGATATAGGACCAATAGAAAATGATGCTGGAGAAATTGTAATGGGAGATAAGGAGATGGCAGAGGAACTGAATGAGTATTTTGCATCAGTCTTCACTGAGGAAGATATCAGCAGTATACCGGACACTCAAGGGTGGCAGGGAAGAGAAGTGTGCGCAGCCACAATTATGACAGAGAAAGTACTCAGGAAGCTGAATAGTCTAAAGGTAGATAAATCTCCTAGACTAGAAGGAATGCACTACCAGATGGAAGTAGCTGTGGAGATTGCGGAGGCATTAGCGATGATCTTTCAAAAGTCGATAGATTCTAGCATGGTTCCGGAAGATTGCAAATGTCACTCCGCTAGTTATGAAGGGGGCAAGGAAGCAAAAAGGAAATTATAGACCTGTTAACTTGAAATCAGTGGTTGGGAAGTTGTTGGAGTCGATTGTCAAAGATGAGGTTACAGAGTACCTGGAGGCATATGACAAGATAGGCAGAACTCAGCATGGATTCCTTAAAGGAAAATCCTGCCTGACAAACCTATTACAATTTTTTGAGGAAATTACCAGTAGCCTAGACAAGGGAGATGCAGTGGATGTTGTATATTTGGATTTTCAGAAGGCCTTTGACAAGGTGCCACACATGAGGCTACTTAACAAGATAAGAGCCCATGGAATTACTGGAAAGTTACATACGTGGATAGAGCGTTGGCTGATTGGCAGGAAACAGAGAGTGGGAATAAAGGGATCCTATTCTGGTTGGCTGCTGGTAGCCAGTGGTGTTCCACAGGGGTCTGTGTTGGGGCCGCTTCTTTTTACATTGTACATCAACGATTTGGATTATGGAATAGATGGCTTTGTGGCTAAGTTTGCTGACGATACGAAGGCAGGTGGAGGGGCCAGTAGTGCTGAAGGAACGGAGAGTCTGCAGAGAGACTTGGATAGATTGGAAGAATGGGCAGAGAAGTGGCAAATGAAGTACAATGTTGGAAAGTGTATGGTTATGCACTTTGGCAGAAAAAATAAACTGGCAGACTATTATTTAAATGGGGAAATAATTCAAAGTTCTGTGATACAACGGGACTTGGGAGTCCTCGTACAGGATACCCGTAAAGTTAACCTCCAGGTTGAGTCGGTAGTGAAGAAGGCAAATGCAATGTTGGCATTCATTTCTAGAGGAATAGAGTATAGGAGCAGGATGTGATGTTGAGGCTCTATAAGGCGCTGGTGAGACCTCGCTTGGAGTACTATGGGCAGTTTTGGTCTCCTTATTTAAGAAAGGATGTGCAGACGTTGGAGAGGGTACAGAGAAGATTCACTAGAATGATTCAGGGAATGAAAGGGTTAACATATGAGGAATGTTTGTCTGCTCTTGGACTGTATTCCTTGGAGTTTAGAAGAATGAGGGGAGACCTCATAGAAACATTTCGAATGTTGAAAGGCATGGACAGAGTGGATGTGGCAAAGTTGTTTCCCATGATGGGGGAGTCTAGTACGAGAAGGCATGACTTAAGGATTGAAGGGCGCCCATTTGGAACAGAAATGCGAAGAAATTTTTTTAGTCAGAGGGTGGTGAATCTATGGAATTTGTTGCCATGGGTAGCAGTGGAGGCCAAGTCATTGGGTGTATTTAAGGCAGAGATTGATAGGTACCTGAGTAGTCCAGGCATCAAAGGTTATGGTGAGAAGGCGGGGGAGTGGGATTAAAGGGGAGAATGGATCAGCTCATGATAAAATGGCAGAGCAGACTCGACGGGCTGAATGGCCGACTTCTGCTCCTTTGTCTTGTGGTCTTGTGGATAACTTCACTCACCTCAACACTGAAGTCATTCCACAACCTATGGACTCACACTCAAAGACTCTACAACTTATGTTTTTGATAGTTTTGCTTATTTAATTATCATTATTATTTTCTTTTATTTCATTCTGTATTTGCACAGTTTGTTGTCCTTTGCACATTGCTTGTTTGTCCACCTTTGTTGAATGTTTTCTTTTTCATTGTTTCAGCTATGTTTCTTTGTATTTGTTGTGAATGCCCATAAGAAGATGACTCTCACGGTATTATATGGTGACATATATGTAGATTGATAATACATTTACTTTGAACTTTACAACAAACAAAAAGTATTTCTTCTTGTGAAATGTCTTAAAATGTCTTGAACAGACACCTTCCCAATGCTGTCTGATATTCAAACATTTTTGATTTTACTGCTGAATTGGCTCTTCCTCTGAACATATCCCAAGATGAAACTGCCTCAAAAATACAGCACAAAGCTAAATTTATTACTTAATTATTTTTATTGTAATTTATAGTAATCTTCTCTACATGCACTGTATTTCTGCCACAAAACAACGAATTTCATGATTAACGTTTGGACAATAAACCGGGCTCTGATTCTGATTGGCTCCACCTTGTGCAGTGCAGGATCTTGGGACTGAAAACCCTGATTAACAGCAGAGATGTCAGGCTGTCAGAAGTCTCTGTCATTCATAGCACTCTAAAGCAATTTTTAAAAATTAAACACACTAGTAAAACAGTTTAGTTGTTAATAAATAGACTCTTTAAAAAATAGAATACTTGAAAATGCAAGACAGCACGGTCAAACAAATAAATATTATTTTTAAATTAATGAAATTGAAAGAAATGTATTTTTTTAAAACTTTGGGATATAGCATAGTAACAGGCTCTTCCAGTCTAACCAGCCTGAGTCACTCAATAACAAAGGTGGCCAATAAAACCACTATCCCATATGGGTCTGGAATGAGGGAGGAAACTGTAGCACACAGAGGAAATCCATGGAGAGAATGTACAAACTCCTTATAGACAGCAGTGGAAATATGGCCAATTGACCTTTCTCTTCGGCATTTGTTCTTTGAAATGAATGGACTGGCTACATCTGTGCCAAGTTTGTTCAGGGACAGATTTCCCAAGGAGTGAATCTGGGAAGCTGTGTATATTCCTGCTCCATTACTGGTCTACAGAAGCAGTCTGGCAACGAAGAACAATAGGTTTTATTTTTTTAAAATTTTATTTGGAGATACAACATGGAACAGGCCTTTCTGGCCCTTCGAGCTGTGCTGTCAAGCAAACCCCTATTTAACCCTAGCCTAATCAGGAGACAATTTACAATTGCCAATTAACCTACTAACTGCTACATCTTTGGACTCTGGGAGGAAACCTGAGCACCCGGAGGAAACCCACGCATTCCATGGGGAGGACATACAAACTCTTCACAGGGGCTGCCAGGATTGAACTCTGAACTGCAGCGCCTGAAGCTGTAATACCATCATGCTAACTGCTACACTACCATGGCACTCATTTGACAGCAGCTTTCAGCTAATTAGATATTTGAGGCTAGTATTCATGCGTGCTTGGAGTGACCTTCCAGGCAGAACTCTGAGCTTTTATGCAAAGTGCAAGCCATTACATGAACTTATTTCTTTGGACAAATATTAGTTCAACAAAACAAAAGCAACTTCATCCTTAAATTTTCTTGGCTGCTAACATAATCATTATTATTAATAGCTGCAGGACAGATGCAAAGCAGCCCTCCTGAATGTATAAAGAGTTCTGCATTCTGCTTGTTTTATCAGTGCACATAGGGAGATAGAGCTTAGATTTCCCTTTGCTCTGCTCAATTTTGTCAATATTTGAAATAGTTGTAACAGCTTTCTAACACACTAATTAATTGATTTTTTTCTCTCTGTTGCGCTTTAACAGATTTACACAAACTGTAACCTCATTACTTGGCAAGTTGTTCATTCTGCTATTGCCATTGAATTGAAGTCAAATGTCAGGAGTGCCTAAAAATAAGGCCTTAATTTGTGGAAACCAACATGTAAAGCAGTGAAGCAATGTGCAGCAGAAAGAGCGAAGCAACTGATCACAACAATGATTTGTAGTCCTGTCACACTCCAGCATGAATGATGGTGTGCAGGCAGATAATCACAATAGGAGGATACTCAAAGAATTTTCCAACATCAGTCCAACATAGTGAGTATTAAACAGCCTTTGCACTCACCTTCTGCCAGAAATGCTGAATAGTCTCTTCCTTAGCTCTCCGGTATTACGGATACCAACATAGAAAACAGAACATAGAATATAGAACAGTAAAGCACAGGATCAGCCCCTTCAGCCCACAATGTTGTGTCAAACCAATTAAACTTGTAATTACAAACAAGAGAAAGTCTACAGATTAGTAATTAGTAATTTAATAGTAATCAAATGACCAAATAAACAAATTCCTTCTACCTACACAATGTCCATATCCATCCATTTTCCTCACATTCATGTGCCAATGTAAGAGTCTCTTAAAATCATTTAGTTAATTTGGTTAATTTCATGAAATAATAAGAAAAGGCTTAGATTGGATAAGAGATGCATAAGGCTTGGTTTGGATTGGGTAAGAACTGCAAAAGGTTTGGAATTAGTGTGGAAATAATAAGAAAAGGATAGGGTACAACAAAGGCTAATTAAGGCTCTGGACAGCTTAAGCATCAATTTTAGAGGCATATCTGTCAAACTGATCCAGTTCAGAAAATGGAACATAGAATATAATGGTATGTACGGTACAGGAAATATAGAAACATAGACATGTACAGCATATTACAGGCCCTTTGGCCCACAACATTGTGCTGACCATGTAACCTACTCTATAAACTGTCTAAAATTTCCCTACTGCATAGTCCTCTACTTTTCTAAGCTCCATGTACCTATCTAAGTGTCTCTTAAAAGACCCTATTGTATCTGCCTCTACCACCTTTGCTGGCAGTGCATTCCATGCACCCACCAGTCTATGTGTGAAAAACTTACCTCTGACATCCCCCTTGTACCTACTTTCAAGCACCTTAAAACTATGCCTCCTCGTGTTGGTCATTTCAGCCCTGGGAAAAAGCCTCTGGCTATTCACATGATCAATGCCTCTACTGCCCTAGGAATAGTGTTGTACTGCCCACAATGTTGTACCAAACCAATTATATCAGTAATCCAATTGCCAACCAAACCAATCTCCTCTGCCTACACAACGTCCATCCCCTTCCGCTTCCCTTACATCCATGTGCCTATCTAAATGTCTCTTAAAGTCCCTGATGTATCTGCACCTACACCACTCCAGGCATCACATTACAGGCATTTACCACTCTCCATTTAAAAACTTGTCCCTCACATCTCCTTTGAAATGTGATCTCGCCCTAAATGCAAGTCCTTTCCAGCGGAAAGTGCCTCGGTCCAAACGTCAACTGCTCACTGCATAGATGACTTGCTGAGTTCCTTCAGTGCTTTCTGTGTGAAACATGTTTTAAGTAGCAGATACAAGAGAAAATGCCTCTGATAGAGTGAGGAACAAAGTTCCTCGGGTAATACTACTACTTTGATACTAGCATTTAGATAGAGAAAATAAAAAACACCTTGGAACTGTGTCAATGATCGATAACGTCATTTCTTATACTCTCTCTGTGGATGCTGCTTGACCTGCTGATTGTTCCCACCATTTCTGTTTTTGCTTCAGATTCCATCGTTCGCATTTGGTTTTCCTCTGATAATCGAATTCTTAGAAAACAAAAAGCTTACACTTACCATCAAGGTGACATTTGACTTAATGGGGCATCAAAGAACCCCAGAAAGCTGAAGTCAGTGGTAATTAGGGTACGATTTTACAGATTGGAATCATATCCTCCTGCCTGCCTGCCGTGCTGATCTTTTAGTTCCACAGCCCTAGTCTGTGAGGTTCATTCAAAGTCACATCACTAAATATTAACTCGTTCTCCCAGCTGTGGACGGTAGTTGCTAAGTTTTCAAAATGTAAGCTGCATTAAGGCAATGTATCAAGGTATCTTTAACAGCAGTTCTCAGATCCGGAGGGAGGACCACCCAGGATGACAACAAAGTCCTCTGTAAGGCAATGCCATTGTCTGTAAAGTCCTCACTTAGTCAATATATTAATAAATCTAGACTCACTTAGTCTAGACTTGGAGATATATTTGTAGTTCCTTTATCATCACTGGATTCATATACTGCAACTCACTGCTTGCTTCCTCAGTGGGAGGGCCATTATTAGATGAGAAGCAGTAGTTCAAGACCGAAGCTCACTTCCACCTTAATAATGTCACAACCATGGAATCTGCCATAGGGTTGTGTGCCCTCACAGGTGGGCAGCAGAAGGGCTTTGGCAATCACACTCATGACTATGAATTTTCCAGCCAATTAGTGTTTTACTGTGGTGGTATTTAACTTCCTTCATCTCATGCCAGTCTTGTCAAGACTGAACCAAAGCACAGCAACGTCTATGTTCCCTGCTTACCTTCGTCCTTGTTCCGGGAAAGAAGTCTACCATTTTGATTGATGCTGTAAAAGAGTGGTATTCATCTAGTAATGAGCTCCTGTTTCTGAGCTGTAATGTTGGCTTTAGATTTCAGTTTGAGAGATTTACTTAACAGCCCCGTTGGCCCAGCATTTATACTTTATACTTTATTGTCGCCAAACAATTGGTACTAGAACGTACAATCATCACAGCGATATTTGATTCTGCGCTTCACACTCCCTGGATTACAATTATTAAATATTAAAAATATTAAAAGTAGTTAAAATTAGTAAATATTAAAAAAATTAAATTATATATCATAAATAGAAAATAGAAAAATGGGAAGTAAGGTAGTGCAGAAAAACCGAGAGGCAGGTCCAGATATTTGGAGGGTATGGCCCAGATCCGGGTCAGGATCCATTCAGCAGTCTTATCACAGTTGGAAAGAAGCTGTTCCCAAATCTGGCCATACGAGTCTTCAAGTTCCTGAACCTTTTCCCAAAGGGAAGAGGGACGAAAAGTGTGTTGTCTGGGTGGGATGTGTCCTTGATTATCCTGGCAGCACTGCTCCGACAGCGTCCGGTGTAAAGTGAGTCCACAGATGGAAGATTGGTTTGTGTGATGTGCTGCGAAGTGTTCACGATCTTCTGCAGCTTCTTTTGGTTTTGGACAGGACAACTTCCATACCAGGTTGTGATGCACCCTAGAGGAATACTTTCTATGGTGCACCTATAAAAATTAGTGAGGATTTTAGGGGACAGGCCAAATTTCTTTAGTTTTCTCAGGAAGTAAAGGTGCTGGTGGGCCTTCTTGACAGTGAACTCTGCTTTGTTGAACCAAGTGAGATCATTTGTGATATTGACCCCGAGGAACTTAAAGCTTTTGACCTGTTCCACTTGCGCACCACCGATGTAAATTGGGTCGTGCGGTCCGCTACTCCTTCTGAAGTCAACAACCAATTCCTTCGTCTTGCTGACGTTGAGGGATAGGTTATTGTCTTCGCACCATGCCACCAGGTTCTCAATTTCCTCTCTGTACTCAAACCCATCATTACCCGAGATACGGCCTACAATTGTTTTTCCTTCATCCTGCGCAGTTTTTATTCATTATTATGAATTGTTTATTACTATTATTGTGAACTCATTATGAACAGTTCAGTGACTCTTCCCCTGCTTCAATGTCTCTCCCCCTGCATTTGGGCCATAACTGCACCCTTGTTAAAAAAGGGCAATTAGGGTGAATAAATATTTGTTTTAATCATGATGTCCACAAATAATGAATGATTAAAATCACACTCCAAACATATGCTCTCTCTGTGCACTGCATATGCATGCCATCCATATTCACTCTGATACACCTCCTGCACATCCACATCACCTATTCTCATATCTCATCTCTCACACCGTCCTCACTACATACCTGCTCATTTTGCACACATTTAATTTCCCAATAACATACACATTCCACCACACAGCCTCCTCAGATATCTATAACACATTTGCTTTTACCCCTTCTCTTTATTCTTTTCATGGGTGTTAGGTGGTTTTGTGGACCCAAGACTTTTTGGACAAAAATGCAAAGCTATATTATCTCTGAAGCCAATTGTCTTTAACTACAAATATATGGATCAAGCAAGTACTGATAAACCTGCTTTGGAGTCTCAAGTCCTCTGTCAGTAAAGCTGACATTTACACGGTGTCTGATGTTCTTACTCAACTTCTACCATTAAGCTGGCATTTCATGTCTTAGCTGATTGCAGTGAAAGAACAACTTATAGCATGTCTTTATATTTCTTCTGTGTGTCTCATATGCACATGTCAACAACTGAAATTGAAATTGAAATTGAAATATCTTTATTGTCATTGCGTAGTACAATTTGTCATGCACCAATACAGCGAAAATGAGTTTGCAACTCTCGTACTCAATGCTATAAAACAAGTAAACAATAAATAAAATCAAGTAACCAGCCAGTACAAGCAATGTCCAGCAGTAAAAAAGCACAACTCAGATCCATGACAGCCATAAAACCAGTATTAAAGTAGCAATATAACAAATTGATGGATGATGCTTGATCGATTGGTTCAGAGCAATTATAGCTCTGGGGTAAAATCTATTTTTCAGTCTGGAGGTGCGGGCATAGAAAATCTTATAACGTCTGCCAGCTGGAAGAAGTTCAGACAAATGATTGCATGGGTGTGTATTGTCCTTACAGATGCTTGTAGCTTTTCTTAGGCAGCCAGAGCTGTAGGTGTCCTCCAGGGCTGGGAGCAGTGTTCCGATGAACTGGTTCTGTGAATGATGCCTGTACTTGTTGCTTTCTCATGTGTGCAGTGGTTAATTCTAACAAATCATTTGCCATTGCTGGCGACCCCGACGGATTGTTATCTTGTATGAAGCACCCTATAAACACTCCAGTAATGGTGCTCCTAAAACTGGAACAGTGTGGTTGATCCTTTATTAACATCTAGCAAAGCATACAGTATTGAAGTGATTCACTTAAGCATAACTAAGCATAAATAAGCTGTCGTTCAGCAGCTCCGAACTGCCCAGAACAAAGCACAAATACATAACTTATTCCCTTCACTTTTACCACGCCCCCACTCACGTGATTAGTTATCATAAAAGCATCATAAACACGCAACACAGAATACAAGGTAGATAGAAAACAGATGCATATCCTCCTACCATATTTCATTGGTTTTCACAAATTATGTTGTGTTTAAATTTGGGAAAAATTAGAAGTGCTGTTTATGACCCCTCCATTAAATTCAAAAAGACTTGGAGGCCTTTTCATATTTCAGCATTTTCATATGATGTAATTTCACCATTTCCAAACTTATTTTACGTCTCTGTAATGTTGGTTGAGAGGAACGGAGTCATCGACACTAAGGTTTTCTTTTCTCTCATTTTTTACGATGATAAAAAACAGCCCAGGTCCTTTTTTTAGTTTAGTTGATTAATTCTGTTTAGATTAGTTTTTTTTAGGGGGTTATTATTTTTTTTCCGTTTTCATGATTTTTTTTAGATATTTTTCTTTGTTTTATATTATTCATTTGTATCCTATATGATTGGGAGTTTTACCATTTAACTGTTAACTGGCTTTATAATCACTCATGTTAATTATAACAACATATTCCCAATAACTTGGTACTACTACCATGTTATGTTTATATTTTTATGAAATTAATAAAAAGATTGAAAAAGAAAGAAAACAGATCCATGGCTCCTACAATATGAATTCTTTGCTTCATCAGTGTTTAACCTCGATATGTTTTCACCAGTTAATCCTTCTCATTGATAACAACACAAGATGTATTCTTGGTCAACAGCCGCCTTTGATAATCATCTTTAATGTGCCTATTTCTCAGAGTGAAGTTGAGTATGGTTCAGTCATCAATCATGTTCTTCTAACAAAAATCAGGAGCATTGAAATATTTTGTAATAAACAAGAACACTTTGGATGACAATACTTCAGCTGAAGGACTGGAGGTGGATTATGACAATGTTCGCTTATATTGTACATAGAATCTAGTTAAAAGTTGCAAAGTGCTTCACAAGAATCAGATAAAAATTGTAAAGAAAATGAAGAGTGAAATACTGATTTCTTCTAATATTTGCCGCTGTTCTATACTTTTCTTTGTAGATGGATGTTACGTCTATAACGTTAGCATTTGGTCACATAATCTGCCTTATTATAAACACAAGAGTTTCTGCAGATGCTGAAAATCCAGAGTAACACTTCAGTGACAACCAACAATGATGCACATCGTGGATGCATGGTTAGCCCATAAGATCATAAGGCCATAAGACATGGGAACAGAATTAGGCCATTCCGCCCATTGAGTCTGCTCCGCTATTCCATTATGGCTGATCCTGGATCCCACTCAACCCCATACACCTGCCATCTCGCCATATCCTTTGATGCTCTGATCAATCAGGAAGCAATCAACTTCCGCCTTAAATATTAGCACAGACTTGGACTCCACCACTGTCTGTGGAAGAGCATTCCACAGATATACTACTCTCTGGCTAAAAAAGTTCATCCTTACCTCTGTTCTAAAGGGTTATCCCTCAATTTTGAGGGCTGGTCCTTCTTGTTTTGGATACCCCAGCAGAGCAAACATCCTCTCCAAATCCAACCTAAGTCCTTCTGCAGCCTTCTTGCTTCCTCAGAACTACCTGACCCTCCATCTATCTTTATACCACCCACAAACGTAGCCACAAAGCCATCAATTCCATCATCAAAATCATTGATGTACAACAAAAGAAGTTGTCTCAACAGTGACCCCTGTGGAACACCACTAGTTACTGACAGCCAACCAGAAAAGGTGCCCATTATTCCCTCTCTTCGCCCTCTGCCAATCAACCAATGTTCTATCCATGCTGGTATATTTCCTGTAATACCATGGCTCTTATCTTGTTAAGCAGCTTCATCTGTGGTACCATAACAAAGGCCTTCTGAAAATCCAAGTTCATAATAGCGACTGATTCTCCTTTGTCTATCCTGCTTGTTATTTCCTCAAAGAATTCCATCAGATTTGTCAGGAAGGATTTCCCCTTAAGGAAACCATGCTGACTTTGGCTTATTTTGCCATTTGCCTCCAAGTACCTTGAGACCATATCCTTAACAATTGAATCCAAGATCTTTCTAACTGCTGAAGTCAGGCTAACTGGCCTATAATTTCCTTTCTTCTGTCTCCCTCTTTTCTTGGAGAGTGGAGTGACAATTTTTCAGTCCTGCGGAACCATGTCAGAATCTATTGATTCCTAAAAGATCATTACTAATGCCTCCACGATCTCCTCAGCTACCTCTTTCAGAAGTCAGAATCCTGTCCAGTTGTCTTATCTAACTTCAGACTTTTCAGCTTCCCAAACATCTTCTCCTTAGAAATAGTAATTGCATTCACTCCTGCTGCCAACTCTTTCAAACTCCTGAAATACTGTTGGTGTCTTCCACAGTGAAGACTGGTATAAAATACTTATTCAGTTCATTGGCCATTTCCTTGTCCCTTACTACTACCTGTCCATCATCTCCAATGGTTCAATATCTACTCTCATTGCTCTTTTACTGTTTATATAATGGAAAAACCTTTTGGTATCCTTTTTGAAATTATTGGCTAGTTTACCTTCGCATTTCTTCTTTTAACTCCTTATGGCTTTTTTAGTTGTCTTCTGTTGGTTTTTAAAAGCTTCCCAATCCAATAACCTCTCACTAATTTTTGTTCTATTACATGCCCTCTCTTTTGTTTTTACATTACTTCTGCTTCCCTTGTCAGTTACGGTTGCATCATTCTGACTTTACAATACTCATTATTATTCATCTCCAGTTGCAATAGCATCTCAGTAAATATAGACGGCAATATACTTTCAACCACTTATAGCGTTAGCTTTGTGAGCAAGTACTAGTTCTCATTTTTGATTAATATGATTTTTGAGCAAGTTAGGTGTTTTCCTATCAAAAGCAATTGGCGCAGATTCTGACACCAATTACATTCCATCTATCTGTAAAACTGACACTCCAGGGAAATTCAAATGACTGGACATAAAGGGATTGTATTGAGCCTCCAGTGACTAGAAGTTTTGAATTAAGTCTGCAAAATTTGCCCAGGCGTGTTCATGAGATATTGAACTGACAGTATCTCATTTATATAAATAAACAGATAGACATACTAATAGCAACACACAATAAATCTTTCAGCATTAGAAGGTAGGTTGTTCAAATCAATAGTGATAGTGGCATGTGCTCCATGTATTGAATAGATGCAATTCAATGTCATTGTGCAAAAAGATATGCTGAATGTCTTTGACTTCAAATATGAACAGACAATGAACAGAGTTCAGAAAGGAGGGTTCTGTTTGCTTCAAGGCTTTGGAGGTGAAGTGGCTGAGCACTTCAAGTTCCTAGGTGTAAACATCAACAAAGTTTGCGGAGAAAACTCGATGGGCCAAATGGCTTAATTCTGCTCGTAGGACTCTGCAATTCATGTTAATGCGATTCTGGTTACTCCTTTTTTTATTGCTATTTTGCGCAATTTTGATTCAGGGCAGATTGACGATATGGCCTGCAGTCATTCAACGACAAAGTGCTAAACTGGACTGAATTGAACTAAACTGATCATTCCTAGACTGTTTCAAGGACATTACGATTTAATGTATAATATTCTGTCTGTAATTCACTCATTGTTTGCCATCTGCATGATATGTTCTTTTTTTCTTGCGTGTTGAGTGTTTGATGGTTTCTTTGAATGGATACCATTGTGTTTCTTTGTTTTAGGCTGTCTGCGGGATGACAAATCAGAATCAGAATTAGGTTTAATATCACCGGCATATGAGGTGAAATTTATTGTCTTTGTGGCAGCAGTACAATGCAATGTATAATAATAAAAATCTGTGGATCACAACAGTTATATGTATATTAAATAGTTAAATTAAATAAGTAGTACAAAAATAGAAATAAAAGTAGCAGTGAGGCAGTCTTCATGGGTTCAATGTCTATTCAGTAATTGGATAGCAAAGGAGACAAAGCTGTTCCTGAATCTTTGTGTGTGTGCTTTCAGGCTTCTGTACCTCCTTCCCGATGGTAGCAATGAAAACAAGACATGACCTGGGTGATGGGGGTCCTTAATGATGGACGCCGCCTTTTTGAGGCACCACTCCTTGAAGGTTTCCGGGTTACTACGGAATCTAGTGCCTACAATGGAGTTGACTGAGCTTACAATTCTCTGCAGCTTATTTCAATACCGTTCAGTAGACCCCCCACCCCCACCCATCCCTATACCAGAGAGTGATGCAGCCAGTTAGAATATTCTCCAAGGAACATCTGTAGAAACGTGTGAATGCTTTTGGTGACGTACCAAATCTCCTTAAATTCCTAATGAAGTATAACTGCCGGCATGTCTTCCTTGTAGCTGTTTCGATATGTTGGGTTTACGTTAGATCCTCAAAGATAGCCAGCCAGGAACTTGAAATTGCTCACTCTTTCCATTTCTGATCCCTCTTTGAGGAATGGCGTGTGCTCCTTTGACTTCCCCCTTCCTGAAGTCCACAAGCAGTTCTTAGATCTTACTGTCGTTGAGTGTAAGCTTGTTGCTGCAATATCACTCAAATTGCTGATATATCTCGCTCCAGTACACCCTCTCGTCACCATCTGAAATTCTGCCAACAATAGTCATATCGTCAGTAGATGGCATTTGAGCTGTGCCTAGCCATACAGTCATGGGTGAGAGAGAGTAAAGCACACATCCCTGAGGTGTGCCAGTGCTGATTGTCAACGAGGTGGAGATGCCAGTTTTGATCCACACAGAATCTTAGGGTTGTATTCTGCATGCATACATTGATAATAAATATGTTTTGAATCTTTGAATCATTGACATGTAATTGTTCTGTCACAGCAATAGAGGTCAATAGCATAAAGATAAGTACATTACAGAATTAAATAAATAATGCAAAATGGAATAGCAAGGTTGTGTTTGTGGGTTCATGGACAGTTCAGAAGTCTGATGGAGGTGAGGAAGAAGATGGTGCTGAGTATGTGTTTTCAGGCTCCTGTACCTTCTCCCTAATTTTAGGAATGAGAAGAGGGCATGTCCTGGGTGGTTAGGGTCCTTAATTATGGATACCATCTTCTTGAGACACCACCTCGTGAAGATGCCATCGATAATGAGGAGGATTGTGCTCATGATGGAGCTGGTTACGTCTACAACCCTCTGCTGCCTCTTGTAAAGCTATGCATTGGATCCTCCATAACAGGCTGTGATGCCGCTGGTCAAAGTGTTTTCCACTGTACATCTATGGAAA
The DNA here is from genome assembly GCF_030028105.1 of Mobula birostris. Taxonomy (NCBI): domain Eukaryota; kingdom Metazoa; phylum Chordata; class Chondrichthyes; order Myliobatiformes; family Myliobatidae; genus Mobula; species Mobula birostris. The sequence continues at coordinate 21,854,016 of NC_092370.1, read as the reverse complement.
TTTAAAAGAGTCTTTGTTGATATTGGGTAGATTTAAATCAAAGGCTGCAATTTTCTTGATTAGTAAGGGTGTCAAAAGAGGGACTGGTGGAATAGACAATAGACAATAGACAATAGGTGCAGGAGTCAGCCATTCGGCCCTTCGAGTCAGCACTGCCATTCACTGTGATCATGGCTGATCATCTACAATCAGTACCCCGTTCCTGCCTTTTCCCCATATCCCTTGACTCCACTATAATTAAGAGATCTATCTAACTCTTTCTTGAAGGCATCCAGAGAATTGGCCTCTACTGCCTTCTGAGGCAGAGCATTCTACAGATCCACCACTCTCTGGGTGAAAAAGTTTTTCCTCAACTGCGTTCTAAATGGCCTGCCCCTTATTCTCAAATTGTGGCCTCTGGTTCCGGACTCCCCCAATATTGGGAACATGTTTCCTGCCTCTAGCGTGTCCAATCCCTTAATAATCTTATGTTTCAATCAGAATGGAATGATGAAGCTGACTTGATGTGCCAAATGGACCCATTCTGCAGCTATGTCTTATAGTCTTAGACCAATTCTCCTCAAACTCCTAACCAAGTGGAGCCATGAAAGGGAAGCTCCAAAGAGCAGTAGGCAGGGTCCATTATACCAGTCATCAAAGTCAGGATTTCAGAGGTCGGGAGGCTGCTTCTGATAGCCCTCAGGAATGGTCACAGGTGTAATGCATGTGGAAACTGCAGAGGGCATCGAATAAAGTTGTTGCATCCATCAATGTTTTCAAATAGCCAACAACATTCCTGTGTTTCCATGGGCTACAGCAGTATTACCTGCTCTAAATACCAGACCATGCAATAATACATTTTACACAACCTGGGAAGAGCATTGACAGAGGAAAGCATCTATTTTGTCTGTTCATTGAAAACCAAAGAAAGCAAAGAATGGACACGTGGAAAAAAAATCATGGAGGATAAGTGTCCAAAACGAAGACAAAAAATGTGATTCTTAAGCAAAAAGTTGGAGGGTTTGGAAGGAAGATCCAGAAATTAGATCTCATTAATAGGTGTCACTAAAACTAGATTGGAGAGAGAGGAAAGTACGAGATTGCAGTAGGTTTTACCTGGGGAGGAATACAGCACTGTGGTACAGAAGAATATCATGGAGACAGGGAGGAAACTATGTAAAAGTTGGTACTTCAAGACTAATCACTAACACTAGCAAAAATGGTATATTGGAAAAGATGAGAGGAAAGTTGAATCAGCCATGATGAAATGGCAGAGCAGACACAATGGGATAATTGTCCTAATTCTTATATCTTATGGTCTTTTGGTCTCAAAGCCTCTAATAAATTCATGAGCTAATAAATTTATTTACCTCTAATAAACCTCTAATAAAACCTCTAATAAATTCATTTACTAGAATAGATAATGGAATGAGATGAAGACAACTGTGGAGCAATCAAGTATGACCATTGCCCAGTAAATGTTGAGATTCTCTGGTGCAAGTTAGATGAAATTTGGGCAGAAGTGGGTGAGGTAACCTTAAGTCTGTGATTGGGAAACATGGGACCAGAGCTTAACGTAGGATTGAATGCATTAGGTTTGAACAACATGGGACCGTAATTGAGGAGTGAAATGCCTTCAATACAAAATTGGTTTCAGAGAATAACTGAATATTCACATTTGTTTAAAATCAAGATAGCTATAACCCACCCAAAAATGAATGCCTGATCAACAGTTTGAAAGGGCGGAGTAGATAGAGTATTTGTAATGCCTATGTTTGTGCACGATGCCAATAATGTCAGCATTTACATGAAAAAAGTGTAGAGGTGTAAGAATTGGTACATGGAAACCCCTCACATGGTTGGATAAAGGTGAAAAAGGAAACTGTTTGTGTAAATACACTTAGCTATAATCAGACTGCTGAAAAATGAGCCATTTCTGGTGTTGGACTCCATTTGCAGCCTTGTGTTATTTTGGTCAAGAATAATTCCAAAATACAGCAATAAAACAGGGAAGCTGAAAATACTCTGAAGCTTTAGCTCCCACTGAAAGGAAATGGATGGAGATGTACTAACTATTAGCTCGGTTTCTTTCTTCTCAGATGCTACCTCACCTTGAAGGCATTTCCAGCATTGTCTATTTCAAAATCAAATCCCCAAGTCACTTCTGCTTGGCACTGAATGAACCCTCGTGTAAACAAGGGTAGCACCTCTACCTATTTGAGTTACCAACTTTCAGTTTCCCTGATGCAAAAGAATCATTTGGAATTGAATTTTTCACTTGACATCTTTTAATTAGAAAGGGAAAAAGGACACAAATAACCTTGTTGTACCAAACTAAGGACAGGATGAAATTCTTTCGTTATAACCACGGTTCCAGTTTCAGAATAATCAATTTCACAGTGAGGTGGCTTGAAGAAATACTCTGGAGTCATTATTGCAGCACACAACACATACAGTAATCAAGTATTCATCACTGTGGAAATGGTCTGAAAATGATGAATGTCAGAGATTTTTCAAGCACAGTCTACTGATCCTGCCAGTCAGCTGTAGCTTAAAACAGTAGTTTCAGCAGAATAAATCGATTTGATTTCCTATTTCATCTGATGATGCCTAACTCATCCCTATTTGTCTGACGTATGTAGGTGCCGTATGCTTCAAATTTTACCCCCCCCGTCAGTTAGAAAAATAATAGACTTTCACCTCATATCAACTATGAAGATGATGTCTTGTCACCCATGGCCAATAGACATCACAGAGTGTAACGAATACAAAGGAATGGAGAGAAATGAGCTCCTGGTCACGTATTACTAGTTTATTATACCATTCAGCAGAGAATGTGCCTAGAACAACATTTATATAGGTAGCTTGAACTAAATCAATACTGATTTTAATTAGAATAAATAATGTTTGTAACAGACATACTGTTCACAATCATATCATTTTTTTAAAGTCTAGAGATTTCAAAAGTCATTTTGTCTTTCAATATATATTTTTAAAAATCAATGTCAATTCCAATATTCACCATTGTACTGGTTTGAGTTGATGAGACCCAAGCTATTTGAGTGCCCAGGACATGTGGCAATAAGCGTACAAGCTCAACAAAGTAACTTAAGCCTAATTTATTATCATAAGATAGAAAACACAAACAAGTCACAAAAAAAAATACTACATAGCAAGCCACAAAGATTTCCAAAAGATTTCATGCTCACATTTCTTAGTCACCACTTGATTGTTGCTGTTGTTGGGGAGCTCAGAATTCCGACTCACTCATGAAACCACTCCTGGGTCTTAGGCACTGATCACAATTTCCAGCCCTTAGTTGATGCTCAATGAAGCAGGGAAAGGCACCCCAATAAATATAAGTTCCACATGCACATAGAGACACAGGAACAGACAAAATATTTGTTTTTTTTGTCTCAATACAAGCTGTTTTTTTTCTCAAACACATTCTGTGTCAATTAATGCAGTTTTCAGTGTACCTTCATAAATCAGTTAGACACTTTAATGGTCACTCTCCGTTATCTCATAACATACAACATCCCTTTGGACTTAGAAGAGTCCACCTATCTACTTATTTACTAATGGGTTCATATAAGTGATAAGCTTGAATCCAAATGAATCTATCACCCTAGCTCTCAAAGTGACCAATAGGTATTAACAGACATTAACAGACCTACAGTGTTTACCTTGTACAGACACTTCACAGACATTACCCACTAACAGATCCCCCATGCTAAGAGTCCAGAAAGTGTTAAATTGTCATTTTACTCTCCAGGCATTCATTCATTCAATGTTTTTACAAAATTTAATGTAACACAACAATTTAATATGACATAATCTGTGAAATTATGAAGTAACGTTGATAAGTATAAGCACAAATATTAAAAAGATTAGCTTAATTTCTGACATATATGTCACACCATATAGTAAAATGTGTTGTTAGCATCAAATCAAATAAGTGTATAATGTACTGGGCGGACCACAAGAGTTGCGACATTTCTGGCACTAGCATTGCATCCCGCAACTCATTAACCCTAACCGTATATCTTTGGAATGTAGGAGGAAGCTGGAGCACCTGGAGGAAACCCATGCAGTCAGGTGGAGAACATAAAACTCCTTACAGACAGTGGCAGAAATGAACCTCAAACTTAACAGCTGATGCTGTAACGTGATGCATTATCTGCTATGCTGCCATGCCGCTATATTTTAATATAAAACAGTCAGAAAGCCTAAAATTAGGATAACCATCAAAGTTTTCTATTTCATGTCATTAAAAAAACAACATTCTAACCAAACATAAACGTGGCTGAAACTTAAACAAAAGGACACTTAACCAAAATTAAGAAACTTATCCAACTGCTCTGAGACAGAAAACCTCCTTTTCATCTTGTTTTTCAATAATACCAGATTCATTCATTATTGCTTGCATTGTGACGGAACTCCCCAGACCCAAACATCTATCAAAGCCCGTTGTTTTGGATATGAGAGCTAACGATCTGATGATATTCCTCAAAGTTTTAATGTGACTCAATGTTCTTAAATGACTGCTGTCTTGAACCTTGTCAGGACTAAACTGGTGATGTCTTTGATTCATGACTTTGAAGAGTTAAAAGCAAGCCTCAATATGTGGACTCTCATATTCTGCCTGGGTAGAGAGAGATTTGTTTCATTTGTCACATGTACATCATAACATCAGAATATACAGTGAAACAACAATTTACAATGATCAATTAACCTAACAACTAGTATATTTTTGGACTGTGGGAGGAAACAGGAGCACCTGGAGGAAATCACTGTGGTCATGGTATAAACTCCTTACAGGCAGCTCCTCCATTTGACTCCATCTGTTAATAATCCTCTCCTCACTTGATGCACTTGCTGTGCATCTCCCCTTGTCACCCACTTACACAGGCTATCTCCACTGATTCAGGATCTCAAAGGTCAATGTTCAAAGTAAATTGATTATTTATTTACAAAGATACAGTGCATAGTAGGCCCTTCCACCCCTCCAAGCCACACCGCCAAACAATCCCCCGATTTTAATCCCAGCCTAATCTCGGGACAGTTTACAATGACCAATTAACCTACTAACTGGTACATCTTTGGACTGCGGGTGGAAATTGGACAACCCAGAGGAAACCCACATGGTCATGGGGAGAACTTACAAACTCCTTACAGGCTGTGACAAGAATTCAACCGGGGTCACTGGTACCGTAAAATGTTCTGCTAACCACTACGCTACCAGGTCGCCCCAGCTACACTACCATGCCGCCTCTTTATTTATTGAAGTACGTTTATGTCACCATATACAAATCTGAGGTGCATTTTCTTGCGGGCGTACTCAGTATACCCAAGAAACTCTTCAGATCAAGGAGACGGCGGTAAGAGGCTAAGAATTTCCAGCGAGAAGACGTTTTATTTCTCGGAGTAGGAGAGAGGCCAGACTGCGCAGGCACGTGACGTCAGCCAGTTGAGCACAAACAGTTTAAAAAGAAAACGGCCATATCCAGCGGGCAGCGTTGGAGCGGGCTTTGGAGTGAGAGGGTACAGAGTGAAAGGGCTTTGACTTAACGGGCTTTGGCGGAGACGGGAAGAGCCTTCCTGCGACCGTTGAGTCTCAGAGTAACGGAGTAAGTTACAGTTTTTTGGTATTTAGTACAAACAGTAGCACTAGAGGTATGCATCTAGGATTAGTGTTGTGCTTGGAGACTCCCAGCCACCCCAAGGATCACATCTGCATCAGGTGCACTGAGATGAGGCTGCTGAAGGACCGTGTTAAGGAGCTGGAGATGGAAATTGATGACCTTCGGCTAATTAGGGAAAGTGAGGAGGTGATAGATACTACCTATAGAGAGGTAGTGGAGAACACACCTGTGACAGTCCCCCTCAGAAATCGATATATCGTTTTGGATACTGTTGAAGAGGCAGACCTGACAGAGGAGGACCACAGTGAACGAGACTCTAGCATTCTGCCCAGTGCCGAAATCAAGAGAGCAAGAAGAAATGCGGTAGTTATAGGGGATTCCATCGTAAGGGGGATGGACAAGAGATTCTGCGAGCCGGACAAGGATACCTGGATGGTGTGTTGCCTCCCTGGTGCCCAGGTACAGGATGTCTCGGATCGAGTCCAGAGGGTTCTGAGGAGAGAGGGCGAGCAGCCGGAAGTATTGGTACATGTTGGTACCAATGACATGGACAGAAAAAGAGAGGAGGTCCTGAAAAAAGATTACTGGGAGCTAGGAAGAAAATTGAAAAGCCGGACTTCCAGAGTAATAATATCAGGATTTCTGCCTGAGCTGCGCGCTAATGATGGTAAGAATAGCAGAATTAAGCAGATGAATGTATGGCTGAGTAACTGGTGCAGGGGGCAGGGCTTCAAATTCTTGAATCATTGGGATCTATTTTGGGGAAGGTATGACTTATACAAAAAAGATGGATTACACCTGAACTCAAAAGGTACTATTATCCTGGCGGGATTGTTTAATATAGCTGTTAGGAAGGGTTTAAACTAAGTTGGCAAGGGGAAGGAAACCAAAGTGTTAGGGTCGAGGAAGAGGAAAATAGAAATAAGTCAAAAATACTGTGCAGCAATGATCGCAAGAAGGACAGTCCGGTGAATATACAGGAAAATTTGCTGCAAAATAGAAATATAGCAAAATCGACAACAGATACTGATCTAAATGTACTGTACTTAAATGCACGCAGCATTAGAAATAAAGTGGATGACCTTGCTGCACAGCTGCAGGTTAAAAGGTATGACATTGTGGCCATCACCGAGTCATGGCTAAATGATGGATGTGATCGGGAGCTGAATATCCAAGGACACACAGTGTATAGGAAAGATAGGAAGGTAGGTAAAGGGGGTGGCATGGCCCTGATGGTAAGTAATGGTATCAAATCGATAGAAAGAAGGGACATAGGATCAGAAGAGGTAGAATCCTTATGGGTAGAATTCAGAAATGGCAAGGGTAAAAAGACACTAATAGCAGTTATATACAGGCCTCCAAACAGCAGCCGGGATGTGGACTACAAGTTGCAGCTGGAAATAGAAAAAGCGTGTCAGAAGGAAAATGTCAAGATAATTATGGGGGATTTTAATATGAAAGTGGATTGGGAAAGTCAGGAAGGTAATGGATCTCAGGACAGGGAGTTTGTAGAATGCCTACAGGATGGCTTTTTGGAGCAGCTTGTCCAGAAGCCCAGCGGGGGACCAGCTGTATTGGATTGGGTGCTGTGTAACGAACCTGAGGCAATTAGGGAGCTGGAGGTAAAGGAACCCCTTGGAAGTAGCGATCATAATATGATTGAGTTCAGTTTCAAATTTGAAAAGGAGAAGCTGGTATCAGGTGTATCGATATTTCAGTGGAACAGGGGAAATTACAGTGGTATGAGAGAGGAACTGGTCCAAGTCAATTGGAAAAGTAAGCTAAATGGAGGGACAGCAGAGCAGAATTGGATGAAATTCCTACAAGAAATAAGGAAAATGCAGGAAAAATATATTCCAAGAAAAAAGAAAATCATGAATGGAAAAATGGCACAAATGTGGCTAACGAGAGAGGTTAAGGCAAAAACAAAAGCAAAAGAAACGGCGTACAAGGAAGCAAAAATTAGGTGGAAAAAATGAGGACTGGAAGACTTTTAAAAACTTACAGAAGGAAACTAAGAAAGTCATTAGGAAAGAAAAGATGAATTATGAAAGGAAGTTGGCGATTAACATAAAAAAGTATACTAAGAGTTTTTTTTAAATATATGAAGAGTAAAAGAGTGACAAGGGTAGATACAGGACCGATTGAAAATGATGCTGGAGAAATTATAATGGATAACAAAGAGATGGCGGAGGAACTGAATGAGTATTTTGCATCAGTCTTCACAGTGGAAGACATGAGCAATATACCTGATAGCCAGAAGTATCAGGGAATAGAATTAGGTACAGTCAAGATTACTAGAGAGAAAGTGCTTGGGAAGCTAAGTGGACTAAGAATAGATAAGTCTCCCCGTCTGGATGAGGTGCACCCAAGGGTTCTGAAGGAAGTGGCTTTGGAGATTGTGGAAGCATTGGAAATAATCTTCCAGTCATCAATAGACCCTGGCATGGTTCCGGAGGACTGGAAGGTCGCAAATGTACTTCCGTTATTTAAGAAAGGAATGAGGCAGCAAAAAGAAAATTAAGCCTATTAGTCTGACATCAGTAGTTGGAAAGATATTGGAGTCAATCCTCAAGGACGAGGTTATGAAATACCTCGAGGTGCATGACAAGATAGGCCAAAGCCAGCATGGTTTCATGAAGGGAAGATCCTGCCTCACCAACCTATTGGAATTTTTTGAGGTAATCTCGAATAAGATTGACAATGGAGAGGCAGTGGATGTTGTGTATTTGGATTTTCAAAAGGCTTTCGATAAGGTACCGCATAGAACGCTGCTTAATAAGATGAGAGCCCATGGAATTATAGGAAAGATATTCAAATGGGTGGAGCATTGGCTGATAGGCAGAAAGCAAAGGGTGGGAATAAAGGGATCCTATTCTGGTTGGTTGCCGGTTACTAGAGGTGTTCTGCAGGGGTCGGTGTTGAGGCCGCTTCTTTTTACGATGTATATCGACGATTCGGATTATGAATTAAATGGTTTTGTGGCTAAATTTGCGGATGACACCAAGATAGGTGGAGGAGCAGGAAATGTTGAAGAAACAGAAAGGTTGCAGAGAGACTTAGTCAGTTTAGGAGAGTGGGCAAAGAAATGGCAGATGAGATACAATGTTGACAAATGTACGGTTGTACATTTTGGAAGAAGAAATAATCGGGCAGATTATTATTTAGATGGGGAGAAAATTCAAAAATCGGAAGTGCAAAGGGACTTGGGGGTCCTCGTGCAGGATACCCTAAAGGTTAACCACCAAGTTGGATCAGCGGTAAGGAAAGCGAATGCTATGTTGGCATTCATTTCAAGAGGAATAGTATATAAGAGTAAGGAGGCTCTATGGGACATTAGTGAGACCTCATTTGGAATACTGTGTGCAGTTTTGGGCCCCCTATCATAGAAAGGATGTAGTGATGTTGGAAAGAGTTCAGAGAAGATTTACGAGGATGATTTCTGGAATGCAGGGGCTAACATATGAGGAGCGTCTGTCGGCTATTGGATTGTATTCATTAGAGTATAGAAGAATGAGAGGGGATCTCATAGAAACATTTTGAATGTTGAAAGGGTTGAACAGAATAAATGTGGAAAGGTTGTTTCCCTTGGTGGGTGAGTCCTGGACAAGAGGCCATAGTCTTAGACTTAGAGGATACCCAGTTAAAACAGAGATGAGAGAAATTTTTTTAGCCAGAGGGTCGTGGATTTGTGGAATTCATTGTCACATACAGCTGTGGAGGCCCGATCATTGAGGGTGTTCAAGGAGGAGATTGACAGGTATCTAATTAGTCAGGGTATCAAGGGATATGGGGAAAAAGCCAGAAATTGGAACTAGATGGGTGGATAGTTTAGCTCATGGGGGAACTGCGGAGCAGAATCAATGGGCCGAATGGCCGACTTCTGCTCCTTTGTCTTGTAATCTTGTGATCTTGTGAAACATAATTGAATTAACCGTACCCAACCGGACAGACAAAAAACTAATGTGCAAAAGACAACAAACTGCAAAGACAAGAGAAAAACAAAAGAAATAATAGTAATATATAAATAGGCAATAAACTTTGAGAATATGAGGATGAAGAGTCCTTGAAAATGAGTCCATTGGCTTTGGTAACAGATCAGTGATGGGGTGAGTGAGCACTCCATGTAAATGTGCTCAGTGGAGAGTTGGGCTTTACCCGTGATAGACTGAGGTGTATACACTACTTTTTGTTGGAATTTCTGTTCAAGGGCATTGGTGTTTGTATACCAGGCCGTGACGCAACCAGTCAATATACTCTTCACTACACATCTCTAGACATTTGTCGAAGTTTTACATGTCATGATGAACCTTTGCTAACTTCTAAGGAAGTAGAGGCACTGCAATGCTGTCTTTGTAATTGTATTTACATGCTGGACCCAGGTAAAATCCTCTGAAATGATAACACCAAGGTACGTAAGGTTGCTGACTCTCTCTTCCTCTGATCCGCCAATGAAGACTGGCTCATGGACCTCTGGTCTCCCTCCGCTGAAGTCAATAATCAGGTCCTTGGTCCTGCTGACATTGAGTTCAAGGTCGTTGTTGTGGCACCACTCAGCCAGATTTTCAGTCTCCTTTCTACATGCTGTTTTGTCACCACCTTTGATTTGACTAATGGCAGTGATGTTGTCAGCAAACATAAATATGACTTTGGAGCTGTGCTTGACTTCAAAGTCATAAGTGTAAACCAAGTTGAGCAGGGGGCTAAGCAGACAGACTGACGGTGCACCTGCGCTGATGGAGCTTGTGCAGGAGATACTGTTGCCAATCCAAACTGACTGAGATCTTCAAGTGAGGGAATTGAGAATCCAATTGCACAAGCACCTGAAATATCAATTGCTCTTCTGCCTCCAGAGATGATGCTGGATCTCCTGAGTTCCTCTGACATTCATCTTCCCTCTCAGTTCCAGCATCTGCACTCTCTTGTGTCTCAGGGCTGAAGAGTTTGTTAATGTTGGTCGTCTCCCACCACAATCCATAGTTAATTTAAATTTACTGTTTATTATAGTACATAATACATACTTAAGATTTTATTATTATTTATTTATTTGTTTGTTTGTTTGTTTGTTTATTTATTTATTTGTTTGTTTGTTTATTTATTTATGGCGTTAGAGCGTGGAATAGGCCCTTCTAGCTCTTTGAGCCAGCTGCCCAGCAACACCCAATTGAACCCTTGCATAATCATGGGACAATTTATAATGACCAATTAACCTACTATCTGGTATGTCTTCGGACTGTGGGATACCCATGCAGTCACAGGGAGAACGTAGAAACTCCTTACAGGCAGCGGTGGGAATTGAACCTGTGTCATCTGTACTGTAAAGTGTTGTGCTACCCCAAAGTTTATGCCATTTAATTAAAATTCATGGTGATCCTCGAAACGCTTAGAGGCTTGATGCTTGATATATATATATAATGATGAGAGGCTGTATATATTTCTTGGTCTTCTCTCAATGATCTATGCTGTAAATATTGTTTTATGCACACTGGTTGGTGCAGCCTTTCATTGATCCTCTCTTGGTTATTGGATTTAATGAATATGCCCGCAAGAAAATGAACCTCAGGTTTTTATATGGTGATATATATGTAATTTGATAATTAATTTATTTTGAACTTTAAACTTTTGAAATTTGAAGTCCATCAGATCTTAACATAGCTGCATTGGGCCAATAGAGAAGGCACTGTCATTGCAGGAAAATCCAGGATTTAATGGCATGAATGTAAGATACTTACTAATGACTACAGTAAAAAATTCAAGAGGATCATCTTTATTGATGGAATAGTGAGAAGGTGGATTTTGGAAGATGGAGTGGTTGGGATGAACAGCCTATATGTTTAACGAACCTGTTATATCGGATATGAGTTGCATTGGTTAGGAGAGGACAACCAATGAGAGGCTATCATGAATAACGTGAAATGAGTCTCACCCAAAGCATGAACATTGATATAAACTCTGCAGAATTACCTGTTTGTGCACAATAATAATAAAAGTCAACAAGATCCAGAGGAACTTAATGATACATAGACCAACATGGATAGAAAATATTGTATTGTTTTTATTCTGACTCCTGTATTAGTCATATAACAGACAACTGCTGGGATTAAAACCATAACCAACTGCTTCAGCACTCTAACGTCAATATATATGGCTTCCACTAACAAAGTGTGTCATGTTTGGGTTGTACCTGCTGAGTTCATTATTGTATTCTGATGATATGAGGTAAAAGTTAGATTGAATTTGATATTAAGGGTATACCTTAACAACAAAAGAAGTCTTTGCAGTAAAGACTAACAAAAAAAAAATCTAACTATTATGGAAAGATACTTGCGTGGATAGAAGACTGACTAACTGGAAGGAGGCAAAGTGTGAGAATAAAGAGGGCCCTTTCTGATTGGCTGCCAGTGACTAGTCATGTGCCGTAGGGGTCGGTGTTAGGACCACTTCTTTTTATGTTATATGCCAATGATTTTGATGAAGGAATTGATGGCTTTTTGGCCAAATTTGCTAGCAATAAAGAATGTAGAGGGACAGGTAGTGTTGAGGAAGCAGGGTGTCTGCAGAAAGACTTAAGCAGACTGAGAAAATGAGCAAAGAGGTGGCAGAAGGAATATAGTCTAGGAAAGAGCATGGTCATGCACTTTGGTAGAAGGAATAAAGGAATAAATAGAACATTTTATGTTACATGCCTCAAGGAGATCTGTGATATTTTTTGTGAGAATGATGTAATGGTCTTTTGGAGTTCACCTGATGCAATTTTCCCACCGATATGAGGTCACGTGCACCATGGGTATATAAGGGAAGACCCCAGAGAACGCAGTTAGCTTTTAGTTTTTAGATTTCCAGCTAGAACGTACTGTGTCTCCGTTTCTGTTGCATATTTGTTTTTATGATGCAGTTTCATTTTTAAAACGGTTGTTATGTTCTGTCGCAAGGTACAATGGTGCTGGATTGGCAATTTTTGCTAGATGTGTTGATGTACCTTATTCCAGCAGTAGTACGGGGAAGTGAAGACTTTATCGAAGCACAGGACCCGAAGGATTGAGAGGAGTCGGCATCGTTCAGCAGTTTAACAAAGGTTCGACCTTATTGAGTCTTCGTTGAAGGAGTAGTGACCTGCATCGAAGATAACTCTTGCCAAAAGAGTGAGGAGTTCATGTGGGATTTGCTCTCTAGAAGAATTTAAGGTCAGTTATTTTAAACAGTTTATTTCGCTCATTTTTGCATTTAATGCTTTCAGAACCAGTGCCGAGTGACGATTTGTTGAATGGCTGCACAGCGGTTAACTTTCAGTTAAGGTTTTCTTTTTTTTAATTGTTTATTCGTGTTTAATAAATGTTTGGTTGTTTTTATATAACCTTTCTCGATTGATATTCATTGTTGCCGGTTACGTAACATTTATAAATGGCGAGAAAATTCAAAAATCAAAGGTTGCATAGGAAATTGTGAGCCCTCATACAGGATTCCCCGGCCTAATGGCTAACTTGTGGGTTGAGTCCATGGCAACTGCAATGTTCATGTTCTCTTTAAGAAGACTAGAATACAAAAGTAAAGATGTAATGTTGAGGCTTTATAAGGCATTGGTCAAACCACACTTAGAGTATTGACAGCAGCTTTGAGTCCCTTATCTAAGAAAAGATGCACTAGCACTGGAGAGGGTCCAGAGGCGGTTCACAAGAATGATTCCAGGAATGAAAGGGTTAACATATAAGGAGCGTTTGATGGCTCTGGATCTGTACTTACTAGAGTTTAGAAGAGTAAGGGTCGACATCATTGAAGCCTGTTGAAAACTGGAAGGCCTAGGTAGATTAGATCTGGAGAGCATGTTTCCAATAGTGGATAACTCGAGGACCAGAGGGCACAGCCTCAGAATAGAGGGGTATTCATTTAGAACAGAGGTCAAGAAATTTTTCATTAGCCAGAGGGCGGTGAATCTGTGGAGTTCAATGCCATCGATGGCTATGCAGGCCAAGTCATTGTGTATATTTAAGGTGGAGGTTGATAGGTTCTTGATTAATGGGCATCAAAGGTTATGGAGAGAAGGCAAAAGAATGCAGTTGGGAGTGATAATAAATTAGCCATGATGGGATGGTGGAGAAATCTTGATTGGCTGAATGGTCCTTGTCTTATGGTTTCTCTACCGCAACAGTAGCAGTAGTGGCACCTGTTAGTCTCGCGAGACCATGGATCTGTGCCTCGAAAGTCTTGCTTCAGTCTGTGTTAGAGCAGCGTCTGTTGTGGCTGTAGAGGCCCACACGGGAGTGACAGTCTCGGCTGCAGCGGCTGCACTTGAAGGCACTGACCTCTGGTGTTGTCTTTGTGCTATTTTTCTGACGAGTGCGCTCCTTGGAAAAACACCACCGCAACAAAAGTAAGCTTAATAATCATTGATCTGATCCATAAGATATCATTCAAATTATTCACAAAACTATTCGGCACAATGTTAATATCTTATTCAGCTGTTTTACTGAGTGATCACTTAGTTATAAATAATATTATCACAGTCCTGAGCAGTAATCTAAACATCCTCCCTCATAAATGGCAGACGATTTTTTTTTAGTGCTGATGACCCCAGATTATGGAGAAGTTGCATTCTTAGAATACTCTCCATATCATGATTTTCCACAATCCAAACCCCTTTAACTGGAGATGCATTCCTACAGGATATTTTTCTCCTAATAGTTAAGAGCATCTCCTACTTAAGAGATTTGCTTTGGAAACGGAAGAGGCAATCTCGATTTATACGACACACACAAAATGCTGGAGGAACTCGGCAGGCCAGACAGCCTCTAGAAAAGAGTACAGTCAGCTTTTCGAGCTGAAACGTTGACTGTACTCTCTTTCTAGATGCTGTCAGGCCTGATGAATTCCTCCAGCATTTTCTGTGTGCGCTGAAGATTTTCCCTTGTTTGTGAGGCAATCTCTTAAATGGCCAGCAGGTGAATTTGGAGACATAAGCAACAGTGAAAGCTTATCAGTTTATAACCTTCAGTTTGAATGGAGACATATCCTTTTAAGTGCATATCCAATATGGGTAAGATAGTTTAATGAAATAACAGTGATGGTTTAGGTTTAAAACCTGTTCTTAAAATTGCTGGCCACGTTCAGAAACTTTTAGAATAAATAATACGGAAAAGTCTTGAAAATGTGCTGGCAAAAGTGCTTTAAATAGCTTCATCTCTCATCAAATGTGAGTTGAGGAAATCAAAACAGACAAAACTTGTTGTTTTATTCACAGTTTGTGTTTATTTATTTATTCCCACCCTCAATGACTTCTATAAGAGCAAATTTTATTCAATAGGTTGGATTTTTGGTAGTGATCTGTGAATTTTGGAAGGGGTTAATTTCCTCACCTTAATGGCTGTCACATGGAGTTTGCCAGTATGCTTTTGTGAAAAGGACTGTCTTCATTCATAAAGCCTTGGGCACTTTGCCTGATAGAGAGTTATTGCTGGACAAATGCACACAATATTGATGACAAATGACTCTGTAATCCACTGCCCATGCACTGATTTAACACATCTGCTTCAGGTGCCAGCAGTGTTGAGGCTTTCACATTTTGGGATTCATAAAGGAGCAGCTAGAGGACGTGCTTTTAAGGTGAGAAGGTCTAAGTTCAAAGGAGATATGTGGGGCAAGTACTTACATGGAGAGTGTTGAGTGCCTGCTAGGTAGTGAAGGCAGATACAATAGAGGCTTTTAAAAGATAGACACAAGAATGTACAGAGAACATTATGTGGACAGGAGAAACTGGTTTTGTTAGCCATTTAACTAGTAGTTTAATTAGTTTGGCACAAAATCATAGGTTGGATTTTCTGTTCCTGTTCTACTAATAATCTCCTACCCATATTTTATTTGGTGTTCACAACATTAGCTTTCTACAGATACGGTTAAGGCAATGGCATGCGTAGGCTGCAGCAGAAACACAACACAGATTTAAAAAATCCTTCCTAAATCTTAGGTTAATAACAAGATGCTTTTTTTAAAAAATTGTTCTCTTCTTTCAACATAGAACATAGAACAATACAGAAAAATATGGGCCCTTCAGCCCATAATGTTGTGGCCTCCTGTACAAACCATTCTATGGTCAATCTAACTCTTCTCTTCTACACATCCCATAAACCTCTATCGTTTTGTCATCCATGTGCCTATTTAAGGGTTTCTTAAATGTCTCTGTTGTATCAACCTGATGCACCTTCAATTACTCCAAAAGACTGGAAGTAGGGTAAATACTGAAAGGCTTTTATTCGCAGTAAAATGTGACCTCCATGCTGAGTGTCTGCCCCTGGACTGAGGAGGAGGAGCAATGGCGAAATCGCCTTTATTCAGGGTTCTGTGGGAGGAGTCACAGGGACAGTCAGCAGAGGGGCATTTCCAGACAGGTAACCCAGTTACAACATATATATATGGTTTACCACACAACCTCAACCACCACTTCTGACAGTGCGTTTCAGGCGCCTACCACTCTTCAGTGTAAAAAAGTCTATCTCTAACATCTCCCCATACACTTTTCTCCACTCACCTTAATCAGACATCCTTCTGTATTGGCCAGTGCTGCCCAAGTGAGGCAACACTTCATTTGTGAGTCTGTTGGGGTCATATATTGTATCCGGTCCTCCCGGTGCGGCCTCCTCTACATCGGTGAAACCTGACGCAGATTGGGGGACCACTTCGTCGAGCACCTCCACTCTGTCCGCCACAACAAACAGGATCTCCCAGTAGCCACCCACTTCAACTCTGCTTCCCACTTCCATTCAGATATGTCCATACATGGCCTCCTCTACTGCCATGGTGAGGCCAAACTCAGGTTGGAGGAGCAACACCTCATATACCGTCTAGGTAGTCTTCAGCCCCTTGGTATGAACATAGAATTTTCCAAATTTCGGTAATTCCCTCCTCCTCCCTTCCTCTATCCCCATGTCAATCTGCCCCCTCCCCCAGTTGCCTATCACCTCCCTCATGGTTCTGCCTCTTTCTACTACCCATTGTGTTTTCCCCTGTTCCTTCTTCACCTTTCCTGCCTATCACCTCCCTGCTTCCCCTCCCAAACCCCTTTATCTTTCCCCTTACTGGTTTTTCACCTGGAACCTACCAGCCTTCTCCTTCCCACCCTTCCCCCATTTTCTTTAAAGTGCCTCTGCCCCTTCCCTCTACAGTCCTGATGAAGGGTTCCAGCCCGAAACGTCGACTGATCATTTCCACGGATGCTGCCCGACCTGCTGAGTTTCTCCAGTGTGTTGTGAGTGTTAAAGATAAGTTCAAGTTTGACAAGGCAGTAAAAATGTAACTAGCCTTGTTAGGCTCCTAAGTCCTATTTTGTAAATGTCAGTCCTTTTCTATATTGACTGAGTTCCAAGTGCAAAGTAATATTGTAATTAAAGTTTAGTTAAAACTTTAGATGCCTCTTCCACTTCCTTTCTCAACCTGGGTAATTTAGCCATCGCAACTTGCCACCTGTGAATGTTAAAACTTGATTGCAATGAGCACCAACCAGTAAGCTATTGACATTGACTGAAGTCTGTCACATTTTGAACATTTTAGAAGTTTCCTGCTGGGAAATTCCTCAGAGTTGTTTCTCCATTGCAGACCAGAAGATGTGGCTTAGATTTTAATTGGGAATTCTGCAGAATTTCCACTGAAGGAGGCCAAGTCATTGGGTATATTTAAAGCGGAGGTTGATAGGTACTTAATTAGTAAGAGCATCAAGGTTATAAGGAGAAGGCAGGAGAATGGGGTTGCAAGGGAGAAGAAATTCAACCATGATAGAAGAGCAGAGCAGCCTAGATGGGCTGATTGCCTAATTGTGCTCTTATGTCTTATGGTTGTGTGGTCCTGTGATGCAGTCAGGGTGCAAAAGTAAGAAGATATACACGCAAAGTGTGCAAAATTTTCCGGGCAGACACCTTAGTCCCTTTCACTTTGGGTTCCTATGCTTTCTGATCTATCCACACCTCACAGTCATAGTCATAGTCATACTTTATTGATCCCGGGGGAAATTGGTTTTTGTTACAGTTGCACCATAAATAATAAATAGTAATAAAACCATAAATAGTTAAATAGTAATATGTAAATTATGCCAGGAAATAAGTCCAGGACCAGCCTATTGGCTCAGGGTGTCTGATCCTCCAAGGGAGGAGTTGTAAAGTTTGATGGCCACAGGCAGGAATGACTTCCTATGACGCTCTGTGTTGCATCTCGGTGGAATGAGTCTCTGGCTGAATGTACTCCTGTGCCCAACCAGTACATTATGTAGTGGATGGGAGACATTGTCCAAGATGGCATGCAACTTGGACAGCATCCTCTTTTCAGACACCACCGTCAGAGAGCCCAGTTCCATCCCCACAACATCACTGGCCTTACGAATAAGTTTGTTGATTTTGTTGGTGTCTGTTACCCTCAGCCTGCTGCCCCAGCACATAACAGCCTCGGTGTTCTTAGACCAGTCCAGTTTATTGTCAATTCGTATCCCCAGGTATTTGTAATCCTCCACCATGTCCACACTGACCCCCTGGATGGAAACAGGGGTCACCGGTACCTTAGCTCTCCTCAGGTCTACCACCAGCTCCTTAGTCTTTTTCACATTAAGCTGCAGATAATTCTGCTCACACCATGTGACAAAGTTTCCTACCGTAGCCCTGTACTCAGTCTCATCTCCCTTGCTGATGCATCCAACTGTGGCAGAGTCATCAGAAAACTTCTGAAGATGACAAGACTGACTTGCCTGCTCTTCACCCATTGAAAAGGAAATCACTCTTAAAACATGGTTATATACCTAATATCTACCTGAAGGAAAGGTTGAAAGAGTGCAGAGAAAATTTACAAGGATGTTGGCAGGACTTAGGACCTGAGTCATAGAGAAAGGTTGAATAGGTTCAGACATTATTCCCTATAGTGTAGGAGAATGAGGGGAGACTTGATAGAGGTATACAACATTATGAGGGGTATAGATAGGGCAAATGCGAACAGGGTTATTTCCACTGAGGTTGGGTGAGACTAGAACTAGAGGTCACAGGTTAGGGCGAAAGGTGAAATATTAAAGGGTAACATTAGGGGGAACTTCTTCACTCAGAGCAGGGTGAGAGTGTGGAATAAATTGCCTGCAGAAGTGGTGGATGTAGGTTCAATTTCAACATTTAAGAGAAATTTGGACAGGTACATGATTGGGAGGGGTATGGAAGGCTATAGAACAGTGCAGGTCAATAGGATTATGCAGAATAATAGCTTCTCAAGGGCTAGATGGGCTGAAGGGTCCATTTTGATACTGTAGTGTCCTATGACTCCATGATCACATTGGTTGTAAACACAGAGAACCAATTGGCAGCCAGATAATTACAGAGAGAACCATCAACATGCTTATGACGCCCTTTTGGTGCCTGGACTGACTGACTGCAAGTTGGCCTTCAATACTGAGCATCCAGAGCTTCAGCAAACAACATGGTACATAATGTTCAGACCTGCAGAAGGGATAGGGCACAGATTACAACACCTGTCCAGACCTTTTAATAAAAGGAATAAAAGCATAGACTATTTTCTAAATGGTGAGCAAATTCAAAATCAAAGGTGGAAAGGACTTGGGAGTCTTTGTACAGGATCCCCTAAAGGTTTACACGCAGGTTGAGTCTGTGGTGGGGAAGGCAAATGCAACATTGTCATTCATCTTGAGGGGACTAGAATATAAAAACACGGATGTAATGTTGAGGCTAGAAAAGGCTCTGGTGAGGCCTCACATGGAGTACTGTGAGCAGTGTTGGGCCCCCTTATCTAAGAAAGGATGTGCTGGTATTGGAGAAGGCTCAAAGAGGTTTACAAAAATGATTCTAGGAATAAAAGGCTTATCATATGAGAAGAGTTTGATGGCTTTGGGCCTGTACTCACTGGAATTTGGAAGAATGAGGGGAAATGTCACTGAAACCTAACAAGTGTTGAAAGATCTAGATAGAGTTGATGTGGAGAGGAAGTTGAAACCGACTTCATTAACACCCATGTGGATGAGTGTTTGCCTATGAAAACTTACTGACCATTCCCAAACCAAAAGCAGTGGATGAACCAAGAGGTCTGTTGCCTGCTGAGGACTAGATCTGTGGCATTTAAGTCTGGTGACCCAGACCTGCACAGAAAAAAGGTATGATTTTCGGAGGGCCATTTCAAGAGCAAAGAACAATTCTGAGCAAGATTGGAGGCGACAATGGATGCACATCAACTCTGGCAGAATTTGCAGGACATTACTTCCTACAAAGTGAAATCCAGCGATGCTTTACTACCAAATGAGCTCACCACCTTGTATGCCCACTTTGAAAGGAAGAAAATAATTACAGCAGTGAAGTTCCCTACTGCACCTGACGACCCTGTGATCTCTGTCTCGGAGGCCAACTTCAGGCTGTCTTTCAGGAGGGTAAACCCTTGTAAGATGGCAGGCCCTGATGAAATACTTGGTAAGGTGCTGAAAACTTGTGCCAACCAACTGGTAGGAGTATTCAAGGACACTTTCAACCTCTCACTGCTACAATCAGTAGTTCCCATCTGCGTTAAAAACACAACAATTATAACAGTGCCTAAGAAGAGTAGTGTGAGCTGCCTTAATGACTAATGCCCAGTAGTACTCACATTTACAGTGGTGAAATGCTTTGAGAGGTTGGTCATGATTAGAAACAACTCCTGCCTCAACAAGGATCAGATCCCCCTGCAATTTGCCTATCGCCACAATAAGTCTATGGCAGAAGCAATCTCAATGGCTCTTTACATGGCCTTAGATTACCAGGACAATACAAACACTCATGTCAGGATGTTGTTCATTGACCATATCTCCATGTTTAACACCATCGTTCCTACAGTCCTGACCCTGATTGATAAGCTACAGAACCTGTACCTCATTCTGCAATTGGATCCTCGACTTCCTAACCAGCAGATCACAATCTGTGCGGATTGGTGATAATATCTCCTCCTTGCTGACGATCAGCACTGGCACACCTCAGAGGTGTGTGCTTAGCTCACTGTTCTACTCCCTCTATACCCATGACTGTATGGCTAGGTATAGCTCAAATTCCAACTATAAATTTGCTGAAGACACAACCATTGTTTGTAGAACCTTAGATGGAAATGAAGGGGCATACAGAAGTGAGATATACCAGCTAGTTGAGTGATATCACAGCAACAGCCTTGCACTTGATGCCAGTAAGACGAAAGAGCTGATTGTGGACTTCAGGAAACCTAAGATGAGGGAACACAAACTAAGCTTCATAGAGGGATCGAAAGTGGAGAGAGTGAGTGATTTCAAGTTCCTGAGTGTCAAGATCTCTGAGGATCTAACCTGGTCCCAACATATCGATGCAGCTATAAAGAAGACAAGATAGTGGCTATATTTCATTAGGAGTTTGAAGAGATTTTGTTTGTCACTCGAAAACTTCTATAGTTGTACAGTGGAGAGCATTCTGACAGGTTGTGTTACTGTCTGGTATGGGGGACTTCTGCACAGGGCTGAAAAAAACTACAGAAAGTTGTAAAATTAGTCAGCTCCATCTTGAGTACTCGCCTCTGTAGTATCCAAGACATCTTCAAGGAGCAGTGCCTCAGAAAGGTGGCGTCCAGTATTAAGGACCCCCATCACCCAGGACATGCCCTCCTCTCATTGTTACCATCAGGAAGGAGATACAGAAGACTGAAGCCACACATTCAGCGATTCAGGAACATCTTCTTTCCCTCCACCATGCATTTCCTAAATGGACATTGAATCTATAAACACTACCTCACTTTATATATTATTTCTGTTTTGCACTATTTTAATCTGTTGAATATTCCTTTATATACTTACTGCAATTGATTTACTTATTTATTTTTTCCCTTCTATATTATCATGTATTGCATTGAACTGCTGCTGCTAAGTTAACAAATTTCACAACACGTGCCAGTGATAAATAACCTGATTTGGCTTCTGTAGTGAGGGAGGATAGAACTAAAGAGCATTATGCTCTGAATAGAGGGATGTCCTTTTAGAATGGAGATGAGGAGGAAGTTTTTTAGCAAGAGGGTGATGAATCTGTGGAAGTCATTGCCACAGGCGGGTGTGGAGTCCAAGTCATTAGGTATATTTAAGGCAGAGTTTGATAGATTCTTGATAAGTCAGAGCGTGAAAGGTTACAGGGAGAAAGCAGGAGAATGGAGTTGAAAAGGCAATGGATCAGCCATGATGAAATGGCAGAGCAGACTCAATGGACTGAATGGTCTAATTCTGCTCCTATGTCTTATGGTCTTATGATTTTTTCAAAGAGGAGGGATGCGTAGCAATAGATCAAAAATGGTTTGCTTGGATTGAAGGTGGTTTATGGTCTTCATTATAATTATTTTCTGAGATTGCCTACAGATTCACCTTTCAGCAGAATTATCCCTTAAGGTATGTAATGGGGATGTGCTGTGGGTATATTCCCACTGATAGAACTTCAATTCACTTTGCAGAAATCAAATCTGAGTCAAGTAAGAAATAACCTTTAGGAAATAAAAAATGGTCTTCATAGATCAAAGCACTGAGTACACAAGATGGGATATTATGCTGAAGTTGTATAAGACATTGGTGAGGCCTAATTTGGAGTATTGTGTGCAGTTTTGGTCACCTACCTATAGGAAAGATGAAAATAAGGTTGAAAGAGTATAGAGAAAATTTGCAAGGATATGCGGGCCTGGAGGACCTGAGTGATAAGGAAAGACTCAATAGGTAAGATTGTTTTCCTTGCAGCATAGAAGGTTGAGAGGAGATTTGATAGAATATACAAATTTTGAAGAGTATAGATAGGGTAAATGCAAGCAAGCTTTTTCCACTGAATCTGGGTGGGACTACAACTAGACTTCAAAGTTCAAATAAACTTTATTATCAGTGTACATACATACATGTCATCTCATATTATCGTGCATACGAAGCCAATTCATAGAGGAGTAATGGACAACAAACTGTGCAAATGCAAATATAAATAAAGGGCAATAAATAGTGAGTATGAAAGAGCAAGATAAAGAGTCCCTAAGGTGAGAACACCAGAAGTAGAATAGGTGTAGTTATCCCCTTTTGTTCAGGAGCATGATAGTTGAAGGTTACTAACTTTTCTTGAACCTGGTGGTGCAAGTCCTGAGGCTCTTGTACCTTCTACTCGATGGCAGCAGTGAGAAAAGAGCATGGCCTGAGTGGTGAGGGTCTTTGATGATGGATGCCACTTTCCTACAGCAACATTTCATGTAGATGTGTTTAATGGTTGGGAGGGTTTCACAGGTCATGGGTAAAGGGTGAAAGGTGAAAAGTTTAAGGGGAGCATGAGAGGAAACGTCTTCACTCAGATGGTTGTGAGAGCGTGGAACGAGTTGCCAGCACAAGCGGTGCATGCAAGCTCGGTTTGCATGTTTAAGAGAAGCTTGGCAGGTACATAGATATTAGGCCAGTAGAGGGCTATGATACTGGTGGAAGTCAATGGGAGTAGGGAGCAGCTTAAATGATGCAGCATGGACCAGATGGGCCAAAGAATCTGTCTCTATGCTGTACTTTTCTAAGACTCTAAATAGGTGCCCAATTTTAAATAGTCCAACTCGTGATCAAACTGTTACCTGTTGATAAACTCCAAAAAATGTTGCATGAGTCCTAGGGGAGCTGATGAGAGATGACAATAGAGAAGTTCAATCTCAGTTGTTTGCATAAAGTTAACAACTTTCACGTATTCAACACTTGTCCTGCATTTGAATTGGTTGTGGGATACTGGGTGAAGTTCATAACCCTGTCTAAAGCTACAATTTGTTTGATTAACAAGCTTGTTTTATTCAAAAAGATTACTTGCCACCTAATACTCTTGATTATATGGCCCCATTTCTTAAAAACATAGCTTTAAGGAAAGGTGGAGTGCATGGCAAAGTTTGTTTTTACTCTGCTGGATCACTATATTTACATAAAAAATAACTGAATAAACAGTGGGGAAGTTCAAACTTTTTCTAATTCTCAGTATCTTAATAAAAGTAACTGACATTATGAGACTACCATAACTGCACTTGTAAGAATGGTCACTAGTGAGGCTTAAACTAAATTGCTTTAAATATTTATAACACTACAGAAGACACTGTTAGCATAACTCCAAAGTAAACATTAAAATCTATTGATTTCAAAAAGTTTGTCTCTCTGCACCTATTTGCAAGGCCGTGAGGAGAGATTAGAACTTTAAATTGCCACCACAGAAACATTTGGCTTCCCTCTGTGCCGTAACACAGTGGAAACTAAATGAGATTGCTTATAAAATAGATGCAAAAATTCATTATATTGATTTATGATAGAAGCTATTAAGTCCATCTAGACCCTACAGAAGATAGTAAAAATCAGCAAGAGGATAACTGGGGTTTCCCTCTTGCCCCTTTTGTTCTAGTGCCTGATGGTTGAGGGGTAGTAACTGTTCTAGTAGTGTGAGTCCTGAGGAACCTGTACCTTCTACCTGATGGCAGCAGCGAGAAAAGAGCATGGCCTGGTTGGTGAGGATCTCTGATGATAGATGCTGCTTTCCCATCACAACATTTCATCTAGATGTGCTCAACAGTTGGAAGGGTTTTTACTAACTTTTGTTGGATTTTCTGCTCAAAGGCATTGGTGTTCCCATAGCAGGCCGTGATATGTGTTGTGTGGGACATCTGGAGGAACATTGTTTAATGGCATTAAGCTAATTTGAACTTGAGACATTGCCAGCTGTCAGACCAATCCCATCATTCCATTCCCCATAACCTATTCCCTACAACCTATTCCTTCTTACATGGCCAACATCTCCACTCTGAATCTGCTCCCACACACCTACTCTAGAGGTAATTTAAAGGCAGATAATCTTCCAACCAGCATGTCTTTGGGATGTGTGAAGGAAGAAACACATAGAGCCTCACTGACAAAAGCAGTAAAATGGTTTGTTTATCACAAACAAAAGAAAATCTGCAGATGCTGGAAAGCCAAGCAACACAACACTCCACGTTGGTTCAGGAGCCTAATGGTTGTTGGATAATAACAGTTCCTGAACCTGGGAACTTTTGCCATTTTAACTAAAGGAATTGTTTTTTTTCTAAGCAATACACACAAATGCTGGAGGAACTCAGCAGGCCAGGCAGCATCTATGAAAAAGAGTACAGTTGATATTTTGGGCTGTGACCTTTCGGCAGGACTGGAGAAAAAGGATGCGAAGTCAGAGTAAGAAGGGGAGGAGGGGAGGAAGAAATACAAGGTAGTCTGTGGTAGCTGAAACCAGGTGAGGGGGGTCGGTGAAGTAAAGAGCTGGGAGGTCGATTGGTGAAAGCGATAAAGGGCTATAGAAGGGGAAATCTAATAGGAGAGGACAGTAAGACATGGAAGAAAGAGAAGGGGAGGAGCCACTAAGGGAGGAGATGGAGAGATAAGGAGATAAGTTGAGAGACAGAACTGGGAATGAGGAATGGTGAACAGGAGGGGGGGGGAGGAGTGGGTGGAGAATGGCTATTACCGGAAGTTCGAGAAATCAATGTTCATGTCATCAGGTTGGAGGCTACCCGGAGGGATTATGAGGTGCTGTTCCTCCAGCCAACCTGAGTGTGGCCTCATCGCTGCAGTAAAGGAGGCCATGGACTTACATGCTGGAATGGGAATGGGAAGTAGAATTAAAATGGGTGGCCACTGGGAGATCCCACTTTTTCTGGCGGATGCAGTGTAGGTGGTCTGCAAATCAGTTTCCCGATCTATATTGTGTCTCATCGACATACAGGAGGCCACACTGGGAGCACTGGATGCAGTAGAAGTGCCGCCTCACCTAGAAGGGCTGTTTGTGGCCCTGAGTGGTTGTGAGGGAGGAGGTGTAAGGGCAGGTGTGGCACTTGTTCCGCTTGCAAGGATAAATACCAGGAAGGAGATCAGTGGGGAAGGACAAAGGAGAAGGGAGTAACATAGGGAATAATCCCTGCTGAAAGCAGAAAGCCGGGGTGGGGGGAGGGAAAGATGTGCTTGGTAGTGGGATCCCATTGGAGATTGTAGAAGTTATAGAGAACCATTGGAAATAGTGGAAGTTACAGAAAAGTTATGGAGATTAGTTTGTTACTATTGTCACGTCTACTGAGGTATAGTGAAAAGCTTGCCTTGAATTCGTTTCATACAGATCAATTCATTACAACCCTACATTGAAGTAGAACAAGGTAAAACAATTATAAATTTTGGAATAAAGAGTTGCACTTACAGAGAAAGTGCAATACGACGAGACAGTAAGGTGCAAGGTTATAATGAGGTAGATTGTGAGGTCAAGAGTGCATATTATTATACCAGGGGACCACTCAATCGTCTTGTAGCAGTGGAATAGAAGCTGTCCTTGAGCCTGATGGTGTGTACTTTCAGACTTTTGTGTCTTGCTCCCAGTGTGAGGGGGAGACTCAAGAATATCCAGGGTGGATGGGATCATTTATGATATTGGGTGTTCTGCAGAGGCACCGAGAGGTGTAGACCTGGTCCATGGAGGTTGGTTTCCATGATATGCTCAACTGTGTCCATAACTCTGCACTTTCCTGTCATGGACTGTGCAGCTGCCATGGTTGCCATGGAAACATACAGAAAGCTGCCAGAAAACGGTCTGTAACGTCCTGCAGGATCTCACCCATCCTGATCGCGGACTGCTTGTCCCACTGCCATCAGGGAGGAGGCTATGTAACATCCATGGAACAAAAACAGTTACTTTACCCAAGCAGTAAGGCTGATGAACCAACACCTCCACTCTAACTCCACCATTACATTATTATTTCCCATCAGTCACCTTATGTTCAGCCAAGCATCACTTTATAGACAAACAGTACAATCAATTTATATATATAAACTATCATATATATTTATATTTATTGTTTTTTATTGTTATTGTGTTCTTTATCTTGTGTGTTTTTTTGTGCTTCATTGGATCTGGAGTAACAATTATTTCATTCTTCTTAAAACTTGGGTACAGGAAGTGACATTAAACAATGTTGAATGTTGAGAAGCATAACCTGATAAGGGATAGTCAACATGGCTTTATGAGTGGCAAATCAATAAGACTATAAGATATAGGAGCAGAATAACGCAAACACGAGAAATTCGGCAGATGCTGGAAATTCAGCATCAAAGTTGCTGGTGAACACAGCAGGCCAGGCAACATCTCTAGGAAGAGGTACAGTCGACGTTTCGGGCCGAGATATGAAGGGATATGAGAGGATCATGAGACAGGAGGCCCAGGAAGAAAGAAAAGAAGGAGGGGGGGAAAACCCAGAGGATGGGCCAGGGGTATAGTGAGAGGGACAGAGGGAGGAAAAGGAGACAGAGAGAAAAAGAATGTGTGTATATAAATAAATAACGGATGGGGTACGAGGGGGAGGTGGGGCATTAGCGAAAGTTTGAGAAGTCAATGTTCATGGCATGAACATTGACTTCTTTTCTTTCTCCCTGGGCCTCCTGTCCCATGATCCTCTCATATCCCTTTTGCCAATCAACTGTCCAGCTCTTGGCTCCATCCCTCCCTCTCCTGTCTTCTCCTATCATTTTGGATCTCCCCCTCCCCCTCCCACTTTCAAATCTCTTACTAGCTCTTCCTTCAGTTAGTCCTGACGAAGGGTCTCGGCCCGAAACGTCGACTGTACCTCTTCCTAGAGATGCTGCCTGGCCTGCTGCATTCACCAGCAACTTTGATGTGTGTTGTAGGAGCAGAATGAGCCCATTTGGCTCATTGAGTCTGCTCTGCCATTTCATCATGGCTGATCCACTTACCCTCTCAGCCTCAGTCTGCTTCCTTCTCCCTTTATCTCTTCATGCCCTGACTAATCAACAACCTATCAATCTCTGCCAAAAATATACCCAATGACTCGGCCTCCACAGCAACCTATAGCAATGAATTCCACAGAGTCACCACTCTCCAGCTAAAGAAATTCCTCCTCATCACCATTCGAAAAGGACACCACTCTATTCTGAGGCTGTGTCCCCTGGTCTTAGACTCAAGTGCTATATTAAACATCCTTTTCACATCCGATTTATCAAGGCCTTTCAACATTCAATAGATATCAATTAGTTACCCACTCATTCTTTTGAATTCCAGTGAGTAAAGGCACAGAGCCATCAAATGTTCCTTATTTCTGTAACCAAGGGAACATTGAATATCATTTTTATTGTTAAAGTGCATTTATGGATTCACCTTGGTAATGCTAAACTAACTGCCCGTGGCTTTAAGAGAAAATGGTGATGTCATGTTGCACGTACAGAGTAGAAAGAAGAATTACTATGTTCTAAAGATAACATCGAGTGCTGGGAGCTGCTTTATCCAAGTTTGGTGAGGAAAAGTGAAAAATATTTGATAATATCCCCTCAAATTTGTTTGTACATGTTTGTAAATTTAGAATATCGGTAATTTGATGTGTTTTACACGTGGATGCTTTACATTTTCACGTGAAAGGTATCAGCTCTGGGTAGCATGCTTGTGCGAAGTTCCTTATCGGACTAGCAGGTTAATCTTGTCAGTATTTTAAACTATAAGGCAATATATTGTAAAAGTTTTCGTAGAGGTTTATTTGTCTTTCTTTATTATTTCATGACTGAATGTGAATGTGTTAATCTCTGTTCACTTAGCATGAGGAAGAAGAACTCATTTCAGGGCCTAGCATATATGTGTTTGGAAGTTAAGCACATATGTGCCAAAGTGAGTATTCTTAGTTGTATTTATTCATATTTTTTTCATATTCATATGTAATTATTCATATTTTTGATGTTGTATGTAAGGTACAGGGTTGGTAGGATTCTAATTTTGTTTGTATTGTTTTGTTTAGAATTGCCACTACCATACTAGTTTTAAGACCATAAGATCATAAAATATAACAACAGAAGTAGGCCATTCGGCCCATCGGGTCTGCTCTGCCATTCAATCATGGGCTGATCCAATTCTTCCAGTCATTCCCACTCCCCTGCCTTCTCCCTATACCCTTTGATGCCCTGGCTAATCAAGAACCTATCTATCTCTGCCTTAAATACACCCAATGACTTAGCCTTCACAGCCACTCATGGCAACAAGTTCCACAGATTTACCACCCTCTGACTAAGGTAATTTCTCTACTTCTCTGTTCTAAAAGGGCATCCTTCAATCCTGAAGTTATGCCCTCTTGTCCTAGACTTCCCTACCGTGGTAAATAACTTTGCCATATCTAATATGTTCAGGCCTTTTAACATTTGGAATGTTTCCTTGAGATCCCCCCTCATTCTCCTGAACTCCAGGAAATACAGCCCAGGAGCTGCCAGACGTTCCTCATACGGTAACTCTTTCATTCCTGGAATCATTCTCGTGAATCTTCTTTGAACCTTCTCCAATGTCAGTATATCTTTTCTAAAATAAAGAGCCCAAAACTGCACACAATACTCCAAGTGTGGTCTCACTAGTGCCTTATAGAGCCTCAACGTCACATCCCTGCTCTTATATTCTAGAAATGAATGCCAACATTACATTCACCTTCTTCACCACCGACTCAATCTGGAGGTTAACCTTTAGGGAATCCTGCACAAGGACTCCCAAATCCCTGCACATCTCTGCATTTGAATTCTCTCCCCATCTAAATAATGGTCTGCTCATTTATTTCTTCCACCAAAGTGCATGACCATAAACTTTCTAACATTGTATTTCATTTCCCACTTCTTTGCCCATTCCCCTAAACTATCTAAGTGTCTCTGCAGGCTCTCCATTTCCTCAACACTACCCGCTCCTCCACCTATCTTTGTATCATTGGCAAATTTAGCACAAACCCATTAATCCCATATTCCAAATCATTGACATACATTGTAAAAAGCGGCTGTCCCAACACCGTCCCCTGTGAAACTCCGCTGCTATCCGGCAGCCAGCCAGAATAGGATCCCTTTATTCCCACTCCCTGTTTTCTGACAATCAGCCAGTGCTCCACCCATACTAGTAACTCCCCTGTAATTCCATGGGCTCTTATGTTGCTAAGTAGCTTCATGTGTGGCACCTTGCCAAAGGCCTTCTAAAAATCCAAGTACACCACATCTACTACATCTCCTTTGTCTACCCTGCTTGTAATTTCCTCAAAAAATTGCAGTAGGTTAGTCAGCCAGGATTTTCCTTTCAGGAAACCATGTTGGCTTTGGCCTATCTTTTCATGTGCCTGCAGGTATTCTGTAATCTTATCCCTAACATTCGATTCCAACAACTTCCCAACCACTGATGTCAGGTTAACATGTCTATAGTTTCCTTTCTGCTGCCTCCCACCCTTCTTAAATAGTGGAGTAACATTTGCAATTTTCCAGTCATCCGATACAGTGCCAGAACTAACGATTCTTGAAAGATCATTTTTAATGCCTCTGCAATTTCTCCAGCTACTTCCTTCAGAAACCGAGGATGCATTCCATCAGGTCCGGAGATTTATCCACCCTCAGACCATTAAGCTTCCTGAGCACCTTCTCATTCGTAACTTTCACTGTACATACTTCACTTCCCTGACACTCTTGAATGTCCGGTCTACTGCAGATGTCTTCCACTGTGAAGACTGAGGCAAAATACACATTCAGTTCCTCTGCCATCTCTGCGTCTCTCATTACAATATCTCCAGCATCATTTTCTATTGGTCCTATATCTACCCTGCACTCTCTTTAAGCCTTTATATACTTAAAAAAGCTTTTAGTATCTTCTTTGATATTAGTCGCCAGCTTCCTTTCAGAGTTCATCTTTTCCTTCCTAATGACCTTCTCAGTTTCCTTCTGTAAGTTTTTAAAAGCTTCCCAATGCTCTATATTCCCACTAGCTTTGGCTACCTTGTGTGCCCTCTTTTTTGTTTTTACTTTGGCTCTGACTTCACTTGTCAGCCATGGTAGCGTCCTTCTTCCATTTGAAAATCTCTTCTTATTTTGTGTAAGAAGTTTTGTATATTTTCTTTTATTTATTTTAATAGTGCATACGTAATAAGGTCGTGGACCTAAATTAAGCTGAGATTGTAACAGCAAGAACTGTGTTTTTTTAAAATTCGTTTTGTTGTTTTTAATTTGATACCCTCTTTCTGCATTTAAACATCTAAAACAGATAAAGGAATTTAAGATCTGAAAAAGTATTTATTGCCTGAGTGTGCATTTTTCCCCAGACTACAATATGACAAGCCTTTCAATCTTTGAATCATTTTCATGAATCTCCTTTGACCCCTCTGCAATGTCTGCTCATCCTTTCACAGATAAGGGGCCTAAAACTGCTCACAATACACCATTGAGACCTCACCAGTGCTCTATAAAGCCTCGACATTACAGTCTTGCCTTTATATGAACTGGACCCCAGGGTTCTGAAAGAGGTAGTGGTAGGGATTGTAGAAGCATTAGTAATGACCTTTAAAAAACATTGGTTTCTGATATGGTTCCAGAGGATTGGAAATATCACTACATTCTTTAAGAAAGGACGAAGGCAGCAGGAAGGGAATTAGCCTTACTCCAGTGGTTGGGAAGATGTTGGAGTCGATTGTTAATGATAAGGTTCTGGGATATTTGGTGACACAGGACAGGATAGGATAAAGTCAGCATGGTTCCTTAAGGAAAATTTTGCCTGATGAAGCTGTTGGAATTCTTTGATGAAATTACAAGTAGGATAGATAAAGGGGATGCAGTGGATGTTATATATTTGGACTTTCAGAAGGCCTTTGATGAGGTGCCACACATGAGGCTGCTTGCCAAGTTAAGGGCCCATGGTATTACAGGAACATTACTAACATGGTTAGAGCATTGTCTGATTGGAAGAAGGCGGCAAGTGGGAATAAAAGATTCCTTTTCTGGTTGGCTGCCAGTGTGTACTAGTGTTCCGCAGGGGTTGGTGTTTGGACTGCTTATTTTATGCTGCATATAAATGATTTAGATCATGGAATAGATGGCTTTGTTGCCAAGTTTGCAGATAATACAGAGGTTGATGGAGGGGCAGGTAGGGTTGACAAAACAGATAGGTTGCAGAAAGACTTAGACACATTAGAGCAAGAGAGTGGTAAATAAAATACAATGTTGGAAAATGCATGGTCATGCACTTTCGTAGCAGAAATAAATGTGCGGACTATTTTCTAAATGGGGAGGAAATCAAAAAAATCTGGGATGCAAGGGGACTTGGGAGTCTTTGTGCAGAATACACTAAAGATTAACTTCCAGGTAGAGTCGGTGATGAGGAAGGCAAATGCAATGTTAGCATTTATTTCAAGAGGTCTAGAATACAAGTGCAGGAATGTGATGCTAAGGCCTTATAAGGCACTGGTAAGTCATCACTTTGAATATTGTGAACAGTTTTGGGCTCCTCACCTAAGAAAACATGTGCTGGTAATGGAGATGGTTCAAAAGAAGTTCACAAGGATGACTCTAGGAATGAAAGGGTTATCATATGAGGAATGTTTGATGGCTCTGAGTCTGTAATCACTGAAATTTAGATTGATGAGGGAGAGCTCACTGAAACCTTTCAAATGTTGAAAGGCCTAGACAGTGTAGATATGGAAAGGATCTTTCCTATGGTGAGGGAACCTTGGACAGGAGGGCACAGTCTCAGGATAGAAGGGCATCTATTTCAAACAGAGATGCGGAGAAATTTCTTTAGCCAAATGGTGGTGAATTTGTGTGGAATTTATTATCACAAGCAGCTGTGGAAGCCAGGTCATTGGGTAGATTTACGGCAGAGATTGATAGGTTTTTGATTGGACATGGCATCAAAGGTTACAGGGAGAAGGCCAGGGAGTGGGGCTGAGGAGGGGAAAAAAAGATCAGCCGTGATTGAATGATGGAGCAGGCTTGATGGGCCAAATGGTATAATTCTGCTCCCATGTCTTATGGTCTATATTCTAGTCGTCTCGAAATGAATGCAAACATCGCATTTGCCTTCCTCACCACTGACAACCTGCAAATTAACCTTTAGGGATTCCTGCATGAGGTCTCCCAACTTCCTTTGCACTTCAGATTTGTTGAACTTTCTCTCTATTTAGAAAATAGTCAATTCTTTTACTACTAACAAAGTGCATGACTATACACTTCCTTACACTGTATTTCATCTGCCACTTCTTTGCCCGTTCTCTTAACCTGTCTAATTGCTTCTGTAGCATCTCTATTCCTCAAAACTACCTGCCTCTCCACCTATCTTTATATCATCTGCTAACTTGGCTCCAAAGCGATCAATTCCATCATCCAAATCATTGATATATAATGTAAAAAAAAGTTGCAATACAGACCACTGTGGAATATCACTACTGGCAGCCTACCAAAAATGGTCCCCTTATTCCCACTCTTTGCCTCCTGCCAATCAGCCAATGCTCTATCCGTGCTAGCATCTTTCTTGTAATACCACGGCGTCTTAACTTGTTTAGTAGCCTCGTGTGCGACACCATGTTATAGACCTTCCGAAAATCCAAATACACAACTGCTACCAATTCTCCTTTGTCTATGCTGCTTGTTATTTCTTCAAAGAACTCCAACAGATTTGTCAGACAAGATTAACCCTTTAGGAAACAATGCTGACTACGGCCTATTTTATCATATGGTCATAAGATATAAGAGCAGAATTAGGCCTCTTGGCCCAGTGAGTCTGCTCTGCCATTTCATCATGGCTGTTCCAGTTTTCTTCTCAGCCCCGATTTCCTGGCCTTCTCCCCATACCCCATTGCGCCCTGACAAATCTATCAACCTCTATCTATCAAGAGTCTATCTACCTCTGCTTTAAATATACTTAAAGCCATGGTCCCCACAGCTACCTGTGCCAAATAATTCCACAGATTCACCACTCTCCGGCTAAAGAAATTTCTCTTAATCTCCATTCTAAAAGGACGCTCCTCTATTCTGAGGCTCGGTCCTCTGGTCTTAGATTCCCCTATCATAGGAAACGTACTCTCCACATCCACTCTATCAAGGCCTTTCACTATTCGACAGGTTTCGATGAGATCACCCCTCATTCTTCTGAATTCTAATCAATATAGGACCAGAGCTATCAAATGCACTTCATATGACAAACTATTCAGTCTTAGAATCATTTTCCTGACCACATTTGAACCTTCTCAAGTTCACAACATCCTTTCTGAGATAATAAGCTAAAACTGCTCACAATACTCCAAGTGTGGCCTCACCACTGCCTTATAAAGTTTCAACATTATATCCTTGCTTTTATATTCTAGTCATCTTGAAATGAATGCTAACATTGCATTTGGCTTCCTCATCACAGACTGTACTTACAAATTAACCTTTAGGGAATCCTACACAAAGACTCCTAAGTCCCTTTGCACCTCAGTTTATTGTATTTTCTCTCCATTTAGAAAATAGTTAACTCTTTCATTTCTTCTACCAAAGTGCATGACCGTACACTTCCCGACACTGTATTCCACCTGCCATTTCTTTGCCCGTTCTCCTAAACTATCTAAGTCCTTCTGTAGCTGCTCTTCTTCCTCAAAACTACCTGCCCTCCATCTCTCTTCATATCATCTGCAAAACCTGCAACAAGGCCATCAATTCAACCATCCAACTCATTGACAGATAACGTAAAAAGATTCAGTCCCCACACAGACCCCTATGGAGCACTACTAGTCACAGGCAGCCAGCCAGAAAAGGCTCCCTTTATTCCCACTCTTTGCCTCCTGCCAATCAGCCACTGCTTTATCCATGCTAGAATATTTCCTAAAATACCATGGGCTCGTAGCTTGTTAAGCAGCTCCATGTGTGTCACCTTGTCAAAGGCCTTCTGAAAATCCAAAAACACAACTTCAACCAATTCAACCAATCATGTATCTTCAAGTTCCCTGAAACCACATCCTTAACAATTGACTCCAACATCTTTCTAAACACTGAGGTCAGGCTTACTGCCCTATGATTTGCTTTATTCTGCCTCTCTTCCTTTTTGAAGAGGGAGGTGACATTTGCAATTTTCCATTCCTTCAGAACCACGTTAGAATCAACTGATTCTTGAAAGGTCATTACTCATTCCTCCACAATCTCTTCAGCCACCACTTTCAGGACCCTGGGGCATATTCCATCTGGTCCAGGTGACTTATCTACTTTCAGAGTCTCAGTTTCCCAAGAATTTTCTTCTGCCACCTGACACCTTCGAACTTCTGACACACTGCTAGTGTCTTTCACAGTGAAGACTGATGCAAAATACTTATTCAGTTCATCTGCCATTTCCTTGACCCTCTATACTCCATGTCCAGCTTTCCGATATCTACTCTCTCTTCTCTTTTGCACTTTATATATCAAAATAAACTTTTGGTATCTTCTTAAATATCATTGGCTAGCTTATCTTCATATTCCATCTTTTACTTCTTCATTAATATTTTAGTTGCTTTCAGTTGGTTTTTAAAATCTTCCCAATCCCTTACCTGCCCACTTTTTTGCTGTATTATATGCCCTCTCTAGCTTTTATATTAGCTTAAACTTCCCTTGCCAGCCACAGTTGTATCATCCTGCCTTTTGAATACTTCTTCCTCTTTGGGATGTATAGAAACATAGAAGCATAGAAAATCTATAGTGCATTACAGGCCCTTCAGCCTACAATGTAGTACTTACCATCTAACCTACTCTAGAAGCTGCCTAGAATTTCCCTACTGCATAGCCTTCTACTTTTCTAAGCTCCATGTACCTATCTATGAGTCTCTTAAAAGACTCTATTCTATCCACCTATACCACTTTCACTGGCAGTGCATTCCATGCACTCACCACCCTCTGTATGAAAAACTTACATCTGTCATCTCCCTTGTACCTACTTCGAAGCACCTCAAAACTATGCCTACTTGTGTTAACCATTTCAGTTGTGAGATAAAGCCTCTGGCTATCCACACGATCAATGCCTCTTATCATCTTATACACCTCTCATCTTCCTTTGCTCCAAGGAGAAAAGGCCAAGTTTACTCAACATATTCTCATGCTCTCCAATCCAGGCAACATCCTTGTAAATCTCCTCTGTCTCTCTCTATAGCATCCACATCATTCCTGTAGTGAGGTGGCCAGAACTGAACACAGTACTCCAAGTGGGGTCTAACTAAGGTCTTATATAGCTGTAACATTACCTCATGGCTCTTGAACCCAATCTCACGGTTGATGAAGGCCAAACATACATCTTCTTAACAACACTGCCAACCTGTGCAGCAGCATTGAGTGGCCAATGGACACAAACACCAAGATCTCTCTGATTCTCCACACTGCTAAGAGTCTGACCATTTATATTATATTCTGTCTTCAGATTTGACCAACTGAAATGAACCACTTCACACTTATTTGGGCTGAACTCCATCTGCCACTTCTCAGCCCAGTTCTGCATCCTATCGATGTCCCGTTGTAACCTCTGACAACCCTTCAGACTATCCACTACACCCCCAACTTTTGTATCATTAGCAAACTTACTAACCCACCATTCTCCTTCATCATCCAGGTCATTTATCAAAATCATAAAGAGGAGGGGTCCCAGAACAGATCCCTGCAGAACACCACTGGTCACCATCCTCCATGTAGAAGACGTTTTGTACCTTCTGAATTGCTCCAGGAAATTCCAGACATTGTTGTTCTGCCATCATCCCTGCTAGTGTTCCCTTGCAATTAGTTTTGATCAGTTCCTCTCTCATGCTTCTGTTATTTCCTTTACTCCACGGTAGTACTGTTACATCTGACTTTAGTTTCTCCTTCTTACATTGCAGGGAGAAATCTATCATATTATAATTAAATATTATTACTGTTTGTAAGTCTGTATGTAACTCCCATCAGAGTTTTTTTTTAACCCTTGCAGTTCCTTTAGCTCTCTATTTATCGAATGACTTGATTTCATTTTTTACTAACAGGGCCGCACCACCCCCTCTGCCTACCTGCCTGGTCTTTCAATACAATGTGTCTCCTTGGATGTTAAGCTGTATATAGTGTGTATTCAAATAATATACCTACAGTCCTGTATTCACACTTTTCAATTTTTTTCAATTTTTTACGTTGCAACTCGTCCTGTTGACTGCAATTTAGCCCTTATCATCAGACTCTTCTTGCTAGCAGTCTCATTAAACTTTGCCTCTGTTTAGAAACCAACTACACCAACTACAGTACTATAACTGTGGTTCCCATCCTCCTGCCAAATTATTTTAAACCCTCCTGAACAGCTCTTGTAAACATGCTTGCAAGGATATTGGTCCCTCTCAGGTTTGGGTGGAACCTGTCTCCTTTGCACAGGTCGTACCTTCACCAGGAGCGATCCCAGTGATCGATAAACATAAAACCCTTCTCCCTGCACCACTTCCTCAACCACACCTCCATCTGTCAAATCATCCTATTCTTTTACTCATGAGTGCATGGCACTGGCAGCAATCCAGAGACTAATACCCCAGACGTCCTATTTTTCCATCTTTCTACCTAGCTCCCTGAAATCTCACGTCAGGGTCTGTTTGTCATTCCTAACTGTGTCACTGCTGCAATTATGCATCAAGACTTCTGGCTGCTCATCTCCCTCCCACTTTAGAATGCCATGGTCCCGATCTAAGATATGGTCCCCACCTGACCCTGGCACCTGGGAGGCAACATATTGTCTGGGAGTCTCTATTGCATCCACAGAATCTCGTCTCTGCTCCTCAAATCTCCTATCACTACTGCAGTCCTTTTTACCTCTCTTCTCTTCTGAGCCATATCTGTGGAATTCTCTGCCACAGGAAACAGTTGAGGCCAGTTCATTGGCTATATTTAAGAGGGAGTTAGATATGGCCCTTGTGGCTACGGGGATCAGGGGGTATGGAGGGAAGGCTGGGGCGGGGTTCTGAGTTGGATGATCAGCCATGATCATAATAAATGGTGGTGCAGGCTCGAAGGGCCGAATGGCCTACTCCTGCACCTATTTTCTATGTTTCTATGTTTCTATAGCATCAGACTCATTGCCAGTAACCTGGTCGCTGCAGCTCCACCCCGTTTGGTTGTCCCCCTTGAAAGTATTGAAACTTATTATTGAGGGGAATGACAATGTGGGTACACTGCACTGGCTGCCTATTTCCCTTCCTTCTTCTGACAGTCACTCAGTTACCTGCCTCCTGCAACCTTAGGATTATTACCTCTCTGGAGCTCCTATCTATTGTTTTCTCAGTCTCCTGTATGAGCCAAAGCTCATCGAGCTGCAGCTCCAGCTCCTCAACCTGTTCTCTGAGGATCTGGTGCTCTGTGCACCCGGTACAGATTAGGTTATTCGGGAGGCTGGAAGCCTCAGAGAGTTACCACAGCTGCCCCTGGAGACATTCTCACTGCACTACCTGTACCCTAACAGATGAAGAATGAAGAATAAAAAAGATAACTTACCAGATATTTTCCTCGCCCAAGCCTGATTTTACCAAAGCCACTCTAACACTGCCCCATTCACACAATGACTCTGCTTGCCCCTACCTTATTTTTATTTGCCTTTCCTAATAAATCCCATTCACTGATCAGTCACAGTCCAACTCAGAATAACTGCTGTGAAACGCTGCCTTTTTAATCTTTGACTACAAACCCAAATGAAGTCATGCTACATGAGACTGACTGAATTCTTTGAGGAAGTAAAAAATGAGGACAAAACAATAGATGTGGTGTATATGAATTTTTGTAAAGCATTTGACAGGTTACACTTGGTAGTCTCATTCAGAAAGTCAAGAGGCATGGGGTCCAGAAAATCTTGACTTGCCCACAGAAGACAAAGGGCGGTGGTATTTGGGGTATGTTCTTCCTGGAGGTATGCAACTAGTGCTGTTTTGCAAGGATCTATTCTGTGATAGGTTGAATGAGCTAGGGATTTTCTCATTGTAGAAAAGGAGGACGAGAGGTAACTTGGTTCTGACTAACAAGCCCCAATCAGTTAAGTTAGACAACTTCTCCTCCTCCACCCTCACCCTGAACACGGGCGTGCCTCAAGGCTGTGTGCTGAGCCCTCTTCTGTACTCCCTTTTCACCTATGACTGCGTTCCTGTACATGGTCCTAACTCCATAATCAAGTTTGCAGATGACACCACGGTGCTTGGTCTGATCAGAGGGGATGACGGGAAGGCCTACAGGGACGAGGTCCAGCACTTGGCTGTGTGGTGTGCCGACAACAACCTGGCCCTTAGCTCCCAGAAGACCAAGGAGATCATTGTGGACTTCAGGGATGCCAGGAGTCATACTCATGTCCCCATCTACATCAACGGAACTGTAGTGGAGTGTGTGTCAAGCTTCAAATTCCTTGGTGTCCACATTTCCGAGGATCTCACCTGGTCCCTGAACTCCTCCGTCCAGATCAAAAGGGCGCAACAGCGCCTTTATTTCCTGCGGAGCATGAAGAAAGCTCACCTCTGTCCCAGGATACTGACGGACTTTTACCGCTGTACCATTGAGAACATACTCACCAACTACATCTCAGTGTAGTATGGCAATTGTCCCATATTGGACCGCAAAGTACTCCAGTGTGTGGTGAAAACTGCCCAGTGGATTATTAGCACCCAATTGCCCACCATTGAGAATATCTACCATAAACGCTGTCTGGCCAGGCAAAAAGCATTATCAAGGATGCATCTCACCCTATCCATGGACTTTTTACTTTCCTCCCATCTGGTAGGCACTACAGGAGCCTCCACTCCCGCACCAGCAGGCACTGGAAGAGCTTCTTCCCTGAGGCTGTGACACTGCTGAACCTCTCATCACAGCGCTAAGCATTATTGCATCCGTATTGTTCTGTCTCAGTACTTTTATATTTGTGTGCTGTAGCACTTTTTTTATCCACAGTTATTTTGTAAATAACACTATTCTTTGCATTTCTGGTCAGATGCTAAATGTATTTCATTGGCTTTGTATCTGTTCTCTGCACAATGACAATAAAGTTGAATCTAATCTAATCTAATCTAGAGGAGTACAAAATGGGAAGGGAATAAAATAGATAGAGAGGAAAGCCAGGGACTTCTTCCCAGCATGCAAATCACTGATAGACAGGGGCTTAACTATAAGGTGACTGGAGGAAAGTAAAGAGGGAATGTAGAGGTAAGTTCTTTAAACAGAAAGTGGTCCATGCATGGAACACTCTGCCAGGAGTGGTGGTAGAAGTAGGTGCATTAGCAACATTTAAGAGACTCTTAGATGAGCACATAGATAAAAGAAAATTGGAGGGATATGTAGCAGGGATTGATCTTGGAATACGTTAAAGAGCTGATTCAATATCGTGTGCTGAGTGGCCTGTAGCATGCTGTATAGTTCTATATTTGATATTTAACCAGCATTACTTGTCAGGAAATGTAGAGGAAGCTTGAAAATGCAGAGCAGTGGAGCCAATTTAGCAGTGAACTTCAATAATGGACGGAAAAATAACAAGCCTTGAGGGGCTACAAAACATGAGAGAATGGATATTTAGCACAACAGGTAACGGAAGGCCAGGGGCAACAGGTTTGATGGGTGCACGAGGACTGTAGACGACAGCTGGGTTTAAATAGGTTGCAACCAATGAGATGGAAACAAGCGACAGGTGATTCCTTTTAACTGTGTGGAGACTCGGAGGTGCTTTCCTGTGCAGGTCTAACAGGCCCCCTCTCCATGCTGGACTTGATGACACAAGACAATCCAGATGGGTCTAGTGGAACTCCTCAATGAGTGCTAGATCCAAGATCAAACTGAACCTTTTTCTCCAGGCTGTAACCTTCCCAGTTGACCAGGTACTGCACACCCTATCTATGATAACATGAATCCATCAACCAGCGAACAGAGTATACTGGACTACATTCCGCCATCCTAGTTTCGGGAGGTGCAGGCTCATATGGGTCGGGTGACAATGGGCTGGACATATGGAAGTTAGGTGTGATCCTAAGGGATGGTGGCAGATGGAGATGGTAAGTGACAGGATTGATGGAATGAGTCTTTCTGAAGGGATAATGAACCAGGGTAACAACTTGTGCAAGTCATTGTGCAGGGCCAGATCCCAGGTGGACAGTCAGACCCTGGGCAAAGGTGGTCTGGCTGGCTGTTGCCGGTAGGTCTCCTATCAGCGGTAGGCACAGCTGGCAGCTAGGATGGCCCTCTATGCCCTCTTCCCAGCATTCCGGCAGAGGCAAATCAGGGCCCTACAGGTTGAGACTTCTACTGTTTAATAAGATCAAAGGGAGTTGGTCGCCATGAAGCACTTTAAAGGCTGTCTTACCCATGGCAGAGAAAGTGTGTAGATTGTGGGACAGTTCAGCCCAGAGCAGGTAATTCTTCCATGCGGAAGATTTGGAGGAGACGAAACATCGCAGAAACTTCTCCACTTGCTGATTGGCTCTTTCTGACTGACCGTTGGTCTGAGGATGATAGCCAGAGGACAGACTCACTGTGAAGAGTAGAGAAGGAAACAGAAAGCTCACCAGAAGCAGGAGACAATTGGTAGGCCCTGTCTTGAGGGAAACCATGGAGTCAAACTACATTTTGGAGAACCAGGTCCGCCATCTCAGCAGCTGATGGACATTTGGGGAAGGAAATAAAGTAGGCTGACTTGGAGAACTAGTCCACCACTGTCATGATCTCTATGGCCCCCATTGGAATGTGGCAAACCCATGATGAAATCCAAGGTGATGTTGGACCATGGGCATCAAGGGACTGGTACCCAGAGGGCCACTGGTTGGAAGAATTCGATTGGACACATTGAAAGCAGGTAACAACAAACCGACGTACTATACACCTACAATCATGGTGAGCCACCACAACCAGTGTTGCAGAAAATCTGAAATCTGTTGTACTCTTAGATGATCAGAGAGGATTGAGGAGTGGACCCACCAGAGTGTCTCAGAACGCATGGCTGCCAGCACGTCTATGTGGTTGTCAGGTGGGTTGGCCAAAGCGGGCTTGTGCTGTAGTGGAGCTTGTTTACAAGATCCCAGACGATCGGGGTGAAGATCTGCAAGGATGGAATAATGGGCTGAGGGTCGATTTCTGTTTCAGCTGGGTTGAACTGTCATGACAGGCTGTCCACCTTAGTGTTATTAGAGCGGGATGGATAGAAGACGGTGAAGTTGAATTGCATAATGAAGGCAGCCCAGTGAGCCTGACGTGAATTGAGTTGGCGGGTCTGTTGAAAGCATTAAGGTTCTGGCGGTCAGGGCAGATCAGGAAGGGCTCTGTGTTCCTCATCACCCAATGTTTCCTTTTCTCAAAAGCCCATTTAATGGTGAGTAACTCCCTACCTCCTGCTCCATAATGGTGTTGTGTAGAGTGAACTTGAATGAGAAGACTGCACAAAGGTGGCATCAGGTCCTCACTGGGAGAAATAGCCTCAGCATCCAAAACAGATGCATCCACCTATACCATAAAAAGGTCTGTATCAGTTCAGATGGCGGACAAAGACTCCACTTGGAGTACTGTGTTCAATTCTAATCACCACAGTACAGGAAGGATGTGGATAGTATAGAGAGAATGCAGAGATTTACAAGGATGTTGCCTAAATTAGAGAGTGTACCTTATGAGAATAGGTTGAGTGAACTTGACCTTTTCTTCTTGGAGTGAGAGAGCATGAGAGGTGACCTGATAGGGGTGTATAAGATGATGAGAGGCATTGATCATGTGGATAGCCAGAGGCCTTTTTCCAGGACTGAAATGGCTAACACAAGGGGGATAGTTTTAATGTGCTTGGAGGTAGGTACAAGGGGATGTCAGATGTAAGTTTCTCACACAGAGATTGGTGGGTGCATGGAATGCACTGCCAGCAAAGGTGGTAGAGATGGACACAATAGGGTCTTTTAAGGTACATGGAGCTTACAAAAATAGAGGGCTATGCGGTAGAGTAATTCTTGGCAGTTTCTAGAGTAGTTTACATGGTCGGCACAACATTGTGGGCCAAAGAGCCTGTAATGTGCTGTAGATTTCTATGTTCTATGTTCTATGAGGAAGGAAGTGGTGGAGAGGTGTCTCTTGAGCTCCTGGAAAGCGTGATCTGTGACAGCAGACCAGATTAAGTATGAGGAAATGGCGGTAGAAGTTGGAGAAGCCCAAGAAGCGCTGTAGCTATTTGAGGGAGTGTGGTCAGCACCATTCAGTGATGATGTGTACCTTCTCTGGATCCAAGCCTTGGGGTGAATGGACATAACTCAGGAAGGAAACAACTGGGCTATGGAACTGGCATTTTTAAATTTGAAATACAGTTTGTTTTTGAGTATACACTGAAGAACCGAATGGATGTTCTAGATGTTGTTTTGGAGGTCCTTGGAGAAGATGAGGATGTCGTCAAGTTAGACGAACACACACCTGTGTTACTTGGCTCAGAGGATCTTGTGAATGAAAGCTTGGGAAATGGCTAAACAGTTGGAAAGTCTGAAAGGCTTCACCAAATATTCCTACTAGCCAGTGGATGTTATGAACACTGACTCCTATTTATATCCCTTTGCAGATGAGGATCAGGTTGTACGAGCCTGTTGCTCTAGATAATGAAGATCTGGGCCCTGCAGAGTGTTTTCAATGTGCTATCTATCAAAAGGAGAGGGTGACGTTTTTTTAATGGTGATTTTGTTGAGACCACGGTAGTCAATGCAGAGATGAACATCCCCATTTTTCCTATTGACAAAGAAGAATCCTGCACCAGCTGAGGACTGGAATGGTCAAGTGAAGCTGTGCCGTAGCATTTCACCAATTCATGGCTTGGATTTCAGGAGGGTGAGGGAGAAGAGATAACCTCGGCGAGGGGTGGGGCCCAGGAGGAGTTTGATCGCGCAGTCTGTAAGGCTGCAAGGTGCTGGCTTCCTTCTTACTGAAAGCAGCTCAGCACTCAACCAGATAACCCAGCGAAGTGAGGGGTGTGAGTGAAGAGCCAAGGATAACCCAGGATGAGAGTAGTGTGGGGTGAGTCAATAAGGAGGAATTGAATGGATTTGTAGTGCTCTTCAATGCCTATGTGCACAGGCCGTGTGAGCGCTCTGATGACCCCTGACCCCAAAAGATGGCTGTCAATGGCCATGATGCAGAAGGGATGCAAGAATAGCTCGGTAGGTAGTCGAAGCTGCACACACAGAGTCCAACCCAGGAAGCTGCCTGCTGGGCCTGAATCCACCAGAGCCTCCTGTGTACATAGAGCCATTGGGGGGAGGAGGAGGATTGAGAGAGCAAGTTGGACTATGGTGCTGGAACGAGGGGCTGGGGTGAACTAACCAGGTAGAAAGCTTCTCATCTCTACCTGGTGGTGCCACTCTCCCGGAGGCAGCGGGCATTTGATGCGTGAGTGATCAGCTCCTCAACAATAGGTGCACAAGTTGGCTCTCCACTACTCTTCGGCGGTTTAAGGGAGCTCTGCATGGGTTCTGGAGGGATTGTTCCTGCATCTGAACTGGTTCTGGGAATTAAATTGGGGTTCGAGCTGGAGATCTGGAAGTTCATTACATAAAACACTTGTCGATGTGAAGGACCAGAGGGATGAGGCTCCGTAAAGCCTTGATGGTAACGGGCCAGCAGCACCTTTGCATTCTAGTGACACTCCACCGCAAGGGAATGCAATTCCATGGTGTAAACCAGCATCAAGATACTGCCTCCTTTCCAATTTCTGGATGGGTGAAAACAGCAGTTAATTCCTCATATTAAATTTAGATGGTGGTTTTGTTGTCCCGGTTAGCGGCTGCCCAGGTCAGAAGACAGAGGTGGTTTCAACTTGAAGTGCAAGATGCACTGGGACAAGAAGTTGTGGCATCAGGTTGGGGATCTGTTCGGGCAGTAGATTCCAGGGTTCCGAGGGAGCAGTTTGACTGTCAGGATTGCTGTATTGAGACAGAGAGTTGGTTGAGAGTGGTGAGCAGATGGTTAATGATTTCCTTCTTCCTCTGGAAGTGCATTTGTTAAAGCAGACACAACGTTTTGGTGAACAAACTCTGCTGGGTCAAACACTGTTCACCCATCCTGTCAGGAGGCTTGAC
Source organism: Mobula birostris (assembly GCF_030028105.1). Lineage (NCBI taxonomy): Eukaryota > Metazoa > Chordata > Chondrichthyes > Myliobatiformes > Myliobatidae > Mobula > Mobula birostris. Next base: position 21,809,575 of record NC_092370.1, on the reverse strand, counting down.
CCAACCACAGAGCACCAGAGACAAGTTAGTAGTGCGTGCTCACTTTAATGATAAACTGCAAAATAACAAGTCACAAAGGACCACAAAAAAGAGAGAATGGTTGCGAAACACAACAAGGTAACTGAAGGCTAGGAGCAACTGGTAGAGGCCGGCTGGTACTTTAGGTGAACAAGAACTGTGGATGAAAGCTGGAATAAATAGGCTACAGGTGATGAGTTGGAAATGAGTGGTAGGTGACTTCTGTTAGCTGGGTGGAGACTGGGTGGTGTTTGCCCATGCAGTCCTGACATCTCTGAGACAGAGTATTAGATTATTATCACTTCCTGGAATTTGTTGTAACTAAGTCAACTTCCAAACTTCATGCATTTTAATGTAACTGTAATTCAGATTTATTTTACAAATTATAATGCACTTTGTAAAATTATTCTCAAGATTTAAATCTTTTAATCAACCTTTAATAGAAAGTGCTGTAATATCAATTTTAAAAATGTTCATCTCGTAGAGAAGAATAAGGATATTATTTGAACATAGAACATAGAACATAGAATAGTACAGCACAGTACAGGCCCTTCGGCCCACAATGTTGTGCCAACCCTCAAACCCTGCCTCCCATATAAGCCCCCACCTTAGATTCCTCCATATACCTGTCTAGTAGTCTCTTAAACTTCACTAGTGTATCTGCCTCCACCACTGACTCAGGCAGTGCATTCCACGCACCAACCACTCTCTGAGTAAAAAACCTTCCTCTAATACCCCCCTTGAACTTCCCACCCCTTACCTTAAAGCTCTTGTATTGAGCAGTGGTGCCCTGGGGAAGAGGCGCTGGCTATCCACTCTATCTATTCCTCTTATTATCTTGTACACCTCTATCATGTCTCCTCTCATCCTCCTTCTCTCCAAAGAGAAGAGCCCTAGCTCCCTTAATCTCTGATCATAATGCATACTTTCTAAACCAGGCAGCATCCTGGTAAATCTCCTCTGTACCCTTTCCAATGCTTCCACATCCTTCCTATAGCGAGGTGACCAGAACTGGACACAATACTCCAAGTGTGGCCTAACCAGAGTTTTATAGAGCTGCATCATTACATTGCGACTCTTAAACTCTATCCCTTGACTTATGAAATTCAATAATCCCAGTCTGCTTTCTGTACTGCTGTACAGAGCCTGACATCCAGCAATAGAAGTACAAGAGGTATCATAATTTTCCATAGGTACAAAATAATTCATTCCACTTTCTGTTTCCTCACACAATTTGCCCTGGTAGATTTAATTTGCAATGCACTGCTGCGGAGAGTGTGTGGAGAAAGTGTTAGTGTGCTGATTGAGCATTGCTATCTGTGTGCTCACACATTATAGACTGTTGCCTCTGTGCTTGCCATGGGGAAGTATAATTCTATTTTAAGTGATGTGGTATATAATTACAAAGAAAGTATTCTAATTTTACTTAATAAGTTTAATTCTTAAATCTTTTGTTCCTCTTTCCTAGATAGGAATGGCTTCCAGTTCTGTTCCTATACATTCTATATATAAGGCAACATTCCCTCTACAATTAAAAAAGATATACTGGAAATACTCAACAACACAGCCCATACACGTGGGAAGAAACAAAGCTAAATATTCAGGTTGAAGAATTTTGTCAAAACATGCTGCCTGTTACCTAGAGCAAAATTAAGAAATGTGCTTATAACTTTGTTGGAAATTTTCAAGAGAGAAAATCATCCCTTCATGTGAAAATCCAGTGTAGTGCCACACAAGTTTACTAGGAGTAGATTAAATAATCTAATTGCTATTAAGAAGAAAAGATTTTAATTTCCTGTTTACCAAATTTAACAACATTATTGGAATGTTTTCGTCTGGTATAGGAATGTGATTCCAGAAGCCACTGGAAATCGATTCCTCTGGAATTACAAGCTAAAATATTCATCCCTATCTCCACAGTTATAAACTTTCTATGTTATTTTTTCCTTGTGAGCCTTTTTATGATTTCTGCAAACATACAGAAGAAGGCATTCCATTGCACAATAGAACTACATGTGGGCTGAGTGAGCTCAGTTAAAAAGCCACTGAGGTTGGGTTGCCCTTAAGGCATTTGTTGGGTCTATGCTTTAAATGACTTGTCTGTAACCATTTTCTAGTTAAAGTTAAAGGTTTATAATTAAGTTGTAGTATAACAAAGGGAAATCCATTGTCTATGGTATATCGCGGCATTTGATGACGTCACCTCCGGTTTCGCCACGTCTTGTGGGTAGCCTTCGGTTCAGAGAAGGTGTGAAGGCGTGTAGAATGATCGTGAAGAGATCCATTTCTACCGACAAAGAAACATTATAGAAGCAACGCCGTAAGTTCACAAGAATGTATTTGAAGTGAAAATATTAACGTGGTTTCTGTTAAGAAAGTGGCGGTTAGGGTGGCGCGCGTGCCGGTTTTTCAATTTCAAACGCGGGGTGGGCTCGAGCCCGATGGCGGTTTGACATGACCCTCCTCGCCTGCTACCCGGGGCGGCTGGAGACACTCGCTAAAAGAGAGCGCGCGTGGTCTCCCGAATGAAACAGACACTGTGTATGTTTATTTTTTTTATCAACAGTTTTCACCATGCGATGTTAATGTGGAAGAGTGAACAGTAAATGGTTAACTTTACTATGACTCTGTCTTCATTGGCTCCGGTTTAACTTGGTGTTTAGTCAGAATTTCAACACACTGCACGAGAACACTACAGGGGTCATTTTTTGAAGTAGAAGGTGTGACCTACAAAGTGAACTATTGTGTTCTTCTGACAATTCAAGGACAGCTGATGAAACTTCTTTTAAATATTCTCCTCTTTAGCTTGAGGCTTGTTCAGAACCTGAGATGTAATAGCTGCTCTAGAATATCAGGAATTCTCTCAAGCAGCTACTGATCACACACAAAGACATTAACCGATGCATCATTAAGTCAGTTGATGTTGCAGTGCAGATGGCGAAGAAGCAGAGACAAAATGGCTGAGGGCGTTAGTGTCTTCATTCTATCACTGGCAAGTCAAAAGTACTGGTCCCCAGATCCAATTCTTTTATTCTTCCTTGTATCAAAGTGGATTCCAAACTGAGGGTGGAGATATTCAAATTAATTTTGACCCTTTGAGCTGTGCTGCACAGCAACCTCTAATTTAACCCTAGCCTAATCACGGGACAATTTTCAATCACCAGTTAACTTACTAACCGGTATGTCTTTGGACTGTGGGAAGAAAATGGAGCACTCGTTCATTCCACGGGGAGGACGTACGAACTCCTTACAGGTGGCAACTGAATTGAACTCCAACGCCCCAAGCTGTAATAGCATCGAGATAATAGCTACATTATCGTGGCACCTAACTATATATTGCTCACAATATGTCCAGTTAATAAAACAGAAATGCAAATTTGTTATTGCCACAAAATAAAGTTCAAGGTAAAATTTATTATTATCAGAGTATTTACATGTCACGACATACAACCCTGATTTTCTTTTTTTCCCCTGTGGGCATTTATTTAGCAATTCTATAGAACAGTAATTGTAAACAGGATCAGTGAAGAACAAACTGTGCAAATACAAGAATAAATAAATAGCAATAAATAATGAGAGCATGAAATAACAAGATAAAGAGTCATTAATGTGAGACCATTGGTTGTGGGAACACCAGAAATGGAACGAATGTAATTATCCTCTTTTGTTCAAGAGCCTGATGGTTGAGAGCTAGTAATTGTTCTTGAACTTGGTGGTATAAGTTATGAGGCACTTGTACCTTCTACCTGATGGCAGCAGCAAGAAATCAGCATGGCCTGGATGGTGATAATCTTTGCTGCTTTTCTACGGCAATGTTTCATGTAAATGTGCTCAATAGTTGGGAGGGCTTTACCCTCGATGTACTGGGTCAAATCCATTACGTTTTGTGGGATTTTTCACTCAAAGGCAGGAAAAAATTACGTTTAGTGTGAAATAAGGTTTTTGCCCAGGCAGAGTAACATGTCCAAGTAACCTGTTCACTTTGCGTGAGGAACAAAGTAGAAGTACTACTGCAGTTGGCATTACAAGGAATTCAATTGTAGGGCATTCAAACTAAGAAATTATATCCCCATTAACATTTTGTCAGTTCAATTTTCAAGACATGCTCAGAAATTGCATTAGAGAATTGCATTTGGCGCACGAAGCAAAATGTTTCAGTATGATTAGCTCTATTATGGGCTAAATTATTAAAATTCTTGACAAATGTACAAAGGCAAGTGAAATTCCCAAGATGCATCGTGGAGTTACCAGATTAATTCAAAGTGAAACCTGCAGATATCAATCTAATATTACCACTCACATGTGATTGATCTGAGTACTGCAATTCTTGGGTGGCATTTCCTCATAATCTCGCTATCACTAAATTCATCATATTTCTCAGAACTCAATTCTTTTTCCTAATATTAATATTTCTAACCTTGCCACAGAGTCGCAACCAGACATATACGCGGTTCTCTTTTAAGGAAGTGAATTAGCATTGTTTCTTGGTAGAAAATAAAGCATTTACTAAAATTGCTGTATTAAGTTAAACTCCTATTTTTGCCATTGGACTCAATGATTTGTTTAGGTTACTGCAGTCACCTCTGAAAATAACACAAAGTATTTTTTTCTTGAATGCATATTGCTTTTAAATTTAAACAACAGGAATTCTGCAGATGCTGGAAATTCAAGCAACACACATCAAAGTTGCTGGTGAACGCAGCAGGCCAGGCAGCATCTGTAGGAAGAGGTGCAGTCGACGTTTCAGGCCGAGACCCTTCGTCAGGACTAACTGAAGGAAGAGTGAGTAAGGGATTTGAAAGTTGGAGGGGGAGAGTGAGATCCAAAATGATAGGAGAAGACAGGAGGGGGAGGGATGGAGCCAAGAGCTGGACAGGTGATAGGCAAAAGGGGATACGAGAGGATCATGGGACAGGAGGTCCAGGAAGAAAGACAAGGAGCGGGGGGGGGGGGACCCAGAGGATGGGCAAGAGGTATATTCTGAGGGACAGAGGGAGAAAAAGGAGAGTGAGAGAAAGAATGTGTGCATAAAAATAAGTAACAGATGGGGTACGAGGGGGAGGTGGGGCCTTAGAGGAAGTTAGAGAAGTCGGTGTTCATGCCATCAGGTTGGAGGCTACCCAGACGGAATATAAGGTATTGTTCCTCCAACCTGAGTGTGGTTTCATCTTTACAGTAGAGGAGGCCGTGGATAGACATGTCAGAATGGGAATGGGATGTGGAATTAAAATGTGTGGCCACTGGGAGATCCTGCTTTCTCTGGCGGACAGAGCATAGATGTTCAGCAAAGCGGTCTCCCAGTCTGCGTCGGGTCTCGCCAATATATAAAAGGCCACATCAGGAGCACCAGACGCAGTATATCACCCCAGCCGACTCACAGGTGAAGTGCTGCCTCACCTGGAAGGACTGTTTGGGGCCCTGAATGGTGGTAAGGGAGGAAGTGTAAGGGCATGTGTAGCACTCATTCCGCTTACACGGATAAGTGCCAGGAGGGAGATCAGTGGGGAGGGATGGGGGGGACGAATGGACAAGGGAGTTGCGTAGGGAGCGATCCCTGCGGAATGCAGAGAGAGGGGGGGAGGGAAAGATGTGCTTAGTGGTGGGATCCCGTTGGAGGTGGCGGAAGTTACGGAGAATAATATGTTGGACCCGGAGGCTGGTGGGGTGGTAGGTGAGGACCGGGGATCCCTACTCCTAGTGAGGTGGTGGGAGGATGGAGTGAGAGTCAGGGGAATCCTATTCCTAGTGGGGTGGTGGGAGGATGGAGCGAGAGTCAGGGGAACCCTATTCCTAGTGGGGTGGTCCTCCCACCACCCCTTGGTCCTCAACTACCACCCCACCAGCCTCTGGGTCCAACATATTATTCTCCGTAACTTCCGCCACCTCCAACGGGATCCCACCACTAAGCACATCCCACCTGACGAAGGGTCTCGGCCTGAAACGTCGACTGCACCTCTTCCTACAGATGCTGCCTGGCCTGCTGCGTTCACCTGCAACTTTGATGTGTGTTGCTTGCTTTTAAATTTGTTTGTTTTACCTTTCTACACATTGTGGTGCACCAGGCAACAACCCTGATGCTTCCTTAGCACTTGTCTGTTTTTTATGAGGCTGAGCTGCTAGCTTGATGCTCATCCCAGCAGAGATGGAAAGCGTGCAAGGAGCCGGCCAGATTCAAACCCAGGACCACTCGCCACTGACGCCACTACGCCACCGGCCAGAAACTTTAAAACTTTGTTTCTAAAGTTCTTGGACAAATAATACAATTCTGTGCTAGTGCAATATTAAGGAGCTCTGCTGAAGTAAGTAGCTACTGAAAATACAGATGAGGAATGGATTGGATTTCCTATATTTGTCTAATTCTTCAAATCCTCCTTGGAAATATATAACATCCTCGGTGATGCATGCTCCAACTCATAACCAATCAAATAGAGAAAGGCCTTTAACAACATTTATTTACTCAGAATCATGAAATAACATATCATTAATGGCAGAAAAGAGCCATCAGACAGCTAATCCTAGTACCAGAGCTTGCAGTTACCACACTGGATGTCTTTGAATGGAAAATCCTGCAAAAGGTAGTGCATTCAGCCCAGTATATCATGGGTAAAGCCCTCCCAATCATTCAGCAGATCTGCATGAAACAACTGTCGTTAGAAAGCAGCATCCAAAGTCAATAGTCCTTGGCTCCCCAGGCCATGCTCATTTCTCGCTGCTACCACCAGGTAGAAGGTACAAGAGCCTCAGGACTCACACCACCAGGTTCAAGAATAGTTACTAGCCCTGAAACATCAGGGTCTTTAACAAAGTGGGCAGAGTTAAGATGTCGGCAAATGACTGCCTCTTCAAGCACAGTTTAAATCCCTCTCTTTAAGGTCTCCTTTTTTCTTCCCTTTTCTAGTTGGTTGTGATTCTATCAAGGTCTTGATCTGCAGATGGTATACAAACTACATTGATGGTGGTTGAGTTTGCGTTCTTGGAGTTCATTGGCCGACCATTTTCCAACATTCTATAGGCATGGCTTGGAAGATAGTGCCTCTAGGGTACGGCCCAGCACAGCTCTGTTGAGGACCAATCCTAGGCCGAGGCATGGTGGAAGGAAATCAGGCCTTTGCTGCAGTGGATATATGGACGGAGGTCTCTAGTTGAGCGGTCACATTCTCTCTCTCTTTCTCTTGATGGGAGGAGAGTTTGCTGCCGAGTCTCACGTCGGGAATCTCCGAATAAAAAGGCGGCTTGGCAGATTGTAACACAGAAACAGAGGCTGTCAGTCTCCCCATTCGCTGTGAAAAAACAGGTGATATGTCTCTGTCCTTGACTGTGAGAGAGAGGGGAGCCTGGGCATGTCAAACTGTTGGGTAAACGATAGTTTTTTTTGCTAACTGCAGATCATTGTCTCGCTTTGAGTATTTTGCTGTTGTTGGGTAGGTGGTAGGCTCTGTCGCTCTTTTGCTGATGGTGGGGAGGTTGATGCAGTTGCTTGTACAGGGAGGAGGCGGGGGCTTTGGGTTCTAATGTTTTTCTGTCATTTATTCTTCTGGGATTGTTCTGTTTTTCATGGACATCTGCAAAGACAAGTATTTCAGGCTATATACTGTATACATTCTCCGATAATATTCGAAACCATTTGAACTGCACGCAATTGCCCATCCATTGAGATGTTCGGTAACCAATGATCTTACTTTAAGGACCCTTTATTGTGTTATCTCATATTCTCATGATTTATTGCTATTTGCTTGTATTTGCTGTTGCACAGTTTGCTGTCTTCTGTACTCTGGTTCATCTTTCAATGATCCTTTTATTGTTACTATTCTATAGATTTGATGAGTACGTCCACTGGAAAATTAATCTCAGGATTGTATATGGTGACATATATGTACTTTGATAATAAAATTTAAGCCCTTTTGTGTAATGTGTTGCTAATTTTGTGATGTCAGGGTGATTTTCTCTTGTCTGAACAACTGTAACATGTTGAGCGGTCAGAATATATAAATGAAATAAAGAAGATCTCGTTTGCACACTTCAAGAAATTCTGCTCACAGTAATGGTTCTGTTGACTTTTACAACAGCAGTTAACTGCAAAGTAATTAAACTTGGAAGCAAACTTATTGGGGCACAAGGAACAGCCAGTTTTTCCAGAATACTTTTTGGCTATGAGGTGATTACAATGCAAACAGAATGACCATAGGCTGTGAAACGTGCAAAATTGTAGTTGAAAAGTTCCACAGAGGAAGAACTGACAAACCATGGAACAGTAGAGGACCTTTCTACAGAAATAGTTGGATTGGAATAATCAAGGTGGTTATAAAGAGAGGTTAAAGAAGACTCATTGAATTTTACTTTGTCATTCTCTATTCTCACTGCTACCATCGGGCAGGAGGTACACCAGCCTTAGGTCCTACAGCACCAGGTTCAGGAATAGTTATTACCATTCAACCATCAGGCTTTCTGAATTAGCATGGATGCCTTCACTCACTTGAACTCTGAACTGATTACATAACCTATAGACTCTCTTTCAAGGACTCTGCAACTTAAGTTATCAAAATTGTTTTTTTTTCCATCCATTTATTTATCCGTATTGGGAAATGTATAATAATCCATTTTGGTAAAAGGAACAATAATGTGGATTATTATCTAAGTAGGGAGAAGGTTCAAACATCAGAGGTGCAGAGGGACTTAGAAATCCTTGTGCAAGACTCCCAGAAGGGTAATTTACAGGTTGACTCTGTGGTAAAGAAGGCAAATGTAATGTTGGCATTTATTTGAAAGGGAATAGAATATAAGAGCAAAGGGATAATGCTGAGTCTTTATTAGACATTAGTCAGGCCACACTTAGAGCATTGTCAACAATTTTGGGCCCTATGTCTCAGAAAGAATGTATTGTCATTGAAGAGAGTCCAAAGGAGGTTCACGAGGATGATTCCAGGAATGAAGGGGTTAACATCTGAGGAGCATTTGGAAGCTTTGGGCCTGTACTCAGTGGCATTTGGAAGCTTTGGGCCCGTACTCAGTGGAATTTAGAAGAATGTGGGGGGATCTTAGCGAAACCTACCCAATGTTGAAAGGACTTGAGAGGGTGGAGGTGGTATCCAGAACTAGAGGACACAGCCTCAAAATTGAGGGGTGATCCTTTAGAACAGAAGTTGGGAGGAATTTTTTTAACCAGAGAGTAGTAAATCTGAGGAATGCTCTGCCACAGACTGCGGTGGCCAAGCCCATGGGTATATTTAAGGCTGAAGTTTCCTGATTGGTCGGGGCATCAAAGGAGAAGGCAGGCTGAATGGGATTCAGGCTCAGCTATGACGGAATAGCGGAGCAGATTCGATGGCTGATTGGCCTAATTCTGTTCCTATGTCTTATGATCTTATCTACCTATCTCTGTACTTACTATTTCTTTATTGCTCTATCTGTCTATTTATATATTACTTTGTATTTGCTTAGTTTGTCTTCTTTTGCACATTGGTTGTTTGTCAACCTTTGTGTGTACTTCATTGATTCTATTGTAAGATCTATCTAAGATGGAGCAGTCATGTTGCTCGGATGCAAGACGAACGTCTGCCGAAACAAATCTTCTACTCCCAGCTTAAAGAAGGCAAACGTAAAAGAGGCGGACAACAGAAGAGATTCAAAGACGTCTTAAAAGCCAACATGAAGAAATGTAACATCAACATCAACAATTGGAAACCAATGCCAAGGACAGGAAATTCTGGCAAGCCATCATCCGAGAAGGAACAGGAACTTTCAAAGCCAACAGAGGTGCAGAATTAGAAGAAAAGAGAAGAAGATGGAAAGAGAGGCAGCAACAACCAAAGACCGATCTGCCACCTGGAGCTACCTGTCCTGAATGCAGAAGAACTTTCAAAGCCAAGATTGGACTCATAAGCCACTTGAGAGCCCATAAATAGATCAACAGAACAAAGACTATCATCCTCGACCTCGATGGATAGCCACGACGACGACTATGATTGTATTTCTTTGTTCTACTGTGAATGCCTGCAAGAAAATTAATCACAGGGTAGTACTTGGTGACATATATGTATTTTGATAATAAATTTACTTTGAGTTCTGAACAAGTCTGTTAAATTGGTAGGATTTCACGTCTGTTTTGTAATTTAGTTGGCATGATAATTGAATTATCATACCAACTTCATTGCATAAATTGAATAGATTGGTTCTAAACCTTTTCTTAGCGATAGATTTTCTACTGCATATATATTTTTTCAATTTAACGTCATTTCCTTGAGAACAACATTCTGACTATTTTCTTTCACTAGATACAGTATTTGCATCTCATGCTTTATCATGTTAAAGGGTCATAGAGAAGTGCAGCACCTAGTCTATGCCGAAAACACTTAAACTTCCTAGTCCCATCGACCTGCACTGGGACCATACCCTCCATATCCCTAGTATCCATTACCTACCAAACTTAAATATCTTTTTTCTTTGGAAGATCTCTTGATAAAATTTTGTTGTTAAAAGTTTAAACTTTTCTTCTACATTTGAGTGGATGGTTGAATTAAGTATTAAAACATTGACTTAGATTTACAATGATTTAAATCTGGTCATTAAACTATGAAAAGGACTAAGTTCAACTTTCAAAGATGTTTTATATTTGAAAAAGTCCCAAGTTTTGCTTTGTTTTAAGTTAGACATAAAATTACTTTTAAGTTCTATTTATCATAACAGATCATTTCTAAATACAAAACCTGGTGCGTTGACCTTTGAACTTCCGAGTCATGAGTAACAGAGCATGAAATCAAGTTCTTCTGCCTAAATTGTCCGTGCAGACCTCCCCGCTGGTCCCAGATGCTCGCAATCCACACATAGTCCTCCATTTTTCACCTCTGCACACCTATCCAAATACCTCTTAAACATTTCTATTGTACCCACCGCAACCACTTCCCCTGCAATCATTCCAAGTACTCACTATCCTCTGTGTAAGGAAGTTACCGCTCAGCACGTCATTAAATCTTTCCCTCTTATCCTGCATCTGAGCTCTCTTGTTTTGCATTCTCCAGCACTGGGGAAAAGTCTAAGATTGTGCACCCATACCCTTCATGCTTTTATGAACTTCTGTGAGCTGACCCTCATCCTCCAGTGCTCCAGGGAATAAAGTTGCAATGTGATCAATCTCTCCCGATAACTCAGGCCCTCAGGCAGCATTATGATCAGTCTCTTCTGCACCCTCCCTTGGTGCTGCCCTTTTCTATACAAGGTTGACCAAACTGTGTAACTGTAACATAATGTCCCTGCTGCTATTCCTTGTAGCGTGGACGAAATCACCGGAGAGACAGAGTCACTGGTAGATACAAAGCAGCTTCTTTATTCGACACAACAAGCAGGCATCTTACGGATGGAGATGCTTTCCGCAGAAAGTTCTGTTAGCTCAATGTGGGCTTGATATTTATATGCTAAACACAAAGGCAATCGCTACTTCAAAAGTTACAGACTATGCATAGACAATGCTTCCTCTTGAAACTACATACAAAATACCACACCATCCTTTCCTTCCAATGCCAACATGTCTGGGTTGGTATCCACAGCCTTTAGGAATGTAAGTTAAGTCTACAATACATTTATTTGGCATTTCCCGTGCTAACATAGAAGACAATTAATATTTATACTGTATAGGTAATACTGTCTTCGAAACTACAGCATCAAGTCAAATTACAGCGCTCGAGGCATCTGGTATTCACACCTTTTAGGAAGTCCATTGTGGTGGACTCAATCCACAGTCCTTTATCATACAGTTAAAATAGAAGTCTGGTGGCCAAAGTCATTTAAGTGTAAACAAATCATCTACCCAAAAAAATTCAGTCTAACAATCCTGACGCCCTGAACGATGAAAGCCAGCATACTAACTGGCTTCTTCACGACACTGTCTAATTGCAGAATCAGCATCATGTTTAATATCTCGGGCATATGTCGTGAAATTTGTTTTATCTGATTTCAGTGAAGTGTGCACCTATACTCTCTGTTCCACAACACTCTTGAGTCCTCTGCCATTCAATCTTTAAGTTCTACCTAGGTTTAACTGTCCAGAATGGATCAATTCACATTTGCCCATCTCCCTAAATAACCAAGATCTCTTTGCAATTCATTGTAACTTGTATCAACTGATGAATTTACTAATCATACCATATATATTCATATCTAAATTATTTTCATCAATAGCAAACAATAGATGTCCAAGCACTGACCCTGTGACACCTCACTAGTTACAAGCCTCCAATCAGAGAACTGGTGTCACAACCACGGATTCAGCAGCGCAGCAGACTTGACAATTGCGCTCGAGCTTATATATGCGTCAGCTAATTATTATTTCATTGTGATAGTATTTAACTCCATTCATTCCATTATAGTGTTTGTCAAGACTTGAACCCAGGACACAACAACACTTCGCTACCTGCTTGCTTTTCGTCTTGCCTGAGAAATTGGACTGTTGAGTCAACTGACTCTGAAGACTAATGGTATTCATTTTATTCTTAGTTGTTCTTTTCAGCCACAGTGTAGGCTTCATTTTCCATTTGAGAGTTTCAGTTAACAACCCTGCTTGGCCTAGCGTTTATTGTTTTCTTTTCCCTTTAACACTGTTCGCATTAAAGACTGTGAACTATCGACCTGCTTCAGTGTCTCTCACTCCACACTTGGGCTATGTCTGCTTTGGGTGACAATTGATCTTCAACCATCACCCTCTGCTTTGGATTGATACCATTCTGAATCCATCTCTCAAGCTCCCTGACTCACAGGTGACGTAACCTGTGGGTATCACTGCTTGCTGGAAACACTCAAATGGCCAAATTATAATGTGGAATCTACACTCAGTCGCCACTTTATTAGGTAGTCCTGTACATCTGCTCGCTAGAGCAATCATCTAATCAGTCATGTGGCAGCAACTCAATACATAAAATCATGCAGACATGGTCAAAAGGTTCAGTTGCTGTTCAGATCAAACGCGACAATAGGGAAAAATGTGATCTTAATCTCTTTGACTACAAAAAGATTGTTGGTGCCGGACAGGGTGGTTTGAGTATTTCAGAAACTACTGATCTCCTGGGATTTTCATGCACAATGGTCTCTAGAGTTTACAGAGAATAGTGTGAAAAATGAAAACAAAAAATCCTGTGGGCAAAAATGCCTTGTTAATGAGAGAGGTCAGAGGAGAATGGCCATATTAATTCCAGCTGACAGGAAGGTGACAGGAACTCAGATACAGTACCAATGTGCAGAAGAGCAGTTCTGAAAGCACAAGTCAAAGCTTGGAGTGGATAGGCTACAGCAGCAGAAGACTACAAACATACACTTTCTGTACCTAATAAAGTGGCCACTGAGTGTACTGTGCCAGCAGTGTGCGTCTCTGTGGACTTTTAAATATCGACTACAGGTTTTATGGTCTTCATCATATGCAGGAGGTAAATTTCTGCATTTGCTTTCCCATCCATCTGCAATAACCTTGACAGAAACTGTGAAAAACCTAGACAAATGGCATTAGTAATTCACCGAGATTACAGAAGTTCCGGTGTCTGAGTTTTGTATTAAAGAACATGTCTGTGAGACACTAAAATCAAAATGGAAAGTAAACTGTAAGCAATAAATCTGACGCCACTTACCTAATCATTACGAATGTATTCATTAATCACAGGATATCAGCACGTTCAGAAAGGGTTTCTAATTGTTTACTTAATTCAATATACAGTGAACGAACTGAAAGTGGCAAATGCATTAGATTTATCACAACAATCTTTTACTTTTATCAGTCATATCATAACTCATTTCTATTGATTATCCTTGCATATTTCAATCCAAAATGCATAATCTTTCCTGACTTAATTTCTCTGTGCCATCTCAAGCTGGAGTATACTAGTCAAATCTTTTCACTACTTCCCCTAATTTGCATTCTATCACACGAAGACAAGAGATGTAAGGAAAGCTTAGCCAGAGAGTGCGGTTGAGGTATAAGCCATGGCACTGTTTAAGGGAAGAGCTGAAGCATTGCATTGTCAGAATGAAGTAAGATGAGGGGTGTAGGAGCAAAGTGAACTGCCACATGCAGTTAATGTTCAAAATGATGGGTGATTTATTTTTTAAAAAACTGGTGCACCCCAAGTTGGTGCTCTACCTATGATGAAATTGATTAAAAAGGTTAAATTTCACATCATTACCCTTGCACTGTTTACCAAAATTATCAAATATAATTTGGTTGATTCCAATACAGAAAACTACACCAGGTTCAACCTAATAAAGTATAGTTATCTCCAACAAACGGTTTGAAAAGTTCACAGTGCTGTCAAAGTTCAAAGATTTATTATTAAAGTTCATATGTGTCACTATATTCTATGCTAAGATTAATATTCTTGCATACATTCACAATAGAATAAGAAATGTAACACAATCAAAGTTCAAAATTAATTTATCAAAGTACATATATGTCATGGTAATCGACACTTGAGATTCATTTTCTAGTCGGTGTACTCAATAAATCCATAGTAGAATCAATGAAGACCGTACCAACTTGGGCATTCAACCAGTGTGCAAAAAGACAGCAAACTATGCGAACAGAAGATGAAAGATATCATAATAATAAATAAATAAGCAATTAATATCGAGAACATGAGATGAAGAGTCCTTGAACGTGAGTCTGTTGGTTGGAAACATTTCAATGATAGGGCAAGTAAAGTTATCCTCTTTGGCTCAAGAGCCTGAAGGTTGAAGGGTAGTGACTGTTCCAGAACCTGGAGGTTCAAATCTTGAGGCTCCTGCACCTTCTCAAAGATGTGAGCAGTGAGAAGTTGTGAGGGTCCTGTGTTGTCCTGTGTTGTGGGTGTTCTGTGTTGTGGGAATCCCTGACAATGGATGCTGCTTTCCTACACACCACTTTGTGTAGATGTGTTCAACAGTGAGAAGGCTTTACCAATCATGGACTGGGCCATATCCTCTACTTTTTGTAGATTTTCTGTTCAAAGTCATTGATTTTTCCATACTAGGGGGTGATGCAGCCAGTCAATATACTCTTTAATACACATCTACAGAAGTTTGTCCACATTTTAAATGTCATGCCAAATCTTTTCAAACTCCTAATGAAGTAGGGACGCTGTCGTGCTTTCTTCATAATTGCACTTACGTGCTTGTCCCAGGACAAAGCCTCCAAGTTAATAACACCGAGGCATTTAAAATTGCTGAACGTATATAGGCAGGAGGAGAAGATGGCAGCGCGACGCAGCGCACACAGCTCTCCAGTGAAATGTTACCATATCTGTTAAGTGGGGGCTGTAGACAATTCTGATTTGATGAAGACAGACGTAAGAAGCAGAGGAACATCTGGAGAAATTTCTGGAATGCCTGGTTCGCTGCTGTTGTTACTGTGCGATCGAGAATCTCTGTAGGCCCCAAAATCCCCGGCTTTGCCTGCTGCTGGCGACCGAGGCTGAGGTCGAAACGTTCAGATAGAGATGGTGCTCGGTACTCGGTGCAAGAGGGCTGATCAGAGCTCAAAGTTTTCGGACGACTCAGAGTCGGACTGTGATCGGGCATGGCAGGGAGAGTTTTCTTCCTTCTTCCGTCTGCGTGAGATGTGGGACTTTTGAGAGACTTTGAACTTTTTTTACTGTGCCCATGGCCTGTTCTTCATCAAGTTATGGTATTGTTGCACTGTTGTAACTGTATGTTATAATTATGTGGTTTTGTTAGTTTTTCAGTCTTGGTCTGTCCTGTGTTTCTGTGATATCACACCGGAGGAATATTGTATCATTTCTTAATGCATGCATTACTAAATGACAATGAAAGAGGACTGTGTGTCCTCATAATCTAAAAAAAAATAAATAATATCAGGAACATGAGTCGTAGAGTCCTTGAAAGTGACTCCAAAGTTTGTGGATTCAGTTCAGTGTTGAGATGAGTGAAGTCATCCCCACTGGTCCAGAAGCCTGATGGTTGAAGAGTAATAACAGCTCCTGAACCTGATGATGAAATATAATCACTTGTGGAATAAATTTATGTTGGAGAAAAAAATCTTATTTTATGTAATACAATTATCAATGAAATGGATGAATTTGTCCAGAATAACTATCCTAAATATTCTATTAGCTATGAGGAAAAGGGAGACTTGAGTGAATCACCTTCAGATCATTGATTACTTTCTTAAGATCCAAATTGAAAATTAATTAATCCAGGTGTCGAGAGACATAATATCATTCATGTTTGTGAAAATCAAGAACTCAAATGCATACTGATCAATGTTCCGGCAGGAATAGATAGGATGCTTAAGGTCAGCAATTAGTCAAAAGGACTTTGATGGAAACTTATTACAAGATCCAGCTAGATGCATTACTTCTAAATTAAACCATTGTAAATAATGGTTGGATAGTCATTATTGCTCTGTGGAAAATAGGTACTGAAATATCGCTGAGCAAGAAATGTGATTTGTAAAAACACATAACATATCAAAGTACTTTTTTGCATAAGAGTCTGAATAAAAACCAAGATACTAACCATTATCTTAAGGGTTGCAATGAAAGGTTTTTGTGCACTGGCCTTCATAAATCAATGTCTTGAGTACAGAAGTTGGGATGTTAAGTTGAAATTATATAAGATGTTGGTGAGGCCTATTTTGGAGTATTCTGTCCAGTTTTGGTCATCTACCTACAGGAAAGATGTAAATAAGATTGAAAGAGTGCAGAGAAAATTTACAAGGATGTTGCTGGGTCTTGAGTGCCCCAGTAATGGGGAAATGTTGAATAGTTTAGGTCTTTATTCCCTAGAAAGTAGAAGAGGGGAGATTTGATAGAGGTATACAATATTATGAGGGGTATAGATAGGGTAAATGCAAGCAGGCTTTTTCCACAGAGGTTGGGTAAGACTAGAATTTTAGGTCATGGGTTAAGGGTGAAAGGTGAAATGTTTAAGCCGGAACATGAGGGGGAACGTCTTCAGTCAGAGGGTGGTGAAAGCATGGAATGAGCTGCCAGCACAAGTGCTAGATACAGGATCAATTTCAACATTTAAGAGAAAATTGGATAGGAACATGGAAAGGGGAGGTATGGAAGACAATGAACCAAGTGCAGGTCCATTGGGCTAGCCAGATTAATGGCTTGACACAGACTAGATGGGCCGAAGTGCCTGTTTCTGTGCTGAGTGATCTATAACTCTATATTGTTACCCAGCCATTAGAAAACACGATAAAAACCTTGATAACATATTGCTTCTGTTCTGATGCATAAAGACAGAGACACTGATCTTCATGGGCTAGTGGAGGAGGGAGTCAGCTGTAGATGGAATTAAAATCCAAACAATCATTTATAATAATGCTACCAGTAGTGATGAATGCTTCTCAAGGAGCATGGATTGCAGGATATTGAGGTGCATACTTGTAAGTGCAAAGACTAGTTTCATCTTGAAATCGCACCATGAAAAAGATATTTGAAAGAAACCGATTAATAACAAACGTTCATTACATTAGTAGTGCCCATTGCCCTGCTGCTGTTTTGCTAAATTGCTTCAGCAAAATTACTTTCTGGATCATGCCTAAGCAGGTTTTGGTAATGCACTAAAAATGGCAGTGAACTTAGCTGTAATTATAGAGAACTACAGCATAACAATAGGCCTATCCGTCCATCTGGTCTATGTCGACCTGTTTTACTGCTGATGTGCCTTCTACTGTATTGTGTAAAAGTTTTAGGCACATATATATAGCTAGGGTGCCAAAGAATTTTGTGAAGCACTGTAGTAATCTTATGTATTGCACTGTACTGCTGCAAAAAAAAAAACATCATAACATCTGTGAGTGATGATAAACCTGATTCTGACAAGGGTCTCCAGTGTGGACTGAGAGTGGGAAGGGATCAGGGAGTGGCAAATCATGGTTGGGAAAAGGAGATGGGAGAGGAGAGGGAGTGGAAAGCACCAGAAAGACTTTCTGTAATGATCAATAAACCAATTGTTTGGAATGAAATTACTTTGCCTGGTGTCTCAGGGCAGGGCGTGTCTGCACCCACGCCACTCCTTCTCTGCTACCTGTCCTATACCCCTCCCGCAACGGTCCACATTCACCATTCCCAATATCCATTGGGACCACTAAATTTACAAGTTCGCTCTCCACTCCATGTTGATAAGTACAGTACTGTGAAAAAGTCTTAAGCACCCCATCTATATATATGTGCCTAAGACTTTTGCACAGTACTGTACCTGCACCTATGCCATCATACATTGTACCTGTCTGATCCATGCACTTATACCCAAACTTCACTTAAGTGTTACAATCAAGCCTATATCCACTACTTCCACTGGCAGCTCATTTCACACTCTCCACAGTGTTGAATAGAATAAATAACTCAGTCATGAACAGGTGTAGATTATATTGTTCCAGGAATTCTAGACTTCCAATGCATCACATGTAAAGTCCTCCACAAAGAGTGCTGTTGCATCTCATCAAGTGCCCCACCATCCAGGCCATGCCCTTTTCTCACTGCTACCATCAGGAAGGAGGCACAGGTGCCTCACGTCCCATGCCACTAGGTTTAGGAACAGTTACTACTCCTCAAGCATCAGGTTCTTGAACCCTTCACGCAACCCAACACTTAACTGATACCACAAACTATGGACTCACTTTCATGGACTCTACAACTTACGTTCTCAATATTTATTATTTATTTCTTCTTTTTTTTTGTATTTGCAAAATTTGCTCTCTTTGCTGTGTGCAGTTTTTCATTGATTCTATCGTGTTTCTTTGTATTTACTGTGAATGCCTGCAAAAAAACAATCCGTTAGTCTCATGAGACCATGGATTTGCGCCTTGAAAAGTTTCCAGGGCGTAAGCCTGGGCAAGGTTGTATGGAAGACCAGTAGTTGCCCATGCTGCAAGTCTCCCCTCTCCAGGCCACCGATGTTGTCCAAGGGAAGGGCCTTAGGACCCATACAGCTTGGCACCAATGTCGTCGCAGATCAATATGTGGTTAAGTGCCTTGCTCAAGGACACACACATTGCCTCAGCCAAGGCTCGAACTAGTGACCTTCAACTCACTAGACGAACGCCTTAACCACTTGGCCACGCGCCAACAGGGCAGTATATGGTGACATATACGCATGTACTTGGTTATCCAGGCTGTGCTCTATTCTTACTGCTGCCATCAAGAATGAGACACAGGAGCCTCAGGACCCTTATCACAAGGTATAGGAACAGTTATTTTCCCTCAATCATCAGGCTGTTGAGCAATAGCTGATAACATCACTCTCGCGAGCGCTGAACTGGATACACAACCTATAGACTCTATTTCAAAGACTCCACAATTTTGTTCTCTATATTTAATGTTTTTTTTACTATTTAATTTCTTTTTCTTTTTGTATTTGCAGCTTGTTGTCTTTGTGCATCGGTTGTTTCTCCATCTTTGCTGTGTGCGGCTTTTCATTGATTCTATTCTGTTTCTTTGTATTTATTCATTGACCCACGAGAAAATGAATCGCAGGTTGTGTAAGGTAACATATATATATACTTTGATAATAAGCTTACATTGAACTTTGGACTTTGAAAGTTTGATAATAAATTTACTTCAAAATTTAAACCTTGAACTTTTAAACAAGGACAGTGATCCTACTCACAAAAACAATCTTGGACAACACACACAAAATGCTTGAGAAACTCAGCTTGGGGATCTGCAAAGAGGCAAATAAGGCAATGCTTTTGCTGTACCTCAGTATAGTGACAATAATAAACCAATTTTTCACCTTACTGTAGGATGGATACCACCCGACATTCTTTCCTTCTGTCATCGATACTCAGAGCACCTCCCTGATATTATCTCTTTGCCTGAAAGAAAACCAGGAGCCATTGATCTCCTTGTCAACAAGACTTGGACTTCTGGTAAGTTGGCAGCACGTTCAAACGCAGCGGCCTCTCGTGGGCCAAAAAAAGGTGCGCTTTATTTTTTAAAATATGTTTTTTTTATGATCGTAAGACTATACTATTCTCCAAGAACAACGGGCACAGCAGGTCTACTGCCTCAGTGATCTGTTTGTTGTTCGGACCTGCCGGTCGGAGTGTTGAAGGAGCCAGCGGATGAGTTGGAGAAGGAGAAGCCTGCGCTCGGCCAGGAGAAGCAGAAGCCGTTTCTCGGCCGGGAGAAGGAGGAGGAAAAGCTGGCACTCGACCAGTAGAAGGAGAATCCAGCAGAAGGCCTGGAGAAGGAGAAGCCAGTGGACGGGCCGGAGAGGATTCAGAGGAATGGACCTGGGCGCAGACCATGCTGCCTGCTACTCGAAAGCATAGAGTTGGAGCACAAAAACAGGCAGTAGCATGGCCTCAGTTGTAGCAAGGACCATGCCTCAGGTGGGCTCGTCTGCTGCTGCAGGTCAGGTGAGATGATTCTGAAGGCGATGTAGTGTGGTGTCCGTGCTGAGCTGGGATCTGGCCTCTCCCATCAGTGCTGCCCTCCAGTGTTCAACCGGCAGAATGACAGGCTGGATTGCCAGGAGCTGTATCATCAATTTGCATGTCACTCAGGGACTATGACTATACATGTGTTTTCTTGCATAATGATGTGTGTGTTTGTTTTTTCTCTCTGTCTCTCACTATGTTGAATGTATGTTGTGCACCTTGGCCCCAGAGGAACGCTATCTCATTCAACTGTATCCATGTTTGGTCTGAATGACGGTTAAACTTGATTTGATCTGATATTAATTTTGTTCCTACAAATTGTTGCCAAATGTCTTTTTTATATACAGTAAAGCAGCTTGGTGCCCTAAATGTCTTCTGTCTTTTTTAACACAGACTGCTGCCTCTTCCAGTCGCATGAACAGCATTTTCCAGTCACATGGCCTACCTCTTCCAGTCACATGACCAGTATTTTCCAGGCACATGGCCTACCTCTTTCAGTCACATGGCCAGCATTTTTCCTGCACCTCAGGTTCCTGGGGTTCACTAGCTCCTAACAGAACCATCCTCCCTACTCACAAGAGCAGGTTCTGATAAGGAGACAGTACTATTGCCACTACCTTTGTCACATTTTCAAATAAACTCATATCTGAAGGTGAAGGTGAAAGGGTGAGAGGTTAAATATTTAAAGGGAACCTGAAGGGAAACCTCTTCACTCTGACCATGGTGTGAGTGTGGAACGAGTTGCCAGCGGAAGTGGTAGATGCGGTTTGCTGGCAACAATTAAGAGAAGCTTGGATTAACAATAAGGATGGGAAGGGTGAGGAGGGCTATGTCTCTGGTACGAGGTCAATGGGACTAGGCAGACCAGCAATTCAGCATGGACTCCATGGGCCACTGAGCCTGTTTCTGTGCTCGATAACTTTTCCGCTCCTTGAGCTGCTGACATTACTTCTAGGTTCTCTGTGGCATTTCCATCAATACCACAATTCCTGTAGCCTCTTAAAATTAAGGTCTTGTGTAATATATACATTACTGAATCCCTATAATAATATGTCCCTCAATGATCTGACTCTGAATGCCTTAATAGTACTCTTGCTGGCTAAGCTCTTCTTACTGATGTAATTTCCATTTGCCCGCACTAACACCTGGCTACAACTAATAAATGTGTCATTCAGGCCTCAGCAATATCATTAGCCTTGAAGAACATGTCGAAATGCCCCAGGTAAATACTAAACACCTCTTGAGATTTGTCCTGTTTCTCAAGCTTCCCAATACATTCCATTTGCCATTTATGCTATTCTTGGGCTCCATTTTGATATTCACTGATCTGACTTCATTTTCAATTAAAGCAATCCCTTCTCACCTCATCTTCGCAAAATTTACAATGCACTTAACTTTTCATTCTGCATACTAGAAATTCTATACGATACTGTGAAGAGGTCTGAGGAACATAAGTATATAGCTAGGGTGCCTAAGACTTCTGCACAATACTGCAGTAATTTTATCTATTGTACTGTACTGCTGCTGCTGCAAAGAAACAAAATTCATGACATATATGAGTGGTGACAAACCTGACTCTAATACGGGTCTCCTTTGAGGACTGAGTATAGGAAGGAAGCAGGGAGAGGGGGATTATGGTTGGGAAAAGAGGAAGTGAGATGGGAGGGAGTGGGAAGCATCAGAGAGACATTCTGTGATGATTGCATGGAATCAAAAGACATTGCCTGGTGTCTCAGGGTTCTGTTGTGTCTACACCCGCACCCCCCACCCCCACCCCTGACACTCCTTCTCTGCCACCTTTCTTTCCCGCAGCTCTCTTGCGGCCCTCCACCCTCGTCATTCCCAACATCCTTTACTCCCACAAGATTTACATACTCGATCTCTGTTTTACTTAGTACGGGTTTCCTTGAATTCTAAAATGATGGCAGAAACATTATTTGGAGCTCAGTGTCATTCACTTCATATGGAGGTTTGAAGAAGGGAGATTTGATGGAGGTAGACAAAATTATGGGGGGTATACAATAGGCTAAATGCAAGCAGGCTTTTTCCGCTGAAGTTGGATGAGACTACAGCTAGAGGTCATGGGTTGAGAGTGAAAGGTGAAATGTTTAAGGAAACATGAAGGAAAACTTCTTCACTCAGAGGGTCATGAGAGTGTGGAATGAGCTGCCATCACAAGAGGGGGAAGTGTTTGATTTCAGCATTTAAGAGACATTTGGGTAAGTACATGGATGGGAAGGCTATGGAGGGCTATTGTTCGAGTGCAGGTTGATAGAACAAGGCAGAATAATAGTCCAGCATGGACTAGACAGGCTGAAGGGCCTGTTTTGTGCTCTAATATTCTATAACTCAATGGTAGATGGACTGCAAACATTTCATTAACGTTCCATGTAACACTCCTTAGAGCAAACATGACGTTCATAGCTTCTAGATTTATGCTACCTGAGCATGTTATTAATGACCACCTTCCTGGCCATTGAATCACACAGTAGATCTCATTCACTAAGCCCACCAGAGCTGACATCACATACTACAACAGGCATGTCCCTATTTCACCACATATGAGACCCACCGGCTACCCTCACTTGGTTTAGCCCGCCTGACGAAGCAGTGTACCAGAGTGTGGCCACTGTCGCATGCAAACAGCGACCTGGAGCCACAGGTAAGAGCTGAGTATCTGGTGAGGATCAGAGGCCCAGAGTGCCCCAGAGGTTTTGCCCTTCCCTGGACACCCCATATACCTTTAGGCGTTTAGAAGTTCTCACACTCTGCAAACTCTCCAATCATTAGTTCAGAAGGATATCATACTTCCTTCTCATAATTTTGCTGCAAACATTCAGTATAGTAATCCTCATGTACAGAAACATGTCTGAAACTATTTTATATATGATGATCGAGTGTGATTAGTGAATGGGTCTCCAGTGGAGACTTTTATTCAATGAATGTGTGGACTGAAGACCTATATTGAGAATTTCTTTCCTAAGTTTTTGAAAGTGGAGGATGATTCAATAAAAATATTTCTGGCAAAACATTCATTCTTGTTTCCTTTTAGACCACTACTTATTTTTATCAAATTCTTGTCTTTATTAAATAAGAGACGCTTTCTTCACAATCACCCCCCATGCCTCTCCACTCTCCCCGTCATGTGTCTCTCTCCTCTGCCCCCATGCTTCTCCCCCTCCCCCAGTGTCTGTCCCCTGCATATCTACCCTCTCCCCCTGTGTCTCTCCGGCTTCCCTCTCCCCAAGTTTCTCCCCCTCCCGCCCCGTGTCTCTCTTACAATACAGTGTTCTGTTTTCAGGCTCCTGGCATTGTTGATGGGCTTGTCCTTCAGAAGAAGAGACAGCCGAACAACGAGACCAAAGGCAAGGTTATGTGAATCACAAGTTAATATTTAGCACAAAAGACTTCAGAATACATTTGAAGGAAAGTCTGAAAATTGAATCTTCTTTAATACACATGTGATTCAGTTGTTTTCTTGGGAAGCTGATATGATAGCATATAATTCTGTAAACTGTTTCAATCCCAGTACAGGAGGAATAGTGGTTAGCAATCTTTTCTCTTCAGCCACTTTTTCAACCGTAGAGCTGCATGAAAATGCTTAACATAATAACTTGGGTTTTGCTATTGTGGTAGTGGTAAAAATCCTTTCACTTACTGTTACAGTATATACTGTATCATCCTAGTTGCTAAGAATATCATATAGAATTGTTCTAACAAATCAAATATCCAGAAATCTATAGGATGAGGGTCTGCATCTTTAAACCTCATACTAGAGTTGTACAGCACAGAACAGGCTTTTCGGCCTACCACATCTATACCAACCATCCAAAAAAGTATCTTTGCCAATCCCACCTCCTACGTCCCTCTATGCCCTGCCAATTCAATTACCTGTCGAAGTACTTCCTAAATGTTCTTATGGTTCCTGCCTCTGCCACCTCCTCTGGCAGCTCATTCCAGATTCCAACTTCCCTTTCCATGAAAAATTTAGCCCTCAGATCCCATTCGAACCTCTACCCTCTCACCTTAAACATACGCCCTTTGCTTTAAGATCCTCCTACCAGGGGAACCAAACACATTATATCTACACTATCTATAATTTACATACCTCAATCACGTCACCTCTCAGCTATACACTATCTGAGAATGGAAGCAAGAAAGTGCAATTAAAAGCAGGTGCTAGATTAAAGGATCAGACATCAGCTTCAGCTTAATTTGTAATTTCTGTTTCTCTTCAGTTCTTATTATAATTCTATTCATTCATTACAAGCCAAATATTTAATGAAAATCCTTTCACATTATTTATATGTTTGTTTGTTTACTTATTTATTTATAGATACGGTGCAGATCAGACCCTTCCAGCCCAGTGAGCTGTATTCCCATCAACCCACCTATTTAACCTAGCCTAATCATAGGACAGTTTACAATGACTAATTAACGTGCCAACTGAGCTGTCAGTGCAAATGGAGGATGCGATTTCGATTTCAACATTGAGTTCAATGTTGACTGGCAATTCCTGTGACGTTGTTGGTCCCGAACTGTATCGGTCTCCGCCGTTCCTTTGGATTCATCAGATACGTGGAGAGAGGGAGCTTACTACAGGGGCAACAGCTTGCTCTTCATATCGTACTTTACATGCTTGTGTAACTAGACAGCTAGGGCCCGATATCCATGGTGATTGATGGAGGCCCACACCTCACTGGATAGATACGAGGATGGGAGTGGTGGGGAGGGCTATGGTCCAGGTGCAGGTCTATGGAGTTTAAATGGACTAGATGGGGTGCAAGGCCTGTTTTCGTGCTGAAGTTTTCTATGACCCTATGACTGAGTAACAGGTACATCTTTGGACTGTGTGAGGAAACCAGATCACCCAGAGGAAATGATGATGATGATCATGAGAATTGAACTCCAAATTCTGATGCCCCCAGCTCTACCAGCTTCACTAACCGCCATGCTACCATGACAACCCTTTTGCTGAAGACTTTAGGCAGAGACTGTGTCAGCAGGATGCCTTTCTAATCTTTTTAATTCTCCTTTAAAGGAATCAGCTGGAGGTTAAATGATTCATCTACAAGCGTTTGTAGTAGACCTGCACTCCCCAGCATGCATGACCACCCACTCTCCTCATTCCCTGCATTTGCTCATATCAGGAGATTGCAATCAGGAGACTGCTTGTGCTTGCTTTATGCAGAAGAAGTTAGAATAAGGAAGTTCAAAACCTGTTCAAAGAATTCCTATGAGGTGAATTTTAGATATAAGAGATCTAATATTGAAAATGTTGCTCTTACATTGCCACTCTGTGTTCCCAGAGGCAAAATCTCACTAGGATAGTGAATAATCTACATAGTTAATTCTACAAATAAAATGTTTGCAACAGTAAGTGAAAGAAATAAAGCATTTGGCAATGTTTTATCATTATTTATCAATTAAATATGTTTTAATTGTCTCTATCATTAAGTAATAATGCAAAGTTTATGACTTCAATCCATGAAAGAACAAATGCCCATAAGTTCAATCACATTGCATTCTATTCTTTTCAGTACCACTCTCCAATACTCCGTCACCCTGTCCCTCCCTTCTCTGTTCACCCTTTCTCTAACCCTGATCTCACCCTGGATGGCGAGGACTGGCTTCAATTCATCATTGTCACTACACGACCGTATTTTCAATGGACAGCTGGCTGCAAACCTCTTTCCTAATCCACGATTGAAAGTCTTGGTTTGTCCCTTTAAAAACAGCATTTGTTTGGAGATTTGAATGAAGGCTTGTTTAGATACTTTACTGGGGCTGTACGGTGGTGTGGCATTTAGCATAATGCTATTACAGCACCAGTGACCTGGACTTGATTCTGCCACAGTCTCTAAGGATTTTGAACATTCTCTCTGTGATCTTGTGGGTTTCCTCCTGGTGCTTCACTTTTCTCCCACATACCAAAGGTGTTCGTAGGATAATTGTCCCTTTGGGTGTAATTGGCTGGTATTGGCATACTAGCTAGAGGGGCCTGTTGTCATGTTGTACCATAGTTCAAAGTTCAAAATTCAAAGTACATTTATTATCCAAGTAAGTATACTATAGACAACTTTGGGATTTCAAAATGGTTCAAAGGATCAAAAGTTCATTAATTATAAAAGTATACAGCCTGAAAATTCTTCTCCAAGTAGCCATGAACCCAAGAAAGAAAAGAAAGGTAGCACAGTCATCAATCACCAAATCCTTCTCCCCACAAAAAAAACAAACAAAAACAAAACTGGGCCATCAACCCCAAACCCCCTTTCCCACAAAAGAAATTGACAAAAAACAGAAGAGGCATGGCAACCCCAATATTCCTCCTCTCGCACGCAAAAAAAATCAAACAAAATGGAACAGGCACATCAAACTCCTCTCTTCCCTCCAATCTTTTCTCCCACAGAAAAATCCAAACAAAACAGAACAGGCCCATCAAACCCCGTCTCCCCCGCAAAATCCCTCCTACCGCACAAAAAGCGAACAAAAAAGAGGATGGGTACATTGACCCCCAAATCACCCTTCCCGCACTAAAAGAGGAAACAAGAAAGATTGGGTGAAAAACACAGAATATTAAAAAACTATAAAACTGAAAAAAAAATCTGCAGTCCAAGTTCTCATCCAAAACACGAAAAGCTTGTGCAAAACTTTCTGGGCCCAGCAGCAGGCCTTTCCTTCTCCATAGCAGAGCAATCGATGTGTCAATCTCCATCGTCGCTTTGATCAGAGAAAGGAGTCAAACATCAGCTCACAGACTGCCCACCACAAGCTGTCCCTGCCTCCCGGAATCCTCTCGGAGACTGCAGAACGTTGGAACACCCAAACGATCCCCAAACAGCAAATCACAGGCTCCAACAGCTCCAGATTCACATCCAAGATAAAAAACAAATGTTAAAAAAACATAAAAGAAATGAAATGTATGGTTTCCTGTTGGATATACTGGTTTTTGAGGTGGTGTAGAGCAGGTTCAACTGGTTGATTCCAGAGTTGAGGAGAGATTGAGTCACCTGGGATTGGACTTGCTGGAATTCAGAAGGATGAGAGGAGATCTTCTAAAAACATAGAAAATTATGAAAGGGATGGATAAGATAGAGGCAGGAAAGTTGTTTCCACTGGTAGGTAAGACTAGAACTAGGGGACATAGCCTCAAGATTCGGGGGAGTGTATTTAAGATGGAGATGAGGAGGAACTGCTTTTCCCAGAGAGTGGTGAATTTGTGGAATTCTCTGCCCAATGAAGCAGTGGAGGCTACCTCAGTAAATTTATCTAAGACAAGGCTGGATAGATTTTTGCATCAGTCAGTCAGTCAGTGGGTGCCGTCCAGGATCCGGGGTTGGCAGCTATGCACCTCCATCTTCTTTGATCTTGTGACAGCACTGAGTCCAACCTCTCCTCCTGTTTGTTCTCATTAGCCGTCTTGGCACTGCCTGCTGCCACCCAGCTGAACTCGAGCCGGAGGCCGGTGTCGGCCTCCGGCCGTGGCTGCTTCTTCGAGCTTAGCCCTTCCTTAGGCAGAGGCCTTGGGCAGGTCCAGACACACGGTGCAGCACCCAAGTTCATCATGTCTCTCCCAACTAGGTGCATAGCATACGATTCGTAGATACGTGTTGAGGCTTTAATCTCTTCCACGGAAGATGGCCGTTGGCTCACAAGGAGCTCATCCACCCTTTGTCAGGTCTTGTTTTTTCTAGTCCTTCTGGGTGTCCTCACACTCTCCTGACCAGACTAAATCCGGTGGGGGAGCCGGCCCAAGTCGCTGACTACTCGACCACAGCCCCCGGCCGAGTGTCGGGCACTCGACCCCCGCTGAATCTCTCCAAGTGTCCAGCGCCCAACTGAAAAATCATGGTCGAACAGCTGGCGACCAAATGGGAAGATTTTTGCATAGTAGGGGAATTAAGAGTTATGGGGAAAAGGCAGGTAGGTCGAGATGAGTCCATGGCCAGATCAGCCATGAACTTATTGAATGGCAAAGCAGGTTCGACAGGCCAGATGGCCTACTCCAGCTCCTATTTCCTATGTTATGATCTACCCAGAAGATGTCAACTGAAAGAACGTTGTGCACAGATGACATCTTGACTGGAAATCTCCTTACATACAGCCACAAAACAAAGAAACCCAATAGAACCCATTAAAAATGAAGACAGTCAAACACCAGTGCATAGAAATAAAAACAAATCTTGCAAACAATAAAAGTAAGCAAGGAACATTCAGAACTGAAGTCCATGAAGTTGAATCCACAGCCGTGAAGCCAGTACACAGTCGATCCAGGAGCCCATTCAGTTCAGCGTAGAGATGAGTAAACTTAGCAACTGGTGAACTGAACACTGACCCATCCCTTGTCTCTGGCCCCGACACCCTGACCTTTTGAATCTGAACCAGTGCTTAAATCAGCCAAACAGGGCATTGTTTGGGGGGAAAAAAATCCCTTTGGATTACATGCGGAGATTTTCAGACAAAATGTCTTGAATTCGATGCACTCTCTATATGTCTCTACGAATTAGGGCAACTTTCCTTGCTCTGTTGCTTTATTTTATGCCAGGCACTCTCTGGTGTAGCATCCAAGTGGCTGTCTCCTCATGAATGAACCTGGAGAGCTTGTAGCTATGACGATCATTGTCACATTCACTGAAAGGAATCACACACATTGGGCTGGCAAGTCCCGGAAGTTCATTTCGTTCAAACAGTCAACACTTCTTCACATAGCATCCACGTGACTGAGTATCCTTACGGCCAATCTTTGCTGGCAATGTTTTAACTGCTCTCATTACTAAGTGAAATGCAGAATGCAAATTTGCACCAGTTCCAGCATTTAGGCTGGGGATGTTCTCCATGGAAACTGTGCCAATAGCAAGTTCATTCATTTAAATAGCAAAAAAAAATGGCTGCAATGGTTTCAAGTTAGTAGTTACAATTTGAATGAATTGAACTTACCTATTCTTAGGCATTTTAATTCATTTTATTTTCAATGACTTGTGAAAAAAAAAGCACCAACACTTATGAGTTGCATGCAATTACGCTGGCAGAAGCAGCCCAGTGTTTGGAATTACAGACTCGAGGGACCTGGGAAGATTGTTTTCAGAAACTAACTTTACATTAGAGAAAACAGAATTTTTCTTATGGCAGAATGCAGAGAGGCTCAACTTTTAGTGATTTGTTTTTAGAGATTTTGGACTTCCTGACAGATTGAGCACATTCAGTCCATGTTGGCAGCAACATCTCTAGCTTCACCATACTGAGGCTGCATGCTCGGCCTGCTGCTGTTCATACAGCTGACACTTGACTGTGCTGCTATATCCAGTTCAAACCCAATCAACAAGTTTGCCGGTTGGCCTTATCAACAACAATGACAAGATGATGTACAGAGAGCATGTAGAGTGGCTGGTAGAATGGTGTGAGCTCAACAACTTGAGTTTCAACATTAGATTAGATTATGAGGACACACAGTCCTCTTTTATTGTCATTTAGTTATGCATGCATTAAGAAATGATACAATGTTCCTCCAGAATGATATCACAGAAACGCAAGACAAACCAAGACTGAAAAAACTGACAAAAACCACATAATTATAACACATAGTTACAACAGTGCAAGCGATTGGGGAGGCTTTAAACTAGATTTGCAGGGGAATGGGAACCAGAGTGCCAGAGCTGACCGTGGGGCTGGGGTGAAAATAAATGATGTTAAAAGTTCAAGCAAATCCGCAAATAGAAAGATTGTGAGTGGTGGTAAAAATCTTCTGAGGTGTATATATTTCAATGTTAGGAGTATTGCGGGGAAAGCAGACGAGTTGAGGGCGTGGATTGACATGTGAAATTATGATGTTATAGCAATTAGCGAAACTTGGCTACAGGAGGGGCAGGACTGGCAGCTTAATATTCCAGGGTTCAGATGTTTCAGATGTGATCGAGGCAGAGGAATGAAAGGTGGGGGGGGGGGGGGCGGGGGGGGTAGCATTGCTTGTCAGGGAAAATGTTACAGCAGTGCTCAGGCCGGACAGATTAGAGGGCTTGTCTACTGAGTCCTTATGGGTGGAGCTGAGAAACAGGAAAGCTATGGCCACATTAGTGGGGTTGTATTCTAGATACCCAATAGTCAGCCAGAATTGGAGGAGCAAACCTGCAGAGAGATAGCAGGCAACTGCAGGAAACATAAAGTTGTGGTGGTAGGGGATTTTAATTTTCCACATATTGATTGGGACTCCTATACTGTTAGGGGTCTAGATGGGTTAGAGTTTGTAAAATGTGTTCAGGAAAGTTTTCTAAATCAATATATAGAGGTACCAACTAGAGGGGATGCAATATTAGATCTCCTATTAGGAAACGAGTTAGGACAAGTGACGGAAGTGTGTGTAGAGGAACACTTTGATCATAATACCATTAGTTTCAACTTGATCATGGATAAAGATAGATCTGGTTCTAGGGTTGAGGTTCTAAACTGGAAGAGGGCCAAATTTGAAGAAATGAGAAAGGATCTAAAAAGCGTGGATTGGGACAGGTTGTTCTCTGGCAAGGATGTGATCAGTAAGTGGGAAGCCTTCAAAGAGAAATTTTAAGAGTGCAGAGCTTGTATGTTCCTGTCAGGATTAAAGGCAAAGTGAATAGGAATAAGGAACCTTGGTTCTCAAGGGATATTGCAACTCTGATAAAGAAGAGAGAGTTGTATGACATGTATAGGAAACAGGGAGTAAATAAGGTGCTCGAGGAGTATAAAAAGTACAAGAAAATACTTAAGAAGGAAATCAGGAGGGCTAAAAGAAGACATGAGGTTGCCTTGGCAGTCAAAGTGAAGGATAATCCAAAGACCTTTTACAGGTATATTAAGAGTAAAAGGATTGTAAGGGATAAAATTTGTCCTCTTGAAGATCAGAGTGGTCGGCTATGTGCAGAACCAAAAGAAATGAGGGAGATCTTAAATGGGTTTTTTGCGTCTGTATTTACTAAGGAAATTGGCATGAAGTCTATGGAATTAAGGGAAACAAGTAGTGGGATCATGGAAACTGTACAGATTGAAAAGGAGGAGGTGATTGCTATCTTGAGGCAAATTAAAGTGGATAATTCCCTGGGACCTGTCAGGGTGTTCCCTCGGACCTTGAAGGAGACCAGTGTTGAAATTGCAGGGGCCCTGGCAGATATATTTTAAATGTCGGTGTCTACGGGTGAGGTGCCGGAGGATTGGAGAATGGCTCATGTTGTTCTGTTGTTTAAAAAAGGATCGAAAAGTAATCCCGGAAATTATAGGTCTGTAAGTTTGACGTTGGTAGGTAGGACCGGTTAGAGATAAAGGTGGAAAGATGTGCCTGGAGGCTGTGGAAGTGAGCGAGGCCCTCAATGAATACTTCTCTTTGGTATTCACCAATGAGAGGGAACTTGGTGACAGTGAGGACAATATGAGTGAGGTTGATATTAAGGGAAAGGAGGTATTGGATTTGTTAAAATACATTGGGACGGATAAGTCCCCAGGGCCTGATGGAATATTCCCCAGGCTGCTCCATGAGGCAAGGGAAGAGATTGCTGAGCCTCTGGTTAGGATCTTTATGTCCTCGTTGCCCACGGGAATGGTACCGGAGGATTGGAGGGAGGCGAATGTTATCCCCTTGTTCATAAAAGGTAGTAGGGATAGTCCAGGCAATTGTAGACCAGTAAGCCTTACGTCTCTGGTGGGAAAGTTGCTGGAAAAGATTCTTAGAAATAGGATCTATGGGCATTTAGAGAAACATGGTCTGATCAGGGACAGTCAGCATGGCTTTGTGAAGGGCAGATCCTGTCTAACAAGCCTGATAGAGATCTTTGAGCAGGTGACCAGGCATATAGATGAGAGTAGTGCAGTGGATGTGATCTACATGGACTTTAGTAAGGCATTTGCCAAGATTCCACACAGTAGGCTTATTCAGAAAATCAGAAGGCATGGCATCCAGGGAAGTTTGGCCAGGTGGATTCAGAATTGGCTTGCCTGCAGAAAGCAAAGGGTCATGGTGGAGGGAGTACATTCGAACTGGAGGGTTGTGACTAGTGGTGTCCCACAAGGATCGGTTCTGGGACCTCCACTTTTCCTGATTTTTATTAACGACCTAGATATGGGGGTAGAAGGGTGGGTTGGCAAGTTTGCAGATGACACAAAGGTTGGTGGTGTTGTGGATAGTGCAGAGGATTGTCGAAGATTGCAGAGTGACATTGATAGCATGCAGAAGTGGGCTGAGAAGTGGCAGATGGAGTTCTACCTGGAGAAGTGTGGGGTGGCACACTTTGGAAGGACAAACTCCAAAGCAGAGTGCAAAGTAAATGGTAGTATACTTGGTAGTGTGGAGGAGCAGAGGGATCTGGGTGTACATGTCCACAGATCCCCAAAAGTTGCCTCACAGTAGATAGGCTAGTTAAGAAAGCTTATTGGGTGTTAGTCTTCATAAGTCAAGGGATAGAGTTTAAGAGTCACGATGTAATGATGCAGTTCTATAAAACTCTGGTTTAGGCTGCACTTGGAATACTGTGTCCAGTTCTGGTCGCCTCACTATAGGAAGGATGTGGAAGCATTGGAAAGGGTACAGAGGAGTTTTACCAGGATGCTGCCTGGTTTAGAGAGTATGCATTATGGTCAGAGATTAAGGGAGCTAGGGCTATACTCTTTGTAGTGAAGGAGGATGAGAGGAGACATGATAGAGATGAGAGGAGGCAGAGCAGCAGTGGCTGGAGTTTATGCGAGAAATGAGGAATGTACAAGACAGGTATATTCTAAAAAAGAAGAAATTTTTGAGTGGAAAAAGAATGCAACCGTGATTGACAAGAGAAGTCAAAGCCAAAATTAAAGCAAAGGAGAGGGCATACAAGGAAGCAAAAATTAGTGGGAAGACAGAGGATTGGGAAGTTTTTAAAACCTTACAAAAGGAAACCAAGAAGGTCATTAAGAGAGAAAAGATTAACTATGAAAGGAAACTAGCAAATAATATCAAAGAGGATACTAAAAGCTTTTTCAAGTATATAAAGAGTAAAAGACAGGTGAGAGTAGATATAGGACCAATAGAAAATGATACTGGAGAAATTGTAATGGAAGATGAGGAGATGGCAGAGGAACTGAACAAGTATTTTGCATCAGTCTTCACTGAGGAAGACAGCAGGATACCGGACACTCAAGGGTGGCAGGGAAGAGAAGTGTGCGCAGTCACAATTACGACAGGAAAAGTACTCAGGAAGCTGAATAGGCTAAAGGTCGATAAATCTCCTGGACCAGATGGAATGCACCCTCGTGTTCTGGAGGAAGTAGCTGTGGAGATTGCGGAGGCATTAGCGATGATCTTTCAAAAGTCGATAGATTCTGGCATGGTTCCGGAAGACTGGAAGATTGCAAATGTCACTCCGCTATTTAAGAAGGGGGCAAGGAAGCAAAAAGGAAATTATAGACTTGTTAGCTTGACGTCGGTGGTTGGGAAGTTGTTGGAGTCGATTGTCAAGGATGAGGTTACAGAGTACCTGGAGGCATATGACAAGATAGGCAGAACTCAGCATGGATTCCTTAAAGGAAAATCCTGCCTGGCAAACCTATTACAATTTTTTGAGGAAATTACCAGTAGGCTAGACAAGGGAGATGCAGTGGATGTTGTATATTTGGATTTTCAGAAGGCCTTTGACAAGGTGCCACACATGAGGCTGCTTAACAAGATAAGAGCCCATGGAATTACAGGAAAGTTACATACATGGATAGAGCATTGGCTGATTGGCAGGAAATAGAGGGTGGGAATAAAGGGATCCTATTCTGGTTGGCTGCCGGTTACCAGTGGTGTTCCACAGGGATCAGTGTTGGGGCCGCTTCTTTTTACATTGTACATCAACCATTTGGATTATGGAATAGATGACTTTGTGGCTAAGTTTGCTGACGATACGAAGATAGGTGGAGGGGCCGGTAGTGCTGAGGAAACGGAGAGTCTGCAGAGAGACTTGGATAGTTTGGAAGAATGGGCAGAGAAGTGGCAAATGAAGTACAATACTGGAAAGTGTATGGTTATGCACTTTGGCAGAAAAAATAAATGGGCAGACTATTATTTAAATGGGGAAAGAATTCAAAGTTCTGAGATACAACGGGACTTGGGAGTCCTCGTACAGGATTCCCTTAAAGTTAACCTCCAGGTTGAGTCAGTAGTGAAGAACGTGAATGCAATGTTGGCATTCATTTCTAGAGGAATAGAGTATAGGAGCAGGGATGTGATGTTGAGGCTCTATAAGGTGTTGGTGAGACCTCACTTGGAGTACTGTGGGCAGTTTTGGTCTCCTTATTTAAGAAAGGATGTGCTAACGTTGGAGAAGGTACAGAGAAGATTCAGTAGAATGATTCTGGGAATGAGAGGGTTAACATTTGAGGAATGTTTGTCCGCTCTTGGACTGTATTCCTTGGAGTTTAGAAGAATGAGGGGAGACCTCATAGAAACATTTCGAATGTTAAAAGGCATGAACAGAGTGGATGTGGCAAAGTTGTTTCCCATGATGGGGGAGTCTAGTACGAGAGGGCATGACTTCAGGATTGAAGGGCGCCCTTTCAGAACAGAAATGCGAAGAAATTTTTTTAGTCAGAGGGTGGTGAATCTATGGAATTTGTTGTCACGGGCAGCAATGGAGGCCGAGTCATTGGGTGTATTTAAGGCAGAGATTGATAGGTATCTGAGTAGCCAGGGCATCAAAGGTTATGGTGAGAAGGCGGGGCAGTGGGACTGAATAGGATAAAATGGATCAGCTCATGATAAAATGGCGGAGCAGACTCGATGGGCCGAATGGCCTACTTCTGCTCCTTTGTCTTATGGTCTTATGGTCTTATGGATAGAAGTATACAAGATATAAAGAGGAATAGATAGAGTGGACAGCCAGTGCCTCTTCCCCAGGGCACCACTGCTCAATAGAAGAGGACATGGCTTTAAGGTAAGGGGTGGGAAGTTCAAGGGGGATATTAGAGGAAGGTTTTTAATCAGGGAGTGGTTGGTGCGTGGAATGCACTGCCTGGGTCAGTGGTGGAGGCAGATACACTAGTGAAATTTATGAGGCTACTAGACAGTTATCTGGAGGAATTTAATGTGGGGGTTTATATGGGAGGCAGGGTTTAATGGGCATAACATTGTGGGCTGACGGGCCTGTACTGTGCTGTACTATTCTGTGTTCTATGTTCTATTACAAAGTCAATAAACTGGGTTAAATTCTACTGCTGTCTCCCCGTTACCATGTGGACTCCAGCTTGCTCCCACATTCCAAAAAGACTTGTGAATCAGTAGGTTAATTGGTCACATAGGTGTAATTAGGCACCACCAACTTGTTGAAGCAATAGGGTTTTTTTTTTATTTCCTGCCATTTCTCTGAATAAAACAAAAGATATTCAAAGATGACTCTATCACTGCCAATGACAGTATATGCAATTTGACGCCTATATAGGAATGTACTTAATCTTTTACAGATCTAAATTTTGAAATGGGTTTTGACATATAAGATTAA
Source organism: Mobula birostris (assembly GCF_030028105.1). Classification (NCBI taxonomy): domain Eukaryota; kingdom Metazoa; phylum Chordata; class Chondrichthyes; order Myliobatiformes; family Myliobatidae; genus Mobula; species Mobula birostris. The sequence goes on along the minus strand of NC_092370.1, from coordinate 21,773,728 downwards.
GTGAACAGTTGCCATATTTGATTTCTTTACTGCATATTTCTGGACCCAGATGCAAATTGGAATAAAATTTGAACCACAAGTTTTCCAAAGAAAAATGCATCCATTGGCAGAAGTCTTTGCTGATGATTTTGTGGCTGTTCTGGACACAAGATGGAACAAGAAATTCAAGATGTTAATAATCATTTAAATGTATTTCTTCAAAGTCGTGTGGAGTATGGAATGTAGCAAGGTAAATATAAGATTCAAAGATTCAAAGTACATTCATTATCAAAGTACATATGCAGTATACAGCCCTGAGATTCGACTTCGCACAGAGAACCACGAAACAAAGAAAACCATGAAACCTCTTCAGATATAAACATCAAACTCCCAACATGCCAAAAAAAGAACAAATCACACAAATGGCAAAAAAAACGAGCGAAAAACACAGAATATATAACATCAAGCCACAAAGTCACTTAAACACTCTAAGAATGTTCAGCTCAGTTCAATTTAGTTCTGTTTTGTTCTCTGCCTGCGGGCCGCTGAGGCAGTCCACCCCAAAACAAAATCGCAAAAAATAGCAATAAAAAAAGCAACAACGAGAAACCAGAAACACATCATGACATGATCTGCAGCCATCCAATCCAGAAACTGTGTTGATTGAACCTTGCCCAAAATCCAAGAGTCCAGCAGCATTCTCTAGCAGCATCAAGCGAGAGAGAGAGAGCAGTCAAATGCACCTTCCTCCGGCAGCAAAAGCGAGAGGGAGAAGGAGACCGGTCCAATATAAGATTAAACTTCAAGGAAAATAGCTTATTTTTTGGAGTTCTCTGCTATGAGAAGAACGCTGTGTAGAACTAACCAAAGTTAAGTGGTTTGGGAGATGCCTACAACTGAATATGCAGCAGGAATCCAAAGTTCACAAGAAGTTGTTTATTGTCCAGGCAGCTTGTTCCCTCATCTATCAGGCCTGTTCAATAATTTTACATGCAATATGGGTGATCTGGTATTGTAGTGGTTAGCAGAATGCTTTACAATACAGGCGACCCAGGTTCAACTCTCACTGATGTCTGTAAGGAATTTGTACGTATGTTCTCCCCCGTGACCATGTGAGTTTCCTCCGGGTGCTCGAGAAGGGCCTGTTTCATGCTATATGTCAATAAATAAATAAAAAATAAACTTCAGAGTGGTTCTGGGAAGAAAAAAATCCTATGATCTGGAACTGAAAGAAATAAAAGTAGTAGCTACTCCCAGTCGAATTTTTAGATTTATAATTGGAAGAGTAGTGTAAAATAAAAAAAGGTGCAAAATAGACAACGAGTCACACATGCATTAAGGTCATTAACTGGTGTAGAAATCAGAATCAGAATCAGGATCAGGTCTATTATAACTGACAGGAGTCATGACCTTTGTGGTTTTGCAACAACAGTACAGTGCAATATATTAAAGATTCTGCAGAAATATTAAAATAATTAAGTAGTTCAAAAAATAGTAAAGTAGTGTTCGTGGTTTCATGGACTGTTCGGAAATCTGATGACAGAGAGGAAGATGCTGTTCCTAAAACATTAAATGTGTCTCTTTGGGCTCCTGTACCTTATCCCTGATGATAATAGTGAGAAGAGGACATGTTCTGGGTGGTGAGCATCTCAGTGATAGATGCTACCTTTTTTAGGCATCCACTGAAAATTGATGCATGAACATTGGTTTTTCTAACTTGCCGCAATTTCTCTCATCTCCCAATTCTCTCTTTTTCTATTCCCATTCTGGCTCCCTTTTACCCCTTCTCTTCTCCTCACCTGCCCATCTCCTCCCCCTGGTGGCCCTCCTCTTCCCCTTTTTCACATGGTCCACACTCCTACCCCTTCAGATTCCTTGTCTTCAGCCCTTTAGCCTTTCTACATATCACCGTCCATTTTCTCATTTTATCTCTCTCCACTACCCATCCACTTTCCCCGGCCCCCCGCACCTAGCTTCACCTATTGTCTTCCAACTTGTCCTCCTTCTCCTCTCCAACCTTTGTATTCTGGTTCCTTACCCCTTCCCTTCCAATCCTGATGAAGAGTCTTGGCCCAAAACATCAACTGTTTATTCTTTTCCATGGATGTTGCCTGATCTGCTGAGTTTCTAATGAGATTACAAAAGTTTTGGAGTGGTGTAAAGAGGTAGGGATGAGATGGCTTTGGGAGATACTTTGAACAAAGCATAACTGCCAGAGGATAGGACCTGTGATTTTACACATGTCCTGGAAGAAATTGATCACCATGATATATTTTCAGTTGGAGATGCTGGCATGATCAACTTGATGATTGCCTGCAAGTGATCTAGGTCAGAAAAATCTTTAGGTAATTGTTCAGGCGTACTCTGGAGTTAGGGTATATAGCAAATATTAATTTCACCAGCAACCTGTCTTCAAACATAAACATGGATTGTAGATTGAATTTAAAATGCAGCCCTGAACAATAGCTTTTCCTGGAGCTGTAGACTGTAGTTGATTGCAAACCAGACAATGTTAATTAACATTCATTTTGGGTGTCGGGAGTGTGGGAGCAAAGAAGCAGGTGAAAACTATATGTAATTCAAAGGAAGCATTGTAGATGTATTGTAACTATAGAATTGTCTTGATGTTACTTTTGACCTTTAGCATATTAAAATGTCATGCAATATTGAATCAGGGGGCCATTCCTCCAAAAGTGTCTCAATATGAGCCTGCTGCTCATTTTTGCTGAATAAAACACTTCTATATCCAGTAGCACACACAAAATGTTGATTTCCTCCAGCATTTTATGTGTGTTGCTTTGACTTCCAGCATCTGCAGATTTTTTTTCTTGTCTATATCCAGAAGCTTCAGTTTCTCTCTGATAACTTTGTTCATGTTACAGAAGTAATTTTTCAGCAAGAATTGTCACGGGCAAGTCCCAATACTAAGTAAACATTCCAAACGAAGGGTTCAAATGAAATATGACAAGCAGCATGCAAATATTCACTAGTTCACAGTGAGCATTCTCTGGGAGTTTGACTTCTGTATTCTTTTGCTGACATTAACTCATTAACCCTAACCTTAACCAAACATCTTAGGACTGAGGAAACCAAACACCCAGAGGAAAACTGCACAGTAACAGGGAGAACATAAAACTCCTTACTGGTAGTGGCGAGAATTGAACTTCAAATGGTACTGTTAAGCATTATCCTTATGTTCTCATGGTTTTCTTAAACACTTCTAACTTGCCTTGGTCCGTGGCTTCTCAAAGCAGAAAAGGAGAGTTCAGGATGTTACAGAGAAGCTTGAGTCTGTGCACCAGGAGTATACTGAAGATGCTTACAGTGTGAAGAGAAAATGGAGCTTGCACCATCATAAACTATACACCAACCCACCCCATCAGGTATCTCCTGCCCCATTTGTGGAAGAGGCTGTTGTTCCTACTCTGGCTTCATTATTCACCTCAGGACCCATAAAACCAGAATGGACGTAGATCATCCTTGATCCTGAGTGACTGCTGAAGACGAAAAAAGAATGAATTCCCTTGGCCAAAATCCTTGGAGTGTAGAAACTTCTGTACCTCTTGTGAGAAGTTCTATGCTTCAGAATTCCCCGACACTAAAATCTGTATGTCAGTATTGTGCATGCACATTTAGTCTGTCTATCCTTGTATTGAGCTTCCTGCTCCCATCTACTTAATGTATTGTGTTTCCAAACCATGACTTTGTAAATCAGAATTATCCATATCCTTTATAAAATATGAAGACTTACAGAATAAACCTGGAGAAAATATCAAGAGATTTTCCTGTGTCACATCCATTGACCATATGGCCACAAGAATTACATCATATGTCATGGGCACAAACTCTGCCTATAATATCAGAAAAAAAAATGACAGTGAGTTTAGAAAAACCTCCAGATCTATTCTGAACTGTTCAGAATTTAAGCTATCAACACTTCAGTAGCTAACATGAGAAAATATTTTAGTAACTTTAAAGCATTTCCAAGTTAAGCAAAATCTATAGGAATCATTTTAAAGCTTTTTAAGTTCTTTCAATTCATCAAATTTAACAATAACCACCAGTTGAGAAAAACTTTCAAAGTTTTTAAAGATGCCTTAAATTGATATTGGAATGATTTTATAGATCTTTTAAATTAACATAGTGTTTTAAACTTTACTGCTTGGATCTTTTATACCCTTCCTCTTCCTTTAAACTCTTCTAATAACATGGGAAATTACTCATTATACCTCATCTGACCCAATGTAGGATTGTCTGTTGATTGCAATGATGGTACACAACCTGCCAAGTTACATTCAAAGTTCAAAGTAGAATATTCAAAATAAATTTGTTATCAAAGTACATTTACTTTATCGTATACTATACTGAGATATACTTTCTCAGTTTCAGCTTTGTAACAGACATTTATGGAACCTGAAATTGCCATCATTAGAAAATTGGTATCATCAATATCAACTCAATACTTCATAAGCAGTGAAGTATCCTTTTATTCAACTCATATGGTGAAAGGTTGCGGCACTGTAAAAGAAAACCCTAAAACATGCCACTTATAACAACCTGCCAGTCAGAAATTATTTCTTTTTAACCTACCTTCAGCCTCCCCACTAATTACATACCTATAAACACGAGAAGTTCTGCAAATGATGGAAATCCAAAGCAACAAACACACACACACACACACACACACACACACACACACACACACACACAATGCTAGACAAATTCAGCAGATGAGACAGCACTCATAGAAATGAATGAACAGTCGATGATTCAGACTGAGACTCCTCTTTCAGGACTGGAAAAGAGGGGGGAAGTCACCAGAATAAAAAAGTGGGGAGTGAGGTGGGGAGGAATAACGATGGCTAGAAGGTGATAGGTGAGGCCAGGTGGGTGGGAAAGGTAAAGGGCAGGAGAGGAAGGAATCCGATAGGAGAGGAGAGTGTACCATAGGAGAAAAGGAAGGGGGGGGCACCAGGGGGAGGTGGAAAGCAGGTAAGAAGAGGCCTGAGTGAGGAATAGAAGAGGGGAGTGGGAGGCATTTTTTTTGTCTTGGCCTAGTTGCAAACAGATAAAATAAGATATGTCATCAGATTGCCTTTAAGTTAAAAGTGTCCAAATGTACAAATCAGCAATTTACAGCAATTGTCAAGAAAAGTTAAAAATCAATAGACTGACAAAACATTGACAAGAAGTTCAAATGGAAATATAAACACTGTGCGACCTCTATTTGACAGTTTAAATTGTGCTTTAATAAATACAAATCTTTGATAGGATCTGGCTTGTAACCATCATTTTAGTCTGCCACTGAGACAAAACTGAAAATAATGATCTTGTAGTTGCAAAATTTCTGTCTTTTGCAACTGCCTTATATTTTACCTGCATCTTACACTCAGTGGCCAATTTGCCAGAAATCTCCTGCCTCTAATAAAGTGGCCGCTGGATGTATGTTCATGGCATTCTGCTACTATAACCCATCCAATTCAAGGTTTGATGTGTTGTGCATTTAGAGATGCTCTTCTGTGCACCACTGTTGGAAGCTGTGGTTATTTGAGCTCCTGTTGCCTTCCTGTCAGATTGTAACGGTCTGCCCATTTTCCTCTGACCTCTCTCATTCACAAGGCATTTTTGTCCACAGAACTGCTGCTCACTGGATGTTTTTTTTTTGTTTTTCATACTATTCTTTGTAAACTCTAAACACATTTGTGGGTGAAAATTCCAGCTGATTCATAAAGATACTCAAACCACCCTGTCTGGCACTAAAAATCATTCCATGGTTAAAGTCACCTAGGTCACATTTCTTCCCCATTTTAATACTTAGTCTGAAGAACAACTGAACCTCTTGACCACGTCTACATGCTTTGATGCATTGAGTTGCTACCACATGATTGACCGATTAGATATTTGCATTAACGTATATAGGTGTAGCTCGAAGCAGAGAAGGAGCATTCAAGATGTCACTGTAAACTTGAGTCCATGCATAAGGAGCACACAGAAGGGTGACTTCACAAATGACCCCAGCACTTGTCCAAGGCATCTCCTGACCCTTCAATGGAAGGATCTATAGTTCCAACACTGGCCTCATCAACTACTGTACCTCTTCATCCATGGAACAAGGGCAAGTCACCATCTTTCCCAATGGTCCTCCTAAGGAGAAAAACACACTACTCCATATTTAATACATTCCTCCAATTATCTCACACTTGCAGTGTTTGAACCTTGACCCTCTCTGTCCATGCCCTACAAGCAGACTGTTTCTATCAGTTCTTCAAGGGAGGAGTTTTGGGGGCAGTGTGGTGCATTTCTGTAAGATTTTGGTGCAACTTAATTTGACAAAATGAAGCTGAATGTAGTAATAAGGTAAACAAGCATGCAGTATTTTGAATACATGATTTTCCTTTTCATACATGTAGAGACAAATTACTAATTAGGTGGAAGACAAACATTAGAGCTATTTCAAATTCCCATGCCAACTGAAAAACAGATGGATTTGGAAATAATTTGGCACCCTATGGCCATGAGAGAGAGAGAGACAAGGAGAGACAAAGACAGAGTCAGAGAGAGGAGAGGGAGAGAGAGAGAGAGAGAGAAATAGATCAGTGTGAGATGGGGAATTGAAGTTAGAATTTAGATTGAACAGAAGTATTCAGCAACGTGGTCACACCCAACACTCCCAATGTGGTTGAGAAGGTTGAGAGTTTCAAGTTCCTAGGAGTGAAGATCTCCAGTAGCCTGTACTGGTCTAACTCTGTTGACACTATGACCAGGAAGCCTACCAGCACCACTATTTCTTCAGAAGACTAAAGAAATTTGGCATGTCCCATCAACTCTTACCAATTTTTATCAATGCACCATAGAAAGCATCCTTTATGGATGTCAATGGCCTGATATGGCCACCTGCTCTGCATATAACCGCAAGAAAGAGCAGAGGCACAGCTCAGCACAACACAGAAACCAACCCCTCCATGGACTCCAGCTACAACTGCCACTGCTTCAGTACAGCAGCCAGCAGGTCAGAGACCTCACCCACCCTGCACATTCTCACTTCTCCCCCCTCCCCATCAAGTAGACGATACAAAACCTTGAAAGCATGTACCACCAGGCTCAAGGGCAGCTTCTAATCACTCCCACTTGTTGTACTGTGCTCAGTTCTGGTCGCCTCACTACAGGAAGGGTGTGGAAACCATAGAAAAGGTGCAGAGGAGATTTACGAGAATGTTGCCTGGGTTGGAGAGCATGCCTTATGAGAATAGGTTGAGTGAACTCAGTCTTTTTTCCTTGAGGCGACGGAGGATGAGAGGTGACCTGATAGAGGTGTATAAGATGATGAGAGGCATTTTTCATGTGGATAGTCAGAGGCTCTTTCCCAGGGCTGAGATGGCTAGCACGAGAGGGCACAGTTTTAAGGTGCTTGGAAGTAGGTACAGAGCAGATGTCAGGGGTAAGTTTTTTTATGCAGAGAGTAGTGAGTGTGTGGAATGGGCTGCCGGCAATGCTGGTGGAGGCAGATAAGATAGGGTTTTTTTAGAGACTCCTGGATGGGTACACGGAGCTTAGAAAAATAGAGGGCTACAGGTAACCCTAGGTAAATTCTAAGGTATGGACACGTTTGGCACAGCTTTGTGGGCTGAAGGGCCTGTACTGTGCTATAGGGTTTCTACGTTTCTATAATTCACTATTATAAAACTACAGTGCATTAAGATGGACCCTTGACCTCACTGTCCACCTTGTTATGACCTTACACCTTGAGGTCTACCTGCCTGGATGACAGGAGCAATGGTTCTTGTGCAGGTTGATAGTAGTAGGCAGTCTAAATGTTTCAGCATGAACTAGATGGGCCAAAGGGGCTGCTTCTATGCTGTACTTTTCTATGACACTATGGCTTCACTTTCTCTGTAACTGTAACACGTTATCCTGTAGTCTGTTATTGTTGTGCTACCTCAATGTACGAGGGATGATTGATAAGTTCGTGGCCTAGGGTAGAAGGAGTCAATCTTAGAAAGCCTGGCACATTTATTTTTCAACATAGTCCCCTCCTACATTTACACACTTAGAAGGAGATGGGTTATGAACTTCAAACTTTCTGCATAATCACTCAAAGAGTTGAACTGCAAGAGCTGTATAACTCATCTCCTTCTACCTTAGGCCACGAACTTATCAATCACCCTGCTGTGGACCACTCTCTGGTGGTCCAAGACGCCAACCACCAACTTCCACAAAGAAGGGATCTGTACGCTCCACAACCACTGGACTAAGTGTGTACATGTAGGAGGGGACTATGTTGAAAAATAAATGTGCTAGGTTTTCTAAAATTGGCTCCTTCTACCTTAGGCCACAAACTTATCAATCACCCCTCGTATTCTTGTAATGAATTAATGAACATTCTGCAAGACAAGTTTTTAATCGTACCTCAGTATATGTAACAATTATAATAAATGGACCAATTTGCATTTGGTTTCTGTGATATAACAGGTGACCATATTATTGGAACTCAAAGTAACAGACTTGATTGGGTGAAGTTCAAGGAAATCACTGCTCCTCTTGGAAGGACTGTTTAGGTCTCTGCATGTTGTGAAGTTATTAGGTAAAAGAGCAGGTATTGCATCTCCTGCAGTAGCATGGAAAAGTGCCATGAGAAGTGGGATGGCTAGTGACAGGCCAAGAATGACCTTTGGAGTTGTGATTAATGGATTAGTCTAATCTATGTATGAACGCATAGTAGGATAGGCTTGTCACAACAATGACTTTGGAGTGAAAGAAATGCTAATTAATAAAGTTACGGTGACAATATAAAAGTTTAAATGTGTAGCTATTCAGACTTTTCATTATCAATTTAGTTCCAAGTTAAATTATAAACCAAAAGCTTCTATATTTGCCAACCGCAGTAGCAGTTTGAATGTGTCCTGACGGTCATTTCCTTGTAAGTGTGTCTTCTCTTCAGAAACTCCCAGAAATGCCAAGCATAACTGGATTATATTTAGTTTTTATTAAAGCTGATTCTGACGTAACCATTGTTCTGCCAGATTTGTACCAGGAGATTCAAATTCCACAGATCTCTGCCCTGATTGTTTTGATTCACCAAGCCGAAGTAATTGAAATATTCCCAGTACTTTGGAATAACTGAAGATGTACGAGTTACTGGGTTAATTTGTCTCATGGGTGTAATTTGGTGTTGCAGATGTGTTTGGCTAAAAGAGCCTATTACCATGCTATATCTCTAAATCTAAATCTAAATCTGAATTTAAACAAGTGATCATTTTTCACTAGTTTGAATTACTGGTGACGTTTTGTATTAGATCAATCAATTGTTACTTCCAAGCTTTTACTGTAGAAATTCCATCATTTACAACAGTCTAACTGACATTTCAGTACATTGTCAAGAACACGCTCCTTGATATGGTGCAATGCTTCCAACTTCATAGAACATAGAAATTCCATTGCAAGCTTCTTCAGGATGAAGTATGAAATGCTTCTATTTCATTTCCTGGTTCTGTCATGGCTGAGGATACCAATTCTTCCGCGGAAAGCGAAAGAAGTGCCCGGTGAAGCAAATGGTTTGTGAAATGTGTTGTGTTCTCTGTGTGAGATGGGGTTTTGTGTGCTTCTAGTGCAATGTACAAGATTCTCAGTGACACCTGAATGCTCTTTCTCCACTTTGGTCGCGAGAGTGTGGAACGAGCTGCCAGCGGATTCGATTAAAACATTTAGGAGAAGTTGGATAGGTGCATGGGGGAAGGGGTATAGAGAGCAATGGTCCCTGTGCAGGCCAATAGAAGTAGGCAGTTTAAGTGACTTGGAACAGACTAGATGGGCCGAACAACCCGTTTCTGTGCTGTACTTTTCTATGACTCTATGAATGACCATAAGCCAGAGTTCACGTGTCAGTGAGGATATAACTTCTTCATCAAGAACTTCGGCACCTACTTGAAGTGTTTTCTCTGACCACCTGTTAACCTCTTCCCAAACAAATGGCAGTTCAGGAAGTTAGGTGTCATTGATGTGGTCTGTACAACATGTCCAACTGGAACCTTGTTGCTCCAGCTTTTGGTTTTAATTGCAGGAGGAAATTAATCCAAAGCTAGTTCTATGTAAGGTCAATATTAACTGAAATAAGTTGTTTAAATATAGAGAACTATCAAATGTTATAGAGTAGTGTCAAAATTTTATGTTTATACCTATCAAATGAATATTTTTTAAAAAATGTACAATGCTTTTAAATGAAAATGACATAATTTCACTTTATTATTAGTGAAAGTGAAAACATGTTCTCCACACTGAGTTCACAGCAAGCTAACTCTATAAATGTATTAGTATGGATCAATTATTTTCCCCAGTCCTCTCCTGAATGGTATTACTATCTGCAGTTTGTTATGGGATTAAGAGAATGATTAAAAGCTGCTAATTATACTGAAGTAAATTCCAATCTATATATGAACTTAATCAACATAAGTTTTACAAGAGAAAAATCTTTTGTAATCGTTATACTGTTGTAGCTCCAAAAACTAATTGAAAGAATAACAGGGGAGCTGGGAAAGCATGTCTACTTTGATTTTTTTTCTCTTTAGTAAGGTGCTCATATAGGATGTAAAAATGTATGCTAGTCACGTACTCCTTACATATAATTCATAATGAATTATGTAACGAAACAAAGAACACTTAATCAATCTATTTACAATATTTCTCAAATACTACTGAAATATTAAATACATTGCAGTAATGCTTGTAATTTATTCTATAGACTGATTCATTTTACTTAATAATTTATTTTTTATTTAAGCTCTGTATTTATTTTTAACTTTATGACATGAACCACTTTATAACAAAATATTGATATTCCTAACAATCAAAGATCATTCTCATATTTGTAGCCCATTTTTCCTTAATTTGGAACAGGCTAAGTAATTGCATAATGATGATAAGAAGCAAGTTGAGCTCTGCGTGCATTGTGGGACACCAAATGCATCACTGTTGACAAATTGATGAGGGAACGTATTAATATTTTAAGTTTCAATCAATCATCTTTCAAACAGAAATCGGGTTTACTTCGTGTTCTGTTTCATGAGATGTGTGGTAGTGACTTCCAGCTGCATTGACTCCAGGGAGGAATCGTCACAAATCGCTATCTGAAATCAATGTGAAATTATGGGCACAAATGACTTCAGGGACTTCTATTTCTTGTTTCCTTCCAAAGCTTCTTGCAATGAAAAGGGAGATGTGCTCTCGGTGGCCACTTTATTAGGTACATCTGTACACTTGCTCATTGGTACGCATCTTTGGTATACATCAAAATTACACCTGAAGGCAGTCACCTCCAGCCGGAATGGGGAGAGGATGCAAAAGAACTGAGCCCTGTCCAACAGTTGTGCCAGTGATGGACTGGACAGTTTAGAAGGGGAAGCCACCAGGGAGAGGTCCGTGCAGACATTCAAATAAAGACTACCCCAACCCTTCCTGTACATTGATGAGAGGACCTGTGAATCTGATACATTTACCTTGCTGGTGCCCAGAAAAGGGAGAGTTTTAGCTGCCAGAGAATGAAGGGGTGAAGACAAGGAATGTGTCGAAGCCGCAATTGGCCAGCAGGGGAAGAGCCAGTGAACGTATAAACAAAGCTGCATTTCTAAAGACTGTTGTTCAAATTTCTGGACCAATCTCCCTGCTTAGCATTTTGTAGGCAGCTATTAGGGATGCTAGGGTAAATGTAGATGCACATAAAATAACTGGGGAAAATTCAGAGGTAGGGCATTTTTGCTGCCCTATTTGAGTAGATCCTCCTTACGTTTGGCCTTTCCTGGTACAAATTTATTTTTGTCCAGGTGTGCCAAGGGGGTTGGGGGGTGGAACTGTTGGAGCAGTTTTTAGCGTTAGCATGTAGCAATTAACTTAACTGACTTCGGCCACTAGCCTTCCGATTCGAACATGCACTGTAGATTAAATTTAAAATACAGGCCAGAAAGACTAGGAAACAGACACTTAACTGATGTTTACATGTGCATGAATCTGATCAACATCTCATTGCATGGCTGCAACAGCAATGAACACTTATTATGGGTGTAATGGTGGGAAGAGCCGGGAATTTTAAACTGTTAATGTGTAGAACATAGAACATAGAAATCCACATACATTACAGGCCCTCCGGCCCACAATGTTGGGCTGACCATGTAACCTATGTTGCCTAGAATTTCCCTGGTGCATAGCCCTCTATTTTGCCAGCTCCATGTAGCTATCTAAGATGCTTTTAAAAGACCCTGTTTCATCCGCTTCCACCACCGTTGCCAGCAGTGTATTCCACACACCCACCACTCTCTGTGTGAAAAACTTACCCCTGACATCCCCTCAGTACCTATTTCCAAGCACCTTAAAACTATGCCCCCTCATTATAGCCATTTCAGCCCTGGGAAAAAGCCTCTGGCTATCCACACGATCAATGGCCCTCATCATTGTATACAACTAGTTCAAGAGGACATTGAAAATATGGATTTGTTTGAATGATCCTGAGTTTTCTTTGATCTTTAGCACATAAAATGCTGGATAGCACTGGGCCAGGCAGACTGCTCCCCCTCCCACCCCCAAAAAGGATCTCCATATGATGCCTGCTGTATCTTGTTTAAAGAGGCTGCTTCATACCTACCAGTACTTCTCTCTGGTGACTTCATTCATGCAACAACACTCACTAATCTAATCAGCTACTCATGTGGCAGCAACTCAATACATAAAAGCATGCAGATATAGCCAAAAGGTTCAGTTTTCCAGACCAAATATCAGAATGCAGAAGACATTTGATTTAGCTGACGTTGTGCCTGGAGTGATCACCGGCCCCAGGCAGGATAGTTTAAGTATCTTAGAATCTGCTGATTTCATATAACATAGGACACCTCCTGAGATTTTCATGCGTAACAGTATTGGGAGTTTACAAAGAATAGTGCAAAAAAACAAACAAAAACATCCAGTGAGTAGCAGTTCTGCAGGCAAAAATTGCCTTGTTCACGAGAGATGTCAGAGGAAAATGGCCAGACTGGTACAAGCTGAGAGAAAGGTGACAGTAACTCTGCTAACCACACTTACACATCGAACCTTGACGTGGATGAGCTACAGCAGCCAAACACTGCACTGGGTTCCACTCCCATATCCAAATAAATGGCCACAGAGTGTATTTCATCAGTGCAAAGAAATACTGTAAAGACTTTGAAGTCTTTAAGACTTTACTCTTTCTTGCATTAGCAAGCTGGGTGATTCAGCATGGATCTGGACAGATCATCCGTAAGACCATAAGATATAAGAACAGAATTGGGCCATTCAGCCCATCGAGTCTGCTCCACCATTCCATCATAGCTTATACCGGATCCCACTCAACTCCATACACCTGCTTTCTCGCCATATCCTTTGAAGCCCTGACTGATATGGAAATGATCAACTTCCACCTTAAATATACCCATGGACTTGGCCTCCAGCACAGTCTGCGGCAGAGCATTCCACAGATTCACTACTCTGGCTTAAAAAAAAATCCTCCTCACCTTGGTTCTAAAAGGTCACTCTTCAATTATGAGGTTGTGCCCTCTTTCCTCCAGTTCTGGATGTCCCCACCATAGGAAACATCCTCTTCATGTCCACCCTATCTATCCTTTCAACATTCGGTAGGTTCTAATGGAATCCACCCCCCCCCCCCGGCTTTCTTCAAAATTCCAGTGAGTACAGGACCCAAAGCTGCCAAATGCTCCTCTTCCATTCCCAGAATTATCCTCATTTACCTCCTCTGGACCCTCTCCAACGACAACACATTCTTTCTGAGATATGGGGCCCAAAAGTGTTGATGATATTCCAAGTGCAGCCTGACTAGTTTCATAATAATAATAGTGCCATAATAAGGCTCAGCATTATCTCCTTACTTTTATATTTTATTCTCCTTGAAATAAATGCCAACATTGCACTTGCCTTCTTTACAACAGACTCAACCTGTAAATTAATCTTCTGGGAGTCTTGCACGAGGACTCCTAAGTCACTCTGCACCTCTGATGTTTGAACCTTCTCCCCATTTTGATAATAGTCCGCACTGTTGTTCCCTTTACCAAAATGTATTATCATACATTTCCCAACACTGTATTCCATTTGCCACTTTTCATCCATTCTTCCAATTTGTCAAAGTTCTGCTGCAATCGCATTGCTTCCTCAGCACTACCTACCCCTCCACCTATCAGAATCAGAATCAGGTTTATTATCACCGGCATGTGACGTGAAATTTGTTAACTTGACAGCAGCAGTTCAATGCAATACATAATCCAGCAGAGAAAATAATAATAATAATAATAATCTATCTATCTATATCAATAATAAATAAACAAGTAAATCAATTATGTATATTGAATGGATTTTTTAAAAATGCGTGAAAACAGAATACTGTATATTAAAAAAAAGTGAGGTAGTGTCCAAAGATTCAATGTCCATCTAGGAATCAAATGGCAGAGGGGAAGAAATTGTTCTTGAATCGCTGAGTGTGTCCCTTCAGGCTTCAGTACCTCCTACCTGATGGTAACAGTGAGAAAAGGGCATGCCCTGGGTGCCGGAGGTCCTTAATAATGGATGCTGCCTTTCTGAGACACTGCTCCCTGAAGATGTCCTGGGTACTTTATAGGCTAGTACCCAAGATGGAGCTGACTAGATTTGCAACCTTCTGCAGCTTCTTTTGGTCCTGTGCAGTAGCCCCTCCATACCAGACAGTGATGCAGCCTGTCAGAATACTGTCCACGGTACACCTATAGAAGTTTTTGCATGTAAACAGTCGATCTGTCAAATGTCCTCAAACTCCTGATAAAGTATAGCCGCTGCCTTGCCTTCTTTATAACTACATCGATATGTCGGGACCAAGTTAGATCCTCAGAGATCTTGACACCCAGGAACTTGAAGCTGCTCACTCTCTCCATTTCTGATCCCTCCATGAGGATTGGTATGTTTTCCTTCATTTTACCCTTCCTGAAGTCCACAATCAGCCCTTTCATCTTACTGACATTGAGTGCCAGCTTGTTGCTGTGACATCACTCCACTAGTTGGTATATCTCACTCCTGTACGCCCTCTCATCACCACCTGAGGTTCTACCAACAATGGTTGTACCATCAGCAAATTTATGGATGGTATTTGAGCTATGCCTAGCCGCACAGTCATGTGTATATAGAGTGTAGAGCAGTGGGCTAAGCACACACCCCTGAGGTGCGCCAGTATTGATTGTCAGCAAGGAAGATATGGTATCACCAATCCGCATAGATTGTGTCTTCTGGTTAGGAAGTCGAGGATCCAATTGCAGAGGGAGGTACAGAGGCCCAGGTTCTGCAACTTCTCAATCAGGATTGTGGGAATGACAGTATTAAATGCTGAGCTATAGTCAATGAACAGCATCCTGATGTAGGTGTTTGTGTTTTCCAGGTGTCTAAAGCCATGTGGAGAGCCTTTGAGATTGTGTCTGCCATTGACCTGTTGTGGCGATAGGCAAATTGCAATGGATCCAGGTCCTTGCTGAGGCAAGAGTTCAGTCTAGTCATAACCAATCTCTCAAAGCATATCATCACTGTCGATATGGGTGCTACCAGGCGATAGTCATTAAGGCAGCCCACATTATTCTTCTTAGGCACTGGTATAATTGTTGCCTTTTTGAAGCAAGTTGAACTTCCACCCATAGCAGTGAGAGGTTGAAAATGTCCTTGAATATTCCCATTATTTGGTTGGCACAGGTTTTCAGAGCCTTACCAGGTACTCCATCAGGACCTTCCGCCTTGCGAGGGTTCACTCTCTTTAAAGACAGTCTAATATCGGCCTCTGAGATAGAGATCACAGGGTCATCAGGTGCAGCAAGGATCTTCACAACTGTAGTTGTGTTCTCCCTTTCAAAGTGTGCATAGAAGGTGTTGAGTTCATCTGGTAGTGAAGCATCGCTGCCATTCATGCTAATGGGTTTCACTTTGTAGGAAGTAATGTCTTGCTGACCCTGCCAGAGTTGTCGTGCATCTGATGTCACCTCCAACTTTGTTCAAAATTGTCTCTTCACCCTTGAAATAGCCCTCCACAAATCATACCTGGTTTTCCGGTACAGGCCTGGGTTGCCAGACTTGAATGCCACAGATCCAGCCTTCAGCAGACGACGTACCTCCTGCTTCATCCGTGGCTTTTGGTTTTGGATTGTACAGTAAGTCTTTGTAGGCACACACTCGTCCGCACAGGTTTTAATGAAGTCAGTAACAACTGCAGTATACTCATCGAGATTTGAAGATGAATCCCTGAATACAGTTCAGTCCACCAATTCAAAGCAGTCCTGTCGGTTCTTTTGTGCTTCTCTTGTCCATACCTTCTTGGTCTGGACAGCACACTGCTGGTGCTGCAGTCTTCAGTCTCTGCTTATACTCAGGGAGTAGAAGTACAGCCAGGTGATCAGACTTCTTGAAATGAGGGCATGGAATAGCACGGTAAGCATTCTTGATGGTGGTGTAGCAATGGTCCAGTGCGTTGTTTCCCCTGGTATTGCAAGTGATCTGTTGCTGGTAGTTGCTTAGAGATTTTTTCAGACTGGCCTGGTTAAAATCTCCCAAGACGATGGTGAAGGCATTATGGTGCGCTGTTTCGTGCATATTGATCCCATTAGTCAGATTATCCAAAGCCTGCTTGACATTGGCCTGAGGTAGAATGTAAACTGCAACCAAAATGATCCCAGAGAATTCCCACGGCAGGTAAAAAGGACGGCACTTTACTGCTAGATATTCCAGGTCTGGTGAACAGAATTGGGACAGCACTGATATATTTGTGCACCAAGAGTTGATCATGAGACATACTCTTTCACCTCTGCTTTTGAGAGACTCTATAGATCTATCCTGACGGTGTATAGTAAACCCCGCGATCTAAATCGCTTCATCCAGTATGGAAGGGGTTAACCAGGATTCTGTTAAACAAAGGTCGCGCGTGGTCCTAATGTCTCTCTGATTCAGCACCCTGGCTCTGAGATCATCAATTTTATTCACCAAAGACTGCATGTTCGCCAGCAAGATAGTCGGTATGGGGAGTTTAAAACCCCATTTCCTTAAACGCACTTATAACCCTGGTCTACACCCGCGCTTCCTCCGAGGTGCCCTTCGTGGGCATTTCTGGCCATAATCAGTGTTGTTTCTGTCAGTTATAAGCAGAGATAGTTCATTTAAACGCATTAAGTCATCTTGACTGTACTGACCTTGGAAGCAGTTGTGCTTTTTAGTTGTATCAGGCTGAAACGGGAATACTTAATTGTATCCATTGAGAGTACTGCTGCTACTTCAGTTGCATCCTGGTGCCCCAGAAGTAATCATCCACAAACTGCGATCTTCAAATCACAGGCTCTAATAGTTGCAGAATCACACTCATCAAAAAATAATTGTAAAACACATAAAAGGAGTTCAGTATATGGTTTCATGATCTATGCAGGAGAGGTTGACTGAAGCGATCTCGACTACAGGGGTAGGTTTAAACAGGAAGAAGTTTTCTTCCTATTTAGTAACTTATAAAGGATTAGTAGGTTGGGAGACTGATTTGTGGAACACCTGCATGGGAGTATCTCAATAGGTTCATTTGGTTCAATTTACTATCAGAGAAATGTACACAATATACATCCTGAAATTCTTTTTCTTTGCAAACATCTATGAAAACAGAAGAATGCCCCAAAGAATGAATGACAGTTAAATGTTAGAACCCAGAATAATCCTGATTCCCTAGATGCTTTCCACTTTAATTCACTGTCTCATCCAACACTCTGAACTCTGTTTGAGCAATGGTTAAGGATAAAGAAAGATTAGTTTTATTTGTCATGTGTAACATCAAAATATACAGTGAAATGTGTCATTTGTGTCAAGTCAAATTAGTGAGGATTCTGCTGGGCAGCCCACAAGCAGTGCTATGCTTCTGGTGTCAACATGAGCAGCCCAGAACTCACTGAGCTTAAATAGTGTGGGAGGAAGGTGGAGCACTTGGAAGAAACCATATGTTCCTGGGAAAAATGTACAAATACCTTATAGATACCTAATACCTAAATTACCTACATTAAATACCTAATGGCAGGAAATAAAGCCCGATCTTACATCTGATGCTGTAATAGCATTACGCTAAAGTGTTACATCATGGTACTGCCCTGATCAATATAGCCCAATGCAAATTTGAGGAGCAAGACACCATTGATTACCTGAGCACACTTTAACCTATTGAGTTCTCAAAACTTCAACAGCTCACTTCTTCTTTCTGTTTGTATGAGAAAAAGACATGTTAGTCTGCCATCCCACTTTTCCATCTCTTTTGCGTAGTCAGACAATATAATGTTAGTACACATTGCACAAGCTTTAATAGTATCTCCCATTATTTCACTCTGTAAAATAAATTCCCTTTGTTGTACCCATTGCTTTCCCCACCTCCAAAGGCATTCTCAACAAACTTGTTTCTCTCTGTCTCCATTCCAATAAAGGGCTCCATACCTGAAGAACTGACTATTTTTCTTTTCACAGATGCTGTCTGGCCTGCTGAGTTTTGCCAGCTTTTTGTGTTTCTGTTAAGTATTTGTAGTTTTCATCATAGCAGTTTAAACATAAGATACAGAAAGACATCTCTTCTTTTAAAC
The DNA here is from genome assembly GCF_030028105.1 of Mobula birostris. Lineage (NCBI taxonomy): Eukaryota > Metazoa > Chordata > Chondrichthyes > Myliobatiformes > Myliobatidae > Mobula > Mobula birostris. Next base: position 21,755,138 of record NC_092370.1, on the reverse strand, counting down.
ATAGAAACATAGAAAATAGGTGCAGGAGTAGGCCATTCGGCCCTTTGAGCCTGCACCGCCATTCAGTATGATCATGGCTGATCATCCAACTCAGAACCCTGTCCCTGCCTTCTCTCCATACCCTGATCCCTTTAGCCACAAGGGCCATATCTAACTCCCTCTTAAGTATAGCCAATGAACTGGTCTCAACTGTTTCCTGTGGCAGAGAATTCCACATATTCACCACTCTCTGTGTGAAGAAGTTTTTCCTCATCTTGGTCCTAAAAGGCTTCCCCTTTAACCTCAAACTGTGACCCCTCGTTCTGGACTTCCCCAACATCGGGAACAATCTTCCTGCATCTAGCCTGTCCAATCCCTTTAGGATTTTATATGTTTCAATAAGATCCCCCCTCAATCTTCTGAATTCCAGCAAGTATAAGCCTAGTCAATCCAGTCTTTCATCATATGAAAGTCGTGCCATCCCAGGAATCAATCTGATGAACCTTCTTTGTACTCCCTCTATGGCAAGAATGTCTTTCCTCAGATTAGAACATAGAACATAGAACATAAAATAGTACAGCACAGCACAGGCCCTTCGGCCCACAATGTTGTGCCGATCTTCAAACCCTGCCTCCCATATAAGCCTCCATCTTAAATTCCTCCATATACCTGTCTGGTAGTCTCTTAAACTTCACTAGTGTATCTGCCTCCACCACTGACTCAGGCAGTGCATTCCACCCACCAACCACGCTCTGAGTAAAAAACCTTCCTCTAATATCCCCCTTGAACTCCCCACCCCTTATCTTAAAGCCATGTCCTCTTCTATTGAGCAGTGGTGCCCTGGGGAAGAGGCGCTGGCTATCCACTCTATCTATTCCTCTTATTATCTTGTACACCTCTATCATGTCTCCTCTCATCCTCCTTCTCTCCAAAGAGTAAAGCCCTAGCTCCCTTAATCTCTGATCATAATGCATACTTTCTAAACCAGGCAGCATCCTGGTAAATCTCCTCTGTACCCTTTCCAATGCTTCCACATCCTTCCTATAGTGAGGTGACCAGAACTGGACACAGTACTCCAAGTGTGGCCTAACCAGAGTTTTATAGAGCTGCATCATTACATCACGACTCTTAAACTCTATCCCTTGACTTATGAAAGCTAACACCCGATAAGCTTTCTTAACTACCCTATCCACCTGTGAGGCAACATTCAGGATTCTGTGGACATGTACCCCGAGATCCCTCTGCTCCTCCACACTGCCAAGTATCTTGCCATTTACTTTGTACTCTGCCTTCGAGTTTGTCCTTCCAAAGTGTACCACCTCACACTTCCCCGGGTTGAACTCCATCTGCCACTTCTTTGTCCACTTCTGCATCCTATCAATGTCTTTCTGCAATCTTTGACAATCCTCTACACTATCTACAACACCACCAACCTTTGTGTCATCTGCAAACTTGCCAACCCACCCTTCTACCCCTACATCCAGGTCGTTAATAAAAATCACGAAAAGTAGAGGTCCCAGAACAGATCCTTGTGGGACATCACTAGTCACAATCCTCCAATCTGAATGTACTCCCTCCACCACCACCCTCTGCCTTCTGCAGGCAAGCCAATTCTGAATCCACCTGGCCAAACTTCCCTGGATCCCATGCCTTCTAACTTTCTGAATAAGCCTACCATGTGGAACCTTGTCAAATGCCTTATTAAAATCCATGTAGATCACATCCACTGCACTACCCTCATCTATATGCCTGGTTACCTCCTCAAAGAACTCTATCAGACTTGTTAGACATGATCTGCCCTTCACAAAGCCATGCTGATTGTCCCTGATCAGACCATGATTCTCTAAATGCCCATAGATCCTATCTCTAAGAATCTTTTCCAACAGCTTTCCCACCACAGACGAAAGGCTCACTGGTCTATAATTAGCCGGACTATCCCTACTACATTTTTTGAACAAGGGAACAACATTCGCCTCCCTCCAATCCTCCGGTACCATTCCCGTGGACAGCGAGGACATAAAGATCCTAGCCAGAGGCTCAGCAATCTCTTCTCTCACCTCCTGGAGCAGCCTGGGGAATATTCCATCAGACCCCGGGGACTTACCTGTCCTAATGTATTTTAACAACTCCAACACCTCCTCTCCCTTAATATCAACATGCTCCAGAACATCAACCTCACTCATATTGTCCTCACCATCATTCAGTTCCCTCGCATTGGTGAATACCAAAGAGAAGTATTCACTGAGGACCTCGCTCATTTCCACAGCCTCCAGGCACATCTTCCCACCTTTATCTCTAATCGGTCCTACCTTCACTCCTGTCATCCTTTTTTTCTTCACATAATAGAAGAATGCCTTGGGGTTTTCCTTTACCCTACTCGCCAAGGCTTTCTCATGTCCCCTTCTTGCTCTTCTCAGCCCCTTCTTAAGCTCCTTTCTTGCTTCCCTATATTCCTCAATAGACCCATCTGATCCTTGCTTCCCAAACCTCATGTATGCTGCCTTCTTCCACTTGACTAGATTTTCCACCTCACTTGTCACCCATGGTTCCTTCACCCTACCATTCTTTATATTCCTCACCGGGACAAATTTATCCCTGACATCCCGCAAGAGATCTCTGAACATCGACCACATGTCCATAGTACATTTCCCTGCAAAAACATCATCCCAATTCACACCCGCAAGTTCTAGCCTTGTAGCCTCATAATTTACCCTTCCCCAAATAAAAATTAGGGGACCAAAACTGCACACAATACTCCAGGTGCGGTCTCACCAAGGCTTTGTACAACTGCAGTAGCACATCCCTGCTCCTGTACTCGAATCCTCTCGCTATGAATGCCAGCATACCATTCGCCTTTTTCCCCGCCTGCTGTACCTGCATGCCCACTTTCAATGACTGGTGTATAATGACACCCAGGTCTCGTTGCACCTCCCCTTTTCCTGATCGGCCACCATTCAGATAATAATCTGTTTTCCTGATTTTGCCATCAAAGTGGATAAACTCACAGTTATCCAGATTAAATTGCATCTGCCATGAATTTGCCCACTCACCTAACCTGTCCAAGTCACCCTGCACCCTCTTAGCATCCTCCTCACAGCTAACACTGCCGCCCAGCTTCGTGTCATCCGCAAACTTGGAGATGCTGCATTTAATTCCCTCGTCTAAGTCATTAATATATATTGTAAACAACTGGGGTCCCAGCACTGAGCCTTGCGATACCCCACTAGTCACTGCCCCCCATTCTGAAAAGGTTCCGTTTATTCCCACTCTTTGCTTCCTGTCTGCCAACCAGTTCTCTATCCACATCAATACCATACCCCCAATACCTTGTGCTTTAAGTTTGCACACTAATCTCCTGTGTGGAACCTTGTCAAAAGCCTTTTGAAAATACAAATATACCACATCCACTGGTTCTCCCCTATCCACTCTACTAGTTACATCCTCAAAAACTCTATGAGATTCGTCAGGCATGATTTTCCTTTCACAAATCCATGCTGACTTTGTCCGATGATTTCACCACTTTCCAAATGTGCTGTTATCACATCTTTGATAACTGACTCTAGCATTTTCCTCACCACCGATGTCAGGCTAACCGGTCTATAATTCCCTGGTTTCTCTCTCTCTCCTTTTTTAAAAAGCGGGATTACATTAGCCACCCTCCAATCCTCAGGAACTAGTCCTGAATCTAAAGAGTTTTGAAAAATTATCACTAATGCATCCACTATTTCTTGGGCTACTTCCTTAAGCACTCTGGGATGCAGACCATCTGGCCCTGGGGATTTATCTGCCTTTAATCCCTTCAATTTACCTAACACCACTTCCCTACTAACATGTATTTCCCTCAGTTCCTCCATCTCACTAGACCCTCTGTCCCCTACTATTTCTGGAAGATTATTTATGTCCTTCTTAGTGAAGACAGAACCAATGTAGTTATTCAACTGGTCTGCCATGTCCTTGTTCTCCATAATCAATTCACCTGTTTCTGTCTGTAAGGGACCTACATTTGTCTTAACCAATCTTTTTTTTCTTTTCACATATCTATAAAAGCTTTTACAGTCAGTTTTTATGTTCCCTGCCAGTTTTCTCTCATAATCTCTTTTCCCTTTCCTAATTAAGCCCTTTGTCCTCCTCTGCTGGACTTTGAATTTCTCCCAGTCCTCAGGTGAGCCGCTTTTTCTGGCTAATTTGTATGTTTCTTCTTTGGAATTGATACTATCCCTAATTTCCCTTGTCAGCCACGGGTGCACTACCTTTCCTGATTTATTCTTTTGCCAAACTTGGATGAACAATTGTTGCAGTTCATCTATGCGATCTTTAAATGCTTGCCATTGCATATCCACCGTCAACCCTTTAAGTATCATTTGCCAGCCTATCTTAGCTAATTCATGTCTCATACCTTCAAAGTTACCCTTCTTTAAGTTCAGAATCTTTGTTTCTGAATTAACTATGTCACTCTGCATCTTAGTGAAGAATTCCACCATATTATGGTCACTCTTACCCAAGGGGCCTCTCACAATAAGATTGCTAATTAACCCTTCCTCATTGCTCAATACCCAATCTAGAATGGCCTGCTCTCTAGTTGGTTCCTCGACATGTTGGTTCAAAAAACCACCCCGCATACATTCCAAGAAATCTTCTTCCTCAGCGCCCTTACCAATTTGGTTCACCCAGTCTATATGTAGATTGAAGTCACCCATTATAACTGCTGTTCCTTTATTGCACACATTTCTGATTTCCTGTTTAATGCCATCTCCAACCTCACTACTACTGTTAGGTGGCCTGTACACAACTCCCACCAGCGTTTTCTGCCCCTTAGCTCTACCCATGTCGATTCCACATCCTCCAGGCTAATGTCCTTCCTTTCTTTGTCAAGTACCACAGAATCTAAATGTGAATGAAAAGGCTGAGGACAGGAGCTGTAAAATTCTGGAAAATCCTGATATTATTATTATTTTTCTTTTGCATATTTTATTTATTTATTGAGATATAGTGTGGAATAGGCGCTTCTAGCTTTTCAACCCACACCACCTGGCAACCCCTAGCCTAATCACGGGACAATTTACTATGACCAATTCACCAAGCAACCAATACGTCTTTGGACTGTGGAAGGAAAGGGGAGCACCTGGAGGAAACCCATGCTGTCACAGGGGGACCATACAACCTCGTTACAGACAGCGGCAGGAATTGAAGCCAGTTCACCTGTACTGTAAAGTGTTGTGCTAACCACTATGCTCCTGTGCTGCCCTTCTTCTTGTCTTCTTATGTCCATAAGAATTATAACAGCAGTGAAATAAATGTTAATATTTTCCTCTAACTAGGTTTACTCCACAAGATCAACACAGTTGCTTGATAAGTTTCTGTTGACCTTGTCATCCAGCAGCTGGTCAATCAGACCCTGACTAGAACAGTGGGAACACAAGACTCTGAAGATCCTGGAATAAGTAGCAATGGTCTGGAAGAGCGCAGTGTCTTGAGCAGTATCTCTGGAAGGAGAGAAACTGTGGGCATTTCACGTTGAAACCCTGGAGACATGCTGCAGGATTTCAACCCAAAATGTTGACAATTCATTTCTTCCCCCAGATGCTGCTCAATCCACTGAATTCCCCTGGCAGTCTGCCTGCTGCTTGACTAAAACAATGCTGAATGGAGGCAGGAATCCACTTACGAAACAAAGAATATCAAATTAGATGGAACAGGAAAATCATAGAACACAACATATTTGCATGCCATTTGGCTATTCAAACCTGCTCACCTTTTAGAAAAGATCCCAGCTGCTTTTGTGAACTCCTTTTTGTACTATCCTTTATGCTTTATCCTTTAATTCTTTTAGATCCCAATATTATACCATTGCTGCTTTAAATATACTCATCCATAAGCCATTCAGTGAGGTAAATGTCCCTCATTTTAACCTAAATTACTCTCCCCCTGATGAGATAGTGATTCAAAGTTCTTAATTTTCCAGGCATTGTGATTCTGCTAAGCATAAATTTTTGAAATGCATCAAGATTTGTTCATGTTTCAGTGCAGTCTCCTTTCATTCTTTAAAACTCTGGGGATTATAGCCTAAACTATTCAATCTCCCTACCAAGGAAAATCCCCCATCTGGGAAACCAATCTAGCAGAGCTTCATTAATCTCGCTCTGAAGCATGTAATAAGCTTATGCTTTCTAAGGTAAGATGACCAGAACTTAATACAGTACTGCATATTATTTTAAAGAAACCCTCTAACATCTTCTACTCTTACATTCTGTTCCATTTACGTGAATGTAAAAAAAAATACTTGTTTTAGTAATCGCTTGAGCACCTGCAGAATGACTTCCAGGCACTTGTGTACAATTTTTTTTTCCCAATCTCTCATCAGTAAAGAAATACTCTACCATCTATTCCATGTTCTATTGAACATTGTGTAGGAGGAAGGTATTAGTTTAGTTGGACATTAGATTACCAATTTGATAGGTTCAACACAATATCGTAGGTCAATGAGTCTGTTCCTTTGCTGTTCCAAGTTCCATATTCCATGTTGCATGTTCTATATTTTTCACAAAGGTGATTGACTTCATTTCTATACATCCATAACCACTTACCCACTTACTGATTAAATTCTTTTACCACCCCATTGCATTTTCTCTTTATTGTTCAGTATTGATATCATTAACAAACTTGGATATGTTGATGATATTGTTCAGAAGCATCTTCTAGCACAATTGAGCATGCTGGCACCTTTCTTAACGTTTCTTTGAAGTGCAGTAGAACACACTAGAATTCAAATGCAGATATATTTACCTGAATGAGATCACTGACCTAAAAATGTAGGTGAAGACGAGGGGTTTATATATTTTTAGCTGTTATTATAATCTGTAGGTTTGATATCTTCCTCTGCCTATCTACATTTACAACCAACTGTGCATCAAACAAGTCCTGGTTGTGAACGAGGGTATTAATGATTAACAAGAGATCAGAATTCCTATTCTGTGGTGTTTTAATTTTACGTGAGACTTATCTTACAAAACTCTGTCCCCTTCCTGCTTCATAAAAACAATGAAGGTCATGATAGTTGATCGGATGATTTGCTTTGTCTTTGGTAGAGACTATAATTCTTCAAAATTACCATCATGCCACCGAAGCACAGTGGTTCGTGTGACACTATTTCACCTTGGGGTGTTTTGGAGTTCAGTGTTCAATTCCAACGTCATCTGTAAGGAGTCTGTAAATCCTCCCTGTAGAATGCATGAGCTTTCTCCGGGTGCTCTGGTTTTGTCCCACAGTCCAAAGGCATACTGGTTGGTTGGTTAAGTGGTCATTGTAAATTGTCCTGTGAATAGGCTAGGATTAATCTGGGGGGTTGCTGGATTGTGCGGTTTGAAGGGCCGGAAGAGCCTATTCCATGCATTATTTGAATAATAATAATAATAATAATAATAAAATCGTTTTCAAGAATGCTAAAATGAATATTATGAACCCAAAGTTTGCAGTCTATAGTGAGCAAGTTCAGACTTACACTGTGCCGTTCTCCCAGCATGAATTTATGGCTGGGATTAGCCAATGAAACTAAATCATGTCGTTGGGATGGGACAACAATTTGCAGTAAATTGACTGTAGGATGAATTTTCAGGCTTTTGCAGGACTGTGTGCACATATTCTTATTATTATATGACTAGCTGAATGAGAATTTGGTAGCTCCAATGATAAAGAGCAAAGTTTCAGTTCTATTCTTTGTTGGCACCCCCTCGAAGGGATGCAACTTCACTTCCGCCATGCAATTCGCTATCAAATGGTGGTCACGGATAACTGTTAGGAACAATACAGTTGTCCCTCAGTATCTGCAGGGGATTGGTTCCAGGACCAACCCCCCCCCCCCCCCACGGATACCAAAATCCTCAGATGCTCAAGTCCCTTATATAAAATGGCGTAGTATTTGCATATAACCTACGCACATCCTCCTGTATACTTTAAATTATCTCTAGATTACTTATAATACCTAATACAATGTAAATGCTGTGTAAATAGTTGTTATACTGCATTGTTTAGGGAATAATGACGAGAAAAAAAGTCTGTGCATGTTCAGCCATCGTAGATCTTCTGGGAACGCTGATGCTCAACAGCGAGTGCTGGAGAGAGACTGAGGATCTGTGAAATGGTGGGAGGCTACAGCAGGGTATGCCTACACATCACTTCATTCACGTGGATTCAGCATAGTGCTCGGTGCGCGGCAAATTCAAATTTTGCTTTTTCAAACTTTCTGGAAATTTTTTTAGAATATTTTCGATCCGCGGTTGGTTGAATCCGCGGATGCGGAACCCGCAGATACAGAGGGCCAACATAAAAAGCATTTAAAAAGATGTATACAGCCAAGATTTCAAAGCTCAGGATTTTTACAATAGCTTCTGTTTCCTCAGTGTTCCTAAACTACATGGCCTGCTCTGATTATTTTCTTTAAGTAATAGTGTTTACTATTGTTTCAAACCTTCCATTGCATGATAGATTCCTCTGTCCATATTGTCTTGTCAGTATTTTATTGTTAAGTAGTTGGATTATCAGTTATCTATATGGACTTCAGTAAGGCCTTTGACAAGGTTCCACATGGAAGGTTCAATCGTTAAGCATTAATATTGAAGTGGTAAAATGGATTCAGCAGTGACTAGATGGGAGATGCCAGAGAGTAGTGGTGGATAACTGTTTGTCAGATTGGAGGATGGTGTGTAGCGGTGTGTCTCAGGGATCAGTACTGGGTCCAATGTTGTTTGTCATGCATATTAATGATCTGGATGATGGGGTGGTAAATTGGATTAGTAAGTATGCAGATGATACTAAGATAGGTGGAGTTGTAGATAATGAAGTAGGTTTTCAAAGCTAGCAGGGAGATTTAGGCCAGTTAGAAGAGTGGGCTGAAAGATGGCAGATGGAGTTTAATGCTGAAAACTGTGAGGTGCTACATTTTGGTAGGACTAATCAAAATAGGACATACATAGTAGATGGTAGGGCATTGAAGAATGCAGTAGAACAGAGGGATCTAGGAATAATGGTGCATAGTTCCCTGAAGGTGGAATCTCATGTGGATAGGGTGGTGAAGAAAGCTTTTGGTATGCTGGCCTTTATAAATCAGAGCATTGAGTATAGGAGTTGGGATGTAATGTTGAAATTGTACAAGGCATTGGTAAGTCCAAATTTGGAGTATTGTGTACAGTTCTGGTCACCGATTTATAGGAAATATGTCAACAAAATTGAGAGAGTACAGAGAAGATTTACTAGAATTTTACCTGGGTTTCATCTCCTAAGTTACAGAGAAAGGTTGAACAGGTTGGGTCTTTATTCTTTGGAACGTAGAAGGTTGAGAGGGGACTTGATAGAGGTGTTTAAAATTATGAGGGGGATAGATAGAGTTGACATGGATAGGCTTTTTCCATTGAGAGTGGGGGAGATTCAAACAAGAGGACATGAGTTGAGAGTTAAAGGGCAAAAGTTTAGGGGTAACATGAGGGGGAACTTCTTTACTCAGAGAGTGGTGGCTGTGTGGAACGAGCTTCCAGCAGAAGTGGTTGAAGCAGGTTTGATGTTGTCATTTAAAGTTAAATTGGATAACTATATGGACAGGAAAGGAATGGAGGGTTTTGGGCTGAGTGCAGGTCGGTGGGACTAGGTGAGCGTAAGAGTTCGGCACGGACTAGAAAGGCTGAGATGACCTGTTTCCGTGCTGTAATTGTTATATGGTTATATGTTATATGTAGCAAGGCCATTGGAGACAAATGGTAGAGACTCTGCTGGTCATTACTTCTGTAGGAATATGTGAACTGAGAGCAATTCTAATGCCATTGATTCCATCTTCCAGTGATTTCTTTTAACATGGTAGTTTAACCAAGTGTTCAAAAGCCTCTGCTGAGAAAATCATCCAGCATGACTATTATGGTATCACATCAGCAGATTACACAAAATCAGCAAAATTGATTTTGAGTCATCCAATTAAAATTTAAGCAGCAATAACTTTAAGCATGTTGAGAATTTGGAGAAAAAAAAGCTGTAAGGCTGTGCTATCAGCATGGATTGAAGAAAAAAGACTAGAATTTTAACACATTTTATTCATTCTGCTTCAGGTTCATTTTGATTTTCATCTCTGGGAATTTGGGAGGGTTATAAATTGAATGCCTTGAACTCCGTGGCCTAATCTACATTCTACTTAGGGAATACTCTGTGCTTGGAGCAAAGCCTCTCAAAAGGTATACTTTTAATTCCTGTCGGACAATTTACCTCAGATAATTTGACCTAGATTTTCAATTTCTCATCTCTAATATTTCTACAAAGTGATATTACTGCTACCTGTAACTGTTTCTGCAATCTGTTACTAAGTGAAGTCCCACAGTAAATGTCAGCATGTAATTATTATTGCTATGTGGGCATTTCTTCCATATCATCAGCATAACATGATATCAAAGTCAAGTTTACTGTCATAAACACAAGTGCATATAAGCACAGTGCAGGGAAAAATAACTTACCTGCAGCAGTATCACAGGTACATAGCAACATGCAAACAGAGTTCACCAGAAAAATCATAAATAAAGCATTCACAATGTTACAAGAGAGAACTTGGTTAGAGAGAAAAATAGTACAAATTGATCAGAGTGGTCATGGTATTGTTGTCCTAAGTTTCATTGCAGATTTTCTGGAGTTAGTCTGTCTTTCAGCCTTGATATGATTTATACTTCAGAGGTGCATGGGATGAAATTATTCCTAAGCAATGTTATTTTTGGAGAATTGAAAGGAAAGGAGAATTGTTTTGGATACCCAGAACACTCTTTCCTGAGACAATGCAGAATTGGGAGTTCTGCTATGGTGATTGTAAATGTATCACTAGAGACTCATGTTTCTAATTTAAAGTGGGCAATTGGAAGAAAGAATAGGGGGAATATCAGAAATAAGTTTTTTACACAGTAACTGGTGGGTACATGGAATATGCTGCCAGGGTAGGTGCTAGAAGCAAATACAATGGGGACATTAAAAAAAAAACTTTTAGATAAGCAGATAGATAATAGAAAAAATGGAGGGTAATATAGGATGGATGGGTTAGATTAATCTCAGAATAGGTTAAAAAGTTGGCACAACATTGTGGGTCAAAGGGCCTATACTGTGTTGTAATGGTCTATGTTCTAAATGTGAGAGATCATTATTCCTCATGATTAGCAGTCATTCTCTTGGAGACCCTCTCTGTAGAATATTTCTGAATTCAAAGAGTAGTTACGGTTTTATTTATCTTTAAATTTTTAAAGATCAAATCTCACTCCTGCCATCTAGGTCACTTATTCAGGCTCTTCATGCCAAAGCCTCAGTTCCCCACTCTTACACTGACCCACTCTCACAATAGCCACTCCAAAATGGCCACCCCATTTGACTCTAAATCCAAGTTGAAGTTTAATTGTCATTCAACCATGAATATACATGAATATAGCCAAATGAAACAGCGTGACTCTGGGACCAAAGTGCATAACACAATACCAACAGCCATACACAGAACAAAGGCACACATAATACAAATAAGACAGCAGTAAAACGCAGTCACCTACAAAAAAAAATTAGATACAAAACATTTCTATTTCAATGTTTTGAGTCCAATAAATGTTTCCATTAAATTACATACGGTTGTATTTGCAGAGGGAGCACATCATAGCCAATAGGACTCTTGTGAATGTTCAAATACCTTTGTTGATACAAAGTAATGAACAGATATAGTCTAAAAATTTCTGAAGGCTGAGAACCCAGCCACCCAAAATTAACTGACTCTCAGGGTATAAAGAGAGAAGCCTGTTGTTGATTGGGGTCAACCATAGAATTTGCGACATCTATATGTAAGCCTTCAAGAGTCGAGTGCTCAAACACCCATCATCTCTGGGAGGGAAGTCACATGCTTCTTCATAAGCTCTCATGAAGGGGACCAGGATGGAAATGCTGGTTGTTGGTAGGTAGGGTTAATACCTGACTTTCAAGAGCACTTGTGAGTTATGTTCCGGCTGGACTTAGTCCTTAAACTGCTGGAGAACAGTGCGGAAAGAACAGGCGCTGTTTTCTCCTGGTAGGGATTAGTTTTTAGTTCCAAGTGCTCCTGTCACGTTTTGTCACCCTGCAACCTTATCCTTCAATCTCTTTGAATTATAGAGGACAGCATGTGCCTCTCTCCAGCAGATTTCATCATGATCATCATGACTCCAGTATTTCTACTATTCTTTAATATTTCTTAATTGTACAGTGAACCATCTGATTGGCCTATCAGAGTTCTCTTTGAGGACTAGTTGACTTGTTCAGCATTTCTGTTCATGATTGCACTTAATAAAAAAAAGTCAGTATACAAGGCAAGGCAGGAGATTATGGAGAGCAAGCTGTTGCCAATGCAGCAGGATTCCCACTCCATACAGTTGATGAATCTAAAGGAACAGCAGAGAACGATACAATTTGGCACCGGTGGCATGGTGGGAACGGCCAGTCACTGTTGAATTCAATGTAGGACTACCTCAGCGACTAGGATACACAAATATTCAAATTATTGATTGACAGAGGATGATTGATGCTTGGTTTGAGGTAAGCCGATTAACAGAATCCAAATCAGGTTTATTACTACTGATGAGAAATCTGTTGTTTTGTGACAGGTCCTTGCAGCGGATAGTGAGGTCAGCTGAGAAGATCATCGGGCTCTCTCTTCCCGCCATTACAGACATTTACACCATATGCTGCATCCGTAAAGCAAGCAGCATTATGAAGGACCCCACGCACCCCTCATACAAACTCTTCTCCCTCCTGCCATCTGGCAAAAGAAGTATTCGGGCTCTCATGACCAGACTATGTAACAGTTTCTTCCCCAAAGCCATCAGACTCCTCAATACCCAAAGCCTGGACTGACACCTCTATGTATTTATAATTATAAACCCACTGTCCTCTACTGTGCATATTGTCTTGTTTATTGTTTATTGTAATGCCCGCACTGTTTTATACACTTTATGCAGTTCTGGGTAGATCTGTTGTCTAGTGTAGTTTTGTGTTGTTTTTTACGTAGTTCAGTGTAGTTTTTGTATTATTCATGTAGCACCATGGTCCTGAAAAACGTTGTCTCATTTTTACTGTGTACTGTACCAGCATTTATGGTCGAAATGACAATAAAAAGTGATTTGACTTTACTTGAGTTGGATGTTATCTTTATGAGGCACTACCCCTTAAAGATGTCCCTGATGGTGGGGAGAGTTGTGTCTTTGATGAACCTGCCTGAGTCTACAGCCTCTTACAATCCTGTGCTTTGAAGCCTCTGCACCAGGCTGTGATGCAACCAGTCAGAATGTTCTCCTCTGTACATCCACAAAAGTTAGTATGAATCTTCAGTGACATAGCAAATCTATGCTAACATTTAATGATTTAAAGCTGCTGGATTGTCTTCTTTGTGACTGTATCGGGCCCAGAATAGATCCACTGAGATGTTGGCGGCCAGAAACTTGAAGCTGCTTGTCCTTTTCACCACTGACGCCTCAATGAGGACCAGTGTGTGCTCTGATGAATTCTCCTTCCTGAAGTCCACAGTCAACTCCTTGTTCTTGCTGATATTGTGTGATGTCTTATATTTAGCTGTTGCATAGGAGAACATCATGATCATATCAGTTTGCAAACAAAATCTCTTGAACACCCTGCTGCTATGGTCAAGTAGCCTGTGCTCTATAGACAATACTGTTTGTTTACAAAGCTCTGATTTTAATTTCAAAACTGATCATTGCTTGTAGTTTACACTTAAGCTGTTTTATATTGAAGACTGGTTCTTGTTTGTATTAAGGCTGCTTTCCACATAATTCTATAACTTCCAAATATGTCTTAAATAATCCCTAACACCCACAATGTAGATCATATGCCTATGAGACATAGGTACAGAATTAGGCCATTCATTCTTGGCTGATTTTCCCTCTCAACCCATTCTCCTGCCTTCTCCCCATAAACTGACACCCTTACTAATTAAATACTTTTCAAGCTTTGCAATAAATTCCACAGGTTCACTATCCTCTGGCTAAAGAAATTCCTTCTCTTCTCTGTTCTAAAATGATGTCCCTCCATTCTGAAGCTGTGCCCTCTGGTCTTTGATTTTCTCTCTGTTGGAAACATCCTTTGCATGTCCACTCTATCTGGGCCTTTCAGTAGTGAGTAGATTTTGGTTAAGTAACTATGTTATTTATGTCCCTCAACCTTCAGACACCCCAGTATAAAATTGTCTGAACACAATTCCCCTCCACCAGCCCATAATCACCACTCAGCCGACCCTATCATTGGCTGTATTTAGGGCAGAGGTTAATGGATTCTTGATTAGTCAGGCCACGAAGGGATATGAGGAGAAGACAGGAGACTGGGTCTGAGAGGGAAGTGGATCAGATATGATGAAATGGTAGAGTGGACTTGATGGGCTGAATGGCCTAATTCTACTCCTATACCTTATGATCTTATGGTCTTTCAGTCTCTGTCCTCTTCTGTTTCCAAATTGCTAATCCCCACTTCTGATCCAAATTGACTCTTAACTCTTAGTGCTGGGCACTTGAGACCAACTCCCCCAACTCTCAGGCCTGAGAGCTCTGAAAACTTCCTCCAGGTTATGGTTGTTGGGGGTGGGGAACTGGAAAGAATATTCATTCTTGCAAAATGTGATGGCCAAGAACCATTCTGTTTACCTCTCTATAATGACACACCCTAGAATTTCTGGGCAATATATCTTTAAAATCCCTAACAGTAATTAAGACCTGAAGTAATGAGGCACAGGTAATATTATTAGTTGGCAGTAACTGACAATTATTGAACAGAGTATTGAAAATATAATTGATTAGTCATGATTTTTTGACAGTGAATATTATTTGAATTGATTGGTCAATAGCCAGTGCTCTACTTAAGGCAGAAGTTCAGAGATTCTTGCTTATTTAGGACGTGAAGGAATACAGGGAGAAGGCAGAAGATTGAGGCTGAGAGGAAAAATGGATCAACCATGATGAAATGGCGGAGCAGACTTGATGAGCCAAATGGCCTAATTCTGCTCCTATATCTCATGGTCTTATGGTTTATTCATTTATTTATTTAGAGACGCAACCCGGAACAGGCCTTCCTGGCCCAGTGAGCCGTGCGGCCCAGTAACCCACCGATTTATCGCCAGCCCAGTCACAAGACAATTTACATGACCAATTAACCTTCTAACCAGTACGTCTTAGGACTGTGCAAGGAAAGTCATGCGGGAAGAATGTGCTAGCTTTCTTACAGAAGATGCCAGAATTGAACTCTGACTTCCGACTCCTGAGCTGTAATAGTGTCATGCTAACAGCTACGCTACTGTGGCGCCCACTCAGTAGGTAGTACGGTCCATGCATTTCAGAGGGAATACGAGCCATTAAAAACACTTCCAGAACATCTTGAAAACTCTTCAGCGATTTCAACAACATGAAATCACCTAGCCTCTCACAGTTCAATAGCAAGTAGTGCATTCATCTTACTTCTTTTGACATGGAAATTAGCCTTACATTTTTAAACAAAAAGGTATTTTTCTTTCACATTTCTTTCTCACTTATTGCAAACTATTTCCCCTCTATTTCCACTTTCCACTGAATTCCACGGAGTGAATTCATCCTCTCTGAATTATATTATTTCCTTCGCCACCGAGCTGTTAATTTCACAAACACGAGGAAATCTGCAGATGCTGGAATTTCAAGCAACACACATAAAAGTTGCTGGTGAACGCAGCAGGCCAGGCAGCATCTCTAGGAAGAGGTACAGTTGACGTTTCAGGCCGAGACCCTTCGTCAGGACTAACTGAAAGAAGAGCTAGTAAGAGATATGAAAGTGGAAGGGGGAGGGGGAGATCCGAAATGATAGGAGAAGACAGGAGGGGGAGGGATGGAGCCAAGAGCTGGACAGGTGATTGGCAAAAGGGATACGAGAGGATCATGGGACAGGAGGCCCAGGGAGAAGGAAAAGGGGGAGGGAGGAAAAAACCAGAGGATGGGCAAGGGGTATAGTCAGAGGGACAGAGGGAGAAAAAGGAGAGAGAGAAAAAGAATGTATGTATATAAATAAATAACGGATGGGGTACGAGGGGCAGGTGGGGCATTAGCGGAAGTTTGAGAAGTCAATGTTCATGCCATCAGGTTGGAGGCTACCCAGACGGAATATAAGGTGTTGTTCCTCCAACCTGAGTGTGGCTTCATCTTTGCAGTAGAGGAGGCCGTGGATAGACATGTCAGAATGGGAATGGGATGTGGATTTAAAATGTGTGGCCACTGGAAGATGCTGCTTTCTCTGGCGGACAGAGCGTAGGTGTTCAGCGAAACGATCTCCCAGTCTGCGTCGGGTCTCGCCAATATCTAGAAGGCTGCATCAGGAGCACCGGACACAGTATATCGCCCCAGCCAACTCAAGTTGTTAATTTTGCAGTCATTTAATCTACAGTAATTGGTTAAAAGACAGGCAGTGTTACTTGAGCTTTTCATAGGTCTCAGAAGCAACACACACAAAATACTGGAAGAACTCAACAAGTCGATGAACTGTTCAACCAATGTGGACTCCATTCCACTAACAAGGTCTCATCAACTTCAATCATCAAGCTGCAGAAAGCAGATGATGCTTGCTTATACACACACTTGGAGACCAAACTCTAAGTTATTATTAACCACTTCAATGAAGTATTTATATGCCTGGGACTTACATTCAACAGCAAAGCAACAAAGGGCATCTATCAACCTACCCTGACCTCCACTCCTACATTACAACACTAATCATTGACAATAATGGTCTCAGTTGGGACTGTGGAAAATGTGGACTATTTTGGTAGCTGCCTCTTGTAGGTCAGTGATGAGGTTTACTGGTGCCTTCACTGAGCCAGCAAAACATTTGGCAATGTGGAAAAAGATATTGTGCTTGGAAACTCAGCCTTGCAGAAAAGTTTTGGTCTGATTGGTAACTCATCCTCCTGTAAGATTCTGAGGCTTGGACAGTCAACAGTAGCCATATCAAAGCACCGGAGAGATGTCATAAATGTTGACTTTGCATCATCCTCCAAATCTACTGACAGGATATGCAAACCAGTATCACCATCTCCTTCCAGGCCAAAATTCTCTAATATTTTCTGACACACTCAGTCTGTTCTGATAGGCAGACGATGTTGATTGTGTGTACAGCACCAAACATCAGAAACAGACACCTGAAAGCAATAACTACAGATAAAAATGCAAATTAAAAACTGAAAATACTGAACATGCTCCACAGGCCTAGAAGCATGTATGGTGAGAGCAATGAGTGTTAATATTATCTCGGACATCTTCAAGGAATGATGCCTCAGGAGAGTGGCATCAATCATTAAGGTCCACTATCATCCAGATCATGCATTGTTCTCATTGTTACTGTGAGGAAAGAGGTACAGAAGCCTGAAGACACACACTATGTGATTCAGGAACTGCTTTGTCCCCTCTGCCATCTGATTTCTGAATGGACATTGAACCCATGAACACTACCTCACTACTTTTTTAAATTTCTATTTTTGCACTACTTACTTAATTTAACTATTTTATCTATATATCTTTACTGTAATTCACATGTTTGTATCTATTATTATGTTTTGTATTGTACAACTGCTACAAAAAGCACATTTCATGACATATGCCCATGATATTAAACCTGGTTCTGATTCTGATTTCAGGTTTTTTTTTGGCTGTCCATCTTTGAACTGAAATGTTAATTCTCCATAGATGCTGCCCAGTCTACTTAGTATCTCCATCATATTCTATTACTTTTACCAGAGCAGACAATATTCAAACTTCTGTTATGGTGAAAGATTACCAGAAGCATAGAAGAAAGGTTTTGAGGATTTTCTCCAAGTCTCTTGAGAAAGAATAACATCCTCACCAATATGTGGCAATTCTCTGCCTGCTCAGAATAAAGCAGGAATAGCTGGACTAATGTTAAGGACTGGGAGACTGTGTGTTGGGAGCGTCTGGAAAAGACAAACTCAGAATCAAAGTTGAGTTTATTATCATACCTATGCATGGATATAAGACCATAAATATAGATAGATGGATCCCAAAGGAAATTACGGTGTCACAGTAGCACTACAAGTGCACAGATATACAAATATACAAATATTAGAAGAGAAGTAAGAAAAAAATACAAAAATAAGTTACTTCAAACAGTCTAACAGGAGGGGGTCATCATTTCCCTGTCTATAGATTGCTCATTACAGAGCCTAATGGCCGAGGATAAGGATGAACTCATAAAGTGTTCTTTGGAGCAGTGCAGTTATCTTAGTCTATTACTAAAAGTGCTCCTCTGTTCAGCCAAGGTGGCACGCACAGGGTGAGAAACATTGTCCAGAATTGCCAGGATTTTCCGTAGGGTCTTTTGTTCCACCACAGCCTCCAGTGTGTCCAGTTTGACTCCTATAACAGAGCCAGCCTGTCTAATCAGTTTATTGAGCCTGTTGGCATCATCCATGGCATAAGATATAGGAGAGGAATTAGGCCATTTGGCCTATCAAGTCTGCTCACCATTTCAGCATGACTGATAGAACTCTCCGCTCAGCCCCAATCTCCTTCCTTCTCCCCTTATCCCTTCATGCCCTGAGCAATCAAGAATCTATCAACCTCTGCCTTAAATATACATAAAAACTTGGCTTCCACAGCTGACAGTGGCAAAGAATTCTACAAATTCACCACTCTCTGGCTAAAGAGTTTCCACTTCATCTCCATTGTAAAAGGCTGCCCCTCTATTCTGAGGCTGTGTCTTCTGGTCTTAGAACTTCCCACCATAGGAAACATCCTCTCCTCATCCATTCTATCCGGGCCTTTTACCATTTGATAGGTTTTGATGCGATCACCTCTCATTCTTCTTAATTCCAGTAAATACTGGCCTAGAGCCATCAAACGCGCTTTATAAGACAAGCCATTCATCCCTGGAATCATTTTTATGAATCCCCTTTGAACCCTCACCAGTTTCAGGACATACTTTCTCAGATAAGGGGTTCAAAACTGGTCACAATACTCCAAGTGAAGCCTCACCTGTGCTTTATAAAGTTTCACCATTACATTTTTGTTTTTATATTCTACTCCTTTTGAAATGAATGCTTAATTTGCATTTGCCTTCCTCGCCACAGTCTCAACCTGCAAATAAACCTTTAAGGAATCCTACACAAGGACTCCCAAGTCTCTTTACACCTCAGTTTTTATGTATTTTTTCTCTAATTAGGAAATAGTCAACCCTTTCATTTTTTCTACCAAAGAGCATGGCGATACAATTTCAGACAGTATATTCCATCTGCCATTTCTTTGCCTGCTCTTCTAATCTGTCTAAGTCCTTCTGTAGCCTCTCTACTTCCTCAAAATTATCTGCTCCTCCAACTATCTTCATATCATCTGCAGACTTTGCAACAAAGCCATCAATTCCATCATCCAAATCATTGACATATATTGTAAAAAAAATCAGTCCCAACACAGACCCCTGATGAACACCACTAGTCACCAGCAGCCAGCCAGAGTAGGCTTCCTTTATCCCACTTTGTACCTCCTGCTGCCCAGCCACTGCTTTATCCATGCTAGAATCTTTCCCGTAATACCACGGGATCGTAACTTGTTAATCAGGCTCATCTGCGGCACCTTGTCAAAGGCCTTCTGAAAATCCACGTACACAATATCAAGTGATTCTCTTTTGTCTATCCTGCTTGTTCAAAGAATTCCAACAGATGTGTCAGGTGAGATTTTCCCTTGAGGAAACCATGCTGACTAAGGCCTATTTTATCATGTGTCTCCAATTACCCTGAGACCTCATCCTTAATAATTGACTAAGCATCTTTCCAACCACTAAGGCCAGACTATGGTTTCCTTTCTTCTATCCTTCCCCCTTGAATGGAGAAATTTGCAATTTTCCAGTCTTCTGGAACCATTGCAGAATCTAGTAATTCTTGAAAGGTCATTACTAATGCTCCCATGATCACTTTAGACACCTCTTTCAGAATTCATGCCATCTGACAGCTGGAACTTGCACCATACTGCTAGTGTCTTCCACAGTGAAGACTGATGCAAGACAGTTATTTAGTTTTGTCCACCATTTTATTGTCTTCTCCGGCATCATTTTCCAGCAGTTCAATATCCACTCCCACCTCTCTTTTAGCCTTTATGTATCTGAAGAAACTTTTGTTATCTTCTTTAATATTATTGACTAGCTTACTTTCGTATTCTACTTTTATCTTCTTAATGACTTTCGTAGTTGCCCTCTGGTGGCTTTTACAATCTCCCCAATCCTCTAACTTCCCACTAATCTTTGCTCTATTTTTCGCTGTCTCTTTAGCTTTCATGTTGGCTTTGACTTCTCCCGTTAGCCACGGTTGTGTCATTTTTCCTTTAGGATATTTTTTCCCTCTTTGGGATGTTTATATCCTGAGCCTTCTGAACATGTTTTCAGAAATTCCAGCCATTGCTGGTCTGCCATCATCCCTGACAGTGTTCTCTTCCAATCAATTCTGGCAGACTCCTCTCTCGTACCTCTATAATTGTCTTTACTCCACTGTAATACTGATACATCTGTCTTTAGATTCTCCTTCTTAAGTTTCAAGATGAACTTCATCATTTATGATCACTCACCCTTGGGTTCTTACACCTTAAACTCTCTAATCAATTCTGGTTCATTGTGCAACACCCAATCCAAAATAGCTGATCCCCTTGTGGGAGCAATCACAAGCTGCTCTAAAAAACCATCTCATAGGCATTCTAGAAATCCACCCTCCTGGAATCCACCTGATTTTCCCAATCTACCCACATATTGAAGTCTCCCATGACTATTATAACATTGCCCTTTTGGCATTCATTTTCTATCACCCATGGTAATTTGTAGGCCACATCCTTACTACTGTTTGGGGGTCTGTATACAATTCCCATCAGGTTCTTTTTGCCCTGGCGGTTATTTAGCTCTATCCAGAATGATTCAACTCTTTCCAATCATTTGTCACCTCCTAATGATTTGATTTCGCATTTTACCAACAGAGCAACACCACCCTATGTACCTTCCTGCCTGTCCTTTTGATACAACGTGTATCCTTGGACATTAAGCTCCCAGCTATAATCTTTCAGCCATGATTCATCATGGCCATAGGCCTCTCCACCATTAAGAAGATCTTCAAATAATAAAAAATAATTATTGATTGATCCCGAGTGGGAAATTCTTCTATTTCAGCCGCAACATTTAAAAATGCACTTGGAAGTGTGCAGACTTAACTAATAATAAAGTACAGAATAATAATATGCACAATAATAATTTACCAATGTGGAATAATTTGCAATAATGTGCAATAATAATGTATAAAGTACTAAAAAAGGGACTATTGTACTATGATATGTGTTCTCCTGTCACACAGAGATGAACTGTTGTATATGCTTATTGCATTCGGAAGGAAAGATCTTCTGTAACAATCCTTGTGACAGCAGAGCTGAAGGAGTCTGTGCGGAAGGGTGCTCCATTGCTTATTCAGTAGTCATGGAGAGGATATACCAGATTGTTCATAACAGATAACAGTTTGTTTAGTGACCTCATCTCCACTGCTAATTCAAAAGAGTCCAGGCTTTCACCAAGGACGGATCTAGATTTTTACTCAGTTTACTTTAGGAGCCTCAAGAAATGGCATCCATCATGAAGGATGTGCTGTCCTCTCATTACTATCATGAGGGATGAGGTACAGAAGCCTGAATGAATCACACTCAGTGTTCTGTCCCCTCTGACATCAGATTTTAGAAAAGTCCGTGAATTCATAAACATTACCTCAATTTCCATTTTTGCACTACATTTATTTTTTATTACCACTTGTAGTAATTTGTTATGCCTGCACAGTACTGCTGCCACAAAACAACACATTTCTGTCTGTTGTGTCTGTGACAATAAACCTGATTCTAATTTTGATTCTGATTCTGACATGTAAGCAATGCATAATAAAAAATTACTTGCAGCAGCATCACTGGCATGTATCACCAAAGATATAACAGTCAGAACACAAAGAAACATAAAGTAAACAAAATTATACAAGAGAAAAAAACACAACTAGATCAAAATTATTCATTGTTGTGCAACGTGGTCAAAGTGATCATAACGTTGCTATACTGAGGTAGAGATTAGGTTTTTGTTATGTGTCCACAGTTTCGTTTTCCTGGGAGTCCATAGTTTTGTTTACCGTGAGCGTTACCTTATGACGTATGCCAACAGTATAAAAGAAATGTGGGCATAGTGCTGAGCAGGAGTCGAAGGAAAGAGAAAGAGAATAAAGACTGCAGACATTGAGCTATCATGGAACAGTTCACAATCGAGAAGGACAAAGTCTAATGCTTACCCATATTGTCTGTCCTTTGTATGTTCCATGGGTGTGGATTTCATGACAGTCACTTTGTGACATCGCTCTTCGTGGATTTCAGGACAGTATTCCTCAGCTAGGATCTTCGGTGACCGTTTCTTCGTTCGCTAGCCGTGGAATCTTTGGAATTCGTCGTGATCGCCTCGTCGCTGCACTGTGAATCCACAAGTCTCTCCTCTCACCTATTTCATGAATTACTGGGACTCTCTGAACTGCCATTTTAAGACTGTGTTTGAGTAAGTTTGTTAAGAACGGGTTCAAAGTTTGACTGTAAGGGAGCTATAGATGCATAACACTGTTAACTTCTGTTTAAGAAAGTAGTTTATTTAATTTTCTATATTTTTGAGTAGGTGTAAATAAATATAGGGGTTTTAATATTAAAACCTGACTCAATTTGTCATCTCTTGCTGCTGGTACGTTATGAATTCGTAACAGTTGCGACAGTCAGTTCAAGAAGCAATTAGTTGTAGGGAAGTAGCTGCTTGTGTGGGACTTCAGGCTTTTGTACTTCCTACTCAATATTAGCTGTGAGGAGATCAGATGGAGGGGACCTGTGATGACAGACTTTGCCTCCCTGAGGCAGTGCCTTCTATAGATACC
The DNA here is from genome assembly GCF_030028105.1 of Mobula birostris. Taxonomy (NCBI): domain Eukaryota; kingdom Metazoa; phylum Chordata; class Chondrichthyes; order Myliobatiformes; family Myliobatidae; genus Mobula; species Mobula birostris. The sequence goes on along the minus strand of NC_092370.1, from coordinate 21,732,193 downwards.
ACTAATGATGGGGAGGGATGTGTCTGTGATGTATTGGGTGAAATCCACTACTCTCAGCAGCCCCTTACAGTGCATATTCACATTGTTGTACTAGACCATGATGGAACTTAGTCAGAATACTTTCAATAGTACATCAATAGAAGTTTGCTAGATGGTTTGGTAGCATCTCAAATCTCCTTAACCTTCTAAGAAAGTAAAGGTGCTGGCATAGCTTCCTGATGATGCATCTATGTGCTGGGGCTGGAAGAGGTCATCTGATATGTTAGCAGCCGGAAAATTGAAGATGACATCTTTCCGCCTCTGATTTCCTCTTCCTGAAGTTAACAATTGGTTCTTTAGTTTTACTGACATTGAGTGGAAAGTTGTTGTTACAGCACCAATCCACCAGATGTTCTACCTTGTTCCTCTGAAAGCAGTGGAAAGCTCCAACCACCTCTCAGATTACACACCTCGTCAAGCACCTTATGTTCCAGCCGAGGCAGAGTTCAATGGTCCCACAGTAGCCTCATCAGCTGCCCTGGACCACAAAAATGTGACTGGCAGCTACCGTCCTTGAGATGGACACCATGCCTACGAAGCATACCCAATACCAAATGATGTTGAAGTGGCTGTTTTAATTTTATTTCAGCTTATACAAGTTTATCATGGGTGTAGGTAAACTGGGGCCGCACAGTAGTGTAGTGGTTAGCAGAACGGTTTACAGCACCAACAACCCAGGTTCAATTGCCGCCACTGCCTGAAGAAGTTTGTATGTTCTTTCCATGACTGTGTGAGTTTTCTCCCAGTGCTCTGGTTTCCTCTCACCATCCAAAGACTTCCCAGTTGATAGTTAAATGGGCATTGTAAATTGTCCTGTGTTAAGGCTAGGATTAAATAGGGGGATGCTGGGTAGTATGACTCAGAAGGCTGGAAGGGCCTATTCTGTGCTGTATCTCAATAAATAAATCTGTTATGAGTAAGTTGATATTCTTTTATCTCTGAAACTTTTAATCTATCAAGACTAACTGAAAATTGAACAGATCAGGTCACCGGATTGATCTCCACACAATTAAACATAGTTTTCTTTTTCATCTTAGCCCATACCCCTATGGGACATAGGCCACCTACAGCACCTTGCCAGAGTCCTCAGTCCTGGCTCTTTCTGTCAAATTGTCCCTGGGTGTAACCCACCTTCAAAGATTCTTCCTCTCCCAGAAATGAGGTTTTTGGAGCTTCTTCTGGCATTTCTGTAGCACTGAGTTTTTATGGGATGGGGTTGCTAGCTGCATGCTCAACTCTCCCCCTTTTGTAGCCAGAGTGGGGTTAAACAACTTTATAAGCAGAATAAGTAATCCGCTGATACTTCGAAGGGAGGTTATACCAGGATTCTGCAGAGGGCAACAGAGTGCCTTCTTACAGTAACAGAAATCTATTTAATTTCAATTTCAAAGGTGCCATGCTCTGTTTCAAATTTGCTTTAACAAAATGAAGGGATGGTGAAAATATTGTTTTTTTTTAAAAAGGATTTTTGAGTTACTCCAGAGAAAATTATGTTAATTAGATTTTTGTTCCGTATAGATTTTTCTTTGGAAGTAAGCATGAATCTCATTCTTTCACTTCAATGGAAACACATTTCCAAAATGAAGTATAACATGCAGACACTTCTGCACATTAATGCTTTCAACTGAAGATAAATTACTCCCTTGAAAACTGTGGATTAAGTAAACTGTTGATATTCTTTTATTGTGGACAGTAGCTATTTTATGTTACTATTACTAAAACTTTACTCTAAAATTTCTATACTGTATGTGTCCAATGCTGCTATAGTAACCTGTTATCTGTGCCACAAGTGGCAATGAAACCCCTGTCAATATGTTGAAATTCTGCCAAAATCTCTTTCTGTCAAATTCTCTTTTCTCATTCTCACATTTGACATTTCTCAGTCTTTATGCATAGTTTTTCATCAACCCTATTGTGTGTGTGTTTTATTATTTACCTGTAAATGCCTGCAAGAAAATGGATCTCAAAGTTGTATATGGTCATCTATATACATATTTTGATAATAAATTTATTTTAAACTTTGAATGCAAACAGTATGATTTTCAGTTTCATGTCAGAGTTAATGACAGATTTTTTCTCACTTTGTTTATTAATTCTGAAGGAAATAATTAAAATAAAGAATGCTTATCCAGTCTAATAAGTTCAAAATAATTAAATATTTCAATGGCATGTGTGGTATAACAAAAGTTTAATTATGAATATAACTGAGTAGAAATATTAGTTGAATAATGTTTATTCCCCTCCATAGATGCTGCCTAACCTGCTGAGTTCTTATAGCATTTTGTGCGTAATGTTCTAGAACTTTTAGTAATTAATAAAAACTTAATTTCCATGAAATATAATTTGATGATTGTATTACAGTCAACAGAAAAATTACTTGCTTCAATTCTGTGGGATAGAAGTGGCATTATCAATGAATATTCCTCTTGATAGTCAGTCCATGCTGGCCACACTCTGGACTCCAAGTGAGCATGGGTTGCTGTCAGCTTTGGATGAAATATGTGATTACAATGTCCCACAAAAAAAAAGCCTCCTTGCAATAAGACTCGGATAGGTCAAATAACAACTTCACATTCCTTCAGGTATCAGGCACAGAGGAGGAAAGTGAAGAAATTGTATGCTTTATTTATTTATTTATTTAGGGATACGGCATGGGACAGACCTTCCGGCCCAATGAGACAAGCCACCCAGCAACCCATCTATTTACCCTTGCCTAATCACAGGACAATTTACAATGACCAATTAACCTACTAACCGGTACGTCTTTGGACTGTGGAACTAAACCCGCATGGTCACGGACAGAATGTACAAACTCCGTGCAGACAGCGGTGGGAATTGAACTCTGAACTCCAACAAGCCAAGTTGTAATAGCGTTGCACTAACTGCAATGTTACTGTGACTTCATACACTGATGACTGCATATAGTTAATATATTTATATTCTATGCCTATTGAGTTACAACATGTTTATAAGGGCATGTGTAATGATGGCTTATTTAAAAGAAATTGTTTCTTGCCTTGTGATAATTTATTTTTAATTTTTGACAAATCTCTCCAAGTAATTGGAAGCCAAGCAATGTATGATATTTGTGTACAAATATACTTTATCATGTGCTGGTTATCAACCACCACGTTGGCAGAGAGTGTTACTTCCCATCATATTTTTAGTGTGTCATAATCAGTTACTCTCCAAGTAAAAGGACTTTACTGATTCCAGACAGTGTCAAAGCACAGTCTGGGTAATTGAAGGAGAATTAGTGCAATCAGTTAAAGGGCATCAGATTTGATGATGAGATATCGAAAATAATGGGCCGACCCTATCTCTAAAAGCATGATCTATGGGGCTGGCTGGTGGTGCAATGACATCGGTGCCGGACCCAGGAGCGGAGGTTCCCGGGTTCGAAACTAGTCGGGTCCGCTCCCAAGTACGCTTTCCATCCATGCCGGGCTGAGTATCGAGATCGCAACTCGACCTTGTAAAATACTGCTAAAAGGAGTGATGCGCCACACAGTCTCTCTCTCGCTCCACACCTTGAAAAAAGCCGTGAAATACACATCATCACAGACGTACGCACAGACACGCAGACGCACATGCACAGGCGTGCACGTTTGCACACGCAGACACATGCCAAAAAAAAGCCTGATCTGTGATCTAACGTCCAATATTTGTAAGTACAGAATCCACATTAAGTACTATTTATGATGCATTACACAAAATTAGCATGAATCTTTGAATAGCTTTGCTGCATTCGTGAACAGCATAATAACTCATAATGAACACATATTGTCTTGTAAATGTATGTTTTTCTCTGTACCTTGGTAAAAATAATCTAATTTATCAATAAGAGGGAAATGTGGCAGGACTCGGGAAGAATTAAGGGTGGGAGAAAAGTAATCCTTCCTTCTCAGAATTTTACCCCAAATAATGTAATCCTAACCAACATGTCATTTTGTTAAACATTTTGAAACAATTCCCTTACCTGTTACAAGAGAAAATCTGCAGACGCTGGAAATCAAAGTAATACACACAAAATGCTGGAGGAATTCAGTAGGCCAGGCAGCATCTATGGAATAGAGTAAACAGTCGACGTTTCAGGCCAAGACCCTTCATTAGGTTTTGACGAGTCAACCCAAAATGTCAACTATCCTCCTCTCCTTTACTTGTGTGATTTCATGGGCTGATTCAAAGTTCGAAGTACGTTTTATTATCAAAGTTCATATATGTCACCATTAACAAAGCTGACAATCATTTTCTTGTAGGCATACTCAGCAAATCTATTGAACAGCAACTATATCAGGTGATAACAGGTGCTGGGAGAATTCAAGTGATTTTGAGTTCTCCCAGGATAGAATTAGTTTAGTTGGATGCTGTCTACCTGTGCTTTGCCCCAAAACAATGGTACACGAACCTTCAACGTTTTCTTTATCACTGTGATAATTCCTTTTCATATGTCAACTCCTCCTTGTGAGTGAGATTGGCAATTTACCACTGATTTGAATCAAGTGTAATAGGAAATTTAATGAGGACATCTGAACTCTTTGACAGCTTTCCTTTATATGATTTCTTTTCATGGCTGGTTTAATCTGCTCTGAGATCTCAGGTCGGATAACCATCCAATCAAAACCGTTGACGATATAAAAGAAATAAAAGATTTCTTTATAATTAAGAGTGCAATAGTAAATCATCATAAACTGAAAATTTCAATATCCATTTTATTTACATAAGATAAATTTTAATTATGTAATATTAGTCAGGATAGTTTTGGATTCTTAAATCAAAAATCAACAGGGTGAAGCTTTTTTTTAAAACTGAAGGTTAAAATGTGCGTAGGTATAATTTTATTCCACATTGTTGTGTAGACTCAGAACTGAAGCAACTGAAACCAAGTTTATTCAAATACTCAAAGATTCAAAGATTCAAAATACATTTACAATCAAAGTACATATGCAGCAAACAACCCTAAAATTCAACTTCCAAACTGACAGCCACAAAACAAATAACCATGGAACCAACTCATTCAAAAAAAAGCGTCAAGCTTCTCCTTTACCCATGCAGAATAAAAACTGTGCAAGGGGCAACAAATAAAGAGCAAAAACACAGAATATAAAACTCAAATTTATAAGGCATAGCGCTCAGCTCAATGTTCATTATCCGTAGGCGTTCCCAACTCAAAAATCACCCAAGAGTAGAAAGCAAAAAAGGAGCAATTAGAACTAGTACACATTAGAGTCCAAATCTACAAACTGCATCAATCAATCCTTGTTCTAGCACCATCCTTCAAGAGATCACCCGAATGCTAGAACATTCCCTTGAGTGCAGCAAGCTCGAGGGGGAGAGAGAGACACACACACGCACCTACCTTGCTTTAGCAGCAGCAAGCAAAAAGCTGGTAGACAGTGCTGAACACTCGCTCGCCCTCTGCATCTTCCTCGATGATTTCAATCTTCCTCTGCACTTTAATTGGTGAGATTGCCAAGAGATGGAGTCAATCATGGGCTCATGCCCCATCTCCTGGCTTTCTGGCCTCCCTGTTGCATGCTTTCCTTGTAGCCTCGTGGAACCCAATCAGCCTGAAAACAAGTGTAAGTAACAGACTCCAGTAGCAGCAGAACCACATTTGAAATAAAAAGAAGATGTAAACGAAGAAAAAGAAGGGAAAGAAGTTGCTTCATGAACTGTGTTGAGAATATTGCCTTTAGTGGCGTTGTTCACAGGCGGCATCAGCCGCTCGCAGAACAAATTTTTTGATTTAATACAGATAGGTTCTTATTAAATTTTTGTGGCAAATGGAATAACTTTCAAAGTTACATCAATTATTTAATGTGATCTTGTGACTTAATAATTCCAGTTCTGACATTATCCTTTTATTAAGTAACATATCAGCTATGAAAAAAATTCCATAATAATAAAAGAATAAAAATGATGTTTCTAATACTTAACAATAACAGTTTGAAGGATAAAGTGTTATAGTTACAGACAAAGAGCGGTGCAGACAGACAATAAAGTGCAAGGTCATAATGAGGCAGGTTATTTTCCCACAATGCATTGCTGTAAGGGAGATCATGTAAATAAACTGAAACAAAAGTTTGTGAAAAAGGATCTAGCTGTATCTAAGAACTGGAATTCAATTGTAAACAAGGTGGCTCAATGGAAACCTGATAGGATGAGGACTAACCAATCAGGAGGGATGGACAATGGGGTTATAAATACCATCAGATGAGACATGCCCAGACATCATCCCTGATGAAGATGGCAAAAATATGTGTCATTATCCAAATATCTAAGCCTTAGACAACCTATTAAATATATCATTGACTGGTTTGAACTAGTAAGTATTACAAATATCATTTTCATTCTTTTATTATTATTGAATTGTATTCAGAACTTATGTGTTTTCTGTTAAAAGGATGACATCAGAACTTGTAAGGTCACCTTATAATTCTAGGCAGCCGAACAATCATGGGATAGAGGTTGATCTTGACTCCAGTGGTACATGTTTTCAGGCTTTTGTATCATATGCCCATTGGGAGAGGGGAGAAGAGAAAGTGTTCCTTGTGGGGATGATCTTCGATTATGCTTTACTGAGGCAGTGGAAGTACTGACAGAGTTCAAAGAAGGAAGGCTGGTTTCTGTGATGTGCTGAGTCATGTCCGTGACTCACTGCAGTTTCTTGAAGTCTCAGGTTGAGGAGTTACTACGTCAAGCCGTGATACCTCCTGATAAAATACTTACGTACTATAGTGCAGATAAACAGAAGACAATAAATTGTGCAAATGCAAATATAAATAAATTGCATTAAATAATGAGAAAATAAGATAATGAGAAAATGAGTCCCTGAAAGTGTGAAGTTGAGGATAGTTATCCCCTTTTGTTCAAGAGCCTGATGGTTGAGGGGTCCTAACTGTTCTTGAACCTGGTAGTGTGGGTCCTGAGGCTCTTGTAACTTCTAATTGATGGCAGCAGCAAGGAGAGAGCTTGGCCTGTGTGTTGGGAATTTCTGATGATGGATACTACTTTCAGCATTTCATGTAGATGTGTTCAATAGGTAGGAGGACTTCATCTGTGATGTACTGGGCTGAATCCACTATTTTTTGTAAGATTTTCTGTTCAAGGGCATCTGTGTTTCCATACCAAGCTGTGATGCAGCCATTCAAATACACATCTATAGAAGTGTGTCAAAGTTTTAGATATCATGCCAATTTTCTACCAACTCCTAAGGAAGTAGAGGTGCTGTCACGCTTTCTTCACAATTGCTCCAACACGATGGGCCCAGGACAGGTCCTCTGAGGTAGTGATATTGGTGAGCTGTCTTGGTCATGGAGTGTATGTAGGACCAGGACAGGCTATAGGTCATGTACATTCCCAGGAAGGCAAGGCATTCAGCCCTCTTGATCTCAGCATCATTGATGTAAACAGAGGCAAGAGCACTTGCTTCTCTTCCTGAAGTTAATGATCAGCTGTTTACTTTTGTTGATATTGAGGTAAAGTTTGTGTCATGATGCCTTGTGACTAGGTGCTCTATCTCTTTCCTGTACACTGATTCACCATTATTTGAGGTATGGCCCACCACGGTGGTGTCACTTGCAAACATGCAGATGGAGATAGGAATAAATCTGTCCATGCAATTGTGAGTGTATAAGGAATAGAGCAGAGCGGGGAGGACGCAGCCTTGTGGAGCACCAGTGTCAAGGGTAATTGTGGCGCGAGTGTTGCCGCATATCCTTATTAAATGCAGTCTGTTGCTCCGGAAGTCACTTGGAAAAATGGGGACACAAAGATTGATAGCATTGCTTAGTGTGTGGGGGAAATATTGTCTCACAAACTTCAAAGGTCCATTTTAATGTCAGAAAAATGTATATAATATACATTCTGAAATGCTTTTTCTTCACAACCATCTACGAAAACAGAGGAGTGCCCCAAAGAATGAACAACAGTTAAATATTAGAACCCCAAAGTCCCACCCAAGCTCCCCTCCCTCCCGCGTGTAAGCGGCAGCGAGCAACAATCCCCCCACTGGTAATAAAAATCATCGGCACCCGCCACTGAGCACTCACACATGAGCAAAGCAATAGCAAAGACGCAGACTTGCAGTTACCCCAAATACTTTGTCTTTCACCTGGTATATAACATACCACAGGCTCTCTCTCTCCTTAATAAGGGAGAAAGAAGCATCTCCATTTTCCTAGCAAGCAGGGAGACATAACAAACAACTCACTGGTTTATGATGTTAAAAAGCCCTTATATCACTTTATTTGAGCTCTGTGCCCAAAGATCTCAAAGATCTCACCTCTCCAAGCACGCAACCGTATGTATTTCGACTCCCCTGACGACACACGGGTCTCCTGCCGTGACATTGGCCCGTAATCCACCCATCTCCAGAGCCCCAAGATCCTAGGCTTCCAAATCCGAGCCAGACTCTTATGCCGAGCCTTTGGCGTGTCAAACAATGGCTAGTTATGAAACCCCAAGAGCGGGTCCCATTCCTGCAAAGAACCAAAGTCAGCGTGTAATTCCAGGTCAGGGTCTTCAAAAGAACCCTGAAAAGGAAAAATAAAGATATTAAAAGATGGAAATAGAGCTGTTTCTGAAGATGCAAGCGAAGGAGTTGCCATTTACCGTCATCAGTACTCTGCTCAGCCTCCACAAATAAAACTTGATTGAGGTCTTTGAGAAGGTGACTAAGCAGATTGACGATAGTGTGGTAGTGGATGTTGCCCACATGGATTTTGATAAAATAGTTCACATGGTTCCTCATGGTAGATTGGCCCTGAAGATAAAGTCCTGTAAGATCCACACTGGGTTGGTAACATGAATACAAATTTTGCTTTGTCAGACAAAACAGAGGGTAATGATAGAAGGGCGTTTTTCTGATTGAAGATCAATGCTGGGACATCTGTCATTTTTAATATTAAACATTTGATATCATGAATGATTTGGATGAAAGTTTTTTTTCTGATTAGTAAGCCTGCAAATGACACAGAAATGTGTAGAGTTGAGATAGTAAGGAAGGTTGTAAAGGTGGCAGCAGGATATAGATCAAATGGATATGTGGGTGGAAGTGGCAGATTGTTCAGTCTAGAAAAATGTGAGATGATGTTTTTTGGGAGGTCAGATGCAAGTGGAAAGTATACAGTAAATGGCAACAACATTGGAAATATTGATGTACAGAGGGAACCTGGAGTGCAGATCCATACGTCCCTAAAAGTGGCAACATGGGTAGATGGCATGGTGAAAAAGGTGTGCCACGTCCTTGCCTTCATCAGTTGAATATAAAATTTGAGACAACATGTTGTAACTGTATAAAACTTTTGTTCGGTCACATTTGAAGTATTGTGTACAATTATGGTTCCCACATTATAGGAAGCCTCTGACCCTTTGGAGATAGGGAAGAGTGGGTTTATGAGAAGTAGGACACATTTCATCCCCTAGAATAGTGGAGGCTGAGGGTGACCTGAAAGGACAATATACAAATATAAAAGATGTAGTTAGGTTAGATAGTCAGTGTACTTCCCCAGGATAGAAGCATCATTTACTGGAGACCATAGGTTTAAGGAGAGGGGGAAATCAATAACGATTTACCATGCAAATTCTTTTTTTCACACACAGAGAGTAGTTGGTGTCTGAAATATGCTGCCAGTGGAGATGGTAGAAGAAGATATGATAACATCATATGGGGCTTTTTGGTAGCACATAAATAGTCAGTGTGATGGATATTCACTTCCCAGTGCCTGAGAGGTTCGTTGATAAACTCAGCTTTCGAGCGCAACTGCATAACCTTCGCAAAGGGTCAGGGTTGTTGGTGATAAAGTTAAACATTTTAACAAATATTCTTTGCTCAGCTTTTTGTTGTGAACACAAAACCAGTCCCCAGTTCTTAATGTAAATTGCAAGCAGACATAAGTTTGATATTGGAGGCACGGATTTGCAAACTAAAGTAATGGAGACTTGCCCCCATTAGTCAAATGCCAGACAAAGGAGTTATGTCACTTAACACATCAAACATGGTTGTATGTTGGGATGTGTGTGTACTCAGAGGGTCAGCCCCCATATCATTAACTGTGGATGTTTGGGATATCTGTCACCAGAAGCTGTTAAGAACATCTGTGTGAATTACTTTGTCCCAGCAAATGTACCTGCAAAGTATCACATGCAGATAATGTCACCCTGCAGAAAATGGCATATATATCAGAAAGACTGCAAAAGCCTCAGGTGCATACAGTATATGTATAGCCAGGGTCATATATGTCCTGAAATATGTTTTTGTTTGCAGCAGCAGTACAGAGCAATACATAAAATACTGCAATGGTGGGCAAATGTTTTAGGCAACCTAACTATTTATATGTGCCTAATAGTTTTGCACAGTGCTCTAGAGGGATTAGGTATAATCTCCCTATAGTGAGGGTACCTGTAGAAATTAACATCGGATAAGACTTAAATCTGCTTTTGGATTTAGGGCTTTGCGAACAGGGAGCCTAATGCCTTCACAACAGAATATAGAAGGAATAGACCATGTACAAGAAGATAGGTTTAGTTTAGATTGGACATTATGGTCAGCACAGGTGTAGTGGGCTGAAAGTCCCATTTCAGTACAGTTGATATTTCAGCTGAAAATGTTGACTGTACTTTTTTCCATAGATGCTGCCTGGCCTGCTGTCTTTGCCTTCCTTTACTCTCTGTATATCCATGACAGTATCGTCACCCACAGCTCCAATCTGCTAATTAAATTTGCTGATGATACCACATTGATTGGCCTAATCTCAAATAATAACGAGGCAGCCTACAGAGAAGTCATCACCCTGACACAGTGGTGTCAAGAAAACAACACCTCCCTCAATGTCACAAAAAAAAGGATCTGGTTGTGGATTACAGGAGGAATGGAGACAGGTTAACCCCTATTGACATCAATGGATCTGGGGTTGAGAGGGTGAACAGCTTTAAATTGCTCGGCATACACATCACCTGGGATCTCACGTGGTCTGTACATACTGGATGTGTGGTGAGAAAAACACAACAGTGCTTTTCACCTCGGACAGTTGAAGAAGTTTGGTATGGGCCCCCAAATCCTAAGAACTTTCTACAGGGGCACGATTGAAAGCATCCTGACAGGCTGCATCATTGCCTGGAATGGGAACTGTACATCCTTCAATCGCAGGACTCTGCAGAGAGTGGTGCGGACAGCCCAGCGCATCTGTAGATGTGAACTTCCCACTATTCAGGACATTTACAAAGACAGGTGTAAAAGGGGCCTGAAGGATCACTGGGGACCCGAGTCACCTCAACCACAAACTGTTCCAGCTCCTCCCATCCAGGAAACAGTACTACAGCATAAAAGCCAGGACCAACAGGCTCCGGGACAGCTTCTTCCACCAGGCCATCAGACTGATTAATTCACGCTAATACAATTGTATTTCTACATTATATTGACTGTCCTGTTGTACATACTATTTATTACAAATTACTATAAATTGTACATTGCACATTTAGACAGATGTAACATAATGATTTTTACTCCTCATACATGTGAAGGATGTAAGTAATAAAGTCAATTCAAATCAATTTCCAGCATTTTGTGTTTGTTGCTCAGATTTCCAGCCTCAGCAGGTTTTCTCTTGTTTGTAAAGATCCCATTCCTCTGTTTGACTGTTCTGTGTTTCAAAGCATGTGGCATGGAGACCAGGAAGCCTTAATTTAAGGCTCGAACCCTTGATCAACTCCATCTCTTGCTGATTAAAGCACCAAAGAAAATTGAAAGCATTGAGCCAGATGCAGAGGGAGAGCGATTGTTCGCCACTGCCTACCAGCCTCTCGCTCACTGTTGCCAGAGGAAGGTTCTGAGTATGATGGTCTCGCTCTCCCCCTCACTCGCTGCTCTCAAGGGAAGAGGGTCGCATTCGAGTTATCGCTCTTCTTCTCCCTTCGTGCTGTCAGAAGATGGTGCTGGAGCAAGCTTTAATTGATGCAGTTTGTGGGTTGAGGACTTCAAATCACGTTTTAATCTGTGTTCTAGTTTTCTGGTTGCCAGTTGCTTTTGTTGTTAGTTTGAGCGATTTTTGAATCGGGGGGCCTGCAGCCAGGGAACACTGAGCTGAACTGAAATATACCTTTTGATTTTGTGTTTTATATTCTGTGCTTTCGCTTGTTCTTTTTTGTTACCATTTGCACTATTTATTTTTTTCTGCACGTGGGGTCAGGTGGAAAACTGATGTTTTATTTTTGAATGGGTTCCATGGTTTTCTTTGTTTTGTGGCTGTCAGTGGGGAAGAAGGATATCAGAATTGTATAATGCATACACACTTTGATAATAAATGTACTTTGAATTGAATGTTCTAAGTTCTACGTTCTGTGTTTAGTGCTTTATGTTCTATTACTGAAAATGAATTCCCTGATGACATGGATTGACTTGGATGCAAGACCAGACCTGTTGCTTACTAGCCTAATAGCACAATTATGTCGTGTACACTTGCAGACTGGAGCCTTTTAGTTACTTGTAGTTTTCTCTCGGTTTAGTTTCATAATAAATTGTTCATTACTTAAGTAATTAAAAGAAACAAGTGTTAGCTGTCAAATGGAAAATAAAGTTATGGAAAAATCAACCTGCTGTCTCTCATTCTTCAGTGCAATGAAGTGTTGCCTAGAAGTTATCTGAGGAAATTTATAGCTGTTTTTTTTTCCCCTTCACACTACATAACAATAGATTCACATCACATCTCGTTGTTGTCAGGTGATATTTGCAATGCTGTTGCCTCAAAATGTGACCAAGGCGATTATTCGAAGAGACAGTGGAAGGGTTTGGTGCAGGCAGGAGGAGAAGGTGTGAATGAACATTCCACCACGACCATCTGGTTCCACTATCACAAGGCCATAAGAAGGTAAGAGACAGAATCAAGCTCAGGCCATTTGGCCCCTTAAACCTGTTCTGTCATTCAAGAAAATCATGGCTGAAACACCTGAAACACAATTTTCCTGCACTCTTCCCATATTAGATTATGAGGACACTCAGCCCTCGTTTATTGTCATTTAGAAATGCATGCATTAAGAAATGATACAATGTTCCTCCAGTATATCACAGAAACACAAGACAGACCAAGACTAAAACTGACAAAAACCACATAATTATAACATATAGTTACAATACCGTAATTTGATAAGAGCAGACCATGGGCACTGTAAAAAAAAGTCTCAAAGTCCCGATTGCCCCAACACCTTACGCAGACAGTAGAAGGGAGAAACTCTCCCTGCCATGAGCTTCCAGCGCTGCAAACTTGCCGATGCAGCATCCTGGAAGCACCCGACCACAGTCCAACTCTGAGTCCATCCGAAAACTTCGAGCCTCCGACGCCGAGCACCGAGCACCACCTCTGCCGAGCGCTTCAACCCTGCCCCGGCCGCCGAGCAACAAGCAAAGCCGAGAATCAAGGCCTTCCTTTCTGGAGATTTCGGATCACACAGCAGCAAGACAGGCATTTAAGAAGTTTCACCAGATGTTCCTCCATGCTCTCACGTCTGCCTCCATCAAATCAAAATTGTGCACGGCATCCTACTTGACAGATAACAGATATTCATCACCAGAGAGGCTGAGCGTGCTGCGTCACGCCGCCATCTTCTCGTCCTCCTCCAATCTCCTTGATTCCCTTAATAATAAGGCAGTATGGTAGCATACTGGTTAGCATAATGCCTTACAAAGCCAGCTGTTTGATTCCTGGCACTTTGTACTGTACGCTCTCCCTGTGATTACATGAGTTTCTTCTAGGTGTTCCAGTTTCATCCCACATTCCAAAGACATATGGTTAGGGCTAGACAGTTGTGGGCATGCTATGTTGGCAAAACTTGCAAGCTGCCCAGCAAAATCCTCACTGATTTGATTTGGAGCAAATGATGCATTTCACTGTATGTTTTGATATATACATGACAAATAAAGCTTAACTTACCTTCAGTTCTATAGATCTCTCTTTTGAATGAAGCTAACAACTGAAAATCCACTGCTCCCTAGGTTAGAGAATTACAAAGATTCACCACCGACTGAGGGAAGAAACTTCTCATTTCATTCCAAATGCCATAACTCTCACTTTAAGACTGTCACTATGACCCTAATTGTAGCTTCTTCAGCCAGGGGGTAATGTCCTTTCTGTCTCTGCACAGTCGAGTTTTTGCAGTTTATTTTTACACCTCAGTGATGTCCCCACTCATCCCCCGACCGATTGAACATCCCTGAAATCAGTCAGACAAATTTATAGCATGTATATCCTTTTTCTTAGGTTAGGAGAGTATATTGTGTATAAATATTCCATTTATATTTTCACCCTTTATTCCTGTACATAAATATCTTCACACAAAGTCCATCATAATGCTTGCAATTCAAATTGCATTTTGCATCTATAAGCTAAGCTTCAGCACTTAGTGTGCAAGCCCTTCAACTTGTCTACATAAAATTCTGGCCCAACATGTAGAAAACAGCAGCTATTCAGCTACTAGTATTGGAAAAGTCAGACACCTTGGAACCTATCTATCAACATTAGCATGTTGCAAGAATTGTGAGGCTGGGAAAGTTGCCAAGTTCCTCAGCAGTGCTGTGGGAGGGAAGGAGAGATCCTAAACACAAGAGATCGCACAGATGCTGGAAATCCAGAGCAATACACACAAAATGCTGTAGAAGTTCAGCAGGTCAGGCAGCATCTAGGGAGAGGAATAAACCGTCGACATTTTGGGCTGAGACCTTTCATCGGGTCTGTTGGAAGACGTCCCTTTCTTGAGACATGGAGACTTCAGCAGATCCCCACAGATACATAAAGGACTATTCTTATTGATAATGCATGGAACAATACAAAAAGCAACTCCTGACAGACTGCAGCAGTAAACCTCAGGCTTTTTTGTTACAGAAAGTTTATATTTATTGATTTTTCAGGTTCCAAAGGAATTTGCTAATGTGTTTTCTAGTTCAGTATGTGTGACTATCACACTAATTCTTTTGAAAGCTTGTATTAATTCCTCCCAAGTGAAATAATTTTGATTTTCCTAAAGGATTGCATTGTTTTCTTCACAAGTGGTTTGAAATTATGCTATTGACAGGGTCTGTTTAATAGAGTCTTGGATTTTCCCCATACTTACTGCCCTTTATGCTGCTGGCATCGCAGGTGGTGTTCAGAGCTTCCTTCATCATGCCAGTAGCTTCCTCTCAGTTTTCACTGATGTCAGTCATGCAAGTCCCGGGTGGAGACTTAGGAATACTGTTCCACTAAGATGTAAAACGATTCTTTATTGCTGCTTCTGTAACAATTTTGTTTTACCAGTCAGGGTTGTTAGCCCTGAGCTGAACCCCTAAACCTGGAGGACCAGTGGACCACTCCTAGTCTGGCCTCTGACCTTTGACCTGTTTGGCATAGGTGACCCTACTAAGAGCCAAAGCATAAAGTCCTGAGTCCAGTCATTCTCACTTCTGTCTGTAAGGAGTTTGTCCATTTCCCACTGGTCCCCCCCCCCAACCCCCGTGGCAACGTGGGTTTCCTCCGGGTTCTCCGGTTTCCTCCCACGGTACAAAGATGAAAGGCTAGGTTAATTGGTCATTGTAAATTGTCCTGAGATTAGGAGGAGGGAGGGAACATCGACTCAGACCATGAGAGGCCTGCGTCAGGCATTTTCATGCCTTACAAGGCGCAGATAGGAAGTCTGTGTGGGGCGCCACTCCTCGCACAGACTAGAGCAATGTGTGGTTAAGTGCCTTACTCAAGGACACAAACACACTGCCACAGCTGAGGCTCAAACTAGCGACCTTCAGATCACTAGACGAACGCCTTAACCACTTGGCCACGTGCCCGAGATTAGGCGAGGAATAAATTGGGGGAATGCTGGGTGGTGTGGCTCAAAGGAAGTGTAAGAGCCTACTTCACCCTATATGTCAATAAACAATAAAGCTCTCCAGGTCATTGAGGCACGCAATCCTCCAAACCATAACAAGGTTGTGGTTCTTCTGGAGGGGTTTTTCCTAGGTTTTATGATCATTTCTTAGTTATGTATATTAACAATGTGTAATATGTTACACACAAAATGCTGGAGGAAACTCAACAGCATCTATGGAAATGAATAAACAGCCAAGACACTTCATCAGGGCTAAGAAAGAACAGGGAAGATGCCAGTATACAAAGGTAGAGGGAAGGGGAAGGAGGCTGGTTGGAAGGTGATAGGTGAAACTAGGTGGGTGGAAAAAGTAACAAGCTGGAGAAGAAGGAATCTGATAGGAGAGCAGAGTGTACCATAGGAGAAAGGGAAGGAGGATGGGAACCAGGGGGAAGTAACAGGAAGGTGAGAAGAGACATAAAGGTCAGAGCAGGTAATAGAGAAAGGGCGGGGGTGGAGGTTGATCACCAGAAGGAGAAATTGATATTCATATCATCAGGTAGGAGGCTACCCAGATGGAATGTAAGGTGTTGCTCTTGCATCCTGAGGGTGCCCTCATGTTTTGTCAGAAGAGGAGGCTATGGACTGACACACTAGAACGTGAATGGGAATGGGAATTGAAATGTTTGGCCAACAGGAAGTCCCGCTTGTAGCAGTTGGTGCCGAGGTGCTCGATGAAGCGGTCCACCAATTATTATGTGTATTTACTTGGGGTACACTTGGTATTCAGCCCGTGAGGATCACCTGGACTCTGCATTATATTATTTAACAGTTGATCCTGAAGCAACTTCTGAGTTAAGTGGAAGAGATTAGTTTAGTGAGCAATTTGATCACTAATTTAGTTGGTTCGGCACAGTATTGTGGGCCGAACGGTCTGCTTCTGTGCTATGTTCTATGTTCTATACATCTCTCCCAATTTCTAATGGGTACAAAGAATTACAAAGTCACTGTAATAAGCTCTTCTGCCCAATGTTTCATGGCCGAATTTACACTCTTGCCAAGCTACATTTTACACCAAAGCGTTTAGCATTTCCTCCAATTTTTTTTTCACTGCAGTTCGTATTTCCCTTTCAGTTTAAACACACCTCTATAATTTGTTTCAAATATTCCTTGTGAAATCAAATTTCACATTTAACCATTCCCTGTGGAGAGATTTTCTGTTGAATTCCCAGTTGGTTTAATTAGTGTTAATGTTCATTATCGCTTCTACTTTTGGCCTTCTCTGCAAGTGACAGTATCTCTTCGATGCTATACAAATAAAAAAATCTTTCATAATCTTAAATACCTCTGGAATTATTGAACAGTTAAAGCACAGGATGAGGCCTATCAGCCAATTGAGGTCACGCTGGCTTTAGGTTGTTTGGAGAATTTAGTAGTCCTTCAACAGCTCCTTCCTCTGCAACACTGCAAATATTTTCCCTTCACATATTGACTTCCTTTTCACAATTTGGATTTCCTTTCCCATAATTCAGAACTCCAACTCCTGGGATGGCACGACTTTCATATGATGAAAGACTGGATCGACTAGGCTTATACTTGCTGGAATTTAGAAGATTGAGAGGAGATCTTATTGAAACATATAAAATCCTAAAGGGATTGGACAGGCTAGATGCAGGAAGATTGTTCCCGATGTTGCGGAAGTCCAGAACGAGGGGTCACAGTTTGAGGATAAAGGGGAAGCCTTTAAGGACCAAGATGAGGAGAAACTTCTTCACACAGAGAGTGGTGAATCTGTGGAATTCTCTGCCACAGGAAACAGTTGAGGCCAGTTCATTGGCTATATTTAAGAGGGAGTTAGATATGGCCCTTGTGGCTAAAGGGATCAGAGGGTATGGAGAGAAGGCAAGTACAGGGTTCTGAATTGGATGATCAGCCATGATCATACTGAATGGCGGTTCAGGCTCGAAGGGCCAAATGGCCTGCTCCTGCACCTATTTTCTATGTTTCTATGAACATTTGGCATTTTTCTTCCCCTGTTCAAAGATTCAAAGTACATTTATTATCAGACTATGTATGCAGTTTACAACCCTGAGATTCCTCTTTCCCACAGACAGTCAATAAACAAAGAAGACCATGGAACATGTTTAAGTAAAAACAGTAACCCTCCCTCCCCATGCGAAGAAAAAGAACAAATCATACAAACAGCAAAAAATGAGTAAAAAACACAGAATACAAAACATCAAAAGAGTCCAGGCATAATCAGTTCAGCTCAGTTCAGTTCAATTCACCGACACGTCCCTTGTTATCTGTAGACTGCAGCGCTTGTCCAACCCGATAAAAATTGCACAGAAGAGCAAAAAGAGAGGAGGTGACCATAAGCCAGAAACACACTATAATGTGAACTACAGAGTCCAATCCACAAACAGACATCGTTAATCTGTGTCCTTTGATTCTGGAATATCTTGCCAATTAAAACAGTTGCTCTTCATTCCTATAATCTAGAACTTGGATGGTTTCAAATTCTTCTTAAACTCATAGGCTTCTCCATGTGGAAAATAGAGTCCATTTGAAATCCCTCATACCTGGCAGTAATTTAGTGAATTTTTTTCTGATGCTTTCTGATATATTCTCATCCTTCTTGAAGTATTGCACCTTCTTTTTGTTCCAGATGCCAGCAAAACAGGAGCAGTTTTAAAGTGTTTTATATAGTCTGAAATAGCACTCAAATTGCTGACCAGATCCCAGTACCCAGAGTTAATGCCCAGTGCCTCCCCATACCCATCCATTCTCTGTCAGATGCAGAGTGTTTATCACACTGGTCCTTGATCCCTGAAGTCCAATTGCATAGTCCTGTTTGCAAATGGGACACAGGTGTCAATGTACAGAGGTCCTGTCCCCATAACACTCAGGACAGCCCATGACAGCTGGCAAGACCGGCATTGATTTCAACAGCTTTACAACCTCTCTGCCCTTTTACTTTTAAAGAAAATGTCCTTGATTGTTCAGTCCTGTGCTAACTGGTATAGGGTTAGCCTTCCTTACTCTGTTTAAAGTACAACTACATTTGTATTGTGTTAATAACCAGAGCCAAAATGACTGCTTTTGAGCTTCTCTCACCCCAATCACACCAGCCGACTCACAGGTGAAGTGTCGCCTCATCTGGAAGGACTGTCTGGGGCCCTGAATGGTGGTGAGGGAGGAAGTGTAAGGGCATGTGTAGCACTTGTTCCACTTACAAGGATAACTGCCAGGAGGGAGGTCGGTGGGAAGGGTTGGGGGCCACGAATGGACAAGAAAGTCGCATAGGGAGCGATTCCTGCAGTAAGCAGAAAGTGGGGGGGGGAGGGATAAATGTGCTTGGTGGTGGGATTCGGTTGGAGGTGGTGAAAGTTATGGAGAATAATATGTTGGACACAGAGGCTGGTGGTGTGGTTGGTGAGGACAAGGTGAACCCTATTCCTAGTGGGGTGGCGGGAGGATGGGGTGAGAGCAGATGTGCGTGAAATGGCAGAGATGTGGCCACGCATTTTAATTCCACGTCCCATTCCCATTCTGATATGTCTATCCATGACCTCCTGTACTGTCAAGATGAAGCCACACTGAGGTTGGAGAAACAACACCTTATATTCCGTCTGCGTGGCCTCCAACCAGGTAGCATGAACATTGACTTCTCTAACTTCCGTTAATGCCCCTCCTCCCGTTCTTACCCCATCCCTTATTTATTTATTTGTTTGTTTGTTTATTTATTTATTTATTACTCCTCCCCCGCCCCCTTTTTCCCTCTCTCTCTTTATTCTCTATCTGTCCCTCTCACAATAACTCCTTGCCTGCTCTCCATCTTCCTCTGGAGCTCCCCTCCCCCTTTCTTTCTCCCTCGGCCTCCTGTCCCATGATCCTCTCCCTTCTCCAGCCTTGTATCCCTTTTGCCAATCAACTTTCCAGCTCTTGGCTCCATCCCTCCCCCTCCTGTCTTCTCCTATCATTTTGGATCTCCCCCTCCCCTCCCACTTTCAAATCTCTTACTAACTCTTCTTTCAGTTAGTCCTGACAAAGGGTCTCGGCCCAAAACGTTGACTGTGCTTCTTCCTGTGGATGCTGTCTGGCCTGCTGCGTTCCACCAGCATTTTGTGACTATTGAGATCTTTATCCTTTTGCAGCCCCCAGAATTGGTCATTGTAACATCGTTGGCCAAGGGGGCCCACGCTGTGCGGCACTGTTCTGTGGGTAATATTGTAGTATAGCCGCCAGTGTAATGCTTTATAGCGCCAGCGGTCAGGGTTCAATTCCCGCCCCTCTTTGTAAGGTGTTTGTATATTCTCCCCGAGACTGTGTGCTTTCCTCCAGGTGCTATGGTTTCCTCCCACATTCCAAAGACATATGGGTCAGGGTTCATAAGCTGTGGCCAAACTATGTTGGCGCCAGAAGCATGCCAACGTTTGATGGCTGCCCCAGGCATCTCTTCGGATTGTGTTGGTCATTGACACAAACAATGAATTTCACTGTATGTTTGCTATGTACCTGTGACAAATAAAGCTAATCTTTATCTGTACGCTCTATGTTCTAATGCAGGGGTTCCCAACCTGAGATCCACGGATCCCTCGGTTAATGGAAGAGGTCCATGGCATAGAAAAGGTTGGGAACCCCATGTCACAACCACGGATTTGGCAGTGCAGTAGATACGGTAGTTGCGCTTGTTAATTTACACATGTCGGCTAATTATTATTTAATCGTGATAGTATTTACCTCCATACCTGTCGTCGTAGTGCTTGTCGAGACTTGGGCAGAGCATAGCAATGCTTTGCTGCCTGTTTGCATTCGGCCTTCCCTGAGAAATTGGACTTTCGAGTCAACTGACTCTGAAAACTAGCGGTATTCGCTTAATGTTTAGAAGTTCTTTTCAGCAGCAGTGTAGGCTTCGTTTTCCATTTGAGAGTTTTAGTTAACAGCCCCGTTTGGGCTGGCATTTATTGTTTTATTTTCCCTTTAACAGTGTTCGCATTAAAGTCTGTGAACTATCGACCTGCTTCAGTGTCTCTCACTCTGCACTTGGGCCATATCCGAACCTGGTAACATCCCAAGGGAACTAAGAATAAAGAGAGTGCTCAATAAATATGCCATTTCAAAATCAATAGAAAAGATTCTGCAGATGTTGGAAATTTTGAGAAACATAGGCAAAGCGCGGGTCAGGTGGAGGGGAATAAACAGTCATTGTTTTGGGTCATGATTCCTCATCAGGTCCTGACAAAGAGCCTCAGCCAGAAGCAGTCACTATTTATTTCCCCCTCCAAAGATGCTGCCTCATTTGCTGAGTTCCTCCAGCATTTTGTGTGTGTGTGTGTGTGTGTGTGTGTGTGTGTGTGTGCGCGCGCGCTACTCCAAAATTCATCCCCCTTCAGGAAAAATCAAATAACTAGAACTCATCTCTCTATGTACCATAATGGTCATCAAATCAAGATAAAGTTGCTGATGAGATCACATTGCATGGCTTCTCAAAGACATGCTTTGACAGGGAGAACTATGACACACTCACTCAAGTCCCCACCTCTCTAGGTGATGGTGTAATCTCAGTATCTGAAGCCAATGTCCAGGCCTTGGCAGAAATATTTAAAATGCCGCTGTCTACAGGTGAGGTGCCGGAGGATTGGAGAGTGGCTCATGTTGTTCTGTTGTTTAAAAAAGGATCAAAAAGTAATCCGGGAAATTATAGGCCGGTAAGTTTAACGTCGGTAGTAGGTAAGTTATTGGAGGGAGTACTAAGAGACAGAATCTACAAGCATTTGGATAGACAGGGACTTATTAGGGAGAGTCAACATGGCTTTGTGTGTGGTAGGTCACGTTTGACCAATCTATTGGAGTTTTTCGAGGAGGTTACCAGGAAAGTGGATGAAGGGAAGGCAGTGGATATTGTCTACATGGACTTCAGTAAGGCCTTTGACAAGGTCCCACATGGGAGGTTAGTTAGGAAAATTCAGTCGCTAGGTATACATGGAGAGGTGGTAAATTGGATTAGACATTGGCTCAATGGAAGAAGCCAAAGAGTGGTAGTAGAGAATTGCTTCTCCGAGTGGAGGCCCGTGACTAGTGGTGTGCCACAGGGATCAGTGCTGGGTCCATTGTTATTTGTCATCTATATCAATGATCTGGATGATAATGTGGTAAATTGGATCAGCAAATTTGTAGTAGACAGTGAGGAAGGTTTTCAGAGCCTGCAGAGGGACTTGGACCAGCTGGAAAAATGGCCTGAAAAATGGCAGATGGAGTTTAATACAGACAAGTGTGAGGTATTGCACGTTGGAAGGACAAACCAAGGTAGAACATACAGGGCTAATGGTAAGGCACTGAGGAGTGCAGTAGAACAGAAGGATCTGGGAATACAGATACAAAATTCCCTAAAAGTGGTGTCACAGGTAGATAGGGTCGTAAAGAGAGCTTTTGGTACATTGGCCTTTATTAATCAAAGTATTGAGTATAAGAGCTGGAATGTTATGATGAGGTTGTATAAGGCATTGGTGAGGCCAAATCTGGAGTATTATGTTCAGTTTTGGTCACCAAATTACAGGAAGGATATAAATAAGGTTGAAAGAGTGCAGAGAAGGTGTACAAGGATGTTGCCGGGACTTGAGAAACTCAGTTACAGAGAAAGGTTGAATAGGTTAGGACTTTATTCCCTGGAGCGTAGAAGAATGAGGGGAGATTTGATAGAGGTATATAAAATTATAATGGGTATAGATAGAGTGAATGCAAGCAGGCTTTTTCCACTGAGGCAAGGGGAGAAAAAAACCAGAGGACATGGGTTAAGGGTGAGGGGGGAAAAGTTTAAAGGGAACATTGGGGGCGGAGGCTTCTTCACATAGAGAGTGGC
Organism: Mobula birostris; assembly: GCF_030028105.1. NCBI lineage: Eukaryota > Metazoa > Chordata > Chondrichthyes > Myliobatiformes > Myliobatidae > Mobula > Mobula birostris. The sequence continues at coordinate 21,709,461 of NC_092370.1, read as the reverse complement.
GGGAGTATGGAATGAGCTGCCAGACGAGGTGGTAAATGCGGGTTCTTTTTTAACATTTAAGAATAAATTGGATAGATACATGGATGGGAGGTGTATGGAGGGATATGGTCCGTGTGCAGGTCAGTGGGACTAGACAGAAAATGGTTCGGCATAGCCAAGAAGGGCCAAAAGGCCTGTTTCTGTGCTGTAGTTTTTCCATGGTTTTCTATGGTTTTCTAACCTTTAAGTGGGTGAATCTATGAATGATGTTTGCGCCAGTTGGTATATCAGGCCGAGTACTAAAGATCAACTGGCTGGAGTATTTTTGAACAAATTTGACCTCATGCTTCAGTAGTCAAAGGTTGTTTGTAAACGTATCTATTATCCTGTTGCCAAGAAGAGCTCAGTGAGATGCCTCAATGATTAGCATCGAGCAGTACTTACATCAACTATAATGAAGTGCTTCGAGAGTTTGGTTACGATGCAAATCAACTCCTACCTTAGAGTCGTCCAGGACTTGTTTCAATTTACCACAGGTCAACAGCAGGTGTACTTTCCTCTAGCATTTTGTGGGTGTTACTCTGGATTTCCAGCATCTGAAGAATCTCTTCTGTTTATGATGTACTTTCTCTGCCACTTTACTCTGCTCTGGACCATGAGGACCATAGGGGCTTATACATCAAGACTGCTGTTTCTTGAATACAGCTTGGCGCTCAATGTGATCATTCCATTCAAACACATTATCAAGCACCAACCCCATCATCCAGTTTTTTTTTTCCTTTCCCCCCCTTCACCTGCAACTGGGTCCACTTCTCATCACCCTTATTTTGCTCCTTTTCCATTTTCCCTTCATTTCTTATCATAATTTGCAGCTCTTTGTTGCCTCAAGATGTCAATTCCCAGCCTCTCTGCCATCTCTACTTTTCCCTCCCTCACCTGGCTCAACTGCCAATCAAATTCTCCTCAAATGGGGATTTGTCAATTGCCAGCTCTTGCCCACCCTTCATTAAACTGGCTATCACCTCTCTGCTCATTCAGTACATATAAAGTGCCTCGATCCAAAACATTGATTGTCCATTTCCTTGAACAGATTTTACACACAGAAAATGCTGGAGGAACTCAGCAGATCAGGCAGCATTGGAGAGGAGTAAAGAGTCAGTATTTCAGGCTGAGACCCTTCATCAGGATGTTGCCTGACCTACTGAATTCATCTAGCAGCTCTTTATTTTTGGTAGAAGAAGAACAGTAAGGAGATCCAGAGTGTGGGGATCAAGAGATAGAACTTAAAGATCATCAGAAGCAAGGGGACCTGAGGCAGGAAGGAAGGTGCCAGATATTGTCCCTGATCAGCATTGAGAGCCTCATCTCCAAGCTGGATGGTGCGGACAATGGGACTAGGCAGAATAACAGTTTGGTACATATTCTGTGCCATTGTGTTCTACGGCTCTATGACTCTATGGGGGACATTGTCAGCAATAACATGTCTACAAATTCGTAGCCTTCAATGGAAGGCAAGTGAACTTCTTGTCACTTCAATCTCATGTACAGCATTGTACACTATAATAAGGTAGATGAGCCAGCACACAAAATCCCTCATTTTCTGCTTTGTAGTTCTGTCTATTTTGATTATACATGTGAATAAATAAACCTTTTATCCAATTTCTTAAGTAGCTTGCTGCAACATCTTTTTATTTCCTAATGAGTGCACCTCATTTTAAAAACATAGATGTCTGAATAAAGTGTATGATGTAAAAACTGGTGAGCACAACTCCTTAACAAATCTTCAGAGCTCATAATTTTTTTTCTTTTAAAAAATTTAGAGATACAGCATGGTAACAGGGCCATTCTGGCTCAATGAGCTCAGTAACAGGTTCTTTGGGCCCAACAAGCCCACACTGGACAGTTACACCCACGTGACTTATTAACTGACTAAACTGAACATCTCTGGAATGTGGGAAGAAATGGAGAATGGAAAGGAAACACTTGAGGTCACGTGGAAAACTTACAAATTCTTTACAGATGGTGGTGAGAAATTTCTACCTTGCTTGACGAGTGAGAGTCCTCCTGCCAGTCTTTTTTCTTGAAGGGTTTGCCTGATCACCTGAACTCCCTTCTGGACTATATCCAGAACAGGACTTTTGCGCTTCTTGAGTGACTCTGTGAGCCCTTTTCCTCGCCTTTGCAGCCTCTGTCGTATCCATGGCAACTGCATTGCCCGAGCTGCTTGGTTGTCAGTGGGAGCAGGCATTAGTGGGCTGACTCCCATTTCCAATTGTTACATAGAAGTATGTTGGGAGAAGCAGAGACTGGGTCAGGTGTTGTAGAGAATCAAGCAAATAGCAGTTTAATGCTTGTTTCTAGGTGTAAAACCACCTCACAATTGTTTCCTCATAGATTTTTAGCAGGAGATCCAAATGTGCATTAGCACTAAATATTTCAGTGCTTCAAAAAGAGGTTTAATCCAATTTCTGTGCGTGGGGAACTTACATTAATGCTACAAGATTGTATTTCTCAACACAAACACGAGGAAATCTACAAATGCTGGAAATTCAAGCAACACACACAAAATGCTGGTGGAACGCAGCGGGCCAGCCAGCATCTATAGGAATAGGTGTATTTCTCAACATACAAGTTCAAATTTCAAATTAAATTTATCATCAAAGTACATATAGTATGTCACCATATTCTACTCTGAGATTCATTTTCTTGTAGGCATTCACAGTAGAACATAGAAACACAACAGAATCAATAAGAAACCACACACAAACAAAAAATGACAAATAAACAGTTTAAAACATGTGCAATTGAAAAATGAACAAGAAAATAATACTGAGATCATGAGTTGTTGAGTCCTTAAGTGTGAGTCTATAGGTTGTGGAATCTGTTTAGAGTTGAGTGAAGTTATCCATGTTGGTTCAGGAGCCTGGTGGTTGAAGAGTAATAATTGTTCTAGAATCTGGGTGGTGTGACCTAAGGCTCCTGTAATTCCTTCCTAATGGCAGCAGCGAGACGAGAGCATGGCCAGGATGGTGGGGGTGCTTGATGATAGGTGTCGCTTTCTTGAATAAACAAAGACTGACAAATGACCAATCTGCAAAAGAAGACAAATTTTACAAATGAAAACAAAATACATAGTTACTGAAAACAAGAGTTGTAGAGTCCTTAAAAATGAGTCTATAGGTTGAGTCTATAGGTTTCCTCTCCATTCAGAGTTGAGGTGACTGAAGTTACTCATGATGGTTCAGGATGTTGATGTTGAAAGGGTGGTCATTGTTGTCACCGATGGCAACAATGTTGTTTTCCCTCTCATCTTCTGGTACCATCTGTTCCTACGGGCATTTGTACATCCACAACTGGTGCTGCAACCTCAGTGAGTTACTGACATGGTGATGTTTTAGCTGCCAGCAGTGATTGGTGGTACAAGGTTCTCTCTTGTTCTGATCTACCTCAAGTGCTGATTGGTCTTTGAATTGAATTCAATTGAATGATCTTTATTGTCATTCAAAGTACAGCTCTTATAATTGCCAACAGTTATTATGACTTAAGAAGGACTAACTCGAAGGACGTTTGTGACCAACTGTGATTTTAAAACAGTTTGAAGTTTCAAGATTGTTTTTGCCAAGACTATTTTTATATGAATTCTAGATATATTCATTATCGACTGTCATGGGTGGATTTGAGCCTATAGTTTTGCGTCAGCAGATTAGTGCTTTGTCTGATAGATTACTAATTTAACCTCTGCACTATGATAGAAATAGCTCCAGGCAAAACCTTCGAAGCAAGTGTGAAATCATATTTAATAAATGTGGGGCTCTGTAAGTGCATGTGTAAGACTGAGTTTTAAGAAGCAGCATGATTCACAGATGAGAACCTCATGGACCTGCTGCTGCCAATCTCTTGCCCAATTGACCAATTACATCCCAACTGTATATGGTTGCCCCCTCTAAAGGAGATCACAGTTTGCGAGAACAGTTCAAAATTCAAAGTTTATTATCAAATTATGTATACATCACCACATACTACCCTAAGATTCATTTTCTTGCAAGCATTTGTAGACCAAAGACACACAATACGAGGGGTGATTGATAAGTTTGTGGCGTAAGTTAGAAGGAGTCAATTTTAGAAAACCTAGCACATTTATTTTCCCTATGTTTACACACTTAGTCCAGCGGCCTTTGAACATATGGATCCCTTCTTTGTAGAAGTCGGCGACTTGGACCTCCAGAAGTGGTGCACAGCAGGGGTGATTGATAAGTTCGTGGCCTAAGATAGAAGGAGATGAGTTATTAACTTCAAACTTTCTGCATAATCACTTAAAGAGTTGAACTGCACGTGCATGTAAGGAGAGCTGTATAACTCACCTTACCTTAGGAAAGAATGGATTAGCCATGATGAAATAGCAGAGCAGTCTTGATGAGCCTAATACCGCTTTTATGTTTCATTGCCATATGGAAAGAGGGAGGATTCAAAAATGAAACTTTGAGAGTACAAATCTTGCACATGCCTGTCAACATAAAAGGAAAAGATAACAAGTATAGGGAACCCTCTTTTTGAAGGGGTATTGGGGGCCTGATTAAGAGTATAAAGGAGGATGCATAGCAGTTATAGAAAAGTAGGAACAAATGAGGTGCTTATGGAGTACGAGAAAGGCAAGAGAACGTTTGAGAAAGAAATCAGGAAAGCAAAAAAAGGCATGAAGTTGCTCTATCAGGATAGGTGAAGGAGAATCCTAAAGGATTCTACAGATATGTTAAGAGCAAAAAGATTGCAAGGAACAAAATTGGTGCTCTGGAAGACCAGGGTTGGACATCCATGTGTTGAGCCAAAACAGATGGGGGAGATCTTAAACTAATTCTTTGCATCTGCATTTATTCAGGTGATGGATACAGAGTCTATAGAAGTAAGGAAAAGTGCATCATCTTCATGGACATGGCACAGATTAAAGAGGAGGAGGTGGTTGTTGCCCTGATGCAAATCAGGCTGGATAAATCTCCATGCTCTGAAAAGGCGATCCCTCAGACCCTATAGGAGGCAAGTGCAGAAACCGTGGGGCTCTAGCAGAGATATTTAAAACATCTCTAGCAACAGGAAAGGTATCAGAGGATTGGAGGATAGTCAATGTTGTTCCATTGTTTAAAGAAAGCTTTAAACAGAATCCAAGAAATTACAGGTCGGTGAGCCTGACATCAGTTGTGTGAAAGTTATTAGAAGGTATTCTAAGCAATGGGATATATAAATATTTGGTTAGACATGGTCTGATTAAGGACAGACAGCATGGCTTCGTGCGTGCTAGGTCACGTCTAACTAATCTTATAGAAGTTTTTGACGAAGTTGCCAGCAAAGTGGATGAAGGCAAGACGGTGGATGTTGTCTACTTGGGCTTTAGTGAGGCATTTGACAAAATCCCGCATGAGAGGCTGGTGAAGAGGTTCATTCACTCGGCATTCAGGATGAGGTAGTAACTTGGATTAGACACTGGATTTGTAGAAGACAGAGAGTGGTATTAGATGGTTGTCTCTGTGACTGGAGGCCTGCGAAGTGGTGTGCTGTAAGGATCAGTGCTGTGTACTTAGACTACAAAACCATAAGACCATAAGATATAGGAGCAGAAATAGGCCATTCGGTCCATCAAGTCTGCTCCACCATTCAATCATGGCCTGATCCAAATCTTCCAGTCATCCCCACTCCCCTGCTTTCACCCCGTACCCTTTGATGCCCTGGCTAATCAAGAACCTGTTTATCTCTGCCTTAAATACGTCCAATGACTTGGCCTCCACAGCTGCTCGTGGCAACAAATTCCACAGATTTAGTACCCTCCGACTAAAGTAATTTCTCTGCACCTCAGTTCTAAAAGGACATCCTTCAATCCTGAAGTCGTGGCCTCCTATCCTAGAATCTTCTACCATGTGAAATAACTTTGCCATATCTAATCTGTTCAGGCCTTTTAACATTCGGAATGTTTTTTTGAGATCCCCCCCCCTCCACATTCTCCTGAACTCCAGTGAATACAGTCCAAGAGCTGCCAGATGTTCCTCATACAGTAACCCTTTCATTCCTGGAATTATTCTCATGAATCTTCTCTGAACCCTCTCCAATGTCTGTATATCCTTTATGAAATAAGGAGCCCAAATCTGCACACAATACTCCAAATGTGGTCTCACGAGTGCCTTATAGAGCCTCAACATCACAACCCTGCTCTTATATTCTATACCTCTAGAAATGAATACCAGCATTGCATTCACCTTCTTCACAGCAGACTCACTCTGGAGGTTAACCTTTAGGGTATCTTGCTCATGGACTCCCAGTCCCTTTGCATCTCTGCATTTTGAACTCTCTCCCCATCTAAATAATAGTCTGCCCGTTTATTTATTCCACCAAAGTGCATGTCCATACACTTTCCAACATTGTATTTCATTTACCAATTCTTTGCCTATTCCCCTAAATTATCTACGTCTCTCTATAGGCTCTCTGTTTCCTCAACACTACCCGTTCTTCCACCTATCTTTATATCATCGGCAAATTTAGCCACAAATCCATTAACACCGTAGTCCAAATCATTGACATACTTTGTAAAAAGAAGCCACCCCAACACTGACCCCTGTGGAACTCTACTGGTAACCGGCAGCCAGTCACAATAGGATCCCTTTATTCCCACTCTCCGTTTTATGCCGATCAGCCAATGCTCCACTCACGCTAGTAGCTTCCTTGCAATTTCATGGGCTCTTATCTTGCTAAGAAGTCTCATCTGTGGCACCTTGTCAAAGACCTTCTGAAAATCCAAGTACACCACGTCTACTACATCTCCTTTGTTTACCCAGCTTGTAATTTCTTCAAAGAATTGCAGTAGGTCTGTCAGGCAAGATTTTCCTTTCAGGAAACCATGCTGGCTTTGGCCTATTTTCACTGCACAATCTTCACTACCCTGACACTCCTGAATGTCCAGTATACTGCAGATGTCTTCCACTGTGAAGACAGATCAAAATATGCATTCAGTTCCTCTGCCATCTCTGCATCTCTCATTACAATATCTCCAGCATCATTTTCTATTGGTCCTATATCTACCCTCCGCTCTTTTTTTACCCTTTATATAGTTAAAAAAGCTTTTAGTATCGTCTTTGATATTAGTCGCCAGCTTCCTTTCATAATTCATCTTTTCCTTCTGAATGACCTTCTTAGTTTCCTTCTGCATGTTTTTAAAGGCTCCCCAATCCTCTATCTTCCCACTAGCTCTGGCTTCCTTGCATGCCCTCTCTTTTGCTTTTACTTTGGCTCTGGCTTCACTTATCAGCCATGGTAGTGTCCTTCTTCCCTTTGAAAATGTCTTCTTATTTAGAATATATCTGTCTTACACTTCCCTCATTTTTCGCAGAATCTCCAGCCATTGCTGCCCTGCTGTCCTTCCTGCAAATGTCCCTTTCCAGTCAACTTCGGCCATTTCCCCTCTCATGCCATTTTGATTTCCTTTATTCCACTGAAATACTGATACATTGGATATTATCTCAAATTTCAATGTGAACTCAATCATACTGTGATCACTGTTCCCTAAGGGTTCCTTAACCTTAAACTCACTTATCACTTCTGGATCATTGCACAACACCCAATCCAGCACAGCTGATCCCCTAGTGGGCTCAACAACAAGCTGTTGTAAAAAGCCATCCTTTAGACATTCTACAAATTTATTCTCTTGAGGTCCAGTGCTGACCTGGTTTTCCCGATCCACTTTCATGTCAAAATCCCCAACAATTATCATGACACTGCCTTTCTGACATGCCTTTTCTATCTCCTGCTCTAATTTGTAATCCACATCCCAGCTGCTGTTTGGAGGCCTGTATACAACTGTCACTAGGGTCCTTTTACCCTTGCCTTAACCCAACCCATAGAGACTTTACACCTTCCAATCCCATGTCATCTCTTTCCACTAATTTAATATTATTTCTTATAAACAGAGCCACACCACTCCCTCTGCCTACTAACCCATCTTTCCAATATACCACATATCCTTGGACATTCAACTCCCAATGGCTGCCATACTTTAGACAAGTTTCAAAGATGGCCACAATGTCATATTTGCCAATCTGTAACTGAATTTCAAGATAGTTCATTTTATTTCTTATGCTGTGTGCATTCAAATATAACAGTTTCAGTCCAGTATTTGTTGCTTTCTGTTTTAACTGCACCATGCCTCTATTGTCCTGTTACTCATCCCACTGGCTGTGATTATGCCTCAACTCCTGCCTGCTCTTTCTATAATCTCTGTTGCATGCTATCTTTGATTTATTTCTGTTTTCCCTTCCTCAGCCCTATCACTCCGGTTCCCATTCCCCTGTGAAATAAACCCTCCCTAACAGCTCTATTAAATGTGCCTGCTAGGGTATTGGACCTCTTTGGGTTCAGGTGTAACCCGTCCTTATTGTACAGGTCGTACCTCCCTCAGAAGAGGCTCCAGTGATCCAGGAATCTGAAGCCCTGCCCCCTATACCAGCCTCTCATACGCGTGATCATGCTATTCTTGCACTTGCTAACACATGGCACAGGCAGCAATCATGAGATTATTATCCTGGAGGTCCTGCCTTTGAGCTTCCTACCTAACTCCCTAAATTCTCTCTTCAGGACCTCCTCCCTTTTTCTACCTATGTCATTGATACTAACGTGTACCAAGACTTCTGGCTATTCACCCTCTCCCTTCAGAATACTCTGCACTCGATCCGAGACATCCCGTCCCCGGCACCTGGGAGGCGACACACCATGCAGTTATCTCTATCAGGCTGACAGAACTTCCAGTCTGTTCCCCTCACTATGGAATTCCCTGTGACTACCCCATCCCTCATCTTCCTCTTTCCCTTCTCCACCGCAGAACCAGGCTCAGTGCCAGAGATCCGATTGCTGTGGTCGTCCTCTGTCAGGTCACCCCCCTCAACAGCATCCAAAAACTAGATAACGATTACTGAGGGGGATGACCACAGGGGGTGCTCTTTACTATCTGGGCTCTTCCCCTCGCTTCCCTGACCATCACCCACTAATCGCTGTTGTTTATCATCTGTATCAATGATCTGTATGATATTGTGATTAACTGGATCAGCAAATTTGCGGATTACACCAAGATAGGGGGTGTAGTGGACGGTGAGGAGGCTATCATGGCCTGCAGAGGAATCTGCATCAGCTGGAAAAATAGGGTGTAAAATAGCAGATGGAATTTCAAAACAAGAGAAAATCTGCAGATGCTGGAAATCCAAGCAACACACAAATGCTGGAGGAACTCACCAGGCCAGGTAGCAAATATGAAAAAGGAAAAAACATTTGCCATTTCGGGCCAAGACCCTTCACCAGGTCCAGTTTGTGTGTGTGTGTCGGTCAGATGGAATTCAGTGCAGACAAGTGCAAGATTTTGCACTTCGATAGGACCAACCAAAGTAGGTCTTACAGAGTGAATGGTAGGACACTTGAGTGTGTGGTAGAATAAAGGGAGCCTGGGAATTCATTGAAGTGGTGTCACAGTTAGATAGGTTCATAAAGAAAGCTTTAGCACATTGGCCTTCATAAATCAATCTATTTAGCACAGAAGATGGGATGAAATGCTGAAGTTGTATAAGACGCTGGCAAGGCCTGATTTGGAGTATTGTGTGCAGTTTTGGTCACCTCCCTACAGGAAAGGTGTAAACAAGTTTGAAAGAATACAGAGAAAATTTACAAGAATGTTGCCGGGTCTGCAGGACCTGAATTTTAAGGAAAGATTAAATAGGTTAGGACTGTGTTTTTTGGAACATAGATTGAGAGATTTGATAGAGGTAAACAAAATTATGAGGGGTGATAGACAGGGTAAATGCCAGCAGCCTTTTTCTACTGAGGTGGGACTACAACCAGAGATCATCAGTTAGGGTGAAAGGTGAGAAGTTTAAGTGGAACATGGGGGGAATTTTCTTCTCTCAGAGTCGTGAGAGTGTGGAACGAGCTGCCAGCGCAAGTGATGCATGTGAGCTTGTTTTCAACATTTAAGAGACTTTTGGATATCAGGGGTATGGAGGCCAAGGTCCCGGTGCAGGCTGATGAGTGTAGGCAGTTCAAAAGTTCAAAAGTCAAAGGTTCATTTTATTACTAAAGTATGTATGCAGAATACAGTGTTGAAATTTGTCTTCTCTAGATAGCCATAAAATGCAGAAAAGCATATAAGCATTGAAAGAAAGTCATCAATCTCCCCCCGCAAAATTCACAAACCCCGAACAACCCCACCCCTCCCTCACACAAAAGCTAACAGATTACCCAAACCCCCAACCGACCAATCCGCAACAAGAAAGCATGGGTGAGAACATAATAAAAAAAATTAAATGATTTCAGGATGGCCTAGATGGACCAAAGGGCCTGTTTTTGTGCTGTACTTCTCTACTACTCTGTGTATAGAGAAGTTGAGGAAAAAATTCCAAAAGTTTGGCTCAGTGAATGATTTATTCTTCTTATGCAATCTGTATTAACTTTAAAACTTTCTCTCTTTATGTTAGGGTTGTATTTCTTCCTTCAGAATATCTTTTCAATCAAGATCAAGGTCAAGATTGTTTATTGTCATTTTTAGTATACCATTGTAAAGGAGAACAAAATGATTATAAATCTAGGTCTCAAACAAGAGAAAATCAGCAGATGCTGGAAATCCAAACAACACACACAAAACACTGGAGGAACTCAGCAGGCCAGGCAGCATCTATGGAAATGAATACAGTCAATGTTTCGGGCCGAGACCCTTTGGCAGGACTGGAGAAAAAAAGAGGAGAAGTAGTTTTAAAAGCTGGTGGGGGGGGGGGAGAAAAATACAAGGAGACAGTTGAAACAGGGAGGGAAAGGGATGAAGTAAAGAACTGGGAAGTTGATTGTTGAAAGAGATATAAGGCCAATAGAAGAGGACAGAAGGCCATGAAAGAAAGACAAAGAGGGGAGGAACACCAAAGGGAGGCAATGGGTAGGCAAGGAGATAAAGTGAGAGAGGGAAAAGGGGATGAGGAACGGTGAAGGAGAGGGAGGGGGATTACTAGAAGTTTGAGAAATCGATGTTCCTGCCATCAGGTTGGAGTCTACCTTGACAGAATATAAGGGATTATATATCACAACTCTCTGCTTTATATAAGTTAACCAATCTTCTATCCATGCTAATATATCACCCCCAACTCTGTGCATCCTCATCTTAAGGATATGTCTTTTATGCGGATCCTTATTGAATGTTTCTAGAAACCCAAGTAAATAATGTTCATTTCTTCCCCTCTATCCACTGCATACATTATATCCTCAAAGAACTCCAATAATTTTTCAAACAGGACCTGCCTTTGCTGAATCTGCCTGATGAATCCATTTCTTTTGAGATACCTCATTATTTCTTCTTTTATGATAGCTTCAAACATTTTCCCAATGACAGATGTGAAACTAACTGGCCTATAGTTACATGCCTTTTGTCTACGTCCTTTTTTGAACAGTGGTGTGACATTCACAGTCTTCCAATGTACCGGGACTTGGCCAGAGTCCAGAGAATTTTGGTAAATTATCATCAAAGCCTGCTATAACTTCTGCCATTTCTTTCAATACTTTGGGATGCATTCCACCAGAACCAGGGGAGTTATCTATCTTCAGGCCCACAAATTTTCTTAGCACTACCTCTTTAATGATAGCCATTGTATCGAGGTCCTCCCCTGGCATCACATCCATAACATCTCTCTTTTGCATGTTAGATGTGTTCTCCACCATGAAGACTGATACTAAATAGTCATTCAAAGCCTCTGCCACTTTGTCATTACCCAATATCAATTCCCCCTTCTTGTCCTTCAAGGGACCAACATTTATTTCAGCCACCCTTTTCCACTTTATGTAAGTATAAAAAGTTTACTATCCATTTTTACATTTTGTGCTAGTTTATTTTCATAATCTAGATTCCCTTCCTTTATTGCTCACTTAGTGGTTCTTCGTTGCTTTTTAAGGTTTTCCCAGTCTTCCATTTCCACTATTCTTGGCAACTTTGGATGAACGAGCTTTGAGTTTGATGCCTTCTTTTATTTCCTTAGTTATCCAAGGCTGGCTCTCCCTACCTTTACTGTTCTTGCTTTTAACTGGAATATACTTTTCTTGAGCACCGTGAAAAATCTCTTTGAAAGTCTTCCACTGTTCTTCAACCATCCCACCATATAGCCTGTGTTCCCGGTCTACACTAGTCAAATCCTCCCTCATCCCATTGTAGTCTCCTTCATTTAAGCATAATACACTGGTTTTAGAGCGAAATATTGCACCCTCCATTTGTATCAGAATCTCAATCATACTGTGATCGCTCTTTCCAAGAGGATCCCTAACTACAAGATCACTAACTTTACCTGTCTCATTGCACAAGACCAGATCTAAGATAGCATGTTCCTTGCAGGTACAGTAACATGCTGTTCAAGAAAGCCATCACGGATTCATTCTATGAAGTCTTCCACAAGACTGCTTCAACCAACTTGATTCACCCAATCTATGTGCAAGTTAAAGTATCCCATGATAACCACTGTTCCATTCTTACATGCCTCAGATATATCTGTTTATTGCCCGTGCCACTGTAATGTTATTATTTCTTTGCTGATATACAACTCCCATCAATGACTTTCTTCCCTTTACTATTCCTAATCTCTATTCAGATGGATTCAACCTTCTGTTCCCTAGATCTTATATTATCCCTCACTATTGCCCTGATCGTATTTTTAATTAAGAGTGCTATCCCACCTCCCTTACCTTCCTGCCTATCCTTCCGCATTACCAGATATCCTTGGATATTTAAGACAGTAAGACCAAAAGACATAGGAGTAGAATTAGGCCATCCGACCCATTGATTCTGCTCGGCCATTCAATCATGTCTGATCCTTTTATCTATCTCCTCCTCAACCCCAGTTCCTGGCATTCTTCCTGTAAACTTTGATACTATGTCCAATCAAGAACCTATCAATCTCTGCCTTAAATACACCCAACGACCTGGCCTGTGGCATCAAATCCCACAAATTCACCACGCTTTGGCTAAAGAAATTTCTCCACATCTCTATTTTGAAAGGGTGGCCTTCTATCCTGAGGCTGTGCCCTCTTGTCCTAGACTCTCCCACCATGGGAAACACCCTTTCCACATCTACTCTGTCTCGGCCTTTCAACATTTGAAAAGTTTCAATGAGATACCTCCTCATCCTTCTGAATTCTAGCAAGTACAAACCCAGAGCCAACAAACGTTTCTCGCTTGATAAACCTTTCATCCCTGGAATCATCCTTGTGAACCTCCTCTGGACCCTCTCCAATGCCAGCACATCTTTTCTAAGATGAGGGGCCCAAAACTGTTAACAATACTCAAGTTGAGGCCTCACCAATGCCTTATAAAGTCTCAGCATCATATCCTTGCTCTTGTATTCTGGACCTCTTGAAATGAATGCTAACATGGTATTTGCCTTCCTCAACACCGACTCAACCTGCAAGTTAACCTTCAGGGTGGGTGTTCTGCACAAGGACTCCCAAGTCCCTCTGAATCTCAGATTCCTGGATTTTCTCCCCGTTTAGAAAATTGTGCATACATTTATTTGTACTACCAAAGTGCATGACCGTGCATTTTTCAAACATTGCATTTCATTTGCCACTTTCTTGCCCATTCTCCTAATCTGTCTAAGTCCATCTGCATCCTACCTGTTTCCTCACACTACCTACCCCTCCACCAATCTTTGTATCATCTGCAAACCTGGTAACAAAGCCATCTATTCCATCATCTAAATCATTTACATATAGCATAAAAAGAAGTGGTCCCAGCACCGATCCCTGAGGAACACCACTAGTCACTGGCAGCCAAGCAGAAAAGGATCATTTTATTCCTTTAATTCGCAATCCTCTTCACCCTGCAACCACATCTCTGTAATGGCAACTAAATCATACCCCTTTGTACTGATTTGTGCCGCAAGTTCACTGTGACCTTGTTTTAAACACTGTGGGTTTTCAAATAAAGTGGCCTTATACTCATTGTGCTTTTAAAATCTTGTAATCTTTATCTCTATTCTTATAAGGATTTATCCTTATCCACAATTTTCTTTCTTACTTTCTCCTTACTTCTCCAATTTGTTGACCCCCCCCCCCAACTATTTAGTTTAAAGCCCTATCCACAACTCTAGTTATACGATTCACAAGGATCCAGGCGGAACCCATCCCATTGGAACAGCTCCCTTCTGCACAATCCTGATTTGATGGAGGCAGACGTGAGAACACGGAGGAACATCTGGTGAAACTTCTGAAATGCCCGCTTCTCTGCCACTGCTACTATGCGATCGAGAATCTCCGGAGGGGAAGGCCCCAAATCCTTGGCTTTGCCTATTGCCTGTTTCCGGCGCCAGGGTCGAAGCGCTTGGCAGAGATGGTGCTCGGTGTCGGAGGACTGGTCGGAGGCTCGAAGTTTTCGGACGGACTCAAGGGTCGGCTGTGGTTGGGTGCTTCCAGGATGCTGCATCGGCAAGTTTGTGGCGCTGGAAGCTCATGGCAGGGAGTGTTTCTTCCTTCTACTGTCTGTGTGAGATGATGGGACTTTCGAGAGACTTTGAGACTTTTTTTTTACCATGCCCATGGTCTGTTCTTTATCAAATTACTGTATTGCTTTGCACTGTTGTAACTATATGTTATAATTATGTGGTTTTTGTCAGTTTTTTTTAGTCTTGCTTTGTCTTGTGTTTCTGTAATATCATTCTGGAGGAACATTGTATCATTTCTTAATGCATGCATTACAAAATGACAATAAAAGAGGACTGTGTGTCCTCATAAAATAATATAATATAATAAAATAATCTAATCTTCCTCAACATTGGTGCCAATTTCCCATGAATTGAAACCCACTTCTCCCACACCATTCCTTGAGCCATGCATTTAACTCTCTAACCTTCTTGACCCTATGCCAATTTGCACGTGGCTCAGGTGGTAATCCAGAGATTACCATCCTTTTGGTTCTCCTTTTTAAATTAGTCCCTAGCTGCTCAAATTCCCTCAACAGAACTTCTTTCCTTGTTCTACCTATGTTGTTGGTACCCTCAGTGACCACAGCAACTGAATCTTTCCCCTCCCACTGCAAATTCCTCTGCAGGTCAGATAACATGTCCCAAACCCTTGCACCGGGCAATCAACACAGCCTTCAGGATGCTCTATCCTCGCGACAGAGAGCTCTCTCTATTCCCCTGACTATACTATCCCCAGTTACCACTACATTTCTCTTCTTTCCCCCCTCTTGAATGGATCCCTGAGCTAGGGTGCCACAGTTAGGTTGCTCACCCTTCCTACAGCCCCCACTCTCATCTACACAGGCAGCAAGAATCTCAGACCTGTTGGACTAGCTCAAGGGCTGAGGCTTCTCCAGCATTGTCTTTCGGATCCCACTAACCACCTTACTTGCAGTCACACCCTCTTGTCCCTGACCACAGATGGAATTTGGTGCAGCTAATCTAATGGGTGTGATTACGTCCTGAAGCAAAGGATCCAGGTAACTCTCCCCCTCCCTAATGTGCCAGTGAGTGTTTGAAACTCAGATTCCAGGCCATCAACTTTAAGCCTGAGTTCCTCAAGCAGCCAACATTTGCTGCAGATGTGGTCACCAGGAACCTCCATGAGGTCCACCAGCTCCCAGACCAACACATCACCTGATCCTGCATCATCCTTACTTTATTTAATTAGCTGTAATTTAGTGACTTTTTATTCAACCACTCCAAAAGCCTTACCTGCTACTTATCTGTGCCTCATCACTGAAGTCTCTTGAGCCAAGGCTTCAAGTTTCCACTTCTATGCTGGTCGACATACACAATGACCGCTATGCCTTGACCCTGCTTTACTTTTATTTGCTCCTGCTAATGAATCATGAATCAATTGGTCCACCGCTAATGCTCCGAGCCCCATGAAACACTCCTTTTCTAAACTCTTCTCCTCGACCAGTGCAAAGCTCTCTCTCTCTGCGAATCGATTGGTCCATTGCTAATACGAAGCATAGCTGCTTCGCGATGCAGTCTCCCAATCTACCGATATACAGGAGGCCACACCAGGAGCACTGGTCACAGCATATGACCCCAAGAGATTCACAAGTGAAGTGTCACCTCACTCGGAAGGACTGTTTGGGGCCCTGAATGGTAGTGAGGGAGGAGGTGTAGGGCCAGGTGTAGCACTTGTTCCACATTTTGTTTCTCCATTTGTGGTAAGGGGTCTTGGCCTGAAACTTCGACTGTAGTTTTTTCCATAGATGCTCTCTGGTCTGCTGAGTTCCTCCAGCATTTTTTGTGTGTTGTAACTCTAGGCCTAATACAAGATAAATAAAACATCATAAGCACAAATAATGCATAAAACAACAAATATAAATGCTTAAGGTACATACAATAAACATAACTATGTAAATACATAGACTGTATGTACATGTATTTATGCTTTTATATTTTATTGTATGTATTGCATGGAGAGTCCAGGGTTGGGTAGCTCATCATATCCATTCTGGGACACCTCACTCACCTTTGGTCCTCACTAGACACTCAGCTTGCATTGGTGCTCCAAGTAGCAGTTTGCATGCGACAGCAGCCACACCCTGGTGCACGACTTTGACAGGCGGGCAAAACCAGGTGAGGGTAGCCAGTGGGTCTGATACTCTGGGTGAGATAGGGACATGCCTCTCGCGGCACGTGAAGTCAGCTTCGGCAGAGGAGGTGGACGAGATTTATAGTGAGATCCAACGACCAGGAAAGCAGTTCTGCATTGCTCCACGGGAAACCAAGGGCATCACAAGCCCCGGAAGATGTCATGGTCATCTGCTGCAATCAAGGAAGACCCCAGTTTGTGATGCTTGTTTGTACCGCTGATCCCAGACTCCTGAGGTTGAGAGAGTGGAACTGCCACAGTGCAGTGGCTTCTCCGCTTTAAAATCTCTCACACACAGATCTCCTGTCATCGTTGGACACAATGGCCAAGCACCACTGTATGTGCGTAAAGCGACTCTAGGCACAGGCGTATCTGTACATCAAGGAAATGATAAAGTAGTGGTGGTGAGAGGCGTCGTGTAGTGAGTTAGTGTGTGGAGGTATTGCTCAGCCTGACGGCTTGCGAGAAGTAAGCTTCTCAGTCCAGGGGTCCTGGTGTTTTGCTGCGTAGCCATGTCCCTGATGGGAGTGGGATAAACAGCCCACGAGAAGGGTTGATGGGCTCCTTCTCACTAATCAACTGCATCGTATGTTCTTTCCGAAACTTGGGAGGATGAAAACTGCAGGGGAAGAGTAAGGTGGGAAGGGTTGAGACTCTGCCACAAACACAGTTGGGAAATAGTGTCAGTGTATCACTAAAGAAATATCTTCATTGAATAAAAAGCTCATTATGTTCGATGATCTAATTTATAGCTGGGTAATGAAGTTAATCATTGTAATAAAAGTAATGAAAGTGAAATGAATGCCACTTTACCAGAAATTGTAAGATACTGCTATCTAATAACATGCCAAAGCACGCAGTTGTGTGAATGACTGACCACCTCAAGGCAGAAATTGAAAGCAATTAGTTCACATTAAAAGAGGAAGATAGAAACGAGCAACCTGAAATTTTGTTGTTATTAATGAAATACAGAGTGTTGTTCCCAGTGGTTACATAAACAGCCCACTAATTAAATGGCATAAGTTTCTCATAAATGAAAAACTAATATCACAAGGGATTTGCCTGTTGATACAATGAATTAACTTGACCATGTAGCACAAGTAAACAAGGACAACTACTTCTATTCATGTAGCAGGATTTGTATTAAAAGCATTTATCTGAATGTTTTTCACATCCTTTTAATAATGCTCTGAAATACTTTAAAGGCAATTAACTACATTTGAATGCCTTCCGTACCACTGACACAATGCGCAAGCTAACTATATGGTATCCTGCAAGAGGACTCTCAACTCCCTTTATACTTCTGATTTCTGAATTTGCTCCTGGTTTAGAAAGTAGTCCATACCTTTACTCCTTCTACCAAAGTGTATGACAACACACTTCCCTACACTGTATCCATCTGCCACTTCTTTGCCTATTCTCCTAATCTGTCTAAGTCCTTCTCCAGCCTTGCTGCTTCCTCAACATTCCCTGCTTCTCTACCTATCTTCATATCATCTGCAAACTTGTCCACAAAGCCATCAATCCCATCATCCAAATCACTGACATACAACGTAAAAACAAGGGGTCCCAATTCCACTACAGAACACCACTAGTCACCAGTAGACAATAAGAGAACGCTCCCTTTATTCCCACTCTTTGCCTCCTGCCAATCAGACAATTCCCTATCCATGCTAATATCTTTCCTGTCATCGTCACCATTGTCTCCATGCTGAAGAAGTCTTCAGTGTCCTGCCTCAACGACTGCCATTGCACTCATATCCATCATCATGAAGTGTTTTGAGAGGCTCGTCATGAGGCACATCAAGACCCTGCTGCCCCCTTTACTGGACTCCCTGTAGTTCGCATATCATCCCAACCGTTCACAGACGATGCCGTTGCCATCACCCTCCACCTGGCCCTAACCCACCTAGACACATATGTTTGAGTGATGTTCATAGACTTCAGTTCAGTATTCAACACAATCATTCCTCAGAAACTGACTGGAAAACTGAGCCGACTGGGCCTGAACACCTCCCTCTGCAACTGGATCCTAGTCTTCCTGACTGGGAGACCTCAGTCAGTCCGGATTGGAAGCAGCATCTCCAACACCATCACACTGTGCACGGGGGCCCCCCAGGGCTGTGTGCTCAGTCCACTGCTGTTCACTCTGCTGACCCACGACTGTGCTGCAACTCACAGCTCAAACCACATCATCAGGTTCGCTGATGACACGACCATGGTGGGTCTCATCAGCAAGAACGATGAGTCAGCATATAGAGAGGAGGTGCAGTGGCTAACGGACTGGTGCAGAGCCAACAACCTGTCTCTGAATGTGAACAAAACAAAAGAGATGTTTGTTGACTTTGGGAGGACACGGAGCAACCACTCTCCACTGAACATCCACTACTCCTCTGTAGAGATCGTTAGGAGCATCAAATTTCTTGGTGTTCACCTGGCGGAGAATCTCTCCTGGTCCCTCCACGCCAGCTCCATAGCCAAGAAAGCCCAGCAGCATCTCAACTTTCTGCAAAGGCTGAGAAAAGTCCATCTCCCACCCCCAATCCTCACCACGTTCTACAGAGGTTGTATTGAGAGCATCCTGAGCAGCTGCATCACTGTCTGGTTCGGAAATTGCACCATCTCAGATTGCAAGACCCTACAGCGGATAGTGAGGTCAGCTGAGAAGATCATCGGGGTCTATCTTCCTGCCATTACAGACATTTACACCACACCTTGCATCCGCCAAGCAAACAACATTATGAAGGACCCCACGCACCCCTCATACAAACTCTTCTCCCTTCTGTCATCTGGCAAAAGGCACCGAAGCATTTGGGCTCTCACAACCAGACTGTGCAACACTTTCTTCCCCCAAGCCATCAGACTCCTCAATACCCAGAGCCTGGACTGACACCAACCTACTGCCCTCTACTGTGCCTATAGTCTTGTTTATTATTTATGGTAATGCCTGCACTGTTTTGTGCACTTTATGCAGTCCTGGATAGTGTGGTTTTTGTGTTGTTTTACATAGTTCAGTGTAGTTTTTGTATTGTCTCACATAGCACCATGGTCCTGGAAAACGTTGTCTCATTTTTATAATGTACTGTACCAGCAATTATGGTCGAAATGGCAATTAAAAAGTGACTTGACTTGACATACCATTGGCTCTAACCTTGCTAAGTAGTCTCATGTGTGGTACCTTCTCAAAGGCCCTATAAAAATCCAAGTACACAGCATCCACCAATTTTCCTTTGTCTATCCCTTTAGCGGTTTCACCCATCACCTAGTATTTCTTCCTTCTCTCCCCCCAGCTTCATACATTTTTTCTCCAGTCCTGATGAAGAGTTACGGCCCAAAACATCAACTGATTACTCTTTTCCATAGATGCTGCATGGCCTGCTGAGTTTCTCTAGCAATCAGTGCGTGTTGCCATTGCCTTCTTCTGGGTGGTGTCTTTATAAGATGGGTGACCCCAGCCATTGTCAATACTCTTCAGAGATTGTCTGCCTGGCGTCAGTGGTTGCATACCAGGGTGTGATATGCACCAGCTGCTCATACAACTATCCACCATCTGCTCCCATCGCTTCACCTGACCCTGACTGTGGGCTAAGCAGGTGCTATACTTTGCCCAAGGGTGGCCTGCAGGTTAGTGGAAGGAAGGAGTGCCTTACACATCATTTTTTAGAGACATATCTTCACCCCATCACCCACTTTCCTCAGCATTCAGAGGAAAACAAATAACTTTTGTTTTCCTATGCTCCAGAATTCCTTAGAAAGTGGGAGTTTTTGCAAGTGGAATACAAAGGGAAGTTGAATGTCCTGCCCAAACATGAACTTAGTAACTGCAGATCTGCTGTGGCAACTTGAATTCTATTCATTGGCGCCGAGCTTTCAGCCTTCATCTAGTACATCAATGCTTCACCAACAAGACACCCTGTTACAGGAAGGTGGGACATTTGATTCTGATGGTTTAAATATGATGTCCCCATGAACAGTTGCTGTTGGGATAGCTCCTCTTTAAGATCTCACTGGAGCTGTGATGAGACTCCCTTAGCACTTCAAGTAGCTGAATGGTAAAATCTAATGACCAACACACAGATGTTAGAACACACACAAAACACGGCACACAGACATACTAGAACGCTGCCTGAATTAGAGAGCATGTCTTATGAAAAGAAACTGATTGAGCTAGGGCTTTTCTCTTTGGAGCGAAGGAAGTGACACGATAGAGGCATAGATAAAGTGGCCAGCCAACACCATTTTCCCAGGATAGAATTGGCTCGTTCAAAAGGAAATGCTGAGTTCCTCCAGCATTTTGTGTGTGTTGCTCTGGATTTCCAGCACCTGCAGACTTCCCCGTCAATGATTTGCTGCTCCATTGCGAAGTTGAGGGATGCTAACCCTGAAGAAGTTTAAACCTTCCCTGCGACAGGAGGTTATTGGAACCATCTCTCACTGCTTTCCCTCTGTAATCTCTGTTGCTCTCCGACTCTTCAAGCATGTGCTCACCCAAACCCACTACCTCGGCCACGTATCCTTCCTGGGATCTCGTCTTCATTGCCATCTTGTGCCACATGGCTTCCACCTCCATTTTCAGGTCTCTTGGTTTGGACCCACCAAGGATCCCAGGTCCCATGCTTCTCCCGCTGCTCCTCTCCTCATATTCTATGTGCCACCCTTTCTGACATGCAGAGATACCTAGTGGCCTTGCCTCAGTGGCTGCCACAGCTCCAGGCCTCACTCAACCCTGCCTGTCATGGACTTCTCTGACATTTCATCCCTCACTGGATCCATGCCTTGAATCGCCGGTTCTTTGCCTTTCTCGTATTCAGCAAGGAGCAGAAGATCACCCAACTCCAGGATGCAGATCCTGTTGTCTCCCAACTCCTATGGACTTGGATGCCCCCAGACAGTGATCACTGAATGCCTCCTGCTTGGATATCGATTCTATCAGACCTCCCAGGATTACCAATCTCTCCAACTCCATCCCCAACCTCAATGGCTCTGGGCACTCTGGACCAGTGACAACAACCCCGAGCTTATCCAGAAGCCATATTTCACTGCCATCAATGCTGGTTCCTATGACCCTAGACGTCTTCAAACTGCAAATTGCATGTCCTCTAGCTCTGACTCCAGCCTGGACCTTGACCACCAGCACCTCCAAGCCGACACGTTACACTCTATTGCTGGTCCCCCAGCCTCCCTTTCTCCCACCACCAGTCTCCAATCCCGTGTCTCTCTGGACCAATTATCAGCTCTTAGATCCTTGGAGTCTCCTTCTCCTCCCACTTCACCTCCCTTGAACACCCCAACCCTCCTCTGCACTCTGGTACCACTGGCTCTCTTTCCACCCCACCCCCCTCTGATCCCATTTCTAATCATTGTCGAGTCTACACATTTCCCTCCGACCTTCTCCTCTCTGGGCAGAATGTTCTATCCTCAGTAAGGGCCTCACAGTTGTCCCCCATTGCCTGCACCTTTATGAGTTCCGTGCCCGCTATGACATCATGCTCTTCTTCCATCGCCTCCGTCTCTGAGCCCACTTCTTTGGCAAGGATTCCACACCCCTCGCTGATGACCCCTTCTCCTGTCTCCAACCCTCCTCCTATTCTTGGGCATGCCGCGCTGGTTCTCTGCCTGATCTGAATCTTTTAATCTTGAACTGCCTACAAGATATCGACCATCTGGACTTCAGCATTCCTCTCTCCTCCTCCAACCTTGCCCCTATAAAGACTCTGCCATCCACTCTGTCTGTCGCAATCCCGACCTTACCGTTCAACCCACAGACAAAATGAATGCTGTCGTAGTGTGGCACACTGACCTCTACCTTGCTAAGGTCAGGGAGAATCTCTCAGACACCTCCTCATGCCTACCCCGCGAGGAGGACCCCACTCCACACTATCAGAAAACCACACAATATGCAGTCTGAAGACGTCCAGGGTTATAGGAACAGGAATTGACTGTGGTGGAATACAAGTTCTGGATCCGCTCGGGGGTCATTGGAACGGGGGTTGACGATAATAATGTCACCAGTCCAGCAGTGCCCAGAGCCATCAGGGCTGGGGATGGAGCTGGAGAGATCATAATAAGGCCATAAGATATAGGAGCAGAATTAGACCATTTGGCCCATCGAGTCTGCTCCACCATCTCATCATGTCTGGTCCAGTTTTCCTTTCAGCCCCAGTCTCCTGCCTTCTCCCCGTATCCCTTCATTTCCTGACCAATCAAGAATCTATCATCCTCTGCCTTAAATATGTATAAAGACTTGGCCACCACAGCTGCCTGTGGTTAAGAATTCCACAGATTCACCACTCTCTGGCTAAAGAAATTCCTCCTCATCTCCATTCCAAAGGACATCCCTCTATTCTGAGGCAGTGTCCTCTGGTCTTAGACTCTCCCACCATAGGAAACATCCTCTTCACATCCACTCAATCAAGCCCTTTCACCACTTGATAGGTCATCACTCATTCTTCTGAATTCTAGTGAATATGGGACCACAGCCATCAAACACTTTCATATGATAAGCCATTCAATCCTAGAATCATTTTCCTAAACCTCCTTTGAACCCTCTCTAGTCTCAGCACATCAGCACATAAAAATGCTTTATAAAGTTTCAAGACCATCATTCCATAAGACTGTAATCTGGGGACGTCTGATGAAATCAAGGTCTGAGAAAGAGCTCTGACACTATCACTGACCTCATCCACTCTTGAGGACTCCCTTCCACTGTCACCGAAATCATAGTTTTCCGACCGCGCACTTCTCACTTCTACCTCCGACCTAAGATCCACAAACTGGGCTGTACGGGCAGACCTATTGTCTTTGCCTGTTCCTGCACTACTGAACTCATGTCCTCATATCTATTCTATTTCCCTTGATTCAGTCCCTGACCATTTACATCCATGACAAATTAGCCAGAAAAAGTGGCTCACCTGAGGAATGGGAGAAATTCAGAGTTCAGCAGAGGAGGACAAAGGGCTTAATTAGGAAGGGGAAAAAAGATTATGAGAGAAAACTGGCAGGCAACATAAAAACTGACTGTAAAAGCTTTTATAGATATGTAAAAAGGAAAAGACTGGTAAAGACAAATGTAGGTCCCCTACAGACAGAAACAGGTGAATTGATTATGGGGAGCAAGGACATGGCAGACCAATTGAATAATTACTTTGGTTCTGCCTTCACTAAGGAGGACATAAATAATCTTCCAGAAATAGTAGGGGACAGAGGGTCCAGTGAGATGGAGGAACTGAGCGAAATACATGTTAGTAGGGAAGTGGTGTTGGGTAAATTGAAGGGATTAAAGGCAGATAAATCCCCAGGGCCAGATGGTCTGCATCCCAGAGTGCTTAAGGAAGTAGCCCAAGAAATAGTAGTTGCATTAGTGATAATTTTTCAAAACTCGTTAGATTCTGGACTAGTTCCTGAGGATTGGAGGGTGGCTAATGTAACTCCACTTTTTGAAAAAGGAGGGAGAGAGAAACCGGGGAATTATAGACCGGTTAGCCTAACGTCGGTGGTGGGGAAACTGCTGGAGTCAGTTATCAAAGATGTGATAACAGCACATTTGGAAAGCGGCAAAATCATCGGACAAAGTCAGCATGGATTTGTGAAAGGAAAATCATGTCTGACGAATCTCATAGAATTTTTTGAGAATGTAACTAGTAGAGTGGATAGGGGAGAACCAGTGGATGTGGTATATTTGGATTTTCAAAAGGCTTTTGACAAGGTCCCACACAGGAGATTAGTGTGCAAACTTAAAGCACATGGTATTGGGGGTAAGGTATTGATGTGGATAGAGAATTGGTTAGCAGACAGGAAGTAAAGAGTGGGAATAAACGGGACCTTTTGAGAATGGCAGGCAGTGACTAATGGGGTACCGCAAGGCTGGGACCCCAGTTGTTTACAATATATATTAATGACTTGGATGAGGGAATTAAGTGCAGCATCTCCAAGTTTGCGGATGACACGAAGCTGGGTGGCAGTGTTAGCTGTGAGGACGATGCTAAGAGGATGCAGGGTGACTTGGATAGGTTGGGTGAGTGGGCAAATTCATGGCAGATGCAATTTAATGTGGCTAAATGTGAAGTTATCCACTTTGGTGGCAAAAATAGGAAAACAGATTATTATCTGAATGGTGGCCGATTAGGAAAAGGGGAGGTGCAACGAGACCTGGGTGTCATTATACACCAGTCATTGAAAGTGGGCATGCAGGTACAGCAGGCGGTGAAAAAGGCGAATGGTATGCTGGCATTTATAGCGAGGGGATTCGAGTACAGGAGCAGGGAGGTACTACTGCAGTTGTACAAGGCCTTGGTGAGACCACACCTGGAGTATTGTGTGCAGTTTTGGTCCCCTAATCTGAGGAAAGACATCCTTGCCATAGAGGGAGTACAAAGAAGGTTCACCAGATTGATTCCTGAGATGGCAGGACTTTCATATAAAGAAAGACTGGATGAACTGGGCTTGTACTCGTTGGAATTTAGAAGATTGAGGGGGGATCTGATTGAAACGTATAAAATCCTAAAGGGATTGGACAGGCTAGATGCAGGAAGATTGTTCCCGATGTTGGGGAAGTCCAGAATGAGGGGTCACAGTTTGAGGATAAAGGGGAAGCCTTTTAGGACCGAGATTAGGAAAAACTTCTTCACACAGAGAGTGGTGAATCTGTGGAATTCTCTGCCACAGGAAACAGTTGAGGCCAGTTCGTTGGCTATATTTAAGAGGGAGTTAGATATGGCCCTTGTGGAGGGAAGGCTGGTGCAGGGTTCTGTGTTGAATGATCAGCCATGATCATAATAAATGGCGGTGCAGGCTCGAAGGGCCGAATGGCCTACTCCTGCACCTATTTTCTATGTTTCTATGTTTCTATGACAATTCTCATGTCCCCGATCTCCTCAGTAACTTCAAATTCCCTGGCCCTGACCACCTCATCTTCACTATGGATGTTCAGTCCCTCTACACTTCTATCCCCCATCAAGAAGGACTCAAATCTGCCTGCTTCTTTCCTGACAAAAGAACCACCCAATCCCCCTCCACTACAACCATCCTCCATCTAGCAGAACTGGTTCTCACCCTGAATAATTTTTCCTCTTTCTCCAAATTCAAGGGGTAGCCATGGGTACTCACAAGTACTCCAGCTGTGCCTGCCTCTTCATTGGCTGTGTAGAACAGTCCATTTTCGATGCCTTCCCCGGTTATACTCCACAATTCTTCCTCCACTATATTGATCACTGCATTGGTGCTGCTTCATACACCCATGCTGAGTTCATCAATTTTATCAACTCTGGATCTACCTTCCAACCTGCCCTTAAATTCACTTGGTGCATCTCTGACATCTCCCTCTCCTTCCACAATCTCTCTGGCTCCATCTCAGCAGACAATATGTCAACTAGCATTTTTTTGTAAGCCTACTGATTCCCACAGTTATACTGACTAAACCTCTACCCACCCTATCACTTGTAAAAATGCTATTCCCTTTTCTCAGTTTCTCCCCTTCATCACATCTGTTCCCAATACATGGTTTTCCATTCCAGGACATCAGAATCTTTAAAGAACTGGGTTTTCCTCCCTCCACTATTGATGCTGTCCGCACCTACATCTCTCCATTTTCTGTACATCCACGTTCACCCCCATCTTCTCAATGCATTAATAGTGAGAGTCCCTCTTGTCCTTACCTACCACCCCATCAGCCTTCGCATCCAGCACATTGTCCTCCATAACTTATGCCATCTTCAAAGGGATCCTAAACATATTTTTACTACCTTCCCCTTCACTTTGTGCAGTGACTGCTCCCTCTGGAACTCCCTTGTCCATTCATCCCTCCCCATTTATCTTGCTCCAGGCACTTACCCCTTCCAGCGGCCCAAGTTCTACACCTGCCTATTCACCTCCATTCGGGAACTAAGACAGTCCTTCCAGGTGAGCCAACACTTTACCTGCAAATCTTTTGGGGTCGTCTATTGCGTCCAGTGCTCCAGATGCAGCCACCTCTACATTGCTGAGAACCATCATAAATTGGGGGACCGCTTTGTCAAACATCTTGTGATAAACAAATTCACCCACCCCTTCCTCTATTGCCCACCCTTAACTTTAACTTCTCCTCTCCTTCCTCTTCCCCCTAGATCCCCTCCTCCTTCTCTTTCTCCTATGGTTCACTCTCCTTTCCTATCAGATTCTTTCTTTCCAGCCCTTGACCTTTCCTACCCATCCGGCTTCATCTATCACCTACCAGCTAGCCTCTTTATTTCCTCCACTTTTTTCATCCCGGCATCATCCCACTTCCTTCTCAGTCCCGAGAAAGGATCTGAGCTTGAAACATTGACTATCTATTAATTTCCATGGGTGTTGCTTGACCTGCTGAGTTCCTCCGGTGTGTTACTTTGGATCTGCAGCATCTGTAGACTTTCTCCCGTTTACAAGAGGACATACTTTTAAAATGATTGGAGGAAAATATAAGTTGGGATGCCAGAGATAGGTTTTTGAAACAGAGAGTGTAACAATTGTTCCCTCTCTGCTGTGCGGGTGCACAGCCACACAGAAACTGAAATGTTCCCGCACACATACTCTTTGTTGCTGCGAAGCTGGAATTTGCTTTTATACGTTAATATAAAATGCCGCAGTTTCAAGCCAGGTAAAAATTTTGTACTCAGAGCAACGATTGGTCTGTGTAGCTGTAAAAAAAAATATTCTATGTTCTAATGAAATGGTGTCTGAGGGATATGTCTCAATGTCTTCACTTCAAATAGAATTACAAGGGCTTTACGTTGGATCTGTGGCAGCAGTAAGTTAGTACATGGGAGATCAAGTGCTGTAAGTCTTCTGGAGCTGTCAGAACATCAGTACTGAAAACCGACTACTGTGGCTGCACCAGCTTGATACAATCAACAGCATATTAAAATCATAATGTCTCTGTTGCTAACATCTTGAGTTGTTACTTTCCTGCAAATTTCTAGTAACTAGATGTTCATATCCTCAGAGACCAGTTATTTTTGTTTTCCTGAAATATCATTGGACTCAATGCAATATCAAAATTTAGCTTTTGTATATTTACTCTGAAACCTTGATTTTCAGTTGCATAGGAGACTGGAATAGGTCTAATTTAGGAAGCCAGCACCGAGAAGGGGAAGCAGTTTCATCAGGAGCCAAAATATCATTTTATCAGCTTGAGTTCACAATGTTTCATACATTCTATTAGTACATATATTATCACCTGGGTGTATTACTGGTACTGACTGCTCATTCAGTTATCAGTACAACATCGATTTAAACTGACAAGACAAAACAATGTCAACAGGAATTGACACAAAAGATTCTTAAGATGCTGGAAGTCCTGAGCAACACAAACAAAATGCTGGAGGAACTCTGCTGGTCAGACAGCATTGTTGGAAGTTTCAGGCTGAGACACTTCAGGACTGATTCTTCTCTGACTTGCTCAGTTCCTTCTGCATTTTGTGAGTGTGTGGCTGTCAACCATTCTTAACCCAATAATTCTGCATCTGAGCAGAAGGTCATAAAACTAGAATTAACAACCAGATATTTATTGTGACAGGATTACAAAACAAACGAGAAGCAACCTGCTTTCTTCAGTTTTAATAATTAATTTACAGAACATGGATATTATTAGCACAACTTATTCCTATTGCTATTCTTGAAGAAGGAGTGATGAGTCATTCATATTGGTGAGATGGGAGTTCATCCTATTGGGGCTAGACGGTGGAATATAAGGGTCCACAGTGCCCTCATCCCAGTGCAAGCAAGGTGGGTCAATCTTACTTGCTCAATGGTACACCTCACATTCAAAGGCTTTCCAATGGGGACAAAAAATATTTGGTTGGACAAATTGAAATTACTCAACTCCACTAATATACAGACTATTCTTTCACTCTGCATGTTCAGAGCTGAGCTCCAAGTCATGGTCATCTCATTCATTCAAGCTGTAAGACAATAACATTTGTAAAATAAAGGTTCTCTATCAACCAGCCCATGCTACAAAACACAGTCCTCCCACACTTTCCATGCATGGAACCCTTCCTAGATCCAGGGAGCCACCTCTCAATGAAGGCAGATACTGATGATGAATTTTAAACCCATTTTCAGTGTGCCAATGGAGCCTTTGTCTTTTGATGGCACATGGCACATGGCACAGAGCTCATGGACTATTAGGCAGCACCAATCATTTATCTCCAGCAGTACTGAGAGTCACCACCAATGCTATTTCAGAACCAGAATCAGTGTTATTATCTGATTTATTGAAATGCTGCTCAGAATAAGCCCTTCGAGCCATGCCGCCGAGCAATCCCCCTGTTCCCATTCCTATTCTGATATGTCTATCCACGGCCTCCTCTACTGTCAAGATGAAGCCACACTCAGGTTGGAGGAACAACACCTTATATTCCGTCTGGGTAGCCTCCAACCTGATGGCATGAGCAGAGACTTCTCAAACTTCCGTTAATACCCCACCTCCCCTTCGTACCTCATCCGTTATTTATCTATCTATCTATCTATTTATTTATTTATTTATTTATTATTCTTTTTTTTTTCTTTCTTTCTCTCTCTCTTTCTCTCTCTCTCTCTCTCTCTCTCTCTCTCTGTTTTCTCCCTCTGTCCTTCTCATTATACTCCTTGCCCATCCTCTGGGTTCCCCCCCCCTTTTCTTTCTCCCCGGACCTCCTGTCCCATGATCCTCTCATATCCCCTTTGCCAATCACCTGTCCAGCTCTTGGCTCCATCTCTCCCCCTCCTGTCTTCTCCTGTCATTTCGGATCTCCCCCTCCCCCTTCCACTTTCAAATCTCTTACTATCTCTTCTAGTCCTGACGAAGGATCGCAGCCCGAAACGACGACTGTACCTCTTCCTTTAGATGCTGCCTGGCCTGCTGCATTTACCAGCAGTTTTTATGTGTGTTGCTTGAATTTCCAGCATCTGCAGATTTCCTCGTGTATCCCCCTATTTAATCTCATTTTAACTACGGGAACATTTACAATGCCTAATCAGTCTACCAACCACTATGTCTTTGGAATGTGGAAGGAGAGCAGAGCACCTGGAGGAAACGGGAAGAACGCATACACTCCTTACAGGCAGCAGCAGGGATTGAATCGGGGTCACTGGCACGGTACCGTTTTGTGCCACCCGATCATTAAATAACAAGAAATATCATATAATTTGTTGTTCTGCAGCAGCAGTACAGCAGAATACATAAAAATTACCATAAAATATAATATTAAATTCTAAAAAAATAAATAAATAGTGCAAAAAGAGAAAAAAATATTTGGATAATGCTCATGGGTTCATGAACATTCAGAAATTGATGGTGGAAGGGAAGAAGCTGTTCATAAATCTTGAATGTGCATCTTCAGGCACCTGTACATCCTCCTTGATGGTAGTAATGAGAAGGCAAGTCCTGAATAGTGGGGGTCCTTCATGATGGATGCAACCTTCTTAATCGCCATTTGAAGATGTCCTCGATGGTGGGGAGGCTAGTTCCCATGAAGGAGCTGGATGAGTCAACAAACCTTTGCAGTTACTTCCGATTCATTGTATTGGCGCCTCTATACCAGATGGTGATATAACCACTCAGCATGCTCTCCACAGTACACTTATAGGAATTTGCTAGAGTCTCCACAAAATCCTCAAAATCTACTGGCAGGAAAGGTGAATCAGCATCAGCATCCTCTCTCAGGCCGATATCCACTGATATGAGGCCCTAATTCCACATATCTTCTTCTTCGGCTGTCCATCGATTTCGATGTTGACTGTATGCCTTGCACAGTAATAAGACAGACGGTGTCATGCCCCCACCATACAGTCTCCCTGGGCTTCTAAATCTGATGCTAAGTGGTACACAGAAGTGTAACAGACTTAGCGGATAAGGAAGCTGCCCCACAGTGACAATTAACTAGTCTAGTGATGCTGTTCGTTGATCAGCACTCTGGTTCCTCCGCATGTCACCAAGGTGGCTGTACCATTGACCCTTTTGGATTCATCTGTCACAGACACCAACAGACGCCCTGCTGCCGGCGTCCTCGCTGGGTGCAGCCTTTGCCTGAAGAGGCATAACCTTCAAAGTAGCGAAGGCAAGCTTACCGCCTTGACTTAGCTAGCTGCGATCCTACTACTAGATCTAGTCTAGTAGTAGACTGATGGAACATCACCTTCACAGTTAGGTTAGACCTGCCAGGGAACGAGTCTCCACCGTACTTCACTGATGTTCAACCGGTGTTACTCCTATGCCTATGATTAGGGTGAACTGGCTTTGCTGGGAGTTGCTGAAGTGGTGTGAATCAAAGGGCTGGGAGGGTCTATTCAGTATTGTATCACTAAATAAATAAACATACCATCAACTTTTCGGGTGCTCTGATCATTGAGTACGTTCTGCGCAACTGCCCACTCTCACCTGATTTAGCTGACTCTGACCTGCTCAACATCAACCAAACAACACTAGAGTGGCTGGCTGTCTGCTGTGACAAGCTATGATGATGACTCCTATGCCACGGCAAGGCTCCAATTCCACATATATAGCTCCAATGGACAACTCTTCTCTTTTGGAAGCTCAAGGCACATTATCCTCACATGTGGGTTTGATTATCTGCAGCATAACCAACTGTTTCAGTGGTGAGGGTGTATGATGGCACGAATAAAGATCCTGCCAAGGAGATACTTGCATTGAGGTAGGATGGGGTGTAGGAAGTTTGTTGGAAGTTAAGTGAGAGGGAAAAGGGGTGGGGACTATTACAGCTCGGAACATTCTGGAGTTTGGAGATCATTTCCAGCTTCGACTGTAAGGAATCTCTTTACCATCATGGAATACGTGGGCTCTCTCTATATCCTCTCCTTTTCTCCAATAGTCCAAAGACATACCCGGTAGGTTGATTGGTCATCCGAAGTTGTCCCATGATTAGGTTAGGGTGAACTGGCTTTGTTGGGAGTTGCTGGCGTGTTGTGAATCAAAGGGCTGGAAGGGTCTATTCAGTGCTGTATCACTAAATAAGTAAACATACCATCAACTTTTTGGGTGGTCTGATCATGTGCAAATTTGTTAGATTGAGGAAGTACTGGGCAATCCTATACCTCTTGCCTACAAATCTTGCTTGAAAAGTGTTTACTCCACTCAGAGGGCAGTCGTCTCCCTCTCCCCCTCCCCTTAGCCATTAAATTTCCTAAGATCTTTGAAACCTAAATGGCGATTGTTAAATTTAAAGTGTGAAGAAGACAGTGCAGGCAGTACTAGCACGACACAGCCAGGGTGAATTCTTTAAAGCAAGCATCACTTACTGTAGTCACACCATTGATACACAAGTTTTTCACAAGTATACTGAGAAAATTCAAGCAGTGATGGATGCCTCACGGCCAAATGATATTTCACAGTTGTGGCACTTTTAAGGAATTGACAATTACTGTAACAGGTTCCTGCCAATCTTGTTCCCCATCAGTTTCACTCATTACAACAGATTTGAAAGAAATGACAATGGACAAAGCAGCGTGAGGTGGCTTTCCAAAAGGCAGAGGATATGGTGATGTTAGACACTGTACTCACACATTATTATGATCAACATCATCTAGTGAAGCTTGTGTGTGATGCCTCGCCTTATGGTATAGGTGCAGTCATGTCACATGTTACAAATGATGGAAGTGAACATCCCATACCCTTTGCATCATGCTCCATTACTGCTGCAGAGAAAAATAACACTCGGATTGACAGAGAAGCCTTGAATTTAGTTTGGGGTGTAAAATGTTTCAACCTGGGAGAGAGTTTACCCTTATCACTGACCATCAACGACTAGAGCCCATTCTCAATGCACTGAAGTTGTTCCACGAACAGCAGCAGCACAATTACAAGATCGAATTCAAGAGGACAACTGATCATGGAAATGTTGATAGATTGTCCCATTTAGTCATAGTCATAGTCATGCTTTATTGATCCTGGGGGAAATTGGTTTTCATTACAGTTGCACCATAAATAATTAAATAATAACAAAACCATAAATAATTAAATAGTAATATATAAATTATGCCAGGAAATAAGTCCAAGACCAGCCTATTGGCTCAGGGTGTCTAGCCCTCCAAGGGAGGAGTTGTAAAGTTTGATGGCCACAGGCAGGAATGACTTCTTATGACGCTCTGTGTTGCATCTCGGTGGAATGAGTCTCTGGCTGAATGTACTCCTGTGCCCAACCAGTACATTATGTAGTGGATGGGAGACATTGTCCAAGATGGCATGCAACTTGGACAGCATCCTCTTTTCAGACACCACAGTCAGAGAGTCCAGTTCCATCCCCACAACATCACTGGCCTTACGAATGAGTGTGTTGATTCCGTTGCTGTCTGCTACCCTCAGCCTGCTGCCCCAGCACACAACATTTACTCTTGGGAAAGGAAATACCTGAAAATTTTCAGAAGAGAACAATCCTCTGGATGTGTTCTCTATAATGCAAATCAAAATTCAACGTATGATGGCAAAGGTGAACCAAAGGGAAACTAGAAAAGACCTCACACTTTCTCAGGTCTACATATCAACTTAAAATAGCTGTAATGTGCGGCAGAAATTCCAGTTCCTCCATTTTTACCAGAGCCGCAATACACTTACCCTGGACGTAGGTCACCTTATGTGGAGATTCATGAATACAAATTTCTTGGTAGAAACATAGTAACATAGAAAACCTACAGCACAATACAGGCCCTTCTGCCCACAAAGCTGTGCCGAACATGTCACTACCTTAGAACTACCTAGGCTAGTGGTAGATTCAACTACAAAATGGCTGGAAGTGTTCCCAATAGCCTCCACAACAGCAGGTTCAACAGGTACATTTATGTCAGAGAAATGTATACAATATAAATCCTGAAATTCTTTTTATCTGCAAACATCCACAAAAACAGAATGCCCCGAAGAATGAATGACAGTTAAATGTCAGAAGCCCGAAGTCACCCCCATCTCCCCCCCCACGCATAAGCAGCAATAACACCCCCTCCCCCACCAGCAAAAGAGCATTGGCACCCCCCTGTTCACCGAGCACTCAAGCGTGCAGCAAAGCATCAATAAATTCATAGACTTGCAGTACCCCAAAGACAACTCGTTCACCAGGTAATTCAACATACTGCAGGCGCTCTCTCTCCTTAATAAGTGAAAAAGAGGAGTTCCTGTTTCACAGCGAGAGGGGAGACATAACAAAAAAACTCACCAATTTATGGTGTTAAAAGTCTGTTGTGTTTCTTTTTCCGAGCTCTGTGCCCAAAGAACTCGGGTCTCTGGGCACACAGCCAGCTCGCTGCTTTCGATGTTCCGTCTCCCACGACACACCAGTTGGCGGCACCGACCTTAAGTCAGTCCGCCTCCAGCTCTACAAAATTCCAGCACTCTGAAGGAGTGTTAGTCTTGTCCTTGGCATGTTGAAAAGTGGCCAGTCATGAGACCCCGAGAGCAGGTCCCATTTCTGCAACCGAAACAGCCTTGCAATCTGTTGATGTGTTAAGAAGTCTTTTCTCAGGAACTGGTGTTCCAGGACACTTAGTCACTGACAACTGACCACAATTTGTTCTTATACAGTTTCAGTTATTTCTGAAAATGAATTGAATAAGACATATTACAGAAAAGTTTGTCCAGATTTTAAAGAACACACTGTGGGCATTGTCAGCAGAACATGCTAACCTAACACTGAATCAAAAACTCTCCAATTTTCTCCTTGCATACTACAGTGCAGCAAACTCTTCAACCAACTACTCACCAACAATGATGTTCCTGGCTCTTCCCTTGTGCTCCTGCTTAGAACCCAGTCTCCGAAGGAGTATGCAAGATAAATTGGAACCCAATCTCCAAAGGCGTATGCAGGACAAATTGTAACCCAATCTCCCAAAGAGTATGCAGGACAAATTGAGGGCTCCACAAACAAGGAGTTTTGATGTTTCTCTTCTGGACAAGCAGTCCTGCTGAGAGATTACAGAGGTGATCAGAGTGAGTACTTAGACAGATTAAGGACAGGTCTGGACCACACTCCTATACAGTGGAGATTGTGTCTGATGTCTACTGGAGACAACACATCGGCTATTTGAGGAGGACAGAGTCAATTGTTCAAGAAGAAAGGTGTTTAGAACTGTCAGAACCATGTCCTGTAATCCCAGAGTCAATTCCTTCAACAAACACGGAGGAGGCCGCAGAACCTGAGATAGTGTCCCAGTTACAAATCTTACCCATTTGTCAGGAAAGACGTTTACTCACAGGAGTAAGAAGTCCACCACGGTGATTAAATTTTGAGTTCAGATCCATTTTATATGCAGTACACTGTGTAGATAGTTGAAGATGCATTCTATATTGACTTGGAGTTTATAGCTAAGCAGGGAGGAGCATAGTGTATTTAGTATTTCAGTAATATTGTAAATACATTTTTTGATTAAGCATTCTTTGTTCATATAATTCAGTACAGACGTCAGTGACAGACGTACATTAATACACCACCACACTAAAGTAAACTAGAGTATATCAAATATGCCAGGCTGCCATGTTTTTATTTGATTAATTTTGGGAGTTACAAAACCTAACAGGTGACACTTTTAAACACCAGCTCAAAAGTTATTTACTGTATTTAAATCACAAACAAGAGAAAATCACAAAGAGTAGGGGTCCCAGAACAGATCCCTGAGGCACACCACTGGTGACCAATCTCCATGCGGAGTATGACCCGTCTCCAACCACTCTTTGCCTTCTGTGGGCAAGCCAGTTCTGGATCCACAAAGCAATGTCCCCTTGGATCCCATGCCTCCTTACTTTCTCGGTAAGCCTTGCATGGGGTCCCTTATCAAATACCTTGCTGAAATCCATAACACTACATCTACTGCTCTACCTTCATCAATGTGTTTAGTCACATCCTCAAAAAATTCAATCAGGCTCGTAATGCATGACCTACTTTTGACATAGCCATGCTGGCTATTCCTAATCATTTTATGCCTCTCCAAATGCTCATAAATCCTGCCTCTCAGGATCTGCTCCATCAACTTACCAACCACTGAAGTATACACTCAGTGGCCACTTTATTAGGTACATCTATACACCTGCTTGTTAATGCAAATATTTGATCAATCAATCATGTGGCAGCAACTCAATGCATAAAAGCATGCAGACATGGTCAAGAGAATCAGTTGTGGTTCAGGCAGGAGATCACAGGCAGATAGGTCAGGTACGAGTATAATGGAAAATGAGATAACCACATATGCCATGACAATTCAACTGCTCATCCTTGCTGTGGATACGGAAGCTGCTTGAGGATGGACAACGAAGGGTAAAATCAGAAGCTGAGTTAGAGAACTGTGTATGTGCATGTGTGGCAGCGAGGAATGGAGCTTGTTTTACTATTGTTCTTGTGTTCCCCGTCGTTCTGTCGAGCTTTGTGGGCATGCTATATTGGTGTCATAATGTGTGAGATCACTCGCAAGCTGTCTCCAGGACACCCTCAGTTATGTTGCTTGTTAACACAAATGATGCATTTCACTGTATCTTTCAATGTACACATGTTAAATAAACTTAAATCTAGTCTTTGATGGATTTAGTCTTAACAGAGTTGTGTTGAAAAGCAAAGATGATTTGCTGTCAGGCAGTAGGATTTGTAGGTTACTTCAAGACAAACACTTGCCTCTTGGAGTAATTCTCAGCTCAAGAAATATAATCAATCAAAAGGAAATTACTTTGCAGGTTGGAATCATTATCCAAAAGAATATACCTTCAAAATGTAATTCTAGTTGCAAGTTATACTTACAATATTATTCATAATGTATTGTATGACATGAAAATGCAAGGATGGCTTGAAGAGAGGGAAAATGAAATGTACTTAAATATTATGACAACTGATATCTCAAAAGTATCTGCAATCCACAAATATACATGACTTTAGTTCTTTCCAGTCATAAACAAATTTATTATTATTGTGCTTATTTTGCAGAAATGATTACATATTATTTTTATTCAGAATGAAATAGTATTTTTTTTTACTAATTCTGTAGTTACTTGTGCCATGCACTCAATTAATGCTTTGCAGGAAAATTGAAAATGAGAAATCCATTTGGAAACTACCTCCTTTTCATCATTAAAGAGGCTAGGCAAGTTATACTCACTCTTCCTTCAGTTAGTCCGGACGAAGGGTCTCAGCCTGAAACGTCGACTGCACCTCTTCCTAGAGATGCTGCCTGGCCTGCTACGTTCACCAGCAACTTTGATGTGTGTTGCTTGAAACTCCAGCATCTGCAGAATTCCTGTTGTTATTCTTTCTGTATCTCTTCCTCCGCACCCCCACCCACCATGGCTGTACAAAAAGACAGGTAAATATGGTGAGTATTGTAACATACATATTTTCATCAAAAATAAACAGACTTAGAAATGAGTTGAAAATCTTTCTCATTTTAAAGTAATTATTTCATTTATTTATCCTTAGCTGATGCCATCTTTGAAGGCAGCAAATCATTAAAACCAATTGAATTTTAGGGGTTCTACTTTCCTAATATTAGAATGATGTTGAAATGCATGCTTCAGCAGCAAGACATTATAAAATGGAAAGATGGAACACTACAGTAAACTTGCACGAGAAGATAAATATGAAAACAAATTGGGGTTATTTCTTCACAGAGATTTTATATGACTTGGAATAAACTTTGTGCAATAAATAAAATCCGTATTTGTCTATTCCTATCAGTCCAAGAACTTCTGCAAACCCCCTGCTTCCTCAACACTACCTACTCCTTACCTATCTTTGCAAACATGATCACAAAGCCATCAATATTGTTATCAAAATTGTTGACATTCAATGTGAATAGAAGCAATTCCAATACTGACGGCTGCAGAACACCAGCAGGCAACCAGAAAAAGCCCCCTTTAGTTCCACTCTTTTGCCTCCTGCCAGTCAGCTAATCTTCTATCCATGCTAGTATCTTTCCTGTAATACCATGGGCTTTTAACTTAATAAGTATGGCACCTTGTCAGAGGCCTTCTGGAAATCCAAGTACACAACATCGACTGACTCTTTTTTTTATCCTGACTGTTATTTTCTCAAAAAAAAATCCAAGAGGTTTGTCAGACAAGATTTTCCCTTCAGGAAATCATACTGACATTGGCCTGTTTTATTATAGAACATCGCACAGCACAGCACATAACATAACGTAGTATAAGCCATCCAGCCCGCAATGTTCAGCCACTTATTTGTCTCTAGGTACCCCGAAACTTCACCCTTAATAATATGCTCCAACATCTTCGCAACCACTGACTCTAACTGGCCAATATTTTAAATTCTTCCGCTCCTTCCCTTCTTGAAGAGTGGAGTGACCTTTGCAGTTTTCCAGCCCTCCCCAAACTATTCCAGAATCCAGTGATTTGTGAAAGATTTTTACTAATGCCTCCTCAATCACTTCAGCTACCTCTGTCAAAGCCCTAGCGTGTAGGCCATCTGGCCCAAGTGAATTATCTACCTTCAGATCTCTCAGGTTCCCAAACACCTTCTCCTTAGTAATAGCAAGAACACTCACTTCTGCCCTCTGACACATTCCAGAAAATTGGATCAGCCATGATGAAATGGCAGAGCAGACTCAATGGATTAAATGGCTTATTTTTGCTCCAATATCTTATGGTCTTTAGGTCTACTATACATCTGAAACAAAATTACAGAAAAAAAAACAGACTTTGGATCATTCCAACTGCTTTACCTGCATTACTGACATTTTATTACCTCATCACTTGGGATTAAGTTTCTTATGGTCATACTGTACGTTCATATAACATTAAGCATATAATATTCTTTTGTGAGTCCCTAACTATCTCAATACAATTATGCTTTGAGATTTATTCTATGCAGTATAGTGTTGATAATCCTAATTTAATTTTTGGAAGTGCTGTTGGATTCCTCTCTCTGCCCGAAGATCAGCCATCCTAAAACATGCAGTGGCTTTTATATTCAAGGACTAAGAGAGGGAAAGAACTATAAATTTTTTCAGCAATGTTGGATAATTTACGTTCATCATTTATCAAGCAAACCATTTCAATTCTTGAAGAGGAAATTTAAATATAAAAGCAAAATCCTGTAAAAAAGTCATTAAGAAGGTAAAGATGGAATACAAAAGTAAATTAGCCAATAATATTAAAGAGGTTACCAAAAGTTCCAGAATGATATCATGAAAACACATGACAAACCAACTTAAAAACTAACAAAAACCACATAATTATAACATATAGTTACAACAGTGCAAAGCAAAACTGTAATTTGATAAGAACAGACCATGGCACAGTAGAAGTCTCAAAGTCTCTCGAAAGTCCCATCTTCTCACGCAGACGGTGAACCTCCAGCGCTGCCAACTTGCCGATGCAGCATTCTGGAAGCATCCGACCACAGTCCAAACCGAGTCCGTCCGAAAAAACTCCGAGCCTCCGACCAGCTCTCCGACACCGAGCACCGAGCACCATCTCTGCTGAGCGCTTCGACCCCGGTCCTGGGAACAGGCAATACGCAAAGCCGAGGATTTAGGGCCTTCGTCTCCGGAGATTGTCGATCGCACAGTAGCAACAGCAGCAAAGAAGGCATTTCAGAAGTTACTCCAGATGTTCCTCTGCACTTCTCACGGCTGTCCCCATCAAATCCGGATTGTGCATGGCCCCCTAGTTACACATAATGGATATTCATTTGGAACGGCCGCATGCGCTGCGTCGCACCGCCATCTTCTCATCCCTCCTTTTTACTAGACACTTGCACAGGTACTGGGATAGGAAAGGATTATTTGTGTACCTGTTCAAGTGTCTATTGAATGCTGTTGTTAATAATCAATTAAACAACATTTAATACATAGATGGAAAAGGTTTAGACCAGAGGTTCCCAACCTGGAGTCCACAGACCCCTTGCTTAATGGTAATTGGTCCATGGCATAAAAAAGGTTGTGGTATCCTGATCTACAGGGATATAGGTTAGATGTGGCAAATGGGATTAGCTTAGATAGGCATCTCGGTCAGTATAGATGAGTTGAGCTGAAGGGGCTGTTTTCAGGCAGTATGACTCTAAGTCAAATCAAATCAAATCAAGTTTAATAATCATTCAGACCACACATGGATACATTCGAAAATGGATACAGCATTCCTCTGGGGCCAAGGTTTTAACATACGTTCATAATAGTGAGAGGGAGGGAAAAAAAACAAACACACACACATTATTACGCAAGAAAACACATGTATAGTCCTAGTCTCTGAGTGACATTTAAATTGATGGTACAGTACCCAGCTTGTCATTCCACCAGTCGAGCTCTGGGAGGCAGCACGGACAGGAGCGGCCAGCTCTCAATCGAGCTCAGATACCACAGTACACCACTTCCAGCGTCATCTCACCTGGACCGCATCAGCAGGCAAGCCTGCTTGAGGCCTTGACCTTGACTTCATTACAACCAAGGCCATGCTGCTGCCTTGTCGTCTGTCTCAAATAAAGGAAAAGGCCTGCGGCATCTCACATTATCAATGTCCAAAAAAGACTTGCAATTTGCAAGAGAAACGTCTGAAGCAGTCACTCATGGTTACACTGCACACTGGTTTTGTGCACCAGCCCTGATTTCTTCGAGTAGCAGGCAGCAGCACAGTCTACACCCAGATGAGCTCCTCTGCACCCATGCCGGCCCGTCAACCAGCTTCTCCTTCTCCTGGCTGAACACAGTTTCTCCTCCTGGCTGAATGCTAGCTTCTCCATCTCCCAGCCATCTGACGGCTTCTCTTTCTCAATAGACAATAGACAATAGGTGCAGAAGTAGACCATTCGGCCCTTCGAGCCTGCACTGCCATCTTGAGATCATGGCTGATCATCTACTATCAATACTCGGTTCCTGCCTTGTCCCTATAACCCTTGATTCCCCTATCCATAAGATACCTATCTAGCTCCTTCTTGAAAGCATCCAGAGAATTGGCCTCCACTGCCTTCTGAGGCAGCGCGTTCCACAGCTCCACAACTCTCTGGGAGAAGAAGTTCCTCCTCAACTCTGTCCTAAATGACCTACCCCTTATTCTTAAACCATGTCCTCTGGTACTGGACTCTCCCAGCATCTGGAACATATTTCCTGCCTCTATCTTGTCCAATTCCTTAATAATCTTATATGTCTCAATCAGATCCCCCCCTCAAACTCCTTAATTCCAGCGTGTACAAGCCCAGTCTGTCTGACCTCTCTGTGTAAGACAGTCCGGACATCCCAGGAATTAACCTAGTGAACCTACGCTGCATCTCCTCCACAGCCAGGATGTCCTTCCTTAACCCTGGAGACCAAAACTGCACACAATACTCCAGGTGTGGTCTCACCAAGGCCCTGTACAAATGCAAAAGGATTTCCTTGCTCTTGTACTCAATTCCCTTTGTAATAAAGGCCAACATTCTATTAGCCTTCTTCACTGCCTGCTGCACTTGCTCATTCACCTTCAGAGACTGATGAACAAGTACTCCTAGATCTCTTTGTATTTCACCCTTACTTAACTCCACACTGTTCAGATAATAATGTCTTCCTGTTCTTGCTCCCAAAGTGAATAACCTCACACTTATTCACATTAAACGTCATCTGCCAAGTTTCTGCCCACTCACCCAGCCTATCCAAGTCACCTTGAATTCTCCTAACATCCTCATCACATGACACACTGCCACCCAGCTTAGTATCATCAGCAAACTTACTGATGTTATTCACAATGCCTTCCTCTAAATCATTGACGTAAATCGTAAACAGCTGTGGTCCCAATACCGAGCCCTGTGGCACCCCACTAGTCACCACCTGCCATTCCGAGAAACACCCATTCACTGCTACCCTTTGCTTTCTATCTGCCAACCAGTTTTCTATCCATGTCAATATCCTCCCCCCCAATGCCATGAGCTCTGATTTTACCCACCAATCTCCTATGTGGTACCTTATCAAATGCCTTCTGAAAGTCAAGGTACACCACATCCGCTGGATCTCCCGCATCTATCTTCCTGGTTACATCCTCGAAAAACTCCAATAGATTAGTCAAGCATGATTTGCCCTTGGTAAATCCATGCTGGCTCGGCCCAATCCTATCACTGCTATCAAGATATGCCGCTATTTCATCTTTAATAATGGACTCTAGCATCTTCCCCACTACTGATGTTAGGCTAACAGGGCGATAGTTCTCTGTTTTCTCCCTCCCTCCTTTCTTAAAAAGTGGGATAACATTAGCCATTCACCAATCCTCAGGAACTGATCCTGAATCTAAGGAACATTGAAAAATGATCACCAATGCATCTGCAATTTCCAGAGCCACCTCCTTTAGTACCCTAGGATACAGAACGTCTGGACCTGGGGATTTGTTAGCCTTCAGTCCCATCAGTCTGCTCATCACCGTTTCCTTCCTAATGTCAATCTGTTTCAGTTCCTCTGTTACCTTATGTCCTTGGCCCATCCATACATCTGGGAGATTGCTTGTGTCTTCCCTAGTGAAGACAGGTCCAAAGTACTTATTATTCTCATAGCCAAGCGCTGACTTCTCCTTCTCCCGGCCATTCACCAGTTCTCCTTCTCTGGGCCAAGCGCTGGCTTCTCCTTCTCCAACTCATCTGCCAACCCTTTCAACACCCCATCCGGCAGCTCTGAACAACAAACAGATCACTGATGCGGTAGATAAACTGCTGTCCCTGTTGTTCTTGGAGGGCAGTATAGTCTTACAGTCATATTAAAACACATTTTAAAAAGAAAAGTGCACAAACTCTAAACTATTTTAAAATTGACACCAAAATTCAGTTATATTTACTATGTCAACAACAGGTAAGATTAGCTTTAATCAGAGTTTTTTTTCCAGTTTATTTTATTTAGCGATACAGCACAGTAATCAACCCTTCCTGACGGACCAACTCACGCTGTCCAATTACACCCGTGTGACCATGGGTGTTACCTACTAAGCCCCGAAGAAATCCCATGTGGTCATGAGGAGAACATCCATGCTCCTTACAGGAGTTTACAGTTCATAAAATGTTATGATCTTTCAATCACAATTTTTTTCCCACTGGTTTGCTCCAAAAAAATTTTTAAGATAATTGCAGATTTCAAGAGAAATAGCAACACTCACATTAGACTCCATCATGGGCAGTACTTGGGAATGCCTTTCTTTTGTTGTGGGAATGATTTATCATTTACTTTTTCACTATCATCATCACTGTCATGTGCCGTGTCACATGATGTGGGCACTGTGGTCTTTCTGTGTCCATAATTATTCTTGGAAAATGTTTCCTCAGAAGTGGTTTGTCTTTGCCCTCGCCTGGACAGAGACTTTACAAAAAGGGTAACCACAGCCAGTATCAATACTTTTCAGAGATTGTCTGCTAATGGTTGCATAACCAGAACTTGTGCTATGCACCAGCTGCTCATATGACCATCCGCCACCTGTTCCCATGCGTCGCGAGACCCTGATTTTGGGCTAAGCAGGTGCTACATCAAGGGTGACCTGCAGCTGGCGGGGAGAAGAAGCACCTTACACCTTCTTTGGTAGAGACGTATCTCCACCCCACCACTTCACTGTAGGTATCAAATAAAAGAATGAAAATAAAGACTTCAAAAGTTTTCAAAATTGAATCAGGTCAGTGTTTTATACCCTTAGAAATCAAGTCAGTTTTATAAAGCAGCACAATAGTGTAGTGGTTAGCACCACACCTTACAGTACAGGCGGTGGAGTTCGATTCCCGACGCTGCCTGTAAGACATTTGTATGCTCTCCCCATGACCAGGTTGGTTTCTTCCAGGTGCTCCAGTTTCCTCCCACAGTCCAAAGTCGTAGCAGTTGGTAGGTTAGGTCATTTTAAATTGTCCCGTGATTAGGCTCTGTTTAAAAATTGATGTGAAACTGGGCAGCACAGCTCAAAGGACTGGAAGGGCCTACTCCATGCTGGATCCCGGTAAATAAAAACAAATTAATACATTTGAGCAACCTTGAGCAACCTTATTTATGTCTGAACAAAGTAAACTCTTTATTTCTCACATTAAGCTAAATTTAATGTTAGTACAATCAGGAAAATGTCACAGAAGCTGAAGGTAAATCAGAAAAGATTTTTCATCCTGTTAAGAAGACCTTTTTGTAAGTTGTTGTGATAAACTAAAAGATAATAATCAATGTACCATACATGTTTTATAACAGGTCATTATGTTGTTTACTTTAATGGTCATCAGTAAAAATGAATTCAATTTTCTGTAAATTTGAAAACACAGTGATCACTTTGATACTGCATTACAGATTCAAATGGACAACATTGATCTAACTACATGTCACACGTCTTTGCTGATTTTGAAATCAGTGGAACTGACAGCACAAAGAGGTGTTCTTTAGGCAGCTACAGCAATATCACCAATCACAGCGCACTTCCTACGTTACTATGTGATTATGTCAATAGCTCTAAAGTACTTTAGAATATCCTGAAGACATGAAAGGCACTATAAAAAGCCAAGTTGTTTTCAATAATAATGCTTGTTATATGTGATCAGATTTTACTATGTGCATTGTGAGACTGCAGCTACTGCTCTTTCATTTCAACCTCTGATTGTTTGGGTGGAAGATACTTTCTCCTGGTTTATTTTCCTTCTTTTGCTTCTACTTCTTAAGAAATTTGTGAAGATTCAGCATGAGATCTGAAACTTTGACAAACTTCTATAGATGTGTGTGGAGAGTATATTGAATAGCCGCAACATTAGTATGGAAACACCCTTAACCCTGAATGGGAAATCCTACAAAAAGTAGTGGATGCAACCCTGTCCATCATGCGTAAAGCCCTCCCCAGTGTTGAGCTCATCTACAGGG
Organism: Mobula birostris; assembly: GCF_030028105.1. Taxonomy (NCBI): domain Eukaryota; kingdom Metazoa; phylum Chordata; class Chondrichthyes; order Myliobatiformes; family Myliobatidae; genus Mobula; species Mobula birostris. The sequence continues at coordinate 21,665,115 of NC_092370.1, read as the reverse complement.
AGCATTGTCGCGGGAAAACAGCATCCATCATCAGGGTCCCCCACCACTCAGGAACTGCTCTCTTCTCACTGCTGCCTTCAGGAAGAAGGTACAGGAGCCTCAGGACTCACACCAGCAGGCTCAGGGAAAGTTATTACCCTCATCCATCAGGCTCCTGAACTGAGGGGATAACTTCACTCAACCTCACATCATTGAAATGTTCCCATAAACATTGGACACACTTCATGTACGCTTCAGCCCACGTTCTTGATATTTATTGTCTATTTATTAGTATTTTTTATTTTTCTTTCTTTTTATATTTGCTCATTTAGTTGTCCTTTGCAGACTTTTTGTCTACTCTGTTGATAGTGTCTTTCATTGATTACATAGAAACATAGAAAACATACAGCACAATACAGGCCCTTCGGCCCACAAAGCTGTGCCGAACATGTCCCGAACTTAGAACTACCCAGGCTTTACCCATAGCCCTCTATTTTTCTAAGCTCCATGTAGCCATCCAGGAGTCTCTTAAAAAAACACTATCGTATCCACCTCCACCAACGCTACTGGCAGCCCATTCCATGCACTCACCACACTCTGCGTAAAAAAACTTACCCCTGACATCTCCTCTGTACCTACTTCCAAGCACCTTAAAACCATGCCCTCTTGTGCTAGTCATTTCAGCCCTGGGGAAAAGCCTCTGACTATCCACACGATCAATGCCTCTCATCATCTTGTACACCTCTGTCAGGTCACCTCTCAACCTCCGTTGCTCCAAGGAGAAAAGGTCGAGTTCACTCAACCTATTCTCATAAGGTATGCTCCCCATTTCATGCAACATCCTTGTAAATCTCCTCTGCACCCTTTCTATGGTTTCCACATCCTTCCTGTAGTGAGGCGAACAGAATTGAGCACAGTACACCAAGTGGGGTCAGACCAGGGTCCTATATGGCTGCAACATTACCTCTCAGTTCTCAAACTCAATCCCAAGATTGATGAAGGCTAATGCACCATATGCCTTCTTAACCACAGAGTCAACCTGCGTAGCAGCTTTGAGTGTGCTATGGACTCGGACCCCAAGATCCCTCTGAACTTCCACACTTCCAAGAGTCTTACCATTAAGGATACATTCTGCCATCATATTTGACCTACCAAAATGAACCACCTCACACTTATTTGGGTTAAACTCCATCTGCCACTTCTCAGCCCAGTTTTGTGTCCTATCAATGTCCCGTTGTAACCTCTGACAACCCTACACATTATCCACAACACCCTCAACTTTGTGTCATCAGCAAACTTACTCACCCATCCCTCGACTTCCTCATCCAGGTCATTTATAAAAATCATGAAGAGTAGGGGTCCCAGAACAGATTCCTGAGGCACTCCACTATTTGCCGGCCTCCTTGCAGAATATGATCTGTCTACAACCACTCTTTGCCTTCTGTGAGCAAGCCAGTTCTGGATTCACAAAGCAATGTCCCCTTGGATCTCATGCCTCCTTACTTTCTCAATCAGCCTTGCATGGGGTACCTTATCAAATGCCTTGCTAAAATGGCTCTACGGCTCTACCTTCATCAATGTGTTTAGTCACATCCTCAAAAACTTCAATCAGGCTCGTCAGGCACGACTTGCCTTTGACAAAGCCATACTGATTATTCCTAATTAAATTATGCCTCTCCAAATGTTCATAAATCCTGCCTCTCAGGTTCTTCTCCATCAACTTACCAACCACTGAAGTAAGACTCACTGGCCTATAATTTCCTGGGCTATCCCTACTCCCTTTCTTGAATAAGGGAACAACATCCACAACCCTCCAATCCTCCAGAACCTCTCCCATCCTCATTGATGATGCAAAGATCATCGCCAGAGTCTCAACAATCTCTTCCCTCATTCCCACAGTGGCCTGGGGTACATCCTGTCCGGTTCTGGTGACTTATCCAACTTGATGCTTTCCAAAAGCTCCAGCACATCCTCTTCCTTAATATCTACATGCACAAGCTTTTCAGTTCACTGTAAGTCATCCCTACAATTGCCAAGATCCTTTTCCATAGTGAATACTGAAGCAAAGTGTACATTAAGTACCTCCGCTATTTCCTCCGGTTCCATACACACTTTTCCACTGTCCACTTGATTGGTCCTATTCTCTCACGTCTTATCCTCTTGCTCTTCACATACTTGTAGAACACCTTGGGGTTTTCCTTAATCCTGTCTGCCAAGGCCTTCTCATGGCCCCTCTGGCTCTCCTAATTTCACTCTTAAGCTCCTTCCTGCTAGCCTTATAATCTTCTAGAACTCTATCATTACCTAGTTTTTTGAACTTTTTTTCTTGTCTAAATTTACAACAGCCTTTGTACACCATGGATCCTGTACAATACCATCCTTTCCATGTCTTATTGGAATGTACCTATGCAGAACCCTATGCAAATATCCCCTGAACATTTGCCAGATTTCTTCCGTACTTTTCCCTGAGAATATCTGTTTCCAATTTATGCTTCCAAGTTCCTGCCTCATATTTTCCCTTACTCCAATTAAATGTTTCCCTAACTTGTCTGTTCCTATCCCTCTCCAATGCTACGGTAAAGGAGATAGAATTGCGATCACTATCTCCAAAATATTCTCCTACTGATAGACCTGACACCTGACCAGGTTCATTTCCCAATTCCAGATCAAGTACAGCCTCTCCTCTTTTAGGCTTATCTACATATAGTGTCAAGAAACCTTCTTGAACACCCCTAACAAACTCTACCCCATCTAAACCTCTCACACTAGGGAGATGCCAATCAATATTTGGGAAATTAAAATCTTCCACCACAACAACCCTGTTATTATTACTCCTTTCCAGAATCTGTCTCCTTGTTTGCTCCTCGATGTCCCTGTTACTATTAGGTGGTCTATAAAAAACACCCAGCAGAGTTATTGACCCTTTCCTATTCCTAACTTCCACCCACAGAGATTTCATAGACAACCCTTCCATGACTTCCTCCTTTTCTGCAGCCGTGACACTATCTCTGATCAACAGTGCCACACCCCCACCTCTTTTGCCTCCCTCCCTGTCCTTTCTGAAACATCTAAAGCCTGGCACTTGAAGTAGCCATTCCTGCCCTTGCACCATCCATGTCTTTAATGGGTAATGGCCACAACATCATAGCTCCAAGTGCTGATCCACGCTCTAAGCTCATCCGCTTTATTCATGATACTCCTCTCATTAAAATAGACACATCTCAAACCATCGGTCTGAGCGCGTCCCTTCTCTATCACCTGCCTATCCTCTCTTTCACACTGTCTCCAAGCTTTCTCTATTTGTGAGCCAACCTCCCTTTCCTCCGCCACGTCAGTTCGGTTCCCACCCCCCAGCAATTCTAGTTTAAACTCTCCCCAATAGCCTTATCATAGCTATCATGTTTGCTGATGTGTGCTGGGGCAGCAGGATGAGGGTAGCAGACACCAACAGAATTAACAAACTCATTCGTAAGGCCAGTGATGTTGTAGGGATGGAACTGGACTCTCTGACGGTGGTGTCTGAAAAGAGGATGCTGTCCAAGTTGCATGCCATCTTGGACAATGTCTCCCATCCACTACATAATGTACTGGTTGGGCACAGGAGTACATTCAGCCAGAGACTCATTCCACCGAGATGCAACACAGAGCGTCATAGGAAGGCGTTCCTGCCTGTGGCCATCAAATTTTAGCGCTCCTCCCTTGGAGGGTCAGACACCCTGAGCCAATAGGTTGGTCCTGGACTTGTTTCCTGGCATAATTTATATATTACTATTTAAATATTTATGGTTTTATTACTATTTATTATTTATGGTGCAACTGTAATGAAAGCCAATTTCCCCCGGGATCAATAAAGTATGACTATGGCTATTAGCAAATCTTCCCACCAGGATATTGGTCACCCTTGAATTCAAGTGCAACCTGTCCTCTTTGTACAGGTCACTCCTGCCCCAAAAGAGGTCCCAATGATCCAGAAATCTGAATCCCTCAGCCACACATTTATCCTCCACCTCATTCTATTGTTATACTCACTGTCACATGGCACAGGCAGTAATCTTGAGATTACTACCTTTGATGTCCTACTTCTCAACTTCTTTCCTAACTCCCTGTTGTCTGTTTTCAGGACCTGCTCCCTTTTCCTACCTATAGATTCCACTATGGTTACTGGATTTATTGAGCGTGCCTGCAAGAAAATGAATCTCAGGGTTGTATATGATCATATATATATACTTAAGTACTTTGATAAGTTTACTTTGAACTTTGTACTTTGAACTCTTAACTAAAATTAATGTATTGCTTTCATTTTTGAAAAGTAACTACCTTTGTTCTGTAAATTGCATTAGGGAGAAGAAAAATAAAGAACTAGCATCCTGCAAGGACACCAATGTGCTAAGTGGTAAAGTAATCCTGCATTGAAATTGCAGGAAACAAGACAAATACAACATGCAATATGTGCACTGGGGTGTCCAACAAACAGCAGTGAAATCAATGCCCAGATAATCTATTTCATTTTGAGACACAGCACGGTACCAGGCCAAATAAAACCACACCACCCAGTTACACCCACTTGATCAATTAATCTGCTATCCTGAACGTCTTTGGATAGTAGGAGGAAATCAGAGTTCCCAGAGGAAAACCAACGTGGTCAGGGAGAGGACATACAGACTCCTTACCAACAGCGGTGGGAAATGAACTAAGGTCACTGGTAACAAAAGGAATTCTGCAGATGCTGGAAATTCAAGCAACACACATCAAAGTTGCTGTTGAACGCAGCAGGCCAGGCAGCATCTCTAGGAAGAGGTACAGTCGACATTTCAGGCCGAGACCCTTCGTCAGGACTACTGGTACTGTACAGCATTACACTAACCGCTAGGCTACTGTTCTACTTATTCTGGTGGACAGATAAATACAAGCAAAAACATACAATTTTTTATTCAAATTGCTAAGGGATATTTTACATGTATGTGAGAGGACGAAGTGTGTGTGTTCAACTTTTCATTCAAAAGATGACACTTCCAAAGATGCAACTTTCTCTAGACCAGAGGTTCCCAAACGGGGGTCCACAGTCCCCTTGCTTAATGGTATTGGCCCGTGGCATAAAGAGGCTGGAAACCCCTGCTCTAGACCCTCCACAGAAATGTTAATACGTTCTGATGGACTACGTGTTCAAGTTTCTGGGATCGAGTTTGCACCACTATCCGTCTAACTATGAAGTTGATCTCAGAGCTGAGAGTTAACAAATGTATAACTGGGCACCTCTGAACAAGGTTTAATTTTAAGTTTCAAAAACGTATGTTTTACTTGTAAGTGAAGCTCGGAGACATTAGTCTGTCTTATTATAAGGGGGAAGAGATACAACGGAGGAGGAGTAGGTCAGACAGTAAGAGAACTAAAGAAAAAGATTAGCTTAATTTGTCACATGTACATTGAAATATACAGAGAAATGAATCCTATGTGTCAAATTCCATCAGTGAAGACTGTTCTGGGCACCGTGCAAGTGTCACCATACTTCTGCACTAACATTGCATGCCCACAATTCATTTACCCTAACCGTACATCTTTGGAATGTGGGAGAAAACTAGAGCACCCAGAAATAACCTACCTGCACAGTCACATGTAAAATGTACAAACTCCTTACAGATGGAGAAGGAGATCAAACCCTGATTTTACAGTGGAGCTGTAAAGTGTTCGAAGACCATCATCCCCGACCTCGAGGGATAGCCACAATGACGGAAAGTGTTGCACTAATCGCCATGCTACCATGCTGCTCCCTATTCATCAAATTGCATTTTCATTATTTATCATTCTATTTCCCTTTTCTTTTTACAATAGATTGTAATGGATATTCCTGCTTCTCCAAGAGTTTGAGTCATTGGAATCCCATTTATTTCCCACTTGTTTGCTAATACTGCATTGCTTTGTGCTTCTCTCTGAGAGGATATGCAGTGTGTGTCTAGAAATACGTCCATTTATTGTACCTGCTCAGGTTGAATATCTGGCAGCATGTGAAATCTGTAAGAAGTGGCTGAGGCTTGTGGATTTGTGTTCAAGTGCAATGGGTAACTCCCAATCTGATTGATTGGTTTGCTGTAACTATGGTTTGTAGTCCAGCTGTTGGGAAATAGGTTTGATGAAGTATATCCTGATAATAACTCCATATCTAGCATCAGTAAGCAATTTTTATAACAATACCATATTCCTCACTTCTAATGTTGATGTGAATTTTACGGCTCTGTCTACTGTGCTTGAAAAGTCTCTTGGTCTCCTTTGGAGAGGACATCCTTTCTTATCAAGCTGGTTGACTAAGATACATTAGAGCAACAAGTGAAAACTGAATTGTCCACTGTGCCCTTCAAACACTTCTATCTGGTTACTGGGTGTGTGATTGAGGAATTGCATTACTGACAATCAATGTGATCAGCATCGACTGAATACTGGAAGTATGAATATGAGGCCAGAGTGCAATTATGTCCCAAAATGAGTCAAGAGAACGTAGGTTAGCCATACATCAAAAGTTTCAGCATTCATTATTTGGTGCTGTCCAGTTTCTTCACCTGCATTTTGTCCTTTGGGTATACAGGCAGTTTGACATTGAAAATGTTTTTTTAATAGTTCTCGAGAAACTTTCTAGGCTCTGTGAAACAATGCATTGCATTCAATTTTAATTAGCTGAAACATCATTAGACAGAATAACACACGTTATACAGCTTTCAAGGGCTATTGATTAGTTCAGAGAGTTGCTATCATAAAGTACTGCAGGCACTTTTTAAGCTCCCTCATAGCTTTCCTTATGTAATTCAGAATTACTTGGAAGACGAAACTGTGAAATAAAAAGTTTCCCAGCCTCCCAAAATGTGAAGTCCAATTCAGTGCACAAAATTACAGGGACTGTATACCTTTTATTGATCTGGCCAACCTTGATTAAATCAAAAGAAATCTTTGGACAATCTTTGGGAACTTAACTATTTAATGAGTATTACATAAAATACTGTAAAGGTGCCATAATAGCACGTGTCATAAGTTACTTCAAGGGCACTTTTATCCAAGTTAAAAAAAAAACATCCACAATCTATTTTTACTCTTTTGATCTTCTAATGATAAGCTCAGGTCATTCCTTTCATGAGCTTAATGGTGCATTAAACTTTGGCATATTATCCAAATCTGCTTTTCTGCTTTGCATTTAAGTTTCTTTGTTTGCAGCAGTTGATATAGCTCAGTATCACTTTGCAATTTTTAGAGCTATTGTTAATATCTCCTGATTTTCATTTTTAACTATATAGAATATTTGGGACATTTTTTTCCTCATTTCTTAGTTTAATTAAAATCTCAATAAAAATACATTTCTTCCGTATTTTGATGAGCATTTAATTAACAAAATATGTAAAGTCTCTTAGATCAGATAGTTTAAAAAATTAACACAAATTTCCAGTTTTACTATCCAACATCTAACTATTTTGCATACAATTTATAGATAATAGGTTTTCAATCCATAATAATATCATGGTGTTTTAAAAATACTATCATTTAAATTATGGTACCATGATACTGCATGGAAAATGTAAAGAGATAATATTTTGATACAGTTAGTTGAAACCATGTGAAAAAAATCCTAAGATTTACACCACTTAGTTAAAACTACTTTTTCCCATGCATCCGGGCCCTTTTTCTTTACCAAATGGAGAATTAAAGATATTCAAAAGTTAGTAATCTGGAATGGTAAATTGTGATTAATTCTTCCTCTAAGTAGAGGTTAAATCATTTCTATTGGATTGAAAATCATTCATTTTAGGAATGGAAACTGGAATTGGTTTATTATTGTCACATATACTGAATTACAGTGAAAAGCTTGCTTTGCATACTGTTCATTACAATCAGTTCATTGAGGTAGAACAAGGTAAAGCAACAAAAATGCAACAGCTACAGAGAAAGTGCAGTGCAGGTAAATGATAATGTGCAAGATCATAACGAGATGGATTGTGTGATCTACAGTCCATCTTATTGTACTAGGGAACTATTTAATGGTCATTGGGATAGAAGCCGCCCTTGAGTCTGGTTGTACGTGCTTTCAGGCTTTTATCCTCGCACTGTAAGCTATGGAGCAAACCTAGCCAACAAAGTAACATTAATGCATCTAGCTCAAACTAAAAATTAATAAAATGATACAAGCTTTAAAAATCAGAAACACTGCAATGCCAACAGCAGCAGTTGTCTCTTACTCAATAATAACAGATATGAGTCTACTACAACTTTGAAACCAAACATGTAATAATAATAATAATAATACTGGCAGTGACAGTATTCATAATTATTGGTATTAAAATTTACTTGCCTTCATATGTACCTATAAATATAGATCTATTTTTTTTTAATCCTGAAAAAGTACCCAAAGTTTTGACAGAAGGTAAAACATATCTCTTACCTAATGGAGAAATCACATCAAAACATCGGCCTTTGACTTGTTTACAGACTATATATAAAATTATAACATTGTGCGTTTTGCAACTAATCACCACGCACTTAGATAAAAACAGTATACTTACTGAAGAACAGAGAGGATATGAAAGGGTATGAAAGTATGTAAGGAAAAACTGATAATAGTCGTTAACTGATAACTGATAATAGATAATACTAGATTTGGCTCGCGGCTTAATCTCGGGGAAGACAGCCTCCGGCCCGGCCAAACTTAATAAATCTTGTTTGTGTGGATGCTGAGTGATGTGTTCCCTGTTACAAATCAGTACCACAGAATAACAAACAGTCCACAATATGCAATTAAACGATTGAGCTTTATAATTCTTTATTTGATTATAGGGATAGTGAAGAAAACTGAAAAGAAAAAGGGCCCATTCTCATGAAACAGTCTAATGCGCAACGTTGGAGCTCATAGTTTTCCAGTCTGTTCGTTCTCCATCGATTCCCACCTCCACCCCCAGGGTGTCAGCTCCCAACCCCATGCCAAGTCCACTCCATCCTGCAGTCTACAACATCCCCATTCTGGCATCTTCTCTCTCCATCTCCCATCAAACAAAAGACCGCAAAACCTTCTCTTGGGCACACAAGAAAGAAAAACATCTCCCCTCATTGGCCGGTGCACATTCCAAAGCCCCGTTATCTCTAGTCGTAACCCAAACACTGCACTACAGAGAAATCATTGTATTAGCAAGCAAACCTTTCCCAGGTCGTTTCAATAGATTCTTTCATTCTAAACCAAGCCCAGAGGAAAAGCAGAAACCTTTAACGTTGTGATATTGACTACCAATACACATTTGATTCTGTCCAACACTTATGGTTAATATGACGTGAGGGCCTCTGTCAGTCAGAATTAACCACGGATATTGCATCCCAGCTGTCTAGATATGCAAGCCTGGCAGTATGATATGGAGAGCAAGCTATTCCTCGTGTAGCAAGCTCCCCTCCTCCATGCATCTGAGAAACTCAAAGGAATGGCAGAGACCATTGCAGTTTGGTACCAGCAGCATTGCAGGAATTGCCAGTCAACATTGAACTCAATGCAGGCCTGCCTTAGGGACTCCAACTCTGGAATTCTCCCTCGGGGTTTACTCCCGCAATCTTCTCCATGAGTGGGTATAGCAGCAAGGCAGCAGAGGTTTGAGTTCCAACTAGATGAGCTGCCAACTACGGCTGATGAGCCCTGGTAACTTGTTTGCCCCTTCTCCTGTGAGTAGAAACAGTTCCGCCGAGCCTAGTTGCTAAGCAACAGGTGAAGGCCAGGAGCCGGACTTTGTTGTTAGGGTGTATTTGAGGCACAAGCCTTTGGGAGAATTTAATAGGTAGTGGGAGCTTGTTCTCATTACCACCCCCAGCTGTAACAACCCTAAGGAACCACATAGTTGATAGAAGTTCTGAATATATATAAACTATACCCAATTCTTCTGAAATTCCGACAATATCTGATGGAAATGTTGGCATACTATAAACACCCTATCTATTAAAAACCAAGTAGCAGCAACTATCATTATCAAGGCAGTTTTCAGGGCAACTCTAAGCCTACTATCATTTTGTCTAGCTTTAAACCTGCTCTTGTCCATGGAAGAAATCCCTGTGATGTGACAAGATTAGTTGTTGACAAGGAAGCAACGAAGGCCTGGCTCAGAGTTGGGGATCTCTTAGCAGAAAAAGAAGGGTTCCTTGTGACAATACAGGACCAGGTGGTTAACACAAAAACTTATTAAAAATACAGAATAAAAGATCAACAAATTCAAGATGATAAATGCAGAAAATGCCAAGAGAAACCTGAAACAATCCAACACATTACAAGATCCTGCAACAGTTGAACTCAATCTGATTACTTACAATCAAGTAGCAAACATCATTCACCAAAATCTTGCTTTAAAATACAAACTCTAAAAGACACCATATCTTACAATAAATGCAAGCCCAATCCACTTTTAGAATCAAAATCCTACAAATTATATTATTACTGATCCATTATTACAGATGGAACAATCCAATGTAACCTTCCGGATATAATATTACAGAATACATAAGCAGAAACAACTTACTTAATACTGTAGATATAGCCATTGTATGCCTTTATTTTCTTGTAAATGTCTACAAGTAAAGAGAAGTTAATACATGAGAGAGGAAAGAATGGGAGATAATGCTAAATGGTTAAAAGAAATACACTGAGAAAAGCATAACACCGCTAAAGAACAACTGCATCAAATGGACATTCTGTAAATGTGTACATAATTCTACTGAGATAATTTAGCTTGACATTTAATAACTTGTGCAACCTCTTGTCTTAGTCATCTTCATTTCAAATCAGATGCATCTGGAACATCAACTTAATCAGTCATTCTTAAAACTCAATTTTTTGATACCAGTGATCAGTCTCCTCAAGTCTTGATGACAAAATGTGAATGTAAATGTTAGAATCACAATTTCAACTTAATTATTTATTTTATTTAGAGATACAGCATGATAACAGGTCCATCCAATTGAATGGGTCTGTGCCACCCAATGTGACCAATTAACCTCCTAACCTGCATGTCCTTCGATTGTGGGACAAAACCAAAGCGTCCAGAGGAAATCACATGGTCACGGGAATAATGTACAAACTCCATACATGCAGTGGCAGAAATGAACCCGGTAGCTGGCAGGGACACTTATTTACATTAATTCTGCATTCAGTCCTTTCTATTTCCTTTTTTACATTAGATTAGATTTGTTATATCATTTGCATGTCATTGAAACATCAAAACATACAGTGAAATGTGTCATTTGTGTCAACAACCAACACAGCCCGAAGATGTTGTCACGCTTCTGGCATCAACGTAGTATGTTCACAACTTTCCTAACTTTAACCCATACATCTTTTGGAATAGAAACATAGAAACATAGAAAATAGGTGCAGGAGTAGGCCATTCAGCCCTTCAAGCCTGCACTGCCATTTATTATGAACATGGCTGATCATTCAACTCAGAACCCTGCACCAGCCTTCCCTCCATACCCCCTGATCCCCGTAGCCACAAGGGCCATATCTAACTCCCTCTTAAATATAGCCAATGAACTGGCCTCAACTGTTTCCTGTGGCAGAGAATTCCACAGATTCACCACTCTCTGTGTGAAGAAGTTTTTCCTAATCTCGGTCCTAAAAGGCTTCCCCTTTATCCTCAAACTGTGACCCCTCGTTCTGGACTTCCCCAACATCGGGAATAATCTTCCTGCATCTAGCCTGTCCAATCCCTTTAGGATTTTATACATTTCAATCAGATCCCCCCTCAATCTTCTAAATTCCAACGAGTACAAGCCCAGTTCATCCAGTCTTTCTTCATATGAAAGTTCTGCCATCCCAGGAATCAATCTGGTGAACCTTCTTTGTACTCCCTCTATGGCAAGGATGTCTTTCCTCAGATTAGGGGACCAAAACTGCACACAATACTCCAGGTGTGGTCTCGCCAAGGCCTTGTACAACTGCAGTAGTACCTCCCTGCTCCTGTACTTGAATCCTCTCGCTATAAATGCCAGCATACCATTCGCCTTTTTCACCGCCTGCTGTACCTGCATGCCCACTTTCAATGACTGGTGTATAATGACACCCAGGTCTCATTGCACCTCCCCTTTTCCTAATCGGCCACCATTCAGATAATAATCTGTTTTCTTATTTTTGCCACCAAAGTGGATAACTTCACATTTATCCACATTAAATTGCATCTGCCATGAATTTGCCCACTCACCCAACCTATCCAAGTCACCCTGCATCCTCTTAGCATCCTCCTCACAGCTAACACTGCCGCCCAGCTTCGTGTCATCCGCAAACTTGGAGATGCTGCACTTAATTCCCTCATCTAAGTCATTAATATATATTGTAAACAACTGGGGTCCCAGCACTGAGCCTTGCGGTACCCCACTAGTCACTGCCTGCCATTCTGAAAAGGTCCCGTTTATTCCCACTCTTTTCTTCCTGTCTGCTAACCAATTCTCCATCCACATCAATACCTTACCCCCAATACCGTGTGCTTTAAGTTTGCACACTAATCTCCTGTGTGGGACCTTGTCAAAAGCCTTTTGAAAATCCAAATATACCACATCCACTGGTTCTCCCCTATCCACTCTACTAGTTACATCCTCAAAAAATTCTGTGAGATTCGTCAGACATGATTTTCCTTTCACAAATCCATGCTGACTTTGTCCGATGATTTCACCGCTTTCCAAATGTGCTGTTATCACATCTTTGATAACTGACTCCAGCAGTTTCCCCACCACCGACGTTAGGCTAACCGGTCTATAATTCCCCGGTTTCTCTCTCCCTCCTTTTTTAAAAAGTGGGGTTACATTAGCCACCCTCCAATCCTCAGGAACTAGTCCAGAATCTAACGAGTTTTGAAAAATTATCACTAATGCATCCACTATTTCTTGGGCTACTTCCTTAAGCACTCTGGGATGCAGACTATCTGGCCCTGGGGATTTATCTGCCTTTAATCCCTTCAATTTACCCAACACCAGTTCCCTACTAACATGTATTTCACTCAGTTCTTCCATCTCACTGGACCCTCTGTCCCCTACTATTTCTGGAAGATTATTTATGTCCTCCTTAGTGAAGACAGAACCAAAGTAATTATTCAATTGGTCTGCCATGTCCTTGCTCCCCATAATCAATTCACCTGTTTCTGTCTGCAGGGGACCATAGACCATAAGACCATAAGATATAGGAGCAGAACTAGGCTGCTTGTCCCATCGAGTGTGCTCCATTATTTTATCACGGCAGATCCATTTTACTCTCAGCCCCAATCTGCTGCCTTCTCCCCATATCCCTTCATGACCTAACCAATCAAGAATCTATCAACCTCTGCCTTAAATATACGTAAAGATTTGTCCTCCACAGCTGCCCGTAGCAAAGAATTGCACAGATTCACCACTCTGGCTAAAGAAATTCCTCCTCATCTCCATTCTGAAAGGAAGACTCTCTATTCTGAGGCTGTGTCCTCTGGTCTTAGACTCTTTCACCATAGGAACCATCCTCTCCACATCCACTCTATCAAGGACTTTCACCGTTTGATAGGTTTCAATGAGGTCACCCCTCATTCTTCTGAATTCTAGTGAATACAGGCCCAAAGCCATCACACACTCTTCATATGACAAGCCCTTCAATCCTGGAATTACCTTCGTGAACCTCCACTGAACCCTCTCCAGTTTCAGCACATCTTTTCTCAGATAAGAAGCCCAAAACTGTTCACAATACTCCATGTGAGGCCTCACCAGTGCTTTATAAAGTCTCAATATTACCCCCTTGCTTGAATAGGTAAGGAAACCAGAGCACTAGGAGGAAACCCTTGTGGTCACAGGGAGAATGTACATACTGCTATTTTACTTCTTAAAAATTTACTGAGATATAGTGTGGAAGGGCCTCCCGGCCCTTCGAGCTGTGCCCCTCCAGCAAGCCACCTACTTACCCCTCGGCTAACCAGGGGACAATTTACAATGACCAATTACCCTGCGTCTTTGGACTGTGGGAGGAAACCAGAGCACACGGAGGAAACCCTTACAGTCCAGGGGAGAACGTAGAAAGTCCTTACAGACAACGTCGGGAAGGGAACTGTTCCTGGCACTGTAAAATGTTGCGCTAACCACTACGCTACTTTGCTGCAAACTGCTACTATGCTACCCTGCTGCCCAATATCATCAGCTTCCGCCAGATTCTACCACTTTTGGCCAATGAACTTACCAATCAACGTGTCTTTGATATATAAGGGTATTCCAGAGGACCTAAAGAAAGCTATGTGGTCAAAGGAAGGACATTTATAGACAGGGCCCAAGTTCAGGACCGAACCCAGTTTTCTGGCACCATGGTGGAGGAGTTCTGCTAGCTGTGCGTTACATTACTGGGCTGATTTTCAGAAGTTTGGAAGGTTTGCTCACACTCATCCTGTGGCACCCTACCCTCATCATTCCCAACATCTTTGCTCCTGCCAGATTTACAAACCCGCTCTCTGCTTCACATTGACAAATACAGTGCTCTGCAAAAGTCTTAGTTCCTTTGCTATATACATGTGCCTAAGACATTCCAAACTCTTTGACTTTATTCTGAAATAAAGAACACCAGATATTTTCCCTTCTCTGTTACATTACATATAGAGTGATGCAGTTATGTAACTTGTTTGAATTCACCTCTGTGGACCTATCCATTGATTCCTAACCAAGACTTTAAAAGACCTATTAATGGGATGCCCAATAGACAACAATGATATCAAATCAAACAACATACTGCAATGTCTTCCGAAATAAACTTGGCTATGCCCTAACCCGAGATATGAAGAATATTATCTAATAGATATTTTGTACAATTTATGGAAGCAGCTGCCCTTAACTCTGTGGAAATAATAAAAATCACAAAAGAATCCAATAAGAAAAAAAACAGTGTGACAGGAAATCTATATTCCTATTCACAGAATCCCATAACAGCATTGATTCAATCTGCAATCATTTCACAAACTTGATTAACAGGCTTTTTATTTCCCAGGCCATTGCTTCTTCAGATTCTCTTTTCTATAATTCACAAAAACTAAGATTACTGCATTCTTGAGCGATGGTGTTAAGCTATATGGATTCATAATAGGTAAAAAGAAATAAGAAGCCAGTCTGTTTTGTTTTGTAACTCCAGAACAGAAAAAAAAACTAATTGAAAGGAAAACAAGGAAGCCAGAAATGTGAGTCTAACTTTGTTATTTACTTTAAGCAAGGTACACACATATGTTGTGGCAGCATAATAACATATGCCATTCATGTACTTTTATATATAACCGGTAATGAATTATGTAAACAATAGAGAATGCTTAATCAAAGAATATATTTAAATATTATTCAAATATTACTGAAATATTAAATGCACAACACTCCCTTCCGCTTAGCTTTAAACCAACTCAATATAGAATGCATCACAACTTATATACATATACATAGAAACACAGAAACATAGAAAATAGGTGCAGGAGTAGGCTACTCGGCCCTTCAAGCCTGCACCGCCATTCAGTATGATCATGGCTGATCATCCAACTCAGAACCCTGTACCAGCCTTCCCTCCATACCCTCTGATCCCTTTAGCCACAAGGGGCATATCTAATTCCCTCTTAAATATAGCCAATGAACTGGCCTCAACTTTTTCCTGTGGCAGAGAATTCCACAGATTCACCACTCTCTGTGTGAAGAAGTTTTTCCTAATCTCGGTCCTAAAAGGCTTCCCCTTTATCCTCAAACTGTGACCCCTTGTTCTGGACTTCCCCAACATCAGGAACAATCTTCCTGCATCTAGCCTGTCCAATCCCTTTAGGATTTTATACTATACGTACATTTTGTTATATAATATAATTACAGTATGAATGTGAGGGCAGTTTGTTGTTCTCGGTGTCGGATGTGGGAGGCCCTGGAGTCTCTAAGCCTCCCAGACGTCTACATCTGCGCCAACTGCATCAAGATGCAGCTCCTAAGGGACCGTGTTACGGAACAGGAGCTGCAGCTCGATGACCTTCGTCTGGTCAGGGAGAGTGAGGAGTTGATAGAGAGGAGTTACAGGCAGGTAGTCACACCGGGACCACGGGAGGCAGACAATTGGGTCACGGTTAGGAGGGGGAAGGGGAAGAGTCAGGTAATAGAGAGTACCCTGGTGGCTGTGCCCCTTAACAATAGGTACTCTTGTTTGAGTACTGTTGGGGGGGACAGCTTACCCGGGGGAAGCGACAGTGGCCGTGCCTCCGGCACAGAGTCCGGCCTTGTAGCTCAGAAGGGTAGGGAAAGGAAGAGGAGGGCAGTTGTGATAGGGGACTCGATAGTAAGGGGGTCAGATAGGCGATTCTGTGGACGCAGTCCAGAGACCCGGATGGTAGTTTGCTTCCCTGGTGCCAGGGTCCGGGATATTTCTGATCGTGTTCAAGATATCCTGAAGTGGGAGAGTGAGGAGCCAGAGGTCGTGGTACATATAGGTACCAATGACATAGGTAGGAAAAGGGAAGAGGTCCTGAAAGGAGAATATAGGGAGCTAGGAAGGGAGTTGAGAAAAAGGACCGCAAAGGTAGTAACCTCGGGATTACTGCCTGTGCCACGCGACAGTGAGAGTAGGAATGTGATGAGGTGGAGGATAAATGCGTGGCTGAGGGATTGGAGCAGGAGGCAGGGATTCAAGTTTTTGGATCATTGGGACCTCTTTTGGCGCAGGCGTGACCTGTACAAAAAGGACGGGTTACACTTCAATCCTAGGGGGACCAATATCCTGGCAGGGAGATTAGCAAGGGCTACTGAGGTGACTTTAAACTAGAATGGTTGGGGGGTGGGAATCAAATTAAAGAGGCTAGGCGAGAGGAGGTTAGTTCACAACAGGGGGATGGGAACCAGTGCAGAGAGACAGAGGGGTGTAAAGTGAGGGTAGAAGCAAAAAGTAGTAAGGTGAAAAGTAAAAGTGGCAGGCCGACAAATCCAGGGCAAGCATCAAAAAGGGCCACTTTTTAACATAATTGTATAAGGGCTAAGAGAGTTGTAAAAGAGCACCTGAAGGCTTTGTGTGTCAATGCAAGGAGCATTTGTAACAAGGTGGATGAATTGAAAGTGCAGTTGTTATTAATCATTATGATATAGTTGGGATCACAGAGACATGGCTCCAGGGTGACCAAGGATGGGAGCTCAGCATTCAGGGATATTCAATATTCAGGAAGGATAGACATGAAAGAAGAGGAGGTGGGGTGGCGTTGCTGGTTAAAGATGAGATTAACGCAATAGAAAGGAAGGATATAAGCTGGGAAGATGTGGAATCGATATGGGTAGAGCTGCGTAACACTAAGGGGCAGAAAACGCTGGTGGGAGTTGTGTACAGGCCACCTAACAGTAGTAGTGAGGTCGGAGATGGTATTAAACAGGAAATTAGAAATGTGTGCAATAAAGGAACAGCAGTTATAATGGGTGACTTCAATCTACATGTAGATTGGGTGAACCAAATTGGTAAAGGTGCTGAGGAAGAGGATTTCTTGGAATATATGCGGGATGGTTTTTTGAACCAACATGTCGAGGAACCAACTAGAGAGCAGGCTATTCTAGACTGGGTTTTGAGCAATGAGGAAGGGTTAATTAGCAATCTTGTCGTGAGAGGCCCCTTGGGTAAGAGTGACCATAATATGGTGGAATTCTTCATTAAAATGCAGAGTGACATAGTTAATTCAAAAACAAAGGTTCTGAACTTAAAGAGGGGTAACTTTGAAGGTATGAGATGTGAATTAGCTAAGATAGACTGGCAAATGACACTTAAAGGATTGATGGTGGATATGCAATGGCAAGCATTTAAGGATTGCATGGATGAACTACAACAATTGTTCATCCCAGTTTGGCAAAAGAATAAATCAAGGAAGGTAGTGCACCCGTGGCTGACAAGAGAAATTAGGAATAGTATCAATTCCAAAGAAGAAGCATACAAATTAGCCAGAAAAAGTGGCTCACCTGAGGACTGGGAGAAATTCAGAGTTCAGCAGAGGAGGACAAAGGGCTTAATTAGGAAGGGGAAAAAAGATTATGAGAGAAAACTGGCAGGGAACATAAAAACTGACTGTAAAAGCTTTTATAGATATGTAAAAAGGAAAAGACTGGTAAAGACAAATGTGGGTCCCCTACAGACAGAAACAGGTGAATTGATTATGGGGAACAAGGACATGGCAGACCAATTGATAATTACTTTGGTTCTGTCTTCACTACAGAGGACATAAATAATCTTCCAGAAATAGTAGGGGACAGAGGGTCCAGTGAGATGGAGGAACTGAGCAAAATACATGTTAGTAGGGAAGTGGTGTTGGGTAAATTGAAGGGATTAAAGGCATATAAATCCCCCGGGCCAGATGGTCTGCATCCCAGAGTGCTTAAGGAAGTAGCCCAAGAAATAGTGGATGCATTAGTGATAATTTTTCAAAACTTGTTAGATTCTGGACTAGTTCCTGAGGATTGGAGGGTGGCTAATGTAACCCCACTTTTTAAAAAAGGAGGGAGAGAGAAACCGGGGAATTATAGACTGGTTAGCCTAACGTCGGTGGTGGGGAAACTGCTGGAGTCAGTTATCAAAGATGTGATAACAGCACATTTGGAAAGGGGTGAAATCATTGGACAAAGTCAGCATGGATTTGTGAAAGGAAAATCATGTTTGACGAAGCTCATAGAATTTTTTGACGATGTAACTAGTAGAGTGGATAGGGGAGAGCCAGTGGATGTGGTATATTTGGATTTTCAAAAGGCTTTTGACAAGGTCCCACACAGGAGATTGGTGTGCAAACTTAAAGCACACAGTATTGGGGGTAAGGTATTGATGTGGATAGAGAATTGGTTAGCAGACAGGAAACAAAGAGTGGGAATAAACGGGACCTTTTCAGAATGGCAGGCAGTGACTAGTGGGATACTGCAAGGCTCAGTGCTGGGACCCCAATTGTTTACAATATATATTAATGACTTGGATGAGGGAATTAAATGCAGCATCTCCAAGTTTGCAGATGACACAAAGCTGGGCGGCAGCGTTAGCTGTGAGGAGGATGCTAAGAGGATGCAGGGTGACTTGGATAGGTTGAGTAAGTGGGCAAATTCATGGCAGATACAATTTAATGTGGATAAATGTGAAGTTATCCACTTTGGTGGCAAAAAAAGGAAAACAGATTATTAACTGAATGGTGGCCGATTAGGAAAAGGGGAGGTGCAACGAGACCTGGGTGTCATTATACACCAGTCATTGAAAGTGGGCATGCAGGTACAGCAGGCGGTGAAAAAGGCAAATGGTATGCTGGCATTTATAGCGAGAGGATTCGAGTACAGGAGCAGGGAGGTACTACTGCAGTTGTACAAGGCCTTGGTGAGACCACACCTGGAGTATTGTGTGCAGTTTTGGTCCCCAAATCTGAGGAAAGACATCCTTGCCATAGAGGGAGTACAAAGAAGGTTCACCAGATTGATTCCTGGGATGGCAGGACTTTCATATGAAGAAAGATTGGATGAACTGGGCTTGTACTCGTTGGAATTTAGAAGATTGAGGGGGGATCTGATTGAAACGTATAAAATCTTAAAGGGATTGGACAGGCTAGATGCAGGAAGATTGTTCCCGATGTTGGGGAAGTCCAGAATGAGGGGTCACAGTTTGAGGATAAAGGGGAAGCCTTTTAGGACCGAGATTAGGAAAAACTTCTTCACACAGAGAGTGGTGAATCTGTGGAATTCTCTGCCACAGGAAACAGTTGAGGCCAGTTCATTGGCTATATTTAAGAGGGAGTTAGATATGGCCCTTGTGGCTATGGGGATCAGGGGGTATGGAGGGAAGGCTGGTGCAGGGTTCTGAGTTGGATGATCAGCCATGATCAGAATAAATGGCGGTGCAGGCTCGAAGGGACGAATGGCCTACTCCTGCACCTATTTTCTATGTTTCTATGTTTTATATACAGGATATATCCACAACATAATAAGTTTTAAATTGTCTCATTCAGGCCTAAAGATTTACTCACTGTGGGATAACAACTTCCCTGACAAGGGTGGTCACTCTGCTTCACAGGTGGGATTTGTGGCTGTGAAAAAATTCTCAGGTGCCTCCTTCGTGGTAGTTGTGGTGGTCTAAGACTGCAGAAGGTGGCTCTGACAACTCTACACACCTTTCTTCTCCTTTATGATCTGATCTCACTTCTAGGTTTCCACGCCCACAATATCATCTGTTGAATCCTCTTTTTTTTTCTCCATTGACTCGTTTCTATTTGGCCTTCCATTCATCCAGGTGGCCTTTGGTCTTTGCATCTTCTTTTACAAGCACCTTTTGCCTCCCGCTTGAAGTTCATGCAGTAACCTTAGTGCACACGGAGTAGATTCTGGTTCTTTATACTCACAAAAAGCGAATACTTGCAACTTATCTGAAGCTGTTTGAACTGTCTTAGGTTAAAGCAAGTAATTCCTGATTAACATATTGGAAAGTTTCTCTGATATGTTGCCTACAAAACTATTTGTAGTCCGACCACTGCTTTCATCACTTTCACGAATTTACTGAGCAGCATGTTCCTGAGTTGTGCTTCAGTTAGGAGTTATTTTTGAATGCTTTCTTGTAAGATTCCACAAACTAAACCATCTTAGTGCATCATTAAGCCCATCTCTGAACTGACAATGCTCAGACAATCTCTTAAATTCAACTGGTAATACTGAAGTGGACTCCCTTTCCTTTTCTTTCTGCTTATAAAATCTAAAGCGTTCTGCAATCAACAATGGTTTCAGTTCTAAATGTTCCTGGATTTCATTTCAGCTGGCATTTCAGCTCATACATCACAGTAAAATGTATTCCTTTTAATCCAATGCTCTCAACAAAATCATACTTGGTTTTTATAGGCTATATTTCATAATACTGCTCAATTTGCTCTATATACATGTTCCAGTTATCTTTTGTGCAATCACACATGTCTATCTTTCGGATGTACGCAGCCAAGTCTGCTCTTTTTTTATTTATGATTATTATCTCACAGTTATGAACCCATGAACTCATCCATCTGCTGCTTTTTGTTTTAAACTTGATCATCTTCTTCTCTGAGGGGACATGTGCTGTGCTGCTTCTTTTATAAATCAAACATCTCGCTGCACATTTCCTTTAACTCAAACATCTTGTTGCGCTTCAACAGATCATCTCGGTTTTGTTTAAAACCTACTCATCACAACTGTTATGTTTTATAACTCCAAAAACAAAAGACAAACTATTTGAAAGGAAAACAAGGGAGATGGGAATGTGAGCATATAAGACCATAAGACATAAGACAAAGGAGCAGAAGTCGGCCATTCGGCCCATCGAGTCTGCTCTGCCATTTTATCATGAGCTGATCCATTCTCCCACTTAGTCCCACTCCCCCGCCTTCTCACCATAACCTTTGATGCCCTGGCTGCTCAGATGCCTATCAATCTCTACCTATCTATGTTTATTTTATTTTAAGCAAAGCCTGCACGTATGACGTGGCAGCAGAGTGACATATGCCATTCACATTCTTCCTACGTATGCAATAAGCATAAAGAATTTCTTCTTTTTTTCAAACAATTTAATCAAACAATATATTTACAATTTTACTTAAATATTACTAATATATTAAAAACACTATACAATCAACCATGAGTTAATTGAAAGACAAGACAAACTTAAACGGGGGCGGAATAATATACTCCAGTATTTTTAATTAATGACTCTAGTCCTTGAACAGCAGTATCTGTACAAATGCTTGGTTTATTTAAGTGCTGATTGGAATTCTAATTAGAAACATACATAGAAACATACATAGAAAATAGGTGCAGGAGTAGGCCATTCGGCCCTTTGAGCCTGCACCGCCATTTATTATGATCATGGCTGATCATCCAACTCAGAACCCCGCCCCAGCCTCCCCTCCATACCCCCTGATCCCTTTAGCCACAAGGGCCATATCTAACTCCCTCTTAAATATAGCCAATGAACTGGCCTCAACTGTTTCCTGTGGCAGAGAATTCCACAGATTCACCACTCTCTGTGTGAAGAAGTTTTTCCTAATCTCGGTCCTAAAAGGCTTCCCCTCTATCCTCAAACTGTGGCCCCTCGTTCTGGACTTCCCCAACATCGGAAACAATCTTCCTGCATCTAGCCTGTCCAATCCCTTTAGGATCTTATACGTTTCAATCAGATCCCCCCTCAATCTTCTAAATTCCAATGAAGTACAAGCCCAGTTCATCCAGTCTTTCTTCATATGAAAGTCCTGCCATCCCAGGAATCAATCTGGTGAACCTTCTTTGTACTCCCTCTATGGCAAGGATGTCTTTCCTCAGATTTGGGGACCAAAACTGCACACAATACTCCAGGTGTGGTCTCACCAAGGCCTTGTACAACTGCAGTAGTACCTCCCTGCTCCTGTACTCGAATCCCCTGGCTATAAATGCCAGCATACCATTCGCCTTTTTCACCGCCTGCTGTACCTGCATGCCCACTTTCAATGACTGGTGTATAATGACACCCAGGTCTCGTTGCACCTCCCCTTTTCCTAATCGGCCACCATTCAGATAATAATCTGTTTTCCAATTTTTGCCACCAAAGTGGATAACTTCACATTTATCCACATTAAATTGCATCTGCCATGAATTTGCCCACTCACCCAACCTATCCAAGTCACCCTGAATTGAACGAACAACACTATTATACATCTCCTGAGTGGTCTGCAAAATCATATGCAGCTTTAAGGAATAATTCTAGGAATAGTAATAGGCAGCTGTTAATATCACTGAATGAAGCCCTTTAATCTAGAGTACCAGTAATACTTTCTGAGCAGATGGACCTTGATATCAATGTTCAAAGGAAATTTATTATCAAAGTATGCATATGTTAACTTCTTTTATTCCTTTCTGTGCCTTGTGGTGCAGCAGGCAGAAACCCTGCCATTTCTTTAGCATTTAGTCTGTTTTTTATTAGTCAAAATTTCTAGCTCGTTGCTCAACCCAGCATGGATGGAAAGCATGCAGGGAGCTGGTTAGATTCGAACCTGTATCCACTCACCTCGAGGTCCAGCGCTGATGCCACCCTATATTACCTTAGATATATTTTCATGTAACATTTACAGGAAAATTAAAGAATTGCAATAGAAACGATGAAAAAAATACACAAAGAGTGACAACCAATCAACGTGGAAAGCAAAACCTGTGCAAATAAGTAAATAATACTCTTTTACAATGTGAGTTGAAAAAGTCCTTGAAGGTGCAAGTCAGAAGCTTCTGCAAAAATATTAAATGTTTGTTTTAAGTTCAGATACATGAAATAAAGCAACTTCTTAATATCAGATGTTTTATTTTTCTCAAGAGTAGGCAACATGCAGACTGCTGAATGACTTGAGAATGATAGCTAAACATTCCAGTTAAATAACAAAGTGTCTTTGCACCATTGATTATGCAAAGATATTTGACAAAATGAAATAAGCAAGATTAATGGCTGTCCTGAAAAAGAATCGGAATTAATAAGAATGGTTTTGGCTGGAAATCCACTGAGACTTTACAAACAATAAGGAATGATAAGTTAACAAACTGTAACAGCATCAAAGGAAGAAAGGGTCAACAAAGAGTTATATATCTGCTCCACATGTCGTACACATTAATTTTGGCAGATAGCGGTGATGTCTTGCAACTTGTCTTACGATCAATGAAAAATAAATGAATAACTCAAGTAGCACTAATAAAACAGTATAGATTACAAACTGCAAAAGAAAAATTACCAGTGATTATTGAAATGGAGAATCATTTAAATGGAATATGAACTGAAGGGTAACATTAAGATATCCATGGTACTCACGTACAAAGAGGGCCATCATGATTGTGACTTTGATGTGAATATGAATCAAGTAGAGCGTTAAATTATATTTCTCACCTGAGTAAAGTAAGAATGAGATTTAAGGATTCTTGTATTGCCTATTGTTGTCTGTTTGTTCAGTGTGATATTGGGTATAATTAATGATCACATGAATTTTTCCTGCAATTTATCTTAAAGCACTGACAAGAAAAGAGCGGTGTATGAATCAATAAAGATTATATATTTGTGTTGAAATTAATTTTTAAATGTTCCTGATTTTTAAAAGTATGCCCTTCATTCATTCATTACTGCCTGTTACCTTTCTGGTGTTTAGGGCAGCAATGAAGGTCCTCCATCTCTGGTGGTGTTCAGGGTTTCCTTCATCATGGCAATATCTTCCCCTTGATTTTCACTACTGTCAGTCATGCAAGCCCTGGCTGGAGACTCAGAAGTACCAACACACTCAGATGTAGAAAGATTCTTCATTGCTGCTTCCGTAACAATTCTGCTGAACCCCCAAACCTGGAGGACCAGTGGACCACTCAGTCTGCCTATCCTCTACGCTTTGACTTGTTTGGCATGGGTGACCCTGCAAAGAGCCAAAGCATAAAGCCCTGACTCCAGCCAATATAGCTCTCTGGGTCATTGAGAGACACAAGCCTTCAATCCACACCAAGGTTGAGGTCGTCTTGGAGGAATGTATACCAGTAAGGTTTCTGAAAAAGCTAAATGTTCAGGCTACTGTAAACACGAAATGAAGAGCCTCTTTCTGTGCTCTACCTTTCTATGACTCTATGACTCTAAGAAATGAGATGAAGTAAGAAAGTTTAAAAAGTAAGGAAGCAGTTCTATAAGGAATTGCAGTCTGTCAGCTCAGCTCACCAAGGGCTTCCACTGATGAGCAGCTAAATTCAGAAATCTGAGATGAACTAAAGATCAGGTGCAGGTCAAATGATCTGATTTCACCACTGAGTTCAGAGAAAGAGCACTGCCTTGTAAGGAGATGAATTGGATGCAGTTCATATTTGTCCCAGAGTTTTATTCCAGGCACATCTGCCATACAATTTGAAACTTCATTCATTTGTATGCGGTTAGTCCTCAGGGAAAAGATAAGGACAGGTAAGTAAATTAATTTATTTTATCCTAATCATTTTAATTCCTTTTTGGTCTATTTTCACTTCTCAATTTTTAAATTTCATTATAATATTTTAAAATCCATTTGAATAGTTTTTAAAAGTCCTTATCTTTCGACAGTTATAAAATGCTCAGACATTCCAGGGCACACCACATGGATATAAAGTAGCATTTAGATGATCAGGGCACGTGGCCAAGTGGTTAAGGCATTGGACTAGCGACCTGAAGGTCCTGAGTTCAAGCCCCAGCTGAGGGAACGTGTTGTATCCTTGAGCAAGGCACTTAATCACACATTGCTCTGTGACGACACTGGTGCCAAGCTGTATGGGTCCTAATGCCCTTCCCTTGGACAACATTGGTGTCGTGGAGAGGGGAGACTTGCAGCATGGGCAACTGCCGGTCTTCCATACAACCTTGCCCAGGCCTGCGCCCTGGAGAGTGAAGACTTTCCAGGCACAGATCCATGGTCTCGCAAGACTAACGGATGCCTTTACTAGATGATCTGCAAATTCCCCAAATGTTCAAATTCTCTCTCTGTGCTCAGCGCATAACCTGGACTGGGCAGTGACACAACTTGTGTAGTCATCCTGAAGAAGGGTCTCAGCCCGAAAAGTCAACTGTTTACTCTTTTCCATTGATGCTGCCAGGCCTGTTGAGCTCCCCCAGCATTTTGTGTGTACTACTTTGGATTTCCAGGATCTGCAGATTTTCTTGTGTTGGTTGTTTGCTACCTGACAATGCAAGAGACCATAAGACCACAAGGCATTGGAGCAGAATTGGGCAATTTGACCCAACATGTCTGATCCGCCATTCCATCATGGCTGATTTATTGTCCTTCTCAACCCCATTCTTCTGCCTTCTCCCAGTAACCTTTGACATCCTTACTAATCAAGAATCTGTTAGCCTCTGCTTTAAATATATGTAATGACTTGGTCTCCACAGTCAAATAGGTCAATGAATTCCACAGATTCACTACTCTCTGGCTAAAGAAATTCCTCCTCATCTCTGTTCGAAAGGGATGTCCTTATATTCTGAGGCTGTGCTCTTTGGTTCTAGACTCCCCACTATAGGAAACATCCTCCCCAAGTCCACTCTATCTAGGCCTTTCAATATTCAATAGGTTTCAATGAGATTTCTTCTAAACTGCTATGAGTACAGGCCCAAATGCTCCTCATCCATTAACTCTTTTATTTACAAGATCACTCTCATGAATCTCCTCTGGGCCCTCTCCAATGCCAACACGTCCTTTCTTAGATAGCTGGCCCAAAACTGCTCACAATTCACAAGTGCAATCACAGCAATATCTTACAAAGCCTCAACATTACATCCTTGCTTTTATATTCTAGTCTTCTCAAAATGAATGCTAATATTACATTTGCCTTCCTCACCACTGACTCAACCTGCAAGTTAACCTTTAGGGAATCCTGCACAAAGACTCCCAAATCCCTTTGCATCTGTCATACCTCGCTATCTGGTGTGGGTAAGCGTGCCTGATGAGGGTCATGAGTTGGAAAAAAAGCAGATGGTAAGCTGCAACAGCATGTTAGTGCAAAAGGGTTTTATTTAGTGCCAGGAGGAAAAAAAAGAGCTAAAGCTGCCCGAAAATTGTGAAGAGAAAAAGTATTTACAAATAGGCAAATGGAAACAAGTAAATATACAGAGACATTCTCCACGCCACACTTTGTCGTTAACTTTCCAATATAACTATTCACCAACCATTAAATCCAACTTCCACCCCTCTCAGCAATGTCAGACTGAGGGCTTAAACCTGCTTGTGTAGAGGGTAGTACACCTGCTCCCACTAACCAGGCATTATTTTAGGATGCCCCTAAGTGTCCCTTGGGTCTTTCGGGGCCATTCCGCTGCCTACAAACTGATGTAACTGTGGAGTGAAAATAACTGAAACTGTTTGAAATGCCTATGTCTAGAATCCTTATTTTTATGGGTTATAAACCAGTAGAGCACATTAACTGAAGGATTGTTTTGAGTAGTCAAGCTAACGATTGTTTTACTGTTGGCTGTGTAAAAGGTGAACTTCCAAGAGCTGCAGAATGGGAGGGCAAAGTATGTCAACTACTGGGGAAACTAGACCAAGGGCAGAACGCGGAGGAGAAACTAACCAGGCAAACAGGCAAGGCTAGCAGAAGAATTAGCATTGGCAACCTGTTCTGTCACAGCATCTCTGATTTCTGAACTTTCTCCCTGTTTAGAGAATACTTTACACCTTTATTCCTTCTACCAAAGTGCATGATCATACACTTATTCTCCTGACCATTTTCCTAATCTGTTTAAGTCCTTCTATAGATTCCCCCTTCCTCAACACTATTTGCCCCTCCATCTATCTTTGTATCATTTGTAAACTTTGCCACAAAGCCATCAATTCCATCATATAAATCATTGCCATATAACATAAAAAGAAGCAACACCAACCCCAGCCCCTGCAGTACACCACTAGTAACTAGCAGCCAATCAGAAAAGGTCCCCTTTATTTCAACGTTTTCTCTCCTGCCAGTCAGTCAGTCTTCCATCTATGCTAGTATCTTTCCTGTAATACCATGGGCTCTAAACTTTTTTAGCTGCCTCATCTGCAGCACCTTTTCGAAGGTCTTCTGAAAAATTCAAGTAAACAACATCCACTGACTCTCCTTTGTCTATCTTGCCTGATATTTTCTCAAAGAATTCCAAATGATACGACAGGTAAGAAATCCCCTGAAGGAAACCATACTGACTTCAGCCTATTTTATCATGTACCTACAAGTAACCTGAAACATCAGTCAGTGTGGAATTTGTCTATTGCCCCTGTGGTTGCATGGATTTTTTCCGGGTGCTCCAGCTTCTTCCACAGCCCAAAGGCATGCTGTTTAGTAGTATAATTGGCCACTACAAATTGCCCCTAGTAGGTCGAATCTCGTGTACGTTGACTAGTTCAGGGGAATTTTTTTTTTGAAAAATGAGATTACTGTGGTGTCTACAATGTAGTGTGTAGATGGATGGTTGCCTGTTGAAGGAGAGTCTGTCAGACTCAGAGACATTATTTCATGCCATATAGTTCTATCATTGTTTAGAGCAGGGGTTCCCAACCTTTTTTTATGTCATGGACTCCTACCAGTATCTGAGGGGACTGTGGACTCCAGGCTGGGAACTCCAGGCAGTGAGTTCAGACTTCAGCATTCCATGGGAATCCTGAACAACTAGACTTGTAGAATATAAATCCTTGCATTTTACAGCAGGTTCATGCATAGTTACATAGTGTTGGGCACGTGGCCAAGTGGGTAAGGCATTTGTCTAGTGATCTGAAGGTCACTAGTTCGAGCCTCAGCTGTGGCAGCATGTTTATGTCCTTGAGCAAGGCACTTAATCACACATTGCTCTAGTGTCTGTGCGAGGAGTGGCGCCTCACACAGACTTCTAACTTGCACCTTGTAAGGCATGAAAATGCCCGACGCAGGCTTCTCATGGTCTTAGTCGGTGTTCCCTCCCTCCCTGGCCTTTCATTGAAGAAGATCTCACTGTCCCAGGTCCAAGATGGAGCAGTGAGTTCAACCAAATCCCATTGTCGTCTTCATAAGAGAGATGCTGTCAGAGCACGGTTATCCAAGTTGCCACAATTAACTTTACTGTGATTCTAGGAGTTCAATATTCGGGCAGGAACTGGCATAGTCTGTGCAGATGCTTCTCACAGTTCCTGGAACCTGGACTCAATCCTGAGCACAGGTTGTATCAGTGTGGGATCCGCATGTTTTCCCCTATGTTTGTGTGGGGTTCTCTGCAGGCCGTCACAGACTAAATCCCAAAGACATGTGTTAGTGGTTAAGTAACTATAAATTGAAAGCAAAGCTGCTTAGTGAGAATTTTAGGGATGTTTTGATGAGTTGATGGACAAGAAGGAAGAATACAATAGGGTAGTCTAAACAAGCACTTGATGGTTGGATTAGAAATGTTGTGCTGAAGAGACAGTTTATACATTATATAACTCTGTAACACATTCAATAAATTCTGCAAAGTAATTCCAAAGTTGCACACAGTTACATATAGAGAACTTTTAATCCTGCACCCAGTGAGAGAAAATAATGACTGATTTTCTCAATAGCTCACCTGAAGGATCACAGCTACTTCAAACTTACATCAATGGTGCGACTGAAATTCATTGCAAATTGGCAACATGTCAGGAAACGGGAAGTGGAATCAAAGAAAGCAAGTCAGAAGTGACAGAATGCGTAAACCAAAGCGTGTCAATGGGATAGATGAAACTTAATGCTGACAAGTGTGTTACTGTATATCACATACAAGGACAACGGGTCAACATGCAGACTTGAGTATTGCTGCTGCAGTCTTTAACAGTGAAGTTAATACAGGAATATTAGTAAGCAAAAACATGAGCACATTCAGGATAGATGTCACTAAAGTCAGTAAACTAATTTAACATCAAAGGATATACTTTCTAAGGAAAGGACAGGCAGAAGACACAGGCAGTGGTGTGGCTTTGTTGGTAAGAGATGGAATTACATCTTTAGAAAGAGGTGACATCTGGTCAGAGAATTTTGTCCCTTTGTGGGTGGAGTTAAAAAACTGCAAGGGTTAAAAAAAACATTATGGGAAGCATATATAGGCCTCCAAAGAGTAGCCAAGCTGAAATTGCTAAAGGAGCTGGAAAAAGCATGTAATAATGGTAATGACACATTTGTACTGGGGACTTCAATATGCAAGGGGGTTAGGAAGATCAGGTTGGTGCTGGATCGCAAAAGAGGGAGTTTGTTGAATGCCTACAAGTTGGCTTTTTAGAGCAGCCTGTTCTTGAGCCTCCTCGGGAAAAGGCTATCCCAGATTGGGTGTTGTGTAAGAACTCAGATCTTATTAAGGAGCTTAACATAAAGGAACACTTAGGAGGCAGTAATCATAATATGATTGAACTCATACTGGAATTTGAGAGGGGAAGCGTAACTCACATGTATCGGTGTCGCAATGCAACAAAGGGAATTACAGAGGCATGAGAGAGGAGCTTGCCCAGGTGGATTAGAGGAGGATACTGGCAGGGATGATGGCAAAGCAGAGATGGCTGAAGTTTCTGGGAAAAGCTCACAAGGCGCAGGATAGATATGTCCCACAGAGGAAGAAGTTCTCAAATAGCAGGGGTAGGCAACCGTGACTGACAAAGGAAGTTAAGCACTGCAGAAAAGCCAAGGAAAAGGGATAGAAGATAGCAAAAGAGAGTGAGAAGTAGGATGATTGGGAGACTTTTAAAATTGAACAAAAAGCAACTAAAAAGATAAAATATGAGGACAGACTAGCCAATAAAATAAAGCAAGATACTAAATGTTTTTTTTTCAGTTATATAAAGAATGAAAGGGAGGTAAGAATTGATATTGGACCACTGGAAAATGCTACTGTTGAGGTAGTAATGGTGGACAAAGAAATGGCAGATTGGGTACTTTGCATCTGTCATCACTGTGGAAGACACTAGCAGTGTGCCAGAGGTCGTGAGTACCAGGGAGCAGGAGAGAGTGCCATTGCTATCACAAAGGAAAAAACGCTAGGCAAACTCAAAGGTCTTAAGGTGGATGAGTCACCTGGACTGGATGGACTACATCCCAGAATTCTGAGAGTGGTTGCTGAAGAGATAACGGATACATTGGTCATGGTCTTTCAAAACTCACTTGATTCTGGCATGGTCCCAAAGGATTGGAAGATTGTAAATGTCATTTCACTCTTTACGAAGGGAGGAAGGTAAAAGAGAGGAAATTATAGGCAGGTTAGCCTAACCTCAGTGGTTAGGAAAGTGTTGGAGTCTGTTATTAAGGATGAGGTTTCGGGATACTTGGAGACTAAAGAGAAAAAGACCTGATAGAGGTGTATAAGATGATGAGAGGCATTAATCATGTGGATGGTCAGAGGCTTTTTCCCAGGGCTGAAATGGTTGCCACAAAAGGACACAGGTTTAAGGTGCTTGGGAGTAGGTACAGAGGAGATGTCAAGGGTAAGTATTTTTACGCAGAGTGGTGAGTGCGTGGAATGGGCTGCTGGCAACGGTGGTAGAGGCGGATACGATAGGGTCTTTTAAGAGACTTTTGGATAGGTACATGGAGCTTAGCAAAATAGAGGGCTATGTGTAAGCCTAGTAATTTCTAAGGTAGGGAAATGTTCGGCACAACTTTGTGGGCCAAAGGGCCTCTATTGTGCTGTAGGCTTTCTATGTTTCTATGGTTCTAAGTCAAAGTCAGCATGGTTTCTGTGAAGGGAAATCTTGCCTGACAAATCTATTGGAGTTCTTGGAGGAAGTAACAAGCAGCATGGACTACAGAGAGGCAATGGATGTTATTTACTCAGAGTTTCAGAAGATATTTAATAAGGTGCCACACATGAGGCTGCTTAACAAGATAAAATCCCATGGCAATACAGGAAAGAGACTGGCATGGACAGAGAAATGGCTGACAGGCGGAGGCAGCGAGTGGGAGAAAAAATGGTTCTTTCCTAGTTGGCTGCCGATAACTAGTGGTGTTCCTTAGGGGTCAGTATTGGGATCATTACTTTTCACATTGTTTGTCAAATGATTTGGATAGTGGAATTGATGGCTTTGTGGCAAGGTATGTGGATGATACAAGTATAGGCGTAGGGGTAGGTGATGCTGAGGAAGCAATGCGATTGCAGCAGGACTTAGACAAATTGGAATAATGGGCAATACAGTGTTGGGAAGTGTAAGATAATGCATTTTTTAAAGGAACAATAGTGTGGACTATTATATAAATAGTCCAAATAAACTGATTCATTCCGAATAAACTGATTCCTTAGCTCCGGAACCTGGGCCTTAGCACTTAGATCTGCAGCTGGATCTTCAACTTCCTCACAGACAGGACCCAGGCTGTAAAAATAGGGGACAAGCTCTCCTCTACAATCACTCTGAGCACAGGTGCCCCACAAGGCTGTGTACTCAGCCCCCTTCTGTACTCACTCATGATTGTGTAGCCAAGTTTCCATCAAACTCAATATATAAGTTTGCTGATGACACAACAATTGTAGGCCGTATCTCGGGTAATGATGAGTTTGAGTACAGAGAGGAAATTAAGAACCTGGTGGCATGGTGCGAAGACAATAACCTATCCCTCAACGTCAGCAAGACGAAGGAATTGGTAGTTGGCTTTAGAAGGAGTAGCGGACCGCACGACCCCATTTACATCGGTGGTGCGCGAGTGGAACAGGTCAAAAGCTTTAAGTTCCTCGGGGTCAATATCACAAATGACCTGACTTGGTCTAACCAAGCAGAGTTCACTGCCAAGAAGGCCCACCAGTGTCTTTACTTCCTGAGAAAACTAAAGAAATTTGGCCTGTCCCCTAAGACCCTCACTAATTTTTATAGATGCACCATAGAAAGCATTTTTCTAGGGTGCATCACAACCTGGTATGGAAGCTGTCCTGTCCAAGACTGAAAGAAGCTGCAGAAGATCGTGAACACGGCACAGCACATCACACAAATCAATATTCCATCCTTGGACTCACTTTACACCACACACTGTCAGAGCAGTGCTGCCAGGATAATCAAGGACACGACCCACCCAGCCAACACAATTTTCGTCCCCCTTCCCTCCGGGAGAAGGCTCAGGAGCTTGAAGACTCGTACGGCAGATTTGGGAACAGCTTCTTTCCAACTGTGACAAGACTGCTGAATGGATCTTGACCCAGGTCTGGGCCGTACCCTCCAAATATCCGGACCTGCTTCTCGTTTTTTTTGCACTACCTTATTCTCCATTTTTCTATTTTCTATTTATGATTTATAATTTAAATTTTTAATATTTACTAATGTTTACTATTTTTAATATGTTTAATATTTAATATTTGTAATCCAGGGAGTGGGAAGTGCAGAATCAAATATTGCTGTGATGATTGTACGTTCTAGCACCAATTGTTTGGCAACAATAAAGTATGAAGTAAAGCAAGTTGGGACAATGTTCAAACATCAGATGTGCAGAGGGATTTAGACTCGTGCAAGACTCCCAGAAGGTTAATTTACAAGTTGAGTCTGTGGTAAGGAAGGCAAATGCAACATTGGCATTGATTTCAAGGGGAATAGAATATAAAAGCAAGAAGATAATGCTAAGTTTTTATGAGACACTAGTAAGACCGTG
This sequence comes from Mobula birostris, assembly GCF_030028105.1. Classification (NCBI taxonomy): domain Eukaryota; kingdom Metazoa; phylum Chordata; class Chondrichthyes; order Myliobatiformes; family Myliobatidae; genus Mobula; species Mobula birostris. The sequence continues at coordinate 21,632,106 of NC_092370.1, read as the reverse complement.
CTTGGAGTATTGCCCACCGTTTAGGGACCCATGTCTCAGAAAGGATGTGCTGTCATTGGAGAGAATCCAGAGGAGGTTCATGAGGCTGATACTGGGAATGAGGGGGTTAACATATGATGAATGCTTGGCAGCTTTGGGCATGTACTCACTGGAATTTAGAAGACTGTGATGGGATCTCATTGATACCAACCGAACATTGAAAGGACAAGACAGAGTGGATGTGGAGAGGATGTTTCCTATGGTGGGGATATCCAGAACTAGAGGGAAGATCCTCATAGTTGAGGGATGATCTTTTACAACAGAGTTAAGACGAACTTTTTTAGCCAGAGAATAGTGAGTCTGTGGAATGCTCTGCTACAGACTGCGGAGGACGCCAAATCTGTGTGTATACTTAAGGCGGAAGTTGATCGTTTCCTGATCGGTCAGGGCATCATAGGATATGGCGAGAAAGCAGGTGTATGGGTTGAGTGGGATGTGGGATCAGCCATGATGGAATGGCGGAGCAGGCTCAATGGGCTGGATGGCCAAATTCTGCTCCTATGTCTTCTGGTCTTTTGGTCTATCTATAATGGAGAGACAAGCGATTGCTGATGTTTGAACCTGAAGCAGAATAAAACTGCCAGAAGAACAGATAGAAGAGTGGAAGGCTATGTGGGAGGGAAGAGTTAGATTGGTCTTAGAGTAGGTTTCTTCATTGTTCATTGCTCTTTCTATTGCAATTTTTTTAACCAGTCAGGGTTGATAGCCCTGAGCAGAACCTTCAAAACTAGAGAACCAGTGGACGACACTTAGTCTGGCCCCTACCCTTTGACGTAATTGGCATGGATAACCCTACCAAGAACCAAAGCAGAAGTCCCTGACTCCGGCTAACAGCTCTCTAAGTCATTGAGGCAAACAGTCCTCCAAACCCTATGAAACAGTCATGGTCCTTGTGGTCTTCTGGTGGTGTACAGGGCAGTAAGTAAGTAGAGCAGGTTAAAAAGTCAGCCATCATCAGCACGTGGGCACGTGACCAAGTGGTTAAGGTGTTGGACTAGCGATCTGAAGGTCATGAGTTCGAGCCCCAGCCAAGGCAGCGTGTTGTGCTGTTGAGCAAGGCACTTAATCACACAGTGCTCTGTGATGACACTGGTGCCAAGCTGTATGGGTCCTAATGCTCTTCCCTTGGACAACATCAGTGTCGTGGAGAGGGGAGACTTGCAGCTGGTTTTCCATACAATCTTGCCCAGGTCTGCGCCCTGGAGAGTGAAGATTTTCCAGGCATAGATCCATGGTCTCACAAGACTAACAGATGCCATCAGCCAAAGGGCTAGAACTGTGCTGTAAAGTTCTATGTTCTATATCTGGAGTGATGAAGGGTTTCAACCCAAAACGTTGACCGTCTATTTTCCTCCACACGCGCAGCTTGATCTGTTAGTGCTTCTAGACCTATGTTTTTGTGACTAATTCACTTCAGGGGTTTTCATCAAAATCAGCAGGCCTTAGCTTAAGTGCAATGTCCAGACCTGAATGCGGAGGTACCTGGAGGGAGTAATACTTTAGGAGAGGTCCAGATACTGAAACTTCTCAGGCCTCACCCAATGGAAGTTCAGCTGGCTTCCAAGTCAAAACAAGATCACGCGATTTCCAGCCCTGTGGTGGGAAACTGAAAATTTAAGGTATAATAAGAGAGTTGAAATTTCCGGTTTAGGCAGGGGGCAACTGGGAGATGATATGATAGACATAAATAAGGCACAAAGCCAGAAAAGGACCAGCAATATCGGAAATGATCCCATCTACCCTGCTTATGGATGGTTTGTCCCATCCCCATCAGGGAAGAAGGTAAACAACATCCAGGCGAGGACCACAGACTTAGAAACTGTTACTTTCCCCAAGCTGTCTGTCTACTCAACACCACAGATCATTAGCCCACCCAACCACCACTACATGCATATCGCCTGGCATCACTCAATGCATACACAATCAGTCTATGTGTAACAGTAACTTACACATTGTGTTTCAAAGGATTGCTTATCATGAGTCTTTCCATTGGTCTGCTTGACCAATTGGGTCTAGTTGTCTACATGATATGCAAGCCAGTACACAAGCCAGGGTACTATAGTATGGAGACCAAGCTGCTGCCCATGTAGCAGAGTCTCCATGTACACGCGGCAGATGAATACAAAGGAAGGGCGAAGGCTGATACAGTTCAGCACCAGCAGTGTCACAAGAGCTGCTAGTCAGCGTTGAACTCAGTGTGGGTCTGCCTTAAGGGCTCCAGATCCACATTTCCCCCCGGGGTTTACCGCCAAAGCTTTGAGGCGTGGAGTATTGCTGCAAGGCCGAGAAGGCCTGAGATTAGAGTTTTACTTCTCCTGCATGTGCTGCCTACCACAGCCGACAAGCCCCATCAGCACAAAACGACTGCTTTTAAGGTACCAGCAACCCATCTGTATACTTTTCCCTTGCCTGTAAAAATGGTTTTGTCAGGCTTAGCAGTTAAGCCACATGTAATAGCCAGGAGTTGGACTTGGTTATCAGAGGCTATTTGAGACATGCCATTGGAACCATTTAATACCTAGGGGGAGTTTATCCCTACTACCTCCTCTGGCTATGTCAATCTTAGGGCACCAGGATTGCTCATATATTTATATCTATTACATTTGGTTTTTTTTTTAGTTATTTATGCTTTTTGTGATTTTTTAATGCTGTATCTGAACTGGAGCAAAAATTATATCGTTCTCCTTTACACTTGTGTGCTGAAGAATGACAATAAACAATATATAATATTGAAAATGTTTTCATCACATTAATTACAAAAACTATTCTACATTAAGGCACAGAAGTAAGACAAAAGAACACAGCTTCAAAGTTTTAAAAGAATGATATCAAAAAGTTCTGCACAGGAAGTCAATGCAAGTAAAACTCTGGATTTGATTTTGCATAGGTATATTCAAATGGGTTAACGAGCTTTCCTCCTCTAAGTATCCTGTGAGCAAATGTGCATTGATTGACAAACCCAATTTACTTGTTTTTTGGGTCAATAAATTGCTTTTATTTTTTCAACCCAGACTAGATCTGAATTTAATATTTGAAAAATCACCTGTAAAGATTTGGTCAGCGAGCGTTTCAATTACAATAGACTATTGAGGCAGAAAATCCTGTGCCATTTAATGAGGAATCAATGTCCTAATCCAAAAGTCCATTAGCAAAAAAAGCCTGGAGGCTAAGGGAGGGGTGCCATTTATGTGAGGCGAACAACAAATTGGTAAATTTTGGTGAAGCACTGTTTATCACCATGTCCACTAAAATTGATGGACTATTTCTGTTTTAACAGTAAAGGTATTATTCTAAACATAAAAACATAGAAAACCTATAGCACGATACAGGCCCCTCGGCCGACAATGATGTGCTGAATGTGTACTTACTTACAAATTACCTAAGGTTACTCATAGCCTTCTATTTTTCGAATTTCCATGTACCTATCCAGGAGTCTCTTAAAAGATCCTATCGTATCCGCCACCACCAACATCACCGGTAGTGCATTCCACGCCTTCACCACTCTGTGTAAAAAACTTACCCCTGGCATCTCCTCTGTACATACTGCCAAACACCTTAAAACTGTGCCCTCTCATGTTAGCCATTTCAGTCCTGGGAAAAAAGCTTCTGACTATCCACATGATCAATGCCTCTCATCATCTTATATACCTCTATCAGGTCACCTCTCATCCTCCGTCGCACCAAGGAGAAAAGGCCAAGTTCACCCAGCCTACTCTCATAAGGGATGCTCCCCAATCCAGGCAGCATCCTTGTAAATCTCCTCTGCACCCATTCTATAGTTTCCACATCCTTCCTGCAGTGAGGTGACCAAAACTGAGCACAGTACTCCAAGTGGGGTTTGACCAGGGTCCTATACAGCTGTAACATTACCTCTTGGCTCTTGGACTCGATCCCACGGTTGATGAAGGCCATTGCACCGTATTCCTTCTTAACCACAGACCCCAAGATCCCTCTGATCCTCCACACTTCCAAGAGTCTTACAATTAATACTATATTCTGCCATCATATTTGACCTACAAAAATGAACCACTTCACACTTATCTGGGTTGAATTCCATTTGTCACTTCTTAGCCCAGTTTTAGAAACATAGAAACATAGAAAATAGGTGCAGGAGTAGGCCATTCAGCCCTTCGAGCCTGCACCGCCATTTATTATGATCATGGCTGATCATCCAACTCAGAACACCGCCCCAGCCTTCCCTCCATACCCCCTGATCCCCGTAGCCACAAGGGCCATATCTAACTCCCTCTTAAATATAGCCAATGAACTGGCCTCAACTGTTTCCTGTGGCAGAGAATTCCACAGATTCACCACTCTCTGTGTGAAGAAGTTTTTCCTAATCTCAGTCCTAAAAGGCTTCCCCTCTATCCTCAAACTGTGACCCCTCGTTCTGGACTTCCCCAACATTGGGAACAATCTTCCTGCATCTAGCCTGTCCAATCCCTTTAGGATCTGATACGTTTCAATCAGATCCCCCCTCAATCTTCTAAATTCCAACAAGTACAAGCCCAGTTCATCCATTCTTTCTTCATATATAAGTCCTGCCATCCCAGGAATCAATCTGGTGAACCTTCTCTGTACTCCCTCTATGGCAAGGATGTCTTTCCTCAGATTAGGGGACCAAAACTGCACACAATACTCCAGGTGCGGTCTCACCAAGGCCTTGTACAACTGCAGTAGTACCTCCCTGCTCCTGTACTCAAATCCTCTCGCTACAAATGCCAGCATACCATTCGCCTTTTTCACCGCCTGCTGTACCTGCATGCCCACTTTCAATGACTGGTGTATAATGACACCCAGGTCACGTTGCACCTCCCCTTTTCCTAATCGGCCACCATTCAGATAATAATCTGTTTTCCTATTTTTGCCACCAAAGTGGATAACTTCACATTTATCCACATTAAATTGCATCTGCCATGAATTTGCCTACTCACCCAACCTATCCAAGTCACCCTGCATCCTCTTAGCATCGTCCTCACAGCTAACATTGCCACCCAGCTTCGTGTCATCCGCAAACTTGGAGATGCTGCATCCTATCAATGTCCTTCTGTAACCTCTGACGGCCCTCCACACTATCCACAACACCCCCAACCTTTGTGTCATCAGCAATTTACTAACCCATCCCTCCACTTCCTCATCGAGATCATTTATAAAAATCACCAAGAGAAGGGGTCCCAGAACAAATCCCTGAGGCACACCACTGGTCACTGACATCCATGTGGAATATGACCCGTCTACAACCACTCTTTGCCTTCTGTGAGCAAGCTAATCCTGAATCCACAAAGCAAGGTCCACTTGGATCCCATACCTCCTTACTTTCTCAATAAGCCTTGCATACCTTATCAAATGCCTTGCTGAAATCCATATACACTACATCTACTGCTCTACCTTCATCAATACGTTTAGTCACATCCTCAGAAAATTCAATCAGACTCGTAAGGCATGACCTGCCTTTGACAAAGCCATGCTGACTATTCCTAATCCTATTATTCCTCTCCAAATGTTAATAAATCCTGCCTCTCAGGATCTTTTTCGACAACTTACCAACCACTGAGGTAAGACTCACTGGTCTATAATTTTCTGGGCCATCTCTACTCCCTTTCTTGAATAAGGGATCAACATCCCAACTCTTCAATCCTCCAGAACCTCTCCCGTTTCCATTGATGATGCAAAGATCATTGTTAGAGGCTCAGCAATCTCCTCTCTCGCCTCCCACTGTAGCCTGGGGTACATCTCATCCAGTCCCAGAGACTTATCAAAATTGATGTTTTCCAGAACCTCCAGAAAATCCTCTTTCTTTATGTCTATATGCACAATCTTTTCAATCTGCTCTAAGTCATCCCTACAATTGCCAAAATCCTTTTCCTCAGCGAATATTGATTCAAGGTATTTCATTAAGTATCTCTGCTATCTCCTCCTGTTCCGTACATACTTTTCCACTGTCACACTTGATTGGTCTTATTATCTCATGTCTTATCCTCTTGCTCTTCACATACTTGTAGAATACCTTGGGGTTTTCTTAATCCTGCTCGCCAAGGCCTTCTCATGGCCCCTTCTGGCTCTCCTAATTTCACTCTTAAGCTCCTTTCTGCTAGCTTTATAATCTTCTAGATGTCTATCATTATCTAGTTTTATGAAGCTTTTGTAAGCTTTTCTTTTCTTCTTGTAAACACAAGGAATTCTGCAGATGCTGGAAATTCAAGCAACACACATCAAAGTTGCTGGTGAACATAGCAGACCAGGCAGCATCTCTAGGAAGAGGTACAGTAGATGTTTCGGGCTGAGCCCCTTCGTCAGGACTAACTGAGCCTTTGTACACCATGGTTCCTGTACCCTACCATCCTTTCCCTGTTTTGTTGGAAAGCACCTATGCAAAACACCACACAAATATCCCCTGAACATTTGCCACATTTCTGCCGTACATTTCCCTGAGAACATCTGTTCCCGGTTGATGCTACCAAGTTCCTGCCTGATAGCTTCATATTTCCCCTTACTCTAATTAAACGCTTTCCTAACTGGACTGTTCCTATTCCTCTCTAATGCTATGGTAAAGGAGGTAGAGTTGTGACCACTATCTCCAAAATGCTCTCCCGCTGAGAGAACCGACACCTGACCAGGTTCATTTCCCAATACCAGATCAAGTGCAGCCTCTCCTCTTGTAGGCTTATCTATACATTGTGTCAGGAAACCTTCCTGAACACACCTAACAAACTCCACCCCATCTGAACCCTTTACTAATCAATATTTGGGAAACTAAAATCCCCACCACAACAACCCTGTTATTACTACACCTTTCAGAATCTGTCTCCTTATCTGCTTCTCCTTGTCCCTGTTACTATTGGATGGTCTATAAAAAACACCCAGTAGAGTTTTGACTCCTTCCTGTTTCTAACTTGCACCCACAGAGACTCAGTAGACAATCCTTCCATGACTTCTTCCTCTTCTGCAGTCGTGACTCTATCTCTGATCAACAGTGCCATGCCCCCAACTCTTTTGCCTCCCTCCCTGTCCTTTCTGAAACATCTCAAACCTGGCACTCTAAGTAACTATTCCTGCCCCTGAGCCATCCAAGACTCTTGTAATGGCCACAACATCATAGCTCCAAGTACTGATCCACGCTCTAAGCTCATCCACATTGTTCATGATGTCTCTTGTATTAAAATAGTCACATCTCAAACCATCCGTCTGAGTGCATCCCTGCCTATCCTCCCTCTTGCACTGTCTACAAGCTTTCTCTATTTGTGAGTCAACTGCCACTTCCTCTGTCTCTTCAGTTCGGGTCCCACCCTCTAACAATTCTAGTTTAAACTCTTCCCAATAGCCTAAGCAAACCTCCCTGTCAGGATATTGGACCCCATCTGATTCAAGTGCAATCTGTCCTTTTTGTACAGGTCACACCTGTCCCAGAAGAGGTCCCAATGATCCAGAAAACTGAATCCCTATGCCCCCTACTCCAAGCCCTCAGCCATACATTTATCCTCCACCTCACTCTAATCCTATACTCACTGTCGCGTGGCACAGGCAGTAATCCTGAGATCACTACCTTTGCAGTCCTGCTTCTCAACTTCCTTCCTAACTCCCTGTAGCCTGTTTTCAGCACCTCCTTCCTTTTCCTACCTATGTCATTGGTGCCCATATGTACCATGACCTCTGCCCGTTCACCTTCCCACTTCTGGATATCATGGACGCAATCAGAAACATCCCGGATCCTGGCACCTGGGAGGCAAACTACCATCCGTGTTTCTTTACTGCATCCACAGAATAGCCTATCTGACCCCCTAACTATAGAGTCTCCTATTACAGCTGCCTTCTTCCTTTCCCTACCCTTCTGAGCCACACAGCCAGACTCTGTGCCAGAGGCACGGCCACTTTTGCTTCCTCCAGGTAGGTCAAACCCCACAAAAGTACTAAAACAGGAGTACCTATTGTTAAGGGAGACAGCCGCAGGGGTACTCTCTAGTATCTGACTCTTGCTCTTCCCTGTCATGACTGTTCTACACTTACCTGTCTCCTGAGGCCCAGTTGTGACTATTTGCTTTTAGCTCCTCTTTTTCACCTCCTCACTTTCCCTGACCAGGCAAAGGTCATTGAGCTGCATCTCCAGTTCCCTAACCTGGACCCTAAGGAGCAGCAGCTCGACACACCTGGTGCAGATGTGGCCTTCCGGGAGGCTGGGAGTCTCCTGGACTTCCCACACCTGACACCCAGTACAGAACACCAGCCACACAGACATAATTCCTGTTTCTAGTCTTCATAGACAACCTACCTGGCCTTGACCCGTTATCATCAAAGCCCCACTGAGCAAAGCCCTCCTACTCTGACTCCCTCTACTCCATCACCTGCTCCTCGGATGCCTGCTCTGTAAAGCTGTGTCCTTTTAAGCTTTGCGCCAGTATTTTCTCAGAAATACTTGTTATGAAAGAGTACACTCATCATCTCTTCAAATCCTAAATATTGAATATCTTAAATATTGAAAACACTAAATATTTCTCCTTTGGTCCACTCTCCTCTCCTATCAGATTCCTTCCTCTCCAGCCCTTGAACTTTCCTACCCACCTGGCAACACCTATCACCTTCCAGTACCTTCCGTCCTCTCTGCCAACCTTTTTACTCTGGTGTCTTCCCCCTTCCTTCTCAGTCCTGAAGAAGGGACTCGGTCAGAAACCTTGACTGTTTATTCAATTCCGCTGATGCTGCCTGACCTGCTGAGCTCCTCCAGCATTTTGTGGGTGTCTCATGTGGTTTTTGAGAATAAGTTCAAATCTGAGACATAAAGGAACGAGTAAGTGGACCAAGAGATTTGAAAGTGGGTCACACTTCGATTGGGCAATTATAGTCAATTTGCAATCAGTACTCCTGATTCTAAAATAGTTTGTACAATGGAGTGCTGAGGCCTGACATGTATTTATTGTTTACGGACACAAGCTTTAGATAACCACCCCTGGATTGAATGCTTGGTGACTGGGCTCACTGTGGATTCATCAAAGTCTTAATAATGGGGTTGTGAGGAGTAATAAATCAACCGTGATGGAATGGCAGAGAAAACGCAATGAGCCGAATGGCCTAATTCTGATCCTATGTCTTATGGTTTTGGTGAGATCATTGCCCCATAGTAAGAGCCTTTTGTTTTAGTTTAAAATCATGATGTCTTGTTTGGTTCCTTCAACCCTTTTGAGTTCTCTGATAACATTTAGCTTGGAAAGACGCATCAAGCAGCTACATGTTGACCCAGCAACCATACTGCATGCTTGAAGGCATTCCATGACTCATTCTTCTGAATCAACGCCCTTCTGCCATCTGTGGATGCCATGAACAGCCTGGAAAATTATCTTCCCCTTAATGCCCAACATTTATGAATTTATTCAAAAAAACAATAGGACTTCGAACTGATACGAGAAATTTTGCAGATGCCGGAAGTCCTGAGCAACACGCACAAAATCCTGGAGGAACTTCGCATGTTAGATTAGGTTAGATTAGATTATGAGAACACTCAGTCCTCTTTTATTGTCACTTAGAAATGCATACATTCATTAAGAAATGATACAATGTTTCTCCGGAGTGATATCCCAGAAAAACAGGACAAACCAAAGACTAACACTGACAGAACCACATAATTATAACATATAGTTACAGCAGTGCAAAGCAATACCATAATTTGATAAAGAACAGACCATGGGCATGGTAAAAAAAAGTCTCAAGTCCCGATCGACTCCCGAGTCCCCGATAGCAGGCGGCAAAAGGGAGAAACTTCCTGCCATAAATTTCCAGGCACCGATAACTTGCCGGCGCATTGGAAGCACCTGACCATATCCGACACTGAGTCCGTCTGTCCAAAAACTTCGAGCCTCCGATCAGCCCCTCCGATACAGCCTCCCGAGCGCCATCCTCTGCCGAGCGCCTTTGACCACTCCCCGGCCGCTGAAACAAGCAAAGCCGAGGATTCAGGGCCTTCTGCTCCGGAGATTCCGGTTACCAACAGTAGCAGCAGCAGCAAAGTGGGCACCTCAGAAGATTCTCCAGATGTTCCTCCGTACTCTCACGTCTGTCTCCATCAAATCAGAATTGTGCACGGTCCCCTACTTGACAGATTACAGATATCATTCATTCACCAGAGAGGCCGTGCGCGCTGCGTCGCGCCGCCATCTTCTCCTCCTCCCAACTGCAAGAGTCTCAGTGCAAAATGTTAAGGGAAAAATCCAGTTGTGAGCTTTATATTAGCTACACAACAAGAATTTGCTTCTGCTTTTTCCTCATATTTCAAGTGTGACATGGCAAAATAAAACAGAGGAATAGGATCACAGGACAAGACAAATATACAAAAGTTTTAGGCACATACATAGAGAGGGAGAGTACCTTAGACTTTTGCACAGTACCATTGTATTTTTAGGTATTGCATTGAACTGTTGCTGCAAAAAAAACAAATTTCATGACATGTGAATGATAATAAACCTGATTCTGTTATTGTTATTGTGGTCTGAGAGTGGGAAAGGGGTAGGGAGAGGGGAATCATAGTTGGGAAAAGGGGAGGTAGCAGGAAACACCAAAAAGACATTCTGTATAGATCAATAAACAAATAGTTTGTAATCAAATGACCTAGTCTGGTGCTTCAGTGCTGGGTGTGTCTGTTCCTGCACTATCCACCCCCTCCCCGGCACTCCTTCTCTGCCACATGTCCCACACCTACCCTCACCATTCCCAACAATTTTTGCTTCCACCAGATTTACAGACCCACTCTCCACTCCATATTGACAAATGCAATCTATACAAAAGTCTGAGGCACTCTAGCTAAATATATGCGCTGAAAACTTTGGCACAGTACTGTGGATACAACCAGAAATAATGTAGACTTTTCAAACCATAAAAAATAGAAAGAAACACAATGGAAATTCAACCATCAGAATCAGTGACTTATAGGATGTGAAATCTGCTGTTTTGTGGCAGCAGTTAGTGCAAAGCCAGAAAAATTACTATCAATTACAAAGCAAATAAATAAATACACCAAAAGTAAAGGAATACAAGGTAGCATTCATGGGTTCATGGACCATTCAGAAATCTGATGAAGGAGAGGCAAAAGATGTTTCTCAGTCAATGAGTGTTGCTCTACAGGTTCCTGTACCTCAATCCAGATTGTAGCAATGGGTAAAGAGCACGTCCCAGATGGCAAGGATACTTAATGATGGATGATACCTTCTTGAGGAATTGCCTCTTGTAGTGTCCAAAATGGTGATGCTAACTAAACTAAAATATACTATAATCATGAACTTTCCTGTCATCTCTTGCAGTTTTTTTTCATCCGGAGTGATAGAGATATTTTTCCAGTGTTCGGCTGAAGCTGCATCAGGATGTTCAGTGACCAGGACCTTGCTGACACTTTGTGCTTCATTGCTGGACTCCTTGAGGCATCCGATTTAAGATTGCAGTCACAAAGATACATAGATGGGGTAAATTGTCAGGAACTTCTTTCCAATGGTAACTGTATCAAAGAAAAGTGAGCATTGGTTAAACGCAAGATGACACATCCGTGGCTAACAAGAGAAGTCAAAACCAACATTAAAAGCAAAGAGAACATACATGAGAGTAAAAATTAGTGGGAAGTTAGAGGATAGGAAAGCTTCTAAAAACCAACAGAAGACAACTAAAAAGTTATTAAGAAGTTAAAGGTGAAATATGAAAGTAAGCTGGTCAATAATATTAAAGAGGACACCAAAAGTTTCATCAGTTACATAAAGTGTAAAAGACTGGATATTAGACTGCTAGAAAACTATGCTGGAGAAGTAGTAATGGGGGGAACAAGGAAATTGTGGATAAACTGAATAAGTACTTTGCATCAGTCTTCACTGTGGAAGACACTAACACTGTGCAGGAAGTTCAAGAGTGTCAGGGGTTAGAAGTGTGTGAGGTTGCCATTATTAAGAAGGTTCTTGGGAAACTGAAAGGTCTGAAGGCAGATATGTTACCTGGACTGGATGGTGGACACCCTGGGTTCTGAAAGAAGTTGCTGAAGAAATTATGGAGGCATTAGTAATGATTTTTGAAGAAGCAATAGATTCTGGAATGGTACCCGAAGAATGGAAATTTACAAATGTCATTCCACTCTTCAAGATGGGAGAGAGGCAGAAGAAAGGAAATTATAAGCCAGTTAGTCTGACGTCAGTGATTGGGAAGATGTTGGAGTTGATGGTTGAGGATGTGGTTTCCAGGTACTTGGAGGCACTTGATAAAATAGGTCATAGTCAGCATGGTTTTCTCAAGGGAAAATCTTGCCTGACAATTTTGCTGGGATTCTTTGAAGAAATATCAGCAGGATAGGCAGAGGAGAATCAACTGATGTTGTGTACTTGGATTTTAAGAAGGCTTTTGACAAGGTGCCACATATGAGGTTGCTTAACAAGTTAAGAGCCTAAGGTATTACAGGAAAGATACTACTATGGATAACACAGTGACTAATTGGCAGGGGGCAAAGAGTGGGAATAAAGGGAGCCTTTTCTGGTTGGATGCTGGTGACTAGTGGTGTTCCACTGGGCTCTGTGTTGGGACTGCTACATTTTACATTATATGTTAATGATTTGGATGATGGAATTGATGGCTTTGTTGCAAAGATTGTGGATGATACGAAGATAGGTGGAGTCTAAGGTAGTTTTGAGGAAGTTGAGAGGCTAAAGTACTGCCCAATCAGTGGCAGGAGCAGGTCACAGCAATGAGGTTCCTCGCAGGTCAGCGACACTTGTTTACAAGTACAGAAAGGACAAATATGGCAGCCATTGTCACGATGGCCTTTGTTGTGACTAGGCCAGAGATGAAATAAGGAGTGTCAGGCTTTGGCTCAAAGGAGGCTTCGGCTCGAATAAGACATTGACTCTGGGTAAGTTTCTGTTAAGTTTAAGTTTCCCTTTTTCCCTCTCTTACTCTACCTAGTGTAATAAATGGTTCTTGTGTGTTCTTCATGCCGGATATTGGAGAACTGGGAGACGCAGAGTCTCCCAGGGAACTAAATCTGCATGAAGTGCATCCGGCTGCAGCTCCATGAAGACTGTGTTAGAGATCTGGAGCAGCAGATAGATAGTCTTCGGCTTCTACAGGAGAGTGAGAAAATAATCAATCAGAGTTACAGGGAAGTAGCCACCCCAAAGTTGCAGGAAGTGAGTAGATAGGGGACTGTCAGGAGAAATGGAAATGTGAATAGGCAGTTAGCACAAAGTACCCTTATGGCCATTCCTCTCAAAAATAAGTATACTATTTTGGATATTATTGACCTCCCAGGGGAATAGCATGGAGATGGATTTACTGGCACTGAGCATGGGTCCGTGATGCAGAAGAGGGGAGCAGCACTGATAAAGGACTCATTAATCAGAGGAACAGACAGGAGTTCCAGTGGATGTGAACAGGACACACGAATGGTACGTTGCTTCCCAGGTGCCAGGGTCAGGGACGTCTCGGATCACATCCACAGTATTTTGGAGAAGGAGGGAGAGCAGCCAGATGATTTGGCACATATTGGTACCAATGACATAGGAAGGAAAAACTAAGAGGTCCTGAAACGAGAATTTAGAAAGCTAGGTAGAAATCTGAGAAGCGGGACCTGCCCCAGGTAGCAATTTCTGGATTGCTGCCTGTGCCACGCACCATTGAAGGTAGAAGGAGGATGATCTGGCAGATAAATGCATGACTGAGAAGCTAGTGCAGGGATAGGGCTTCAGGTTCTTCAATCATTGGGATCTCTTCTGGAGGAGGTATGACAGTTCAAAAGTGATGGGTTGCACCTGAACCCAAGAGGAACCAATATTCCCATGGGAAGTTTTTTTTAGAGCTGTTGGGAAAGGTTTAGATTAATTTGTCAGGGGGTGAGAACCAGAATGAAGGGACTCAGGATGGTCAAAAAGCTAAATAGCGCGCAGTCAGATAGTCTGGTAGGACAAAATTGCAGCTAGCATGGTATATCAGTGCATTAGGGATGCAGAATCAAAAATGGTAGCAAATGCAACACTCGAAGTGTTATATATAAATGCACAGAGCATAAGAAACAAGGTGGATGATCTTGTTGCACTAATACGGATTGTCAGGTATGATGTTGTGGCCATCACTGATCCGTGGAAGAAGGATGGCTGTAGTTGGGATCTGAATATCCAAGGTTACACGTTTAATCGGAGGTATAGGAAGGTCAGCAGAAGGGGTAGTGTGACTCTGCTGGTAAAGAATGGCATCAAATCATTAAAAAGATATGACATAGGAATGGAGGATGTTGAATCCTTGTGGGTTGAGTTAAGAAACTGCAAGTGTAAAAGGATCCTGAAGGCAGTTATATACAGGCCTCCAAACAGTAGCTGGGATGTGGACTATGGATTAGAACAGGAAATAGACAAGGTGTGTCAAAAGGGCAATATTATGATGGTCATGGGAAATTTCAACATGCAGGCTGCTTGGGAAAATCAGGTTGGAAATGGATCTCAAGAGACTGAGTTTGTTGAATGCCTATGAGATGCCTTTTTACAGCAGTTGGTCTTTGAGCCAACTAGTGGATCAGTAATACTGGATTGGCTGTTATGTTATGAACTGGATTTGGTTAGGGAGCTTAAGATAAATGAACCCTAAGGAAGCAATGATCACAATATGATTGAATTCAACTTGATATTTGATAGGGAGAAAGTAAACCCTGCTGTAGCAGTATTTCAGTGGAGTAAAGAAAATTACAGTGGTATGAGATAGGAGATGGTCAAAGAAAACTGGAAGGAGATGCTGGCAGGGATGACAGCAGAGCAGAAATGGTGTGAGCTTCAAGGAAAAATGAGAAAGGTGCAAGATATATGTATTCCAAACACAAAAATATACAAATGGCAAAATAGTACAACTATGGCTGACAAGGGAAGTCACAGTTAATGGAAAAGCAAAAGAGAGGACATACATCAAGGCAAAAATTAGCAGGAAGATAGAAGATTGGAAAGATTTTAAAACTCTACAGAGAACAGCTAAAAGAATAATTAGGAGGGAAAAGATGATATATGAAAGCAAGCTAGCACACAATATAAAAGTGGATACTAAAAGTTTTTCAAGAATGTAAAAAATAAAAGAGAGATGAAACTGGATATAGGACTACTAGGGAATGCAGCTGGAGAAATAATAATAGGGGGCAAGGAGATGGTAGATGAACTAAATGTGTATTTTACATCAATCTTCAGAGTGGAAAATACTAGCAGTGTGCCAGATTTTGAAGGGTGTGAGGGAAGAGAAGTGAGTGGTTACTATTACAAGGGAGAAGATGCTCAAAAATCTGAAAGACCTTAGGGTACATAAATCACCCAGACCAGAGGAACTGCACCCTAGGATTCTGAAAGAAGTAGCGATAGAGGCATTAGTAATGACTTTTCAAAAATCATTGGACTCTACTATTCTGGCAGAGGACTGGAAAATTGCAAATGTCGTTCCTCTTTTTAAGAAAGGAGGAAGGCAGCAAAAAGGAAATTATAGTCAGTTAAGCTGACCTCAGTGGTTGGGAAGATGTTGGAGTCAATTATTAAGGATGAGGTTATGGAGTCGTTGTTGGCACAGGACAAGATAGGACGACGTCAGCATGGTTTCCTGAATAGAAAATCTTGCCTGATGAACCTGTTGGAATTCTTTGAGGAGATTACATGTAGAAACATAGAAACATAGAAAACCTACAGCACAATACAGGCCCTTTGGCCCACAATGCTGTGCCGAATTTGTCCTTTAGAAATTACTTAGGGTTACCCATAGCCCTCTATTTTTCTAAGCTCCATGTACCTATCCAGAAGTCTCTTAAAAGACCATATTGTATCTGCCTCCACCACTGTTGCTGGCAGCCCATTCCATGCACTCACCACACCCTGCATGAAAAAACTACCCCTGTACCTACTCCTCTGCACCTACTTGCTGTACCATCTCCTCTATACCTACTTCCAAGCAGTTGAAAAAAAATCAACTCCAGGTAGTATACGGTATATGTAACCTGCAAAAGTCTTCGGTAAAATAGATTTTTTATATGGTTTCAGGTGGCAGGGTCTCCACACAGCTCTGGTCTCAACGTCATCGAGGCTGTCTGGGATTACATGGACAGACAGAAGCAAGAGAGACAGTCAATGTCTGCAGAATAACTGTGACAAGTTCTCCAAGATGCTTGGAATAACTTACCAGCCAATATTCTTATAAAACAAAACTGCACAACCTAAGACAACCTAATGTAGAAACATAGAAACATAGTAAACCTACAGCACAATACAGGCCTTTCCGCCCACAATGCTGTGCCAAACATGTATTTAATTTAGAAATTACATACGGTTACCCATAGCCCTCTATTTTTCTAAGCTCCATGTATCTAATCAAGAGTCTCTGAAAATACCCGATCATACCCGCCTCCACCACCGTTGCCCATTTCACACACTCATGACTCTCTGCATAAAAACTTACCCCTGACATCTCCTCTGTACCTAATTCCAAACAGCTTAAAACAATGCCCTCTTATGTTAGCCATTTCAACCCCAGGGAGAAAGCTTCTGACTATCCCACAATCAATGCCTCTCATCATCTTTTACACATCTATCAAGTCACCTCTCATCCTCCGTTGCTCCAAGGAGAAAAGGCCAAGTTCACTCAACCTGTTCTCATAGGGCACGCTCTACAATCCAGGCAACATCCTTGTAAATCTCTGCACCCTTTCTGGATCTTCCACATCTTTCCAGTAGTGAGATGACCAGAACTGAGCACAGTACTCCAGGTAGTATCTGACCAGGTCCTATAAAGCTGTAACATTACCTCACAGCTCATAAACTCAATCCCATGGTTGATGAAGGCCAATGCACCATATGCCTTCTTAACCACAGAGTCAACCTACGCAGCAACTTCGAGTATCCTATGGACTCGGAACCCAAGATCACTCTGATCCTCCACACTGCCAAGAGCCTTATCATTCATACTATATTCTGCCATCATA
Source organism: Mobula birostris (assembly GCF_030028105.1). NCBI lineage: Eukaryota > Metazoa > Chordata > Chondrichthyes > Myliobatiformes > Myliobatidae > Mobula > Mobula birostris. Next base: position 21,615,122 of record NC_092370.1, on the reverse strand, counting down.
CTTGTCCTACCAAAATGAACCATCTCACACTTAACTGGGTTAAACTCCATCTGCCATTTCTCAGCCCAGTTTTGCATCCAATCGATGTCCTGCTGCAAATTTACTAACCCATCCCTTCACTTCCTCATCCAGGTCATTTATAAAAATCACCAAGAGTAAGAGTCTTAGAACAGATCCTTGAGGCACACCACTGGTCACCGATCTCTGCACAGAATATGACCCGTCTACAGCCATTCTTTGCCTTCTGTGAGCAAGCCAATTCTGGATCCACAAAACAAGGTTCCCTTGGAGCCCATGCCTCCTTACTTTCTCAATAAGCCTTGCATGGGGTACCTTATCAAATGCTTTGCTGAAATCCATATACACTACATCTACTGCTCTATCTTCATCAAAGTATTTAATCACATCCTCAAAATATTCAATCAGGCTCATAAGGCACGACCTGCCTTTGACAAAGCCATGCTGACTATTCCTAATCATATTACGCCTCTCCAAAATTTCATAAATCCTGCCTCTCAGGATCTTTTCCATCAACTTACCAACCACTAAAGTAAAACTCACTGGTCTATAATTTCCTAGGATATATCTACTCCCTTTCTTGAATAAGGGAACAGCATCTGCAACCCTCCAACCATCTGGAATCTCTCCCATCCCCATTGATGATGCAAAGATCATTGTCAGAGGCTCGGAAATCTCCTCCCTCACCTCCCACAGAAGCTGGGGGTACATCTCATTCAGACCTGGAGACTTATCCAACTTAATGCTTTCCAAAAGCTCCAGTACTTCCTCTTTCTTAATGTCTGTATGCTCAAGGTTTTCAATCCACTGTAAGTCACTCCTACAATCACCAAGATCCTTTTCTGTTGTGAATACTGAAGCAAAGTATTCATTAAGTATCTTTGCTATCTCCTCCAGTTCCATACACACTTTTCCAATGTCACACTTGATTGGTCCAATTCTCTTACGGCTCATCCTCTTCCTCTTCACGTTCTTGTAGATTGCCTTGGGGTTTTCCTTAATCCTGCTCACCAAGTCCTTCTCATGGTCCCTTCTGGCTCTCCTAAGTTCATTATTTAGCTTCTTTCTGCTAGCCTTATAATCCTCTAGATCTCTATTATTACCTAGCTTTTTGAACCTTTCATAAGATTTTCTTTTCTTTTTAACTAGATTTTCAACAGCCTTCGTACACCACGGTTCCTGTACTCTACCATCCTTTCCCTGTCTCATTGGAACGTACCTATGCAGAACGCCACACAAATATCCCCTGAACATTTGCCACATTTCTGCCATACATTTCCCTGAGAACATCTGTTCCCAATTTATGCTTCCAAGTTCCTGCCTGATAGCTTCATGTTTCCCCTTACTCGAATTAAACACATTCCTAACTTGTCTGTATCCATCCGTCTCCAATTCCATGGTAAAGATGATAGAATTTTGATCACTATTTCCAAAATGCTCTCCCATTGAGAGACCTGACAGCTGACCAGGTTAATTTCCCAATACCAGATCAAGAACAGCCTCTCCTCTTGTAGGCTGATCTACATATTGTGTCAGGAAACCTTCCTGAACATATCTAACAAACTCCAGCTAATCTAAACCCCTGGCTCTAGGGAGATGCCAATCAATATTTGGGAAATTAAAATCTCCCACCATGACAACTCTGTTATTATTACACCCTTCCAAGATCTGTCTCCCAATCTACTCCTCAATGTTCCTGTTACTATTAGGATAGTGGGATAGATAAAGGGAATGCAGTGGATATTGTACATTTGGACTTTCAGAAGACCTTTGACAAGGTGCCACACATGAGGCTGCTTACCACATTAAGAGCCCATGGCATTACAGGAAAGTTACTGGCCTGGTTAGAGCGTTGGCTGATTGGTCGGAGGCAGTAATTGGGAATAAAAGGATCCTTTTCTGTTTGGCTGCCAGTGACTAATGATATTCCACACGGGCTGGTGTTGGGACTGCTTCTCTTTATGTTGTATATCAATGTTTGAAGATGATAGAAATAGTGGTGGATGGTGCAGGTAGTGTTGAGGAACCAGGAAGTCTGCAGAAGGATTTAAGACAGTTGAAGAGAATGGGCAAGGGAATGGCAAATTAAATAGTGTTGGAAAATGCATGGACATGCATTTTGCTGGGAGAAGTAAATGTATAGACTATTCTCTAACTCAGGAGAAAATCCTAAAATCTGAGATGCAAAGGGACTTGGGAGTCCTTGTGCAGAAGACACTAAAGGTTAACTTGCAGTTTGAGTCGGTGGTGAGGAAGGCAAATGCAATGTTAGCATTTGTTTCAAGAGTTCTAGAGTACAAGAGCTGGGTTGAGACGCTGAGGCTTTATAAGGCATTAATGAGGCCTCACTTTGAGCATTGTGAACAGTTTTGGACTCCTCATCTCAAAAAAGATGTGCTGGCATTAGAGAGGCTTCAGAGGACGTTCATAAGTATGATTCCAGGGATGAAAGGGTTGTTATACAAAGAATGTTTGATAGCTCTGGGTCTGTACTCGCTGGAATTTAGGAGGATGAGGGGAGTTCTCTTTGAAACCTTTTGAATATTGAAAGGCCTAGACAGAGTAGATGTGGAAAGGATGTTTCCCATGGTGGGGGATTCTGGGCAAGAGGGCATAGCCTCAGGATAGAGAGGCGTCCATTTAAAACAGAACTGCTGAGGAATTTCTTTGGCCAAAGCATGGCAAATTTGTGGAATTTATTACCACAGGCAGCTGTGGAGGCCAGGTTGTTGGGTGTATTTAAGGCAGAGCTTGATACATTTTAGATTGGACATGACATCAAAGGAGAAGGCTGGGGAGTGGGACTGAGGAGGGGAATAAAGGATCAGCCATGATTGATTGATGGAGCAGACTCGATGGGCCAAATGGCCTTATAATGCTCCTATGTCTTATGGTCTTATGGACAGACAGATTTAGAGACTGGGCATAGAACCGACAGATGGAATACAGTGTCAGCAATTGTATGATCATGCACATTGGTAGAAGAAATGAAAGGACTGAGGAGTTTTCTAAATGAAGAGAAAATACAAAAAACTGAGATGCAAATGGACTTGGGAGTGCTTGTGCAAGATTCATTAAAAATTAATTTGCATGTTGAGCCTGTGGTGAAGAAGGCAAATGCAATGTTATCATTCTTTTCAAGAGGATTATTATATACAGGTGTCTCCCGCTTTTCGAACGTTCGCTTTACGAAACCTCACTGTTACGAAAGACCTACATTAGTTACCTATTTTCGCTAACAGAAGGTGTTTTCACTGTTACGAAAAAAGGCAGCGCGCGAAAAAAAGCAGCCTGCGAAAAAGAAATCAGCGCACGATAAAAGGCAGTGCGCGCCCCAAGCAGCCGCTCTCCCCCGGATTCGGAACTGCATTCTCGCCAGCATTGCTTAAACACGTGCCTGTGAGCATCTGTGCTTTATGTCGATTTATTTTGAGCATCCGTTTGCAAGATGAGGTCTAAGGTATCAGAAAAGCCTAAAAGAGCTCATAAGGGTGTTACACTTAGCCTAAAGCTAGACATAATTAAGTGTTTTGATCATGGTGAACGAAGTAAGGACAAAGTGAGTTTGGCTTGTGGAAGTTGACGAAGATGATGTTGAAGAGGTTTTGGCATCCCATGACCAAGAACTGATAGACGAAGAGCTGATGTATTTGGAAGAGGAAAGGATAACAATCAAAACCAAATGCAGTAGCAAACAGACTGAAGGTGAAGTCATCCAGGAACTGAACGTGAAGCAACTGCGTGAGATTTTCGCTGCAATGATAATGTACGACTTTACTTTTGAAAGGGTACGTCGGTTTAGGGCATATTTGCAGGATGGTTTGAGTGCTTACTAAGAACTGTATGATAGAAAAATGCGTGAGGCTCACCAGTCAAGCATACCGTCGTTTTTCAAGCCTTCCACATCAGTCACAGCAGATGACGAACCTTGACTTTCGACATCGAGGCAGGCAGCCATTGGAGAAGATGAGCTGCCTGCCCTGATCAACGATGAGATGACACCCCCGTGTCCCACCACCCCAACCCCGAGGCTGCGGACAGATACCGATTTGCGGAGAATGCAGCGGTAGCCGAGAAGCACTCATCACATCTTTAAGAAAAAAGCCCAAAATAAACATCCTAATTAATTAGGTGTCTCCCGGCATGTAATAGTCAGCCCAGATCAGGGGCGATTGCCGATTGCGTTGCCTCTGATCTGGACCAACATTTACGTGCCGGGTGGCACCTAATTAACTAGCTTGTTTATTTCGGCTTTTTTCTTAAATATGTGCTTGGTGCGTCCCGGCTACCACTGCATTCTTCGTGAATCGGTATCGGTCCGCGGCCTGGAGGGTGGGGGCCACTGCACCACCCCAACCTCCGACGACTCAGCCTAACATACTATCATCAGTGTGCTCGGCACTGTCCCAATTCCGGTAAGTGATATTACACTGTACATACATTATTCCTACTTTATATAGGCTGTGTATTTTTCTGTGTTATTTGGTATGATTTGGCAGCTCATAGCTTAAAGGTTACTGGAGAGCGCTTGTGTGAGATTTTCACTACGGAGGACAGTGGAGGCAATGATTGTGGAAAAGTATTTCTACTTAAATAGGCTGTGTATTTATCATATCATTCCTGCTTTTACTATATGTTACTGTTATTTTAGGGTTTATGTGTTATTTGGCATGATTTGGTAGGTTATTTTTGGGTCTGCAAACGCTCACAAATTTTTCCCATATAAATAAATGGTAATTGCTTCTTCGCTTTACAACATTCCGGCTTACGAAACATTTCATGGGAACGCTGTACCTTCGGATGGCGGGGGAAACCTGTAACAGCAATGATGTAAAATGCACTGGTGAGGCCTCATTTGGAGCATTGTCAACAGGTATCTTAGAAAGGATATACTCAACCTGTCGAGGGTTCAAAGGAGGGTAACGAAAATGATTCCAGGATTGAATGCCTTGTCACATGAAGAGTGTTTAATATCGCTGGGCCTGTATCCACTGGAATTCAGAAAAATGACGGGCGATCTCATTGAATCCTGTAAAATATTGTAAGGCCTCAATAGAGTGGATGTGGAGAGGATGTTTCCAATGGTTGGAGGGTCTAGGACTAGAGGACACAGCCTCAGAATAGAGGGACGTCTTTTTAGAACACGGATGAGGAGGAATTTCTTTAACTAGAGAGTGGTGAATCTGTGGAATTTGTTGCCAGAGGCTGAGTCTCTAGGTATATTCAAGGTAGAGGTTGAGAGATTGGTCAGAGTATGAAGCAATATGGGGAGAAGGTAGGGGATTGAGGCTGAGAGGGAAAATGGGTTAGCCGTAATTAAATGGCTGAGCAGGTTTGATGGTCTAATTTTGCTCCTATATAGAAACATAGAAAACCTACAGCACAATACAGGCCCTTTGGCTCACAATGCTGTGCTGAACATGTCCTTACTTTAGAAATTACTTAGGGTTACCCATAGCCCTCTATTTTTCTAAGCTCCATGTACCTGTCCAGAAGTCTCTTAAAACACCCTATCGTATCCACTTCCACCATCGTCGCCAACAGCCCATTCTACGTACTTACCACTCCGTATAAAAAAAAACGTACCCCTGACATCTTCTCTGCACCTACTTCCAAGCACCTTAAAACTGTGCCCTCTTGTGTTAGCCATTTCAGCCCTGGGTAAAAGCCTCTGACTTCGCACACAATCAATGCCTCTCATCATCTTATACACCTCTATCAGGTCACCTTATGGTCTTATGGTCTAAGGTGAGAGGGAGCAGTTTTACATTCGAAGCTCAAAGTTCTAAGTAAATTTTATTATCAAAGTTCATATATGTCACCATTTACAACCCTGAGATTCACTTTCCAGTGAGCAAATCTATAAAATACTGAGTATAGCAGGATCAATGAAACACCAACCAAAGTGCAGAAAACAACAAACCTGTGCAAATACAAATATAAATAAATATAAATAAATAATAAGAACATGAGATAATGAGATCGAGTGCTTTTACTGAGATTATTGATCGCGGTAACGTTTCAATAATGGCTCAGATGAGTGTAGTTATCCCCTTTCAAGAGAATTTGAGTGTGCATTTTTTGACAGAAAGTGAAAGGCACATGAACATTTTGGCAGAAAAATGTGAGAGAATGTTCTATGTGAGAGAAGCAGGTTCGACAGCAAAGTTTAAGAGATGTTTTGAGAGACATATGAGTGAGCAGGGAATTGAGGGATATAGATAACATGCAAGTAGATGAGCAGGTTAAGTTGGTTACATGATTAGCACAGGTTTTGCGGGCTGAATGGCCTCTTCTTGTGCTGGTCTGTTCCACGTTCTATGATATCTGGAACCCACTGTTAGGTTATGTGGTGGAGTGAGGTGCAAACATTATAATTAGGAGATATTTCAGAAGGTATTAGTATAGGCAAGGCATATGGGTCAAATGCAGGCAAAGGAGCAGAAGGTAGGTAGCAGAAAGGCCAGCGTGGAGGTAAAGGGGTGAAGCATCTTTTTCTCACATGTCTCATACCTCTATGAGTCAAAAATTGTGATGAACAGCTGTAAGTCTCATGATTATGTGGTTGCATGCACTGCATCCTCCAAGAGGACCACAGCCTTGTTGTGGTTTGGAAGCTTGTGTGCCTCAATGGTCTGGAGAGCTATGCTGACTGGAGTTAGGGCTTTATGGTTTGGCTTTTGGTAAGGTCATCAGGCCAAACAGGGCAAAGGACAGAGGCCGGACAGAAAGGGTCCACTGGTCTTCCAGTTTTGGGGGTTCAACTCAAGACTAACAACCCTGACTGATAAAACAAAATTGTTATGGAGCAAGCAATGAAGAATCCTTCTACATCTGAGTGTGGCAGTATTCCTGAGCCACCACCCGGAACTTGCGTGGCTGACAGTAGCGAAAACTGAGCTACTGAGGCAGTGAAAGAAGCCATAAGCACTACCAGAGATGGAGGATCTTCATTGCTGCCCTAGATGTCAGCAGTGTTACAGGAAGGAGAGGGAGAGGGAGAGGGATGTATATGTATGATGGAGCTTGAATTTTGTGGCAGCTAATATGAAAATCCCCAAAATTCCACATGGAATTGAAGACATTCTTGTCAATTTTGAGACCCTATATTGAACTTTGGCTCTGAGGATTAACACATAGGTGAGCTTAACTTGCCATAGGCAGTGGGTGGCACTAAAGGAATACTGCAGAAAATGCAAGGGAAATGTAATCCTTTATGAAAAACCCATAAATAAAATGAATTGAACTTTCAATATTTTTACTAACATTTCTTTCCTCAATGCAGTAGGATTTATACCACCACCTTCCCCTTGATAGCACTTCTCCAAACAGTCCAATCAGTGAGTTGTAATGTTATTACTGTCCCTAATACTCTTGGCACTTTTCCATTTCTTGAAATGCTTCTGCATTCTCCCTGAGGAGTTTTTTGAGACCAGGTTAATATGTTTCAGATACCAGTGTGGACCTGGCAAAGACAATCTGATAAGGTGGAATACTTCCTCAACAGCGAGAGAATAGTAGCTGAATAGTAATAAATATCCTTATCTCTTTGTGTATCACTCTTTTTATTAACTGTTTGAACTGCTCCCATTAGGGAAGAGATTACACAGGATCCATGCTAGGTCCACTCGACCCAAAAATAGTTACTTCTCCCAGGCTGTCAGACTGATCAACAGCTCCACCCGTTAACCCAGCCACCACTACATGTGCATCAGCCACTCCTCATCTCCCCCATACATGTGTTCATTTTGTGTTTTTATGTTCGTTGTGTTTTTTTTTTAATGCTGCATCAGATCTGAAGTAACGATCATTTTGTTCTCCTTTACACTTATGTACTGAAGAATCACAACAGATAATTTTGAATCTTGTATCAACATCAGTTTGTCCCGAGATATAAAATTAACCAAAATCGCTAATGGAATGTTGGCCTTCATCCCAAAAGAATTTGAAATAGCAAATCAAGAAAGTTATGCGCACATCTGACATTATCCAAGGTACCATTTTCAATTTTGAATAAGACTAGGTTTGATTCAATGGTTTTAGTGGAGGAAACAACACAGATTTATTATGTACACTATGCTACAAACATCTTAGACATATGCTTCACCTATCACCTTCAAGCTAGCCTCCTTCCCCTCCACCCACCTGCTTATTCTGGCGTTTTCCCCCTTCTTTTTCAGTCCTAAGGAAGGGTCTCAGACCGAAAGGTTGATTGTTCATTCATTTCCATAGATGCGGTCTGATCTGCCGAGTTCCTCCAACATTGTGTGTGTGCTGCTTTGGATTTCCAGCATCCGCAGACTCTCTCATGTTTATATATAGCTAAGGTGTCTAAAACTTCTGCACAGTACTGTAGTAATTTTATGTACTGAACTGTACGGCTGCCACAATAAAAACAAATGTCTTGGCATATGCAAGTGATGATAAACCTGATTCTGATATGGGTCTGTATTGTGGACTGAGAGTGGGGAGAGTGCAGGGAGAGGGGAATCATGATTTAGGAAGAGGGACGGGGAGAGGGCAATCATGGTTGGGAAAAGGTGAATGGAGAATGGAGGGTGTGGGAGGCACCAGAGTGTCATCCTGTAATGACGAATAAACCAACTGTTCGGAATCAAATAACCTTGCCTCACGTCTCAGGCTGGGTGTGTCTAGATGCGCACTGCCCCCTCCAACCTGCTCCCTAGCATTCCTTTCCATCTGTCCCACAATCCTTCTTTGGCACTCCCAATATCTTTTGCTACCACCAGATTTACAAACTGGCTCTCTGGTCTACGATGACAAATACAGTCTTAGGCACTCTAGCTGCTGTATATATAATGTGCCTAAGTCTTTTGCACTGTACTGTATAATAAATTGCCTCACAAGTGCTGCTTGACTTGTTGAGTTCCTCCTACAGTTTGATTGTTTCGCTCATCTGCAGTCTATTGTGACTTCACCAATTAATCGGTATCACCAGAACAGTGTTTATCAGATAGGTAGAAAAAGTCGATTTTCTGTTTGTAGACCATCTCATATAGAAAATTCCTCCTGCACTCTCAGCCTCTCTGCTGCTCTTCTCTCCATTCATTGCCACTCTGTTCTCCTGACTGGTGCCCTGTACTTCCTTCTTATGGATCGATGTCTAGTTCTTCATGAATCTCATCACAATGTAATTCCCTTCACATGCATCTCTTTCTTGTACATCACTTTCCAATGCATTTCTCCCAAAAACATGTTCTGAATTGTTTTTGAATTCTCTGCAATGCCGGAATATCACCAAAGCACTGTTTGATTGAAAAGATGCAAAAATCTACACGGTGTCTGTGTGAAATTCTTGCAAAGGAAGCAATTTTTAAGATTACAAATAGGATGCATTAAAAGCTTTGACAACAACATTCTACTGGCAAGTTTTTGGAATTTCAGAACACTGATGGTGTTAGCTTCAAAACCAAAATGATTAAATAAATAATTACCTCATTACTCTGTGCTAATATTGTGGGCAGCCAAGATGAGATGCTTGACCCATGATTGCACCAAGCTTGGAGAGAAGGTAATGAATATACAACTGAATGGCCACAAGTTAAAGCTGTAAAAGGAAGCTTCAGGAATAGTGACAGCGATGGATTGATCGACCTGATTCCTAATCATGTCTTCTTGGGGGTTCAAATACAATTACTTTTTCTGCAATATCTCACTAGTCATCTTCAGAAATACCATGAACATCTTCACAAAATCACTTAACTGCACAGCTTACCCCATCTACACAATCTTTGATATCAGACTGTGCTCACCCCTTTTGCTTCATTCAGGCTGATAGCCTCAATGGTTTTCCTATCCAAGTGTCTGTGCAAATGGTTTATAACTATTGTAATTGTACCTGCCTCCCCCCACCTCCTGTTAGCTCATTCCAGATATGCACCATATCTGTGTGAAAAAGCTTATCCCTCCAATTTCCTTTAAATTTTCCCCTTATCACCTTAAATCTGTGCAATAAACTCCTTTGCCCTAGCCTGTCTATCCTATGTCATCATCGTTATCATATGTGCTGCGTCATTTGACATTGGCGATCATGGTCTTCCATCTGTCCATGACTGTTCTTCCCAAATTTTTCTTCAGAAGTGGTTTGCTATTGCCTTCTTCTGGGCAGTGCCTTGACAAGATGGGTGACGACAGCCATTATCAATACTCTTCAGAGATTGTCTGCTGGCATCAATGTCCGCATAACTAGGACTTGTGAGGTGCAGCAGATGCTCGTACAACCATCCACCACCTGTTTCCATGGCTTCCCATGACCTTGATCGGGGAGGAGGGGAGCTAAGCAGGTGCTAGACCTTCCCAAGGGTGACCTGCAGGCTAATGGAGGGAAGATGCACCTTATACCTCCTTTGGTAGGGATGTATCTCCACCCTGCCACCCTATCTTATGTATACCCCTCATAATTTTATAAAAGTTAATAAGGGCACTTCTCAGTCTCTGACTTACCACTGACTGAGCTGTGCCCTTATCTCTCCTCATAATGATAGCCCATAATCAGACCTGGCTAAAGGATGCATGTCTCTGGGAGCTAAACGTCCAAGGATACACGGTGTATCAGAAGGATAGGAAGCTAGGCAGAGGGGGAGGTGTGGCTTTATTGGTAAGAAATGATATTAAATCATTAGAAAGAAGTGATATAGGATCAGAAGGTGCAGAATCTTAATGGGTTGAGCTAAGGAATAGCAGGGGTAAAAGGACCCTGATGGCAGTTATTTATAGGCCTCCAAACAGCTGCAGGGATGTGGACTACAAATTACAACTGGAAATAGAAAAGGCTTGTCAGAAGGGCAGTGTTATGATAATTGTGGGGGATTTTAACATGCGACTAGATTGGGAAAATCAGGTCGGCACCGGATCTCAAGAGAGAGAATTTGTAGAATGTCTGCGAGATGGCTTTTTAGAACAGCTTGTTGTTGAGCCTACTAGGGGATCGGCTGTACTGGATTGGGTATTGTGTAATGAACCGGAGGTGATTGGAGAGATTGAGGTGAAGGAACCCTTAGGAGACAGTGATCATAACATGATTGAGTTCACTGTGAAATTAGAAAAAGAGAAGCCGAAATCTGATGTGTCGGTATTTCAGTGGAGTAAAGGAAATTACAGTGGCATGAGAGAGAAACTGGCCAAAGTTGACTGGAAAGAGACACTGGTGGGAAAGACAGCAGAGCAGCAGTAGCTGGAGTTTATGCAAGAAATGAGGAATGTACAAGACCGGTATATTCCAAAAAAGAAGAAATTTTCGAGTGGATAAAGGATGCAACCGTGGTTGACAAGAGAAGTCAAAGACAAAGTTAAAGCAAAAGAGAGGGCATACAAAGAAGCAAAAATTAGTGGGAAGACAGAGGATTGGGAAGTTTTTAAAACCTTACAAAAGGAAACCAAGAAGGTCATTAAGAGAGAAAAGATTAACTATGAAAGCAAGCTAGCAAATAATATCGAAGAGGATACTAAAAGCTTTTTCAAGTATATAAAGAGTAAAAGACAGGTGAGAGTAGATATAGGACTGATAGAAAATGATGCTGGAGAAATTGTAATGGGAGATGAGGAGATGGCAGAGGAACTGAACAAGTATTTTGCATCAGTCTTCACTGAGGAAGACAGCAGTATACCGAACACTCAAGGGTGGCAGGGAAGAGAAGTGAGCGCAGTCACATTTACGACAGAGAAAGTACTCAGGAAGCTGAATAGGCTAAAGGTAGATAAATCTCTTGGACCAGATAGAATGCACCCTCGTGTTCTGAAGGAAGTAGCTGTGGAGATTGCGGAGGCATTAGCGATGATCTTTCAAAAGTCGATAGATTCTGGCATGGTTCCGGAGGACTGGAAGATTGCAAATGTCACTCCGCTATTTAAGAAGGGGGCAAGGAAGCAAAAAGGAAATTATAGACCTGTTAGCTTGACATCCATGGTTGGGAAGTTGTTGGAGTCGATTATCAGGATGAGGTTACAGAGTACCTGGAGGCATATGACAAGATAGGGAGAACTCAGCATGGATTCCTTAAAGGAAAATCCTGCCTGATAAACCTATTACAATTTTTTGAGGAAATTACCAGTAGGCTAGACAAGGGAGATGCAGTGGATGTTGTATATTTGGATTTTCAGAAGGCCTTTGACAAGGTGCCACACATGAGGCTACTTAACAAGATAAGAGCCCATGGAATTACGGGAAAGTTACATACGTGGATAGAGCATTGGCTGATTGGCAGGAAACAGAGAGTGGGAATAAAGGGATCCTATTCTGGTTGGCTGCCAGTTACCAGTGGTGTTCCGCAGGGATCAGTGTTGGGGCCGCTTCTTTTTACATTGTACATCAACGATTTAGATTATGGAATGGATGGCTTTGTGGCTAAGTTTGCTGACGATACGAAGATAGGTGGAGGGGCCGGTAGTGCTGAGGAAACGGAGAGTCTGCAGAGAGACTTGGATAGATTGGAAGAATGGGCAGGGGAGTGGCAAATGAAGTACAATGTTGGAAAGTGTATGGTTATGCACTTTGGCAGAAAAAAATAAACGGGCAGACTATTATTTAAATGGGGAAAGAATTCAAAGTTCTGAGATGCAACGGGACTTGGGAGTCCTCATACAGGATTCCCTTAAAGTTAACCTCTAGGTTGAGTCAGTAGTGAAGAAGGCGAATGCAATGTTGGCATTCATTTCTAGAGGAATATAGGAGCAGGGATGTGATGTTGAGGCTCTATAAGGCACTGGTGAGACCTCACTTGGAGTACTGTGGGCAGTTTTGGTCTCCTTATTTAAGAAAGGATGTGCTGCCGTTGGAGAGGGTACAGAGAAGATTCACTAGAATGACTCCGGGAATGAGAGGGTTAACATATGAGGAACGTTTGTCCACTCTTGGACTGTATTCCTTGGAGTTTAGAAGAATGAGGGGAGACCTCATAGAAACATTTCGAATGTTAAAAGGCATGGACAGAGTGGATGTGGCAAAGTTGTTTCCCATGATGGGGGAGTCTAGTACGAGAGGGCATGACTTAAGGATTGAAGGGCGCCCTTTCAGAACAGAAATGCGAAGAAATTTTTTTAGTCAGAGGGTGGTGAATCTATGGAATTTGTTGCCACGGGCAGCAGTGGAGTCCAAGTCATTGAGTGTATTTAAGGCAGAGATTGATAGGTATCTGAGTAGCCAGGGCATCAAAGGTTATGGTGACAAGGCAGGGGAGTAGGACTAAATAGGAGAAAATGGATCAGCTCATGATAAAATGGCGGAGCAGGCGCGATGGGCCGAATGGCCCACTTCTGCTCCTTTGTCTTATTGTCTTATGGTCTTATGGTCTTCATTCCAGACAAAGGCTCGGTTGTCCTCTTATGCACTCTGTCTGTTGCTACCACAACCTTTCTGTAGTGTGGTGATCAGAACTGTGCACAAAACCCCAAATGTGGACCAACTGTTTTGTGCAGCTGCCACATATTATCCAAAAAGTAAATGTGACTGGTATGAGAAGGTGAATGCTGAAATACTTATTCTTTCTACAGTATTGGTTTTATAGCTTTCTTAAGACATTAACAACTCATGAGGTATCAAATGAGTTTCACTTAATGCTTTAGCTGATAACTTTGAAATAAGTCATTATTCTTAGACAGCAAATGCACTTTCCAATTGCCTATGGATTTCCAGGAAGCTATTCTATTAAGTACTTAGAAATTAAGGGTAAGAGTTTTGCTATGAATCTCTGGGCTATGGGGAATGAATGGAGTTCAGGAAGGGAACATGCTGAGAGCATGACCAATGCCTGACAGAAGGCAAGAGGCATTACATGACCAGCTTCTCAGTAGTTCCAGAAACTATCGATTGAACTCCTGTACCACTCAAAGCTCACCATGGAAACCTGCTGCTGCTTTTGAGCGTGGAGGGCTTTCATTTATCTGTGTACCAAAGACTGAGTGATCGCCAAAAATTGCAGACTTAAAAGGATCTGTACGTAAAGTCATTTCTCTATCTGCCTGAATACTGAGTTTTCTCCAAGAAGATCAGCTACACCTGATCTCAATGACTCTGGACAAATTCTGTCTTTAACCCTGTGGCTGTGGCCAAGACAACACTGTAACATATGATATACAAACAGGGTCACTGAAATCCTAATAGCTCCCTTCCCTATCGAAGGCCTTGGCAAGGCATTAGAAGCTTGATGCAGTTTTGACGCAGTGATGTATCTGTTGTGGACTGTTTCCATTTAATCTAAGAGTACTGATTACCAGTTTTGAAAAGGATTTCTGCAGATTGCTCCAACATTCCTTAAACTAATTGTTTGGGACCCAAGAATCTTCTAATGCTTCTTGCCTACCCTTTTCCCCCTCTGATCTTTTTTTTTCTGACATTTCCCTTTTGCCTCTCTCTCTCAACCCTGTGAAACTGATACCAGCCGATACACCACAGGGTTATACAATCTAGAGCAGGGGTTCCCAAACTTTTTTATGCCATGGACCATTAACCGGGCGTCAGTGGACCCCAGATTGGGATCCCCTGATGTAGAGAAAAACCCTTTGCTCCAGAATCTGTGCTAATCAGCAAGCACCCACCTACACTGTATGTGGCAACACTTGCAGGCTACCCCCAGCACTCCCTCAGGTGTGTTGATTATAGTCATAGTCATACTTTATTTATCCCGGGGGAAATTGGTTTCCGTTATAGTTGCACCATAAGTAATTAAATAGTAATAAAACCATAAATAGTTCAGCAGTAATATGTAAATTATGCTAGGAAATAAGTCCAGGACCAGCCTATTGGCTCAGGGTGTCTGACCCTCCAAGGGAGGAGTTGTAAACTTTGATGGCCACAGGCAGGAATGACTTCCTATGACGCTCTGTGTTGCATCTCGGTGGAATGAGTCTCTGGCTGAATGTACTCCTGTGCCCAACCAGTACATTATGTAGTGGATGGGAGACATTGTCCAAGATGGCATGCAACTTGGACAGCATCCTCTTTTCAGATACCACCGTCAGAGAGTCCAGTTCCATCCCCACAACATCACTGGCCTTACGAATGAATTTGTTGATTCTGTTGGTGTCTGCTACCCTCAGCCTGCTGCCCCAGAACACAACAATGCCAACAATGCATTTCACTGCATGTTTCAATGTGCATGTGATAATTAAACCGGAATCTTGAATCTTGAATCATTAATTCCACTAATCCAGTTTTAATCTTCCCATAATCCCACCATCTACCTCCACCCGCAAACACACATACGCGCTTGTTACCTCTCTACAAATAGAGACATCAGAAAATCTTTTTCTCTGAAGTTTAATGAAAGCAGATATTCTCACAACATAATGTTCTGAATGCATCTAGACAAGAACTTCATCTGAGCTCTTATGGCGGTTGGCAAACAGCTTAGGGTGTGTTACTGCCACTTCCTGAACAGGAGCATATGTCAGGATATCTAAATCCTATATTTGTATCAAATTCTATAAAACAGAAACTGAACTGAACTATGCATTTCAAAGTTGCTGGTGAACGCAGCAGGCCAGGCAGCATCTGTAGGAAGAGGTACAGTCGACGTTTCAGGCCGAGACCCTTTGTCAGGTCCTGACGAAGTGTCTCGGCCTGAAACGTCGACTGTACCTCTTCCTAGAGATGCTGCCTGGCCTGCTGCGTTCACCAGCAACTTTGATGTGCGTTGCTTGAATTTCCAGCATCTGCAGAATTCCTGTTGGTTGTGTGAACTATGTATTTAAAGCAATGATCCTATGAAATTTTCTGCAAAATATTGTTAATGTTAAATTGTACTTTATTCAACTACCCTTCTCTTGGTTATATCTTAGACTTCTCACCAGTACGTGCTCAACAGTTTCTTGCTGATGACAATACTCACACCTCCCATTGCTGTGTTTTGATCTACCAAGGCATAGAAGGCTATGAACCAAGTGCTGTTAACTGAGAGCAGTATAATTCATGTGATGGCCAGTGTGGGCAGGCTTGGCCAAGTGACCTGTTTCTGTGCTCCATCAGTCTATAGCTCCATGACACATTACACACTTGATTTGCAACCTTCTTCAAAATGATTTGTAGCAACCAGCTAGCTGGCAATAACTCCAGGCATAAAGGAATTGGTATGCTCTAATGCATGAAGAATAATTGAATTTTTACTGAGATCCTAATCCATAATTCTGCTTAACAACCTCTCTGGCCCTAAAAATCAGTTCAATTTGTATGCATTGTCATTTCCAAAGAGAATAATTTCAGAATACTATGCATTTTTATAATCATCATCATCATCATCATCATCATCATCAAGATTTTGTGTCCCATTTTTAAAAATTCACGGCTGACCATAAAAATCCAGGGTACAAAATATATACTCTATGGCAAAGTGTCAACTCATTTTGTGTAAAGTTACATGCTAAGACAAGGAATAGAGATTAGTCTGATGTTTATAGTATTAATGATATGAAACAGTCAGTTCAAGTAAATGTTATTACAGTTTATGAGATAAGATTTACTATAAAAATGATTTGTTTTACTGTGCTTTAGCTTCAGGTAAGAAAATGGAAACTGTCTCATATCATATTTGTCTAGACTGATTATGGTAAATACTGAAAAAAGTATGTTTGCATTTTTGAATCTCTGTTTATTTTCTGATCCTTGGGTTCTTTTGGGAGTTAGGAAGGATGAGCAGTCTTAATTCCAAGATTTCAGTTTACTTTAGAGTACAAACAAACATACAAATAAAGAACAAACTAAATAGATAGCTGAGAAACGGTGCTAAGAGGGGAACCAATGCTAAGGAATAAAGGCAAAAGAATAAAGATGGCAGTTCTGAAAAATCTATCACTTTTATAAAAGAGAAATTCCTTAGATAGAGATAAATTAGTTAATAGGCTACATAGTAAAAACAATTACATCACATGGGTAAAATACACAAAATGCTCTTTATTTATTTCCATAGATGCTGCCTGGACTGCTGAGTTCCTCCAGCATTTTGTGTGTTTTGCCTTGGATTTTCAGCATCTACAGATTTTCTCTTGTTTGTGGCATCACGTGGGTAATGTGCTAATACGTATAAGATCCTAAAGGGATTGGACAGGCTAGATGCAGGAAGATTGTTCCCAATGTTGGGGAAGTCCAGAACGAGGGGCCACAGTTTGAGGATAAAGGGGAAGCCTTTTAGGACCGAGATTAGGAAAAACTTCTTCACACAGAGAGTGGTGAATCTGTGGAATTCTCTGCCACAGGAAACAGTTGAGGCCAGTTCATTGGCTATACTTAAGAGGGAGTTAGATATGGCCCTTGTGGCTAAAGGGATCAGGGGGTATGGAGGGAAGGCTGGGGCGGGGTTCTGAGTTGGATGATCAGCCATGATCATAATAAATGGCGGTGCAGGCTCGAAGGGCTGAATGACCTACTCCTGCACCTATTTTCTATATATGTTTCTATGTATACTTAGCCGATGAAAAATGAAAAAGGTGATAAATTGATACCGCTTTCTACCAGTGAGTGTGAAAAATACGTGAGTGGGTTAAAAGTACAAATCTTACAAAAAAAGTATTATTAAAACAAAACAGTGGTTCCCAACAGCACGTTACAAAATAATACTTCAAATGTATTGGTTATGGATTTTGAAGAAGAACTCAGGCCCTTCTTATTAATTGTGTTATCAATTAATAAGAAATGAATAAAGTATTTCAAGTTAAGGTAGATAGGTCTCAATTAATGCCGCGTCTCATCAGTGAATTGCTTTCCAGTAACACACCCATGTACCTCCAGACTAGACCCTCTCCATCTGTAGATCTCTCTGTCTAACTCTGTAGGTAGCATTCAACTTTGGCAAAGATCCTTACATGTTGTGTCATTGCCGATTAACTAGATGCTGACAACTTCCACTCATTCCACAATCACACTTTATGCACACGAACATCAAGGCCCCTGTTAAAACACGGCTCCGAGGTTTGAACAAAGAAATGACTTTTTATACAGAAGCTGACCTGTAGTATACAAATATTGATCCAATAGAAATTTTGTGCACTTCTGAATCTTTTGTATAGTTGTACAGTGGTCCTAGAAAGTTTGTGAACCCTGTAGGATTTTCTCTATTTCTGCATAAATGTGACCTAAAATATGAACAGATCTTCATGTAAGTCATAAAACTAGATAAAGAGAAGCCAATTAAATAAATAACCCAAAACATTATACTTGTTCATTCATTTATTGAGAAAAACTGTCCAATTATACGTGCATTTGTTGGAAAAAGTATGTGAACCTTTGCTTTCAGTAACTGGTGTGACCCCCTTGTACAGCAATAACTTCAACCAGATGCTTCCAGTAACTGTTGATCAGTCCTGCACATCAGCTAGGAGGAATTTTAAGCCATTCCTCCTTACAAAATATTTCAACTCTGGGATGTTGTTGGGCTTCCTTGTATGAACTGCCTGCTTCAGGTCCTTCCACAACAATTCTATAGCATTAAAGTTAGGACTTTGACTCGGCTATTCCAAAGCACAATTTTTTTTAAACCATTCTGTTGTTGATTGTCTTTTGCCTTGCAGGTCATTGTCTTGTTGTATTATCCAACTTCTATTGAGCTGCAGATGATGGACTGCTACCCTGGCGTTCTCCTATAAAATATCTTGATACAATTTTGAATTAATTGTGTCCTCAATGACTGCAAGCTGTCCAGACCCTGAGGTAGGAAAGCAGTCCCAAAACATGATGTTCCTTCCACCATGCTTTACAGTTGGGATGAAGTTTTGGTGTAGATGCGCACTTATGAATGTTTTTCCTCCAAACATAGCAATGTGCATTTATGCTAAAAAGTTCAACTTTTGTCTTATCTGTCCAGAAAACATTGTCCCAGAAACATTGTAGAATTTTACAAACTTGAGACGTGCAGCAATGTTTCCATTTGGAGAGCAGTGGTATCTTCTGTGGTGTCCTTCTTTGAACACTCTTCTTGTTCTTCTTATAGTGGACACATGAACAGAGACTTAGAAAGTTCAAGAGGTTTCTGCAGGCCTCTTGCTGTCCTGCCAAAGGATTTCACCCCAAAATGTTGACTGTACTCTTCCTAGATCCTGCCTGGCCTGCAGAATTCCTCCAGCATTTTGGGTGTGTTGCTCGGATTTTCAGTACCTGCAGATTTTCTTTTGTTTGTGATTAGATCTCTTTTGCTGCTACCTTTGGGTTCTCTTTCACCTCCTTCAGCATTGCACATTGTATTTTTGGAGTGATCTTTGCAGGATGCCCACTCCTAGGAAGAGTAGCAACAGTACTGAGTTTCCTTCATTTGTAGACAATTTCTCTTACTGTGGATAGATGAACACTCAGGTCTTTCAAATTACTTTTGTATCCTTTTTCAGCTTCATGCATCTCTACAATTTTTCTTCTAAGATCTTCTGAACATTGCTTTGATTGAAGCATGGTGCATATAAACAAATCTTTCTTGAGAAGAGAAGGCTCTGTCAGTGACCTGACCTTATGTGTCTTTTTTTACAGGGCAGGTCAGCTCTACAACCCACACCTCCAATCTCATCTCATTGATTGGAACACCTGACTCCAAATAATTTTTGTAGAAGGCATCACCCCAGAGGTGCACATACTTTTTCCATGTAATATTGGATCATTGATCACAATAAATAAATGAATAAGTATAATTTTTCTGTGTTATTTATTTAACTGGGTTCTCTACATCTAGTTTTAGGACTTACATGAAGATCTGATCACATTTTTGGTCATATTTATGCAGAAATAGAGAAAATTCTCCATATAACCATATAACCATGTAACAATTACAGCACGGAAACAGGCCATCTCGGCCCTTCTAGTCTGTGGGGCAAGAGGGGGAGGTGTTGCATTGCTTGTCAGACATTATCTAACAGCTGTGCTCTGGCAGGATGGAAGAGTGGACTCATCTAGGGAGGCTATTTTGGTGGAATTGAGGAATAGGAGAGGTGTTGTGACGCTTATAGGGGTGTATTATAGGACACCTAATGGGGACCGAGAACTGGAGGAGCAAATTTGTAAGGAGATAGCAGATATTTGTAGTAAGCACAAGGTTGTGATCGTGGGAGATTTTAATTTTCCACACATAGACTGGGAAGCCCATTCTGTAAAAGGGCTGGATGGTTTGGAGTTTGTAAAATGTGTGCAGGATAGTTTTTTGAAGCAATACATATATACAAAAATTTGTATATTTCCAGAGTTCACAAACTTTCTAGCACAATTATATAACATATACTTCAGGTGTTAATTGTAGTGCATTTAACATTTCAGTAATATTTGAGTAATATTATAAATATATTGTTTAATTAGGCATTCTACATTTATTTACATAATTTATTATGAGTTTTATGTAAAAGTACATGAACGGCATACATCATTATGTCACCATGTCATATGTAAGCACCTCTCTAAAAGTAAAATTAAGAGTACATGAGTATCCCTGGGATCCTATATTTTTCCTTCAATAAGTTTTTGGAGTTACAAACATTAATAACCAGTTAAATCTGTGCGTTAAAAGTCAGCAATACTTGAAAATTAGTAAAATAACTGTTCGACCATAAATATTGGCCTAGAATCCTTTATTTGTATCTTTATCTTGTATGCTCGGTGACCTTGGTTCCCAGGTTTGAACAGAAAGGCTGTACATGAGTTCGGCTTTTAAGGGTCATGTTCAACCTCAGTGATTACACTATGTCTGAACACTGTCTCTGTCAGCTTGTCATCTTGACTGTTGCCTTAATGAACTTTCACACATAAAAAGGCCTTTTCTGTTCTGTTCTGTTGGCACATATTTTACCCCTTGCTTTGCTGCAATATCCAAAAGTGCATCCGCCCATCAATTCATTCAATTGAAATTGATTCAATGAAAACGGGAAATTAACTGGTCTATTGCTAAAGTGGATGTGGAGAGGATGTTTCTTATGATGGGAGAGTCTAAGATGATAGGACACAACCTCAGAATAGGGGGACATTCTTTTAGAACGGAGATGAGGAGGAATTTCTTTAGCCAGAGAGTGGTGGAACTGTGGAATTTGTTGTCATAGGCAGCTGTGGAGCCAAGTCATTTGGTATATTTAAGGCAGATGTAGATAGATGTTTGATTAGTCAGGGCATGAAGGGATATGGGGGAGAGGCAGAAGATTGGGTCTAACAGGAAAAATGGATCAGCCATGGTGAAATAGCAGATGGGACAAATGGTCTAATTCTACTGCTATGGCTTATGCTCTCATGTCTGATGTTACAGTTTTCACAACTGATTTTTCTTAATCCCTATGCTTACCTTCATTACAATGCTGTGCAAAAGTTTAGGTATAATATGTATAAATCTCTCTCTCTCTCTCTCTCTCCCTCTCTCTATTTCTCCAACCAATTGGTTTATTGATCATTACAAGCTGATTTCTGCTCCCTCCCCCTCCCCTCCCCTCTTCCAAACCCTCTCCCCCTCTCAGTTCACAATACAAACCCATATCAAAATCAGGTTATCAGCACTCACATATGTCATGAAATTTGTTCTTCTTTTGCAGCAGCAGTACCGTGCAATGCATAAAATTACTATACTACTGTGCAAAAGTCATAGGCACCCTATCTACATACATGTGCCCAAGACTTTTGCACTGTGTATCCGTTTGAGTAGGTGTTGTTAAGTGTGGCACATAATGAAAGAGAAGCACCTGGGAAATGTGATTTTTGCCAGTCCCTGGTTCCTCCAACAACAAGTTTCATGTTGAGAGCAGCTGAATTGGTGACGTATTTGAAGCTGCCACCATTTATCTGGCTTGTTGGATGGACTCCAACCTGGAGACTTGTTATCGGAGGTGCAACAGTGTGGTGAGTATGCAGGAATAATAGTTCAGGGAAAGACACACTATTTTTATTGATGGCAGTGCAAATAAAATAAATGTCTTTGAGACTATCAACTCGAAATGTAAGACTTTCAATTTTTACAGAAGGTTATTACCTTAAACAATTATGAAAAAACTTGAAATGAGTGATTAGAAAGCAGAACTCTGTAAACATGTGGCATTCTGAACATGGGGTCAGAATTTCTACTTTTTTTTTTCCGTAATGCAGAATTTTACTTGTGAAAGTTAGTCATTGGAAGCAATTTAGTACAGTTTTGGTCACTTACTTACGGGAAAGATGTAAATAAGGTTGAAAGAATACAAAGAAAATTTACAAGGATGTTGCTGGGTCTGAAGGACCTGAGTTATAAGGAAAGATTGAATAGGTTAGGACTTACTTCCTTGAAACGTAGAAGATTGAGAGGAGATTTGTTAGAGGGATACAAAATTATGAGGGTATTGATAGGATAAATGAAAGGAGGCTATTCTCAACTATGGTTGGGTAGAGGTCATGGGTTAAGGGTGAAAGGTGAAAAGTTCAAAAGGAATATGAAGGGAAGTTTCTGCATTCAGAGTGCCGTGAGAGTGTAGAATGAGCTGTCAGCTCAAGTGATGCATATGAGCTTGATTTCAACATTTGACAGAAGTTTGGATAAGTACATGGATGGTAAGGGTATGGAGGGTGATGGTCCTGGAGCAGGTCGATGGGAGTAGACAGTTTAAATAGTTTGGAACTGACTAGATGGGCTGAAGGGTCTGACATTCTCTATGACACCATGAAAGAAAAGCAGTGCTTATTAAAATGTTGTACACCCGTTTTAAAATGGCAAGTGTTCTATATAATCACACAAAGGAAGGAACAATCAGCAAAATCATAACAGGTAATTTCTGCAGATGCTGGAAATTCAAGCAACACACATCAAAGTTGCTGGTGAACACAGCAGGCCAGGCAGCATCTCTAGGAAGAGGTACAGTCGACGTTTCAGACCGAGACCCTTCGTCCTGAAACCTCGACCGTACCGCTTCCTAGAGATGCTGCCTGGCCTGCTGTGTTCACCAGCAACTTTGATGTGTCTTAACATTACATTTTGGGTTTCAACCATTGCTAGTACAACTGCAGAAATTCAGGGATAGTATATGTTGAGAGTACAGTAGACACAAGGTGAGCACACACAACGAAAGTAATATGAAGAGACTAGTCCACTGGTTGTGAAATCAATTCAGTGTTGAGGTGAGTGAAGTTATCCACGCTGGTTCAAGAGCCTGATGATTGAAGGGCAATAACTCTTCCTGATCATGGGAACTAAGGCTTTTGTACCTTCTTTTCAATAGCATCAGTGAGAACAGCGCATGGCCTGGATGGAGGAAGTCTTTGACAATGGAAGCTACTTTCTTGTGAAAGCATTCCTTGTAGATGTGCTCAATGGTGGGCAGGGCTTTACCTGTGATGGACTGGTCTGTATCCATTACTTTTTATAGACTTCTGTACTACTTCATCATGGTCCCTTTTATTTTCCAACCTAACATTGCCAGCAAACTATCCATTTCTAAATTATTTATATCAGCAGAAATCTTGAGATTTGACACAGGTCTGTTAGACATCACACTAACTGAACCCTACCAACCTGGAAAATATCATACTATTCATTCTCTGCCCCCAAGCATACTTCTGTGTGGCTACATGGTCTTTAATACCATGTTCCCAACTGCCTAAGACACGATCCTTTTCTAGTACCTTGTCAAAATCGTTGTAAATATTCATTAGTACATCACCAACTGTATTTTTTTTTCATTTATATGCTCTTTAACTTCTTGAAATAAATCAATTGGCCCAGCACAACCTACACCTTGCAAGCCAAATGTTGACTGCTTCTAATTACCACAAGCTTTTCTAAGTGTTGGGTAACTTCATCCTGTATAATGGAAGCCACGTCCTCTATTTCCCAAGCTCTGCTGAAAACACAAAGCCTTTGCTTTGACTCTGGTTAGAAAAACAGATTGCTCAAATGAACAAAGTGATTTGTTTGAGCTCACATCCTCAACAACAATAAATCATAGCAAAGCTCCCATGAATCTCTGGGGAATCTCAAACTCATTTATTATGAATTTATATGAAATATAAAATAAAGATATATAAAAATATTGTAAACATGGGAGATTCTGCAGGTGCTGGAAATCCAGAGCAATATACATAAAATGCTGGAGGAATTTAGCAGGTCAGGAAGCAATCTATCTAAAAGAGTAAACAGTCAACATTTTGGATTTCTTATTCTGGCATCTTCCCACTTCCTTTCCAGTTTTTATGAGATGTCTCGGCCCGAAACATCCACTGTTTATTCATTTCCACAGATGCTGCCTGACCTGCTGAGGTCCTTCAGCATTTTGTATGTATTGATATAAAAATGCTGTGTTCTGTGTTGTTCTGACAAGCATTGTTTGCATTTTGTGCTAGAGTATGTGGTGCCAACTGCAGGCTGCCCCCAGCACTCTCTCGGGCGTGTCAGCTGTACGTTTTGATGTACTCATGATAAATAAACTTGAATCTTCAATTTTAAAATTACAGGCAATACTCAGCAAGGCGAAGCAGCATCCTTAGTGTGAGGGAGAGAGAAAGATTCAGATTGATGACCTTTTACCAAATGGAAATGTAAGAGATATTATTAGTTTTATAAATCATAATAAATAGAGGATAAACTGGAGGAAGGTGAAAACAGAACTCTTATTATAGAACCAAAAGCAGGAGAGATCAAATTAGAGATCATGGGTTAAGGGTGAAAGTGAAATTTTTAAGGGGAATATGAAGGAGAACTTCTTCACTCAGAAGGTAGTGAGAGTGTGGAATCAGCTGCCAGTGTAAGTGATGGATACAGGTTCAGTTTCAACATTTAGGGGAAATTCGGGTAAGTACAGCACATGGATGGGATTGGTATGGAGGCCTATGGTCTGGGTGCAAGTTAATGCAGCTAGGCAGATTAATAGTTTGGTATGGACTAGATGGACCAAAGAGACTATTTCTGTTCTGTCACGAGGAAATTTGCAGATGCTGGAATTTCAAGCAACACACATAAAAGTTGCTGATGAATGCAGCAGGCCAGGCAGCATCTCTAGGAAGAGGTACAGTCGATGATTTGGGCCGAGACCCTTCGTCAGGTCTAACTGGAAGAAGAGCTAGTAAGAGATTTGAAAGGGGGAGGGGAGGGGGAGATCTGAAATGATAGGAGAAGACAAGAGGGGGAGGGATGGAGCCAAGAGCTGGACAGTTGATTAACAAAAGGGATATGAGAGGATCATGGGACAGGGGGCCTAGGGAGAAAGAAAAGGGGGGGGACCCAAAGGATGGGCAAGCGGTATAGTGAGGGGGACAGAGGGAGAAAAAGGAGAGAGAGAAAAAGAATGTGTATATATAAATAAATAACGGATGGGGTACGAGGGGGAGGTGGGGCATTAGTGGAAGTTTGAGAAGTCAATGTTCATGCCATCAGGTTGGAGGCTATCCAGACAGAAAATAAGGTGTTGTTCCTCCAACCTGGGTGTGACCACACCTGGAGTATTGTTAGCAGTTTTGGTCCCCTAATCTGAGGAAAGACATCCTTGCCATAGAGGGAGTACAAAGAAGGTTCACCAGATTGATTCCTGGGATGGCAGGACTTTCATATGAAGAAAGACTGGATGAACTAGGCTTGTACTCGTTGGAATTTAGAAGATTGAGGGGGGATCTGATTGAAACGTATAAAATCCTAAAGGGATTGGACAGGCTAGATGCAGGAAGATTGCTCCCGATGTTGGGGAAGTCCAGAACGAGGGGTCACAGTTTGAGGATAAAGGGGAAGCCTTTTAGGACTGAGATTAGGAAAAACTTCTTCACACAGAGAGTGGTGAATCTGTGGAATTCTCTGCCACAGGAAACAGTTGAGGTCAGTTCATTGGCTATGGTTAAGAGGGAGTTAGATTTGGCCCTTGTGGCTATGGGGATCTGGGGGTATGGAGGGAAGGCTGGTGCAGGGTTCTGAGCTGGATGATCAGCCATGATCATAATAAATGGTGGTGCAGGCTCAAAGGGCCGAATGGCCTACTCCTGCACCTATTTTCTATGTTTCTATGTTTACAGTAGAGGAGGCCGTGGATAGACATATCAGAATGGGAATGGGATGTGGAATTAAAATGTGTGGCCACTGGGAGATATTGCTTTCTCTGGAGGACAGAGCGTAGGTGTTCAGCAAAGTGGTCTCCCAGTCTGCGTCAGGTCTTGCCAATATATAGAAGATCACATCGGGAGCACCGGATGCAGTATATCACCCCAGCCAACTCAGAGGTGAAGTGTCACCTCACCTGGAAGGACTGTCTGGGGCCCTGACTGGTAGTGAGGGAGGAAGTGTAAGGGCATGTGTAGCACTTGTTCCACTTACAAGGATAAGTGCCAGGAGGGAGATCGGTGGGGAGGGATGGGGGGGAAGAATGGACAAGGGAGTTGCGTAGGGAACGATCCCTGCGGAAAGCGGTGGGGGGGGAGGGAAAGATGTGCTTAGTGGTGGGATCCCGTTGGAGGTGGCGGAAGTTACAGAGGATTATATGTTGAACCCGGAGGCTGGTGGGGTGGTAGGTGAGGACAAGGGGAACCCTATTCCTAGTGGGGTGGCAGGAGGATGGAGTGAGAACAGATGTACGTGAAATGGGAGAGATGTGTTTGAGAGCAGAGTTAATGGTGGAGGAAGGGAAGCCCTGTTCTTTAAAAAAGGAGGACATCCCCTTCATCCTGGAATGAAAAGCCTCATCCTGAGAGCAGATGCATTGGAGATGGAGGAATTGTGAGAAGGGGATGGCATTTTTGCAAGAGACAGGGTGAGAAGAGGAATAGTCCAGATAGCTGTGAGAGTCGGTAGGCATATAGTAGACATCAGTGGATAAGCTGTCTCCAGAGATAGAGACAGAAAGATCTAGAAAGGGGAGGGAGGTGTCGGAAATGGACCAGGTAAACTTGAGGGCAGGGTGAAAGTTGGAGGCAAAGTTAATGAAGTCAACGAGCTCAGCATGCGTGCAGGAAGCAGCACCAATGCAGTCGTCGATGTAGCGAAGGAAAAGTGAGGGACAGATACCAGAATAGGTTTGGAACATAGATTGTTCCACAAAGCCAACAAAAAGGCAGGCATAGCTAGGGCCCATACGGGTGCCCATAGCTACACCTTTAGTTTGGAGGAAGTGGGAGGAGTCAAAGGAGAAATTATTAAGAGTAAGGACTAATTCCGCTCGATGGAGCAGAGTGGTGGTAGACGGGAACTGGTTAGGTCTGGAATCCAAAAAGAAGCAGAGAGCTTTGAGACCTTCCTGATGGGGGATGAAAATATATAGGGACTGGACATCTATGGTGAAAATAAAGTGGTGGGGACCAGGGAACTTAAAATCATCGAAAAGTTTCAGAGCATGAGCAGTGTCACAAACATAGGTGGGATCTCCCAGTGGCCACACATTTTAATTCCACGTCCCATTCCCATTCTGATATGGTCTCTACTGTAAAGATGAAGCCACACTCAGATTGAAGGAACAACACCTTATATTCCATCTGGGTAGCCTCCAACCTGATGGCATGAACATTGACTTCTCAGACTTCCACTAATGCCCCACCTCCCCCTCGTACCCCATCCATTATTTATTTATATACATGCATTCTTTTTCTCTCTCTCTCCTTTTTCTCCCTCTGTCCCCCTCACTATACCCCTTGCCCATCCTTTGGGTTCTACCCCCCCCTTTTCTTTCTCCCTAGACCTCCTGTCCCATGATCCTCTCATATCCCTTTTGCCAATCAACTGTCCAGCTCTTGGCTCCATCCCTCCCCCTCCTGTCTTCTCCTATCATTTCAGATCTCCCCCTCCCCCTCCCCCTCCCCCTCCCACTTTCAAATCCCTTACTAGCTCTTCTTTCAGTTAGTCCTGACAAAGGATCTTGGCCCGAAATTTCAACTGTACCTCTTCCTTGAGATGCTGCCTGGCCTGCTGCGTTCACCAGCAACTTTGATGTGTGTTGCCTGAATTTCCAGCATCTGCAGAATTGCTTGTGTATTCATTGAGGACCTCGCTCACTTCCACAGCCTCCAGTGGGCCTGCGTATTAACGTGTGCAGGGGCCAGACCTCTTCCCCGTCCTCTATAGTTCAGCCTGAGTCCAAAAGGAGTTCAGAGTGTTACCAGTGAGGAGGCACTACATGAGGCTTGCTTTTGGAGAGGCAATGTACTGGCAGGGAGAAGCTTACACATTTAGCTTTCCTTTTTGCAAGCTTGCTAACCAGTGGTGGAAGGTGAAGGTGAGAGCATTAAGCATTATCCACTACACTACCACACTAGACCTACACACAACAACCATTTTGACCTTCACAGAATCAGGTTTAAAGGCAGCGAATATAGAAGAGAAAGAGGGAGAGCAAAAGAGATTGAGATCTACTGATTATTGCAATTGCAGACTGAAGCAATTGATCCAAAGAGTGATAGTTCAAACTTGTGTTTGGTGTTCAATGCAGAGAATGCTTATTGCCCCCAAGAGAATGCTCAACACCCTGGACAGTAGAAGGGGGGAAGGGTATCAGGGTGAATATATTGCATCTCACATATTAAAGCTGTCTTTTAAAGTGGGAGGAATCTGTTGATCACTGAGAAGGGATCAGGGTGACTGGAGAAAGTTCAAAGGAGAGGAGAGGGGAAGATACATTTGGTGATGGTGCTACAGGCGAAGTATCTGAAGCGCTTGGTGGAGATATGTTATCAGGATCTGGTTTACTATTACAGGCATTTGTTTTGAAATTAATTGTTTTGCAGCAGCAGTACAGTGCAATACATCAAGTATATCATAAATTACAATACAAAATATACATTAAAAATAGTCCAAAGAGAAAGCAAAAGTAGTGGAGTTGTGTTCATGGGTTCATTGTCCAATCAGAAATCTAACAGCAGAGAAGAAGCTGTTCCTAAAATGTTCAATGCCTATCTTTTGGCTCCTGTACCTCTTCTCCGATGGTGGTAACATGAAGAGGGCATGTCCTGGGTGGTGGGGGTTCTTAACGATGGATGTTGCCTTTTCGAGGCATCGCCTTTTGAAAATGTCCTCAATGGCGGGGAGATTAGTGCCCATGATAGAGCTGGATTAGTTTAGGAAGCTTTCCAGCTTTTCCCAAACCTGTGCAGTTAAACATGGAGGCTAATTGATGCAAATATCCTTATCCTTGCTCCAGAAGGACACTTAGAGAAGAGGAAATAGATTGGATATGGTTCCTGCACATCAGAACAGATGAAACAGTGAAAGGAGAATGGACTGGGGATCAGAACACTTCCTTCTGGGCCAATGTTTCTATGAAAAGAGAATTTATATCAACTGAATACAAGAGATGCTGGAAATCCAGAGCAACACACTGAAAATGCTGGAGGAGCTCAGCAGGTCAGGCAGCATCTCTTGAAATGAATAAACTGTTGACTTTTCAGGCCGAGAGCCTTCCTCAGTCCTCTGTGTAATGTTTAATGGTTGATTAATAGTCCAGATCGAGTCAAAGGAAGAGGTCACTCAGCATACAGAGGAGTAAAGGTTAGAACACCAGTAAGAACTGGCATTCCAGTTAGCACACTTTATAATAATAATGGGCTTGGACCTTAGTGAATGTAATATTGGAGTTTCAAGAGATTCTCAGTGTATCCTAATTGGATTATGTTTCTTTCAGTGGCAATATTATTTCTCTATCTTTGCACATTAATATAATGAGCCTCCTACAAAAATTCCCCAAGATACTTGCACATGTCTTAACAGCCCTCTCTGCTGCTGTAAAATTTAACACCTGCGTTGTCAAAATGAATTTTTCCTTAATTACCTGTGTTGATATCTGTATGGAAGAAATTGTGTTTTTTAAAAAAAGTCCTTTAAGCTCCAACAAATATTCTGCCTGGTGGGAAAATAACTTTTAGATTCAAACTAATTTTGTACTCTTCTGTTCCAACAGATAGGTTTAGCAGCTTATAAATCTGTGAACTTAATTGCTCAGGCAGATGTCAAAAGATTTTGAATGCAGTGAGATATCTCTTTTCATACAACTCCAGTTGTAATGACATTTTAATTGTCAAGGGATTTGATGAGTACATGTTGCCAATTTGATTAAACGAAGCCAGTGAAAAAAGTGTTCTCACAAATTTTGAGGCAAAACCTATTTTCACTCCTCTGCCATCTGTCTGCTTGCTGCTATGAACCTTCCTGTCCGCCTTGCCAGATGTTCCTCTTTTATGATACCGATATAATGTACCTGGCCCAAACAAAAATACTATATAAATCATTTTAATTCTTCAAAACGTTCTTGAGCTATTTCACAGTTTACATCAGTCATGGATTGGGAAATTATTTTACTTTTTGCACCAATATCATATTTCGCAGATTGGAGAAGACAATAGGAACAAGATTCCCTCTTTGATAAGCTAGGTAATAGGACAATGTGGTATCAACTTTGCTGTGAAATTATGATTTCACTTTAAAGCTAATTGCAGCACTGTTTAAGAGTTAAAAATTTTAAAATATTAATAGTCTTAAAAGAATCATCAACAAATGAATGTTTTTTTTTTCCATTCTCTACTTAAAAGACTTTACCACAATGGAATTGAAGCCTACCTACTCACTAAAACTGAAGTCCAACTTTGTCAATAAATCTGCTGAGAAATACAATCTTAAAATTTCTGTATTTGGTAAACTTGCAGAGCCTGTATGCCAATCCTTTAGCACCTCGTTATGCTTCCCTCTAAAATATCCATATCCAATATTGTGTCTTTGTCTCCCAAGCTCCCATTGACCTCACTACACTTGGCCGTTTTTCCCTTTATAGCCTTCCACCACATTCATTTTTAGACCATCTTTATTTCTTCCTAAGATCCATTGTGTTGGCTATAAAGATCAGAGAAGTCTCAGGAGCACATAGATAGGCAGTATGAGTGAACATGGCTGGTAGAACATAATGTGGAAAATTGTGAGGTTGCCTGTTTTGGTAGAAAAGAAGAAAGGCATAGAGTCTGTTAAATGTTAAGAATGTAAAAGATGTTGGTGTGTTGGAAGACTTGTGCTGGAATCACTGAAAATTAACAGGCTGTCTCTGCAAGCAATTAGGAGGACACTTGGCTTGCTCGCCATTAATGCAAAAGGATTTTAGTCGAAGAGGAGGGATATTTTGCTCCAATTGTCCAGACTTCTGGTGAGACAACATGTGGGCATGGATGCTGTGCCTTAATGAAGAAGGATGACAAAGGGGGTGTATAGAAGTTTCAGTGGATATGGGTAGAAAACATCACTGGATAGCAGGCTTGTTGTATGAGGAAAGATGAATGGACAAGGCTTGACTCTCTTGAATTTAGAAGCAGAAGTAATCATGCTGAAACGTATGCAATTCTTAAGAAGTTTGGAACAGCACAATTAATGTTTCTTATGGTATAGGAATCTTAAACAACTGTTACAACCTCAATAAGGGGGCAGATATTTAGGACAGAAACATAAAGGAATTTATTCACCAGGAGATTTTACTCAATCCCCAACAAGGCTGAAGAAATTTAGTGATGGAGTATTTTCATAAAAGAGATCAACAACTGCATTTAGATTTTAATGAATTGGGGTTAATGTAATGATGTAAAAGCTTAGTCATGATACGTTGAATATGAATGGTAGATATGAGTACAAAAGATAATAGTCATGGTCCCGACTAAACAGACGCAAGCATCAAAGTGTCTGCACTCCAACTCCCCAGAGTATGTCCAGCTGCTGCTGTCCTTTTAAGACTGATTGCCTGCCACATTCCTTCATGGAAAGTCTGTACCTAAAATCCTTGTGCTGAGCACTCTGTGCTCAATCATAGGACTTCCACTTCTAGTACTACTGTTTGTGATTTTTGCCTTTGGAATTTGTTTGTGTTGTCTTGTTTATTCTGAGTCTGAGTTCATTCTGGACCTTACTCTGCACTTGGGTTCATCACCATCTATAGCTCTCTCGTTACAACAATTGGTCCATTGTCTGCTTCTAGGTCCAACAGATTTTCATTCATCTACTCTGATTCTTAGTCCCTCCAGACACATTGTTCACTGGTCTTTTAATGACTTTTCTTTACAGCATCATGACCTAACCCTTCCATGTCTAGCTCTATCACAGACCTCCTGTTTTGTTCCATCTCTTCCTCTCTCTTTCTCTAAATCTTAAATATGTTCAGTTTCTAACTTTTAATTATTCTGATACATCTTTCTCTATAGATGTTACCTGACCTACTGAGTATTTCTAGCATTTAATTCATAATTGAATGGAAGCGAAACTTGGCTGTGTATGACAATGAGCTGCATGATCAGGTGATCCTTGGCCACTTAAGTAAAGGAGCATTTGGGTTGTTGAGAACCTTAAATTCATTTATTTGGAGCACACAGGATCCCTGCAAAGGCAGTGGATAAAGTCATAAATTACATGGTGTCCCATCGGTCATCTCCTGTCCCATCTGAGGCAGAGTCTATAGGTCTCATTGGCAACAGAGAACTCATGATATCAAAGTGGATTAAATTCACCCTTGGTCGCAAAAACTGCCTAAGGAGGAAAAGGGATTAAGAAAGAACAATTTTACAGAAATATCAATATAAAAAAAGATTGAGATGAAAATAGAGAATCAGTGAATAAACATGACAAATGCTATGGGTAATGGTAAGGAGAAGACAGAAATATTCATCACTATTTCACTTGAATATTTCCCCGTTAGGCAGAATAAGAGGACAAGACATTGAATTGCGATTAATGATGCATGTAGCTAAGCATTTTAAAAATGGGATACATTAAATGCAGTACTATGCAAAAGTCCTAGGTATATAATATAGCATGCGTGCCTAAGACTTTTGCAGTTCTTTGTAATATTATGTATTGTATTGTACTGCTGCCACAAAATAAAACAAATTTCATGATATATGTGAATAATGATAAACTTTTGATATGGGTCTCTATTGTGGACTGAATTGAATTGAATTGACTGAGAGTGGGAAGGGGGTAGGGAAAGGGGAATCATGGTTGGAGAAATGGGAAGGGAGAGAGGAAGGAGTGGAAAGCACAATAAAGGATAAACAAACTAGAAATACTTTCTTCTGACCTAAGAAGGTTGAGGTATGACCTAATGGATGTCTTTAGAATTATGAAGGATTTTGATTAATTAGATGCAAGAAAAACATTTCCAGCTGTGCATAAGAGCATAACTTGAGGCAATTAATATAGCATAGACATAGGCAATTCAGAATAACTGTCTTCACCCAAAGAGTGGGAAGAAGCTGGAATCTACTCCCATTGGAAGTGTTTCCAGCCAATGGCACAAATGCATTTGAGGTTAAGCTGGACAAGCAGATGATGGAGAAGGGAAGGGTATCATTGATAAATTTGCCTGAGGTAAAATGGAAGAAGGCTTAAGTGGAGTTTACAGGCTGGCATGAAGAATCTTTTACTGTAATTCATGTCCTATGTGTCATGTGACCAGCAACAATAAATATCAAATTGAGACAGGTTATATTAAACAAACATAAACATTTATTAAACCCTGCTCAACAATAGCAAAAAAATATATTCAAACGACTAACTTAACCGGAAGTAACTGCTATATTTCAACTCTGGAACAGTTCTTAAAAGGGTAAATTCAAAAACAGTTCTTAAAGTGGTAAATTCAAAAGTCCAAGTGATTTACACAGTCAATAAGGAGAGACTTCTCTGGAGAAAGATTTGTTCATAGACGCGACGCATCTGCTGGTTCTGTCCAAAGGATTCACGACGAAGGAAATACACGGCTTAAAAGGAACTGACCTTTTCCTGGCGATCGAACCCTGCATGAAATTCCTTGCTCTTTTGGCAGGAGTTATCTCAGATGCAGGTCACTGTTTCTTGACCGAAGACTCAATAAGGTTGATCCTTTATGAAACTGCCGAACGACACTAACTTTTCTCAATCCTTTGGGTCCCGTACTTTGATAAAGGTCTTCACTCTTCAATACTGAACTGCAAAGGTAAAACTAAAACAAAAACCTGGCAGATATTGTCGAAACTGCCAGCACAAAGGTTCTTCCTTAAAATAGAAAGTAAAACTCCGGTTTAAAAATGAACTGCGTCATAAGACGAATATGCAGCATAACAGGGTATCAAACGACAACTAGGCTGAAACTAACTGTGTCACACCAGGGGTCTCCCTTTTATACCTGTCGTGAACATGTCCACATGTGACCTCACATTGGCGGAAAAATTACATCATGTGACATCCACAAAACCATTACATCATCCTCATAAGACAGTCACAAGATACCCACAAGGTATGTAACATAGGTGATCCACAATGTGGGTATGTAAAGCCTTGCTGGCATTGCACCTTCTCAAAAAGCTCTAACTTTAATAGAAGACATTGCTTGTTCATCACTTGTGATCATTTAATACACTACTCTGCAAAGGACCAAGTGCCCAATATTACAAACTAAAATTATTTGGTACAAATATGACAACTGCTCACATTTATAGCAAAACAATGATGGAAATTTCTACTAATCAATGTCTTGCTGAGCTATTTGAAAGTTTTTCACAAAGTGAATAGTTAAATAAAATATTTCAGTCATCTATCATGAAATATATGCTTTGAATTTCTTCCCCAAAATACTTGAACAATCTTGATTTCATAAAACATCTAAAAAGCTGCAAAATAAAAATGCAATAATATTGTGTACTGACAGAATTATTCCACAAATATGTACGTTTTGCTACAAGAAAATATATTTAAAAGGACATTAGCCAGAAGTTCAGGCAAAAAAACTAAATGTAAACCCAAAAAATGAATCTGTCCATTCATTTCAGTTTTGATTATGGTGCTAGTGAAGGATGCTGAATGCATCTTCAATACCTAAGGAATGCGGCGTCTATCATTAAGGACCCATATCACTCAGGAAATGCCAATGTTTCATTCCAATACAGGAGTCTGAGGGCACACACTCAATAATTCAGGAACAGCTTCATCTCCTCTGCCATCAGATTTCTGGATGGACATTGAACCCTGGAACACTATCTTACTATTTTTTTTTTCTCTTTTGGTACTAGCGATTTAATATAACTATATATACATACACACACAGTATACATATTTTACACTTTCTTCTTATTATATATTTCACAACATATGCAAGTGATATTAAACCCGATTCTGATTCTAATTCGATGAGATCCCTCTGCATTCTTTAAATTCCAGTGAGTACAGGCCCAAAGCTGCCAAACACTCCTCATGTGTTAACCATTTCATTCCCAGAACCATCCTCATGAACCTCCTCCGGACTATCTCCAATGACAACACATCCTTTCTGAAACATTGGACCAATAACTATTGACAATACTCCAAGTGTTGTCTGACTAGTATCTTATAAAGCCTCAGCATTATCTTCTTGCTTTTGTACCCCCTTTGAAATAAATGCCAACATTGCACTTGCCTTCTCTACCACAGATTCAACTTGTAAGTTAACGTTCTGGGAGTCCTGCACGGGGACTCCTAAGTTCCTCTGCACCACTGATGTTTGAATCTTCTCTCCATTTAGATAATAGTCCGTACTATTGTTTCTTTCACCAAAATGCATTATCATACATTTCCCAACTCTATATTCTGTCTGCCACCTTTTTGTCCATTCTTTCAATTTGTCTAAGTCCTGCTGCAATTGCACTTCTTCCTCAGCAACAACTACCCACCCACCGATTTTCGTATCATCTGCAAACTTGATTTGATGGAGACAGACATGAGAAGCACGGAGGAAGATCTGGAGAAACTTCTGAAATGCCTGCTTCGCTGCTGTTGCTATTGTGCGATCAAGAATCTCCAGAGGGGAAGGCCTCAAATCCTTGGCTTTGCCTATTGCCTGTTGCTGGGGTTGGGGTTGAAGCGCTCGGCAGAGATGGTGCTTGGTGCTCGGTGTCGGAGGGCTGGTCGGAGGCTTGAAGTTTTCAGATGGACTCAAGAGTCGGCTGTGGTCAGGCGCTGCATTGGCAAGTTTGTGGTGCTGGAAGCTTATGGCTGGAAGAGAGTTTCTCTTCCTTCTACTATCTGCATGAGATGATGGGATTTTCGAGAGACTTTGAGACTTTTTTTTACTGTGCCCATGGTCTGTTCTTTATCAAAGTATAGTATTGCTTTGCACTGTTGTAACTATATGTTATAATTATGTGGTATTTGTCAGTTTTTTTAGTCTTGGTTTGTCTTGTGTTTCTGTGATACCATTCTGGAGGAACATTGTATCATTTCTTAATGCATGCATTACTAAATTTCAATAAAAGAGGACTGCGTGTCCTCATAATCTAAAAAAAGACTTCCCCACGAAGCCATCAATTCCATTATCTAAATAATTGACAAACAATGTGAATAGTAGCATCCCAATACTCCGAGGAACAACACTAGTCACTAGTATCCAACTAGAAAAGGTTCCATTTATTCCCACCCACTGCCTCCTGCCTGTTAGCTATTTGTCTATTCATGCCAGTATCTTTCCTGTAATGCCATAGGATTTTATCTTGTTAAGCAGCCTCATGCGTGGTATCTTATCAAATGCCTTCTGAAAATCTAAGAAAATAACATCTACTGTATTTTCTTTGTCCACCCTGCTTGTTACTTCCTCGAAGAACTCTAACAGATTTGTCAGGCAAGATCTCCCTTCACAGAAACTATGCTGATTTTGACTTATTTTATTATTAGTCTCCAAGTACCCCTGAAACCTCAGCCTTAATAATAGACTCCAACACTTTCCCAACCACTGAAGTTAGGCTTAACTGGCCTATAATTTTCTTCCTTTTGCCCTTCTGCCTTCTTAAAGACATTAGCAATTTTCTGTCCACTAGGATCAGGCCAGAATCAAGTGATACTTGAAAGATCATGAGCAATGCATCCGTAATCTCTTCAGCAACCTCTCTGATGACTCTGGGATGTAGTCCATCTGGTCCAGGTGACTTGTCCACATTTAGAGCTTTCAGTTTACCTAGAACTTTCTCCTTTGTAATAAGCAATGACACTCAATCCTGCTGACACTCACTGACATCTGGCACACTGTTAGTGTCTTCCACAGTGAAGACTGATGCAAAATACCCATTAAGTTCATCTCATATTTCTTTGTTCCCCAATACTAACTCACCAGCACCATTTCCCAATGGTCCAATATCAACTCTCACTTCCCTTTTACTCTTAATATAACCAGAAAAAAACCTTTGGTATCCTGCTTTATATTACTGGCTAGTTTGCCCACATATTTCATCCTTCCTCTTCTTATAGCTTTCCTATTTGCATTTTGTTGGAGTTTAAAAGCTTCCCAATCATCCAACTTCTCACTCACTTTTGCTACCTTATATGCCCTACCCTTGATTTTATGCAGTCCTTTAACTTCCCTTGTCAGCCACAATTGCTTATTCCCGCCATTTGAGAACAACTTCTTCTGTGGGACATATCTATCCTACGCTTTGTGAACTATTCCCAGAAACTTCACCCATCTCTGCTTTGCCATCATCCCCACCAGTATCCTTCTCCAATCCACCTGAGCAAACTCCTCACTCATGCCTCTGCAATTCCCTTTATTCCTTGTGATTCGTGTCCTGAATAATAAATTCACTGGAATATTTGGAAATGAATACGCATGAGGGATAATCTGACATCCTTCCCCTGCAAAATATATATATCGTTCAAACTTCTATAATTCTCATTTACAGTGTAAGTAAACTTTGAGAAAGTTGTAAAGTACTGCTCCTAATAGAAGTCATTCATAGTTATATATTTTTAAAGTTGTAGCACAGTAAAAGACCCATCTGACCTAATGGACCCATACTTCCTTTTCACTCCCATGTGAAACTAAACTACTCACCCTTTGTGATGTAGAAGGAAACTGGAGCACCCAGAGGAGAACCTCATGGTTATGCAGTCATGGTAAAACATAAAGACTCCAGCAGGCATTGATCCCAAATGTTATGCTAACTGCTACACTACCATGCCACCACAATTTTAAGTCCGATGTAGTAAGAAAACATTGAAAACCCTGTTTCAAAAGCCTCATAAAAATGACAAAAATTTCAACACTCATTTTCCACAAGATGTTCATTTATAAATTCTCCTCACATGGAGATAAATCTAATGCACATTTCCATCATTTCCCATTTTCATAATACGTTTCAAACATTGTCTGTGTTCCAAGATGGCCATACTATATGTAATTGAATGCTGACTATATGTAAAATAATTTAAAATGCATTATTAAAACTGAAGCCATTTTGTAAAAGTTCAAATTAATATTGCTAAACAGTGGCAAATCTAATTAGTTTAATTATTTTAATGAGTTATATGACTCAGACACACAGTAGAATGACAACTTGCATGTTGTAACTCAATTTTTAACTATGTTTTCCATTATCACTTGGTGATGCAGAATTATTCTTTTCTCTGGGTTTTGAATTACTTTGCTAATCAAGGTCATTTATATAAGAACATAAGATTGATATTTGGCCATTTGGCTCATCAAGTCTGCTCCACCATTTCATCATGGCTGATCCGTTCCACTCTCAGCCCCAATCCCCTGCCTTCTACCCATATCACTTCATGCCATGGCTAACCAAGAATCTATCAACCTCTGCCTTAAATATGCCCAATGACTTGACCAGCACAACCGTATGTGGCTGTGTCCTCTCATCTTAGACTCTCGCACCATAGGAAACATCCTCTCCACATCCACTCTATTAAGCCTTTCAACATTCAATAGAATTCCATGAGATACCCCCTCATTCTTCTGAATTCCGGTGAGTACAGGCCAAGAGCCATCAAACACTTCTCATATGATAAGCCTTTCAATCTCAGAGTCATTTTTGTGAACCTCCTTTGAAATTTTCCTAATGTCAACACAACCCTTCTTAGATAAGGGACCCAAAATTGCTCACAATACTCCAAATGAAGCCTCATCAGTGCCTTATAAAGCCTTAGAATTACATCGCCTCTTTTAATATTACTGTCCTTTTCGAATGAATGCTAACATTGCATTTGCCTTTCACACCATCAACCTAACCTGTAAAGAAACTGTAGGGAATCCCACATGAGGACTAAGTCCCTTTGCACTTCAGATTTTTGAATTTACTCTCCTTTTATTCCTTCTACCAAAGTGCATGACCATACACTTCCCGATACTGTTTTCCATCTGCCATGACTTTACCTATTCCCCTAATCTGCATAAGTCCTTTGGTAGCCTCTTCGCTTCTCCAACCCGACCTGCCACTCCACCCGTCTTCGTATCATCTGCAAACTTGCCCACAAAGTGATCAATTCGATCATCTAAATCAATGACATATAACGTATTAAGAAGTGGTCCCAACGCATACCCCTGTGGAACACCACTAGTCATTGGCAGCCAAACAGAAAAGCCTCCCTTAATTCTCACTCATTGCCTCCTGCCAGTCACCCTATGCTCTATCTATGCAAGTATCTTTCCTGTAATACTATGACCTCTTAACCTGTTAAGCAACCTCATACGTGGCACCTTGTTAAAGGCCTTCTGAAAATCCAAATACATAATATACATTGATTCTCCTTTGTATATCCTGGTTGTTATTTCTTCAAAGCATTTCAACAGATTCGTCAGCAAGACATTTCCTTAAATAACCATGCGGACTTTGGCTTACATTTTCATGTGCCTCCAAGTACCCAGAAACCACATCCTTAACAATCATTTTCCAACCACTGAGGTGACCTATAAATTTCTTCATTCTGGTTGTCTCCCTTCTTGAAGAGTGGAGCGACATTTGCAATTTCCCAGTCCTTCAGAAACATGCCAGGATTCATTGATTCTTGAACGATCATTATTGATACCTCCGTAATCTCTTCAGCCACCTCTTTCAGAACCCTGGGGTGTACAGCATCTGATCCAAGTGACTTATCTGCCTTCAGACCTTTCAGTTTCCCAAGCAGCTTCTCCCTAATAATGGCAACTTCATTCACTTCTGCTCCCTGACACTCACGAACATCCAGCATACTGCTAGTGTCCTCCAAAGTGAACACTGATGCAAAATACTTATTGAGTTCATCCACCATTTCCTTGTCCCTCACTACTACCTCACCAGCACCATTTTTCAGCAGTCTGATATGTACTCTTTCCTCTCTTTTACACTTCATATGTCTGAATTAACTTTTAGTATCCTCTTTAATATTATTGACTAGCTTGTCTTTTGTATTCCATCTTTTCCTTCTTTATGACTTTTTAGCTCTATTCTGTTGGTATTTAAAAGCTTCCCAATCTCTAGCTCCACACTAATCTTTGCTCTATTATATGCTCTCCCCCTTTGACTTTTATGTTGGTTTTGATTTCTCTTGTCAGCCACTGTTTCATCATCCTGCCTTTAGAATACTTCTTCTTTGGATGAAGTATTCACAGGATGTATCTATCCTGTGTCTTCACAGAAACTTTAGCCATTTTTGCTCAGCTGTCATCCCTGCTACTGTTCCTTTCTAATCAGTTTTAGCCAGTTCCTCTTTCATGCCTCTGTAATTCTCTTTTCTCTACTGATACTTCTGACTGTAGCTTCTCTGACTCTAATTTCAGGGTGAATTCTATCATATGATAATCACTCCCTGTGAAGGTTCTTTCACCTTCAGCTCTCTAATCAATTCCAGTTCTTTGCACAACACCCAATGCAGAGTAGCTGATCCCCTGGTGAACTCAACCATGAGCTGCTCTAAAAAGCCATCTTGTAAGCATTCTTCAAATTCCCCCTGATTTTCCCAATCCAACAGCATACTGAAATCCCCCACGACTACATAACATTTTCCTTTTGACATTGATTTGCTATCTTCCATTGTAATTGATAGACCTTTGCTACTGTTCAGAGCTCAGTAAATAACCCCCATCCGGGTCTTTTTACCCTTGCAGTTTTTTAGCTCCACCCACAATGATTCAAAATATATTTACATTTATTATGAATGTAACTGTACTTTATACAGCCTTGAGATTCATCTTCTTACGGGCAGCCACAAAACAAAGAAACCCAATAGGATCCATTAAAACAATAGAAGACTATGAAACACCCAATGTGCAGAAAAAAGAAAACATGCAAACAATATAAGCAAATAGCACTCAGAACTGAATTTCACGGAAGTGTGTCCACACTGTGATAGTTACAGGCCACAGCCACAGTTTGGTGCAGGCATGAGTAAACCTCGTGGAGCAACAATTTGAACCGGCCTGTCCCTTGCCTCCGGCCCCGGCCGTATCCTTTTCAATCTGGGCTGGCACTTAAAAAATCCAGACCTTGCTCTCGGACACAAACCACGCTGCTTCAATACACTCTCAAGCTGGTGCACCACCGCCACCTCAATTCGGCCTGTACTCAACTTTTCCAATTTGGCTAAGCACTTAAATTGATCAAACCCTTCCTTGATCTTCACTCCCAGGTGCAGGTCCGGGCTCCACCACCTTGACTTTACATCCCCTCCTTTCTCCTCACCTCAGTTCTGCCTAATCAAATGGTTTCTAAGCCTACAGCAGCCAAATATTGGCTCATGCCCCACTCTCCGGCCTGGATCACGCCATCTCAGTTCAGTTTGTACGCATCACACTGCAACTGTCCTGCACTTCCAAGTCTTCAGTTTCCACCACAAAAATTCTAAATCTACTGATCCCATGTCACCTCTTTCTAATGATTTGACTTCAATTTTTTTACCAACAGAACCACCGCACCTCCTTTGCCTACCTGCCTGTCCTTTCAATACAATGTGTATCTTTGGACATTGAGCTCCCATCCCATAAGAAAAGGAACCAACTCAAAAACTTGAGATAAGACATTTAAAAACTGGTCAATGTGAAATGGCATAATAGACATAGAAGCTGTAGTGAAACCATACTTTTTATAACCTTTCTCCATTTATTGAATTGAATATAGCTTACGAATGTTGGTTTTACTTGTTCAAACAGCCATGACCTTAACTTCAATAGAAATCTGTTTAATGATTAACAACTATTAATGTAGGTGTTTTTTTTTTCCAAATTCCTGCATTACCTTTGAGGAAATCTCTTGATCAAAAGACAAATAAATCAATGTTCTGACAGATAATATATAGTATGTGTAAAAAAATAAATTGTCAGCTTGGTTATGTTGATTGCATCTTAACTCTTGGATGGAAGTTTGTTGGTTCAATTGCAAGACTTCTGTGCTACGGTATTCAGAAGACGAGATTCAGCAGATGCTGCAAATCTGCTGCGAGACATGAACAATGCTGGAGATACTCAGCAGCTGAGGCAGCATCTATGCAGACGAATAAACAGTGGACATTTTAGGCCGAGACCCTTCATCAGAACTGATCCTTCATCCTGATGAGGCATCGCAGACTAAAACGTCAACTGTTTATTCCTCTCTATAGATGCTGCCTCACCTGCTGAGCTCCTCCAGCATTTTGTGAGTGGTATAATGAAAGAGTGTTTCATTATTGGAAGCTAAGTTAGCCTTTGCAGTGTGCAGGCTTCAGGAATTACATGCCCATACAAAGATTTTAAATCCTGTCTCAGGTATATGTGTACATTTTTGATGCACGGTACACAGGTCATCCATGATAAACAGGAATGAAGTCTACTTAATAAGCACTTTTAAACTGCAAGCCCCAGGAAATACCCCCCATTAATCTTATACAGGAGCACATGGCGGTAAAGTTAACAAGGGATTCCTTCCATCAGCACTCTTTAACGTGATCTCTGTATACTACAGATTTGTTGCTGCATTATTCATTTTGGCTGCTCTTAAAATTCTATGTATGTGGAGATTTCATGCACCTTACTGAAGCTTGAGTACTTTACAAGTCCTCATCTGGCTTTTGTTTTAGTAACTTTATGGAGCATGGAATATTTTTAAACAATCTGCATCCAAGTTTAAACATTCTGGTAGAACTTTTTTTGAAAGCTAAGAATACTCAGAAGAATGAAAAGAGACTACGTAGAGCAAGAAGTTGACAGAAGTGCTTCAGAATCAGGTTTAATATCTTTGGCATATGTCATGAAATTTGTTGCTTTTTGGCAGCAGTACAGTGCAATGCAAAATAATAAAAAGTATAACTTGCAGTAAGTACACACACATACATATATATAGATAGATATGTGCACATATATATGTGTGTGTGTGTGTGTGTGTGTGTGTGTGTGTGTGTGTGTGTGTGTGTGTGTGTGTGTGTGTGTGGACTGAGGGGAGGAAGGGGCAGAGAGAGAGGAATCATAGATAGCAATAGGAGAAGGGAGAGTGAGGGACTGGGAAGCGTCAGAGAAATATCCAGTTTAAGATGGCGCTGATGAAGCCCAGAAATTACTTATTGGTGGCAAACAAAAAGTGAACCGACTGCTTTAATAATAATACCTTTTCTGATAATGGATCACTTCAAAATATGGACAGGCGGGCAGAGTCAAGGCGTGTGAAGGTGGAGCAGATTCGAAGCAGAGCCTGCGCCTATCCATGAGAGTGTGGTAAGTCCCAAAGTTTGATTGACTTAAGTGTTGGGCCAAATTGGACAGATTGGGTACGGGCTGAGTTGTGGTAGCAGTTTGAGAGAAAGGAATGACCCAATGTTTTGACAACTTAAGCGCTGGATCAGATTGAGAAGGTCAGGGTGTCAGGACCAGAGGTGAGGGACAGGCCAGTT
Organism: Mobula birostris; assembly: GCF_030028105.1. Lineage (NCBI taxonomy): Eukaryota > Metazoa > Chordata > Chondrichthyes > Myliobatiformes > Myliobatidae > Mobula > Mobula birostris. The sequence goes on along the minus strand of NC_092370.1, from coordinate 21,571,632 downwards.
CTGTTCACTGCTCCATGATGTTTACTCAGCTCTGCGCTGTACTGAGGTTGTGTCCTACTCCTGCTGCAGTGATGCCTGGCTTCATAAATCCTCAGTTCTGAACGCTATTTGCTTACTTCTATTGTTTGAGTGATTTGGTTTTTTTTGCTGCACGTTATGTGTTTGATGATCTGTTTTTCATGAGTTCTTTTGGGTTTCTTTGTTTTACAGCTGCCTGTAAGGGGACGAATCTCAAAATTGGATAATTATATACATACTTGGCTGTTGGCGCAGTGACATCAGCGCCAGACTCCAAAACGGAGGCTCCCGGGTTCAAATCCAGTCGGGCCGTTCCCGAGTACGCTTTCCATCCGTGCCGAGTTGAGTATTGAGCTCGCAACTCGACCTCGTAAAATAAAGAAAATACTGTACTGCGAAATGGCTGTGTGAGGAGTGGCGCACCACACAGTTTCTCGTTCCGCACCTTGTAAGGCATGAAAATGCCTGACACTGGCCTGTCAGGCCTGAGTCGATGTCGTCATCATCATCATCATCATAATCATACATACTTGATGATAAATTCACTTTGAACTTTGAGCTTTTGTGATGATCAGTAAGTCCATTGTTTGAAAACAAGTGATCTTGCCTGATGTAAGCATCAGAGCCACCCTGGCCCCTGGTACTTCTTCTCTGCCAGCTGTCCCACATCACTTCCACTGTGCTCCACTCTCACCATTCCCAACTGATAGAGGTGTACAAGATGATAAGAGGCATTGATTGTATGGATAGCCAGAGACTTTCTCCGAGGGCTGAAATGGCTACCATGAGGAGGCATAGTTTTAAGGTGCTTGGAAGTACATACAAGGGGGATGTTAGAGGTAGGTTTTTCACACAGTGATAGGTGTATGGAATGCACTGCCAGCAAAGGTGGTGAAGGTAGATACAACAGGGTCTTTTCAGAGACTCTTAGATAGGTACATGGAGCGTAGAAAATAGAGGGCTTCGTGATAGGGAAATTCTAGGCAGTTTCTAGAGTAGGTTACATGGTCGGCACATTGTGGGCCGAAGGGCCTGTAATGTGCTGTAGATTTTCAATGTTCTATGTTCTAACTCTTTTGCTCCCACCAGATTTACAAATTTACTCTCCTCGCCACTTTGACAAAAACAGTACTGTGCAAAAGACTTAGGCACTCTAGCTATATTGTATATACTGTATGGGCCGAAGACTTTTGCACAGCACTGTTTATATAATTAAATTATAGAGCAAAATGAGAGAAAAAATACTGGAACAACACACATCAAAGTTGCTAGTGAACGCAGCAGGCCAGGCAGCATCTCTAGGAAGAGGTACAGTTGACGTTTCAGGCCAAGACCCTTCGTCAGGACTGACGTGATGAAGTCCTGACGAAGGGTCTCGGCCTGAAACGTCGACTGTACCTCTTCCTAGAGATGCTGCCTGGCCTGCTGCGTTCACCAGCAACTTTGATGCGTGTTGCTTGAATTTCCAGCATCTGCAGAATTCCTGTTGTTTGCGTTTTAAAAAGCACTGGGGTAGTGTTCATGGGTTCATTGTCCATTCAGAAATCTAATGACAGAAACACTGAGTGTGTGCATTCAGGCTCCTAAACCTCTTCCTTGATGGTAGCAATCGGAAGAGCATATGTTCCCTGGGATCAATAAACTATGACTATGACAATGTCCTGGGTGATGAGAGTCCTTAATGACGGATGTGGCCTTTTTGAAGCATTGACTTATTATGGTATTCTGGACCAGCAGATGTGAGTAGATGAGAGCACTTCATCACAGTAGATGCGTGTGCCATTGGTGATTGTTGTTAAAGCAGTTCACCTTGCTCTTCTTGGGCACTGGTATGATGGCTGTCCTTTTGAAGGAAGTGGGAACCTCTGACTGAACAGTGAGAGAGTGAAGGTCCTTGAACACTCTCGCCAGTTAGATGACACAAGTCGGCCTCTGAGACAGAGATCACAGGGTCACCAGATGCTGCAGGGATGCACACAGGCGTTGCTTTATAATCCCATTCAAAGTGTGAATCAAAGGCGCTGAACGCATCTGGGAGTGAATCAGCACCAGATCAAGTTGCACCAAACTTTATGATTCCAGTGAATCTTTGGTCTAAAATTAAGGAAATGAAAATTCTTCGTAAATTTGGAGGCAAGAGATTCTGCAGAAGCTGGAATTTCAGAGTAACCCAAACAAAATGCTGGAGGAACTCAGCAGATGAGGCAGCATCAACGGAAATGAATAATCAGCTGATGTTACAGATCAAAACCTGTCATCAGAACAGAGAAGTAAATATGGATTTCTGGGAAACTTTCTCCAAATTCTCCTCCAAAAACAGAGCAGAGTATCCAAAAAATGTGCTTTAAGTACTGCAGACAACAGGGAATCTAAAACTATGAAATAATTAAACTGGTAGACCAAAATAAGAATTGTGCGAATAAAATGTTAGAGAAAATGAATATGAGAATCAATTGATTTACACAAATGCCTCGAGAGGAAGGACCAACTCAAAATGGAAGATAACACTGCAGAGTTCTAAGCCATTGATCTAGAGACAAGATGAGCATTGTCTGACCCACACACATACATTGAAACATTGAAAATACAGTGAAATATATCATTCGCATCAACAGCTAACAAAATATCAGGATGTGCTAGGGACAGCCTGCAAGTATCACCATGTGTCTAGTGCCAACATATAGTGGCATGTCCACAACGTATTCACCCTAGCGTGTATGCCTTTGGGATGTGGGAGTAAATTTGGAGTACTCGGAGGAAACCCACGCAGTCACGGGGAGTTGGAATCCCACCATGGCAGTTGGAAATTGAAATTCAAGCAACCAAATAAATCTGATATTTTATTTTCGCAAACACGAGGAAATCTGCAGATGCTGGAAATTCAAGCAACACACATTAAAGTTGCTGGTGAACGCAGCAGGCCAGGCAACATCTCTAGGAAGAGGTACAGTCGACGTTTCGGGCCAAGACCCTCTGTCAGGACTAACTGAAAGAAGAGCTAGTAAGAGATTTGAAAGTGGGAGGTCAACCTAGCCAAATATTGACCATTTGACCAGTTAGGAGCAGTCTAATGTGAAGTCTTCTTTACCTTCTCTGCTTTCTTTAATTTCCTGCTTTAGTCAGTTTTCTGGATATAATCTTAACTTTCATATTTTCCTTTGAATAATTTGGTATTAGTTAATACTAACCTACCTTTTAAAATTGTGAGAAATCAGTTTACTTATTTGAGCGTAACAATTACTAGGAATTATAAATTCCATTTTAAAGGTTTTGTTTACACTTCTGAATTATGTTAAGAAGGCACTTTCAAATTGGTTACCCCTCTCTTTATTGTTGTTTGGCTGAACCAATTCCATTAAAATGAATATTTTGACCAAATTATTATATTTATTTCAGGCCATACCTGTTTTTATTTCTAAATCCTTTTTTGATTCTTTGGATTCTATTATATCTTCATATATATGGAAAAATAAAATTTCTCGATCAAATAAAGTTCACCTTCAAGAAGCTAAAAAGAATGGAGGTTTAGCCTTACCCAATTTTAGGTTTTATTACTGGGCAGTCAATATACGGAATCTTATGTTTTGGTTATATTATATTAATCGAGAGGACTGTCCAGTCTGGGTTTCTTTGGAAGCTAACTCTATTAATAAATTCTCTATCATTTCTCTTCTCAGATCCTCAATTCCTTTATCCTTAAGCAATTTAACTGATAACTTTTGTAGTTAAACACACTTTGAGGTTTTAGGTACAATTCAGAAAATATTTTGGTTTATTGAGTTTTTCACTTTCCAGTCCCATTTTTTTCTAACTATTTTTTAAACCTTCTATGTCTGATGTAGTTTTTAAAGAGTGGAATAGATTGGGTATTAAATGTTTTAATGATTTGTTTGTTGGAGATAGTCTCTCTTCATTTGAACAACTGTCAGTTAAGTATAGCCTACCTAGAACTCACTTTTTTCGATATTTACAAGTTAGAGACTTTTTGCATTCTCAAGTACATACATTTCCTAAAAGTCCAGATAAAAATTTACTTGATATCATTTTTAATTTGAAACCTTTCCATAATGCATCTATATCTAATATTTGTGGTATGTTGTTGGGAATGAGAAGTATTCCTTTAGATAAAATTAAAAATCTTTGGGAACAAGATTTACGGATTTCAATTTCTGAGGACACTTGGAATGAAATTTTTAAATTGGTTAATATCTCATCGTTATGTGCCCGTCATTCCCTTCTACAATTTAAAGTGGTTCATAAAGCCCATATGTCTAAAGATGAGCTGTCTCATTTTTATTCAGATATATCTCCCTTTTGTGATAGATGTAATAATGGAGAAACTTCATTAATCCATATGTTTTGGACGTCCGAGTCTTGAAAAATATTGGAAGGAAGTATTTTAAACTTTTTTGGTGCTTTTTAAAGTAAATTTCAAACCTAATCCTTTGACTGCCTTATTTGGTATTGTTCGAGGAAATTATATTATTTTGGAGACATGTGATCTACATATTTTGGCCTTTATTTCTGTTATAGCCAGGAGAAAATTGTTGCTTAAGCGGAAGGATGCCACTCTGCCTAATCATACTCATTGGTTACAGGATGTTATGTCTTGCTTAAATTTAGAGAAGATTCGCTGTTCAACTTCTGAACCTAGACAAGATTTTTTTTTAACATTGTGGGGCCCGTTTTTGAATTTTTTTCAAAATATTTGATTTGCTGTTAAGCCAGATGTTGGCTAATAATATGTTTTACTGCACGTGAAGGATTTTTTCCTTTTTTTTTAACCTAACAGCTGTTTTTTTTTCTGGTAGAGGGTTTAGATTTTTGTATAATAAAATTATCTCTTTTCAATATTATGTTTAAATTTAATTTATATGGATATGGGGTAATTACACTTTATCTATGATTTCAATATATTGTAATCGATCTGTATTATATATCGTACTGTACTTTGTATTTTTTTATGTAAGAAATTAATAAAAATATTGAAAATGAAAAGGAGCAGTTTGGGATTGACAATATCCATATTATGTAACTGAAAAGAGCGTGAATGTATTCCAGATGCAAATTCAATTTAGAGTCAATAATATGGCAGCCATTATCTAAACTTAAGGCTATCAGGAGGAGCAGTTACGAACATCATTTTATGTGGTTCTTAATCAAGATTGGATAAATGGTAAAGATTCAAGATTCAAAGACTCAAAGATTCAAAAAACTTTATTGTCATCCTTACCATACATCAGCTCTGCAGGGCAGAATGAGACAGCGTTTCTCAGGGGCAGTGCAATCATAACATAACAGGGGAAAACCTAATCTTGGTGATGATGAATTCAGTCAATTTGGTGATATGTGAATATATTGATGTGATCATGCAGTGGAGCCAGTACAGGATGAATTAAGATATAGAGAAGGAATGCAACATTTGTGGGAGTTGCATAAAAGACCATTGGCAAGTAACTATGATGTGATAGATTGTGTAATTGTGCAGATTAAACAAGTATGCTGCAAAACAGAAATTTTTTTAATGGGGACTTGCATATAGATTTGGATAATCCTCCAAGAGGAGTACAACCTTGTTACAGTTTGGAGACATGCATGCCTCAGTAACTCAGAGAGCTATATCGCTGGAGACAGGGCTTTTTGCTTTGGCTTTTGGTGAGGTCACATGGGTAGAGGCTGGACTGAGAGTGGTCCAACTGTCCTCCAAGTTTGGAGGGTTCAGCTTAGTGCTAACAACCCTGACTGGTCAAATAAAGTTGTTACAGAAACAGCAATCAGGAATCGTATATCCAAATGCGATGGTATTACTGAGTCTTCACTCGGGACTTGCATGACTGACAGTAGTGAAAACTGAGATGAAGCTACTGACCCAGTGAGGGAGGCCATGAACACTGCTGGAGATGGAGGACCTTCATTGCTGCCCTAACTGCTAGTGGCATAACGGGCAGTAAAAACCAAAATTTTGACAATCAGAGCAGTTGACCAGAAAAAAAATAATTAAGTATGTGAATGCTTTCTGATTGCTTACTCCAGCTATAGATGCCATAGCCGACAAGGAGGCAGTTCATCTTGCAAGAGACTGCAGAGAGTTGTTGACAGAGCTCAGTCTCCTGTCCATGGATTCTGCCTACACGTTTCATTGCTTTGGTAAAGTAACCAGCATAATCAAAGTCCCCTCCCACAATAAACATTCTTTCTTCTATCTCCAATCAGGAAGAAGATACAAAAGTTTGATTACACCTACCGCCAGAATCAAGGTCAGCTCCTACATCACTATTAAAGTAAATGTATTATCAAACTACACATATGTCACCATATACAACCCCAAGATTCATTTTCTTGTGGGCATTCACAGAAAATACAAAGAAATACAATAGAATCAATAAAAGATAGGACACAAAAAATGGACAAATAACCAATGTGCAAAAGATAACAAACTGTACAAATACAAAAAAAAATAAGCAATAACTATTGCGAACATGAGATGAAGAATCTTTGAAAGTTAGTCCCTGGGTTGTGAGAACAGTTCAATGTTGGGGCAAGTAAAGTTGTGAAATTATCATAACTGATTGAAGAGCCTGATGACTGAGGGGAAATAACTATTCCTGAACCTGGTAGTGTGGGTCTGAGGCTCCTGTATGTCCTTTCTGATGGTAGCAGTGAGAAGAGAGCATGGCCTGGATGTTGTGGGTCCTTGATGATGGATGATGGTTCTGTGGCAGTGCACCATGAAGATCTGCTCAACGCTGAGAGGGCTTTACCCATGACAGGCTGGGCTGTATCCATTAGATTTTGTAATTTTTTTCCATTCAAGAGCAATGGTGTTTTCATACCAGGCCCAGATGCAACCAGTCAATATACTCCCCACCACACATCAATAGAAGTTTGTCAAAGTTGACAAGCTGAATCTTTAGAAAATTCCCAGAAAGTAGAGGCAACTACCACACTTTTTTTGTGTGTCGTAGTCATAGTCATAGTCATACTTTATTGATCCCGGGGGAAATTGGTTTTCGTTACAGTTGCACCATAAATAATAAATAGTAATAGAACCATAAATAGTTAAATAGTAATATGTAAATTATGCCAGGAAATAAGTCCAGGACCAGCCTATTGGCTCAGGGTGTCTGACCCTCCAAGGGAGGAGTTGTAAAGTTTGATGGCCACAGGCAGGAATGACTTCCTATGACGCTCTGTACTGCATCTCGGTGGAATGAGTCTCTGGCTGAATGTACTCCTGTGCCCACCCAGTACATTATGTAGTGGATGGGAGACATTGACCAAGATGGCATGCAACTTAGACAGCATCCTCTTTTCAGACACCACCATGAGAGAGTCCAGTTCCATCCCCACAACATCACTGGCCTTACAAATGAGTTTGTTAATTCTGTTGGTGTCTGCTACCCTCAGCCTGCTGCCCCAGCACACAACAGCAAACAGCAACATATGTCAGGATAGATGATCTCTGAAATGATAATACAGTGAAATTTAAAGTTGCGGATCCTCTCCACCTCCAATCCTTTGGCTCATGGACTTCAGGTTTCCTCCTGCTGAAGTCAATTGGTTTTACTGACATTGAGTGAGTGGTTGTTGTTGTGGCCAGATTTTTAATCTCGCTTTATGTGCTGATCCGTTACCACCTTTGATTTGGCCAATGACAGTGATGTCAACAGCAAACATAAATATGGCATTGGAGCAGTGCTTAACCTCACAGTCATAAGTATAAAGCAAGTAGAGCAGGGGCTAAGCACACAGCCTTGTGGTGCACATGTACTGCTGGAGATCTTGGAGAAGATGTTGGTGTCAAACTAAACTGGCTGGAGACTGCAAGTGAGGAAATTAAGGATGCCCTTGCTCAAGGAGGAATTAAGGTCAAGGTCTAGGAAGTTATTGATTAGCGTTAAGGGAATGATAGTATGAGGGGTGATTGATAAGTTCGTGGCCTAAGGTAGAAACATAGGCAACATCCACACTAGACCAGATAAATCCATAACTGAAGCTTTTTCTCTTCGTTTTGACCCTCCGTCCACATTGAAATGGCGTTTTCCTCCCCCAAAAATGGATACTTTCTAAAACATTCTCCAGAGTGTTTAAATCTGAAAACACCGGTTGGGCGTTGTAGTGTGTATGGCGAAACCGGAGGTTTTGAAAAACCTGTTGTCCCTTTCATCAGTGAAGAGACTACGGCTGTAGGAAATGTTTCCAGGGTGACCCCTCTATGTGAGTGGGGAAGATGTTGGTGGAGTCACCCGGGGGTCTGTGTGTCCGTATGTGTAGCTATTGTAGTGGAGATGAGTTATTAATTTCAGCCTTTCTGCATAATCACTCAAAGAGTTGAACTGCATGTGCATGTAACGAGAGCCGTATAACTCATCGCCTTCTACCTTAGGCCACAAACTTATCAATCACCCTTGCTGTGGACCACTTTCTGGAGGTCCAGGACGCCGACTTCTACAAAGAAGGGATCCGTATGCTCCACGACCGCTGGACTATAACTGTGTAAATGTAGGAGGGAACTATGTTGAAAAATAAATGAGCTACGTTTTCTAAAATTCACTCCTACTACTTTAGGCCACAAATTTATCAATCACCCCTCATATTGAATGCAGAGCTGTAGTCAATGTAGAGCATCCTGATGTATGCATTTTCACTGTCCAGGTGTTACAAATTTGAGCGAAGAACAGATGAAATGGCATCTACTACTGACCTGTTGTGACAGGAGGCAAATTGGAGTGGATTTAAGTTGCTCCTCAGGCAGAAATTAGTATGTTTCATCACCAACCTCTCAAAACAGTCTATCACTGTGGATATAAGTGCAACTGGATGATCCTCATTGAGGCAGGTTACCACGTTTTTGACTGAAGCCTGCTTGAAGCCGTTGGGTACTTCAGACTGCCGAAGCGATAGGTTAAAGATATCAGTGAACACTCCCCCAGCCAGTTGATCAGCACAAGTCTTTAATACTCAGTCAGATATCCCATCTAGCCCAGATGCTTTCCGTGGATTTACTGAGCTGAAGAATGCTTTCACACCAGCCTCAGAGACCGCAATCACAGGGTCACCAGGGGCTGTGGGCGTTTATAAAGTGCCTCCATGTTTTGATGGTCAGGGCAAGTATAAAAGGCATTGAGCTCATCCGAGTGGGAAACTTTGTTGTCACCTAAAGTATGTCACTCGTTTTCACTTTGTAGGAGTTGATGGCAGTCAAACCCTGCCACAGCTGTTGAGCATTCTTCAGAGATTCTGGTCTGGTCTGAAATTACAACTTCACAAATGAGATGGCTTTTTGGAGGTCATAGCTCAACCTCTTGTATTTAACTTGGTCACCAGACCTGAATGCCACTGATCTGGCCCTCAGCAGAATTCAGTTCTCTTGATTCATTCAGGGCTTCTAGTTGGGAAAGACTGAATGATTTTGTGCCGACACACTCATCTACGACTGTTTTTGAAAAGTCAGTGACAACTGTGCGTATTCGTTCAGGTTCTCTGATGAGTCTTTGATCGTGTCACAATCCACTGACTTGAAGCAATCCCAGAGACATTTCTCTGCTTCCCGTGACTACCCCTTTGTGGCCCTTATCTCTGGAGTGTTGTTTTTTAGCCTCTACTTGTAGTACAGCCAAATGATCAGATTATCTGAAATGTGGTCTAGGGATGGAACGGTAAACATTCCTAATCATAGTATAACTATGTATTTCCTAACCATAGTATTTCCTAATCATAGGAAACCATAAAAAGGGTACAGAGGAGATTTACAAGGATGTAGTCTGGATTGGGGAGCGTGCCTTATGAGAATAGGTTGAGTGAACTCGGCCTTTTTTCCTTGGAGCGATGGAGAGACATTGATCATGTAGATAGTAAGAGGCTTTTTCCCAGGACTGAAATGGCTAGCACGAGAGGGCATAGTTTTAACGTGCTTAGAAGTAGGTACAGAGGAGATGCCGGGGTAAGTTTTTTTACACAGAGGCTGGTGAATGCATGGAATGCATGGTTGTGGAGGTGGAAACGATAAGGTCTTTTAAGAGACTCCTGGATAGGTACATGGAGCTTAGGAAAATAGAGGACTGTGAGTAAGCCTAGGTAGTTCTAAGGTAAGGACATGTTCAGCACAGCTTTGTGGGCCGAAGGGCCTGTATTGTGCTGTAGGTTTTCTATGTTTATATGTTTCTAGAATGCTGTTCAAGTGTGTTGGGACCCCTTGTGCTGCAGGTAATATGTTGATAATTGGGTAAAGATTTCTTTAAACAAGACTAACTGAGTCCACAATAATGATTTAAAAGGCATTGGGCTGGCTGCTTCTTGTTTGCTAATCGCTTGACTCAATACTTCAAATGTTGCTTAGCATTGTCCTTTTATGGTATGTAAACGGCAGTTATGATAATGGAGAGGAACTCACTTAGTGATTAGAATGTTTGGCACTTAATCATGTGATGTTCCAAGTCAGCGGAACAAGAGTGCGAATAGACCGCTATGTCCGAGCACCACAAAGAGTTTATCATGAAACACGAACCCCCACCTTCTGCCCTCTTGAATCAGCAGTCCAGTTCATCAGGTGAACAGAGAAGCGGTCGGGTCTTACCAACGTATCCAGACTGTCTGAGGTGAGCTATGTGTCCGTGAGACACAGAACACAGCAATCCCTCGTTTCCCCTCCGATACAGCATTCTTGCCTTTAGGTCCTCAACCCATTAACCCACCCTACTATAACCCCATCACTACTTCATACCCAACAACCACTCCTCTCCGCCGCCTTTCAGCACCTTTCATCTCCCAAGGCACATAGCATCACTTTATTGACATATAACCAGTCTACGTACATAAGCTAATCCTATATATATATATATATAGCCACACTCAGCCATGTGCACATTCTGTTTTATAGGATTGCTTTTATGATTTATACTTGTTGTGCTTCTTAATGTGTTCTTTATGCTTATTATGTTCTTTATACTGCATTGCATCTGGAGTAATAATCAGAGAATATTGTTCTCCTTTATATTGGTGCACTGAATAATAACAATAACCTTGAATCTTGAATTTTGAAGTTCAACATGCAGCTTGCAAAGAATAAGATATAATAGCTACTGAGATTCTAAATTCAGTTAAGTCGAACTTCAGTGTGATAAGGCAGTAACCTGCTGAAAAGGGCCACTGGGTGAAATATTACATCTTCTGTCATTTGATGATACAGTACAAATTAATATCTTTGAGGATATAAGAAAAATATTTGCCAAAGAAAGGTCAAAGATGATCAGAGGTATGTGGGATAACATAAAACTAAAACAAATAACTTTATAAAGGAAGAACCTCCAGGCTTCTGATTACTGGGACAAATCAGACAGCAAGAGCTACAAAAAGGGAGGATGAGAAGAAATTTGAAAGGAAGATTAAAATCAACAGAAAATGTAATTTCATATAATTTTAATGAAAAAGAGATTGAAAAAATAGATACCAACCAATTAATAATGACAAACAGAAGAAAATCTGTAGATGCTGTAAATGCAAAGCAGCAGACAAAATGCTGGAGGAACTTAGCAGGTCAGGCAGCGTCTATAGAAAAGAAAGGGTATTAAAAGGGAATCTTTCTTGATCAACGTCACTGAATTCAACATAATCAAGAAATTAGAAAGTTGATGAAACTAATTTATCTAGATGAACAAAGTCATTCTTAAGATTCTACATCATAGACTAATTAAGATAGAGCCTATGAATCCAGACCCCACCACACAGCTTCTTGTCTGAAGTGAGTAGGAGCAAAGGTTAGCTGTTGCATAAGATGGGAAATCTGGTTCCAGTAGAGTGGACATTTTTTTTTACTATGTATATTAGTGTTTGTGCTGTGGTGTATTAAATTTTATAAAAACAGTAGCTGAAAGTCTGAACAATTCTGAGTGACACTTTAACTCTTTGTGAAGGCAGCATGTTAGTTATCTGTAGAAGTTAATGTCCTGTGCTCTTCACATGCCTTGCATGAATTAACAGGCAGATAAACTCCATCCCCAGTTACCACATTGACAAAGACGTTCCAAGTTGACTTTCTTTAATGTAGCAACTGGTGGTAGGGTAAAACTGACAGAAAGAAAAACATACAATCAAAAGGTGTCCAAATTCCCATTATGGTTAAGTACAAGGCAAGCATTAAGTATACCACAAATGGTACAAAATAATACATAAGATACTGTATACAAATAAGTTCCAAATATATCATAAAGATAGGCTACTGGTAAGCAAGATATTGCTACGTACAATGTATCTTATGCACATTTTCTCACTACAGGTTACCCAGAACATGTGGCCCATATGAATATTCCATCTGTATTTTATCTGCACACAAACCATTCAAACATCTCTGGTTTGTGGAAATATGCATAAACATCAATAAATAATAAAACTAAAGATTACTTTTACATACCGACGATGCTGTCAAAGACCTGAACGTCCAGATAATGTCCAATGAAAAGGCACAAGCTCTCCCTCAACTCTACATGGGGAACTGTCTCGATGCCAACTGATGATGTTATCAGCTAGAGACACAGATCACATGATCTAAATGACTGCTATACAAAACTACTAGCAAAGGGTGCTAAATGACAAATAAAATAACTGACTTATGGCAGCACAGTTAAACACTGCAGGTTTGTTAAATGTTTGCTAATAGTGGCTGAATTCTGTATCGCCTCAGGCACTAGTGGCATGAAAACAAAAGAAACATAGAAAAAGCATAGATATTTACAGTACATTATAGGCCCTTTGGCCCACAATATTGTACCAACCATGTAACCTACTCTAGAAACTGCCTAGAATTTCCCTACTGCATAGCCATCTCTTTCTCTAAATGTACTTAACTAATGTGACATTCATTATCTAAGAGTCTCTTAAAAGACCCTATTGTATCCACTTCTACCACCTTTGCTGGTAGTGCACTTCATGCACCCACCACTCTCTGTGTGATAAACTTACCTCTGACATCCCCCTTGTATCTACTTCCAAGCACCTTAAAACTATGCCTCCTCGTGTTAACCATTTCAGCCCTGGGAGAAAGCCTCTGGTTATCTACACAATTAATGCCTCTCATCTTATACACCTCTATCAGGTCACCTCTCATCCTCTATTGCTCCAAGGAGAAAAGACCAAGTTCACTCAATCTATGTTCATGGCATACTCTCCAATCCGGGCAACATCCTTGTAAATCTCTTCTACACTCTCTTTAAGGTATCTACATCCTTCCTGTAATGAGGTGATCAGAACTGAACACCGTACTCCAAGTGGGGTCCAACTAAGGTCTTATATAGCTGTGACATTACAGGTATATAAAGACCAAAGAGCTTATCTATTCCTGTGTGTCTCTCAATGCTTGTGTGCTTGTGGATTGAACCCTTAAGGTATTAAAGCACTTTATGCTCAGTTCTTGGGGCTTCTAGGCGAAGGAATCGTGATCGATCAGTGCTTTGGACAAATTCATGAGTTGGAACTTGGAGATACCCTCAACAAAAGTGACAATGAAGTCCCCCGATGACGGCAACAATCAAGTGGAGACTATGAAATGTGAACCCTGAAAACTTTGTAACTTACTGTGTAGTATTTAGTGTTGTTTATTTGTGCTTTCTGTTTTCTGATAATAAATTTGCTTCAGTTACTTTGTCGTGCTTGTATGCTTATCACCACATCTCCTGGACACTTGAAATGGGTTGGGTCCTTTGGGTCTGATCAACCCAGCCCATTAAATTGTTTTAGACATTAGAATCAATATACAAATAACTTGCATATGCCATGCCCATAATATGATGAAGGATCTCAAACATCCATCCAGTGTCCTCTTTGACTCTACAACAGGCAGGAGACTACGATGCATAAAAACAAGAATGGGCAGATTGGGAAACAGTTTCTTTCCCCTGGTCATTAGGCTTCTGAACTCCCTACCGCACCATACTCAAAGTGTCACTGGTTAATCTTCTCATTAATTATTGATGCCTTTAATTTGTTATTTATGTGTGATTCATCTGTAGATTCTTTATCCTTACCTTCATAAGTTATAGTGTGTTATGTGTACTACTGTGCTTTACATCCGGGTTCAAGAGAACATTGTCTTATTTCTATGTACAGTAGTTAAATGACAATAAACCTGACTTGACTTGATTTAAAGTTAAGTTGGGCCAAAGGGCCTTTTCTGTGCTGTGTTTTGTGACTCCAATTCTGAACCTGACATCAAATTGGAGGGAAACTGAGAAGGAATGTTACAAGTTACATGAAGGCATTCATAAATTTGCAAAATAAGCATTTAAATGTCTAATGCATTTAACAATCAGCAAGATCAAAGAGATGATTGTGGATTTCAGGAAGGATAAGATGAGGGAACACAACCAATCCATAAGAAGAAGTGGAGAAAATGCGCCATTTCAAGTTCCTGGATGCTAGTATCTCTGAGGACCTAATCTGGAAGCAACATATTGATGCAGTTATGAACAAGTCAGGATAGCAGCTACATTTCATTTGGAGTTTGAAGAAATTTGGCATGTCAACTAAAACACTTGAAAACTTCTACAATTGTTTTGTGGAGAGCAATCTGACTGGCTGCCTCATTGCCTGCTATCAGGGGGAACTACTGGATAAGATCGAACTAACTTGCAGAAACTTGTAAAATTTGTCAGGTCCATTATGGGCATTAGCCTCCAAGACATCTTCAAGAAGCAATGCCTTGGAAAGGTGGCGTCCATTATTAAAGACCCCACCACCCAGGACGTGCTCTCTTCTCATTGTTACATTAGGAAGAAAGTACAGAAGCTTGAAAAGACACACTCAGTGACTCAGGAACAGACTCTTCCCCTCTGCATTCCAATTTCTAAATGGACATTGAGTCCATGAACACTACCTCACTACTTTTTATTTCTGTTTCTTTGCACTACTTATTGTAATAACTATATACATATATTTACTGCAATTCAGTTTTTCTCTATATTTATTTATCATGTATTTCATTGTACTGCTGCCACAAAGTTAACAAATTTCACAGCATACACTGGTGATATTAAACCTGATCCTGACAGATCAGGGGTTCCCAATCTGCTGTCCAAGGACTCATTGGTTTATAGTGGGGGCCCATGGGATCCCCTGAGACAGATGAATGCAGTTTGTTACCATCAATAATCAGGCAAATCCTTCTTGAAAATAAGAATCTAAATGGGATAAACACAAGGGATTCTGCAGATGCTGGAAATCCAAAGTGAGACGCAAACAAAATGCTGGATGAACTCAACATTTATGGAAAGGAATAACGAGCTGATGTTTTGGGCTGAGATCCTTCACCAGGACTGGAAAGGAAGGGGGAAGAAGCCAGAATAGGAAGGTGGGGGAGGAAAGGAGTACAAGCTGGCAAGTGACCAGGTGAGGGGGCAGGTTGTGGGGGGAGGAAGAAGTAGAAGAGGGAAGCTGTTAGGAGAGGGGAGTGGACCATGGGAGAAAGGGAAGGACGAGGGGCATTAGAACGAGTTGATGGGCAGGTGAGGTGAAGAGGAATGGGAGATTTGGGAGTGCTGTATCAAAATGCACGTTAATAAATGTAAACAAAATGGAAGTAGTGCCTTGGCATGAAATGTTGACTGTATATTAGCTTCCATGGATCCTGCTTGACCTGCAGAGTTCCTCCAGCATTTGTGTCTTAAACCAAATGGTTGTGCGTGTTTCTCAAAGAATAGGATTGGAAATCATAAGCATTCAGCCTTTATGACCCATTAATTAGTGAGTTCAACAATTTCAGAAAACCTTTGTTTTACTCTTTTATATCTGTTATATCACTTCTTCAAGTTTTAGTTTCTTTTCCCTGATTTTTTTCTGAAATTCTTTTGCCTGGCACTGTCATTTAATCTTTTTGCCCATCTTAAACCTTGCTTTTTAGTTCCCTTTTCCCCGTTTACTTCTCATTTTAAAACCTGCTTATTTCTAAATGTTACCATTTCAATGAAGGGTCCTCAACGTGAAATTTTAACTCTGCATCTCTTTCAAATTTCCAGTGCCCACCTGTATTTCTCTTTCTCTGTGAAGAGAAAGGAAAGTACACATTTCAACTTTTTTGTATTCTACATGATAACTTCATTGAATCTTATTTTGACCAAATTTGGGATAGGTTGTACCATTTAGTAGTGTCACTTGTAAGACATAGTAGGCACAAAAGCCGGGAATTTAGCAATAGGAACAAGAAAAAAAGCTCCTGGAAGCGGCTGAGGTAAAAGGCATAGAGTTATAGAGTTGTACATCATAGAAATAAGCTCTTTGGCCCATAATGTCTCTGTCAACTATCTTACGTACACATATTAAACTCAACTGCCTGCATTTGTTTTATATCCTCTGTGTCTTTCTCATTCATGTACCTGTCCAGATGTCTCTTACATGCAGACATGGGGATGTTTGCAAATGCTGGAAATCCAAATCAACACACACAAAATACTGTGGGAACTCAGCGTCTATGGAAAATAGTACACAGTCTATGTTTCGGGCTAGGACCCTTCATTAGGACTGAGAGGGAAGAGGCTAGATACCTGAATTAAAAGGTGGGGGGTAGGGGAAAGAGGCTAGCTGGAATCTCTTAAATACAGTACCTTTTCCTACCTCCAACATCTCCTTTGACAGCTCATTCAGACACAAACTACTCTTAATCCTCCTTCAACATACCAACTACTTCCTAGTTTTAGAAACCCGTAAGACCATAAAATATAGGAGCAAAAATCAGAGCCAATCTCCTGACTTCTCCCTGTATCCTTTCATGCCCTGACCAATCAAGAAAGATTTGGCCTCCACAGCTGCCTGTGGAAAGGAATTCCACGGATTCACCACTCTCTGGCTAAAGAAATTCCTCCTCATCTCCGTTCTAAAAGGACTCTCCTTGATTCTGAGGCTGTGTCCTCTGGTCTTAGACTCTCCCACTACAAGAAACATTCTCTCCACATCACCTCTCTCAAGGCCTTTCACTGTTCAGTAGGTTACTCCGACCATGAGAAACAGACTCTGGCTATCTATGCCTCTGATAATTTCACATACCTTTCTCAGTATATTACCTCTCAGGTTCCTTTGTTCCAGCAAAAACAGACAGTGCATATCCAATCTCTCCTTCTAGCTCAAGATTTTCAAATTAAGTAACATCCTTGTGAATATATTCTGCACTTTCTCCAGTGTATTAACATAATCTTAGGGTGCTTAAGACTTTTGCACAGTACTGTAGTAATTTTACATATTGCACTGTACTGTTGCCACAAAAAAAGCATTACATTACATATGTGAGTGACAATAAATCTGATTCTGATATGGGTGCCTGCTGTGGACTGAGAGAGGGGAATCAAGGTTGGGAAAAGGGGAAGGGAGAGGGGTGGGAGCGGGAAGCATGAGGGTGACATTCTGTAATGATCAAAAACAATTGTTTGGTAGCAGGTGACCTTTCCTGGCATCTCAGAGCTAGGTGCATCTGCACACACACACTACCCCCTGCCCCTAGCACTCCTTCTTTGCCACCTGTCCCACACCCCTCCAGCAGTGCTCCACCCTCAACATTCCCAACACCCTTTGCTCCCACCATATTTACAAACTCCTTCTCTGCTCCACATTGACAAATACAACACTGTTCTAAAGTCTTAGGCACCCTAGCTATTTCATATATAAGTGCCTCAGCTTTTTGCAGAGTACTGCATTTCTTGCGCAGCAACTAGAAATACGTATAAAGCTTCGAGTGTAACCTAACGGACACCTTGTAGAAATGTAACATGACGTCACATCTCCTGGAATTAATTCCTTGGCCAGTGACAAATTACATGCTGTATGCCTTTTGTGTCTTGCTCAAAATGTTGACTGTTTATTCTGCTCCATAGGTGCTACCTAACATGTTGAATTCCTTCAATATGTGTTGCTCATTTTACGTAACCGGCAACCATGAATATCAATCGAGACAGGTTATATAAAAACAACCAAACATTTAGTAAACATGGATAAACAATTAAAAAAACGAAACCTTAACTGGAAGTTAACCGCTATGCAGCCGTTCAACAAATCGTCACTCGGCACTGGTTCTGGAAGCGTTAAATGTGAAAACAGTTCTTAAAACAGTAAAATCAGACATAGTTCTTAAAATGGTAAATTCAAAAGTCCAACAGATTTATATGTCCAATTGGGAGAGACTTCTCTGGAGAAGGATTTTCTTCATAGACGCGACTTTCTTGCTGGTTTTGTCCAAAGGATTCACCATGCAGTAAATAAACAGTTTAAAATAACTGACCTTAATTTCTTTTAGAGAGCAAACCTTGCATGAACTCTTTTCTCTTTTGGCAAGAGTTATCTTCGATGCAGGTCACTACTCCTTCAACGAAGGCTCAATAAGGTCCATCCTTTGTTAAACTGCCGAACGAAACCGACTCCTCTCAATCCTTCGAGTCTTGTACTTTGATAACGTCTTTACTCTCCCGTACTACTGCTAGAATAAGGTACATCAACACATCTAGCAAAAATTTCGGACCAGCAATATTATTCCTTGCAACAGAATGTAACAACCGTTTAAAAAATGAAACTGCGTCATAAAAACAAATACGCAACAGAAACGGAGACACAGTACGTTCTAGCTGGAAATCTAAAAACTAAAAACTAACTGCGTCCTCTGAGGTCCCCCCTTATATACCTGTGGTGCACATGTCATTGCGTGACCTCACATCGGCGGGAAAATTACATCAGGTGACCTCCAAAAGACCATTACATCATTCTTACAAAAAAAATCACAGATCTCCTTGAAGCATTTAACACTCAAGATTTCCAGCATCCTAAGAATCCCCAGTTCTGCTCCAATGTGGTCTAACAATGTGTGCATACCAAGAAAATGCTTAAATCTTCTCTTCAGTGTGAGCTCAGTGAGACCCTTTCTGCTCCACCCTCTCTCACTGCTCCTCCTCAGTACTGTAGCTTGTACTCCTTCCCCTCCACTCTCCGTCTTCTTTCCCCTTCTCTTCCAGTGCCGATGAAAGGTCTCTGCCTGGTATGTCGAGTGGTCATTTCTCTCCATAGACGCTGCCTAACCTGATGAGTTCCTCCATTCTCTTGTATGTATTACTGTGGGTTACCAGCATTTGCAGAATCTCTTGCATTTATATGTTGTGTTATATGCCTTCGTCACCACCCTTTCTATCTGTGAGACCATTTTCAGGGAACTATGTAGTTCCACTATACTCTCCAGGGTCCTGTTGTTCACAATGCATGTCCTGCCCTGAATTAACTTACAAAAATGCATCACTTGGTACCTGTGTAATATAATATTGTGGCGAGCATTTGGTCCATAATGACAGATGAGGAAGCTCGTTGACCTCAACAACCGTTTTATTGTGATAAACATAAAACACACCAGGCACCATGACCCGGAGAGTGAACCCAGCCAGTCTCACACAGACAGGGGAGGTGACCATCACACACCCTGGTTACAGTCAGGGTGACCCACAAATACACAAGCAAATAACTGTATAACCCAAGCTAAAATGTAACAATAATTGATCTGGAACGTCCCACCATAATCCCACAAAAGCACTTTAACACAAGAACAATAAACAGTACTGGTCATTAGAAATGCAGGGGCGGGCTTGTCGAGCGTCACAATATTTTGAAAAATAAAACTATTTCACAGCTCTGAATGTGATAATTTAATTATAATATAAATAATATCATTCCAAGTAGCAACGAAAAAGCACTTAATATTGTTACCCTGGGTATTTAGTGAGATCCTCACAACTGATGCAAACTAGCGAGTTTTTGAATATCTGGTTGCAGCTTGGCTAACGATAATTGCAGATCACCTCCTATCACAACTCAAGATGGTTATGAGCTTTTGATAGCAGGTGAAGAATTTGACTAAAACCACATTCAACTAGATAAGAGGTGGAAAATCCAATTAAAAGCAACTTTACTTTCTCCCAGAGCTATGCACACTTATTTTGAATTCCATTAGTCATCCAGAAATTTTTCTCGGCATCACCCATCGCTTGCCGTTATAGCAATTAGTGAAACTTGGCTACAGGAGGGGCAGGACTGGCAGCTTAATATTCCAGAGTTCCGATGTCTCAGATGTGATCGAGGCAGAGGAATGAAAGGTGGGGGAGTAGTACTGCTTGTTAGGGAAAATATTACAGCAGTGCTCAGGCAGGACAGATTAGAGGGCTTGTCTACTGAGTCCTTATGAGTGGAGCTGAGAAATAGGAAAGGTATGGCCACATTAGTGGGATTGTATTACAGACCACCCAATAGGCAACAAGAATTGGAAGAGCAAATCTGCAGAGAGATAGCAAGCAACTGCAGGAGACATAAAGTTGTGGTGGTAGGGGATTTTAATTTTCCATATATTGATTGGGACTCCCATACTGTTAGGGGTCTAGGTGGTTTAGAGTTTGTAAAATGTGTTCAGGAAAGTTTTCTAAATCAATATATAGAGGGACCAACTAGAGGGGATGCAATATTGGATCTCCTGTTAGGAAACGAGTTAGGACAAGTGACGGAAGTGTGTGTAGGGGAGCATTTTGGTTCCAGTGATCATAACACCATTAGTTTCAACTTGATCATGGACAAGGATAGATCTGGTCCTAGGGTTGAGGTTCTGAACTGGAAGAAGGCCAACATTGAAGAAATGAGAAAGGATCTAAAAAGCGTGGATTGGGACAGGTTGTTCACTGGCAAAGATGTGATCGGTAGGTGGGAAGCCTTCAAAGGAGAAATTTTGAGAGTGCAGAATTTGTATGTTCCTGTCAGGATTAAAGGCAAAGTGAATAGGAATAAGGAACCTTGGTTCTCAAGGGATATTACAACTCTGATAAAAAAAAGAGGGAGTTGTATGACATGTATAGGAAGCAGGGAGTGAATAAAGTGCTTGAGGAGTATAAGAAGTGCAAGAAAATACTTAAGAAAGAAATCAGGAGGGCTAAAAGAAGACATGAGGTTGCCTTGGCAATCAAAGTGAAGGATAATCCAAAGAGCTTTTACAGGTATATTAAGAGCAAAAGGATTGTAAGGGATAAAATTGGTCCTCTTGAAGATCAGAGTGGTCGGCTATGTGCGGAACCATAGGAAATGGGAGAGATCTTAAATAGGTTTTTTGCATCTGTACTTACTAAGGAAACTGGCATGAAGTCCATGGAATTAAGAGAAACAATTATTGAGATCATGGAAACTGTACAGATCGAAAAGGAGGAGATCCTTGCTGTCTTGAGGAAAATTAAAGTGGATAAATCCCCAGGACCTGACAGGGTGTTCCCTTGGACCTTGAAGGAGACTAGTGTTGAAATTGCAGGGACCCTGGCAGAAATATTTAAAATGTCGCTGTCTACAGGTGAGGTGCCGGAGGATTGGAGAGCGGCTCATGTAGTTCCGTTGTTTAAAAAAGGATCGAAAAGTAATCCGGGAAATTATAGGCCAGTAAGTTTAACGTCGGTAGTAGGTAAGTTATTGGAGGGAGTACTAAGAGACAGAATCTACAAGCATTTGGATAGACAGGGACTTATTAGGGAGAGTCAACATGGCTTTGTGCGTGGTAGGTCATGTTTGACCAATCTATTGGAGTTTTTCGAGGAGGTTACCAGGAAAGTGGATGAAGGGAAGGCAGTGGATATTGTCTACATGGACTTCAGTAAGGCCTTTGACAAGGTCCCGCATAGGAGGTTAGTTAGGAAAATTCAGTCGCTAGGTATACATGGAGAGGTGGTAAATTGGATTAGACACTGGCTCAATGGAAGAAGCCAAATAGTAATAATAGAGAGTTGTTTCTCCGAGTGGAGGCCTGTGACTAGTGGTGTGCCACAGGGATCAGTGCTGGGTCCATTGTTATTTGTCATCTATATCAATGATCTGGATGATAATGTGGTAAATTGGATCGGCAAATTTGCTGTGGATACAAAGATTGGAGGTGTAGTAGACAGTGAGGAAAGTTTTCAGAGCCTGCAGAGGGACTTGGACCAGCTGGAAAAATGGGCTGAAAAATGGCAGATGGAGTTTAATACAGACAAGTGTGAGGTATTGCACGTTGGAAGAACAAACCAACGTAGAACATACAGGGTTAATGGTAAGGCACTGAGGAGTGCAGTGGAACAGAGGGATCTGGGAATACAGATACAAAATTCCCTAAAAGTGGCATCACAGGTAGATAGGGTCGTAAAGAGAGCTTTTGGTACATTGGGCTTTATTAATCAAAGTATTGAGTATAAGAGCTGGAATGTTATGAGGAGGTTGTATAAGGCATTGGTGAGGCCGAATCTGGAGTATTGTGTTCAGTTTTGGTCACCAAATTACAGGAAGGATATAAATAAGGTTGAAAGAGTGCAGAGAAGGCTTACAAGGATGTTGCCGGGACTTGAGAAACTCAGTTACAGAGAAAGGTTGAATAGGTTAAGACTTTATTCCCTGGAGTGTAGAAGAATGAGGGGAGATTTGATAGAGGTATATAAAATTATGATGGGTATAGATAGAGTGAATGCAAGCAGGCTTTTTCCACTGAGGCAAGGGGAGAAAAAAACCCAGAGGACATGGGTTAAGGGTGATGGGGGAAAAATTTAAAGGGAACATTAGTGGGGGCTTCTTCACACAGAGAGTGGTGGGAGTATGGAATGAGCTGCCAGACGAGGTGGTAAATGCGGGTTCTTTTTTAACATTTAAGAATAAATTGGACAGATACATGGATGGGAGGTGTATGGAGGGATATGGTCCATGTGCAGGTCAGTGGGACTAGGCAAAAAATGGCTCGGCACAGCCAAGAAGGGCCAAAAGGCCTGTTTCTGTGCTGTATTTTCTATTGTTTCTATGGTTTTGCCAGCTTGTACACTTTCCCACATCCCCACCTTCTTCTTCTCTCTTCCTCCCTCTTCCTTTCAAGTGTGGAAGAAAGGTCTCGGCCAAAAAAAAAATCAACCATTTATTCCTTTCCATCAATGCTGCCTGACCTGCTGAGTTCCTTCAGCATTTTTGTGTGTTGATCTACCACCCTGCTTTTATACTTAATATGCTCTGTGTGTCAGTCTTCACTATGGAAGAAAGTAGCAGAATGCCAGAAGTTTGAGATTGTCAGGAGGGAGAAGTGAATGCAATTGCTATTACTAAGGAGAAGGTGCTTGGAGAGCTGAAAGGCCTAAAAGTAGATAAATTCACCTGGACCAGATGGACTACATCCCAAATTGCTAAAAGAGGTAGCTCAAGAGATTATGAAGGCACTAGTAATGATTTTTCACGAATCACTGTCTGGAATGGTTCTGGAGGACTGCAAAATTGCATATGTCACTCCATTCTTTAAGAAGGAAGGGAGGCAGAAGAAAGGAAATGGTAAGTCAGTAGCCTGACTTCAGTGGTTGATAAGATGTTGGAGTCCATTGGTAAGGATGAGGGTTTGGGGTACTTAGAAGCACATGATAAAATAGGCCAAATTCAGCATGGTTTCCTTAAAGAAAAATCTTGTTGAAAAGTCTGTCGAAATTCTTTGAAAAACAAGTAACATAGACAAAGGTGCATCAGTAGGCAATGTTTATTTGGAATTTCAGGCGGCTTTTGACAAGGTGCCACATGTGAGGCTGCTTATCAAGGCTGCCTATGCTATTACAGGAAAGATCCAAGTATGAAAGGAAGATTGG
Source organism: Mobula birostris (assembly GCF_030028105.1). Classification (NCBI taxonomy): domain Eukaryota; kingdom Metazoa; phylum Chordata; class Chondrichthyes; order Myliobatiformes; family Myliobatidae; genus Mobula; species Mobula birostris. The sequence continues at coordinate 21,547,999 of NC_092370.1, read as the reverse complement.
CTGACCATTAGGAGGCCAAAAGTGGGAATAAAGTGGGCCTGTTCTGGTTGGCTGCCCATGACTAGTGCTGTTCCGCAGGAGCTGGTGTTGGAAGCATTTATTTCCACATTATATGTTAATGATTTGGATGACAGAATTGATGGCTTTGAGGCCAAGTTTGCAGATTATGCAAAAATAGGAGGGAGGCAGATAGCATGAGAAAGTAGTGAGTTTGCAGAAGGACCAAAACAGATTTGGAGAATGGGCAAAGATGTGGCAGATGGAATGTAGATTAGGAAAGTGTATGGTCCTGTACAATGGTAGAAGGATTAAAGGCGTAGACTATTGTCTAATGGAAGGAAATTTAAAAATCAGAGGTGGAAAGGAACTTGGAAGTCTTTGTGCAGGATTCCCTAAAGGCTAATTTGCAGGTTGAGTCAGTGATAAGGAAGGCATATTCAATGTTATTTCAACAGGTCGAGCAAGCATGTAAAGCTAAGGCTTTATAAAGCATTGGTCAGAATGCACTTGAGATATTGTGAGTAGTTTTGGGCCCCTTATCTAAGAAACATATGCTAGCATCGGAGAGGGTCTAGAGAAGGTTCATGCAAATGATTCCAGGAATATCAGGAGGAGTGCTTGATGGCTCTGGGCCTGTACCAGCTGGAGCTTAGAAGAATGAGGGGGGAATCTCATTAAAACATATTGAACAGTGACAGGGTTGGATAGAGAGGATGTGGGAAGTGTGTTTCCTGTTGTGGATGGATCTAGCACTGGAGGTTACAGCCTCAGAATTGAACAGTGGTTCCCAACCTTTTTTATGCATGGATCAATACCATTAAGCAAGGGGTCCATGGACCCCATGTCGGAAACCCCTGGAATAGAGAGATATCCATTTAGAATGGAGATGATGAGGAATTTCTTTAGCCAGAAGGTGGTGAATCTGTGGAATTCTTTGCCACAGGCAGCTGTGGAGGCTAATTCATTGTGTATATTGAAATCAGATTTTGATAGGTTCTTGATTAGTCAGGCCATCAAATGTTACTGGGAGAAGGCAGGAGAATGGGGTTGAGAGGGATAATAAATTAGCCATGATGGAGTAGTGGAGAAGACTCCATGGGCGGAAAGGCCTAATTCTGCTCCTATGTCATATGCTCTTATGGTTTTTAATCACTACTTCAAAAAACTCAATCAAAATCATGAGAAGTGATTTCCCAAACCAGACTATCCCTAAATCAGTCCTGGCCTTTCCAAATGCAAATATATTCAGTCTCTAGAGTCCTTTAAGAATAACTCACTGATGAAATGCTCATGGGCCTTTAGCCCCCTGGCTTACCCCGCTGTACATCTTAAGTAAAGACTCAACAATATCTGTCCGCCAGTCAAAAGCAAGCTCAGTATATGGGGGAGATGGGAATACACACATCATAGAAGTTGAAAAAGGATGGAAGGAGGGATATGGAGCATAAATCCTGCATGTGCTGGTTGGTCTTTTGAATATCCCCTGTAGTTCTGTGTTATGCAAGTGTACAGTAAGTCTAATTTCCCCTAGATCCATCATACACATGTCCAATGTTCCTCTGGGAAGAGTTCATGGAGCAGGTAAGATTAGGGTCAAGTTCCAGTTCCAGTTCTACTCTATTGTCATTGGCATACATAACCAGGATCTAAATGCCAGGTAAATTAGCTTATTTCGTTGCAGCAGCACAGTACATTACAAACATAAGTTACAGCAACCGAACATAAAATATACATACAGTAGCTTACATGACAAAACTAATAAAAACATAGCGAATAAAACAGCTAAATACAGCCTACTGTCAGATTTGCCTGAAGCCTAATAAGAAGGGAACCATTAACACAGAAGTAGAGCGAGTTCTCGGCACAGTTTAATTATCAGCACGGGAGAAATGCGGCTTTGTTGATCGTAACTCAGAAGGTTTGAAGAATGAAGTTTACCAATGTCAGAAGCTGAATGTGTGAGCTTCATAGGAATCTATAATGCAATCAATGTGCAATATTTTACATAGTGGTTGTTCATTAATTTTTGTTTATATATAGCTTTACATAAAATTCTATTGCATTTCTTTTTCCTCCATGAAAATGTATCTCAAGGTAGATTATGGTAACATATATGTACTTTGATATAATGTTGTGACTTTATTAGGAGTTGGCTAGATCACACTTGGAATATTGTGAGCAGTTTTGGGCCCCTTACCTGAGAAAAAGATGTGCCAGCATTGGAGAAGCTCCAGAGGAGGTGCGTGAGTATGATCCTGGGAATGAAATGGATTACGTTGATGGCTCTAAGCCTGTACTCGCTGGAGTTCAGAAAAATGAGGGGGAGGGGTCTCATTGAAACCTATTGAATATTGAAAGGTTCAGATAGAGTGGATGTAGAGAGGATGTTTCCTTCAGTGGGAAGTCTAGGACGACAGGGGATGGCCTCAGAGTACAAGGAGATCCCTTTAGAACAGAGATGAGGAGGAATTTCTTTAACCAGTGGGTGCTGAATCTGTGGAATTCATTGCCACAGACAGCCTAAATCATTGTATACATTTACAGCAGAGGGTGATAATTTCTTGGTTAATAAGGACAGGGTGGTTACATGGACAAGGCAGTAGAATGGGGTTGAGGTGGAAAATAAATCAGCTGTGATTAAATGGCAGAACAAACTCGAAGGTTCGGATGGCCTAGTTATGCCCCCATGTAATGGTCTTATGGTCTTTGATAATAACTTTACTTAGAACTTTGAAGGCCATCAACAATTCAAAACAGGGTTAGAACCAGTTACAGGAGGGATAATAGAGGAACTTATGCTCCTCCAATCCCTACGGCAGTACACTGGTTATTTGCACAGTTAAGGCTACAACTGCTGTAACTTTTACTTTACTTGCAAAAACCACTTTCACAGAGATTAAGTAGTACTGCAATCACTGAAATCGAATATTATGCTCCTCAAAGGGGTTTTCTATTGATGGATCCTCAAGTAGAGGCCAATCTGGGATCCACATACTTTAACTGGGATGTTAGGCTGGGTTCCCTTAATGGAGAACATTTGTGCAGGACTTTGTTTAATGTAGGGTGGCTGATGGATGGGCAGCCATCACACAGGTTGAGATCAGGGTCCAGTGGCATGGAATGAAAGATGATAGAGGAACATTCACCACTGCAGTCCTCTTCCACCTTCACTGCCAATGTGATATGTCATCGTCTTCCACCAGCTCTGCCAGTGAAGTCTTGGTTGGGTCACTCTTTGTCTGGAACTTTCCCCTTGATCTTACTGCATTGGGTGACCCTACCAGGAGCTAGGTACAAGATGACTAACTCCAGATGGCATCACTCTCAGAATCCCAATAACTCATAAGCCTGTCCACCATGATAAGGTTCCTTGGAGAAATTCACGGAGAATACACTTTATACAGATATTGGAACCCAGCGTGTATTTATAGTCCAACACCTGTTCTCAGTGGCTGTCAGGCTTCTGAGAATGAGGCTTAATGATGCTTGCATTACAATGCATGTGACATTTACCAATATTTATCTCTGTAGGTGCTAAAACGTTTTTCAATAAAAATCAAAACATGTGCAAAGGTGAAGTTGAACTTAATGACAGCGAAGCCGAGCCACCAGCAAACAATGTGGGATTGCAATAATTACATGTAATTGTTTAAGAGTCAAAGAAATGTGCCTGTAATGAACCCTAATTAATGTGATTTAAGAACGTGACTCATGTTAAATGAAAGCAAATAAGGTCACTGTATCTGTTCCACAGTTGTAGCTGTGATTTCCCTCACCTGTTGCTCTCGTTTGTCACTACTCAGTACTGATTTCCTTACACTTGACCATTAACCTTTACAACCTTTATACATCAGTCGAAATCTAGATACTATTTTGTCTTTTGAGTGAGCTGCCTTTATGAAGTAAGAGTTTCAAGCACTGATTTTCACCTTGTTTCACCTCGTACGTTGTTCTGGATTCAATATTTGACTTACGATGTCAAATAACAGATTGGTTTTATCTTCAGGTCATCCTAGTTTCCTCCTGCAGACAGTTTAGTGAATCTTTATTTCACTCAGGCCATCAATATACAACATGAAAACACAAGCTGTAATCACATCTGCTCATAAATAACTCTAAATGTAAAGCTATATTGTGGAATGGTTTGTGACCTGCACGCAAGAAGAACATGGATCAATTTTATTGCTCTGAACTGTTCAAATTTGCCTACTCCAACATGTTCGGAGTAGTCTATATGCTATAAATATTCTGCCTTTTGATTTTGAAACTGTAAGATTTTCTGGTTTTATCTATTTCCTTATCCAATAGATTAGTTTATGTCAATAGCAATATGGTTAATACCACCTTTGAAGAAAAATGTAAAAAAATTAATAACTAATCTAAAATCAGTCACTTTTTGTTAAACATAGTACCAGGAAGAACTTAAAACCCTTTTCCAACATCAGCAGGAATTGAACCCAATCTGACAGCTGGCTCTGTAAATCGTAACGCTAGCTTCTACACAACTGGGCCTCTGAATATTTTACTTTCTTTGGGTGGCTTATACTGTCTTATTCCAGGATTGCACTTTTCCACAACTGTTTGAACCATGACATGTCATGGGATCCCAAACCCATTTGGAACATTGTTTTGTTGTGTGGAGATTGTAAATTTTGTTGAATGATGCCACAACAACAACTTCTCACTCACTTTCAGCAAAACCAACTAGAAGATGATTGACCACAGGGGGAAGAAATCAGGGGGTTCATTAGGGGATCAGAGGTGGAGACATTCAGTAACTTTAAATTCCTCAGCATTATCAGATCAGAGGATTTGTCCTGGGACAAACATGTATGGGCCGTTACAAAGAAGACGCGGAAGTGCCTCTACTCTTTTCAAAGTTTGTATAGATTTGGGATGTCGGCATACAAAGATTTGGCAAACTTTTATAGATGCACAGTGGTGAGTATCCTCAGAAAGAGGTACAGTCGACGTTTCAGGCCGCGACCTCCTGACGAAGGGTCTCGGCCTGAAACGTCGACTGTACCTCTTCCTAGAGATGCTGCCTGGCCTGCTGCATTCACCAGCAACTTTGATGTGTGTTGCTTGAATTTCCAGCATCTGCAGAATTCCTGTTGTGTGGTGAGTATCCTCACAGGTTGAATCACGGACTGGTATGGAATCAACAATGCCCAAAAATAGAAAAGACAACAAATAAATTGGTGGATATCACCTAGTCCATCATAGGGAAAGCCCTTCCAATCTTTGAGCACATCTACAAGGATTGTTTCCAGAAATAAAGCAGCCTCCTTAATCAAGGGCCCTCACCATCCTGGCCATTCTCTCTTCTCCTTGCTGCCATCAGGAAGGAGGTACAGGAGCCTTAGGTCTCACACCACCAGATCAAGATACAGTAATTAGCCATCAACCATAAACTCCTGCTGTCCTTGTAGTCGGTGTGTACATTCCCGCCAGCACTAATGCTAGGGAGGCGCTCTGTGAATGGACTGTGTACGGGGCTATTAGCAAACTGCAGAATGCTCAGCCTAATGGACTGTTTATTGTCACTGGGGATTTTAACCAAGCAAACCTCAAGTCAGTGTTCCCCAAATTCCATCAGTATGTGGACCTTGCAACGAGAGGGGCGAACGTGTTGGACCTTGTTTACACAAACATCCCCGACACATACCGGGCGGAGTCCCAGCATACAGACCGCTCATCATGTGCTCCAGACCAGTTTGAAGCAGGTGAAAACCTGGCCAGCAGGAGCCATCTCTGCTCTTCAAGACTTCATTGAGCACACTGATTGGCACATGTTCAGGGAGGCTGCAACTGATGGCGACTCTACCAACCTCGAGGAGTACACAGCATCAGTGACTAGCTACATCAGCAAGTGCATTGATGATGTCACTGCGGCCAAGACCATCACCACACACGCTAACCAAAAGCCATAGATGACCGTGGAAGTGCGTGCGCTGCTGAAGTCCCGTGGCTCTGCCTTCAAAGCAGGTGACAAGGCAGCCCTAACAACAGCGAGGGCCAAACTGTCCCGGGCCATCAGAAAGGCAAAGCGTGCACATGCCCATGAATCCACAGCCACTTCCAGGACAGCGGCGACACGCGGCGCATGTGGAAGGGCATTCAGGACATTACCAACTACAAGACAACATCACCTGCCTGTGCTGGCGATGCCTCCCTCCCAGATGCGTTGAACAACTTCGACGCTTGTTGCGAGGTGGAAAATGACGTGGTGGAGAGGAAGACGATTCCTCCTCCCAATGACCAGGTGCTGTGTCTTACCGTGGCCGATGTGAGGAAAACTCTATGCAGGGTCAACCCACGGAAGGCTGCTGGACCGGACAATATTCCTGGCAGAGTGCTTAGAGGATGTGCAGATGAACTGGCAGATGTTCTCACTAGCATCTTCAAAATCTCTCTGAGCAGCGCCATTGTTCCTGTGTGCTTCAAGGCCATCACCATCGTCCCTGTGCTGAAGAAGTCTTCAGTGTCCTGTCTCAATGACTACTGTCCCGTTGCTCTCACATCCATCATCATGAAGTGTTTCGAGAGGCTCATCAAGACCCTGCTGCTCCCCTCACTGGACCTCCTGCAGTTCGCATACCGTCCCAACCGTTCAACAGATGACGCCATTGCCATCACCCTCCACCTGGCCCTCGCCCACCTGGTCATAAAAGACACGTATGTTCGAATGCTGTTCATAGATTTCAGTTCAGCATTCAACACAATCATTCCTCAGCACCTGATTGGAAAGCCCCTACTGGGCCTGAACACTTCCCTCTGCAGCTGGATCCTAGACCTCCTGACTGGGAGACCTCAGTCAGTCTGGATTGGAAGCAGCATCTCCAACACCATCACACTGAGCACGGGGGCCCCCCAGGGCTGTGAGCTCAGTCCACTGCTGTTCACTCTGCTGACCCATGACTGCAGCAATACACAGCTCAAACCACATCATCAAGTTCGCCGATGACATGACCGTGGTGGGTCTCATCAGCAAGAATGATGAGTCAGCATACAGAGAGGAGGTGCAGCTGCTAACGGACTGGTGCAGAGCCAACAACCTGTCTCTGAATGTGAACAAAACAAAAGAGATGGTTGTTGACCTTCAGGAGAGCACGGAGTGACCACTCTCCACTGAACATTGACGGCTCCTCCGTAGAGATCATTAAGAGCACCACATTTCTTGGTGTTCACCTGGCAGAGAATCTCACCTGGTCCCTCAACACCAGCTCCATAGCCAAGAAAGCCCAGCAGTGTCTCTACTTTCTGCAAAGGCTGAGCAAAGTCCATCTCCCACCCCCCATCCTCACCACATTCTACAGAGGATATATCGAGAGCATCCTGAGCAACTGCATTACTGCCTGGTTCAGGAATTGCACCGTCTCAGATCGCAAGACCCTGCCGCAGATAGTGAGGTCAGCTGAGAAGATCATCGGGGTGTCTCTTCCCGCCATTACAGACAGTTACACCACACGCTGCACCCGCAAAGCTAACAGTATTGTGAAGTACCCCACGCACTCCTCATACAAACTCTTCTCCCTCCTGCCATCTGGCAAAAGGTACCGAAGCATTCGGGCTCTCACGACCAGACTGTGCAACAGTTTCTTCCCCCAAGCCATCAGACTCCTTAATACCCAGAGTCTAGACTGACATCTACATCATTTATTATTATATTGTAATTTGTCCTCTACTGTGCCTACTGTCTTGTTTATTAATTATTGGACTGCCCTGCACTGTTTTGTGCACTTTATGTAGTCCTGTGCAGGTCTGTAGTCTAGTGCAGTTTTTATGTTGTTTTACATAGTCTAGTGTAGCCTTGTGCTGTCTCACATAGTCTAGTGTAGTTTTGTGTTGTTTCATGTAGCACCATGGTCCTGGAGGAATTTTGTTTTGCTTTTACTGTGTCCTGTACCAGCAGCTTATGGTTGAAGTGACAATAAACTTGATTTGACTTGTCTTAAACAGCGTGAATAACCTTACCCCATCTCAACAGCAAACTGATCACTAAATGCAACCTATGGACTCACTTTCAAGGACTCATGTTCTCAGTATTATTTATTTATATGTTATCATTAAAATATTATTTTATTATCACTTGTTTTTGTTTGTATTTGCATAATTTGTCATTTGCACACTGGTTGCTTGTCAGTTTTCTTTTGTGTGTAGTTTTTCATGGATTTTATTATATTTATTGTATTTAATAGCATTGGCGAAGGATAGGAGCAGATAAGTTAGGACAATGTTTAATTGGAGTAAAGGGGAAATATGAAGCTATCAGACAGGAACTTGGAAGCATAAATTGGGAACAGATGTTCTCAGGGAAATGTATGGCAGAAATGTGGCAAATGTTCAGGGATGTTCTCTATGTGCTCTGCATAGGTACATTCCAATGAGACAGGGAAAGGATGGTAGGGTACAGGAACCATGGTGTACAAAGGCTGTAGAAAATCTAGTCAAGAAGAAAAGAAAAGCTTATTAAAGGTTCAAAAAACTAGGTAATGATAGAGATCTAGAAAATTATAGGGCTAGAAGGAAGGAGCTTAAGAATGAAATTAGGAGAGACAGAAGGGAACATGAGAAGGCCTTGGCGAGCAGGATTAAGGAAAACCTCAAGGCATTCTACAAGTATGTGAAGAGCAAGTTGATAAGATGTGAGAGAATAGGAACAATCAAGTGTGACAGTGGAAAAGTGTGTATGGAACCGCAGGAGGTAGCGGAGGAACTTAATGAATATTTTGCTTCAGTATTCACTATGGAAAAGGACCTTGGCGATTGTAAGAATGACTTAAGCGGATTGAAAAGCTTGAGCATATAGACATTAAGAAAGAGGATGTGCTGGAGCTTTTGGAAAGTATCGAGTTGGATAAGTGACCGGGACCGGACAAGATATGCCCCAGGCTACTGTAGGAGGTGAGGGAGGAGATTGCTGAGCCTCCAGCAGTAATCCTTGTATGATCAATGGGGACAGGAGAGGTTCTGGAGGATCAGAGGGCTGCAGATGTTGTTCCTGTATTCCAGAAAGAGAATAGTGATAGCCCAGGAAATTATAGACCAATGAGTTTTACTTCAGTGGTTGGTAAGTTGAACATTTGGAAGGCATAATATGATTAGGAATAGTCAGATTGCCTTTGTCAAAGGCAGGTCGTGCTTTACGAGCCTGATGAATTCTTTGAGGATGTGACGAAACTCATTGATGAAGGAAGAGCAGTAGATGTAGTGTACATGGATTTCAGCAAGGCATTTGATAAGGTACCCATGCAAGGCTTATTGAGAAAGTAAGGAGGCGTGGGATCCAAGAAGACCTTGCATTGTGGATACAGAATTGGTTTGTCCACAGAAGGCAAAGAGTGGTTGTAGGCAGGTCATATTCTGCATGAAGATCAGTGACCCGTGGTGTGACTCAGAGATCTGTTCTGGGACATTTTCTCTTCATGATTTTTATAAATGACTTGGATGAGGAAGTGGAGGGATGGGTTAGTAAATATGCTGATGACACAAAGTTGGGGGTGTTGTAGATAGTGTGGAGGGCCGTCAGAGGTTACAGTGGGACATCGATAGGATGCAATACTGGGCTGAGAAGTGGCAGATCGAGTTCAACCCAGATAAGTGTGAAGTGGTTCATTTTGGTAGGTCAAATATGATGGCAGAATATAGTATTAATGGTAAGACTCTTGGCAGTGTGGAGGATCAGAGGGATCTTGGGGTCTGAGTACATAGGACACACAAAGCTGCTACGCAGGTTGACTGTGATGTTAAGAAGTCATACGGTGTATTGTCCTTCATCCGTTGGTTCAGTTCAAGAGCCAAGAGGTAATGTTAAAGCTATATAAGATCCTGGTCAGACTGCACTTGGAGGACTGTGCTCAGTTCTGGTCACCTCACTGCAGGAAGGATGTGGGAAATATAGAAAGGATGCAGAGGAGATTTACAAGGATGTTGCCTGAATTGGGGAGGATGCCTTATGAGAATGAGCAATGGAAGATGAGAGATGACCTGATAGAGGTGTATAAGATGATGAGAGGCATTGATTGTGTGGATAGTCAGAGGCTTTTTCCCAGGCTGAAATGGCTAACGTGAGAGGGCACAGTCTTAAGGTGCTTGGAAGTAGGTACAGAGGAGATGTCAGGAGTAAGTTTTTCTTTTATACACAGAGAGTGATGAATGTGTGGAATGGGTTGCCATCGATGGTGGTAGAGGTGGATACAATAGGGACTTCTAAGAGACTCATGGATAGGTACATGGAGCTTAGAAAAATTGAGTGCTATGGGTAACTTTAGGTAATTTCTAAAGTAAGTACATGTTCAGCACAGCAATGTGGGCCAAAGGGCCTGTATTGTGCTGTAGGTTTTCTGTGTTTCTATATTTCTTTGTTCTACCGTGAATGCCTGCAAGAAACAAGAATCAACTCAAGGTAGTACATGGTAAATGTAACCTACAAAAGTCTTAGGCAAAATAGATTTTTTATATGGTTTAAGATGGTATGGTCTCCACACAGCCCTGATCTCAACATCATCAATGCTGTTTGGAAGCAAGCGAGAAAGCCAACGTCTGCAACAGAACTGTGGCAAGTTCTCCAAGATGCTTGGAACTCACCAGCCAATTTTCTTATTAAACTGCACAACCTAAGACAAACCAGTTGTCTAAGTGTGTTTCTAAGACAGCCTAATGTAGAAACATCCCACATCCGACAGCCAATACAGAACACCAGCCTTGCAGACATACTTGCTATTCCTATTCTTCACAAGTAACATAGCTCACCCCGACGTGTTATTGCCGAAGCCCCATTGAGCCAAAGCCCTCCTACTCTGACTCCCTCTACACTGGTGCCCACTTCATAAAGCTGTCTACTTTTTAAATTCCTTCTGCCGGTCTAACTCACTGATGTCCATTCGCCTGCGCAGTCGTGCCTCGATCAATCCGCTGAAGAAAAGATTATCTCCTTCTAAATTCTTTCTGCCAATTTAACTCACTGACATCCACACGCCTGCACAGTCGTGCCTTGATCAGAATGTACCAAAGAGAATTGATGCAGTTTTAAAGGCAAAATCTGGTCATCTAATTATTGATCTGATTTAGTTGTTTTACAGCTTATTGCACTTTATAGTATTTTTTAAATATTTAAAACTTACCATTTCATCATTTTTGGAAGTATTTTCGCTTTACAGAATTTTTTTTACATGTGCTGAAGACTTGCACAGTACTGTACTTTGACAATAAATTTATTTTTAACTTCGAGTCAGAACAGGAAGTGCAACAGAAAGTAAAAGAGAAAATAAATGAAGCCTCTCTGCTACAGTAGGCTTATAATTCAAGGTCTACACATCTTCCATTTCAAGCTCTGGTGAACTGACACTTGTGTCTTCTTCAGTCTGGATGTTCCATGCATGCGAACAACATCTTACCTCTTCTCTCTCATCCCCTTTTGCACAGTGCTGTATGTGTACTTTGATAATAACTTATTTTGAAGTTTGAATATGTTAGTTTCCTGTGCTGACACCAGTTTTGCAAATGGAGTAAACACAATAAGTTGCTACATCGCTTTACTTTCTCTGACAATAAAATTTTGCAACTTTCGATACTGTGCTTTGTATAACATTAGAATATGCCATTTTAAAGAAAAAAAATCTCTCGATGCTTAAATATATTAAAAGTTTTCTCTGTTGGTTCTGTAGTCTACTAATACCTGCATATTGAAATCCACTTCCAAAATTCTTTTTCACTTACTTCAATGCAACCAAGTTTCAGAGGCAAGTGAGACATGCACTCGGGTGGTCATGAAAATGAAACATCACAAATTTCAAACCCACTTTGCTCAATAATTATAACAAATAGTTTGTGTCAAATTGAATTTTGATGACCAGCATAAAGAATGATTCAAAAAAGGACAATGGCATGTTTTGTGTGTTTTCCTCAAGCCTGATATTTGTACCAATTTCTGTTCATTTTAACTAGGATTTTCATCCTGATTTGCCTTAATGAACTTCATACAAAATGACAGCAAAAATTGAAATGGCTCACTGTAAAATTCAAAGTGATCATTTAGAGCTGAGTGCATTCATTAAGCTTGGGAACATGAAGGGGAACTTCTTCACACAGAGGGTGATGAGACTGTGGAATAAGCTGCCAACACAAGTGGTAGATTCAGGGTCAATTTCAACATTTAAGAGAAATTTCAGTAGGTACATGCATGGAGGGCTGTGATCTAGGTTCCGGTCAATGGGACTAGGCAGATTAATGGTTGGCATGGATAAGATGTGCCGTAGGGTCTTTTTCTGTGCTGTAGTCTTCTAAATCTCTATGACTCTAAGATTAGAAGACACACTCCCACCTGGTTGCATGCCTACTTATTTTCAAAAAAAAATATGAGAACGGCAGTGGTTTTGTGTCATGAGTCTGAATGAAGGGCAATAAATGTGACAAATATGACATCTTAACAGCAGTCAGAATCCCGTTACTCAACTGGATGTCATTTATGTTCCATTATAGGAAGATAATAGGATTAAACTGTACAAGAGATTCCTAACTAAACACATTCTCTGCACCCTTTACTTAAAAATGTCCAAAGTCAATTCATTTAATCCAAATAAGCTCATACTTGTTTAAAATCTCTGTCACAGTTAGGGATGTTTCTGATTGCAGAAACATTATTTTTACCCATTGCCTTGCATGCCCTCCCCGTCCACTCCCCACACTCCACCTTGCCCAAGACACCAGCTCGGAGTCAAATTTAGACTAAGGCATAGAGGGAGGATGAGTAACACATGGATTTGTCAAAGCTCTAGTGGTGTGCCCTTGACCAGAGCTATACCTGGGAAGAAAGTGTTTATTACAGATAACCCTGTTGGGACAGCAGTAGTTTCTGTTCATATCAGAGTCTTCAGTTACACAAAATTACATAATTTGTGCATAGTTTGACTGTATCCATGGATATTCATGTTTGATTGAATGACAGTTAAATTATTTGAAGAAACTTGAATGAAAAAAATCATGTTTTTTTACATAAATTTTATGAGAGTGAATTTTATTTTGTATCACAAACTTTATAATGACTTGTGAGTTCTATAAGGGCAAATTTTGACTACCCAACAGGCTGTAACAGAGTGGTAGTCTGCAGAAAGGAAACCCAGCGTTTAGAAATAATATTTGTTCAAATAATTACATTTATTCAGGTAAACTGCTGCAGATTAGGGAAGTGATTAAATATAATAAACAGAATTAATATTGGAATTTTGCTCAATCATTCCTGTGCTTCAGACTTCAAAGTTCAAAGTGAAGTAAATTTTTATCAAAGTAGATATATGTCACCATATCCTATTCTGAGATTCATTTTCATGCAGGCATTCATGTAGAACAAAGAAACACATTGGCAATGAAAAACTGCACACAAAGACTGACAAACAACTAATGTACAAAAGGTGATATTTTTAGTTTTCTTTTATGGTTTAAGTATTCAAGTATTCATCCATTCCCATTCACACCCAATTCATATTCAAACCCATCAACATTATGACCTATCCTATTTTCTCTTCCATTCATCTAATTTGGATAATCATTAATCTCCCCTTCACTTTTATTGACCAGCTTCATGTTCTAAACCACCAGGGTCCATGCAATGGATCTTCTCCATAAAGACCATTGTCACCTCGGCTCTTTATTTTCCTTCAAACCTGCTTAAATCATGCTTTTTTCAGCAGGTTGTCAGCTGCCATAGATCTTTAATTAAATACATCATCAATTTTCCATGTTGTTGGCTGTATAAAGTGAAACCTTGTTGTTTAACAATAATTTGCTGCAGAGATATTAGGGATTGAACAGTTTCAGCCTATAACCACCATCCACTCATTTCAAAAGATGATAACAAGCATCGGGAATGATCATTCATTGCATGCAATATATAGAAGTAAACAGGGTGCAATGAGAAGGAAAATTGGATGAATATCTACTTTGTTGAATCTGTACACGCTTTGTACTGATGCTTATTTTTCAGAACTATGAGAATCAGAAACCTTATATCCACAGGAGTGCTGTACCCTGACAGCTACTGTTACTATAACAACCAATGGTCCAAACCATGTTTCTATACCAATTTTGTCCGAGACAGACTCCTCAAGGTATATAATAGAAGCAAAATTAGTTAAATATTACTACCAGTCCAAATGTTATCAAATGGAAAGCAAGACCAAATAAGTTTTGAGGAAAACCTCGGAGGAGGCAAAGACAAACAACATTTTTGAAATTATATTTCATAGCTATATTCCATATGCTATATTTCAACAGGAGTTTGAGGAGATTTTGTATGTCACCTAAAACACTCGCAAATTTCTACAGACATACCTTGGAGAACATTTTAATTGGCTGCATCACCATCTGGCATGGGGGGTGGGTGGGCTCTACTGTACAGGATAGAAGCAAGCTGCAGAGAGTTGTAAAAATAGCTATCTCCATCATAGGCACCATCCTCCATAGCATCCATGTCAAGTTCAAGGAGCAATGCCTCAGAAAGCTGGCCACCATCATCAAGCACCGCCACCACCCAGGACATGCCCTCGTCTGATTGCTACCATCAGAAAGGAGGTACAGAAACCTGAAGGCACACACTTAACAGTTCAGAAACAGCTTCTCCCCTCTGCCATCCAATTTCTGAATGGACCTTGAACCCACAAACACTACCTCACTACTTTTTAACTTCCATTTTTGCCCTACTTATTTAATTTAACTATTTAATACATCTATTCATACTGTAATTCACAGTTTTCTCCCTATTATTATGTATTGCATTGTACTGCTGTCACAAAATTAACAAATCTCACAACATATGCCGGTGATAATAAACCTGATTCTGATTCTGGCTTTAGGCTTGGTGGCTGATGAGGAGGTAGAAAAGAGTTGGGAGAGCAAATGTCAGATTTGGAGGAATACCAAATCTGCAAGTAGTTTGGTGACTTGGGACTGTTAATGCTGATTTAGACAGCAATGTCCATTGATAACTAAGAGTAAGATAATACCAAACAGACAATATACAAGATGAGAACCTGAATTGATGTGTCCACAAGTCCAATCTGGAAGTAAGAGGCCCAAATTCATAAGCCCACTGAAGACTAGAGGCTGAAGACTACCTATTCTAGGTCTTCTAGGGATTGTCTGTGTGTATGCTTCAGGTAGGAATGGGGCTCCCTTTGCTCTTGTAGTTTTGTTGTTGTTATCCTGTTGAACATTGTGAGCATGCTCTGTTGACGTTGGAATTGTGGCAACACGTAGAGCACATCCATAGGTTGAGGTGGTTGTTAACACGAATGGCACATTTTAGATAAAATGTCATGCAGATGGTCTCTGATTATATGATAAATCATATTATCAATGAAGCTCATGCAGATTTTCACACATGTTCAATTTCACTTTATGGAGGGCCAAAGAAAGGAGGAGGTCATCTGAGGCATTAGAATGTAGTAAACTGGGTCACCAAATTTGCAGATGACACCAAGTTTGAGGGCGTAGTTGACTATCAAAGCTTGCAGCAGGATCTGGGAACAGCTGTAAAAATAGCATATTATGGAATTTAATGCAGAAAAGTGTGAAGTTGCCTTTGGGAGGCCAACCAGGGTAGGTCTTACACAGTAAACGGTAGGACTCTGAGGAGCTGAGTAGAAAAGAGGGATCTGGGAATACAGATCCACAATTCCTTGTAAGTGATGTCACACGTAAGTAGGGTTATATAGAAAGCTTTTGGCACTTTTATACTTTATATTTTATTGTCGCCAAACAATTGATTCTAGAGCGTACAATCATCACAGTGACATTTGATCCTGCTCTTCGTGCTCCCTGGAGTACAAATCGATAGTAAACATTAAAAATTTAAATTATAAATCATAAATAGTAAATAGAAAAGGGAAAGTAAAGTAGTGCAAAAAAACCAAGAGGCAGGTCCAGATATTTGGAGGGTACGGCCCAGACCCGGGTCAGGATCCATTCAGCAGTCTTATCACAGTTGGAAAGAAGCTGTTCCCAAATCTGGCCGTACCAGTCTTCAAGCTCCTGAGCCTTCTCCCGGAGGGAAGAGAGACGAAAAGTGTGTTGGCTGGGTGGGTCATGTCCTTAATTATCCTGGCAGCACTGCTCCGACAGCGTGCGGTGTAAAGTGAGTCCAAGGATGGAAGATTGGTTTGTGTGATGTGCTGGGCTGCGTTCACGATCTTCTGCAGCTACTTCCAGTCTTGGACAGGACAACTTCCATACCAGGATGTGACACACCCCAGAAGAATGCTTTCTACGGTGCATCTATAAAAATTAGTGAGGATTTTAGGGGACAGGTCAAGTTTCCTTAGCTTCCTCAGGAAGTAAAGGCACTGGTGGGCCTTCTTGGCAGTGGACTCTGCTTGGTTGGACCAAGTCAGGTCATTTGTGCTATTGACCCCAAGGAACTTAAAGCTTTTGACCTGTTCCACTTGTGCACCACTGATGTAAATGGGATCCTGCAGTCCACTACTCCTTCTGAAGTCAAAAACCAATTCCTTCATCTTGCTGACGTTGATGGATAGGTTATTGTCTTCGCACTATGCCACCAGGTTCTTAATTTCCTCTCTGTACTCAAACTCATCATTACCCGAGATACAGCCTACAATTGTGGTGTCATCAGCAAACTTATATATTGAGTTCGATGGAAACTTGGCTACACAATCATGGGTGTACAGTGAGTACAGCAGGGGGCTGAGTACACAGCCTTGTGGGGCACCGGTGCTCAGAGTGATTGTAGAGGAGATCTTGTCCCCTATTTTTACAGCCTCCATGGCCTTAATAAATCAAAGTACTGACTACAGGAGTTGGGATGTTAGGCTGAAATTGTATAAGATGTTGTTGAGGCCTAATTTGAAGTAGTGTGTTCAGCTTTGGTCACCTACATACAGGAAAGAACAAAAAGACTGAAAGAGTGCAGAGTTTTTTTTCTACTGAAGTGATTTACTATTGCCTTTTACTAGGCAGCTTCTTTATAAGACAAGTGACCACAGCCATTATCACTACTCTTCAGAAATGGTTTTCCTGCTGCCAGGAATTTTGATATATGCTCCACCTGCTCCCATGGCTTCAGGTGACCTTGATCATGGGGCTAAGCAGGTGGCACACCTTTCCCATTAAATTTCCATCTGCAGATGGACTGAAATAGGGATGGGGTTGCTGAAATTCAGGAGTGGTCTTTGTAATGGAGAGAATATCGGGACCTGAGAACCTATTGTTTTAATGAAACAATCTATGGGACCCTGATATAGGAAAAATGTAGGAATTTGGATGTGGTATATTAAGACTAAAATAGAAATTGTGGCAGAAAGAGTTTGTTAGGGTGACTTACATTTGTCTGATGCTAGGATTGTAGTTTCCACCACTTTGCAGTACATTGGCTCGAACTCTGAGGAAAGGGATCTGAAGAATTATTTCTGAAACAAGGATTCTCAGATTATGTCCCCTACTGTGGCACTCTACCTCACACGGTTCCACAGCGAGTTAATAAAAATTGCTGCCAAAATCTATCAGGATAAGTCAAAGGAACAGAACCAGAATTCAAATTCAAGAATTAAGGGGAGAAAGATCTGCCAAGTGCAAATGATTTTATATTTTTATTTACTAGAAGCATGAATAGAACACGCAAGAAATAGTTCTTAAGTCAGAATTTATTGGTATAGCTTTTAGTGATGAAAAATGTTACTTTGTTGTTTAGTTTCTTTTTGGTCCTGATTTGAGTAAAATGATGGCAAACTGTTTTTCATTATTTATACTTCAAGAGCTGAATAATTTTCTTGAGTGCAGCAATACATTTGTGACAATTATTCTCAACATTGGTACTCAAGGTTACATCCTCAGACTTTTACTCTAGATTCAATTGTATTTTCATTGATTTCTTTGTTCAACTGTGACTGCTGCAAGAAAATGAGTTGTAGGGTAATATATGGTGACATATACATAGGTTTCCTTTAAACTTGTACACTCCATCTGCAAGTTTGTAGATAATAATACCGTAGTGAGCTGCATCTTAAGTAACGATGAGTCAGAGTGCAGCAAGGAGATAGAGAGCCTGCTGACATGGTGTCATAACAACAAAATTTACATCAAAATCAACAAAACCAAAGAGGCGGTCATCGACTTCTGGTAAGTGGGCAGTGCCTATGCTTCTGTTTATCTCAAGTGCTGAAGTTGATAGGGCTGAGATTTACAAGTATTTGCAGAATTAGAGCTATGTAGCAACTATTCCATGTGTTAAATCTGTATCCTTATCATTCAAAATGCATAATCAAACATGAAATTATCCACTTGTATTTGTTAATATTTTCAGGTACTCGGTGACTTAAATGCAGTCTTCAGTCATTGTTGTAATACCATTCGTGACCTCTGAATTTTTGAATTTCAATTAAATTATCACAATTCCCAGTGGAACTTACCCAAGACCACGACTGTTACAAATACTACTTCACTGAAATATAAATCTTCTTTTGGAAAGGGATGACTAATTTGTAACAATTACATGGTATATTTTGTTTTCATCAAAAATTTCATAAGGGAGAACCATCACATAACACATTATTTGTGATTACAATGCTATATAATTAATTTAATCTTAAAGTTTATAAATGTTTTGTGCAGCATTTTTATTTTGTAAGGAAATACATTCCCAGTATTGTCAGAATCAGAGCAGCTTGAATTGCATATAATACTAAATAATTTCATTGTTCTGTCAGAAAATATAAACACAAAGGTTTCACATGAACAATTTGCACAGTTAATAAGTAAAAGTAACATTTAGTAGTAACCACCCAAAGAGAGATGGCATTTTAAAGTTCAGTAATGGAAAACTCAAGGGGCAGAAAGCCATTCCTATTGTACTGTTGATAAATAACCTCATTTTATAATGTGCAGTGCTAACACAATTTAGTGATATTCCTAAACTGTATATTTTAACACCACCATTAACAGGCTTTTTGTTGCTTGTTAATTATTGTACCATGTGCAAGCAAATCCCATTCAAAGTGCCGGAATAAGAGAAACCAATAGAAATTAGCAGTCTGTCATACAGCCCCTCGAACTGCAGTCTGTTGTACAAAGGAAACAATAGTGCACATACTGTATCTGGCACAGGGCAAATGGAAATGCTGACAAACACCAGAGAACAGTTAAAGAACCTGCTTAAAGGACTCAAGGCACGTTAGTGATCAATTCTGGGTACGTCAGTGATGTGCAGGAGCACCTCTGAACACATGTTGTAACTGGAGGTGAATGGGCTACAGCAGAAGACGAAAAACATGCATTCGGTGGCCAGTTTATCAGATACACAAGGTACCTAATAAAATGCCTACTTAGTGCATATATTTTGATCATAAATTTATTGTGAACTTCAACCTTGAATTTTATTACCAAACTATGTATGTTACCATATCCTACCTTGAGATTCATTTTCTTAGACCATAGAGCAGAAGACATAAGAGCAGAATCAGGTCATTTGGTTCATCGAGTCAGCTCTGCCATTCGATCATGGCTGATCTACTTTCCTCCTCCTCAGCCCCACACCCCAGCCTTCTCCTCTTAACATTTAATGTTGTGTCCAATCAAGAACCTATCCGGTTCTGCCTTAAATACACCCAATGACCTAGCCTCCACAGCTGCTTGTGGTACCGGATTCCACAAATTCACCACCAGGTGGCTGAAGAAATTTCTCTGCACTCCTAGACAGAGGTATATAAAATTATGATGGGTATAGATAGAGTGAATGCAAGCAGGCTTTTTTCACTGAGGCAAGGGGAGGAAAAAAAAGAGGACGTGGGTTAAGGGTGAGTGGGGAAAAGTTTAAAGGGAACATTAGGTGGGGCTTCTTCACACAGAGAGTGGTGGGAGTATGGAATGAGCTGCCAGACGAGGTGGTAAATGCAGGTTCTTTTTTAACATTTAAGAATAAATTGGACAGATACATGGATGGGAGGTGTATGGAGGGATATGGTCCGTGTGCAGGTCAGTGGGACTAGGCAGAAAATGGTTCGGCACAGCCAAGAAGGGCCAAAAGGCCTGTTTCTGTGCTGTAGTTTCTATGGTTTCCTCTATCCTGAGGCTGTGCCCTCTTGCCTTAGACACACCCACCATGGGAGACATCCTTTCCACATCCACTCTCTCTAGGCCTTTCAACATTTGAAAGTTTCAATGATATCCCCTCTCATCCTTCTAAATTCCAGTAAGTACAAACCCAGAGCTAGCAAACGTTCCTTGTGCATTAACCCTTTCATTCCTGGAATCATCCTTGTGAACCTCCTCTGAACCTGCTCCAATGCATCTTTTCTAAGACGAGCCCAAAACTGTCACAATACTCAAGGTGAGGCCTCACCAGTGCCTTATAAAGCCTCAGCATCACATCCCTGCTCTTGTATTCTAGACTTCTTGACAAGAATGCTAACGTTGCATTTGCCTTCCTCACCACTGACTCTACAGCAAGTTAACCTTCAGGGTGTCCTGCACAAGGATTCCTAAGTCCCTTTGTATCTTAGGTATTTGGATTTTCTCTCTGTTCACAAAATAGTCTGTACATTTATTTCTACCACCAAGGTGCATGACCATGCATTTTCCAATATTGTATTTCATTTACTAATTTATTGCGCATTCTCCTAACCTGTCAATGTCCTTCTGCAGCCTATCTATTTTCACAATGCTACCTGGCCCTCCGGCAATATTGCATCATCAGCAAACCTGGCAACAAAGCCATCTATTCCATCAACAAAAATTATTGATATACAGCATAAAAAGTAGTCCCACCACTGACCCCTGTGGAACACCACCAGACACTGGCAATCTTTTATTCCTACTCACTGCCTCCTACAATCAGCCAATGCTCCAACCATGCCAGTATCTTTCCTATAATACCATGGGCTCCTAACTTGGTAAGCAGCCTCATATGTGGCACCTTGTCAAATGCCTTCTGAATCTCCAATACTACATCCCCTTTATCTACCCTTTCTGCTGCCTTCTTCCTTTCTTAAAGAGTGGAATGAGATGTGCAGTTTTCCAGTCCTCTGGCAACATACCAGAATCCAATGGTTTTTGGAAGATCATTACTAATGCCTGTACAATCTCTACCACTATCTCTTTCAGAACCCTAGGATGCAGTTGATCTGGTCTGGGTGATGTATATACCCTTAGATCTTTCTGCTATTAGCATCTTCTTCCTTGTAATAGTAACTGCACTCACGTCTCTTCCCTCACACTCCTCAATATCTAGCACACTGCTAGTGTCTTCCACAGTGAAGAATGATTAAAAATACTCATTTAGTTCATCTGCCATTTCCTTGTCCCCATTATTATTTCCTCCGGCCTCATTTTCTAGCAGTCCTACGTCCACTCCCATCTCTTTTATTTTTTGCCTAGTTGAAAAAGATTTTACTATCCACTTTGATATTGTTTGCTAGCTTGCTTTCATATTTCATCTTTTCTATCCTAATGATTCTTTTCGTTGTTCTCTGCAGGTTTTTTTTTAGAAAACAACTTCCCAATCCACTATGTTCCCACTTTGTTGTATGCCCTCTCTTTTGCTCTTGCATTAGTTTTGACTTCCCTTGTCAGCCACAGTTGTACTACTTTGTCACTTGAATAATTCTTCATTTTTGGAAAATATCTTCCCTGCACCTTTCCCATCGTTCCCAGAAATTCATGCCATTGCTTCTCTGCTGTCATCCCTGCCATCATCTCCTTCCAGCTTACTTTGGTCAACTCCTTTCTCAAACCATTGTAATTTTCTTTTCTCCTCTGAAATACTGCTACATCATACTTAACTTCCTCCCCATCAAATTTCAAGTTGAACTTAGTCATATTATGATCACTGCCTCCAAAGGGTTCTTTTACCAATAAGCTCCCTAATCACCCCCAGTTCATTACTTAACATCCAATCTAGTATAGCTGATCCCTGGAGGGTTCAACAACAAACTGCTCTAAAAATCCATTTCGTAGGCATTCAACAAGCTCACTCACCTGATTTTTCCAATTGAGCTGCATGTTGAAATCTCCCATGACTATCATACCATTGCCCTTTTGCTATGCCTTTTCTATTTCCTATTGTAATCTATGGTCCATATCCCAGCTACTTTTGGGAGGCCTGTATATAACTGCCATCAGGGTCCTTTTACCCTTGCATTTTCTTAAATCAACACATAAGGATTCTGCTTTCCGCAGGGATCGCTCCCTACGTGACTCCCTTGTCCATTCGTCCCCCCCATCCCTCCCCACTGATCTCCCTCCTGGCACTTATCCATGTAAGCGGAACAAGTGCTACACATGCCCTTACACTTCCTCCCTTACCACCATTCAGGGCCCCAGACAGTCCTTCAGGTGAGGCGACACTTTACCTGTGAGTCGGCTGGGGTGATATACTGCGTCCGGTGCTCCCGATGTGGCCTCCTATATATTGGCGAGACCCGACGCAGACTGGGAGACCGCTTTGCTGAACACCTACGCTCTGTCCACCAGAGAAAGCAAGATCTCCCAGTGGCCACATATTTTAATTCCACATCCCATTCCCATTCTGATATGTCTATCCATGGCCTCCTCTACTGTAAAGATGAAGCCACACTCAGGTTGGAGGAACAGCACCTTATATTCCGTCTGGGTAGCCTCCAACCTGATGGCATGAACATTGACTTCCGCTAATGCCCCACCTCACCCTCGTACCCCATCTGTTATTTATTTTTATACACACATTCTTTCTCTCACTCTCCTTTTTCTCCCTCTGTCCCTCTGACTATACCCCTTGCCCATACTCTGGGTTCCCCCCAACCTTGTCTTTCTTCCCGGACCTCCGGTCCCATGATCCTCTCGTATCCCTTTTGCCAATCACCTGTCCAGCTCTTGGCTCCATCCCTCCCCCTCCTGCCTTCTCCTGTCATTTTGGATCTCCCCCTCCCCCTCCCACTTTCAAATCTCTTACCAACTCTTCCTTCAGTAAGTCCTGACGAAGGGTCTCAGCCTGAAACATTGTCTGTACCTCTTCCTCGAGATGCTGCCTGGCTGCTGCGTTCACCAGCAACTTTGATGTGTGTTACATAAGGATTCAAAACCTTTTGATCCTACGTCACATCTTACTAATGATTTGATGCCATTCTTTACCAGGAAAGACACTCCATCCCCTCTGCCAACCTTCCTATCACTCAGATACAACATATAACCTTGGCCATTCAGCTCCATGCTGAAACCATCCTTCAGCCATGATTCAGTGATTGCCACATCATACTCGACAATCTGGCGGTCTTATCACTAGCAAGAGCAGGCCACAGTAATGAGGTTTCTTGTAGGTACCCGAATGGTATGTTGCCTCCCAGGTGCCAGGGTCGGGGATGTTTCAGATCACATCCACAGTGTTTTGGAGGGGGAGGGGGAGCAGCCAGATGTCTTGGTACATATTGGTACCAATGACATATGAAGGAAAAGCAAACAGATCCTGAAAAGAAAATTTAGAGAACTAGACAGGAAGTTGAAAATCAAGACCTCCTGGGTCAAAGGCTAAAGCCCAAAGCCAGCATGGTTTCCTGAAAGGAAGATCCTGCCTGACAAACCTACTGCAATTCTTTGAGGAAGTTACAAGTAGGGTAGACAAAGCAAATACAGCCACACATGAGGCTGCTGAGCAAGATAAGAGCCCATGGAATTATAGGGAAATTACTAGCGTGGGGGGAGCATTGGCTGGTCGGCAGAAAACAGAGAGTGGGAATAAAGAGATCCTATTCTGGATGGCTGTCTGAGGAGTTGGTAGTGTTGAGGAACCAGAAAGCCTGCAGAGAGACTTAGACAGTTTAGGGGAATGGACAAAGTAGTGGCAAATGAAATACAATGTTGGAAAGTGTATGGTCATACACTTTGGTGGAAGAAATAAACGGGCAGAGTATTATTTATATGGGGAGAGAATTCGAAATGCAGAGATGGAAAGAGACTTGGGAGTCTTTGTGCAAGATACCCTAAAGGTTAACCTGCAGGTCGAGTCAGTTGTGAAGAAGGTGAATGCAATTTTGGCATTCATTTCTAGAGGTATAGAATATAAGAGCAGGGATGTGATGTTGAGGCTCTATAAGGGACTCGTGAGACCACACTTGGAGTATTGTGTGCAGTTTTGGGCTCCTTATTTTAGAAAGGATACACTGACATTGGAGAGGGTTCAGAGAAGATTCATGAGAATGTTTCCAGGAATGAGAGGGTTACCGTATGAGGAACATCTGTTAGCTCTTGGGCTGTATTCCCTGGAGTTCAGGAGAATGAGGGGATATCTCATAGAAACATTCCAAATGTTAAAAGGCCTGAACAGATTATATATGGCAAGGTTATTTCCTATGATAGGGGATTCTAGGAAAAGAGGGCACAACTTCAGGATTAAAGGACATCCTTTTAGAATTGAGATGCAGAGAAATTACGTAAGTCAGAGGGTGATAAATCTGTGGAAATTTTGCCATGAACATCTGTGGAGACAAGACAGGATGACTTGGCAGATAAATGTGTGGCTGAGAAGCTGGTGCAGATGCAAATTCATAAAGGGTAGCAAACACAGTACTCAAAGTGTTATATCTCAATGTATGGAGTATAAGAAATAAGGTGGATGATCTTGTCGTTCGATTTTCTTGTAAGAGAAACCAATAGAAATCTTCAGTCTGTCCTACAGCCCTTCAATTTGCAGTCTGTTGTACAGAGAAACAATAGAGCACAGATTGGATCTGGCATAAGACGAAAAGGATTACCGGCTATCATCTTGGAACTGTTAAAATACTTGCTTAAAGGGGACAATGGGCCTAGGTAACAAAAAGATTTCCAATGTTTCCTGTGTTATAGGATATAGGAGCAGAATTAGGCCACTTCACCATGGATGATCCATTTTTCTTCTCAGCCCCACTTCTGCCTTCTCCCTATATCCCTTCATGCCCTGACTAAACAAGAATCCATAACCTCTGCCTTAAATATACAAAATGACATGGCCTCTACAGCAGCCTGAGGCAATAGATTTACCAATTGTGTTAAATATACGTCAGCATTTCTAAGCATCCGGATGAAATGCACAGCAAATCCTGTTGGAAAATAAAACAAGGGAATCAGCACACCACAGAACTCAGCAGGTGGGCAGCATCAGTGGAAAGGAATAAACAGTCGATGTTTTAGTCCAAGGGTCTTCTGGAAAGGAAGGGAGAAGATTGTGTCTGTTGATCTGAATTTCCACAGAATTTCTTGTGCTTGTGAAAAGAATAAGAAATTATGCACAAAAACGCTATCACATCATATCCCATGCAACATGTTTTAAGGCCAAAACATAGGCACTGCTGTAATGACTGGTTTCATAATTGATTGTCTGGAAATGTTCTTGGATCTGAGGAAGACAACTGCATATTTGAGTTTTTATAAACAGCACTGCATCACCTATTTATCTTCCTTTAGAAATAAGCTTCCAAAGCGCGTATTAAAATTCTTATGGCACAGTGTAGAACATTTCTGAAGAAGCTGGAAAATGTCACTGTTAACTGATTACATAGTTCTGTAATCTCTAATGAGGCTTCCCCATTTTGTACATCAGAACTCTCAAGCTGTTGATTTTACTAGATCAAGATGCAATGAGAGATTTCAGGTGAAAAAACATTGAACAAACCAAGGTGGCAATGAAGCAAAAGGATGAGCTACTTTTTTCAGAACAAAGCAGTGAATAGTTATTCCTCTCCATGCCTTGTGACACATCGGGAGGCAACCTTGCTGTTTCTTTAGTATTTTGTCTGTTTTTATTTTACGAGGCCAAGTTGCTCAACACAGCATGGTGGAAAGCATGCAAGGAGCTGGCTTGATTCAAACCCCGGAACGCTCACCTCGAATTATGGTGCTGATGCCACTACACCACCAGCTGGCAGAGAATAGACCTGGTGAATAAGACCTGGCCGTACGAAAAGAAACAGAATTAATTGCAAAGGTCCCTTATTCATTGAAAATAGAAATTCACATTGAATTTCAATTATAATAGTTCGGTCAGAAATTAATTTACAAAGTAATTATTTTAAATGAATCACTAACTGGGTTAAACAATTAAGTATCATCCTTCATAGAATGCAGTCCAAATGTATACAACAGAATTTAATTATGGGATATGCTTTCACACCAGCCTGGATACTATACTAAGATGCTTTCTTCTGGTAATTCCCTCCCCCTCCCTTCCTCTATCCTTATTTCACTCTACCCCCTCCCCCAGCTCCCTCATGGTTCTGCCTCCTTCTTCTACTAGCCATTGTTTTCAGGGCTATGACATCAATGCTTCCCCTCCCCCACTCCTTTGTCTTTCAAATTACTGGTCTTTCAACTGAAGCTACAAGCATTCTTCAAATCCTTCCCCATCTTTCATTCCTCAGTCCCGACGAAGGGTTCCAACCCGAAACGTCGACTCATCGTTTCTAACTGATGATGCCCGACCTGCTGAGTTCATCCAGTGTACTGAAAGTGTTGCTTTGATCACAGCATTTGCAAATTATTTTGTGTTTAAGCCCGGATACTATGTTGGATTGGGGGTAAAGCCAAGTTTTGACAGCTCAATAAAACTCTGATCCCACTAAAGTGCAGAATGATTGATACTCTCCTCAAATAAAAGTGATTGATTGTAGAAGTATAAATGTAGTATCAGTGATACTGGGCCAAGGAAATGTTGAACATTAAACTGCCTCTTCTGAAGATTAGATAGTGGAAAAGTATTCACTTTAGTTCTGTGCAACTTGAAATTGCTTTTACCCACAATGAATCATTAGTGATCATTTCTGGGTACAACTTCTGTGCAGGAGCATCTCTGAACACACCACATGTTGAACCTTGAAATGGATGGTCTACAGCAAAAGACTACAAACATGCAACATGCACTCAGTGGCCACTATTAGGTACAGGAGCAGCAAATAAAATAAAGTACTTACTGAGTGTACATATTTCAGTAATAAATTTACACTATTTTGAACTTTAATTTTTTTTATATAGATTATGAGAACACTCAGTCCTCTTTTATTGTCATTTAGAAATGCATACATGCGTTAAGAAATGATACAATGTTTCTCCGGAGTGATATCACAGAAAACAGGACAAACCAAAGACTAACACTGACAGAACCACATAATTATAACATATAGTTACAGCAGTGCAGAGCAATACCATAATTTGATGAAGAACAAACCACGGGCAGGGTAAAAAAAAAGTCTCAAAGTCCCCAAGTTGATCGACTTCCGAGTCGCCGATAGCAGGCGGCAAAAGGGAGAAACTCCCTGCCATAAACCTCCAGGCACTGTCAACTTGCCGAAGCCCTGGAAGTAGATGACCACAGCCGACACTGAGACCATCCGTCCGAAACTTCAAGCCTCCGACGAGCCCCTCTGATACAACCTCTCGACCCCCATCCTCTGCCGAACGCCTTCGACCTAGCCCCGGCCGCTGAAACAAGCAAAGCCGAGGATTCAGGGCCTTCTGCTCCAGAGATTCTGGTTACCACACAGTAGCAGCGGCAGCGAAGCGGGCATTTCAGAAGTTTTCCAGATGTTCCTCTGTACTCTCACGTCCGTCTCCATCAAATCAGAATTGTGCACGGTCCCCTACTTAACAGATTACAGATATCATTCACCAGAGAGGCCGCACATGCTGCCATTGTGCCGCCATCTTCTCTCAGGAGATTTGAACATTATTACCAAACTACACATATTACTATATACCCAGGGATTCATTTTCTTGCAGGTACTTGGAGGGAAAAGGAATTGCAATAAAGTTTTACAGAAGCTATTGGTTTAAAATGGCACTGGTGAGGAACAATGATACCGTGCTGGCAGAAAACAAAACTACTACGTACTCTATTAATCAAACTTTTCCTGGACAATGATGACTACAATCACTGATCACTGCCTGTAATTTCCATTCCAGAGTCGAGCTTTTGAACCGGCTGTACGATCTGGTATTTTTGCGGTGTGAACTGAAGTCTTGATAATGCAGGGCAGTTGCAATGTGGCGGTGTATGGGCTGAATTGAGGCAGTAAGGCTTGGGCCTTAGAGCGAGGAATAAGCCATTGCAGGAGCAGACTTGGAGCTGATTTGAAGTGCAGATCTGCGGCGAGGCAAGGCAGAGTTGAGGTATAAGGGCCTGGGCGATAAACAAGATGTTTGACAGAGTTATGCACCAGGCCAGATTGGAAAGCTTGGAAATGGGTTGAATTGAGACAGAAGGGCCCAGGCCCCAAGAGCAAGGAACGAGCCAATGTTTGGTCAATTTATGCCCTGGGCCAGATTGAAATGTTAGGGTACAAAAAAAAAGTTAAAGACTGTCAACTAATGTGCAAAAGGAGACAAATAAAAATAAGATCATAAGACCATAAGATAAAGGAGCAGAATTAGGCCATCTGACCCATTGAGTCTGCTCTGTCATTTCATCGTGGCTGATTCATTTTCCATCTCAACCCCAAACTCCTGCCTTCTCCCCATATCCCCAAATGCCCCAACTAATAAAGAATCTATCAACATCTGCCTTAAAGATACCCAATAACTTGGTCTCCACAATCACCTGTGGCAATGAATTCCAGATTCACCACTCTGGCTAAAAAAAATACTCATCTCCATCCTAAGATGTCCCTCTATTCTGAAGCCGTATACTCTGGTTTTAAACTGCCCCACATGACATCCACAAAAAGATGACTCCTACATCTCGATAGGAAACATTCTCTCCATATCCTCTCTATTCAATATTCAATAGATTTCAAGGGTCACCCCTCATTCTTCTGAATTCCATTGAGTACAGGCACAGAGCCATCAAACACTTCATAGGACAAGCTTTTAATCCCAGAAACATTTCAGTGAACCTTCCCTGAATTTTCTCCAATCTCAGCACATCCTTTCTTATATAAGGAGCCCAAAACTGCTCACAATTCTCCAAGTGAGGCATTAGCAGTGCTCTATCAAATCTCAACATTACATCCTTGCTTTTATATTCTTCTAGTCCTCTTGGAATGAATTCTAACATCGCATTTGCCTTTCTCACTACAGACTGAACTGCAAATTAACCTTTAGGGAATCCTGCACAAGGTCTCAAGTCCTTTTGCATCTCAGATTTTTAAATTTTCTCTCCACTTAAAAAAAAGTCTACCCTTTTACTACTTCTACCAAAGTGCATGACCATACACTTCTGAATATTGTATTCCACCTGCCATTTCTTTGTCCATTCCCCTAATCTGTCTAACTCCTTCTATAGCCTCTCTACTTACTCAAGTAGAGAGACCACATCTGGAGTATTGTGTGCCGTTTTGATCCCTTAATCTGAGGAAAGACATCCTTGCCATAGAGGGAGTACAAAGAAGGTTCACCAGATTGATTCCTGGGATGACAGGACTTTCATATGATGAAAGACTGGATCAACTAGGCTTATACTCGCCGGAATTTAGAAGATTGAGGGGGGATCTTATTGAAATGTATAAAATCCTAAAGGGTTTGGACAGGCCAGATGCAGGAAGATTGTTCCCGATGTTGGGGAAGTCCAGAATGAGGGGGTCACAGTTTGAGGATAAAAGGGAAGTCTTTTAGAACCGAGATGAGGAAAAACTTCTTCACGCTGAGAGTGGTGAATCTGTGGAATTCTCTGCCACAGGAAACAATTGAGGTCAGTTCATTGGCTATATTTAAGAGGGAGTTAGATATGGCCCTTGTGTCTAAAGGGATCAGGGGGTATGGAGGGAAGGCTGGTGCAGGGTTCTGAGTTGGCTGATCAGCCATGATCATACTGAATGGCGGTGCAGGCTCGAAGGGCCAAATGGCCTACTCCTGCACCTATTTTCTATGTTTCTATGTTTCTAAATAACCTTGCTCTGTCATTATTCTGTTGTCTGTTTATTTTCTCCTTACAAGCTAAATTTACATAATGTGCTAGGTTTCTCTTGTAATCTTAGGCCTGCTTTTGACAGCACTCATATCTTTTCAGGTGTATTCACTGTGCCTTCTATTGTAAAGTAAATTGTATTTTTTCAGTTAATATAGAAAATTCTTCAATTATTTAGCGGAGAGGTGTGTATGTGGCGTCCAGGGAGGAGTAGCACCTCTGGTGAAGGGGCTTCTTGTGTCCATTCCAGGGCAGGAAACTCACCTCTGGGCCCTTTACCTAGGAAAGGATGTACAGGCATTTGGAGGGGGGGGGGGGGGGGGCTCAAAGGAGGTTCACAAGAATCCCTGAAATGAGTTAACATAGACCATAAGACAAAGAAGTAGAAGTTGGCCATTCGTCCCATCAAGTCTGCTCCGCCATTTTATCAGGAGCTGATCCATTCTCCCATTTAGTCCCACTTCCCCACCTTCTCACCATAACCTTTGATGCCCTGGCTACTCAGATGCATATCAATCTCTGCCTTAAATACACCCAACGACTTGGACTCTACTGCAGCCCGTGGCAACAAATTCCATAGATTCACCACCCTCTGACTAAAAAAATTTATTCGCATCCCTGTTCTGAATGGGCGCCCTTCAATCCTTAAGTCATGCCCTCTCGTACTAGACTCTCCCATCATGGGAAACAACTTTGCCACATCCACTCTGTCCATGCCTTTCAACATTCGAAATGTTTCTATGAGGTCTCCCCTCATTCTTCTAAACTCCAAGGAATACAGTCCAAGAGCGGACAAACGTTCCTCATATGTTAACCCTCTCACTCCTGGAATCATTCGCGTGAATCTTCTCTGTACCCTCTCCAACGTCAGCACATCCTTTCTTAAATAAGGAGACCAAAACTGCCCACAGTACTCCAAGTGAGGTCTCACCAGCGCCTTATAGAATCTCAACATCACATCCCTGCTCCTATACTCTATTCCTCTAGAAATGAATGCCAACATTGCATTCGCCTTCTTCACCACCGACTCAACCTGAAGGTTAACCTTAAGGGTATCCTGCACGAGGACTCCCAAGTCCCATTGCATCTCAGAACGATGAATTCTCTCCCCATTTAAATAATAGTTGGCCCATTTATTTCTTCTGCAATCTTCTAAATTCCAATGAGTATAAGCCTAGTCAATCCAATCTTTCATTATATGGAAGTCCTGTCATCCCAGGAATCAATCTGGTGAACCTTCTTTGTACTCCGTCTATGGCAAGGATGTCTTTCCTCAGATTAGGGGACCAAAACTGCACACAATACTCCAGGTGTGGTCTCACCAAGGCCTTGTACAATTGCAGTAGTACCTCCCTGCTCCTGTACTTGAATCCTCTTGCTATGAATGCCAGCATACCATTCGCCTTTTTCACCACCTGCTGTACCTGCATGCCCACTTTCAATGACTGCTGTATAATGACACAAAGGTCTCGTTGCACCTCCCCTTTTCCTAATCGGCCACCATTCAAATAATAATCTGTTTTCCTGTTTATGCCACCAAAGTGGATAACCTCACATTTATCCACATTAAATTGCATCTGCCATGAATTTGCCCACTCACCTAACCTATCCAAGTCACCCTGCATCCTCTTAGCATCCTCCTCACAGCTAACACTGCCGCTCAGCTTCGTGTCATCCGCAAACTTGGAGATGCTGCATTTAATTCCCTCATCTAAGTCATTTATATATATTGTAAACAACTGGGGTCCCAGCACTGAGCCTTGTGGTAGCCCACTAGTCACTGCCTGCCATTCTGAAAAGGTCCCGTTTATTCCCACTCTTTGCTTCCTGTCTGCCAACCAATTCACTATCCACATCAATACCTTACCCCCAATACCGTGTGCTTTAAGTTTGCACACTAATCTCCTGTGTGGGACCTTGTCAAAAGCCTTTTGAAAATCCGAATATACCACATCAACTGGTTCTCCCCTATCCACTCTACTAGTTACATCCTCAAAAAATTCCATGAGATTCGTCAGACATGATTTTCCTTTCACAAATCCATGCTGACTTTGTCCGATGGTCTCACTGCTTTCCAAATGTGCTGTTATCACATCTTTGATAACTGACTCTAGCATTTTCCCCACCACCGATGTTAGGCTAACCGGTCTATAATTCCCCGGTTTCTCCCTCCCTCCTTTTTTAAAAAGTGGGGTTACATTACCCACCCTCCAATCCTCAGGAACTAGTCCAGAATCTAAAGAGTTTTGAAAAATTATCACTAATGCATCCAGTATTTCTTGGGCTACTTCCTTAAGCACTCTGGGATGCAGACCATCTGACCCTGGGGATTTATCTGCCTTTAATCCCATCAATTTACCTAACACCACTTCCCTACTAACATGTATTTTCCTCAGTTCCTCCATCTCACTAGACCCTCCGTCCCCTACTATTTCTGGAAGATTATTTATGTCCTCCTTAGTGAAGACAGAACTAAAGTAATTATTCAATTGGTCTGCCATGTCCTTGTTCCCCATAAGCAATTCACCTGTTTCTGTCTGTAGGGGACCTACATCTGTCTGACGAAGGGTCTCGGCCTGAAACGTCGACTGCACCTCTTCCTAGAGATGCTGCCTGGCCTACTGCATTCACCAGCAACTTTTATGTGTGTTATTCTGTCTTAAACAATCTTTTTCTTTTCACATATCTATAAAAGCTTTTACAGTCAGTTTTTATGTTCCCTGCCAGCTTTCTCTCATAATTTTTTTTTTCCCTTCCCTAATTAAGCCCTTTGTCCTCCTCTGCTGGACTCTGAATTTCTCCCAGTCCTCAGCTGAGCAGCTTTTTCTGGCTAATTTGTATGCTTCTTCTTTGGAATTGATACTATCCCTAATTTTTCTTGTCAGCCACGGGTGCGCTACCTTCCCTGATTTATTCTTTTGCTAAACTGGGATGAACAATTTTTGTAGTTCATCCATGCAATCTTTAAATGCTTGCCATTGCAAATCCACCGTCAACCCTTTAAGTATCATTTGCCAGTCTATCTTAGCTAATTCACGTCTCATACCTTCAAAGTTACCCTTCTTTAAGTTCAGAACCTTTGTTTTTGTATTAACTATGTCACTCTCCATCTTAATAAAGAATTCCACCATATTATGGTCACTCTTACGCAAGGGGCCTCTCACGACAAGATTGCTAATTAGCCCTTCCTCATTGCTCAATACCCAGTCTAGAACAGCCTGCTCTCTAGTCGGTTCCTCGACATGTTGGTTCAAAAAACCATCCCGCATACATTCCAAGAAATCCTCTTCCTCAGCACCCTTACCAATTTGGTTCACCCAATCTATATGTAGATGGAAGTTACCCATTATAACTGCTGTTCCTTTATTGCATGCATTTCTTTTTTCCTGTTTAATGCCATCCCCAACCTCACTACTACTGTTAGGTGGCCTGTACACAACTCCCACCAATGTTTTCAGCCCCTTAGTGTTATGCAGCTCTACCCATATCGATTCCACATCCTCCTGGCTAATGTCCTTCCTTTCTATTGCGTTAATCTCCTCTCTAACTAGCAATGGTACCCCACCTCCTTTTCTTTCATGCCTGTCCCTCCTGAATATTGAATATCCCCGAATGTTGAGTTCCCATCCTTGGTCACCTTGGAGCCATGTCTCTGTGATCCCAACTATATCATATTCATTAATAAAAATCTGCACTTTTAATTCATCCACCTTGTTACGAATGCTCCTTGCATTGACACACAAAGCCTTCAGGCTTGCTCTTACAACACTCTTAGCCCTTATACAATTATGTTGAAAAGTGGCCCTTTTTGGTTTTTGCCCTAGATTTGCCGGCCTGCCACATTTACTTTCCACCTTACTACTTTTTGCCTCTCCCCTCATTTTACACCCCTCTGTCTCTCTGCACTGGTTCCCATCCCCCTGTTGTACACTAACCTCCTCTCTCCTAGTCTCTTTAATTTCATTCCCACCCCCCAACCATTCTAGTTTAAAGTCACCTCAGTAGTCCTTGTGAATCTCCCCGTCAGGATATTGGTTCGCCTAGGATTCAAGTGTAACCCCTCCTTTTTGTACAGGTCACACCTGCGCCAATAGATTTATTTTTACAAAGGGGCAATTTCTTATGGTGTAATACCAGTATTTTATCTGTTATGTAATGTGGAAGCCAATGCAAAGAAAAAACCTGTGTCACCTTATATCGAGACTTTGGAACAGATACCTCAACAGTCTGCTCTACCTGTTTTAATTAAGCCAGGTAATGAAGTTTGTCTGCAAGATCTCATGTCTAATATGACTGTTTCCACAGCAACAGCACAAGTGGCAAAACATTCATTTGTGTACAGCCACTTGCATCAGCAAAACTACAAGTCATAGATTACACCAAAGTGAATTTTCCACTTGTAAAAATTTTCCACTTGTAAAGTAAAAAGTGAATTATTGAATGCCATAAATACATGAGCAATGGCTCAGCAGGTGTAAATATAATTATTTCATAACTATATTCCACCAGTATAGAGAGTGGACATCATTATTTTAATTTCATGCGGTGCAATTGTACTGACCATTAACAGACTGGACAACATGAAACTTAATGCCTTGGTTAAGTGGTCATTGCTTATCTGGAAGATTATTTAGGAATAGATGGCAAAATGCTTGACCCTGTGGTATTGTTACCAGGGGCATTTGTGCTTTCACCTGACATCCTCTTGTGCATTAATTATTAGCCTGGATCATTGGGCACTGATTAGATCCCTGTATTTGATGCCTTCCCCTTCCCTTGGGTAAGGACAATGAGGAATCAATTCTCAACCCTTGGTGGTCCACTCTCTGACGATGCATCTGGAATTCCCAAATTGTTTCCACAGGCAACATCTGAATGAGATTTTGACACACAAGACTGCAAATGGTGGATATCTGGAGCAACACACGATGCTGAAGGAACTCAGGTCAGATGGCATCTAAAGAAGTAAACAGTTCTAATGAACTGTCTTGATCCAAACCATCCTCCATTTTCCTCTATAGACATTGCCTGACCTATTGAGTTCCTCCAGCATTGTATGTGTGCTCTGCAAGAGATATGGTTCACCAGATATGGAGGGTTCATTCTAATTCCAGAGGTCATTTGTCAGAAACAAGATTTACAAAAAACAGAAAAGGAATTCAAAAGGGATTTGGCAATTAGGGACACATTTATATGCTGTCAGGGTGTAAATAGCTGAAGGAGTGTTGAGGATATTTTGTTCAAACCCATTAAACTGCCAAAATTGGAATGCAATGTTTAAAAGAAAGATGTGATGGTTTAAAAGAAAGATGTGATGGAAGCAGATTAAACAGCAATCTTTGAAGGAGAACTTGATAGTTACTTATGTAACACGTGTGTAGTGCTTGTCTTATCTTTTGTGACCAGTTACTGCACCTGTCACAATCTACTTACGCAAACACGAGGAAACCTGCAGATGCTGGAAATTCAAGCAACACACATAAAAGTTGCTGGTGAACACAGCAGGCCAGGCAGCATGTCTAGGAAGAGGTACAGTCAACATTTCGGACTGAGACCCTTCGTCAGGACTAACTGAAAAGAGCTAGTAAGAGATTTAAAAGTGGGAGGGAAAGGGGAGATCCGAAATGATAGAAGACAGGAGGGGGAGGGATGGAGCCAAGAGCTGGACAGGTGATTGGCAAAAGGGATAGGAGAGGATCATGGGACAGGAGGCCTAGAGAGAAAGAAAAGGGGGAGGGGGGGGAGTCCAGAAGATGGGCAGGGGGTATAGTGAGAAGGACAGAGGGAGAAAAAGGAGAGAGAGAGGAAAAAGAATATGTGTGTGTATATATAAATAAATAAATATTATTTTGTGTATATAAGTATATAAATAAATTTCCCTCTCTCCTGGTTAGAATCAGTAAAATTTATTCAAATATCCTTTATTATTCCAATTTCTCTAATTAGATCTAGTCTTATACTCTATTTAAAGGTTTACAGACTAGCATTTGCCTTTCTATTTATCCCTAGTTAGTTAGAAAACTAATTGAATTCCTATTTTCAGGTAATGGTTAACTTCAGTTTCAGTTCAGGTCAGTATGTCTACAAATTCAAATTCAACACCCCCGAAAAATAAATAGATATTTTATAAAACAAATAAATATAAATATATAAAATTCTGTTCCTGCGCTGGTTCTTCGATCGCCGAGTGGCTGACCATTGTATTTCTTGGATGAAATAGTGGGTATTCATGGAAAGTTGATTCACAAAACTTATACCAAAAAAACCTGACCAAATCCCTTGATATGATTTAAGAAAGCTAATTCCCAGTTACGCAGTCGAGATCTTGGACACCACACTCTGCCAATAGCGTCTCAGTATAGCTGCTCATTAAACCCGTAGCTTCAATAAATCTTTTATTGATATAGTCTTTCCTCCAGGGATTTCGCCCTGAGGATTCCCAGTAAGTGGGGTAAAGGTACTGACTACTGACTCCAATTTTAATAGTTTTTATCTTGAGTTAGTTTCTTTAGTTTGGTGTATTTCTGTCACTTGCCCAAACCTCTTTCTCACATAGGTTCCCAACCACCCCCGCAGCCCTTTTTTAAAAAAATTCGGTAAACCTTGTTTTCATCCTTCACAAGTGGAGCTTTCAAACGTTACATCTTAGGGTTTAATTAACTTTGATACACTTAGTCATAGTCATACTTTATTGATCCCGGGGGAAATTGGTTTTTGTTACAGTTGCACCATAAATAATTAGTAATAAAACCATAAATAGTTAAATAGTAACATGTAAATTATGCCAGGAAATAAGTCCAGGACCAGCCTATTGCCTCAGGGTGTCTGACCCTCTAAGGGAGGAGTTGTAAAGTTTGAGGGCCACAGGCAGGAATGACTTCCTATGATGCTCTGTGTTGCATCTCGGTGGAATGAGTCTCTGGCTGAATGTACTCCTGTGCCCAACCAGTACATTATGTAGTGGATGGGAGACATTGTCAAAGATGGCATGCAACTTGGACAGCATCCTCTTTTCAGACACCACCGTCAGAGAGTCCAGTTCCATCTCCACAACATCAATGGCCTTACGAATGAATTTGTTGATTCTGTTGGTGTCTGCTACCCTCAGCCTGCTGCCCCAGCTCACAACAGCAAACATGATCGCACTGGCCACCACAGACGCATAGAACATCCTCAGCATTGTCCGACAGATGTTAAAGGACCTCAGTCTCCTCAGGAAATAGAGACGGCCCTAACCCTTCTTGTAGACAGACTCAGTGTTCTTTGACCAGTCCAGTTTATTGTCAATTTGTATCCCCAGGTATTTGTAATCCTCCACCATGTCCACACTGTCCCCCTGGATGGAAACAGGGGTCACTGGTGCCTTAGCTCTCCTCAGGTCTACCACCAGCTCCTTAGTCTTTTTCACATTCAGCTGCAGATAATTCTGCTCACACTATGTGACAAAGTTTCCTACCGTAGCCCTGTACTCAGCCTCATTTCCCTTGCTGATGCATCCAACTATGGCAGAGTCATCAGAGAACTTCTGAAGATGACAAGACTTAGAAACTGAGAATGATTAAAATAGTGGGAAAGAGGAATTTTAGATTAATACACTGCTCTTTCAAAGAAAGAGAAAGTTCTGTACTGGCTCAATATCAGTCCTAGCACTTAAAAACTTATTTTAATTCTAAACATTCTTGATTCATTAAGAAAAACAAATTTGGTAGTGCCTTGAATATTCAGCTGTCAAATATATACATGATACACATACTGTATACATTTAATTCAGCACATAGAAATTCCTGCAACAGAGTTAAAATAACACTGAAGGACTGTTAGCGTGTGTTCTGGAGTTAGGGTATTAGCAGATGTTAATTTCAACAGCAACCAGTCTCCAGATTTGAATGTGGATTGCAGATTAAATTTAAAATGCAGCTCTTCCTGTAGCCAGAGACTAGAGTTGATCACCTGAGATGTCTGCATATGCATGAATGCAACTAAACAGGCAATTGGGATTAACATTCATTTTGGGTGTCTAGAGTGTTGAGGGATAGTGTTTGAAAACTATAAGTAATTCAAAGGAAGCATTGTGGATACATTGTAGCTATAGAATTTCCCTGCTGTTAACTTTGATCTTTAGCATATAAAAATGTCATGTAATATTGGGTCAGGTCAGCCTCCTCTTCCTCAAGTGTCTCGAGTATGATGCTTGCTGCTTGTTTTACTGAATAAAAATTTCTATATTTTCTAGTTTCAGTGTCTCTCTGGTGACTTTGCTCACAGTTACAATAGAACAATATTTAAAGAATTAATTTGCACTAGCAGTTTAGTTTAGAAACATACTGCAAACAAATGCCTTTTCAGCTCACTTAGTCTAAGTTGAATGTGATGCCTGTTGATGCTACTCCCACATGCCTGCCCTTTGCTATTATCCATCTACTACTTCCCTGTCCAAGCACCTGTCCAAATGCCTTCTAAAACATTGTAATTGTATCCACCTCCACCACCTCCTCTGCAGTTCATTTCAGGTAATCTCTGCTCTGTAAAAGCAGGCTTCCCAAATCTCCTTTCATTTTCTCTCCTCACACCCCAAGCCTCTTTCTCCTACTGCTAGACAACCCTGCCCTGGGGAAAAACACCATTTCATCACACTCTCACAAAAGACTATAATACATAGGAGCAGATTTAGGCCATTCAGTCGATCAAGTCTGCCCTAAATCTGATTATCCCTCTCAACCTCATTCTCCTGCCTTCTACAAGAAATCCTTGAAACCTTACTAATCAAGAACTTATCAACCTCCACGTTAAATATACCTGATGACTTGGCCTCCACAGATGTATGTGGCAATGAATTCCACAGATCCGCACCTTCTGGCTAGGTAAATTTTATATTGTAAAATGACTGACTTTCCATGCTCTTCATACAGTGCTCCAAGTTCACCCTCAGCCTCAAAGTTAAAATTAAAAACATTGAAGACACTGGAAAACTGAAGAACAGAAATTGCTGGAACACTCAACAGATCAGACACCAGGAAAGTTAGTTACAAGAGAAATTTGAATTAGTTGAGCTAATTAAAGGGTATGAATAACCACTACCAGCGTTCTTATTACAGGCAAAAGATATTAAAAGAATAAATAATCATCATTTTAGCTGCTTTGTAATAAAGCTATTTTGTTTCCATTAAAACATAGAAAACCTACAGCACAATACAGGCCCTTCGGCCTACAAAGCTGTGCTGAACATATGCCTACCTTAGAACTACCAAGGCTTTACCCATAGCCCTCTAATTTTCTAAGCTCCAGGTAGCCATTCAGGAGACTCTTAAAAAGACCCTGTCCTTTCCACATCCACCACCATTGCTGGCAGCCCATTTCATGCACTCACCACTCTGCATGAAAAAACTTACCCCTGACATCTTCTCTGTACCTACTTCCAAGCACCTTAAAACTATGCCCTCTCGTGCTAGCCATTTCAACCCTGGGAAAAAGCCTCTGACAATGAGAGGCATTGATCGTGTTACACCACAATCGGGTCACCTCTCCTCCTCCGTCTCTCTCTAAGGAGAAAAGGCCGAGTTCACTCTACCTATTCTCGTAAGACATACTCCCCAATCCAGGCAACATCCTTGTAAATCTCCTCTGCACCCTTTCTATGATTTCCACGTCCTTCCTGTAGTGAGGCGACCAGAATTGAGCACAGTACTCCAGGTAGGATCTAACCAGGGTCCTATATAGCTGCAACATTAACTCCCAGCTCTTAAACTTAATCCCACAATTGATGAAGGTAAATGCACTCTATGCCTTCTTAACCACAGAGTCAACCTGCATAGCAACTTTGAATGTCTTATGGACTCGGACCTCAAGATCACTCTGATCCTTCACACTGCCAAGGGTCTCACCATTAATGCTATATACTGTCATCATATTTGACCTACCAAAATGAACTACCTCACACTTAACTGGGTTGAACTCCATTTGCCACTTCTCAGCCCAGTTTTGCATCCTATCAATGTCTTGTTGTAACCTCTGACATCCCTCCACACTATCCACAACACCCCCAAACTTAGTATCATCAGAAAATTTACTAACCCATCCCTCCACTTCCTCATCCAGATCATTTATAAAGATCACAAAGAGTAGGGGTCCCAGAACAGATCTTTGAGGCACACCACTGGTCACTGGCCTCCATGCAGAATATGACCCGTCTACAACCACTCTTTGCCTTCTGTGGGCAAGCCAGTTCAGGATCCACAAAGCAATGTCCCCTTGGATCCCATGCCTCCTTACTTTCTCAATAAGCCTTGCATGGCGTACCTTGTGAAATTGCTTTGTGAAAAACTCAATTCTGCCAAATAAATTTGCTGACAACACAACTGTCGTTCACAGAATTTCAGATGTTGAGGAGAAGGCGTATAGGAGTGAGATCACAGCGAGAACTTTGCACTCAACATTAGTAATGTAGAGAATAGACTGTGGACTTCAGCAAGGGTAAGACAGGAAGACACTCTAGTGCTCATAGAAGGATCAAAAGTGGAAAGTCTGCACTTTCATGTTCCTATATGTCAACATCTGAGGACCTATCCTGGTCCCAACATATCGATGCAGTTACAAACAAGGCACAACATTGGCTATATTTCATCAGGAGTCTGAGGAGATTAGGTATGTCACCAAAGACGCTCACAAATTTCTGCAGATGTACCACGGAGAGCATTCTAATGGGCTGAGTGGTTGCATCACTATCTGGAATGGGGGGGTGGTGGGAGGTGGCATGCACAGGATCAAAATAAGCTGCAAAAAGTTGTAAAATCAGTCAGCTTCATCATAGTTTCTAGCCTGCCTAGAATCCAGGACGTCAAGAAGGGATACCTCAAAACGGCAGCTTCTATCATTAAGGACATCCATCAAGGACATACCCTTTTCTTATTGCTACCATCAAGGATGGTAGGGTGGTAGGGAAGCTTAATGGGACACACACAATGATTCAGGAACAGCTTCTTCCCCTCTGCCATCAGATTGAATGGACATTGAACCCATGAACACTACCTCACTGTTTTATTTTATTTTGTACTACTAATTTAACATTTATTATACATACATTTACTGTAATTCAGTTTTTATATATTGTAATGTACCGCTGCTGCAGAACAACACATTTCAGTTATATTAAATCTGATTCTAATTCTGAACTATTAGCAACAAAGGCAATTACTTTCAATTTATTAATTTTCCCAATGGGTGGGAATAACATAATAGGCCTGGGAGTCTTTAAACCCCGATAAACTTTATCAATTCCACTTCAAAAGCAGGTGAAGACAGACGTTATTCTGATATATAATCGAAGGAAAAAGTGAGATTAGAGATGGTCCAGTCCCAGTTCACCCAGACTTGTTCAAGTTGTTAGTAAATTCCCTTGCACTTTTAATCCACTGTGCATTATACGCTGAACTTGTGTGTTATTTCTCCCATGAATAGGAATCCTATAACAAGTTGTAAAGAAAGCCTCATTTTAGAGAAGTAGCTTTAGCTGGAGAGATTAACAATGTCAAAGTTGTGGACCGCGTAAGTCTAAAAAATACATAACGCTGAGTAGAACAAGGATTTATTAGAAGCAGAAAGATTAGTGTATCAGATCAACAACTCCTGATTAGACTGTTCCAATGATAGATCATCAATCTTAAACAATGGTCTGTAATACTCTGGCTGAAATAACACCCTCTGCTGGGGCCATAGAGTTGACTACGCAGAGGCTGTGGTTTGAATGGAACCAGTGCTAACTTGGGTACAGTGGAAAGCATTCTAACTAGCTGCATCACTTTCTAGTATGGTGAGGAGGGGGCAGATGGCACTGCACAGGATTGAAATAAGCTGCAGAAAGTTGTAAACTCAGTCTGTTCCCCCCCATCGTGAGAAACAGACTCCCCAGCATCCAGGACATCTTCAAGGAGTGATGACTCAAAAAGTATTAAGGATTCCCATCCCTCAGAACATGCCCTCTTCTCATTGCTACCATCAGGGAAGAGGTACAGGAGCCTGAAGACACACACTCAATGATTCAGGAACAGCTTCTTCCCCTCTGCCATCAGATTTCTTAATGGACAGTGAATCCATGAACACGACCTCACTACCTTTTTTTTTTGCACTAATTTAATTTAACCTTTTAATAATTACTTCTTACTGTAATTCATAGTTTGAGTTAGGTACTGCAATGTACTGTTGCTGCATAACAAATTTCACAACAAAAACTGGTGAAATTAAGCCCGATTCTGACAACGTTCTGTTCTGCACTCGGCCTTTTGGTTACCATTGGCAAGCTCAGATCTCAGAAATACTTTGAAAGCTGGTTAAATCACATTCCTGCATGGCTCAACTTGCTGTCAAAGCTAACATTAAAAATGTAGTATATATTAATCGGAATTTTCTAACCTCAAGGATTAATATAAACATTTGAAAATAAAGTAAAGCATTAAAGATAAGAAAGCACTGAGTCAAATGTACTTAAGCTAACTCAACTCATTAAAATGAATGACCTTGTATTTATTTCTGAAGAGGAGTGCAGGTATTCCTCTTCAGAATTCATAGAAGCAGCCTAGGATGCCATAGGCTCAGTTGGGGTTAAAGTGACTTCAATATCTTGCCAATACTATTACAACACACAAGTTGCCAACACTTCATTATACTCTGCATGGTTGGAAAGTCACTATGTGTGCTGCACCACCTGTCCCTCACCCCCATAGATGTTAGTCAGCAACAGGAAGTCACGCTCCACGGCTGGGCACACTGAGGAGTCCATACTTGAAGCACAGTTGGGAAATTCCTATCAGGTGGCAAGTGGTCTGAGACGCTCATGTTTATATTGGAACTTTCTGAAAACTACAGAGAAAAGTGACAAACGATCTGCTGCTTTCCCAGCCTATATGAAAAATAAACTCTTCTCGGTCTTCCAGCCGGGTACAGGCTTTGATTATAAATGATGCTTCAAAGACAAGCTGAGCCATCTTCAGGGAAATGTGGTTGGAATATGGAACTCTCAGCTTTCCTCAAGTCCTCAGCTGTTAAAACTGTTTCTCTCGACAGGTGCAACCTGATATGCTGAATAAGTCCAGTATTTGCTGCACTGATTTCATGAATACATCTTTTTTTAAACGGCAATCAATCCAAGTACTCTCAGTAAAATTCAGTAGTTTCAATAGAACAGAAATATTACACCTAATGTTAAGTGTATTTAAATGAAGTTACATTTGCTATGATTCTAACAACTGCAGGATATTAAAACCACCAAATCAATTAAACTTTAACGAAGAACATAGAACGGGAACAGGCCATTCAGCCCACAATGTTGTGTCAATCCAGCTGAAAAGCAAATCAAAAACACTCAGGTCATGGGTGGCAACTAGTTAACAAAGGATGCAGTTACCAGTCCACAACTACAAATATACCTACCAGGCCCTACTGAAGCAAAGAAAGCCAAACTATATCAAACCAAACCAAACTAAACTTTCCAACACTTTGCCATAAATTTGTTTGAGAGATATAAAGTGACATTCTAAACCACACGTGATGATTAACAAAGATTTGAGAACTTGGACAATTGGTCGTCTGCAGTGCTTTGCATCATGGGAACTTTCAGGGGAACTGAGACAATTGATAGAAATATCTTATAAAGATCACAGAATATTTTCTTTCTAAGATTTTCCCATCTCTGCAGCCATTCAAAATAAAAAAATTCAATTTGCTTTCAAAATGGCTTCACTGATAATGCCTTCCCAGTGTCTTCCCCCGCATTTTAATTTATTATTCCTAATCTCTTCTTACTGAGGACCTATAGCAAAACCTATGCCACCACAGGGAAAACATATGAACTGAACACAGGCTGCTCTAGACCGAACCAAGGTCTATGGTGCTGTGAGGCATGGGTCTACTAAATTCATTGTTGTCAGAATACTGTATATGGGAATTAGTCTAAATATGTTCTTCAAGATTCAAGATACAAGATTCAAAAAACTTTATTGTCATTCTAACCGTACATCAGCTCTGCAGGGCAGAATGAGACAGCGTTTCCCAGGAGCAGTGCAATCATAACATAACAAACGCAACACTAAATAATAAGCATAACAATAAATAGTAAAACACAACAGCCACATGTCAGTTAAAATCAAGTTATAAGTGTCCAGTGCAAGTTAAAAGTGTCCAAAGCAGAGTCAGGTAGAGCAGTTATTTAGCAGTCTGACTGCCTGTGGGAGGAAGCTGTTTAGTAGCCTTGTGGTTTTAGTTTTGATGCTCCTGTAACGTTTGCCTGATGGCAGAAGAACAAATGGTTCATGGAGAGGGTGTGAGGGGTCTTTAATGATGTACCGTGTCTTCTGGAGGCATCGACTCTGAAAGAGGTCTTGGACAGAAGGTAGGGAGACCCCGATAACCTTCTGTGCTCCCCTAACCACCCTCTGCAAGGCTTTTTTGTCGACAGCACTGCAGCTGGAGTACCAGGTTGTGATGCTAAAGGTCAGCACACCCTCAACCACGTCTCTGTAGAATGTAGTTAAGAAGTTAGTGGGGAGATGTTTTGAAAACCATAAGGCCCATCAGTAATGTGTCAAAAATATCTGTGTTATCATTTTCAAGATGGGAAAGATATTTGGTTAATTACCTTCATTTTCCAGAAGTCTTTTGCCCATTTGTTTCATTGTGCAATTGATTCCAGAAACAAAAGATGACACTAGGCAGATTTAGACTTATTTATCACATGTACTTCAAAACATAGTGAAATCTGTCAATTGCATTAACAACCAAGGATGTCAGCCAGTCGGTGTTGCCGC
Source organism: Mobula birostris (assembly GCF_030028105.1). Classification (NCBI taxonomy): domain Eukaryota; kingdom Metazoa; phylum Chordata; class Chondrichthyes; order Myliobatiformes; family Myliobatidae; genus Mobula; species Mobula birostris. The sequence continues at coordinate 21,503,356 of NC_092370.1, read as the reverse complement.
ATATTCTCGCACTAGAATAACGTGTTCTTAATGTGTAGCCGAACAACACAAGGAATGACAGCAAAACAAAACAACAGCAAAGCAACCCTCTTCCCCATCCCTCCCACCATCTTCTCATACACCCAGGCAGGCCTCAAAATCTAGGGCAGGATGCCTCAGAACCTCCAGTACTTAAATATAGTGCAATTCATGAGTTTGTCATTGCAGTTCCTAATATTCTGTGTCTATGTTCCTAGCGACAACACCTCTCACACTAATTACTTGCACTATCTGCATTGTCTACCTACTGGACATTCACCCAACCCTTCCTCTCACAACCCAGTCCTCGTTTTGCAACCCATGCTGCCAACCTTGAGTTTCTGTTCTATATTCTTCCTCTTAGGGACTGAGCACAATTTACTCTAATTTTGAGCAATGAGGTGCACAATGGCGAGGTCAATCTTAAAGACAGAGATTCTGGCACAGGTTTCAATAGGATGCCCAGCCTACAGATTCAAAGATGAAACAGATAGGGAGTAGAAAAAAAATGAAAGGAAAATAAAATGTAGTTTAACCATTACAATTAACTTTACTTTGTTTTAACCAAATTCAATGTACCTTTCTTCAAAGATTCTTTTCAGAGTTAGTTTTTGTTAAAATGTGCCTTAATGTCAGGGAGATCTTAATGCTAAATTTTATATCTTCGACAGAAGACAGAGTTTCAGGACTGGGCTGCCTGAGGCCTTCTCACAGAAACTTTGTGGCTTGACTCCAAGTTATGAAGACCAGCAGCGTCAGCTCCCTCCATAGAAGTAGAGAACTAAATGTGGATCGCAAGCCTATGATCAGCTCCAATACCTCTCGTCCACTGAAGTGCCAAGCAAGATTGAAATAGATGAGGAGGAGAGTGGAAAGTGAATGGGTGATCAGAGCCTGCATTTGACCAGTCTCTCTCTGCTGCCAGAGGAAGATGCAGGAGTCTTAGGACCCACGCTGGAAGGTGTGACAGGTGCAGCTCATGGTTGTGGACTTGTGTTTGGAGGAAAGGCTCTGCAGTTCATGTGACATGTGTTTTTCGATTCTGTTTCGTTTGTTATTTTGCATGATTTGAGCAGGGCACTTCGGCACGGACTAGCACTGCACTCTGCAGTCAACGAACAACACAGCGCTATTCTGAAATAAACAAAACTGAACAGTCCAGGACAGTTTCAAGGATGCTGTTCTTAATGTTTAATATTCTGTGTGCTATTCGCTCCATTTTGCCAGGTGTGCAATTTGTTCTTTTTATCGTGCTTTGGTGTTTGGTGCTTTTCTTTGAGTGGGTTCAATGGTCTGTCTTTGCTCAGTGGCTGCCTGCAGAGGGAATTGCATTCTCAGAATTGTACAGTCTTAGGCACATATATATAACTAGGATGTCCAAGACTATTGCATTGTACTGTATTTGTCAACATGGAGTGGAGAGTGAGTTCGTAAATCTGGTGGGAGCAAATGATGTAGGGAATGGTGAGGGTGGAGCACTGCAGGATGGGTATGGAATAGGTAGCAGAGGAGGAGTGTCGGAGTGGAGTATGGCACAGGAGCAGACACACCAGGCATGGTCATTTGATTCCAATTGATCTTGAAAGAATGTCTCTATGGTGCTTCCTACTCCTTCCCACTTTTCCCCTCTTCCTGCCCCCTTCCCACTCAGCCCACAATGGAGAATTGTACTGTTATGATTTCGTAACGTACCAGCAGCAAGAGATGACAAATTGAGTTGGGTTTTAATATTAAAACCACTACTTATTTACATACACTGAAAAATATAGAAAATTAAATAAACTCCTTTCTTAAACAGAACTTAACAGTGCTATGCATCTATAGCTCCCTTACAGTCAAACTTAGAACCCATTCTTAACAAATCTTACTTAAGCACAGTCTTAAAATGGCAGTTCAGGGAGTTCCAGTAATTCACGAAATAGGTGAGAGGAGAGACTTGTGGATTCACAGTGCAGCGACGAGGCGATCACGACGAATTCCAAAGATTCCACGGCTAGCGAACGAAGAAACAGTTACGGAAGATCCCAGCTGAGGAATACTGTTCCGAAGTCCATGAAGAGCGATGTCACAAAGTGACTGTCATGAAATCCACACTCATGGAACATACGAAGGGCAGGGACATCTCCACAATGCATAGTGTGCCACTGATTAACCCAATCCTTTGGGTATGGGTAAGCATTAGACTTTACCCTTCTCGATCGTGAGCTGTTCCCAGATAGCTCAAAGTCTGCAATCTTCACTCTCTCTCTTTCCTTCGACTCCTCCTCAGCACTATGCCCACACTTCTTTTATACCATCGGCATACATCATAAGGTAACGTTCACAGAAACGAAACTGTGGACCCCCAGTAAAACGAATCTGGGGACATGTGACGCCCACAGTAAACAAAACTATGGACTCCCAGGAAAACAAAACTGTGGACACGCAACAATATCAGAATCAGTTTTAGCATCACCCATATATGTCATGAAATTAGGTTTCTTTAAGCAGAAGTATGGTACAATACATAAAATTGCTACAGTACTGTGCAAAAGTCTTAGACACTAGCTACATATATAGTATGACTTAGAGCCTGAGGCTTCTGCGCAGTACTTTGACAATAAATGTACTTTAAATCTTCTGAATCCTTCAATCTTTGACCATCACAAGAGCCATTTGGTAAGCATCGAAACAAATCAGCACTGACGTTTGGAAGTGATGTGGAAAAGTGGGCCAATTCCACATCAGTCTTTTTGCACAGTAGCGCAGCACTACAGAACATAGAACAGCACAGACACAGATCTATATGCCAGATTAATTAAATTAGCAATCAAATCTTCATCTACACTAATCCTTTTTGCCTACACTACTTCCATGTTCTCTAACCTGGACAGCATCCTTGTAAATCTATTCTACACCCTCTACAAATCCGCAATATCTTCTCTATAATGCAGCAAACAGAGCACTCCAGAATCACCAAATGACTAGTTTAATGCATTGCTCAATCCTGTAGTGAGAGAAAAAAAATGGTTATTGATTTTCACAGGCTTTTGGAAGGTAGCCCATTTTAATTCTGAAATGGAAAACAAATTTTGAAATTATCTAAGTTGTGCTTTAAAGAGTCAATAATGTTAATATCAGAATCAGGTTTATTGTCACTGACAAGTCATGAAAGTTGTTGCTTTGTGACAGCAATACAGTGCAACACATTTTAAAAAAACTATATTGTATGTTAAAATAATGCAACAACCAAATTGTGCAAAAAGAAAAATAGTGACAGAGTTAATGGTCCATTCAGAAACCTGATGGAGCAGAAGAACCTGTTTCTAGAACATTGAGTGTGTCTTCAGGATCATGTTGCACAGTAGTGTGCAAATATATATCATAGACGATATAACACAGACAATGCATACGACCTTGGGCGATCTTAGATAAGCAGTTTCCGACAAGAAGACTTGGTGTGCAGGAGTTCATGAGGTCACAAAGAGTCAGACTCTACTTAATGACTGAACAACAACAGTGTGCAAAAGTCTTAGGGCTTATATATAGCTATGGTGCTTAAGATATTTCCATAGTACCGTAATAATTTTATATATGGCATTTTACTGCTGCCGCAAAGGGGGAAAAATTCATGGGATATGGGAGTGATAATTCTGATATGGGATTGTACTGTGGAGTGAGAGTGGGAAGGGGGCAGGGAGAGGGGAATCATGGTTTGGAAATGGAGAAGGGAGAGGGGAGGGAGCTGGAAACACCAGAGATATATAGAAATACATCTCTTATGAAACTTCTGTACAGTACACTCAGAAATATCACATATGGCAGTGAATTACAATATCACATAAATTTCCGACATGACAATTCTCAATATGTTCTCAATCTTTGATGAGCAGAAGAAACAGAAAGTAGTGTTCTTTGAAAATGGTTCCAACTCATTTAATGAATGATTTATGAATGCAATTAATTGTACTTTTGCTTTTTATTAAATGTACAGAAGCCCTGAATCTTGGCCCAACTGTTGAGAATCTTGATTACCATGACATTTTAAATATTACTCTACAAGGCATTGGTGGTATAAAATGTTTTATTTACTGTGTGATGGATTGATTTTCTAATTAGTTTTCACACTGTTAAATGCAATGGCACCCACTTTAATATTTTGGGATTACTTTAGAACATTGGCAACACTAGAGTAGTTAAAATCTCCCAGAAATGCACCAGTGTTAAAATTCTCCTCTCAATATACAGCTTCTGGATAGAAAATCGATTGAAGCTGCCACCTGCAAATCATTTCTTGATGGGTTTCTGGATATAAACAATCACTTCAGGAAGCGAAGAGGAAAGAAAAGCAGACATTTACTAGATTCCAGCTAATAGACTATACCTTCCCATAGCCTCCCATTTCAAATTGAAAATAAGTCAGAATCAGGTTTGTCATCACTGATATGACTTAAAATTAGCTGTTTTGCAGCGGCAGTGGAGTGAAAAAACAAAATTATTATGATTTAAAAAATAAATAACTAGTGCAACAAAGAAATTAGGTTCATGGCTTGTGTACTGTTCAGAATTTGAATGGCAGAGGGGAAGAAGCTGTTTCTCAATTATTGAGTATGGGTCTTCAGTCTCCAGTGATTACTCAGTGATGGTAGTTACAAGAAGCAGGCATGTTCCATATGATGAGGGTCTGTAGTAATAAATGGCACTTTCTTGAAACACGGCCTTTTGAAGACACCCTCCTATGTCCCCAGACTGAGTTCCTCCAGCATTTTGTATGCGTTGCTTGGATTTCCAGCATCTGCAGTGTTTCTCTTGTTTGTGCTTAAAATAGCTGCCTGGGTGGTTCCTACCACAACACGAACATGTTCATTAGTGCATACTGTTATGTTTTGTAATTTCAAAAACATTAAACTAATTCAAATGAAGGTGCAGGAGTCTGAAATGCTGGTCTAATTTCAGACTTACTTTAAGCGAGGCATGCTGCATGTATTACATGATAGTGAGATAATGTATGCTATTCATGTATTTATACATATAACCCATAATGAATTACTTAAAGAATGCTTAATCAATGTTTACATTTACATACACATATACATACAGACAAGATTACTCAAATATAACTGGAATATTAAATAAACATGTGAACATCAAATCCAAGAAATAGGCCATTCAGCCCCTCAAGTCTTCTGCACCATTCAATGACCTTGACTGATTTGTCTCACCTCTGAGTCAGTTCCACATAGCCCTCAATTCTCTAAACTTTCAAAACTACCTGTCATTTTTTAAATAGTCCAATAATCTTAGCAATTGCAATCTTCTGAGGTGGAGAATATTGTAGATCCACTTCCTTTGAGAGTAAAGGTTTATTAGCAATTCAGTCTTGAATGGCCACCCACTAATCTTGTAACTGTGTTCTTCTTTTGTGAACACAGTTTACACACTATTAGAAACATATTGATATCTACCCTGTGATGATCCAAGTGATCTTTTACATGTCAATGAGGTCCTCCTCCTCCTCCATCTCACACACTTAGATCTGTTAATTCTTTCACAGTGTCCATATGTTTTCTTCTTTGCCTTCCTCTTCCACATCGCCCAGGCATACGGCCTTGTAATGTAAGGCATTCTATTTCTCCCTTTCTGATGACATGGCCCAGGAATTTAAGTTTCCTCTCATTTAATGTTCTCATTAAAGATCTTTTTGTATGGACACGTTGGAGTACTCTCTTATTAGTTACCCTATCTTGATATGGTATTTTCAGCATTCTAAGAAACCACATTTCTGTTGCTTCTAAGTTTCTTTGGAGTACTGGTGTTATAGTCCATGTTTCGAAAGTATACAGCAAGATTGACCAGATGTAACATTTTAGTAGCCTATTCCTTGTTGTCATAGAAATGTGTCTGTTGGTAAAAGTGGGTTTCATTTATTGGAAGTTGGTTTTGGCAATGGCACTTCTTTTTAATTCTACTTTACTTCTAGCATCTTGTGATATAAAGCTACGAAGGTAATTAAAGCTGGTCTTTTGTTCAATCTCTTGGTTACTAATGTACAGTTGGCAGTTGGGAGTATCCTGCTGTTTTGATATTACCATACATTTTTTTTTAATACAGTTGATGTTTAGACCAAAATCTGCACTTGTTTGTACTACTTTGTCTAGAAGGATTTGTAGGTCCTCTGCAGCACTTGCTCTTAGGGAGGAATCATCTGCATATCTTGTATTGTTGATGTTAACACCTTCAATTTTTATCACATCTAGGTCTTCTATTTCTCTGAGAATCATTTCATTATAGATATTAAATAATTCCGGTGAGGTGACACAACCCTGTCTAACTCCTCTTTGAATTTTAGTCCAACTGCTTATATTATCATCAATTTTTACCGCCGCAGTTTGATTCCAATATAAATTTTGAAGCAGTTGTTGGCCCCTTCTGTCAATGTTTAGTTTAGCAAGAATTTGAAATAATTTTTCATGTTGCACTTTGTCAAATGCTTTAGTGAAATCAATAAAATATAAAAAGACATCATTTTGATATTTAATTGCCCTTTCTGAAAGCATTCGTAGTATGAAAATTGCATTCCTAGTTCCTCTATCCTCAATAAACCCATATTGCATTTTAGAAGTTTCTGGTCTTGTTTTTAAATTTAACTCAGAACAATTCTCTACAAAATCTTTATTATGTGACTCATAAGACTGATTGTTCTATAATTTTCGCAGTCAATAGTTCTAGGAATTTTTGGCAGAGCTATAAATACTGATTTCAACAGATCGTCAGGCAATACACCAGGCTCATATATGCCATTAAACAGTCCAAAAAGAATATTTATGCCCAGATCTTCTAGGGCTTGTATTATTTCCACTGAAATTTCATCAGGCCCAGTGGCTTTACCATGTTTCATGTTTTTCATTGCTTTAGTTATTTCTTCTTTGGTAATAGGTGGGCCAGAATTAGGGTGATTAATATCTGGGGGTTCCCTCTATTAACTTCAAAAAGCTGCTCTATATACTGAATCCACCTCTCACATACTTTATCTGGATCTGTTAGTATGGATCCATCTGCTGATCTTATGCATCCCGTACAGGAGGTTTTAATTCCAGTAATTTCCTTAATTTTCTTGTGCATTTCTTTGCTGTTGTTAATATGGCCTTCGATTTAATTACATTTTTGATTCAGCTATTCTTCCTTTGCAATATTGCACAATTGTCTGGTCTGTCAGTCTAGCTCTGTATTGCCCTTCATTATTCTTCACTCACCATTGTTCCATCAGATCTAGAATTTCTTTGGTTATCCACCCCTTGTTGGTGTGTTGGATTTCTAGCACTGGGATTATCTCCTCTGCTGATTGCTGTATAGCATATTTAAATCTGTCCCATATAGGTGTTGTTTCGTTTAGTTGAGGTGTTCTTCTACAGCTGTTTTGAATTGTTACTTAAGTATGCTATCATTTTTAAGTTCTCCCAACATATACTCCTTTCTCTTTTTTCCACGTCTTTTGTTTTGTTTCTTTAATTTTGTTTTGATGGTAGCAATTACTGGATGGTGATCTGAACTACAGTCTGCTCCTGGGTAGGCTTTAGAATTTGTGATATTATTTCTAAAATGTTCATTGATGGTAATGAAATCTATTTGGTTCCTTGTTCTATCTCCAGGGCTAATCCAAGTACGCGATCTTAGTGGATGGTTTTTATACCAAGTATTGGTGATAACTTGGTTGTTTCTGACACACCAATCAGTAAACCTTTCTCCATTTTCATTCTTCTCCCCTAATCCAAAAGGTCCTATGATGTTATTAACTCTTTCCTGTCCAACTTTGGAGTTAAAATCTCCTATGACTAGTTTTATATCCTGAGATTTACATTGCTCATAAGCACTGTCGAGATCTTCATGAAACTTGTTGATATCATCTTCATCTGCATCATTTGTTGGCTCATAGGCTTGGATTATGCTAATGTTAACAGAATTACCCCTTAATTTAACTAAAAGCAGCCGGTTGGATATCACCCAAAACCCCATTAGACATTTTGATACTTGTTTGTTTAAAATAATTCCAACTCCATACCTATGCTGTTGACCTTCAGAATACATTATCAGAGAACTATTCTTAGTGAATTTGCTACTGTCGGTCCACCTAATTTCTGACAGGTCTAAGATATGAAATTCCAACCTTTTCATTTAATGTGTTGTCCAACTTTCCTTTCTGGTAAAGTGTACGGATGTTCCTTGTTGCTACCCTTGGCCTTTCCATATTGCTTACAGTCTCTGGATGACAGTCTGGTGTCACTTGTAGCACATGACTACCCCTACCAAGCGAGTGTTTTTCTGCTGATTAGAATCAACCCCATTCACGCTGTTGTCTGGTTTCCTTCTTTTGTTTCTTTCCATGATTGACTCGGCAGAAATTTCAACATTGGTTTGCCATTGCCTTCTGTTGCCGCAGTGCTCATCTAACTAGAGCATTTGACCTCTACTAGTGTTCCCAATTGGGAATCCTACACTAGACATCACCCAACCTTTGCTGTTGTTCAAAGACAATCCTCCACCAAAGCTCGGAATCCATCTCCCTGCTGCCGGAGACTTCAGTGATTTTAGGTGACACCACCACCATTGGTCTGGTTATTTTTCTGGTGCCAAACACTTGCCATAGAGCTCCTTCAGCGAGACAGGGTGCACTCAGACCCAAGTCTACATGAAGGCAGAGTTGTCTTGGGTGGGAGAAGCTATATAATCACTATTGGCATTTCCTGATATTTAGTCAGGACAAACCACCTCATACACCCCTCTAAAATTCAAGTAATATTGATCTAATATTTGACCACTCGTAATAGTAGAAAGCATCTCAAGAATTGGTGTAGTGATTATCCTTAATACCTGGAAGGCATATTCTTTCTTAAACAAGGGAACTAACACTGGACACTACTCCACATGTGACCTTACCAGACTCCTGTACAATTGTAATGCTATCTCCTCATTTCTAAGCTCCAGACATCTTGCAATGCAAACCAAAACACTATTTGCCTTCCTGACCACTTGTTGTTCATGCCTGCTAACTTTTTGCAATTTGTGCACAAATTGCAATGTATTAGATAGACTGAGATAATAGAGCTAAATGCAAAGATTTAGAACTAAAATTGAGCTCTGTACCTGGAAAAGGTTAGCTTAATCTTGAGTAGGTTAAAAGGTCCGAACAACATGAGGGGCCAAAGAGCCTGTACTCTGCTGTTATGTTCTACTTTGTTCATTTACCATCTTTCTTTTAGATATTGGTATCCCTTTAGATCCCTCATACCAAAGAGTCCAACCTCTTCATCCCACATTACACCCCACTTGCAAAGTTTTTAATCATCCTGCCCCAGAAGTTTATTGTCAAACCTATCTATAACCTCCTCCAAGAGGACCACAACCTTATCATTGGGCTAGGAGACTTGCGTGCCTCAATGACAGACAGCCAGGTTGGCTAGAGCCAGAGCTTCGTGCTTTGGCTCTTGGTAGGGTCACCCTTGCTAAACAGGTCAAAGAGTAGAGGACAGATTAAGAGTGATCCACCAGTCCTGCAGGTTTGGGGATGGGGTGGGATGGGGTGGGGTGCGAGGGGTGCATTCAGCTCTGGACTAACAACCCTGACTAGTAAAACAAAATTGTTATGTAAACAGCAGTGCTCCTGGGATCTACTTGACTGACTAATGAAAACAGAAGAAGCTAGTGACAAGAAGAAGGAAGCCCTGCACAGTGCTAGATGGAGGACCTTCATTGCTGCCTTAAATGCCAACAGTGCAGTGAGGAGTAATTAGGCACTATCTATATACAGAGCCCTGATATCCTAATCACAACATGCACAGCCTCCTACTTTTGGGACATTGGCAACCTTAGTGTCTTTTATTTTTCTCCTTTATCCATATCATTCATAGGGTCAGAGCAGTACAAGGCCCTTTGCCCCACTGAGTCGAGGCCAACCATGTGTCCTTGCAGTCATTACCAACTTCCTACGATTGGCCTATATTCTTCTAAGCTCCACTTCTGTATGAACTTATCTACTTGTTTCTTAAGCATTTTCCTAAACTACTTCCTCTGGCAGCTCATTCCATCTACTAACCATCATCTACAGGAAAACGTTACTCCTCAAGTCCTTCTTAAATGTTTCCCCTCTTACCCTAAATCTACTCTCTCCCCCCATTTTGGATCCTTTACTTTGAGGAAAAGACTTACCACCTGCCTTGTAGATGCCTCCTATAATTTTAAACATTTCTAAGGTAATCGCTTATTTTCCTATGCTCCAAAATATAAAGACCTAGTGTGGCCAACTTCTCTCTAACCCACACCCTTTAGTCCTAGCAACATTCTCAAATCTTCTATGCACTCTTTCCAGTTTAACCACATCTTTCCTTCAACTGGGTGATCAAAACGACACACAGTATGCCAAATGTGGCCTCACCAGTGACGTGTAGAACTGTAAACTAATGTTCCAGCTCGCATACTCAATGGTTTGACTGATGGCAGGCAACATGCCAAATGCCTTTTTCACCACCCTATCTACCTGTGACTCCACTTTCAATTAACTATACACCTGTACCAAATCTCCCTGTTCTGCTACACTCCCTTGTGGCCCCATCATTCGCAAGTTCTACACTGATTTGACTTTCAAAAAAATGCATTACTTCATACTAATCTGGATTAAAATCCATTTGCCACTCCTCAGCCAATTTCCTTAATTGATCAAAGTCTCCATGTAATCTATAATAATCTTCTTCACTGTTGTAATGTACAATAACCTATGACGGATATCCATCATGTCTGACGATGATGGGAAAACTGTGCGGGCAAGTTTTAAAAAAGTGGAAAAGCCATTGCTCTGGAGCAGTTCCACTCTCTCAAACTCAGAAGTCTGTGTCCAGTGGTATGAACAACTGTCAAAATCTAGGGTCTTCCTTGGTTGCAGTGGATGACCATGACTGCCTCTGTGCCTTGTCATGCCCTTTGCTCTCCACCAAGTGTTACCATGCCATCCTCCTGGTCATTGGCTCTCTCTGCAGGTCTCACCATCCAGTCTGCCAGAGCTGACTTTGCATGCAAGGACAGGCTTTATTTATAATAATTAATTAAGGTATAATTTACACTCTGCTAGCCTGAAAAAGTCCAATTGTTTTATCTCTATGCAATAATTGATCTTCAATCCAGGCTAACATTTCTTTCAGTATGAGATCTTTAGATTAGATTATGAGGACACGCAGTCCTCTTTTATTGTCATTTAGTAATGCATGCATTAAGAAATGATACAACGTTTTTCCAGAATGATATCACAGAAACACATGACAAACCAACTTAAAAAAATAACAAAGACCACATAATTATAACATATAGTTACAACAATGCGAAGCAATACTGTAATTTGATAAGAACAGACCACAACACGGTAAAAGTCTCAAAGCCTCTCGATCTTATTTTGTACTTCAAACTCTTGTACAGAACTTTGTGAAAACCGTTTTGAAAATCCAAATGCAATGAATCTACACATTCCTCCCAGTGGATTTTGCTTGTTACATTCTTGAACAGCTCTAGCAAATTTGTCAAACACAGTGTATCTTTCGTAAAACCATGTTTTCACTTAGTTCCATTACTTTAAGCTTCTCTAAATGACAAGTTATTTCTTCCTTGACTTGCTTAAATCAATGACCAATTACAGGCTTCAGCATCTTGCCAACGAGAGATGTTCGATTAACAGGCCTATAGCAATGCTCTTTTTGTCTCCTTTCTTGAACATTTGTCACATTTGTTGCTTTCTGTCTGCTAGTACCTCCTCAGAAATCAAAAGCACTTTGAAAAATCTCAAAGCCTTTAGGACTTCTCCTGCTGCTTCCTTTAAAACCCTCAGAATAGATCAATAGATAACTTGTCTAATTAAGTCCAAGTAGTATTTCAGTACCTTGTCTCTATTACAAATTCATCTATACCATTTTCATGCCAGATTTAAAATGACTCAATCCCCACATGAAAAACCTTTATGACTATTTGATGTTCCTGTCCTTAAACCGATGGTCACCTTTCTTCTGTCTCCAAAATTAGGGCTATCTGAACATCAGAGGATTTGAAATTACTCTACATTGCCTACGCTAGGTACAAAGTTATTGGACATCCAGCTCCACTTCCATAATTCAATTCCACTGGAGAAAAGCAGAATTTTGGAAGCAGAATACAAACAGACTCCATTTGTCCATTTGAAGCAAGAGATAGAAGACAAGTTTCCACCCAGATTAGTAGTACCAACATAGGAAAAGTATTGCTCTTGTAAATTAGAAGTTCAACTAAAGAAATTTTTTCCAAAATGCCTTGCAAATTACAGCTGTGCCTAAAATTAGAAGAGTTTATTGTGACATCAATCCTCCTAAAAATAAGCAATTGAGGGAAAAAACAAAAATCAGCTTTAAGAATTCCAGATACAAGGTTTTGGTAGATATGTTGTCACGCAAAACAGTTATAGCTTTTAAAGAAACTTTCAGTTCTGAACTGATAATATGAATATGAGCACTTAGTTTCAGAGAAATATTCCATGGTTCTGATGCCAGGGACGGAGCAGGAACACAGTCTACTTCCTTCACTTTAACAGCCTACTTGCAAACAGCAGAATCAGAATCAAATTTATTGTCACTGACTAATATGTTGTGCAATTTGTTGTTTTGTGGCAGCAGTGCAATGCAAAGAAATATTGCTATAGATCACAAAACAAATAGAGCAAAATAACCAAGTTGTGTTCAGAGACCATTCAGAAATCTAATGCCCCAGGAGTTGTTCCTAAATCATTGTTTTATTTATTTATTCTGTGATACAGTACAGAGTAGGACCGACCAGCCCTTCGAACCACGCTGCCCCAAGCAACTCACCTTCCTGATTAACCCTAACCCAATCCTAAGACAATTTATAATCACCAATTAACTATTGGTGATCAGCTTCCCTTCTGTGGACTCTGTTCACACTTCTTGTTACCTTGGTAAAACAGCCATTGCCGGACCCTGGGGAGGAAACTGGATCACCCTACATATTCTAAGGAAAGGATGTTTAGACACTCCTTACAGAATGATGCTGGAATTGAACTTCAAACTCTGAAATGCCCCGAGCTGTAATAACATTGCACAAATCTACCACGAGTACTCAGGCTGCTCTATCTCCGCCCTGATGGTAGGAACAGGAAGATGTCCCGTATTCTGAAATCCTTTGTGATAGATCGCCTTCTTGAGCCACCTCCTCTTGAAGATGTCCTCGACGGTGAGCAAAGTTGTGCCTGTGATGCACCTGGCCAAGTCTACAACCTGCTGCAGCCTCTTGTGATCCTGTGTATTAGCGCCTCCATATCAAGCTGTTATGCAAACAGAATGCTTGCCACTGTACAGCTATAGATATCTGGAAAAAGAAATCACTGGTGACACTTTAAGCTCCTAACCAAATCACTAGAATGCCTTTTTACATGATTGCATCAATACAGCGCCCAGGATAAATCCTTCAAGATGTTGATACCCAGGAACTTGAAACCATTCATTCTTTCCACTGCTGATCCCTTAATGAGGAGAGGTGTGTGTTTTCACCCGTGCCTACACTACCTGAGGAAATTAAAGAAATTCAGTATGTCCCTTTTGTCTACCTCATTGCACTATTGTAATAAATTGATCTGTGTGATCAAAATGCAAGACAAATCATTTTTACATCTGACAGCAATAAACCAATAAACCAATTTAGGATTCCCTCCAAGTCAGAAAAATGATGACCTGTACTTCATTTTGTTGTTCCTCGTAACGTTTTAACTTAGATTTTTATCAATGCATCCGTCTTGCATGCACCATGTGCATGACCATAGAAACTGCAAGGAGTTGTGGACATGGCTCAGCACATCATGAAAATCAGCTTCCCTTCTGTGGACTCTGTTCATACCTCGTTATGTTGGTAAAACAGCCAACATAATACTGCCATTGGGTAGGAGATACAGCAGCCTGAAAGCACATACCACCAGGCTCAACTTCTATCCCACTGATTTAAGACAATTCAGTGGTTCTCCAGCACAGCAAGATTGACTCATGACCTTACAATCTACCTGGATATATTTTCGCATATTATTATCTGCACTCTCTGTAACACTTTCCTCTGCAGTGTTATTACTTGCCTTTTACTACCTCAGTAAGACCACAATACATAGGAGCATAATTAGGCCATCTGGCCCATCAGGTCTGCTCTGCCATTCAATCATGGCTGATCCTTTTTTCTTCTCCTTTTCAACCCCAGTTCCCGGCCTTCTGCCCATAACCTTTGATGCCATATCCAGTCAAGAACCTATCAATCTCTGCCGTAAATACACCCAACGATCTGGCCTCCACAGCTGCATATAGCAACAAGTTCACCACCATCTGGCTAAAGAAATTTCTCCGCATCTGTTTTGAAAGGGCGCCCCTCTATTCTGAGGCTGTGCCCTCTTGTCTTAGACTCTGCCACCATGGGAGACATCCTTTTCACATCTACTGTCTATGCTTTTCAACATTCAAAAGGTTTCAATGAGATTTTGTTCCCCCCACGTACTTCTGAATTCCAGCAAGTACAGTCCCAGAGCCTTCAAACGTTTGTCGCATGATAACCCTTTCAATCCTGGTATCATCCTTGTGAACCTCCTCTGGACCCTCTCCAATGCCAGCACATATTTTCTAAGAATGATGGGCCTTAAACTGTTCACAATACTCAAGGTGAGGCCTCACCAGTGCCTCATAAAGCCTCAGTGTCACATCCTTGCTCGAGTATCCTAGACCTCTTGAAATGAATGCTAACGCAGCATTTGCCTTCCTCACCACCGAATGAACCTACAAGTTGACCTTTAGGATGTTCTGCGCAGGGACTTCCAAGTCCCTTTGCATCTCAGATTTTTGGATTTTCTTCTGGTTTAGAAAGTAGTCCACACATTTATTTCTGCTACCAAAGTGCATGGCCATGCATTTTCCAACATTGTATTTCATTTGCCACTTTCTTGCTCATTCTCCTAATTTGTCTAAGTCCTTCTGCATCCTACCAATTTCCTCAACACTACCTGCCCCTCCACCAATCTTCGCATCATCTGCAAACTTGGCAACAAAGCCATCTATTCCATCATCTAAATTGTTTATATACAGCATAAAAAGAAGTGGTCCCAACACAGACCCCTGCGGAACACCACTAGTCACTGGCAGCCAACCTGAAGAGGATTTTTTTATTCCTTTTATGCTCTAACCATGTTAGTAACTTTCCTGTAATTCCATCGGCTCTTAACTTGGTAAGTAGCCTCATGTGTGGCACCTTGTCAAAGGCCGTCTGAAAGTCCAAACATACAACATCCACTGCATCCCTTTTATCTATCCTATAGGTAATTTACTCAAAGAATTCAATCAGGTTCATCAGGCAGGATTTTTCCTGAATGACTTTGTACTATCTTGTCATGTGCCACCAAGTAATCTATTATCTCTTCCTTAACAATTGACTCTAACATCTTCCCAACCACTGAGGTCAGGCTAACTGGTCTATAATTTCCTTTCTGCTGCATTCCTCCTTTCTTAAAGAGTGGAGTGAGATCTGCAATTTTCCAGTCCTCTGGCACTATGCCAGAGTCCAATAATCATTTCTAGTGCCACCACGATCTCTAACACTACCTCTTTCAGAACGGTAGGGTGCAGTTCATCTGGTCTGGCTGACTTATGCACCTTTTGGTCTTTCAGCTTTTTCAGCACTTTCTCTCTTGTAACAGTAACTGCATCCACTTCTCTTCCTTCACACGTTACAACATCAGTCTGGAGGCTTCCCAGACAGAATACTCCTCACTACAGGAAGGATGTGGAAACCATAAAAAGGGTGCAGAGGAGAGTTACAAGGATGTTACCTGGATTGAGGAGCATGCCTTGTGAGAATAGGTTGAGTGAAATCAGCCTTTTCTCCTTGGAGCGACGGAGGATGAGAGGTGACCTGATAGAGATGTACAAGATAATGAGAGGTGTGGATCATGTGGATCATCAAAGATTTTTCCCAGGGCTGAAATGGCTAACACAAGAGGGCATAGTCTTAAGGTGCTTGGAAGTAGGTACAGAGGAGATGTTAGGGGTAAGTTCTTTACGCAGAGAGTGGTGAGTGTGTGGAATGGGCTGCCAGTGGCGGTGGTGGAGGTGGAAACGATAAGGTCTTTTAAGAGACTCCTGGATGGATACATGGAGCTTAGAAAAGTAGAGGGCTATGGGTAAGCCTAGGTAGTTCTAAGGTAAGGACATGTTCGGCACAGTTTTGTGGGCTGAAGAGCCTGAATTGTGCTGTAGGTTTTCTATGTATCTATGTTTCTATGTTAGGTGATGCTGCTCCACTCTGAGGGTGGCCTCATCTTACCACAAGAGGAGGCCATGGACTGAAATGTTCCTGGCCTCCTCTTGTGCCAAGATAAGTCCCCCTTCCACCCCCGACCCCCAGGTGGGAGGAGCAATACCTTATATTTGGAATGAGAATGGGAATTAGAGTTAAAATGTTTGGCCACTGGGAAGATCTGCTATTGACGGTTGGAGTGAAGGTACGACGAAGCAGGGTCCCCAGTTTACGATGGGTCACACCAGTGTAGAGGAGGCTGCATCAGAAGCACCGGACACAACAGATGGCCCCAGCAGATTTGCAGGTGACATATTGCCTTGCCTGGAAGGACTGTCTGGGGCCCTGAATGGAGGTGAGGGAGGAAGTGAATGGGTAGGATCAAGTGCCAGAAGGGAGACTAGCAGGGAGAGCCAAATGGACAAGGGAATTATGGAGGGAACGGTCCCTGCAGAAAGCGAGGGGTGGGAGGTAAAGATATATTTGGTGGTAGGATTCCTTTGGAGAATATGGAAGTCACAGAGAGTAACGTGTTTGAAGTGAAGGTCCATGTAGTGGCAGGCAAAGACAAGAGGAACACTATGAATGTTAAGGTGGCAGGAAGATGGGGTGAGAGTAGATGTCTGGGAAATGCAGGAGATGCAAGTGAGGGCAGCATCAATGTTGGGAGAAGGGAAACCCCATTCTTTGAAGTAGGAGGACATCTCTGGTATGCTGGAAAGTAAAGCCACATCCACCGAACAGAGACGGCAGAGCTGAAGGAACTGAGAAAAGGGAATAGCATTCCTTCCTCTCCAGCCCTTTATCTTCCCTACTCACCTGGCTTCACCTATCACCTTCTAGCTATCCTCCTTCTCTTCCCCACACCTTTTTATTCTGGCATCTTACCCCTTCCTTTCCAGCCTTGAGGAAGTGTCTTGGCCCAAAATGTTGACTGCTTATTCATTTCCATAGATGCTGCCTGACCTGCTGAGTTTCTCCAGCATTTTGCTTGTGATGTTTCACCTTTCATTTTGTACTTGACCAAATCCATACAACAAGAGTACTGGGACTTTGGAGACGGTGCAGAAGAGGCTCACAAGAATGTTGCCTAGAAGAGAGTATTAGCTGTTAAGGAGAGGCTGGACAAATTTGGAATGCTTTTCTCTGGAATGTCAGAGGCTAGGGACAAATTGATAGAAATATATAACATTTTGGGAAGTGTAGTTAGAGTAGAATGAGTCTTTCTGAGGATGGAAAAGTCAAATACATCGTTTTAAGATGAGCAAGGTAAAGGAAATTAGCGAAGCAACTTTTTATACAGAGAGTGGTAAGTACTTGGAATGTTCTGCTAGGGTGGTACTGGAAGCAGTTACTATAGTTACATGTAGATACAGACTATATGCAGGCATACAGATTGAGTTGTGTTATGGTGCATTAGATTTTGTAACAATATTAAATAAAAATCTGAACAATTCCAAGTGACACTTTATCTCTTTGAGAGCTCGCAGCATGAACGGTGTCTGTTCAAGTTAAACACTGTAGGTTTGTTAGATGTTTGCTAATAGTGGCTGGACTCTTTCTTGGCCTCAAGGCACCAGTGACATGAGAACAATAGACTAAAGCACTTCTGGCTCTGAGTGACTCTCGATGCTTGTGGATTGAGCCCCACTTTATTGAGACACCTTTCCTTGGTTCTTGGAACTTCACATAGACCAAGGAATCACGATCAATCAGTGCCTAGGATGGATCCAGAGTGAATTCACGAGTCGGAATTCGGAGATCCCCTGACAACAGCGACAACCAAGAACTGTGAGCCCTGAAATCTTCATGGAAATCTTTGTAACTTACTACATAGCATTTAGTGTGGTTTATTTGAGCTTTCTGCTTTATAATATTAAATTAGGCTTGAGTTACTTTGTAGTGCATGAACATTTATTACCACATCTCCTGGACACTCAAACTTGTTTGGGTCTTTTGTGCCTGATCAACTCAGCCCATGAAACTAGTTTAAGTTGATCAGCACGAATTGTGGGCCAAAGATATACTGCTGTTCAATATTCTGCTCTATGTTCTATCCTTTTATGTAGAAATTCCAAAATGAGGGAGAGTCGAGACTTTTATAATCTGGATCCAGTTTTAACCAAGTCGTCAGAGCTCCAAGGACACTATACTACAGTACCCCATCTTTGTCTGCTTCTCCTTCAGAGTAACGACTAAATTAGAAAATTTCGAGGTAGAGGAAGTTGTCCTAAGTTTCTTTTCTGCCCTACTGATTGATGATTTGATGCAACAGAGGCAAAATAATTCCATGGAACTTTAAACAGTAAGTGAGATCAACATACAGTAAAAGTAAATCTGGGTGCCCATTCTGATCTTGTGGTAAAGGCACCGGGTACATTTGCCAGGAACGTGGCAATTCAGTCTTGGCTAAGAAAGGTAAATGAGGGAAAGTCAGTAATAATTTGTTAAAGCCCCGTTTAAATTCTTTCAAAGCTCATTAATATAGTAAAAGAGATCATCTGTATTAATTGTATATACATTATGTTAATGACAACTCCCCCCTTGGTGAGACAGGGAGTTGTCTATCCCAGCATGTGAAGACAGACTCCGGTGGATTGAGCGGACGAGACCAATGGAAGGTCCAACGGTCAAGAAGGCGGTCTCTGCAAGCGTCGTGGAACGTGTAGAGCAGGACAAGACACAGAAGACGTCCTGGTCATCCACTGCGCCTAGTCCCATCTCCAGCCGTCTAGACTCTGTCTTGCCACTGGATCCAGACGGAAATTGGGAAGAGAGAGTGAGGCTGACGTTGCACAACTCTCCCTCACTTAAATCCAAGTCACGCGCTAGTCTTGACACCATCAATAATGGTGTCGAGGTCCTCATCGACGTACGATGGACGAACAACAACAACAATATGTTAATGATCATCTCATTAACGTAATGCGTGTAGAATATAAAGTCTTCCAAAAAGCATTTTTGAAGGACTCTACATTGACATATTCTGAATTAGGAAATGAAGTACGCCTCTGTCTCAATTACACTCTGTTGTAATGGTGCTGTCTTCACTGTCCACAAAACCCTCACTATAGGGAGGGTATACTGTAAACACCTACTCTACAAAGACTAGCTTACTTCTCTGTCTAGTCTCTGTGGCACGGTCTAGCTGCTAATCCCCACTATTTGACTGGTGGTTCCCCACTCTCTGCCAAGGAGGAGACACTTCCAACTAACGCAATTAAACACATCTAAATCTCTGGTCTACAAGCTTTCGTGAACTCTGTCATAATGGCAGAAGTCATGTAGCCCAGTGTCATCTGGTTTGAAGTCAAAAGACAATAAGGCATAGGAGCAGAATTAGGCCATTTGGCCCATCAAGCCTGTTCCACCATTCCTTTATGGCTGATTTATTATCCCTCTCAAGTCTACTCTCCTGCCTTCTCCCTGTAACTTTTGATGTCCTTAATATTAAAAAACCTATCAACCACCTTTTCAAATATACCCAGTGACTTGGCCTCCACAGCCATCTGTGACAATGAATTCCACAGACTCACCACTCAATTAGCATAACCTCATTGTTTTATATTGATTAAACATACCCCCACACCAAAAAAAAAACAGTTTAATTGTTTACAACCAAAAGCTGAGCAAGGAATATTGATTAGAAGTTTAACTTTGTCACAAACAACTCTGACCCTTTGGAAAAGCCATGCTGCTATGCTAGAAAGCGGAGGTCAGCAATAAGCCTCTTGGGTCCTGGAAAGTGACAATCAATACACTACATCCAGTTGCCCATAACTCCTGATGACCAAGCAGACAAATATCTATCCTTTTCACTCCTGAATATATACAGTGAGTCAAACTCAACAGTAATTCAACATGTCTGGAAAGTGGATGAAGGGAAGGGGAGGCACTCATTTCAAATGGTGATCGGTTTTGCTGTGTTGGGTTGGTAGAAACTGTTATCTCTTGCAAACAGCTCAATAAGCGATGGCATTCATTCGAAATAATTGGTAACAATGAGTAAGACAGCAAGGCCTCTGTCAGTCTGGGTCAACCATGGATGTTGTGTCCTAGCTGTCTAGATATGCAAGCCTGGGCAGTACAATATGGAGAACAAGCTGTTACCCGTGTAGGAGGCTCCCCTTCTCCAGGCATCTGATGAATCCAAAGGAACGGCAGAGATCGATCTAGTTTGGTCCCAGCAACATCAAAGGAGTTGCCAGTCTGCATTGAACTCAACGTAAGCCTGCCTTAGGGTCTCCAGCTCCAGATTTTTACCTTGGGGTTTATTTCCAAAGCCTCCCTATGAGTGGGTATAGTCAGAAGGCAGGGGAGGTTTGAGAATAGAGTTTTTCTTCTAGATGAGCTGCCAACCATGGCTGATAAGCCCCATCTGCTCAAAACAACAGGTTTTAGGGCATCAGTGACCTGCCTTTGCCCCTTCTCCTTTTAGTAGAAATAGTTCCTCCAGGCTTAGCGGCTAAGCCACATGTGACGGTCAGGAGCTGGACCTGGTTGTCAGAGACCATTTGAGTTATGCATCACTGGGGGTACATAACAGGTGGTGGGAGCTTGTCCCCATTAACATTCCTGGTTATAACAACCTAAGGAACCAATTAGTAACAATGCTACAACAGAAATGATAAGATTTTCTTTCTATACACATGGTTGTCAAGACCTAGAATACTCAACATGAAGTGGTGGTGATGATAGGATCACAAGGACCCTTAACTAAAGAAGCTTGGTTTATCGAGTTACTGCACAATAATAGGGGCTCAGGACAAAATGGGTAGCTTATTCCAAGAGATAGCCCATATATAATAAGCCAAAACCTCTTCCTGCTGTGCAAGACCTGGTGTGTCACAGTACCTGCTCACGCGACTGGACCCAAGTGCAGAGAAATGCCAGGCTCTCTCTTAGGCATGACCAAGCGCCACCATGAAAGAAATCATTCTCCACAAACACCACCAGATTGCACTGAGAGAGCACAATGACTGTCCCCTTTAAATGATCATCAAGCTGGGGATACACGTGCCGGTCACAATCAACCTGGCATGAGTAAATACAGGTGCTCGAAACCCCGAAGCTGTACGGTGAGCCACAGAGGCCCGAAAGGCTCATCACAAAGTGATTCCAATGAAGGTCCTGATTTAAAGGAAATCAAGATCAAGATTCATTTTATTATCAAAGAATGTATAAGTTATACAACCTTGAGATGTGCTTGGTCACATGGTAATTGGTGTGGTTTTTTAAAGTTTTTTTAAATGTAGCTTTTTGACAGCAAAATCTGGTTTAATAACACCAGCATATGTCGTGAAATTTGTTAACTTTGCAACAGCAGTGCAATGCAATAAATAATAATCAAGAAAAAACTGAATTACAGCAAGTATATATATATATGGTTGGCTGGTATCCATCTGTCTCAGAGGGCAATGGGTGATGATGATCATCATCACAAGCCTGGACAGAAGGTATGGAGATCCTGAGGTGCCCAGTCGTCAAGTTCCCCCTCTCAGTGTAGTCCAAAGGAAAGCTTATGAAGCAAAACATTTGGCACCAGCTTGGCTGCAGGAGCTGCTGGAAGGATGTTCAATGACGTCCGGTTGCCTCAGGATTTGTTGTTCGGGGTTTATGCCCGTAGCCTTCACCTCTCCCAAGGCTGCCCACAAGGCAGTGGTCTACTCACCCATAGCTGGAGATCTCGTTCACGAGCTCCAGGGCATGTCACACACCAGTGGGCCTGCATGCTACGTGTGCAGGGGCCAGACCTCCTCCCTGTCCTCTGCCATTCAGCCCGGGATCAAGAGGAGTTCAGTTTCCATGTGTCGCAGTGAGGAGGCTTGCTATTGGAGAGGCTATGCAATGCCAGGGAGAAACTGACACATTCAGCTCTCTTTTTCCACAAGACAAGTAAAGAGGTAGTGCTCAAGGGTTCAATGTCCATTCAGAACTCGGATGATAGCAGGGAAGAAGCTATTCCTGGATCACCGAGTGTGTGCCTTCAGGCTTTTGAACCTCCTTCATGGTGGTAGCAATGAGAAGAGGGCTAATCTTGGGTGATGGGGAACGTTAATGATGGACGCCTCCTTTCAGAGACATCGCTCCTTGTAGATGTCCTGGAATCTAGGAAGGCCAGTGCACATAATGGAGTTGACTAAGTTTACAACTCTCTGCAGCTTATTTTGATCCTGTGTAGTAGCAAACCCTGCCCTCCCCCCGTCCACCCATACCAGATGGTGATGCAGCCAATTAGAATGCTCTCCAGGATACATCTGTAGACATTTGCCAGTGTTTGATGACACTTTCATGCAGATATTATGTTGATAAATAATATAAAGAGATTGCTGCAGGGTTATAATACGAATGAATTTCAACACAAATGTATTTATAATTAAGATTTACTTGCCTTTAGAACCACCAGAACTTTGTTGCATAATAATTGTTTTTGCCTTCATTCAATTCCCTTTTGACCACTTACATTTTTGCCAATCAAGTGCTTTGTGTGGTGGTGGGCTGAACTGTGCCAGTCAGTGTAAAATGGCTCCTACTTTCTATATTACAAATAATAATTATCACTGAAAACTGTGTTACTTTTATGTCATTATATCAATGTTTTAATTTGCTAAACATCTGGGGTTTTCCTATGATTAATTGCTGTTGAGCACCTAAGAGTTGTATATTCATCAGAATTTATGCTGAGACCACGTTTGTCGCTGATGAACACAGTCGCAACTTCAGCCATTTTTACTTCTTTATCATTTCACTACAAGGATGTGGTTATGAAACATGACCCCTGGGAAATAAATGTGCCTTACATTTCATGAAGTGCCACCAGCTAAAGGAAATTACTTCTGTGCTAAAAATGCAGGTCCTCACAATCAATCTATCCTCGTAGGAAAGGGCTTACAGAATACACGCTTTTTAAAAAAATTTAAGGCAATTTACTACTCCAGTCACTGTAGCAAAGCAAAGCAAAACATAATTTGGATCTACTTCCAGAAAAAAAAAATAGAATAATATTTTTCTCATTATGATTCACAGCAACTTAAATGATTACACTTTGGACTTATTGGAATTTGAAACAGCTTATCAAAAAAACTGCTTTTGGATCTATGCAATATATTGATTTCACCTTTCATTGCTGGCAGAATTCACAGCCAAACAAAAGCAGATGAACAACTCACTACCTGCAAATTCCCCTTCAGTTTCCTTTCCAGTGTCACATTACTATATTTTAGGTTAGCAAAGAACACAGAAAACGAATGGAAAAAATCTTCTTGCCTGCCCATTGCCTCCTTCTGGTGCTCGTCACCACTTTTCTTTCTTCCATGGCCTTCTGTCTCTTTCACCGTTGAACTTCCCAGCTCTTTACTTCATTCCCCCCCCCTTTAGGTTTCACCTATCTCTCTTCCCTCACCCCCCACTTTAAATCTACTCCCTAGCTTTTTTTCTCCATTCCTGCCGAAGGGTTTCGACCCAAAATGTCGACTGTACTCCTTTCCGTAGATGCTGAGTTCCTTCAGCATTTTGTGTGTGTTGCTCAGAAAAAAAAAATTCTTTAGTTAAAGTGGCAAAGGTTCCCTGGTTCAGGAACAGTTATTATCCAACAACCACTAGGCTCCTGAACCAGCATGGATAATTTCATTCAACTCAAGATTTATCCTCTGAAGCACATACGATGACTATCAATCTTTGTTATGTATGGTTCTTCATAAACTCCAATTTCATTAATATTCTTGTAAATACCTGGAAGAAAATGAATCTCAAGGATATATATGGTATTCATTCTTTGAAAATTGTAAAGCAACCAAGCTGCAGGAATATTACACAGCGTAGAAAATTTTCCCAAGGAAAACCTGAGTCGTAACACAGTTAAATTTAAGGGGATCATGAAGGGAAACTTCTTCACTCAGAGGGTCGTGAGGTAGTGGAATAATCTGCCACTTCAAGTGGTACATGCAAGCTCAATTTCAACATTTAAGAGAAGTTTGAACAGTTATATGGATGGTAGGGGTATGGAGGACTGTGGTTCCAGAGCAGCTTGATGGGAGTTGGTAGTTTAAATGGTTCAGCATGACCTAGATGGGCTGAAGACCACAAGACCACAAGACAAAGGAGCAGAAATCGGCCATTTGGCCCATCGTGTCTGCTCCACCATTTTATCATGAGCTGATCTATTCTCCTATTTAGTCCCACTCCCCCACCTTCTCAACATAACCTTTGATGCTCTGGCTACTCAGATACCTATCAATCTCTGCCTTAAATACACCCAATGACTTGGCCTCCACTGCTGCCCGTGGCAACAAATTCCATAGATTCACCACCCTCTGACTAAAAAAATTTCTTCGCAAAGGGCTTGTTTCTGTGCTGTACTTTTCAACGATTCTATAACTGTATGTAATCTTTTTAACAAAAGACAATGGCTTTGTTAGTGTTATTGTTCTTTGTAAATTTTCTATCTCATGAGAAAAACATCTTTGCTATACATGATTCTCAAACCTAACGATTAGGATCATTGGTCATATGATTTCACTGGCTAATTTAATCATGATGGGAATTTTCCTTTAAACTCCCAGAATAGAATCGGGTACAAGGTATAGTTTGAAAAGTTTGATCATTTTTTTAAAACCTCACCAAGACTTTGACAGGTTTCTGTGATTCAATAAAAGTAGAAAATAATTGCACTTGCATTCTAAAAGTCACTTCCAGTAAAATGAAGTTATTTGCAGATGATGGGTTGACATTGTGCATGTGAAATTTTTGATATTCCTTTTTTTTTGATAGTTCAAATTTTGCATTTTAATAGGAAGTCTAGTCCTCCTGACTTACGTTTCTCTGCAGGCAAAATGCAAGTATGAAGGGGAAAGATAATTTTCAAAATGAGAACAATTTTGGATGCAATTTTTGCTTTGTTCTCTCTTCATGCCAGGCTGATTAAAGCTGACAGCAAGGTGACAGTGTTGGGTAATGTAATGGGTGACAGATGACACATATTGTTCATAATAGAAACTGTTCTACATAATTCACAAACACCGTCATTGATTTGTTGTGTTCATTTTAAGAGACAGTGTTTGACCTAATGATATTAGTGCAAGGAGATTGCTTTTGGTTTTGTTCGTAATGGAAGTAAAGGCTGTCACTTTTTGTTGAGCATATAAAATGACTCTTGCATGTTTTATTCACAAAATTCTACAAAAGTAACTCCAATAATCATGCATTCTATCCTATTAATTCATTTCATTTGTGGAAAAAGTCACCCTTCTCATTTACCAATCTTAAATGTGCTTATCCCTATAACTGAAAACTTTAATTTCTTCATTTATAGTTTGCTGGACTGGACTTTACTCCAAAGGCTTCCCAACCACAAAATTATATCCTTCAGTATTTGTTTCAGAAATGTTATTTTATTACTAACATACACAAGAAAGTACTTCAGTTTTTTCCAACTATTTCCACAACTTAAAGAATAATGATCCATGGCATTGCTATTCTTTGTTTTTACTTTAGATACAATGGTTAATCTGTCAGTGGAACAGATGATGCATTTTGATATTCTTCTATTTCAAGATCCCATTGCAGGATGGATTACAGTATTGTTTTGTGTGGTAACCAACAAAATAGTCAACCTGTTTATTCCTCTCTTTTCTTTATATCCGTTAAATTCTCAATCTATGCCAGTATATTACCGTTTGATTCGAAGAACTCTAATCATATTGACAACCTTCCAGCAAAGGCCTTCTGGATATACAAAAATATTCATCAATTTGTTTACCATTCGGTCTTCAGCCAGTCATATCTTCTAAAATCTGCAATAAATTAGTGAAACATTCTCTGTTTTTGTTTTTATAAATTCAGGCCATCTCTTTGCATGGTAGTGTAGTGGCTAGGGCCAGCTGTAAGATCAGGGTATTAATCCCACTGCTCTCTGTAAGGAGTTTGTACGTTCTCCCTGTGACGTCAGGAGATTCTTCTGAATGCTCTGGTTTCTTCCGACGTTCCAGTGGTGTACAGGTTAGGGTTAGTAAGTTGTCGGCATGCTATGTTGGCACTGGTAACATTGCAGCAGTTCTGGGCTGCCCAGCACAATTGAAGTGGATTTTATTTGATGCAAATGATGTATTGCGCTGTATGTTTTGATATACATATGATAAATAAAGCTAATCATTATCTCTTTATCTTTATCCTCCTACTTCTTGGTATATATTATTCTATGTTCTGTGGCCACTTTACTTGGTACTTCCTCTACCTAATAAAGTGGTTACTGAGTGTATGCTTGTGGTCTTCTCCTGCAGTAGCAGATCCACTTCCAGATTTGATGTATTGTGCATTCAGAGACGCTCTTCTGCATACCACTATCATAATGTATGGTTACTTGAGTTGCTTTTGCCTTCTTGTCAGCTTGTATCAGTCTGGCCATTCTCCTCTGACCTCTCTCATTAACAAGTGCCATTCTCAGGCACCCCAAGAGGAAGCATCAAGATTAGTTCAATGAGAATAACAAGCAGAAGCAGAAAGCCTTTGCAAGCTGGCTCAGTGATAGGCAATCCACCTCCAAACATGACTGCTTGTAGCATCTCTGTAGTTAGGTCCAGGCTGAGCTACGGAAGATTAAAGATCAGTGGTGGGAAGTCAAAGCGGTAGAGCTTCAGCTGACCAGAACAACACAAAGAAGATATTTGATGGTCTAAAGGCAATGTATATTCCTCCAACATCATGGCACCAGTCCGCTCCTCACTGACCAATGCTGAGCAGACCATTTCAACCAGCTGTTAAACAAGCCATCCCAGATAGATGACCAGGCCACAGAGTCGTGATGTAATGAAGCAGCTCTATAAAACTCTGGTTAGGCCACACTTGGAGTATTGTGTCCAGTTCTGGTCACCTCACTATAGGAAGGATGTGAAAGCATTGGAAAGGGTACAGAGGAGATTTACCAGGATGCTGCCTGGTTTAGAAAGTATGCATTATGATCAGAGATTAAGGGAGCTATTTGGAGAGAAGGAGGATGAGAGGAGACATGATAGAGATGTACAAGATAATAAGAGGAATAGATAGAGTGGATAGCCAGCGCCTCTTCCCCGGGCCACCACTGCTCAATACAAGAGAACATGGCTTTAAGGTAAGGGGTGGGAAGTTCAAGGGGGATACTAGAGGAAGGTTTTTTACTCAGAGAATGGTTGGTGCATGGAATGCGCTGCCTGAGTCAGTGGTGGAGGCAGATACACTAGTGAAGTTTAAGAGACTACTAGACAGGTATATGGAGGAATTTAAGGAGGGGGCTTATATGGGAGGCAGAGTTTGAGGGTCGGCACAACATTGTGGGCCAAAGGGCCTGTACTGTGCCCTATGTTCTATGTTCTAATACATAACCCAGCGCCCAGTCTTGGAAGCCCTTGATGATTCCCCCATATTGGTAGAAGCTAGGAAGGCAGTCAACCAGCTGCAGCTAGGTAAGGCCCGGGCCTGGATAGGATTCCTCCATAAGTCTTCAAGGAAGGTGGCAAAATCCTTCAGAGGCTGACAGAGCTCATGCAGTAGTTCTGGGAGAAAGCCTGTGTGCCACAGGACTTTCGGGATGTAAACATCATTCACCTGTACAAGAACAAGGGGACAGGGCATCCTGTGACAACCACAAAGGCATATCTCTCCTGAGCATAGCCAGGAAGATCATGGCCCATATCATACTGAACAGAATTACCCCCCACCTCATTGATGATGTTGTTTCAGAGAGCCGGTGTCATTTCAGATCTAACAGTGGGACAAATCTTTGCTGTCAAGACAGATCCAAGAGAAGTGCCAGGAACAGAACCAGAATCTCTACATCCTCTTCAGGTGGACCTGAAGATATTTGATACCATCAGTTGCACAGACCTTCGGTGCATCCTTACCAAGTTAGGTTGCACCCAAGGTTGGTCAGAATTGTCAGGTCATTCCATGACGGCATGATGGCCAGGGTTATTGAAAATGGCTACATCTCTGACCCCTTCCTAGTAACTAACGGTCTCAACCAAGGTTATGTCCTTACGCCTGCTCTGTTTAGCCTGTTGTTTGCCACGATGCTGTCTCTGCTGTCTCACAGGCTGGTGCAGGAATAACAATTTGCTACAGGACTGATGGACGCCTCTTTGATCTGCAATGTCTCAAGGCCAAGACCAAAGTGCTGGAAGCAATAGTACGAAGCTTCCTATTTGCAGATGACTGTGCTCCTCCAGCTCACAGTGAAGTGGACCTGCAGGAGCTTACTGACTGCCTCGCTGTGGCAGCAAGAAAATTCAGCCTAACCAACAGCCTGCAGAAGACAGAGGTTCTTCTTCAGCCTGCACTCCATACCAACCCTGCGGAACAACGAATTGAGATTGAAGGCACACAGCTCAACAATGTTGATACCTTCACCTACCTGGGAAGCTGCCTCACTTCTACTGCAGTCTAGATTGAGAGGTCTCAAACAGATTTGCAAAAACTAGGGCATCCCTTGGTTGGCTATGGACACGTGTGTGGGGAGAACATGGTATCCAGCTGAAGACCAAGATGGCAGGCTACAGAGCAGTTGTCCTGGCTTCTCTGTTGTGAAACATGGACTCCATACCACAGGCACATCAAGATGCTTGACCAGTTCCATCTGCAATGCCTTTGCAAGATAATGGGGATCCCCTGGCAAGACAGAGTCCCCACAAATGAAGTGCTATGAATGACCAGGAGCTCTGGCACAGAGGCACTAATCATGAGGCTCAACTTCGATGGGTTGGACATGTGGTCTGGATGGAAGACAACTGCCTCCCATAGATGGTATTCTTTTTTGAGCTGGCACATGACACCAGAAAGCAGGGAGGCCCCACAAAGCACATTAAAGACTGAATGTAGGTGTCCTTGAAGGCATGCAATAGTCCCGTGACTGGTTGGGAGGGCTTGGCCAAAGACCATAATGCCTGGCACCTGGCAGTCTATGAAGGCACCAGCATATTTGAAGAACAGCGGTTGAAGGACCTCAATCAAAAGCACCCAGACTGCAAGGAGAGACAGCCCAAACCTCCAATGGCCATAGCGTGCCCGAAATGCACTTTACATTTCCATTGTCATTTCCGATGGATTTCCAAGAAGACTAGTTTGGCCATTCTCCTCTGACCTCTCTCACTAACAAGGCTTTTTCAACCACGATCCACCATTCAATGGATGTTTTTGGTTTTTCAAACAATTCTCTAAATTCTAAAGACTGTTGTGTGCGAAAATCCCTAGAGATCAATGGTTTTAGAGATACCACCTCATCTGGCACCAACAGTTACTCCACAGTTAAAATCACTTAGATCACATTTCTTCCCCATTCTGAAGTTTGATATGAACAGCAAATGAATCTTTTAACACTGGCTGCATGTTTTTATGCATGAGTTACTGCCATATGATTGGCTGACCAGATATTTGCAATAATGATGTGTACAGGTTTACCTAATAAAATGGCCAGAGTGTAGATTCCAGCATTTTGACTACTGCTGATGTTAGATTAATAATCCACTGTTTTCTATTTCACTCCCTTCTTAAATTTGCTGCCCTCCAATACGTATAATGATAGTAACCAATACATGCATTGTCATAGAGTTGTAGAAAAGTACAAAACAGAAACAAGCTCTTCACCCTTAATCCATGACCTCTGCTTGTAGTCCCACACAACATCCTTGTAATTCTTAGCAATATCCTTATAAAGTTTCTCTGTACTCTTTCAACCTTATTTGCATCTTTCCCGTAGGTAGGTGACCAAAACTGCACACAGTACTCAAAATGAGGCCTCTCCAATATCTTATACAACTTCAACATAACACCCCATTTCCCAAGTACTCAATTCCTTTATTTATGAAGGTCAATGTGCCAAAAACTCTCTTTATGACCCTATCTACATGTGACCGCACAGTTATGAATAATGGACCTGTATTCCCAGATACCTTTGTTCTACCACACTCTTCAGTGCTCTAAAGTTCACTGTGCAAGTTCCTATTTGGTTGGTCCTACAGAGGCCCAACACCTTGCATTATCAGATGGAATTTAATGCAGACATTTTTCAAACCATTTTTTCCAGCTGATGCAGATCCCTCTGGAAACCATGATGGCTTCCTCACTGCCCACCTCTCCAATCTTAGTACCATCCACAAATTTGCTGTTAAATACATTGCCATCCAGATCATTGATGTAGAGATCTCTTCATATCCTTGGCATATATCAGCTTTCAATCTCATCAACTTCTCTTGCATCTCTTTCTGAAAAAATAATTCTTTTAGGTTTTTTTTGCTTTTGCTAAGTCCTTGATTATCTAGTATTTCAGGTAGGTTATTTGCTTGTTCATTATTGAAGGCTGGCCTAAAGTCTTTACATAATTTCTTTGGAGTTTCCCTGTTCCTCATTATAAATTGTCTGGTCTCTTTCTGTAAGGAACCCACAATTGCCCTCAATAATCTTTTTTTTCTTTTTTTCTTTACATACCCACAGGAGTTTTTACAATCCAATCTTATATTTTTCACAACTTTAATCTCATACTCTATCTGCCCTTTCCTAATCAATGTCTTCACACTCTTTTGTTGAATTCTAGACTGCTTCAATCTCCATGTCTACTGCTAGTGCTGACAACTTTACAAGCCTCTTGCTTTGATTTACTGCATGGATAACTTAATTTACCACTACTCTGAACTGGTTTTACAACTTTCTGACTCGCTTACAAGGACTCTTTACAACTTGTGTTCTCGGTATTACTTCCAGTTGCACAGTTTGATCTCTTTTGCACATTGTTTATAAGACTCTGTTTTGTTACAGCAAGCCAAAACAATCAATGCCTATCTGAAAACCATTACCAAGATGAGTTTCGCTGATTGGTCGTTGTTTATGTAATCTTATTTATTTATTTAGAGATACAGCATGGCACAGGCCCTTCCAGTCACACTGAAACAAGCCAGCCAGCTACCCACTCATTTAACCCCTTGTCCAATCACAGGACAACTTATCTATTAACCTACTATTCGGTACCTCTTTGCACAATGGGAGGAAAGCCACGTGTGCATGGGATGAATGTACAAACTACCTTGCAGGAGATGCTGGAATTGAACTCCGAGCTCCAATGGCCCGAGCTGCAAGAGCATTGCTACCATGGCACTCACATGTTGATAGCCGTTATTCTTATCAATGTCCCAAATGTTCTTAGGCAAGACATTTAAATACTCGTGCTTTGGACTGCACTGTTGAAATCTGAGATTTCTGTAGTTGTGTGTGTTTTACTGAATAAATGTTTACTTTGAGTTCTGGCTTTGTCTTATCTCCTAGATTTGGGTCTCATCAGTAATTTTTTGGTGAGTGAACACAACAAATTGGCGACAAGCTGCTGTATTAAATCATCACAAATGGCTTACAGTACATGGAATTCTAAAGCAACAGCAAGCTCACGCTGAGGTGGCCCAGCTGAAGTTAATTGAAACCCTGACCAGCAGCTTACCAATGATTACAATGCTGTCAGTGTCAAACGTTAAACAGAACTCATGTGAGTCAGAAGGAAATCATAGACCATTTAGCCTGACCACAGTGGTTGGGAAGATGTTGGAGTCAAGGTTATGGAGTACTTGGTGACATAGGACAAGATAGGACAAAGTCAGTATGGTTTCCTTGAGGGAAAATCTTGCCTGATAAACCTGTTAGAATTCTTTGAGGAGATTACAAGTAGGATAGATAAAGGGGATGTAAGGGAGTTGTATATTTGGACTTTCAAAAGGCCTTTGACAAGGTGCCACACATGAGGCTGCTTACCAACTTGAAGGCTTGAATATCAATTCTTCCTTCCGGTTAACAAATTTCGTGTCCCCCACCTTCCTCTATTCTGCACTTTGTCCTCTTCTCACCAAACTATTATTTCCCCTGGGTCCCGTTCTCCTATAGTCCACTTTCCTCTCCTACCAGGTTCCTTGTTCTCCAGCACTTGACCTTTCCAACCCACCTGGCTTCACCTATCACCTTCCAGCTAGCCTCCTTTCCCTTCTCCCACTTTTTTTTATTCTGGCGTCTTGTCCCTTCCATCTCAGTCTTGTAGAAGGGTCTCAGCCCAAAAACATCACTGTCTATTCATTTCCCATAGATGTTGCCTGACCTGCTGATCTCCTCCAACATTTTGTGTGCGTTAGGTTTCCAATATGTGCAGACTTCCTTGTGTTTATAAGTCAAATCAATATCTGACGTGACCTTTAAAACTGCATCAATTCTCTAAGGCA
This sequence comes from Mobula birostris, assembly GCF_030028105.1. NCBI lineage: Eukaryota > Metazoa > Chordata > Chondrichthyes > Myliobatiformes > Myliobatidae > Mobula > Mobula birostris. The sequence continues at coordinate 21,470,801 of NC_092370.1, read as the reverse complement.
TACTGTCATGGAGTTTTGTAAGAAAATCGGCTGGTAGGTTGTTTCAAGCATCTTGGAGAACTTGCCACAGTTCTGCTGCAGACCTTGACTGCCTGTCCAGGTAATCCCAAACAGCTTCAATGACATTGAGATCAGGGCTCTGTGGAGGCCAGACCATGTGAAACCATACTAAAGAAATCTAGTGTGCCTAATACTTTTGTAGAACACAGGTACCATATACTACCTTGAGAATTATCTTCGTACAGGCAGCCACAAAGCAAAGAAAATACTATAGAATTCATGAAAAAAAACACACACACACAAAGCCCAACAAACATCCAAATGTGCAAAAAATTAACAAATTGTGCAACCAATAAGTAAACAAATAATACACAAAACATGAATGATGGAATCCCTGAAAGTGAGTCCACAACCACAGACCCAGTTCAGTGCTCAGGCAATGTAGCCAGTCCAGGCCTGACAGAGGATATTCCTCTACAATAGCCAAGTTAAGCAGTATTCAGCACATTGTTACAGATCTTGACACTTGCTCAAAGCCAGGGCTGCTTTCAAGGTAGAGTAGAGAAGTGAATGACAGTGCTGACATTGTGATATACAGAATTCCTCATTGCAGCACATTTATCTAAGGATAGCTGATGAGAAAGGACTCCGCACTAAAATCTTGAGCCATGTCAACCGTGAATGACGACTGCCACCAAGATTTCAACCTCTGGGATTTATGAAATACAGCCTGTGCTGTGACAGATCAAAAGAAAGCAGCATAACTCCTGCCAGGAACCAGCATGGACAAGGAGATGATTTTCATTTGATTTATGAAAATTGTCATTTTTTTTTTATAATTCAGCAGCACCCTGTGCCACCTGCAATCTGATAAATATCTTCCCCTGGACTGACAAAAGGATGAAATTCTCTAGCCTCCCTTTGCATGAAGATCCTTTGATACCTCTCTTACACAGAAAGGCACAGCAAGTTGTCATCTGCTGTTTATATCTGCAGCAGACTCTCTCTGCTGAATGACAGAGGCATCTGCAGATTTTCACATGGTCTCGCCTCCACAGAGCCCTGAGTTCAACATAATTGAGGCTGTTTGGAAGAATCATTTGGTCATTATCATTATGTGTCATGTGGTTGATATAAGGAATCACGGCCTTTCCATGACCATAAGACAATAAAACATAGGAACAGAATTAGGCCATCAAGTTTACTCCACCATTCCATTGTGGCTGATCTCGGATCCCACTCAACCCCATATACCTGCCTTCTCGTCATTTCCTTTGAAACCCAGATCAATAAGGAATCAACTTCCTCCTTCAATGTACCCAGGGATGGCTTCCACCACAATCTGTGGCACAGGATTCCACATATTCACCACTCTCTGACTAAAAATATTCCCCCTTACCTCCATTCTAAAAGGTTGCCCCTCAATTTTAAGGCTGTGCCCTCTAGTTCTGGATACTCCCGCCATGGGAAACATCCTCTCCACATCCACCCAATGTAGTCCTTTCAACATTCGGTAGATTTCAATGAGTTACCCATGTATTCTTCTAAATTCCAGTGAGTACAGGCCCAAAGCTGTCAAACCCTCCTCATATGTTAACCCCTTTGTTCCCAGAACAATCCTTGTGAACCTCCTCTGGACTCTCTTCAATGACAACACACCCCTTCTGAGATATGGGGCCCACAAAGCTGTTGACAATAAACCAAGTGTGCCCTGACTAGTGTCTTATAAAGGCTCAACATTATCAGTCATGATCATAACAAATGGCGGTGCAGGCTCGAAGGGCCGAATGGTCTACTCCTGCACCTATTTTCTATGTTTCTATATATTCTATTTCCCTTGATATAAATGGCAACATTGCATTTGCCTTCTTTACCAGACTCAACCTGTGAATTATCCTTCTGTGAGTCTCGCACAAGGACTCCTAAGTCCCTCTGCAACTCTGATGTTTGAACCTTCTCCCCACTTAAATAATAGTGGACACTATTGTTCTTTTTAGCAAACTGCATTATCTTACATTTCCCAACACTGTTTTCCATCTGCCACTTTTTTGCCCATCCTTCCAATTTGTCTAAGTCCTGCTGCAATCACATTGTTTCCTCAGCACTACCTACCCCTCCACCTATCTTCATATCATCCTCAAACTTTGCCACAAAGCCATCAATTCCATAATTGTTCTTGGCAATTTTTCTACAGATGCCTTTGCCATTGCCTTCCTCTGGGTAGTGTCGTTACATGACTCCAGCCATTATCAACACTCGTCAGAGATTGTCTGCCTGGTGTCAGTTGTCACATAAACAAAACTTGTGATATGCACCAACTGCTCATTCGAACATCCACAACCTGCTCCCATGGCTCCACGTGACCGTGATCTGGTGGGGAGGGGCTAAGCAGGTGCTATCCCTTGCCCAAGGGTAACCTGAAGGCTACTGGAGGGAAGGAGCATGCACAGCTCCTTTGGTAGAGATGTATCTCCACCTCGCTACCCATGTGTTTAAGATACTCCTTTTCCAGCTTTAACTTAAAGTTTTTTGATTCATCATTTAGGGGATTACAATCACAATCACAGCCATGAATCAGGTGTCGTATGTCAAGGAAAGTGTGGGCACGTGGCCAAGTGGTTAAGGCATTGGACTAGCGAACTGAAGGTCGTGAGTTCGAGCCCCAGCCAAGGCAACACGTGTTGTGTTAATCACACATCGCTCTGCGACGACACTGGTGCCAAGCTGTATGGGTCCTAATGCCCTTCCCTTGGACAACATTGGTGTCGTGGAGAGGGGAGACTTGCAGCATGGGTAACTGCTGGTCTTCCATACAATCTTGCCCAGGCCTGCGCCCTGGAGAGTGAAGACTTTCCAGGCGCAGATCCATGGTCTCACAAGACTAATGGATGCCTTTATTATCTTTATGTCAAGGAATCCATGTTAGAAATCTCTTCTCTGAACATCTTCAGCAGCCTTAAAAGGCACTCAACACTCTGCTAGGATCACTTAAACACTGCTTCTAACACCTCTCTGTCTGTGTCTGATCTCTATGCATTCGTCTAGTCATCCATTCAATGGGAGCTTTACAAATCTACTCTTGTCTGGAAGCAATTTATTTCAGAACAAGTTGTAAAGCATCCACACCAGATCGATTACTCCCCGCTGACTCCTCATAACAAAAGGATAAACTTGAAAGTTTAAAGTTCAAAATAAATTTATCAAAGTACATATATGCCACCATGTACAACTCTGAGATTCATTTTCTTGTGGGCATACTCAATAAATCTACAATAGAATAGTAACCATAATAGAATCAATGAGAAATGACACCAACAAGGGCATTCGACCTGTGTGCAAAACACAACAAACTGTGCAAATACAAAAACCCAAATATTCATAATAAGAAAATAAGCAATGAATATCGAGGACATGACATGAAGAGTCCTTGAAAGTGAATCCATAGGTTATGGTACATTTCAATGATGGGAAAGTAAAGTTGAGTGAAGTTATCCCCATTAGTTCAAGAGACTGATGGTTGAGGGGTATTAACTGCTCCTGAACCTGGTGATGTGAGTCCTTAGGCTCCTGTGCCCTCTTGCTAATGACAGCCACTTTAAAAAGTGCACAAAAAATTATATTATCAACCGCAAGATATTATTTATCAAATAATTCAGAAGGAGGCTGTGATCAACTTGTGGAAATCTGGAAGGGGCCGTCTTTAATCTGCTCAATAATGCAAGAATGAAGAGAGCAGTACTGGCTTTTAATCAACCTAACAAATGAATCAATGTCACAAACTGCCTGATCTGAGGGCTCTCCGCAGTTAGAAATGGCAAGGGAAAGCCCTGACCACTGAAAGTGCATGGAAGAAAGAGTCTCCATTTTCAGCCGGCTGCCTGATCTGAAGGCTGTCAGCAGTTAGAAATGGATAAAGAAAAGCACTGCCCACTGAAAGGGTGTGCAACAAACTCAAGCTCCTTTCTTATTGTTAATGGAGAATCATCCCAAGTTTCTGGAGAGAGTACTGAACCCACAGCCTTCAACTTTTAAACCTAAGAGTGCAAGATACAGGAACAAAATTAGGCCATCTGGCCCATCGAGTCTGCTCCACCATTTAATCATGGCTGATACATTTTTCCTGTAAGCCCCATCTCCCCCTTCATGCCCTGACTATTCAAGAATCTATCAAACTCTGCCTTAAAAGTACATAAAGACTTGCCCTCCACAGCTGCCATGAACTCCACAGATTCATCACTTTCTGGCTAAAGAAATTCCTTCTCATCCGCATTCTGAAAGGATAGCAAGTGCGCATGCGCCGGTCGTGCATGCAGCCTGGTACAGCCGTTCCGATCAGTATTCTTACTTTTTAACTTACGTTATTTTTTGTATTTTTTTTCACGGTAACACGTCGAAGCTGCACCCTCTCTAACATGCTGGTAGAGAGAGTTTTATTTGGGTTTTTAGCACTGAAAATAGTTACATCCCGAAATGTAGGACAGAACCATGGTCGCATTATTTATTCCAGGGACCAGCTGATTGAGCTAATGCCGGCCGGTTTAGCGAGCAGAGCAGCGGACACCCCTGCTGAAATCTGGAGGAAAACACACAGAGGATGCAGAGGGGGATCACAAAGGCGAGGGAAGAGGACCCCGGATGAGACAATAGAGACTTATGGAGAAGAGGAGTTTGGTGGGTAATAAAGTGGACAAGTTCACGGCGCTAGCCAGGCATCAGAGAACGTTTTGGGAGTGCAGTGTTACGTGTTTCACTGAAACAGGGCTGCACGAGGACATACCCGATCAAAACTTTTCCATGGACGGTTTCCAGACCGTTCCGGCTGACCGGAAGTGCACTGAGAGCGGTAAGCATAAAGGAGTTGGGTGCTTACTGTTCTGGTTAACAACGGATGGTGCAATCCGGGTCATATTACGATCGAGGAACGTGTTTGTAGACCAGATATTGAACTTTTTACTGTTGGACTTTGGCCATATTCCACCGAGATACAACGCTGGGCGGCACGGGAGGTCATTCCTGCCCGTGGCCATCGAACTTGCAGCTCCTTCCGTGGAGGGTCAGACACCCTGAGCCAATAGACAGGTCCTGGACTTATTTCCATCTGGCATAGTTTGCATTTTGTTGTTTGATTGTTCGTGGTTTTCGTATTGCTATATTTATGCTCTATTCTTGGTTGGTGCAGCTGTAACAAGACCCAATTTCCCTTGGGATCAATAAAGTATATCTATCTATCTATCTTTATTTTGAGGCTGTATTCTCTGGTCTTAGACACACCCATCATAGGAAATATCCTCTCCACATCCATTCTATCAAGGCATTTCACAATTTGATAGGTTTCAATTCAGTCACCCCTCATTCTTCTAAATTCCAGTGAATACAGTCCCAGAGCCATTAAACACTCTTCATATGACAAACTGTTTAATCCTGGAATCATTTTTGTGAACCTTCTTTGAACATTCTCCAGTTTCAGCACATCCTTTCTAAGTTAAGGGGCCCAAAACTGCTCACAATACTCCAAGTGAGGCTTCACCAGTGCTTTATAAAGTTTCAACATTACATCCTTGCTTTTATATTCTCGTCCTCTTGGAATGAATGTGACCATCACATTTGCCTTCCTCACCACAGACTCAACCTGCTAATTAACCTTTAGAGAATCCTACACAAGGGCTCATAAATCCTTTTGTGCCTCAGGTTTTTGTATTTTCTCTCTAATTAGAAAATAGTTAACCCTTTCATTTCTTCTACCAAAGTGCATGAACATACACTTCCCATCATTGTATTCCATCTGCCACTTCTCCGCCCATTCTTCTAATCTAATACTTTTGTAGTCTCCCTGTTTCCTCAAAACTACCTGCCTTTCCACGTATCTTCTTATTGTCTGCAAACATTGCAACAAGGTGATCAATTCCATCATCCAAATCACTGACATACAATGTAAAATAAATTGGTTCCAACGTAAACTCCTGTGGAACAACACCAGTCACCAGCAACCAATCAGAAAAAAAACTCTTTTTATTCCCACTCTTTGTCTCCTGCCAGTCAGCCACCGTCTTATCCATACTTGATTATTTAGATTGAATGTGTGCTTAACTTGGAACAGGCTAGCATGAAATGCTTTTGGGTATCCGTGGTCAAAACTAAGATAAGTAAGAGACAAAACAGAGCCAAAAGACAAAATCTAAGCGATGTCTAAAAGGGTCATATAAAGCACAAAAAGGCACTTAAAAATGACAGCAGGGGTAAACTAACTAAAGAAACATTTTAGATGTATCAATACTGAATGTTATGTTATGATTTATAGAATACTGCAAGAAATCAAAACAAGAAAGTGTGGAGAATGATATAAATCAGAATAAACATTTTCAATTTCCCTCCTATACACTGATTCATCACCACCTTTGATTCAGCCAAACACATTTGGTGACCTCACTATTCTTACAGATGTGCATCCTAATCTTTCCTAACCTCAGCAAAATCATCATTCAGGCAGGAAAGTTGTAGATTAATATTCAGAGGAAAGAATATCATCAACAGAAATCCTTTTTCTCCCCCAAACAGATTGATACATCTTTAGTTTTTTTTTCCTCCATGGATAAAGAGCTGCAGTATTCAGCCTGTCTCAATGAAAACTTAGAGTCCTAGAAAAGTACAGCACAGAAGTAGTCCCTTTGACCCATGTAGTCTGTACTGAACCATTTAAACTGCCTCTTCCCATCAACCTGAACTGGGAGTAACACACTCCACACCCCTACCATCCATGTACCTATCCAATCTCCTCTTAAACATTGAAATCAAGCTCGCATGCCACATTTCTGCCGATAGCTCATTCCACATGCTCATAACCCTCTGAGTGAAGGACTTTGCCCTTATGTTCCCCTTAAACTTTGCACCTTTCACCCTTAACTCATGATTTCTGATTGCCAATGATTACCAACATCAGTGGTAAAAACCTGCTTGCATTTCAAAGGTACCTCACCTGGAAGGACTATTTGGGGCTCTGAATGGAAGTAAAGTTGGAGTTGAATGGGTAGATGTAGTATTTTGTTCACTTCAAAGGTTTCAAAGGTACAACTAATGTCAGAGAAATGCATACAATGTACATCCTGAAATGCTTTTTCTTCAAAACCATCCACGAAAACAGAGGAGTGCCCCCAAAGAATGAGAGTTAAATGTTAGAACCCCAAAGCCACCGCCTAGCTCCCCTCCCTCCCGCACATAGCAGCAGTAAGCAATGATCCCCCCTCCCCCCACAGGCAAAAAAAAATTGGCACCTGCCACTGAGCACTCAAGTGTGAGCAAAGCAACAGCAAAGACACAGACTTGCAGTACCCCAAAGACTATTTGTTCACCTGGTATTCGACATACCACAGGCTCTCTCTCTACTTAATAAGGGAGAAAGGGATGTCTCCATTTCACAGTGAGAGGGAAGACACAATAAACACCTCGCTGGCTTATGAGTTTAAAAGTCCATTACGTTGCTTTTTCTGAGCTCTGTGCTGAAAGACCTGGGGTCTCTGGTCACACAGCCAGAGATCTTCCATCTCCCACAACACACCGATCTCCTGATAGGACACCAACTTTTGGTCCACCTGTCTCCAGAGCCACGAGATCCCGGAACTCCAAAGACAAGCTAATCTCTTAGGCCGCACCCTTGGCATATTGAATAACGGCCAGTTGTGAAACCCCAAGAGCCGGTCCCATTCCTTCAAAGAAATGAAATCAACATGCAACCCCTGGTCAGGGGCTTTAAAATAACCCTGAAAGGGGAAAATAAAGATATTAAAGATGGAAATTGAGCTGTTTCCAAAGATGCAAGCAAAAGAGTCGCCGTTAGACACCATTGTCTCCTCCTAAGCTCCTCCTCCAAGTACATTTACCCTACTACGTAAAGAAAATAGTGTTATAAAGTTCTCCCCTCAAGGAGAACTCTGATTCAAAGTTTGCAATCTTACAATATCCTCTTAACTAAACTCATCTTTTTAAATATTTATATATTTTTAATTAATTTTACATAGCCGTTAGCACCATGCATTACAGTGCCAGCTGTAAGATAACAGCTTGATTCCTATCCTTGCCTGTAAGGAGTTTGTACATTCTCCTCATGGCAGGGTTAGTTTTCACAAGGTGTTCCTGCTTCCTCCCACATTCCAAAGAGGTATGGTTAGGCTTGGTGAGTCGTGGCCAGGCTATGTTGGCACTGGAAATGTGGCGAAACTTGCGAGCTGCCTGGCACTATGCCCGCTAATTTGATTTGACACAAACACAACATCTCAATGGTTCAATCGCTCCATTTAATGTCAGAGAATGTGTACAACCTGAAATATCATCAGCCCATCCACCACCATGCAAGCAATAGCAAACCCCCAAAGAGAGCATGATCTAGAGTCCATCAAAAACTACAGTCCATCCCAACCCTTCAACACCTCAGGCAGGCTCTACCTGTCTCTCGCTAACAAGAGACAGAGAGCTATCACTCCTTCCATAGTGAGAGGGGAGGCCAACAACTTGTTTTGATGTTACAGTCAGTAGTGTCAATTTAGTTTCCTCAACTCGAGCATCATCAGCAAACTCTCTCTCACCACTGAGAGACAGAAAGAGGGAGAGAGGGAGGGAGGGAGATCATTCGAGTTCAGAGGTCTCTGCCAGCTGGCCCCACTGTCTCAATCTTCCGATCTCCTGTAATGCTTCAGTCTGCGACACCGGCGAGGAATCGAGACGTCCACTGGGCCGCAGAGCTACACCCCAAGGTGCTTACCTTCCAGACTACACCTGGAGATATCAAAAAAGCTAAACTGCTCAGCAAGCTTTGAGAGCAGAAACACACCACCATGAAGAACCGTAATTTGAGTGCAGCTGCAGATCACAGACTTTGACAGAACCTCAGCCACCATGAAAAGGTAAAACAGAAACATCTATTACCTGTGGCTTCTGGAAGGATAAAATGGCTGAAAATCTTACCGATAACAATAAGGTTTTTTTGTATGAGTCATAAAATATAAGAGCACAGAAACATGCCCTTTGGCCCATACAAATTGGCCAAAGAAGTGGTCTTCTGCCTAGTTCCATGTACCTCCACCTGGACCATATCCCAACACATGGTGACCATGTGGGAGTCTCCCAGCACATCTTTGGGCTAAGTTGATGGGCGACATAAAAAAAACACATTTCACTGTATGTTTTGATGTTTTAATGTGCATGTGACAAATAAAGCTAATCTTTGATCTTTGAATCACTCTCATCCAAGTTGAAGCTTCTCTTAAATGCTACAATTGGGCCTGCATCTACCACTTCCACTGGCATCTTGTTCCACACACACACAGTTCTCTCTACATGAAGAAGGTTCCCCTCAGGTTCCTTTTGAATATTTGACCTTTCACTCAACCCATGACCTCTAGTTGAAGTCTCACCTGAGGGGAAGAAGTCTGCATTCATTCACCCTATACCCCATATAGTTTGTATTCCTCTAAGATTTCTCTTATTCTTCTGTGTCCCAAGGTCCTATTCAACATTCAGCCTTTACATATAATTCAGCTGCTCGAGTCCTGGTAACATCCTTGTAAAATTTACTTGGTAACCCATCAGTAGGTTTTATAAATAGGCATCTAAATACCTTCCTATAATTCAGTACCAGAGGGGAGTGGGGAAATCTAGCGGCACTTGATACATAATCAGTTCTGATTCTAATTTTCAGGTTGACATAGTTGGATACTAACCGCACAAAGAATTTCACTCATTGGCTAAAGTGATTGAACACTGTGCCTTAGACCATTGGGTTAACATGTTTCATAATAGGCATTTATTATATATAATATAATTATATGTATTAAGCATAAAATACATTATACATTAAACAAGTTGGACCTGTTTTCTGTCATTGGGCTAATCATCTCTGAAATACGCATTTCACTGAGATGTTCTTTTGGGCTGATCCCAGGAGCCTGTAAGATGACAGCCACTAATTAACACTTAATGAAACATGGCAGCCAGGGACCTGAACTAGGACAGAATTACACTGTTGCATGTAGCCTCCAGGTGAACGATGATGGATGCCTGTTGTCCCAAGCAAAGAAGGTGAGGAGAATTATTTACTAGCAGCTCATGAGCTACAAGACATTACAGGAGTCCTGAGGAAACAATGTAGTTGCAAATAATGGGCCTGCTCTTGGAGCCATCTCCATGGTAACATGGTCTTAACTGAACAATTTGAAATAAATAGAGTATAACCACCAGGCAGATGCTTTTAAGATGTAAGATGATTATGTTTGGAAGGCTTTGTCTGAAGAGAGTGATCTGACATAAGAGCATCCTCTGGAGGGTGGATCCACAAAAACACCCAGCCCAGATGGAGCATCTGGCTGAGTTTACCTGTGCTGATCAACTGGCTGTAGTGTTCACAGATACCTTTAATCGATATTTTTAACCTCTTGCTTCAGCAGTCTGAGGTACCTACTTGCTTCAAGCAGACTTCAATCATACCAGTGCCTAAGAAGAACCTGGTAATCTGCCTCACTGACTTTTGTCTAGTAGTACTTTCAGACACTCTGATGAAGTGCTTTGAGAGGTTGGTGATGAAACAAATCAACTCCTGCCTGGGAAGTGATTTGGATCAGCTCCTATTTGCCTACTAAGTCCACAGCAGAAGTTATTTCATTGGCTCTTCACTCAACCCTGGAACATCTGGATAGCAAAGATGCATACAGAAGGATGCCCTTCATCGATTACACTCGGAATTCAATAACATCATCCCCTCAAAGCTAATCAATGAGTTTCAAGACGTTAGCCTCAATACCTCCTTGTGTAATTGGATCCTCATTTTCCTCATTTGCAGGCTCCAGTCATTTCAGATTGGCAACAACACCTCTTTCACATTCTCCATCAGCAAAGGTGCACCGCAAAGCTATGTGCTTAGTTCCCTGCTCTACTCGCTTTACAATTCTGGCTACGTGGCTAAGCACACCTCCAATGCCATATTTAGGATTGCTGACAACACCACTCAGCAGTGTCACAAAAACAACCTCCTATTCAATGTCAGCAAGACCAAGGAGCTGAAAATTGACTTCGGGAGGAGAAAACAGAGGTCCATCAGATCAGAGGTGGAGAAAAATTCCTTGGTGTTATCACTTCCGAGGATCTGTCCTGGGCCCATTATGTATGTGCCATTATGAAGAAAGCATGGCCATGCCTCTACTTAGGTGTTTGCAAAGGTTCAGCATGACATCTAAAACTTTGACGAACTTTTATAGACGTGTGTTAGAAAGTATATTGACTGGCTGTATCAGTGCATTGACATGGGATCACCAATGCCCTTGAATCAGAGTCAAGTTTATTATCACCCATGTGACATTTGTTAACTTAACAACAGCAGTTCAATGCAATACATAATCTAGCAGAGAGAACGTAATAATAATAATAATAATAATAAGTAATAATAAATAAACAAGTAAATCAATTACATATGTTGAATAATTTTTTAAAAACATGAACAAACAGAAATACTGTATATTAGAAAAAAGTAAGGTAGTGTCCACAGCTTCAATGTCCATTTGGGAATCAGATGGCAGAAGGGAAGAAGCTGTTCCTGAATCACTGAGTGTATGCCTTCAGGCTTCTGTACTTCCTACCTGATGGTAACAGTGAGGAAAGGGTATGAGCTGGGTGCTGGTGGTCCTTAATAATGGATACTGCCTTTCTGAGACACCGCTCCCTAAGGATGTCCTGGGTCCTCTGTAGGCTAGTGCCCAAGATAGAGCTGACTAGAATGAGAAAGCCTACAAGAAGTAGTGTATATGGCCCCCCCATCACTAAGCACACCTACATGGAGCTCTGTTGCAGGAAAGGAGCATCCATCGTCAAGGGCTCCCACCATCTAGGCCATGCTCTCTTCTCATTGCTGTCAGCATAAAGGTGGTATAGGAGCCTCAGGACACACACCAATAGGTTCAGGAACAGTTATTACCCCTCAACCATCAAGCTCTTGACCAAAGGGAATAACTTCACTCTCCTCATTTCTGAACTGTTCCCATAACCTATGGAACCACGTTAAAGGACAGTTCATTCTTGATTTCAATATTTATTTATTCTTTTGCATTTCCACAGTTTGTGGTCTTTTGCACATCGGTTCTTTGTGCGTCCTGTTGGGTGCAATCCTTCATTGATTCCATTGTGTTTCTTGGGTTTACTGAGTATGCTCACAAGAACATGAATCTCAGTGTTGTATATGGTGACATATATGTTCTTTGATAATAAATTCACTTTCAACGGTGAATAGACACTTCTTATTTTGGATTATCAAGAACCAAATTGACGCTTTGTGTGCTCATGAATATGTTTTATTGTAAATCTAAGAAATGAATTGACTTTATTACTTATATCCTTCATATACATGAATAAAAATCTTTACATTGTATCTCATCTAACCTATAGTTATTTATGATAAATAGTATGAACAGCAGGATGGTCGATATAATAGAAATGCAATTGTATCAGCATGAATTAATCAGTCTGATGGCTTGGTGGAAGAAGCTGCCGTGGAGCCTGTTGTTCCTGGCTTTTCTACTGTGGTACGGTTTCCCAGATGGTAGCAGCTGGAACAGTTTGTGGTTGGGGTGACTCACGTCTGTAGTGATCCTTTGGGCCCTTTTTTCACACCTGTCTTTGTAAATGTCCTGAATAGTCGGAAGTTCACGTCTACAGATGTGCTGGGCTGTCCGCACCACTCTCTGCAGGGTCCTGCGATTGAGGAAAGTACAGTTCCCATACCAGGCAGTGATGCAGCCAGTCAGGATGCTCTCAATTAAAATGGATGCTCTGTATAATTAGTGAGAGAGCAAAAGAGACCATAAGACCAGAAGACATCAACATCATCATCAATATGTGCTGAGTTGTATGATGTGGGCGATCATGATCTTTGCCCATGATTGCTCTTAATAAATTTTTCTACAGAAATAGTTTGCCTTTTCCTTCTTCTGGGTGGTCTTTAAAAGATGGGTGGCCCCAGCTATTATTAATACACTTCAGTAAAGACTCAAGAGCTGAATTCGGCTATTTAGCCTATCAAGTCTGTTCTACAATTTAATCAGGGCTGATTTATTATTCTTTTCAACCCCATTCTCCTGCCTGAGGGAGAGAGAGAGTTTGTGTGTAGACTTCACAGGTAAAAAGATAGTGCTTCTTTCCCTCTCTCTCACCTCAGGATGAAAGGTAGATTAAAAAAGCATGTTTCTATTTGATCTCAAAATGGGCTGCTGGATTGATCCTGTTGCTCCACAAACTTTGACCAACTTAGTGAGGTTTTTCCATTGAGTGGACACTTGGCGCTCTCTGAGCATCACCTGGATGAGTGAATATATTTGATACAAACCCATTGACTGTTAGTCTCTTTGTGGGAAATCACTACTTCTGAAGGCCATTAAATTAAACCGATTACCTCAGACAGAATGACGAAGCATCCCAAGTATTCCATGGCAAGTGTAATGGATAGTGAAATTTACTTTATGTGAAAGTGCATTTGAATGTTTGCCTCATCATTTCTTTATGTAATGGCAAATCCTTAAAATGTGTCCGCAACCTATTTTCAGTGTCAGACCTGGATAGACTGAGAACTGTAGGCTATTAACTCTTTATGCTTTTGTCTGTTGAGTAGTTGATTTCTCTAAGTTTTTAAAATCAAGGCTCAGAATGAATTTTAATTTAAAAGATCAAAAATTACACTTTTAATGCAGACATGGACATGCAGTTCTTTAATCAAATGAACCAATTTCACCCTGGAATTAAATGTAAGATGTGGGCTTGAAGTCAAAGCTCAGCAATAGTCTAACCACAAACACGAGAAAATCTGCAGGTACTGGAAATCCAAGCAACCCTCACCAAATGCAGAAGGAACTCAGCAGGCCAGGCAACACCTATGGAAAAGAGTATAGTCTACGTTTTTCCCTCCCCCCCCCCCCCCACTTTCTACTTTCCGCAGGGATTGATCCCTACGCAACTCCTTAGACCATTCTTCCCTTCTCACTTACCTCCCTCCTGACACTTATCCTTGCAAGCGGAACAAGTGCTACACCTGCACCTACACCTCCTCCCTCGCTACCATTCAGTGTCCCAAACAGTCCTTCCAGATGAGGCAACATTTCACCTGTTGGAGTCAGCTACTGTATTCAGTGCTCCCAGTGTGGCCTCCTGTATATCAGTGAGACCCAACACAGATCGGGAGACTGCTTCACCGAGCACCTACGCTCCATATGCCAGAGAAAGCCAGTCATCCCAGTGGCCACACATTTTAATTCCACTTCCCTTTCTGACATGTCAGTCCATTCCCTCCTCTACTGCCACAATGAGGGCAGACTAAGGTTGAAAGAGCAACACCTTATATTCCATCTGGTTAGCCTCCAACCTGAAGGCATGAACTTCTGGTGCAGACAGCCCAGCACAATTGTAGTTGTGAACTTCCCATGATTCAGGATATTTACAAGGACGTATGTAAAAAGGGCCCGTAGGATCATTGGGATCCAAGTCATCCCAACCACAATCTATTCCAGCTGCTACCATCTGGGAAGCAGTACCGCAGCATAAAAGTCAGGACCAACAGGCTCCGCGACAGCTTCTTCCACCAGGCCATCAGACTGATGAACTCACGCTGATTTGAGTGTGTTCTATATTACATTGACTGCTCTACATTTGTATTTATTATAAATTATTATAAATTACTATGATTGCACATGGCACATTTAGATAGAGACGTAACATAAAGATTTTTGCTCATGTATGTGAAGGACGTAAGAAATAAAGTCAATTCAATAATGTCCCTGCCCCCCCTTCACCATTCCCATTTCCCTCTCTCACCTCATTTCCTTATCTACCTATCACCTCCTCCTCCCCTTCCTTTTCTTCCATGGATTTCTGTCCTCTCCTATTAGATTCCCCCTTCTTCAACCCTGTATCTCTTTCACCAATTAACTTCCCAGCTCTTTACTTCACCCCTCCCTCACTTCTGGTTTCACCTATCACTTGTGTTTCTCCCTCCCCCTCCCCCCCCTTTCTTACTCTGACTTATCATTTTTCCCCCATCCTGATGAAGGATCTCAGCCCAAAACGTCCGTCAACTGCACTTTCTCCAGCATTTTGTGTGTGTTGCTCAGTTATAGTGTCTTGTTGCAAGTCAATGAGCTTTTAAAAATAATATCTTAATCCAATTATTCTTATTTCATTCAGTCTAAGTAGAATTATTCTGAATCTTATAAGTGAATAACACTAAGTTAATCAATTGTAATGACACTCATTTGCCATTGGTTGTAATGCTGTCAATGTAGTGAAATTGATCTTTTCTGACAGAGAGCATCTCTGTTTTAGTGTATCAGTGAATAGAGATTTAATTGGTGATGAATGTGGAATGATCAATAATTAGTTCCACATCAGCTAATACAGTAAAGTGCAAAAGTCTTAGGCACTCTAGCTCAATATATATCAACACCAAAGACTTTTGCACAGCACTGTATGCATTTGCAAATAGGTAATTAATTATAAAGAGGCCCATGTATTACTACGGTATAGGATGATTAACATGGGGATCAGGAGAGTAGATCAATACATCCAATATATTCAGTGTCTATAAAAAAGTCACTCATCTTGGAAGTTTTCACGTTTTATTGTTTTACAACATTGAATCACAGTGGATTTAACTTG
The DNA here is from genome assembly GCF_030028105.1 of Mobula birostris. Classification (NCBI taxonomy): domain Eukaryota; kingdom Metazoa; phylum Chordata; class Chondrichthyes; order Myliobatiformes; family Myliobatidae; genus Mobula; species Mobula birostris. Next base: position 21,455,126 of record NC_092370.1, on the reverse strand, counting down.
GCTTTTTTGACACTGATCAACAGAAAAGACTCTTTCATATCAAAATGAAAACAAATTTCTACAAATTGGTCTAAATTTATTACAATTATTAAACACAAAATAATTGATTTCATAATTACTCACCTCCTTCAAGTCAGTATTTAGTAGGTGCACCTTGGGCAGCAATTACAGTCTTGAATCTGTGTGGATAGGTCTCTATCAGCTTTGCACATCTGGACACTGCATATTTTCCCCATTCTTCTTCACAAGACTGCTGAAGCTCAGTCAGATTGCATGGAGGATTGTGAGCGAACAGCTTTTTTCAAGTCCTGGAAAATTCTCAATTAGATTGAGGTCTGGACTCTGACTTGGCCACTCCAGGTCATTAACTTTGTTGTTTTTAAGCCGTTCCTGTGTAGCTTTGACTTTATGCTTTGGGTCTTGCTGGAAAACAAATTTCTTTCAAGTCACAGTACTCTTGTAGATTGCATCAGGATTTCCCTATATTTGCATCAGCATTTATTTTACCCTCTACCTTCACAAGCCTTCCACTACCTGCTGCAATGAAGCATCCCCATAGCATGATGTTGCTACCACCATGCTTCACAGTAGAGATTGTCTTTTTGATGATGCGAAGTGTTTGGCTTATGCCAAAAATAGCATTCAGTCTTTTGGCCAAAAAGCTCAATTTTTCTTTCCTCAGACCATAGAACCATCTTCCAGCTGACTTCAAAGTCTCCCACATACCTTCTAGCAAATTCTAGCCAAGATTTCATGTGAGGATTTTTTTTTCCCATCAGTGGCTTTCTCTTTGCCACTCCCCCATCAAGTTGCAACTGGTGAAGCCCCCGGGCACTGTCTCTTCCATCTCAATTACTGAAGCTTGTAACTCCTCTAGAGTTGTCATAGGTTACTTGGTGGCCTCCCTCACTAGTCCCCTTCTTGCACGATCAATCAGTTTTTCAGGACAGTCTGCTCTCGGCAGATTTACAGCTATCCTGTATTCTTTCCATTTTGCAACTATGCCCCAAGGGGTATTCAGTGACTTGGAAATTTTCTTGTGTCCATCTCCTGACTTGCGTTTTTCAATAACCTTTTCATGAAGTTGTATGGAGTGTTTATTTTGTCTTCATGGTATAGTTTTTGCCAGGATCCTGACTCACCACCAGGTGGACCTTCAAGATACAGGTGTATTTTTACTACAATCAATTGAAACACCTTGACTGCACACAGGTGATCTCCATTTAATAAATAATGTGCCTTCTAAAACCATTTGGATGCACCTGTGTACCATATTAAGGGGAGGGGGGTTGAATACTTATGAAATCAATTATGTTGTATTTTATATTTGTAATTAATTTAGACCACTTTGTCGAGATTTGTTTTCACTTTGACATGGAAGAGTCTTTTTTCTTTTGATCAGTGTCAAAAAAAAAGCAAAACTAAATCCTCTATGATTCAACGTTCAAAAACAATAAAACATCAAAACTTCCAGGGGTGGTTGGGGGGGGGGTGAATACTTTTTATAGGCTTTGTATGTAGATTCCTACATGACTTAATGGATGGCATGGTAAAGAGGATCTCTCCAATGGGATATAAGTAGATAGGGTCAGTGTCGGCTGGTGAACATTAGTAGGAAATTGAAAGATTGTTTTATGTGGTTTCAAAAGGACTGGGTTCTGTGCGTTGGAGATTAGTCCATGCAATTTAGAACCAGTCCAAGCTGCCTACAAAGTTATTGGTCTGCAATACACATAGCCTGAATATTATGTCATCACCAGAGAAAATCAGCTCTAATATGGTGAAATCAAACAGCAGATAAACGAGACTAAAGTGAAGAGATTCTGGAAATGCTGGAAATCTGGAGCAACACACACAAAATGCTGGAGGAACTCTGTAGGCCAGGCATCATCTACGGACAGGAATAAGTAGTTGATGTTTAGGGCCGAGACCCTACTAACGAATGGAAAGGAAGGGTGAAGAAGCCAGAATAAGAAGTGGGAAGGAGGGAAATGAGTACAAACTGGCAGGAGATAGATGAAACCAGGAGAACAGAAAGAGAGAAAAAGGTGTGGAAGGGGTGGATAAAGTTAGAAGCTGCGAGATGTGAGATGGAAGAGGTAAAGGGTTGAAGGAAAAGAAATCTGATAGGAGAGGAGAGTGAATCGTGGGAGAAAGGCAAGGAGGAGAGGAACCAGAGAGAGGTGATGGGCTGGTGAGGAGAAGAGGAGGGGTGAGAGGGAAGCCATACACAGAATGAAAAATGAGAGAAGGGGGAGAGTGGTATGTAACTTCTGTTTTGCACCAATATTGGAGTTACAGGCTTAAACTGGACAGAAAAAAATTACCATTGTTTCAGGCACAATATAGCATAAAATACACCCCTGGAAGTATCCATTCCCCATTGGCCAGAAGGAAATTAAAGAGGTACTGATCTCCCAGCAGCACATGATGTTTGTGTTGATATGTCTCTGGCAAGAGCCTGTAGATTAGAAAGTAGCCTGTCATGCAGCTGGTAAGGATGAAACGTCACAGGGACCCTTGCATCTCTTTCCAGACCTTCTTAGGAAACACAGAATCCACATGGAGGTTCATTATCCATCCTTCTACAGCACAGCCATTTTAAGAGCAGCCTGTCTGGGAAATGAGATTCTGATCTGTCAGAGATGGCATTCTCACTGTCAGCCAAGCTAGGTCCTCATGCTTGTTGATGGAACCTGGCATTGAGGTATTTTGCATTGTCTTTGACACTCTGCACAGGGTATATCACATCTTTTTCTTACAGGACAGATAAAACATTTCATGCTGACCACTGCCTGATGGACTTATAGTAAAAGATGCTTGTTCTGCAGAAAATTTCGATTAATGATAGGTAGTGCAGAAAGATCTAAATGAATTGAATATTGCGTGGTGTTATATTTTGTAACTTCAAAACATTAAACTAATTCAAAGGAAGACACGGGAGTCCGAAATGTGCGGCTCACTTCGTTTGTTACTTTACGCAAGCCACAAGCGTATCATGTGGTAGCTTGATGATGTATGCAATTCACACATTTTTACATATAACCACAATGAATTAGATAAAAATAAAGAATGCTGAATACAGCAACATACATAGAAAATAACTCAAATTTTTCTGAAATTTAAATGCCTACCTTGCAGTAACAAAGGCTGGCCCCATCCTTTGCATCACTGGGACCAGGTAAAAACTATAGCATTTCTAACACACAGAACTGCAGAAAAGGATTTGCAGGTTGTTAGTATGTCTGGTCATGTGTTTAAAACTGCTATACTTTATCGAATCAGAAAGAGAAAGCAAGTATTCATCATTCAGGTGAATTGGCATCTCTCTCCCTCAGAACAAGGTGAAAAATTGATGGAATAAATTCCTTTCTGCTTGACCTGAGAGTGTAATGTTTGAATGATTCTCTTGTTCTGCAACAGGGTTAGGCAACTAAATGCAAAGTCAAAACAATACAATAAAGTTAAATTTCAGCAAGTCAGGGCAAGTTTCCTCCAGCATTTTATGTGTGTTGCTTAAAATTTCCCGCATCTGCAGTATCTGCTCTGTCTGAAGTTCTGTTTTTGAGTCATCATCATCATCATTATGTGCCATGTTATATGACTTGGGTGATTATAGTCGATGACCATCATTGTTCTTGGCAAATATCTCTACAGAACTGATTGGCCAGTGTGCAGCGTCTTTACAAGATGGGTGACCCCAGCCATTATCAATACTCTTCAGAGATTGTCTGCCTAGTGTCAGTCAGTGGTCGCATAAACAGGATTGTGATACATACCAGCTGCTCATACGACCATGCACCACCTGCTCCCATGGCTCAATGTGACCCTGATCGGGGGGCTTGGCAGGAACTACAACTTGCCCAAGGGTGACCTGCAGAATAGTGGAGGGACAGAGTCCCTTACACCTCCTTATTTGATAGGGGCATTTCTCCACCATGCCACCCTTATACATAGAAACATACATAGAAAATAGGTGCAGGAGTAGGCCATTCGGCCCTTCGAGCCTGCACCGCCATTCATTATGATCATGGCTGATCATCCAACTCAGAACCCCGCCCCAGCCTTCCCTCCATACCCCCTGACCCCCGTAGCCACAAGGGCCATATCTAACTCCCTCTTAAATATAGCCAATGAACTGACCTCAACTGTTTCCTGTGGCAGAGAATTCCACAGATTCACCACTCTCTGTGTGAAGAAGTTTTTCCTAATCTCGGTCCTAAAAGGCTTCCCCTCTATCCTCAAACTGTGGCCCCTCGTTCTGGACTTCCCCAACATCGGGAACAATCTTCCTGCATCTAGCTTGTCCAACCCCTTTAGGATCTTATATGTTTCAATCAGATCCCCCCTCAATCTTCTAAATTCCAACGAGTACAAGCCCAGTTCATCCAATCTTTCTTCATATGAAAGTCCTGCCATCCCAGGAATCAATCTGGTGAACCTTCTTTGTACTCCCTCTATGGCAAGATGTCTTTCCTCAGATTAGGGGACCAAAACTGCACACAATACTCCAGGTGTGGTCTCACCAAGGCCTTGTACAACTGCAGTAGTACCTCCCTGCTCCTGTACTCGAATCCTCTCGCTATAAATGCCAACATACCATTCGCCTTTTTCACCGCCTGCTGTACCTGCATGCCCACTTTCAATGACTGGTGTATAATGACACCCAGGTCTCGTTGCACCTCCCCTTTTCCTAATCGGCCACCATTCAGATAATAATCTGTTTTCCTATTTTTGCCACCAAAGTGGATAACTTCACATTTATCCACATTAAACTGCATCTGCCATGAATTTGCCCACTCACCCAACCTATCCAATTCACCCTGCATCCTCTTAGCATCCTCCTCACAGCTAACACTGCCACCCAGCTTCGTGTCATCCGCAAACTTGGAGATGCTGCATTTAATTCCCTCATCCAAGTCATTAATATATATTGTAAACAACTGAGGTCCCAGCACTGAGCCTTGCGGTACCCCACTAGTCACCGCCTGCCATTCTGAAAAGGTCCCGTTTATTCCCACTCTTTACTTCCTGTCTGCTAACCAACTCTCCACTCACACCAATACCTTACCCGCAATACCGTGTGCTTTAAGTTTGCACACTAATCTCCTGTGTGGGACCTTGTCAAAAGCCTTCTGAAAATCCAAATATACCACATCCACTGGTTCTCCCCTATCCACTCTACTAGTTACATCCTCAAAAAATTCTATGACATTCGTCAGACATGATTTTCCTTTCACAAATCCATGCTGACTTTGTCCGATCATTTCACCACTTTCCAAATGTGCTGTTATCACATCCTTGATAACTGACTCCAGCAGTTTCCCCACCACCGACGTTAGGCTAACCGGTCTATAATTCCCCGGTTTCTCTCTCCCTCCTTTTTTAAAAAGTGGAGTTACATTAGCCACCCTCCAATCCTCAGGAACTAGTCCAGAATCTAACGAGTTTTGAAAAATTATCACTAATGCATCCACTATTTCTTGGGCTACTTCCTTAAGCACTCTGGGATGCAGACCATCTGGCCCTGGGGATTTATCTGCCTTCAATCCCTTCAATTTACCTAACACCACTTCCCTACTAACATGTATTTCGCTCAGTTCCTCCATCTCACTGGACCTTCTGTCCCCTACTATTTCTGGAAGATTATTTATGTCCTCCTTAGTGAAGACAGAACCAAAGTAATTATTCAATTGGTCTGCCATGTCCTTGCTCCCCATAATCAATTCACCTGTTTCTGTCTGCAGGGGACCTACATTTGTCTTTACCAGTCTTTTCCTTTTCACATATCTATAAAAGCTTTTACGGTCCGTTTTTATGTTTCCTGCCAGTTTTCTCTCATAATCTTTTTTCCCCTTCCTAATTAAGCCCTTTGTCCTCCTCTGCTGAACTCTGAATTTCTCCCAGTCCTCAGGTGAGCCACTTTCTCTGGCTAATTTGTATGCTTCTTCTTTGGAATTGATACTATCCTTAATTTCTCTTGTCAGCCACGGGTGCACTACCTTCCTTGATTTATTCTTTTGCCAAACTGGGATGAACAATTGTTGTAGTTCATCCATGCAACCTTTAAATGCTTGCCATTGCATATCCACCGTCAATCCTTTAAGTGTCATTTGCCAGTCTATCTTAGCTAATTCACGTCTCATACCTTCAAAGTTACCCCTCTTTAAGAGTACCAGAGGAATTTTAAATTGTAGGGGTTTAAGTGATATAAAAACTGATGGACAGTTTGAGCAAAAACAAGATACATCAATAGTTAATGTACTGCTACTGCAGAAATTGGCAAGAACCCTGTTCAATGCAGTTGAATGCGTAGCTTTCAAAATAGTAGGAACACTGAAGTTCAATGTTAGTGTGATGTGAATCCTTACCCGGATGTACCACAGTAAAGCAGCAATGGAAGGGTTCCTTAGGAAGAACACAGAATTAGAGTGATGGTCTAACACTGAAGAACTTTAGCTTTCATCAGTTATGGACAAAATGCCGAAGTGTAGCAAAAGGGTTAACCAATAGAAAGCAAGGAGTTGGAATAAAGTGGTGTCTCTATAGTTGGCAGTCGATGGTGAACAGAGTGCTGTAGAGGTCAATGCCGGGCCTGCAACTGTTCGTGATAAATATTATTGATTAGAATGTCACCCGATTTGAATATGACTCAAGTGTGGAGTGAGAGACACTGAAGCAGGTCGATAGCTCATAGACTTTAATGCGAACAGTGTTAAAGGGAAAGAAAGCAATAAACACTAGGCCGAACAGGGCCGTTAACTAAAACCCTCAAATGGAAAACGAAGCCTACACTGCGGCTGAAAAGAACAACTAAGAATAAAAAGAATACCGCTGGTCTTCAGGCAACACACCTCAAAGCTGCTGGTGAACGCAGCAGGCCAGGCCAGTCTTCAGAGTCAGTTGACTTGATAGTTCAATTTCTCAGGCAGGGCGGAATGCAAGCCGGCAGCGAAGTGTTGCTGTGTCCAAGTCTCAACAAGTACTACGATGGAATGAATAGTGTTATATACTATCACAATGAAATAATAATTAACTGACGCGTGCATATTCAGAAGAGAAAATTCCGTATCTGCTGCTCTACCGAATCCGGGGTTGTGACATAGAAAGAGTGAACTGAGTTTGCTGATGACTCTAAATCAAGCAGGAGCAAATTGTACAGAGGATATGGAGAGTCTTCAGAGAGATAGACCTGTAGATAAGTTAAGTGAGTGAACAAGGTTCTGGTAGATGGAGCCCAGTGTTGGTAAATGGGGGTGGTGTCATCCACTTTGGAAGGAAACATAGAACATCTGATTATTATTTAAACGGTGAAAGACTGCAGTATGCTGCTTTGCTGAGGGATTCGGGTGAGACAAATGGAATATCGGACTTCATTGCTACAGGGATTGAATTCGAGAGCGGGTGGGTTGCATTGCAATTGTACAGGTTACTGGTGAGTTCACACCTTGATTACCACATGCAGTTCTGCTCTTCTTACTAGAGGAAAGATATACAGTACTATAACATATGTGAGGGATGATAAACCTGATTCTGATATGGGTCTCTATTGTGGACTGAGAAAGGGCAGGGGACAGGGTGAGGGATGGGGAATGGGGAAGGGAGAGGAGAGGGAGTGGGTAGATCCAGACAGATGTTCTGTAATGATCAATCAATTGTTTGGAATCAAATGGCCTTGCCTGGTGTCTCAGGGTTGGGTGTGTCTACACTCGTGACAAGCCCTGCTCCTGGCACTCCTCTGCCACCTCTTCCACAGCCCTCCTACAGTGCTCCACCTCACCATTCCTAACATCCTTTGCTCCTGCTAGATTTGCAAACTTGCTCTCCACTCCACGTTGACAAATACAGTAGTGTGCAAAAGTCTTAGGCGTTGTATACATACCTACACACATTACTTCTGCAGAGTACTGGTACTGGCTTTGGAGGCAATGTAGAGGAAGCTCACCAGGTTGATTCTGAGGTGAAGAGTCTAGCCTATGAAGAGGGATTGCATTGTCTGGAAACATAATCTTTGGAATTCAGAAGAATGAGAGGGCATTTTAAAGAAAGAGGTAAAATTATGGAAGCGATAAATAAGGTAGAGGCAGTAAAGTTGTTTTGACTAGTGAACAAAACTAGATCTCGGGGACATAGCGTCAAGTTTCAAGGGAATAGATTTAGGATGGAAATGAGAAGAATCAACTTTTGGCGGAAAGTGGTGTATCTGAGAATTTCTCTGCCCAGGGAAGCAGTAGAAACTACCTCATTAAATATAGTTAAGATAATTTAGATACATTTTTGAATAGCGGGGGAATTAAAGGTAATGGGGAAAATTCCAGTAGTGGAGCTGAGCCTATTGCAATGAACTTATTGAATGGCAGAGCAGGCTAGACAGGCAAGTTGGCCTATTTCTGCTCCTGTTTCGTTAAGTTCTTCCATGCATGTACAAATCTAGATTTTATCCAATGCTCCTTTAAAATATGAAGGGAAATACTGTAGCATGTGGTGAAACGAGACCACTTTGATTGCTTGCATTAGTAACATGCATTCACACAACTTTGGGAGGTTAATTAGAAAACAGTTCTTCTTGTCTTGGCAGAGATTTCTCTGAGCTCCTCATGTTACTATTAAGCTTGCTGGTCTTTGTATTGATAAGCCTTTACATGCTACTGCATGATTACTGAAGGAGGCGTCCTTGGCAGACAGCAGTCAGGGGAATGATAATGATTACATATTCAAACTTCCAGGAGCAAATAAAGAATAATGTTGCTATGAGCTGGATTTCTTAAATTTCATTTAAAAATTTACTGGCTGATAGGCTAGCTGGCAAAGAGGATGTACCAACGATAAAAAAAAATCTCTATATATTAATTTTGATAGGAAAAAACATGTAATTGATCTAAAATTGGAAGACAACACAGTTTATCAATGAAAAGAAAAACACGAATTTCTGTTGCTGGCTTTTAGAGTTTGAAGTCAGTTGCATGAGTTTCAGTTTCCATCAAATAGGTATATTTGAATTTGAATTAGAATTTGAATTAAATTGACTTTATTTCTTACATCCTTCACATACATAAGGAGTAAAAATCTTTATGTTACGTCTCTGTCTAAATGTGCAATGTGATTCAAGGTTTATTTGATTCAAGGTATATTTTAACTTGTTCGTTTGTTATGTGTTGTGTTGTATGCCATAGGTGTCATGGTTTCTCCATGACCATGGTTGTTCTTGGGAAAATTTTCTATAGAAATGGGTTGCCATTGCCTTCTGGGCAGTACCTTTACAAAATGGGTGATCCCAGCCATTATCAATACTCTTCAGTGATGATCTGCCTAGAATCAGTGGTCACATAATTAGGACGTAATATGCACCAGCTGTTCATATGACTATCCACCACCTGCTCCCATGGCTTCACATGACCCTGATCATGGGGCTGAGCAGGTGCAACACCTTTCTCAAGGGAGGCCTGAAGGCTAGCCGAGGGAAGGAGAGCCTTTGGTAGAGATGTATCTCCACCCTGCCATACTTTAACTAAAACTGTTATAATTATTTGATCCAAGTACTTAATGTTTCGTAAGTGTATGGTTATTGATTCTTCCAGATGGTCTACATATCTCTTCCCCATACAGACCTGCAACGCTTTCTTGACTGAGGTCAAGTCTGGTAAAGTTTGAAAAGGGTAGAGGGGGAGGGTTCAGGGCTTGGATGTTCTATCATTCATTCTATGAGTTCTCTTGTTTCATGGATGTCTGTGAGCAGTATAAATTTACAAAGTAAATGGCAGGATACTTGGTAGTGTGGAGGAGCAGAGGGATCTCGGGGTTCATGTCCACAGATCCCTGAAAGTTGCCTCACAGGTAGATAGGGTAGTTAAGAAAGCTTATGGGGTGTTAGCTTTCATAAGTCGAGGGATAGAGTTTAAGAGTCGCGATATAATGATGCAGCTCTATAAAACTCTGGTTAGGCCACACTTGAAGTACTGTGTCCATTTCTGGTCACCTCACTGTAGGAAGGATGTGGAAGCATTGGAAAGGGTACAGAGGAGATTTACCAGGATGCTGCCTGGTTTAGAAAGTATGCATTATGATCAGAGATTAAGGGAGCTCGGGCTTTACTCTTTGGAGAGAAGGAGGATGAGAGGAGACATGATAGAGGTGTACAAGATAATAAGAGGAATAGATAGAGTGGATAGCCAGCGCCTCTTCCCCAGGGCACCACTGCTCAATACAAGAGGATATGGCTTTAAGGTAAGGGGTGGGAAGTTCAAGGGGGATATTAGAGGAAGGTTTTTTACTCAGATAGTGGTTGGTGCGTGGAGTGCACTGCCTGAGTCAGTAGCGGAGGCAGATACACTCGTGAAGTTGAAGAGACTACTAGACAGGTATATGGAGGAATCTAAGGTGGGGGCTTATATGGGAGGCAGGGTTTGAGGGTCGGCACAACATTGTGGGCCGAAGGGCCTGTACTGTGCTGTACTATTCTATGTTCCATGTTCTTCTATGTTCAAGTTGTATAGTGTATACATTCTCTGAAATTAAAAGAATCTAAGATCTAAATCGAAAGCGTGTAAGGTTCTGTTGCAGAGGTGTATGTTATAACAAGAAATTCTGCAACATTTGTGTTTATGAACCTCATTCAAATTTTAACCAGTTTCATGCAAGTTCTGAGCAAGAAGTCCTTTTCAATTCCCTACTCTTGAATATTTTATCAAGGTCTTTTTTTTTTGTAAAAGGTGTCACCATGAATAAAGACCTGGGTGGGGTACTGTTCACAATCTTTTGTAATCCCGCTGGCCTAATGTTGTGTCCATGTATGCAAAAATAAAGTGGAAATTGAGACAGGATTGATTTGAATTTTAAAGCACAATGTATATAATTTGGACAGAGGTTATTTAAAAGCCAACCTAGGTGATCCTGAGGTGCCCAAGTTTTCCAAGATGACCAAAGAGATAACTTTTGAAAATTGCAGTCAGTAACTCATTTATTTCCATTGATTTATGCAGGTCATTGATACAGTTTTAGTGACACATTCTCTTAATGAAATCTAAGCCACTGTTTATACAAGAATAGTTGACAGACATAAATATGCACTCAGTGGCCAGATTATTAGGTATAACTGAACACCTGCTCGTTAATGCAATTATCTAATCAGCCAATCATCTGGCAGCAACTCAACACATAAAAACCTGCAGACATGGTCAAGAGATTCAGAACGTACATCAGAATGAGGAAGAAATGTGATCAAAGTGTCTTTGACCTTTGGCACTGAGTCTGGCTCTGCTGTGCAGAAGGGAGGGGGGAAAAGAGGAGAGCGGTAGTGATAGGGGACTTGTTAGTTAGAGGTGCAGACAGGAGGTTCTGTGGTCATGACAGAGAATCCAGGATGGTTTGTTGCCTCCCAGGTGCCAGGGGCAAAGATGTCTCTGATCGATTGCATGACATTCTGAAGTGGGAGGGTGACCAGCCAGATATCGTGGTGCACATCGGTACCAATGACATAGCAAGGAAGAGTGAAGAGGTCCTGGACAGTGAGTATAGAGAGCTTGGTAGGAAGTTGAAAAGCAGGACCTCAAGGGTGGTAATCTCAGGATTGCTACCTGTGCTAGGTGCCAGTGAGGGTAGGAATAGGATGCTCTGGGGGAGGAACAAGTGGCTGAGGAACTGGTGTAGGGGGCAGGTTTCAGATTTCAGGATCATTGGGACCTCTTCTGGGGCAGGTGGGACCTGTACAAGAGAGACGGGTTACACTTGAACTACAGGGGGACCAATATCCTTTCAGGGAGGTTTGTTAGTGCTATTGGGGAGGCTTTAAACTAGATTTGCAGGGGGATGGGAACCAGAGTGCCAGAGCTGACAGTGTGGCTGGGGTGAAAATAAATGATGTTGAAAGTTTAAGCAAATCCGCTGATAGAAAGGTGGCGAGTGGTGGTAAAAATCTTCTGAGGTGTATATATTTCAATGCTAGGAGTATTGCGGGGAAGGCGGATGAGTTGAGGGTGTGGATTGACACGTGGAATTATGATGTTGTAGCAATTAGTGAAACTTAGCTACAGGAGGGGCAGGACTGGCAGCTTAATATTCCAGGGTTCCGATGTTTCAGATGTGATCGAGGCAGAGGAATGAAAGGTGGGGGAGCAGCATTGCTTGTTAGGGAAAATATTACAGCAGTGCTCAGGCAGGACAGATTAGAGGGCTTGTCTACTGAGTCCTTATGGGTGGAGCTGAGAAACAGGAAAGGTATGGCCACATTAGTGGGATTGTATTACAGACCACCCAATAGTCAACGAGACTTGGAAGAGCAAATCTGCAGAGAGATAGCAGGCAACTGCAGGAAACATAAAGTTGTGGTGGTAGAGGATTTTAATTTTCCATACACTGATTGGGACTCCCATACTGTTAGGGGTCTAGATGGCTTAGAGTTTGTAAAATGTGTTCAGGAAAGTTTTCTAAATCAATATATAGAGGGACCAACTAGAGGGGATGCAATATTGGATCTCCTGTTGGGTAACGAATTAGGGCAAGTGACAGAAGTCTGTGGAGGGGAGCACTTTGGTTCCAGTGATCATAACACCATTAGTTTCAATTTGATCATGGACAAGGATAGATCTGGTCCTAGGGTTGAGGTTCTAAACTGGAAGAAGGCCAAATTTGAAGAAATGAGAAAGGATCTAAAAAGCGTGATTGGGACAGGTTGTTCTCTGGCAAAGATGTGATTGGTAGGTGGGAAGCCTTCAAAGGGGAAATTTTGAGAGTGCAGAGTTTGTATGTTCCTGTCAGGATTAAAACAAATTGAATAGGAATAAGGAACCTTGGTTTTCAAGGGATATTGCAACTCTGATAAAGAAGAAGAGGGAGTTGTATGAAATGTATAGGAAACAGGGGGTAAATCAGGTGCTTGAGGAGTATAAGAAGAGCAAGAAAATATTTAAGAAAGAAATCAGGAGGGCTAAAAGAAGACATGAGGTTGCCTTGGCAGTCAAAGTGAAGGATAATCCTAAGAGCTTTTACAAGTATATTAAGAGCAAAAGGATTGTAAGGGATAAAATTGGTCCTCTTGAAGATCAGAGTGGTCGGCTTTGTGCGGAACCAAAGGAAATGGGGGAGATCTTAAATAGGTTTTTTGTGTCTGTATTTACTAAGGAAGCTGGCATGAAATCTATGGAATTGAGGGAATCAAGTAGTGAGACCATGGAAACTGTACAGATTGAAAAGGAGGAGGTGCTTGCTGTTCTGAGGAAAATTAAAGTGGATAAATCCCCGGGACCTGACAGGGAGTTCCCTCGGACCTTGAAGGAGACGAGTGTTGAAATTGCGGGGTCCCTGGCAGAAATATTTAAAATGTCGCTGTCTACGGGTGAGGTGCCGAAGGATTGGAAAGTGGCTCATGTTGTTCCGTTGTTTAAAAAAAAAATCGAAAAGTAATCCGGGAAATTATAGGCCGGTGAGTTTAACGTCAGTAGTAGGTAAGTTATTGGAGGGAGTACTAAAAGACAGAATCTACAAGCATTTGGATAGACAGGGGCTTATTAGGGAGAGTCAACATGGCTTTGTGCATGGTAGGTCATGTTTGACCAATCTGTTGGAGTTTTTCAAGGAGGTTACCAAGAAAGTGGATGAAGGGAAGGCAGTGGATATTGTCTACATGGACTTCAGTAAGGCCTCTGACAAGGTCCCGCATGGGCGGTTAGTTAGGAAAATTCAGTCGCTAGGTATACATGGAGAGGTGGTAAATTGGATTAGACATTGGCTCGATGGAAGAAGCCAGAGAGTGGTGGTAGAGAATTGCTTCTCTGAGTGGAGGCCTATGACTAGTGGTGTGCCACAGGGATCAGTGCTGGGTCCATTGTTATTTGTCATCTATATCAATGATCTGGATGATAATGTGGTAAATTGGATCAGCAAGTTTGCTGATGATACAAAGATTGGAGGTGTAGTAGACAGTGAGGAAGGTTTTCAGAGCCTGCAGAGGGACTTGGACCAGCTGGGAAAATGGGCTGAAAAATGGCAGATGGAGTTTAATACTGACAAGCGTGAGGTATTGCACATTGGAAGAACAAACCAACGTAGAACATACAGGGTTAATGGTAAGGCACTGAGGAGTGCAGTGGAACAGAGGGATCTGGGAATACAGATACAAAATTCCCTAAAAGTGGTGTCACAGGTAGATAGGGTCATAAAGAGAGCTTTTGGTACATTGGACTTTATTAATCCAAGTATTGAGTATAAGAGCTGGAATGTTATGATGAGGTTGTATAAGGCATTGGTGAGGCCGAATCTGGAGTATTGTGTTCAGTTTTGGTCACCAAATTACAGGAAGGATATAAATAAGGTTGAAAGAGTGCAGAGAAGGTTTACAAGGATGTTGCCGGGACTTAAGAAACTCAGTTACAGAGAAAGGTTGAATAGGTTAGGACTTTATTCCCTGGAGCATAGAAGAATGAGGGGAGATTTGATGGAGGTATATAAAATTATGATGGGTATAGATAGAGTGAATGCAAGCAGGCTTTTTCCACTGAAGCAAGGGGAGAAAAAAACCAGAGGACATGGGTTAAGGGTGAGGGGGGAAAAGTTTAAAGGGAACATTAGTGGGGGCTTCTTCACACAGAGAGTGGTGGGAGTATGGAATGAGCTGCCAGACGAGGTAGTAAATGTGGGTTCTTTTTTAACATTTAGGAATAAATTGGACAGATACATGGATGGGAGGTGCATGGAGGGATATGGTCCGTGTGCAGGTCAGTGGGACTAGGCAGAAAATGGTTTGGCACAGCCAAGAAGGGCCAAAGGGCCTGTTTCTGTGCTGTAGTTTCTATGGTTTCTATGGACCGTGGAATGATTGTTGGTCCCAGATAGTTGGGTATCTCAGAAACTGCTGATCTCCCGGCATTTCACACACAACAGTCTTTAGAGTTTACAGAGAATGGTGTTAAAAACAGAAAAAAAAATCCAGAGTGGTAATTCTGTGGGTGAAAATGCCTTGTTAATGAGAGATGTCAGAGTAGAATGGCCAGACTGGCTAAATCTGACAGGAAGATAACAATAGCTTAAATCATCATGTATTACAACAGTGTTGTGTCCCTGAATGCACAACGTCAAACCTTTCAGAAGACAATGAATATACATACACTTAGTGACCACTTTATTAGGTACTTCCTGTACCTAATAGGTTGTATAAATTCAGAATAACTTTTTCAGTTGCATTTAAAGATCTTCAAAGTGCCCTCCTGCTTGCTTACTTCCTCTTACACCCCTGGAGTTTAGGGCAACAATGAAGGTCCCCATCTCTGGTGGTGTTCAGGGCTTCCTTCATTGTGTCAGTAGCTTCCTTTCTTTATTCACTACTGTCAGACACGAAAGTCCCGGGTGGAGACTCAAGAATACTGTCGTGCTTAGATGCAGAAGGATTCCTCATTGTTGTTTCCATAACAATTTTGTTTTACGAAGCAAAGTTGTCAGCCCTGAGCTGAACTCCCAATCCTGGAGTGTCGGTAGACCACTCTTAGTCTGGCCTCTACCCTTTGACCTGCTTGATGTGGGTGACCCTACTAAGAGCCAAAACATAAAGTCCTGGCTCCAGTCAACTGAGCTCTCAGGGTCATTGAGGTCTTCTTGGAGGTCCCTCCTTAAAAAAAGTGGAAAATAGGTAGAATTATGATACTTCAACATAAAAATAACACACAAAAGTTCAAGGTTAGCCTTGGTATTTATGCAGTGCAGGTAATTAGTACAGTATATGCTCGCTTTTATATTCTAATCCTCTCAAAAGCAATGCTATCATTGCATTTGCCTTCCACACCACCGACTGAACCTGCAAATTAACTTTTAGGGAAACCTATAGGACTCTCAAGACCCTTTGCTCCTCAGAATTTTGAATATTCTCTTCACTTAGAAAATTGTCTACACTTTTATTTCTTGTACCAAAGTGCATGACCACACACCTACTGACACTGCCACTGCTTTGCCCATTTTCCTAATCTAGGTCCTTCTGCTACCCCTCTGCTTCCTCAGTGTAAGCACTACATGCCTCTCCACCTATTTTTGTATTGTCTGCAAACCCGGCCACAAGACCATCAATTCCTTCATCCAAATCATTGACCTATAATGTAAAAGGAAGTGGTCCCAATACAAGCCCTTGTGGAACACCACCAGTCACTTGCAGATGGACAGTAAATATGCCAGCAACCACGATGGTTATATTTTTATTGTACTTCCTGAATGGCAAGTATATCCTTTTCTGGATAAAGAAACTAAATCATGTGCAAGGTACAACCTCAGCAAAGTCCTATATAATTACAATAATTCATCTTTACTCCTGCACTCAAATCCTCTGGCAATAAAGACTGACATATTATTTCATTCCCTGATTGCCAGCAACATCTGAACATTAGCTTTCAGTGAATTGTGGACACAAGCAGTTAGGTTCAATTGAAAATCTATTTTTTTCAATCTAAAAACATTTTTAAAATATTCCATTTTTCCGTATAGCCTATGAAGTGGATAATCTCACATGTTTTACCATTATATCCCATCTGTTCTCACCCATTCACTTACATTATTATATGTCATTTAAACGTCCTTACATTCTTCTTCCTAACTTGCAAACCTACTTTGATCTTGATTCATTAGTAAATCAGGAAATAAGATAATTGATTCCCTCAGCCAAATCTACGATCTAGATCAGGATTTTCCAACCTGGGGTCCACAGTCTCCTGGATTAATGGTATTGGTCCATGGCGAAATAAAGGATGGAAACTCTGATCTAGGTCAAATATAGAAACATAGAAAATCGACAGCACAATACAGGTCCTTCAGCCCACAATGCTGGTCCGAACATGTATTTAGTTAGGAATTACCTAAGGTTACCCATAGCCCTCTACTTTTCTAAGCTCCATGTACCTATACAGAAGTCTCTTAAAAGACCCTATCATATCCACCTCCACCACAGTCGCCAGCAGCCCATTCCATGCACTCAACCACTCTCTGAGTAAAAAACCTACCCCTGACATGTCCTCTGTACCTACTTCCAAGCACCTTAAAACTGTGCCCTATTATGCTAGCCATATCAGCCCTGGGAAAAAAGCCTCAATGCCTCTCATCATCTTATACAACTCTATCAGGTCACCTCTCATCCTCTGCCACTCCAAGGAGAAAAGGCTGAGTTCACTCAACCTATTCTCATAAGGCATGCTCCCTAATCCAAGCAACATCCTTGTAAATCTCCTCTGCGCCCTTTCTATGGTTTCCACATCCTTCCTGCAGTGAGGCAACCAGAACTGAACATAGTACTCCAAGTGGGGTCTGACCAGAGTCCTATATAGCTGTAACATTACTTCTCGGCTCTTAAACACAATCCCTGGTTGATGAAGGCCAATGCACCATATCCCTTCTTAACCACAGAGTCAACCTGCATAGCAGCTTTGAGTGTCCTATGGACTCGGACCCCAAGATCCCTCTGATCTTCCACACTGCCAAGAGTCTTACCATTAATACTATATTCTGTCTCATATTTGACCTACCAAAATGAACTGCTTCATACTTATCTGGGTTGAACTCCATCCGCCACTTCTCAGCCCAGTTTTGCATCCTATCAATGTTCCACTGTAACCTCTGACAGCCCTCCACACTGTCCACAACACCTCCAACATTTGTGTCATCAGCAAATTTACTAACTCATCTCTGGACTTCCTCATCCAGGTCATGTATAAAAATACGAAGAGAAGGGGTCCTAGAACAGATCATGAATAACCTTGGCAAAATACTGTATTGCTATTCCACACTCTGTTACCATTTTATTTGGTACCTCCTGTATGATAAACCTGATCTGAAATACGTCACTATTGTGGACTGAGAGTGGAAGGGAATTGGGGGAGCAGAATCATGGCTGGGAATTGGGGAAGTGAGAGAGCAGGAAGCACCAGACTTTCTGAAATGATCAATAAACCAATTGTTTGGATTCAAATGACCTTGACTGGTGTCTCAGAGCTGGGTGTGTCTGCACCAGTACTGTCACCTGCCCCTGGCACTCCTTCTCTGCCACGTGACACTTACCCCTGCCTCCCCCAACCAGAACGCATCACCATCACCACTACCGGCATCCTTTGCTCCCACCAGATTCAGAAACTCGCTCTCCGCTTCATGTTGACAAACACAGTACTGTGCAAAAACCTTGGGCACCCTTGCTACAGTGCATTTACTGTATGCGCCTAAGACCTTTGCACAGTACTGCATATTGTACTAGAGAGCCGTTTAATAGTATAACTGCAGGGAAGGAATTCTCCTTGAGCATAGTGGTATTTGTCTTTTGGCTTTTATATTTTCTGCACAGTGGGAGAGGGGAGAAATCCTAATTAAGCATTATTGAAATGATACTCTTTCCCTACTTGCGAGTTGCTGGTCTCCACTCTTGTTGATCCAGGAGTGACACCTCTCTCCCTCGATAGAGAGAGAGAGAGCCTATCTGAAGTGCTGGGTTATGGACTGCAGTTTTGATGGAATCTGGATTGGGACTCTCTTTGGTGAGGTGGGGGTGTCTTCTGCTGTTGCTTACAAGGTGTGGGGGGGGTGTGGAATGGTCGGTGCTCCTGCTGGCGTGAGTAAGGCAGATTCAATGCTTTTTCTGCTGTTTGTGCAAAGGGAGGCCGGAGGGGGAGCTTCAGGACTTCGATATCATTGTAATTCTTTCTATGGGGTTTTGTTTTGTGGATGCCTGTGAAGAGTAAGAAATTCAGGTTGTATACTGCATAGATTCTCTGTATTAAAATGAAACCTTGAACATTTGAAATTGATGTGTGCATTGTTGTTTATTTAAATTCCCATATGCTAATTAACATACTTGTTTCCTTTTGAAAGATCAAAGTAAAATTTATTATCAGAGTATATACATATCACCGCATAAAATCCTGAGATTCTTTTTCTGCTGGCATACTTATCAAATCTATAGAACAGGACCCATGAACAGTTAACCAAACCTATAACTATGTTTGAAACATAGTTACCCAAAGAGATTAGTATTTTGAGGTATTTGTAACTAAATAATGTCATCATGAATAATTGGGTCCATAGAATGAGACTTTCAGACTGATTTACTGAGGCATAAGCAATATTATAATCTACTTTTGTGAACATAATTTAATTTATGTGAAACAAATTTTTACTCTTACTTTTGTATAAACTATTTCTTTTACCTACAGGCATTATATTTTCCATATAAATTATGCATTTTTTGATGAAAGAATAATAATTCAGCTGGAAACCTGACCAATTCTTTTAGACATGTATTGAAATTTCTGAGCAGGACAATTAACTTCCCAATGTCTGCAAGCAGGGAATATTCCTCAGAGCCTGCCTTCATATCAGACAAATTATACAGCAATATTCAATGTATTGTTCCTGTCTAAATGACACTTTATTCATTGGAGAGTACTCAGGTCCTTGGGACTCCCTAACTTATACAGCTGTTGATCCTTGTAACCTTCACCCAAATGCTCATTTAAAGCTTGGATAAATGGTAGATGTTATGCTGAAGGTCTCTTTTTTCATTAATTCCCTTTCAATTTTTATTCCCCTTTCTCTACCAAGAGATTTTACAATGCCACCAGAAATAAATATTTCCATCTACAGTATTTCATGCATTGTCATGTAAAACCATAAGATAGGAGCAGAATTAGGCCATTCAGCCCATCAAGTCTGCCCCACTAGTTCATCATGTCTGATTTAATATCTTCTCAACTTCATTTTCCTCCTTTCTCTCAATAATAATTGATGCCCAGACTAATCAAGAACTTACCAATGGGAACACACACGTGTAAGGGGGTTTCGTCTTTTATGTTACTGCGGAGGCTAATTAAAATGGCTTCTTTGTTATGTTATACTTGGGAATGCTTCTTTGTTATGTTAAACGCTGAGAAAGCTTTGCGCTAGCAACTTGTTGTGGGTTAAGGGGGTGATAAGAGGATGTTGCAAACCAGTTGGGATAGTTGTTATGACTTTGGTGTATCTGGAAGATTTGCATGCACGGGGTTTTGGGGGAGAAGGCGGGAGAGTGAGACAGAGGATGGATGAGGTGCTGTGCGGTCCGCTAATGGGGTCGGACCCCGAGGAGGGCGTTCGGCAAGGAGACGGACACGGATTGGTGTGGAGCGTCTGGTCGACCACCGTTGTTGGTCCCAGGCGGCTGGTCGAGGTGGTCCGAGGGTTCGCAGAGTGAAGAAGAAGGGTCCTGAGCTCCAGCTGTTTTGTGCATGAAGAGATTGAACTTTGATAAGTGTGGCACCTTTTATTTTCCTTTTATATTTTATTCACTATTAATTATATAGTTCCAGTAGTATCTATAAACTGTAAATCATTTAATCATATCTGGTGTATTGTCCGTTATTTGGGCGGGGTGGGGTACATCACACAGCATCCACACAAACTAATTACCCAGTTTGGTGGGGCCAAGGGTTGTTTCCCTAGACGACAGCGATCCGAGCGACCCTGAGGGTGGCCAGGGGGGCTTCACACACAATGGTGGAGGAACTCAGCAGGCCAGGCAGCATCTGTGGAAAAGAGTACAGTCAACATTTCAGGCCGACACCCTTCATTAGGACAGAGGAAGGCTCTTGGCCTGAAACAGTTCCTGTACTCTATTCCATAGATGCTGCCTGGTCTGCTGAGTTCCTCCGGTGTTTTGTGCGTGTTGCTTGGATTTCCAGCATCTGCAGATTTTTTCTTGTTTGTGAAAGAACATATCAATCTCCGCTTGAAATATACTCAATTCTTTGGCCCCCCACAGTTATTTGTGTCAATGATTTACTACCCTCTGCCAAAAGAAATAACTCTTCATCTCAGTTCTAAATGGACATCCCTCTATACTGAGACTGTTTCCTCTGGTCCTAGACAACCCACTATACACCATAACACATAGAAGCTGAATGAGGCCATTCAGCCCACTGAGTCAGCTCTGCTATTCCGTCAAGGCTGATCCTGGATCTCACTCAACTCCAGATACCTGCCTCCTTGCTATAACCTTTGATGCCCTAACCAAGTAGGAAACTGTCAAGTTTCACTTTAAATACACCCACTGTCTTGGCCTCCACAGGTCCGTGGCAGAGCATTCCACAGATTCATGACTGTCTGGCTAAAAGAAGATCTGCCTTACCTTTGTTCTAAAGGGATGCCCTTCAATTTTGAGGCTGCGTTCTCTAGTTCTAGAGGAAACATCCTCTCCATATGGCCTTATCAAGTCTTTTCAACATTCGGTAAGTTTCAGTGAGATCCCCCACATTCTTCTAAATTCCTGTGAGTATAGCTCCAAAGCTACCAAACACTCCTCGTATGTTAACCAATCACAAACAAGAGAAGATCTGCAGATGCTGGAAATCCGAGAATCACACACAAGATGCTGGAGGAACTCAGCAGACCACGCAGCATCTATGGAAAAGAGTACAGTCAACATTTCGAAGCATTAACTGTCCTCTTTTTCACAGATGCTGCCTGACCTGCTGAGTTCCTCCAGCATTTTGTGTGATTTGCTCATGTGCTAACCACTTCATGCTTGGAATTATCTTCGTGAACCTCTTCTGGACTCTCTCCAATGACAACATATCCTTTCTGAGGTATGGAGACCAAAACTGTTGGCAATACACCAAGTGCAGACTGAAAAATGTCTTATAAAACTTCCAGAATTATCTCCTTGTTTTTTGTATTCTATTCCCCTTGAAATGAATGCCAACATTGCATTTGCCTTCTTTACCACAGACTCAACCTGTGCATTAACTTTCTGGAAGCCTTGCATGAGGACTCCTGAGTCCCCTTGCACCTCTGATGTTTGAATTTTCTACCCATTTAGATATTAGTCTGCACTTTTCTTCTTTTTACCAAAATGCATTTTAGACTATAAGACCATAAGACAAAGGAGCAGAAGTCGGCCATTTGGCCCATCGAGTCTGCTCCGCCATTTTATCATGAGCTGATCTGTTTTCCCATTTAGTCCCACTCCCTCACCTTCTCACCATAACCTTTGATGCCCTGGCTACTCAGATACCTATCAATCTCTGCCTTAAATACACCCAATGACTTGGCCTCCACTGTCACCCGTGGCAACAAATTCCATAGACTCACCACCCTCTGGCTAAAAAAAATTTCTTCACATCTCTGTTCTGAACGGGCGCCTTTCAATCCTTAATTCATGCCCTCTCGTACTAGACTCCCCCATCATGGGAAACAACTTTGCCACATCTACTCTGTCCATGCCTCCAACATTCGAAATGTTTCTATGAGGTCACCCCTCATTCTTCTAAACTCCAAAGAATACAGTCCAAGAGCGGACAAACGTTCCTCATATGTTAACCCTCTCATTCCTGGAATCATTCTAGTGAATCTTCTCTGTACCCTCTACAATGTCACCACATACTTTCTTAAATAAGGAGACCAAAACTGCCCACAGTACTCCAAGTGAGGTCTCACCAGCGCCTTATAGAGCCTCAACATCACATCCCTGCTCGTATACTCTATTTCTCTAGAAATAAATGCCAACATTGCATTCGCCTTCTTCACCACCGACTCAACCTGCAGGTTAACCTTAAGGGTATCCTGCACGAGGACTCCCAAGTCCCGTTGCATCTCAGAACTTTGAATTCTCTCCCCATTTAAATAATAGTCTGGCTGTTTATTTCTTCTGCCCAAGTGCATAACCATACACTTTCCAACATTATATTTCATTTGCCACTTCTTTGTCCATTCTTCCAATCTATCCAAGTCTCTCTGCAGACCCTCTGTTTCCTCAGCACTACCGGCCCCTCCACCTATCTTTGTATCATCAGCAAACTTAGCCACAAAGCCATCTATTCCATAATCCAAATCGTTGATGTACAACGTAAAAAGAAGCAGCCCCAACACGGACCCCTGTGGAACACCACTGGTAACCGGCAGCCAACCAGAATAGGATCCCTTTATTCCCACTCTCTGTTTCCTGCCAATCAGCCAATGCTCTATCCACGTATGTAACTTTCCCATAATTCCATGGGCTCTTATCTTGTTAAGCAGCCTCATGTGTGGCACCTTGTCAAAGGCCTTCTGAAAATCCAAATGTACAACATCCACTGCATCTCCCTTGTCTAGCCCACTGGTAATTTCCTCAAAAAATTGTAATAGGTTTGTCAGGCAGGATTTTCCTTTAAGGAAACCATGCAGAATTCTGCCTATCTTGGCATATGCCTCCAGGTACTCCGTAACCTCATCCTTGACAATCGACTCCAACAACTTCCCAACCACTGATGTCAAGCTAACAGGTCTATAATTTCCTTTTTGCTTCCTTGCTCCCTTCTTAAATAGCGGAGTGACATTTGCAATCTTCCAGTCCTCTGGAACCATGCCAGAATCTATTGACTTTTGAAAGATCATTGCTAGTGCCTCCGCAATCTCCACAGCTACTTCCTTCAGAATACGAGGGTGCATTCCATTTGGTCCAGGAGATTTATCTACCCTTAGACTATTCAGCTTTCTGAGTACATTATCTGTCGTAATTGTGACTGCGCACACTTCTTTTCCCTGCCACCCTTGAGTGTCCGGTATACTGCTGATGTCTTCCTCAGTGAAGACTGATGCAAAATACTCATTCAGTTCCTCTGCCATCTCCTTATCTCCCATTACAATTTCTCCAGCATCATTTTCTACCGGTCCTATATCTACTCTCACCCGTCTTTTACTCTTTATATACTTGAAAAAGCTTTTAGAGCTTTTATGAAAATATATTTTCATAATATATTTCCCAACACTGTATTCCATCTGCCACTTTTTTACCCATCCTTTGAATTTGTCTAAGTCCTTCTGCAATCGCATTGCTTCCTCAGCACTACTTACCCCTCTACCTGTCTTTGTATCATCTGCAAACTTTGCCACAAATCCATCAATTTCATTACAGGTGTCCCCTGCTTTTTGAACGTTCGCTTTACGAAACCTCACTGTTATGAAAGACCTATATTAGTTCCTGTTTTCGCTAACAGAAGGTGTTTTCACTGTTACAAAAAAAGGCAGTGCGTTGAAGAAAAATCAGGCCACGACCCGAGCAGCCAATCGCCCTGGGAACGGCATTCTCGCCGGCATTGCTTAAGCACGTGCCTGTAAGCAGCTATTTGCACAATGAGTTCTAAGGTATCGGAAAAACCTAAAAGAGCTCGTAAGGGTGTTACAGTTAGCGTAAAACTAGAAACTAGACATAATAAAGCGTTTTGATCATGGTGAATGAAGTAAGGACAATGTGAGTTTGCTTGTGGAAGGTGACGAAGATGATGTTGAAGAGGTTTTGGCATCCCATGACCAAGAACTGATAGATGAAGAGCTGATGCAATGGGAAGAGGAAAGGATAACAATCGAAACCGAATGGGTAATGATAAAGTACGACTTTAATTTTGAAAGGGTGCCGTTGGTTTAGGGCATATTTGCAAGATGGTTTGAGTCCTTACAAAGAACTGTATGATAGAAAAATGCGCGAGGCTCAGCAGTCAAGCATACTGTCGTTTTTCAAGACTTCCACATCAGCCACAGCAGACGACAAACCTCGACCTTCAACATCGAGGCAGGCAGACATAGAAGAAGATGACCTGCTTGCCCTGATGGAAACAAACGACACCCCAGTGTCCCACCACCCCAACTCCCAGGCCGCGGACAGATACCGATTCGCGGAGAATGCAGCGGTAACCGGGAGGCACCCAGCACATCTTTAAGAAAAAACCTGAAATAAACAAGCTAATTAATTAGGTGCCGCCTGGCACGTAATTGTCAGCCCAAATCAGAGGCGATGCAATTGGCAATCACCTCTGATCTGGGCTGACATTTACGCACCGGGCGGCACCTAATTAATTAGCATGTTTATTTCGTTTTTTTTCTTAAATATGTGCTGTGTGCCTCCTGGCTACCGCTGTACCCCTGCATTCTTCGTGAATCGGTATCGGGTTGATGCCCAGAGGGTGGGGGCCACTGCCCAGAGGGTGGGAGCCACCGCACCACCCCAACCTGCGACGACTCAGCCTAACCCACCGTCATCAATGATGCCCTCACCCGCATCTCCTCCATTTCCCGCACTTCGGCTCTCACCCCATCCTCCCGCCACCACAACAGGGACCGAGTTCCCCTTGTCCTCACCTACCACCCCACTAGCCTCCGGATCCAGCACATTATCCTCCGCAACTTCTGCCACCTTCAACAGGACCCCACCACTAAGCACATCTTTCCCTCTCCACCCCTCTCCGCCTTCTGCAGGGATCGGTCCCTCCGTGACGCCCTGGTCCACACGTCCCTCCCCACGGATCTCCCACCTGGCACTTATCCCTGTAAGCGCAAATGCTACACCTGTCCTTACACCTCCTCTCTTGCCACCATTCAGGGCCCCAAACAGTACTTCCAAGTGAGGCAACACTTCACTTGTGAGTCTGTTGTGGTCATCTATTGCACCCGGTGCTCCCGGTGCGGCCTCCTCTACATCGGTGAAACCCGACGCAGATTGGGGGACCGCTTCGTCGAGCACCTCCAAAACAGGTAGGATCTCCCAATAGCAACCCACTTCAACTCTGCTTCCCAATCCCATTCAGATTTGTCCATACATGGCCTCGTCTACTGCCATGATGAGGCTAAACTCAGGTTGGAGGAGCAACACCTCATATACTGTCTAGGTAGCCTCCAGCCCCTTGGTATGAACATAGAATTCTCCAACTTCCGGTAATTCCCTCCCCCTCCCTTCCCCTATCCCTATGTCACTCTGCCCCCTCCCCCAGCTGCCTACCACCTTCCTCTTGGTTCCGCCTCCTTCTATTACCCATTGTGTTTTCCCCTATTCTTTCTTCAGCTTTCCTGCCTATCACTTCCCTGACTCCCTTCCCCCACCCCTTTATCTTCCCCTTTACTGGTTTTTCACCTGGAACCTACCAGCCTTCTCCTTCCCACCCTCCCCCCACCTTCTTTATAGGGCCTCTGCCCCTTCCCCCTACAGTCCTGACAAAGGGTTCCGGCCCGAAACGTTGACCGATCTTTTCCACAGATGCTGCCTGACCTGCTGAGTTCCTCCAGCGTGTTGTGAGTTTTGCTTTGACCCCAGCATCTGCAGATTATTTTGTGTTTACACACCATCATCAGTGTGCTCGATGTCTACCCAATTCCCGTAAGTGATACTACACTGTACATACATTATTTCTACTTTATATAGGCTGTGTATTTTTACGTGTTATTTGGTATGATTTAGCAGTTTCATAGCTTAAAGGTTACTGGAGAGCGCTTGCGCCATGTTTTTGCCGACGGCGTGTGTGTGAGATTTTCGCTACAGAGAACAGTGCAGTAATGATTGTGGAAAAGTATTTCTACTTTATATAGGCTGTGTATTTATCATATCATTCCTGCTTTTACTATATGTAACTGTTATTTTAGGTCTTATGTGTTATTTGGCATGATTTTGTAGGTTATTTTTTGGGTCTGCAAACGCTTACAAGTTTTTTCCATATAAATAAATGGTGATTGCTTCTTCGCTTTACGACATTCTGGCTTACGAACCGTTTCACAGGAATGCTCTACCTCCAGGTGGCGGGGGAAACCTCTATCTAAATCACTGACAAACAATGTAAAAAGTATCAGTCCCAATATTGACACATGAGGAATACCATTAGTCACTGGCAGTCAACCAGAAAAGTCCCACATTATCTCCTCTCTCTATTTCCTGCCTGCCAACCATTCTTTTATCCATGGCAGTATCTTTCCTGTAACACGATGGGATTTTATCTTGTTAACTAGCCTCATGTATGGTACCTTAAGAAATGCCTTCTGAAAATCGAAGTAAATGATGTACACTGCTTCTCCTTTGTCTACCCCACTTATTTCCTCAAAGAACACTCACAGATTTGTCAGGCAAGATTTCCAACAATCATGATGACCTTGAATTATCTTATCATTAGTCTCCAAATACCCGGATACTTCACACTTAATAATAGACTTCAACACTTTCCCAACCACTGAAGTTAGTCTAGCTGGCCTACAATTTCCTTTCTTTTGCCATCCTCCCTTCTTAAAGAGTGGAGTGGAGTGACACTTGCAATGTTCCAGTCCTCCGGGACCATTCCATAATCAAGTGATTCTTGAAAGATCATAATCATCTGTTATCTCTTTAGCAATTTCTCTCAGGACCCTGGGATGTAACTCGCCTGGTCCAGGTGATTTATCCATTTTAAGACCTTTAAGTTTGCGTAACACTTCTTCATTTGTAATAGCAATGGCACTCACTCCCGTTCCCCGACTCTCACGCACATCTGGCACACTGCTAGTGTCTTTCATACTGAAGACCAATGCAAAGTACTAACTAAGCTAATTCACCATTTCTTTGTCTCCCATCACTACCTCACCAGCATCATTTTCCAGTTGTCCAATATCACCTCTCGCCTCCCCTTTAATATTTATATAACTGAGAACACTTTTGGTATCCTGCTTTATATTATTGATCAGTTTGCCCTCAAATTGAATCTTTTTCCCTTCTTATGGCTTTTTAATTACCTTTTGCTGGGTTTTTTAAAACATCTCACTTACTTTTGCTACATTATATACCCTTCCCTTGGCTTTTATGCAGTCCTTGCCTTCCCTTGTCAACCACAGTTGCTTACCCCTGGCGTTTGAGAACTTCTTCTGTGGGACATATCTACCCTTCCCCTTGTGAAATATTCCAGGAAACTTCAGCTAACTCTGCTCTGCATTCACCCCTGCCAGTATCCTCCTCCAATTCACCTGGACAAGCTTCTCTCTGAAGCTTCTGTAATTTCCTTTATTCCATTGCGATACAGATACATGTGAGTTATGCTTCTCCCTCTCAAGTTGCTGTATGAATTCAATCATGTTATGATCACTGCTTCCTAACGGTTCCTTTACCTTAAACTCCTTAATAAAATCTGAATTATTACATAACACCCAATCAAGGAAAGCCTTTCCCCAAGTTGGCTCAAGCACAAAATGCTCTAAAAAACATCTCAGAAGCATTTAACAACCTTCCTCTCTTGCAGTCCTACACCAACCTGATTTTCCCAATCCTCTTGCATATTGAGGTTCCCCATTACAGTTGTGACATTACCCTTATTACGTGCTTTTTCCAGCTCCCTCTACAATCTCAAACCCGAATCTTGGATACTATTTGGAGGTCCACAGTTTATGATTCCCATAATGCTTTTTTTTTTACCCTTGTAATTTCTTAACTCTACCCACAAAGGTTCAACATTCTCTGACCCTATGTCACCTCTTTCTGAAGATGTAATTCTGTCTCTTACCAACAGTGCCACACCACTGTCTATGCCTTCCATCCTGTCCTTTCATTACAAAGTATATCGTTTGATATTAAGCTCCCTACTATGACCTTCTTTCAGCCATGACTCTGTGATGCCCACAACGTCATAACAACAAATGTCTGATTCGGCTACAAGTTCATCCACCTTATTCCGAATGCTACATGCCTTTAAACACAACACCTCCCATCCTGCATTCTTCGCTCTTTTGAATTTTGCCTCTGTGGTAAAATATAACTCTTTGTGCTGACCTTCCTGACATTCATATTACACCCACCATCTACTTGTAAACCCTCTGGCGCATCCTCAGCTTTATCATATTGGTTCACATCCCCCTTACATATTAGTTTAACTTCTCCCAGCAACTTTAGCAAACCTGCCTACAAGAATATTGGTCCCCCGCAGATTCAAGTGCAACCTATCCTTTTGTATAGATCACACCTGCCCCAAAAGAGGTCCCAATGCTCCAGAAATTTGAATCCCTCTCCCCTGTTCCAATTCTTCAGCCATGCATTTATCTGCCACCTCATTCTATTCCTATCCTCACTGTCACGTGGCCACAGCCAGCAAACCAGAGATTACTACCTTGAGGTCCTGCTTCTTGACTTTCTTCCTTCCTTCTTGTATTCTGTTTTCAGGACCTCCTCCCTTTTTCTACCTCTGTCATTGGTACCAATACATACTATGACTTCTGGCTCCTCATCCTTCCTTTTCAGGATATTGTGATGTATTCAGAAACACCAGGGACCCAGGCAAACTACCATCCGTGTTTCTTTTTTGCATCCACGGAATTGCCCTAACTATGGAGTTCACTGTTACTGTTGCCATCCTCTTCAGTCCCCTACCCTTTCAAGCCACAGGGCCAGATTCAGTGTCAGAGGCACAGCCACTATTACTTCCCCCCAGGTAGGTCGTATCACCCACCAACAGTACTCAAAATGGAGTATTTATTGTCGGCGGGGGACAGCCACAGGGTTGCTCTCCACTATTTAATGTTCTCCCTTCCTTCTCCTGACAGTCGCCGATTTATCCATCTCCTGTAGCCCTGTAGGAAACAACCTGTCCACATTCACTCTATCTAGGCATTTCAATGCAATAGATTTCAATGAGAACCCTCCTCATTCTTCTAAACTCCAGTGAGTACAGACGCAGAGCCATCAAACACTTGTCATAAGAATCATTCTTATGAATTTCCTCTGGACCCTCTCAAACACCAACACATATTTTCTATGGAGAGTGGGGGAGATTCAAACAAGAGGACATGGGTTGAGAGTTAAAGAGCAAAAGTTTAGGGGTAACATGAGGGGGATCTTCTTTACTCAGAGAGTGGTAGCTGTGTGGAACAAGCTTCCAGCAGAAGTTGTTGAGGCAGGTTTGATGTTGTCATTTAAAGTTAAATTGGACAGCTATATGGACAGGAAAGGAATGGAGGGTTATGGGCTGAGTGCAGGTCAGTGGGACTAGGTGAGAGTAAGAGTTTGGCATGGACTAGGAGGGCCGAGATGGCCTGTTTCCGTGCTGTAATTGATATATGGTTATATGGTTATATTTTCTTAGATGATAGGTAAAAAATATGTTTACAATACTTCAAGTGTGATCTGACCAATGCCTTATAAGGCCTTTGCATTATATCCTTGCCCTAATTTTCTCGTCCTCTTAAAATGAATGCCAACATTTCATTTGCCTTTCTTACCACCAACTCAACCTGCAGGCTAACTTTAGGGATACCTGCACAAGGTTTACCGAGTTCCCTTGCACCTCTGAATTTGTTTATTTCCTGTTTACAAAATGGTCTGGCACATTTACTCCTTTCTCCTATACACCTCCTGACACCGTATTCCATCTGCCTCTTCTTCTCCCAATCTCCGAATCTGTGTAAGTCCTCCTGCAGACAACTTGTTTCCTCAACAGTACCTGCCCCTCCACCTACCTGTGTGTCATCCTCAAACCTGACAACAAAGCCATCAATTCCTTTATCCAAATTATTGACATTTAACATGAAAAGAAGCAATACCAACACCAACCCCTGTGGAAAATCACTTGTCAACAGCAGCCAACTGGAAAAGACACCCTTTATTCCCTCTCTTTTTTTCTTCTGCCTGTCAGCCAGACTTCTGTCCATGCTAGTACAGTATCTTTCCAGTAACACCATGGGCTCTTACTTTGTTAACATCCTCATGTGTGGCACTTTATTAAAAGTTTTCTGAAAACCCAAGAAAACAACGTCCACTGAGTCTTTGTCTATTCTACTTGTTATTCCCTCAAGGAATTCCAACATATTTATCAGGCAAAATTTCCCCTTGAGGAAACCATGCTGACTTTGGCCAATTTATCATGTGCCTCCATGTACCTCAAAATCTCATCCTTAATGATGGACTCCAACATCTCATGAACCACTGAAGTCTGGCTAACTGGCATATAAAAACACAAACATGAGGAAATCTGCAGATGCTGGAAATTCAAGCAACACACACAAAATTCTGGTGGAACGCAGCAGACCAGGCGGCATCTATAGGACGAAGTGCAGTAGACGTTTTGGGTCGAGACTTCTTCCTATAGATTCTGCCTGGCCTGCTGCGTTCCACTAGCATTTTATGTGTGTTAACTCGCATATAACTTCTTTTCTTCCTCACTTCTTAAAGAGTGGAGTGACATTGGCAATTTTCCATTTCTCTGGAACCATTCCAGAATCTAGTGATTCTTGAAAGATCATTAATAATGCCTCCAAAATCTCTTCAACTACCACTTTCAGAAACCTGGTTTGTAGTCAATCTTCTCTAGTTGACATATCTACCTTCAGACCTTTCAGCTTCGCAAGCAACTTTTCCTTATTAATAATAACTACCCTCACTTCTGCCCCCTGACACTCTCAAATTTTTGGCATAATTTCTGTGTTCTACAGTGAAGATTGACGCAAAATGCTTATTAAGTCGTCACCATTTCTTTGCCCCCCCCATTACAACCTGTGATGCACAGGCACTCCATGAGCTCTATTTCTATTGAAAAAACAGAACTGGCTCCACTGCAGTAGCAGGGGCAGGTGTTTTATTAAATTTTCCCAATTTTTCATACAAAGTCCCAAAATGAGAAAATATATGTTCAGTGGGGACAAAAGAAAACTATATACAATACGTATGTATAATATAATATTTACAGAGATCAACCACCGATAGCCAACTCCTTCATCAACTTAGTTCACTAGACCCACAACCACCCCTGGAGGACACACTGAGGCCTATTTTGTGCCTTGAGCGCCCCCCCACCCCCACCCCACCCAGCAATTCTCCATGGTATGTCTCTTTGGTACACTGTACCTTTGTATTTTCTCATGAATAATACCTGCTCAGAAGGAGCACTTTGGATTTGCCAAGATGTACCTGGAACCACTAAACCACATAGAATTTCTGAGACAACCAGTCCAATGGAGCACTTGACAATCAACAAATGTGAAACATTTACGTATTAATAGACTTAACTGTTATTCTCTGTACGTGTCTGTGTGTGTTACTTTGAGGTTATTAAATTATTGCAGTGCTGCCCAAGGCTAGTGTCAGAGCGTCTGTCACATTAGCACCCTCCTCCTCTCTAGGACTGCCACTGTTTGGCAATCGGGATGGGTAGTTAGCTGTAACGATCTGTCATCCTGCTCTGTGGCGAACGTTGTGTTGGAAGTGCTGCATAGCCACACACCAGTGGTGTTGTGGTCTTTCATTGACTGGATCCACCTAAGAGCACAATAGTCAGTGTCCACGTCAAACTCTTGACTGAGTAGATAGTATCAGAGGCTGTCAAGTGCCCATTTGATGGCAAGGAATTCCTTTTTGATGGTTGAGTATCTCACCTCTCTAGATAAAAGTTTACATATATATAACATATAACCATATAACAATTACAGCACGGAAACAGGCCATCTCGGCCCTTCTAGTCCGTGCCGAACGCTTACTCTCACCTAGTCCCATCTACCTGCACTCAGCCCATAACCCTCCACTCCTCTCCTGTCCATATACATATCCAATTTTTTTTTAAATGACAAAATCAAACCTGCTTCTACCACTTCTACTGGAAGCTCGTTCCATACTGCTACCACCCTCTGAGTAAATAAGTTCCCCTTCATGTTACCCCTAAACTTTTGCCCTCTAACTCTCAACTCATGTCCTCTTGTTTGAATCTCCCCTACTCTCAATGGAAAAAGCCTATCCACGTCAACTCTATCCACCCCCTTCATAATTTCAAATACCTCTATCAAGAACCCCCTCAAACTTCTATGCTCCAAAGAATAAAGACCTAATTTGTTCAACCTTTCTCTGTAACTTAGGTGCTGAAACCCAGGTAACATTCTAATAAATCTCCTCTGTACTCTTTCTATTTTGTTGACATCTTTCCTATAAATCGGTGACCAGAACTGTACACAATACTCCAAATTTGGCCTCAGCAATGCCTTGTACAATTTTAACATTACATCCCAACTCCTATACTCAATGCTCTGATTTATAAAGGCCAGCATACCAAAAGCTTTCTTCACCACCCTATCCACATGAGATTCCACCTTCAGGGAACAATGCACCATTATTCCTAGATCACTCTGTTCTACTGCATTCTTCAATGCCCTACATCTGAGATAGAGGATAGGTCGTTCTTCTCCTGCCTCATCTTCTGCCAACACAACTCTGCTACCCAAAGCCAAGGCATCCACCTGCACCAGGAAACACTTGTTAAAGTCTGGGCTTTGCAGCATGGGTGTCATGGTCCCTTCTGGCAATCCCCCACCTTGCCATTTGCCTCAAGATTTGGGCCTCGATCACCTCACTTAGATTCCAATCAATCCCAAGTACCACTAACTACTCGCAACTGCTTCCCATCAAACGGCAGGAGAAAAACCCTGTGACCACAGCAAGAAGCCGCCAGTTTGATGGTTGATTCTTGTGAGAGTAAACCTTGTTTCCTGTTCCTGAGAACTGTTAGTTCTAAGCTTTGCATCGTCTCCTGGATATTGGCTTCCTGTTTGCAGAGGTGCTACACCTAATGACTCTGCCTCAGCATTTGTGTTCTGCACTTGGGTTCGTCCCCAGCCATGTCCTTGCAACAATGGGAGATGAGCAGAAATGGGCTTTGAGGACTGAGGCAGCCTTTTCACAGTCTTTAGTCCACTCTCTGGATTTTTCACAGACTTGGTGGTCAGATTTGTCAGAGGTACTGCAACTGTGGCAAACTGGGGAATGAACAACTTGTGTCACCCATCGAGCCCCAACAACAATCCCTCCTGTTTTTCTGTGCACAGTCTCAGACTATTCTCACTATTATTTAGAAGATTGCGGGGGGTGGGCATCTTATTGAAACATCAAAATCTACTAAATGTTGAAGGTGGATGTGGAGAGTATGTTCCCTATAGAACTAGAGGGCACAGCCTCAAAATTAAGGGGCCTCACAGAAGCTGGAGAAATCACAGATAGGGAGCAGTGAGAGATGGTTTCATTGAACTCCCGTTGAAGAGAAGATTTAAACTTAAGATTTAGTCCTGACGAAAGGTCCCGGCCCGAAACGTTGACTGTACCTCTTCCTAGAGATGCTGCCTGGCCTGCTGCGTTCACCAGCAACTTTGATGTGTGTTGCTGAAGATTAAGGGGCAACCTTTTAGAACAGGGGTAAGGAGGAATTAGCCAGAGAGTAGTAAACCTGTGGAATGCTCTGCCACAGACTGCGGTGGAGGCCAATTCTGTGCATATATTTAAGGTGGAAGTTGATCACTTCCTGATCGGTCAGGGTATCAAAGGATATGACGAGAAGGCAGGTGCCAGGGGTTGAGTGGGATCCGGGATCAGCCATGATGGGCTGTATGGCCTAATTCTACTCCTATGTCTTATGGTCTTATTTTGTATGCCCTCTACCTTATACACCTGTGGCCACACTTCCTCCTCACCCAGCTGGTAGCTTAGGTAGTGTCTCTTGCCTTGCCAAGTCACATTTTTACAGGGTTAATGTTAAGCCTACCTCATGGATGTCTCTGTCTCAAGATATGCCACAGATCCTGGAGACTGTCACTCCAGGTGTCGCTGTAGATGACCACACAGCAGCCCTCATATCCCTGCAGCAGCTAGTCCATCAATTGCTGAAATGTTGCAGATGCTCCATACAAACGGCATGATAGTGAACTGCTATAAGCCTATCAGTGTTCTAGATGCTGTGTACTCCCGTATCTTCTCTTCCAGGGGAACTTGCCAGTACCCTTGTAGAGATCTAATGTTGTAATGTACCTGGCTCTTCTAACAAGGCTTAGGGTAGGCGTCAAATTGGAGGCTGCACTGAGCTTCTGGAAATCCAGGCACACTCGCAGGGAGTTATCCTTTTCCGGAATGATAACTATTGGGCTGCTCCACTAACTTCTAAAAGGGTTCCCTCATAGTTGTAATCTCCCTCTTTAGTGGTTCTAAAGGGCATTCAGACACCCGGAACAGTCCCTGATAGATTGGAGTGGAGCACTGACTCATAGACTGGATGGTTCCCTTTTCCTGAAGTCAATAATCTGCTCCTTGGTCTTGCTGACTATGAGTAAGATGTTGTTGTTGCGACATCACTCAGACAGATTTTCAATCTCCCTCCTGGTTCATCGTCACATTTGATTCAGCACACAACGGTGTGAAATGGTATCTGCTGTGAACCTGTTGCTCTGGCAGGCAGATTGGAGAGGATCCAAGTCACTTCTCAGGCAGACGCTGATATGTTTCATCACCAGCCTCTCTCAGACTGCTGAAGTGAGAGGTTAAGATTTTGGTGAATGCGCCAGCCAGTTGATCAGCACAGGTATTTATTACTTGGCCATGTACCCGCATCTGGGCCAGAGGTTTTTCGTGGGTTCACCCTTCTGAAGCCTGCTCTCATGTCAGCGTCAGAAGCTGAATGCAAGATCATCAGGGGGCTTTGATGACTCCTCCAGGTTTTGACAGTCAAAGTGAGCACAGCAGACACTGAGCTTATCTGGAAGCAGATTGTCACTTGATTTAACTTTATAAGAGCTGATAGTACTCAAGCCTTGCCACAACTGTGGAGGATCCTTTGTTGATTCAAGTTTAGTCCAGATTTGCCACCTGTGAGATGGCTTTCCAGAAACTGTACCTGGACCTCTTGTAACCTTCTTGGTCACCAGACTTGAACACCTCTCCTTTGGGTCTCAGCAGATTGTGGATGTCATGGTTCACCCAGAACTTCTGATTAGGGAAGACCGAATGATTTTGTGAAGTAACACTCATCTACAACTGATTTATTAAAGTCCATGATAACTATGTTGTATTCATTCAGATCCACAGACGAGCTCTTATACACGGCCCAGTCCCCTGACTTGAAGCAATTTCGTAGCTGCTCCTCTGCCTCCCATGACCACCCCTTTGCTTTCCTAATCTCTGGAGCTTTGCTCCTTGGCCTCTGCCTGTCTGCAGCCACGTGATCCGATTTACCGAAATGCGGTCTGGACATGGAAAGGTAGGCATTCCTTATCTTAGTATAACAATGGTCTAGCGTGTTGAGACTTCTGGTGCTACAGGTTATATGTTGATAGTACTTGTGCACTGTTTTCCTCAAACAGGCCTGGTTGAAGTCCCTGATTATGATTTCAAATTTGTCGGGATGGACTCTTTTTTGCCTGGAGACTGCATCTTGCGTTATCTCGAACACTTGATTATAGTCAGCCAATATATGGCTGGATTAATGACATTTTTGATTGCCAAATCCTTTTTGATCATGACAGCACAACAAAGGAGTGTGTTTCTTACAAACAAAGGAATCATAGTTAACTCCTTAAATAGGGAAACAATAATATTCTCATTCAGTATATTATTATTATTATTAATGTTCTGATATACTGACTGCAAAGCACAATGTTTAAATTTACATATAGCAAAAGTGAATTGCAATTCCTAACTTTAAATTATCAAAGTGACCTTTGAATATGTAATTCAGGTCATTAATCCTATATATTATGAATATTGTGAGAAGTGATCAGAATCTGCTTTTTGGACCTTATTAAAATCCAAATGGTAAATCAAAAGATACCGTGGGGATTACAGGCTGCTTAAGCAACTGAAGACTAAAAGCCTCTGCTTTTGGTATTTGTTTAACCTTGCTGGGAAAGGGAGGGCTGTTGAACTGTCTAATGAATAATACAATAAGGTAAAAAACAGACCTTCAGGTGAATTAGCTCTCTATAATTTGAATCCGTGCTTGTTTTGCCAATGAGTTCAAATTCTGACAGCAATTCTAACAAAACAGCATTTGTCCATGTCATTTCTTGTCACCCACTGCTCCCTCTCCAAACTTCTTGCATTCTGGGTAATTACCCAATAGATTTAGTGGTCCTCAATAATCTAATTTAGTGGAATTAACACAGTGTCACTGTCACATCAAATGCAGCACCTATTCAAGAAAAGGGGTTTTCCTTTTAATGTTGATGCCAACCATTATCACACACATGACCATTGAAAATAGTCAGCGTTCTATCATGCAATATGCTTTTTTTTTCAAATTCTCATTAAAGTTGGTAATTGAACAAAAACCTCTTTCTTCTGAGGATGTATCCTGGACCCAACATATTGATGAAGCTACAAAGAAGACATGAAATTGGCTTTATTTCATTCAGAGTTTGAGGAGATTTGTTATATCACCAAAGATGCTCGCAATTTTTTACAGATATACTGTGGAGAGCATTCTAATTGGCTGCATCATTGTCTAATATGGGGTGGGCTACAGCATAGGATCAAAACAAGCTGCAGAGAGTTGTAAACTTAGCTTCATCATGGGCACTAGTCTCTGTAGTATCTAGGACATCTTCAAGGAGCGAGGCCTCAAAAAGCTGGTGTTCATAATTAAAGACCTCCAATCCCCAGGTCGTGACTATTCTCATTAGGGAGGAGGTACAGAAACCTGAGGGCACACACTCAACGATTCAGGAACAGCTTCTTCCACTCTACCATTCAACTTCTGAATAGTCATTGAGCCCATGGATACTACATCACTACTTTATTATTTTTGTTATATTTTTCCAGTATTATGTATTGCATTGTACTGCTGCTGCAAAGGCAATAAATTTCATGACATATGCTGGTAATATTAAACCTGGTTCTGATTCCATTTACCTTTCCAGAGAAGGAAGGTTTCTTATCACTCTGAGGAATGACATCGCTATGACTTTAAGGTTACACCCAATGGAAAAACAAAATAACACATTCAAGATGCTGGAGGAACTTTGTAGGTCAGGCAGCATCTATGGAAAGGACTAAACAGGTAACATTTTTGGCCAAGACCCTTCATTAACTGCTTTTTCTCCTTTCCATAGATGCTGCCTGATCTGCTGAGTTCCTCCAGCATTTTTCATGTGTATCTCTGGATTTCCAGCTCAGCAAGTTCTCTTGTGTTTATGAAGGAGAAAATAAACTGGCCTATCATTTTTTTAAATCCTAAAAGCTTCATTTGGGGTAACAACTAGAGTTTAATAATACAAGAGATTCTGCAGATGCTGGAAATTTTGAACAACACACAAAAAATAATGTATGGACTCAGCATCTATGGAGGGGTTTTTGAAGGTTCTTGGCCCAAAATATTGACTGTTTATTCCTCTCCATAGATGCTGCCTGACCTGCTGAGTTCATCCAGAATTTTGTGTGTCTCTCTACTTAGTGTTGGGAACCCAAGTGATATTCCAGTTTAAATCTATTACAGTTTTTTAGAAGAATACATTTTTCTCAAGTGGAATGTCCGGCCTGGTGTAACCAACATTATGAATTTGCATTAAATTAGGTAAATGTCAATCATCATTTTTTTATTATTTTGATAGAACACAAATTTAATTTCAGACTACATGTATCGCTTAGGAATCTGGAGAAACAAGAAATTAACTTTTATTGAATATAATGCATTTAATTGAATAACAGTGCATACACTTTGCAATAGTTCAACTAAACTAAAGCTGTTTTGTTGATTATTTTCTTTTATACTCAGTGTCTGATGGTTCTTGCTTAAGTATCCAGCAATAATCAGCCAGTATTGATGAATTCCAGT
This sequence comes from Mobula birostris, assembly GCF_030028105.1. Taxonomy (NCBI): domain Eukaryota; kingdom Metazoa; phylum Chordata; class Chondrichthyes; order Myliobatiformes; family Myliobatidae; genus Mobula; species Mobula birostris. Next base: position 21,416,823 of record NC_092370.1, on the reverse strand, counting down.
TGCCCTGATACCATTTCTCTATTATTGCAATGTCACGGTGAAACCTTTCACCATGCTCGTCTCTGACAGCACCAAGATTTGCAGTGAAGAAGTCTAAATGGGAATGCAGAAAATGAATCTTTAGTGACATGTTGCCCTTCATGGTTTTGTATGCTTGAAACATGTTGTCAACCAGCTGCAATTACTTTGGTGCTCTGTAGTTGCCAAGAAAATTTTCAACAACGTCCTTGAATGTCTTTCATGCGATTTTCTCCAGTCCTACTGGAAGTTATTCAAATTGTCTTTCATTGATGACCTGTTTGATTTGTGGACCAAAACTAATGCTTTCCTGAATCTTAGCATCAGCGATTCTGGGAAACATTTGTCTCAAATTTCAAAATCCTTCATGGAAATTATTGTGCTTTGAAGTCTTGAACCCAGTAATTCTGCTTTTGCCTTTGATAAACCCAAGTCTCTGACCAGGTCATTTAACTCAGATTGAACTGTCAGATGAGGCTCGTTCCACATAAAGAGTTCAAAAACAGCATCAGTATCGGTGTTTTCCATTCCAGGCTCGTGCATCATGGCATCTTCATCTGCCTCATCTAGACTTCCGTACTGGAAGACTGTCGTCATGCGGCACATATCTCATAGCTGAAGGGAGACTGGGGAACTAGACTAATATTACATTAGGCTAACATGCTGTTCTGAAGGGAAATGTTGAGATGATAATTCAGCTTTTCACCACTTTAGTAATATCTAGCTAAACATGTCTTTATCGAAATGGAATATATATTAATAATTTTGAGATGAAATTGCTGTAGCTTTGCCAATCATTGTAAGTTTGTGTTATTGAGGATAGTATTACAATAGCACTAATTTTTTGCTAATATTATACTTGAATATGGCTCCAATTATGTTATCTGAGCCATGAATGAGACGGATGAATTTACTGAACCCTTAGATCCCTTTGGGATGCCACATCAATTTCTTCTCTCATCTGAGTCATTATCTGTACTGTTGTGCCCTACCACTCGGCTAATTTCCTAATCTCATCATTTTTTTTTGTCTTTAATTCCATAAACTTTCATTAAAACTAACCTTCTCCAATGATTAAATTATCAAACGCTTTCAGAAATTTGGCATAAAATCCATTCATGTAAGCTCCTTTAACCTGTGATTTTAGTTAGCTCTTCAAAAATGATATTAGCTTTGCTAGGTATAATCCCCACATCTGATCAACTAGAATTTACACATGGTAGTGTAGCAGTTAGTCTAGCATGATAACAGCAGCAGCAATCACTGATAGGGGTTCAATGCTCACTGCTGCCTGTAAGGAATTTGTACGTTCTCCTTGTGATCATGTGGGTTTCCTCTAGATGCTCCGGTTTCCTCCCACATTACAAAGACATATGAGTTAAGATTAATGAATTGTGGGCATGCTTTGCTGGCACCAGAAATGCGATGAAACTTGCAGGACAATCCTCACTGATCTCATTTGATGTAAAATGATGCATTTTGCTGTATGTTCAAGGTTCAAAGTAAACTTATGATCAAAGTATATACAGTATACGTCACCATATATAACCCTGAGATTCACTTTCTTGTGGGCTTACTCATTAAATCTATAGAATAATAACCATAACAGAATCACTGACAAACTGCCAAGTAGGGCCTTCAACCAGAGTCAGAAGACAACTGTCATGTGACCGGCAACAATGAATGTAGAAATGATTCAGGTTTTATAAACAAATAAACATTTATTAAACTCTGCTCAAAATTAGTAAAAAGAAACAAACGAAAACTATAACCGGAAGAAAGCTGCTATGCGGCCATATAACAAACTGCCACTCAGTACTAGTTCTTAAAGTGGTAAATGCAAAAACAGTCTTGAAGTGGTAAGTTCAAACACAGTTCTTAGAATGGTAAATTTGAAAGTCCAAGAGATTTATACAGTCAATTAGGAGAGACTTTCCTGAAGTAAAGAATTCCTCGAAGACACAACGTCACGGCCAATCCCAGCCGGATCCTGCCTTGTCTGCAGGATTCACGACGATGGAAGTAAAACGGTTTAAAGGCACTGACCTTTCCCTTCAGATACTAGATACTGCACAGCCTTTCCTGCTGCTTTTAGCCGAGGCTATCTCATGCACATCACTCTTTCTTGAACGAATTCAATAATGGTCGATCCTATCCAAAACCGCCGAACTCCTTCAGGTTCCCATCTTCACTCTCCAATACTACTGAAAAGATACATCAACAAACCTAGCAGCAATTGGTTAAACTGCTGGCCCAACACTCTTGTACCTTACAATAGAATGTAAAACTCCATTTTAAAATCAAAACTGCGTCATAAGGCAAATGTGCAGTGGAGCGGAGTATCTGCCTAACGTCCTAACTTGAGAACTAACTGCATCACCCCAGGGGTCTCCTTTTATACCCGTGGTGAACATGTCATCACGTGACCTCACATCGGTGGGAAAATTACATCAGGTGACCTCCAAAAGACCGTTACATCATGGTCATAAAACAGTCGCAAGTTATCCATGAGGTATGTAACACAACAAACTGCAAATACAAAAGAAGAAATAATAATAATAATAATAATAATAAATAAGCAATAAATATCAAGAACATAAGATGAAAAGTCCTTGAAAGAGTGTCCATTGCTTGTGGGAAGACTTCAATGATGGAACAAATGAAGTTGAGTGAAGTTATCCCCTGTGCTTCAAGTGCCTGATTGCTGAGGGGTAATAACCGTTCTTGAACCTGATGGTATGAGTCCAGAGGCTCTTGTACCATCCTCCTGATGGCAGCAGCAAGAAGAGAGCATGTCCTGGGTGGTGGGGTCCATAATGATGTTATGTTTTGATGTTTCAATGCTCATATGATAAATAAATCTAATCTTTAAAACCACTCAATGTGGTTGGTTACTGCATCCTCAGTTGAAGAGCTTCAAAAGTTTCATTGTAACAGATAGTAATTTTTAGTTTCTTGCTCTCTTCCTCGAATATTAGCGAGGCATCTTCATACTGATAAAGGTCTTGATGGCAATGGATAAGGCATTTGTTATTTCCTCACTCGTGATATTTAATGCTGGGTTGAAAGACATGCAAGTTGGAGGACATGTTACATTTTAAGTTTGCTCCAGTGAGCTCTTTGATGTTTTATTTGTTTCTCAGGGAAGTCCGGTATGCATATTACATATTATTCTCTTCCTCTACTGTAAAAACTGATGCATAAATCTTTAAGGCTTCCCCAGAATGCAGGCTGTGAGGATCCTTTCTGATTCTCTGCATCAGGACTTGTGTTCCATCTTACACGCCATGGATCTTCTACCTCTGTGTATGGTCATTGTAGACCTGCACAGAGATACCGAAACTCTTCAAGGACATTGGCGATAATCTTCTAAAAAATTCTCTTGCATGCCACAGTAATTTTGAGCAGAGGTTATCACTGATAAATGAATTAGTAATAATTGTTAATGTTCTTAAGGAAAAACTATGAGTTTCATTGCTTTTTTTATATGTCTCATTGTTTTAACCATGAGACCATAAGATATAGGGGCATAATTAGACCATCTGGCCTATAGTGTCTGCTCCGTCATTTCATCATGGCTAATCTATTTTCCCTCTCAGCCCCATTCTCCTGTCTTTTCACCATATCCTTTCATGCCCTGACCAATCAAGAATCTATCAACCTTAAATATACATAAAACTTAGCCTCCACAGCCACCTGTTGCAAAGAATTCCACGGGTTCACCACTCTCGGGTTAAAGAAATTTCCTCTCACCTCTGTCGTAAAAGGACACCCTTCTATTCTGAGGCACTGTCCTCTGGTCCTAGACTGTCCCACCATTGGAAACATCCTCTCCATATCCATTCTATCAAGGCCTTTCACCATTTCATGTGGGTCAGCCCACATTCTTCTGAATTCTAAACAATACAGGCCCAGAGCTATCAAACAGTCCTCATATGACAAACTTGGAATCATTTTTGTGAACCTCCTTTAAACCCTCTCCAATGTCAGCACATCCTTTCCTAGCTAAGTGATCCAAACCTGCTCACAATACTCCAAGTGAGACCTCACCAGTGCTTTATAAAGCCTCAACATTACATTCTTGCTTTTACATTCTAGTCCTCTTGAAATGAGTGCTAACATTGCATTTGCCTCCCTCACCACAGACTCAACCTGCAAATTAACCTTTAGGGAAACTTGCACAAAGACTCTCTAGTCCATTTGTGACTCAGATTTGAATTTTCTCTCCATTCAGAAAGTAGTCTACTCTTTCACTTCTTCTACCAAAGTGCATGACCATACACTTCCCGACACAATATGCCATCTGCAACTTCCTTGCCCATTCTCCTGATCTGTCTAATTCCTTCTGTTGCCCCTCTACTTAAAGCTACCTGCCCTTCCATCTATTGTCATACTGGCTGCAGACTTGAAACAAATCCATCAATTCCATCATCCAAGTCATTGATATATAACTTAAAAAGAATTGGTCCCAACATAGACCCCTGTGGAACACAGCGCCATTCACCAGCAGCCCGATAGAAAAGTAACCCTCTGTTCCCACACTTTGCCTCCCGTCAACCAGCCACTGCTGCATCCGTGCTAGTGTGGTGATCCACTTTCCAGCGCACTCGAACTGCCTCACAAAACGGCGCGCGCCGGCAAAGAGGCTGGCCCCAAAAAGGGTGCCATGCCATCTTCACCAGCAGGGGGAAAAGCCCGCGCGCGGGAAGGGTCTGTGAATATGCATTCCTCACAGCAGTCCCGCCTGGGGAGGGCGGGAACGGGAAGGCTTTAAAGGAGGCCGCGAAATTTGAATAAACCTCTTTTTTCGCAACTACAACTCACCGACTATGTGCTATGTGCTGTAGCACACTGCTGCACTAGTACGTTTCCTGTAATACCATGGGCTCTTAAGTTGTTAAGCAGCCTCATGTGTGGCACCTTGTCAAAGGCCTTCTGAAAATCCAAGTATACAACAGCCACCAATTCTTCTTTCTCTATCCTGCTTGCTATTTATTTAAAGAATTCCAACAGGCTTAACAGTCAAGATCTTCATTTCACAAAATAAATTGAAATAAATGAAGCATTTTAGAAACCTGGTCAAAAATTATTAGCATTAATTGTTTAAAAAGGCAATAGAAAAATAAATATTCATGAAGGTGCTAAACTACATTTAGTATTTACCATTATTACTGTATATCCATTGTTTACTCACAAACAACTGAAAAGAATATGTAAGCAGAGCAAAGCCTTTGCTAACAGGCCCAAATGTTCATTATCCAAATACTGATTGGTACATCAATCTGTGAGGATTTGAAAACATATCTTTCAACATCACATGTTCTCTCAACCAAATACCAGGATGAGACTTTTCCTGTAAAGAAAATCATTGCTCTTGAGTACTGTAAAAAGGATTGCTGCTTCATTGTGTAAACATGATCATTTTCTATCTTTTTATTATGGGCGTGGTCAAAAGAATTGAGGGGTGGCACTGATTGTGGCATACCAACAAAGTTTATGCATGTGCCTTCTTGGGCATGCATGCCATAGGTTTGCCACTTCAATTAAAGCTTAGAGCCGGTGCCCAGATTTTACTCCGGATAACAAAGATTTTGCTTCCGGAATACTTTTGGGTATATCATGGACTTTGGGCTGCTGATCATGAAAACACCATGAAATTTCCCTATCACGCACCATTTATTTGAACTCATCTATCTGTTATTTCAATTAGTAATTCATCAATTACAATAGTGGCCACTATGTAAGCAGAAAAGTTTTCAATCTTGTCCAGGCATACTTGGGCACAGCGGACGCTGCATAGCAGGACAGGTTTTTAGAAAGGCTATAAATTTTGATGAAAGATTTCAGTATTTGAGACAGATATTTCCCATAACTGATGTGAAGATCAAGGAATGCATTTATCTTAGTCCACAAATCAAACAGGTCATCAATGACAGTTGATTCAAAGAACTTCTAATGGGACTGGAGAAAATCGCATGGAAGGCATTTCAGGATGTTTTCTTGAATGGACTGAAAATTTTCTTGGCAACAACACAGCACCAATCTATGTGTAGCTGGTTGACAAGATGCCTCATGCATACAAAACCATGAAGTGCAACATGTCACCAAAAATTCATTTTCTGCATTCTTATTTAGACTTCTTCCCTGCAAATCCTGGCAGTGACGAACATGATGAAAGGTCTCACAAGGAAATTGCAGTCATGGAGAAACAATATCAGTGCAAGTGGAATCCATCAATCCTGGGTGATTACTGTCGGACACTTGCAAGAAGTCTCAGACACTGAGTACAAATGAAAATCATTAATGAAACATTTTAGCTTAGTTGAGCTATTGCAAAGTGTCAGCACTGTTAAGCAATTCAATGCATTATACTTAACAATTTAATTTCTTGCTTCTCCAAATTCCTACGTGATACAAGTAGTCTGAAATCATATTTGTGTTCAGCTTCAAGCTGTTTATCGCAAACAAATAAAAACTCTGAGGAAGCAACAGTTTTGAAAAGACATGTTGTCCAGTGTTGCCCCCCCCGGGGCTTTCATTATCCCACTACTTTCCGAATAAATGACTAGATAACCTCCCAGCTGCTCCAGCCGCGGGACATCATTCTATCTTTTTATCCTTCTACCAGGAACATCTGTACAGTGTTCTAGCTCTGCAGATGTCCAGTCCCGAGGAAATACGCAGCTAGTGAATTGCACAATTGACACTGTTTGCAGACAACAAACAGCATGGTTAGCAGACTGCACAGTGCTTTGTCTGTCATTTACACTCTACAAATTTCTTCCAATAACGTATTATCAGCCAATCACCTGTTATCTAATTCATGTTAGTTCAATTACTTCTCCGAGGATGATTGCCTTCTCACGGTGGAAAGGCTTGTGAGTTCCTAAGACCCTGAGAGTGATGCGGTCTGGAGTTCAGCTCCTAGTAGGGTCACCCGTGGTCAAGGGGGGGATCCAGCTAAAGAGCAATCCAACCAGGACCTCAACAGTGTGGCTGTGGAAAATAGTGACACCTCACTACGGCAGTAAAGGCAAAGGAAGCCTGCAGCAGTGAAGGGTCCCCAGTCATCTTGTACTGCATGCCACTGTACCCTGACTCTGAACAGTCAAGGACCGTGCATCAGCCTCCCCACGTTAAACTAAATTACACACAAGTATTCTCTGTTGAGAGAATAATCCCTCAAGATAACATCATACTCAGCACATTTGACAGCACTGCTACTTCTTTTAGCATTTCCCATTTCCTTTTACTGCTAATCTTGATATCACTTGCATGTTTCTATTTTACTTCTGTTTGCAGTCATTACCACTGGTCCATTAATGTCATGGAGGAAAACATCTGCCTATGCTACGAACGCGATGTTAAGCACTCGTCTACTGGACTGGGGGTGGAGGAGGGTGCTGCAGATGGGATTGGAGGTGAGGAGTAGCTGGGATATGAAATGTCGGCCCACACACTTCATATCAATAAGGCAGGGTGTTGAGACTGGAGGCAAGGGTTGGACTGATTCTGCTCGAACTTCAACAATGTTTCTGCCCCTTTCTGCATTGCTGAGGCCGTGAGACTGCTTCGACCACACCATGTTTTGTGTCTGTGACTGATTTGCCCTGCTGTATAATGAACAGAGTCTGAGGTTACGAGCCTATTCTGGCTACTTTGTCCTCCGGGTCTATGGGCTAACTTTGGTTCTGAATGCTCTTGCTTGCTTTTATTGTTTGCATGATTTGTGTTTTTTTCCCATCTCTTTACACATTGGGTGTTGGTCTTTTTTAAAATTGGGTTCTTTTGGGTTTCCTGCCTTGTGGCTGCCTGTAAGTCAATGGAGCTCAGCGTTGAATAATTTATAACTACTTTGATAAGAAATTTACTTTGAAACCTACTGTATGCCTGGACAAGCAAGAAATGAGGCTGGTGAGGAGCTTTGGGCTTCAGGATGTGAAGAAATGGCTGGAATAGAGTGTGTGATCTTGAGAGTGCTAGGGCAAGTAAAATGCTGATGTAGAGAGCAGAGATTGTTTGCCGCAGAAAACATCCACTAATGTAAACATGTTGTCTATCATTCAACATAGCTGAAGCAGAGCAAAGTAATTGATCATTGCCATCTGAAACGACCCAACAGGATATTGAATGTCAAATAGATCACCAACCCTGATCTTCCCAGAAATGAGTGGGATGGACAACAAATCTTAGATTTTTCTGCAAGCTTTATACCCCAGAAATGATGAATAAAACAATAACATAAACACAAGAAAGTCTGCGGATGGTGGAAGTCCACAGGTCAGGCAGCGTCTATGGAAAGGATTAAATGGCCAACGTTTTGGGCCGTGACCCTTCTTCAGCAAATTGCCTTCTTGATCATGTGCTTATGTCACTATCATTCAATCTCCTCACAGCACTTTCCTCTCTTTTTAGTCAATCAACGTCATTTTAATCAGTAGAACAAGTATTGATTACCCTATGTTTATTATTGCATCTCCAATCTTTCTTTCTTCTTTGCAAAATTTGAATGTGCTGGAGGCAACCCCCCCCCCCCCAATGATACAAAGGTCTAGTAGAGTCATAGATTCATTGAACATTGCAGTGTAGAAACAGGCCCTTCAGCCCATCTATTCTCTGCCAAGTTATTCTTCTGCCCAGTATCATTGACCTGGGTCATAGCCCTCCATACCACTCCCATCCATGTCCTTATCCAAACTTCTCTTAAATGTTACAAACAAGCCCACATCCACCACTTCCGCTGGCAGCTCATTGCACATGTGCACTGCCCTCTGAATGAATAGGCTCCTCCTCAGTTTTACTTTAAGTATTTTCCCTTTCACTCTTAACCAGTGACTTCTAGTTTGAGTCCCACTCATCCTCAGTGGAAGAAGCATGCTTGCATTTAGCCTAACTCTACACCTCTTTATTCATATTATCTCATTCTCCTATGCTCCTAGAAATAAAGTCCTAACCTATTAAACCTTTCCCTATAACCTAGGTCCTTAATTCCCAGCAAAATTCCTTGCAAATTTCATCTGTGCATGCATGAATCCCTCGGGCTAACGTTCATGCTCCGTTATTTATAGAATTCAATGTTGATTACCTGAATTTCTTTCAGTTCTTCTTGACCTATATACAGCCATTAGCATGTACAATCACACCATCCTCAATAGAGCATATCCATCGTTATCATCTCACCAGATGTAAACACGAATACTTCTTTCCAATCTTTAATCATGAAGTCAGAGCCAGAGAATCTCCTGCTTTAGATTCTCTTATTATATGCATACTTCTACTTTTGTTATCTCCAAAGGAGCTTTCCTTGCTTTTATCTCTTACCCATTAGCTGTCTCTGGGCAGTATCACCTGGAGTGTGGTATCATTTTCCACATGATGGTGCACAGCTGCACTTCAACCAGCACCTTGCTTAACTCCTCCACTCTCAACATTTCTGTCAGGACTGCTTTTTTCAACATTTTGGGTGGATGAGCAGATATTTTTAACATACAGTTTAGGAAAATTAATGCCTGTTAGACTCTGTATTTTCAGTCCATCAAGTCTATAGTCTTATTAATAATTGTCAAAAAATTGACAGAAACGCATGTCTTGCCAATTCAGTGTTATAAGATGTCTCGAAGACAAACTTCAAACCATTTTTCATGCGGAAATTAAAAGCTTATATTTCCATTGTTGTAAATCTCTGCATGCTTCAGGTCATCAGCTCAAAACCGTCCTCTAGATCATTGTCATACAAACTCTCCTCTTGGTCATTGTCTACTCTGATGTAAGGGTGGATGTCTCTTGTTTTTCTCTCCATTAACCCCCAGGTCATTTAAACTCTCCACCTTTCCCAATTACGTCAAGTCTACTTAGACATCACTCCTGTGCTTGTTGGAATATATCAGCTCATCATTTTGAAAAGTCTCATTCTCCTTTGCTCATTTTCACTTTGGGACACTTATCGGCGTATTGCTAGAGTCTATTAAGATTTGATGGAAATCTCCAGTGATTTGAATGGACAGATTTGGAACAAAGTGACAGACAATTATATTGACAAGGTAATCTAGACACTCAATAGCTAATGGACATTAGACAGCATTTGGGAGAACTGCTGGGAAGACTGAAAATATGTGGATAACAAAGTAGGCATTAATGGAGCGTTTACTGCTTGGTAAAAGGTAATATGGTGAAAACTGATGAATCCTGCAAAACCTCAGTGTAAAATATTTTTGCAGCTTACTCAATGCCATATTGTTCTAACTTTTCTTTTAACTAATACCTTCTCACTTAAGGTATGTTGAGGACTTGTTATCTGAATACTTCTGAACAAAATAAAAGATCTCAGGTCCTTTGAACCTAGTCAACAGTAACTGTGGAGTTAAAAAATATTTTCATGTTATATTACATGATCTTATGAATTTTATTGGTTCAACAATACACCAGAAAAATGAAAATCGTGTACACAATTCATTACCCTGAGAAAGTCATCGTTCGAAACTTCCATATATATTAGTTTTATTGATCAAAATGGCACTGTTTTCAAATAGTTAATTTAATGAGCCAAAACAAAAATGTGGTCCAGAAGAAATGATCTGGATACTTACAAAAGCAAAATATTACAAATGCTGAAAACCAAAATAAAAACATAAAATACTATAGTAAGTATTTAGCCTGTTTCTCTTGAAAGGTGTTGCCCCAGCTATTGAGTACTTCAGTCATTTTATGCTTTTGATACTTTGCATGTGGCTTTAGCACATTTTAAAGGGAAAATGGCATGCTCTTGAATGAAGTGTCCTGTTTAAGTTATAAAATTACATTAAAACTAATTTGCTATTGTGAAAAATTATGATGATTTTTATTTTTAGGAGCAATACATGATTGGGATTTGAAAGAAGATTTCATAGAATCTCTGCTGAATTGAATTTTCACCACATGGAAGACAATGTAGTTCGGTAGCATGTTTATAAATAGTAGGATGAGATGGGCATGGCCAATGAAGGAGACATGACATGCTTGAATGATAAATGTATTTTTCATTCCTTTCTGCTCCTGTACCAACAATAATGGTGTTCATGTATAAAGTTCATCAGTAGAGGCATTTCATTGCTTTTTACAAGAATGATATCAAACAAATATTAACCTGCAGTTGCATAAGGAAATTCTGGCGTGGAAAATCAGCACCTTCATCAAAGTTCTTGGGTCTTAAGGAAAGTCTTAGAACAAAAGACAAAGTTAGAAAGGGAAACATTTGGGGAGTATCTTCAGGATATTAGGCTCAAGTCAGCTGATGCAAGACCACCACTGAGATAAATCTGAGTGTACCCAAGAAGTCAGAATTGGAGGACGTTACAGGTGTATGGAGGGGTTGCTCCATGGAGAAACTTGTAATCAAGCTTAAGAATGTGAAATGTCTTTCCTTAATATTGATTATTAATAATTTTCTGATATATTAAGAGTAAAAGAGAGGTGAGAGTGGATATCAGACTGCTGGAAAGTGACACTGGAGAGGTAGTAATGGGGGACAAAGAAATGTTGTACAAACCCAAAAAGCAGTTTGCGTCAGTCTTCACTGTGGAAGACACCAACAGTATGGCAGAAATTTGAGAGTGTCAGGGGGAAGAATGTGATAACATTGGGTTTGATGACTACAACGTTCTAAATTCAAACGAAGACCTTAAGCCCTATTGGATATAAATAGCCACATGTACTCTCATAATAAAGAGATTATACTGTAACTATCCAATCTTCAAAGACTAATTTACTTCTCTGTTCATGGTGAGTTTAGCTAATACCCACTATTTCAACATTGGCTCCCTCCTCCCTACCATGGAGGATATACCTCCAGTAGTTTAAAGCAAAGTTCCTTTATTTTCAGTGATACGCATTTAAGTCCAAACAACATTTTTAAGTAATATTTAAAACTTACAATTTCTTTACAAATTACCAACTAAGACACAAAAAATTTCCAATCCACAAGTGCAATTTCTATAAACTAAAAACCAAACAATTATGCAGATAAATGAGTTGGCCATTGCAGAATTCAAAGCCAGAGCAATAGTTTCTAGTTCACCCCATGTTTATTTCATGCTTCTTGATGTTCCTTGCCCCGTTACTAATTAGCCAAAAAAGTTCTTTACTTTTATGCAATTTCTTTGCCACTTGGGTAACTTAACACACATGGTATTTCCTCAGATACCCTTTTTACCCAAAGGTCTAAATACTTTTTGATGACACAAACCCCAGCTATCTACAATTATTGTTGTAAGACTAACTTTCCTAAGTACTTAAAACTTGCAACATTAATAGGTCACTACTATGTGGTTTGTTTTCATCTGGTCTGCAAGCTTCCTTGAACTAAAACAATTTTGCCAGTGTTGTCTATTTTGAAAAAAGACAAATTAAATAATATGTTGCCTTATATTGCATCCCTTGAATATTTAGCCTTATGGTATGAGCCAGCAAGCCTGAAGCTCTATTCAGAGCTTGTTTGCTAGGTTGCTGTATAAACAGTGCTTGTTTTAATTTCAAGCTGATTTCTGCTTGTTATTCACATATTAAGAACAGAAGACTGGCTCCTATGTATGACCAGAAGCTAAACAATTGTTTTCTCTTACAAGTGGCAAGGTGGCAGATGCAGAGTTTAGAAAACAAACTTCGCAAAACATGAGGCCAGCTGGTCCAGGAAGTGAATACTCATCACCCACCTCTCTTGCTAAGCGAATATTTCTAACCCAGCATCTTCCTACAGTTATCAGTTTTGAGATCAAAACTCCTACAAAGATTCCTCTTAGGAACAGGTTATCACTCCAAAAACCATTTCAGTATGTTACCAGAAGTAGAAAGTCTCTCTTTATCCTGATGCTCATTAAGTAAGTGTTTCTGTGCATTTTCTTATTAGACAATTCACTTTCTCAATCTCAACAACATGTATTTCCCAAACCTCAAGGAAATGTTTGCATTATAATTTTCCATAAACATGACAATGATGCATCAATGCCCATATTTATCAGGCTTCTTCCCCATAAACAGTTCTTGTCATTTTATTGAAGCAAGTTTGAATCACTGTCAGTTCATCAGGTCAGCTGACAACGTATTTTCACTAGTTCATCTGGAAGTGAATACTCATCACCCACCTCTCTTGCTAAGCGAATATTTCTAACCCAGCATCTTCCTACAGTTATCAGTTTTGAGATCAAAACTCCTACAAAGATTCCTCTTAGGAACAGGTTATCACTCCAAAAACCATTTCAGTATGTTTGCAATGATTTCAATGCAGTGCACAGATTTACTCAGGTTTCCTGAAAACAGGTCTTGTAAATAAGTTACTGATTGTGTATCAGTGTCTTCTTCTGCTGCAGAATGAATAATCTCACAGTTTAGTTGTAGAAAATGATATCCATCCGCTAAATATAAATATACAATATAAAAGGTGAAACATTTACAAAACTGAGGAACAGTACAATTTTTTGTTTATGATTCTGTCTTTTGGCTTAATTCTAGGCTCCCAGAAGAGCATGTCAGAACGTAAAGGTTGGTTATGTTCCTCCCATGAGAGTGAAAACCAATTGATATGCTGTAACTTAACTTTTTGATACCAACCAATCTGCATAGGTTTCTTCATACTTCAGTAATATTGGATTCTGAGTATAAATGTTCAGGTCTTCCTGAAAACTTTAACTGAACAAGGGCTACTCAGTCTGTTTTGTCAGACTATGGGACTTTATCGACCAAATACATAGATTATTTTGTAGCATTAAATAGAAAAAAGAATATAAGTATTAATAGACCTTTTGGTCCTACTCGTTGCATTGTAAGAGTACCACTCTTGCTCATACCCAAATAGTAAGTAAAACATATACAAATAGTTCTACCTTGTGAAAATATAACACTTATAGACTTTGGAGGCTTAGGAATACATCTTAATTTATTGTGATTTCTGTAGAAATCACAATAAATTAAGTAAAAATATTATCAGAAGAATAGTATTCCTCAGGGGCAGCTATCTTTCTCTTCCTGGTAATTCCTTTACCATTGCATAACATAACACACAACTATAGTAAGATAGATAGCTTTAAAGTCAAAGGTGAAAATCATAATAGTATAATGCCATCATTAGCAGTGCGTAACTCAATTACAAAGTACATTATATAAAATCTTAAGAACAGGATCTATATAATCTATGTTAAAAAGTAAATATGTAACATCCAAAGAGGTAGGAGAACAAGAATATTTTCTGACTCCTCGTTCCATGGGATTGTATTATTATACCAATTCTTCATAACAGACCCATCCCAAACACCCCTCAATATGAGGTAAGAAACATGCATATCCGTATGCAACGTTAGTGATCAGGACCAGGAAAAAAAGAGGAGCAAGGCTAACCATGATCAGGGCAGTACCTGTTCTTCACTCTTGCAGGGTTAAGGGTGAACCAGAGGAATAGGTAAAAGGCATTTCTGAGGCAGCGTACAGCAAAGCAGGCATAGTTATACGAGAGATTACCCATGGTGGTGCAGGTTAGACAGAGTTAACAGAATCTTAGGAATTGAGCTGTTATACAAATAGCAGAAGTCAACAAACTTCTTCCATCCTTTCAGGCTTCGATGTCTCAACAGGAAGAGCACTTCAAAAACAATTTTTCCAAAGGCTGGGGGAATTGTCCATTGGAAAAGTGCAAAAAAAATGTAACCCAATTTGAAGTAGTGCCAAACCACCCAGAAACTGTATTCCCTGCTGCAGAAGTTGAATTTGCAGGAGCTGGAAACATCTGATCTATTGTTTCAGCTAGAGCAGGGCTTCCCAAACTTTTTTATGCCATGAACCCCAATGCCATTAAGCGAGGGGTCCATGGACCCCAGGATGGGAGCCCCTGAATTAGAACATGAAGCCTTTCAGGTGCTTAGTAAGAGTCTGCAACGGAAACCTGTGAAAGAAAACGCCTCACCCATCTGATTGTGCCAGTTCAGTTATTCCTGTAACCAATAGAGAAATATTCTATTAATTTGACTGAGTTTTTTCTACCTATCGGTTATGAATATCAAGTCCTTATAGAACATTCTTTCTTGCATCTATCATAAATCGTTCCTTAAATCTGGACATGCGTATCTGTCTTGAGATAAGCAACATAGATTAAATAATCAAATTCTTCCACGGGACAATTCCTTTGTAAACCTTAAAAAATGGGTGATCCTCCGATAGCAGTATGTTTGAACAATTCTTGTCATCCAGAAGTTTCTACCTTCTGCATGAACCAAAAGATCACATCAGTGCTGTTATGAGAGTGAGTACTGTCAATGCATGACTGTACAGACAGTTTTATTCTAATGCATTCTTTTAAATCATAAAAGTTATTTAGGGCTGAATAATTTTTTCTCTCTGCCTGTTGATCATAACACAATGCGACTGAATACACAGCAATAATTGAAGGCTTGCCTGTGTATATACCATTGTCTATTTGGCGAAAATGATATGAATGTAAACCCAAAATTTAGCATTATCACGCAAACATGAGGAAATCTGCAGATGCTGGAAGTTCAAGCAACACACACAAAAAATGCTGGTGAACGCAGCAGGCGAGGCAGCATCTATAGGAAGAGGTACAGTTGACGTTTCGGGCCGTGACCCTTCGTCAGGATGAAGGGTCTCGGCCTGAAAAGTCGACTGTACCTCTTCCTATAGATGCTGCCCGGCCTGCTGCGTTCACCAGCAATTTTTGTGTAATTAGCATAATCAATTGGTCTGCAACAGTAAAATATGTTATAGGTTTGTTTCCCTAATTTGCAACCTGTAGTCAAGGTCTCTCTGAAAGTTCATTGAACTCATAAGGACACTAAGAGTTCTGAACTAATTTTCATTTTAAGGTACGTAACCCTCTCACCAGGCTTGTACACTTACTTGGCTCATTAGCTGACTCTATTAGCAGCCTCATGACTCAATGGTGTGAAGGCCAATTTTCATGAGCAACATACGTCTAGTGATCGTATGATTTGGGGTTCAACCAAGCAGGAACATCAGGCTGTTTTGTTTAAAGGAAACTTGCTTTGAGCGAATGCTGTGTAAGTTCTGTCCATGCACAATTATCGGTAGCCCAGAAATGACAGATTGTACAGCAGCATAAAATTATAAAGAATATATATTTACCGAATTTACAGTTACAGAAAAAAAGAAAAGAAACATAAAAGTAAAAGTAAAAAGGCCCATTACAGTTAAGCCAGCCCAATGTGCACATAAACGTTGGAGCTTATTTCTGGATATTTGGGGATATATTGTTTTCCTCATACGCTGGACCCATGGTCAGTGTGAAAGCACTCACACTTTCCGAATTCCCCTCGAAGACCATCTTGAATGAATTGGCTCTCTCAGGAGTATTGGCCCTTCATCCTTGGAGCCATTCATCTGCACAAAGCACTTCTTTCAATGAGGACTCTCCTTCCAATGGCATTCTGCGTCATCTTCCTTTCTCCCCCATACATATGGTTGACATAACATTCCTTAGTTGAACAACATGGCTCGTTATCTTTAGCTGGAGACAAAACACTTTTACCAGCAGGGCATACTGCCTTAATAGAAAACTGTTAAAATAAAATACTTCACAGCATAGCAGTAGAAATCTTACCCAAGCCCTTACAGGTATTATTTGCACCACAGAACAAACTATTCACAACTGCGTGATTAAGGGCAAATAGGAAATCTGGGTATATACAATAGTCTTCAGGTCTAAAATCTCTAAAAAGCTTATTCATCTTCAGTTTTGAGTGAGCAGGAAGGAAAACTGTTTTATAATTACTTCTGCTTCAGTGCATCTTTCCATCTTGTCTTCCCATGCAAAAACCCAGATCAAGGGCTCTGCTGAACTACTTAGAATGTAACCCAGAAATGCAGAAAATTATCATGTTACCATGACATTTAACAATGGAGTGGAATAATGGCCATAGTTGCAGAAATGAAAATGTCTCACATTTTTGTAGTAAGTATGTGCATATATGTTGGCCATATAAAGAAAGTGCAATGAGATATCTGCCTAATGGAGAAGACTTCATGAAAAAATACAACGTTCTAGTCTAACAGTTTCAATGTCATGTTCCCAAGAGTGGGACCATCACGCTGTCTATACTTTTCTTCACGTTAGAGTGATCTATGTCCTCTTATACTTTATCTTCAGTATCTGGGCTGGAAACTTTCAATTTTGTTAGGTTGTTATTAATCATTTCTGCAGGTGATTCTTTGCCTTGCCATGTATCAATGCTCATTTCCTCTGCAATGCGTCAGAGTGAATATTTAAATGAACAGGAACAATCACTTTGCTGAGGCAAGATTTAAAGATTCCAGTGTATTAG
The DNA here is from genome assembly GCF_030028105.1 of Mobula birostris. NCBI lineage: Eukaryota > Metazoa > Chordata > Chondrichthyes > Myliobatiformes > Myliobatidae > Mobula > Mobula birostris. The sequence goes on along the minus strand of NC_092370.1, from coordinate 21,399,487 downwards.
TTCAGAGCTGACCAAGAGATAAGGGCCATTTAGTGATATTTGCATTAGAATCATTATTGCTCATAGATCCCTTTTAATATAATATCCTCTGAGCCATTAGGTTTTAGGAGTGTCTAAGCCAGATGAATGAGACGATCTCTGTAGTAAGTGTGACTTTGTCTGCAAAAAAGTAAATGGTAAAGAGGGCTGCACAGAACAATATTATTATAAGCACAAATATGAAAAGTACAATACAGCTAAAACAACATTTCTTCCTGGAGCTTGAGGTCTGTCTTTCTCTGAAAACAGCAATGCCTTCTCGATGCATTATCACTGAGAATATATCTATGAGATTTTTCTCAATTAAACTGGATTTTTTTTATTGCTTTCAGATCTAATCATGTGTACCCTGCCCCCTCCCAAAGATTCCATACCGTGCATCAACATTCCAGTTTAACAGAGTCCTAGAAAAATACAGCACAGAAGCAGGGCCTTTGGCCCATATAGTCCTCACCAAACTAAGCTGCCTACACCCATTGAGCTACAGCGGGACCATAGTCTTCCACACCCCTAACATCCATGTACCAATCCAAACTTCTATTAAACATTGGAATCAAAAACTTGCAGGCACCACTCACCCTGGCAGCTCGTTCTACACACTCATGACCCTCTGAGTGAATGTGTCACTCAATTTCCCTTTAAACTTTTTACCTTTCACCTGTCGCTAAGGATGATTTAAATATCTCCGCTAAGGCCCCAACAATTTCTGCACTTGCTTCCTGCATGGTCTGAGAGAAAATACCTCGTTAGGCCCTGGGGATTTATCCACCCTGATTTGCCTCAGAACAGCAAACACCTCTTCCTTTGTAATCTGTATGCGGTCCATAAAGTTGATACTGCTTTGCTTCACTTCTATAGCCTCTGTGTATAATCTCCTGAGTAAATACAAATGCAAAATATTTATTTAAGATCTCCAACATCTCTTTTTGGTTCCATACATGGATCACCATTGTAATCTTCCAGAGGACCAATTTTGTCCCTTGCTAAACACAAAATAATCTGCAGATGCTGGGGTCAAAGCAACACTCACAACACGCTGGAGGAACTCAGCAGATCGGGCAGCATCCATGGAAAAGATTGGTCGAAGTTTCGGGCCGGAACTCAATAGCTTATCCCTTGCTATTCTTTTGCTCTTAATATATCTGTAGATTCCTCAAGGTTCTCCTTCACCTTTTCTGCTAGGACAACCTCATGCCTTCGTTGAGCCCCCCTGATTTCTTTCTGAAGTGGAATATAAGAGTTCCTCTCATTCTTGGAGGATAATTCCTGCAGGGGGTGGAGTTTGATGTTCCCTGTGGAGATAGTTTTACTTACAGTCCTGTTTCCCCTTCCAGATTGCAGCCCTATTATTGATAACCTCGGTAATGAAACAGGAAGGTTTCCATCTAGGAATGAAAGAGAAGTTGGAATTATTTTAGGGAACTTCTTTTCTAGGACCCAATCCCCTTTTCATGGTTTACAAGCTGTTTTGTCAGGTTCCTTAGAATTCTCTTGAATTTGCATAAACTCTCTCAATTCATTATTGAGAGTAGTATCGGGTGTAGGCAATGTTTGGCCTGAGTTAGCGGTCTGGGGTGTACTTAGGTGGATATTGTACTTTAAGAGATAAGGTGTAACGTTCTTTTGAACTCCTATTTTCACAATTGGCACTTTGTTTCTGCACAGCTGGATTTCAGGGACCAGTGTAGCCTACTTTGCCCTTAGGGTAGACCAGTTTTGCCAGGCCATTTTAATCTCTTGATCCCTTTGCCTCACCACTTGACCGCAGCTGGTATGAAGTGCTGTCTTCCACTTGTATGCTTGCTTGTTCACACGTGGCCTGAAAGCCTTAACCACTGAAGAAAGACCCTCAGTTGGCATGTATGCATGCAGGGGTGCCAGCATATAGAAAAATGGAATTTTGAAGTGCTGCGATGGTTACGATCTCACCACAAGAAGTTATGGAAACTAAGCACATATACCCTGCACAAAGATCAATTATCACAAGAACATACTTATATACTCATTAGGTTTCCGATAAGGTGGGTTGCCTTGGGATGCCAGAAATGAGCCTATATAATTAATTTACCAGAAATGCATTGGGGCAGTTGGTTTTATCCTGCAGGAGGTGTTCTTGTGACTGCTCCTTTATTATAAGCCGGGCATTCTTTACAATTTGTTATGAATTGCATACAATCACTCAACATGTAAGGCCACCAGTAAAGTTTGGTTAATTTCACATGTGTGGCTTGTTCGCAACTATTATTGTGTCCAAATCCTTGATGGGCTTCTCAAGTCAGTGCTTCCTGCTTGTGGGCAGAGGGTATTTGCTTCTTATCTTTTTTAAGGTGACATACCCAAACATTACCTTCACCATCAGCAGCATGTTTTTATTGTGTTGGAAATCCTTTAGCATTGTAGTAGTGGTATCACAGAGAATTCTTAAAACAGCATCCTGGTTACCTTTTTTTGTTTGTTACTTAGTTACCACCAAAACCCTGGCCTCCCTTACCATAATAAGGTCCATCCCAACAGCTTTTTTCACTTATTCATCAGCTAGTTTATTACCGTAGCTGTGTAAGAGGCCTGTAGTATGTCCCTGGATGTGTAAAACTTGTACTAGTGGGCAAGTCAATAATAATTCATAAATATTATTCCATGTGAACAAATATGGAGGTAGTTTACTTCTGTGTGTACTCCATCTTGTAGTTGACCAGATGAGACAATCTCTTTATGTCTGAGTGTGCAATGTGCAATTTATAGTAATTTGTACTAAACAGTATGTACAGTAAGTGTTGCAATGAGTGCATGAAGCAAACCCAAGTGCAGGACACAGGCACAGAGACTGAGTTAGGATGCTTACGCGAACGTAAACGTTGAACGGCAAATAGGAGGGATCTTGACACGGAGCCTTCACACAGGGAGACAGAGTTTCATAGGTAAACCTTGAAACTGGAGCAAAACTTAGAACGCACAGTCCAAAGCAGCCAGGAAACATTAATTATCACACAGGCAAAACCAATGATCTGGCGACTAGTGGTTGTAATGCCGGGGTTCTTATGCTGCAGGTCCTGATGGAAACCAGGTGAGCCATCATCAAAGAGAATTAGAAGCAAATGGGAAATTAATGGTCAGAACCAGGGCACAATCAAAGGAAATTAGGAGAAAGATAGGGAATTAATGAATGGGACTATGACAGTAAGATATACAATAGGACAGTCAATATAGCTTAGAAATACAATTGTGTCAGCATGAATTAATCAGTCTGATGGCCTGGTGGAAGAAGCTGCCTCAGAGCCTGTTGGCCCTGGCTTTAATGCTGTGGTACCATTTCCCAGATGGTAGCAGCTGGAACAGTTTGTGCTTGGGTTGACTCAGGTCCCCGATGATCCCTTAGGCTCTTTTTACGCACCTGTTGCTTTAAATGTCCTGAATAGTGGAAAGTTCACATCCACAGATGCACTGGGCTGTCCACACCACTCTCTGTAGAGTCCTGTGACTGAGGAAAGTACAGTTCCCATGCGATTGAGGAAAGTACGGTTCCCATACCAGGCAGTGATACAGCCAGTCAGGATGCTCTCAATTGTCCCCTGTAGAAAGTCCTTAGGATTTGGGGACTCCTGTCAAACTTCTTCAACCGTCTGAGGTGAAAGTGGTGCCATTGTGCTTTTATCACCACATGGCTGGCATGTACAGAACAAGTGAGGTCCTCCATGATGTCTATACCTTAGAACGTAAAGCTGTTACCCTCACAACCCCAGATCCATTGATGTCAATAGTAGTTAGCCTGTCTCCATTCCTCCTGTAGTCCATAACCAGCTCCATCGTAAGACATAGTGTATGGGGGCATGTGTTTCTTCTCCCTCATTACAGCAGCTAGCTACAACAATTTTCTGGAGAAATACAAATGCACTGAACATGAGATTTTGTGAGGTCTCTTGACCGGAGGTCTGTTGCTTGCAGAACTGTATTCATCAATTTATCTAATGACTCATAATCTTTGGGGGTAAAAACAAAAGGTTTACCATTTTTTTCAGTGTACATCTGCTGTTTTTGACAACTGAGCACACCTAGGTATGATAGCTGTCGCATAATTCAATAGGCCTAGGGTTGATTGGAAGCCATTCAGTGTCTTTGGATATCCTACTTGAGTGAGTTTTTGTCTAAATTCAGGGGTTAAACCATATCCCTAATTAGTAATTTTCATACCTAGGAAATTTACTTTTTTACAACTGAGCTAATATTTTCTACTATTAATTACATAGTCTCTGTCTGTCACTTTCAAGAAGTGGATGTAACCAGAAGCCATCGGCCAGATCTATGGAAGATTTATACATTTATGAGTCAATCCTTGCAGCATCTGTTGTCACGACTGTTGCTGAAGCTCCCCTGCGCAGATTTTATTGCATTAACTTTGGCCTTCCCCTTCTTTACATTCTGTTTTCCCTGAGCTGCAGGGGAGGGAGTGGACATTTGGGATGGGCACTGTCCCTTTGCATATTTAGAGGGTGAAGGATAAGACAGGCCTCGTTGTGTGTGCTCAGTTTCATGCCCTTTTCCATAATATTGATGGGGCCTCTGAATATTTCCTTTGTCCCGGAAGGAGTATCTTGGTCTAAGACATCCTTCCACAAAGAAAGGTTGTTGGAGCTAAAGGTCGTGGCTTTCTAGGTTGCGGGTGAATAGGCTCTCCAGGGAACATTTCTTGTTTCTTGATTATGTCTTTCCTCCTGAGGGGCTGGTCCAGGAGGACACTATGAATGTAATTCACCCTTGGAATGAGGTTGGTTTGATCATATTGTTACTGACACTACAAAGCCCTTTAGGGGGAAGTGCTGGAACCCTGTTGCGCTTGCACGGGAGCGAGCGATAATCCTGTTTCCACCATGTGGGTGCACGGGATCTCTTCAACAACCTGAAATTATCTATGTATTGGGTGTTGATTAAACGGCATCGTGCACATGTTGCAGAAGTTTTCACTAGGACAAAGGGGTAACATTATAGAACAAACTTGGTTCTAGTCTGCCTTTGCCATTTGTTCTCTGATCCTACAATTTGCTATTAAGCCTTGGCTTTTCAGTACTTTACGCAATCCTCCACATACATCTTCATCATTAATTTGTTTATAAATCCACACATATATCTCCTCCGCATTTCCACACTTGTTTTGGAGTGGTACCAGGGCTATGAGAAATAACATTAATAAGTGTTGCTGAACATATTGGGGAGTATGACTGGCCCAGATGGCCTGTAACCAACCGAGAATTCTAAAATAGTCACTTCAGAATTCCTTCACCATCTGCTAGAGATGTGGTGCATACTGCCTGCAAACTCCTAATAGACGGAGGTTCGAAAACTTGATGTGAAATTTGTATTCGGGAAGTTGCAGCTGCTCCCTGCACTGGGACTGGTCCCTGTATTCTTCTTTTTCAGGCTATAATGAATCTTTTTAATAATTCTAGTGCATTTTCCCTAGTGTCTGTTCTCCATGTTTCACGAGTACCTCCAGGTCTTACTGGTGTGGGCGCTACCTCATGTGGGCTTGACAAAAATACATGATATCCTCATGCACCAGAATTAGGATATGGGTCACCACATTCTATCACATAAGCATTTAGCCCTCACCAAGGTCCCTACCAGGTTTCTATCTAAGAAGTGGTGTACAGGTGTCCTCCGCTTTTTGAACGTTCACTTTAGGAAACCTCACTGTTATGAAAGACCTACATTAGTTACCTGTTTTCGCTAACAGAATGTGTTTTCACTGTTACGAGAAAAACAGCGTGCGATAAAAGGCAGCACACGCCCCGAGCAGCCGCTCTCCCCCGGATTCAGAACTGCATTGGAGTTGGCATTCCTTAAACACGTGCCTGTGAGCAGCCATTTGCCAGATGAGTTCTAAGGTATCAGAAAAGCCTAAAAGAACTCGTAAGGGTGTTGCACTTAGCGTAAAACTAGACATAATGAAGCGTTTCGATCGTGGTGAATGAAGCAAGGACAAAATGAGTTTGACCTGCGGAAGTTGACGAAGATGATGTTGAAGAGGTTTTGGCATCCCATGACCAAGAACTGATAGATGAAGAGCTGATGCAATTGGAAGAGGAAAGGATAACAATCGAAACCAAATGTAGTAGTGAACGGACCGTAAGTGAAGTCATCCAGGAACTGAACGTAAAGCAACTGCATGAGATTTTCGCTGCAATGATAAAGTACGACTTTAATTTTGAAAGGGTACGTCGGTTTAGGGCATATTTGCAAGATGGTGTACAAAGAACTGTATGATAGAAAAATGTGCGAGGCTAGCAGTCAAGCATACTGTCGTTTTTCAAGCCTTCCACGTCAGCCACAGCAGACGACGAACCTCGACCTTCGACATCGAGGCAGACAGACATAGAAGAAGATGACCTGCCTACCCTGATCGACGATGAGATGACACCCCTGTGTCCCACCACCCCAACCCCCGGGTCGTGGACAGATACCGATTCACGGAGAATGCAGCGATAGCACCCAACATGTCTTTAAGAAAAAAGCTGAAATAAACAAGCTAATTAATTAGGTGCTGCCCGGCATGTAAATGTCGGCCCAGATCAGAGCCGATTGCCGATTGCGTAGCCTTTGATCTGGGCAGACATTTACGTGCCAGGTGGCACCTAATTAATTAGCTTGTTTATTTCGGCTTTTTTCTTAAAGATGTGCTGGGTGCGTCCCAGCCACTGCTGTACCCTTGCATGCTACATGGATCGGTATCAGTTCGCTGCCCAGAGGGTGGGGGCCACTGCACCACCCGAACCTCCGACCACTCAGCCTAACACACCGTCATTGATGTGCTTGGCGCTGTCTCAATTCCGGTAAGTGATACTATACTGTACATACAGTATTTTTACTTTATATAGGCTGTGTATTTTTATGTGTTATTTGGTCTGATTCCATAGCTTCATAGCTTAAAGGTTACTGGAGAGCGTGCTTATGCCGAGAGCGCTTGCGTGAGATTTTCGCTACGGAGAACAGTGCAGGCAATCGTTGTAGAGAAGTATTTCTAATTTATATAGGCTGTGTACTTATCATATCATTCCTGCTTCGAGTCTGTGGTGGCCAGTGCGATCATGTTTGCTGTTGTGTGCTGGGGCAGCAGGCTGAGGGTAGCGGGCACCAACAGAATCAACAAGCACATTCGTAAGGTCAATGATGTTGTGGGGATGGAACTGGACTCTCTGACGGTGGTGTCTGAAAAGAGGATGCTGTCCAGGTTGCATGCCATCTTGGACAATGTCTCCCATCCACTACATAATGCACTGGTTGGGCACAGAAGTACATTCAGCCAGAGACTCATTCCACCGAGATGCAACACAGAGCGTCATAGGAAGTCATTCCTGCCTGTGGCCATCAAACTTTACAACTCCTCCCTTGGAGGTTCAGACACCCCGAGCCAATAGGCTGGTCCTGGACTTATTTTCTGGCACAATTTACATATTACTATTTAATTATTTATGGTTTTATTACTATTTAATTATTTATGGTGCAACTGTAACGAAAACCAATTTCCCCCGGGATCGATAAAGTATGACTATGACTATGACTATTTTACTACATGTTACTGTTATTTTAGGTTTTATGTGTTATTTGGCATGATTTGGTAGGTTATTTTTGGGTCTGCGAATGCTCACAAATTTTTTCCATATAAATAAATAGTAATTGCTTCTTTGCTTTACGACATTACGGCTTACGGACCGTTTCATAGGTACGCTCTACCTTCGGATGGTGGGGGAAACCTGTATTTCAGATGGATTACACTCCAGGGTCCTGAAAGAGGTAGCTGAGGAGATTGTGGAGGCATTAGCAGTGACCTTTCAAGAATCATTATATTGTGGAATGGTTCCAGAGGACTAGAAAATTGTAAAATTCACTCCATTCTTTAAGAAGGTAGAGAGGCAAAGGACAGGAAATTATAGGAAAGTTAGTCAAACTTCAGTGGTTGTGAAGATGTTGAAGTCTGTTATTAAAGATGAGGTTCTTGGGTTTTTGCAGGTAGATGAAAGAATAAAAAAGATTTCCCTATAAGTGGAAATCTTGCCTGACAAATCTGTCGGAATTCTTCAAAGAAATAACAGGCAGGAAATACAAGGAGAATCAATGGACATTGTTTAGTTGGACTTTCAGAAGGCCTTTGACAAGTTGCCACACAATTGTATTACAAGGTATTACAAGAAAGATACTAGCCTGGATAGGTGGTTGACTGAATGGCAGGAGACAAAGATTGGGAATAAAGGGGGCCTTTTCTGGTTGGCTGCTGGTGACTACTAGTGTTCCATAGGGATCAGTTTTGGGAACCATTTATTTTTACATTATATGTTAATGATTTGGATGATGGAATTGACAACTTTTTGGCCAAGTTTGCAGAAGATATGAAGGTAGGTGGATGGGCAGGTAAACTATTTTCTAAAATGTGAGAAATCACAGGTGCAACCGGATTTCAGAGTCGTCATGTAGGACTCCCTAAAGGTTAATTTACAGTTTGAATCAGTGGTAAGGAAGGCAAATGCAATGTTAGCATTTGTTTTAAGAGGACTAGAATATAAAAGCAAGGATGTAATGCTGAGCATTTATAAAGCATTGGTCAGACTGCACTTGGAGTACTGTAAGCAGTTTTGAAAGGATATTGTGGCATTGGAGAGGATCTAGAGGAGATTCATGAAAATCATCTAGGGAATGAAAGGGTTAATATATGCAGAGCACTTACTGGTTCTAGGCCTGAACTTGGTAGAGTTTAGAATAATGAGAGAGGGATTTCACTGAAACATGTTGAATACTGAAAGTCCTATATAAAGTAGATGTGGAGAAGATGCTTCCTATAGTGGGGGAGTCTAGGACCAGAAGGTTCAGCCTCAGAATAGAAGAATGTCCCTTTAGAACAGAGCTTAGGAGGAATTTCTTAGCCAGAGAGTGATGAATTTTGGGAACTCATTGCTACAGACTACTGTGCAGGCCAAGTGATTGGGGGTATTTTTCAAGTGGAGGTTAATCGGTTCTTGATTAGGAAGGGCATCAAAGGTAAAGGGGAATGTGGAGGAGAATAGGGTTGAGAGGGATAATAAATCAGACATGATGGAATAACAGCATAAGAACATAAGATATAGGAGCAGAAGTAGGCCATTCAGCCCATCAAGTCTGCTGCGCCATTCAATCATGGGCTGATCCAATTCTTCTAGTCACCCTCACTCCCCTGCCTTCTCCCCATACCCTTTGATGCCCTGGCTAATCAAGAACCTATCTATGGCAGAGCAGACTCAATGGGTTGAATTGCCTAATTCTGCTTCTATGTCTTATGGTCTTATATGACAAAATTGCTAAAAATAGATATACTGTAGATGAAAATATTATAGTTGCACAATGCACTTGATTATGGCCTTGCACCTTAATGTCTGCCTGCATTGCACCTCCTCTAACTGTAACATGTTGTTCTGCATTCTGTTCTTTTTTTCACTTTAACCATTTCAATGTACTGTTCTGATGAAATAATGTGATGTGTTTGTATTTCATCCTTTAGCCCATTGATCCATGCAGAAGTACTACTTCAAATAAAGAATCCCCTTGTTTATAGGGACAAGGCTGCTGGATGAGTTGAGAAACATCTGCAGTTAGCCATGATGGAATGGTGGAGCAGAGTCGATGGACTGAATGGCCTTATTTGCTCCGATGCCTTATGGTCTTATGGTCTTTTCAGCACGGGTGAATGAGCTTGCCGCAAGATGGAATACACAAAATGCTTCAAATACTCAGCAGGTCAGGTAGCATCCATGGAAATGAACAAGCAGTCGCTGTTTTGGGCAGAGAGCCTCCCTCGGGAATTCTGAGGAGTAGCTTCTACTCCTCAGCTTTTTTTTCCAGTTCTACTGAAGGGTTTTGGCCTGAAACATTGACTGTTCTCCTTTCCTAGATGCTGCCTGGTCCTCTAACATTTTGTGTGTGTTGCTCGGATTTCCAGCATCTACAGATTTTCTTTGGTTTGTCTGGTAAAGTACCTGGGTTAATTCTATGATAGAGGTCAAAAGGGTCTTGAAGGGTCTAAAAAGGGGCAATTTCTTTGTGCAGGTGGGAATCTTCTCAAGTCGGTTTGTGACTAGTGCTAAGAGTTGGAGCAAGAGACAAGGTAAATTTTATGCTTTTGAATGAAGTGCCTCTTTCAAGTTGGCAACACAGAGGGTGTGAGAGAGAGACAGAGAGAGACAGGGAGTGAAACAGAGAGAGAGAGAGACAGAGAGACTGACAGAGAAAGACAGAGCGAGAGACAGAAAGAGTCTGGAAAAGGTGCTACACGTCTACAGTTCCCTCTGACAGTATTTTGTGTGCTGTGGATTAGCCATTGGTTGTTAAGCATTATTTTGTTTCTTTTAATACTTTATTAATCATATTTCTTTCTTTTTGTATTTTATTCTTTATATAACTGTTATAAAGTAATTTCTTACAGCCTTAACGTGCGTTCAGTGCCTCCTTTGCTTGCAGATACATTTTGCTGTTGAATCAGGGAAGAACAAGGAACGAAGATTTTTAAAAAATTTATTGCAAGGTTTTAGTGGCTTTTGATCCTCAGCAGTAACCACAACATTCCCCAGAAATTGTCATTTCCAGTACTGATTTAGTTAACTTAACAGCTTAAAGATGGTCAAATATAGAAGCTCAAGGGTTTTGTTTTTAATTAGCTGAAAGATGTATGACAACTTGAACTTTTTGCCCCTACATTTCATCTTCCATTGTAAATTAGTTTGGATTAGCATTTATATTATTATATTAACTTCATTTTTCTGAAATCCTTTGAGGGGATAGATGATATTGCTATGAATCAATCCAAATAAAAAAATCTGTAGAATGTCAAAAGTCCATGCAAATGTCCTAAACAGCTAGAGAACTCAGGTGAATATATGGCTTCCACATAAAGCTTGTCTGCATGTGCATTTCCTATGTGTTTAATATTGGACTGGGATAGAAAAGATGAGAGAAAAAAAAGAGAGGGAGAGGATAAGAAAAAAGTGTAAAAGAACATCGAAAAAGAGGGAAACAGGTTAAGGGCAAGGGAAAATGAGAAAAAGACAGAAGAAGATAAAAATTGTTCAAGAAATATACTGGTTGTTTTTTAAAAATATATTTAGGTACTGAAATCAGCAATGCTATAATTGGCTGCTGGTGAACGCAGCAGGCCAGGCAGCATCTCTAGGAAGAGGTACAGTCACGTTTCGGGCCGAGACCCTTCGTCAGGTCTCAGCCTGAAACGTCGACTGTACCTCTTCCTAGAGATGCTGCCTGGCCTGCTGCGTTCACCAGCAACTTTGATGTGTGTTGCTTGAAATTCCAGCACCTGCAGATTTCCTCGTGAGTGCTATAATTCGATCAACTTCTATCTATTCTTATTCTTGTGAATTGCACGACCAGTAGTTAACCTCTTCCTCTTGCATTATCAGATATTTATCATGGATGTTGAAACTGTGGGCTTTCACAAATAAAACAAAGTGAGGCATTTTATGTTTAAGGGAAAGCGTAACGTACTTTATTGCACTCCAGAACCTGAACACTAAGTGTTCTAAAAGTCCTTTACATAATTACGTCATCACTTCAGACCAGCCTCTTTAAGTGAAACCCCAACTCCATGTTGGGGGTTGTGAATTGTGTAAGTTTCCACCAATTACATTACCCTACAAAACAACCAGAAAGCTAAACTATACATTCTTTTTATCTTTGTTTTCTTTTCAATATATTGTTATAGTAGGTACACAAACCTGGTAGCTGAATTGCAGATTTCACTCAACTAAGATCAGCCATAGATGAGTGCGTCCCCATAAAATCATTCAGAGTATTCCCTTACTAGAAGGCCTGGATGAAGCATGAGATTCACAATTTGGTGAGGACCAGATCAGTGCCATTCAGGATTTGTGACCAGGTTAAATACAAGAGGTCCAGTTGCAACCTCCTGAAAGCCACCCTACACACAAAGTGCACCATATCTGAGTCACTGAATGATGCTTGGCAGCTGTGGCAGAGCTCGAATGTTATCAGCTCCCTAAAAGTAAAACCAAGTGACATACAATAGGTGACAACAAGGCTTTGCTCCCACATGAGCTGAATGCTCTATATGCTTGCTTTGACCATTAAAATATGGAACACCCAATGGCCTGTGATTTTAATCTCTAAGGCCAACATGAGAGCATTCTTGAGGAGGGTGAACCCAAAGAAAGCATCTGACCCAGATGGGGTACAAGTACTAAATACCTGTGCTACTCAACTGGCTGGAGTGTTCACAGATATCTTGAACCTCTTTCTTTACAATCTGAGGTTCTCCTACATCAAGCAGGCTTCAATACCAGTGCCTCAGAAGAATGTGGTAACACGTCTCAATGACTATTATCCGATAACACTTACATCCACAGGGATGAAGTACTTTGAGAGGTTGGTGATGAAACATGTTAACACCTGCCTGAGAAGTGACTTGGATCCACTCCAATTTGCCTACCATTACAGCAGGTCAACAGCAGATACCATTTCATTCCCTCTTCACTCAATTCTGAAACACCTGACCAACGAAAGTGCATACATCTGAATGCTCTTCATTGACCACTGTGCAGCATTCAGTACTACCGTCCCTTCAAAACCAATCAATAAGCTTTGAGTCCTGTGCCTCAGTACCTCTTTGTGCATTTGGATCCTCGATTTCCTCACTTGCAGATCCTAGCTGAGATTGGCAAAAATTCCTCCTTCACAACCTCCTGCAGCACAGGTGCACACAAGGCTGTATGCTTAATCTCAGACTCTACTCGCTTTACACTTATGACCGTGAGACTAAGCACAGCTCCAATGCTGTATTTATGTTTTCCAATGACCCCATTGTTGTTGGCTGAATCAAAGGTAGTGAGGAGTCAGCATGTAGGAGGGAGATTGAAACTCTGGTTGAGTTGTGCCACTACAACAACCTGTCACTCAATGTCAGCAAGACAAAGGAGGGTATTATTGACTTCTGGGGGGAGGAAACTAGTGGTCCATGAGCCAGGCCTCATCTGGGAATCAGAATTGGAGAGGGTCAGGAAATTTGAATGTCTTGATGTTATCATTTCACAGGATCTGTCCTGGGTTCAGCATGTGAGTGCCTTTACCAACAAAGCATGATAGTGCCTCTCCTTTCTGAGTAGTTTGTAAAGATTTGGCAGGTCATCTAAAACTTTGAAAAACTTCTATAGATTTGTGGTGAAGAGTATATTGACTGGTTGCATCATGGCCTGGTATGGGAACACCAACGCCCATGTAATAAACCACAAAAGTAATGCATATGTTCCAGTCCATCACAGATAAAGCCCTCTCCACCACTGAGCACATCTGCATTGAGCATTGTCACAGGAAAGCAGCATCCATCATCAAGTACCCCCACCGTCCAGGCCATGATCTCTTCTCACTGATGTCATTAGGAAGAAGGTACTGAAGCCTCAGGACCCAACCACTAGGTTCAGGAACAGTTATTGCCCCTCAATCGTCAGGCTCTTGAACCAGAAGGGATAACTTCACTCAACTTCATTTGCCCCATCACAGAACTATGGACCCTCTTTCAAAAACTCTTCATCTCATGTTCTCGTTATTTATATTTTATTGTTATTTTTAAAAACACATTTTTTTTTCTCAGCTCAAGCTGGTAAAACCTGAGGTGCGAATATAGCCAAGCACACTCATTTCTCAATTGCTAGGAACTTTCAAACTATTCTAGTGGTGTTTAGTATTGTGGGTTTCTGAAGATTTACATAGATATTGCTGTGTAGCCCTAATTGTTTAATGCTATTATGTAGTGTCTTTGGGATGATACCAGTTATAGATACTACTATCGGGACAATGTATACCTTGTTCATGTTCCAACGTTCTTTAATTTCCTCTTTTAATTCTGCAAATTTCTGGTGTTTTTCACTTATTGATTTCTGTATGTTATGTGTGTTTGGAATAGCTATATCTATTAAGTAGGTTGTTCTTGCTTGTTTATCCTGTGTTATTACATCCAGATGATTATTATGGATTGTCCTACCTGTAATAAAGGATCAGTCATAATGTAATTTGTGGTACTCTGATTCTAAAACTGGATCAGGCTTGTATTTATAGTAAGGTATGATACCTTTTATGAGTTTGTATTTTAAAGCAAGATTTTGTTGAGTATTGCTTGCCACTTGATTGTGCCTATATAAGTAATCAGATTACATCGAATAAAGGTAGATGAATCACCCGGGCCTGACATGATATTTCCTCAGACCTTGAGAGAGACTAGTGTAGAAATTGCAGGGGAACCGGCAGAAATATTTAAAAAGTCCTCAGCCACAGGTATGGTGCCGGAGGATTAGAGGGTAGCTCATGTCGTTCAGTTGTTTGAAAAAGGTTCCAAAAGTAAACCAGGTAATTACAGGCCGGTGAGCCTGACATTAGTAGTAGGTGAATTATTGGAAGGCATTCTGAGAGATCGGATATACAAATATTTGGACAGCCAAGGGCTGGTTAAGAACAGTCAGCATGGCTTTATGTGTGGTAGATCATGTTTAACGAATCTCGTAGAGTTTTCCGAGGAGGATAGCAAGAAAGTAGATGAAGGAAAGGCTGTGGATGTTATCTACATGGACTTTATGAGGTCCCACATGGAAGGTTAGGTCAGAAGGTTCAAACACTAGATATCCATGGAGAGGTTGTAAACTGGATTTGAAACTGGCTGTGTGGGAGAAGACAGAGGGTGGTAGTGGATGATTGCTTATCAGACTGGAGGCCTGTGACTAGTGGTGTGCCTCAAGGATCTGTGCTGGGACCATTGTTGTTTGTTGTCTATATCAATGATCTAGATAATAATGTGGTAAATTGGATCAGCAAGTTTGCTGATGACACTAAGATTGGAGGCGTTGTGGACAGCGAGGAAGGCTTTTAAAGCTTGCAGAGGGATCTGGACCAAGTGGAGGGGTGGGCCAGAAAGTGGTAGATGGAGTTTAATGCAGAAAAGTGTGAGGTGTTGCATTTTCGAAGGACAAATCAAGGTAGGACATACACAGTAAATGATAGGGCATTGAGGAGTGCGGAGGAACAAAGAGATCTGGGAGTTCAGATACATAGTTCCCTGAAAGTCACGTCACAGGTAGACAGGGTTGTAAAGAAGGCTTTTGCCATCCTGGCATCCATAAATCAAAGTATTGAGTATAGGAGTTGGGATGTTATGGGGAGGTTGTATAAGACATTGGTGAGGCCAAATTTGGAATATTGTGTACAGTTCTGGTCACCTAACTATAGGAAGGATATCAGTAAGATTGAAAGAGTGCAAGGAAGATTTATAGGATGTTGTCGGGTCTTCAGGAGTTGAGTTACAGGGAAAGATTGAACAGGTTAGGACTTTATTCCTTGGAACGTAGAAGAATGAGGGGAGATTTGATAGAGGTTTACAAAATTATGAGGGGTATAGACAGAGTAAATGTGAATAGGCTCTTTCTATTCAGATTAGGAGAGATAAACATAGAACATAAAACATAGAATAGTACAGCACAGTACAGGCCCTTCGGCCCACAATGTTGTGCCGACCCTCAAACCCTGCCTCCCATATAAGCCCCAACCTTAGATTCCTCCATATACCTGTCTAGTAGTCTCTTAAACTTCACTAGTGTATCTGCCTCCACCACTGACTCAGGCAGTGCATTCCATGCACCAACCACTCTCCGAGTAATAAACCTTCCTCTAATGTCCCCCTTGAACTTCCCACCCCTTACCTTAAAGCCATGTCCTCTTGTATTGAGCAGAGGTGCCCTGGGGAAGAAGCGCTGGCTATCCACTCTATCTATTCCTCTTATTATCTTGTACAGCTCTATCATGTCTCCTCTCATCCTCCTTCTCTCCAAAGAGTAAAGCCCTAGCTCCCTTAATCTCTGATGATAATGCATACTTTCTAAACCAGGCAGCATCCTGGTAAATCTCCTCTGTACCCTTTCCAATGCGTCCACATCCTTCCTACAGTGAGGTGACCAGAACTGGACACAATACTCCAAGTGTGGCCTAATCAGAGTTTTATAGAGCTGCATCATTACATCGCGACTCTTAAACTCTATCCCTCGACTTATGAAAGCTAACACCCCATAAGCTTTCTTAACTACCATATCCACCTGTGAGGCAACTTTCAGGGATCTGTGGACATGAACCCCGAGATCCCTCTGCTCCTCCACACTACTAAGTATCCTGCCATTTATTTTGTACTCTGCCTTGGAGTTTGTCCTTCCAAAGTGTACCACCTCACACTTCTCTGGGTTGAACTCCATCTGCCACTTCTCAGCCCACTTCTGCATCCTATCAATGTCTCTCTGCAATCTTTGACAATCCTCCACACTATCTACAACACCACCAACCTTTGTGTCGTCTGCAAACTTGTCAACCCACCCTTCTACCCCCACATCCAGGTCGTTAATAAAAATCATGAAAAGTAGAGGTCCCAGAACAGATCCTTGTGAGACACCACTAGTCACAATCCTCCAATCTGAATGTACTCCCTCCACCACCACCCTCTGCCTTCTGCAGGCAAGCCAATTCTGAATCCACCTGGCCAAACTTCCCTGGATCCCATGCCTTCTAACTTTCTGAATAAGCCTACCATGTGGAACCTTGTGAAATGCCTTACTAAAATCCATATAGATCACATCCACTGCACTACCCTCATCTATATGCCTGTTCACCTCCTCAAAGAACTCTATCAGGCTTGTTAGACACGATCTGCCCTTCACAAAGCCATGCTGACTGTCCCTGATCAGACTATGATTCTCTAAATGCCTATAGATCCTATCTCTAAGAATCTTTTCCAACAGCTTTCCCACCACAGACGTAAGGCTCACTGGTCTATAATTACCCGGACTAGCCCTACTACCTTTTTTGAACAAGGGAACAACATTCGCCTCCCTCCAATCCTCTGGTACCATTCCCGTGGACAACGAGGACATAAAGATCCTAGCCAGAGGCTCAGCAATCTCTTCTCTCGCCTCGTGGAGCAGCCTGGGGAATATTCCGTCAGGCCCCGGGGACTTATCTGTCCTAATGTATTTTAACAACTCCAACACCTCCTCTCCCTTAATATCAGCATGCTCCAGAACATCAACCTCACTCATATTGTCCTCACCATCATAAAGTTCCCTCTCATTGGTGAATACCAAAGAGAAGTATTCATTGAGGACCTCGCTCACTTCCACAGCCTTCAGGCACATCTTCCCACCTTTATCTCTAATCGGTCCTACCTTCACTCCTGTCATCCTTTTTTTCTTCACATAATTGAAGAATGCCTTGGAGTTTTCCTTTACCCTACTCGCCAAGGCCTTCTCATGCCCCCTTCTTGCTCTTCTCAGCCCCTTCTTAAGCTCCTTTCTTGCTTCCCTATATTCCTCAGTAGTCCCATCTGATCCTTGCTTCCTAAACCTCATGTATGCTGCCTTCTTCCTCCTGACTAGATTTTCCACCTCACTTGTCACCCATGGTTCCTTCACCCCACCATTCTTTATCTTCCTCACCGGGACAAATTTATCCCTTACATCCCGCAAGAGATCTCTAAACATCGACCACATATCCGTAGTACATTTCCCTGCAAAAACGTCATCCCAATTCACACCCGCAAGTTCTAGCCTTATAGCCTCATAATTTGCCTTTCCCCAATTAAAAATTTTCCTGTCCTCTTTGATTCTATCCTTTTTCATGATAATTATAAAGGCCAGGGAGCGGTGGTCACTGTCTCCCAGATGCTCACCCACTGAGAGATCTGTGACCTGACCCCGTTAATTACCTAGTACTAGATCTAGTATGGCATTCCCCCTGGTCAGCCTGTCCACATACTGTGACAAGAATCCAGGAACTCTGCCCCACCTAAACCCTTGGAACTAATCAGGTGCCAATCAATATTAGGGAAGTTAAAGTCACCCATGATAACAACCCTGTTATTTTTGCACCTTTCCAAAATCTGCCTCCCAATCTGCTCCTCTGTATCTCTGCTGCTACCAGGGGGCCTATAGAATACCCCCGACAGAGTAACTGCTCCCTTCCTGTTCCTAACTTCCACCCATATTGACTCAAAAGAACATCCTGCTATATTACCCACCCTTTCTGTAGCTGTAATAGTATCCCTGACTAGTAATACCACCCCTCCTCCCCTTTCTCCGCCCTCTCTATCCCTTTTAAAGCACTGAAATCCAGGAATATTGAGAATCCATTCCTGCCCTGGTGCCAGCCAAGTCTCTGTAATGGCCACTACATCATAATTCCATGTATGTATCCAAGCTCTCAGTTCATCACCTTTGTTCCTGATGCTTCTTGCATTGAGGTACACACATTTCAGCCCTTCTACCTTGCTGTCTTTACACCGTTTATTCTGCTTCTCTTTCCTCAAAGCCTCTCTGTATGTTAGATCTGGCTTTACTCCATGCACTTCTTTCACTGCTCTATCGCTCTGGGTCCCATGCCCCTCGCAAATTAGTTTAAGCCCTCCCGAACCATGCTAGCAAACCTACCTGCAAGGATATTGCTCCCCCTCGAGTTCAGGTGCAACCCATCCAATCTGTACAGGTCCCACCTTCCCCAGAAGAGATCCCAATGACCTAAAAATCTAAAACCCTGCTCCCTGCACCAACTCTTCAGCCACGCATTCAACTGCCATCTCCTCCAATTCTTACCATCTCTATCACGTAGCACTGGCAGCAATCCTGAGAACGTCACCCTTGAGGTCCTGTTCTTCAGCCTTCTGCCTAATTCCCGAAACTCACACTTCAAGAGGACATGGCTTTAGCATGAAAGGGGAAAGGTTCAGGGGGAACATTATGGGGAACTTCTTCATCAGAGAGTGGTGGGAGTGTGGAACGGGCTGCTATCTGATGTGCTAAATGCAGGCTCATTCTTAAGTTTTAAGAACAAATTGGATAGGTACATGAATGGGAGAGGTCTGGAGAGTTATGGACTGGATGCAGGTCAATTGGACTAGCAGAATAATGTGTCGGCACAGACTAGAAGGGCCGAATGGCCTGTTTTCTGTGCTGTAGTGTTCTATGGTTCTATTATGTTAAACTACTACAGGATCCTGTAACATGTTGGGTTAATCTGGTTTTCCTTGGCAATTCTGCATTTATCATCTTGAATTTTAGGCCTTTTATTCTGTATTTTTGATTTTTTTTCTGTTCCATCTGGTCCTGTATTGCCACAACAATCCCTTCCACTCTGCGAAGAGATCACCAACTCTGAGCCAGGTGTTCGGTGCTTCCTTGTCGACATCTAGTCTGCTCAGATCATGGGGAATGTCTTCCATGGAGGGTCACACTCTTCCACTGGTTAACTTTTTCATCAATAGTGATAATATTTTCATTTTTCTGGGTTGTGCTCTCATTTAATTCTTATCAGAATTGCATATTATTATTATCATTTCTCGTTCTTTTTGTATGTGCACTTTGTTGTTTTTATGTTGCACATTGGTCGTTGCTCATTCTTTTGTGTGCAGTCTTTCTTTGATTTGTGTTTCTTGTACTTACTATGATTGCCCAGAAGAAAATGAATCCCAGGGTTGTGTGTGGTAACATTTATGTACTTTGATAATAAGTTGAATGTCGAACATGGTTCTTCTTTCACATGTTTTATGGAGATTGATAATAGTACGCAGAAATGCTATAAATAACTTGAAACTGGACAGCATCACCTCCGAAATAAGAAATTTGGTTTTAATTCAAAAATTCAATTAAAATGGAAAGAAAATCTTACTTTATCTGTTTCTGTAAGTTTTATAGTTTCACAATTCCCTAAATAAACAACTGACAAAATGAAGCTATCAGTCCCATAAGGTATTGTAGTGTAGTGATTAGCACAATACTTTACACTCCCCTGACACAAAATGTAAAGAGCTTGTACATTCTTCTCATGACTGCGTGGGTCTTGTCCGGTTTCTCCGATTTCCTCCCACAGTCCAAAGACCTACTGCTTGGTAGGTTAATTGGCCATTTTAAATTGTCCCATGATTAGACTAGGATTAAACTGGGGTGTACTGGGCAGCAAGGCTCGAAGGGGTGGAAGGACCTATTCCACACTGTATCTCAATAAATGAATAAGTGAATACCTACAAGAAAATTATGAATTAAAAAACTAATCACATTCTTCATGAAAACCAAAGTGAATCAATTATTTGTGACTGACATTTTAATATGACACTTAGTTGTCAGTTTTTCTTTAAAGAATAATAAAAAAAACAAACAATTTGATGGGACCAATTTTTTTAATATCTGATAAGCTGACAACCTAATTCGTTGCCTGAAGCTGTTTAAATACATTTTACATAGAATTTAGATTGTTTGCCCCAAATAAGAGAGATAGATACTTTTAGAAGTGTGATTTGTCCTAGTGCATTATTCTGAGCAGTGTGGGAAAAAAAAACTTAACAAAGAAGCCCATACAGTAACCAATATTAAGTTCTTCAAAATGAAATCATCTGTAAAGACAAATAAAGAATTGATAAATGAAACCATTTCTCAATATTTCAGTCACTTACCATAGTTTACGATTTGTAGATAAATACATTATTTAAATAAAGTTAAGAAAAAAGTAATTAGTTTTGTTTGCCATTCAATTACTTGTGCACCAGATCAGTTACATGAAACATTAATATATTTCCCACGTGTTGCTTGGACCAAAGTACAGATTAATGACATCATGGACCATGATTTCTTTATTGGCTTTATGCATTTACTATAATTAAACTATTAAAAAGAAACTTTGCCAAATGAGGCTAACTTCACTGCCGTAATCATAAAACAGAAACAAGCTAACCAGTGGTGTGGAAATGGACCATTCTTGTGTGAAATGCTTATAAATTGCTTGAATTATTGAAATTCTAGATATAAGAAATTTTGTAAAAAAGCAAATCTTGGAGTAATGTGTGCAGTTCTGGTCATCTGCCGACAGGAAAGACATCAATAAACAATATAGTTTCAATAAATTTACAAAGATGTTATAGGATGTGATGACCTGAGTAGAATAGGTTAGGAATTTATTCCCTGGAGTGCAGAAGAATGAGGTGAGGTCTGAGAGGGTATAGATAAGGTGAATACATGTAGGTTTTTCCCCTTCAGGGTGGATGAGAAGTTATAGGTTGAAGTTGAATGGTGAAATACTCAAGGTGAGTCTGCGGGAGATTTTCTTCACTCAAAGGGGCATGCAAGTGTGGAATGGGCTGCCAGAGGAAGTGGTAGTGGCAGTTGTAGCATTTGTGAAAAGTTTGGATAGGTAGAGTAGTGCTAGAAAGTTTGTGAACCCTGAAGAATTTTCTCTATTTCTGCATAAATATGACCTAAAATGTGATCAGATCTTCACGTAAGTCCTAAAACCAGATAAAGAGATCCCAAATAAATAAATAACACAAAAAAAAATTACGCTTGAGAAAAATGATACAATATTACATGTCTTTGTTGGGGAAAAAGGAAAACCTTTGCTTTCAGTAAATGGTTAAGTCAAGTCAAGTCAAGTCACTTTTTATTGTCATGTAACTGTCACAACCACAGATTCGGCAGCACAGTGAATATGGCCATTGTGCTTGTGAATATGTGCGTGTCAGCTAATTATTATCTAATTATGATAGCATTTAACTCCATACTTGTCATTGTAGTGGTTGTCGAGACTTGGATAGAGCACAGCAACGCTCCGCTGCCTGTTAGTATTTGGCCTTGCCTGAGAAATTGGACTGTCGAGTCAAATGACTCTGAAGACTAACAGTATTCGTTTAATATTTAGATGTTCTTTTCAGCCGCATTGTCAACTTCATTTTCCATTTTGCAAGTTTTAGTTAACGGTCCTGTTTAGCCTAGCAGTTTTCGTTTTATTTTCCCTTTAACGCTGTTCGCATTAAACTTTGTGAACTATTGACCCACTTCAGTGTCTCTCACTCCACACTTGGGCCATATCCGAACCTGGTGACAGTAACACACTTGCACAGCAATAACTTCTGAAAAAAATACCTTCCCGATAACTGTTGATCGGTGTTGCACATCAGCTTGAAGAGATTTTAGGCCAGTTCCTACAAAGCAGCTTCAACTCTGAGAGGCTGGTGGGCTTCCTTGCATGAAATGCTTGCTTTAGGTCCTTCTCACAACATTTCTATAGGATTAAGGTCAGGACATTGACTTAGCCATTTCAAACCAGGAATGTTCTCCTTTTTAAACCATTCTGTTGTTAATTTACTCTTGTCTTTTGGGGTATTGTCTTGTTGCAGTATACAACTTCTATTAAGCTTCAGGTGATAGACTGCTACCCTGGCATTCTCCTGTAAAATATCCTGCTACAATTTTGAATTCATTATTCCCTCAATAATTGTGAGCTATCCAGGCCCTGGGGCAGCAAAGGAGCCCCAAACCATGATGTTCCTTCCACCATGCTTCACAGTTGGGATGAGGTTTTGGTGTTGGTGTGCAATTCACTTTTTCCTCCAAACATGACAATGTGCATTTCTGCCAAAAAGTTCAACCTTTATCTCATCTGTCCACGCAACGTTGTCCCAGAAGCATTGTAGAACATCCAGGTGGTCATTTGCAAACTTGAGACGTGCAGCAATTTATTTTGGAGAGCAGTGGTTTCCTCCATAAACACCATTATAGTTCAATATTTCCTTATTGTGGACACATGAACAGAGAGCAAATTCTAGAGATTTCTGCAGGTTTTTTGCTGTGATGTTCACATACTTTTTGCAATAATTTTTGTAATATTGGATCATTTTCCTCAATAAATAAATGAAAAAGTATAATTCTTTTTGGGTTATTTACTTAATTGAGTTCTCTTTTTTTTGTCATTTTTTTATTGAAGTTCATCATCAAACAAAACTTTTCCATAAGATGTATTTCAGATACTGTATATTTATATTGTATAGTCATATTTGTCACAAATCTCCACATAATATTTATCTGAGGTATACACTTATAGAAAGGAGAGGAAAGATGAACAATCAAAAGAAGAAAACTAAGTACAAAGTAGGGAGTGATCTTTTTTTTTACAAAATATTCATTCACTTCTGAGATTAAAATCAGGTCTATGAGGTGTTATGTAGTTAAACCATTTTTCCCAGTATGAGTAAAATTGTTCCAACTTATGATTAACAGATGATGTTATCTTCTCCATTTTGTAAATGTCCATTGTAATTTCCATCCATACATTTAAAGTTGGGCTCTCCTGTGATAACCATTTCCTGGTAACGGTCTTTTTACCAGCTGCCAGCAGCATATTCATTAAATATTTATCCCTTTTCAACCATTTTTGAGGTATATATCCAAAATATATGGCCTTACTTTCTAAGGGTATTTCACAATTAAAGTTGTCTTGTAGGGCATTGTTTATCCCACTCCAATAGTCTTTGATAAGCGGGCATTCCCAGAAAATATGATAATGGTTTGCATTTTGATTTCCACAATTTCTCCAGCAAAACAGGGAGGTTACTGTCATAATGAGATTTCTGAGAGGGTGTAATAAAATATCTTATCAAGTTTTTCCACCCAAGCTCCCTCCATTTCTGTGACCTGGTACACTTCCATTGATACCTCCATATTATTGTCTATTCTTCCTCAGATATTCTTATAGAAACATAGAAAATAGGTGCAGGAGTAGGCCATTCGGCCCTTCGAGCCTGCACCGCCATTCAGTATGATCATGGCTGATCATCCAACTCAGAACCCTGTACCAGCCTTCCCTCCATACCCCCTGATCCCTTTAGCCACAAGGGCCATATCTAACTCCCTCCTTCCTTCTCCCATTTTGTTTTAATGTATGAAGTCGAATGTGTTTTAAGATTTGACAAACCCTTACACACGCTTGAAATTACTCTGCTTCCGTTGTCTGAATTATATGCTTTTCTAAATAGCTCTATCAAACATATACTTGCCTTGATTACATTTTTAACCATCCTATTAACACACTATCGCATCTGTAAATATCGATAAAAGTCTTGCTTTTCTAATAAGTGTTTCTCTTTGAGTATTTTAAAACTGAAAAGTTTTCATTATATAAAGCTTTCATTATATTGTAAATAGCTGTTATTCCTTTAGCTGTCCAGTCCTTGCATTCTCTTGATCTAATTTTAGGATTTATGTGAAGATCTGATTACATTTTAGGTCACATTTATGCAGAAACAGAGGGAAGTCTACAGGGTTCACAGACTTTCTAGCACTACTGTACATATGAGAGAGCTTTGAAGGACTATGTTCTGGTGCAGGTAGAGGACCAGATTGGAACAGACTAGATGGGCCAAATGGACTGTTTCTATGCTATAGTACTCTATGACTCTATGATTTGTGGGAAATAGACAAATATGAAATTCATTAAGTGATAAATAGATGAAGCAATATTTTCACCTGCAGCCAACTGTATTATATTAGGAAACAGAACATGATTGATGTGATATCAGAAATGTTTTAAGTTTCATCCATTACTTGATTATTATGACATAGGTTGTTTTAATGTGTACCAGCTTCCAGCAGAGAAATTCCTTCAATCCCATTTCCCTTCTCCTTATTTCCCTTTGGCCCTGCAATTTACACCAACAAACTAATCAACTCCCCTTTGATACTTTTGTTGCCTTTTTCTTACACTAATGGGTAATTTACAGGAGGCAGTTAACTGCCCATCAGAGTCCAGATGGTAGAATTTGACCTGAAACCTTGACTTGCTTCTTTTGCCTCCACAGATTCTGATAGGTATGCTGAGTTCTTCCAGTTTTCTGTTTTCATAACCCACCAGTACATTATTGAGCAGAGGGAGGAAAACTATGCACCAGAGAAAACGTCCTGAATATGAGGGGCCTGAAGCATTGATGAGGATCCCTACCATTAATCCCGCAACCTCCTTGACCCAATAGCATTAGGAAGAAAGTATAGGATTAGGACTGGGTAATATTTTCTTCACCCCAGGCAGTGAGATTAATGACTACCAGACCACAGGCAAGGTCTCATCACTAGGACAGTGAGCCGCTTACTGTTTACTCTCCTGCTCACTGTCTACCAGTGCTGTGCACTAAACATGCATTTAGATTCATACTTTATTATTTTATTTTTGGTAATATTTTGTTTCATGTGCTGTGTGAGATACGCATATTATACTGTGGGTGCACCATGGTCTGCAAGAACATTGTTTCGTTTGGTTGTACATATGTACAGCCAGGTGACAAAAGAACTTCAACTTGGACAGTAACAAGTAAACCATGAAAACTCCACATAGACAACATCCTACGTCCTCTTTCTTTTAAAAATAGGCCATTCAGCCCAATTGAGACAATGACAGTTTCCAACATAATAATCCATCAGCCCCTGCTAAATTTTGAAAATTATTGTCACAGCTTACTAAGGTCTTGCTGAATAAATAAATATAGCATCTTTGCCGTCTAGTTAAAAAAACAGGTAATAAATTTGTTTGGCTCCACAAAACGCACAAGAACTGAGGAGCATAATTAATCTGTGGTTATTCAGTAAAATGCAGATATTACAGCTATTTTGTGCAAAGTACTTATTATTGTGATTAGAATTCTGAGCTGATGGCATCCACACTGTTCATGAACTGGATTCTACTGCAAGAGACCCTAACTTCAATAGTGAACCACAATTAAAGTCAACCAAACTGAATTAAAGTCAATCTCCCTATATTTTGCATTCAGTTCCTTTAGAAACATAGAAACATAGAAATCCTAGAGCACAGTACAGGCCCTTTGGCCCACAAAGCTGTGTTAAACATGTACTTACTTTAGAAATTACCTTGGGTTACTCATAGCCCTCTATTTTTCTAAGCTGCATGTACCTATCCAGGAGTCTCTTAAAAGCCACTATTGTATCCGCCTCCACCACTGTCACGGGCTGCCCATTCCACACACTCACCACTCTTCGTAAAAAAACTTACCCCTGACATCTCCTCTGTACCTACTTCTAAGCACCTTAAAACTGTGCCCTCTTGTATTAGCCATTTCAGCCCTGAGAAAAACCCTCTGTCTATTCACATGATCAATGCCTCTCATCATCTTATACACCTATATCAGGTCACCTCTCCTCCTCTGTCGTTCCAAGGTGAAAAGGCCAAGTTCACTCAACCTATTCTCATAAGGCGTGCTCCCCAATCCTGGCAACATCCTTGTAAATCTCCTCTACACCCTTTCTATGGTTTCCACATCCTTCCTGTACTGTGGTGCCCAGAAGTGAGCATAGTACTCCAAGTGGGGTCTGACCAGGGTCCTATATAGCTGTAACATTACCTCTTGGCTCTTAAACTCAATCCCACTGTTGATGAAGGCCAATACACAGTATGCCTTCTTAACCACACAGTCAACCTGCACAGAAGCTTTGAATGACCTATTGACTCAGGCGCCAAGATCCCTCTGATCGTCCACACTGCCAAGAGTCTTACCATTAATACTATATTCTGCCATCATATTTAACCTACCAAAATAAACCACCTCACACTTATCTGGGTTGAACTCCATCCGCCACTTCTCAGCCCAGTTTTGCATCCTATCAATGTCCCGCTGTAACCTTTGACAGCCCTCCACACTATCCACAACACCCCCAACCATTGTGTCATCAAATCTAATAGACAATTTCTAAATTGCTCACTGTATCTACATGCCAGCCTTGAGTGAGTTACGCACTGGGACACCCAGATCATGGAATCTCAGAATCTACAAACCATTCCACATTTAGATAAGGTGCTACTTTTTGAACATTTCCTACCAAAAAGGTTTATTTCACGTTTTCTTACTCCACCATCCAAATCTTTGAGGGATGACAGCTATGAGTTTGATTTCTGAGCTGGTTGTGGGTTGGAGGGGAGTAACAAGAGGAGTCTGGAAATATTTCAGTCATGAGGGAAAAGAATACAAAAGGTGCCGGTTGTTCCTTCTGATGTGCCTGCGCCTTGAGATATCTGAACGGTCCAGGAACACGCCTTCATTATTTTTGCTCCCTTATTGGATTACTTATTTATTTATGGATTGCACTGTACTGCTGCCACAAAATAACAAATGTCACAATATACGTCAGTCCTAATAAACCTGATTCTGAATCTTTAGGAACAGCTTCTTCCCCTCTGCCACCACATTTTTGAACAGTCCATGAACCTGGAGGGGAGGAGAAGATGGCGGCGCGACGCAGCGTGCGCGGCCGCTCCGAATTGACATTGTATTTATGAAGTAGGATGCCAAGCACAATCCTGATTTGATGGAGGCAGCCATGAGAAGCACAGAGGAACATCTGGAGATACTTCTGAAATCCCTGCTTCGCTGCTGTTGCTACTGTGCGATTGAGAATTTCCGGAGGGGAAGGCCCCAAATCCTCGGCTTTGCCTATTGCCTGTTGCCGGGGCCGGGGTCGAAGCACTTGGCAGAGATGGTGCTCGGTGCTCGGTGTCGGATAGCTGGTTGGAGGCTCGAAGTTTTCGGACGGACTTGGAGTCGGACTGTGGTCGGGTGTTCTAGGATGCTGCATCGGCAAGTTTGTGGCGCTGGAAGCTCATGGCAGGAAAAGTCTTCTTCCTTCGACCGTCTGCGTGAGATGATGCAACTTTCGAGAGACTCCGAGATTTTTTTTACCACCATGGGCACCATGGTCTGTTCTTCTATCAAATTATGGTATTGCTTTGCACTGTTGTAACTACATGTTATAATTATGTGGTTTTTGTCAGTTTTTTTTAGTCTTGGTTTGTCTCGTGTTTCTGTGATATCATTCTGGAGAAACAAATTGTATCATTTCTTAATGCATGCATTACTAAATGACAATAAAAGAGGACTGCATGTCCTCATAATCTAAATAAAACCTTCACTTTGGTTCTTTTCAATGTCTGTTTTATTGTAATTTACAGTAGATTTTTTATGGATTGCACTGTACTGCTGATACAAAACAAATTTTATGATGTATATCAGCAATAATCAACTCGATTACAGATCTTCTGAAAGCATATTTCTTGTTTGTCACAACTCCAATGAAATGAGAAGATCTACATTGGAAAGTAATCATCATCATCATCATCATCAGGTGTCATGCCCAGTTTGAACTTTGACTGCCATGGCCCACACATTCCTGTTTCGGGTCAAGTGGATCAAATTATTGGTATTCATTTCCAGTTCTCTGACTGCTTTCTCCATCATCATTTCTCTTTGCCTTCCTTTTGCTTTCTTCCCTTCAATCTTTCCCATAATTACCGTGCATTCTAACTCCTCTTTCCTAATCATATGTCCAATGAAGTTATGTTGCCTTTTCATGATCTCATACATTATTTCTCTTTTTGAGCTTGCTGTGTTCATGATATCCTTGTTAGATATTCGTTTCATCCATGATATTCTTTGCATTCTCCTCAAAAACTACATCTCTGCTGCTTCAATTTATTTCCTCATGTTACTAGATATTGTCCAACATTCTGATCCATATAACATAACCGGATAAACATAACATTTCAGTACTCTGAGGTGGGTTTTCATGCCTAGTTTAGTGTTGGTAAGTATACTCTTCATTCTCATAAAGATGCCTTTTGCCATCCCTGTTCTTCTTTTGATGTCCATGTCACACCTGCCACCTGATGTCACCCAGCTTCCTAAGTAGCAAAAGTTCTTTACTTGGTTTATGTCTTCCCTGTTTATTTTCAGCCTGCAGATAGGGTTCTCCTTCTTTTTGGATATCACCATACATTCTGTCTTTTTGTGTTTGATAGATAGACCCATTTTTGCACTTTCTTCAACAACTATATCAATTAAGTTTTGTAGTTCTTCCTCCGTACTTGCAATTAACACGGCGTCATCTGCGTATCTGAAATTATTGATGTTTTCACCGCCAACTTTGATTCCCAAGATGTCTCTTATTCTTTGTAATATTGTTTCACTGTACACATTAAACAAATCAGGGGAAAGTAATATGCTATTAATTATTGCATGTATATCAACTCATTAGCACAGTTTAATATTGATGGAAATATATTTCTGTTCAGAGATGTGCACAGGGGAAATACGCTCAAGCTGATGACCTTTGACTGTGCACTTATAAATTTAGGGTAAGTATGGGAAATGGTGAAGGATAAGTTTCTTTGAAGTGCTGAGAGCTGTTTGCCTTTAAGTGCAGAAGCCTCAGGAAATATCTTTTGCTATGTTTCCGGAATCTGAAAACTTACAGTGGTTCAAGAATATTGTTTATTTCCTTTCCATACTTAATCATTCATCCATTCACTTACTTATTGATTGATTTATTGATTGAAATACAGTGTGGAATAGGCCCTTCCAGCCCTTTGAGCCACACTGCCCAGTGAAACCCAAATTTAATCCTAGCCTAATCACAGGACAATCTACAATGCACAATTAATCTAACAACCAGTACGTCTTTGGTCTGTGGGAGGAAACCGGATCACTCGGAGGAAACCCACGTGGTCACGGGGAGAACATACAAACTCCTCATAGGCAGTGGCAGGAAATGAACCCGGGTCACCTGTACTGTAAAGCATTGTGCTAACCACTACACTACCGTGCTGCCCAAAATTAATGAAACACTATTGATTGAAAGCATTTGGAAATGGTCCCAAAATTTACTGAGATCCCATTGTTCGCTGTTTTTTTGAATTAATCACACATAAGAATACTTTCAAAGTTCAAAGTTCAAAGTATATTTTATTATCAGAGTACATATATGTCACTACATGCAACCCTTAGATTCTTTTTTTGTGGGTATACTCAGGAAATCTACAGAGTAGTAACAATGAAGGGTCGAGTAGAGCATAGAAGACAGTGAACAGTGCAAATGTAAATATAAATTCTTCTTGTTCGTCCATCGTCATCATCAATGAAGACCTCGACACCATTGATGGTGTTGAGACTAGTGCATGATTTGGATTTAAGTGAGGGAGAATTGTGCAGCGTCAGCCTCACACTCTCTTCCCAATTCCCACCTGCATCCAGTGGCAAAACAGAGTCGCGACGACTGGAGATGGGACTAGGCGCAGTGGATGACCAGGATGTCTTCTGTGTCTTGTCCTGCTCTACACGTTCCATGACACTTGCAGAGACCGCCTTCTTGACTGTTGGACCTTCCATTGGTCTCGTCCGCTCAATCCGCCAGAATCTGTCTTCATGTGCTGAGATAGACATCTCCCTATCTCACCGGGGGTTTGAGACCCGTTGGCTACCCTCACCTGGTTTAGCCGGCTTGTCGAAGCCGTTGCCCGGGGTGTGGCCGCTGTCGCATGCAAACAGCTATGGGGAGCCACAGGTGAGAGCTGAGTGCCAGGTGGGGACCAAAGGTGGACTAACCGCCCTGAAAAGGACGCGGCATGTTCCCCCATCAGAGGTGCTACCCCTCCCTGACACCCCATACGCCCCGTAAATATAAATATAAATAAATAGCAATAAATAACGAGAGCATGAAATGACAAGAAAAAGAGTCCTTAAAGTGAGATCATCTGTTGAGGGAATATCTCAATAGATAAATGTAGTTATCCTCTTTTTTTTCATGAACCTGTGGTTGATGACTGTTTTTGAACCAGATGGAGCAAGTCCTGATGCACTTTTACCTTCTACCTGATGGCAGTAGTGAGAAAAGTTCATGGCCTGAGTGGTGAGGATCTTTGATGATGGATGCTACTTTACTATGACAGCATTTCATGTAGATGAGCTCTGTGGTTGGGAGGAATCATAGAGGAATAATTTATTATGTAAGCAATAACACTGATCAATGCATTGAAAGTAGTGCCCTCAAAATGTGAACTAACTTACAGCCTGGTCCATGTGTTCATATTTGCTCTGTATAGTCTGTCAATGGGATCATTAACCTGTATAAATAAAGGATGATAAAAAAACAGCAAAACTAAAAATTCTAGAGTCAAAATTATTAATAAAGCAGTACATGCACTGTACTTACATGTTCATTTATTAAAATAATTTATTTTAATATAGTTCTTCAATTATGTAAAGTGTCAGTCATTTTTTGATTCATAAGATTTGAATGGAGTAGTTCTTAATTAAAATCCTTATTCTTTATTTTTTTTAGAATGTTGAAGTGCTTTATCCTGCCACGTCTGGCATAATCTGGTTTTAACTATATCCACCTGAATGCCTGGGTTTCTTCCAGGTGCTCCAGTTTCCTCCCATAGTCCAAAGATGTGCCAGTTAGTAAGTTAATTGGTTATTGTAAATGGTCCTGTGATTAGGCTACGGTTAAATAGGTAGATTGCTAGGATATGGTGGAAGGGTGTGTTCCATCTCTTAATAAATAAATTCAGATCTAATTTGTCAGCTTCTTAATTGCAACAAGGACAAAGATTTCTTTAAAAAAAATGTTCTTTGTGATTGTCGAGAATGTGGTAAGAGTTTGAGAAACTCTGCAAGAGCAAGAGCTTGTTAATGTTGAGAATTTGAAATAAAGACAGGAAGTGCCAGGAAAGCTCAGGGGGGCATGCAGAGGCTACAGAGAGAGAAGCAGAATTAAAGCATCAGGAGAGATTTTGATCACAGTGAAGGAGAGATTATGTTCATACTTCCTGCCTGGGTGGGCTGAGGTCATACAAATCAGGAAGAAGTCCTTTTGCGGCCTCATACAGAAGTACTACAGATACCTAGGCAGTTCCATTTTCTGTGTATTTTAAAACATGCCAACATTTCTAGGTTGGAGACTCAAGAGACTGCAGTTGCTGAAATCTAGAGCAACAAGGGATATGCTGGAGTAACTCAACGGGTCGAGCAGCATCAGTGGTGGAAGAAACCCATGCATCATGGCTGTTTGTTTCAAAGAGGGCTGCATGGTAGTGTAGCAGATAGAACCTTTGTTTTACAGTGATTATGCTAACTATCAATTACCGATCAGAGTTTGATTCCTGTCGCTGCCTGCAAGGAGTCTCTACTTTCTTTCCATAATTCCATAGATTTCCTCTGGGTGCTCCGGTTTCTCCCCATACTCCAAAGACACACGGTGAGGGTTAGGGTTAGTAAGTTGTGGGCATGTTACATTGGTGCAAGAAGCTTGGTGACACTCGCAGGCTGCCTTCAGCACAATCCTTGCCGATTTGATTTGATGCAAATGACACAATTCACTGTCTGTTTCGATGTTTCAACGAACATGTGACAAATAAAGCGAATCTAATCCCATCTAAAATTTCTAGGTCATTGTCTTCAAGAGACTCTGCTCACTATAACACTGAATTTGGCACCTTATGTAGTACTGCTACCTTTGCCTTACATTACACAAACAATTACATTTCATGACGTTCTACCAAAAAAGTTGACTGTCCAGCCCCATTCGTGAATGCTGCTTGACCTGCTGAATACCTTTTTTTTCCAATTATTCCACATTTACTGTACACCAACAGGACAGATTATAGAGTAATTTACAAAGTAAATGGCAGGATACTTGGTAGTGTGGAGGAGCAGAGAGATCTCGGGGTACATGTCCACAGATCCCTGACAGTTGCCTCACAGGTGGATAGGGTAGTTAAGAAAGCTTATCGGGTGTTAGCTTTTATAAGTCGAGGGATAGAGTTTAAGAGTCACGATGTAATGATGCAGCACTATAAAACTCTGGTTAGGCCACACTTGGAGTACTGTGTCCAGTTCTGGTCACCTCACTATAGGAAGGATGTGGAAGCATTGGAAAGGGTACAGAGGAGATTTACCAGGATGCTGCCTGGTTTAGAAAGTATGCATTATGATCAGAGATTAAGGGAGCTAGGGCTTTACTCTTTGGAGAGAAGGAGGATGAGAGGAGACATGATAGAGGTGTACAAGATAATAAGAGGAATAGATAGAGTGGATAGCCAGCGCCTCTTCCCCAGGGCACCACTGCTCAATACAAGAGGACATGGCTTTAAGGTAAGGGGTGGGAAGTTCAAGGGGGATATTAAAGGAAGGTTTTTTACTCAGAGAGTGGTTGGTGCGTGGAATGCACTGCCTGAGTCAGTGGTGGCAGATATACTAGTGAAGTTTAAGAGACTACTAGACAGGTATATGGAGGAATCTAAGGTGGGGGCTTATATGGGAGGCAGGGTTTGAGGGTCGGCACAACATTGTGGGCTGAAGGGCCTGTACTGTGCCGTACTGTTCTATGTTCTATGTTCTATAAAAGGACTGTCATGGAACTGAATCACTGGCTGGGTCCAGCAGGCCTGAGTACACTGGTTATGTTATAAATACGCTAAGGTTCTCTTAAAAGCAGAGGTAGGGGAGTGTGCTTCATAATCAACTCTTCTTGGTGCACAAATATATCAGTGTTGTCCCAATTCTGCTCACCAGATCTAGAATATCTTGCAGATAAGTGTTGTCCTTTGTACCTCCCACAGGAGATTTGCAGGGTCATTTTGGTAGTGGTATACATTCCACCTCAGGCCAATGTCAATCAGGCTTTAGATGAACTGAGCAATGGGATCAACATGCATGGAACAGCCTTCACCATCATTTTTGGGTGGTTTTAACCAGGCCAGTCTGAAAAAAAAATTACTAAGCAATTACCATCAACTTGCAATACCAGAGGAAACAACACACTGGACCATTGTTACACCACCATTAAGACTGCCTACTGTGCTATTCCACACCCTTATTTCAGGAAGTCTGATCACCTGGCTGTACTTCTACTCCCTGAGCAGAGACTGAAGACTGCAGCACCAGTAATGAGGACCAAGAAGGTATGGACAAGAGAAGCACAGGAGCACATATAGGACTACTTTGAATTGGTAGACTGGTCTGTATTCAGGGATTCATCTTCGAACCTGGATGAGTATGCCACAGTTGTTTCCGACATTATTAAAACCAGTGTGGATGGGTGTGTGCCTACAAAGACTAGCAGTACATTCCCAAACCAAAAGCCGTGGATGAACCAGGAATTATGTCGTCTGCTGAAGGCTAGATCAGTGGCATTCAAGTCTGGCGACCCAGGTCTGTACCAGAAAAGCAGGTATGATTTACCGATGGCTATTGCAAGGGTGAAGAGACAATTTTAAAACAAGGTTGGAGGTGACATCAGACGTACGACAACTCTGGCAGGGTCTGCAAGTCATTACTTTCTACAAAGTGAAACCCAATAGCAGTGATGCTCCACTACCAAATGAACTTATTGCCTTCTATGCCTGCTTTGAAAGGGAAAATATAACTACAGCTATGAAGGTCCCTGCTGCACCCAGTGACCCTGTGATCTCAGTCTCAGAGGGTGATGTTAAGCTGTCTTTAAGGAGGATGAAACTTCGCGAGGTGGAAGGTCCCGATGGAGTGCCTGGTAAGGCTCTGAAAACTTACTTGTGCCAACCAACTGGCAGGAGTATTCAAGGACATTTTCAACCTCTTACTGCTACAGGCAGAAGTTCTCACTTGCTTCAAAAAGGCATCAATTATACCAGTACCTAAGAAGGATAATGTGAGCTGCCTTAATGACTATCGCCTGGTAGCACTCGCACCTATAGTAATGGAATGCTTTGAGAGGTTGGTCATGACTAGACTGAACTCCAGCCTCAGCAAGGACCTGGACCCATTGCAATTTGCCCACCGCCACAATAGGTCAACGGCAGATGCAATCTCAATGGCTCTCCACACGGCTTTAGACCACCTGGACAACACAAACACCTGCGTCAGGATGCCGTTCATCAACTATAGCTCAGCATTTAACACTATTATTCCTACAATCCTGATTGTGAAGTTATAAAACCTGGGCCTCTGCAGTGGGATCCTCGACTTCCTAACTGGAAGACTACAAACTGTGCGAATTGGTGGTAATATCTCCTCCTCACTGACGATCAACACTGCTGCGCCTCAGGTATGTGTGCTTAGCCCAGTGCTGTACTCTCTTTATACCCATGACTGTGTGGCTAGGCATAGCTCAAATACCATCTATAAATTTGCTGATAATACAACCGTTGTTGGTGGAATCTCAGATGGAGACGAGAGAGTGTACAGGAGTGAGATATGCCAACTAGTTGAGTGGTGTCGTAGCAACAACCTGGTACTCATCGTCAGTAAGAGAAAAGAGCTGATTGTGGACTTCAGGAATGGTAAGACGAAGGAATACATACCAATCATCATAGAGGGATCAGAAGTGGAGAGAGTGAGCAGTTTCAAGTTCCTGGGTGTCATGATCTCTGAGGATCTAACCTGGTCCCAACATATCGATGCAGTTATAAAGAAGGCAAGACAGCATCTATACTTCATTCAGAGTTTGAAGCGTTTTGGTATGTCAACAGAAATACTCAAAAACTTCTATAGATGGTACCATGGAGAGCATTCTGACAGACTGCATCACTGTCTGGTATGAGGAGGATACTGCACAGGACTGAAAGAAGCTGTGAAGGGTCGTAAATGTAGTCGCCTCCATCTTGGTAGTCAGGACATCTTCAAGGAGCGGTGTCTCAGAAAGGCAGCGTCCATTATTATGGACCTCCAGCACCCAGGGCATGCCCTTTTCTCACTGTTACCATCAGGTAGGAGGTACAGAATCCTGAAGGCACACACTCAGCAATTCAGAAACAGCTTCTTCCCCTCTGCTATCTAATTCCTAAATGGATATATTGAACCCATGACCACTACCTCACTTTTTAAATAATTATTATTTCAGCTTTTTGCACAATTTTTAATCTATTCAATATACATATACTGTAATTTATTTATTTATTAATTATTATTATTATTTTTCTTCTTCTTCTATATTATAAGACCATAAGACCATAAGACAAGAGCAGAAGTGGGCCATTCAGCCCATCGAGTCTGCTCCGCCATTTTATCATGAGCTGATCTATTCTCCCATTTAGTCCCACTCCCCTGCCTTCTCACCATAACCTTTGATGCCCTGGCTACGCAGATACCTATCAATCTCTTCCTTAAATACATCCAATGACTTACTGGTATTGCCGGTAATTACCAGTAGTTATGTATTGTATTGAACTGCGGCTGCTAAGTTAACAAATTTCATAACATATACCAGTGATAATAAACCTGATTCTGATTCTGATTTCAGCATCTGGAGTCACTTATGTCCCTGTTACATTTCTCTTTTGTATCTATGAAAATATTACAAGCTGTTTCACAAAACAAAATTATCGTCCATTGTGTGGGAAGCTGTCAGGCTCAATCTGCTTACAGTGAGATGTTGCAAGCAGTTAATGTGTCTCCTGTGATGCTGACCACTGCAGGAATGGGGACTCGGTCAGTTTTACATTGAATAATGCTTCGAGAAGCATAATACATACATCAATAAATAAAGAGTAATTTGGTTAAATGCCTTAACAGAGGGACCATGAGCTCATCGGAGTGGATTCTTCAATCCTGAATCACATTTTCAACAGACATTATGTAATAAGCTCCAAAGTAACTTGCCTTGCATTGCACTATTAATGTTGTAAGCATCCCAAGACACTTTGCACAAGTGATCAGAATCAATAAATAAGTAGGAAATAACTGGTGTGAAGACAAAGTGAAATGAGGTAAACTAAAGTTCAAACCAGTAATTTTTCCCCCTTTTAAAGGAGCAGGAATTGAAAGGAAATGACAATTACAAAAGCTGACATAAAGGCAAGTGTTTAAAGATTGTACTTTCTAATTCGCAAATCAATTTCAATGTATGGAGTCTATTTAGTGCAAACCTATGCATATCCATCATCAAGAACCCACCATTGAATCAATACTCTCTTGTCACTGCTGCTATCCAGAAGGAAGTACAGAAGCTATAGGTCCCACAGCACCAGGTTCAGGAACATTTATTACCTTTCAATGATTAGGCTTCTGAACCAGAGTGGATACCTTCATTCACCTCAACTTTCAACCAATGCCACAATCTATAGACTCACTTTCAAGGACTCTACAACTCATGTTCTCAGTATTATTTATTGCTTTGCTTGTTTGTTCTTGTATTTGCACAGTTTGTCTTTGATGCACATTGCTTGTTTGATATTCTTTGTGTTGTCTCTCATTGATTCTATTGTATTTCTTTGTTCTACTGCGAATGTCCACCAGAAAATGAGTCATATATAGATACGGTGATAATAAATTTACTTTGAGCCTTGATACAAGGAATGATCCCAGAACCAAACTTTGAAGCTGAATCCACAAGGCGTCAGGAGTTCTCTACCATCTTCCCGGTTGCAGTGTACATTTCACCCCTGGCCACTGTCAGGCATGCTTTGGAGGAGCAGAGCTCTGTGCTCAGCATCACAAAACAATGTATTTTGATGTCTTCCCTATCATTGTGGGTGGTTTCAAACAGGCTCTCTTAAAGAAATCTCCGAACAACTACCACCAACATACCACCTATGAAACCAGACGAGCCAGCACACTTGACCACTGCCAACCACCATTAAGAATACTTACTGTGCCATCCCTAACCCACACATCGAAAAGTCCGATCACCTGGCTATACTTCTACTCCCAGCATATAGGCAAAGACCAAGACCACAACACTAATGGTGAGGACTAAGGAGGAATCAAGGGAGGTGGAGGAGTATTTACAGGATTGCTTTGAGTCGGTTGACTGCACAATATTCAGGGATTCATCTTTGAGTCTGAATGACTCATCGAGACCTGTGTGACTTCAAGAGCATTCCAACATACCCAAACAAAAAGCCGCGGAGATTCGCAATCCCTAGAGACTAGTTCTGTGGCATTCAAGACCTATAATCCAGAACCATGCAGGAAGTCCCGGTATGGCTTATGGAAGTCTATCTTAATTGTGAAAAAAACATTCTGAATGGAATTGAATGCATGTCAGCTCTGGCAGGGTTTGAGGGTCATTACTTCCTAAAAGATGAAGCTTAACATCATGAATGGCAGTGTTGCTTCACTCCCAGGTTTTGAAAGGGAGAATTAAACTACACCTGTGCGAATCCCTGCAGCATCTGGTAACCCTGTGACCTCTGTCCTGGAGGCTGAAGTCAGAAAATCTTTCAAGCGGGTGAACCCTCGCAAGACATCAGGCCCTGATGGGGCACCTGGTAGGGAACTGAAAACCTGTGGCAAACAAATTGAATGAGTGTTCAAAGATATCTTCAATCTCTCACTGCTGCCGTCATAGATTTCCACCTGCTTCAACAGTGACCAAGAATGGCAAGGTGAGCTGCCTCAATGATTATTGCCCAGTGGTACTCACAGTTACTGTGATGAAGTGCTTCGAGAAGTTGGTAATGGCTAGAATCACCTAAGCAAGGTCATGAACCTGCTGCAATTTGTCTATCATCACAATAGGTCTACAGTGGATGCAATCTCACTGGGTCTCTACTCGGCCTTGGATCACTTGGACAATAGCAATAACTACGTCAGGCTGCAGCATATTGATTACAGCTTAGCATTCAACACCATCATATCCTGAGCACTAACCAAAAAGCTCCAAAATCTGGGCCTATGTACCTCCCTCTGCAACTAAATCTTTGACTTCCACATTGGGAGACCACAGTCAGTGCAGATTGGAAATAACATCTCCTCCTCACTGGCAATCAACACTGGAAAACCTCAAGGATGAGTGCTTAACCCATTGCTCTACTTTCTCTATACCCATAGCTTTATGGCTAAGCATAGCTTTTGCCTTCTATAAATTTGGCAATGACACAACTGCTGTTGGTAGAATTTCAGATCGTGACAAGGAGAGATACAGGACTGAAGTAGATTGGCCGATTAAGAAGTGTTGCAACAACAATATTTCACTCAGTATCCTTTAGACCAAGGCATTGATTGTGTTGTTCTAGTAGGAGATGATGAAGGAATACATATCAGTCCTCACCGAGAGATCAGTAGTGGAAAGTTTGAGCAGATTCAAGTTCCTAGGTGTCAACTTTGCTGAAGGTCTATCCTGGGCCCAACATAATGATGCAATTGAAAAGAAGGCAAAATGGCAGCTGTATTTCCTTCAGAGTTTGAGGAGACTTGGTATAGAACCAAGGACTCTCACAAGTTTTTACAGATGTACCCTGGAGAGCATTGTAACTAGTTGCTTCACACTTTAGTATGAATGAGCCACTCCACAGGATCAGAAAAAGCAGCAGAAAGTTGTAAAGTCAAACAGCTCTATCATGGGGACTAGCCTCTACAGCATCGAGGACATCTTCGAAAGGTGATGTCTCAAATTGGTAGCATCCTTCATTCAGTCTCACGTCATCCAGGATGCGCCCTCTTCTCATCGCTACCATGGTACAGGAACCTGACATCACACGCTCAACAATCTATGAACTCTGCGATCAAATTTCTATATTGACAATGAATTCATGTGCATGCATCCTTGATAATGCTTTTCACCCTGCTCAGGCAGCGTTTATTGTAGATGTTCTCAATGGTGGGCAATTGGGCGCCAATAATCCGCTGGGCAGTTTTCATCACACGCTGGAGTGCTTTGCGGTCCAATACGGGACAATTGCCTTACCACATTGAGATGCAGTTGGTGAGTATGCTCTGAATGGTACAGTGGTAAAAGTCCGTCAGTATCCTGGGACAGAGGTGAGCTTTCTTGATGCTCTGCAGGAAATAAAGGCGCTGTTGCGCCTTTTTGATCAGGATGGAGGAGTTCAGGGACCAGGTGAGATCCTCGGAAATGTGGACATCAAGGAATTTGAAGCTTGATACATGCTCCACTACGGCTCCGTTGATGTAGATGGGGACGTGAGTGTGGTTCCTAGCATGCCTGAAGTCCACAATGATCTTCCTGGTCTTCTGGGTGTTAAGCGCCAGGTTGTTGTCAGCACCTCATCCCTGAAGGCCGTCTCGTCATCCCCTCTGATCAGGCCAACCATGGTGGTGTCATCTGCGAACTTGATTATGGAGTTAGAACCCTGTACAGGAACGCAGTCATAGGTGAAAAGGGAGTACAGAAGTGGGCTCAGCACACAGCCTTGAGGCACGCCGGTGTTCAGGGTGAGAGTGGAGGAGGAGGGGTTGTCTAACTTAACTGATTGGGGTCTGTTAGTCAGAAAGTCCAAAGTCCAATTGCAGAGGGATGAGCTGATACCAAGCTGGCGAAGTTTGGCGATCGGCTTGGAGGGGATCACAGTATTGAATGCCGAACTAAAGTTCTGACTGGGACTGTCCAGGTGGGTCAGGGCAGAGTGAAGTGCCGTGGAGATGGCGTCCTCTGTTGACCTGCTGGTGTGATAGGCAAATAGATGGGCGTCCAGGGTAGTGGGCAGACAGGATTTCAGATGTGATAGAACCAGTCTCTCAAAGCACTTTGCAATGATGGGGGTGAGTGCAATTGGGCGGAAGTCATTCAGGCCCGTGGCAGTGGAATGCTTCGGCACTGGCATGATGGTGGCAATCTTGAAGCTTGTGGGGTCAACTGCCTGTGCCAGGGACAGATTGAAAATGTCTCTGAAGACCCTGGTCAACTGCCCTGCACAGACTCTGAGCACGTGGCCAGGTATTCCATCCGGACCAGATGCCTTCCGTACATTCACCCTGCTCAGAGTGGCGCAAATATCGGAGGTGGAAAGTGAGTGAAACAGTTCACCAGGTGGGAGATCCGCTTTGAGGGTGACCTCCTTGTTCTCTCGATCAAAGCGAGCGTGGAAGTAATTGAGCTGATCAGGGAGGGAAGCAGAGCTGGGAGGGGGCACAGTACTAGGTGGTTGAAGTCTATAATGACCTGCATGACATGCCACGTGCGCCAGGGGTCCGAGGAGTTGAAATGCTCCTCAATTCTCTGTTTGTATATGTGCTCAGCCTGAGAGATTCCCCTCCTCAGATTGGCCCTGGCCGAGCTGTAAGCCTCCCGGTCTCCGGACCTGAAGGCTGAAGCTCTGGCTTTGAGCAGGAGGTGAACTTCTCTGTTCATCCATGGTTTCTGATTGGGGAAAACTTTTATGTGTTTTTGTGATGTCACTCTATCTACACACTTGTTGATGTGCTCAGGGACAGAGTTGGTGTATAAATCAATGTTAATCTGAGAGTCTGTGGTGGCATGGGCAGCAAACGCGCTCCAGTCTGTGTGCTGGAATTGGTGCTGAAGAGCAGAGTCTCTCCCTCCAGCCAGATCTTAATAGTCTTCATTGTGGGTTTCACATGTTTAATGACCAGGCTATACATGAGAAGCAGAAACAATGAAAGATGGTCGGACTGACCCAGGTGGGGGAGGGTAGTGGCTTTGTAAGCGTCAGCCACATTTGTGTAGACATGATCTAAGGTTTTATTTCCCCTTGTGGTGCCTGATACATTTTGGTAAAATCTTGGAAGCACGGTACGTAGGTTACAATGATTAAAGTCCCAGCGACAATAAAGGCTCCGTCTGGATGCAATGTCTGCAGCTTGCTAATAGTGACACTGAGGTCTTTCATGGCTACTTTAGCAGTAGCATCTGGTGGTACATAAACTGCGACAGCAATGGTGCATGTAAACTCTCGTGGTTGATAAAAAGGTCTGCACTTAATAATCAGGTATTCCAGGTCAGCAGAGCAATAAGTGTCAGCAATGGTAGTGTTAGCGCACCATGATCGATTCATGTAGATGCATAGTAGGAATAAAAGGGGCCTTTTCTGGTTGGCTGCCAGTGACTAGTGTTGTTCCTCAGGCGTCAATATTGGGACCACTGTTTTTTACATTGTTTGTCAATGATTTGGTTAATGGAATTGATGGCTTTGTGGCAAAGTTTACGGATGATACAAAGATAGGTGGAGGGGTAGATAGTGCTGATGAAGCAATGCGATTGCAGCAGAAATTGGAAAACTGGGCAAATAGGTTGCAAATGGAATACAATGCTGGGAAATGTATAATAATGCATTTTGGTAAAAGTTACAATAGTGCGGACTATTATTTAAATGGGAAGAAGGTTCAAACATCAGAGGTGCAGAGGGACTTAAGAGTCCTCATGCAAGACTCCCAGAAGGTTAATTTACAGGTTGAGTCTGTGGTAAAGAAGGCAAATGCAATGTTGCCATTTATTTCAAGGGAAATAGAATATAAAACCAAGGAGAAGATGCTGAGCACTTGTCTTTAAGAGGCACTAGTCAGGCCACACTTGGAGTATTGTTAACAGTTTTGAGCCCCATATCTCAGAAAGGGTGTCATTGGAGAGCATCTAGAGAATGATTCCAGGAATAAAGGGTCAACATATGAGGAGCGTTTGGCAGCTTTGAGCCTGTACTCACTAGAATTTAGAAGTTTGGTGGTGGGGGGGAGGTGTTCTCATTGAAACTTACCAAAAGTTAAAAGAACTAGATAGGATTGATGTGGAAAGGATGTTTCCAATGACTGTGGTATCCAGAACTGGAGGATGCAGTGTCATAATTGAGGGGCCACCATTTAGAACAGTGATAAGGAGGAATGTTTTTTCGTCCAGAGGGTAGTGAGTCTGTGGAATGCTCTGTCACAGACCGTAGTGCAGGCCTAGTCCGTGATTATACTTAAGGCAGAAGTGGATCATTTCGTGATCAGTCAGGACATCAAGGATGTGGCAAGAAGGCAGGTGTATAGGGTTGAGTGGGATCCAGGTTCAGTCATGATGGAATGGTGGAGCTGAATAGCTTAGTTCTGCTCCTTTGTCTGTGGTCTTATGATCTTATGGGCCAGGATATAAAAGGATCTAATGTTAAGCCTTTATAAGGCTCTGGTGAGGCCTCACTTGGAGTACTTTGTGCAGTTTTGGGCCCCTTATCTAAGAAAGGATGTACTGATATTGCAGTGGTTTCAAAAGATGTTCACAAAATGATTTATCGAATATTGAAGGGCCTCAACAGAATGGATGTGGAGAGGATGTTTCCTGAGGTGGGGAAGTCTTGGACCAGAGGACACAGCCTCAGAATAGAGGGGCATCCATTCAGGACAGTGATGAGAGGGAATTTCTTTATCCTGGGAGTGGTAAATCTGTGGAATTCCACTCATTGCCACAGACAGCTGTGGAGGCCAAGTCACTGGGGATATTTAAGGCAGAAGTTGTTAGATTCTTGATTAGTCAGGGCATGAAAAGGTTTGGGAAGATCAATTGGGGCTGAGAAGGAAAATGCATCAGCCATGATGAAATGGTAGAGCAGACTTGATGGGCCAAATGGCCAAATTCAGCTCCTATACCTTATGGTCTAAAATAATTTTGGTTTGTCAGTAAAGCCAAGCTTGGGATGAGAGATTCTAGATATTGTTTAGTTATAAACGTCGAAGCAAGAGGTATCGTTAGACAGTTTCACTAAACAAATAAAACATTCAGTTTACAGAAAAAAGAGAGGTGACAGTGCAATACTTGTTCAAATATTCGTGAAGCTGAACCAGCTTTTACAGCTCAAAGCATAGAGGGTGAAACCTTTTTACCGTATTTTCTTCTAAGTCAATACAAGGCAAATTGACTGAATGCTACTGGATATATCCTGCAGTCTGGGCACAGGGTTGCCAATCGATCTCTATCCACAGAGATATCCTGTGAAGCATTGCTCGCTATGGGAACTGGATTAGTTCAGTTAAGTTCTCACAGTTATTTTCTGTCCATTAGCAAATAAATCCAATGGCCTTAACCTGGCAGCCTTGTGAGCAAAATTGTGGGCAATTTCATCCAAGCTAGGTTTAAAATAACATCACTGTGATTAAATACTTTCAGCGTGAAGCAAGTAGACACCAATTATCTTGCAATTCCCTGGAAGATGGGGATTGGGATGAGGGTCTATTAAATTTACAACAGTTCCTGGTGGAAATGGTGAAAATACTGGTTTTAAGTTCTTTCTTGATGCATGACCAACTTCAGAATGGAATTATGCATAACAAGACGACAAGGAATTTACATTTCTGGACAACAGGACGTAATTTTCGCACAGGTCTTTATATTCATTGGCTACAAACAGTACAACAATATTAAAAAGGAAAAATTGATTTGACAGATTTAATTTTGGTTTGAGAACATGTCCCTAATTTATTTCTACTAAAATTCAATACTTTTGTTTTGAAAGAA
Source organism: Mobula birostris (assembly GCF_030028105.1). Classification (NCBI taxonomy): domain Eukaryota; kingdom Metazoa; phylum Chordata; class Chondrichthyes; order Myliobatiformes; family Myliobatidae; genus Mobula; species Mobula birostris. Next base: position 21,355,628 of record NC_092370.1, on the reverse strand, counting down.
AAGAAGGATTAGCTTTATTTGTTACATACAATGAAATACATTGATTGCTCCAAGTCTAATCCGCGTGGATTGTGCTGGGCAGTCTGTGAGTGTCAAAACACTTCCAGTGCCAACGTAGCATGCACAAAATTCACTAATCCGAACCGTGTGCCTTTAGAATGCGGGAGCAAACCAGAGCACCTGGAGGAACCCCACATGGTCACTGAAAGGACGTACAAATTCCGTACAAACAGCAACAAGAATCAAACCTCGATCTTACAACTGGTTGCTGTAAAGCGTTGCACTAACCGCTGTGTTACCGTGTCACACTTGATGTGTAATGAGCCTCACATTATCCTTAATATCACCATTGTATGCATGCATTTCTGTTGTGTAGATTCATATTACTATATAATAAGTGCAGGAAGGTTGCAAGTTATGAATTTAGTTTAAATTAGGGTTTGGCACAATAATAATATTTATTGGATCAAAATCATCCTTAAGACCATAAGGAACAGAATTAGGCTATTCAGCCATTAAAACTGCTATGCCATTTCATTATGGCTGATTTATTATGCCTCTCAACCCCATTCTCCTCCTTTACCCATAACTTTTGACATCATTACTAATCAAAAATCTATCAACCTCCGCTTTAAGTATACCTAATGCCTTCACTGTCACCTGTGGCAATGAATTCCACAGACTCATCACTGTCTGGCTGAAGAAATTCATCCACATGTTCATTCTAAATGGACATCCCTCGATTCATAGGCTGTGCCCTCTGGTACTAGACTCTCCTACCATAGGAAATATCCTCTCTACATTCACTCTATCTAGGTCATTCATTACTTGATAGGTTTCAATGACATCCACCCTTATTCTTCTAAATTCCAGCTGCAACAGGCCCAGAGCCATCAAACGCTTTTCAAACATTGCCCTTTCATTCCAGGATCTCTCTGGTAAACCTCCCCTGGACCCCCTCCAACGCCAGCACATCCTTTCTTAGATAAGAGGCCCTAATACAAGAGATTCATATTAGTCTACTGCTCAATTGAACTGAATCCCATTCTATGTAACATTGAATAGGACTACATAAGAGGTGCAGCCTCCGGTTACATCTTACATTTCCAGTCACCTGGAAGGGGTGGAGCCAAGACAGAAGGCAAGGGAGAACTGGAGCTTCTTCGAAACCAGAACTTAATTGTTCATGGGAGAGCTAGTTATCGTGATGAAAGCATGCGTGTTAATCACTTGCTCGTGAAACAGGACTTTGTATTTAATGCAACACATACAAACTGCTGGAGGAACTCAGCAGGTCAGACAGCATCTATGGAAATGCATAAACAATCAATCTTTCATGCCAAGACCCTTCATCAGGATGGGAAAGGAAGGGGGAAGATGCTAGAATAAAAAGGTGAGCGGAGGGGCAGGAGAAAAGCTAAAAGGTGAAAGGTGAAGCTAGGTGGGTAGGAAAGGTAAAGGCTGCACAGAAAGGACTCTGATGAGAGAGGAGAGTGGACTGTAGGAGAAATCAAAAGAGGGAAGGACACAGGGGCTGGTGATAGGCAGGTGAGAAGAGTTAAGCGGCCAGAGTGGGGAGTAGGAGAAAAGGGAGGAGTAGAAGAAAAGGGGAGAGAAGGGAATTTTTTTTTGTCAGTAGGAGAAATCGATATTTATGCCAATTTCTATTTAAGGTCTGGACCTGAGTTATGCCTTTGCATCCTAATGAACACAAAGTTCTTCTTGTTTTATTAATGGTGTCTTCAAAAGTAGGACAATGGAACCAGAGACGTACATTAATACAGGGGATTCTGCAGAAGCTGAAGATCTTGAACAGCACAGACAAAATGCTAGAGGAACTCAACAAATCACCCAGCATTATGGAAGGGAATAAACAACTGATGTTTCAGGTCAAGAGTCTTCATCGGCACTGAAAAGCAAGGTATGTTACTCTCTGGGGTACTCTTTCTCAATTTAGTTGAAATGAAATTAACCATATAACCATATAACAATTACAGCACGGGAACAGGCCATCTCAGCCCTTCTAGTCCGTTCGGAACTCTTACTCTCACCTAGTCCCACCGACTCGTGCTCAGCCCATAACCCTCCATTCCTTTCCTGTCCATATATCTATCCAATTTAACTTTAAATGACGACATCAAACCTGCCTCAACCACTTCTGCTGGAAGCTCATTCCACACAGCTACCACTCTCTGAGTAAAGAAGTTCCCCCTCACGTTACCCCTAAACTTTTGCCCTTTAACTCTCAACTCATGTCCTCTTGTTTGAATCTCCCCCACTCTCAATGGAAAAAGTCTATCCACGTCAACTCTATCTATCCCCCTCATAATTTTAAACACCTCTATCAATTTCCCCCTCAACCTTCTACGCTCCAAAGAATAAAGACCCAACTTGTTCAACCTTTGAAATTGACATTAAACTGTTCAGCACAGACTATAAAACAATTCAAACTTGTGAAATAAGTTCCTGTTGCTCAAACATTCTTAAGACTGGTGGTTAGAGTGTCTGAAGGATTCTTTGGTGTTGGTAGAAATATTAATATTTGGACTAAGGGAATATCCTTTTGAATGCAGCCTATCATAAACATAATCTTCATCTGGTGCGGCAACGTATCAAGGTTATTCCATGTGGTGCACTCAGTTTTTTAAAGGCACACTTACACTTACACTTATATACAGTACAGCTACCAATGCAAGGAAAATCTGTTCAAAATGTTGTAGACTCCATGTTCTGGATATAGTTATCGCCACATCTAAGCCTGCCCATGAATCTTGCATCCTGTTGCATATCTGTCACATTAATAAATGCTTTCAGACAATTCAAGAGATTCTTTAATGAGAGGATTAAAGGTTAAGGATTAGCTTTGTTTGTCACAAGTGCATTGAAACTTTGAAACATACAGTGAAACATGTCAGTGACCAACACAGCCCAATGATGTGCTGAGTGAAGTCTGTAAGTGTTGCCGCACTTTCGACACCAACATAGCATGCCCACAACCAAACCTGTACCAGTGATAACATCCTTACAGACAGCAGCAGGAAATGAACTTTGATCTTTTGATCACTGTCACTGTATATCATTATGCTAACTACTACACTACCAATGTGGCAGGGTGGGCATACACCTCTACCAAAGGAGGTGTAATGCCCTACTTCCCTCTGCTAGCCTGCAGACCACCCTAGGACAAAGTGTAGCACCTGCTTAGCCCCACTATCAGGGTCAGGTGAAGCCATGGGAGCAGATGGTGGATGGTCATATGAGCAGCTAGTACATATCACGTCCTGGTTACGAGACCACTGACACCATCTCTGAAGAGTTGATAATGGTTGGAGTCACTTGTCTTCTAAAGACACTGCCCAGAAGGCAATGAGCTTTGGAGGCATCTGAGTGCACTTGTTACCCAAAGGGTGGATTGAATCCATTGCCTCCACCTGAAGGTGGAGGAAGGGTCTCTCACATTCAAGAATTATCTGGACAAGCACTTGGGTCAGCAGGCTTTCAAAGGCTATTTCATTTGATTTACTTTGATTTCCAGCACTAGCAGATTTTCTCTTGTTTAAGAGGCTATTAACCAATGCTGGTAAGTGGAATTAAGATAGATACATACTTGCTTGTCAGCATCATGCTAAGCCAGGAGGCTTGTTTCTGTGTTGTATGACTCTGTGACTCTACAAACTACTTTCAGATCCCAGTGCCTTTTGGCTTCTTCATCTTCATCAACAACCCATTGGAATTAATCAAGTGAGATTAAACTGCAGATGACAGTCGAAAAACAAGAAGGAATGAAATACCTTCTAGCAGAAATAACTAAAGTCGATTATTTATTAAAGGGCAGTGTGTACTTCGAAGGACAAATCAATAACTACAGTATAAGAAACTTACCACATATTTGCTCTTTCACTTCAATTCTAGATAAACATCAAGCTGTCCACAGTTGTAAGTAATTGTGCTTTGTCCAGAAAGCAAATAATGTTCAAGTTCAAGTTTATTTTCATCTAACTGTGCATACAACCAAATGAAACGACGCTCCTTCACACCACGGTTCACCCACAATACATATATCACACAGCACATAAAACAAAATAGTACCAAAAATAAGTTACTAAAATGTAATTCAAGTAGTATATAGCGCACAACACAGGTAAACAGTAAACAGCTCACTGGACTAATGATGAGACCTTGGCAATGGCTGGGCATTCATTAGTCTCACAGCCTGTTACCAGTCTGGCAGTCTTAGTCTTGATGGTCCTGTACCTCCTTCTTGATGGTAGTGGGTGAAAGAGAATGTGGGATGGGTGGTCGCGATCCTCAACAATGCCTTTCTGTGTGCTGCCACACCACATCCCTCACATACACGAGGAGTGAAAATCTTCGTGTTAGGTCTCTGTCCAAATGTGCAACGTGCAATCATAGTGAGTTATAATAATTTATAATAAATAGAACAGTCAATGTAACATAGCAATACACTCATATCAGCATGAGTTAATCAGTCTGATGGCCTGGTGGAAGAAGCTGTCCCGGAGCCTGTTGGTCCTGGCTTTTCTGCTGCGGTACCATTTCCCGGATGGTAGCAGCTGGAACAGATTGTGGTTGGGATGACTCGGATCCCCAGTGATCCTACAGGCCCTTTTTTCATCCGTGTCTTTGTAAATGTCCTGAATCATGAGAAGTCCTGAACCATATGAACTTTTTAATGAGGCAGTAATATAGTTATGACTGCTCAGGTAATTGAACGTCGAACATAGAATATTGAACACTACAGCACACTACAGGTCCTTTGGCGTACACAGTTGTGCTGACTTTTAAGCTAGTCTAAGATCAATCTAATCCATGCCTTCTATCTAGTCCTCCATTTTTCTGTCATCCATGTACATATCCAAGAGTTTCTTAAATGTTCCCAATGTATCTGCCTCTACCACCATCCCTGGTAAGGGATTCCACAAATCCACTACTTCCTATATAAAAAAAACTTACCTCTGCTATTGTCCCTGTACTTCCCTCTAACCACCTTAAAATTATGCCCCCCTTAAGTCCAATGAACTTTGATGGATCATGGTAGAAAGGATGTTTGGAAAAGAACTGTAGTGTTTTGAGCAAGACCTTACACAATAAATCTAGTTGTATGTAATACATACCTTCTTATCAATATCATTGGCCGGCTGGTGGCACAGTGGCATCAGCGCCAGACTTCGGAGCGAAGGCTCCCGAATTCGAACCCAAGTCGGGCCACACTCCGAGCATGCTTTCCACCCGCGCCGAGTTGAAAATTAAGCTAGCCACTCGGCCTCGTAAAAAACAAGGGTCGAATCAGGAACATTCATATCGTGACCCGGTTTATCCGAAAGGAGACCAATCCTGACACTACGTGCCAGACAACAATGGCTGACTGTCTGGTGAGACACGCTAGGAAGGATCGATATTATTATGATCAAATTGACAAGAACTGCATTTTCTTCTTTCTGTTATTGCTCGGTCTCTATGCTGGGATTCACTGGCACCACTAACAACATGCAGGTTGGAAACAAAGGCAGGGAATATGCTACTATCTTCTCTACTCCACTAGGGTTGGATAATAAACAGTCTAGTCAACATCTAAGAAGAGAGTCAACACATAGAACATACATAGAACATAAAACATTACAGCATGATACAGGCCCTTTGGCCCATGTTGTTCTGTCAACCTTTTAACCTACTTTAAAATCAATCTAACCCTTCCCTCCTGTGTAATCATCCAACCATGTATGCTACATAGTAATAGCATGGAAGAGCTATTGAAATATGAAGTTCACACCCATGTTTGCAACTCAAGTAATGGATCACTACATTTCAGAATTTTGTATTTTTTTTAAGAGCTGATATGAAATAATATTAGCTAAGTTTCTCCTATGTGCCAACATTTCTGGGAAGCACTGTTATCGGCTTAATGCACACAAATTGTCTTTTACTACTAATGAGAATCATGTGAACTTACTGAAGCCTGCATTAAGGAAACTCCATCCACTGCAATCCAAAACAATTTGAGCTGGCCATAACTCAGATGTAATCATGAGTCAGTCTTCATTATGCACATAAGATTCAAGCTTCAAGATACTTTCATGTCATATCCTCTACGCAAGTGTAAGGAGAACAAAATAAATCATTACTCTGGATCCAATGCAACACAAAAAACACAAACAATATAGAACACAATAATAATAAGATCATAAGACCATGAGACATAGGAGAAGAATGAGGCTCATTTGGCCCATCAGGTCTGTTCAGCCATTCAATCTTGGATGATTCTCTTTGTTTGCCCTCCACAGCTCCACTCCCTGTCCTTCTCCTCAGAACTTTTGATGCCATGGCCAGTTAAGAACCTGTCAGTCTCCACCTTAAATGAACCCAATGGCCTAGCCTCCACAGGTACCTGTGAAAAAAAAAAATCCACATATTCACCACCTTCTGGCTAAAGAAATGAATCTCTAACTGTTTCAAATGGACACCCCACTATCTTGACGTTGTGCCCTCTTTTCCTAGATTATCCCACCATGGGAAACATCTTTTTCACATATATTCTGTCTAGGCCTTTCAACACTTGAAATGTTTCAATGAGATCCTCTCCTAATCCTTCTAAATTCTAGCGAATACTGCCCCAAAGCCATTAAATGTTCCGCATATGACAACACCTTCATTCCTGGAATCATCCTTGTGAATCTCCTCTGAAACCTTTCCAATGCCAGCACATCTTTTCTGAAATAAGAAGCCCAAAACTGTTCACAATACTCAAGGTGAGGCCTTACCAGTGCATTATAAAACCTCAGCATCACATCCCTGCTCTTGTATTTCAGACCTCTTGAAATGAATGCTAATATTGCATTTGCGTTCCTCACCACTGATTTAGCCTGCAAGTTAACCTTTAGGGTGTTCTGCACAAAGACTCCCAAGTCCCTTTGCATCTCAAATTTTTAGATATTCTTGCCATTTAGAAAATAATCTGCACATTTACTTCTTCTACCAAAGTTCATGTCCATGCATTTTCCAACATTGTATTTCATTTGCCAATTTCTTGCCCATTCTCTGAATTTGTCTGAAGTCCATCTGCAGGCATACTGTTTCCTTAACACTACCTGCCCCTCCACCAACCTTTGGATTATCTGAATACCTGGCAACAAGCCCATCGATCCCACCATCTAAATCATTGATATACAGCATAAAAAGAAATGGTTGCAGTATCGACCCCTGCAGAACACCACTAGCCACTAACAGCCAACAGAAAAAGATTCTTTTATTCCCATTTGTTGCCTCCTACCAATAAGCCAATGTTCTAACCATGCCATGGACTCTTAAATTGGTAAGCAGCCTCATGTGTGGCACCTTGTTAAAGACCTTCGGAAAATCCAGATATACAGCATCCACTGCATCCCCTTTATCTATCCTACTTGCAATCTCCTCAAAGAATTCCAACAGGTTCATCAGGCAATATTTTCCCTTAAGGAAACCATCTTGACTTGGTCCTATCTTATCCTGTATCACCAAGTACTCCATAACCTCATCCTTAGCAATTGACTTCAACATCTTCCCAACCACTGAAGTCAGCCTAACTGCTCTATAATTTCCCTTCTTTTGCCTCCATGTTCTTAAAGAGTGGAGTGACATTTGCAATTTTCCAGTCTTCAGGAATCATGCCAGAGTTCAGTGATTCTTGAAAGATCAATACTAACACCTTCACAATCTCTACCATTATCTCTTTTAGAACCATAGGTGCAGTTCGTCTAGTCCAGATGACTTGTGCACTTTTAGGTCTTTCAGCTTTTTGAGCACCTTCTCCCTTGTAATAGTAACTTCACTCACTTCTCTTCCCTCACACACTACAACATCTGGCACACTGCTAGTGTCCTCCACAGTGAAGACTAATGCAAAATGCTCATTTATCTCATCTGCCATCTCCTTGTCCCCGTTCTTATTTTGGCTTTGTTGCATGCCATCTATTTTGCTTTTACATTAGCTATGACTCCCCTTGTCAGCCACAGTTGTACTATTTTGCCATTTGAGTTTTTCTTTGTTTTTGGAATACATCTTCCTCATTTTTCCCAGGAAATTCTGCCATTGCTGCTCTGCTGTCATCCCTGGCAGCACCTTCTTCCAATTTACTTCGGCCAACTCCTCTCTCTCTCATACCACTGTAATTTCCTTTACTCAGCTAAAATACTGCTACACCAGACTTTACTGTCTCCCTATCAAATTTCAAGTTGAACTCAATCATATGTGATCACTGTCTCCTATGGGTTCATTTTACCTTAAGCTCCCTAAATGCTCAGATCATGACATAACACCCAATCCAGTATAGCTGATCCAGTTGTTGGCTCAAAAAACAAGCTGCTTTCTTAAGGTCTATTACCAACTTGATTTTCACAATCTACCCACATGTTGCAGTCTCCCATAACTATTATAACATTGCCCTTTTGACACGCCTTTTCTTTTTCCTGTTGTAACCTTTGGTCCACATCCAAGCTCCTGTTGGGAAGCCTGTATATAACGGCCATCGGGGTCCTTTTATCCTTGCAGTTTCTTAAATCAACCCACAAGGATGATGATTTCTAATGACTTGTTGAGCCACCTATCCCCCTTTGCCTAGCTTCCTATCCCTCTGTTACAATGTGTAACTTTGGACAATTCAGTGGTGGCCACAGCATCATAGCTGACAATCTGTAAAAGTGCAACAAGATCATCCACTTTATTTCTTATACTGGTACTCTGTGCATTGATATATTACACTTTGAGTAGTGTATTTGCTACCCTTTTTGATTCTGCATCCTTAATGCACTGATACCCTGTAGGCTTCAGTAATGTCCTATTGTCTGTCTGTCCTTCCTGAAAGTCTGACTGCACCTTATCTTTGTTTTTCCCTAACCATCTGTCCTATCATGAATCCCTTCACTCCAGTTCCCATACCCCTGCCAAATCAGCTTAAACCCCCTCCAACAACTCAAAAAAACCTGCCTGTGAGAATATTGGTCACCATAGTTTAGCTGCAACCCTTCCCTTTTGTATAGGTCATACCTCCCCGAGAAAAGATCCAAACAATCCAAGAACCTGAAACCCTCCCCCTGCACCAGCTTCTCAACCATTTATCTGCCAAATCATCCTGTTTCTACTTTCACTGGCATATGGCACAGGTTGCATTCTAGAAATTGCTACCATGGAGGTCCTGCTTTCTGCCCAGCTCTCTAAATTCTCTCTTCAGGACTTCATTGCTTTTCCTCCCTATATCATTGTTACCAATATGTACTAAGACATCTGGAATCCGTGACAATCCGTGACATCCTTGAGCCAAGCACCTGGGTGGCAACATACCATCTGGGTGTCCTGTTCACGTACACATAGTCCCTCTACCACTTCCCTCTTCTTCTTTTCTTTCTGCTCCACAGACCCATGGTCAGTGCCAGTAACCAGGTCTTCGTGGCATTCCCCAGAGAGGTCATCCCCCACAACAGCATCCAAAACAGTATGTTTATTATTGAGGCGAATAGCCACAGGGGTACTCTGTGCTAACTACCTATTCACCGTCCCATTCCTTCTTATGACAGTCACCAGGCTACCAGCCTCCTGCAAAGTAGGTTGACTACTTCCTTGTAAGTCCAATCGATGATCTCTTCACTCTCCCATACAAACAGAAAATCATCCAGCAGCTGTTCCAGATTCTGAGCACGATCTTCAAGGAGCCACAGCTGAGGCACTTCACGCAGATGTAGTTCCCCGTGAGACTCCGGGTAGTTCCCAGGACTCCAATATCCAGCATGAAGAACATTCAATGATCATTTAATCTACACTATATATCCCTGACACAGTAAGAAATAGGGAAAACCTAAACAGAAACTTACTTGGTCAACTTATCCAGAGCCAATGCCTCTTCCGAGCCGAAACCACCTTTGAGCCAAAGCCTGCCAATCCCACTCTCAGCACTGGCCACTCCCAACAATGGCCACTCTAACAGTGGCCTCTCTGCTTGTCCTTTCTCTACTTTTATTTAGTCCTCTCTGCGTTGCTCCACCCACTGATTGGGGCACCGGAATGACACCGAATGCACATGAAGCTCTCTTTTCAAACAAGCACCAGCGACCTTCAAGGAACCTCCCACCATTGATTGAGCTGCCAGTATAGTAATAAGAATACAATAAATAAATATATTAGATACCTTATGTACATAGATTGACTGTATGTCCATAAAGTGATGCTTGGCTCAACTTAAGTTATCTGCAGGGAAATAATTAAGAAGTGGTGATATTAGTGGGTGGGGCTGTTGGTTAGCCCTACTGCTCGGAGAAAGTAACTGTTTTTGAGCCTGGTAGGAAGAAGTGATATTCTGCAGAGGTCAGTGCTTGGATGGCCTTTTTTCACGTTTAATGTCAATGATTTGGATGATGGAATCGATGGCTTTGTTGCCAAGTTTGCAGGTGATACAAAGGCAGTTGGAGAGGCAGGTAGTGTTGAGGAAGCAGGGAGCTTACAGATGGACTTGCACATGTTCGAAGAATGGATGAAGGAGTGGCAGATAGAATATAATGCAGGGAAGTGTAGGATCAGGACCTTTGGTAGAAGGTATAAAGGTATAGACTATTTTCTAAACAGGGAGAAATTCAGAAATCGGAGGTGCAAAGTTACTTGGGATTCCTTGTGCAGGTTTCCCTAAAGTTTAACTTGCAGGCTGAGTTGACAGTAATGAAAGCAAATGCAATGTTAGCATTCATTTCGAGAGGACGAGAATATAGTAGCAAGGATGTTATGCTATAGGTTTATAAGACATTCGTCAGACAGCACTTGGACTATTGTGAGCAGTTTTGGGCTCTCTATCTGAGAAAAGATGTGCTGGTATTGGAGGTGGTCCAGAGGAGGTTTATGAAAGTGATTCTGGGAATGAAAGGGTTATTGTATGAGGAATATTTGATACTTCTGTGTCTGAATTTGCTGCAGTTGAGAAGAATGAGGGGGGTCTCATTGAAAACTATAGAATAATGGAAGGCCTAGATGGATGGATGTGGAGGGGATGTTTCCTGTTATGGGGGCATCTAGGACCATAAGGCCCAGCCTCAGAATAGAGGGATGTTCATTTGGAACAGAGATCAGAAGGAATTCCTTTTGCCAGAGGGTGGTGAATCTGTGGAATTCATTGCTACCAATGGCTGTAGAGACAAAGTCATTGAGTATATGTAAAGCAGTGGTTGATAAAGTGGTTGAGCATATTTAAAGCAGTAGTTAATGTCAGGGCATCACATGTTATGGGAGAAGGCAGGAGAATGGGGTTGAGAGGGATAATACTTTATACTTTATACATTATTGTCATACAGCATGTAGGCCACCTGGCCCAAGTGAATTATCTACCTTCAGATCTCTCAGGGTCCCAAACACCTTCTCTTTAGTAATAGCAAGAACACTCACTTCTGCCCTCTGACACATTCCAGAAAATTGGATCAGCCACGATGAAATGGCAGAGCAGACTCAATGGATTAAGTGGCCTATTTCTGCTCCAATATCTTATGGTCTTTAGGTCTAATATACATCTGAAACAAAATTACAGAAAAAAAAACAGACTTTGGATCATTCCAACTGCATTACCTGCATTACTGACATTTTATTACCTTACTTTACTTTACTTTATTGTCACCAAACAATTGATAATAGAGCGTACAATCATCACAGCGATATTTGATTCTGTGCTTCGCGCTCCCTGGATTACAAATCCATAGTAAATATTAAAAATTTAAATTATAAATCATAAATAGAAAATAGAAAAGGGAAAGTAAGATAGTGCAAAAAAAAACCGAGAGGCAGGTCCGGACATTTGGAGGGTTCGGCCCAAATCCAGGTCAGGATCCGTTCAGCAGTCTAATCACAGTTGGAAAGAAGCTGTTCCCAAATCTGGCCGTACGAGTCTTCAAGCTCCTGAGCCTTCTCCCGGAGGGAAGAGGGATGAAAAGCGTGTTGGCTGGGTGGGTCGTGTCCTTCATTATCTTGGCAGCACTGCTCCGACAGCGTGCGGTGTAAAATGAGTCCAAGGATGGAAGATTGGTTTGTGTATATATCAGCCATGATGAAATGGCAGAGCAGACTCAATGGACTGGAGGTGTAATTCAGCTTCTATGTCTTATAATCTTAATACCTTACCTTTCCAGAACTTCAGAATTGTCCTCCTCCTTCAAAGGACAGGGTATTGCTTTGTCCACCATTGCCCTCACTTGCATCTCTTCCATTTCCCAGGCATCCACTATCACCCCATCTTCCCGCCATCGTAAAAGTGAGAGAGTCGCTTGTCCTTATCTGTCACCTCATGACCACCAAATCCAGTTTCTCATTCTCCAAAACTTCTGCCATCTTCAACGTTATCCTACATCTTTACCTCACTCACACTCTTCACTTTCCACATCGATCACTTTCTCTGTGATTCCCTTGTCCATTTGTCCCTCCCCACTAATCTCCCTCCTGGCACTTATCCCTGCAAACGGAAGAAGTGCTACACCTCCTCCATCACCTCCATTAAGTGCCCCAAGCAGTCGTTGCAGGTGAGGCAATATTTCATCTGTGAATCATTTGGGGTCGTCTTCTGTATTTTATGCTCCTAATGCGGCTCCCTCTGCATTGTTTTGACATAACTTAGTCTGGGGAATCGATTTGTTGAATACATTTGCTCCATCTGCAACAAGTAGGATTTCCTCTTGGCCAACCTTTTTAATTCCAATCCCCACTTCCATTCCTACAGTCCTGTTTCAGCCTGAAAGGTCGACTGTAGTTTTTTATGCAAAGCTGCTGTCTGGCCTGCTGAGTTCCTCCAGCATTTTGAGTGTGTTGCACAGTAAGACCACTCTGAGGTTGAAGGAGCAACACCTTATATTTTAGTCTGTGTAGCCTCCAACCTGATGGCGTGTACATCAAGTTCTCTAGCTTCTGCTAAATTTACCCCCCTCCCACCCTTCCTTCTTCTTCCATTCTTCAGTTTGGCTCCCCTCTTACCTCTTCTCTTCACCTGCCCTGATGCCCTTCCTTATTCCCTCTTTCCCATGTCCACTTTCCTCTCCTAGAAGGTTCCTTCTTCTTCGGCACTTTACCTTTTCCAATGATCACCTCCCAGCTTTGCACATCATCACCCTCCCCCACTCACCTGGCTTCACCTATCACCTTTTAACATCTATTACTTCCCCTCCTCCCACCTTCCTACTCCCCCGTCCTTTCCAGTCCTGATAAGGGTCTGAGCACAGAAAATCAACTGTTTACTCCTTTCCATTGACGCTACTCGACCTGCTGAATTCATCCAGCATTTCATATGTGAAATTACAATAATTCAGTTTCAGGTTGATATATTATGTTTTTAATAATTGTGTCTAATTACTAAACTGAGGTTGAAGAGAGAGCAGGGTGCATTACTTGAACGTTAATGAATTACCCTTGATATGGAAGGCATTCAGGCTTGTTGAAGCTATACTCAAAAGACTGCTTGATTTAATTGTGTGTACTTGCTTGTGAACTGAGAAAATCATCTTTTTTCATACAAATAGAACAGATCCCATTGTTCAAGCTTTTAAAAAGAAGCTCAGAGTGTTTGTAACTCCCAGGTTGTTTTTGAATTCCGTGAATGGCTTTTCCAATTGATTCACTAACCCAATGCAAAAGCCTCTTTGGAAGTTCTGCAGGTTCTCCGATGCTTATCTGGAGACACCACTGCATGAGGTCAAGGCAAGGAAAAAGTTTACAGTACAACCGAGAGTAAATCAAAAGAAAACATGGAGTGGCTTTGCTCCAGGAGGTTCATTTGCAAGCCAGGGATATACTGCTTCAGTGAACTTGCCTCAGTACAGTTCCTCACCCCTCTCCAGCTGTCTTCAAGACATGCTGTCAATAATCTTCCCTTTCCCTCAGCACGCCCAACAATTCATTCCCTTCCATCACATCTTCCACCACCCAGCATTTGCTATAAGTATGTAAAATCTTCACAGCTGGCAGTAACATAACTCTCTGCTCGCTTTCCAACCTAACCATGATTGTTAGGTTTCTCCTTGACTCCGTCCTTACTTTACATTCTTTATGGTCGTTCACTCACCACAGTTGACTGACTTCACCATCCGTTGCTTCTCCTTGTCAAATGTTGCCCTAAGGGGAGCTGCTCCTCACATCTACAATGTCCCATGTTGTAGAGATATTCCTGCCCTAGCTTCCTTCATCTGAAGAGGAAGACAGTGCACACATCAGGGAGCAGGGTACAGACCGGGTAAGCTAATTAAAGCAGAAAGAGTTAGAAATCCATGGTGTCTCCAGTGTGTCAATGTATACCACTATAGTGGAGACTGCCATGGAGAGGAGCTCTGATTTTATCATTTATGACTAACAGAAAATTGCACCTTGATCCCAGAAACAGTTGTTCAGCTATTCAAGCGTATTCCCTTTTCTCTAGGCTCTACCCAGTGGGCTGCATCCCAAAGAAGAGATACACTCAGTGGTCAAATTATTAGGTACCTCCTGTATCCAATAAAGTGGTCACTAAGTGTATGTTTATGGTCTCTTGCTGCTGCAATCCATCCACTTCATAAATGGACATGTTGTGCATTCAGAGATGCTCTTCTGCACACCGCTGTTTTAACATGTGGTTATTTGAGTTACTGTTGCCTTCCTGTCAGCTGGAACCAGTCTGGCCATTCTCCCCTGACCTGTCTCATTAACAAGGTACTTTTACCACATAACTGTAGCTCACTGGATGTTTTTTCCTTTTGTTTCTCACACAATTCTCTATAAATTCTAGAGAGTGTTGTGCATGAAAATCCCAGAAGATCAACAGTTTCTGAGATACTGAAATCACTCAATTTGGCACCAACAATCCCTCCACAGTTAAAACCACTTAGATCACACTTCTTCCGCATTCTGATATTTGGTCTGAACAACAAATGAACCTCTTGACCATGTCTGCATGCTTTTTTGAATTGAGTTGCTGCCAAATGACTGGATGCTTAGATATTTGCATTAACGAGGTGTATCTGAAAAAGTGGCAACTGAGTGTATGACTGGCTGGCATGCTGAATGAATGTTTTCTTGATGTGGGAACCTAGGACTGAAGTCAGTTTTATTGTAAAGGTGGCTTGCATTTCAGGTGGAGAAGAAGAAAATAAGTTTCCCTCCTGAGATGGTGATAGAAACATAGAAAACCTACAGCACAGTACAGGCCCTTCAGCCCACAATGCTGTGCCAAATATGTACTTACTTTAGAAATTACCTAGGGTCACTCATAGCCCTCTATTTTTCTAAGCTCCATGTACTTATCCAGGAGTGTCTTAAAAGACCCTATTGTATCCGCCTCCACCACTGTCACTGGCAGCCCATTCCATGCACTCACCACTCTCTGCGTAAAAAACTTACCCCTGACATCTCCTCTGTACCAACTTCCAAGCACCTTTAAACTGTGCCACCTTGTGTTAGCCATCTCAGCCCTGGGAAAAAATGTCTGACTATTCACATGAACAATGCCTCTCATCATCTTATACACCTCTATCAAGTCACCTCTCATCCTCCGTCGCTCCAAGGAGAAAAGGCTGAGTTCACTCAACCTATTCTCATAAGGTATGCTCCCCAATCCAGGCAACAATCTGCCGGAAATTATTTATCTGAGGGAAATTCTTAGGTCCACCTTTGCGTTATAGGATCAGAATGAGAATCAGGTTTAATATCATTGGTATATGTCATGAAATTTACTGTTCATCAAGTTGAGTGGGTGCCTTCAGTTGCCCGTACCTCCTCCCTGATGGTAGCAATGAGAAGAGGGCATGCTCATCTTCTGGGTGATGGGAGTCTTTAATGATGGATGCTGCTTTTTGGAGACATCACTCCTTGAAGATGCCCTGGATGCCAGGGAGGCTGTGCCCTTGATAGAGCTTGATTTACATTTGTCACGTGTGTGTGCTGACAGACAACTGAACCCAGATATGAGGGAATGACAGTCTCCCATGTAGAGACAGAAACAAGAGTTTATTCATAGGAATTCCAACAGAACATGAGAGGCTTGATCGAGTAACACCGCAAGACGAGTCATTCTCAAAACACAAGGATCTCGCAAAAAGTACTAATCAGGAGTTCACTTTAAATAATCACAGAACGCGGATATCCCGTGCCAGTCAAAATAAACTTGATAAGATTAAACAGAAAGAACAATGGTTTAGCAATTCTAGGTAAGACAACAATTAGCAAATACTGGTGCACAGGCCTGCGGGAATAATGACAACATTGGTCAAGCAAATTACAGTAAAATTCAAGATGCTTGCTTGGGCACACAAACAGTACTGTCTAGCATCACTTGTACAGTTTAGTGCATAAACTTATACATTATATAGTTTAGTGTATAAACTTATAAAGCTGTATCCTATGATCATCCAATAACATGCATTGGTATAATTGTGATAAAGTTATGTTGATATACCCTTTATTTGGCTTCACTGACTGACTGAGTTAGAACTTTGGGGTGCCTCAGTAGCGTAACCATTAGTTTGATGCTATTACAGCTCAGGCATTCAGAGTTCAGAGTTCAATTCCAGCACCATCTGTAAAGAGTTTGTACGTTACCCTGTGACTGCATGGGTTTCCTCCAAGTGCTCCAGTTTCTCCTGCAGTCCAAAGACATACCGGTTAGTAGGTTAATTTTTCATTGCAAATTGCCCTATGATTAGGCTAACATTAAATAGGTGGGTTGCTAGGTGATGAGGCTCATTGGGCCAGAAGGGCCTGTTCTACGCTCTGTCCCTAATTACCCAACTAACTAATTATGGCCAAGTGGCCAAGTAGTTAAGGCATCGGTCTAGTGATCTGAAGGTTGCTAGTTCGAGTCTCAGCTGAGGCAGCATGTCGTGTCCTTGAGCAAGGCACTTAACCACACATTGCTCTGCGACAACACCGGTGCCAAGCTGTATCGGCCCTAGTGCCCTTCCCTTGGACAACATCGGTGGCGTGGAGAGGGGAGACCTGCAGCATGGGCAACTGCTCGTCTTCCATACAACCTTCCCAGGCCTGCGCTCTGGAAAGCTTCCAAGACGCAAATCCATGGTCTCACGTGACTAACGGATGCCTATTAACTAATTAACTAGATAAATAAATAACACTTCCAGAAAGGTTATAGGTAAGTGAATATTTCATGTGACGAAAAACCAAGTTATCAGAAGATTGATGCTGATGAGAGAGATAAGAGAGACAAAGGGAGAAGCATTCAAAATGTTAACGAGAGAAGGGAGAGATTAACGAAAAGAGACACAGTTCGGAGTATTGACAGACCGGTTGCTTTGAACCTGAACTGTTTGAAGTTTGATGGACAGGCGATACCCCAGCAGGGGGATAAAAGGAACAGGTTCGCTAAGGCAATACGGACACCACGAGATCACGAGATAATGAGACCCTGGAAGTGCGGTGTGCCCCTACAAGTTGGTGGGAGTTTGGAGGTCTGATCGCGGGACCGACCATAGACGCACAGGGTGAAAAGGTACGATCGGCGGGAACCTGGTGTGTGTGTCTGCCCTTGCCTGGGTGCCGGGTTCACCGCAGAAGAACGATCGTATCTGGAATGGAGGGGTCACAGTCGGTGACCTCCGAAGACAGTAAAAGGGCTCGCCCGAAAGCTAACTGCAGGGAACATCAAAGGTCTGTTGAATCGAAATTTGCATTCGCTCTCTCTCTCTCCGACGGCACAACAGCGATTACTGCGAACTGTACTCGGCTGAACTGAACTTTGCGTCCCTTGAGACTGATCATTTTACCCCTAGACTGCGATAGAGCTTGATTGATTCCTATTATCCTAGTCCTGTGTACATGCGTGTTTTATCATTGCTAACCTGTGGCATTTATATCCTTACAATTGGAGTACTGTGTTACTTATTTCTTTAATAAAACTTTCTTAGTTCCAGTAATCCAGACTCCAACTAGTGGTCCATTTCTGCTGGTTTGGCAACCCAGTTACGGGGTACGTAACATTCATAATAGGCAAAATAATTTTCTTATAAATGGTATTACACACTCCACAGGGATTCAGATCATAATATGTTCAATAGAGCAATGAGCTCTTCTTCTTCGGTATTCTCTCAGATTTCAGGACTGCCTTGATGGGTGACCAGATGGAGATACATAAGATGATGAGCAGCAGAGACAGGGTGAAAGCACATATTCATTTTCCCAGGGCAACACACACAAAAAACTGGAGAAACTCAGCAGATCAGGCAGCATTTATGGAGGGGAATAAACAATTGACATAAATTAAAAGACAATTTATTGACATACAGCGCAGAGTGGCCATTTTGGCCCTTCAAGCTGCCCCGCCAGGACCCCAGATTTAATTCTAGCATAATCATAGGACAATTTACAATGACCAATTAACCTACAAACCAATACGTCTTTGGACTGTGGGTGGAAACCAGAGCAATCGGAGGAAACTCACGCAGTCAAGGGAAGAATCTACAAGCTGTTTACATTTTGCGGTGACTGGAATTGAACTCGCCTTGCCTGTATTGTAAAGCATTGCTACCATGCAGTGATATTAAGCTTCCGAGATATCAACATCAAGGGGGGGGGCAAGATAGTGTAATGGTTAGCACAATGCTTTCCAGTACAAGCGACCCAGGTTGAATTCCTGTCACTCTCTGTAAGGAGTTTGTAAGTTTCCGCATAACTACATTCATTCTCGCTGGATGTTTTTGTTTCTTCCCACATTCCAGGTTAATTGTCATTGCAAATTATCCCTTGATTAGGCTAGGGTTAAATTGGGGTTGCTCAAAAGGCTGAAAGGGCCTATAATGTGCTGTATCTCAATAAATAAATAAATATTCCACAATTTTAATTGTTTTTTGTGCATTTCCAAATCTTTACAAAGGATGTTCTAATATTAGTTGACTAGTGATATTAGTATATCCATATCAGACATGTTGCCACTGTTAACATCTGGTGAGTGTGGTGTTACAAACCCACAGGTTTCGTTTATTGTGGACTGTCACTTTAAGAGCACCTAAATGAGGCGAGACTATGATGTTATTCACTGACTGACCGGCAGCTTGTTTAACTTTAAAACAAGGACAGTCACAGTCGAGAGAGAGAGAGAGAGAGAGAGCGAGAGAGAGAAAGAGAAAGAAAAGAAACCAGCTGCTGAAACTTCAGCTGGTCACTGCGATGGTTTGAAACTCTTTTAAGCCCAAAAGATTCCATCAAATATCGGCACACAGTGCACAACGAAGGTGGGACTGTCACTTCATATAATCCAAAGGAGTGGATTTTTCGGGATTTCCTATGGAGACCACTTATGTGTCAATCTTTGCCTGGCATGTTGTGTGGCAGCCATTTGAAGACAATATCCTTGTGACAGATCAGTTTCGGTGATAATTTGTATGTGGATTTGGAACAACACGATGGACAAGATCTACAGTGACTGTTATCTTGTTTTATCATCGTGGAATCTGTGGAATACTTCGTAATTACCTCTTCTCTACGTTTCACCCTGGATTACAAATATCTCTCTCCTATCATTCATCCCGTGGATGAACTGAACTTTCCTACTTTACTATCTCAAGAATCTAAGCTTTGTTTCCCCAAGCTTAACTTAGCTTGGGAGCTATATTTACACTATATATATATATATATATATATACACAAACACTGTTAACATTTGCTTATCTTGGTTAAGTTACAATATTATAAATAGATACTAATAAAGATAGTGGTATTAACACTAAAACCCGACTCTGTGAAATCTCTTGCTGCTGATTTATTTCCAAAACGTTACAATTCCTAACAGTGGCCCTCACCATATATTTTGCTCAAAACTTCCAGGTTATAGGGCAAGTCTTTCTTGAAGTTTGAACTGCCACAGAACACATTCCTGAGCACATCTGCTGTAGGTTTCTTGATGGAGAGAATTGATTATGTGAAGCCAGAATGCATAGCTCAAATTGTACAGTTTTCATTCATTCCCCATTGAACAGGAGATTCAAAATCCTACCACCGATAGAGAACAGGACCACATTCCTCAGGACTGAATAATTTAAATGAATAAAACCCAAAATGAATACCTATAACCTCTCCCAAAATTCCCAATCCCATTACTGAAATAGTACAGTTTTAATCACCTTGGGTTATCCATTTTGGGTTTGATTAATCGGAACAACTTAACCACATAAGATGGGTGTATAAAATGATGAGAGATGTTGATCCTGTGGATGGCCAAAGGCTTTTTCCCAGGGCTGAAATGGCTAACACAAGGGGACATAGCTTTAAGGTGCATGGAAGTGGTACAAGGGGGATGTCAGGGGTAATTTTCTCACACAGAGAGTGGAGGGTGTGTGGAATGCACTACCGGTGATGGTGGTGGAGACGGTTACAATAGGGTCTTTTAAGATTGGTACATGGAGCTTCGATAAATAGATGGCTATGCAGTAGGGAAATTCTAGGCAGTTTCTAGAGTAAGTTACGTGGTTGGTACAACATTGTTGCTGTATTTACCTGAGTATGTCTATGTCCCCAGATCCCATGGTGTTGCATAATCTTCACGAATTAACAAAAAAAATAAGATTACTGATGTTGATTGCTCATTTCAATCAAATGGAGGATTAATTGGGCTAATGTGAAAGGCCGAAGCCAGCATGGTTTCATGAAGGGAAGATCCTGCCTTACCAACTTATTGGAATTTTTTGAGGTAATCTCGAATAAGATTGACAAGGGAGAGGCTGTGGATGTTGTGTATTTGGATTTTCAAAAGGCCTTCGATAAGGTGCCGCATATGAGGCTGCTTAATAAGATGAGAGCCCCTGGAATTATAGGAAAGATATTGAGATGGGTGGAGCATTGGCTGATTGGCAGAAAGCAAAGGGTGGGAATAAAGGGATCCTATTCTGATTGGTTGCCGGTTACTAGTGGTGTTCCGCAGGGGTCGGTGTTGGGGCCGCTTCTTTTTACGATGTATATCGATGATTTGGATTATGGATTAAACGGTTTTGTGGCCAAGTTTGTGGATGACACCAAGATAGGTGGAGGAGCAGGAAATGTTGAAGAAACGGAAAGGTTGCAGAGAGACTTAGTCAGTTTAGGAGAGTGGGCAAAGAAATGGCAGATGAGATACAACGTTGACAAATGTACAGTTGTACATTTCGGAAGAAGAAATAATCGGGCAGATTATTATTTAGATGGGGAGAAAATTCAAAAATCGGAAGTGCAAAGGGATTTGGGGGTCCTCGTGCAGGATACCCTAAAGGTTAACCACCAAGTTAGATTGGCAGTAAGGAAAGCGAATGCTATGTTGGCATTCATTTCAAGAGGAATAGTATATAAGAGTAAGAAGGTGTTGATGAGGCTCTATGGGGCATTAGTGAGACCTCATTTGGAATACTGTGTGCAGTTTTGGGCCCCCTATCTTAGAAAGGATGTACTGATGTTGGAGAGAGTTCAGAGAAGATTTACGAGGATGATTCCTGGAATGCAGGGGCTAACATATGAGGAGCGTTTGTCAGCTCTTGGATTGTATTCATTAGAGTATAGAATGAGAGGGGATCTCATAGAAACATTTTGAATGTTGAAAGGGTTGGACAGAGTAGATGTGGAAAGGTTGTTTCCCTTGGTGGGTGAGTCCAGGACAAAAGGCCATAGTCTTAGAATTAGAGGGTACCCAGTTAAAACAGAGATGAGGAGAAATTTTTTTAGCCAGAGGGTTTTTGTGGAATTCGTTGCCACATATGGCTGTGGAGACCCGATCATTGAGAGTGTTTAAGGAGGAGATTGACAGATATTTAATTAGTCAGGGTATCAAGGGATATGGGGAAAAAGCTGGAAATTGGAACTAGATGGGTGAATAGTTTAGCTCATGGGGGAGCTGCGGAGCAGACTCGATGGGCCGAATGGCCTACTTCTGCTCCTTTGTCTTGTGATCTTGTGAGATCTTGTGAAACATAAAGAGTGTGAAGGAAATTTTTAAATTCACGTTACCATATGCATGCTGGGGATTAAATCTGCTTTAACTGTTTTCAAGAATTCCGTTTAAATGTGACACCATTCATTGTCTTAACTATTTAATATGTCTGATCTATTTAATATGTTACAAAATCTTTTTAAAAAAACTTCAATTTCTGCAGGTGTTACTTAAACAGAGTGCTGTTGACAGGAAAACATGCTTTTAACTCAGTTGTGCATGTCTCAGCTAAATCATCTTTTAATTGTCCACTCTCACCATTCCAGAGACTGTGCTCGTGAGTGACATCTGCAGTCCACCTACAAATAAGCTAGATAAATATTTCCAGGGTTTTGATGCAGCAAAAAGAGTAGTGGTAACAATGTTGTTTGAAATTAGCAGGATGTGATGGAGGGGAAATTCAATATAATAGTCTACCTGAGGCTCTGGTGTCCCTGACCTTGCAGGTAGTACAGGTCCGTTAGAGTTGCTATTGAAGAATTTTTAACCAGTGGCTGCGTTATAATTTATGGATAATTTGCATTGCAGACGAAGTGCACTGGAGCCAGAGGGAGTGAACATTCAAGTGGTGGACAGAGAGTCAATCAAGGACATTGTTCTGATCTTGAGAATTATTTCAGCATACCCAGCCTCTGCAATGTCCTTGGAAAATGAGCATTTATGTGGATGTTTAAAGCTCATACGATTGATCGTTTAAGATTGGATCAATAATTTTCTCAACTTAATTACTCATTACCATGAATTTCAATACCACTTCACGTGCAATGAGGAAAGAGAATTTCAGGACAAGGAAATGGAAAAGGACGAGAAAGATAAAGAAGCAAAGGCTATTTTTCTTTTAGACAACTCACCTGCCTTTTGATTTTGTTGTTCCTTTTTGTGCCTTGTGGCAAACTGGGTGGATTTTTGCTGTTTCTGTAGCATTTGACTGTTTTTTTTTTACGAGGCTGAGTTGCTAGCTCGACACTCAATCCAACAGCATGGAAGGTGTCAAAGCAGCCAGCCGGATTCGAACTTCGATGATTCGCCTCCAAGTCCAGTGCTGGTGCCATTACACCAGTGGCCAGCTTATTCTCTGTCTTTTTACCGTAGATCACCAACTCTATCTCTGAATAAAACTTCAAAGCAGAGATATTCTCCCTCTCTCTTGCCCAGGATCAAGAGTTTCTACATTATTCCCATGACCATGTGGGTTTCCTCCAGGTGCTCCAGTTTCTTCCCACATACCGAAGATGTACAGATTAGAAGTGTCAGTAAGTTGTGGGCATGCTATGTTGGTGCCAGAAGCATGATGCCCAACATATATTCATACTGTGTCGGGCTTTGACACAAACTACACATTTGAAAGTTTCAATGTGCATGTGACAAATAAAGCTCATTTTTACATGTATGTGAGCAAAGGGCTGTCCTTCACCTTCTCCCTGAGATAATAAAAGTGTGGTGGAGACTCGACTGAGAGAGGAAATGGTCTTTAAGGCAGATTAGGGTTCTAGTGGAGGAGAGGGTTGATTATCAGGAATTAAAGGGTGAGGAGTTAATCGTTTGAGGTCAATGCAATTGATCATTATGAGAATGCTTAGATGATGGGAGGGAATTGAACTAATAACAAGAAAATATCAGAGAGCAGATCGGATACCTGAGGACTCTGGTAAATATGGGAGTGTTTACTAATAATGGAAGTTCATGGATCCCTGGTATCCAGTGGCAACAACCAAATGAATATTAGGCTCTTTAAAAGATACCAAAACAGGCCTCAATTCTCTTGTTTTAAGCGTGTTTCAATATTCAACAGTCAAAGAGAATTCTAGGCCTTAAATCATCATCATTATGTGGATATTAATTATTTCTCCTCAGTATGGTTGCTTAGTCTGAAGTCTGCAAGTGTGAGAATCCAGGACAAGGGCCAGAGTCCAGAAGTACCATGGGCAGCATGGTAGCACAGTGATTAGCACTACATTCTCCAGTACCAGCGACACAGGTTTAATTCCCACCGCTGCCTGTAAGGAGTTTGGACATTCTCTCTGTGACAGCATGGGTGCTCTGGTGTCCTCCCACAGTCCAAAGATGTACCAGTTGATAGGTTAATTGGTCATTGTACACTGCCCTGTGATTAGGCCAGGGTTAAGTCGGGGGTTAAAGGGCAGCGCAGCTCAAAGGGCCTACTCTGTGCTGCATCTCAATAAAACAAAATAAAACATAAAGTAGTATCAGAGGCCTGCCTAGGTGTGTGAATGGGTGGATGCACAAGGAAATTCTGGGTCTTAAAACGTCATCATTATGTGAATATTAATTAACTTTCATCACTAATACTGCTGAGTCTGATCTCTGCGAGCCTGAGAATCTGGGGTTGGAGGCTAATCTGTGTGTATGAATGTCGGTGGGGCTTATTTTACTGTTGTTGTTGCTGCTCGTGTGGTTTGCATGCTAAGTTGGTGGCAACACTGTGAGCTGCCACCAACACATCCTTAAGATCCTGGTTATTAACGCAAACAACACACTTCTTTCAATATTCATGGGTTACATAAATGAATTTGAATCTGAATTGGAGGAACTAGTGTATATATAACCAGGCCACCACTGAATATCATTTTTTATTATTAAAGTGCACTTATGTATTCATCCTGGTAAGGCTAAAATAGCTGCCTGTGACTTTAAGAGAAAACGGTGATGTTGTTATGCACGTGCTGAGTATAAAAATAGAGTTACAATGTTCTAGAGCAAACATTAAGTACTGGGGAGGAAAGGTGAATAATATTTGATACCGATGTAAATTTATTTATATTTGTTTGTAAATCCAGAATATTGGTCATTTAACATGTTTTACATACGGATGCTTTAGGTTTTCGCGAGTAATGTATTAGTGCTGGAAAGCATGGTTGTGCAAAGTTCCTTATCAGACTAGTAGATTAGTTTTCCTTGTGACTTTTAACTACAGGGCAATGTATTGTAAATGTGTTTGTAAAAGTTTACTGTAGTCTTACATTATTGTTTCATGACTGAATGTGAATGTAACTAAGTAATGTGAATGTGTTCATCTCTGTTCACATCATGTTCGTGAGGAGAACTTATTTCAGAGTCTAGCCTATACGTGTTTGGAAGTTAAGCACGTGTGTGCCAAAGTAAGTATATCTCTTAGTTACAATGAGATGTATTTATTCATATTTTTGATGTTGCGTATAAGGTATAGGGTTGGTGGGATTCTAAAGTTGCTTGTACTGTTTTTTAGAATTGCCAATACCATACTGGTTTTGTATATTTTGTTTTATTTGTTTTCATACTGCATACGTAACAAGGGTGTGGACGGAAATTAAGCTGAGATTGTAACAGCAGGAACTGTGGTTTTTTTAATTCATTTTGTTGTTTTAATTTTGATACCTTCTTTCTGCATTATAACATCTAAAACAGATAAAGGAATTAAAGACCTGAAAAAGTATTTGTTATCCTGAGGGTATACTTCTTTGCCCCGGCTACATATAATTATGGAATATGTGGCAAGAACAAGCCATATTTCAACAAAACAGATTTATTAAAATTTACAAGAAATTCAATAAAGAAAGAGATAATGATTGACTTTATCTGTCACATGTAAAGTATGGCACAAAAATCTTAGGTACATATATGTATATAGCTTGGGTACCTAAGACTTTTGCACTGTAATGTATATCAAAACATACAGCAAAATGTGTTGTTATTGTCAAATCAAATTAAAGTTCAAAGTAAATTTATTATCAAAGTACATATATGTCACCATACACAATCCTGAGATTTACTTTCTGGTGGGCATACTCAATAAA
The DNA here is from genome assembly GCF_030028105.1 of Mobula birostris. Taxonomy (NCBI): domain Eukaryota; kingdom Metazoa; phylum Chordata; class Chondrichthyes; order Myliobatiformes; family Myliobatidae; genus Mobula; species Mobula birostris. Next base: position 21,329,897 of record NC_092370.1, on the reverse strand, counting down.
TTAATAATAGAATAACAACCACAATAGAATCAACAAAAGACTTAGGAGTTGAACCAACATGCAAAAGGCAACAAACTGTGCAAATAAATAAATAAACAAACAAACAAACAAACAAACAAGCCATAAATCTCAAGAACACCAGATGAAGAGTTCTTGAAAGTGAATCCATAGATTGTGGGAAAATTTCAATGATGGGGCAAGTGAAGTTGAGTAAAGTCATCCCCTGTGATTCAAAAGCTTGATGGTTGAGGGATAATAAATGTTCCTGAACCTGGTACTGTGGGTATTGGTACATCAGGAAGTACCTTCTTCTTCAGGGGATCTCTGATGATGGATGCTGCTTTACTGCAAAAGCGTTTCGTGTAGATATTCTCTTTGGTGAGGAGGGTTTTTTCCCATGATGGACTGGGCCATATCCACTACTATTTGCAAGATTTCACATTCATGGGCATTTGGTGTTTCTAAACCAGGCTGTGATGCAGCTAGTCAATATTCTCCACTACACATGATTGTTAAGTTTCATTTATAGTTTTCTTTAAAAAGTGAAATTCTAGCAATATAACATACCACCTATGGCATGTCAACATACCAACATTCTATATTGAACGGCTCTGAATTTTGGTTGAATTGTTAAACAGCTCAGGACCCATAACCAGGAGATAAGTTTATGAATGCAGAGTTGGCTGATGAATAACTAGTGATCTGGGCTTCGGGAGATCTCTCCAAGAGTACCATGGGATCTTTTACGTCTACATGAGAGGATAGTTTTGGCCTCTGTACTTTGTCTGAGAAGATGTACCCTTCAATTGAACAGAATCCCTTTGTATTACACACAAAAAGCTGGAGGAACTGAACAGATCAGCCTACCCTGGAGTTAAACTGGACTAGTGTTTTGTGGCTTAAGCCTGGATTACATGCACAGCCCTCTAAAGCAGAACTTGAATAAATGATCTTCTGACTCAAGAAAATGGCTACCAATGAACCTACATCTGAAAGGCACAAAAATATGACAGCAAATACCCAGAGACTTATGAGTGATTTAAAAACAGGTTTTTAAAGTCCAGCATTATCAAAGATAAATTGTGCTTTTTTTCTTGCTCATAAACTTCAGTGATCACTCAGAAATGAATGTGAGTGTATATATAAATTAAATATACATTTCAGCTAAATAAAGATCTAACTGCTCAATGCGAAATGAAACAATGTGAAGTAGCTGTAAAATTAACTTTTACAAGGACTTGTGTATAAAGCTGGTTTGTTTCAAGGAGACAAAATTTGTATTGAATGGACTTTGTGCTTGTTACCTTGGTCATCTTCAGCCAACTTGTACTAAAAATGCAATTTTGTCCATGAAATTAAATTAAACCTGGAAATTTGTGCTTGCAGTATGCACTTGAAGTTAATGAATTTACATGGTATTCTTCTGTTTCCTGTTTTAAAATTAGTATTAACATATTTATATATAATGAGTTAATTGTTCTGTAAACGCGACCATCAAGGGAATAGTTATATTGAGTAGCATTGCTTGATATTGTCAGCAGTCATTTCAGGGCTAGAATTAGTTCCACATAGTCTAAGGAATATTTCTTTCCATATTAGTGTGACCAAGCACTCAATGGATATCCTGAGCATATAAAACAGTAAGTGAAAGATATATGAGCCAGAATTAGATCTATTCAATAAAACTGATTAGTTATTCAATGCTCATTGCTACATTTCTCATTGTAATCTAACACCGAAACAATTACAGACTACAGGCAAAATTGAAATTTGGTCAGGAAATCAACCATAAGCACAGTTATTGCTTGCTTGATTTTGCAATGTAAGTTAATCATAGACATTAATGACTGCTGTCAAGTTATTTAAGGGGTGACTACAACAATAATTAGTAGGTAGAATAATGGGAAAACTGCCCCATTACTTTTTCCATCTTTATCTTGGTATGTGATTACTGGGTACATTAAGGGGACTGAAATCAGAATTTAATACATCCACTTATTAGTGAAAGGGCTGACAGATTGTATAAGTACATAAATAATTGTACAAACCTGAACATAAATTGCACAAATACACATTGCAAAGAGGCCTGCCACATAATGTTCAAACAAATTTAAAATTTCTTTACAGATAATGTTTAAGTTTAGAAATATGAAGAATATGACAATTCTGCAACCTTTGTAGTGAGATAATTGTTTTAGGATAATTATGATCCTAGTACAAATCTATCCATGCTTAAAAAATCTTTTATTTCCTAGAATTTCAAAATCAAACTCTTGTGCATGTCACCAATTGAATCAATACTACTGAGTAGTGTTTTAAAGCATATTGCATTAATAATTTGGCTTTAAGGAAAATGTACTGCTATTGAAATAATTATTATTCCTCAGAAGATGTGCATTGCTGATGTTAGGGGGAAAATGGGAGTTATGGTATACAGCAAATAGAGATACTAGTGGAATGCTCCCCTGCGGGATCTGGAAAGGCAGGGAGACCTCCAGTGACCCTGATGACTGCAACCACGAGAAGTGCATCCAGCTGCAACTTCTAACAATCTGTGTTAATGTGTTGGAACTGGATCTGGATGAACTCCAGATCATTCACAAGGCTGAGGGGATGATAGATAGGACGTGTACAGAAGTAGTTACACCCAAGGTGCAGGAGACAGGAAACTGGGTGCCAGTCAAGAAGGGGAAAGGGGTTCAGGAGTCAGTGTGTACCCCTGTGGCCATCCCTTTCAACAACAGGTATATCACTTTGGATACTGTAGAGGTGAATGACCTAACAGAGAAAAGTTACAGTGTCAAGTCTCTGGCACTGAGTCTGCCTCTGTGACTCAGAAGGGAAGAGGGGGAGAAGAGGCATACTGTGGTGATAGGGGATTTGTTAATTAGAGGAACGGACAAGAGGTTCTGTGGGTGAAAACGAGATTCCTGGATGGTATGTTGCCTACCGGGTGCCACGGTCTGGGATATCTCGGATTGAGTCCTCAGCATTCTTAAGTGGGGGGGGGGCGGTGAAGAGCCAGAAACATAGAAACATAGAAAACCTACAGCCCAATACAGACCCTTTGGCCCACAAAGTTGTGCCGAACATGTCCCTACCTTAGAAATTACTAGGTTTACCTATAGTCCTCTATTTTACTAAGCTCCATATACCTATCTAAATGTCTCTTAAAAAACCCTATTGTATCCTCCTCCACCACCGTTTGCCGGCAGCCCATTCCATGCACTCACCACTCTGAGTAAAATACTTCCCCCTGACATCTCCTCTGTACCTACTCCCCAGCACCTTAAACCTGTGTCCTCTTGTGGCAATCATTTCAGCCCTGGGAAAAAGCCTCTTGACTATCCACACGATCAATGCCTCTCATCATCTTATACACCTCTATCAGGTCATCTCTCATCCCCCGTCACTCCAAGGAGAAAAGGCCAAGTTCACTCAACCTATTCTCATAAGGCATGCTCCCCAATCCAGGTAACATCCTTGTAAATCTCCTCTGCACCCTTTCTATGGCTTTCATATCCTTCCTGTAGTGAGGCGACCAGAACTGAGCACTGTACTCCAAGTGGAGTCTGACCAGGGTCCTATATAGCTGCAACATTGGCCTTTCACTCCTGCAACCATTCTGATGAACCTCCTCTGCACACTTTCCATGGCAGTACATCTTTTATTTTCTTAAACTGCTCACAATACTCCAACAGTGGTCTGACCAATGCCCTATAAAACTTCACAATCATATCCTTGCTCTTATATTCAAATCCTTTCAAAATGACTGCTAAAATTGCAATTGCCTTACTTACCACTGACTCAACCTACAAGTTAACATCTAGTAAATCCTGCATAACTACTCCCAAGTCCCTTTGCACCTCCGATTTTTGAATTCTCTCTCTGGAAAATAGTCAATGTTTTTATTCCTTCTACCAAAGAACACGGCCATACACTTCCTTACTCTATATTCCATCTGCTGCTTCTTTGTCCATTTCCCCAAACTGTCCAAATCTTTCTGTGGATTCCCAGCTTTCTCAACACTACCTGCCCCTGCGCTTATCTTTGTATCATGTGTCAACTTGACCACAAAGCCAAGTTCTGTCAGCCAAATCATTGACATACTGTATAACATAAAAAGAAGTGGTTTCAAAACACCTGCGGAACACTGGCAGCCATTGAAAATAGACTGCTGTAGCGATGTGCTACAAATAACGACACGCAGTCTGTAAGTTGCACTTGAGACTAGTTTATTCAAACTTCGCGGCGCTGGCTTTTACACAGTTCTGTTCCCGCCCTCTTCAGGCAGAAGTTATGTCAGAGGTGCATTACAAAAGTCCCTTCCCACGCGTGGGATTTCTCCCCTTGCTGGTGAAGAAGGAGGCCCAGTGCCATTTTGAGGCTGGCCTCTCTGCTGACGCACGCGCCATTTTGTGAGCCGGTTCGCCTGCGTAGAAAGTGGGTCGCCACACTGCATTTATTCCCACTCTTTGCCTCCTGTCATTCAGCTAATCTTCTATCCATGTGAGTATCTTTCCTATAATACCAAGGGCTTTTATCTTGTTAAGCAGCCTCATGTGGGGCATCTTGTTAAATGTCTTCTGAAAATCCAAGTAAATAGCATCCACTGATTCTCCTTTGTCTATGTGGTCTGAAGCTGCTTGAACTAAGGTTTCCATTTCACCTGTAAAAATTGGTAAGGTTCTAAGGCTGAATTTCCTGAGCCTCCTGATGAAGTAAAAGCATAATGAACTTCCTTGGCCATGTTTTCTATGTGGTTGTATCGGGATAGGCTATTGGTGGTGCTCAATTCTAGGAACTTGAAGTTCTAAACCCTCTCAATCGTATCACCATTGATGTAAACAGGGGCATGTTTCCTGAAGTCAATAACCAGCTGGTATTGAGGGAAAGGCTTAAGTCATGGCACCACAATATTAGATTCTCTATCTCCTTCCTGTAACCTAACTGATCATTCTTTGAGATTTGGCCTACTGCATTGGTATCATCCACAAAGTTGTAAATAGACTTAGAGCAGAATTTGGCCATGCAGTCACAAATGTACCAGGAGTAGAGTAGGGGGCTGAAGGATCAGCCTCATCGGGAACCCGTGTGAAGGATAATCATTGTGATTGTATTGCATCTTATCCTTGCTGACTGTGGTCTGTTGCTCTGAAAGTCAAGTATAAAAGGAGGTGTTGAGGCCCAAGTCTAGGAATTTGGAGATGAGTTTGGATAGAATTATAATATTCAATACAGAGCTAAAAGACCATAAGATGTAGGAGAAGGATTAGGCCATCTGGCTTATCAAGTCTGCTCTGACATTCAATCATGGCTGATCCTTTCTTCTTTTCAACGCCAGTTCCCAGCCTCCCCCCGGTAACCTCTGATGCCATGTTCAATCAAGAACCTATCAATCTCTGCCTTAAATACACCCAATAATCTGGCCTCCACAGCTGCATGTGGCAACAAATTCCACAAATTCATCACCCCCTAGCTAAAGAAATTTTTCCACATCTCTGTTTTGAAAGGGCACTCCTCTATCCTGAGGCTGTGCCCTCTTGTCCTAGACTCTCCCATCATGGGAAACATTCTTTCCATATCTACTCTGTCTCGTCCTTTCAACATTCGAAAGATTTCAATGAGATCCCCCCTCATCCTTCTGAATGGCAGTGAGTACTGTGATGGGGTCCTGAATTATCCCTACGAACTGTGTTTTTGAAGAGAGTGAGAGAGTTATTTAACATAAACACCTTGTTGTTAAAGAGAAAGAGAGAGAGAGAAAGACGACTTTGAGATGGTGTTATGGTTTTTTGGCAGCATGTTTACACTTTTGCAAGGACACTGGCAGTTTACAAGTTCTTACAGAGAGAGAAGGGAGGAGCTACTTGATGGACAGCTGGTGTTCAGCACGGGGAAATAAATAGAAGGTCAGCTATTAGACCTGGAGACACATGGTTTTGGACACTGAATGAGCTTTATTGTGCCCACAGAAAAAGTGGGTTTTGGAGGATCGATCAGTGGCTCTCGCAGTGTGAAAAGGGTGTGACTGGTGGTAAGTTATTTGTGTGTCCGACCCTCGCCTGGGTTGATAATTCCACCACAGAAGAACGGTCCTCTTTGTTGTGGTCACAGTCGGTAACTTCTAAAGGATTTAGGAGGACAACGGGAAGTTCGACGGCGTCAGCACATCTGAAGACTCAAATCATAGTCTTAGTCATAGTCATAGTCATACTTTATTGATCCCGGGGGAAATTAGTTAAAAACCATGAGAAAAAAATACAGCAAATAACCTAAGTTAAAAAGTTTAAAAAGTAAGAATCTTGACGGAGCAACTGTAACAGGCTGCATGCACGACCGGCGCATGCGCACTTGGAGATCTCGCCCTCTCTCTCTCCATCACTACTCAACTCAATACCACAAACTGAACTGAACTTTACTCATCATCGTAAAACTATCTATTTACCCCTAGACTCAAAGAAGCTTGATTTTCATATATTTCCACACTTACTTATGTATAATCATTGCTAACCTGTTTTATATACCTGCATTCATATTACTGTATTGCGTAGTTACTAATAAATACCAGTAGTTAATAGCAATACTAGATTCCAAAGTGTTTTCCATCTCTGCTGGTTCTTTAACCCGTCAGGGAGTACGTGACAGTACAGACCCAGAGCCATCAAATGTTCCTCATATGATAAACCTTTACTTGCTGGAAACATCCTTGTGAATCTCCTCTGGACTCTCTTCAATGCCAGCACATCTTTTCTAAGATGAGGTGCCCAAAAATATTCACAATACTCAAGATGAGGTCGCATCAGTGCCTTATAAAGCCTCAGCATCACATCCTTGCTCTTGTATTCTAGACCTCATAAAGTGAATGCTAACATGGCATTTGCCTCCTCACCACCCACTCAACCTGCAAGTTAACTCCCAAGTCCTTTTGCATCTCAGATTTGTGTACTTTCTCCATTTTGAAAATATTCCACACATTTAATTCTACTACCAAATGCATAACTATGCATTTTCCAACATTGTATTTCATTAGCCATTCTCCTAATCTGTCTAAACCCTTCTGCATCCTATCTGTTTCCTCAACACTATCTGCCCCTCCAGCAACCTTTGTATGATCTGCAAACATGGCAACAAAACCATCTATTCCATCATCTAAATCATTTATATATAGCATACAAAGAAGTGGTCCCAACACCGACCCCTGCAGAACACACTAGTCACTGGCAGCCAACCAGAAAAGAACCCTTTTATTCCCACTTGCTGCCTCTTACCAATCAGCCAATGCTCTAACCATGTTAGTAATTTTCCTGTAATACCGTGGGCTGCGGTAACTTGGTAAGCAATCTCATGTGGGGCACTTTGTCTAAGGCCTTTTGAGCACATTCTCTCTTGTAATAGTAACTGCACCCACTTCTCTTCTCTCAGACATTACAATATCAGGCATACTGCTAGTTTCTTCCACACTGAAGACTGATGTAAAATACTCATTTAGTTCACTAGCCATCTCCTTGTTCCCCATTATTTTTTTTTCTGCCTCACTTTCTAGCGGTCCTTCTTCCACTTTCATTTCTCCTTTATTTTTAACATACTTGAAAAAACTTTTACTATCTACTTTGAGATTATTTGCAAGCTTGCTTTCATATTTATCTTTTCTCTTCCGATGACTTTTATTGTTGCTTTCTGTAGGTTTTTCAAAACATCCCAATTCTCTGTCTTCCCACTAATTTTTGCTTTGCTGTATGCCCTTTCTTTTGCTTTTACAATAGTTTTGACTTCCCTTGTCAGCCACAGTTGTAATATTTTACCGTTTGAGTATTTCTTCATTTTTGGAATACATATGTCTTGCACCTTCCTCAATTTTTTTCCCCAGAAATGCACACCATTGCTGCTCTGCTGACATCCCTGCCAGCAGTTCTTCCAATTTACTTTGGCCAATTCCTCTCTCATGCCACTTTAATTTCCGTTACTCCACTGAAATACTGCTACATCAACCTTTACTTTCTCCCTATCAAATTTCAAGTTGAACTCAATCATATTGTGATCACTGGTTCCTAAGGGTTCTTTTACCTTAAGCTCCTTAATCGCCTCCAGTTTATTACATAACACTCAATCCAGTATAGCGGATCCTCTAGTAGGCTCAACAACAAACCACTCTAAAAAGCCATCTCTTAGGCATTCAACAAACTCACCCTCTTGAGATCCATTACCAACCTGATTTTGTCAATTGACCTGCATGACTACCATAACATTGACCTTTTGACACTTCTTTTCTATTTCCTGTTGTAATCTGTGGTCTGCTTCCCATCCACTGTTGGGTGGCCTGTATATAACTGCCATCAATGTCCTTTGATCCTTGCAGTTTCTTAACACAACCCACAAGGATTCAACATCTTCCTATCCCTCTGATATAACATGTAACCTTGGACATTCAGCTCCCAACTACAACCATCCTTCAGTCACGATTCAGTGATGGCCACAACATCATACCTGACAATCTGTAATAGTGCAACAAGATCATCCACCTTATTTCTTATACTACGTGCATTTAGATACCAGACCCTGACTGCCGTATTTGTTATCCTTTCAGATTTTGCACCCTTAATGAATTGACACTCACCCTGTTGGCTTCAACTAAGTCCCATCACCTGCCTGCCCTTCCTGACAGTCTAACTGTACACTATCTTTATTTTTTTTACCATCTGTACTATCCTGAGTGCCTTCACTCTGGTTCCACCCCCCCTCAGCTTAGTTTAAACCCTCCCCAACAGCACTAACAAACCTGCCCGCAAGAATGTTTGTCCCTCTCAGGTTCAGGTGCAACCTGACACTTTGGAACAGGTCATACCTCCCCCAGAATAGATCCCAATGATCCAACAACCTGAAGCCCTGCCCCCTGCATGAGCTTCTCAGCCACGCATAAATCTGTCATATCATCCTGTTTCTACCCTCACTGGTGCGTGGCATAGGCAGCAATCCAGAAGTGACTACCCAGGAGGTCCTGCTTCTCAGCTTTCTATATTGCTCTTTAAATTCTCTTTTCAGGACGTCTTTGCTTTTCCTTCCTATGTCATTGGTACCAATATGTACCAAGACATCTGGCTGCTCCCCCTCCCTCTCCAAGATGTTGTGGACACAATCTGAGATGTCCCTGACCCTGGCTCCTGGGAAGCAACATACCATTTGAGTGTCCTGTTCACGTCCACAGAATCTTCTGCCTGTCCCCCTCACTATTGAGTCCCCTATCACTACCGCTCCCTCTTCTCTCTCTTTCCTTTCTGCACCATGGCCCATCACCCAGTCACAGTGGCATTCTCATAGGAGGTCATCCCCCACAAAAGTATCCAAAGCGGTATACTTATTTTTGAAGGGAATGGCCACAGGTGTACTCAGCTCTAACTGCCTATTTCCACTTCTCCTGACAGTCACCCAGCTACTCGCCTCCTGCAACTTTGGGGTGACTACTTCCCTGTAGCTTTGATCAATTATCTCCTCACTCTCCCAAACAAGCTGAAGGTCATCTAGCTGCCGCTCCAGATCTCTAAAACGGTCATACCTATAGTCAATAAAAAATAGTCTAATGGATGTGTCTTTACTGTCCGGGTGCTCAAAAGATGTGTATAAGGCCAGTGCGAAGCTGTCCTTTGTGGACTTTGACTTTGGTGAGATATTCCACCATGATCCTGAATTATATTTTGTATAAGGTCTTTGTAGTGTGAGGAGATTGAATGCCTCATCACAGGATACTCAGTCTTTATTTACGTGTGTAGTCCAGATTAGTTTTTGGTCTATAGTTATAACCATATAACCATATAACAATTACAGCACGGAAACAGACCATCTCGGCCCTTCTAGTCCGTGCCGAACTCTTACCCTATCCTATTCCCATCGACCTGCACTCAGCCCATAACCCTCCATTCCTTTCCTGTCCACATATCCATCCAATTTAACTTTAAATGACAACATAGAACCTGCCTCAACCACTTCTGCTGGAAGCTCATTCCACACAGCCACCACTCTCTGAGTAAAGAAGTTCCCCCTCATGTTACCCCTAAACTCTTGTCCTCTAATTCTCAACCCATGCCCTCTTGTTTGAATCTTCCCTACTCTCAATGGAAAAAGTCTAACCACGTCAACTCTATCAATCTCCCTTATAATTTTAAACACCTCTATCAAGTCTCCCCTCAACCTTTATTCAAAGAATAAAGACCTAACTTGTTCATCCTTTCTCTGTAACTTAGGAGATGAAACCCAGGCAACATTTTAGTAAACCTCCTCTGTACTCTGTCAATTTTATTGACATCTTTCCTATAATTCGGTGACCAAAACTGTACACAGTACTCCAGATTTGGCCTTACCAATGCCTTATACAAATTCAACATTACATCCCAACTCCTATACTCAATGTTCTGATTTATAAAGGCCAGCATACCAAAAGCTTTCGTCACCACCCTATCTACATGAGATTCCACCTTCAGGGAACTATGCACCATTATTCCTAGATCCCTCTGTTCTAAAGCATTCTTCAATGCCCTACCATTTACCATGTATGTCCTATTTTGATTAGTCCTACCAAAGTGTAGCACCTCAGATTTATCAGCATTAAACTCCAACTGCCATCTTTCAGCCCACTCTTCTAACTGGCCTAAATCTCTCTGCAAGTTTTGAAAACCTACCTCATCATCCACAACACCACCTATCTTAGTATCATCTGCATACTTACTAATCCAATTTACCACCCCATCATCCAGATCATTAATATATATGACAAACAACATTGGACCTAGTACAGATCCCTGAGGCACACCACTAGACACCGGCCTCCAATCTGACAAACAGTTATCCACCACCATCTGGTGTCTCCCATCCAGCAACTGCTGAATCCATTTTACTACTTCAATATTAATCCCTAATGATTGAACCTTTCTAACTAACCTTCCATGTGGAACCTTGTCAAGGGCCCCACTGAAGTCCATATAGACAACATCCACTGCTTTACCCTCGTCAACTTTCCTAGTAACCTCATCAAAAAATTCAGTAAGATTTGTCAAACATTACCTTCCACGCACAAATCTGTGTTGACTGTTCCTAATCAGACCCTGTCTATCCAGATAATTATATATACCATCTCTAAGAATACTTTCCGTCAACTTACCCACCACTGACGTCAAACTCACAGACCGATAATTGCCAGGTTTACTCTTAGAACCCTTTTTAAACAATGGAACTACATGAGCAATACGCCAATCCTCCGGCACCATTCCCATTTCTAATGACATTTGAAATGTTTCTGTCAGAGCCCCTGTTATCTCTACACTAACTTCCCTCAAAGTCCTAGGGAATATCTTGTCCGGACCCGGAGACTTATCCACTTTTATATTCCTTAAAAGTGTCAGTACTTCCTCTTCTTTAATTGTCATACTTTCCATAACCACCTTACTTGTTTCCTTTACCTTACTCAATTCAATATCCTTCTCCTTAGTGAATACCGAAGAAAAGAAATTGTTCAAAATCTCCCCCATCTCTTTTGGTTCCGCACATAGCCATCCACTCTGATTCTCCAAGGGACCAATTTTATCCCTCACTATCCTTTTGCCCTAGAATACTGATGGTGGGGCTCTTGCCAACAATAACGTCTATGAATATCAAGACTATGGGTGTGTTTTTGGAAATAGTCATTCTCTGGGATTTTCATGGTTCAAAAATTCTAATTAAAATTTATTATCAGAGTATATACATGTCACCACATACAACAATGAGATTCTTTTTCTGCGGGCATACTTAGCAAGTCTGTAAAACAGTAACTGTAAATAGGTTCAGTGGACAACAAAATGTGCAAATGCAAATATACATAAATAGAAATAAATAATGAGCATGAAATATGAGGATAAAGAGTCCTTAAATTGAGACCATCGGTTGTGGGAACAACAGAAGTAGAATAAGTGTGGCTCATTCAATTGTTCAGGAGCCTGATGGTTGTGGGGTTTAAGCTTTCCTGAACCAGACACTGTACCTTCTATCTGATGGCAACAATGAGAAAAGAGAATGGCCTGGGTGGTGAGGATCTTTGATGATGGATTCTGCTTTTTTACAGCAATGCTTCATGTAGATGGTTGGGAAAGTTTTACCTGTAATATACTGGGCCAACTCTTTTGTAAGATATTCTGCTCAAAAGCATTGGTGTTTTCATGCCAGGCTGTAATGTAGCTAGTCAGCACACTTTCCACCACACATCTATAGAAGGTTTTTGATGACATGCCGAATCTCCGCAGACTTCTGAGGAACTAGAGGCATTGTTGTGTTTTCTTTGCAATTACATTTATATGAAGGGTCCAGGACAGGTTCTCTGAGATAGTGGCACACAGGAATTTACAGATGCTGACTTTTTCCACCTCTGATCCTGTGATGATTGCCGGCTCATGGAACTCTGGTTTCCCTCTCCTGAAGCCTACAATCAGTTCCTTGGTTTTATTGACATTGAGTGAGAGGTTGTTGCTATCACACCATTCAGCCAAATATTCAATCTCTGTCCTGTATGCTGATTCATCACCTCCTTTGAGACAGCTCACAACAATGGTGTCATTAGCAAACGTGTATATGGTGTTGGAGCTGTGCTTAGCCATACAGTCATAGGTGTAAAGCAAGTGGAACTGGGAGCTAAGCACACATCCCTTTGGTGCTCCTGTGTTGATGGAGATTGTGGGGATGATTTTGCCAATCCGAACTGACTGGAGTCTGTAAGTGAGGAAATCCAGGATCTAATTGGAGGCGCGACGCAGCGCACGCGGCCGTTCCGAATTGATATCGATATGTGTAACTAGGGGCCGTGCATCAATCCGGATTTGATGGGGGACAGCCGTGAAGTGCAGAGGAACACCTGGAGAAACTTCTGAAATGCCTGCTTCGCTGTCGCTGCTACTGTGCGATTGAGAATCTCCGGAGATGAAGGCCCCAAATCCTCGGCTTTGCCTATCGCCTGTTGCCGGGGCCGGGGTCGAAACGCTCAGCAGAGATGGTGCTCGGTGCATCGGTGTCGGAGAGGTGGTCGGAGGCTCGGAGTTTTTGGACGGTCTCGGAGTCGGACTGTGGTAGGATGCTTCCGGGATGCTGCATCAGCAAGCTTGTGATGCTGGAGGATTACCGTCTGCGTGAGACGATGGGACTTTCGAGAGACTTTGAGACTTTTACTGTGCCATGGTCTGTTCTTATCAAATTATGGTATTGCTTTGCACTGTTGTAACTATAGGTTATAATTATGTGGTTTTTGTTAGTTTTTAAGTCAGTTTGTCATGTGTTTTCGTGATATCATTCTGGAAAAACATTTTTATTATTTCTTAATGTATGCATTACTAAATGACAATAAAAGGGGACTGCGTGTCCTCATAATCATAATCATAATTGCACAAGGGGGCATTGAGGCCCAGGTCTTGGAATTTTCTGAATAATTTTGAAGGGATGATGGTATTTAATGCTGAGCTGTAATTGATAAAGAACATCCTGATGCATGCATCTTTGCTGTCCAGATGTTGCAAGGGTTGTGTGAAGAGCCAATGAAATGGCACCTGTTGTAGACCTGTTGCATCAATAGGTGAACTGGAGTAGACTCAAGTCGCCACTCAGACAGGAGCTGATATGCCTCAACATCGGCTTTTCAAAACGCTTCATCACTTTGGATGTAAGTGCCACTGGGTGATAGAAATTGAGGCAGGCCACCGCACTCTTCTTGGGCAGCAGTATGATTGAAGCCTGCTAGAAGCAGGTGGGTACCACACACTGCCAGAGTGGGAGGTTGAGCATATCTGTGAACACGCCAGCCAGTTGTTCAGTACCGGTCTTCAGTTACTCTGTCCGGACCGAATGTTTTCCTTGAATTCACTGTCTTGAAGGCAGCCCACACATCATCTTTATACACCGAGACCAAAAGATCATTGGGAGACATGAGGGTCCCGATGGTTCCTCCCTGTGCTGGTAGTCAAATTAAACATAGAAGGCATTGAACTGATCCGGAAGCAAAGCTCTGCTGCCCCCTATGTCACAGGATTTAACTTTGTAGGAGATTATGCTATTCAAATCTTGCCACAGCTGTCCAACATCCCTTATTGATTCCAGTCTAGTCTGGAATCTCCACTTTTCCCATAAGATGTCATTCCAGTGGTCATACCTGCATCTCTTGTAGTATTTTTGATCTCTGGGCTTAAGTGCCTCTGATCTGGCTCTCAGCAAATTCTGCATGTCATTGTTCATCCGAGGCTTCTGATTGGGGTAAACTCTGAACAATTTTGTAGGGCACACTCATCCACAGCTGTTTTAATAGAGTCTGTTATAACCCTTGTGAGGTTATTCAGGTCCTCAGATGAGTTTCTTGTACATGGTCCAGTCCACTGACTCAGAGCAACCCTTTAATCGTTCCTCTGCTTCCCACGACCACCTCTTAGTTGTCTTGATCTCTAGAGCCTTGCTTCTTAGACTGTATGCAGGTTGTAGGAGCAGAGCCAAATGATCTGACTTGCCAAAATGCCCTCTCGGAAAGGAAATATTTTTTATGGAACAAATGTTATTTGTTCATGCCTGAATGTTATTTAGAGCTTGTGTCATCACCAATAATAAAATAAAATACAATAACAAAAATAACTAAAATATCAGCCGGGAACACATGCACTCTTATGACTCAAGATTCACAGCATGGCCCCTATCACCCACGTTTTTCTGAAGCCAAGACAGAAAACTATTATTTTTATACAGAATTGGCTTATCAGTTACGGATATTGACCATCTGGTAAATTGTTTGTTTCAATTCCTTACTTGCACGATCAATCGCCATTCACAATAGTGTTTTTAAAAGTCAATCGAAACTTCAAACTGACAATCATAGATATTTTGAAGTTAGTAAACGAATTGTCACTTAGCTGTTGAGTGTACTTCCATCTTAAGTGTATTTTATAGGAGCGTCTTGACAAGTTGCATTTCCACCTGGTATGGGAGCAGCCAAGCATCGGAGCGGAAATCCCTACGAAAGACTTTGAGAATGGCTGAGAGGATCATAGGAGTCGCCCTACCATCCATCGGGACATTTATCAGGAGTGCTGCATACGCAGAGCCATTAGTACTATTAAGAATCTCACCCACCCATCCAGCATCCTCTTTGACTTTCTACCATCTGGCAGGAGACACTGATGCATATAAACAGGAATTGTCAGAATGAGAAACAGTTTCTTCCCTCAGGCCATTAGGCTTCTGAACTCCTTGCTGCATCATATTCAAAGTGTCACTGGTTAATCTGTTCTGTACTTTACAGTATTTAATTTAAGTTCTTTATTTATATGTAATCCATTTGTAGATTTCATTTTTACTTTCATAAGTTATTGTGTGTTATGTGTGCATTTACACCCTGGTTCAGAGAAACATTGTCTCATTTGATGGTATGCATGTATATAGTTAAATGACAATAAACTGGACTTGACTTGACTTCCATTATTCCTGTCTCGTCTGTCTCCAGCAGCCCCCCACTGTGTAAAGGGACGCTATGTTTTATGAAAACCTTTTGAACAAAGTCTCACTCATCTGGCTTGAATATGAATTGCCACTGTCACTTCTGCCTATCTTGTCTATAGTAAGCAGAGGTGCCTCCAGCAGACTCACTTCAAAGTGCTCACTTGACTATAACTGCTCAGGTTAACCTTTCCTGTACATTGTTTTTAACCTTTCCCTTTCAACAACTTTACATTCCCTCCTATTTGTTGTGTAGAGAACAACATAAACCTTACTAAATTTTATCAGTGCTGAATCTCTGAAACTCCACGACAGTTTCATCTGGGACAGTTGGCTGTTGATATCAGGAATGTATATGCAACTCTCTGACTGATAATGACACAGATATTACCTCGCTTAGACAACAGAAAGTCTAGTCCTAGTCAAGACTAGGGAGCTGGTGGTAGACTTGAGGAGAGCTAAGGTACCGGTGACCCCTGTTTCCATCCGGGGGTCAGTGTGGACATGGTGGAGGATTACAAATACCTGGGGATATGAATTGACAATAAACTGGACTGGTCAAAGAACAGTGAGGCTGTCTACAAGAAGGGTCAGAGCTGTCTCTATTTCCTGAGGAGGCTGAGATCCTTTAACATCTGCCGGACGAAGCTGAGGATGTTCTACGAGTCTGTGGTGGCCAGTGCGATCATGTTTGCTATTGTGTGCTGGGGCATCAGGCTGAGGGTAGCAGACACCAACAGAATCAACAAACTCATTCGTAAGGCCAGTGATGTTGTGGGAGAGGAACTGGGCTCTCTGACAGTGGTGTCTGAAAAAAGGATGCTGTCCAAGTTGCATGCCATCTTGGACAATGTCTCCCATCCACTACATAATGTACTGATTGGGCACAGGAGTACATTCAGCCAGAGACTCATTCCACCGAGGTGCAACACAGAGCGTCATAGGAAGTCATTCCTGCCTGTGGCCATCAAACTTTACAACTCCTCCCTTAGAGGGTCAGACACCCTGAGCCAATAGGCTGGTCCTGGACTTACTTCCTGGCATAATTTACATATTACTATTTAACTATTTATGGTTTTATTACTATTTAATTATTTATTGTGCAACTGTAACGAAAACCATTTTCCCCTGGGATCAATAAAGTATGACCATGACTATGACTATTTTCAAGCACCCCAGTGCAGGTTGTCAGCATTTCATCAGTAATGTCATTGATAGCCTGACTTGTACCATGTAGCACTCAGGCTGTGTTAATAGCAAGTTTCTCCAACACTGAGGCCATGTTAATGCTTTTTGAGTCATTATGGCAGGTTCCCAGAACAGAAACACTATATTTCAGAAACATTCAGTCTCTATAGTCCTTTGATGGCAGTCCAACACTGTAGGATATAAAAAGAAAATGGGGAGGTGGAACATCTATGGTACCATGTAGCCTAAACGGCAACAACACCTGCATGGCTTTAGTTTAGGTCAAAGATCCCATTTTAGAGAGGACGCCCCTGGCAGCCATTGATAGGCTTGTCGTCCACATATCCAGGAAGTACTGTGAATGAGATTTAGAGTGTCACCAAATTTGGAGTTACGGGATAGACATTGCACGTACTCTTACCTAAGTCTAGACCCATCAATTAATGGTTACAGTAACATACTCACCTCTATCCCTATGAAGCAGCTTAGGAGCAGGTAGACTATGCAATCATTCTAAGTAGATTGATAACAACCTTCTAACAGTTGCATTGGCAAGAGTCATTTCTATTGGCAGTGCAGTCCTGTGCTCCCTTTACAGTTTAATTTTGCTATCAAAATAAAACAGGGAATCATACTCACTATCATATGAAGAAAGACTGGATGAACTGGGCTATTGAGGGGGGATCTGATTGAAACGTATAAGATCCTAAAGGGATTGGACAGGCTAGATGCAGGAAGATTGTTCCCGATGTTGGGGAAGTCCAGAACGAGGGGCCACAGTTTGAGGATAGAGGGGAAGCCTTTTAGGACCTAAATTAGGAAAAACTTCTTCGCACAGAGAATGGTGAATCTGTGGAATTCTCTGCCACAGGAAACAGTTGAGGCCAGTTCATTGGCTATATTTAAGAAGGAGTTAGATATGGCCCTTGTGGCTACGGGGGTCAGGGGGTATGGAGGGAAGGCTGGGGCGGGGTTCTGAGTTGGAGGATCAGCCATGATCATAATAAATGGCGGTGCAGGCTCGAAGGGCCGAATGGCCTACTCCTGCACCTATTTTCTATGTTTCTATGTTTCTATGATTCTGAGGTAGAACCATATTGGCAAATCAGCTTTCAAATACATAGACACTAGAGCATACCCAACAACCTGACGTAACTAAGTTATTCTTAACTAAGGTGAAGAAGAGTGTTAGGAGTAGTAGTGTTGTGAGGCACATCTGCACTTAGGTAGAAAATAGATGTCCAAATTATCCAAAACATAAAATGCATAGTGATTACTTATGGTGGTAAGTAGCAAAGATCAACAGTTCAGCCTATCAGTCCTTATCAACAGTGTTTCTCCACTCACCAGTTCCCTGCTCAGTGGCACCACTGGCTTAATGTGTAAGGTATGTATCCACCTTGACTTTCCTTGGATACTTGAAGTAGTATATGTGGTCAGCAACACTTGGAATGGACCGTCCCAGTGGGACTACAGGCAGTTCTTTCATTGGTAGGATCTCACCCATCTCCTGGCTGGTAAGTGTTGCACTCTGTAGCTTTCACAATCTCCTGGGCTTTAATTTCCTGCTGATTGGAACCAAGAGTTTATATTGGTGCCTTTCAATATTGCAACATGGTTTCATTCATATTACGGATGTCCACCTGTTTAATTAAAAAAGGGGGAGCGACTGTCAAATGGATGGGACACCCCAAAACTATCTCATGCGGTGATAGGTCTGTTACACAATTAAACAACATTATTCAAGACAAAAATTACCAGTCATAAGTGGGTCATATAAGTTAAAAGTTCAAAGTTCAAAGGACATTTATTATCAAAGTATATATACATTAAACAACCTAGAGATTTGTCTTCTTGCAGGCAGCCACAAAATAAAGCAACCCAAAAGAACCCATAAAAAACGAAGACCCAATGTACAGAAAAAAACAAATTGTGCAAACAATAAAAGTTAGCAAATAGCAGAGTCAATCGAGTCCACAGACATGAATCGCAGAACAGGCCACAACCTCAGTTCAGCACAGAGCTGAGTAAACTTTGTGGAGCAACGAGCAGAGCTGGCTCAACCTTTGCATCTGGTCCTGACACCCTGCCTTTTTAATCCATTTGGCCTGGCACTTAAATTGTCCAAGCATTAGGTTGTTCCTCATTTTACGACCCAGGCCCTTTCACTTTGATACGCTCTGGGTTTGGATGCTTCTGCCATATTTCAACCTGTACCCGACCTTTCTAATTCAGCCTTGTGCTTAAATCGAGCAAATCTCTGGACCTCTTGGTTCAGGTGAACAGACCTCAATTCTGCATTGCCTTCCCCATCTGACTTTGCCTCGCCTCCATCTACTTTGAATCTCCCCTCCATCTGCCTCACACCCATTCGCATTGACTCACAACTTACTCTGTCCACCGCCCGTTTATTCTCTGCCTTGCCTTCACATTATACACATAAGGCATGAGTATAAAGCAGGTAATGTTGAAACTGAATTCTACAGTGAAATTTTAAGCATTAGTTAATCTGGTAAGGAATAACCAAAATTTGATCACTGTCAATTTTGTTAAATATAAAACAAAGCTATAAACTAAAGTCACTTTCAAATGGTGTAGGATAGCTATCACAGTATCTTTAAAACAATGTCCTTTGTTGTTACAGGTTACAGTGGAGCAGCCGGGAAGTCACACACAGATATTGACCCCATTCCCCGTAACAGCCTTAATCTCTTGATGCTGTAATTGCTTTTGAAAATATTGTAAAACACTTACAATTTTATCTAACTCTCTCATCTCACACAAGTAACGGTACATGTTTTACTTTAGTATAGGTTGCAATTTATTTATAATAACATTGATTAAGAAGTTTCTAAAATTAATCTGGAATACTTTTGAAAACATTTGCGCAAATGTTCTACATATTGATTAACATCATTTTCTCACTTTTTTAATGCCAATCGACTGTGCGAGGGTTACATTTTCTTAGGGCTCCTACTATTTCAGTTCAAGGATAAATTAAATCCTCATTTCACACATCCCCTCTGCACCCATTGTACCATCAGGTAACTGACGTGCCTCCCTTCTCCCATAGTGCTATTGGGAACCGCCACCTGTGGCAAGGCATCAGCTGACACCAGCCTCACCGAATAGTCAAGATGCATCACTTGGTGTGGGCCTTGTTGAAAATGTGGCTTGGAGTGCAGGGGTACAGAGTCCAGTTCATCCTCCCGCTCTGGTGCTAATTGTTTCTTTTTAAAAACTGAGGTACTTCTACTCTTTGACTATTCTTTCTGTGTCCTTTCGTCCTTAAATTTTGCTCACTTTCTCTACTTTTTTAACAGCTTTTTGCATTTCATATCTACGTTGAACAAACACAGACCGCCCTAACGCCATGTTAGCAGACACTCACAGTCCCTTCAAAGCACGTCAACATACTTAATCCTTTCTGGTACAAACATGCTTGCTGCTGGAGGCCTTTAGAGGGTCTGGGGGACAGAGGATGTTCATGCTACCATATACACACACACACACACACACACACACACACACATACACACACTCTACAACATTCCATTTTTTTAAAGACACACTTACCAATTTAACAAATTTTCTTTTGCTTCTGTGGGACTCGACCCAGCCTATAGCAACATTTCATGTGGGACACAACCCGGACCACAACAACCTTGTGTGGGACCCAATCCGGACCATGGCAATCTTTTTTTAAAATGTTGCAGCTTCATGATGTTGTACTTTCCTGTTTCCTGCATCCTATGTTGGCATACATTGACTACTCCACAGAGGGGGAAATCTGTGTTCCAGCAGCATACTCAGTCCCTTGCTCAAATATAAGCAGTCTAGGATTTAGGATCTATCAGCTAGTAAGACTGAATTCCCTTGTCCCGTACATTGAAGTAAGGGATAACCATCATGGTGGAAAATCCAATTAACTGTTATCGCCAATATTACTGTAAAATAACTGGACACTCTTATACGAGGAACTCTGCAGATGCCGGAAATTCAAGCAACACACATCAAGGTTGCTGGTGAACGCAGCAGGCCAGGCAGCATCTCTGAATGTCTTGACGAAGGGTCTCGGCCCGAAACGTCGACTGTACCTCTTCCTCGAGACGCTGCCTGGTCTACTGCGTTCACCAGCAACTTTGATGTGTGTTGCCTGGACCCTCTTATGACATTTTACTTATGCTCAAAACAAAACAGCATGGGTCTCTATCACCCACACTGCACTGAAGTCAGGATGGAAAACTGCTACTTTAATACGGAAAGACACATCAAAGTTGCTGGTGAACACAGCAGGCCAGGCAGCATCTCTAGGAAGAGGTACAGTCGACGTTTCGGGCCAAGACCCTTCGTCAGGACTAACTGAAGGAATAGTCATAGTCATAGTCATACTTTATTGATCCCAGGGGAAATTGGTTTTCGTTACAGTTGCACCATAAATAATAAATAGTAATAGAACCATAAATAGTTAAATAGTAATATGTAAATTATGCCAGTACATTATGAAATAAGTCCAGGACCAGCCTATCGACTCAAGGTGTCTGACCCTCCAAGGGAGGAGTTGTAAAGTTTGATGGTCACAGGCAGGAATGACTTCCTATGACGCTCTGTGCTGCATCTCGGAGGAGTGAGTCTCTGGTTGAATGTACTCCTGTGCCCACCCAGTACATTATGTAGTGGATGGGAGACATTGACCAAGATGGCATGCAACTTAGACAGCATCCTCTTTTCAGACACCACAGTGAGAGACTCCAGTCCCATCCCCACAACATTAATGGCCTTACAAATGAGTTTGTTGATTCTGTTGGTGTCTGCTACCCTCAGCCTGCTGCCCCAGCACACAACAGCAAACATGATAGCACTGGCCACCACAGACTCGTAGAACATCCTCAGCATCGTCCGGCAGATGTTAAAGGACCAGTCTCCTCAGGAAATAGAGACGGCTCTGACCCTTCTTGTAGACAGCCTCAGTGTCCTTAGACCAGTCCAGTTTATTGTCAATTCGTATCCCCAGGTATTTGTAATCCTCCACCATGTCCACACTGACCCCCTGGATGGAAACAGGGGTCACTGGGACTTTAGCTCTCCTCAGGTCTACCACCAGCTCCTTAGTCTTTTTCACATTAAGCTGCAGATAATTCTGCTCACACCATGTAACAAAGTTTCCTACCATAGCCCTGTACTCAACCTCATCTCCCTTGCTGATGCAGAGTCATCCGAAAACTTCTGAAGATGACAAGACTCTGTGCAGTAGTTGAAGTCCAAGGTGTAAATGGTGAAGAGAAAGGGAGACAAGACAGTCCCCTGTGGAGCCCCAGTGCTGCTGTTCACTCTGTCGGACACACAGTGTTGCAAGCACACGTACTGTGGTCTGCCAGTCAGGTAATCAAGAATCCATGATACCAGGAAAGCATCCACTTGCATCGCTGTCAGCTTTTCCCCAGCAGAGCAGGGCGGATGGTGTTGAACGCACTGGAGAAGTCAAAAAACATGACCCTCACAGTGCTCGCTGGCTTGTCCAGGTGGGCGTAGACACGGTTCAGCAGGTAGACGATGGCATCCTCAACTCCTAGTTGGGGCTGGTAGGCGAACTGGAGGGGATCTAGGTGTGGCCTGACCATAGGCCGGAGCAGCTCCAGAACAAGTCTCTCCAGGGTCTTCATGATGTGGGAGGTCAATGCCACCGGTCTGTAGTCATTGAGGCTGCTGGGGCGCGGCGTCTTCGGCACAGGGACGAGGTAGGACGTCTTCCACAATACAGGAACCCTCTGGAGTCTCAGGCTCAGGTGAGTACATGGCAAACTACTCCACATAGCTGAGGGGCACAGGCTTTGAGCTCCCTGGTACTGACACGATCCAGTCCAGCAGCCTTGCTTGGGTTGAGACGTTTCAGCTGTCTTCTCACCTGTTCAGCCGTGAAGCCCACCGTGGTGGTTTTGTGTGGGGGAGGAATATAGTCATGAGAGCAGGGTGGGGGACTGGAGGGGTAGGAAGGGAGAGTGGAATATGTGTTGGTTGGGGGTGGACAACAGATGGCTCATGTGGGGGATGGGCAGGGGTCACAATGTCAAATCTGTTAAAGAACAGGTTAAGTTCGTTGGCCCTGTCCACACTGCCTTCCACTCCTCTGTTGCTAGTTTGCCGTAACCCAGTGATGGTCCTCATCCCCCTCCAGACCTCTCTCATGTTGTTCTGCTGGAGTTTCCACTCAAGCTTCCTCCTGTACCTGTCTTTAGCCTCCCTGATCTTGGCTTTCAGGTCCCTCTGTATTCCCTCAGCTCCTCCCTACTTCCATCTCTAAACGCCCTCTTTTTAGCGTTCAGGATGTCCTTAATGTCCTTTGTCACCCATGGCTTGTTATTTGAATAACAAAGGACAGCTCTTGTCGGAACATTGCAGTCCACACAGAAGTTGATGCAATCAGTGATGCACTCTGTGAACCCATCAATATCCTGTCCATGTGGCTCACAGAGTGCCTGCCAGTCTGTCACCTCAAAACAACCCTGGAGCACCTCAAAAGCCTCCTCTGACCATTTCCTCACTGTCCTCGAGGTTGCAGGTTTACTCTTCACCAGAGACACGTAGCAGGGTTTTAGATGCACCAGGTTGTGATCTGACCTTCCTAGTGGGGGGAGGGGAGAGGGGCTGTATGCATCCTTAACGTTAACGTGCATCAAATCCAGAGTCCTCTCCCCTCTGGTTGTACAGCTCACATACTGTGTGAAGTTGGGCAGTGTTCTAGCCATGGTAACCTGGTTGAAGTCACCCAAGATGGTAATGAGGGCACTCGGGTGCTGTGTTTGTAATCTGGCTGTGACGGTGTAAATGATGTTGCACGCCGATGTCGGGTTGGCAGAGGGAGGGATGTACACAACAACCACAATTGCATGCGAGATTTCCCTTGGCAAATAATATGGCTGGAGTCCAACAGCAAAAAGTTCAATATCCAGGCTACAGACACGTTCCTTGATCGGAATATGCCCAGGACTGCACCATCTGTTATTTACCAGAACCGCCAGCCCCACTCCTTTACACGTACCCCTCTCAGTGCAATTCCGGTCAGCTCGAACAGTCTGGAAGCCCTCTATGGAAACACTTTGATCGGGTATGTCCTCGTGCAGCCACGTCTCAGTGAAGCACATGACACTGCTCTCCCGAAATGTTCTCTGACTCCTGACAAGCACAGTCAGTTCGTCCATTTTATTTCCCAGCGATCTCACATTTCCCATGATGAGAGAGGGGAGACACGGCTTATAACTTCTCTTCTCCATAAGCCTCTGTTGTCTCGACCCAGTCCTCTTCCCTCGCCTTTTTGATCCCCCTCTGCATCCTCTGTGTGTTTCCCTCCAGATTTCAGCCGGGATGTCCGCTGCTCTGTTCACTAAACCAGCGGGCAAGAGCTAGTGAGAGATTTGAAAGTGGGAGGGGGAGGAGGAGATCTTCAACTTTAATACAGAATTTACTTATCAGTTACAGATAGTGACCATTTGGTAAGTTGAGTATGCTTGAATTCCTTACTTGCTAGAACAATTGCCATTCACAATGGAGGTGTTAAAAGTTGGGTGTATTTCACATCCTTCCGTTAATCTTATCTTGCTGTCTCCAGCACCTCCTACGTTTCAGGAAGACCTTTCTTAAAAAGTTTCACTGCAGAGGCCTCTTCATCCTCACCTATCTTGTCAGTTGTAAGCAGAGGTGACTCTAACAGTCTCACTTCAAAGATCTCACCTGATTACAACTGCCCCAGGCTATTCTTGCCTAGACGTTGTTTTTAACCCTTTCCTTACCACAACATCCATGGTCACTGCATTTAAGCATGGGCTTCATTGTTAGCTGAGGGGTTGTGAAATGGATTGAGCATGGTGCAATCACTACTTCAGTTCTTATAATCAAAAGCTCACAGATGAATCCCCTAAGGATGCTCTGAAGTGATTTCTTATGGCTGGGATGATTGAGCTCTGACAACCACAACCTGTTTCTTTATATGATGTGCAACTCCAGTGAGTGGAATGTTATCTCATCAATGCCCATTGATTTCAGTTTTACTGGGGTTTCCTGACACATATTTGGTCAAATTGTTGAATTGTTAAATTGTTAAGTTCTGAAATTCAGCTCCTTTGTTTATGCTTGGAGCAAGGACGAAATAAGACAAGTGGCTCTGCAAAGCAAAAACTAGATATCGATGTACATCCTTTTGGTGTGTAAATGCCTTTCCATACAACTGTTGGTAAAAGCTGCCTTCATTCTGTTTCTAGTTCTAGAGTAGACCATTTAGATAGCTATTAAATACATCTGAATAGTTTCTCTTTTTGTGAACAGTGCATACACTCAATGGCCACTTTATTAGGTATAGTTGGCTCCTAATAAAGTAGCCAATGAGTATACATGAGCAGTTTTCTACAAAAATGGGCCGATATCTGTTTTTTAAATGGACAGCAACAGGTCCTTTGCCTACAATGCTGGACTAATTAACTTAATGGCACCTAACTGCTTTTGCCTGCATAAGGTCCATATCCCTCCATTTTCTGCATATTTGTTCATCTAAGAGCTCCATAAATGCTTTTTTTGTATCTGCCCCCACAACCATCCTGGTAAACCATTCCAAACACTCACAATGCTCTGTGTAAAATTCTTGTCCTGCACAACTCCTTCAAACTTATCCCCTCTCAGCTTAAATTCATGCCTAATTGGGGTTTTATAAAGTTGTAAAGTAACTTCCTTGTCATGGTTTTTCAAAGGCTCATAGGTCCTGTCCCTAAGGATTCTCTCCAGTAGCTTCTCTATCACTGATGTGAGACTCACCAATCTATAGTTTTAAGGATCATCCCCAGTTCCCTACTTGAATAATGGAAAACATCAGCTATTGCTAGTTCTTCAGGACCTTGACTATGGCTAGAGAGGATATGAAGATATAGTTCAAGGCCCCAGCAATCTCTTCTCATTCCCTCTCAATAACAAGGTATATTTCCCATCAGGCCCTGGGGACTTATCCACCTTAATGCTCTTTAAGAGACCCAACACCATGACTTTCTTTACTTTGAAATGACCAGGCATGTTAATACACTCAGCACTAATCTCCATCTCCTCCATGTCCATCTTCTTGGTAAATACTGATATTAAATACTCATTATGGACCTCACCCACACTCTCTGCATCCAAGCAAATATTTCCCCCTTTATCATTGATGGCCCTACCTGCTCCCTAGTTATCTTCATGCTCTTGATATATGTATAGAATGACTTGGGATTCTCTTTATTCCTACTTGGCAAGAACTTTTCCTGGCCTCACCTGGCTTTATCAATTCCCTTCTTGAGTTCTTTTCTGGCTTCTTCATAATCCCCAAAGGTCCTGTTGGATTCTAGCTTCCAAAGATTTACATATTTTTCCTTTTCCTTCTTCACTTAAGTCAACAGCTCTCTCAACGTCCAAGGTTCGCTGATCTTGCCATCCTTGTCCTTCCTTCTGACTAGGACATACCTGTCATGTAGTTTGTACTCATATTGCGTGTGGACTTGCCCAGAAATAGCTGTTCCTGCCTAATGCTTGCATAATTTGCCCTTTTCCAATTTAATACTCTCCCACCAGGTCCATACTTATCCTTATCTATACCTGTCTTAAAACTTGAGGAGTCGTAGCCTTTGTTCCATAAGTGCTCACCCATTGAGAAGTCAGTCACCCGGCCAAGCTCACTACCCAACATCAGATCTATCCTCTTGTTGGACTATCTACATATTGCTTTAGAAAACCCTTCTGGATGCACCTAACAAATTCTGCCCCATCTCACCCTCTCGCACTAAGAAGGAGGGTGATAGTAAGTGCAGTATTCACAATAAATTAATCATAAGTTGTACAGACTTTTTACATAAAGAGCACAATGTTATTCAACTTTATTGCCGTGCCTTTTTTTTTGTTGCTATAGAGGAATAGTGATTAGGGTTATGTCACTGGATTCAAGAACCAAATGACTGAAGAGCACCTAACAGCTTCTCTATCTTTTATCTCAAATTACCCTAACATATATTCCTGCTCCACGCAGATCTCACTATCCTCCATATTTGTCTCTTTGCTGAATATGTTCATTCATTATGTGCCATGTCGTATGATTGTTCTTGGCAAATCTTTCTACAGAAATAGCTTGCCATTGCCTTCTTCTGGCCAATGTCTCTACAAGATGGGTGAAACCAGCCATTATCAATACTCTTCAGACATTGTCTGCCTGGCCAGGACTTGAGATATATACCAGCTGCTCATTGGACCACCCACCACCAGCTTCCATGGCTTCATATGACTCTGATCGGTGGGGGAACAGTCTAAGCAGGTACCACATTTTGCCCAAAGGTGACCTGCAGGCTAGTGGCCGAAAGGAGCGTCTTACACCTCCTCCGGTCAAAATGTATTTCAACCCCACCACCCGCCTTAGTGAATATCAATGCAAAGTACTCATTTAGGACCTTGCGTACGCATTCCTTCCTTTGTTCTTGAGTGGGCCTGTCCTCTTCCTAGTTATTCTCTTGCTCCTTGATGTATAGAATGGCCTAGAGTTTATTTTTAGTCCTACTTGCCAAGGACTTTTCATGGCCCCCTCCTAGCTCTCCTAATTTGAGTTAACGTTCTTGTTTTTTAATATTCCTATTCCTTCATGTTTCTGGAGCGGAGATCCTTAGTGCTACAGCTGGGATGGTGTCTAGTTGCCCTGTAAGTGCTGCATCAACTCCTCTTGTTTCAAGGCATCATAAAGAGCAAAATAAATTGGCTGGAGATTGGCTTCTGCGATCATGGGAATCTCAGAAGGAAGGAAAAACATTTAAGAAACATATATTGGTTGAACACATATTTAAGAAACTTCAAATGAGATTTTTAAATTGGTTAATACTTCATCGCTATGTGCTCGTCATTCCCTCCTGCAATTTAAAGTGGTTCATAGGGCTTACATGACCAAGGATAGGTGTAACAATGGAGAAGCTTCACTTATTCATATGTTTTGGACTTGTCCAAGTCTTGGAAAATATTGGCAGGAAGTATTCCAAACTTTTTCTGTACTCTTTAAAGAAAATTTTAAGCCTAACCCTTTGAATGCACTACTTGGTATTGTTGGAAGTAAAGATATCATCTTGAAGACATCTGATTTGCACATTCTGGCTTTTAGTTCTCTTATGGCTAGAAGAGCACTTTTGTTTAAATGGAAGGATGCTGTTCCGCCTAATCATGCTTAGTGCTTACGCGATGTTACGGCATGTCTAAACTTAGAAAAGATTCGTTGTTCAATTTCTGAATCTAACCAAGATTTTCAAAATTTGTGGGGGCCGTTTTTAAATTATTTTCATAATCTTTGACTTCTTGTTAAAGTACAGAAGTTGCTTAATAGTGTATTTTATTATCTGATAAGTTTCTTTTTTCTTTCTTTTCCCGAACAGCTTCCGCTTTGGTAGTGGGTGTAGATCTTTTTTTTCTTAATAAAATTGTTTATATTCTAATATACAAACTAATCTAATCCATATGAATATAGAGTAAGGAGTTTGTTAAAATGATCCAATATACTGTATCTGGTATTATTATATTTTGTCTTTTGTTTTATAATATGTATTCTCTTGAACTTTGTATTCTTCTATATATAGAAATCAAAATCAATAAAAATATTGAAAAAGAAAGAAAGAAACATATATTTAATACTTCACAGTCTCTGAGCAATCTAATTGGAACTTACTGACATTTGCTTTAAAACAAGATATTTAACTACCTCTATGAAAACTGGGGCATAGTAATCAATTTAAAACATCATCTTGTCATGGTCCGGTCCGTGAAGTCCGTATTCCAGTTCTGTTTCCTCGCCTGAAGCTTTGCCGGTAACTCTCATCTCACCTGAAGTTCTTGCTTCGCCTTGCATTGCCTGAAGCCTTGCCTTGTCTTGCTGTCTTGTCCTGGAGCCACCCTGTACCTAGCTCCCTTCCTGTCCCTTGCCTCCGTCGGGTAAGCCAGGCCGTATTGCCGTTACCTACGGTTGGTTCTGTCCCTTCCTGTCCCTTGCCTCCGTCAGGTAAGCCAGGCCGCATTGCCGTTACCTATGGTTGGTTCTGTCCCTTCCTGTCCCTTGCCTCCATAGGGTTGAGATCCACGCCCTACCCAGGAGGAGCTTCATGTCTCCTGCCTCCAGCCTCCTGCCAAGCCTCGCCTCAAGTCTCAAGTCTCCAGCCTCCTGCCAAGTCTAGCCTCAAGTCTCTAGCCTCAAGCCTGAAGGCTCCAGCCGCCTGCCTCCTGCCAAGCCTTGCCTCAAGTCTCTAGCCTCTAGCCTCAAGCCTGAAGACTCCAGCCTCCTGCCTTCTGCTAAGCTTCGCCTTGAGTCTCTAGCCTCCAGCCTCAAGCCTTAAGACTCTAGCCTCGTCCTGCCTGCCAGCCAAGCCTCGTCCTTGCCTAGTTCTGGGGTCTGAGCCAGAGACAAGACCCAGGTATGGGGTCCTTGTCCAGGGTCTGGCTCGGAGTCCAAGCCCGGGCTCCTAGCTCCCTTGTCCAGTCCTGTTCTGGGTTCCCGGTTTTCATGTCCATGTCCTTGCTCTCACTTTATATCCTAGTCCTGTCCCTAGTCCTTCAGTGTCTGTGTCTTGCACTTGGGTCCATTCCCAGCCACCTCCCTATGACACATATTTAAAAAAAGGAAGATGTAACCATATCCTGATCCTAACAGAACAAATTTATTTTTAACCTTCCTTGGTCCTTCAAGTAAACACAATTAGCTGAAGTATGATCAAAATCAAAGTTGAAATTATTTTCATATGCATCAGTATATACATGGACATAAAAAACGTACTTGCAACAGCCTCACAAACACATGCTCTCTTCTCGATACTACCATCAAGCAGGAAGTACAGGAGCCTTATGTCACACTTCAAACCACTTTCAGGAACAGTTACTACCCTCCAACCATCAGGCTCCTGAATCAGCAAGGATAACTTCACTCATGTCAACTCTGAACTGTTTCCACTATCTATAGACTTTCAAGGACCTTACAACTCACGTTCTCAGTTTTTTAATTTACTTTTTTATTTGCATTACTTGTCTGCTTTTGCACTTTAGTTGTTTGCCAGTTTTTGTTTATGTATTATCTTTTCCCATAACCTCTATTGTATTTCATCATTTTTCCGTAAATGCCTACAAGGAAATGTATCTCAAGGATGTATATGGTGCCAATGCTGGAGGAACAGTAGGTCAGGTAGAATCTATGGAAATGAATAAACATTTGACGTTTCAGGCCAAGACCCTTCATCAGGACATTTCCAGCATCTGCAGAACCTCTTGTGTTTATTATATAGTGACATATACCAACTTTGCCAATAAATTTATTTTGAACTTTGAAATTAGAACACTGTATCATATAAGTATCATTCACTAAGAAAAGTCACCATTTACATATAAATTATGCACAATTTTTACAAGCAGCCACAATTACAGAAACACAGAACAGCATAAAAGTCCATTTTATTGCAGTAGTCATTGTTCTGCAAAACTGTTTTGATTAGGGTTGTGCTAGTTTGTTGAAAGAATTACTGGTTAAAGTGCAGTACCTGTTTTTGAACCTGGTCATGTGGGACTTAAGACTTCTTTTCCTCCTACCCAATTGTAGTTTTTTATTTTTATAGATGCACCGTAGAAAGCATTCTTCTAGGGTGCATCACAACCTGGTATGGAAGTTGTCCTGTCCAGGACCGAAAGAAGCTGCAGAAGATCGTGAACACGGCGCAGCACATCACACAAACCAATCTTCCGCCTGTGGACTCACTTTACACGGCACGCTGTCGGAGCAGTGCTGCCAGGATAGTCAAGGACACGACCCACCCAGCCAACACACTTTTCATCCCTCTTCCCTCCGGGAGAAGGTTCAGGAGCTTGAAGACTTGTACGGCCAGATTTGGGAACAGCTTCTTTCCAACTGTGATAAGACTGCTGAGCGGATCCTGACCCGGATCTGGGCCGTACCCTCAAAATATCTGGACCTGCCTCTGAGTTTTTTTGCACTACCTTACTTTCCATTTTTCTATTTACTATTTATGATTTATAAGTTAAATTTTTAATATTTACTAATTTTTACTATTTTTAATATTTAATATTTGTAATCCAGGGAATGGGAACAGCAGAATCAAATATCGCTGTGATGATTATACGTTCTTGTCCAATTGTTTGGCGACAATAAAGCATAAAGGATAAAGTATAGTTGTAAAAAGGAGGCACTGCCCGGATGATAAGGGAACACTGATAATAGATGTTGTCTTTTTGAGGTAGCGCCTTCTGTAGATACTGCTGATGGTGGGAATGGATGTGCCCTTGAGTACTGGGATGGCCTGATGGTTACAAATGTAGACATTAAGAAGTAATATAGTATTTGCTGACTGATTAAATTGTGATTATCTACAGCTTGAAGAAACAAAACCTAGAAATGACAAAGCAGAATACTTTTTACTTAAATCAAAACACTCCTGCTTTTGGAGTAAAAAATAATAATGACCATGTCCATTACATTTTAAATCATACTAGATATTTAACCTATCATTTCCTTGAATTAATCATATCTGCTCATCAGATACAGTGTGCAGAAAGCCAGAGTTGTACTGCATGAGGTGTGGGGGGGGGGGGGGATATGCCAGATGTCAAATATGTTTTCAGTCATTTCATGGATGAGATTTGTCCCAGTTTGCAATATGATGGTATTATGTTATCAAGACATTTCATAAGGGTCCTTGACATTTAGAATTGAGACAGGAATTACCAGCAAATTAAGACTGGAGGATCCACAAACAATATTTTGACATTTTCTCCAATCTTTAACCAGGAACATGAACAAATCATTACTGGAAGTTAGTTCTAGGCCATATTTATATATTCTTGTGACATACTCATTTTTATGGGTAAAAAATATGCTATTAAATATATAATTATCCTACAAACCAGATCTGAAACATTCCACAAAATGTGACCAGAAGGTTTTAAAAGTTGCTCAGGGGAAGAAAATGAGGCTTCTCACAAGAGAAACGGAAACGTTCAAGTTGTGATAGGAGAATTACACTGAGATGGAACTAATTCATCAATATGGACAGAAATATCAGAAGGATCTGTGTTTATTGACTTTTATTTTTAAAAATATTAATTTGATGGCACCTAGCTGTCATTGCAAAGTCGGTGTTTACTCACTTTAGATTATAGAACATAGTGTGGTCACGCTGATACGCTACGAGTGAAAACAACACACTGACTCGAACAGGGTCGGGTTGAACCGTTTACTGTTTGAATCGGCGCGCGCTTAAGTACCCGCTCCCAGCAACGCCCGCTCTTTGCGGGGCAGAAGCGACGTCGGCTTCCGGGCCGAGGTCTGCCCCGCACTCAGAGTCCTCTCGGTTGCCGCTGGCTGCGGGCTCGCCGGCGACTGCTGGAGCCGGTTCGCTTGCTGCCTGGTAGAGCCGCCACATGACCCACCCCCCACCCCGGAACCGGTGATAGGAGGTGCAGAGTCCACAGCCCGCACACTCTCAGTTCTTTTAGGTGGCCGGCCTCGACCTCGTGGGGGTAGTACCGCGACCGGGCGTTCCAGGTCCAGATGCGCCGGTTTGAGACGGTCAATGGTAAAAGTCTCAAGAACCCAGGTCACTCCATTATGGCGCATCACCTTGTAGGGTCCCTCGTATGGTCGCTGTAGGGGTGGTCTGTGCGCGCCTCGGCAAACAAAAACATACATGCTCTGTTGTAGGTCCCTAAGCACTAAAGAGGGAGTTGTTCCATGGTGGGACGTAGGGACTGGAGCAAGAGTTCCAAGCCGCTCCCAGAGTTTAGTTAGGACCCCAGTAGGTGTGTCCTCCAGGCCACGGGGTGCTGGCACAAACTCACCGGGGCACCGTAAACAATTTCGGCCGATGATGCAGCCAGGTCCTCCTTGGGTGCTGTGCAGATGCCAAGCAGCACCCAGGGGAGTTCGTCCCCCCAGTCCGGCCCTTGGAGGCGTGCCATCAGGGCCGACTTCAAGTGTCTGTGGAAACGTTCCACCAGGCCGTTAGACTGCGGGTGGTAAGCAGTCGTTCAGTGGAGCTGGGTTTCAAGTAGTTGTGTCAGCGCAGACCACAAAGCCGATGTGAACTGCACACCCCTGTCTGAAGTGACATGGGCTGGGAGTCCGGACCGTGCCACCCAGGTGGTAATCAGGGCTCTGGCACATGTCTCCGTGGCCGTGTCAGCGAGTGGGACAGCTTCCAGCCACCTCGTGAACCTGTCCACCATGGTGAACAGGTATCTCACTCCTCTTGAAACCGGCAGTGGGCCGACGATGTCCACATGGACATGTTCGAACCTCCTATGTGTCGGCTGGAAGGGTTGCAGTAGGACCCTCTCGTGCCTCTGGATTTTGGAGGTTTGACAGTGCCTGCATGTCCTGGCCCAGTGCCCGACCTCCTTGCGTAGGCCATGCCACACAAACCTGTCTGCGATCAGCCGGATGGTCGCCCGGATGGAAGAGTGTGCTAGACCATGCAAGGTGTCAAAAAGCGGCACCTCCAAGCGGTCGGGCAATGGGCCAAGGTTGCCCAGTGGACACATCGCAAAGCAGCTTCTTACCTTCGGGCCCAATGGGTATGTCTTCAAGGTGGAGTCCTGAGACTGCGGTTCGGTACGCCGGCATCTCTCTGTCCAGCCGCTGCGCCTCAGCTAATGCCACATAATCCACCCCTGGAGACAGAGAGTACACTGATTGGACGGAGGTTTGTGACAGCGCGTCTGCCACAACGTTGTTCTTCCCGGAGATGTGCTTGATCGTGGTGGTAAACTCCGAGATGTACGACAGATGGCGTTGTTGGCGGCCCGACCAAGGGTCCGACACTTTGGCAAACGCAAAAGTGAGGGGCTTGTGGTCTGTGAAGACCATGAACTCTCTCCCCTCCAGGAAGTACCTGAAGTGCCGGATGGGAAGGTACAGGACCAGCAGCTCCCGTCGAAAGCGCTGTACTTAAGTTCCGGGGGTCGTAGGTGCCGGTTGAAGAAGGCGAGCGGCTTCCACTGACCTTCGATGAGCTGCTCGAGCACGCCGCCAACTGCCAAGTCGGAGGCATCCACAGTGAGGGCGGTGGGGACGTAGACCCAGGGGTGGACTAGGACCGTGGCGTTTGCTAGCA
The DNA here is from genome assembly GCF_030028105.1 of Mobula birostris. Classification (NCBI taxonomy): domain Eukaryota; kingdom Metazoa; phylum Chordata; class Chondrichthyes; order Myliobatiformes; family Myliobatidae; genus Mobula; species Mobula birostris. Next base: position 21,296,082 of record NC_092370.1, on the reverse strand, counting down.
CGTTCTTGCCTTGTTTGAAAGCCGCCTTCGCCTCCTCTGTCCAGGTGACCTCTTTGACCTTGCCGGACATCAAGCCAAAAAGGAGCCGCATGATCCGGGCTGCTGAGGGCAGGAAACAGTGGTAACAGTTAACCATCCCAACAAGCTCCTGCAGGCCATTAACAGTGCTGGGCCTCAACTTTCGCCGGCAGAGGAACAGCTCCATGGCGGTCGATCCGGTGTCCCAAGAAGTCGATGGCGGATAGACCGAACTGGCACTTGGCGGGGTTGATAGCCAGGCCGTAGTCACTTAGGCGGCAGCAGAGCAGGCGTAAATGTGCTAGATGTTCCTGGTGGGAGTGGCTGGCGATAAGTATGTCATCCAGATAGATGAACAGAAAGTCCGGACCTCGCCCTACTGCGTCCATCAAGCGCTGGAAAGTCTGCGCCGTGTCTTTGAGCCCGAACGGCATCCTGAGGAACTCGAACAGGCCAAAGGGGGTAATGAGGGCCATCTTGGGTACATCATCCGGGTGGACTGGGATCTGATGATACCCTCAGACCAGGTCGATCTTCGAAAAGATGTGCGCCCCGTGCAGGTTGGCCGTAAAGTCCTGGATGTGCGGTACCGGATGGCGATCAGACATGGTGGCATTGTTCAGCCTCCGATAGTCGCTGCACAGTCTCCACCCTCCCGCGGACTTGGGCACCATATGGAGTGGGGAGACCCACGGGCTGTCGGAACGCCGCACAATCCCCATCTCCTCCATCTTCTTGAATTCCTCCTTTGTGAGGCGGAGCTTGTCGGGCGGTAGCCTGCGGGCCCGGGCATGAAGAGGAGGTCCCTGTGTGGGGATGTGGTGCATCACGGCGTGCTTGGGGTTTGTTGAGGAAAACTGTGGCGTGATGATAGATGGGAACGATAACACTCTGATGAACTCGTTGTCGGAATAAGTGACGGAGTCCAGGTGCGGGGCCGGTAACCTGGCCTCACCGAGGGAGAAAGACTGGAACGTCTTCGCATCGACCAATCGTCGCCCCTTCAAATCCATGAGCAGGCAGTGCGCACGGAGAAAGTCCGCACCTAGCAATGGCTGTGACACTGCGGTCAGTGTAAATGTCCATGTAAAACGGTTGGAACCGAACTGGAAGGGGATGGTTCTTTTGCCGTAGGTATGGACGGTGCTGCTGTTGGCTGCCGTAAGTTCCAGTCCTGTTCTTCTAGTTCGGGTATCGTGGCTCGAGGGGGGTAGGACACTGATTTCCGCCCCCGTGTCCACCAGGAATCTTCGCCCGGAGAGCTTGTCCCAAACGTAAAGGAGGCCATCACGGTGACAAGTCGCCGTAGTCATCAGCGACGGCTGGTCCTGGCGTTTCCCTGGAAACGAGCATGGCAGTCGGCACCGGCGGGCCCCAGAACCCCACCTTTGATGATAAAAACACCAAGACTCAGAAGTGGTGCTGTTCCTTGGTGTGGGTGTTCGGTGCTCCGCTGCTGGGGTGTGGGAGGGCTGGGCTTTCGGCCGTGCCACAGCACTAATTCCGATGGTGGTTCCGCCAATTTGTTTGGCATGCCAAAGCATGTCCACGCGGGCAGCTACCCTACACGGGTCTCTGAAGTCTTCATCTGCTAGCAGGAGAAGGATGTCTTCTGGCATTTGCTCCAAGAAGATCTGTTCAAACAGCAGGCAAGGTTTATGGCCGTCTGCCAGTGCTAGCATGTCGCTCATCAGGACTGATGGTGCGCGGTCACCCAGGCCGTCCATATGTAGTAACCGCGCAGCCCATTCGCGGCGGGAGAGGCCAAACGTGCAGGTTAACAGGGCCTTGAATGCCTCGTACCTGTCTGTTGCCGGGGGCTGATGCAGAAAGTTGATAATGTGGCCCGCTGTCTCCAGGTCGAGGGTGCCCACTACGTAGTAATACTTGGTGGTGTCTGAGACAATTTGCTTGACCTGAAACTGGGCCTCCGCTTGCTCAAACCAGACCAGGGGTTGGGTGGTCCAGAAGGTTGGCAGTTTAAGGGAAACTGCATTCTGCAGAGCCGAGTCGTTCATGTTGGGTCCAAATGCTGTTGGACTGTCGGGGTCACCAATGTAGTCACGCTGATACGCTATGAGTGAAAACGTGACACTGACTCAAGCAGGGTCGGGTTGAACCGTTTACTGTTTGAATCGGTTCACGCTTAAGTACCGCTCCCACCAACCCCGGCTCTTTGCGGGGCAAAAGCGACGGCGGCTTCCTGGCCGAGGTCTGCCCCGCATTCAGAGCTTCTCGGTCGTTGATGACTGCTGGAGCTGGTTGGCTTGCTGTGTAGGCAAGCCGCCACAATAGAACAGTACAGTCCCCTAGGCCTACAATGCTGTGCTGACTTTTTAAACCTACTCTTAAATCATTTTAACCCTTCCCTCTTACATAGTCCTCCATTTTTCTACAGTCTATTACTCATCTAAGAGGTTCTCAAATGCCCCTAATGTACCAGCCTCTATCACCACCTTAGACAAGCCATTCTATGCACTCACCACTCTCTAAGGAAAGAACTTACCTCTAGCATCCCTCCTATATTTTCCTTCAATCTCCTTAAAATTATGCCCCTTCTATGAGCCAGCATCTAGCCTCATTTCTGAATTATTTGATCCAAATGAACTTCTGGCTAATAACAACCCACAAGATAGTAGTAATGGAGAAGCTGATGAATATCATGCCATTAAATACCGAATGAAGATAGCTGGATGCTATTTTGTTGGTGAATGCCATAGCCTGATATGTATCTGGCACTAAAGTATTTTGAACAACAATGCTGTGATTTGGTGTTATCAAGCTTTGTTGCTTGGATTGGTACATCACACAACAAATTGGAAATTAGCTAAACAATGTTCTCAGTGACCTGGCTTACTTCCTTCCTGGCATTATGTGCCTTCTGAGATATAGCACCTCTCAATAAACCAGGAGTTTCTATCGTAATATTAAACAAGTTTATTATATGCTTTTTTACTGAATGCAGTCTAATTACTGAGTGTTGAAGTGATTGATCAGCTTTTGCTTTAGGAGCAGCGATAATATAAATATTGAATAAACTTTATCATTTTCATCCAGTCATGGATGGAAGAACAATCCAACTTTAGCACAGAAGATCATTGCGAATAACACAGAGATCATTATCCTGAATACATTGCCCCCAGAATCTCTTAGCAGCAATGTTCTGGACCTGAAATATTTAGCCTCCAACATTACAACCTCTGTCCTTTATACGAGCTAATACTCCAAACCATTTAATAGTTTTTCACTGGTCTTAACTTTATCATGGTTTCTAGGTGCCACATATAGTCAGCTTAACCTCATCAGCCAAGATTTGGATCAATACTGTAGTAATGTCTTAAGCTGAATGATTCCTGCCGGAATCCAAACTGTGTTTTACTGAGAATGGAGTTTTATATGTGCCTCAGATATCATGATTAGTGATTCATTAAATCATTCTACTTGGAATGGACAGGGAACTGACAAGATAGTCAATTGCATGAGTGATTTGTATCTTTTTTTTTATGGAAAGAATCTACAGCGCAATACAGGCCCTTCAGCCCAAAAAGCTGTGCCGAACATGTCCTTAGTTTAGAACTACCTAGGGTTCCCCGTAGCCCTCTATTTTTCTGAGTTCCATGTACCTATACAGGAGTCTCATAAAAGACCCTATAGTTTCTGCCTCCACCACTGCCGCCGGCAGCCCATTCCACGCACTCACCACTCTCTGCGTAAAAAGAAACTTACACTTGATATCTCCTCTGTACCTACCTCCAAGCACCTTAAGACTATGCCCTCTCATTCTAGCCATTTCAGCGCTGGGAAAAAGCCTCTGACTATCTACATGATCAATGCCTCTCATTATCTTGTACACCTCTATCAGGTCACCTCTCATCGTCTGTCGCTCCAAGAAGAAAAGGCCGAGTTCACTCAACCTATTCTCATAAGGCATGCTCCACAATCCGGGCAACATCCTTGTAAATCTCCTCTGCACCCTTTCTATGGTTTCCACATCCTTCCTGCAGTGAGGCAATCAGAACTGAGCACAGTACTCCAAGTGGGGTCTGACCAGGGTCCTATATAGCTGCAATATTACCTCTCGGCTCTTAAACTCAATCCCACGATTGATGAAGGTCAATGCACCATATGCCTTCTCAATCACAGTGTCAACCAGCTTAGTAGCTTTGAGTGTCCAATGGACTCGGACCCCAAGATCCCTCTGATCCTCCACACTGCGAAGAGTCTTACCATTAATGCTATATTCTACCATCATATTTGACCTACCAAAATGAACCACCTCACACCTATCTGGGTTGAAATCCATCTGCCACTTTTCAGCCCAGTTTTGCATCCTATCAATGTCCCGCTGTAACCTCTGACAGCCCTCCACACTATTCACCACACCCCCAAACTTTGTATCATCAGCAAACTTACTAACCCATCCCTCCACTTCCTCATCCAGGTCATTGATAAAAATCACGAAGAGTAGGAGTCCCAGAACAGATCCCTGAGGTGCACCTCTGGTCACCAACCTCCATGGAAAATATGACCCGTCTACAACCACACTTCGCTTTCTGTCGGCAATCAAGTTCTGGATCCACAAAGCAATGTCCTCTTGGATCCCATGCCTCCTTACTTTCTCAATAAGACTTGCATGGGGTACCTTATTAAATGCTTTGCTGAAATCTATGTATATTACATCTACGGCTCCACCTTCATCAATGTGTTTAGTCACATTCTCAAAAAATTCAATCAGGCTCGTAAGGCACAACCTGCCTTCAACAAAGCCATGCTTACTATTCCTAATCATATTATACCTCTCCAAATGTTCATAAATCCTGCCTCTCAGGATCTTCTCCATCAACTTAACAACCACTGAAGTAAGACTCACTGGTCTATAATTTCATGGACTATCTTTACACCCTTTCTTAATTAAGGGAACAACATCCACAACCCTCCAATCATCCGGAACCTCTCCTGTCCTCATTGGTGATGCAAAGATCATTGCCAGAGGCTCAGCATTCTCCTCCCTCCCTTCTCACAGTAGCCTGGGGTACATCCCATCAGGTCCCGGTGATCTATCCAACTTGATGCTTTCCAAAAGCTCCAGAACATTCTCTTCCTTAATATCTACATGCTCAAGCTTTTCAGTCCACTGCAAGTCATCCCTATAATCGCCAAGACCCGTTTCCGTAGTGAATACTGAAGCAAAGTATTTATTAAGTGCCTCTGCTATCTCCTCCGGTTCTATACACACTTTTTCACTGCTACACTTGATTGGTCCTACTCTCTCACATTTTACCCTCTTGCTCTTCACATACTTGTAGAATGCCTTGGGGTTTTCCTTAATTCTGTCCATCAAGACCTCCTCATGGTCCCTTTTGGCTCTCCTAATTTCATTCTTAATCTCCTTCCTGCTAGCCTTATAATCTTCTAGATCTCTGTCATTACCTAGTTTTTTGAACCTTTCGTAAGGTCTTCTTTTCTTCTTGAGTAGATTTACAACAGTCTTTGTACATCATGATTCCTGTACCCTGCCATAACTTCCCTGTCTCATTGGAATGTACCTATGCAGAAACCCCCACAACTATCCGCTGAACACTTGCCATATTTCTTCCGTACATTTCCCTAAGAACATCTGTTTTCATTTTATGCTTTCAAGTTCCTGCCTGATAGCCTCACATTTTCCCTTACTCCAATTAAACGTATCCCTAACTTGTCTGTTCCTATCCCTCTCCAATGCTATGGTAAAGGAGATAGAATTGTGATTACTATCTCCAAAATGCTCTCCCACTGAGAGACCTGACACCTGACCAGGTTCATTTCCCAATTCCAGATCAAGTACAGCCTCTCCTCTTGTAAGTTCATCTACATATTGTGTCTAGAAACCTTCCTGAACACACCTAACAAACTCCACCCCATCTAAACCCCTTACTCTAGGGGGATGCCAATCAATATCTGTGAAATTAAAATCTCCCACCACAACAACTCTGTTATTATTACAACTTTGCAGAATCTGTCTCCCTATCTGCTCTTCGATGTCCCTGTAACTATTTGGTGGTCTATAAAAACACCCAGTAGAGTTATTGACCCCTTCCTATTCCTAACTTCCTCCCACAGAGACTCCGTAGACAACCTATCCATGACTTCCTACTTTTCGGCATCTGTGACACTATCCCGGATCAACAGTGCCACACCCCGACTTCTTTTGCCTCCCTCCCTGTCCTTTCTGAAACATCTAAAACCTGGCACCTGAAGTAGCCATTCCTGCCCCTGCACCATCCAAATCTTTGTAATGGCCACAACATCGTAGTTCCAAGTGCTGATCCACGCTCTAAGTTCATCCGTTTTGTTCATAATACTCCTCGCATTAAAATAGACACATTTGAAACCATCAGTCTGAGCACGTCCCTTCTCTATCACCGGCCTATCCTCGCTTTTGCACTGTCTCCAAGCTTTCTCGATTTGTGAGAAATATCTCCTGATGTATTTCTCTCAGATGCCTGTGCTGAACTTGCATTTGGGTAGGGGTGTTACTATTTATGAAAGTGACTCTTGACAGAGTATAATAGATGGTAGCATTCATGTATGGATGCCATCCACATCGATGTGAAGAGAGATTATGCTGGATAGCAGATATTGTTCTGGAACACATACTTGTCATTTATTAATCAAAGAACATTTCAACACCAATACCAATCTAGGTCTGTATTAATGGGACTAGGCAGAATAATAGTTCAGCACGGACTAGATGGACTGAAGGGCCTTTTTTAACGTTGTTGTGCTCTATGACCCATGACACTATGTGCCTCATTGCAACTGATATTCAATCCCAGTCCTACAGCAAGTTGCAAATGACAGCCATTGACGGTTCTGGATAATTTCTGTGCTAATGAATAGTTCCATTTCTGATACTCTCAAGAGTCACTTTTACATTGAGTCACGCCTGTAACCAAGTGTGAGTTCAGCACCGGCAACTGGTTGAAAAATGTCTGGATGTGTCTTTTTATATATAAAAAAAACAGACGAATATCACTCATGCAATAACTATATCATCAATTTCCTGTCAGTCCCCAGTAAAATGTTTTAATGAATCACTAATAATGACAACTGGTGTTATTCTTCTCAAAGAAAGTGCCTTCTCAGTTTGGATTCTGGCAGAAACCATTCAGGTTAAGACATTACTACAGTATTGATCCACATGTCCACTGATGGAGATGAGACTGACTATATGTGGCAACTAGGAGCCAAGATAAAGTTAAGTCAAAATGAAAAACTATTGACTGGCTGGAGTATAAAGGAAGATGCTTGTAATCACAAACAGGAGAAAATCTGCAGATGCTGGAGATTCAAAGCAACACATACAAAATGCTGGAGGAACTCAGCAGTTCCGGCAGCATCTTTGCAAAAGAGTAAACAGTCAAAAATTTCAGTCCAAAAAGACAACTGTTTATTAGTTTCCATAGATGCTGCCAGAGTTCAGTCCAGAGTTCCTCCAGCATTTTGTTTGAGGTGCTTGTAATGTTAGGTGATGAACATTTCTGACTGAGAACATTGCTGCCAGGAGATCCTGAATGGACACAAGACAATGATCTTAGAGTGATTTGTAATGATCTTCTGTGCTAATGCTAAATTATTCTTCTATCCAGGGGTAGTATTTATCCAATATTCATATTATTGCTGTTTCAGAAGCAAAATCTGATCAAACGCTTCAATACTCAGTAATTAGATTGCATTCGTTAAAAAAAAATAATGATTTTACTTAATTTATTTAGAAACCCCTGGTTAATTGACAGGAGTTATATCTCAGAAGGCACAAAATGCCAGGAAAGAAGTAAGACAAATTTTTCTGAGAGCTCCATAGTACAGGTAAACTGCAAAAAATTACAAGAGAACATGGACAGCTTTCAGTTACTGATGAGAATTGGAAGGATTCTGATGAGTATACAAAGCACATTAAATTCCCAGGAACAGATCTGATAATACAAATTGGAAAATAGGAATCAGTGGAGAATAAATAGACAGCAGATCTCTTATATGGTTGATGAAACTAGAATGCTTCGCCTGAATAACAATTAGATACAAGGTCACTGAAGCCATCCACTGTCATCTGTCGAAGCATGAATGTGGCATTTACACTGCACTATAAAGAAACCTGTGTTGCACAGAATCAGAAGTAACTTGACAACTTGCTAAGCATTTCAATAAAACCTCCCCTGACTATGATTGACACGATAAGCAGTGTCGAAAAAGCACTTCTAATGGTTTAAGAGAAATGTACTTCTTTACATGTGAAAGGAAACATTGAACAAAATCCACCACACTTATCGTGAAGTGTATTGGTGGACGTATCTTTAGCCAATGCCAAGCAAACATACAAGATGGCTGACACGTTTCAACAGAACATATGATGCACCTGCTCTGTATAATGTGAACTATAACCTGCATTTTACAGGAGCATCATTGAGAGCTTCCAGATAAGCTGCACCTCCATCTGGTATAGGAGCAGAAGAGCATTGGACGTCCCTACAAGGGACTGTGAGAACAGCTAAGAGGATCATAGTGGGTCTCTGTATCATCCATCGGGGACATTTAGATTATGAAGACACGTAGTCCTCTATTATTGTCATTTAGTATTGCATGCATTAATAAATGATACAATATTTCCTCCGGTGTGATATCACAAAACACAGGACAGACCAAGACTGAAAAATAAACTAACAAAACCACATAATTATAGCATATAGTTACAACAGTGCAACAATACCATAACTTGATGAAGTCCATGAGCACAGTAAAAGTTCAAAGTCTCTCAAATGTCCCACATCTCACGCAGATGGAGAAAAGGAAGAAAAACTCTCTCTGCCATACCTGACCACAGTCTGACTCTGAGTCATCCGAAAACTTCGAGCCCTGATCAGCTCTCCGACGCCGAGTACTGAGCACCATCTCTATCCGAACGATTCGACCTCCTCCTCGGTCGCCAACAGCAGGCAAAGCCGAGGGTTTTGAGGCCTTCCCTCCGAAAGATTCCCGGCCGCGCAGTAACGACAGCAGCGAATGAGCGTTTCAGAAATTTTTCCGGATGTCCCTCTGTGCCTTCATCAAATCAGAATTGTCCACGGCCCCTATTTAACAGATACGATATCATTTTTCATCGGAGGGCTGCGCACACGCGGCGCGCTGCTTCTCTCTCCTCCCGCCTTATTGGGAACATGCGTACACAGGGCCCTTAGTATTATTAAGGATCCATCCATCCAGCATCCTCTTTGACTTTCTACAATCAGGCAGGAGACCTCGATGCATAAAAACAAGAACGGTCAGGATGGGCAACAGTTTCTTCCCTCAGGCCACTGGGCTTCTGAATTCCTTGCTGCACCGCCTTCGAAGTGTCAACATATAGATGAGCAGCTGACTTTAGTACAAGCTAATGCAGGTCAGTTTTTGAACCCATCTTAAAGCAGAACGTCATTAACTTTGGCTCAGTGGAATCTTCCTTCTGGATCACATTTTGGAATTCAAAGTTGGTCATCAGTTCCACCTTCTTCAAGTGATCTTGTAATTGAATTTTTTGGTCTTTAATTGCTACTATCAAATGTTCATATTTATAAACCAGTCCCTCATCTTGCCAAAGTTATGTCAATCTAGTTCATGTCTTCTTTAAGTGTTGAGTTTTATAGACCAGTTGTGGGTGTTATGGCCTTTTTAAAATATAAAAATAATTCCTTTATTTTGCACATTTTCCCCAGGGAGCTTGTTAAGTGGAGACACCTGTACTCTACAAAATCCAACCTTGTGAACATAATGAGAGGCACATCTTATAAGAGTCAATTCATTAATAATTGCACAAAAAGATGAGACTATTATTTTACAGAGTTGCTGAATTTTCACAGGCTTTTATAGAACAATAACTACAGCCGGTTGAATAATGATTGTACGGAAAACTGCTGGCTTTCTTCCAGTGTTAGTAATGTTCCTTTGACAGGGTCCCAGAGGGGACGATAAAATTATAATATAACCACACTAAGTATGTCTGCTCTACTGGAGCAGGGCTTAATGTTATAAATGGGTTTTGGCAAAACTTCCATTATGAGCTGAATTTTCTAAATTACTTTTCTGTTGTATTATTTATCAGCACTTGGATTTTGATGTTTTAGCCACTGAAGTATTTGAGGTAATTAATTTGTTATCATATCTCATTAATTATTTGTAAGATGTACATTGAAGCATCGAAACATATAGTGGGTGCCACAGTAGCGTAGCAGTTAGCTCAATGTTACTACACCTCAGGGCGTTGGAATTCAGAGATCAATTCTGATGTCATCGGTACGGCATCTGTATGTTCTCCCCATGGAATTCATAAGGTTTCTCCAGGTCCTCTGGTTTCCTCCCACAGTCCAAAGACGTACCGGTTAATAGGGTAATTGGTCATTGTAACTTGTCTTGTGATTATGCTAGGGTAAAATCAGGACTCAATAGGCTTATTTGTCGCTGTATCTATAAATAAATGAATAAACAAATTGCGTCAATTTACATCAAAGCAAATCAGCAAGGATTGTGCTGGGGGCAGTCAGCAAGTGTTACCACACCTCCAGTACCGATTTAGCTTACCCTCAATCTATCTAACTATGTAGGTATATTTAATAGGGTAGCCTCTATTGTTTCCCTGGACAGGCAATTCCCAAGATTCACTGCTCTCTAGGAGAGTAATTGCTCCTCATATCCATAATATTTGAAGTAGTATTTCCTCATTCTAGACTCACTTAAGAATGGAAACAAATTTCCTGCCTCTATCTTATTTATCCCTTTAATAATTTAATATGTTTATGTAAGATGCCCTCTCATTCCAGGCAACTTAATCCTCCTCAAAGGCTAAAACCCTCATCTCTGGTGAACCTCCTCTGCACTGCCTCCAAAGCCAGTATATCTTTCCTCAAGAAATCCAGGTGTGGCCCCAGACAGGGAAGAGAGACAGGGCAACGTGTGGGAATCTTGTCAGGAAGTTCCAAGGGGAGGGGCTGAGCACCGCCAAGAGCTGTTCGAAATTGTGTAGCTGCCTGAGGTGATTATAGTCAAGACTCACCAGAAAGGGGACAGTAAGGAGCAGAAAGGGAACACGTGGGCAGACATCAGGGTGAGGAGGGCAGCGGAAGAACAAGAAGCAACAGAAATTGCAAGTGTACAGAATGAAACTACAGCTGTCAATCTAGTAAGATTACATGGAGATGTGAAAGACCACTGTAACCAGTGGGAAAGGAGGTAGTCCTCCCTCAGCCAGCTGACCAAGTCATGTTGAGGGTATTGCCTGAAAAGATAGGGTTTGCACCCAGATGGATAGGACCACAGATGGTACTTATGACAAATAACACTTTTGTCTGTGTGCAGACTCGGCGAGTCAGCCAGTGGAAACAGTGGACTCAGGTGAAACTGTAGGATTCACCTTCTTGTCGTCCCCACAGACAGAGTGGGAAATCAAATGTACCTGGCAACAGTGTCATTGCAGAGAACCTAAGTGATCAACACCAGCCCACTGCATCAGACCTGACCACAGCTGATGGAAGCTGACCCACAGCAAATGTGAAGGCAGAGGACAATGAGAGAGCACAACTGAAAGTCATAAATAGCATGTTAAATTGTAATAGTAATGGCACCCTGCAATGAAGGCTGGTTGCTGACAGTAGACGATTAGTTGAATAGCATAGAAATGAAAATATATTGGGGTAAATAAAATGGAAAGAATCCAAGTTACAGTAGAGACATCTGGTTCCACAACTTTGATGGCATGGCAGATTGAGAAAGAGATGAAATTGCACACAGCATCGGAAGGCAGCCCCCACCAGCCTGAAAGGGCAGTGAATACAAATCAACTCTGCCAGTTGGGCCAGCGATTAACTGGACAGTTCAGAATGGTGTGCCACCAGGGAGAGGTCCTTGCAGTCATTCAAATAGAGACCAACCCAACCTTCCTGTATATTGATGATATATTTCCTTTGCTAGTGCCCCTGGAAAGAGATAGTTTTAGCTATCAGAGAATGAAGAGGTAAAGATAAAGTGTATGATTGAACTGCAATCAGCCAGCAAGGAAGGGGGCATATGAATGATGGAACTGCATTTTTAAAGACTTCTGTTCAAATTTCTGGAGCAATCGCTCTGCTTAGTGCCTTGTGGATAGCCTTTATGGATGATAGGGTAGATGTAGATGCAAATAATGTAGTTGGGGGGATTCCAAGGCAGTTAATTTTTGCTGCTCTATTTGAGTAGATTCTCCTTAAGTTTGGCCTTTACTGGCACAAATTTATTTTTGTCCAGGAGGGCCAAAAGGAGGGACTGTTCGAGCATATTCTGGATTTAGAGTGTATAGCAGTACATTAACTTCAGCAACTAACTTCAGCCACCAAACTTCACATATGAATATAGACTGTAGATTAAATTTAAAATGTAGCTTTGGACCATGGGTTCCTAAGAACTGTGGACCCCAGTTAATTGGAAGACCAAGCAATGGTGAGTTAGAATTCTTTTGGGTGTCTGTAGTGTGAGTCCGAGGAGGGAGACGCAAAAGTCATACGTAATTCAAAGAGAAGCATTGCAGATACATTATAAATAGAGTTTTTCCTTTGATCTTTAGCATAGAAAATACCATGTAATATTGGGTCAAGCAGGTCTCTTCCACTGATAGGGTTTTCAACATGATGCCTGTAAAGTCTCATTTTGTGGAATAAAAGACTACTTCATATCCACCGACTACGTCTCTCCAGTGACTTTGTTCACACACCAAAAACTGTACCAAACCTTTTCAAAGCTTGAACAAATTTTATGCAAAACTTTTGGCTTTGAACATGACACGTGCTCCTGAGAAGACAAATCGTGATGTATAATTATTTTCTCTCTTGATATAAATTCTGTATTGGTGATTACTCTTTGTATTCCCATTAGGGACAAAGTCATTGAACAACAGTACATATAGCAGGAAATTTGAAACTGAATGTATGAATTTTAAAAAATGGGATTTTTTTTCTGCAATCAAAAGGAAAATGAGAATAGAAGATTGAGGGGGGATCTGATTGAAACGTATAAGATCCTAAAGGGATTGGACAGGCTAGATGCAGGAAGATTGTTCCCGATGTTGGGGAAGTCAAGAACGAGGGGTCACAGTTTGAGGATAGAGGGGAAGCCTTTTAGGACCGAGATTAGGAAAAACTTCTTCACACAGAGAGTGGTGAATCTGTGGAATTCTCTGCCACAGGAAACAGTTGAGGCCAGTTCATTGGCTATATTTAAGAGGGAGTTAGATATGGCCCTTGTGGCTACGGGGATCAGCGGGTATGGAGGGAAGGCTGGGGCGGGGTTCTGAGTTGGATGATCAGCCATGATCATAATGAATGGCGGTGCAGGCTCAAAGGGCCGAATGGCCTACTCCTGCACCTATTTTCTATGTTTCTATGTTTCTATCTTGGTGACAATCCTCTCAGTGTGAACCCACAACGTCAATATGGAACAGATGATATAATTGCAGGGAAAGATAGAAACTGCAAAATACTATTTAACATGATAATCATGCCTTTTTTCACTTGATGCCTTTAGCTACACTTCTCCCCATTATTTTATTCATCTTTCATTGGAAACCTGTCTGATTTTAAAAAAGAAAGCAAGGCTACAGCAACATCAGTGTACTGTGGGAGCTTATAGAGCTGCAGAGCAGTGTGCAGTGCTCTGACAAAGTTTTATAGATTACGTTGGAGACCGTTCTAATTGGTTGCATCAGTGCGTGGTGTGGAGGGACCACTGCACAGGATGCAGAGAACTTTAAACTCAACCAGCTCCATCATGGGCACTGGCCTCACCAGCAAGGAGGACATCTTCAGAAGCTGACGCCTCAAAAAGCTCGCATCCATCACCCAGGACACACTCTCTTCTTATTAGAACATAGAACATAGAATAGTACAGCACAGTACAGGCCCTTCGGCCCACCATGTTCTGCCGACCCTCAAACCCTGCCTCCCATAAAATACTCACAGCATTCTGCAGATGTGCAGTAGACAACATCCTAACAAGCTGCTTCACTGCTTGGTAAGGAAACTGCACTGCAGCGGATAGGAAATCTCTACAATCAGCAGCCAAAACTACCCAATGCATCACCAAGGGTTTAGATGGGGCAGAATTTGTTAAGTGTGGCCAGGATGGATTCCTGTCACAGTATGTGGACAGGCCGACCAGGGGGAATGCCATACTAGATCTAGTATTAGGTAATGAACCGGGTCAGTTCACAGATCTATCAGTGGGTGAGCATCTGGGGGACAGTGACCACCACTCCCTGGCCTTTATAATTATCATGGAAAAGGATAGAATCAAAGAGGACAGGAAAATTTTTAATTGGGGAAAGGCAATTTATGAGACTATACGGCTAAAACTTGCGGGTGTGAATTGGGATGATGTTTTTGCAGGGAAACGTACTATGGACATGTGGTCGATGTTTAGAGCTCTCTTGCGGGATGTAAGGGATAAATGTGTACCGGTGAGGAAGATGAAGAATGGTAGGGTGAAGGAACCATGGGTGACAAGTGAGGTGGAAAATCTAGTCAGGTGGAAGAAGGCAGCATACATGAGGTTTAGGAAGCAAGGATCAGATGGATCTATTGAGGAATATAGGGAAGCAAGAAAGGAGCTTAAGAAGGGGCTGAGAAGAGCAAGAAGGGGGCATGAGAAGGCCTTGGCGATTAGGGTAAAGGAAAACCCCAAGGCATTCTTCAATTATGTGAAGAAAAAAAGGATGACAGGAGTGAAGGTAGGACTGATTAGAGATAAAGGTGGGAAGATGTGCCTGGAGGCTGTGGAAGTGAGCGAGGTCATCAATGAATACTTCTCTTCAGTATTCACCAATGAGAGGGAACTTGATGATGGTGAGGACAATATGAGTGAGGTTGATGTTCTGGAGCATGTTGATATTAAGAGAGAGGAGGTGTTGGAGTTGTTAAAATACATTAGGACGGATAAGTCCCCGGGGCCTGATGGAAAATTCCCCAGGCTGCTCCACGAGGCGAGGGAAGAGATTGCTGAGCCTCTAGCTAGGATCTTTATGTCCTCGTTGTCCACGGGAATGGTACCGGAGGATTGAAGGGAGGCAAATGTTGTCCCCTTGTTCAAAAAAGGTAGTAGGGATAGTCCGGGTAGTTATAGACCAGTGAGCCTTACGTCTGTGGTGGGAAAGCTGTTGGAAAAGATTCTTAGAGATAGGATCTATAGGCATTTAGAGAATCATGGTCTGATCAGGGACAGTCAGCATGGCTTTGTGAAGGGCAGATCGTGTCTAACAAGCCTGATAGAGTTCTTTCAGGAGGTGACTAGGCATACAGATGAGGGTAGTGCAGTGGGTGTGATCTATATGGATTTTAGTAAGGCATTTGACAAGGTTCCACACAGTAGGCTTATTCAGAAAGTTAGAAGGCATGGGATCCAGGGAAGTTTGGCCAGGTGGATTCAGAATTGGCTTGCCTGTAGAAGGCAGAGGGTGGTGGTGGAGGGAGTACATTCAGATTGGAGGATTGTGACTAGTGGTGTCCCACAAGGATCTGTTCTGGGACCTCTACTTTTCGTGATTTTTATTAACGACCTGGATGTGGGGTAGAAGGATGGGTTGGCAAGTTTGTAGACGACACAAAGGTTGGTGGTGTTGTTGATAATGTAGAGGATTGTCAAGGATTGCAGAGAGACATTGATAGGATGCAGAAGTGGGCTGAGAAGTGGCAGATGGAGTTCAACCCGGAGAAGTGTGAGGTGGTACACTTTGGAAGGTCAAACTCCAAGGCAGAGTACAAAGTAAATGGCAGGATACTTGGTAGTGTGGAGGAGCAGAGGGATCTCGGGGTACATGTCCACAGATCCCTGAAAGTTGCCTCACAGGTGGATAGGGTAGTTAAGAAAGCTTATGGGGTGTTAGCTTTCATAAGTCGCGGATAGAGTTTAAGAGTCGCGATGTAATGATGCAGCTCTATAAAACTCTGGTTAGGCCACATTTGGAGTACTGTGTCCAGTTCTGGTCACCTCACTATAGGAAGGATGTGGAAGCATTGGAAAGGGTACAGAGGAGATTTACCAGGATGCTGCCTGGTTTAGAAAGTATGCATTATGATCAGAGATTAAGGGAGCTAGGGCTTTACTCTTTGGAGAGAAGGAGGATGAGAGGAGACATGATAGAGGTGTACAAGATGATAAGAGGAATAGATAGAGTGGATAGCCTGCACCTCTTCCCCAGGACACCACTGCTCAATACAAGAGGACATGGCTTTAAGGTAAGGGGTGGGAAGTTCAAGGGGGATATTAGAGGAAGGTTTTTTACTCAGAGAGTGGTTGTTGCGTGGAATGCACTGCCTGAGTCAATGGTGGAGGCAGATACACTAGTGAAGTTTAAGAGACTACTAGACAGGTATATGGAGGAATCTAAGGTGGGGGCTTATATGGAAGGCAGGGTTTGAGGGTCGGCACAACATTGTGGGCCGAAGGGCCTGTACTGTGCTGTGCTATGTTCTATGTTCTATGTTCTATCACTGGCACCAGTCTATCCACCATCAAAGATATATTGTGTTGAAAAAAGGACCAGTAGCATCATGAAGGATCCCACCCACCTTGCTGAGGGACTGTTTGTCTCACTCCCACCTGGCTGTGTAGCATCCATGCCAAAACTACCAAACTCAAAAACTGCTACTTTCCCCAAGCAGTAAGGCTGCTTAACATCTCTACCCACCAACTCCACCACTACTTTATTATTTCCTGTCAGTTTCCTCATGTACAGCCTTGTGTCAACTTTATGGACATACAACCAATCTATCTTATTATTTATATTTATTTTGTTTTATTGCTATTGTGTTCTTTATCATTTATGCTTCTTTTGTGTTGCATCAGATTGGAAGTAACAATTATCCTGTTCTCCTTTACACTGGTGTCCAGGAAATTAAGTTAAACTATCTTGAATCTTGAATATATGGATCTAGCTGCCAGAGAAGTGGTTGAGGCAGACACAATAACAACATTAAAGAGGCAAGGGGTGGGTATTACTACCACCAGAGATGAGATACAATAGCCTGAAGACACACATTCAATATTTAAAGAACATCTTCTTCCTCTTTGCCAATAAATTTCTATTCAACCTATTGAGTTTGCTCTGCCATTCCATCATGGCTGAACCCCAATCTTCTACCTTCTTCCAGTAACCTTTGACACCCTTACTAATCAAGAACATATCAACCTCTGCTTTAAACATACTCATTGAACCAACACATGAACACAACCTCACTATTTTTGTTCTCTTCTTCCACTACTTACTTTCATTTTTTATATATATATATTTCTTATTATAATGTATTGTATATTTTATGTATTGCATTGTATTGCTGCCACGAAACAACACAGTTCACAACAAACATCAATGGTAATAAATATGGTTCTGATCCTGATTCCCCGAAGTTTCTATTAGTCGGTGAATTGCTCAAACAGATGTAATTGGATGACATAGGCTTTTTTGGGATGGATGGGCCTGTTACTGTGCTGTGTCTCTAAATTTTAAAATATTAAAACACCATAGACCATAAGACACAGGATCGGAATTAAACCATTTGGCCCATCAAGTCTGCTCCGCCATTCCATCATAACTGATTTATTTTCCCTCTGAACTCCATTTTCCTGCCTTCTTCCCTTAACCTTTCATGTACTGACTAACACTGAACCTATTATCCTCCATGTTAAATATGCTCAATATATATCTTTAAATATGCTTGGCCTCCACAGCCATCTGTTGCAATGAATTCCTCAGATTCACTACTCTCCAGCTAAAGAAATTCCTTCTCATCTCTGTTCTCAATGGGCATCCCTCCATTCTGTGGCTGTGCCCTCTGGTCCTAGACTCCCCACACCATCGGAAACATACTCTCCACGTCCATGTTGTCTAGGCCTTTCAATATTCAATAGGTATCAATGAGATCCCCCCCCCCACCATCCTGTCATTACTCTAAACTTCATCTAATGCATGCCTCGAGCCATGAAACACTCTTCATAAGTTCACCCCTTCTTTCTCGGAATCATTCTCGTGAATCTTTTCTGGATCTTCTCCAATGTCAGCATATCCTTTTTTAGGTAAGGGGCACGAGTCTGTGCAGTCTGAGCAACGCTTCATAAAGCTCCAAAAGCATATCTTATATTCTAGTCCTCTCAAAATGAATGCAAACATTGTATTTGCTTTCCTTCCCACTGACTCAGTCTGCAGTTATTCCCAAGCATTCCCAAGTCCCTTGGCACCTCAGATTTTGGAATTTCCTCCTTATTTGGAAAATAGTCTATGCCTTTATTTCTTCTACCAAAGTGCATGTTCATACTCTTGCCTATACTATATTCCATCTGCCACTTTGCCCAATCTCCCAATCTGTCCAGGTCACAGACACACATAGATCTAAAGAACAAGAACCGGGCTGAGCAGTTAAATTGATGAATTAGAAAATTAGTTTATTAGTGTCAAATGCACAGAGGCACAGTGAGAACCTTCTTGTTCATTGAGATCCATTCATTACAACAGTGCATTGTGATTGTAGAAAGTAAAACAATAACAAAATGTTGAATAAAGCATTGCACTTACCAAAAATGTGCAATGCGCATAGACAATAAGGCACAAAATCATATTGAATTGATTATGAGGTCAAGAGTCCAATCAATAGTCTTATAACAACTGTCTAGAAGCTGTTCTTGAGTCTGGTGGTATGTGCTTTCAGAGTTTTCTATCTTCTGCTTGAAAGGAGGAGGTACAGAGAGAATTCTGGGGTGGGTGGAGTCCCTGATTATGTTGACTGCAGTGAGAAATATAGACAGAATCCATGGATGGGATTCCATGATGTTAGAAACATAGAAACATAGAAACGTAGAAACCTAGAAACCTAGAAAAACTACAGAACAATATAGGCCTTTTGGCCCACAAAACTGTGCCAAACATGTCCTTACCTTAAAAATTACCTGAGGTTACCCATAGCCCTCTATTTTTTCTGAGCTCTATGTAACTGTCCAGGAGTCTCTTAAAAGACCCTATCGTATCCACCTCCACCGCTGTTGCCGGCAGCCCATTCCATGCACTCACCACTCTCTACGTAAAAAAACTTACCCCTGACATCTCCTCTGTACCTGCTTCCAAGCACCTTAAAACGGTGCCCTCTTGTACTAGCCATTTCAGCCCTGGGAAAAACCCTCTGACTATCCACACGATCAATGCCTCTCATCATCTTATACACCTCTATCAGGTCACCTATCATCCTCCGTCGCTCCAAGGAAAAAAGACCGAGTTCACTCAACATATTGTCATAAGGCATGCTCCCCAATCCAGGCAACATCCTTGTAAATCTCCTCTGTGCCCTTTCTATGGTTTCCACAGTGAGGCGACCAGAATTGATCTGTTCTGACCTGTGTCCACAACTCTCTACAGTTTCTAGTGGTCATGGACAGAGCTTTTTTCATACCAAGCCGGGATGATTCTGAATAGGGTGCTTACTGTAGTGCATCAAATTGGTGAAGTTCAAAGGGGATATTTTATTCTTTTAGCCTCCTGAGGAAGTAGAGATGTTAGCGAGCTTTACTAACTGTGGCATCAATGTGGTTGAAGTAGGACAAGCTATAAGCCTCTCAACCTTCCCCACCTTAGCGTCGCTGATGCAAGCAGAAGCGCTTGCAATGTCCACTTCCTGAAGTTAGCAACCAGCTCCTTTGTTTTGCTGACATTGAAAGAAAATGGCTTTCATCAGGAAGGAATGAACTGCCCAACTTCTTTTGTAGCCGACTATAGCCTGTAAGCCTTACCACAACTGATGACTGACTGGGACTCAACGTTGAATTGGTATTGACTCTTGGCAATCTTGATAGCTTTACAAAGGTTGCATCTTAATCCCTTGTATAGGTAAGGGTCAATTTTACTGATGGTTTCTCACAGACATGCAAACTACAGATACGTATATTTTTAAACTTACATTTAAACATTTTATTGAGCATGGGCTGAAACTAACACATGACATTAATATAAATGCTGAAATAGTGTAAGCATTGAAATGCAAAAAGAAAATTAAATTTGTTTTCATGCAGACACTAATCCGCAGATTTCTTTTCAGCCAATCGCATTGTTAAATAGAAGCCATGGATTTCTATGGGATTAAAAATTCAGTTGATCCATATTAAACAAAGTGTAGCATTTTCAAAGTTTACTTGCATTGTTCAAAATTAACTGAAGTTCTCAAAAGATTACTGACATCTGAAGAGTGCACTTAAGAGGGGTCAAAGAGACCCCTGAGAAAATCTTCGAAGTTAAGTATATCTTATGCATACTCCAGTAACTGACTTCAGTTTTCCTCTACAATATCAGTGAAAATGATAGCCTTGCCATTATTTTTCCCCAACTACTTCAAGCTACTCACTTACTCCCCATAACATGGCACATTATTTTGACTGGAAACGCATAGAGGAACAGAAGGCTAGCTTTATTTGAAATGGTGTTGTAAACTGGAACAACAAACTTCAAGGATGACACCAAGAATGGGGGTGTAGTAGTTAGCGAGGATCGATATTAAAGCTTGTAGTGGGATTTGGACAGGCTGAAAAATGGCAAATGAAATTTAGTGAAGACAATTGTGAGGAGTTGCATTTTGGGAGGGCAAACCGGGGTAGGACTCCCACAGTGAAATTTAGTGGAATGAGGAGTTCAGTGTTTTGGGTAAACAAATCCATACTTCCTTCAATGCTGTGTCACATGTAGATAAGGTCAAAAAGAGAGCTTTTTCCTTCTGTCTTGCATAGATTTGTGTATTGAATACAGGAGTTTGAGTGTAATGTTGAAGTTGTATAAGATATTGGTGAGGCCAAATTTGGAATATTGTGTGCAGTTTTGGTCACCGACCTCCAGGAAAGAGTACAGAGGACAATTACAAGGATGCTGCGGGGATTTGAGGACCTAAGTTATGGAGAATGGTTAGGACATTATTCCCTAGATCATAGGGAAATGAGGGGAGATTTGATTAAGTGTACTATATCATGTATGCTGATCGTGTGGATAGTCAGAGGCTTTTTCCCAGGGCTGAAATGGTTGCCACAAGAGGGCACAGGTTTAAGGTGCTGGGGAGTAGGTACAGAGGAGATGTCAGGGGTAAGTTTTTTACTCAGAGAACGGTGAGTGCATGGAATGGGCTGCCGGCAATGGTGGTGGAGGCAGATATGATAGGGTCTTTTAAGAGGCTCCAGGATAGGTACATGGAGCTTAGAAAAATAGAGGGCTATGGGTAAGCCAAGTAATTTCTAAGGTAGGGACATGTTCGGCACAACTTTGTGGGCCAAAGCGCCTGTATTGTGCTGTAGGTTTCTATGTTTCTATATTTTGAGGGGCAAAGATAGGGCTATTGTATGCATGCCTTTTCCAGGGAAGCTGTTTGAGACTAGAACTGGAGTCATAGGTTGAGGGTGAAAGATGAAGTATTTATGGGGAACATGAGGGGGAATTTCACTTCGAGGGTGGTGTGAGTATGGAACAAGCTGCCAGTGGAATTGGTGGATGTGGGTTTGTTTACAGCATTTAGGAAAAAATTAGTTAAGTACATAGATGGGAGGGTTATGGTCTAGATGTGGGTCAATGGGACTAGACTGAGTAACAGTTTGACATTGACTGAAGGGTCTGTGTCTGTGCTGTAGTGTTCTTTGATGCTATGATTCTAGTCTTGTTTTTCCTAAAGTTCAAGATGCTGTACAATTGCATAAAATTATGGAAGTAGTCAATCAGTCAGGAAGTGAAATCCTTAAGGCGTATCATTATTGATGGAGCTTCAAGTGACCTTCTCACAATAGTTCCAGGGTTGTTCAGTATTATGGAGTACATTAATAATTTGATGCTTACCTGTCTGAAAGCTATTGCATTTTCTGCACTTAATTCAAATGGGGGGGAAAGAAAAGTTTGCATCTGGGAGACATCACATTCAAAATTAATGCCCATCCTGAGTGAGCTTTCAACTTTCTGAAAGCCTTCCAAAAATCTGGCTTATGTATTCCACTGCGATTTCTAGATTTTAATTAGTCTGAGTCGAGCATTTTTGAAGGGCAGCATCACATTTTAATTTGTTTCAATTGCAGGAGTAATTACATAGACTTTTTCAATCATCGGCCAGGTTCCTGCTTCAGAGCAAATAATGCAATTTCAATCCTTATGAAAAATATTCCCATTCCCCAGTGACACTTGAATGTTCAGCATCTCCAAAAAAGAACAGTGAATATACCAGCTTTGACATTTTGTCTTCATTAGAGAAAAAATAAATGGAACTAATGGAAGGACTAATACATTATGCCTAATGCAATGGGGCATAAGTTTAAGATGTTGTGACTTGATAGTGGTGCACATGATGATAAGAGGTTGGAATTGTTTAGCCAGAAAATGGTGAATCTGTGAAATATATCACCACAGGTGGCAGTGGAGGCCAAGTCTTTACATATACTTAAGGCAGAGGTTGATAAATTCTTGATTGGTCAGGGCATGAAGAGATATGGGGAGAAGGCAGGAGACTGGATTTGAGAGGGAAATAGGTTGGCCATGATGAAATGCAGAGCAGATTTTACTCCTGTATCTCATGGTGTTATAGTCTTATGGATAAAGTGGATGGCCAGAGACTTTTTTCCAGGGTGGAAAAGGATAATATGAGGGAATTGGAAGATCATATAGGAAAGATGTCAGAGAGAAGTTTTTTTTCAGAGAATGATAGATTAGTGGAAGGGGCTGTCAAGGGTGGTGATAGAGGCAGATACATTAAGGACATTTAAGAAGCTCTAATATAGGCACCTGGATAAGGAGAAATGGAGGACTATATGGGAGGGAAAGGTTAGATCTTGGAGTAGGTTTAAGGATTGGTACAACATATTGGTCCAAATGTCCTGTACTCCACTGTACTCTACAATGGTCTATAACATCTAATTTTGAAAATAGTGCTCTGTGAATGACAAAAGAAACATAGAAACATAGAAAACTTGCAGCATAATACAGCCCCTTCAGCCCACAATGCTGTGCCAAACATGTACTTACTTTAGAAATTACTTAGGGTTACCCATAGCCCTATATTTTTCTGAGCTCCATGTATCTCCACGGTGGAATATTTTTGAGCAGAGCTCATTTTCTCTGCTCATTATTTTTGAGCACATAACCATTACAGTACAAGGCAAGGGCAGAAAACCTTCCCAAGGTGCAATCAAGAATTTTCTTTTATACCTGCTTCAAGCTAGCTACGAATAAAAGATTTGTCAGTCAGCTACTAAACCTGAAGAGGATTAACTTCAGTGAAATTAAATTGCACATATTAAGAAAAAAGGATGGAAATTTGATTATGTCTGTTAACTTAAATTTTGAAATGAAAATTGAAATATGCACTTAATATACTCCACCATTCATGCATAAATCACTTTTGCTTTTATGTTTAAGTATTAAAAGTGAAAGTGATTCATCCTCATTGAGGTTTTAACCAAAGTGACAATTCTGAATTGCCTAAATGTCACGGATGAGTGTTTCCCCAGAAAATCATTCAGAGTCTTTCCTAAACAGAAGCCCTGGATAAAAGCATGGGATCCACAATCTGCTGAGGGCCAGATCAGTGGCATTCAGATCTGGCGATCAAGTAAGATACACAAAGTCTAAGTACAATCTCCAAAAGCCATGTTACTGCAAAGTGGTAATTCCAGAGCAAACCTGAATCATTGAAGGATGCTCAACAGCTGAGGCAGGGCTTGAATGCTATCAGCTCTTACAAAATGAAGCCAAGCGGCATATGTGACGACAAGGCTCAATGAAATCTCAGACGGGCTCAGTGTCTTTTATGATTGCTTTGACCATCAAAATGTGGAGGCACCTTCATGAACTCCCACAGCCTCTGAGGAGCCTGTGATTTCAGTCTCTGAGGCTGACGTGAGGGTTTCCTTCATGAGGGTCAAGCCATGAAAAGCATCCGGCCCAGATGGGGTACCTGGCTGACAATTTGGCTGGAGTGTTCACCGATATCTTTAGCCTCTTGTTTCAGCAGTTTGACATCCCACCAGCTTCAAACAGGCTTCAATTATGCTGGTGCTAAAGAAGAAATTGCGTTGATTATTATCATCTAATAGCACTTACGTCCACTGTGATGAAATGCTTTGAGAGGTTGGTGATGAAAAATATAATTTCCTGCCTGAGAAGCGACTTCTCATCCATCACAATCTGTCACAACAAGTCAACAATGGATGCCATTTCATTGGCTCTTCACTTAATCCTGGAACAACTGGACAGTGATGATGCATACATCTGGAAGTTCTTATTGACTACAGCTCGGCATTAAGTACTATCATCCCCTCAAAACTAATCAGTAAGCTATAGATCCTAGGCCTCAATACTTCCTAGTGCAAATGGATCCTCGATTTCCTCTCTTGCAAACTCCATTCAGTTCAGACTGGCAACAACCACAATCTCTTCATCTACTGCTTACAGAAACTTGGTATGTAGTCCATCTGATTCAGGTGACTTATGGCTAACACGAGAGGCACAGTCTTAAGGTGCTTGGAAGAAGGTACAGAGGAGATGTCAGGTGTAAGTTATTTATGCAGAAAGTGGTGAGTGCGTGGAATGGGCTGCTGACAACGGTGGTGGAGGCAGATACGATAGGGTCTTTTAAGAGGCTCCAGGATAGGTACATGGAGCTTGGAAAAATAGAGGGCTATGGATAACCCTAGGTAATTTCTCAAGTAAGTACATGTTCGGCACAGCATTGTGGGCCAAATGGCCTGTATTGTGCTGTAGGTTTTCTATGTTTCTATGTTTCTACGTTTTTACCTTCAGACCTTTCAGCTTCCCAAGCACCTTCTCCTTAGTAATAGCAACTGCATTTATTTCTGCCTCCCTGATACACTCAAATTTCTGGCGTACTGCTTATGTCTTACACAGTAAATACATATGCAAAATACTTATTAAGTTTGTCCGCCATTTCACTGCCCCACCATTCCTACCTCTCCAGCATCATTTTCCAGCAGTCCAATATCCACTCTCGCCTCTTCACACTGTTTATCTGAAAAACATTTGGTATCTTCTTTGATATTTTTGGCTTGCTGTTCTGCCTCTAAAGGCATTGTTTATTTTGTACAAGTATCACTTCCTGTTTTTGATGCACTATCAATTACTCCAAAAGACTGGAAGTAGAGTAAATACTGAAAGGCTTTTATTAACAGTAAATGATCACGTGTCCATGCTGAGTATCTGCCCTGGACTGAGGGGAGGAGCAGTGGCACAGTCGCCTTTATTCAGGGGTCTGTGGGAGGAGCCACAGGAGCAGTCAGCAGAGGAGCATGTCCAGACAGGTAACCCAGTTGCAACATATATATAACACAACACAACACACTGCCAGGGCAGTAAAGTGAAAAGATAATTTATCTTCAATGGCATTACCCACGGACTGGAGATGTGTCTGAATACCATACACTACGATGCCAGTTTCCAAACCCAGCAATGTTGATCGCCAAACCCTAGAAGTCAGTTCAGAATTTGGTGCATCAATTGTGCCCTTTCGGCACTCAAGGAAATCTGGAATTAGTATAGCCGCAGCACGAGCCCATGTCTGAGCAGAAATGGCAAAGATGAGAGTGGCGTATGCCAAGGACAAAATTGAAATGTTCATGGAATGAGTTTGTTTAAACGTGGAGTAAGTTCATATAAGCATGGAGAAAGCATACACAGGCAGAGAGAAAGCTTGTGTAGAAGCTACATTGAGTGACCTCAAGGAGGAGTCTGTCTTAGCAAGGGCAAAGGTGTATGAAGCATCAGCTGACTTAGACAATGGTGGTCATCCCTCTTGGAAGGTGACTGAAGAATCGACCATTGACGAAAGCACTCTAACATGTCATGGTTGCTCAGCAGGGGTTGAAATCGAAGCAGCAGACAAAGATAGGAACCAGCTTCCTGTCATGCTTCACACCAACATTTTCCCCAGTCCTTTTCCCGAATTTGCATCCTCTGCTTCAGATTCAAACACAAAGAAAGATGAACTCTCATTTAAGGTGTAAATTGCGAAGTTCCCGAAGTCTTTCATCTTGGAAACACACAGGGCTGAACAATGCACCAAATGCATCAGTGGCTCATGTTTCCACTGAAGCTACCGCAGAACCAATTGCACAGCCCTCACTTGCTGCACCAGGCTGTGGTAACAAATCACCATTGATAATAGCTTGAGTGAGGCCAGAGAAGCTCTGAGACAGAATCACTCTGAATGTGGATAAGACAGTTATCTGGAGAGTGCTGGAAAATCCACTGAAGGTGGCAAGGAGAACTAGAAAAACAGTAACAATATATTGCAGACACAGTGTAGCTTAGTGAACTCTGTCCCTTTCTTGACTACAGTGCGTTGGATGACATATGAAGAGAACACAACTCAGTTCAGATGTACCTCACCCAATTGTCATTCCAGGTGAGCGCCACGTCACCGGTCCAATCATCAGAACTTAACACGAGAAAGTACGTCATCAAGGACGACGTTTTCGAAGCGAGGAAGTTCAAAAACTGTGCATTAAGGCAGTTTCAAGTCTCTGAGACTCCTTCTTTTGCCAAGGACTTAATGAAATGATGGTTTGACTTTTAGTCTCAGTAGTTAACTTTGACATCATGGATGTCAGGCGGGGACTGTTCTACTTCTGGAGGTGGAGTTCATTTTGTTTGTTTTGTACAAATATCATTTCCTGTTCATAAGCTGTTTTTCACAGGACTGTGAAAAAGTCTTAGGCACATATATATATAGCGAGGGTGCCTAAGACTTTTGCACTGTATTGTCTGTAAAACTGGCAAAGCAGGAGCTGTTGATTATGAAAGCAAACAAGATTCTGGGCTTTATAAACAGACACTTTGGCTCATCTGCAACATCATCATCATTCTTGGCACCATACCTCAGGAAAGGCAGGAGAACCATTGAGACTCAGCAGAAAGGAGCTGATTGGGCAATTGAGGTCAGGTGACCAATCATTTTGAAAAGCAGATCAGTAGAGGGATAGCTCAAGCGAAGCGGCCTGTGGAAAGCGGCCAGTGAGCGAGTGGGCCAGTGAAGGAATGGAACTTTGAGGCTTTGGCTCGAGAGGCTTCGACGAGAAGAGGCGGAGGACAAGCTTGCTCGCAGTTAGTCTTTACAATGCCTCCTTAGATGGTGATGTGCCTCTCATGTGAGCTGTGGCAGTCTTGGGGGAACGCCCCTCTCCCGCAGAGTCACATCTGCCAGAAGTGCATACGGCTGAGCGATCTGGAAGACCGTGTAAGGAATCTGGAGCAGCAGCTGGATGACCTTCGACTCATAAGGGAGAATGAGGCAGTCATAGATGAGAGCTACAGGGAGGTAGTCACACCTAGGCTGTCGGAAGCAGGTCGTTGGGTGACAGTCAGAGGGGGGAAAGCCAAGGTGAGCAGACAGGTAGTGCAGAGCACCCCTGTAGCCACTCCCCTGAATAATAAGTTTACCATCCTGGATACTGTTGGCAGGGACGACCGACCAGGTGTGAGCCACGGTGGCAGGGCCTCCGGCACTGAGTCTGACCCTGTGGTGCAGAAGAGTGGGACGGAGAAGAGGAGAGCTGTCGTCATTGGAGACTGTAGAGTTAGGGGAGCAGACAGGAGATCTTGTGGACGTGAGAAGGACACCCACATGGTTTGTTGACTCCCGGGTGCCAGGGTCCGGATGTCTCTGACTGGGTGCACGACATCCTGGTATGAGAGGGAAAGCAACCAGAAGTCGTGTTACATGTTGGGACCAATGACATAGGCAGGAAGAGGGATGAGGTCCTGAAGTGTGAGTTTCAGGAACTAGGCAGAAGGCTGAAGAACAGGACCTCAAGGGTGGCGTTCTCAGGAATGCTGCCAGTGCTACGTGACAGAGATGGTAAGAATTGGAGGAGATGGCAGTTGAATGCGTGGCTGAGGAGTTGGTGCAGGGAGCAGGGTTTTAGATTTTTGGATCATTGGGATCTCTTCTGGGAAAGGTGGGACCTGTACAGATTGGATGGGTTGCACCTGAACTCGAGGGGGAGCAATATCCTTGCAGGTAGGTTCACTGGCATGGTTCAGGAGGGTTTAAGCTAATTTGCAAGGGGGATGGGACCCAGAGCGATAGGGCAGTGAAAGAAGTGCATGGAGTAAAGCCAGATCTAACATATAGAGAGGCTTTGAGGAAAGAGAAGCAGAATAAACGGTGTAAAGACAGCAAGGTAGAAGGGCTGACATGTGTGTACCTCAGTGCAAGAAGCATCAGGAACAAAGGTGATGAACTGAGAACTTGGATACACACATGGAATTATGATGTAGTGGCCATTACAGAGACTTGGCTGGCACCAGGGCAGGAATGGATTCTAAATATTCCTGGATTTCTGTGCTTTAAGAGGGATAGAGAGGGCGGAAAAAGGGGAGGAGAGGTGACATTACTGGTCAGGGATACTATTACCGCTACAGAAAGGGTGGGTAACGTAGCAGGATCCTCTTTTGAGTCAGTATGGGTGGAAGTCAGGAACAGGAAGGGAGCAGTTACTCTGTCGGGGGTATTCTATAGGCCCCCTGGTAGCAGCAGAGATACAGAGTAGCAGACTGGGAGGCAGATGTTGGAAAGGTGCAAAAATAACAGGGTTGTTATCATGGGAGACTTTAACTTCCCTAATATTGATTGGCACCTGATTAGTTCCAAGGGTTTAGATGGGGCAGAGTTTGTTAAGTGTGTCCAGGACGGATTCCTGTCACAGTATGTGGACAGGATGACTAGGGGGAATGCCATACTAGATCTAGTACTAGGTAATGAACTGGGTCAGGTCACAAATCTCTCAGTGGGTGAGCATCTGGGGGACAATGACCACCGCTCCCTGGCCTTTAGCATTATCATGGAAAAGGATAGAGTCAGAGAGGACAGGAAAATTTTTAATTGGGGAAGGGCAAATTATGAGGCTATAAGGCTAGAACTTGCGGGTGTGAATTGGGATGATGTTTTTGCAGGGAAATGTACTATGGACATGTGGTTGATGTTTAGAGATCTCTTGCAGGATGTTAGGGATAAATTTGTCCCGGTGAGGAAGATAAAGAATGGTAGGGTGAAGGAACCATGGGTGACAAGTGAGGTGGAAAATCTAGTCAGAAGGAAGAAGGCAGCATACATGTGGTTTAGGAAGCAAGGATCAGATGGATCTATTGAGGAATATAGGGAAGCAAGAAAGGAGCTTAAGAAGGGGCTGAGAAGAGCAAGAAGGGGGCATGAGAAGGCCTTGACGAGTAGGGTAAAGGAAAACTCCAAGGCATTCTTCAATTATGTGAAGAAAAAAAGGATGACAGGAGTGAAGGTAGGACCGATTAGAGATAAAGGCGGGAAGATGTGCCTGGAGGCTGTGGAAGTGAACAAGGTCCTCAATGAATGCCTCTCTTCGGTATTCACCAATGAGAGGGAACTTGATGATGGTGAGGACAATATGAGTGAGGTTGATGTTCTGGAGCATGTTGATATTAAGGGAGAGGTGGTGTTGGAGTTGTTAAAATATATTAGGACGGATAAGTCCCCGGGGCCTGATGGAAAATTCCCCAGGCTGCTCCACGAGGCGAGGGAAGAGATTGCTGAGCCTCTAGCTAGGATCTTTATGTCCTCGTTGTCCACGGGAATGGTACCGGAGGATTGAAGGGAGGCGAATGTTGTCCCCTTGTTCAAAAAAGGTAGTAGGGATAGTCCGGGTAATTATAGACCAGTGACGTCTGTGGCGAGAAAACTGTTGGGAAAGATTCTTAGAGATAGGATCTCTGGGCATTTAGAGAATCATGGTCTGATCAGGGACAGTCAGCATGGCTTTGTGCAGGGCAGATCGTGTCTAACAAGCCTGATAGAGTTCTTTAAGGAGGTGACCAGGCATATAGATGAGGATAGTGTAGTGGATGTGATCTATGTAGATTTTAGTAAGGCATTTGACAAGGTTCCACATGGTAGGCTTATTCAGAAAGTCAGAAGGCATGGGATCCAGGGAAGTTTGGCCAGGTGGATTCAGAATTGGCTTGCCTGTAGAAGGCAGAGGTTCGTGGTGGAGGGAGTACATTCAGATTGGAGGATTGTGACTAGTAGTGTCCCACAAGGATCTGTTCTGGGACCACTACTTTACGTGATTTTTATTAACGACCTGGATGTGGGGGTAGAAGGGTGGGTTGGCAAGTTTGCAGACAACACAAAGGTTGGTGGTGTTGCAGATAATGTAGAGGATTGTCAAGGATTGCAGAGAGACATTGATAGGATGCAGAAGTGGGCTGAGAAGTGACAGATGGAATTCAACCCGGAGAAGTGTGAGGTGGTACACTTTGGAAGGACAAACTCCAAGGCAGAGTACAAGGTAAATGGCAGGATACTTGGTAGTGTGGAGGAGCAGAGGGAACTGGGGGTACATGTCCACAGATCCCTGAAAGTTGCCTCACAGATGGATAGGGTAGTTAAGAAAGCTCATGGGGTGTTAGCTTTCATAAGTCGAGGGATAGAGTTTAAGAGTCGCGATGTATTGATGCAGCTCTATAAAACTCTGGTTAGGCCACACTTGGAGTACTGTGTCCAGTTCTGGTCGCCTCACTATAGGAAGGATGTGGAAGTATTGGAAAGGGTACAGAGGAGATTTACCAGGATGCTGCCTGGTTTAGAAAGTATGCATTATGATCAGAGATTAAAGGAGGTAGGGCTTTACTCTTTGGAGAGAAGGAGGATGAAAGGAGATATGATAGAGGTGTACAAGATAATAAGAGGAATAGATAGAGTGGATAGCCAGCGCCTCTTCCCCAGGGCACCACTGCTCAATACAAGAGGACATGGCTTTAAGGTAAGGGGTGGGAAGTTCATGGGGGATATTAGAGGAAGGTTTTTTACTCAGAGAGTGGTTGGTGCGTGGAATGCACTGCCTGAGTCAGTGGTGGAGGCAGATACACTAGTGAAGTTTTAGAGACTACTAGACAGGTATATGGAGGAATTTAAGCTGGGGGGTTATATGAGAGGCAGGGTTTGAGTGTCGGCACAACATTGTGGGCCGAAGGGCCTGTACTGTGCTGTACTATTCTATCTAGAAGGTGCAGAGGAGATTTACTTGAATGAGGGTCATCTGACATGAGGACAGACTGAAGAAACTGTGTTACTCCCCTCGGAAAAGAGAAGGTTGAGACAGCATTTGATAAGAGATATTTAAGAGCATGAAGGGTTTGCAGAGTAATAATTGTTCCTAGTGGTGAAGGGGCGAATAAATAAAGAATAATAAATAAAGATGAATAGTAAAGGTGAATCAGAATCATAAGGCCATAAGACATCAGAGTAGAATTAGGCCATTTGACCCATTGAGCCTGCTCCATCATTTCACCATGGCTGATCCATTTCCCTCTCAGCTTCAACCTCCTGCCTGCTCTCCATATCACTTCATGCCCTGACTAAATGAAAATCTATCAACCTCTGTCTTAAATATACTCAATGGCTTGGCCTCCACACCTGCCTGTGGCAAAGTATTTCACAGATTAACTACCTTCTGGATAAAGAAATTCCTTCTCATCTCTGTTCTAAATGAATGTCCCTCTACTTTACGGCTGTGTCACTTGGTATCAGACTGCTTCACCACATCCACTCCATTGAGGCCATTCTACATTTGATAGGTTTCAATGAGGTCCTCCTCAGGTATATTGTCACTGACGTATGTCCTAAAATCTAGTGTTCTATGGCAGCAGTATAATGTAATACATAAAGAATTACTATAATTTACAATAAGAAATATAAAACATAGAAAAGGGGGAATTTGTTGTTGAGCTGCAAGAGAAGGAGACTTATTGGAACCATGATGAAACGGGGGAGCAGACTTGATAGGCCAAATGGCCTAATTCTGCTCCTCTATTTTATGGCTTATGGTCTTTTGGTTTGTTTAGCTGGGATCCAACATGAACCCAATGGGCCAATAGCCTTCCGTTTTGCTGTAATCTTTATGTGATTTTATGTAGAATCTAAATGAAATTATATTTCACAAAACCAACTAATTAATTGCCATATTTATGATGTGGGGCTACATTAGAAGGACAGTTTGAGCAATTAGACATTTATTTTCTTGGAAAGACAGAGTTTTGCAAACGTTAAGAGGGCTTGTTAAAGTAGTAAATTGAGAAAATATTTTCTCTGTGGAAATATTCAAGTGCAATGGACGTGATGTTCATTTACAGTTCAGTCAGACGGGAAGAAAATGAGGAAGAAGTAGTTCCCATAAAGTATAATAGAAAATTCGGAATTCGTTCTGGCAAAAGACTGTGAGTGACAGGACAATTAGAGCCACTAGGACGATGACGGATGGAATTTGCTACTTTAAGGTTATGCAGCAAAGAACAGAAGTTCCTGTATTCAGACTTGGATTTTTCTTTGGCGTGTTCTGCCAGCAATGAACTTTATCAGGCTCACTTTGGCTTACACACACATCAAGGATCTCCAGATTGTCCATTCATTTACGGTCAAAGAAGCTTTTCGCAGCATGTACTGAATTTCTGAAAAGTGCTACCAGCTGTGAAGGCTTATGGAATTGCTGAAATCATCCTATGATATTTCATGCATTTGACTAATCTAAAATTATACTCTCCAATCTTTCCAAACAATCAAAATATTACAGAGCAATGTTGATACCAATTTTATTCAGCATTACTGCCTCAAAATATCAATTTCAGTGTTAAATCCTCTACATAACCTGCTTTAATAATTTTTCAATGAATTCATTGCAATGAATGCACTCATGTATAAGTGTGACTGCCGCAGATTCTCAAAAGGGAGAGTGAACAGTCAGAGGTCATGGTGCACATTGGCAAGAAAGGGGCAAGAGGTCCTGTGCATGGAGTATAGGGTTAAGGGAAAGCCTGAACAACAGGGTCTCCAAGGTACTACTTTGTAGATTACTCCCAGTGCCACACGATAGTTAGGGCAGGAATAGGATAATGGCACAGATGAATGAGTGGATGAGGAAGTGGTGCGGGGGGTAGTGGGGGGGGGGGCTGGGTTTCTGATTTCTGAATCATTCGGATCTCTTCTGCGGAAGTAATGACAAATACAAAAAGGAGGGGTTCCACCTGAACCCAAGCAAGACCAATATCCTTGCAGGCAGGTTTGCTAGAGTTCGTGGGAGGGTTTAAACTAAGTTGGCAGGGAGATGGGAACCAGAGTGGCAGGGCAGTTGATATAGAGATGGACAGTATGTAGTGAGACTGTGAGGAAGGACAGGCAGATGATACGGCAAAAGTGCAGTCAGTGGGATGAGTGAAGTGTGACAAGGGAGCAAAATCAAAAAGGGTGAAGGTGTTTTATTTGAATTCACTCAGTACATGAAATAGGGTAGATGATCTTGTCGGGCAGAAAGAGATTGGCAGGTATGACATTGTGGGCATCACTGAGACATGGCTGAAAGAAGATCATAGTTGGGAGCTTACTATCTGAGGATACCATAAGGCTTTAGATATAGGAGATGAATTAGGCTACATGGCCCATTGAATATGCTCCATCATTTCATCATGACTGATCCAATTTCCCTCTCAGCCCCAATCTCCTGTCTTCTCCCATATCCCTTCATGCCCTGACTAATCCATTGTATCGAAAGGATAGGTAGGCAGAGGGAGTGGGGTGGCTTTGTTGGTAAAAAATGAAATCAAATCATTATACACCTGAACCCAAAGGGTAAGAAAGTGGTGATATAGGATCAGAAGATGTAGAGTTAAAAAGATGCAAGGGTAAAAAGACTCTGATGGGAGCTGTACAGTATACAGGCCCCTGAATAGTAGCCAGGATGTCGGATATATACTTAAATGGGAAATGGAAAAGGCATGTAATAAGGCCAATGTAATGATAGTCACAGGGAATTTCAAAATACAGGTACATTGGGAAAATTACATTGACACTGAATCCCAAGGGAGGGAATTTATAGAATGGCTATGAGGTGTCTGTTCAGCGCTGTCTGTGGTTGAACATAGAACATAGAATAGTCCAGCACAGCACAGGCCCTTTGGCCCACAATGCTGTGCCCACCCTCAAACCCTGCCTCCCATATAACCCCCCCCCCCACTTTAAATTCCTCCATATACCCGAAGGGAAAGGCAATTCACTATTAGGTGTTTTGAAATGAACCAGATTTGATTATGGAGCCGAAGGTAAAGGTCCTTCAGAGGTAGTGATCATAATATGACAGAATTCACCGTGCAGGTTGAAAGAGAAGATAAAATCAGATGTATCAGTATTACAGTGGAGTAAAGGGAATTGCAGTGGCCTGGGAGAGGAGATGACCAAAGAAGGGGACAAGGGCGGGGTGCCGGCAGAACAGCAATGGCTAGAGTTTCAGGGGGCAATCAGAAGGCGCAGTGCAGGTACATTCCAAATATGAATACATATTCTAAAGGGAGGATGAGGCAACTGTGGCTGTCAAGGGAAGTCATAAAAACATAAGAGAGGACATAAAGTATCACAAAAATCAGTGGGAAGTTAGAAGATTGGGAAGCTTTTAATGGACAACAGAAGGCAACTAACAAAACCATAAGGAGAGAAAAGATGAAATATGAAGGTTCAAAATTGTTACGGAAACATCAACGAAGAATCCTTCTACACCTGAGTGCAACAGCATCCCCGGGTCTCCACCAGGGACTTGCGTGCCTGACAGTAGTGAAAACTGAGAAGACGCTGCTGACATGATAAAGGAACCTCTGAACAGCTTCAGGGATGGACGACCTTCATTGCAGCCGGCATGACGGGCAGTAAGTAAGAAGTAAGTAACGTTGTTACAGCAGCAGCAACGCAGATTCAAATCCTGCGTTGTATATAAAGATTATTCTCTCCATAACTGTGTGTGCTTCCTCTCGTTTCCTCCCACATTCCCAAGGCACACAGGTTAATTGATCACATGGGTGTAATTGGGCAGCGTGGGCTAGTTGGGTTGGAAGAGCCTGTTACTGTGCTGATCCCATAACTTCAGAAAATAATACATTTCTTTTGGCCTCCAGAAAGTTTCATGAGCCCTTTGACAATATTCACCCGAGCTGGCAGTGAATATTTACCCAGATTATTTCACTCCTGGATGCAAAGTATAAAGAAGGCAGCATCAGCATTACATCTTTGTGTGTTGTCTATTTTCTTTGACTCTTTGGGTTATACTTTATCAGACAAATAGTCTCAGCAATACTGATGGGGTTTACATGATATAAAGATTGCAATATTTCCTGCTCATTGCTCACAACCAGTCATTATTGTGACTTTAAATGTGCCACATGGAGTTTGGAGCAGTGTTTGGAACAGGTTTTTATTCAGTACAACAGATACACAGGGGGAATCTCAATGGGAAACTCAATGAGTAGAAAGAACAACAGCAGAAGATTAAACACTCTTCCAATGCACAGAATCAGAATCATCTTCATTAACGTTGTCAGATGTAGTGAATTATGCTGTAATTTGGCAGCAGCACAGTGTCAGATATAACATTTTCACTAATTTTTAATTATAAATATGCATGTACACAAATAAATAAATAAATCTTACGCCAAGATATGGTTACCCTCAGAGTGGAGGAACAGCACCTTATATTCCATCTGGGTACCCTCCAACCTCAGAATCAGAATCAGGTTTATTCTCATGTCTCGTGAAATTTGTTAACCTGCTGACATGAATATTGATTTCTCCTTTCGGTGAATAAATCTCCCAACTCTCCCCCCTTCCTCTATTCCCCACTCTAATCTTTCACATCTTCTCAACTGCTTAATATTTTCCTCAGGGTCCCCTCCTACTTCCCTTTCTCCTATGGTCCACTCTCCTCTCCTATCAGGTTCTTTCTTCTCCAGCCCTTGACCTTTCCCACCCACTTGGCTTCACCTACCATCTTTCAGCTAGCCTCGTTTCTCATCCCATCTTTTCATTCTGGAATCTTCATCCTTACTCACCAGGCCTGAAAAAGGGTCTTGGCCTGAAACGTCGACTGTTTACTCCTTTCCATCGGCAGTGGGAGCTTATCCCCATTACCACCTCCGGCTACAACAACCTTAAGGAATAAAAGAGTGTTCAATATTCACATAAGTGAGGAACATTCAGCCCAGAATGAAACAGTGTTAAATCCAGAGGCTCTTAGATTTGTGTACAGATTTGTACTTCGTAACATATCTGTAGACAGAGATATACAGTATATCATTGTACAGTTATAACATGACAAC
The DNA here is from genome assembly GCF_030028105.1 of Mobula birostris. NCBI lineage: Eukaryota > Metazoa > Chordata > Chondrichthyes > Myliobatiformes > Myliobatidae > Mobula > Mobula birostris. The sequence goes on along the minus strand of NC_092370.1, from coordinate 21,259,862 downwards.
GATCATGGCATCTTCAAACAACAAAAAACTATGCCCAGGCATGTAAAACCATAGAAACCATAGAAACTACAGCACAGAAACAGGCCTTTTGGTCCTTCTTGGCTGTGCCGAACCATTTTCTGCCTAGTCCCACTGACCTGCACATGGACCATATCCCTCCATACACCTCCCATCCATGTATCTGTCCAATTTATTCTTAAATGTTAAAAAGAACCCTCATTTACCACCTCATCTGGCAGCTCATTCCATACTCCCACCACTCTCTGTGTGAAGAAGCCCCCCCTAATGTTCCCTTTAAACTTTTCCCCCCTCACCCTTAACCCATGTCCTCTGTATTTTTTCTCCCCTTGCCTCAGTGGAAAAAGCCTGCTTGCATTCACTCTATCTATACCCATCATAATTTTATATACCTCTATCAAATCTCCCCTCATTCTTCTACGCTCCAGGGAATAAAGTCCTATCCTATTCAACCTTTCTCTGTAACTGAGTTTCTCAAGTCCCGGCAACATCATTGTAAAGCTTCTCTGCACTCTTTCAATCTTATTTATATCCTTCCTGTAACTTGGTGACCAAAACTGAACACAATACTCCAGACTCGGCCTCACCAATGCCTTATACAACCTCATCATAACATTCCGGCTATTATACTCAATACTTTGATTAATAAAGGCCAATGTACCAAAAGCTCTCTTTACGACCCTATCTACTTATGACGCTACTTTTAGGGAATTTTGTATCTGTATTCCCAGATCCCTCTGTTCTACTGCACTCCTCAGTGCCTTACCATTAACTCTGTATGTTCTACCTTGGTTTGTCCTTCCAACGTGCAATACCTCACACTTGTCTGTATTAAGCTCCATCTGCCATTTTTCAGCCCATTTTTTCAGCTGGTCCAAGTCCCTCTGCAGGCTCTGAAAACCTTCCTCACTGTCTACTACACCTCCAATCTTTGTATCATCAGCAAATTTGCTGATCCAATTTACCACATTATCATCCAGATCATTGATATAGATGACAAATAACAATGGACCCAGCACTGATCCCTGTGGCACACCACTAGTCACAGGCCTCCACTCAGAGAAGCAATTCTCTACCACCACTCTTCGGCTTCTTCCATTGAGCCAATGTCTAATCCAATTTACCACCTCTCCATGTATACCTAGCCACTGAATTTTCCTAACTAACCTCCCATGAGGGACCTTGTCAAAGGCCTTACTGAAATCCATGTAGACAATATCCACTGCCTTCTCTTTATCCACTTTCCTGGTAACCTCCTCGAAAAACTCCAATAGATTGGTCAAACATGACCTACCACGCACAAAGCCATGTTGACTCTCCCTAATAAGTCCCTGTCTATCCAAATGCTTGTAGATTCTGTCTCTTAGTACTCCCTCCAATAATTACCCACTACCGACGTTAAACTCACCGGCCTATAATTTCCCGGATTACTTTTCGATCCTTTTTTAAACAACGGAACAACATGAGCCACTCTCCAATCCTCTGGCACCTCACCCGTAGACAGTGACATTTTAAATATTTCTGCCAGAGACCCCGCAACTTCAACACTAGTCTCCTTCAAGGTCCGAGGGAACACTCTGTCAGGTCCCGGGGATTTATCCACTTTAATTTTCCTCAAGACAGCAAGCACCTCCTCCTTTTCAATCTCTACAGTTTCCATGATCTCACTGCTTGATTCCTTCAATTCCATAGACTTCATGCCAGCTTCCTTAGTAAATACAGGCACAAAAAACCTATTTAAGATCTCCCCCATTTCCTTTGGTTCGGCACATAGCCGACCACTCTGATCTTCAAGAGGGCCAATTTTATCCCTTACAATCCTTTTGCTCTTAATATACCTGTAAAAGCTCTTTGGATTATCCTTCGCTTTGACTGCCAAGGCAATCTCATGTCTTCTTTTAGCCCTCCTGATTACTTTAAGTATTTTCTTGCACTTCTTATACTCCTCAAGCACCTGATTTACTCCCTGTTTCCTATACATTTCATACAACTCCCTCTTCTTCTTTATCAGAGTTGCCATACCCCTTGAGAACCAAGGTTCCTTATTCCTATTCAATTTGCCTTTAATCCTGACAGGAAAATACAAACTCTGCACTCTCAATATTTCCCCTTTGAAGGCTTCGCACCTACCAATCCCATCTTTGCCAGAGAACAACCTGTCCCAATCCACGCTTTTTAGATCCTTTCTCATTTCTTCAAATTTGGCCTTCTTCCAGTTCAGAACCTCAACCCTAGGACCAGATCTATCCTTGTCCATGATTAAATTGAAACTAATGGTGTTATGATCACTGGAACCAAAGTGCTCCCTACACAGACTTCCGTCACTTGTCCTAACTTGTTTCCTAACAGGAGATCCAACATTGCATCCCCTCTAGTTGGTCCCTCTATATATTGATTTAGAAAACTTTCCTGAACACATTTTACAAACTCTAAACTATCTAGACCCCTAACAGTATGGGAGTCCTAATCAATGTATAGAAAATTAAAATCCCCTACCACCACAACTTTATGTTTCCTGCAGTTGCCTGCTATCTCTCTGCAGATTTGCTCTTCCAAGTCTCGTTGACTATTGGGTGGTCTGTAATACAATCCCCCTAATGTAGCCATACCTTTCCTGTTTCTCAGCTCCACCCATAAGGACTCAGTAGACAAGCCCTCTAATCTGTCCTGCCTGAGCACTGCTGTAATATTTTCACTAACAAGCAATGCTACTCCCCTACCTTTCATTCCTCTGCCTCGATCACATCTGAAACATCAGAACCCTGGAATATTAAGCTGCCAGTCCTGCCCCTCCTGTAGCCAAGTTTCACTAATTGCTATAACGTCATAATTCCACGTGTCAATCCACACTCTCAACTCATCCGCCTTCTAGATCTAAAATGTAGATCTAAAATAGGTGCTAATCTAATGAGTGGCTACCCTCAGAGTGAATAATTAGCAAAGTGATGGAAGAAGTTGTATACAGTGCAGAAAAAGGTTAATATTTAATTACCTTTTCACTGATACCTGAATTTGCACAGGCCTATTCAGCTCAGGACATCTATTTTCTAAATTACTTTGAAAATCCTGAAAGATTCAATAAATTTGCATCTTGACCTTTAGATTTAAAAGATATAAAAGCTGGCTCCATCTCAATCTACTCAGTATTGAGGCTTTGGAATTCCCTTGACATTCTGGTGAATGTTCTCAACTCTAGTGATAGATAATATGTCCATGCATAAGGATAGAGCCTGGGCTTGTTCTAACCAGAGCTCTGAATATCCATTGCAAAACATCTTCCCCGTTAGGCAAAAGCTCTGTAAATATAAAGACCAATATTTCTTTAACCTCTTTGACCTTTTTTGTGGCATGAGAAAAAAGCATAATTGGACTCAAAAATCACCTCAATGACTACTGTTGATAAATTTTAGTTTAAAAAAAACATATTTGCATTCTTCTTTCATTTAAAAAAATGTGGTAGGCAGTATTCTGGTAAATCTATAACGTGGACCTTATAAGTCTATGGGGTATAAGCACAAGAGATTCCTCTTAGAAATCTTAAACAACACATTCAAAATGCTGAAGGAACCCGGCGAGGCAGAATTCCTGATGAAGTGTCTCAGTCCAAAACATCAACTGTTTATCCCCCTCCACAGATGCTGCTTGACTTGCTGAGTTCCTCTGGCAGTTTGTGTGTGTCAGGAGCACGTACGAAAACGTTATCAACTGACCTCAAAGAGACCACATCCTGTGTCAGTGACGACCACCAGGAGGAAGGGAGCTCTGTGCTGAAAAAGGGCATGAGGAGAAAGAACAGACAGTAGAAAGGTTGCTATTGACATGTGAGAATACATTCAAGTTTCTGTAGACTGGCTTGTGCTCCTAAATCTGTAGCAAAGATCATCCTTGAAACAAAGAAACACCAACAACAAATTATGGAGTCATAGTCATAGTCATAGTCATACTTTATTGATCCCGGGGGAAATTGGTTTTCGTTACAGTTGCTCCATAAATAATAAATAGTAATAAAACAATAAATAGTTAAACAGTAATATGTAAATTATGCCAGTAAATTATGAAATAAGTCCAGGACCAGCCTATTGGCTCAGAGTGTCTGACCCTCCAAGGGAGGAGTTGTAAAGTTTGATGGCCACAGGCAGGAATGACTTCCTATGACGCTCTGTGCTGCATCTCGGTGGAATGAGTCTCTGGCTGAATGTACTCCTGTGCCCAACCAGTACATTATGTAGTGGATGGGAGACATTGTCCAAGATGGCATGCAACTTGGACAGCATCCTCTTTTCAGACACCACCGTCAGAGAGTCCAGTTCCATCCCTACAACATCACTGGCCTTACAAATGAGTTTGTGATTCTATTGGTGTCTGCTACCCTCAGCCTGCTGCCCCAGCACACAACAGCAAACATGATAGCACTGGCCACCACAGACTCGTAGAACATCCTCAGCATCGTCCAGCAGATTTTTAAGGACCTCATTCTCCTCAGGAAATAGAGATGGCTTTGACCCTTCTTGAGACAGCCTCAGTGTTCTTTGACTAGTCCAGTTTATTGTCAATTCGTATCCCAAGGTATTTGTAATCCTCCACCATGTCCACACTGACCCCCTTGATGGAAACAGGGGTCACCGGTACCTTAGCTCTCCTCAGGTCTACCACCAGCTCCTTAGTCTTTTTCATATTAAGCTGCAGATAATTCTGCTCACACCATGTGACAAAGTTTCCTACCGTAGCCCTGTACTCAGCCTCATCTCCCTTGCTGATGCATCCAACTATGGCAGAGTCATCAGAAAACTTCTGAAGATGACAAGACTCTGTGCAGTAGTTGAAGTCCGAGGTGTAAATGGTGAAGAGAAATGAAGACAAGACAGTCCCCTGTGGAGCCCCAGTGCTGCTGAACACTGTCGGACCCACAGTGTTGCAAGCACACGTACTGTGGTCTGCCGGTCAGCTAATCAAGAATCCATGACACCAGGAAAGCATCCACCTGCATCGCTGTCAGTTTCTCCCCCAGCTGATCGTCTCCCCCAGAGTTAATGAGACTTCACTGGTCACAATTTAAGGATGCTTTTTTTAGTCTTCTCTGCCTTTTACCCACCTTTGAATAGCATTGGTGAATTGACTACAAGTTCCTAGTTTAATTTTAACCAACATTTGCTTCACGTTGAATAGTCAAGATAAATTATTCCTCTAATGTTCCAAACAGTTTGTTGGTATTCCTTTGCTATAGCATAAGTTTCTATATTAGAAGCAGGCCAATGATTGAAAATTTTAAGGAAATTTGGATTTCCATTTGTTTAATGCTTCATTGGTAAAAAAAAAATAAAATTTGGGTAATGTCATAAGAGTAAATGGAAGCAAAAGAAATGTCATGCATATTTTATACTGCTTTGCTGGTAGGCCGGTAAAAACAGAGACACTTCATCCAAAGACAACAAATGTAATCCACAGCCTCATTTTCAGTCTCAAACACAATTTCCATTATCTGACTTCCTCAATCTACCTCTCATCTGATGAGAGGTGCAGAGTGGGTTCTTCTTTTCATTGTCCCCATGTACTCAACCCATGGATTAATTGATGCCTATTTTGTGTACCATGACTGAGTTTATCCAAATGACTGGCTGGCAACTTGCCTCTTTGAGTGTTAAGAATGAAAGGGAGCCCCACTGTTAAATTCAACAGCATGGGAAATAGCACTTTACTTTTGCAGTTAATGTTTCTACAGCTGAAGAGCTTGTTGAGGTGCTTTACAGAAATCCGCACAATTTGGGATGTCACAGTAATGCAGTCAGTTAGTGAAACACTATTACAGCTCAGGCATCGGAGTTTAAGTTCAGTTCTGGTGCCCTCTGTAAGGAGGTTATATGTCCTCCCTGTTAGTGCACGGGTTTCCTCTGGGTACTATGGTTTCCTCCCACATTCCAAAAATATACCAATTGGTAGGTTAATTGGGCACTGTAAATTGCCCTGTAATTAGGCCAGAGTTACATAAATGGGTTGCTGGTTGGTGTGGCTTGTTGGGTATCTCAAAATAAAATGAAAAATACAATTTCCTGCTAGGAAAATGCCATGGATACACTGGCAAGCAAAGTGCCTTTAGATGGACAGGACACAAGAGAAAGTGAATAAAAAACTATATTAAAAACAAATACTTCTATATGTTAAATGGTGGATAAAGGAACGTGAGCACATGAGAATTTCCATATTAAAAAAAAATCAAGGTGGTCTTAAATTAAATAAAGGTGGTCTTTACTTGATTATATACAGACAATGAAATCTATTGTTCAGAGGCCAAAGTTCCTCACTGCACTTCGCTGAGGAGAATTAAGGACATAATTCTTTTCCATGCCCTGACTGGTCTGCAAGTTTGTAACCTACGTAGACCGGCGAGATAATTTTGTAAATCCTCGTAATGTTTCATAAGCGTGTTCATTAAAACCCGGCCGAGGATTTGTTATAAAACACATCACACGACTCTTTTCTGATGGTCTCAAGTTTAGGATCAGAATCAGAATTAGGTTTAACATCACCGGCATATGTGGTGAAATTTGTTAACTTTGCAGCAGCCGCACAATGCAATGCACAATAATGGAAAAAGAAACTGAATTAGTGAGTAGTGCAAAAATAGAAACAAAACAAAATAATGAGGTAGTGTACTTGGGTTCAATGTCCATTCAGAAATCAGGTGGCAGAGGAGAAGATGCTGTTCCTGAATCGTTAAGTGTGTGCCTTCATGTTTCTGAACCTCCATCTTGATGGTAGCAATGAGAACAGAGCATGAGGGTGATGAGGGTCCTTAGTGAAGGACACTGCCTTTTTGAGACATCGCTCCCTGAAGATGTCCTGGATACTATGGAGGCTACTGCTCATGACGGAGCGGACTAAGTTTATAACTCTCTGCAGCTTACGTTGATCCTGTGCAGTGCCCCCTACTCCCCGTCATACCAGACGGTGATGCGGATAGAATGCTCTCCATGGTACATACGTTGAAAATTTCAAGTGTTGTTGGAGACATACCACATCTTCTCACACTCCTAGTGAAATGCAGCCACTGTCATGCTTTCTTTATAGCTGCATAGATATGTTGGGTTCAGGTGGCATCTCTAGAGATATTGACAGACAGGATCTTGAAATTGCTCACTCTTTTCACTTCTGATCCCTCTATGAGGACTGGACAAAGTGATCAATAAAGGATTGTTATGCATCTAGATCAGTTCATCACCATGACCTATTTATGTATTTTCAAATTTACTTACATTTTACATTACTAATAATTTACCTGGAAGTGCTAGCATGATAGCCAGAAAGAATGGTTTCAAGAAAGATGATTGTTTCAGACATAAGTACAGCAAGCAAAAGCACTTGATTTTTTTTTTAAAAAGAGACCAACAGGTGGAAAGTTATCCATAGTCTTATGGATTATACATCAATACTGTGGAGTCCCATCAGAATAACTTAGATTTTGCATGGAACTCTAAGAAACTTTGCAATGTCAACACTTCAAGTGCCACACAGACATTTTGATCAACACACACAAAATGCTGGAGGAACTCAGCAGGTCAGGCAGTATCTATGGAAGGGAATAAACAGTCAGTTTGGTCTCGGCCCGAAACATTGACTATTTATTCCTTTCCATAGGTGCTGCCTGACCTGCTGAGTTCCTCCAGCATTTTGTGTGTGTTTCTCTGGATTTCTAGCATCTGCAGAAGTTCTTGTGTTACAGATATTTTGATGTTTCTGTTGGTGGCCTGTTGCAACTGCTACTGCAGTTCATCATTGAATTTCTTTTGGGTAAGATCTTCTCTGGGTCAGAGGTGCCGTAGTGTGTGATTCCCTATTCCTTTCATTTCTTTTTTGTCCGTTGCAGTTTAGTCAAGGTTCTAATACTGTGTGAGCAAGTTTGCAGTAAGCACTGGATTTCACCTGACAGAAAACCTATCAGCACTATGGTACCAGTGGGCAAGAACACGAGAACATGGACGGGAACAGGACTAGGCCATGTGCTGCTTTGAGCCTTTACTGCTACTTTATAGGCTCATGGCTGATCTCCTACCTCAAAGGCATGATTCAGCATTTTTCCCATATCACTTCATCCCTTCAATAACCAGTGATCTATTGATCTGTGATTTGAATGAACAAATTGAGTAAATCTTTGAAACCCTCTGTGGTGCAAACTTCCAAAGGTTCACCTCACTTTGAGTTAATAAGTTATTCCTCATCTCAGTCCTAAGGGGGCTACCCCTTGTACTGATACCTCATGGTTCTTGGCTTCTCAGTTCCTTCCTGCGTCAAGATTACCAATGTTTGCTGCAAACATAAGGTTTAGGTTTATGTTCATTAATGTCAAAATTACTAAGGTACAATAAAAAACCTGTCTTGCATGCTGTTCATACAGATTAATGCATTATACAGTGCATTGACATAGTACAAGGTAAGATAATTGCAGAATGCAGAATAAAGTTTAACAGCTACTGAGAAACCTCCAGGAGAATCACAACCTTGTCATGTTTTGAAGGCTTGTGCACCTCAATGGCCCAGAGAGCTATGTTGGCTGGAGTCAGAACTTTATGCTTTGGCTCTTGGTAGGGTCAAACAGGTCAAAGGGTAGAGGACAGGCTAAGAGTGGTCCACCAGTCCTCCAGGTTTGGTCATTTGACTGGTAAAACAAAATTGTTAGGCAAACAGCACTGAAGAATCCTTCCACATCTGTGTGTGATGGTGTTGCTGAGTCTCCCCCCGGGAATGCATGACTGACAGTGATAAAAACTGAGATGAAGTTATTGGCACGATGAAGGGAGCAGCGAACACCACCAGAGATGGAGGACCTTCATTGCTGCCTGAAAGCCAGTCATGTAATGGGCAAAAGAGAGAGAGCTGCTGAGAAAGTGCAGCGCAGGTAGACAACATTGAGTGAAGTGATAAAAATGTAGATTATGAGGTCAAAAGTCCATCTTATCATACTAAGGAACTATTTAACAGTCTTATGACAGCAGGGTAGAAGCTGTCCTTGATACTGGTGGTACATGCTTTCGGGCTTTTGTACCTTCTGCCCAGTGGGAGAGGGGAGATAATGTTTGAGCTGGCTGCAGCCTGTGATTATGCTGGCTGCTTTACTGAGCCAGTCAGAAGTACAGAAAGTCTCCATGTGTTTTCTGTGATGTGCTAACCTATGTCCACAACTCTCTGCAGTTCTTCCAGTCACGCGCAGAGCAGTAAGAAGGAAAAGAGGGCAAGTGGTAAGTGGGGCTTGCTGTCATGGCAATGTCTTCTTCTGATTGGCTGAAAAATTTTTAGGCTTTCCAAAAAAAATGTGTAAGAAGTAAAAATAGATAGGGCTGGAAATACTCAGCAGATCAGATATCAGCCAGAGGCATCGTGCAGATAATTGCGGGGTGCTGCTCTTTGGTAGGTCTTACACAGTGATGGTAGGACACTGAGGAGTGTGGTAGAACAAAGGGAGCTGGGAATACAGGTCCATAAATGAAAGTATTGAGTACAAGAGATGGAATGTTCTGTTGAAGTTGTATAAGACAATGGCGAGGCCTAATTAGGAGTACTATGTGCAGCATTGGTAGGATGTAAGTAAGTTTGAAAGAGTGTAGAGAAAATTTACAAGGATGCTGTTGGGTTCAGAGGACTTAAGTTGTAAGGAAAGATTGAATAAGTTAAGATTATTTTCCTTGGAACATAGAAGATTGGGAGGAGGTTTGATAGAGGTATACAAAATTATGAGGGGTAGAGATGGGTAAATGCAAGCAGGCTTTTCCCACTGAGGTTGGGTGGGACTGCAACTCGAGGTCATGGGTTAAGGGTGAAAGGTGAAAATTTTATGGGAACATGAGGGGAAACTTCTTTATTTAGAGGGTTGTAAAATTGTGGAACAAGCTACCAGCACAAGTGGTGCATTCAAGCTCAGTTTCAATTCTTAAGAGAAATTTGGATAGGTACATGGATGGTAGGGATATGCAGAGCTATGCTCCCAGTGTAAGCCAGTGGGAGTAGGCTATTAAGATGGTTTGGCATGGAGTAGAAGGGCTTTATTTTGTTTTGCAATGGCAACGGTAGTGCCGATGATTGGCCTCTGTCTGAAACACTGACTGTTTATTCCTCTCCATAAAAGCTGTCTGATCTGTTGAGTTCTTCCAGCATTTTGTGTTTTGTGCTTCATTTATAGTTATTGTGGACCTCAGTTCCTTTTGGTGAGGGCAATGCAGAATGTTTGTTCAAAATTCCATAAACAAGTGATCTGGGGCAGGGCAAGGTCTGTGGAGGAAGAGGCAGATTTTGTAACCTTCCTCTCATTCTATCTGTTCTTGCTGTGCTGTTGAAAAGGATGATTCATGAGGGCAGGAAGATGGACTTTAAGTAATGGTCTTTACTGATTCACAGAGTAATCAAGTTATTTCCCCAGATAATAAGTTTGAAAATTACATGTATTTAATAGTGCACCTTCCTTTCAATTAAAAAAATATCTTTGCCTGAAGTACAAAAATGATTAAGTCTAAAATATAACAAAGAATATTTCCTGTCCATTGAACTCATTGCCTAATTAAAGATTTTCTTTTCAGCAGTATAACAAATCAATGATAACTTCAAATCTTATGTTACGTTAGGGTCAGATCTCATCCGTATGCAATTGCGAAGAGAAAACTGATAAAATAATCTGTCAGGCAAACAAATGGATGCACAAGTATTCAGTATGTTCAGAATTCAATTGAATGTTAAGGTTGTTGTTGAGTTACTGTAGCACGGGGAGCAATTTCAATGAGATGAATGATCTTTATTAAGTTGACATTTTATGCTCTGAAAAACTATTTGGAATGGAGGTATTTTGATCGGGTACATTTATATTCTCTTTTATTTTGTAAAAAAAATGTAGAAAAATCAATATTTACTTTCACTGTAAACAATCTCTGCAACTTGATCTAAAGCTACCTACCAATTGTGTATAAAGTCCAATTAGTTCCGATGATTTGACCCAAGAATGAAAACAAGTAGAATAGCATTCTATAAGTACTACTCAGTAGGCTACGAAACAGGAGAGAATGAATATATCTGCCTGGTGTATTTCAGCAGTTTTTGTTCTTCACCTGAACAGAGAACATAGAATGTTTAGCACCACAGCACAATACAGACCCTTCAGCCCGCGATGTTGTGCCAACCTTTTAACCAACTGCAAGATCAAACTAACCCTTCCCTCACACATAGCCATCCATTTTTCTATCATCCTTGTGCCTATCTAATGTACCTGCTTCTAACAGCATGCATGTCCCACACATTCACCAGTCTCTGTGTTCAAAAAACACTTACCTCTAACATCTCCCCCTATACTTTTCTCCAGTCACCTCAAAATTATGACTCCTCTTTTTTGCCCTGGCTATTTCTGCCCTGGGAAAAGTGTCTCTGGCTATTTACGTTTTCTGTTGGACACCTCTATCAAGTCATCTCCCATCCTCCTTCTCTTCAAAGAGAAACACTTTAGCTCACTCAAACTTTACTCATAAGATATGGTCTCTAACTTAAGCAGTATGCTGGTAAATCTCCTCTTTAAAGCTTCCACACACCCTTCCTATAATGAGAGGACCAGAACTGAACAGGTTTGAGAGAGGTTTGGATGGGTAGCGATTAACGGGTCCCTTTCGGAATGGCAGGCGGTGACCAGTGGGGTACCGCAGGGTTCAGTGCTGGGACCGCAGCTGTTTACAATATATATTATTGATTTAGATGAGGGAATTAAAAGTAACATTAGCAAATTTGCCGATGACACAGAGCTGGGTGGCAGTGTGAAATGTGAAGAGCATATTATGAGAATACATGGTAACTTGGACAGGCTGGGTGAGTGGGCAGATGCATGGCAGATGCAGTTTAATGTGGATAAGTGTGAGGTTATCCACTTTGGTGGTAAGAACGGGAAGGCAGATTATTATCTAAAGGGAGTCAAGTTAGGAAAAGGGGAAGCACAACAAGATCTAGGTGTTCTTGTACATCAGTCACTGAAAGCAAGCATGCAAGTACAGCAGGCAGTGAAAAAAGCTAATGGCATGCTGGCCTTCATAACAAGGGGAATTGAGTATAAGAGCAAAGAGGTCCTTCTGCAGTTGTACAGGGCCCTGGTGAGACCACACCTGGAGTACTGTGTGCAGTTTTGGTCTCCAAATTTGAGGAAGGACATTCTTGCTATTGAGGGAGTGCAGCGTAGGTTCACAAGGTTAATTCCCGGGATGGCAGGACTGTCATATGTCGAAAGATTGGAGCGACTGGGCTTGTATACTCTGGAATTTAAAAGGCTGAGAGGGGATCTTATTGAAACATATAAGATTATTAAGCGATTGGACACGTTGCAGGCAGGAAGCTTGTTCCCGCTGATGGGCGAGTCCAGAACCAAAGGCCACAGTTTAAGAATTAAGGGTTGGCCATTTAGAACTGAGTTGAGGAAAAACTTTTTCACCCAGAGAGTGGTGGATATGTGGAATGCTCTGCCCCAGAAGGCTGTGGAGGCCAAGTCTGTGGATGCTTTCAAAAAAGATAGGGATAGAGCTCTTAAAGATAGTGGAATCGAAGGTTATGGGGATAAGGCAGGAACTGGATACTGATAGTGGATGATCAGCCATGATCACAGTGAATGGCAGTGCTGGCTTGAGGGGCCGAATAGCCTACTCCTGCCCCTATTGTTTATTGTCTATTATTTGACAAGGCACAGCTCAAGTGCCTCTATAAATATGCCAGTAGCTCTACTGTTGTTGACAGAATCTCAGATGGTGGCGAAGAAGTGCACAAGAATGAAACAGATCAGCTGGTTCAATTGTGTCACACCAACAACTTGTCACTCAGTATCAGCAAGACCAAGGAACTGATTGTGGAATTCAGGAAGGGGAAGTTGCACGCACCCATCCTCATTAAGGATCAGCGATGGATAAGGTGGCAGCTTTGAGTTCCTGGGCATTAACATTTTTAAGATTCTATCCTGAGCCCAACATATCGATGCTATCAGAGGAGGAAACTGGAAGTCCATGAGCTAGTCCTCATCAGGAGATCAAAGGAGGAGAGGGAAGTAACATTAAATTCCTCATCATTATTATTTCAGAGCATCTGTCCTGGGTCCAGCATGGAGTGTCATTACAACAAAGGCACAGTAGTGCCTCTACGTTCTTACAAGTTTGCAAAGACTCAACATGTCATATAAAACTGTGGTGGAGTGTATACAGAGTGGTTGCATCACATCCTGATATGGAAACACCAGAGCCATTGAATGAAAAAGCCTACAAAATGTACAGGTCACTATCCATCACCACCTTTGAGCACAGCTACAAGTAGTGCGGTCACAGGAAAGCACCCCTCCATCTTCAAGAACCCCTGCCATTCGGCCATGTTCCCTCCCACTGTTTCTGTCAAGAAGAAGTTGCAGGAGGTTTTGTTCCCACACCACTATGTTCAGGAACAGTTATTACCTCTTTATCTTCAGGCTCCTGAATCAGGGTGGATAATTTCACTCCTTCTGAACTGACTCCACAATTTATAAACTAAATTCCAGGTCTCTACAACACATGGTTCAATATTATTTAGTTATTTGTTTGTTTTCTAAATTATTATTTTGCTTTTCATTTTGTATTTACTCAGCTTGTTGCCTTTTGCACATTGATTGTCTTTGTGTATTTTTCATTGATTCTATTGTGTTTCTTTGAATGCCCACAAGAAAATGAATTTCAGGGTAGCATGTGTACTTTGAGAGTAAATTTATGTTTGATTTTGAGCTTTGAACTATGAAGAAGGCAGGCTAGTGGCTGTATTTCATTCAGAGCTTGAGGAGATGTCAGCAAAGCCTCGAACAAATTTGACCAGATGTGCAGTGACAGGCGAGCACTCTAATTGGTTCTTCACCATGTGGTTTGCAGGCTGCGATGCTCAGCTTTTCAGAAGGCTGCAGAGTGTTGTACGCTCAGCCACCAGCATCATGGACAGAAGCTTCCCCACTATCAAGGACACCTCCAAGAAGCGGTGCCTCAAGAAACTGGTATTCATCATTAAAGACCCCACCATCCAGGACTTGCATTCTTTGTGTTACTCTTATCGGAGAGGAGGTACAAGAGCCTAAAGACCCTATACTGAATGATTTAGGAACAGCTATTTCCCCTCTGCTATCAGACTTCTGAGCAGTCCATGAACCCATGTTATCCGGATCATTATCCATCTTTTGCATGATTTACTTCACAGCAAGGTCCAAAGATGCTGACTTGAATGGATTTTCCTTTCCCTAATTCTGGATAGTCGAAGGTATGTGTTTCAAGAACTCTCAAATATCCAAAGAAACTAATATTATGAGCATTTTTCGGCCCTCTATCTAAAAAAAATATGCTAGCATTTGAAAGGATGAGAGGAGGTTCATAAGAATGACTCTGGGAATGAAAGGTTTAACATATAGAGAGCATTTGATGACTCTGGCCAGTACTTACTAGAATTTATGAGAATGTCATGGTCCCGTCTGACAATTCCCCATCTTGCTATTATCTCATTGATTGTGCCTTAATTCCTGTCGGCTGATTCCCAATTATTGCTAGTTCCATTTATTACAGCACTCCTGGTTCCCATTAGCGAACATAGGATAAGAACGTCTAGCGTCAAAGCCATGCTTCACCAGTTCGTTGGTCAATTCTAATGTGTGTAAGCCTCGTTTCCTGATTCCTTAGGACTGTCAGTTCTAAGTTCCGCACTATTCCCTGGATTAACCATGTAAACCTTGTCTCCATGTAAAGACTCTCCTGGATACCTGTTCCACCTTCTCAGCTGTGCGAGCGCCTCGTGATCCTGTCTCTGTGCCTGTGTCCTGCACTTGAATTCATCCCCAGCCATGTCCTTGCAACAGAACGAACTGGCCAGAATGAACCCAGCGGACACGGACCCCGTGCAACAGGCTCTCGTCAGCCAGGGCTCTCTACTGGGCTTACATGATCAACTGCTCAGAGAAGTCATGGAAAATCTTTGTGCCCTGTCCGATGAAGGTCAGTGAGCAAGTTGACCGGGTATCTGCTCCCCTTACTTCGTCTCTCCAAGAACACAGTCTGACCAAACTGCACAGCCTGGGATGGCTACGCCCCTTGGGTCGGCAACACAATCACCTCGAGAGCCGTACTTAGCTGAACCGGAACCCTATGCCGGGCTTTCTTACTGCAATGCCGTCTGGTTTTTGAGCAACAGCCATGTACATACACCTCGAACAGATCAAAGATTGTGTACATCACGGGGCTGTTACGAGGGGATGCTTTAGCATGGGCCACCGTGATCTGGGACAACCAGCCAGAGATCTGTTCCTCCTTCTCCTCCATCGTCTCCATAATGAGGAAGGTTTTTGAACAGCCCATTCATGGAAAGGACGCCACTAAGCACCTGCCAACTCTCTGTCAGGGTTTGCGAAGCGTAGCGGGACACTCCATAGAGTTCTGAACATTAGCGGCCGACTCTGGCTGGAATGACGAGGCACTACGGGAAGTGTTTCGACAGGGTCACTCAGACAAGATAACAGATGAATTGGCAATGAGGGATGACGCGGGCAGTCTGGACTCTTCTGTCTCTTTAGCCACCAGGCTCGATAATCGACTTCAAGAGCGTCTGAGAGATAAGACTGGTTGCCCCGCTCCTCGGGTCATCCCACGACCCGTTCCTAATATAGCTCCCACCCCGACTGTTCTGGTGAGCCAGACCACTCTCCCTTCAGTTCCCCAAACCCGGATGCACATCACAGCTACCATGAACTATCATCAACAGTCCCTGTCCCTATCCGCTTTGGTGGACTCCGGTGACGAGGGAAATCTGTTGGACGAGGACATAGTCTCGTGGGCCGGAATTCCTCGGGGACTGTTAAGTATTCCTCTGGAGGCCCGGGCGCTGGACGGAAAACTTCTGGCTCGGGTCATCCACTGTACGCCACCCCTGACCTTGATACTGTCTGGAAACCATTGAGAGAGGGTACGATTTAACTTAATCCATTCTTCTCAAGCCCCTATAGTTCTGGGATACCCCTGGTTGAACCACCACAATCCCCGCATCAAGTGGTCTACTGAGGGGATAGCCAGCTGGAGCCCGTTTTGCCATGCCACCTGTCTGCAATCGGCTCTATTCCCTATGGAGTCTACCACGACCTCACCTGTCTTGGAAACTCTCGACTTGTCCAAAGTTCCCACACAATACCATGACCTGGGACAGGTATTCAGCAAACAACGGGCTCTTTCCCTGCCTCCACACCGCCCATATGTTTATGCTATCGAATTTCTCCCCGGGGTCTCGTTACCCAACAGTCGCCTATATAACTTGTCCCGACCCGAGAGGGGCCATGGTGAAATACATTATTGAGTCCCTTGCGGCGGGCATTATTCAACCCTCATCCTCCCCAGTGGGATCAGGTTTCTTCTTTGTAGAGAAAAAGGATGGGTTGCTTCATCCCTGTATCGATTACTGAGGCCTTAACAACATCACCATTAAAAACAAGTACCCACTGCCCCTCACTAACAGCGTTCGAACTGCTTCACAGAGCCACCATCTTCTTGAAGTTGGATCTTCGTAGCGCCTACCACCTAGTCAGGATAAGGGAGGGAGACGAGTGGAAGATGGCATTTAATACACCATTAGTCCACTTCAAATATTTGGTCATGCTGTTTAGCCTCATCAATGCCCCCGCTGTTTTTCAAGCCCTAATCAATGACAAGCTGAGGGACTTTATAAACCACTTTGTGTTTGTCTACCTGGATGGCATCGTAATATATTCTAGCAACCTCCAGAAACACATTCACCATGTCCATCAAGTCCTCCAGAGACTGTGGGAACAAGTTATTTGTGAAGGCGGAGAAGTGTGAGTTCCATGTCCCTTCGGTCAGCTTCCTGGGCTACATCATCCAGAGCGGGCAGGTGAGGGCAGATCCCGAGAAGATCCGGGCGGTGGAAGAGTGGCCCAGACCCACGACCCACAAACAACTTCAGCAGTTTTTGGGGTTTGCAAACTTTTATCGCCGATTTATCAGGGATTACAGTCAGGTGGCGGCGCCCTTATCCGTCTTACCTCGCCTACCACACCTTTTTGTTGGAACTCCGAGGCTGATTCGGCATTTGCTGACCTGAAGAGACGTTTCATGACTGCTCCCATCCTGGTCCAACCGGACGCCTCTTGCCAATTCATTGTAGAGGATGACGCCTCTGAATCCAGGGTGGGAGCAGTTCTGTCCCAATGATCAAGTCCAGACGAGAAGCTTCATCCCTGTGCCTTCTTTTCTCACCAGCTGTCCCCCGCTGAGCGGAATTACGATATGGGGAATCGGGAGCTACTGGCGGTCAAGCTAGCATTGGAGGAGCGGAGGCACTGGCTGGAGGGAGCGGAACACCCATTTATTGTTTGGACTGACCATAAGAACCTGGGATATATTCAGACCGCTAAACGTTTGAACTCCGGCCATTTTTTGGTCGATTCAAGTTTTCTCTCACTTACCGTCTGGGGTTCAAGAATGGGAAACCTGACGCACTCTCCCACCAATACAATTCCAAGGAGGACATTTCCAGCCCAGAGACCATCCTCCCACCATCCTGTGTGGTGGCAACCCTCACTTGGGAGATTGAGTAAAAGAGGCCCAATGGGATGATCCGAACCCCGGCAATGGACTTACCAATCGCCATTTTGTGCCTGATTCCATCAGGTCGCAGGTTCTCCAGTGGGGGCACACATCTCGGTTCACCTGCCACCCCACGATTGATCGGACACTGTCTCTCCTGAAAATACACTTTTGGTGGCCTATCATGGACGTGGATACCCTTTCCTATGTCTCTGCATGTTCCATCTGTGCCCATGGAAAAACCTCTCACCAGCCACCTGCTGGATTACTTTTTCCCCTACCTGTCCCTGGTTGTCCTTGGTTGCACATCGCTCTAGATTTCGTCACCGGTCTAGCCCCTTCAGACGAAAACATCACCGTACTCACTGTGGTAGACTGGTTCTCCAAGACGATGCATTTTGTAGCCCTCCCTAAACTCTCTTCTGCTCAGGAGACCACAGACCTTCTCGTCCACCACGTCTTCCACCTCCACGGAATCCCTGCGGACATCGTCTCCGATCCGGGTCCCCAATTTTTCTCGCAGGTATGGAAGGCCTTCTGTCAAGCCCTGGGTGCCTCTGTTAGCCTGTCATCTGGCTTCCATCCACAGACAAATGGCAAATGAAATGGCTCAACCAGGATTTGGAGGCAGAACTATGTTGCCTAACAACCAACAACCTGTCTACCTGGAGAGACCACCTCGCGTGGGTAGAGTATGCCCACAACTCTCTGGTTAGTACTGCCATCAGAAGATCCCCTTTCGAATGCTCCCTTGGATACCAGTCCCCGCTGTTCCCCACTCAAGAAGAGGAGATTGCGGTGCCATCTGTTCAAGCCCATATCGATCAGTGCTGCAACGTTTGGGAGTGATAAAGTTTTAAGGGGATTGGGGAGTCTCAGATTCCTGTAAATAATGGTTAAGGTTGAGTCTGTGTATTCTGGTTTGAGAATGGCTGCAGTCTGAGCAGCTGTTGTCTTCTGAATTTTCACACATTTTGGTTTTGACAGAAGGTGGAGATAAGGCAGGGCATTCCTTACATTCCTTTCCTAATTTTGGTAAAGTCTCTTATCTGAATTATTAAATTCTGCTCTATTTGAGTAGCCGGAATGTCTGTTGATCTGACTGTTCTTTTTGTATTGAGATATTAAAGGATCAATCTGCCCTGCTAACATGTAAATGCTAAGTGTCCAGGCAAGGACATACAGGATTTGAGAATTAGTTATACTCTGTTCTCTGTTTACCTCTGCCTGATGTGATTAAGTATTCTTTGTCAAGTACGTTTACCTCTGTTTTGGATAATTAAGTGTCCTTTGTCTCGGACCATCATTGTTGTTAGGCTTTTGTGACAAGGATGATATGAAACACTGTATCTGTGTTTCGACAGAGAGACTTCGGAGGCCGACTCCCTTGTGAGTGCAGATGGAGGGTTCTCTCTCGTAGCTTGCTACTAATAGAGGTGGAAAAGAATCAACTGTGGTCCTTGTTTCATTACATCAGGCTGATCACCGTTGACAGGAGGACACACGCATGGCTCTGCTCCGATCAGCCGATCGCAACAGGAGGATTGCCGATCGACATCGGACTCCGGCGCCTGAGTATCGACCTGGGCAGAAGGTGTGGCTCTCGTCCAGGGACATTCCTCTCAAAAACGAGCGTAAGAATCTCGCCCCTCACTTCCTGGGACCTTTCGAAGTCAGAAGTATCATCAACCCCACAGCAGTCCAACTGAAGCTATCGAAGTCTATGCACATCCACCCAACTTTTCACATTTCCCAATTAAAACCAGTTTCCGTCAATATCTTGTGTCCTCCGACTGAAACCCCTCCACCTGCCCGAATCGTCGACAACCATCCGGCATACACCGTCCGGCGGCTACTGGATGTGTGCTGTCGGGGCAGGAGCCTCCAATACCTGGTCCACTGGGAAGGGTACGGCCCAGAGGAGCGTTCCTGGGTTCCCCGCCCCTTCATCTGGGCTCCTCCCTCGTCCAGGACTTCCATCGGGACCATCCGGACAAGCCTGGAGGATGAAGGGGGGGGATACTATCATGAGGGGGGGGATACTGTCATGGTCCCGTCTGGCAATTCCCCATCTTGCTATTATCTCATTCATTGTGCCTCAATTCCTGTCAGCTGATTCCCAATTATCACTAGTTCCATTAATTACAGCACTACTGGTTCCCATTAGCGAACATAGGATAAGAACTCTGGCGTCACAGCCATGCTTCGCCAGTTCGTTGGTCAATTCTAGTGTGTGTAAACCTCGTTTCCTGATTCCTTAGGACTGTCAGTTCCAGATTCCGTATCATTCCCTGGATCAACTACGTAAACCTTGTCTCCGTGTAAAGACTCTCCTGGATACCTGTTCCACCTTCGCGGCTGTGCGAGCGCCTCGTGATCCTGTCTCCGTGCCTGTGTCCCGCATTTGGGTTCATCCCCAGCAACAAAGAATGAGGGGGGATCCCTTTGAAACCTATGAAATATTGTAAAACCTAGATAGAGAGGACATGGAGAGGATGTTTCCTATAGTGTGGGAGTCTGGAACCAGAGGGCACACCCTTAAAATGGAAGGGTGTCCTTTCAGAATGGAGATAAGGAGGAATTTCTTTAGTCGTAGGGTGAATCTATGGAAGTTGTTGCTACAGATGGCTGTGCAGGTCAAGTCATTGGGTATTCTTAAAGTTTCTTGATAAGTAAGGGTGTCAAGAGTTATGGTGAGAAGGCAGGAGAATAGGGTTGAAAGGGATAATAAATCAGCCATGGTAGAATGGCAGAGCACAATAAATTGCTTAATTCTGCTCTTATGTCTCATGGTCTTGTCATGCAGTTGGAACAAGAAGTCACTTTGAAAACTTTCACAGACTTCAAACTCTTTCCAACAATACTTTTAAATATTTTATAGAGCAGAACCTTAAGGCAGAAATTGAACTACCGCAAGCAAGCAACAGAAACAGAAGCTGAATTATTATAACCAATTATAGGGAAGATATATGTGGAGCTGCTGCACTTAAAATTTCTGGTCAGTGATGGCTCCCAGAATGTTATGGTGGGAGATTTCACAACAATATTACACAAAATGTTAAAAAAAAAGAATTGTTTGTACATTCTCTTTTTGGAGATGATGAATGATCATTACTTGCCACTTGTCTTGCTTCAGTGTTAGTTGCCATTTACCAGCCCACGCCTGAATGCTGGCTAGGTCTTGCTGTGCGCAGCCATGAATATTTCATTATCTCAGGGTTTGCAAATAGTGCTGAGCAGTGTACATTCATCAGCAAACATCCCCACTAATGATGATATGAGGGAGGGAATTGGTGAATTTTAGATCTAGGGCACAGTCTGTGTAACTCCTGCAGTGAACTCCTGAGGCTTAAGTAATTTGCAGCCGCCTCCTTTGTGTTAATTATGACTCATAGCTTGATGGATTAACTCCTCATTTTCATCAGTCAGTTTAGCAGTGCTCCTTTTTTCCAAATGTAGTCACATTTTTGTCAAGTCGCTTTATGTTACTTCTGGAATACAGATCTTTGATCTGCCGTTTGACCAAAGGAACTGGAGCCAAGTAGTTCTAGCAAAGCCAAAACTAGGCAACAGAAAGAATTTCAAGAAGTGCTGCAAACACTCAGCAGGCCAGGCAGCACCTGTGGAGAAAGAAAACTAGAACTGAGATTGTAGGGCATGGCCTTTCTCAAAACAAAACCTTGCATTTCATAGTCATAGTCATAGTCATACTTTATTGATCCTGGGGGAAATTGGTTTTCGTTACAGTTGCACCATAAATAATTAAATAGTAATAAAACCGTAAATGGTTAAATAGTAATATATAAGTTATGCCAGGAAATAAGTCCAGGACCAGCCTATTGGCTCGGGGTGTCTGGCCCGCCAAGGGAGGAGCTGTAAACTTTGATGACCACAGGCAGGAATGACTTCCTATGACGCTCTGTGTTGTATCTCAGTGGAATGAGTCTCTGGCTGAATGTACTCCTGTGCCCAAGCAGTACATTATGTAGTGGATGGGAGACATTGTCCAAGATGGCATGCAACTTGGACAGCATCCTCTTTTCAGACACCACCGTCAGATTTCTCTCTCTCCCTCTCAAAGTCAAAATCAGAGTAAATTTATATCAAAGAATGTATACGTTATCATACATTACCTTGAGATTCATTTTCTTGCAGGCATGTACAGGAAAAAGAGAAATATGATGGAATTTTATGTAAAAAAAAACTCTACATCAGGGGTTCCCTGCTCTACACGAACAGACTAAAACTGCCAAACACCAATGTGCAAAAGAAGTTGAAATAATACTGAAAATTTGAGTTGTAAAAAGCCCTAAAAAGTGAGTCTGTTGATCATGGAATCTCATCAGAGTTGCAGTGAATAATGTTATCCACACTGGTTCAGGAGGCTGGTGGTAGGGCAGTAATCATTTCTGAACCTGGTTGTGTGGGAACCTTTAACTTTGAGAGGGGGAGAGAGAGAGAAAAATGAGGTTTTGTTTTGATGCAAGGCCGGGCCCTGCAGTCTCAGTTCGTGCCTGATGGTAGAAGTGAGAAGAGAGAATGACCTGGATGGTGGAGATCCTTGATTATGGGTGCTGCTTTCTCATGGCGGTGCTCCCTGTAAATGTGTTCAATAGTGGTGAGGGCTTTACCTATGATGAACTGAGCTTTATCCATCATATTCAGTAAGCTTTTCCATTTCTGGGCATTCAGATTGTCAGCACTCGACATTTTTTCTCATGTTTGACAATTTTCAAATTATGCAACAATGAGAATATTATTGTTAAGTAACAGGAAGATTAACCCTGCTTTTTGTAGAGCCACACCACTGATCATATTGTCAAATGTAGCTGTACTAGAAAACATTAGCTAGGACTGAGCTAAAGTCTTCAACATAATATAGAACAGTACAGCACATTACAGGCCCTTCGGCCCACAATGTTGTGCCGACCCTCAAACCCTGCCTCCCACATAACCCCCTCCCCCCACCTTAAATTCCTCCATATACCTGTCTGGTAGTCTCTTCAACTTTACGAGTGTATCTGCCTCCACCACTGACTCAGGCAGTGCATTCCACGCAACAACCACCCTCTATAAAAAACCTTCCTCTAATATCCCCCTTGAACTTCCCACCCCTTACCTTAAAGCCATGTCCTCTTGTATTGAGCAGTGGTACCCTGGGGAAGAGGTGCTGGCTATCCACTCTATCTATTCCTCTTATTATCTTGTACACCTCTATCATGTCTCCTCTCATCCTCCTTCTCTCCAAAGGGTAAAGCCCTAGCTCCCTTAATCTCTGATCATAATCCATACTCTCTAAACCAGGCAGCATACTGGTAAATCTCAATGCTTCCACATCCTTCCTATAGTGAGGCAACCAGAACTGGACACAGTACTCCAAGTGTGGCCTAACCAGAGTTTTATAGAGCTGCATCATTACATCACGACTCTTAAACTCTATCCGTCGACTTATGACAGCTAACACCCCATAAGTTTTCTTAACTACCCTATCCACCTGTGAGGCAACAGTACCAGTACCCCCAGATCTCTCTGCTCCTCCACACTACCAAGTATCCTGCCATTTACTTTGTACTCTGCCTTGGAGTTTGTCCTTCCAAAGTGTACCACCTCACATTTCTCTGGAGATTCTGCAGATGCTGGAAATCTGGAGCAGCACACACAAAATGCTGGAATGCTGGAGGAACTCAGTAGGTCAGGAAGCATCTACAGAAAGGAATACAGGGTCAACATTTCTGACTTGAGTTCTTTCCATAGATATTGACTGACCTGAGTTCTTCCCATAGATATTGCATTCCTCCAGCATTTTGTGCAAGTTATTCTTCAACCTCACCTCTGCCATGTTGTCAGATTCATAAACTTTGCCACCTCGAGTGCTGTTGGTCATTTCTTGATCTGATATAGATCAATGGAGATGATATAGGTGCACATGCAGTGCACTGTGGCCACGCTTATCCCTCCAGACAATGCCACATCCCACTTTCAGTCTATATCTTTTGAAATAAATTGGCTAAAGACAGATAGCTGTACGAATGACAATTTCTTGAGAAGGCTGATTTGCTCGTAGAGTCTAGTTGATGATGATTTCAATTACATCACTTCACTAACATCTCAAGAAGATAATATTCATCACCATCCAGGCCATGCCTTCTTCTCAGTAAACCATCAGAGTGGAGACACAGCAACCTGCTGATGCACACATAAAGTTTTAGGAACAACTTCCTCCCATCTGCTGTCAAATTTCTGAACCAATGAACCAACAAACACTACCTTGCTATTTTGAACAAGAGAAAATCTGAAGATGCTGGAAATCCGAGCAATGCACACAAAATGCTGGTGGATCTCAGCAGGCCAGGCAGCATCTACGGAAAAGAGTACAGTCAACATTTTGGTCTGAAACCCCTTCGCAGGACTGTACTTTGTAACGTCGATTGTGCTGTTGCTATTTTGCTCACTGTTTTCACTATTTTTTATACGTCGCTTATTGTAACTTACAGTGAATTTTTTTAAAGTATTGCACTGTAGTGCGGCCCCAAAACAATCAATTTCTTATCATATGTCATTGACACTAATCTTGATTCTGATTTTGATTCTGTTTGCCTTAGTGTGTTGACTGTGCTACTGCCAAGTGTGTTGATGTTAATGGAGACGCCTCCACTTATTTGCTGTTTAACTGTTCCCCGCTATTTGTCACTAAAATCAGCACGGGTCCAGAGCTTTGACATGGTTCATTTGCTCTGTGTTGTTTCTGATGCTCCCCTGCATGTAACTCTGCAGCCTTCCAGGACACGGGTGCTCATCCGGCATGTAATTCATGATAAGCTAACAGATGTGGGAAACAGCAGTAGACTGAAATACATCACCATTTTTAAAACATTTCTCAGAATCAGAATCATGTTTATTATCACTGACAAATGTTGGGGAAGTTGTTGGCTGCAGTACAGTGTAAGACAGGAAAGTCACCATAAGTGAGTAGGATAGGTAGATACAGTATGCTTAGTATAGTGGTGAATATTGGTAGCTCGGGTAGAGTGTTTGATGTTGTGGTGTTCACCGAGCTTGGCAATTAGCTTGTAGACATTTCATCACCAGTCCTCAGTGCACAGTTGTTGGTGTCTCTCTCTGGGAGTACTCGTGTTTACAAAGGTCCCACTTTTATAAAGGCAAGCAAACATAACGATATAAGAAATAGGAGCAGGAGTAGGCCATCTGGCCCATCGAGCCTGCTCCGCCATTCAGTAAGATCGTGTCTGATCTGACAATGGACTCATCTCCACCCAGCTGCCTTTTCCCCGCAACCCTTAATTCCCCTACTATGCAAAAATCTATCCAACCTTCTCTTAAATATATTTACTGAGATAGCCTCCACTGCTTTATTGGGCAGAGATTTCCACAGATTCACTACTCTCTGAGAAAATCCGTTCTTTCTCATCTCCATCCAAAATCTACTCCCCCGAGTCTTGAGGCTATGTCCCCTAGTTCTAGTCTCACCTACCAGTGGAAACAACTTTCCTGCCTCTATCTTATCTATCCCTTTCATAATTTTATATGTTTCTATAAGATCTCTTCTCATTCTTCTGATTTCCAGCAAGTACAGTCCCAGGCGACTCAATCTCTCCTCATAGGCTAACCTCTTCATCTCTGGAATCAACCTCGTGAACCTTCTCTGCACTGCCTCGAAAGCCAGTATATCCTTCCTCAAGTAAGGAGACCAGAACTGCACACAGTACTCCGGGTGCAGCCTCACCAGTACCCTGCACAGTTGTAGCATAACCTTCCTGCTCTTAAATTCAATCCCACTAGCAATGAAAGCCAACATCCCATTTGCCTTCTTGAACAGGGGCCTAGATAAACGCAAGCACTCCTGGAGAGGAACACCAACAACTGCACGCTGAGGATGTCACTTCGACTGGTGTTGGAACGTCTGCAAGCTATACGCCAAGCTGAGTGAACACTGCAACGTCAGATAGATATATAGATAGACAGATAGATAGATAGTAAATAAGGAAAATTAATGAGCAAAAGCATGATTTCACAGATTATTCAGAAATCTAATTGCAGAGGGGAAGAAGCAGATCTTAAAACATTGAGAGCGGCTCTTCAGGCTGCTGCACCTCCTCCATGATGGTCTGTCTGTCTGTCTAGGTACCACACCAATGTGGACTTTCATGACCATGGTTTTCCATATAGGTCTATCCTTCGTTTTTTGGATGACTTCCATTTCCTCGATGTGTAACCACTTGGCTATGCTTTTGATGTACAAAAGTCGAGATCTTCCTCTAGGTTTACTCCCCTCAATCTTTCCAGAGAGTATGAGTTTTTCTAGTTCATCTTTCCGCATGATGTGTCCTAGGAATCTGAGTTGTCTTTCTCTTATTGTTGGTATGAGTGATCAAACTGCTTGGGTTCTTCTGAGAACTTCTTTATTTGATGTGTGTATGGTCCATGATATTTTTAACATTCTCCTGTAGAACCATAATTCAGCTGCTTCTAGTCTCTTTTCCATTGCTGGAGAAATGGTCCAGCATTCACTTCCATAAGTCAGGATAGAATAAATGTAGCACTGTAGTATTCTGTTTTTAGTGTGCCTGCTCATCTTTCTGTCTGTTAATATGGTCTCCATGATGGTAGTGATGAGTAATATCCCAGGTGGTGAGGATCCTGAATAATGGATGCAGCATTCTTGAGGCACCACCGTCTAAAGGTATCCTCGATAGTGGGGAGAGTTGTGCTGGCTGAGGCTACAGCCCTCTGCAGCCACTTTTGATCATTTGCATTGTCGGGCAGTCATGCAACCAGTCAGGATGCTCTCTGCTGCGTAACTGTTGGAATTTGCAATAGTCTTTGGTGATAAACCAAACTACTTCACACCTCTAATAAAGTGGAGCCACTGGTGTGCCTTCTTCGTGATAAATCAATGTGTTGGGCCCAGGATTCTGAGATTCTGATGAAGTATATTTATGCTCCTTTTGCAGAATACTGCTTGATCCACAAAACCATAAGATATAGAGAAGAATTCAGCCATTCAGTCCATCGATCATGGCTGATTTATTTTCCCTCTCAACCCAGTTCTCATGCCTTCTCCTCATAACCTTTGATGCCTTTACTCTAAGTACTTGGGCCTCCAAAGCTGCCTGTGGTGATGAATTCCACAGACTCACCACTCTCTGGCTAAAACAATTCTTCATCACCTCTGTTCTAAGGCTACGTCCTAATGGAATCATTCTCTCCACGTCTATTCACTCCAGGCATTTCAATATTCAGTAGATTTCAATGAGATCACCTCTCATTCATCTATACTGCAGTGAGTATAAGTCTAGAACATACTTTATACTTTATTGTCACCAAACAATTGATACTAGAATGTACAATCATCACAGTGATATTTGATTCTTTTCATACATTCATCATCATCATTATGTGCCATGATGTATAATGTGGGCATTCATGGTCAATGATCATGATTGTTCTTGGCAATTGTGTTCTTCTGGACAATGTCTTTATAAGAGAGGTTCCCCAATCATTATCAGAGATTGTCTACCTGTTGTCAATGGTTGCGTAGCCAGGACTTGTGATACACACCAGTTGCTCATACAACCACCCGCCACCTGCTCTCATGGTTTCATATGACCCTGATTGGTGGGGCTAAGTAGGTGCTACACCTTGCCGAAGGTTAATCTGCAGGCTAACGGAGAGACGGAGTGCCTTAGACCTCCTTTGGTAGAGACATATCTCCACCCCACCCATTTCATTCCCAAGATCCTTTTCGTAAACCTCCTCTGGACCCTCTCTAATGCAATCACATCCTTTCTTAGGTATAATGCCAGAGGAATTCAACCAAATGTATTTTATCAACAGCAAGATTCTAGTGTCACAATACTAAATTAAACATAGATACATGCTTTTATTATTTGACTATAAATTTATAGAACTGGAAGACTATTCCCAACTAATAAAATTTCCTAATTGTGAAGCAGTTTCTAATTTTTATGATTCTTACTCAAATAAAATGAAAAGAAGAATATTTGTTCAGTCAACTATTTCTCATATTCCTCTCTGGGCCTGAATGATGCCATGGGATGTAAGCAAAATTACTTAATGGATCTGTTTAACTATTCTTCTGAAGCTGTTTGCTCAGCCGTGCACATCGTCAGATACAGAGATAAAAAAATGTCTCTTTCTGACCTGAAGCATTTCTACTCACTACAGCAATATCGTTGGCATATTTCTAAAGGAAGAGTATATTCAAAAAGAAAAGTATGAGTTTCTGATACTTTGTGACAGAGATTATGAGCTCAATGTTTCTAAAATTAGGTATTAATTCATTATAGGAAACAAAAAGGAAAAACAGAGGTATTCTGCTGAAGTATATTAATGCTCATTTTACAGAATATTGCTTAATCCATAAGACCGTAAGACATAGGAGCAGAATTAGACTATTTAGTCCATCGAGATTACTCAGCCATTCGATCATAGCTGGTTTATTTCCCCTCACAATCCTATTCTCATGCCTTCTCCCCATAACCTTCAAGTCAGAAACTTCATAACAGGAATTCTGAAAGAGCTGATTGTTGTAGAAGCTCTGAGACTCATAATGGTGAAACCATGAGATCATAAGACAGGAGCAGATTTAGTCCCTTTGCCCCATTGCATCTGCTCTGCCATTCCATCATGACTGATTTATTATCTCCCTAAATCCTATTCTCCTGCTTTCTCCAGTGACCTTTAATACCCTTGCTAATGGTTACATCAACATCTAATTTATATATACTCAATTACTTGACCTCCACAGCCATCTGTGGCAATGAATTCCACAGACTCACCACTCTCTTGTTGAAGAAATCATCCTCATCTCTGTTCTAAAGGGATGTCCTTGTTTTCTGAATCTCTGCCCTCTGGTCCTAGACTCCCCCATTATAGGAAACATTTTCTCCAAGTGCACTCTATCTAGTCCTTTCAATATCCAATAGATTTCAATGAAATCCCCTCTCGTTCTTCTGTACTGCAGCAAGTTTCAAGATCATTGGAGAAAACAGATATTTAGCTTGTCGAGTGAGCTTGGGTTGGGACCCAAATGGCAGAAGTTGATTATTACCCATAAGGCAGAAGTTCATATTCTTCTCTGAACTCTGAATGGAAGACAGAGGACAAAGACCCCTCTGGTACTGACAGGACATTGCAAGGTCATTACAACAGAAGAGCAGATGATCAGTTCAGAGCTCTGACTGGCCTGGAACTCCATTCTATTACATTATTAAAACTAAACCAATACCATGTAACTACAAGTCCACACACCTGAAAAAAGGGGGTGAAAAAATTTAATTATATCCCATAATTGACTTCGTTTTAACACAAATCTCAAAACCATTTCACTACAATTCAAATGCAGAAATTAGTAACTATACGTTATTAAATCTCACCAAAGAAAACAACATGTATGGGACACCAAACACGAGGAATTCTGCAGATGCTGGAAATTCAAGCAGCACACATCAAAGTTGTTGTATGGGACACCAGTGTCTTGTGATTGGATACTTGATGTTTTTGTAGATCGTTTAAAGACTTACGTCAAACATTCTTTGAATTTAAACTGGCCCGGATGCAGGGAAGGGATGGCACGGTATCGTGGTGGTTAGCACAATATTTTACTGTACCAGCAAGGTGGGTTCCATTACAACTGCTGTCTATAAGGAGTTTGTACTTTCTTCCCATGACCACATGGGTTTCCTCCAGGTGCTAACATTTCCTCCCGCAGTCTAAAGACGTACCAGTTAGTAGGTTAATTGGTTATTGTAAATTGTCCTGTGATCAGGCTAGGATTAAATTGGGGATTGCTAAGCAGTGTAGTTTGAAAATCTGGAAGGGCTAATTCTGTGCTGTATCTCAATAAGTAAACAAAGCTACAGTTACTGGTAGTCCTATCGACACACATCAAAGTTGCTGGTGAACGCAGCAGGCCAGGCAGCATCTCTAGGAAGAGGTGCAGTCGACGTTTCAGGCTGAGACCCTTCGTCAGGACTAACTGAAGGAAGAGTGAGTAAGAGATTTGAAAGTTGGAGGGGGAGGGGGAGATCCAAAATGATAGGAGAAGACAGGAGGGGGAGAGATGGAGCCAAGAGCTGGACAGGTGATTGGCAAAAGGGATACGAGAGGATCATGGGACAGGAGGTCCGGGAAGAAAGACAAGGGGAGGGGACCCAGAGGATGGGCAAGGGGTATATTCAGAGGGACAGAGGGAGAAAAAGGAGAGTGAGAGAAAGAATGTGTGTATAAAAGTAAGTAACAAATGGGGTAGAGGGGGAGGTGGGGCATTAGCAGAAGTTAGAGAAGTGGATGTTCATGCCATCAGGTTGCAGGCTACCCAGACGGAAACCCAGTGGCCACACATTTTAATTCCACATCCCATTCCCATTCTGACATGTCTATCCACGGCCTCCTCTACTGTAAAGATGAGGCCACACTCAGGTTGGAGGAACAACACCTTATATTCCGTCTGGGTAGCCTCCAATCTGATGGCATGAACATCGACTTCTCTAACTTCCGCTAATGCCCCACCTCCCCCTCGTACCCCATCTGTTACTTACTATTATACACACATTCTTTCTCTCACTCTCCTTTTTTTCCCTCTGTCCCTCTGATTATACCCCTTGCCCATCCTCTGGGTTCCCCCCGCCCCTTGTCTTTCTTCCCGGACCTCCTGTCCCATGATCCTCTGGTATCCCTTTTGCCAATCACCTGTCCAGGTCTTGGCTCCATCCCTCCCCCTCCTGTCTTCTCCTATCATTTTGGATCTCCCCCTCCAACTTTCAAATCTCTTACTCACTTTTCCTTCAGTTAGTCCTGACGAAGGGTCTCGGCCTGAAACGTCAACTGCACCTCTTCCTAGAGATGCTGCCTGGCCTGCTGCATTCACCAGCAACTTTGATATGTGTTGCTTGAATTTCCAGCATCTGCAGAATTCCTGTTGTTTGGTATTTCTATGCAAGCTGCATCACAAGTTGTCAACAAATTGGATATTTATTTTGATTCAGCAAGATATAGAAACAGTAGAGCACGTATGTTTCCTCCAGTATCATCCAAATGGACAAACACTCAATTTGAATTTGCATTTCTCTCTTGCAAATTTTGTTGCTGGGACTCTGTACAATTATAATCTGAGCCTGGATGCAGATCCGATGTCCTGTGCATATAATGTCAGCTATATTCTGTTTCAGTATAACATATTATTAGACTTGGAATCTCCACAGAATTTACAAAGATCCCAATCTTAATCCAGATTAAAGAAGTCTGCATTATATATTGCAAGTATGATCTGAAGAGCAGATTTTTTATCTCTGCAGTCACATATACCAAACACCACATAAGAGGCCTTTTCCTTTTAACAGTGCGCAGTAGGTTATTTTTATTTCAGGGCTTCATTGCTATATTACTCTTGTTTGCTGAAAGTCAGGAATTAAAACTTAGAGCCTTAATGGTGGAGCTCTTAACCTGCTCTGAATAACAAGGTCCGTAACCAGATTCATTGAGAAAGACAAGGTTATTTTTCTCAGTTTTGAAGGTGCAACCATAGAAGTGCATTGGGGAGGTAGACTTATGCATCCCATGTTCAATTTGGACCTAATTTCTTGTCATTAGTTGTGTAATTATCCGTACACACCCACTGAAAACACTTCCAAATGAAAAGTATATACCATACAGAATTTTGCAGATTCTTTCTTCCACATGGGGGGACCATATCCAGGAAATATTCCTGGAGTCTACAGAAGCTTCCTAACCTGCTGAGTTCATCCAGCACTTTGTGTGCATCCCTCAAGATTTCCAGCATCTGCCGAATCTCTTGATTAATATTGCTGGTTATGAAAATGTTGATGTTTACAACAATGAACATATTTCAAGAAGTACAGGAGGGGCATCCTCCATCTAAGAACATTTGCTGTTAAATGAACACTACAAAGATTAAGTTGATAAGTAGCGAGCTGTAAAGCATCATTTAACACGAAGAAACAGCAATCATCCCAATTCTGGTTTTGATTACTCAGAGGGTTTGTCCCTGACATTTTTATTCACATCTCAGGACGGAGGATAAAGCTATTCCCCTATTTTTTGTATCATGTTCCTTTCCCAAAAGTCACAAAGACTACTATGTCATTACATGGCACTTCTAAAGCAACCAGGAGGTCTGCAGATTGATTCTAAAATGAATTTCATGCCCCACTTCATTCCTTACAGATGGAAACTTTCTGCGCACATTTATAATTCATCAGATAAGGGGTCTTTCAATAGGAATATTAAAATGCTAATTAATGATTAAAAACCCACATTGTTAACAAACAGCAATGTAAATTTTTTAACCCATATGTCAACTGATTTAGCAAGTCCAATATACAGTTTATAGAAAACTTCCTTCAAATACAAGATATTGCTCCACCTAACTTACATATTTCATTATCCTTTGACTTTCCTGGGGGCATTGCACTATAATCCATGAATCTTAATAAATATTGATCCTTCCTGGTGTCTAAAACTCATCCAGTAGCTTCCAATATCCCTTAAAGATTGTGGTAGACTCACTTGCACAGATGTATCCTTTATCCATTGACCCCTCTGTTGCTGAGAAAAGTCACCGAAATTTCCTGGTAATCTTACTCATCCCAAAGTTATAGGTCCCTGCTCTGGAAAGAACATAAAAAAGTGAACTTTTTGGCTTGTCTGAACTTTCAAAATAGAGTTTTCTTTAATCAACATCTCCTCCTTTTCTCAGGAGAGAGAGGAAGAAACAAATTCAGACCAGAATTGTTTCTCAGTTCTTTGGTAACCAATCTCACAAAGTTCCTTGTGCAATCAAGAACTTAAAATCATTTCAAGAGGACATTCCAAGTTTATTGGCTACACTACTCCAGACATTAGTCATTAGTTAGTCATTAGTCATACTTTATTGATCCCGGGGGAAATTGGTTTTCGTTACAGTTGCACCAGAAATAATAAATAGTAATAGAACTATAAATAGTAATATGTAAATTATGAAATAAGTCCAGGACCAGCCTATTGGCTCAGGATGTCTGACCCTCCAAGGGAGGAGTTGTAAATTTTGAAGGCCACAGGCAGGAATGACTTCCTATGATGCTCTGTGTTGCATCTCAATGGAATGAGTCTCTAGCTGAATGTACTCCTGTGCCCACCCAGTACATTATGTAGTGGATGGGAGACATTGACCAAGATGGCATGCAACTTAGACAGCATTCGCTTTTCAGACACCACCGTGAGAGAGTCCAGTTCCATCCCCACAACATCACTGGCCTTACGAATGAGTTTGTTGATTCTGTTGGTGTCTGCTACCCTCAGCCTGCTGCCCCAGCACACAACAGCAAACATGATAGCACTGGCCACCACAGACTCGTAGAATATCCTCAGCATTGTCCGACAGATGTTAAAGGACCTCAGTCTCCTCAGGAAATAGAGACGGCTCTGACCCTTCTTGTAGACAGCCTCTGGTCATAATAATGGAGAGGACAAGATGAAAAGCTTCTCATTATCTCATATGTAACTACTTATAATTTTAAAGTTAAAACGTTACATCTGTAATGTGAATTTTATGACGTTGTACTCACATTGTAGAAACATAAATTATTCTGTTAATGCGAGGCTGGTTATTGTATAGCCCAATGTTTTCTGTGCTTGTCTATAAGCTGAGAGCTCTAGACGCATAGTGTCAGTTAATGATTTGCTAGTAATCCATGATTATTCTCCAACTTTGGAATGTATGTAGACACCGGAGCACCCAGAGAAAACCCACATGGTTACAGGTAGAATATGCAAACTCCTTCAGAATTAGAATCAGGTTTATTTGGCAATTCCTGTATATCTTGGTGCATATTTCGCATTGGCTTATCTCTCCAAACTGGAACAGTTTAACTTTACTGGGCTGTGCCAATTTTTGGCCCACCATAAGCAGATGAGCCAATCACTCTGAACATGTGCTTCATGGTGGTTTCATCACTAAGTGAGAGAAGAAAGAACAGATGCTTTGAAAAGGTATCAACCACTGAACCCTCTATGAGAATGCCTGACTGTCATGATAACTGCAGTATCACCATATAATAATGACGTGCATTAGGACAAGTAAAAAATCTATAAGGTACCTCTTAGTATATATGAAGGCACCTACCTGGTCGATAGCAACAGTGACCAAGTACCTGCATATCTACTGAAAGTTACCTTAAAGATTTTTTATTTGTTCTGATGCATTTCATTTCTTATACAAGACTGACGATTATGCCTCCAGAAGTGGCAAAGTGTCAGATCTATTTTTATTTAAATTCACCCCCTTAACCTCTACACTTTCTTCAACTTAATATATTGGGTATATTCAAGGCAGAGGTTGTTAGATTCTTGATTAGTCAGGGTATGAAGGGATATGGGGAGAAGGCAGGAGAGGGAGAAGGACCAGCTATGATATATAACCATACAACAATTACAGCACAGAAACAGGCCATCTTGTCCCTTCTAATCTGTGCCGAACTCTTACTCTCACCTAGTCCCACCGACCTGCACTCAGCCCATAACCCTCCATTCCTTTCCTGTCCATATAACTATCCAATTTAACTTTAAATGACAACCAACATCGGACCTGCCTCAACCACTTCTGCTGGAAGCTCGTTCCACACAGCTACTACTCTCTGAGTAAAGAAGTTCCCCCTCATGTTTCCCCTAAACTTTTGCCCTTTAACTCTCAACTCATGTTCTCTTGTTTGAATCTCCCCCACTCTCAATGGAAAAAGCCTATCCACGTCAACTCTATCTATCCCCCTCAAAATTTTAAATACCTCTATTAAGTCCCTCCTCAACCTTCTAAGCTCCAAAGAATAAAGACCCAATTTGTTCAACCTTTCTCTGTAACTTAGGAGATGAAACCGAGGTAACATTCTAGTAAGTCTTCTCTGTGCTCTTTCAATTTTGTTGACATCTTTCCTATAATTCAGTGACCAGAACTGTACACAATTATAATTTGGTGATCAGAACTGCACACTATATAATTCGGTGACCAGAACTGTACACAATGATGAAATAGTGTAACAGACTTGATGGGCATTATGGCCTATATCTTATGGTCTTAACCATAAGGTGGAAAACATCAAATTCAAGATTAAGAAAAGGGAGTTCTAATGCAGCTGCCTACAATGATAATACCTACCACGAATTAGATTCACATAGCTTTATTTGTCCCACGAACATTGAAGTATACAGTGAAATGCATAATTTACATCAAATCATATTAGCATGGATTGTGCTGGAGGCCACCTGTGAGTGTTTCCATGCCTCCATTGTCAGCATAGCATGCCCAGAACTCACTAACCCTTACCGTAAATCTTTGAAATGTGGATAGACACTGGAGCAGCTGGAGAAAATCCATGTGGTCACAGGTAGAATGTACAAACTCCTCCAGAATCAGAATCAGGCTATATCATGGTAATCAAAGCTATAAGTTACAGTAAGATATATATGTAAGTAAGTTAAATAAGTAATACAAAAAAATACAGAAGTAGCATTCATGGGTTAATTGCCCATTCAGAAGTTGCTACTGAAATGTTGAGTGTGTGCCTTCAGGCTCCTGTACCTCCTTACTTCCTGGCGAGGCAGATCCTTAATGATCGATGCTGCCTTTCTGAGGTATCACCTTTAGAAGATGTTCTGGATGCTGAGGAGGCTGGCTGACCTTACAAATTTCTGCAGCTTCAGTCGATCCTGTGCAATGCCCCCTCCATTCCCGATGGTGATGCAACCAGTTAGAATGCTCTCCACCGTAGTTCTGTAGCAGTTTACGAGTGTCTTTGACGACATAACTGATTCTCCTCATACTCCTAATGAAATATAGCTGCTGCTGTGCCTTCTTTGTAATTGCATCAATATGCTGGGCCGAGGATAGGTCTTCAGAGATGTAGACACCCAGGAACTTGAAACCGCTCACCCTTTCCATTTCTGATCCCTCGATGAGGACCGGTATGTGTTCCCACAACTTCCCCTTCCTGAAGTCTATAATCAATTCCTTAGTCTAACTGACATTGAGCACAAGGTTGTTGCAACAGGTCTCAACCAGATGATCTTTCTTGCTACAGTACTCTTCTGCCAACAATAGTTGTGTCACTAGGAAATTGTAGATGTTTTTGAGCTGTGCCTAGTTACACAATCGTGCGTGTAGAAGGAATAGAGTATTGGGTGAAACACACATCTCTGCGGTGTGCCAGTGTTGATTGCCTGTGAGGAGGAGATACAATTTCCGATCAGTACAGTTTGTGATCTCCTGGCGAGGAAGTCAATGATCCAGTTGTAGAGGGTGGCACAGAGGCCCAGTTTTGGAGTTTGTTGATTGGAACTGAGGGCATGGATGTGTTGAGCATTGAGCTGTAGTCAATAAACAGCAGGCTGATGTAGGTATTACTAATGTCTAGGTGTTCAAGGCAGAATGGAGAGCCAGTGAAATTGAATCTGCTGTACACCTATTGTGTTTATAGACAAATTATATTGGGTCCAGGTGTTTTCTTAGGCAAGAATTGATTCTAGCCATGACCAACATCTCAAAGCACTTCATCAGGTAGATGTGAGTGTCACTGAGCAATTGTCACTGAGGCAGTTCACTCTGCTCTTCTTGTCTTTATGGACAGCAGTGAGAATCAAACTCCATGCCACCTGAGCATTCAAGTCAGCCTAACCTATATAACATTATTAATAAATGTGATCTTTCATTCATAAATCTATGTTGTTTGTTTAAATCTATGTCTCTCAGAATGACACCTTTTAGTGTCACTCATTATTGTATGAGACAATTGTATCAAGATGATTAGAAGATTATTGGGATAGTCATGAGCCTCCAATTAGTTGGTTTGCATCTTTTGAAAATGCAAAGATGAAAATTCTATTTATTTATTTATTGAGATGTGATGCAGAATAGTCCCTTTCAGACCTTCATGTGTGCTGCCCACTAACCATTAATTTAACCCTAGCCTAACCATAGGACAATTTACAAAGACCAGTTAACCTACCAACTGGCATGTCTTTGGACTATGGGAAGAAACCGGAGCACCCAGTGGAAACATGGAGAACGTACAGACAGCGATGGGAATTGAACCTGGGTCATCAATTGAACCTCTGAACACCAGGAGCCCTGATGAAGGGTCTTGGCCTGAAATGTTCAATTGTTTACTCTTTTCCATAGATGCTGCCTGGCCTGCTGAACTCCTCCAGCATTTTATTTGTTCAGTAATAGTAATCTGGTTTGTGATTGTGGTTCTACCATGAAAACTTATTCCAAACTCGAGATTCTGCTTTACTTATTTCACTGGTACATGGAGCTTAGGAAAATAGAGGGCTAAGGGTAAGTTTAGTAATTTCTAAGATAGGGACATGTTCGGCACAACTTTGTGGGCTGAAGGGCCTGTATTGTGTTGTAGGTTTTCTATGCTTCTATATTATTACTTAGAGTGGGCAACCACTTCCACTACTTTTCTATGCTATGATATAATTGTTTACGGCTCAATTTTTGAACAGTTTTCACATGCTCAGAGTTACTGCATAAGAATTAAGAGCAGAAATATCTCATCTGGCCCTTCACAACTGCTCCATCATTTGTC
Organism: Mobula birostris; assembly: GCF_030028105.1. Classification (NCBI taxonomy): domain Eukaryota; kingdom Metazoa; phylum Chordata; class Chondrichthyes; order Myliobatiformes; family Myliobatidae; genus Mobula; species Mobula birostris. Next base: position 21,222,637 of record NC_092370.1, on the reverse strand, counting down.
AAGACCAGGGCAACATTCTACTTCAGCCACATTTTCTTCTAGTAATCATATATCTTTTTATTCCTTTAATATCCAAACATATTCTATTTAGAATGAAATCAATGAGCAGGCCTCCACAGAATTCCAAAGGTTCACCATCCATTGTCTATACACTGTACTTATTCTCAACAACACAGAGAAAGGCCATTCAACCCATCTGATCCTTGCTGACCTCCAGCAGTGCAGTTCCACAGTCCCTCTCCCCTCTCCTTATTTTTAACCTGGAAGAAATTCAGGAAACTGTGAGAACATAGCTGTAGGAAGAAAAACAGCAAGCTGGAATCAAAAGCACCATGATAGGGGAAATATTACAAAAAGTCATAGAGTCATAGAGCATTACAACACAGAAGCAGACATTTTGGTCCATCTAGTCCATATCAAACTTGTCCCATCGACCTGCACCTGGACCATAGCCCTTCACTCTCCTCCCGTCCAAACTCTCTTAAATGTTGAAAGCAAACCTACATCTACCACTCCGCTCAAAGCTCATTCCACACTCTCACAACCCTCTGAGTGAAGAAGTTCCCGCTCATGTTCCTCCTAAGCATTTCACCTTTCACCCTGAATATACAACCTCTAGTTCTAATCTCACCAAACCTCAGTGGAAAAAGCCTTCTTGCATGTACCCTATCCAAACCCCAAATATATTTATATACCTCTATCAAATCCCCACTCATTCTCTTCTGCTACAGGGAATAAAGTCCTCACTTATTCAACCTTTCCCTTTAACTCAGGTCCTCAAGCCCTGGAAAGTGGTCAAGAGAGTCATTTTAAATAAAATTACAAATAGCTTCTAAAGGGAAATAGAGGGCAACAGACTCACCACCTTCTCCTGGTCAGAACTCACTGAGATTTTTTTGTAGTGCTGATCAAACAAAGTCCAGGAATTTGAGACCTCCCACTCAATGGTCCAACTAACGTCTGGGAATAACAATAAGGGAGAAGCAGCCTTTCTCTCTGAAATGTCATTTCACCCACTAAAAAATTGTGTTCGACTACAATCAGAGAAGGATGATATGGTCAATCAAAAAAGAGTCCAGAGAATATTGACAAAGATGTTGCTGTGTCTGGAGGTCTAGGGTTATAAGGAAAGATTGAATAGGTTAGGACATTATTCCTAGGAACATAGAAGATTGAGGGGAGATTTGATAGAGGTATACAAAATTATGAGGAGTATAGATAGGGTAAATGCAAGCGGGCTTTTTCCACTGAGGTTGGAAGGGACTACAACTAGATGTTATGGGTTAAGGGTGAAAGGTGAAAAGTTTAAAGGGAGACTTCTTCACTCAGTGGGTCATGAGAGTGTGCAACACGCTGCTAGTACAAGCTTAATTTCAATGTTTAAGAGAGGTTTGGATAGTTACATGGATAGTAGGTGTAAGGTGGGTTATGGACCCGGTGCAGGTCAAAGAGAGTAGGCAGTTTAAATGGTTTGGCACGGACTAGACGGCCGAAAGGCCTGTTTCTGTGCTTGCTTTTCTATGATTCTGTCAACAAAATTTATTTTCTCTGAATTGTTCCCAATGTGTACAGGTTTTATCTTCTAGCACAGAAGAATAAAGAGAAGGGAAAATGTTTTTCCCTGTCACCTGTTATAGTAACATTATTCTAATCTCTCAACCTCAAAATTATTTCCACAAGAATGAGGAGGTCATTACTAAAACCCCTTTATCACTTATGTACAGCTGGAAGTAATTCGATTACTGACCCAATGTATCTGTATGAATGTAGGGAAGAGTTCAGTTCTGCAAGAGTATGCCTTGAACAGATCCTAGTCCTTGTAAGATGGTTCCACAATGGTCATTTTCTGGAGTAGAGTCCTAAGCCATGTCAGGTTGGGTGGAAGGTATGCTGCAAAGAGGACGTCAACCAGAACCAGAAGAGGAATCTAATAAATAATAATAAATAATAATAAAAATAATAACAAAGTGTGCCATGGTGATGTAAAGGTTAGCACAACGCTCTTTCAGCTTGGGGTGATACAGAATTTGGAAATCAATTCCAGTGACATCTGTAAGGTTTCCTCACTCTCACCATGACCCTGTGGATTTTGTTCAGATGCTCCAGTTTCCTCCCACATTCCATAGATATACCAGTTAGCAGGTTATTAGAACATTGTATGTTTTATGACTTCATAAACATTAAATTAATTCAAAAGAGAACACCAGAGTCCAAAATGCAGTCTAACTTCAAGTTTACTTTAAGCAAGGCACGCACTTATCACATAGTAGCATGATGGCTTATGCAATTCACATATTTATGAGAAAGAATACTTAATCAATCAATCAATATATATTTATACACACACACAAATTACCCTCCTCTGTCTGTAAGGAGATTGCACGTTCTCCACGAGACCATGTGTGTTTCCTCTGGGTGCTCTGGTTGCCTCCCGCAGTCCAAAGACGTACCAGTTGGTAGTTTAACAGATCATTGTAAATTGACCCATGATTAGGTTAAATCAGGTGTTGCTGGGCAGCGTGGATCGAAGGGCCGGAAGAGCCTAGTCTGCCCTGTATCTCAAATAAACAATAAATTTAAAAAGATTACTCAAATATTAATGAAATATTGAATACACAACAACTGTAACTTGTCCTGTGATTTGGTTAATGTTAAATAGGTGGGATGCTGGGTGGTGAGGCTCGTTGGGCAGAGGGTCTGTCCAACACTGTGTCTCTGAATTATAAAAAAGTAAAATATCATTATTCCTATTGACCATCTGGACAAATTTCCAACAGTGCATTAGATTTCTAGGCAAAGAAAGATATTCTCAATGAATCTGGGGGCAAATTACAATAAACTAGAGGAATAGGATTAAAGAAAGATCCTAAAGTATATCAAGTCCAGAAAGGCAGACAACAAACGATGTTCTTAATTCTGTTGCATTATTTTCCATTCCTAACAACACAAAGTGGATATGAAAGCTGACAACAGTGTGGAACACTCTCAGTAGAGCAGAAATTTGGCAAGATTCCATTGGGAATTGCCCAGGTCTAACGTTTGTATTTAAAGTGAGTGCTGGATACCCTGACGATACTTCAGGCTGGATTCGGCCAATTTCTGATTTAATTTTGCTGTGGACTGGTAGGTGTTGGCAGTATATGCATCCATCTCTTTGCATATCAGATAATTATTTCTTTGGAGAAGGTTTTTAAATATCTTGAAACATTGGGGTGTCAGCTATTTCAGTGACAGGCTTGGATGGAATTTGTGAACTGTTACAAAGAGGTGCACTGTTTGTGGGTCTTTTCCTGGTGCCTGGAATGGTGTAACAATGATTGTGAAACAGGACTGGCACAATCTAGCTGTCTGTTCAGGATACAGTATATTGTGTTGGCACGTAGCCAAGTGGTTAAGGCGTCGGTCAAATGATTTGAAGGTCGCTAGTTTGAGCCTTGGCTGAGGCAGCGTCTGTGTGCCTGAGCAAGGCACTTAACAACACGTTGATCTGCGACGACACCGATGCCAAGCTGTATGGGTCCTAATGCCCTTCCCTTGGACAACATCAGTGGCGTGGAGAGGGGAGACTTACAGCATGGGCAACTGCTGGTTTTCCATACAACCTTGCCCAGGCCTGCGCCCTGGAAACCTTCCAAGGCGCAAATCCATGGTCTCACGAGATTAACAGATGCCTACATTGTTCTGCCTGCTTTGATTTTTTAATTTTTAATTTTTTTTAATATTTCGGCCCAATGAGCCCAATTACATCTATGTGACCAATTATCCTACTAACTCATATGTTTTTGGAATGTAGGAGGAAACCTAAGCACCCAGAAGAAACACAAGTGGTCATGAGGAGAACATAGAAATTCCTAATAGACATAGAGCTGCTCCGGCCTCTGGTCAGGCCACACTTAGATCCCCTCCAGTTCGCCTACCAGCCCCGACTAGGAGTTGAGGATGCCATCATCTACCTGCTGAACCGTGTCTACGCCCACCTGGACAAGCCAGCGAGCACTGTGAGGGTCATGTTTTTGGATTTCTCCAGTGCGTTCAACACCATCTGCCCTGCTCTGCTGGGGGAGAAGCTGACAGCGATGCAGGTGGATGCTTCCCTGTTATCATGGATTCTTGATTAACTGACTGGCAGACCACAGTACGTGTGCTTGCAACACTGTGTGTCCGACAGAGTGATCAGCTGCACTGGGGCTCCACAGGAGACTGTCTTGTCTCCCTTTCTCTTCACCATTTACACCTCAGACTTCAACTACTGCACAGAGTCTTGTCATCTTCAGAAGTTTTCGGATGACTCTGCCATAGTTGGATGCATCAGCAAGGGAGATGAGGCTGAGTACAGGGCTGAGTACAGGGCTCCGGTAGGAAACTTTGTCACATGGTGTGAGCAGAATTATCTGCAGTTTAATGTAGAAAAGACTAAGGAGCTGGTGGTAGACCTGAGGACAGCTAAGGTACCGGTGACCCCTGTTTCCATCCAGGGGGTCTGTGTGGACATGGTGGAGGATTACAAATACCTGGGGATACGAATTGACAATAAACTGGACTAGTCAAAGAACACTGAGGCTGTCTACAAGAAGGGTCAGAGCCATCTCTATTTCCTGAGGAGATTGAGGTCCTTTAACATCTGCCGGATGACGCTGAGGATGTTCTATGAGTCTGTGGTGGCCAGTGCTATCATGTTTGCTGTTGTGTGCTGGGGCAGCAGGCTGAGGGTAGCAGACACCAACAGAATCAACAAACTCAGGCAAGTGATGTTGTGGGGATGGAACTGGACTCTCTGACGGTGGTGTCTGAAAAGAGGATGCTGTCTAAGGTGCATGCCACCTTGGTCAATGTTTCCCATCCATTACATAATGTACTGGGTGGGCACAGGAGTACATTCAGCCAGAGACTCATTCCACCGAGATGCAGCACAGAGCATCATAGGAAGTCATTCCTGCCTGTGGCCATCAAACTTTACAACTCCTCCCTTGGAGGGTCAGACACCCTGAGCCAATAGGCTGGTCCTGGACTTATTTTATAATTTACTGTCATAATTTACATATTACTATTTAACTATTTATGGTTTTATTACTATTTATTATTTATGGTGCAACTGTAACGAAAACCAATTTCCCCCGGGATCAATAAAGTACTACTACTACTGCTAGGAATTGAACCTGGGTCACTGGCACTGTAACAGCATTACGCTAATGACTACACTACACAGTTTTTTTGCATATTTCTATAAATATATGATATTGCTGTGCAGGACACGATGAATTAAAATGCTTCATCTTTAATTCAGAGACGTGTGTACTACAGAGATGTAAGCATCTTGGAATTCCAGAAAAATAGCTCTTCCACTCACTAAAAATTCAGGTGCTCTTTGTCGACAGACCCTTAAACAGACCAGCTGTAAACCAAATAGAAGATTTTTTTTCTTCCAAGCATGTATCAGCAAAAGATTTGTTACCTTTTAAATTGCTGCTGTAGCCTTTTAAATGTCCTGCTCATAAGTCTACTGGAGCTGTGTGGATGGTGAATTATGTATCAGGAACTTAACTGCATACGTAATCACATTTGACCCCATAGCATCCATTGAAGTTATAAGTATATCAATTAGATAAGAGCAAAGGGTAATTTCCATATTTTCTTGTCATCTGCAAGTATAATTGAAGGGCCCATTTGCACAGGATTGGAAAAACTGCAGAAAGTTGTAAACTCAACCATCGTGGGCACCAGCCTCCCAAGCATTGAGGAGATCCTCAAAAGGCGATGCCTCAAAAAGGCAGGATGCATTATTAAGGACCCCCATCATCTGGGATATGTCTTCTTCTTATTTCTACCATTGAGGAGATACAGGAGTCTGAAGCCACACACTCAGTGTTTTAGGAACAGATTCTTCCCAGTGCCATCAGATTTCTGAGTGAACAATGAACCCAACTACACTAACTCACCTTTTTTTTTGACTTTTTATGCTCTCCTTTTGCATGGCATTTAATCTTACATATACATTTCTTTGTGTAATTATAGATTTTTATGTATTGCAATGTACTGCGGCCGCAAACAACATAGTTTATGAAATACGTCAGTGATGTTAAACCTGATTCTGATTATTGAAAATAATCCTTATATTTATTCATGTTACGTATCAGATTCAGCTTCAGATTTATTACTGGCACGTCGAAGCACACAGTGAAATTGCGTTAACAATGAAAGATGTGCTGGGAGCAGCCCACGCACGTCGCTACACATTCTGGCACCAACATAGCATGTCCATAACGTTCAGCAGAACAACACAAGCAGCGGCAACAACAACAGCAGCAACAAACCTAGCCCACTTACAAGCTCGTTAGTCCTGACGAAGGGTCTCCGACGGAAACGTCGACTGTACCTCTTCCTAGAGATGCTGCCTGGCCTGCTGCGTTCACCAGCAACATTTATGTGTGTTGCTTGAAATTCCAGCATCTGCAGAATTCCTCGTGTTTGCCATTTACCACCTTCCCAACTACCCACCAACTCAGACACACAGACAGGACTCCAAATCCAGGACAATGTCTAATTATCTCATTACAAGTCCAAATGCAAAATATTTTTTAAATAGACAATTATATGAAGAACAAATCAACTTCCCAGCTCTTGGCTTCATCCCTCCCCCTCCTGTCTTCTCCTATAATTTCGGGTCTCCCCCCCACCAACTTTCAAATCTCTTACTATCTCTTTTTTCCATTAGTCCTGACAAAGGGTCTCGACCCGAAACATCAACTGTACTTCTTCCTATAGATGCTTCCTGGCCTGCTGCATTCCACCAGCATTTTGTGTGTGTTGATAAGATGAATGTGTGTCCTTAGTTTCCCATATCTGTAATCCAATCATATGTGGGTTAATATTAAGATACCATAGGAATCAAGGAGTATCCAAAACTGCAAGGAAATAGACAATAAACAATAGGTGCAGGAGTAGGCCATTCAGCCCATCAAGCCAGCACCACCACTCACTGTGATCATGGCTGATCATCCACAATCAGTACCCTTTTCCTGCCTTCTCCCCATATCCCTTGACTCCGCTATCTTTAAGAGCTCTATCTAACTCTTTCTTGAAAGAATCCAGAGAATTCGCCTCCACTGCCTTCTGAGGCAGAGCATTCCACAGAACCACAACCCTCTGTGTGAAAAAGTTTTTCCTCAACTCCATTCTAAATTGTCTACCCCTTATTCTTAAACTGTGGCCTCTGGTTCTGGACTCCCCCAACATCGGGAACATGCTTCCTGCCTCTAGCGTGTCCAATCCCTTAATAATCTTATATGTTTCAATCAGATCCCCTCTCATCCTTCTAAATTCCAGTGTATACAAGCCCAGTCGCTCCAATCTTTCAACATATGACAGTCCCGCCATCTCTGGAATTAACCCACTGAACCTACGCTGCACTACCTCCATAGCTAGAATGTCTTTCCTCAAATTTGGAGACCAAAACTGCACACAATACTCCAGGTGTGATCTCACCAGGGCCCTGTACAACTGCAGAAGGATCTCTTTGCTCCTATACTCAACTCCCCTTGTTACGAAGGCCAACATGCCATTAGCTTTCTTCACTGCCTGCTGTACCTGCATGCTTACTTTCAGTGACTGATGAACAAGGACACCTAGATCTCATTGTACTTCCCCTTTTCCTAACTTGACACCATTCAGAGAGTAATCCGCCTTCCTGTTCTTGCCACCAAAGTGGATAACCTCACATTTATCCACATTAAACTGCATCTGCCCACTCACCCAACCTGGCCAAGTCACCCTGCATTCTCATAACATCCTCCTCACATTTCACACTGCCACCCAGCTTTGTGTCATCTGCAAATTTGCTAATGTTACTTTTAATCCCTTCATCTAAATCATTAATGTATATTGTAAATAGCTACGGTCCCAGCACCGAGCCTTGCGGTACCCCACTAGTCTCTGCCTGCCATTCTGAAAAGGACCTATTAATCCCTACTCTTTGTTTCCTGTCTGCCAATCAATTTGTTATCCATGTCAGTACCCTACCCCCAATACCATTTGCTCTAATTTGTAGAATTAAATGTAGCTCTAAAATGTAGCTAAGATAGAAGGTTCAAAGGTTCGAAGGTCCAATTTAATGTCAGAGAAATGTATACAATATACATCCTGAAATGCTTTTTCTTCACAAACATCCACAAAAACAGAGGAATGCCCCAAAGAATGAATGACAGTTAAATGTAAGAACCCCAAAGTCCTCCCCCAGCTCCCCCCCCCCGCGCATAAGTGGCACTAAGCAACAAACCCCCCTCCCCCCACCGGCAAATAAAAGCATCAGTACCCACCACCAAGCACTCAAGCGTGAGTAAAGCAATAGCAAAGACATAGATTTGCTGTTACCCTAAAGACTTAGTGTTTCACCCGGCATTTGACAGACCACATGTTTTCTCTCTCCCTAATAATGGAGAAGGGGGTGTCTCCATTTTTCCCAGCAAGCGGGGAGACATAACAAACAACTCGCTGGTTTACGTTGTTAAAAGTCCATTACATCGCCTTTTCCAAGCTCCGTTCCCAAAGATCTCAAAGATCCCGGGTCTTCAGGCCCACAGCAGTAGATTTTCTGACTCCCTGACGACTATCCTGCCATGATACTGACCCTCGATCGGCCCGTCTCCAGAGCCCTGAGATCTTAGGCTTCCAAATCGGAGCCGGACTCTCGGGCTGAACCCTTGGCGTGCTGATCAACGGCCAGTCCTGAAACCCTGAGAATGGGTCCCATTCCTGCAAAGAACTGAAATCAACATGTAACTCCAGGTCAGGGTCTTCAAAAGAACCTTAAAATGGAAAAATAAAGATATTAAAGATGGAAATAGGACATGTATGGTATTAATGATCAGAGATGAAGGACTGATATCCAAAGTAGCCAGTCCAGACTTAACCTCTTGAGTTCAGCACTTCGGTACCCCGTTAGATGTTGCATCTCGGTTTCATGAGTCTTGTTGAGAGTTTTCCTTCTCCTTGTTCTGAATTCACCTGCCTCTGCTCAGATTTGTACCTAAAAATTTACTTTTTTTGTGCCTGATTTATGGCACTTTCCTGGTTTCCATAAATGCATTCAATACACTAAATATAGTCAAACTAAAGTTTGATCCAACTGCAACATGATTCCATGACTTTTATACACTCACTGCTCTGAATGATGAAGGGAATCATGTTGTACATTTTCTTTATCATCCTTTCCTCTTGTGCTGCCATTTTCAAAGAACTGTGGACTTGCAGCCAAAAATGTCTCCATGTATCTGTGACCCAAACAGATACCTTTTACTGCAACAAACACAAAATGCTGGAGTCTCGCCAGTGTAAAGTAGGCCACACCAGGGGCCCTGGTCGCTGTTTTCATTGTCCAAGGTCTGTGGGTATAACTAAGTTCAGTGTGATGGAATAATGCCCCCTCTGTTTTTATCCAATTACTCTCATGATTTGATAAGGAGAATGAGAAAAAAATGGCAGATGGAATAACTTGAGAACAAGCAAAAGCAGAATACACGGCACTAATACAGGGGCGGCGCGGTAGCGCAACACTTCACAATAGAGGCAACCTGGGCTCAGTTCCTGGGGCTGCTGCCTGTAAGGAGTGTGTATGTTCTTCCCTTTACTGTATGGGTTTCCTCCGAGTGTTCTGGTTTCCTCCCACAGTCAAAAGACCTACCAGTTGGTGGGATAATTGGTCTAGGATTAAATCAGGGGATTGCTGGGCCATGTGGCAGTAACTCAATCAATCAATAAACAAACAAACAAACGAACGAACAAACAAACGAATGAGAAATTACCCTCGGACAGTCGTGAAAAGGCAAAACAGTCTCCTGGAACCATGATAAGGACACAAGAGGTTCTACAGATGTTGAAAACCTTGAGTAAAACACACTAAATGCTGGAGGAACTTAACCAGTCAGGCAGCATCTTCAGAGGGGAATAAACGATCAAATTTTCTAGCCAAGACCCTTCATCGGGACTGGAAAAGAAGGGGATAGAAGCCAGAATGACAGAGATGTGTCATCTGTTGAAGTCTACTTGCAGTTTTTCTAGCCAGAGAGTCTCCTTGGCTTTGGCTAAAAAGGTGACAACTGGACAATAAGAGGTGCTGTCAGGAATGTGCAGGTCAGAGACACGTTGTGTCTATGTAGATAGGTGGAATTGAGTGAAGTGGAAGGGAGGCAGCCATTCAGTTTTCTAAAGTGTTTGGGTTCCACACATGCTGAAGTGCTGTTGATGGCAGTCAGCAGCAATGTGTTGTCAACAACTACGCTGGAAAAACAATTTGTTTCCTGAGCATTCAGAAAGTGAGTGTTGCTAGTCATTTCATTCTGTGTGTCAATACAGAGAGATATGCAGAGGTAATTAGAATCAAACAATGTTTGCATTCCACAATGGCACTGCAGTTGTTATTTAACAGGGAGACCATTATTTTCATAGCAGCAATTACTTGTTAATTCTAAGGAAAGCTAGGTTAAATGTTTAGCCTGTGTGAGACGATCAGAAGGTATAAATCTGTATAAATCAGTCAGTGTTAAATATTACAGTTAAGAATTGCATAACTTCTAATATGTCAATGGAAATTAATTTCAGTAACAGAGAAGCTCTTTAGCCATCACAGCATTGTGCTTTTTACATTCATGACTGCAGATGAATTTTGCTCCCAGGTGCACTGCCTCAGACTTACACTACCCGGGAAATGATGCTGATTCATTCAGAGATTGGATGTCAGCTGTACTCTTTTCCATAGATGCTGCCTGGCCTGCTGAGTTCCTCCAACATGTTGTGTGTGTTGCTGATTCGTTCAGGGATTGTATTCCATCAGTATCATGAAGGACAATTGAGTACACAAGACACAGCAGTTTGGGGTTTTGTGCAGTGGCTGATCGGAGATCCAAAGCGTGAGAAGACGTAGATCACTCACATTCACCGACAGAGTACGTAAGGCATTGACTCACGACAGTTTGGTGTGTGGTCAGTCAGAGATCGGGTTTGATTGACAAGACAAATTAAAATAAGGCAGAGACAAGTAGGGCAACCATTGTTGGAGGAGCCATCATTGAAGTGGGCAGTGTTAGAGTGGGAATTTTAATTCTTTAGCTCTTCGAGGCTTCAGCGAGGTGAAGCTTCAGTCAGAGAAAGTGAAAAACTGTAGGTAGGTCTTTTCCCACAACTTATTTATTATTTTTCCTTTTTTATGTTTGCTTAGTTAGAACAGTAAAGATGCCAGGCAGGATGTGGGAAGGCAGGGAGACTTCCAGTGTCCCTGACAACTACACCAGTGAGAAGTGGCTGCCACTTGTAACATTCCCATTAAAGAGCTGAGCTGGAGCTGAATGAACTCCCGTTCATTTGGGAGCTAAGAGTGTGATAGGTAGGTCATATAGAGAGGTAGTTACACCCGAGAAGCAGAATACAGAAAACTGGGTGACGGTCAGGAAGGGGAAAGGCTATAAACAGCCAGGGCGGAATGCCACTGTGGCTATTCCCCTCAATGACAACATTTTGGATACTGTTGGGTGGGAATGACCTAACAGAGGAAGGTCACAGTGGTCGGGTCTCTGGCATCGAGTCTGGCTCTGTGACACAGAAGGAGAAGAGGCGCACTATAGTGATAGGGGATCCGTTAGGAGAATGGACAGGAGGTTGTGCGGGTGAGAATGAGATTCCTGGATGGTATGTTGCCACATGGATTGCAGGAGGATGGGGACCAGAGAGCCAGAACAGATAGAGGAGAGGTTGTAGAGACAGATGTTGTCAATTCTGGCTTCTGCCCGTTTCATTTCTAGTCCTGATGAAGAGTCTCAGCCTGAAATGTCAACTGCTTATTTCCCTCCACAAATGCGGTCCGATTAGACCACAAGACCATAAGACAAAGGAGCAGAAGTCATCCATTCGGCCCATCGAGTCTGCTCCACCATTTTATCATGAGCTGATCCATTCTCCCATTTAGTCCCACTCCCCCACCTTCTCAACATAACCTTTGATGCCCTGGCTACTCAGATACCTATCAATCTCTGCCTTAAATACACCCAATGACTTGGCCTCCACTGCTGCCTGTGGCAACAAATTCCATAGATTCACCACCCTCTGGCTAAAAAAATTTCGTTCACATCTCTGTTCTGAATGGGCGCCCTTCAAACCTTAAGTCATGCCCTCTCGTACTAGACTCCCCCATCATGGGAAACAACTTTGCCACATCCACTCTGTCCATGCCTTTCAACATTTGAAATGTTTCTATGAGGTCCCCCCTCATTCTTCTAAGCTCCAAGGAATACAGTCCAAGACTGGACAAGCATTCCTCATACTTTAACCCTCTCATTCCTGGAATCATTCTAGTGAATCTTCTCTGTACTCTCTCCAACGTCAGCACATCTCTTCTTAAATAAGGAGACCCAAACTGCCCACAGTACTCCGAGTGAGGTCTCACCAGCGCCTCATAGAGCCTCAACATCACATCCCTGCTCCTATACTCTATTCCTCTAGAAATGAATGCCAACATTGCATTCGCCTTCTTCACTACCGACTCAACCTGGAGGTTAACCTTAAGGGTATCCTGCACGAGGACGCGCAAGTCCAGTTGCATCTCAGAACTTTGAATTCTCTCCCCATTTAAATAATAGTCTGCCCGTTTATTACTTCTGCCAAAGTGCATAACCATACACTTTCTAACATTGTATTTTATTTGCCACTTCTTTGCCCATTCTTCCAATCTATCCAAGTCTCTCTGCAGACTCTGTTTCCTCAGCACTACCGGCCCCTCCACCTATCTATGTATCATCAGCAAACTTAGACACAAAGCCATCTAGGGTCTCGGCCTGAAACGTCGACTGCACCTCTTCCTAGAGATGCTGCCTGGCCTGCTGCGTTCACCAGCAACTTTGATGTGTGTTGCTTGAATTTCCAGCATCTGCAGAATTCCTGTTGTTTATTCCATAATCCAAATCGTTGATGTACAACGTAAAAAGAAGCGGCCCCAATGCGGACCCCTGTAGAACACCACTGGTGACTGGCAGCCAACCAGAATGGGATCCCTTTATTCCCACTCTCTGTTTCCTGCCAATTAACCAATGCCCTATCCACATATGTAACTTTCCCATAAATCCATGGGCTCTTATCTTAAGTAGCCTCCTGTGTGGCACCTTGTCAAAGGCCTACATTAGCTGAATTCCTGCAGCATTTTGTGTGTGTTGCTCAAGATTTTCAGCATCTGTGTGTTCTCCTGTCACACAAGACGAACTTTGTATATGCTCATTGCATTTGGTAGGAAAAATCCTGGAACTTCCTGCCCAACCATATTGAGAGAGTACCTGTGACAGAGTGTGCTCGGTAAATGTACTCTGTATACACACACACGCACACCCATAGTGCTTTTATTCCACTCAATATTCCATTTTAGTAACGGGGAGATGTAAATGTCTATATATTGTTTGTATACTGTATTTAAGGTCGATACTTCTGTTTATTTTGTAATATGGTTGTAACTACATTGTGAGTGCATCATATTCTCATTTATGTGTAGTCTTAAGTTAACTTTGTGGGTAATTAAAGATGGTATGTCCTGGTGCCTAAAAAAATTGGTGGTTCACTCTTGGCAGAGAGAGATCAAAGCCGCCAGGAGTTCACACTAGACAAAAATAATATGGAGCTAATTATTGCATTTTCTGGTATATAGTATTTTGTAAGTATTGGCAGTTTTCTCTTTGGTATTTTTGCTAATTTTTCTAAGTTTGATTTTTGATGCACTTAATTAACACCTTTGCATGAAAGTGCTAAGTGTCTCCAGCCATCTTATCATCAGTCAAAACCGATATATCATAACAGTACTTTCACCAGAAAGATTTCAGTGGTTCAAAAGCTGACTTACCAACACTTGCTCAAAGGCCTTTGACAATGGACAATAAATACTTGTCTCTTTGGCTACACTCTGTTCTCTTGGCAATACAGATAGGTCAGGACATGCACAAACAAGTTCCCCAATACAGAAAATTTTAGTTCAAAAGTTCAAAGATTCCTTTTTAATAACAGGGTATGTATACTGTATACAACCCGAAATTCTTATACTTCACAGTTATGAATTTGTTAAACATTCATTTCTGGAATCTATCTTTATTTCCAAATCATATACATTGCCTTTGTCTTTAATATTCACATTCTGTCTGCAACAATTTTTATTTATGATTTTTTTATATTTATGGAAATGAACAGTATTATTGAAAAACTTTGGTAGATACCTGACCACTTACTTTAAATGTAATTTCAAGGTATTAATCGTTCCAGTGACATCAGTAACACTTGCGTGATAGTATTTTACGAGCAGCATTTTTTATTATTGGATTTTGGATTAACAAAGCCCTTGACCTGACCCTCAGTGAAATGATTGCTCTGAGCCATTTCAGAATTTGCGGACAACATATCATTCCGCTGCTCTACTCTATATATCAAAATATCAGCAAAATGCTATTTCAAATACATTTTATCAATATGGCCAACATCAATCTGTTTCAAGGCTAAAGTAGTTTACGGCAGAACTAACCTCTGGAGGAGATATTAATCAATTTATAAGCAGAATGGGTGTCAAGGTCAAGGTGATATTTCCTTTGGCTATGCCTTTGCAGCACAAAGGTTAAATAATAAAAAATGGCTACCTCGAACAGATGTCAAAAGTGTGAATATGTTTTGGAAAACAGTAATTTTAAATTAAAAAAAGCTCCACTATGTGTCTTTAAGGTCACAAAAAAATGTACAATTTCCCTCAGATTTCAATTGTTACTGTCTAATGTGAAAGTGAATTAATTTACTTTCATATGTCACCATTTTATTCTCAGGGCACTGTGGAAGTTCTTCACTATGTGTCAACTGTGGTAGCACTCACACGGACAAACATTCAAGCTCTCTAACAGTTGTGACAGCTGATTCACCTGGGGGACGGCCAGTGAGTGATTTCTACGGGCAGAGCTGCTTTAAGTCCTGTCATAGGATGGCATATTTCAGAGTTGAGGTTATAACTTAACAGTTATAGTAAATCACAGATTGAGGCCTAGTGATCGGGATTCCATCAATGGTGAGTCTGGAGTTCGAGTCGTCATCCAGGGTGCTCATTCTTTGTCATGGAGAATCCTATGTTGATACCAAAGTTTGATGCCTTAAAAGTTCATACGGAATCCTAAAGGTTGATTGGAAGTCCATAAGCCAAGGCCTGATGACTGGAGTCGTGGGCTACAAATCTCTACGAGTCCATTGAGAAAGTTGAAGGCCCAGTGTCTACAAATCCAGAAGTCCACTGGAGGCTGGAAGCAAAAGATGGTCTGTCCTAAGGTTAAAGGATTGCGTATGCGTGTGGCTGAGTTGGTGGGACGAAATAGGCTTCTGTTGTTTTTTTTTCACTTGGTATGTTTGGTTTGTTCCATTCTGTTGAGTGAGATGGGCATGCGATGTTGATGACACTTGCAAGCTTCCCCTAGCACATCCTTGATGCACTTCACTGTATGTTTCCATGTACATGTCATAAACAAAGCTGAATCTGAATCTGGCATGGCAAACTATCATGGAAGAGATACAGAGATCAGTCATCTGCCTTTGCATTTGTAATAAAATAAATTTCAGTACTAAGTAAAGAGTTTTACTACTTTCAATGCCAATGTCTTTTACTCAGGCCTATGTTGATGTTTTGCTCTTCATGATGAAGGCCTACCATATTTAATGCTTATTTATAAAATACAGTATATACTGGTAATTTTCAGTTATGTTTAAGAGAATATCCATAATTAAGTTCATCATTATTATGTGCCATGTCATATGATGTGGGCAATTATGGTTCATGACCATGGTTGTTCTTGACAAATTTTTCTGCAGAAGTGGTTTACCATTGACTTCTTCTGGGCAGTGTTTTTACAAAACAGGTGACCAGAACCATTTTCAATACTCTTCAAAGCTTGCCTGCCTGGCATCGATGGTTGCTTAACCAGGACTTATATTGTGCACCAGCTGCTCAGACGACCATCCACCACCTGCTCCCATGGCTTCAGGTGACCCTGATCGGGGTCTAAGCAGGTGCTACACCCTTGCCAAAGGGAGACCTGCAGGCAATGGAGGAAAAGAATGCCTCCTTTGGTAGAGATGTATCTCCACCCCGCCACCCAATAATAAAACCACAAGACCATAGTACACAGGAACAGAATTAGGCCACGCGGCACATTGATTCTGCTTCACCATTCCATCATGGCTGAGTTGTAATCCCCTTCAACCCCATTCTCCTGCCTTCTCCCCATAACCTTTGACACCCTTAATAATCCAGAATCTATCAACCTCTGCTTTAAGTATACCCAATAACCTTGCCTCCACAACTATCTATGGAAATCATTTCCACAGTTTTATCACCTTCTGGCTAAAGAAGTTCCGCCTTGTCTCTGTTCTAAAGGGATGTTCTTCTATTCTCAG
Source organism: Mobula birostris (assembly GCF_030028105.1). Taxonomy (NCBI): domain Eukaryota; kingdom Metazoa; phylum Chordata; class Chondrichthyes; order Myliobatiformes; family Myliobatidae; genus Mobula; species Mobula birostris. The sequence continues at coordinate 21,206,197 of NC_092370.1, read as the reverse complement.
GCTGTGTCCTATGGTCCAAGATTCAACACTGTAGGAAACATCCTTTTCACATCTACCCTGTCTAGGCCTTTCAATATTTGATGGGTTTCAATGAGATCTCTCTCATGATTATCTTATAATTATAATAATAATAATCAGGTACAGTAGATTCTAGTTTAAGGAATATATCAGGCCAGTATATTTTGGCTCAATTAAGTGATTTGATTTGGCCCCAATTAGCCAAAGTTTCATAGAAATACATAAAAGGCATAAAAAAGGACAACTACCATTTAGTTGAGTAAATGGCAGAGGAATTAATCTGCCATGTTTTTTTGATTGACTGTAAATGAACAAAGTCAGTGCAGACACCTAGTACAGATAATGGACTGCTTTCGTACACTACTTTAAATGATTGCATCCTCCAAATCTTCATTTTAATTGTAACATTCAAGATGATTGCCAATACCTTCATAATTCCTAACTAAGTAGTGAAATTTCTGGCATCGCCAGGTCTGTAACTGTAGTGAGTAAAACAGTTCCGAATTGCATTACTGCTTACTTCTCATCAATCATCAGTGACAAAAGTCACTGCCTTTTGAACACAAGCACACAGTACTGATGCTATTTAAAAAATGATTGCTCTAAGCATGGTATAGCATCTAATGGCCACGCAAGCGCACAAGACTAATGTTAATTAGAAACAGTTTGGCAACAATCTCTGTCCCAATTTAATGTCATATTGGCTCAATTAAATGAAGGAAATCACGGCTATTTTCTCATTTTAATTTTTGTTTATTAGGAGTTGTCCTAAATAAATGGCTGCCCCAATTAACTGATGGCTCATTTAACTGGAATCTACTGTATTCATTTATAATCTAAACATAAGGATATGTTAGGAAGTGAAAATTTTTCATGATACGGTATGCAGTTCTACGATTAACTTAAGGGACTCAAGATAAATAAGTAATAAGGAATAGTGATTGAAGAAGGTTATGTGGACCCTTAAATTTGCTGTGATAGTACAGCTGCAATGAGTTTTAATATAAACTATAGCTTGCTCACAATGGCTTATATTTTTGTTAGTAATATCTAAAAAGATCCATTAGTTTCAGTCTTGACTATAACAAGGAAAGAAAAAAGCTTGCCCTTATAGCTTATTTCATAACCTTTGGATGTCTCAAAGCAATTTACAACCAGAAGTACTCTTTTGGAGTGTACTTCATAGTAATGAGACAGACCAAACAGCCAATTTACACTCAGCAGGCTCCCGTAAACAGTAATTTAATAAATCGTTTGGCAGTTTAATAAAGGATCGTCCTTATTGAGTCTTCGTTGAAGAGAAGCTGCATTGAGATAACTCCTGTAAAAGTGCAATGAGTTCATGCAAAAAGGCTCTCTCTCTAAAAGGAATTTAAGGTCAGTCGATTTAAACTCAAACAACAGGAATTCTGCAGATGCTGGAAACTCAAGCAACACACATAAAAGTTGCTGGTGAATGCAGCAGGCCAGGCAGCATCTCTAGGAAGAGGTGCAGTCGACGTTTCAGGCCGAGATCCTTCGTCAGGACTAACTGTAGGAAGAGTGAGTAAGGGATTTTGGATCTCCCCCTCCCCCTCCAACTTTCAAATCCCTTACTCACTCTTCCTTCAGTTAGTCCTGACGAAGGGTCTCGGCCTGAAACGTCGACTGCACCTCTTCCTAGAGATGCTGCCTGGCCTGCTGCGTTCACCAGCAACTTTTATGTGTGTTAGTCGATTTAAACTGTTTATTTTCGACTTCGGGAATCCTGTGGACAGAACCGGCAGTAAAGGTGCGTCGGTGAAGAAATCGCTCTCCAAAGAAGTCTCTCCCAATTGAATGCATAAAACTGTTGGACTTTCAAAGTTATCGCTTTAAGAACTATATCTGACTGTATTGCTTTAAGAACTGTTTCCACATTTAACTCTTTAAGAGCCAGAGCCGAGTGGAGTTGATGAACGGCTGAGTACCTGTTTAACCTCTGGTCAAAGTTTTCCTTTGTTTTTTCTCCTTATCGTTTATACGTGTTTAATAAATGTTTGGTTGTTTTCATAAAACCTGTCTCGATTAATATTCATTGTTGCCGGTTACGTAACAGTAGATTGTCCTATGATTGGGATAGGGTTCAATAGGTGGGTTGCTGGGCAGTGTGTCTCATTGCACCAGAATAACCTGTCCATGTTTCATCTCTAAATAAAAAATAATCAAAGTTCAAAGTAAATTTATTATCAAACTAAATATATGTAAACATATACTACTCTGAGATTCATTTTCTTGGTGGCATTCACAACAAAAAAATTCAAGCAAAATAATAATAACAAATAAATAAACAATAAATATCGAGAACATCAGATGAAGAGTCCTTGAAAGTGAGCCCATGGGTTGTGGGAACAGTTTAATGTTGAGGTGAGTGAATTTGATTGATGCTATCCCCTTTGCTTCAAGTTTGATGGTCCTGAACCTGACGGTATGGAAACCTGAAGATTTCTGCACCTTCTTCCTGATGGCAGCAGCGAGAAAGAAGCATGGCCTGGAGGGTTGGCTGTGGGCGGTATCTGATGATGGATGCTGGTTTCCTGTAACATCACTCCATGTTGACATGCTTAGTGCTGTGGAGGGCTTTACTAGTGACGGGCTATGCTGCGTCCACTACTTTTTTGTAGGCTTTTCTATCTGAGGGCATTGGTGTTTCCATGCCAAGCGGTGATGCAACCAGTTAATACGCTCTCTACCGCACAACTATAGAAGTTTGTCAAAGTTTTTGATGACATGCCAAATCTTCACAAACTTTTAGGAAAGTAGAGTCACTGAAAGTAGAAAGCAGAGGTTGATAGGTTCTCAGTTAGTAAGGGTGTCAAAATTAAGACCATAAGATATAGGAGCTGAATTAGACCATTTGGCCCATCGAGTCTGCCAAACCATTTCACCATTTCCTAGTCAGCCCCAATTTCTTGCGTTTTCCCCATATCCCTTACAACACACTGGAGGAACTCAGCAAGTCAGGCAGCATCCGTGGAAATGATCAGTCAACGTTTCGGGCCAGAACTCTTCGTCAGGACTAAAGAGGGAAGGGGCAGAGGCCCTATAAAGAAGATGGGGGGAGGGTGGGAAGGAGAAGGTTGGTAGATTCCATGTGAAAAACCAGTAAGGGGAATGATAAAGGGGTGGGGGAGGGGAAGAAGCGCGGGGATAGGCAGGAAAGGTGAAGAAGGAAAGCACAATGGGTAGTAGAAGGAGGCGGAGCCATAAGGGAGGTAGTAGGCAGCTGGGGGAGGGGGCAGAGTGAAATAGGGATGGGGGATGGGAGAGGGAGGGAATTACCAGAAGTTGGAGAATTCAATGTTCATACCAAGGGGCTGAAGACTACCTAGACGGTATATGAGGTGTTGCTCCTCCAACCTGAGTTTAGCCTCATCATGGCAGTAAAGGAAGACATGTATGGACATATCCGAATGGGAATGTGAAGCAGAGTTGAAGTGGGTGGAGACTGGGAGATCCTGTCTGTTCATGCCCTGACTAATCAAGAAACTATCAACTTCCGCCTTAAACATGCCCAATGACTTGACATCCACAGCCACCTAATTCACCAGTCTGATTGACCAAAATTATGGGAAGAAAGCTAAAAAATGGGGTTGAGAAGGAACATAAATCAGCCACAATTGAATGGTGGAGCAGACTTATTGAACTGAATGGCCTAATACTTCTCCTACGTTTTAAGATCTTATGTATCTGTACCCCAAGGACCCCCTGTGCTACAACACTCCCATGGCCCAGCTGTTCACTGCATGAAGTTGATCGGCAAAAAGAAACATAAGTAACAAGAGGACTGTTTTTGCAGAATAAGTTATAAGGGTTGAGAATGCACTACCAAGGATAAAAATGGAGTCTGATTCAGTTGTAGTATGGAAAATTATATACTGGATAATATGTAATTATATTACATATAACTATATGTAATATAGTTATATTACATATAGCTGGATAACTATCTGTAAGAATTTGCAGGGCTCTGTGGAAAGGTTAGTGTGATACGACCAGTTGCATCACTCTCATTTCAAGCCAAAATGGGATCAACCAGCTGAGAGTCCATCTTCAATGCTGAAACAGTTCTGTGATTCTGCAGTTCCTGGATTCAGTTCTCCAGATGCAATCTCAACAAAGCTCTTCATCATCACTATAATTTTCTTACTTTTTTATTAAATGAAAGCTGATATTCACTTGTCCTAATTGGTTCCTGTGCTTTATGACAATTTTATCTGATTTACATACAAAACCACACAGGTTTTGCTGATTTCCAAGATTTTCCAGTCCGTTAAAAAATATTGTTCCTTTTATGCTTCCCACCAGTATTATATTTCATATGCCAACTTCTTATATTTCAACAATTCTAAATCCCCTTGTAACCTCTTAGTGACTTTCTCACTTTTTCATCTTCCATCTAACTTGGTGCCATCACAATAGAATAGAATAGAACTTTATTGTCATTGGTCAAGACAATAAAATTGAGGTGGTTCTCCAGTCCATGCAGAAATGAATATTTACAATGCATGACTCAATAATAAAAAAAATAACACTCCATAACAGTCCAGAACACTCAAAGGCATTGGCAAGCTGAGGTGTAGCATTATTCAGTTTTTCAGTCTTACTGTCTTGGCTGGATAATATTTCTGCGTCTCCGGATGGCAGGAGATTAAACAGATAGTGTCAGAATGGGATTGTTCTTTAATGACATTACAAGAGTGCCATAGACATCGAGAGTTGTAGACTGTTTCCAGGTACTGGGGATGTATTATAGTTGATTCCTTCAGTAAGTCTTTGAAATAAATTGGATGCAGCTGAGACTTAGAGCTGATCCTTAATGATCACTAGATTCAGATTCAGATTCATTTATTTATCACATGTACATCGAAACTTGCATGAAATGCATCATTTGTGTTAATAACCAACTAACCTAAGGGAATGCTCGGGGCAGTCTGCACATTGTTACTTACAACAACTTAAAAGCTACCCGTGGCTTTATTTTTTGTCCATTAGCCTATCCTCAATCCATGTCCTCAATTTTATTTTAACAATATTTTATATGTCACCTTATGAAATTATTGATAAAATTCCATTGGCTCCACTCCTTATCTCCCACTAACTGCATTGTCAAAGAAGACATAGATTGTATAAACTCTTAACTTTCCTTCATAAAGGTTCACAGTTGAATCATTTCATGATTTTCTAAGTTCCTTGCCACCATTTTAATGAATAGATTCAAGTATTTTCCCTGTTCTAGTTCTCAGCATATTTGGATCCTAATTTGGCCTCATGATTCTTTTTCAAATTCTGTGGTTTTATTTTCTGTGTTCCATTCATTGGAAGATACTTTATAATCTAGGGATGCATTAGTGATGATAAGACTTTATGCTGTAGGCATTGTCTTTCTGATGACTTCCAGCTTCATTCATTAATTTTAGTTCCACATTCTTATGAGACAGAAGATTTTTCACCTTTTCCTACATATTAAATGTCTTCTAGCAGCCCCTGAGTGAGACAAGACCCACACAGTTTGATTCAAATATTCAGATATGCGTGTCTCCAGGGCAGTCTTTAACTTATGCCTGTTGTTACAGCATCAGCAACAATGAATATAGAATTGAATCAAGTTTTATGAACAAACATAAACATTTATTAAACTCTGCTCAACAATAGAGAAAATTATTCAAACGACTAACTTAACCAGAAGTTAACTGCTATACGGCAACTCTGGAACAGTTCTTAAAAGGGTAAATTCGAAAACAATTCTTAAAGCGGTAAATTCGAATACAGTCTTAAAATGGTAAATTCGAAAGTCCAAGTGATTTACACAGTCAATAAGGAGAGTCTTCTCTGGAAACGGATTTCTTCGAAGACGTGACGTTACTGCTGATTCTCCAAAGGATTCACGACGAAGGAAATAAAATGGCTTAAAGGAACTGACTTTTCTTGGGCAAATGAACACTGCACAAACTTCCCCACTCTTGCAGAAGTTATCTCAGATACAGGTCACTATTTCTAAATGAAGACTCAATAAGGTCCATCCTTTATTAAACCTCCGAACAACTCCAACTTTATTCAATCCTTCAGGCTCTCGTACTTTAGTAAGGTCTTCACGCCCCAACACTACTGTAAAGGAAAAATCCTAGGTGCAAAATCCCAAACTGGCAGCGATTGGCGAAACTGCCGGTACAACGATTTTACCTTACAATAGAAAGTAAAACTCTGTTTTAAAACTAAACTGCGTCATGAGACGAATACAGAGCATAACGGAGTTACTGGCGAACTAAACTAAAACTGAACTGAAACTAACTGCGTCACAACAGGGTGCCCCTTTATATACCTGTTGAGAACATGTCATCATGTGACCTCACACTGGCGGGAAAATTACATCACCCCACTATTACATCATGCTGACAAGATACTCAATTACTCATAAGACAGTCACAAGATACCCACGAGGTATGTAACACTGTCTATTATGCTAATTAATGTTCCTAATATTAATATTGGGAACATAGGAACAGGGAGGACACATTCAAGCACATCCAACATTTTAATAAGATCTTGGTTGATCTGTAAATGTTAATATATAGTGATGGGCAACTCAGTAGTGTAGCAGTTTGAGTGATGCTATTACAGCTCGTGGCATTGGAGTTCAGAGTTCATTTCTGGTGTCTTCTGTCAGAAAGCCTGGACATTCTTCCCGTGCGATTGTGAGTTTCGTCCAGGTGCTCAGGTCTCCTCTCACAATCCAAAGACATACTGGTTAGTAGGATAATTGGTCATTGTAAATTGTCCTGTGATTAGACCAGGCCACATGGCTTTTTGACAGCCTACTCAGTAAATCCAAGCCACATAATAGAATTAAAGAAATGCCCCACCCAACATGACGGACAAATCACCAATGTGCAAAAGACAACAAATGGTGCAAATACAAAAGGAAACAAAAAGCAATAAATATTGAGAACATGAGATGAAGAGTTCTTGAAAAGAAGTCCATTGGTTGTGGGAACAGTTCTGTGAGTGAAGTAGAGTGAAGCTAAACACATTGGTTCAATAGTCTGATGGTTGAAGGGTAATAACTGTTCCTGTACCCAGTGATGTGGGTCCTGAGGCTCATGTGCCCTCGTCCTGATGAGATGAGAGCATGGCTTGGGTGGTGAGGGACCCCAATAGTAGACATTGTTTTCCTACAATAGCAGTCTGTGTAGATGTGCTCAAAGGTGGAGAGGGCTTTACCCACAATGGACTAGGCCATATCCCGTACTTTTTGTAAGAGTTTCTATTCAAAGGCATCAGTGTTTCCCTACCAAGCCATGATGCAACTCCATCATATACTCTTCACCACACATAAAGAGAAGTTTGTCAAATTTTTTGATGTCATGCTGAATCTTCGCAAACTTCTAAGGCATTAAAGGCACTGCCATACTTTCTTTTAACTTTTTGAAATCGAAATTTCAAAAAGTACAAAGGAAGTATGGCAGTACCTTTAATTGAAATTATGTTCTGGGCCTAGGACAGATACTCTGAAATGATAACATCAAGGAATTTAAAGTTGCTGACCCTCTCCACCTCTGATCCCGCAATGTGGTCTGGCTTATGGAGCACCAGTTTCCTTCTGCTGAAGTCAATAATCCTGCTGAAGTTCCTTGGTCTTGCTGACATTGGGTGAGAGGTTGCTATTGTGGCACCACAGCCAGATTCAGCCAGCATTGTAGGCTGAATGGCCTGTTTCTGTGCCGTACTGTTCTATGTTCTTGGTTACATGTTGGCCTCCAGGAAAGTAACCCCATTAATCACACTCCCTTCTTTACGTTCATATGCCTGCAACTTATTCTCTCTCAGTTCTGATTTGTCTACCCTATCAACTCTTAAACTTGAGAATTTCAATCCAATCATTTCTTATTTCACACTTCAAAGAATCCAAGCCTTGATAATGTAAACATACTTCATCATTTCGAAGTTCACTATCTGGAGAATAGATAGGAAACTCAGTGTGAAAATCTGTCAGAAAGGCCCATCTGCAATTCTGGAACTTTACTTTGTGCTAACGGTCACAAGGAATGAAAATCAATATTTCCTTACAATACATTGCATGATGCTTTTTATTAATGCCATGTATCAGGTAGCATTGTCCAAGGCAACTGGGATGTACCCATCTTTTGATTCCATGATATCTTCCATTTGAGAGAGTTGGCGGGGTCTCAGTTTATCCAACAGTAACTCTGACATTCTTCAGCACTGTGCCGGAGTGCCAGTCCTAATTTTTGTATGTTAACCAGACTTGAACACATAGTTTTATGGCTGAGTGAAATAGCTCTACCAGCTGAGCCAGTCCAGACTGGATTGTACATGCGGCCATTGGAAATGACCGACAGTGATTGACTTTTCAGTGGGGACATGAGAAACTTAAAATGGAGATCTTTAACTGATTAAAATTCATATTTTGGTATGGCATCTGTAGGCATTTTATATTGTTACTCGGTAAGACAAGTAATAAGGATAGACCTGAAAATAATCAAAAGGTTCAATATTCAAAGTACATTTACTGTCAGGTAGCAGCTGTGAAAATTAATAAACAGTTGACACTGAAGGCTAAGACAAATGTTCAACAAGTTTCACAGGTTAATTTATTATCAAAGCATGTACAACACTGAAGTTTGTCTTCTCCAGATAGCCGTGAAACAATGAACATGAAAGTCTTTCAGAGAGAAATATAACTCCCCACACAAAAAAGACAACAGCATCTCAATAATCAACCCCCAAAATCCCTTTCCCCTGCACAAAAAGCAACTGAACCATTGATCCCCAAAAAACAACCCCTCCCTCACACAAAAAAAACTAACAGAACATTAACTCCCTAACCCCCTCCCCTTGCACAACAAAATGGAAAAGGATTGGTGAATAAAAAACACAGAAGTTAAAAACTATAAGTCTGAAAAAGTCCACAGTCTATAAATGCAATAGCCTAATCCATAAATGCAGAACCACAATACCATTCTCCGATATCATTGACATTCATCGAAAGACAGGGACACCATATAAGGCAGAGATGCCTACCCACCTGCCAGAGTGAACCACAGAGTGATAGGACGCTCACAGAATCCATCTCAACAGCAATCTAAAGGAAGGCAGCCGATACTCAACTCTTGCTTGTCCCTCACATTCACCTTGATGTCTCAATTTTCTTCAGAGTTTTAACCAGCGAGATAGATCATACATGGACTCACGTCGCGTCTCGGTTATTTTGCATTGAGGCCACCCGTGAATGTACTCAGGACTGATTTCCAGCTGTTGAACAGAAGGTGGAATTGCCATATGGCAGCAGACATTAAGTATCTTTACAGACCAGTTCTTAAGTTATGAAAAATGACAATTAAGAAGCATAATGAACAATTATTTCCTTATATTAACATATCAAATAGCTACCAGTCTATCAAAATGCAAATTATGCATTGTTGCTTTAGAGCTCTGTGGTGAGAGGAAATTGAATCCTGATATTGTGAATTTATATGCAAAGAAAGAGATAATTTATCACCCAATACAGCTGAAAGAATACTGAGTAAAGATATTGGGAGTCAGCTTTTGCAAGTGTTAATCTAATAAGGTCTAAGTAGAGAATGGCCTTTATAATGAGATGAATGGATGAAGAAAGAGCCCATTTTCCAAAGTGACATTGAGTTATTTTAAGTGCTGGAGGCAACATTAACAGTTTATGTTGTGCTGGCATGGTTAGTGGTGAGATACGTGTTGATATGAATATAAAAAGCCATTTTTGTTACAGAAAAGCAAGAGTAAAAGAACGTGGTTGGTGTTGTGCCAACGAGAAGTCATGTACTATCTTTTAGCAATTCAATTGCACATCTGATCCAGCTTAAAAAAAAGAATAATTTGGACTGCATTGGAAAATGAATACGGAATCATGATGTGTGATCAACTCACTCCTATTCAACCTAGTATGGGCAACATGCAAACGTAGTATTATCTCTTCATTAACTTGACTGCAGTATCCACTCAATGCTGATGACATGTTGATTAGCACCTCTGCAGGGGAGCTGAATTTTCAAGCTTATTCATGCAGGTTGAAACCAGGCTTCGTTGCCCAATGCCAATCTCTTAAAGTGGATGTGCTTAATAGCTTTAAACCATTGCGTGTCAGTAATGTAAATTGTCCATGCAAGCATAGAGCAATGTGAGGGACAGTGGGCTTTAGGCTACTCTTGCACTGGTCAGAGAGTCAGAAAGGACAAACGTTGTCCGCTATTGGCAGGTGGACAGAAGGCCACAAATGGAAATGTGAAGGCCACAAATGTGATAGAGGTAAATGTACTACACACACACACACACACACACACACACACACACACACACACACACACACACACACACACACACACACACACACACACACAGTACCCCAAGAAAGGGGAGACACATGAAACATAAAGACTGTAATGTCCATGCATCGGTCACTCTATGGTGCATCAAAATAAATTACAGTACATCCAGTTAACTGTATAACAATAGGCAATCAGACATGCATTAAATCAAATTCAATCCTTTTCCCGTTTATACAGTTACTCATTTAACATTCGGGCCTTTTTTGGGTTTAACTATCATTTCTGTTATTCCATGGAAACATCTCACTTTAATGCTAAATTATCCAAATAGAACACAAAATGCTTATAATATTTACTTATAATACTTACTATAATACTTATAATAATTAAAAATATAAAATTATTATATGGTTATATGGTTACTCCAATAAACTATCATCTTCTGTTATCAGCAATACTATGCATCCAAACATTTACACTGTCTGCTTATGGCACTGTCTCTGTGCAGCCTTAATGCTTTGATCATACAAATCACGTGACTGAAACCAGCCTTTTTTCCACAGTTTCAATCAAGCATATAACTCAATGAATTATACAAATCTTTGGAAAAAATACTTAACAATGTTTTTCTGAGAACATAAATGTACCAACTGTGTAAAATTTGAATTACTTTTTGTATTTCTTTCCCTAGCTGAGAAGAAAAGACAACTGAAACATAACACTGTAATGTTCATGCATCGATCACTTTATGGTGAATTGTGTGCTGAAGACTAATTGCAAACCCTTATAAGTCAATGGCAAATTCAGTACTCAATACTATAAAAGAATACATTGCACATAGATTCTCAGAATTTTCAACTGAACATATTTGCATGTCTTAAAATAATATCCTTTTTTCTCAACATGAAATCATATTCACATTAAATATCCTGATGAAGGGTCTCAGCCAGAAACATCGACTGTACTTTTTTTCCCATAGGTGCTACCTGGCCTGCTGAGTTCCTCTAGCATTTTGTGTGTGTTGCTTGGATTTCCAGCATCAGCAGATTTTCTCTTGTTTGAGGTTCACATTAAATAACTTATTAAATAACTTATTCATTTTTTAAAATAATTGAACAATTCTTTATAACTAAACTGAACAGATTTCAACCTTGTCTCATACACACACACACACACACACACACACACACACACACACACACACACAACATTGCGTTAGATCGCCAATCTCCGTTTATTTTCTTTCGGGTTCTTCTGGGAGTCAGGAATGATGATCAATATTAGTTCCAAGAGTTCAGTTTATGTTAGAGAACAAAAAAACCATACAAATGTTAAGTGAACTAAATAAAGATCTGAGAAATGATGCTAAGAGGTGTACAGATGCAGAGACAAAGGAATAAAGAAACCAAAAGGCAATGCTGGCAACTCTGTAAAATCTATCACCTTTATAAGGAGACAAATTCCTTAGTTAGGAATGAATTAGTTAATAGGCTAAATAATTAAAATGGTTGCATCATGTGGCAAATGTGCTACTACTTAGCCAATGAAAAATGAGAAAGGTGTTAAACTGTTAGTTTAGCTGCTATACTGCTTTCTGCCAGTGAATGTGAAAAAAAACGTGTGTGTTAAAAGTACAAATCTTATAAAAAGTATTATCAAAACAAAACCTGCTGAAGGGTTTCAGCCCGAACCATCAGCTATACTTTTTTTCCATAGATACTGCATGGCCTGCTGAGTTCCTTCAGCATTTTGTGTGTGTTGCTTGGATTTCCAGCATTGGCAGATTTTCTCTTGTTTGTGATTAAAACAAAACAGTGGTTTCCATCAATTGCCCTGTCATTCTGATGTTGTTACACTGAGTGTACTCACTTCCATGACCTTATGGTGCTTTTCCCATTATACATATCGGAATGTCCCATTTCTTTAGCAATGGGGATGTGTAAATGTGCATATATTGTTTGTATATTGTATTTAAGGTCGATACTTCTGTTTATTTTGTAATATGATTGTAACTACATTGTGGGTTGCATCATATTCTAATTCATGTAAACTTCATAGATAATTAAAGATGGTATGTCCTAGTGACGATTTAAAGAAGCACTTTGCCCTCAGTAGGGGAGAGAGAGAGATTGGGCTGCTAGGAGTTAGACCATAAGTTACAGACCAGGAGTTCACATTGAACAAAGCATGGAGCTGTTATTGTGTTTTCTGGTAGATATTTTTTTGTCAATATTGGTAGTTTTCTTTTGACAATTTTCGCTAATTTTTGTAAGTTTGATTTTTAATGTACTTAATAAACACCCTTGCGCTAAAGTGCTGTAAGAATTCCTGGTGCCATATTTGTACCACTTAGCTTTCCACATTGAAGTTTAAAAGGCAATGATAACGTAAGGGGTTTCTTCTTTTATGTTACTGCATATGTTAATCAAAATGGCTTCTTTGTTATGTTATAACTAAAATGGTTTCTCTGTGATGTTAACTGCTGAGATAGTGATTCTTTTTCTAGCAGCTAGCAGCTTGTTTGGGTTATCACTAATGATAAGGAGAGAATGAACAAATGGGTGTCTATGTTATTCTTTTTTTGGGGTGATAGTCTGTCTCATATGGCTGGGAAACGGTGTTTTTGGCGGGCTTTTGGAGGAGAGACCGGGAGTAAGACGGACGTGCTGGGAGCGCTCTGCTCGATTGCCTTGGGTGGTCCTGAGCTGCGAGTCGAAGGGGTTGGAGTGGATCGCAGGGTGAAGAGAGAAGACCCCGGGTATTTGAGCTCCAACTGTGCACATGAAGAAATTGAACTTTGATAAGTCTGGCACATTTTTCTTTTCCTTTTATATTGTATCTCTATTAATCTCATAGTCCCAGTAAGATTTATAAAGTGTAATCTGTAAAGTGTACATTGTGTGCGGTCTGGTGTTTGATGTTTGAGGTCAAACCAGATGGCATTGCACGGCAACCGACGCAACCAGGAAACACAGTTGGGTGGCGGACGGGGTTTCCCCTAGATAAATATGAGCCGATATAGCTGAGTGTTACAATAATATAACAGGTGAGAGTCAAGGTATCTTACAATATATCTGTAAGCAATAATGCAGTCCAGGGAAAGGCTAATTCCTTCACATTTCTGCATGTTCTGAGGTGACTTAGGAGGGGTTCCTGCTTTTCGATCCCTCTGGGTCAGGTGGAGCTTAAGGGGGTGGGTGCGTGGATTGCTTAGAACATGCCAAACTGCTTTCATAATTTGGGATTGGCCTCCCTGGATGCTTGGTGGAGACATTTGAACTCAATGTCTTCCCAGATCCTTTTCCTCCAAATGCAATCTTAGACAAACGATTCCCGTGAACTGGTAAAGTTCTTATGTATCTACATGAAGATTTTGAGATTATTTTTGAAGTATTTCTGTGTTGCTGGAAAACATTTGGAGTAGAGTTTTTTTTTCAGAAGTCTGATATCAGGTAGAAGTTGTATCCTATCCACTAAAGCTAACCGAGAGCGATCAGTCTTGATGTCTGGGAGAAGACAAGGGCATTGGTTCATGTATCTTATTAATGAATTAAGAAGATGCCTAGGTGGCAGCATTGATGACACTTCTCTGCTGCTTTGTAATACACATAAAATGCTAGAAGATCTCAACAGGTCAGGTGGCATCTATGGAAAGCAATAAAGAGTCGACGCTTTGAGGGAAAAAGCCAGAATAAGAAGGTTAGGTTGGAGGCTAACCAGACAAAATATGAGGTGTTGCTTCTCCAGCCTGAGAGTGGCCTTATCATGGCAGTAGATGAGGCCATGGACCGACATGTCAGAATCGGAATGGGTATTGGAATGAAAATGGATGGCCACTGGGAAATCCTGTTTTTAGCAAACGGAACGAAGGTGCTCGACAAAACAATCGCCTAATCTAATTTGGGTCTTACTGCACCAGGAGCACTGGATTCAAGAGACGACCCTGAAAGACTCACAGATGATGAGTTGCCTCACCTGGAAGGACTGTTTTGGAACTCTGAATGGCACTATAGGAGGAGGTGAATAAGCAAGTATAGCACTTTTTCTGCTTGCAGGGACAACTATCAAGAAGGACATCAGTGGGGAGAGACAAATGGACAAGGGAATCATGGAGAGGGTTATACCTGTATCCCTGCGAAAAGCTGAGAGGTGGGTGGGGGGTAGGTAAAGATGGGTTTGGTGGAAAGATTCCATTGAAGATGGCGGAAGTTGCGGAGAATGATGTGCTGGATTTGGAAGTTCATGGAGCGCTGGGTAAGGATAAGCAAGGTTCTATTCCTGTTAAAGTGGCAGGAAGATCTAGTGAGGGCAGATATCAGGGAAGTGGAGCAGATATAGGTAAGGGCTGTATCAATAATAGAGGAAGCGCTTGTAGATGAATCAGGTCATGCCGATGTTTTGGAAAGGAAATCCTCATCCTGGGAACAGATGTAGTACAGATGGAGGAACTGAGAAAAGAGAATGGCATTTTTACAAGTAATAGGGTGAGAAGAAGCATAGTCAAGAGAGTTCTGAGAATTGGTAGGTTTATAAATCATATAAGTAACAGTCTGTCTCCAGAGATGTTTGATGATTTTCTAGTGCTTTGGAGTGCTTGCTGGAGCCTGTCCATCATTGTGATGTACAAGGAGCTGTCCTACTTAGGACATGAATGTTTTGCCAGGTCTGAAGTCTTGGCTTTCAACCAACCTTTTCTGCTCTGCTGCTTGTCTGCAGACTGGTACCTGACTCTCTGCGTCATTCTTGTTCAAAATGAATACACACAGATTTGTGGGTTAGCTGTATAGACCGAAATAGAACCGGTCGGTTGACAGGAAACAATAAGTAGTAACAATTGGAACTTTTCTAAATGGCAGGCTGTAATTAGTATGGCACTGCAGGGATCAGTGCTGGGACCTCAGATATTCACAATATTTAGATATGAGTGATTCAGTTGAGGGAATTATTTTCAATGCCCCCAAATTTGCAGATAGCATAATATTGAATTGCATCTTAAGCTTTGAGTGGGATGCAGAGATGTTCCAATGTGATTTGAGTGGGTGGAGGGAGTGGCAAAGAAAGAATGGCAGAAGTATATGAGAGATTATCCATTGTAAGACCATAAGACATATGTGTCAAGAAACCGAGGTGAGAATGGTTAGGACCCAAGTATTTGAGGCTAGAATCGAGACTGAAATGAGAACAGGGAACTAAACTAGACGCTAGACAATAATCCAAGTACAGCCGCATATTGAGCATGAACATCAGTTTGGGTGCTTTTTAACTATTAAAATCTTGGTGTCCAAACATGGCCGCCAATTAGCCGGGCATTCTAAATCTTTAAAGGGGCCGCGCCAGCTATCCATATTCCGAAGAGTCAGAGCGTCTAAAGCCTGGAAGCTGGTATGGTTGGGTGCATATTATAACAGGACCCCCTCTCCTTCGGCCATCTCCTGATGGCCTTGGCTGCTCGGAGAGACTGTGATGGTAGTCATGGATGAGAGCTGAATCCAAGATGTCCTTTTCAGGAAGCCCAGCAACCTTCCTGGGGTCTGAATCCTTCCCAGTCCAAGAGGAACTACTGAACATCCCGAACAGTTTGTGACTCCAATATTCTTCTTACGGAGAAGACCTGTTCTCATCAACAAACCTGGGTTGTGATGAGAATGATGGTGGGGAGGGGGTGCTAAAGGTCTGGTGTTTATATGTTTTAATTTGGAATTCTGGAAACTGCAATTGATCTTGAGGGTCTTGGGGAGCTGTAGTTGTAAATCACAGGGTTTACCTTTTTGAGAACCTTGAAGGCTCCAATGAACTTGGCTGCCAATTTCCTAGACTCCACCCGAAGAGGCAAATCCTGAGTAGATAGCCAGACCTGTTGCCCAGGTTGCAAATCTGGCCCGTCTTCTCTTGCAGTTAGCATTTACTTCAGCCTTCTTTGTAGAGGCCAAAAAAATCTCCCCTGCCCAAGTGCATTTCTCCTCGCAACATCGGACAAAATTTTCAGCTGTAGGAACCCAACATCAGCATCCTGTTTAGGGAAAAGTGGTGGGTAATACCCAAATTGACATTTGAAAGGGGACATTCCATGTGCCGAATGCTGTAAAGTGTTGTGGTCGACCTCTGCCCATGTTAAAAGGCCGCAACACTTGTCTGTTTTTTCTGCGACCAGATCTTAGGGTATATTCCAAATCTTTGTTCACCCACTCCATCTAGCCATTGGACTGTGGATGAAACCAGAAGCAAGGACTCACTGTTGCTCCAATCAGCTTACAGAATCTCCTCCAGAAACATGATACAAATTGCAGACCTTGATCCAACACAACGTCCACCGGAAATCCATGGATCCTGAAGACCTGGTACAGGACAATTTTAGCCATTTCCTCCACAGATAGTAGTCTCTCCAAGCCTTTGAAAAATTATCTACAGTTACCACGTTGATGGTCTTCCCCTTGGAAGGTGGAAGTCCCATGACAAAGTCCGTGGAGATGCACGCCATTGTCTGGAACACGTAGAGGTTGAAGGAGCCCTTGGGATGGGGTGCAGGGTTCTTCGTTCCAGGTGCACACCTTGCATGCATGCATGTATTGTCGGATATCTTTCACCATTCCAGGCCATCAATGTTTTCTCTTAATGAATTCAAGGGTCCTAGAAATCCCTGGGAGAGCAGTCATTCACAATGTGTGTCCCATTGAAGTACCTGAGACCCGACAGAACTTGGAACAAACAGACGACCCAGAGGACCTTCATTACGAATCTCCCCTGTGTCCAGGTCTTGCAAATAAGTGCGTCGATTCCCCAACGAATTGGCGCTATCACCTTGGCTTAGGGAAAAATGGTGGTAGGCTGCTCCTCTCTTTCAGGTTCGTCAAACTGATGAGACAAGGCATCCGGTTTCTGGATTTTTGACCCTGATTGTAATTAAAGCAGTTAAAGAAAAGAGACCACCTGGCCTACCAGGCATTCAGTCTCTTGGCACTCTGAACATAAGCAGGGTTCTTATAGTCTGTCCATGTAACAAAAGGGTTCTTGGCCCCCTCAGGCTAGTGATGCCATTCCTCCAGAGCCAACTCTCTATTTCCTTTTTTTTAAATTTTATTTTTATTTGGATAAGGAATTCACAAATATCATGTACTTTTTCCACACATATAACCTTTTCCATTTTTTTATATGTATAAAACTACAATTATTTATACATTCTTAAGTACACATTGAGATGATATAAAAAGGAAAATAAACATTTAAATAGATATTTATGTACTGTGGTAAATCTAATCTATTAGGCTAAGTAATGCAATTAGTTGTTAAGAAAAATGGTAGTAATAGTTTCCATATAACCCTTCTGGACCATTTCCACTGGTCCAAAATGTTGTATATAAGCCTATGTATCAACCATTGTAGGTGTTTATATCCTAATTTGTTCATGCTTGCTCCTGCCCGCAGACATAATTATCCAATCCCTATGTACTTATTTACTTAATTTTTTCATTTTTTTACCCCTTTCCCAAATCTTTCCCTTTACTTGTGTTAATTCTCTATTTTCCAAAAGAAAACAAAAAATAACAAACATTGTGTTGATGAGAAGAGCAGTATAAATCATTAGGAGAGTCATCTAAAGTCTGCTCGCATTGGGGTTATATATTCAATCCGTTTATTCCAGATTTGATAAAATTTTTCTTTTTGAGTTCTCAGGGAGTAAGTCAATTTTTCCATTTTAAATATTTCCAGGATAATTTCGTACCAATCTTCTAATGTAGGTAGTATTGGATTTAGCCATTTTCTAGTGATTGATTTCTTACTTGCCGCTAAGAGGGCCTGCAGCAACTTTATATCTTCCTTCTGTTCAAGAAACAATACATGCCCCAAATAAAGCGTCTCAAAGTTCAGAGGTATCTGGGACCTAAGTACCTTAACTAATGTTCTATGAATACCTTCCCAAAATAGACTTAATTTAGGGCAATCCCAAAAAATATGAAAATGATTTGTCTCCTTGGAGCCGCACCTTCTCCAACACATCACATTTGTATCTTTATATTTTTCCTGATATGGGGTCTTGAAGTATCTTATAATGTTTTTCCAACAATGTTCTCTCCAAGTCAAAGAATTAGTCGAGGACCATTGAAAGCTGCAGATTTTCTCCCAAGCCTCCTCTGAAAGTACCAACCCCGCTTCTTTCTCCCATTTCTCTTTAATATACAGTGTATTTACATTTTTAGCATGGGAGAGTGCATTATATGATCGAGAAACTGATTTACTAGGTATTGAACTGCAAGCCGAATTCAGAATCTTGAAAAATTCTAATTCTACTGTTGATAGGTCTGTATATCTACAACTCTGGTCAACATAGTTTCGTACTTGAAGGTACCTAAAAAAGTCATTATGTTCTAGGCCATGTTTGTCCTGCAGGATTTGGAAACTTTGTAATACTCTTTTATCTATAAATGGGAGGTAGGTTGTAAGACGTTTCTTTATCCATAGCTCAAATCTTTTATCTCCTCTGTTGGGAAGGAATTCGGTATCATATGCACACCATCTAAAGAGTTTTAACATGTTATTAATTCCATATGAATTAACCACCTTCTGCCATACTTTTAATGTAAGATTTATCCAAGCGTTTTTAAATTTTTCCAACTGGGCCATCAATCTTATGTCAGCTATTGAGGCCTGAAGAGGAAAACTGTCAACTAATCCAAATTCTATTTCCTTCCATCTAGCCTTATATTCCCTATTACACCAATATAACAGAGGGGTTATCTGTGAGGCATAAAAATAATTTCTCAGGCAAGGAAGAACCATACCTCCTCCTTCCTTCCCTAACTGTAAGGTGTTATATCGAATTCTAGGTTTCTTTCCTTGCCAAATGAAGCGGGAAACCCATTTGTCCCATTCCTTGAATTGATTATCATCCACCTCCACCGGTAAAGTACGGAAAAGATACAATAACCGAGGAAGAATATTCATTTTTATAGTATTTATCCTTGAATTTAAACTTAAAAAGGGGATAAGATTCCATCTATGCATATCTGCTTTTATCTCTGAGATTAATGGCCCATAATTTACCTGTGACAGTGTTGAAAGATCCTTCGGCAGGGTTATTCCTAAATATTTTAATGATGTAGCTTCCCACTTAAGATCATATGTATCCTGCAATTTTTTGGATTGTGTATAATTTAGGGACATAACCTGTGTTTTCTTTACATTTATTTTATAACCTGATATTTTCCCAAAGTCATCCAACAGTGTAAACAATCCTATAAATGATTTTTCTGGTTCACTCAGATAGACCAAAACATCATCTGCGAATAACGCCACTTTCTGTTCAAACCCTGCCACCTTGATACCTTTTACGATTTCGCTCTGTCTTATTAGTTAGGCAAGCGGTTCAATATATAGCGCAAAAAGGAGAGGAGAAATTGGGCATCCCTGTCTAGTGCCTCTCTCTAAGATGAAGGAGTCAGAGAGGTCCCCATTTATCTTAATTCGGGCTGTAGGGCTGTCATATAGAGTCTGAATTACTTTAATAAACTTTTCTTGAAAGCCAAATCTTCCTAACACTCTGTATAGGAATGCCCAACTAACCGAATCAAAAGCTTTCCCAGCGTCCAATCCTACTACCATTGTCTCTGTCTCGTTCTTATTAACCTGCTCTAATATGTGCAGAGTTCTCCTTATGTTGTCCTGTGTTTGTTGAATAAATCCAGTCTGGTCTAAGTGGATTAGGCCAGGTAAAAGCTTTTCCAATCTGCGCGCTAATATAGATGTAAATAGTTTGTAATCTAAATTAAGAACACTAATTGGCCGATAATTGCCACATTCTAGTTTATCTTTACCCTCTTTAGGAATAACTGAAATAATCGCTTCTCTCCAGGAAGGTGGAGTTTCTCCTCTCTGCAAGATCCAATTAAAGGTGTTAAGTAGTAATGGGGCTAACTGTGTCTTCAGGGACTTGTACCACTCTGAGGTAAACCCATCAGAACCCGGGGACTTTCCAGCCTTTAACCTAGAGATGGCCACGTTCAGTTCTTTTACAGTTACTGGTTCTAATAAACTTTCATTTTGTAAATCTGTAAGTTTAGGTAGATCTAAAAAATTCAATACACTATCTATATAGGGCTCATTGGAGGCCCGGGGTTGGGAGTACAGCTCTCGATAATATGTTTCAAAACTCTCTTGAATTTTCCCTATTGTACTCTCCACAAGCTTTGTCTTTGGATTCTTTATTTTATGAATTGTATTGTCTGCTTGTTGTTTTCGTAATTTATATGCTAATAATCTAGCTGATTTACCTCCTACTTCATAATTCTTTTGTCTCAGGTAAAGAAAATTTCTTTGAGTTTCCAACGTATAAATATCGTCAATTTCACTTTGCAATTTCCTTATTTCCTGTTTTCGATTTGAATTACTTTTGTTGCTATCTACAACTTGAAGTTGTTTTAATTTTCCTTGAAGGTCTGCTAATTTTTGTGCATTGATTTTTTTCATGTGAGTGGTAATGGAAATAATTTTCCCTCTCAGTACAGCTTTCAATGTATCCCACAAGATCACTGGTGATGTTTCTCCCGTGTCATTAAGGTCTAGATATTCTTTGATTTCTCCCCTTAATCTCTCCATTACTTTCAGGTTATTGAGTATATGTGAGTTTAGCCTCCATAGTGTTTTCCTCATTTTCCTTTCCAGGATTAGAGACATAGAGACTGGGCTATGATCCGACAGATCAATTGTTGCAATATTACAGTTTTTTATCCTGAGTCTATCTGTATTAAAGATAAAGAAATAGTCTATCCTTGAATAGGCTGAATGAGGGAAAGAGTAATATGTATAATCTTTACTAGTAGGGTGTAATTCCCTCCAGACATCTATAATTCCCAACTCCTCCATCAATGAATTCACTTTCTGAGTCAGAGGTTTATTCTGACTATTCTTGAAGAATCTAGTATAGGATTTAATCTAATATTAAAATCCCCTCCACAAATTACTACCCCTTGAGAACTGACCATTAGGTCAAAAATGTGTCTATAAAATGACCATTCACAACCTGGAGTAGCATAAACATTCAGCAATGTTATTTCTGTACCTTCTATTCTTCCTGTGATTTTTACGAACCGTCCTTCTTTGTCTCTAGTCTCTGAAATATGTTCATAATTAAGAGTACTTGATATTAAAGTAGCTACCCCTCTTTTGTGACTCAATTTATATGATGAATAAAATACATGCTTAAAGCCCATTCTTTTTAATTTTCCATGTTCAGATTGGCTCGTATGTGTTTCCTGGAGGAAAGCTATTTGTGCCCTCTCTTTTTTCAATTTAGACATAATCTTATTTCTTTTAATTGGATTCAAAACCCCATTAACATTATAGGAAATTATTTTTACCAATTCAGTTTGCATTTTTCTCTAGTAGAAGAAAAACACTCTCCTTTTCTAACCAAACAGTAAGCAATTCCTTCTCAACAGTAAACCAAGACATATAACCACACCCTAGACATTTTTGAACGTGCAACATTTGAAAATTTTTCCCAACTTCCCACAGTGAGGCCTGAGAACCGACCCGCCTCAGTTCAGAGGGATAACCTCTATCTTCACCCTGTGTTAGAGGGCCCTCAGCAGTTTGAATAATCATAGAGAATTTTCTCCTATTTATGTCTCGACCATATTGCTATCATTCAAGTTATTCCGTCTAGTTTATTTTCAGTTACCAGTTTTCATTTTACCTTTAAGTCCGATTTACTCTTTTCAGTCATTTCTCTTAATTAATCTGTGTTCTCTGTACATTCGCGTCTGAATATTTGCAGCTTTTCCTTGTAGTTTGACATTCTGGTTCGTGTGGAGCGTCCTCGCCGCACTAACTGCCACGACTTCTGCCGAATCCTCTCCAGTAGCGACTCCGGTTGGGTGATAACTTTAATAGGTAGTCCCCGGTCCACCAGGTCCAACGTTGCCTCCTCCACCGTAGCGTAAGTTTTTGTCCCTTCGTCGTAAAAGACTCTCAGCCGAGCTGGATACAGGGTCTGGAATCTGATGTTGTTTTCCTTCAGGACTCTCCGTGTTTCCGTATATTCCTTCCGTTTAGCAAGAATCCCCGGTGCGTAGTCGTGGTCTAAACTGATTTTACAGTTGTTCCACATGAAACCTTTCTTTTGCCATGCCCTTTTAAACACCTCTTCCTTCGTTCTGTAACTGAGAAATCTGACCAGAATCGATCTGGGCTGGGCGCCTGCCGGAGGCTGTGGTGCCAATGCGCAGTGAGCTCTTTCTATCTGTAGGTCTTTTGCGGCCGGTATATCAAGGTTCTCTCTTAGTAGCTTCTCCACGAAGGGAATCATCAATCCGTGTTTACCTTCAGTTCCTTCGGGAACTCCGTAAATCCTCACATTTTCCCTTCTCGAGCGGCCTTCTTGATCTATTAGTTTCCACTGGAGCTGGTCTTGCAGCTTCAGCATTTCTGCTATCACCTCCTCTGCGTTTTGCAGCTTCTCTTCAATTCCAACAATCCTCGCTTCGGCTTCATCTATCCGCGAGCTAGTTTTTACTATTTCTCCTTTAATATCTTCCAGCTGTTTGCTGTTATCTTGTCGGAACTCGCGAATCTCTCCGAGAATCAAGGACAGAGTCGCCGATTCCCCCTCATTATCTCCGTCCTGGCTTGCCGTGGGGGAGCTGGGCCCGTCGCCTTGCTGCGTCTCTTTATGTTTATCAGCCTTCGGAGCGGACTTTTTAATCTTGTTCTTAGACATCATCCTTGCCCCTTTTATTAATACAGTTATGCAATATTAAGTATTTATCTAAATTCGATTATGGGGCAGTTTACCTTCTTTTTTGTCGAGAGACCTTTTCCTTACGCCGCCATTCCCTTGATGACCCGGAAGTCCGAGCTGTCTATTTCCAATGCTATAGTTCACCTCTGCTGGGCAGAGCAGCCTAGAGAAGAATGCATACAGGTGCAGCTTGTTGTTCAAAGGTCTCCATTGGGACAACACTGCATCCACTCTGATACCTGAGGCATCCGACTCAATGATGAAGAGAAGTTCCCAGTTGGGTGCAACCAAAATGAAGGGATATGTGTCTGAAGGGATACGGGGTGGGGAGAAGGCAGAAGATTGGGACTGAGAGGAAAAATGGATCAACCATGATGAAATGGCAAAAAAGATTCGATGGGTCAAATGGTCTAATTTTAGTTCTATAGTTTATGGATTTATGGTCTAAAATGGGAGCTGTTGTGAACCACTGTTTGAGCTCTGTAAAAGCAGCCTCCACTTTGATAGTCCAAACAAAAGGGCCCGTGGATCTCTTGGGTAGTGTTATCAGCGGAGCTGCCTCTGTGCTGAAGTTCCTAATGAACTTTTGGTAAAAGTTAGCAAATCCCAGGAATCATTGGACTTGTTTCACATTGGCTGGTTGTGGCCTTAGTAGGGACCATCTTCAGTTTTCCACTAGAATAGATAAAGCACAAAATTGAAATTGTGATTAGGTGAAATTTGAATTTCTCCAGTTTGAGATGAAGTCCATGATCAAGAAGCCTCTTTAAGGTAACTCTGATGTGAGTGACATACTCCTTCATGGACTTTGAGAAAATTAGGATGACCTCCAAGTAGACGAATGCGTACTTATGGAGAGCATCCCGGAGCATGTCATTTATTAAGGCCTGGAAAATTCCTGGCATATTTACAAGGCTGAAGTGCGTGTCCAAGTATTTATAGCTCTCTGTCGATGTGTTGAATGCAGTCTTACACTTGTCACCCTCCTTTACAGGAACCAGATTGTACACATTCCACAAATCTAGCTAATCTTGTCCCTTGGAGAATCTTGAAGTCTGTGTTCATGAGTGGAAGGGAGTAAGGATTCTTGCTCATTATGCTATTCAGCCCACTCCAATCTGGGTCCCGTCCTTTTTCTATATGAAGAAGTAGCCAACACCAGATGGTGAATTGGAGGGTTGAATAAATCCATTGGTAAGAGTCTCCTATATGTAGCACGTCTCTCTGGGCCAGTGAGCACATATAATCTGCCCAGTGGAGGGCAGGTACCAGAATGAAGATCTATTGCACAGTTGTAGGGTCAGTGCAGTGGATGAGTCGAGGCCTTTCCTTACTCATGGAACCTCTTACAAGTCCTTGTAGACAGAAGGGGTTTCGAGTCCTGACTTCAATCCAATTGAGAGTTTGTGGTTGGACTTGAAAAAGGCTGTTCACTCATGATTCCCATGCAATCAGACAGAGCTTGAGCAGTTTTGTAAAGAAGAATGGGGAAAAATTGCAGTGTCCAGATGTGCAAAGCTGCTACAGACCTATCCACACAGATGCACAGCTGTGATTGCTGCCAAAGGTGCATCTACTAAATGCTGACACTTATGCAATCATGTGTTTTGTGTTTTATATTTGTAATTAATTTAGATCACTTTGTAGAGACTTGTTTTCAGTGTGACATGAAAGAATCTTTTTCTGTTGATCAGTGTCAAAAAAAGTCAAATTAAATACTCTGTAATTCAATGTTGTAAAACAATTAAACATGAAAACTTCCAATGGAAGTGACTACTTTTTATAGGCAATGTATATAAAATTGCAAATATAACTGCCATCAGTATACCTTTGTCTGGATGTTCCATGTCATTAGGTTTTTGTTTCTCCTGGTTGCCATGGAAATCACCTTGAAGTTAGCCCCATAGTTTTTCAATACATTAATACTAAGATTGCTCTGGTCTTTCAGCCTCCTAGAATTTTTTCTCAGAAGACATTCTTGTGCATTACTTGCTTCTGAGTTTGATAGTTCATTTTTCACCAACAGGTTGGACTTATTTGTTAGGGTAGAAATGTGCTTTCATTTTACAATAGGCTGAATAATATGAAATGCATATTAATCTGGCAGTCCACTTCAGTGACCTTGATAGTTATCCAGTATTGCACAGTGCCCTGCTTATCAATAGTCTTGATGTAAAACCCTGTCTCTTTCCCAGTCCAACTGTGGTAAGCTGGTCCATGTCCAATTTAAGGCCCCTTAACAACTTGAGGGAAGACAATGAGCAGTTAGATGTGACAAATAACTCTGGAC
This sequence comes from Mobula birostris, assembly GCF_030028105.1. Taxonomy (NCBI): domain Eukaryota; kingdom Metazoa; phylum Chordata; class Chondrichthyes; order Myliobatiformes; family Myliobatidae; genus Mobula; species Mobula birostris. Next base: position 21,180,816 of record NC_092370.1, on the reverse strand, counting down.
CATGTAGTAAATGTTCTGACCAGCCTTGTGGGCTCCACTGGCCAATGAGATTTCCCATCAATGAAAACATCTTAAGGCCTTAGGGACCTTTTGATCATGAAACCAGAGGCTCAAATTTAATCTTTTTTTTATATAAACTTATCACCCCATCTCTGTGTTAGCATGTCATGCTCCTAAATGTAATTCCAAAATGCTGCTGTCCTTTTCATGATGTCATTGACCTATTTAGAAAGTTGTGAATTTCAGCCCTGAGGTCTCTCTCGTCAACTGTGGTTTGCAGCATCTTTCATTTTGTTTATGCTTCCATTATTTTCCATTCCTCCCAAACTATATGGTCATACACATCCACATTAAATTGCATACTGTGTTTCACCTTATTCCATTAACCTGTTTATATCTTCCTGAAGTGCTTTTTTATCACCATACCTGCCACTTTCCACATCCATTACTATTGCATTTCCTTTCTCCTTTCAGATATTCACATCTTGAATGAAAAATTAATGTATAACTTGTCTCTTATAAAGCCATATTAGCTGTTTTTTAACCTATGCATTGAGTTTTGAGTTTTGAAATATTAAGGGTTTATCCACATTGATTCCAGATTAACATTAGTTCTGCATTTCAGGCAATTGATTTATATTAAGCACATTTAGCTTTTATTTTAATGAGCAGTTTCAGATCTATATTAGGTTATTTCCTGTGCAGCCAGCAAGTAGTAAGTATAAAAGCACATTGGCTGGCAGGAGCCAAGAGGTTTATGCTAAGAGTGAGAGAAGTTTCTATCTAAGGTGCGTGGAAGTAGGTACAGAGGAGATGTCAGGGGTAAGCTTTTTACGCAGAGAGTGGTGAGTACGTGGGAATGGGCTGCTGGCGGCGGCGGTGGAGGCGGTAACGATAGGGTCTTTTAAGAGACTCCTAGATGGCTACATGGAGCTTAGAAGAATAGAGGACTATGGGTAAAGCCTAGTAGTTCTAATGTGGGATCATGTTCGGCACAGCTTTGTGGGCCGAAGGGCCTCTATTGTGCTGTATGTTTTCTATGTTTCTATGTTTCTAAAGCTATCCTGTTGTTTTCCCAGCAGAAGCTATGCTTATAAGTTGATGTTATGTTGTTTAGAAGTTAATCAAACAGTATCATTAAGATTTAGCTGAAATAGAATGTTATTTTTTTGATTCATCAGACATTAATCTAGATGCTTATGGTTTACACATATTATTTACCTGTTGTATTTACTTGTTGGAATCTTATCATATTTACCTGCATGAAACTTCTAAGTTCTTACTTACCTGTGTGAATGGAACAACGTGGTAATTGTACTGAAGTTTGTTGTTTTTTCAGTTTCACTCCTTTTATTCACTATGTCATGTCATTGAGTCTGCAGTAAAACCAAGGAGCTGGTGTTTGGCTGACCGTCTAGTTGCTGTTACAACACCTCAGTGAGGAAAGTACAACATTTTTCATAGACCTTCTGTAGTTTGTGCAAATATGCAATACAAAGATATAGAAACTGCAGTCAGAATCATCACCCTCTATCTGAGTTCAAATGCAATGTTCACATTCATTATGAGAAGTCCAGAATTTAAAAACAATGGTATAATGCTGAGGTTTTATAAGGCATTGGTCAGACCACATTTGGAGTATTATGAGCATTTTTTGGGCTCTGTAGAAAGGATTCCTAAGAAAGGATTTACTGGCTTTGGAGAGGGTCAAGAAGAGGTTCATGAAAATGATCACAGGAATGTAAAAGTTAATGGATGAGGAACGTTTGATGGCTCTGGGTTTCTATTTACTGGAGTTCAGAAGAATGAGTGGATATCTCATTAAAGCAGTTTGAATTTGATCAACATGGCTCTGGCAAGACATGGGAATGCTTTGCAGACAGCAAACAAAACTACTAACAATTCTACAAAATATAATTTCTTGGGATTATAATCACTGCAATCTGCAGCTTTTAATTTCCTGTTGGGAGATTCGCTTTTGAAATATCTGTATTACCTGGTGCTTTCGTGGATTTGATGAACTGGAATCCTGAGAATGCAGGTATCACCATGACAGCCACTGCTGGACCAGACCTGGGGTCAGACTGAAACTTCGTGCCAAATTGAAGCAGCAGGACCTGGTCCCGAGAGCAGATAACGAAACAATGTTTGGCCAATTTAGTCCCAAACCAGATTAAAAATAGGCTTTGAGGTCAAGGGCGAAGGAAGAACCAGTGTTTAGCTCACTACTCCCTGAGGTTTTACTTGCTTCACAGCTGAACAGATTCTGCAGCTGTGGCCTGTAGCCATTGAGCTCCTGAACTGGCTGCAGTGCTGAACTAGCTCTGTGCCTATGGACTTAGTTTCAGGGACTCTGCATTTCATGATCTGTGGATTGTTTGCTTGTATGATTTGTTCGTTTCCTCACATCGGATGTTAGACTGGCTTTGTGGTGTGGGTTTTTTTCATGAAAGACCGCAGACTCACTTTCAACAACTCTACTGATCCTGTTCTCAATATTTGGTTATCTAGACATAGACATAGACATAGAAGACATAGAACAGTACAGCACAGTACAGCCCCTTTGGCCCACAATGTTGTGCTGACCTTTAAACCCTGCCTCCCATACAACCCCCATCTTAAATTCCTCCACATACCTGTCTAGTAGTCTCTTAAATTTCACTAGTGTATCTGCCTCCACCACTGACTCAGGCAGTGCATTCCACGCACCAACCACTCTCTGAGTAAAAAACCTTCCTCTAATATCCCCCTTGAACTTCCCACCCCTTACCTTAAAGCCATGTCCTCTTGTATTGAGCAGTGGTACACTGCGGAAGAGGCGCTGGCTATCCACTCTATGTATTCCTCTTAATATCCTGTATACATCTATCATGTCTTTTCTCATCCTCCTTCTCTCCAAAGAGTAAAGCCCTAGCTTCCTTAATCTCTGATCATAATGCATACTCTCTAAACCAGGCAGCATCCTGGTAAATCTTCTCTGTATCCTTTCCAATGCTTCCAAATCCTTCCTATAGTGAGGCGACCAGAACTGGACACAGTACTCCAAGTGTGGCCTAACCAGATTTTTATAGAGCTGCATCATTACATCGGAACTCTCAAACTCTAGCCCTCGACTTATGAAAGCTAACACCCCATAAGCTTTCTTAACTAATCTATCTATCTTTGAGGCAATTTTCAGGAATCGGTGGACATGTACCCCCAGATCCCTCTGCTCCTCCACACTACCAAGTATCCTGCCACTTACTTTGTACTCTGCCTTGGAGTTTGTCCTTCCAAAATGTACCACTTCACACTTCTCTGGGTTGAACTCCATCTGCTACTTCTCAGCACACTTCTGCATCCTATCAATGTCTCTCTGCAATCTTCGACAATCCTCTACACTACCTACAACACCACCAACCTTTGTGTCGTCTGCAAACTTGCCAACCCACCCTTCTACCCCCACATCTAGGTCGTTAATAAGAATCACAAAAAGTAGAGGTCTCAGACCCGATCCTTGTGGGACACCACTAGTCACAATCCTCCAATCTGAATGTACTCCCTCCACCACGACCCCCTGCCTTCTGCAGGCAAGCCAATTCTGAATCCACCTGGCCAAGCCTCCCTGGATCCCATGCCTTCTGACTTTCTGAATAAGCCTACTGTGTGGAACCTTGTCAAATGCCTTACTAAAATCTATGTAGATCACATCCACTGCACTACCCTCATCTATATGCCTGGTCAACTCCTCAAAGAACTCTATCAGGCTTCTTAAACATGATCTGCCCTTCACAAAGCCATGCTGACTGTCCCTGATCAGACCATGATTCTCTAAATGCCCTTAAATCCTATCTTTAAGAATCTTTCCGTGGGGGCATCACGTGATGACGTGGGATTGAATCGAGTAAATCCAGCTCTCCCATAAAAAATCAGCAAAGTACCGTTTAAACAAAGTAAAGTTAATAAATACCTTTCGAAAACTACTTATACACTTCGTAAGACTACGATATGCCTCGTAAACAGCAACAGAAGAAGTCTGCTGTTGTGAAGTCGCCACGAGATGGGAAGAAAAAAGGGCCTACTGCAGCGATGGAGCCTCAGATTCAGGTTGGATCTCCTTCAGAGGAGACGCATTTTATCTCTGGCGTAGAAGAACGGGGAGCAATGGCGGCGGTAGCGGTCTCTCGGAAGAAGATGCCGGAATTGCGCGTGCGCAAGAAGTACGCATGCGCAAATCAACACAATTTAAACTACAAAAACCGACGGCCACTGCAACTGGAAGTGACTCAGGGTCAGAATTGGATATCGCAGAGAATACAGATGAAGAAGAGGAGGAAGAACTAGAAGAGACTGGAAGTAAAGGAGACGACGGAGACATAAGAGAGGCTTTGTTACAATTAACGGCTGAACTAAGAAAATTAAGAACAGAGCTTAGAGACGTGAAGATGTGCTATGATAAAGCTACGAAAAGAGGATAAAATGGATAAGAAACTTCAGAAGATGGAAAGAACAATGGAGCATATTAACGATAGAGTGGAAAAAACAGAAAATAATGTGCTCGTCTGGAACATAGAAAGAAATCAACTCTTGGAGAAAGTGGATGTGTTGGAAAATTTTAGTAGATGTAATAACATTAAAATTGTTGGTCTTAAAGAAGGTATAGAGGGAGATAATCAAATAGAAATTTTTCAAAGATGGATCCCGAAAACCTTGCAAATGAAAGAGGAAGACCAATCAATTGAAATTGACCGGGTACATAGAGCTCTAAGACCAAAACCACAAGATGACCAATATCCACGATCAATTTTAATAAAATTCTTAAGATTTCAAGACAAAGAAAGGATTCTACAGGCGGCTGCCCAAGCTGCCAAGAAGAGAAAAGAGCCACTGATGATAGAAGGGAAGAAAATTGTTTTCTACCCTGACATACGTTATGAACTTTTGAAAAGAAGGAAGAAATTTAATCCAGTGAAAAAAGCCCTATGGGATCTCGGTTATCAATTTATATTGCGTTACCCTGCAACCTTGAAGATTTTTTTGCCTGGTGGAGAAAAAAGATTTTTTGACAATTACCAGAAAACGGAGGAGATTGTGCGAAATTCTTTGAATATTCACCAGATACAAGAACAAACTTAGGGGAGCGAGATGGATTGAAGATGAAGACTGGATCAAGGATTAGGCCTGTTGAATTTTTAGGCGGATGAATATATAAATATATCATTAATTATATGAGGGAAGGGAAGAAAGGTTAAAATTTGAGGAATATTAGCTGGGAATAATAACATTAATTTTTTTCTATATATATATATATATAATTTTTTGTTACGGGGGAGCTGGAAGAAACACTGACCAATCGCTACGTCATTCATATGTGCAAGCGTGACAATAGCCACGACCCGCACAATGGAGCGGGGTAGTGTTGTGTATCTTTTCGTTCACAACATTAGTGGGGGGGGGTATTTTGTTTTTTCTTTTTTTTGTATCTTATCTATCTTTTTTTTTCTTTTTGCCTGGATGATTGGGAGGGAAACACATAGCAACATGAAGTTCAAAGAGATGCCCCAGGGAACTATGAGAGTTGAGAAGCTAAGTAATGTTTTAGATTTTAAGAGATAAATATGTAACATTTTTGAATATTTGGAGCCCTTATTTATAGCTCCGATGATGAAGATCTTGGTTTCTTGGGGGAAAATAACAAATATATATATATATATATATATATTAAATTTATTTTTATCCCATGGAGCATGTGCAAACCTTCTAATATTCAGGCGATTCCTTTTTTTTTCTTTTTTTCTTTTCTTTTTAGGTAGGAGTATATATTGGGCGGGGGAGGGTTAAGGGGAGAGTAGATTTTTTTTTCTCATGTATCACTTTGAAAACTCAATAAAAATTATATAAAAAAGAGAATCTTTTCCAAAAGCTTTCCCACCACAGATGTAAGGCTCACTAGTCTATAATTACCCAGACTGCCCCTACTACCTTTTTTGAAAAAGAGGACAACATTCGCCTCTCTCCAATCCTCCGGTCCAGTGGACAACGAAGACATGAAGATCCTAGCCAGAGGCTCAGCAATCTGTTCCCTCGCCTCGTGGAGTAGCCTGGGGAATATTACGTCAGGCCCTGGGGACTTATCTGTCCTAATATATTTAAAAAACTCCAACACCTTCTCTCCCTTAATATCAACATGCTCCAAAACATCAACCTCACTCATATTGTCCTCACCGTCATCGAGTTCCCTCTCATTGGTGAATACCAAAGAGAAGTATTCATTGAGGAACTCACTCACTTCCACAGCCTGCAGGCACATTTTTCCATCTTTATCTGTAATCGGTCCTACCTTCACTCCTGTCATCCTTTTGTTCTTCACATAATTGAAGAATGCCTTGGGGTTTTCCTTTACCCTACTCATCAAGGCCTTCTCATGCCCCCTTCTTGTTCTCCTCAGCCCCTTCTTAAGCTCCTTTCTTGCTTCCCTATATTCCTCAATAGATCCAGCTGATCCTTGCTTCCTAAACCTCATGTATGTTGCCTTCTTCCATCTGACCAGATTCTCCACCTCACTTGTCACCCATGGTTCCTTCACCCTACCATTCTTTATCTTCCTCACCGGGACAAATTTATCCCTAACATCCTGCAAGAGATCCCGAAACATCGACCACATCATCCCAATTCACACCCGCAAGTTCTAGCCTTATAGCCTCGTAATTTTCCCTTCCCCAATTAAAAATTTTCCTGTCCTCTCTGATTCTAACCTTTTCCATGATAATTATAAAGGCCAGGGAGCGGTGGTCACTGTCCCCCAGATGCTCACCCACTGAGAGATCTGTGACCTGACCCGGTTCGTTACATAATACTAGATCTAGTATGGCATTCCCCCTGGTCGGCCTGTCAACATACTGTGACAGGAATCCGTCCTGTACACACCTAACCTACTCTGCCCCATCTAAACCCTTGGAATTAATCAGATGCCAATCAATATTAGGGAAGTTAAAGTCACCCATGATAACAACCCTGTTATTTTTTCACCTTTCCAAAATCTGCCTCCCTATTTCTTAAGAATTATCTATTTCTTAAGAATTTTTCATACTAAACTGGGAGTGTGAGCAGATAAAAGACAAGGTCCTGCAACATGAGCTCAGTGGGTTAAGTTAAGCAACAGGACCGCCAGGGTTGTGATCTTAGGATTGCTACCTTTGCCGTGTGCTAGTGAAACGAGAAATAGGAAGAACATGCAGTTTAACACGCGGCTAAGGAGATGACGCAGGAGGTAGTGCTTCATATTTTTCTATCAGTGGGCTCTCTTCCAGGTATGGTGGGTTCTCTACAGAAGGGATGGTCTGCACCTGAGTTGGAAGGGGACTCATCGCCCTTCCTACCCATTGCATTGGTGCTGACATGGCCCACAGCTTTCTACTCACGAATGCTGTCGATTCAAGCCAAGATTGTTTTTTTTTAGATTATGAGGACACACAGTCCTCTTTTATTGTCATTTAGTAATGCATGCATTAAGAAATGATACAATTTGCTCCTCCAGAATAATATCACAGAAACACAAGACAAACCAAGACTGAAAAAAACTGACAAAAACCACATAATTATAACATATAGTTGGGGTGTATGGGGTGTCAGGGAGGGGTAGCACCTCTGGTGGGGGAACATGTGGCGTCCTTTTCAGGGCGCTTAGTCCACCTTTGGTCCCCACCTGGCACTCAGCTCTCACCTGTGGCTCCCCGTAGCTGTTTGCATGTGACAGCGGCCACACCCCGGGCAACAGCTTCGACAAGCCGGCTAAACCAGGTGAGGGTAGCCGACGGGTCTCAAACCCTCAGTGTGATAGGGAGTTGTCTATCCCAGCATGTGAAGACAGACTCCGGCGGGTTGAGCGGACGAGACCTATGGAAAGTCCAACGGTCAAGAAGGCAGTCTCCGCAAGCGTCATGGAACATGTAGAGCAGGACAAGACACAGAAGACGTTCTGGTCATCCACTGCGCCTAGTCCCATCTCCAGCCGTCTAGACTCTGTCTTGCCACTGGATCCAGATGGGAATTGGGAAGAGAGAGTGAGGCTGATGCTGCACAACTCTCCCTCACTTAAATCCAAATCAACCGCTAGTCTCGACACCATCATAATGGTGTCGAGGTCCTCATCGACGTCAACGATGGACGAACAACCATAACATATAGTTAGAACAGTGCAAAGCAATACCGTAATTTGATGAAGAACAGACCATGGGCACGGTAAAAAAAAAAGTCTCAAAGTCTCTCGAAAGTCCCACCATCTCACGCAGACGGTTGAAGTGAGAAACTGTCCCTGCCATGAGCTTCCATCGCCACAAACTTGCCGATACAGGATCCTGGAAGCAGCCGACCACAGTCCGACTCTGAGTCCGTCTGAAAACTTCGAGCCTCCGACACCGAGCACCATCTCTACCGAGCGCTTCGACCCCAGCACCGGCAACAGGCAATAGGTAAAGCAGAGGATTTGGGGCCTTCCCCTCTGGAGACTCTCGATCGCACAGAAGCAGCAGCAGTGAAGCAGGCATTTCAGAAGTTTCTCCAGATGTTCCTCTGTGCTTCTCACGTCCGTCTCCATCAAATCAGGATTGTACACGGCCCCTATTTAACAAATACGATGTCAATTCGGAGCGGCCGCGCCCGCTGCGTCACGCCGCCATCTTCTCCTCCCCCTCAAGATGTCCCTGACCCTGACACTCGGCATCTCCTCTAGGTGCCTCCAAGGAAGTGAAACTCTGTGTAGTATATGGTGGCAGGTACGTTCTTTGATAACAAATTTACTTTGACTTTGACAATAACTAAACCTTTTTCAACATCTAAATATTTGTTTGTCAGTATCTGAACTGGTGCTTGTTAGGGGAAGCAAATCATCACAAGCCTCTCCATTATGACAGTCCGTCAAGTCCAAGTTCAAGTTTATTGTCATCTGACTGTACGTATACAACAAAAAAAATAATATTCTTCCAGACCATGGTGCACCTACAAAACATATGGTACTCACAGCATATAAACCAAAATATTACCATAAATAAGACCAGATATAATTCAAAATGCATGCTGCACAGGTTAACAGTACAGTATACAGTGAACAGCACAGTGACCTAGTGATAAAACCTCGGTGGTGGCAGGATATTCATTACTCTCACCATCTGAGGGAAAGGGCTGTAACCCAGTCCAGCAGTCCTAGTCCCGATGTTTCTGTATCTCCTATCTGACAGTAGTGGGCCAAAGAGATTGTGAGGTGGGTGGGTGGGCTCCTCAATATTTCTTTGGGGCCCTTCATCTGCAATGCTCCCAGTAACTGTCATGGACAGGGAGGAGGGAGATCCTAGTGATCCTCTGGGCAGTTTCAGCAATCCTCTGTAATATCTTGTGGTCTGGTGCCTTGCCACCTTCTTACCACACAATGATACAGCCTGACAGGACACTCACTCTCAGTGGTGCTCCTGTAGAATGGGTCAGGGAGCCTTGCACATCTCAGTTCCCTCAAAGTGTAGAAAGCACTGTGCCTTGATTAGTGAGGGAGTATTTTGGGTCAAGGGTAGAACATCCATTATGTGTACACCAAAGCACTTTGTGCTCTTCACTCTCTCCACAGCAGAGCTATTGATGTGCAATGGAGGGTGGTCAGTCTGTGCCTCCTGAAGTCCACAATCACCTCTTTTGCCTTGTCCAGATTGAGACTTGAGTTATTGTTCACACACCATTTGAGACTTCCCTCAACCTCCCGCCTGTATGCTGTCTCAACATTGCTCCTGATGAGGCCAGTCGCCGTAGTATCATCTGCAAGCTTGATGATGCAGTTTGAGCTGAATCTGGCAGCATGGACAGTTGCCGGCTGAGTACATGGCCTTGGGGAGCACCAGCGCTCAGCATGATGGAGCTTGAGATGTTGCCACCAACTCAGCCTGTCTGGGGTCTTTCCATTAAGAAGTCCAAGATTCATTTACAATGGGGTTTTGAGCCCCAGTGAAAACAGTTTACTCACAAGCCTCTGAGGGACAATTGTGTTAAGTGCTGAACGGAAGTCGATGAAAAGCATCTTGATATGTGAAGCATTATTTTCTAGATGGACAGGACAGAGTGAAGGAATGAGAGAAAATGCAGGAATCTGGGGAAGGAACAAAACTTGAAGCAAAAGGTTCCAACATCATGTGTGGACTGTAGATCACAAAGAATTATGGGATGAGATGCAGCTAAAGTGAGAACTTGTATGAAGTAATGAGCACCATCATTTTTTCCATGGCGACAGAATCAGCAAATGCCTTTTACACTATAGTCGGCTTCTTTCCCTCCTGGTGAATAGAAATTATCAGGCCTCACTCCTGATGTCTCTGTGATTTTATACTGTCTTGCTGTGGGGTGTCACCATGGCGTAGAGACTGGTCCAGTAGCATAGAACAATGATTTACAGGGCCAACTATAAAATCAGGATTTGATTCTTGCTACTGTCTGGAAGGAGTTTGTACAATATTCTCCCTGTGACCGCATGAGCTCCCCGGGAGACTTCGGTTTCTCCCCACATTCCAAAGACACATAGTCAGGGTTAATGAGTTGTCGGCATGCTATGTTGACACTGGAAGTGTGGCAAAACTTGCAGGCTACCCAACGCAATCCTCGCTGACTCGATTTGAAGTAAATGATGCTTTTAACTGCGTGTTGCGATGTGCACATGGCAGATATTTGTCTGTTACCTTGCTCTACAAGAGATAGAGAAGTGTCAGTGAGCATTATGTCCTTGGGTAATGTAGTATACTTGAATAGCTGGCAGTGCGTGCAAGCCACAAGATGTAAGATATGAATCTGAGAATTTCACCAGTGATGATTATATATCTACTGACCTTCAGTCCTGACTAATAACAGCTGGTAGATGGGGCTAAGAATGAATCAGTCATTGGCAGGCAAAGATGTTAGGTGGATACACTTTGTATTAGTGCCTTCATTGGTCTTAGTCTCTTGCATAATAAGACTATAAGATATAGAAGTAGAATTAGACCACTTGGCCCATTGAGTCTACTCTGCTATTTCATCATGGCTGATCCAATTTCGTCTCAGCCCCTGTCTCCGGCCTTCTCCCCACATCCCTTCATGCCCTGACAAATCAAGAATCTATCAAACTCTGCCTTAAATTCTTGTGGGAATTCTGGGAACCTTCCAGCCTCCCTGGTGGTCACATCTGTCCCACGTGCACCAAGATGCAGTTCCTGAGAGACCATGTTAGGGATCTGGAGTTGTTGCTCAATGACCTACAGCTTATTAGGGAAAGTGAGCAGGAGATAGATAGGAGCCACGAGGAGTTTGTCACCCCAAGGCTGCAGGAGTTATATAAGTGGGTGATTGTCAGGGAAGGGATGGGAAGAGCACAGATAGTAGAGGACACCCCTGAGACAATTCCTCTCAGTAATCGTTATCTTGTTTTGGATGCTGTTGAGTGGGGGGGGGTGACCTGACAGAGGATGACCACGGCGATCGAGTATCTGGCACTGAGCCTGGTTCCATGGTGCAAAAGGGAGAGAGGAAGATGAGGGATGTGGTAGTCATAGGGAATTCCATAGTGAGAGGAACAGAAAGGAGGTTCTGCCAACCTGATAGAGATACCCGCATGATGTGTTGCCTCCCAGGTGCCAGGATATGGGATGTCTTGGATCGGGTGCAGAGTATTCTGAAGAGAAAGGGTGAATAGCCAGGTCTTGGTCCACGTTGGTACCAATAACATACGTAGAAAAATGGGAGGAGATCCTGAAGAGAGAATTCAGGGAGTTGGGTAAGAAGCTGAAAAGCAGGACCTCCAGGGTAGTAATCTTAGGATTGCTGCCCGTGCCACGTGCTAACGAGCACAATAACAGCATGATCAGGCATATTAATGCATGGCTGAGAGACTGGTGAGGGGGCAGGACTTTGGGCATTTTCTGGGGGAGGTACAGAAAGGACGGGTTACTCCTGAACCCAAAGAGGTCCAATATCCTAGCAGGCAGGTTTAACAGAGCTGTTAGGGAGGGTTTTAACTAATTTGGTAGGGGAATAGGAACCGGAGTGATAGGGCTGAAGAAGGGGAAAACTGAAATAGATCAAAGATAGCATGCAACAGAGATGATAGAAAGGACAAGCAGGAGATGAGGCATAATCATAGCCAGTGGGATGAGTTACAGGGCAATAGAGGTATGGTGCAGGTAAAACAGAAAGCAACAAATGCGGGACTGAAAGTGTTGTGTTTGAATGCACGCAGCTTAAGAAATAAAATGGACGATCTTGACATTCAGCTACAGATTGGCAATTATGACGATTTGGTCATCTCTGAAACTTGGCTAAAGGATAGCTGCTATTGGGAGTTGAATGTCCAAGGATATTTGGTGTATTGGAAAGATAGGTAGGTAGGCAGAGGGGGTGGTGTGGCCCTGCGTATAAGAAATAATATTACATCATTAGAAATGGATGACATAGGATTGGAAGGTGCAGAGTCTCTATGGATTGAGTTAAGAAATGGCAAGGGTAAAAGGACCTTAATGGCAGTTGTATACAGGCCTCCAAACAGCAGCCAGGATGTGGATTACAAATTACAGCAGGAGATAGATGTAAGAGGTTTCTTCTTTTATGTTGCTGCTGAGGCTAATGAAAATGGCTTCTTTGTTATGTTAACTGCTCAGAAAGTGCTTCTCCCTTGCAGCTTGGTTGCGTTATATTACTGATAAGGGCATTGTATTCATTTGCTAACTAATTGGGATAGATGTTATTCTTTCTTGTGTGTCTGTAAGCTATTGTTTTTCACGGGCTTTGAGGGAGAAGGCACGATGGAGGCAGAGAGAGGAGACGCGATGTTGTAAACTGAGTGGCGAACGGACCCCGAGTGGGAGTCTGAGGCCCAGGGTCTTTGGCAAGGAAAGGAGACGAAGACAGACTCCTGTGGAGCATCTGGTCGACCACCGTGGTTGGTCCCAGGTGGCAGGTCGAGAAGGTCGGAGGGAATTGAACGGTAGAAAGAAGACTCCGTTAATTGAGCTCCAAATGTGTGCACAAAGTGGTTGAATTTTGATAAGTTTGGCACCTTTTACTTTCCTTTTATATTTTATCTCTATTAATTACATAGTTCCAGTAAGATCTATAAAGTGTAATCATTTAATCGCATATGGTGTATTGTCTGTTATTTGGCGGGATGGGGTATGTCACACAGCATCCACAAAAACTTGATTATCTAGTTTGGCGAGGCCGAAGGCTGCTGTCCCTAGACGGAAACGAGCTGAGTGAGCCTGAGGCTTACCAGGAGGCTACATAGAAAAGACGTGTCAGAAGGGCAATGTCATGATAATCATTGGGGATTTTAACATGAAAGTGGACCTCCCTACACCTCCTTTCTTGCCACAATTCAGGGCCCAAACAGCCTTTCCAGGTGAGGCACACTTCACTTGTGAGTCTGTTGGGGTCATCTATTGCATCCGGTGCTCCCGGTGCGGCCTCCTCTACATCGGTGAAACCCGACACAGATTGGGGGACCACTTCGTCGAGCACCTCTGTTCCGTCTGCGACAACAGACAGGATCTCCCGGTCTCCAACCGCTTTAACTTTGCTTCACATTCCCATTCGAATATGTCCATACATGGCTTCCTATACTGCCATGATGAGGCTAAACTCAGGCTGGAAGAGAAACACCCCATAAACCGTCTGGGTAGTCTCCAGCCCCTTGCTATGAACACTGAATTCTCCAACTTCTGGTAATTCCCTCCCCCTCCCTTCCCCTATCCCAGTTTCATTCTGCCCCCTCTCCCAGCTGCCTACTACCTCCCTTATGGCTCCGCCTCCTTCTACTACCCATTGTGTTTTCCCCTTTTCCTTCATCACTTTTCCTGCCTATCACCTCCCTGCTTCCCCTCCCCCACCCCTTTATCTTTCCACTTACTGGTTTTTCACCTGGAACCTACCAGCCTTCTCCTTCCCACCCTCCCCCACCTTCTTTATAGGGCCTCCATCCCTTCCCTCTTCAGTCCTGACGAAGGGTTCAGGCCCGAAACGTCAACTGATCATTTCCACGGATGCTGCCCGACCTGCTGAGTTCCTCCAGCGTGTTGTGAGTGTTGCTTTGACCCCAGCATCTGCAGATTATTTAATGTTGCAGCTATATAGGATCCTGGTCAGATCCCACTTGGAGTATTGTGCTCAATTCTGGTCGTCTCACTACAGGAAGGACATGGAAACCATAGAAAGGGTGCAGAGGAAACTTACAAGAATGTTGCCTGGATTAGGGAGCATCCCTTATGAGAATAGGTTGAGTGAACTCGGCCTTTTCTCCTTGGAGCAACAGAGGATGAGAGGTGACCTAATAGAGGTGTACAAGTTGATGAAAGGCATTGATCGTGTGGATAGTCAGAGGCTGAAATGGCTAGCATGAGAGGGCACAGTTTTAAGGTGCTTGGAAGTAGATACCGAGGAGATGTCAGGGGTAGGTTTTTTACACAGAGAGTGGTGAGTGCGTGGAATGGGCTGCCAGCGGCAGTGGTGGAGGCGGAAATGATAGCGTCTTTTAAGAGACTCCTAGATCGATAGATGGGTACAGGTGTTGATCAGCCTTACTACTTGGGGAAAGTAATTGCTTTTGAGTCGGTAGTGCTGGTGTGGATGCTTACATAGCCTGCTCCCCGAGGGGAACGGGACAAACAGTCCATGAGCAGGGTGTGTGGGATCCTTCACGATATCGCTGACCTTTTCCCAGTACATTTCTGTAAGTATGTCCTTGATGACAGATAGGTTGCTGCTGGTTTTGTATTGGGCAGTTTTCACTACCCGTTGTCAAGACTTCCTGTCCGCTGCCGTGCAGTGAAGCAGTGCGTGATAAATAAATAAGTCTAAATCCAAATTATTTTTCACATTGAGCATGAACCAAGTATTGAGGACTGTCGCTTTTTTGCATTGCTTTTGGAATGATCAGGCATTATTGTACCACATCTTAGTGAGCAGCTCCTGTGTGAATATCACATGGAATATTGTTTAAGGATTTGATCTCTGCCGTCCCTAGTAACCTTTTGGCTCTGAGGTGGAAACGATTAGAAGGTAAACATTAATAATATGACTGCAAAGATCTCACAGCTGTAATAAGTTGCCATTATGACAAGTGTAATTGTTGAAGTGAAAATTATCTGTGGCTCAGAGATAACAATGTTGTCGGTTAAATTCTGGGGAAACGAGCAAATAATGATAGGCTGACACTCTGACAGGGTAATGACCAATTGCTCAACTGTCAAGGCTTTCAACTTTATGAGGAACAGTTAAAAGTGACGCTCCACTCGCCCTCTCGGGCTAATGTGAAACATTTGCACAGCCCTATTCAGGCAAGAACTGTCAGCTCTCAGCTGACAAGCATCTAGTAAAAAAAGTATCTGGTCATCGATGTAATTACTAGCTGCGTGACTCTGTGCTGTATACTTTGACCAGAGTAAGTCCTACATTACAACAGTGAGTTTACCTCAGAAATGTTTTGTATGTTATGGAAGACTTTGAAATTGAGTGGGGGCACGAATACGAGACTTCGTTTTATCATCCACTTTTTTGACATACGTATATTTTTCATGGAGTTACCAGTTATCTACATGATACTGCAATTAAACCTTTCAGTTGTCTTCAGTCTCACTGCTGCCATCGAGAAGGAGGCACAGGAGCCTTGGGTCCCACACCACCAGGTTTAGGAACAGTAATTACCCTACAACCATTAGGCTCCTGAACCAGTGTGGATAACTTCACTTGCCACAACTCTTAATGGATTCCACAATGTATGAACCACTTTCACGGACTCTACAACAGAAGTTTTCAGTTTTATTTATTTATGTTATTATCATTATTATTAGTTCTTATTGTTCTATAGATTTGCTAAGTATGCCTGCAGAAAAAAAAGAATCTCAGTGTTGTGTGACATGTATGTATTCCGATAATATATTTTACTTAGAACTTTGAACTTTTGTACTTTTTTTGTATTTGCACAGTTTGTCTTATATTGCTTGCCAGAATCAGATTTAATATCACTGGCATTCAGAATGTCATGAAATTTGTTTGGTGGCAACAGTACATTGCAATACATAATTATAACACTATAAACAGTGTGTGTGTGTGTATTCTGTATCACATTAATATTATTACAAAAACAAGATATGTGTCCACTTAGCCTGTAATTCTGTTTTGTTTTTGTAAGAGCTTGTCCTCCACCACCTTTATCTCTGTAATAGTGATGTTATAGAAAATACCTTTAACTGTTCTAGTTCCATGGACTTTCTCCTGAATTCAGGGATTACTCCTGAATTTTCTGGAGTGATAGTGCATAACACTATCTACAGCACAGAAACAGGCCCTTTGGCCCATCTAGACTCTGCTGAAATATAATTCTTTTGGCCCATCTAGACTCTACTGAAATATAATCCCTTGACCAGTACCTGAGCCGTATCCCTACATGTCCCTACTTATCTCTCTCTACCAAGTATTTATGTTTTATTTTTATTTAAATAGAGATTCGGTTCTGACCCAATGGACTGCGCCACCTAGCAAGCCACCGATGTAATCCTAGCCTGATCACAGGACAATTTACAATGAGCAACTAACCTATTAACTGGTAGGTCTTTGGACTGTGGGTGGAAACTGGAGCACCCTGAGGAAGCCCAATATTCCATGGGGAGGACGTACCAACTCCTTACAGATGCTTTATATAAATTTCTCTTAAATGTTTAATTCAAACCTGCACCCCACCCCCCACATCTGCTGGCAGCTCATTTTGAAAATCAGATTTGAGAAAACCAATGGCTTCTTCTGTAGGGATGCTGATAGTATCCAATCTTTGGCATCAATTCCTGGTTAGTGTAAGTCAGATACAAGACACGCCTGGAGCCAATGTTCATCCTCAGTCATGAATATCAAAAGCTCAGTGTTGTACTGTCTGAGGAACATACTCTGTTTCTGAAACTCTCTTCCATTGCCACATTCAGCACTGGTTGAAATCAAATTTATACCTTTTAATTCTACCATTTAGACTAAACATTTAACCTAGGTTGCCTTAGAATTAACAAATTATTACCACTATGAAAATAATTATCTGCTTGTTCAATAACAGCTTAATTGCCATTGTAGATCAAAGTTCAAAGTAAATTTATTATCAAAATACATATGTCACCCTGAGATTCATTTTATTGCAGGCAATCACAGTACATACAAGAAACACAATATGAGGGGTGATTGATAAGTTCATGGCCTAAGGTAGGAGTCAATTTTAGAAAACCTAGCACATTTATTTTTCAACATAGTCCCCTCCTACATGCACACACTTAGCCCAGTGGTCGTGGAGCATACGGATCCCTTCTTTGTAGAAGTGGTCCACAGCAGGGGTAATTGATAAGTTCGTGGCCTAAGGTAGAAAGAGATGAGTTATTAACTTCAAACTTTCTGCATTATCACTCAAAGAGTTGAACTGCGCGGGCATGTAATGAGGGCGTCTTGGACCTCCTGGTGGTCCACAGCAGGGGTGATTGATAAGTTTGTGGCCTAAGGAAGGAGATGAATTATATAGCTCTCATTACGTGCATGCGCAGCTCAACTCTTTGAGTGAAAATGCAAAAAGTTTGAAGTTAATAACTCACCTCCTTCTATCTTTGGCCACAAACTTATCAATCACCCCTGCTGTGGACCACTTCTAGAGTTCCAGGACACCGACTTCTACAAAGACGGGATCCGTATGCTCCACGGCCACTGGACTAAGTGTGTAAATGTAGGAAAAATAAACGTGCTAGGTTTTCCAAAATTGACTCCTTCTACCGTAGGCCACAAACTTATCAATTACCCCTTGTAGAATCAATAAAAGGCTGCAACCAATAGGACGGACAACATCCAATATGCAGAATAAACAACAAATTGTTCAAATACAAAAAGAAAGAGAAACAACAATAATAATAAATAAATAAACAATAAATATTGAGAGCACGAGATGAAGAGTCCCTGAAAGTGAATCCAGTTTGGTGATGAGGCGAGTGAAGTTGAGTGAAATTATCCCCTCTGATTGTAGAGCCTGTTGATTGAGGTGTAATAAGTGTTCCTGAACCTTGGTGATGTTGGTCCTAAGGCTCATGTACCTTCTTCCTGATGGCATCAGCGATAAGCTCATGGCTTGGCTGGTGGGGGTCCTGGATAATGGGTGCTGCTTTGCTGCAAAAGCACCCAATGTAGATGTGCCCAATGGTGAGGAGGACTTTACACATGATGGACTGGGCTATATCCATTACTTCTCCATCCAAGGGCATTGCTGTTTCCATGCCATGCCTGATGCAATCAGTCAATATACTCTTCACTACATATCTATAGAAGTTTTTCAAAGTTTGACAAGCCAAATCTTTTAATAAAATAGAGGCACTACAGTGCTTTCTTCATAATGGCAATTCTGTGCTGGGTACAGAACAGATTCTCTGAAATGATAATACCAACAAACTTAAAGTTGCTGATCCTCTCCAATTTTTATTAGCTGGTGAGGACTGTCTCATGAACCTTCAGTTTCCTCCTTCTCATGTCAACAATCATCTCAATGGTTTTGCTGACATTGAGTGAGAGCTTGACACTGTGGTGCCACTCAGCCAGATTATCAATCTCCCTCCTATATGCTGATTCATCACCATCTTTGTTACGGCCTATAACAGTGGTGTCATCAGCAAACTTAAATAAGGCATTGGAGCTGTACTTGGTCAGAGAGTAAGAAGTCTAAAGTGAGTAGAAGAGCAGGCTAAAGCACATACTCATCAGGGTGTCAGAGGTGGTGATAGTCAGCAACTTTAAACTCCTCAGTGTTATCATTTCAGAGGATCTGTGCTGGGCCCAGCAGGTAAATGCAATTATGAAGAAAGCTTGGCAGTGTCTCTACCTCCTTAGGAGCTTGTGAAGATTCAGCATGACATCTAAAACTTTGACAAACTTCTATAGATGTGTGTGGAGTATCTTGACTGGTTGCATCACAGCCTGGCATGGAAACACTAATGCCCGTGAACAGAAAATCGTACAAGTATAGTGGATGAGGCCCAGTTCATTATTGGTAAAACCCTCCCCGCCATGAGCACATTTACACGGAGCATTGTTGCAGGAAAGCAGCATCCATCATCAGGGATCCCACCACCTACGACATGATCTCTTCTTGCTGCTACCAACAGGGAGAAGGTACAGGAGCCTTAGGATTGGCAGACTAATGCATGGCCGAGAAGCTGGTGCAGGGGGCAGAGCTTCAGGTTCTTGGATCATTGACATTTCTGGGGGAGGTATGACCTGTTCAAAAGTGACGGGTTGCACCTGAACGCGAAGGGAACCAATATTCTCGTGGGCAGGTTCATTAGATCTGTTGGGGAAGGTTTAAACTAATTTGGCAGAGGTGTGGGAACCAGAGTAAAGGGACTCAGGAGAGGACAGATTGTAAAAAAGCAAAGACAGCAGTCGGACTGTCAGGTAGGGCAGGCAGGTAATGGGTCATAGTTGCAGCCAACAGGGTGAGTATCAGTACATTAGGCTTGCAAAATCAAAAAGAGTAGCAAAAACGGTACTCAAGGTGTTGTATCTTTATGCCTGGAGTATAAGAAATAAGGTGGATGATCTTATTGCATTACTACAGATTGTCAGGTGTGACGATGTGGCCATCACTGAATCGTGATGGAAGGATAGTTGTAGTTGGGAGCTGAATGTCCAAGGTACACGTTGTATCAGAGGGATAGGAAGGTAGTCAGAGCGGGTAGCCTGGCTCTGCTGCTAAAGAATGGCATCAAATCGGTAGAAAGATGTGACATAGGATCGGAATCTGTTGAATCCTTGTGAGTTGAGTTCAGAAACTGCAAAGGTAAAGGACCCTGAAGGTAGTTATATACAGTTCTCCCAACAGTAATTGGGATGTGGACCATGGATTACAATAGAGAATATAAAAGGTGTGTTAAAGGGGCAATGTTATGATAGTCATGGGAGATATCAACATGCAGGTCGATTGGGAAAATGAGGTTGGTCATTGATCTCAAGAGAATGAGTTTGTTCAAAGCCTACAAGGTGGCTTTTTAGAGCAGTTTGTCGTTGAGCGTACTAGGGGATCAGTGATACTGGATTGGCTGCTTTGTAATGAACTGGATGTGATGAGGGAGCTTCAGGTAAAAGAACCCTTAGGAGACAGTGATCACAATATGATTGAGTTCAACTTGAAATTTGATAGGGAGAAAGTAAAGTATCCCTATCTAATACATAGCAGTATTTTGGTGGAGTAAAGGAAATTGCAGTGATATGGAAGAAGAGTTGACCAAAGTAAATTGGAAGGAGATGCTGGCAGAGATGAGAGCAGAGCAGCGATGGTGTGAGTTTCTGAGAAAAATGAGGAAGGTGCAGGATAGATGGATCACAAAGATGAAAAAATACTCAAATGGCAAAATAGTACAACCGTGACTGACAAGGGAAGTCAAAGCTAATGTAAAAGCTAAAGAGAGGGCATACAACAAAGTAAAAAAATAGTGAGTAGACAGAGGATTAGGATGCTTTTAAAAACCTGCTGAGAGCAATAAAAGCATCATTAGGAGGGAAAAGAAATATGAACACAAGCTGGCAAACAATATCAAAGTGGATAGTAACAGATTTTTCAACTATGTAAAAAAATAAGAGAGATGATAGGACCACTAGATAAGAAGGCTGGATAAGTAATAACAGGGGACAAGGAGATGGCAGATGAATTAAATGAGTATTTTACATCAGTCTTCACTGTTGAAGACACTAGCAGGGGGCAAGGAGTTGAAGGGTGTGAGTGAAGTGAGGTGAGTGCAGTTACTATTATAAGGGAGAAAGTGCTCAAAAAGCTGAAAGACCTACAGGTCACCTGGACCAGATGAACTGCACCCTAGGGTTCTGAAAGAGGAAGCGGTAGAGATCTTGGAGGCTTTCAAAAACAATTGGACTCTGTCATGGTGCCAGAGGGGTGGAGAATTGCAGTAGTCACTCCACACATTAAGAAGGGAGGAAGGCAGCAAAAAGGAAATTATAGACCAGTTAGTCTGACCTCAGTGGTTGGGAAGATGTTGGAGTCAATTGTTAAGAATGAAGTTATGGAGCACTTGGTGACACAGGACAAAGTCAGTATGGTTAGTATTAAGAAGAAAAGAAAGTGGATAGCCAGCGCCTCTTCCCCAGGGCACCACTGCTCAATACAAGAGGACATGGCTTTAAGGTAAGGGGTGGGAAGTGCAAGGGGGATATTAGAGGAAGGTTTTTTAATCAGAGAGTGGATGGTGCATGGAATGCACTGCCTGAGTCAGTAGTGGAGGCAGATACACTAGTGAAATTTAAGAGACTATTAGACAGGTATATGGAGGAATTTAAGGTGGGGGGTTATTTGGGAGGCAAGGTTTAAGGGTTGGCACGACATTGTGGGCTGAAGGGCCTGTACTGTGCTGTACTATTCTATGTTCTATGTTTCCTTAAGGGAAAATCTTGCCTAACAAACCTGTTGGAATTCTTTGAAGTGATTACACATAGAATAGATAAAGGAGATGCAGTGGATATTGTGTATTTGGACTTCCAGAAGGCCTTTGACAAGGTGTCACATGTGAGGCTACTTACCAAATTAAGAGCCCATGGTATTACAAGAAAGTTACTAACATGGTAGAGCATTGGTTGATTGTTAGAAGACAGTGAGTGGGAATAAAGGGATCATTTTCTGGTTGGCTGCCAGTGACTAGTGGTATTCCACAGGGGTTAGGGGTTGAGGTGGGGACCATTTCTTTTTAAGCTGTATATCAATGATATAGATGATGGAATAGATGTCTTTGTTGCCAAGTTTTCAGATGATATGAAGATTGGTGGAGGGGCAGGTAGTGCTGAGGAAACAGGTAGGACTTAAACAGATTAAGAGAACAGGCAAGAGAGTGGCAAATGAAATACAATGTTGCAAAATGCCTTGTCATGCAGTTTGATAGCAGAAATAAATGTGCAGATTACTTTGTAAATGGGGAGAAAATCTAATAATCTGAGATGCAAAGGGACTTGGGAGTCCTTGTGCAGAGCACTTTAATGGTTAGTTTGCAGGTAGATTCAGTGGTGAGGAAGACAAATGCAATGTTAATATTCATTTCAAGAGGTCTAGAATACAAGAGCAGGGATGTGATGCTGAGGCTTTATAAGGAAATAGGAGGCCTCACCTTGAGTATTGTGAACAGTTTTGGGTTCCTTATCTAAGAAAAGATGTGCTGGCATTGGAGAAGATTCAGAGGAGGTTCACAAGGATGATTCTGGGAGTGAAAGTATTATCATATGAGGAATGATAGCTCTGTGTCTGTACTCGCTGGAATTCAGAAGGATGAATGGGGTTTCACGGAAAATTTTGAATGTTGAAAGGCTTAGATAGAGTCGATGTGGAAAGGATGTTTCCCACAGTGGGAGAGTCTAGGACAAAAGGGTACAGCCTCAAGATAGAGGGGTGTCCATTTAATACAGAGAGCTGGAGAAATTTCTTTAGCCAGAGGTTGGTGAATTGGTGGGATTTCTTATCACAGGCAGCCGTGGAGGCCAGGTCATTGAGTGTATTTAAAGCACAGCTTGATAGGTTCTTGATTGGACATGGCATCAAAGGTTATAGGGAGAAGGTTGGGGAGTGGGGCTGAGGAGGGGGCACACTGATCTGCCTTGATTGAATGATGGAGCAGACTCAATGGGCCAAATGGCCTAATTCTGCTCCTATGTCTTATGGTTTTATGGTCTTATGGTATGGGGCATTGAGTTATATGCTTTCTGGTAGTCGATCCAGGCTGTGCTTAGGTTAGTTTGCCTGATCTTGAAGGCTCGCATGACTGCTTTGACTACCAGTAGTTGGTGCTTGGAGCCTCTGGTTCCATTATCAAGACACTTATGAGCAGGGCTCAGGAACTTACACATCTTCCTTCAACCTGGTAGCTATGATACCTGATATAAGCTTCCATGTTGTTGACAGGTAGGTTCTAGGCCGGTAGTTTGATGGTGTTAGTCCTTTGGGAGGATCCTTCATTATAAGTACTATCCTTCCTTGAGTTAGCAAGTCAGGGTGGGAGTCTGCTTCAAGCAGCTGATTCATTTGAGCTGCCAGCCATGTTCTTCCTCTGGGAGGTTGCAGAGGTTTGCTTGTAGGTCTTTCAGCCATTGGGCACTGGTGTTATGCGATGCTTCTTTCTCCCATATACTCTTCCAGTACTCCTCAGTTGCTGTTTTGATTGGTTTAGGTACTGCTGTGTTGTTGCTCTGGAACTGTGCGAATACTTTTCCTGGTTTTTTGGAGAAGAGTGCATTTATTCACTTGGCCTCTACTTTCTCAGTGTACCTCTGTAGTCTGGTAGCCAGAGCTGTTAACTCTTACTTGGCAGTTTCCAAGGCTTCGGCTATGGACATACCTCTGTACTTCCTTAGTAGCCCTAATGAGTCTTCGGTCTTCCCACCTTTCTGCAGCTCAGTCTGTTGACCTCTGCCCTTGTGGTTTTTATCTTGGCTTCCTATGGTTGTCTCCAGAGAGTGTTAAAACAGTGCTTTCCACCGTATTTCATTTTGTAGACTAGCATTTCTAGGCCTGCTGCTGCCAATGCATATATTAGGTTATTGGTCACAGTTATGTTGGAGGTTGAAATTGGGAGTAATGCTTCATGGCTGCTTCTAGCCTGCTATTTTATGGAATTTTATCACTATGTCTGGGGAGTTCAGTTCATTGATTGTTTGACAGTCACCAGTTTAGCTATGACCTTCTCTCTGATTGCAGCAGCAAGCATCGATATGACCCAAGGTGAGTTTCGAACTTGCTTTTCCCGCATTCAAGATGATGCAATTATATTCATATCCCACCGCCGCAACTACCTGGGAGTTATGGATGTTGGATTTGAAATCATATTTCCCAATCGGCTCGGTTCTGCGGGTGATGTTGCTGTGGTGCATCGTGATTCAAGATGAGTTAGCAATCCTCTGTTGACAATGTTTGATTGCTGGGCAACCAGATGTTCTTCCATGAACGTGGACAACTTCAGAAACTGTCCAGGCTCTGCGGCACAGCGGTCCAGGGTTCAGGTCCTGGTGGTGGTGGCCGGGTAGGGGTCTAGGGCTGGATCTCTCGTGCTTACACTACATCCGTCCACAAAAAACTCGGAATGAGAGCAACAAGAAACAAAAGAGTCATGCCGACTTGGACGTTGCCCAGATTAAGATGATCCATGTCAATGTTTGGGAACCGGGAACATCTGGAAAGAAACTGGCTACCGGAACAAACCATTAATGAACGAGACTGGGCAACATGGAATTAATGGACTATAGAGTGTCTTTAAAAGTACTCACTCCACCCTCTTGGAAGTTTTCATATTTTATTGTTTTACAACATTGAATCACAGTGGATTTAATTTGGCTTTCTTGACACTGATAAATAGAAAGCCTTTTTCGTGTCAAAATGAAAATGGATCTCTACAAAATTAATTACACATATAAAACATAAAATAATTAATTGCTTAAGTATTCACCCCCTTCAAGTGAGTATTCAGTAGATGAACCTTTGGCAAAAATTAGAGCCTTGAGTCTGTGTGGATAGGTCTCTTATCAGCTTTGCACATCTGGCCACTGAATTTTTTCCCCAATTCATCTTTACAAAACTGCTCAAGCTTTGTCAGATTGTATTGGGATCATGAGTAAACAGCCCTTTTCAAGTCCAAGCACAAATTCTCAATTGGATTGTGGGTCTGGACTCTGACTTGGCCACTCCGGGATATTACCTTTGTTGTTTTTAAGCCATCACTGTGTAGTTTTGGCTTTATGCTTGGGGCCATTGTCTTGCTAGAAAACAAACCTTCTCCCAAGTTGCAGCTCTCTTGCAGACTGCATCAGTTTTAACTGCAGGATTTCCTTGTATTTTGCTGCATTCTTTTTACCTCCTACCTTAACAAGCCTTCCAGTGCTTTCTGCAATGAAGTATTCCAACAGCTTGATACAGCTACCACCATGCTTCACGGTAGGGATGGTGTGTTTTTGATGATGAGCAGTGTTTGGCTTATGCCAAACATAATGTTAAGTCTGATGGCCAAAAAACTCTATTTTGGTTTCATTACCATATAACCTTCTCCCAGCTAACTTCAGAGTTTCCCACATGCCTTCTGGCAAAATCTAGCTGAGATGTCATGTGATTTTTTTCAACAGTGGCTGGCTTTCTCTTTGCCACTCTTCCATAAAGCTACGACTGGTGAAGCACCTGGGAAACATTTGCTGTATGTGCAGTCTCTCCCATCTCAGCCATTGAAACTTGTAGCTACTCCGGAGTTGTTATAGGTCACTTGGTGGCTTTCCTCATTAGTCCCCTTCTTGCTCAGTCACTCCGTTTTTGAGGACAGCCTGCTCTGAGAAGATTTACAGCTGTGTCAAATTCTTTCCATTTCTTGATGATTGACTTAACTGTACTCCAAGGGATATTCAGTGACTTGTAAATTTTCCTGTATCCATCTCCAGAATTGTGCTTTTTAATAGTCTTTTTGCAGAGTTGCTTGGAATGTTCTTTTGTCTTCATGATGTAGTTTTTGCCAGGATACTGACTCACCAGCAGTTGGACCTTCCAAATACAGATATATTTTCACTATAATCAATTGAAACACCTGGATTGCACACAGGTGATCTCCATTTAACTAATTATGTGACTTCCAGAACCAACTAGTTGCACCACTGATGATTTGATGTGTCGTAATGAAGGCGGTGAATACTTATGCAATCAATTATTTTGTGTTTTATATGTGTAGTTAATTTTGTAGGGATCTGCTTTCACTTTAACATGGAAGAGACTTTTTTCTGTTGATCAGTGTCAAAAAAAGCCAAATTAAATCCACTGTGATTCAACATTATAAAACAATAAAACTTGAAAACTTCTGCAGGGGTTTCGGTGGGGACTGGTGGATACTTTCTATAAGCAATATATATATAGGCAATATTTTTTTTTCCATTGAGATAGAATGAGACCAGAACTAGAAGTCATGGGTTAAGGGTGAAAGGTGAAAGGATTTAATGGTAACATGAAGGGGAACTTCTTCATCAGAGGGTGTGGAATGAGCTGTCAGTGGAAGTGGTGGATTCCTGTTCGCTTTCAACATTTAGCAGAAGTTTGGATAGATACATGGCTGGGAGCGGTATGGAGGGATTTGGTATGGGTGCAGTATGAAGGAACTAGGCAGAGTTATATTTTATCATGGACTAAATGGACAGAAGCACCTGTTTCTGTTCTGTGGTGTTGTAAGACTCTAAGAAGGCATTCTCACTAAAAAGTTGTTTGTTTCAACAAACAACATTTCACAGCTTCAAAGTGAAACATAGATAAACCTCAAAGTTTGAAGATCTACACTCAATACTTGAAGAGTACTTTCTTTCCCTCTGCCATCAGATTTCTGAATGATCCATGAATTCATGGACACTCGCTCAATATTCTTCTTTTGTACCATTGATTTATTTGAAACTTACAGCATTTTTTATAACTTCTACTGTCCTGCTACTGCAAAACATCAAATTTCAAATTTCAATTTCATACATTTGTGATAATAAATCTGATTCTCATTTGTACATTCAGCGAAACAGTTGGTTCTATTTTTACAAGGGAGCTTAGATGGAAAACAATGGCACATAGGGGCTGTGTTCTTTATAACTACTCTATGACCTTTTGTAATAACCAATGATATATGCACTGCAAGGCACATTGTCTATTGAAACTCACTGTCAAAGCTTAAACTTGAAGGATTTCAACCCCACCCCTGGGCATGTGACAGTCCCTCATAATGTGGAAGTCCAATTGACCAACAAAAAGGAAAACTGATTTAAATCTGTTGAATATTATGTAGTTGTAACTACATTACATATTCTGAAGTAAAAGTGTCAGAAACCGTCCAAATCAGACCGGGCATGTGGTTTTCTTTGAGCAAATTGCACATGTGATTATTCAAGTTTTATGAAGTGTGAAATTTACCATTTGTAAAATGGGTCCTTTTAGTTTACTGCCAGTAATCATCCGTCACTGTGTTAAATTCACCTCAAATATGCGGGGTGACATTTTCAATTTCTACAAAGAATATATAACATTTTCCAGTAGTTAGTAGCTCCTGGGGTAATGGAATCTTTTCCGGAACTTGTATTTTTTTCACTCTTGATATAAGGTTCATGAAGAAATTCGGGTCGTAGCATTCTGTAGGAAAATCAATGAGGGTATTTCTCTTTATATCAACATTTCATTATTTTAAAATTGGTATTACATCTTTTCATTACAAAGATATCATGTTGTGGTGTCTAAAGCATACTTTTGTTTTGATGCTTACACAATCTTCAGGACTGAGATAGAACTGTAAATGGAATACCATTTATTGAAGGCTGTTACTCTCACTAAAATAGAGGTCTGGGTATCATTCTTATCGTGTAAGTGAAATCAGAAGTTAAAGATAACTTGCACTGTACTGCTTCCACTTTAAAAAGAGAATACACCCATAAAATCAATTAATTTATAAAAGACCATAAAACTTGGGCCCAGAATTAGGCCATTTAGCCCATAAAGTCTGCTCGACCTTTTCATCATGGCTGATCCATCTCCCTCTCAGTCCCCTTCAACCTGACATCAAGAATCTATCAGCCTCTGTCTTAAACACACTAAATACTTTGCCTCTACAGTGCCTGTGGCAATGAATTCCACAGATTCACCACCCTCTGGCTAAAGAAATTCCTCCTCATTTCTGTTCTAAATGGATGTCCCTCTATTCTGAGATTAAGCCCTCTGGTCTTAGCCTCCTCCACCATATGTTCTTCACTTTTTCAACATTAATTCTATTTTATTCAATATTTGATAGGTTTCCATGAGATCCCCCTCATTCTTCTAAATTCCAGCATGTACAGGCCCAGAGCCATCAACTGTTCCTCAAATGTTGACCCTTTCATCCCTGGGATCATTCTTGTTAACCTCCTTTGAACTCTCTCCAATATCAATATCCTTTCTTGGAAAACTAAGATCAAAACTGTTCACAATTCTCAAAGTGAGGCCTCACCAGTGCCTTTTAAAGCTTCAGCATTACATTCCTGTTTTTATATTCTAGCCCTCTCGAAATTAATGCTGACATTGCATTTGCCTTCCCCAACACAGACTTGACCTGCAAGTTAACCTTTAGGAAATCCTGCATGGTGGGTCATTTTTCCATGCAGGCTTGGATTTAGGGACAATTAATGTCGAAGAAGCACAGAGTTTGCAGAAGGACTTGTATTGATTAGGAGAACGGACAAAGAAGTTTAGATGGTTTAGAGTTTGTAAAATGTGTTCAGGAAAGTTTTCTAAATCAATATATAGAGGGACCAACTAGAGGGAATGCAATATTGGATCTCCTGTTAGGAAACGAGTTAGGACAAGTGACAGAAGTCTGTGTAGGGGAGCACTTTGGTTCCAGTGATCATAACACCATTAGTTTCAACATGATCATGGACAAGGATAGATCTGGTCCTAGGGTTGAGGTTCTTAACTGGAAGAAGGCCAAATTTGAACAAATGAGAAAGGATCTAAAAAGCGTGGATTGGGATAGGTTGTTCTCTGGCATGGATGTGATCGGTAGGTGGGAAGCCTTCAAAGGAGAAATTTTGAGAGTGCAGAATTTGTATGTTCCTGTCAGGATTAAAGGCAAGGTGAATAGGAATAAGGAACCTTGGTTCTCAAGGGATATTGCAACTCTGATAAAGAAGAAGAGGGAGTTGTATGACGTATATAGGAAGCAGGGAGTAAATAAGGTGCTTGAGGAGTATAAGAAGTGCAAGAAAATATTTAAGAAAGAAATCAGGAGGGCTAAAAGAAGACATGAGGTTGCCTTGGCAGTCAAAATGAAGGATAATCCAAAGAGCTTTTACAGGTATATTAAGAGCAAAAGGATTGTAAGGGATAAAATTGGTCCTCTTGAAGATCAGAGTGCTCGGCTATGTGCGGAACCAAAGGAAATGGGGGAGATCTTAAATAGGTTTTTTGCGTCTGTATTTACTAAGGAAACTGGCATGAAGTCTATGGAATTAAGGGAATCAAGTAGTGAAACCATGGAAACTGTACAGATTGAAAAGGAGGAGGTGCTTGCTGTCTTGAGGAAAATTAAAGTGGATAAATCCCTGGGACCTGACAGGGTGTTCCCTCGGACCTTGAAGGAGACTAGTGTTGAAATTGCAGGGGCCCTGGCTGAAATATTTAAAATGTCGCTGTCTACAGGTGAGGTGCCGGAGGATTGGAGAGTGGTTCATGTTGTTCCGTTGTTTCAAAAAGGATCAAAAAGTAATCCGGGAAATTATAGGCCAGTAAGTTTAACGTCGGTAGTAGGTAAGTTATTGGAGGGAGTACTAAGAGATAGAATCTACAAGCATTTGGATAGACTGGGACTTATTAGGGAGAGTCAACATGGCTTTGTGCGTGGTAGGTCATGTTTGACTAATCTATTGGAGTTTTTCGAGAAGGTTACCAGGAAAGTGGATGAAGGGAAGGCAGTGGATATTGTCTACATGGACTTCAGTAAGGCCTTTGACAAGGTCCCGCATGGGAGGTTAGGAAAATTCAGTCGCTAGGTATACATGGAGAGGTGGTAAATTGGATTAGACATTGGCTCCATGGAAGAAGCCAGAGAGTGGTGGTAGAGAATTGCTTCTCTGAGTGGAGGCCTGTGACTAGTGGTGTGCCACAGGGATCAGTGCTGGGTCCATTGTTATTTGTCATCTATATCAATGATTTGGATGATAATGTGGTAAATTGGATCAGCAAGTTTGCTGATGATACAAAGATTGGAGGTGTAGTCGACAGTGAGGAAGGTTTTCAGAGCCTGCAGAGGGACTTGTACCAGCTGGAAAAATGGGCTAAAAAATGGCAGATGGAGTTTAATACTGACAAGTGTGAGGTATTGCACGTTGGAAGGACAAACCAAGGTAGAACATACAGGGTTAATGATAAGGCACTGGGGAATGCAGTGGAACAGAGGGATCTGGGAATACAGATACAAAATTCCCTAAAAGTGGCGTCACAGGTAGATAGGGTCATAAAGAGAGCTTTTGGTACATTGGCCTTTATTAATCAAAGTATTGAGTATAAGAGCTGGAACGTTATGATGAGCTTGTATAAGGCATTGGAGAGGCCGAATCTGGAGTATTGTGTTCAGTTTTGGTCACCAAATTACAGGAAGGATATAAGTAAGGTTGAAAGAGTGCAGAGAAGGTTTACAAGGATGTTGTCGGGACTTGAGAAACTCAGTTACAGAGAAAGGTTGAATAGGTTAGGACTTTATTCCCTGGAGTGTAGAAGAATGAGGGGAGATTTGATAGAGGTAGATAAAATTATGATGGGTATAGATAGAGTGAATGCAAGCAGGCTTTTTCCACTGAGGCAAGGGGAGAAAAAAAAAACAGAGGACATGGGTTAAGGGTGAGGGGGGAGAAGTTTAAAGGGAACATTAGGGGGGGCTTCTTCACACAGAGAGTGGTGGAAGTATGGAATGAGCTGCCAGACGAGTTGGTAAATGTGGGTTCTTTATTAACATTTGAGAATAAGTTGGACAGATACATGGATGGGAGGTGTATGGAGGGATATGGTCCATGTGCAGGTCAGTGGGACTAGGCAGAAAATGGTTAGGCACAGCCAAGAAGGGCCAAAAGGCCTGTTTCTGTGCTGTAGTTTCTATGTTTTCTATGGAATACAGTGTACAGAAATATATGGCACTTGTGTTAAATGATTATTTTCTAAATGGGGATGTAGTTCAGAAATTAGAAGTGCAAATGAACTTCAGGGTCCTCATGCAGGATTCCTTAAAGGTTACCTTAGAGGTTAAGTCAGTAGTAAGGGAGATGAATGCAACGTCAGTAGTCATTTGAAGAGAACTACTATATAACAGCAAAAATATAATCCTGTGACCATATGACACATTAGTCAGACCACACTTGGATCTCCCAGTGGCCACACATTTTAATTCCACGTCCTATTCCCATTCTGATATGTCTATCCATGGCCTCCTCTACTGTAAAGATGAAGCCACACTCAGGTTGGAGGAACAACACCTTATATTCCGACTGGGTAGCCTCCAACCTGATGGCATGAACATTGACTTCTCAAACTTCCGCTAATACACCACCTCCCCCTCGTACCCCATCCGTTATTTGTTTATATACACTCATTCTTTTTCTCTCTCTCCTTTGTCTCCCTCTGTCCCTCTCACTATACCCCTTGCCCATCCTCTGGGTTTTTCCCCCCTCTCCCCTTTCTTTCTCCCTGGCCGCCTGTCCCATGATCCTCTCATATCCCTTTTGCCAATCAACTGTCCAGCTCTTGGCTCCATCCCTCCCCCTCACGTCTTCTCCTAACATTTTGGATCTCCCCCTCCCCCTCCCACTTTCAAATCTCTTACTAGCTCTTCTTTCAGTTCGCCCAGACGAAGGGTCTCAGCCCAAAACGTCAACTGTACCTCTTCCTAGAGATGCTGCCTGGCCTGCTGCATTCACCAGCAACTTTGATGTGTGTTGTTGGAATATTGTGAGCAGTTTTGAAGCCCTTTTCTAAGAAAAGATGTGCTGGCATTGGAGAGGATCCAGAGGAGGTTCACCAGCTGGACCCTGGGAACAAAAGGGTTAATGTATGAGGAGCATTTGATGGCTCTGGGCCTGTACTCATTGGAGGTTAGAAGAATGAGAGAAGATCTCATTGAACCTATTGAATATTGAAAGGCCTAGATTGATTAGATGTGAGAAGGATGTCAAAGGTTACAGGGAGAAGGCAGGAGAATGGAGTTGTGAGGGATAATACATCAGCCATGATGGAATAGCAGAGCAGACTTGATGGGCCAAATGGCCTAATTCTGCTCCTATGCTTTATGACCTAATGGCGTAAGCATTTTGTCTCACTTCTATCCAATAGTTTTTGCCTCAACATAATTGTCTTCATGATTTTTATTATACTGTGCTGTCTTCTGGATTAACATAATTTTGGTGACACTTGTGCACATTAAATTTTCCACTGTGAACTAAATGCAGAAGCCTCAGCAAATCAGTTGTCTGATCTGCATTTAGATGCCCAGTGTAAAGTAGACCTCACTGTAAACCTTGAGTGCTACCTGTAAGATTGGAAGAGCTGCACTTCTGAATCGGAAATTGTAAGTCATTGTTCGTGTCTTTGTTGTGACTGTTGAACTGAATCGTTGCAGAGATATTGAAGATAGTTGAAATAAATAGCATTTCAAACTTTTTTTCTAATTTCAAGAATAAACTTTATTCATAGACCAAGAAGGTATGACAAGAGAGGTGCAGGAGCACTTACAGGGCCGCTTTGAGTCGGTCGACTGGACTGTATGCAGGGAGGCATCTTTGAGTCTGAGTACGCCATAGTTGTCACTGACTTCATTAAAACCTATGTGGATGAGTGTCTGCATACAAGAACATACTGTACCTACCCAATTCAAAAGCCGTGGATGATTTATAGTTTGTAGTCCGCTGAGAGCTGGATCTATGGCATATCTCAAGAATAAGAGAACAATTTAGATCGAAATTGGAAGTGCATTCTGGTGCACGCCAACTCTAGCAGAGTTCGCAGGTAATTACTTCTTACAAAGTGAAACCTAACATCATGGTGCTTCACTCCCAGATGAGCTCAGCACCTTTTATGCTCGCTTTGAAAGGGAGAATAAACATCAAACCATAAGACCAAAAGATATAGGGACAGGATTAAGCCATTTGGCCCATCAAGTCTGCTCTGCTATTTCATTATGGCTGATCCAATTTTCCTCTCAGTCCCAATCTCCTGCCGTCTCCCCATATCCCTTCATGCCCTGACCAATCAATAATCTATCAAACTCTGCCTTAAATATACATAAATACTTGGCCTCGACAGCTGCCTGTGGCAAAGAATTCCACAGATTCACCACTCTCTGATTAAAGGAAATCCTCCTCATATCCATTTTAAAATGATACCCCTCTATTCTGAAGCTGTGTCCTCTGATCTTAGACTCTCTCACCATAGGAAACATCCTCTCCACATCCACCCTATCAAGGCCTTTCATCATTCGATAGGGTTCAAGGAGGTCACTCCTCATTCTTCTGAATTCTACTAAATACAGGCCCAGAGCCATCAAACACTCTTCATATGACATATCCTGGGCCAAAAATATTGATACACAACAGCAGCTATATTTCCTTAGAAGCTTGAGTAGACTTGGCATGTCACCCAATGCCCTTTCAAATTTCTACAGGTATACCAGGGAGAGCACTCTAATTGGCTGCATTGCCATCTGGTAAGTAAGGACCACTGCACAGGTTCAGATAAAACTGCAGGAAGATGTGAGCTCAGCCAACTCCATCATGGACACCTTCCAAAGGTAATGCCTCAAAAAGGTGGCATCCACCATTAAAGGGTCCATCACCCAAGACCTGCCCTCTTCTCATTCCACCATCAAGGAGGAGGTACAGGAGCCTGGAGACAAACACTCAATGTTTCAGGAACAGCTTTTTCATCTCTACCATCTCATTTCTGAATTGGCAATGACAGTACAGTACCTCACTTTATTTTGTTTGCTTTTTTCACTGCTTACAGTATTTTAATTTAATTTGATATATATTTATTTTCGTAATGTATAGTTCTTTATGATTATTGTAATGTACTGCAATAAATAACAAATTTTATGACATATGCAGAGATAGTAAACCCAATTCTGATTTTGTTTTGGGTTTTGTCTGGTCTGGAAATTTCCTTGAATTTGATCACAGTGGTGAAAAACAACTTAGCTAACGCTGCTTGGTTTGATGTAACACTACGTAACCATGCTGTCTTATACTTGGCTGATACATAGAAGAATATTTCATGGTGATGTCAGTTTGCAAACCATACATCTTGAGTGGAGAACCTCCTGCTGTCGTCCAGTAACCTGTCCTCTGTTTATAAAGCGGACATTTTATTTTTATTCAGATTACTGCTTACAATTTTCATTCAAGACTGAAGACCGGTTCTAGTTTGAATTAATGTCAGAAGTCCTAAGTCAAGTCAAATAAAGTTTATTGTCATTTACCTATATATACGTATACTGCCAATCGAGACATTTCTTCGGACCAGGGTGTAAAGCCCAGTAGTAAACATAACACATACAACTTTCAGTAACTTAGGAAAGTAAGAAATAAATCTACAAATGAATTATGCATACATAAACAAAATAAAGTGCATAAATTAAATATTGTAGGATACAGTAAAAATTATCCAATTTGACTTGAATGTGATGTGGCAGGGAATTCAGAAGCCTAATGGCCTGAAGAAAGAAGTTGTTTCCCATCCTGACGATTCTTGTCTTGTTTTAAATAACTAAGTCTTTCGCCTGACCAAATATTTTCTAATTCCTTAGATCTCTGATAGCTTTTTAGCTTTCAAAAATTAATAGTGGTGTTATATAGTGGTTAACTGTACATACCGGCTATGTGGTGAAAAAAGCACAACAGTGCCTCTTTCACTTCAGACGGCAGAAGTTTGGCACGAGTCCCCAAATCCTCAGGACTTTCCATGGGGGCACAACTGAGAGCATCCTGACTGGCTGTATCACTGCCTGGTACGGGAATTTTACTACCCTCAACTGCAGCGCATTACAGAGAGTGGTGTGGACAGCGCAGCGCATCTGTGGATTATGAACTTTCATTTATTCAGGACATTTACAGCAGCAGATGTGTGAAAAGAACCCAGAGGATCCTCAGGGGCTCCAGTCACCCCAACCACAAACTGTTTCAGCTGTTTCCATCTGGCAAACAGTACTGTAGCATTAAGGCCAGGACCAATGGGCTGAGGGTCAGCTTCTTTCAACCAGGCCATCAGATTTATCAATACACATTGATCTGATTGCATATCTAACTGCACATTGTATCTGACTATACATACATGTATACAAAACAATTATGTATACAATCTCGCAAACAACAGGAATTCTGCAGATACTGGAAATTCAAGCAACACACATCAAAGTTGCTGGTGAACGCAGCAGGCCAGGCAGCATCTCTCGGAAGAGGCGCAGTCGATGTTTCAGGCCAAGACCCTTCGTCAGGACTAACTGAAGGAAGAGTTAGTAAGAGATTTGAAAGTGGGAGGGGGAGGGGGAGATCCAAAATGATAGGGATGCGTGAATCCGACGGAGGATGAAATAACGGGTAGGACCATTATGGACGGCGAAGACTTCACCGCACCTTGTTGCCATTCCAACCTCACTCCTTCGGAACGCTCTGCTCTCCACTCCCTCCGCACTAATCCTAACCTTATTATTAAACCCGCCGATACGGGGGTGGTGTTGTGGTCTGGCGTACTGACCTCTACCTTGCCGAGGCACAGCGACAACTCGCGGATACCTCCTCTTATTTACCCCTCGATCGTGACCCCACTAAGGAGCACCAGGCCATTGTCTCCCACACCATCACCGACTTTATCCGCTCAGGGGATCTCCCATCCACTGCTACCAACCTTATAGTTCCCACACCTCGCACTTCCCGTTTCTACCTCCTACCCAAGATCCACAAACCTACCTGTCCTGGCAGACCTATTGTCTCAGCTTGCTCCTGCCCCACGGAACTCGTTTCTGCGTACCTCGACACATTTTTATCCCCCCTTGTTCAATCCCTTCCTACCTATGTTCGTGACACTGCTCACGCTCTTAAACTTTTCGATGATTCTAAGTTCCCTGGCTCCCACCGCTTTATTTTCACCATGGATGTCCAGTCCCTATATACTTCTATCCCCCATCAGGAAGGTCTCAAAGCTCTACGCTTCTTTTTGGATTCCAGACCTAATCAGTTCCCCTCTACCACCACTCTGCTCCGTCTAGTGGAATTAGTCCTTACTCTTAATAATTTCTCCTTTGGCTCCTCCCACTTCCTCCAAACTAAAGGTGTAGCTATGGGTACCCATATGGGTCCTAGCTATGCCTGCCTTTTTGTTGGTTTTGTGGAGCAATCTATGTTCCGTGCCTATTCTGGTATCTGTCCCCCACTTTTCCTTCGCTACATCGACGACTGCATTGGCGCTGCTTCCTGCATGCATGCTGAGCTCGTTGACTTTATTAACTTTGCCTCCAACTTTCACCCTGCCCTCATCCATTTCTGACACCTCCCTCCCCTTTCTAGATCTTTCTGTCTCTGTCTCTGGAGACAGCTTATCCACTGATGTCTACTATCAGCCTACGGACTCTCACAGCTATCTGGACTATTCCTCTTCTCACCCTGTCTCTTGCAAAAATACCATCCCCTTCTCGCAATTCCTCCGTCTCCGCCGCATCTGCTCTCAGGATGAGGCTTTTCATTCCAGGATGAGGGAGATGTCCTCCTTTTTTAAAGAAAGGGGCTTCCCTTCCTCCACTATCAACTCTGCTCTTAAACGCACCTCCCCCATTTCACGTACATCTGCTCTCACTCCATCCTCCCGCCACCCCACTAGGAATAGGGTTCCCCTGGTCCTCACCTACCACCCCACCAGCCTCCGGGTCCAACATATTATTCTCCGTAACTTCCGCCACCTCCAAGGGGATCCCACCACTAAGCACATCTTCCCCCCCCCCTCTGCTTTCCGCAGGGATCGCCCCCTACGCGACTCCCTTGTCCATTCGTCCCCCCCATCCCTCCCCACTGATCTCCCTCTTGGCACTTATCCTTGTAAACAGAACAAGTGCTACACATGCCCTTACGCTTCCTCCCTTACCACCATTCAGGGCCCCAAACAGTCCTTCCAGGTGAGGCGACACTTCATCTGTGAGTCGACTGGGATGTAAACTTTCTCAGTGTTTAACACAACAAAACCGCATTCCCCAGATTAACATAACAAAGAAGCCATTTTAATTAGCCTCCACAGTAACATAAAAGTCGAAACCCCCTTACACTTACTTTCCCTTTTCTATTTTCTATTTATGATTTATAATTTAAATTTTTAATATTTACTATCGATTTGTACTCCAGGGAGCATAAAGAGCAGAATCAAATATCGCTGTGATGATTGTACACTCTGGTATCAATTGTTTGGGGATAATACAGTATAAAGTATAACCTGGACCCACACCATCTCCTCATTAGTTAAGAAGGCACAGCAGTGTCTACATTTTCTGAGGAAGGCGCCTTACCTCCATTCTAACAACTTTCTACCGGAGCACCATTGAGAGTATCCTGTCTGGCTGCATCGCTGTGTGGACTGAAAGCCGAAAGTAGTGCAAAAAGAGAGCAGAAAAAGAAAAAAATAGAGGAGTGAGGTTATGTACAGGGGTTCATTGTCCATTCAGAAATCTGATGGCGGAGGGAGAAAAGCTGTTCCTATAACACTGAGTATGTGTCCTCAGGTTCCAGTACCTCCTCCTTGATGGTATGCGCGGGGTTTTGGGGCAGAAGGCAGAAGAGCGAGACAGAGGAGGAACGAGATGCTGTGATGTCCGCTAACGGGGTCGGACCCCGTTGGAAAGAAAGGTTAGATCATCCATTATGTGTGCACCAAGGAACTTTCTATTATTCACTCCTTCTACAGCAAAGCCATTAATGTGCAATGGAGAGTGGTTGACCATCACTTTCCTGAAGTCCACAATCACCCCTAGATGAGGAAAAACAGCTCCCCATGACTAAACCTCTACACCTGCATGTAATGAACCATTTGATGTTCTTGCAAGCACAACTTGGCAATAACTCTGCAGCAACTGACACCTGCATAGTTTCTGTGCTCCTTCTCATTTCCTCGGAAACAAATGCAATCTTTAATAAATATACCAAGCAGTAGAGGACTTTCTCTGAACCCTGGAATAGCTCACGTTACCTCAGGCTTACTATTTCAAGTAGATCTAAGTACATTTATTATCAAAGAATGTATAAGTTATAGAACCTTGAGATTTGCTGCTCACAGGTAGTAACAAAGCAAGAAACCCGAAAGAACCTAATTTAAAGAAAAAAAAATAAAAGACCAACACTCAATTGGCAAGAGAAAGAAAAAAAATACAAGTCATGCAAACAATTTAAGTAAACAACAGCATTCTGAACCAAAAGTGAGTCCTCAGATCCAAAGCCCGGAATAGGCCCGAAGCCTCGCTTATCAGTTCATTACATTAGCGTGCATGAAGCACAGCAGCCGGGGCTGTCTTCATTGCCTGAGCTCCAAGGAGATGGTCATCACAGAGAATGAGTGAAATTAGCTCTCGTCCCAGCTGACACCCTGTCGTTTGAGTCTATTTGGGCTGGCTATTAAATTGACCCAATGACAGAACAGCGGAAGACTCTGCATCCCGGAGAGAGGAGTGAACATCACAGACAACGAGCAAAATCGGCTCTCGACTCTCTTCTGGGTTGATGCTTAAATTGTCAAAACAGCGCATTGTACCTCACACTAGGACCCAGGCACCACTGTTGCAAAAGGCCCCGGGCCTAGACCATGCTACCCAGTGACTCGCTCCGGGCCCAGGTTTCATCACCCAACCTGAAGCCATTTTCAAGCTCTTCAAATCAGCTCGGCGCCCAATGCGATCTAACCCCTCACTTGGGCCAGTTGAATGAGCATCAAAATAAAATCTCCTTTGGCCAAGCCCTGACTTCAATCCAACTTCACTCCCGGGCCAGCTGTATCTGCATCATTTCATTCCCCTGAACAAGCCTTGCCATCACCCGCTCCTTCACTGTTTGTGAAGGTAATTCAACACAATTAGGAAATTGGTTAAAGCCTCCTTTCTTGTATAATCCCTTAGGCCCTGCATCTTTTATAGCACTGGAATCTATTTCCTTTATCATTCCTGATAAAGGACTTCATCAAAACCTTTTGGAAATCTAAGTAATGATTATAACCACATTTACCTGATCTACTCTTTCTGAGTCCCCAGAGAAAATTGAATTACATCTGTCAAACTTTGTTGCCTTTTTTACACACTCTTGTTTATCCTGCATCAGCTTGTCAAATCCTTTTCTTAAAAATTCTTCAACATTATCTATACTTTGTTGCCTGTTTGAAATCTTATTTTTTTATGAGCCTTAATGTGTCTTTTCATAGAGTGATAAAATTATGCAGCATAGAAACAGGCCTTTCAACACAAGTCAACTAAATTAAGAACTGTTCTGATCCCATGTCCATATAAACCCCTCCTGTCCATGTACTGGACTAAATGTATATTAAGCATTGTAATTGTTCCTGCTTCTAGAACATAGAACATAGAATAGTACAGCACAGTACAGGCCCTTCGGCCCACAAAGTTGTGCCGACCCTCAAGCCCTGCCTCCCATATAAGCCCCCACCTTGAATTCCTCCATATATCTGTCTAGTAGTCTCTTAAACTTCACTAGTGTATCTGCCTCCACCACTGACTCAGGCAGTGCATTCCACGCACCAACCACTCTCTGAGTAAAAAACCATCCTCTAATATCCCCCTTGAACTTCCCACCCCTTACCTTAAAGCCATGTCCTCTTGTATTGAGCAGTGGTGCCCTGGGG
Source organism: Mobula birostris (assembly GCF_030028105.1). Classification (NCBI taxonomy): domain Eukaryota; kingdom Metazoa; phylum Chordata; class Chondrichthyes; order Myliobatiformes; family Myliobatidae; genus Mobula; species Mobula birostris. The sequence continues at coordinate 21,141,392 of NC_092370.1, read as the reverse complement.
AAGAGATGCTGGCCATCCACTCTATCTATTCCTCTTATTATCTTGTACACCTCTATGACGTCTCCTCTCATCCTCCTTCTCTCCAAAGAGTAAAGCCCTAGCTCCCTTAATCTCTGATCATAATGCATACTCTCTAAACCAGGCAGCATCCTGGTAAATCTCCTCTGTACCCTATCCAATGCTTCCACATCCTTCCTATAGTGAGGCGACCAGAACTGGACACAGTACTCTAAGTGTGGCCTAACCAGAGTTTTATAGAGCTGCATCATTACCCCGCGACTCTTAAACTCTATCCCTCGACTTATGAAAGCTAACACCCCATAAGCTTTCTTAACTACCGTATCTACCTGTGAGGCAACTTTCAGGGATAGAAACATAGAAACATAGAAAATAGGTGCAGGAGTAGGCCATTCGGCCCTTCGAGCCTGCACCGCCATTTATTATGATCATGGCTGATCATCCAACTCAGAACACCGCCCCAGCCTTCCCTCCATACCCCCTGACCCCTGTAGCCACAAGGGCCATATCTAACTCCCTCTTAAATATAGACAATGAACTGGCCTCAACTGTTTCCTGTGGCAGAGAATTCCACAGATTCACCACTCTCTGTGTGAAGAAGTTTTTCCTAATCTCAGTCCTAAAAGGCTTCCCCTCTATCCTCAAACTGTGACCCCTCGTTCTGGACTTCCCCAACATCGGGAACAATCTTCCTGCATCTAGCCTGTCCAATCCCTTTAGGATCTTATACGTTTCAATCAGATCCCCCCTCAATCTTCTAAATTCCAACGAGTACAAGCCCAGTTCATCCATTCTTTCTTCATATGAAAGTCCTGCCATCCCAGGAATCAATCTGGTGAACCTTCTCTGTACTCCCTCTATGGCAAGGCTGTCTTTCCTCAGATTAGGGGACCAAAACTGCACACAATACTCCAGGTGCAGTCTCACCAAGGCCTTGTACAACTGCAGTAGTACCTCCCTGCTCCTGTACTCAAATCCTCTCGCTATAAGTGCCAGCATACCATTCGCCTTTTTCACCGCCTGCTGTACCTGCATGCCCACTTTCAATGACTGGTGTATAATGACACCCAGGTCACGTTGCACCTCCCCTTTTCCTAATTGGCCACCATTCAGATAATAATCTGTTTTCCTATTTTTGCCACCAAAGTGGATAACTTCACATTTATCCACATTAAATTGCATCTGCCATGAATTTGCCCACTCACCCAACCTATCCAAGTCACCCTGCATCCTCTTAGCATCCTCCTCACAGCTAACACTGCCACCCAGCTTTGTGTCATCCGCAAACTTGGAGATGCTGCATTTAATTCCCTCATCCAAGTCATTAATATATATTGTAAACAACTGGGGTCCCAGCACCGAGCCTTGCGGTACCCCACTAGTCACCGCCTGCCATTCTGAAAAGGTCCCGTTTATTCCCACTCTTTGCTTCCTGTCTGCTAACCAACTCTCTACCCACACCAATACCTTACCCCCAATACCGTGTGCTTTAAGTTTGCACACTAATCTCCTGTGTGGGACCTTGTCAAAAGCCTTCTGAAAATCCAAATATACCACATCCACTGGTTCTCCCCTATCCACTCTACTAGTTACATCCTCAAAAAATTCTATGAGATTCGTCAGACATGATTTTCCTTTCACAAATCCATGCTGACTTTGTCCGATCATTTCACCACTTTCCAAATGTGCTGTTATCACATCCTTGATAACTGACTCCAGCAGTTTCCCCACCACCGACGTTAGGCTAACCGGTCTATAATTCCCCGGTTTCTCTCTCCCTCCTTTTTTAAAAAGTGGAGTTACATTAGCCACCCTCCAATCCTCAGGAACTAGTCCAGAATCTAACGAGTTTTGAAAAATTATCACTAATGCATCCACTATTTCTTGGGCTACTTCCTTAAGCACCCTGGGATGCAGACCATCTGGCCCTGGGGATTTATCTGCCTTCAATCCCTTCAATTTACCTAACACCACTTCCCTACTAACATGTATTTCGCTCAGTTCCTCCATCTCACTGGACCCTCTGTCCCCTACTATTTCTGGAAGATTATTTATGTCCTCCTTAGTGAAGACAGAACCAAAGTAATTATTCAATTGGTCTGCCATGTCCTTGCTCCCCATAATCAATTCACCTGTTTCTGTCTGCAGGGGACCTACATTTGTCTTTACCAGTCTTTTCCTTTTTACATATCTATAAAAGCTTTTACAGTCCGTTTTTATGTTGCCTGCCAGTTTTCTCTCATAATCTTTTTTCCCCTTCCTAATTAAGCCCTTTGTCCTCCTCTGCTGAACTCTGAATTTCTCCCAGTCCTCAGGTGAGCCACTTTCTCTGGCTAATTTGTATGCTGCTTCTTTGGAATTGATACTATCCCTAATTTCTCTTGTCAGCCACGGGTGCACTACCTTCCTTGATTTATTCTTTTGCCAAACAGGGATGAACATTTGTTGCAGTTCATCCATGCAACCTTTAAGTGCTTGCCATTGCATATCCACCGTCAATCCTTTAAGTGTCATTTGCCAGTCTATCTTAGCTAATTCACGTCTCATACCTTCAAAGTTACCCCTCTTTAAGTTCAGAACCTTTGTTTCTGAATTAACTATGTCACTCTCCATCTTAATGAAGAATTCCACCATATTATGGTCACTCTTACCCAAGGGGCCTCTCACGACAAGATTGCTAATTAACCCTTCCTCATTGCTCAAAACCTAGTCCAGAATAGCCTGATCTCTAGTCGGTTCCTCGACATGTGGACATGTACCCCCAGATCCCTCTGCTCCTCCACACTACCTTTTGGCAGCTTTACCATAAATGCACCAGCATTTATGTGTGAAAAACTACATTTTATTTTTTTTTCTTCTTGCTTTAAACCCGTGCCCCCTAGTTTTAGACTCTCCTACCCTGAGGAAGAAACCTGTTACCATCCATGTGATTTTATTAAGCTCTACAAAAGGATGTTTGAGTTATAAAAGAAGACTAGAGAGGTTGGGACTGTTTTCCCTGGACTGCTTTCACTGTCTTGTCTCCTCTTATAACTCAGTCAATCCAGTCCCAGCATCATCCATGCATTATTTTTTCTGCATCCTCTCCAAATTTATCACATTCTTCCTGTAGGTTGGCACCCAGAATTCCACAGATGACTTTAGTTATTTTTCAAGTCATATTGTATGCAACCTTTGTAACTTCCAATCTGACCTCTTGGGAAATACTATTCTCTGTGCCTGATTTGATACGTTCCATTTCTTGTTTGATGTCCATCTTGCAATCTGGTTTTATTCTCATCATTTAAGGAAACAAGGTTACATAATGTTTAGCAAAGATCCAGGTTCATTTCCTGCCGCTGCTGTGAGGACCATAAGATATAGGAGCAGAGTGAGGCCATTTGGCCCATCAAATCTGCTCCACCATTTTATCAAGGCTGATCCATTTTCCCTCTCAGTCTTCTCTCCGTATCCCATCATGACCTGACTAATTGAAAACCTATCATCCTGTGCCTTAAATATACCAATGGCACTGTTTCCAGAGCTGCCTGTGGCAATAAGTTCCACAGATTCACCACTCTTTGCCTAAGGAGTTTGTAAGGTCTCTCTGTGACCTCATGGGTTTTGCCTGAGTGCTCTGGTTTCTTTCCACAGTCCAAAGATGTACCAGTTGATAAGTATATACACACGCACTCTCATAAATACAGTATACGAGGGGTGATTGATAAGTTTGTGGCCTAAGGTAGAAGGAGTTAACTTTTAAAAAACCTAGCACATTTATTTTCCCTACATTTACACATTTAGTCCAGCGGTCGTGGAGCATATGGATCCCTTCCTTGTAGAAGTCAGCATCTTGGACCTCCAGAAGTGATCCACAGCTGGGGGGGGGGATTGATAAATTTGTGGCCTAAGGTGGAAGGAGATGAGTTATTAACTTTAAACTTTCTGTATTTTCACTCAAAGAGTTGAAATGCACGTGCATGTAACGAGAGATGTATAACTCATCTCCTTCTACCTTAGGCTATAAACTTATCAATCACACCTGCTGTGGAGCGCCTGGAGGTCCAAGATGCTCTCATTACGTGCACGTGCAGTTCAACTCTTTGACTGATAATGCAGAAAGTTTGAAGTTAATAACTCATCGCTTTCTACCTTAGGCCACGAACTTATCAATCACCCCTGCTGTGGACCACTTCTACAAAGAAGGGATCTGTATGCTCCACGACCGCTGGACTAAATGTGTACATGTAGGAGGGGACTATGTTGAAAAATAAATGTGCTAGGTTTTCTAAATTTGACTCATTCTACCTTAGGCCACAAACTTATCAATACACACACACACACACACACACACACACACACACATGAAAGTAAGAACATTGATTATTTTAGCCATTAGCCTTGGGGCTTCAACTCCTCTCCTGCATCAGTTCCATATGGTCCTCAGTTCAAATCCTCTTTGAATTCCTCTAGCAATCTACCTTGTGCAAACCAGCAGGATGATGAATTCCACAGAGAGATTAACCATCCTCTGTGGAGAAGAAATTCCAAAGCAGGTTTGTTTTAAATGAATACATTTTATCCTGAAACTATATCACCTTGGTTGAAGCTCTCTCTCTGGTAGAAACATCTCAAAATCTATCTGTCATGCTCATTAGGGTCTTATATGCTCCATTATGATCATTCGTGTACAAGATGATTGAGGCATAAGTCAAGGGGAAAGCCAGAGACTGTCTCCCTGGCAGAAGTGGTTAAAATGAGGGGACATAATTTTAAAGTGATCGGAGAAAAGTGTAGAGGGAGGAGAATGTCAGAGATAGGTTTCATTACACAGAGAGTGGTGGGTGCATGGAACACACTGATGGTGAGTTGGATACATTAGGGGCATTTAAGAAGCTTAGATAGGCACATATATTATAGAGAAATGGAGGCCAAATGGGAGGGAAGAATTAGATTGATCTTAGAGTAGGTTAAAAGCTTAGTACAACATCTTGGGCTAAAGGACCTGTACTGTGTTGTAATGTTCTATGTTACATTTATTAAGAGATACACTGCAGAACAGACCCTTTCAGCCCGATGACCTACACCACTCAGCATCCCACCTATTTAACTCTAGCCTAATCAGAGGACAACTTAGTGACCAATTAACCTACTAATTGGTACATCTTTGAACTGTGGTAGGAAAGCGGAGCACCTGGAGGAAACCCATGCGGTCACGGGGAGAACAGACAAACTCCTTATGGGGGATGCCAGGATTGAACTCTGAATTCCGATGTCCTGAGCTGTAATAGCATTGCACTAACCACTACGCTACTATAGTGTGCACATGTTGTATGTTACAATAAGTTTTATGGTAATAATTGAGTTGGTGATAGAGCCTTGCTTGTCTCAAAAGAGAATGGGTCTGTTGAGAACCTGTGGTTTAAGATCATGGCTTGCATGTTTTCATGAAGCAGGCACAAGATGGAGACAAATTTCTGCGAGCAGCCAAACTTGACAAGGATGCTTCACAATCCCTTTCCCTCAACTCCACCATAATTATCACCTGTGAGTTGCTTCTGAACCTCTCTGTCATGATTAATAAGAATGGCCAGGCAATCCAAGGGATAATTAATTGCAAACACAAGGTGTTCTTGGATGGTAAATTCTGCAGAGCCTCAAGAAATGAGTATCAACACTATAGGCACCTGTCAGACAAGATCTGACAGAAAACATGCGACCTAAAACAGATTCAGATTCTGAATCATTTATTTGTTACATGTATATTTAGCCAAATATGTTGTTTGTGTTAAGAGCTAACACAAACTGGGGATGAGATGGGGTCAGCTCGCAATTGTCACTTGCAGGTGGTGGGTTGAAAGAATGTGGGAAGTCCATTTGCTACCTGAGAATAATAAAGAGAGTGGATTGTTCAGTGTTGCCAAAACAGTCTGTACCTCCAGAAACCACTCTGCTGAGAACCAAGAATGAAGGAGAAGTTACCAAGGACAATGAGGTAAGCAACACCCAATGGAAGGAACATTTCAAAGAAATCCTCAGCAGTGTCTCTACACTTTAAGTGACCATCCTAGACCAGAACACACAGCAAACTACTCTGTCCAACTTTGCCTCCACCTCTGACCAATAAGATGTTAAAATGGCCATATGCCAACTGAAGGGCATTCAAAACTTGAAAGCAGATGGTATCTGATTTGAAGTCCAAAGACCATAAGACATACGAGCAGAATTACACCATATCACCTATCAAGTCTGCTCCACCATTCAATCATAGCTGATTTTTTCCCCCTCCTCAGCCCCACTCCCCAGCCTTCTCCCTATAACCTTTGATGCCGTGTCCAATCAAGAACCTATCAATCTCTGCCTTAAATATATCCAATGACCTAACCTCCACAGTTGCCTGTAGTAACAAATTCCACAAATTCAACACCCTCTGGCTTAAAAGAAAATTCTCTGATTCTCTGCTTTAAATGGATGATTCTCTATCCTGAGGCTGTGCCCTCTTGTCCAGGACCCCCACCATGGGAAACATCGTTTCCAGATCTACTCTGTCTCAGCCTTTCAGCATTCAAAAGGTTTTAGTGAGATCGCCCCTCATCCTTCGAAATTCAAGTAAGTACAGACCCAGAGCCAACAAACATTCCTCATATGACTTATAGCAGACCAAAACGCTTGAAGGTATAGACCTTAAGAAAGAGGATGTGCTGGAGCTTTTGAAAAGCATTAAGCTAGATAAGTCACCAGGTCCATACAAGATATACCTCTGGCTACTGTGGGAAGAAAGGGAGGAAATTGCTGAGCCTCCGTTGATGATCTTTGCATCATCAATAGGGATGGGAGAAAGTACTGGAGAATTGGAGGGGTGCAAATATTGTTCCTTTGTTCAAGAAAGGGAGTAGAGAAAACCCAGGAAATTAGAGATCAGTGAGTCTTACTTCAGTAGTGGGCAAGTTGTTGGAGAAGATCCTGAGAGGTAGGATTTATGAGCATTTGGAGAAACATAATCTGATTAGGGATCATCAGCATGGCTTTTTCAAGGGCAGGTCATGCCTTATGAGCCTGATGGAATTCTTTGAGATGTAACAAAACATATTGATGAAGGTAGAGTAGTGGATGTAGTGTATATGGATTTCAGTAAGGCTTCTTCTAAGGTCCCCCAGAAAGCCTCCTTCAGAAAGTAAGAAGGCATGGAATCCAAGGAGAACCTGCTTTGTGGATCCAGAATTAGCTTGCTTACAGAAGGCAAAGGCTGGTTGTAGATGGTTCATATTCTGCATGGAGGTCAGTGACCAGTTGTGTTCTGCAGGGATATGTTCTGGGACCTCTCCTCTTTATGATTTTTATAAATGACCTGAATGAAGAAGTAGAAGTGTGGATTAGTAAGTTTGTTGATGATACAGAAGTTGGAGGCATTGTGGGTAGTCTGGACGGATGTCAAAGGGTACAGCGGGACATCAGTAGGATGCAGAACTGGACTGAGAAGTGGCAGATGGAGTTCAACCCAAATAAATGTGAATTGGTTCATGCTGGTACGTCAAATTTGAAGACAGAATATAGTATTAATGCTAAGACTCTCAGCAGTGTGGAGGATTAGAGAGTCCTTGGGGTCCATGTCCATAAGACATTCAAAGGTGCTGCACAAGTTGTTAGTGTTGTTAAGAAGGTGTATGGTGTGTTGGCATTCACCAACCATGGGATTGAGTTCAAGAACCATGAGGTAATGTTACAGCTACATAAGACCTTGGTCAGACCCCACTTGGAGTACTATGTTCAGTTCTGGTCACCTCACTACAGGAAAGATGTGGATACTATAGTGAGGGTGCAAAGGGGGTTTACAAGGTTGTTGCCTGGATTGGAGAGTGTCTCTTATGAGAATAGGTTGAGTGAACTTGGCCTTTTCTCCTTGGAGCGGTGGAGGATGAGAGGTGACCTGATAGAGGTGTAAAAGAGGTGGATGATGAGAGGCATTGATCATGCGGATAGCCAAAAGTTATCCCCAGGGCAGAAATGACTAACATGACAGGGCATAGTTTTAAGGTGCTTGGAAGTAGGTACAGAGGGGATGTCAGGGGTAAGTTTTTTGACACAGCGTGTGGATACATGGAATGAACTGCCAGACACTATAGTGAAGGCAGATACAATGTTTTTTTTTAAGAGACTCTTACATAGGAACATGGAACTTAGAAAATAGAGAGCTATGTGGTAGGGTAATTCTAGGCATTTTTTGGAGTAGATTACACATTGTGGGTCGACAGTCCTGTAATGTGCTGTAGATTTTTATGTTCTATGTTCTTTGTTCTATGTTCTATGTCTATCCATTATAAGGGACCCCCACCACCCAGGTCCTGCTGTCTTCTCATTGCTGCTGTCAGGAAGAAAGCACAGGAGCCTCAGGACTCACACCACCAGGTTCAGGAACAATTATTAAGCATCAAACATCAGACTCTTGAACTAGAAGGGACAATTTCACTCAACTTCACTTGCTCCATGACTGAACTCTGCCTCCCTCTCTTCTTAAAGTGTGACACTTACAATTTTCCAGTTCTCTGGAACTATTCCAGAATCTAGTCACTCTTGAAGGATCGTTACTAATACTTTAACAACTTCTTCAGCAACCTCTTTCAGAACCCTGGGATGTATTTCATCTGCTTCAGGTGACTTATCTACCTTTGGAACATTCAGCTTCCCGAGCACCTGCTCCTTAGTAATAGCAACTACACTCACTTCTGCCCCCTGACACTCTTGAATTTCTGGCATTCTGCTAGGGTCCTCCACAGTAAAAACTAACACAAAACACTGAGTAAGTCCGTCTGCCATTTCTCTGTCCCCAGTACCTGTCCAGTCTCATTTTCCAGCGTTCCAATATCTACTCTCACCTCTCTTACTGATCATAAAATATAGCTGAAATACTTTTGGTATCCTCGGCTACCTTCTTACATTCTTTTTTAGTTGCCTTCTATTGATTTTTAAAAACTTCCCAGTCCTCTAAATTAGCCAGAGGGTGGTGAATCTGTAGAATTCCTTGCCACAGGTGGCTGTGCAGGCCAGGTCATTGGGTGTATTTAAGGCAGAGGTTGCTAAGTTCTTGACTGGTCAGGGGGTGTAAGATTGTAGCGAGAAGGCGAGAGAATGGTGATGAGTTGGAAAATAGATCAGCATGATGAATTGGCAGAGCAGACTCGATAGGCCAGATGGCCTAATTCTGCTCCTATATTTTATGGTCTATCTATTTTGCTGCTATACTTTAAGATGTTTCTATCCCGAACCTTCTGAATTTCCCCCAGAAACACCAACATTGCTGTTCTGCCAACATCACTACTACTGTCCCTTCCGATCAATACTGGCCAGCTCCTCTCTCATGCCTCTGCTATCCTGGGCCCAGCACATAAGTGCGATTATGAAGAGCGCATGACAGTGCCTCTACCTCCTTAGGAATTTGTGAAGATTAGGCATGACTCTGACATAGTCATAGTCATAGTCATCCTTTATTGATCCCGGGGGAAATTAGTTTTCATTACAGTTGCACCATAAATAATAAATAGTAATAAAACCATAAATAGTTAAATAGTAATATGTAAGTTATGCCAGGAAGTAAGTCCAGGACCAGCCTATTGACTCAGGGTGTCTGACCCTCCAAGGGAGGAGTTGTAAAGTTTGATGGACACAGGCAGGAATGACTTCCTATGACGCTCTGTGTTGCATCTCAGTGGAATGAGTCTCTGGCTGAATGTACTCCTGTGCCCAACCAGTACATTATGTAGTGGATGGGAGACATTGTCCAAGATGGCATGCAACTTGGACAGCATCCTCCTTTCAGACACCACCGTGAGAGAGTCCAGTTCCATCCCCACAACATCACTGGCCTTACGAATGAGTTTATTGATTCTGTTGGTGGCTGTTACCCTCAGCCTGCTGCCCCAGCACATAACAGCAAACACGATAGTACTGGCCACCACAGACTCGCAGAACATCCTCAGCATCGTCCGGCAGATGTTAAAGGACCTCAGTCTCCTCAGGAAATAGAGACGGCTCTGACCCTTCTTGTAGACAGCCTCAGTGTTCTTTGACCAGTACCGTTTATTGTCAATTCATATCCCCAGGTATTTGTAATCCTCCACCATGTCCACACTGACCCCCCTGGATGGAAACAGGGGTCACCGGTACCTTAGCTCTCCTCAGGTCTACCACCAGCCCCTTAGTCTTTTTCACATTAAGTTGCAGATAATGCTGCTCACACCATGCTCACTTGTTCACTTCTGCTCACTTCTATAGATGTGTAGTGGAGAATATATTGATTGGCTGCATCACAGCCTGGTATGGAGACAAAAATGCCCTTGAACAGAAAAACCTGCAAAAAGTAATAGATACAACTCAGCCCATCAAGGATAAAGCCTTCTGCACTATTGAGCACTTCACACAAAGCATTGCTGTAGGAAAGCAGCATCCATCATTAGGAACCCACAACCCACACCACCCAGATCATACTCTTTTCTCACTGCTGCCATCGGGAAGCAGGTACAGGAGCCTCAGGACTCACACCACCAGGTTCAGCAACAGTTACTACCCTCATTCATCAGGCTCTTGAACCAAAAGAGATAGCCAATTTCACTTGCCCATCATTGAAATGTTCCCTCACACTATGGACTCACTTTCAAAGACTTTTCATCTCATGTCCTCGATAATTATTGCTTGTATATTTATTAATATTATTTATTTATTTTGTATTTACACATTTTGTTGTCAGTTGCATATTAGTTGAAAGCTGAAGCTGATGCTGTCTTTCATTGATTCTTTTATGGCTATTATTCGATAATGGATTTGTTGAATATGCCCGCAAGAAAATAAATCTCAGGTTTGCATGTTGAATTTCCTTTATTCCACTGCAATGCTGATACATCTGATTTTGGCTTCCTCCTCTCACCCCATTACTTGTGTTCTGTCCCAGCACTTCCTTAGGTTATGTTGGTAAATTATATTGATTCGCAAATGACACATTCCACAATACATTTCAATGTACAAATGATAATAAACAAGCAGATCTGAATCAAATGATTTTTTATAGCTGCCTACAAGTCAGTGGCAGCCCTGAAGTAAGAAGAACAAGAGATGGGGATAACCAAGACAAGAATCCAATGACTTTTTCAGAGAATGGTCTTGTATTTTGGATGCATGTTGTTCAAGGGCTTTGTAGATGTTCAGTGTAAGAGCCATTTTCTTAATAAGCTTCAGCAAGTTAATTCAACAATTATTTGTAACTTGGCCTCTCAACATGATGAACATAAGTGTGCTCTTGTACTATTACACACAAGTGCACTCTTCAGGCTGTAGCTCAAAAACTGAGGGTGGGGACACCTTGGTCTTGGAGTAGAGGAGACATTGTTTGAGCCATTTCCAATCTGACCTGCAGATTAGCTCCACTCCAGCAGAAATCTTGTTGGAGGAACAGTATTGTGGTGAGATAGAATAAGAAAAAGTGTCAAGGTGATGACCTGCTCTACTTGAATCTAGTCTGCATGGAGTTTGTGTCTGCTATCTAGCATGAGACAGAAGATAGAGATGAATTTCACCTCCAAATTTGAGAAGCAAATGCTTCTGGATTATGTTAGAACAAGAACACAGAACATAGAACATAAGACTCAGAGAAAGGACCTTTGGCCCATGATGTTGTGCCGAACTAATTAGAATGGTAATTAAATGCCTAACTAATCCTTTTCCCTACATAAAGTGCATATCCTTCCATTCTCTAAATATTCACATCTATCTGAGAGCCTTTTAAATACTTCTATTATATTTACGTCTACTGCCATCCTTGGCAGTACGCTCCTGCCATCCACCACTCTCGGTGCCAAAAACTTGCCCTGCACATCTCCTTTGAAATTCCCCCCCCCCCCCGCCCTCGTTAAATGTACTAGGCATTTTGATCTTCGGGATAAAATACCAGTTTTCTATTCTGTTTATTCCTCTGATCATTTTGCAATCATCCATCAAATCTCACATCAACATCTGCCACTCCAGAGTAAGCAACTGAAGCTTGGGTCCTCAGATCTCAACGGTGGGTTCTTGGGTTTCAACACTCAATAAGCCATGCTAACAACCCGGAGGCCCTAACTGATAAAGCATATGTGTATATTCAACACAAGTCCTCCTGACAGCACAAGCCTTCCAACCTCTTCTGTATCTTCTCCAAAGCCTCCACATCCTTTCCAAAATTGAGTGAGCAGAATTGAATACAATTGTCTTGATGCAACATGGTGAGCATTCTTCGTACTTTTAGATGTATGGAGCCTGCACTCAGATTGGGGGCAGCTCTTCAGCCATGGAGAGGCAGTAGTCAAGGAGCCTGGTGATAGTTTTCCCTGGGGACAACACTGAGATGACACACTTTCTGCACCCACCCAACCCATCCCCAGTTTCTGCATCAAATTTGTGGTCAAAATTATGGTGCCTCTGAGTTCTCAGTCATGTCCTCTTCTGTTCAGTTGGTGGTAGCTAAGATTCTAAACTTGATCTTCTCCACTAAATCTGAGAAGTTCAGCAAGGGTACTGAGGTATATGGCCTTTTCAAGTCAGTGGACAGTGCTGAGATTGGACCCGATAACTTGCAGTGAAATGAGGTCAAGAGAAGAGACATAGATGAGGATTTCCTTGAAGTATTCCTTCCTGTGGGCACCAACTAAATTGCTATCAATCTTAACTTCATTTTTTCTCAACTTTCAGCATGGTAGGTCCTTGGGTCTCAGTCAACAATCCGTACATTTCATGGCAGTATGTAAGAGCCAGCAATTGAGATGTGTGAATTCACACACCATCCAGATTGTCGGAGCACTTACATTTGTTTAGTTACATTAACATTCTCTATGTTATACAGTACTTATGAAAATCATCAGGAAACTATCTGAGTATTGTAACAACTGGTTCCCAAATGTTGATGGATTATTAAATCTCCTCTTAAGCTTTCGGAAGCTCCTGGTATTTCCAATTCCAGATACTACAAATCCTCTTTAAGTTTCACTGTGGTAAATTGGATCAGCAAGTTTGCTGATGACTCTAAGATTGGAGGCATTGTGGACAGCGAGGAAGGCTTTCAAAGCTTGCAGAAGGATCTGGACTAACTGGAAAACTGGGCCAAAAAATGGCAGATGGAATTTAGTGCAGACAAGTGTGAGGTGTTGCATTTTGGAAGGACAAATCAAGGTAGGACAGACACAGTAAATGGTAGGGCACTGAGGAGTGTGGAGGAACAAAGAGATCTGGGAGTTCAGATACATGATACCCTGAAAGTGGCATCACAGGTAGACAGGGTTGTAAAGAAGGCTTTTGACATCCTGGCATTCATAAATCAAAGTATTGAGTGTAGGAGTTGGGATGTTATGGGGAAGTTGTATAAGACACTGGTGAGGCCAAATTTCGAACCATAGAAACCATAGAAACATTACAGCACAGAAACAGGCCATTTTAGCCCTTCTTGGCTATGCCGAACCATTTTTCTGCCTAGTCCCACTGATCTGCACCTGGACCATATCCCTCTATACACCTCTCATCCACGTACCTGTCCAAGTTTCTCTTAAATGTTAAAAGTGAGCCCGCATTTACCACTTCATCTGGCAGCTCATTCCACACTCCCACCACTTTCTGTGTGAAGAAGCCCCCCCAATGTTCCCTTTAAACTTTTACCCCTTCACCCGTAACCCATGTCCTCTGTTTTTTTCTCCCCTAGCCTCAGTGGAAAAAGCCTGCTTGCATTCACTCTATCTATACCCATCATAATTTTATATACCACTATCAAATCTCCCCTCATTCTTCTATGCTCCAGGGAATAAAGTCCTAACCTATTCAACCTTTCTCTGTAACTGAGTTTCTCAAGTCCCGGCAACATCCTTGTACACCTTCTCTGCACTCTTTCAACCTTATTTATATCCTTCCTGTAATTTGGTGACCAAAACTGTACACAATACTTTAAATTTTGGAGTATTGTGTACAGTTCTGGTCAACTACCTATATGAAGGATATCAGTAAGATTGAAGGAGTGCAGAGAAGATTTACTAGGATGTTGCCGCGTCTTCAGGAGTTGAGTTACAGGGAAAGATTGAACAGGTTAGGACTTTATTCCTTGGAACGTAGAAGAATGAGGGGAGATTTGATAGAGGTTTACAAAATTATGAGGGGTATAGACAGAGTAAATTTGAATAGGCTCTTTCCACTTAGATTAGGAGAGATGAATACGAGAGGTCATGGCTTTAGAGTGAAAGGGGAAAGGTTTAGGGGGAACATTAGGGGGAACTTCTTCGCTCAGAGAGTGGTGGGAGTGTGAAACGAGCTGCCAGCTGACATGGAAATGCGGGTACACTCAAGTTTTAAAAATAAATTGGATAGGTACATAGATGGGAGAGGTCTGGAAGGTTATGGACTGGATGCAGGTCAATGGGACTAGCTGAATAACGTTTTGGCACAGACTAGAAGGGCCGAATGGCCTGTTTTCTGTGCTGTAGTGTTCTATAGTTCTATGGTTCTATGGTTTTCCTCAGTTACATGATTTGCTCACATTATATCATGAGAATTAATATGATAGAATAGATTAAATTAAATAAAATCTAAATTTTCAGCATAAAAAAATGAAGGAATAATGGCCTGATTTTCATAATTATTCACAGTAAGCAAACTGCAAAGGGTCCAATGTGGCTGTCAGGTGAGATCCATTACTATCTGCTCAAAGCACTTCATTTTGAGGTCAGTGCCTCTGAGTGGTAATCGTTTAGGTTAGTTACCATTGCCTTTTTGAGCACGAGAATGATGGTGACTGCCTTGAAGCCTGTAGGCACAGTGGACTGTTGCAAAGAGATGTTAAAGATATCAATTAAGACCACTGTTAGCAGGGCCGCACAATCCCTCAGCACCACTAGGAACCTCCTCACCTCAGCCGCAGCCAGACTGGATGCTTGTTCCACAAGGGGAGAGGGGGCCTGCCCTGTCATATCACTCATTGCATAGAAGGCATTCGGCCCATCAGGAAGGGAGGCATCTCTGTAGATGACGTGTAAGATGGCCTTGTAATCTGTTATGGTTTGCATACCTTACCATATGGCCGCGTATATCCCTAACCCATACATACGTCTTTGGAGTGTGGAAAGAAACCAGAGCACCCAGAGGAAATCCTGGGGAAAATGTACAGACTGCTCACAGAAAGCAGTAGAAATTGAACCCCAGTTGCTGATTGCTGGTGCTTTAAAGCATTACACCACTGCACCACCCACTCTCTATCCCTTTTGATTAAAGTATCTCCAGTCTTCCTGCAGCCAGCTCCAACTAACAGCATTCCATCCTCATAACTTCTCACCAAATACAAAATGCTGAAGTGTATAATTCATTGCCTGACCAGAAGCATTCTTCATAAGCAGTCGTAGCCTTGAAACTCCTAACAAGGAGTATTAATTGGAGGTTACAAAGCCACCAGACAAATATAGCTTACAATGTGAAAAAAATACCTTTGGACTTACTTTTCCATCTAGTGTGAAATAATTGGAACTTATTGTTTAGGATGCGCTTGAATTCTACTGCACAGAGTTGCAGGCTGTAATTGCCACTTGCTGTACTTACTGCACTGGCCTTGAAGGTTATCTCATGATTCTTCATGTCCAAAGGGGCAGGACAAGTTCCAAATTATGACTGGACCACAGACAGTGATCCTGTTCCAATTGTTTTGTCGGGTGACAATGTTAAGGCCACAGCTTTGCTGGGTTGGGTAAAATAAATCAACAACCTATAAAAGCACAGAAATAAACAAAAACAAAATTGCTTTCAAGAAGAGTATTGGCCCAAAACATTGACTATCTATTAGTTTCCATAGATGGTGTGTGTGTATTGTTTCAAGAAACAACCGCGACTCCTCCTAAATCTATGCTTAACGATTTCTATTGAAATCAAAGCAGTTTAAATCTGACTGATAACCTGATTAGCAACTCTGCAGCAGAATATTGGACACTTGCAATAAGCTTCGTGTCTATGAGCTTTGAGGCAATTTAACCTGTTATATGATGAACTGAGATTGAGGCTTGGGCCTACTCCAGGTGCTCCAGGGAATCGGTTCTATGGACTCAATCTGGTTTGGAATGCTGTTGCTTGCTTCTATTCTTTGCATGATTTGTGTTTTTTTTCCCTCTTTTCTGCACAGTGGGTGTTGGTCTTCCTGTTTTTTAAAATTGGGTTCTTTTGGTTTCTTGCTTTGGGATGTTCCTCCCCATTCTCCTTCTTCCATGGTCTTCTACCCTCTCCTATCAGACTTCCCCTTCTCCATCACTTCATCTCTTTCACCAATCAACCTCCCTGCTCTTTACTTCACCCCTCCCCCTCTCAGTTTCACCTATCTCCTAGCACCTTGTGCTTTGTCCATGCCTCCCCCAACCTTCTTGCTCTAACTTGTCATCTTTTATCCAGTCCTGCTGAAGGGTCTTGGTCCAAAACGTTGATTGTTCACTCTTTTCCATAGATACTTCCTGGCCTGCTGAGTTCCTCCAGCATTTTTGTAGTGTCACTGAGATGAATTGCCCCATTACTGTCACATTGTTAAAGGTGTATCTTTTTCACTTAAGGGACAATACATGCAAGGCTGATAGCGCCCTTGGGAGTATGGCTAATAGCAGACATATTAGGAAACCCACACTGACAATAAAAGCAAGAGTGACAAAAAAAGGAAAAACTGAGAATTACGAGAAGGATACATAAATATCAACGTAGCAGTGCCTAATATTCCTACGATCCTGTTACATATAATAGAGGCTTCTTCATATTAATTAACTTAATTTAATGTAATCCTGAATGCAATAAAACTAGCTGTTCTGTCAGATTTATATGTCTTTGACCATAAGACCATAAGACATATGAACAGAATTAGGCCTTCTGGCCCATTGAGTCTGCTCCCCATATCCCTTCATGCCCTGACCAATCAAGAATCCATCAACCCCTGCCTTAAATATACATACAGACTTGGCCTCCACAGCAGCCTGTTGCAACAAATTCCGCAGATTCACCAGTCTCTGGCTAAAAAAATTCCTCCTCATCTCCATTCTAACAGAACGTCCTTTTATTCTGAGGCTGTGTCCTCTAGCCTCAGACTCTTTCACCATAGAAAATATCCTCTCTACATCCACTCTATCAAGACCTTTCGCCATTCAATGAGGTCACGCCTCATTCTTCTGAATTCTACAGAATACAGGCCCAGAACCATCAAACAATCTTCTTATGACAAGCTGTTCAAACCTGGAATCATTTTCGTGAACTTCTTTTGAACCCTCTCCAGTTTAAACACGTCATTACAAAGTAAAGGGCCATCAGTGCTCATCAGTGAGGCCTTACCAATGCTTTGTACGTCTCAACACTACATCAATGCTTTTATATTCTAGTCCTCGTGAAATGAATGCAAACATTGCACTTGCCTTCCTCCCTACAGACTCAAGTTGCAAATTAATCTTTTGAGAATCCTGCATAAGCACTCCCAAGTCCCTTTGCACCCGTGTACATACATCTATTAATGCTTCTGGACACATCTTCAGTGATATTCCTGGAATCATCAGGTGTTTTAGGTCTTTCAACATCATACCACCTCCTCCAGGTGACCCAGCCGGGGCTGATCAGACCCCAGCTTGTGTCCAGATGGCTAGCTACTTATGACTCCATGGCTCCCCTCTTTTGAGCCACAGCCATCTTGAGGCCCTCTCTGCTGCATCGGTAGTACTGCGGATGGCTCTCCTCTTCCTCTCTCCCTCGATGCCCAAAATGGTGAAGGCTCTAACTAAAGAACGGGCTATGAATCCCCTACAACCAACCTCCACTGGGAGACACCTCGCCCTCCATCTGTCAGGTTTTTTATTGTATTTTTTCTCCATTTAGAATATAGTCAACCCTTTCATTTCTTTAACCAACGTGCATGGCCATACACTTCCTGACATTATATTCCATCTGCCGTTACTTTGCCCATACTCCTGATCAGTCCAGCTCCTTCTGTAGCCTCTCTACTTCCTCAAAATTACCTGCCCCTCCAGCTATCTTTGCAACAAAGCTATCAAATCATTAACATATAACGTAAAAAGTCTTGCATAGTGTACATACAGGTCAATCCTTTATTATGCATTCCGTTATCATTTTACCTTATGCTACCACAATGCACAATAGTTCATCAGTTAATAACTCATCAGGGGTGATTGATATGTTTGTGGTCTAAGGCAGAAGGAGATGAGTTATTAACCTCAAACTTTGTGCATGATCACTCAAAGAGCTCATCTGCATGTGCATGTAACGAGAGCTGTATAGCTCATCGCCCTCTACCTTAGGGCATGAACTTATCAATCACCCGTCTGTGGAAGCTTTCTGGAGCTCCAAGTTCCATATGCTCCACGACCGCCAGACTAAGTGTCTAAATGTAGGAGGGGACTATGCTGAAAAGTAAATGTGCTGGGTTTTCTAAAATTGACTCCTTCTACCTTAGGACACGAACATATCAATCACCCCTCGTATTTACTGAGATGGTTACTGTAATAATTTTGAGGGGCTGCCAGAAAATCATACACTGCTCTACCTACACAAAAGTCTGATAACTATTTTATGGCAAATAAAAATGAATGTGAAAGTCGTGAACCACACAAGACACAAAGATGTGTGGGGTAGGGGTACATATCATGTATATATTAATTACATTTGGAAAAGAAGATCAATTCTCACATGCTCTGGAATCATACACCATTAAAAATCGAGGCAGAAAATACTGTGAACACTCAGTGGATGAAGAATGAAAACAGGATGAATATTTCAGATTAAAAAACATTCACTGGTACTGGATCAGAATCAGGTTTAATATCTCTGGCATGCTGTATGTCGTGAAATATGTTGTTTTGCAGCAGCAATACATTGCAATACATAATAAAACAAAACTATAAATCCAATAAGAAATATATATTCTGTACATAATAAAATTAAATTTATTAATTAGTGCAAAAAGAGAGCAAAAAGAGTGAAGTAGTTATATAGGTTTGTTGTCCATTCAGAAATCTGATGGCAGAGGGGAAGAAGCTGTTTCTGAAAACTGAGTGTGTGTCTTCAGGTTCCTGAACCTCTCCTTGACGATAGCAATGAGAAGAGTGTATGTCCTGCATGATGGGGGTGCTTAATGATGGATGCCACCTTTTTGACACATCGCCTTTTGAAGGTATCCTGAATTTTGCTGAGGCTATTCGCCAAGGTGGAGCTGGCTGAGTCGACAACTATCTGCAGCTTTTTCTGATCCTGTGCAATGGCCACTCCATAACAAACAGTGATGCCACCAGTTAGAATGCTCTCTGCAGTACCTCTGTAGAAAATTGTGAGTATCTTTGGTAACATACCAAGTCTCCTAAAATTCCAAATAAAATATAGTCACTGTTCTTGCTTCTTTATAATTTCATCAATATGCTGGGCCCAGGATAAGTCTTCAAAGATGTTGACAACCAGGAAGCTGAAACTGCTCACCCTTTCCTCTGTTGAAACTCTATGATGACTGATGTGTGTTCCCTTGACTTCCCCTTCCTGAAGTCCACAATCAGTTCCTTGATCTTCCTGACATAGAGTGTAAGGTTGCTGTTGTGACACCACTCAGCCAGCTAATCTATCTGACTCCTGTACATCTTCTTGTCACCATTTGAAATTCTGGTAACAATAGTTGTGTCATCGGTAAATTTATAGTTGGCGTTTGAGCTGTGCCTAGCCGCACAGTCATGGGTGTAGAGAGAGTAGAGCAGTGGGCTAAGCATGTATCTTTGAGGTGTGCCAGTGTTGATTGTTAGTGAGGAGGAGATGTTATTTCCAATCTGCACAGAGAGCACTCTCCAGGTGAGTAACTTAAGGATCTTGTTGCAGAGGGAGGTAATGAGGTCTAGGCTTTGGAGCATGTTGATTAATTTTGAGGGTATGATGCTGTTGAATGCTGAGTTGTAATCAATAAACAGCAGGTGATCCAAGGCTGGGTAGAGAACCAGTGAGATTGCATTCGCTGTAGACCTATAATGAAGATAGGCAAATTGCAGCAGGTCCAGGTCCTTTCTTAGGCAGGAGTTGATTCTAGCCATGACCAACCTCTCAAAGAACATCACCACAGTGTGATAATCACTGAGGCAGCTCACCCTGCTCTTCTTGGGTACTGCTATGATTGTCACCCTTTTAAAGCAGGTGGGAACCTCTGACTGCAGCAGACAAAGTTTGAAGCTATCGAAAGGTTACAAAAGGTTCAGAGAGCTAGGTAATGTTAGAGATCTAGAAGATTATAAGGCTATCAGGAAGGAGCTTAAGAAGGAAATTAGGAGAGCCAGAAGGGGTCATGAGAGGGCCTTGCGGGCAGGATTAAGGAAAACCTCAAGGCATTCTACAAGTATGTGAAGAGAAGAGGATAAGATGTGAAAGAATAGGAACTATCAAGTGTGACAGTGGGAAAGTGTTTATGGAACCGGAGGAAATAGCAGAGGTACTTAGTGAATACTTTACTCCAGTATTCACTATGGAAAAGGATCTTGGTGATTGTATTGATGACTTTCAGTGGACTGAAAAGCTTGAGCATGTAGATATTAAGAAAGAGTATGTGCTTGATCTTTTGGATAGCATCAAGTTGGATAAGTCGCCGAGACCAGATGAGATGTACCCCAGGCAACTGTGGGAGGCGAGGGAGGAGATCGCTGTGCCTCTGGTGATGGTCTTTGCATCATCAATGGGGACGGGAGAGGTTCCAGAGGATTGGAGGGTTGTGGATGTTGTTCCCGTATTCAAGAAAGGGAGTAGAGATAGCCTAGGAAATTATAGACCAGTGAGTTTTACTTCGGTGGTTGGTAAGTTGATCGACAAGATCCTGAGAGGCAGGATTTATGAACATTTGGAGAGGTATAGTATGATTAGGAATAGTCAGCATGGCTTTGTCAAGGGCAGGTCGTGCCTTACGAGCCTGATTGAATTTTTTAAGGATGTGACTAAACACATTGTTGAAGGAAGAGCAGTAGATGTGGTGTTTATGGATTTCAGCAAGACAGTTCATAAAGGTACCCCATGCAAGGCTTATTGAGAAAGTAAGGAGGCATGGGATCCAAGGAGACATTGCTTTGTGGATTCAGAACTGGCTTGCCCACAGAAGGCAAAGAATGGTTGTAGACGGGTCATATTCTGCATGCAGGTCGGTGACCAGTGGTGTGTCTCATGGATCTGTTCTGGGACTCTTACTCTTCATGATTTTTATAAATGACCTGGATGAGGAAGTGGAGGGATGGGTTAGTAAGTTTGCTGATAACTCAAAGGTTAGGGGTGTTGTGGATAGTTTGGAGGGCTGTCAGAAGTTACAGCGGGACATTGATAGGATGCAAAACTGGGCTGAGAAGTGGCAGATGGAGCCCAACCCAGGTAAGTGTGAAGTGGTTCATTTTGGTAGGTCAAGTATGATGGCAGAATATAGTATCACCTCTCTACAGGAAGGATGTGGAAACTATAGAAGGGGTGCAGAGGAGATTTACAAGGATGTTGCCTGGATTGGGGAGCATGCTTTATGAGAATAGGTTGAGTGAACTCGGCCTTTTCTCCTTGGAGCGATGGAGGATGAGAGGTGACCTGATAGAGGTGTATAAGATGATGAGAGGCATTGATCGTGTGGATAGTCAGAGGCTTTATCCCAGGGCTGAAATGGCTGCCACAAGAGCACACAGGTTTAAGGTGCTTGGGAGTAGGTACAGAGGAGATGTCAGCGTTAAGATTTTTTACGCAGAGAGTTGTGAGTGTGTAGAATGGGCTGCCAGCAACCCTGGTGGAGGCGGATCCGATAGGGTCATTTAAGGGACTTTTGGATAAGTACATGGAGCTCAGAAAAATAGAGGGCTATGGGTAACCCTAGTAATTTCTAAGGTAGAGACATGTTTGGCACAACTTTGTGGGCCAAAGGGCCTGAATTGTGCTGTAGGTTTTCTATGTTTCTATGTCATTGAACATTCCCACCTGTTGGTTGGCTCTATCAAGTACACCATCAGGAACTGATGCCTTGCAAGGGTTCACCCTCATGAAAGGTGTTCTGACATTGGCTCTGAGACAGAGATCACAGGGTATCCAGATGCCGCAGGGATTTGCATGTGTAGTTTTATTCTCTCTTTCAAAGCTTGCGTAAAAGGCATTGAGTTCATCTGCATGTGAAGCATGACAACCATTTGTGACCTGCAAACCCTGCTAGAGCTGATATGCATCTGATTCCATCTCTAACTTCAATCTGAATTAATCCTTTGCCATTAGAATAGCCTTCATTGGCCATACCTGGACTTTGTGTATAGTTCTGGATCACTGGTCTTGAGTGCCTCAATCAGCAGGTTATGACTCTCCTGGTTCATCCACAGCTTTTGGTTTGGGAATGTCCAGTATACTCTCAAAGGCACATACTCATCCACACAGGTCTAAGTGAAATCAGTGACAACTGTAGAGTATTCATTCAGATTTAAAGATGAATCCCTAAATATTGTCCAGCCTGACTCAAAGGAGTTGTGTGAGCATTTCTCGGCCTTCCTTGACCATTCCTTCATAGTCCTCACCACAGGCGCTGCGGGCTTCAGTCTCTGTATGCAGGATGCAGAAGTACAGCCAGGTGATGGGACTTCCAAAGTGTGAGCATGGGATGGCATGGTAAACTTTTTCTGATGGCTGTATAACAGTGGTCAAGTGTGTTGACTCCTCTGTTCCACAAGTGATATGTGGTGGTGGTTGTTCAGAGACTTTTTGAACCTGGTTTGGTTGAAATCCGCTGCAGTGGTAGGGAAGACACTATGATGTTCTATTTCGTGACTGACGATCACAGTGCTCACCTTGTAGGCATCAGTATGTAAACATCAGATCATTATGCTTCCATGGATATATTGTGTAAGTAACATGGCGTGGCCTTTCTCTTATTCTTTCAATAACACTGTTTCCTCTGTTGTCTCTGATATTATGTACTGATATCGAGGAAGAGACATCATAGATCATTTAAACAATGTCCTAGACTCAAGTTGTCCTAAACTTTTCCTGAGCTCCACAAGAGGATTTTCTTTGCCTCCTCCCTGGTCCTGAACACACTCACAGATAATCTTAGCATTATTTAATTGAAATGCTTGAAGTTTGAAATTTGACTATTCTGAGTTCAATCTACTGAGAAAATAAACATATATCATACTTTACACTCTATAGCCATGTAAGCATAATGTTGGATGACTTTGTATCGTTTGGGACGACCTCCTTATCCAGAACCAGTGAATGTATGAATTAGTTTTCATTCACTCGCTCTGGATGGTACATGCCTAGAAGCTCAGGAGATTTTCATTTAGTCTTCTCAAACAGAAATTTCACATTTAATCTCCTTTAGCCAGAGGGTAAGGCTTATTTAATAGGTCACATCCTGAGTCTCATGCTCTGCTGAACTATACAGTAGCTGACCTTCAAACTAAATGCTTGCTGGCTTACCACAAACTGACAGATGAACATGTACAAAACAGTCTCACCCCCCCCACCCTGCGGAAACAGCGAAAGAAGGGTGGTTAACATGGTGTGATGAGATGGGTGTTACTCCTAAAGTTTTTTTAATTGAAAAACCGATATTGCAAGAATCAACACACTTGAAATGATCACACAAAGGCTTAATTAAAACAGCAAAATAAAAATCTTGAAATACACCTCGGATTTCAACTACTGCACAGAGTCTTGTCATCTTCAGAAGTTTTCTGATGACTCTGCCATAGTTGGATGCATCAGCAAGGGAGATAAGGCTGAGTACAGGGTTACAATTGGAAACTTTGCCACATGGTGTGAGCAGAATTATCTGCAGCTTAATGTGAAAAAGACTAAGGAGCTGGTGGTAGACCTGAGGAGAGTTAAGGTACCGGCGACCCCTGTCTCCATCCAAAGGGTCAGCGTGGACATGGTGGAGGATTACAAATACCTGGGGATACGAATTGACAATAATCTGGACTGGTCAAAGAACACTGAGGCTGTCTACAAGAAGGGTCAGAGCCGTCTCTATTTCCTGAGGAGACTGAGGTCCTTTAACATCTGCCGGACGATGCTGAGGATGTTCTACGAGTCTGTAGTGGCCAGTGCGATCATGTTTGCTGTTGTGTGCTGGGGCAGCAGGCTGAGGGTAGCAGACACCAACAGAATCAACAAGCTCATTCGTAAGGCCAGTGATGTTGTGGGGATGGAACTGGACTCTCTCACGGTGGTGTCTGAAAAGAGGATGCTGTCTAAGTTGCATGCCATCTTTGACAATGTTTCCCATCCACTACATAATGTACTAGTTGGGCACAGGAGTACATTCAGCCAGAGACTCATTCCACCGAGATGCAACACAGAGCATCATAGGAGGTCATTCCTGCCTGTGGCCATCAAACTTTACAACTCCTCCCTTGGAGGGTCAGACACCCTGAGGCAATAGGCTGGTCCTGGACTTATTTCCTGGCATAATTTACATATTACTATTTAACTATTTATGGTTTTATTACTATTTAATTATTTATGGTGCAACTGTAACGAAAACCAATTTCCCCCGGGATCAATAAAGTATGACTATGACTCTGACTATACAAAAGACCACATGGTTCATTAAATTATAGTTGATGCCATCACCATTGAACAGTAATATGATTGCTTAAAGGGACTTGGGACTTACACAGCATTATCAGCTACTATCTTTATTCACCAACTAAATGGGACAGCAATTATCCATTAGGAGGGTCTGAAAATATCTCTGAAGAATTCAGTTTGCAATAACTCAGTTTATCATTGGTTAGTGTTCAATTGTCCAGGATAGACACCACTTGTACTATTGAAAGTTAATTTGGAACATGTGTCTGTTAACAGCAGTGTAGAAGCCATTTCAACAGTACAATTGTGAATTACTGTGTTAACACTTAAGAGCCTACAGTATAGATAAACATGACATTAAATTTCAAATACATATATTATGACAAATGCTAATGGGTCTATGATTACTGCTTGGTGTGAGCCAGGAACCTCTTCAGGTATGTTGTAGGAGAAAGAATAGTGAGGATTAATAAAAAGTAAATAGAGATGTAGTTTGTGCAAATGTGGTGACAGGAAACTACAGATGAAGCACCAAAGTAGAGACATGGAATGTAGTAGTGAGGACACCAAGTTTCAGGAACTTCATTAGTTATATTATAGCATGCATCTATTATTGTAATAGAAAATAGGAGTTATGGTTAGACCTGTAGATAATCATTTTATTCTGTAATCAGGACCTAGTTTGTTACTTAATTAAATATTTCTGCAGCCCCCATTCTAGAAGAACATGGAACATAACAGCAATATTGGGTCAACCATTTAACCTACGCCAAGATCAATCTAAACCTTCCCTCCATTTTTCTATCATCCATGTGCCTATCTAAGAATTTCTTTAATGCCTCTAATGAACCTGCCTCTACCACAACCCCTGGCAGAGCATTCCATACACACACCACGTTCTGTGTAAAAAACTGTGCACATTCAGAAGGAGCCATAGCGTAAAGATTTTTACTCGTCGCATATATGAAGGATTAAGTAATGAAGTCAATTCAATTTAAGTCAAATTTCATCTGACATCCCCCTATACTTTAGTCTAGCTACCTTAAAATTATGGTTCCTTCTATTAGCCATTTCTGCCCTTGGAAATAATCTCTGGCTGTCCACTTGATCTATGCTCCTTGTCATCTTATCCACCTCCAACAAGTTACACCTCATCCTCACTTACTCCATTGAGAAAAGCCATAGCTTGCTCAATCTATCTTCATAAGACAGCCCAGATATTCTGGGGGTCTCCTTTCTCCATGACGCTAAGGCAGTGAGACAGCCCCCAGCTGCTGTGCCTCATGTCTGCGAACAAGACGGTGGCATGCCCTGCCAATGTGATGAATTAAATACTGAGGCTATGAGCCTACCGCGAGCTGCTCCAGGGATTTACATCTAAGGACTCAAGATGGTTTGGAATGCTTTTGTGGTTGCTCGCTTCTATTATTTGCATGATTTGTTTTTTTTTCTCTTCTTTCTCTGTGGACACTGTTTTTTTTTCTAAATTGGTTTCTTTCAAGTTCCTTGCTTTGTGACTGCCTACAAAGGATGTAACAAAGCACATTGATGAAGGTAGAGCACATTGATGGATGTAGTGTTTATGGGTTTCAGTAAGGCATTTGATAAGGTTCCTCATACCAAGCTCTTTCAGAAAGTAAGGAGGCACGGGATCCAAGGAGACTTGCTTTGTGAATCCAGAATTGGCTTGCCCACAGAAGGCAAAGGGTAGTTGTGGATGGTTCGTATTCTGCATGGAGGTTGGTGACCACTGGTGTTCTGCTGGGATCTGTTCTGGGACCCCTCCTCTTTGTAATTTTTATAAATGACCTGGATGAAGAAGTAGAAGGTGGGTTAGAAAGTTTGCTGATGACACAAAGGTCGGGGGTGTTGTGGATAGTCTGGAGGGTTGTCAGAGGTTACAGCAGGACATCGATAGGGTGCAGAACTGGGCTGAGAAGTGGCAGATGGACTTCAACTGAGATAAGTATGAAGTGGTACATTTTGGTAGGTCAAATCTGAAGACAGAATATAATATAAATGGCAAAACTCTTGGAAGTGTGGAAGATCTGAGAGACCTTGGGGACAATAACCATAGGACATCCAAAGCTGCTGCACAGGTTGACAGTGCTGTTAACAAGCAGTGTGGTGTGTTGGCATTCATCAACCATGGGACTGAGTTCAAAAGCTGTGAGGTAATGTTACAGCTATGTAAGACCTTGGTCAGAACCCACTTGGAGTACTGTGTTCAGTTCCAGTCAATTCCCTACAGGAAGGATGTGGACTCTATAAAGAGAGTGCAGCAGAGATTTACAAGGATGTTGTCTGGATTGGAGGGCGTACCTTATGAGAATAGATTGAGTGAATTGGTCTTTTGTCCTTGGACCGATGGAGGATGAGAGGTGAGCTGACAGAGGTGTATAAGATGATGAGGGGCATTGATCGTGTGGATAACCAGAGGCTTTTTCCCAGGGCTGAAATGGCTAACACGAGGGGGCATAGCTTTAAGGTGCTTGGAAATAAGTATCGAGGGGATGTCGGGGTAAGTTTTTCACACAGAGAGTGCTGGGTGTGTGGAATGCACTGCCGGTGGCAGTGGTGGAAGTGGATACAATTGGGTCTTTTAAGAGCTTCTTTGGTAGGTACATGGGGCTTAGAAAAATAAAGAGTTATGCACTAGGGAAATTCTAGGCAGTTTCTAGAGTAGGTTACATGGTCAGCACAACATTGTGGGCCAAAGGGCCTGTATTGTGCTGTAGGTTTCTATGTTTTATGTTCTAAATCCTTCCTCGCACTCAAAAAAATTTTCTACTTTAGTCTGTTTTTTAACTTTAGCTGAATAAGAAATAATCTGACCACGTAAAAATGCTTTAAATGTATCCCATATAATTAATTTAGACATACCCCCTATATCATTAAAAAGAAAAAAATATTTTATCTGAGTTTCAATGAACCTGACAAAGTTAGAGTTTTGCAATAATATCTGAGACATGCGCCATGGTGGGCGGGCAAGAATGACATCATCAAATTCAAAAGACAAACTCAGAGGTGCATGATCAGATATAGCAATAGCATCATATTCAGAATTTTTAACACTAGGCAAGAAGCGGGGATCGATTATAATATAATATAACCTATCCTCGAATATTTTTTATAAACATGTGAGAAGAAAGAATACTCTCGATTATCGGGATAGAGATACCTCCACAAATCAATCAACCCAAAATCAATCAAAAAGGAATTAATAAATGACGCCCAACGATTTGGAAGTCACTGATTGGTTGAGCTCTTATCAATCATAGGATTTAAGCAGCAGTTAAAGTCCCCGCCGATTATCAGTATATATTCATTTAAATTAGACAGTAAAGCAAATACCTTTTTAAAAAAAGAAGGATGATCTAAGATGTATAATTTCTCATAAATTCTGATGCATAGAACATAAAATATTACAACACAGGAACAGGCTCTCAAGGACGTTTGTGAGACTAAAGTGACACTTTCTGGCCTCAACACTAAGCAGTACATGTGGCGTAAATCTAATACTGCACAGGACAACAATCCAAAGCACACTACCAAAGCAACTATGAAGTGGCTTCAGATGAAGAAAATAAATGCCCTTGAGTGATTCAGTCAGAGTCCTGACATTAACCTCATCGAATATCTTTGGCAAGACTTCAAGATTGCTGCCCACCATCACCGCCAACTAACCTGGAATAGTTTGAGCAATTTTGCAATAAGGAATGGGAAAATCTTGCCCCATCATGGAGTGAAAAGCTAATAGACACTTATCAAAAAAGACTACTGGCTGTGATAGCTGCAAGAGGTGGTTCAACTAAGCATTGAGCAAAGGGGGATGAATATTTTTGAACTGCTGACATTTGAGATTTTGAAATTTTAATTTTTCACACTTTACATTTTTCCTTGTTTTTTGGGTTCTATTGTGTAAAACGGAGCATGTGATTACCAAATAAAAATTCTTAGTTAAGTTGATAAAAATCCCTGGTTGTTATATTTATGTGAACAATGGCTTGGGGGCTGAATCAATGCTTCTTCTAATTTGTAATGTCCAGTGTGCGCGAAAAATCTTGTGCTGTGCAATTATTTGCCTAATGACAAAAACATGTGCACACTGAATAATTTCTTCAATAAAAAGTATGAATAATCCAGTTCTAAAATCTGCAGACAAATCATCACAAACTCCACATTGTCACCACTATCTACATCAGAAACCGGAAAAGGAAATGTGATTGTGTATGATCGTGAAATATATTTCAGATGCGAACGAGGTAGAGGGTGATAACCTTATGTGCACAATTTAAATTCCTTTGTGTGCTAGTAGCAAAATATGTGTGCACTTCAACACCTTAGAGGGATCACTGGGCTGAATATTTTTTCAAGGCACTGTGTCTCATTTGACACTTGGAGCACTGTGTGCATTTCTGGTCATTTACCTACAGTAAAGATATCAATAAGATTGAATGAGTACAGAGAAAATTTACAAGGATGTTGCTGGGACGTGAGGACCTGAGTTTTAGGGAAAGGTTGAATAGATTAGGACTTTATTCTGTGGAGCACAGGAGAATGAAGGGCGATTTGATAGAAGTATACAAAATTATGAAGGACATAGATAGAGTAAATGTTCTTTGATCCTTCTTAAAAATCATTGATATTGATTAATAAATGATGGACCAGAGCACTAAGCTGTGCAGTCCTCACCTGTCATTGCCACAAACAAAAATATACCCACTTTTTTCAGTCAATTGAGTAATCCATCCCAGCATATTAGGGTGCCATGGTAGTGTAGTGGTTAGTGCAATGCCATCACAGCTCAGGGCATTGGAGTTTGGAGTTCACTGCCGGCATCTTCCGGCATCTTCCGGCAGGAATGTACATCCTTTGCATGTGTGTGTGGGTTTCCTTCAGTAGCTCCAGTTTCATCCCGCAATCCAAAGTCATACCAGTTAGTAGGTTAATTGGTCTTTGTAGATTGTCTCGTGATGAGGTTACGGTTAAATTGATGGGTGGCATGGCTTGTAAGGCTGGATGGGCCTGTTCAGCACTGTATCTCTAAAAAAATAAATATTACCTTCCAAAATATTTGTTTAATAATATCTTGTTCTCCACTTTATTGAAGGCGTTATGAAAATCCACATAAACCAAAGAAGCTGCTTTGCCCTTCTTTATTTGGTTCATTATAACCTAAAATAACCAGTGACCCATGTTCAATTCCACCGCTGTCTGTCAGGAGTTTGTACATTCTCCCTGTAACTGTGCAGGTTTCCTCCACGTACTCTGGTCTCCTCTCATATTCCGAAGAGGTAGGGATTAGTAGGTTAATTGGTTAATGGGATTAGGGATTAGTAGGTTAATAGGTTATGGGTGTAATTGGGGAGCGTGGGCTCATTGGGCTAGAATGATCCCACTACTGTGCTGTATCTCTAAACAAAATAAATGAAACAAAATAAACTTTAGTATGATTTCCTTTTCCTAGCTCCATGTTGACTCTTCCCAATACTATTATTATTTTCCAAGCACTTTGTTACCACTTGCCCAGTTGCACAGTAATTATTCACGGGCACTAGCCTCCCTATCATTGAGAACATCTCAAGAGACAGTAGCTCAAGAAGGCTGTGCCCATCAATAAGGACCCTCAACATTCTGGACTTCTGGTAAGAAGGTCGCACGTTCGAATGCAGCGGACTCTCAGGGTGACCAAAGGTGCATTTTTCTTTTTAAAATATGTTTTTTTATGATCGTAAGGCTATGCTTGACTCCATGGACAAAGGGTCCAGCAGGCCTAAAACATCAGTAGTCCATTTGTTTCAGGTGATTTATCTACCTTCAGCCATTTCAGCTTCCCAAAGCACCTTCCTCTCATTAGTAATAGTTAGTTTTCCCTTCTTATTTAATTTAATTCTCCTTTTGATATATACTTACTATTGTAATTTATAGTTTTTACTGTTATAGATTGCAATATGTTGCTGCCACAAAACAACAAATTTCACGACATATGACAATGATATTAAACCTGATTCTGATTTCTCAGTGAAGACCGATGCAATATTCACTTTGTCTGCCATTTCCTAGCCCGCATTATGACTTCTCAAGCATTGTTTTAGACCATAAGACCATAAGACATAGGAGCAGAATTAGGCCATCTGGCCCATCAAGTCTGCAACGCCATTCAATCATGGCTGATCCATTTTTTTAATCTCCTCCTCAACCCAGACCTCTCCCCATAACTCTTGATGCCATGTCCAATCAAGAACCTATCAATCTCTGCCTTAAATACACTCAACGACCTGGCCTCCACAGTTGCATGTGGCAACAAATTCCATAAATTCACCACTTTTTGGCTAAAGAAATGTCTCTGCATCTGTTTTGAAAGCGTGCACCTCTATCCTGAAGCTGTGCCTTCTTGTCATAGATTCTCCCACCAAGGGAAACATCTTTTCTACATCTACTCTGTCTTCTTTCAACATTCGAAAGGTTTCAATGAGACCTCCCCTCATCCTTCTGAATTGCAGCGAGTACAGACCCAGAGCCATCAAATGTTCCTCATATGATAACCCTTTCATTCCTCAAATCATCTTGTGAACCTCCTCTGGACCCTCTTCAATGTCAGCACATCTTTTCTAAGATGAAGGACCCAAAACTACTCACAATACTCAAGGTGAGATCGCATCAGTGCCTTATAAAGCCTCAGCATCACATCCTTGCTCTTGTATTCTAGACCTCATGAAGTGAATGCTAACATGGCATTTGCCTTCCTCACTGCCAACTGAACCTGCAAGTTCACCTTCAGGGTGTTCTGCATCTCAGATTCCTGGATTTTCTCCCCGTTTAGAGAATAGTCTGTACATTTATTTCTACCACTGAAGTGTATGACCATTCATTTTCCAACATTGTATTTCATTTGCCATTTTCTTGCCCATTCTCCTAATCTATCTTATTTCTTCTACATCCTGCCTGTTTTATCAACACTACCTGCCTCTCCACCAATCTTTGTATCATCTGCAAATTTGGTAACAAAGCCATCTATTCCATCATCTAAATCATTTATATACAGCATAAAAAGAAGTGGTCCCAAAACCAACCCCTGGGGAACACGACTAGTCATTGGTAGAAAACCAGAAAAGGATCCTCTTATTCCCACTCGCTGCTTCTTACCAATCAGCCAATGCTCTAACCATGTTAGTAACTTTACTGTAATACCATAGGCTCTTAACTTGGTAAGCAGCCTCATCTGTGGCGCCTTGTCAAAGGCTTTCTAAAAATCCAAATATACAACATCCAGTACATCCTTATCTATCCTACTTGCAATTTCCTCAAAGAATTCAAACAGGTTCGTCAGGCAGGATTTTCCCTGAAGAAAACCATGGTAACTTTCTACTATGTTGTCCTGTGTCACCAAGTCCTCCATCACCTCATCCTTAACAATTGACTCTAACACCTTCCCAGCTATTAAGGTCAGACTTGCTGGTCTATAATTTCCTTTCTGCTGCCTTCCTCCTTTCTTAAAGAGTGGAGTAACTTTTGCAGTTATTTAGTCATCTGAGTCACGCCAGAGTCCAATGATTTTTGAAAGATCATTTCTAATGCCACCACAATCTCTAACGCTACTTCTTTCAGAACCCTGGGCTGAAATTCCTCTGGTCCAGGTGACTTATGTATCTTTCGGTCTTTCAGGTTTTTGAGCACCATCTCTCTTGTAACAGTAACTGCATCCACTCTCTTCCTTCACGCACTATAACATCAGGCAGACTGCTAATGTCTTCCACAGTGAAGACTGACACAAAAGACTCATTTAGTTCATCAACCATCACCTTGACCCCTGTTATTATTTCTCCTGACTCATTTTCTAGCGGTTCTATATCCACTGTCATTTCTCTTTTATTTTTAACGTACTTGAAAAAAACATTTACTATCCACTTTGATATTATTTGCTAGCTTGCTTTCATATTTCATCTTTTCCCTTCTAATGATTTTTTTAGTTGTTTTCTGTAGGTTTTTAAAAACTTCCCAATCTATCTTCCCACTAATTTTGCTTTGTTGTACACCCTTTCTTTTGCTTTTACAACAGCTTTGACTTCCCTGGTCAACCATGGTTGTATTATTTTACAATTTGAGCATTTCTTCATTTTTGGAATACTCATGTCCTGCACCCTACAAATTTTTCCCAGAAACACACCAGCAGTGGATGCTGCTCTGCTGATATCCCTGCCAGCAGTTCCTTCCAATTTACTTTGGCCAACACATCTCTCATACCACAGTAATTTCCCTTACTCTACTGAAATTACTGCTACATCAGACTTTATCTTCTCCCTATCATATTTCAAGTTGAACACAATCATATTATGATCATTGGTTCCTAAGAGTTCTTCTACCTTAAGCTCCCTAATCACCTCTGGTTCATTACATAATACCTAATCCAGTATAGCTGATCCCCTAGTAGGGTCAATGACAATCTGCTCTAAAAAAAAACATCTCTCTGGCATTCAACAAACTCATTCTCTTCAGATCCATTACCAACCTAGTTTTCTCAATCGACCTGCATGTTAAAATCTCCCATGACTTCCGTAACATTGCCCTTTTGACTCGCCTTTTGCAGTTCCTGTTGTAACCTGTGGTCCACCTCCCAGTCACTGTTGGGAGGCCTGTATATAACTGCCATCAACGTCCTTTTACCCTTGCAGTTTCTCAATGCAACCAACAAGGATTCAACATCTTCCATCCTATGTCACATCTTTCTACTGATTTGATGCCATTCTTTACCAGCAGAGCCATGCCACCCCCTCTGCCTACCTTCCTATCCCTCTAATATAATGTGTAATTTTGGATATTCAGCTCCCAACTACAACCATCCTTCAGGCATGATTCAGTGATAGCCACAACATCATACCTAGCAATCTGTAATATTCCAGCAAGATCATCCACCTTATTTCTTATACTACGTGCATTTAGATACAACACCTTGAGTACCGTATTTCTTTTCCTTTCTGATACTGCATCCCTAATGATTTGATAGTCAGCCTGCTGGCCGCAATTGATTGCCATCACCTGCCTGCCCTTCCTGACAGTCTGACTGCATGCTATCTTTACTTTTTTACCATCCGTCCATTCCTGAGTCCCTTCACTCCAGTTCCCATCCCCTTGCCAAATTAGTTTAAACCCTTACTAACTGCACTAATAAACCTGCCCGCGAGAATATTGGTCCCCCTCAGGTTCAGGAGCAACCCGTCACTTTTGAACAGGTCATAATTCCCCCAGAAGAGATCCCAGTGATCCAGGAACCTGAAGACCTGCCCCCCGCACCAGCTTCTCAGTTACGCATTTATCTGCCAAATCATCCTGTTTCTACCATCATGGGTGCATGGCACAGGTAGCAATCCAGAAATCACTACCTGGGAGGTACTGCTTCTCAGCTTTCTGCTTAGCTCTGTAAATTCTCTTTTCAGGATCTCATTGCTTTTCCTTCCTATATCATTGGTACCAATATGTACCAAGACATCAGGCTGCTCTCCCTCCCTCTCCAAGATATTGGCACTTGGAAGGCAACATATCATCCGCGTGTCCCGTTTCCATCCACAGAATCTCCTCTCTGTTCCCCTCACTACTGAATCCCTTATCATTACTGCTCCCTTCTTCTCTCTCTTTCCCATCTGCACCACGGACCCATGCTCAGTGCCTGTAACCCAATTGCCGTGGCATTCTCCTGGGAGGTCATCCCCCACGAAAGTATCCAAAGGCCTATACTTGTTATAGAGGGGAATGGCCACAGGGGTGCTCTGTTCTAACTGCCTATTTCCGTTTCTCCTGAAAGTCAGCCAGCTACTCGCCTCCTGCAACTTCGGGGTGACTACTTCCCTGTAACTTTGATCAATTATATCCCCGCCCTCCCGTACAAGCTGAAGGTCATCCAGCTGCTGCTCCAGATCCCTAACACGGTCCTCAAGGAGCTGCAGCCGGAAGCACTTCACGCAGATGTAGTTCCCTGGGAGACTGTGTCTCCCAGTTCTCCAACGTCCAGCACAAAGTGCACACCACAGCCATTTAAATGGTACAGTAAGCCAGGGAAAATAAAACAAAAGGGAATCTTTAACAGACGCTTCACACAGAGCCGACATTTCTTCCTAGCTGAAGCCTTTGAGCCACAGCCTACCGCTTCTACCCCCGATACTGGCTTAATCCCGACAATGGCCAACTCCGCTTACCCCTTCTGTACTTTTATTTAGTTTGTAGAGCTCTGTTGATGCTGCTGATAGGCCACATACAATGGACAAACACCCTTGAAGCTCCCTTTTTAAATAACTCCTGCCAACTTACAAGAAATCCCTCTTGGGAGAACTCTGGTGACGTCGCTTATAGACCATGGGATTCCAGTGATCTGATATTTCCTCTCATCTCTTAATATTAATGTCTACGCTTTGTACTAAACAAAGATCTTCTTCCAGGCCAAAAGGCTTTAACCATACTTTTTGGGCTATAAACTACAGCTAATGAGAAACCCTGCTGCTACATTGATTCCTTGCAGGAAGATCCCTACTGCTCACCTTGATTGAAGCCAGTGCTGGGAGATGATGATCATCCTGATATCTCCTTTACTTTATGGCTTTATCTAAATAAAAACCTTTGTGACTTTTCTAAATAAAAGTCCTAAATTGTTCTCCAATTATGAGACCACAAGGCAGAGTAGTAGAACTAGGCAATTCAGCCTACTGATTCCGCTCTGCACGGTTTTCTTATTTTTGCTCTCAACTCCATTTTCAACCCCACTATTTTCGACTTCTGCCATGAATATCTGACAACCTTACTAACCAAGATCCTATCAACCTCTGCTTTAAATGTACCCAATGATATGGTCTCCTCAGCTGTCTGTGGCAAAAAAATTCCACTGATTCTCCACCTTCTAGCTCAAGAAATTCCCTCTCATTTCTGCTCTAAAGGGATGTCCTTCTTTACTGATGCTGTGCACTCTGGTCCTAGATTCCTCTACCATTGGAAACATCCTGTCTGTGCTCACTCCATCTAGGTCTTTCAATATTTGGTAAATTTCAATGAGATCCACCCTCATTCTTCCAAACTCCAGGTGAGTACAGACCCAGAGTCATTGAAAGTTCCTCGTACATTAACCTTTTCATTCCTGGGATAATTCTCATAAACCCCCTCTGGACCCTTTCCAATGCCAGTGCACCTTTCTTAAGTATAGGGTCTAAAACTGTCTCAATACACTAAGAACAACAGGAATTCTGCAGATGCTAGAAATTCAAGCAACACACATCAAAGTTGCTGGTGAACACAGCAGGCCAGGCAGCATCTCTAGGAAGAGGTACAGTCGACGTTTCAGGCCGAGACCCTTCATCAGGACTAACTGAAGGAAGAGTGAGTAAGGGATTTGAAAGTTGGAGGCGGAGGGGGAGATCCAAAATGATAGGAGAAGACAGGAGGGGGAGGGATGGAGCCAAGAGCTGGACAGGTGATTGGCAAAAGGGGATACGAGAGGATCATGGGACAGGAGGTCCGGGAAGAAAGACAAGGAGGGGGGAACCCAGAGGATGGGCAAGAGGTATATTCAGAGGGACAGAGGGAGAAAAAGGAGAGTGAGAGAAAGAATGTATGCATAACAATAAGTAACAGATGGGGTACGAGGGGGAGGTGGGGCCTAGCGGAAGTTAGAGAAGTCGATGTTCATGCCATCAGGTTGGAGGCTACCCAGACGGAATATAAGGTGTTGTTCCTCCAACCTGAGTGTTCCACATCCCATTCCCATTCTGACATGTCTATCCACAGCCTCCTCTACTGTAAAGATGAAGCCACACTCAGGTTGGAGGAACAACACCTTATATTCCTATACACCTCCTATTGAATTTTTTTCCAGTCTGCTTTATGAGATCTTCGGGAAGGAGACACTCCCATCCCTGCCGGAGATTGATAGAGTCCACCTTTCACTAGCAGCTAAACCAACCCCAGGATAGAGACCGCACCCGGTCATTCTTCGCCTGCACCGCTACCAGATTAAAGATCTCCTGGTTAGAGAAGCCCGGCGGAGAGAGAAGCTAGAATACCGTGGCCAGCAGATTCGGATTGTGGAGGATTACTCTCCTGAAGTTTTGAGCCTGCGAGCTGAGTACAGAGAAGTAATGATGGAGCTGTACAACCG
The DNA here is from genome assembly GCF_030028105.1 of Mobula birostris. Classification (NCBI taxonomy): domain Eukaryota; kingdom Metazoa; phylum Chordata; class Chondrichthyes; order Myliobatiformes; family Myliobatidae; genus Mobula; species Mobula birostris. The sequence continues at coordinate 21,104,671 of NC_092370.1, read as the reverse complement.
AGGACTCAGGCCTTCCCTAGTATACCCTGCACGGCTCCGTATCACACTTCCCAGTGGTGACAAGAAGTGGCTACGCTCGGTAGATGAAGCACGGAAATGCACCGACAGCCTCCCCACTACGCCGATTTCTTCATAAAATACTTTTCTCCCATACCCTCTGCCAGGTAATGTTAGCAGTGCTTGGTTAGTGAGGTCTAGTCTGGCTTGACCAGGTTAGGTACTGACCACCACGATAGGTGGAATAATATTCACTCAGACTGCTCTCTTGCGAGAGTATTTCCCTTTACCTTCAATTTAGTGAACTCTGCACCCTTTTGTGGGAAGAGCACTGGGTACTGTTTATTTTTTTCTTCAAATATCAGTATATATTTCTGTTTTATGGTTCATTTTTCAGAGCCATGTTTAATAAACTTTGGGGGAATTGTTTTGTCTCTCACTAAGCACAAGGTCAGATTAAGAGTGTGGAATGCTTACTGTTTCCATTAAATATCAATAACGGAGTTGAAGATGATGGTATGAGTGACAGGAAGTTGTACAGTTGGATGATTACTGTTCTTAAGAGCTTGCTGCTATGCTCTCTGGCAGCGGCCTTGTTGTGGGTTGAGGGGGGGTGGGGGGAGGGTACTCCAATGCCGATACTGTTTTAAGAACCCTTAGAAGTCCTTGTTATACAGGATTTATTTCTGCCCTGTTTCTCTTCATTTTACATCTTTGCCTCAGAGCTGAAACCTGAAATCTTGACACCGCTTATGCCTATCAACCTATATCTCTTTTAAAGGAGAATGGTTAATCCGTTAAATTTTGTAAGCTGGAATGTCAAGGGGATGAATCACCCTGTTAAAAGAAAGACGGTGTTCTCACATCTCAAACAGTTTAATACAGCTTAATACTACCAGTTTAATACAGTTTAATAATACAGTTTAATACAGTTTAATACTACCAGAAACACACATTCGCAGTTCTGACAATCCCCGTCTTATGTCACCATGGGCAAGGCAGCACTTCCACTCCACTTTTCAGGATAAAGCCAGGGGAGTCCCAATTCTCACAAATCAAAATGTTTCCTTTGAGCTCCACAAAACATTTCAGATACTAACGGCCGTTTTGTCATTGTCTCGGGGAAATTATATAATACATTGGTAGTGTTGGCTAACATATATGCTCCTAACTCGGACGATGTGGACTTCTTTGAACATTTTCTTTTCTGCGTTGCCTGAGCTGAGTTCATACTCTCTCATACTAGGTGGAGACTTCAACTGTTAGTTAGATCCAATGCTGGATCGATTGTCTCCCATTCCCAAAGCACTAAGCAAATCTGCGTCATTAATTCAGTCTTTCCTCTTCAACTATGGCATCTCTGATGTATGGTGCTTTCTCCACCCAAATAAGAGAGAATATTCTTTCTTCTCACACATCCATCACACCTTTTCTAGAATTGACTACTTTCTAATTGATAACCAGCTGATTTCATCGGTCTGTTCCTGTGTTTATCAGAGTATAGTGATATCAGACCACGCTCCAGTTGTCCTGTCTATAATTCTTCCTGGTCTTCCTCAAATAAATAAGCATTGACGTTTTAATTCGACCTTACTGTCAGATAATTACTTTTTAAAATTTATGGAGGACCAGGTAATCTTTTTCCTTAATACCAATACGTCACCTGTAACCTCAAGCCTGGTTATTTGGGACGCTTTGAAAGCATATTTCAGGGTCAAATAATTTCCTACACTGTGAACATGAAAAAAAAATAAAGAATGACTAGATCTGGCCAATCAAATTAAAGAAATAGACCAACAATATGCTCAAATTTAAAATCCAGAGCTGTATAAAAAATGAATGGAACTTCAAACTAAGTTTGATCTTATTTCCACTCACCCAATTGAACGCCTACTTTTGAAGAGCAAAGAGCCGGTTCTATATCCATGGTGACAAATCTGGTAAATTTTTAGCCGACCAATTAAGGGGCCTCAAAGCCAAACAACACATTACAAAAATTTGAATGGAAAATGGAAGCATCACCTCGAATCATTCTGAAATTATCGACACAATCAGGAATTTTTACTCCCGACTTTACGCTTCTGAATCCCCAAATGATAACATTTTGGTCGAGAATTTTTTAAACAGCTTAAATATCCCCACACTTTCTCCTGATCTCAAAATGATACTGAATGAGCCAATATCATTGGAGGAAATATCCTCAGGCATCTTGTTACAGCAGACTGGTAAATCTTCAGGACCCGACAAGTTCCCTGCAGGATTCTTTAAATTATTTTCATCACTGCTCTTACCTCAACTAACCTTGGTTCTATCTGAACCATTTAAACAAGGTAAACTGCCAGCATTATTTAATGAGGCATGCATCATTCTCCTAGCAAAGAGAGGCAAAGATCCAACAGAGTGCACCTCATACAGGCCAATCTCTCTGATAAATGTCAATGTCAAAATCTCAGCAAAAGTTTTGGCCCATAGACTGGAGAACATCTTACCCTCAATTATTTCTGTAGACCCAACTGGTTTTGTCAAAAGCTGCCTCCCCTTTTTTAACATACGCCATTTATTAAATATTTTATATTTACCTTCAGTTGCGATCCCTGAATGTGTCATCTCCTTAGACGCAGAGAAAGCATTCGACTGTGTGGAATGGAATTACCTCTTTGGTGTTTTAGAGAAATTTGATTTTGGACCAAGTTTTACCACGTGGATTAAACTGTTACATCCACGTCCCACTGCCTCTGTTTTGACCAACTCTCAGCAATCCCAACCTTTCAACCTCAAACGTGGAACCCGCCAAGGGTGGCCTTTAAGCCCTTTACTTTTCGATCTGGCCATAGAGCCACTGGCGATTGCATTCCACAGTTGTATGGATCTGACGGGGATTTGGAGGGAGGGAGCTGAGCACAAAGTCTTCCTTTATGCTGACGATCCTTTACTTTTTATATCAAACCCGATCACCTCCTCACCTCCCATGTTCTCACTCCTTAACAAATTTAGCCAGTTTTCAGGATACAAACTTAATTTACACAAGAGCAAACTTTTTCCAATAAATGAAGAAGCACAGGCATCAGAGTTCCATAACCTCCCTTTTAAGGTAGTGGATAACCAATTTACTTACCTTGGCGTCACAGTAACAAGGAAACATACGTGACTTTTTGGAGAAAATTTCATTAATTTGTTAAATCATACAAAACAGCCTAGTACAGTGATCACCCCTTTTCCATGTCCCTGATGGACCGAATTAATGTTGTCAAAATGAACATCCTTCCTAAACTCTTATACCTTTTTCAATCCATACCAACTTTCATTCCTAAAGCCTCCTTTGACTCACTAGACTTAGTCATATCGTCCTACTTATGGAAGTCCCTGACTGAATAAAGTCCATCTTCAAAAATCTAAAAGTGTTGGGGGCATAGCTTTGCCCAATTTCCACTTATATTACTGGGCAGCTAACATATGCTGTCTCATTTTTTGGTCTCATTTTTACAACCAATCTGACTGCCCAATATGTGTGGCAATGGAGATGAACTCTATTAAGAATTTCTCCATCTCTGCACTTCTTGGATCCGCATTCCCTTTTCTTACGCCTAAACCAATTGTTAATCCTGTTATCAGGCACACCCTGAGAGTACGGGCTCAGTTCAGAAAGCATAGTGGTCTCCATGGTGTCTCTCTTTCAAGTCCTATTCTATATAATCATCTCTTCCAGCCTTCTATGCATGATTCAACATTTCAAGACTGGTATAGAAAGGGCATCAGGCTCTTTAAAGATCTTTTTACAGACAACTGCTTTGCATCATTTGAACGACTGTCTGCAAAGTTAAACCGACCCAACACTCATTTCTTCAGATAATTGCAAATTAGACATTCTATCAGCCCTTAAATATCAAACTTCCCAGAGGCAACCAACACAAACGTTGTTGATATGTTTCTCTGCATGAATCCATTGTGCAAAGGTCTAATATCTGCTACTTGCAACAAACTAATGGTCCTGAGGCAAGCCCCCCTTGACAAAATTAAAACTGCCTGGGAGCAAGATTTAAATTCCTCACTGTCAGATGATGTATGGGATTTAGTTCTTAAGTTAGTTAGCTCAACCTCTTTATGTGCCCGCCACTGCTTGTTACAGTTCAAGACCCATATGTCTAAAACTAAATTATCTCGCATTTACCCAGCTGTTAATCCCTGCTGCGACAAATGAAAAAAGGGTGAGACTTCCCTTATTCACATGTATTGGACATGCCCTAGCTTGGAAAAATACTGGAAAGATGTTTTCCAAATACTTAATTATAATTTGGAACCTAACCCTTTTCGGCATCTCCGGAGAGGGGGACACGCACTTAAGTCCGACCAAACATCGCACACTGTCTTTTGCGTCTCTTTTGGCCAGACGTGGTCTTGCTCAGGTGGAGGGATGCTGCCCCACCCACCCATGCTCAGTGGCTCAGGGACATCATGTCCAGTCTAAACCTTGAGAAGATCCATTATTCAATTCTCAACTCGGACGTAAAGTTCCAAAAGGTGTGGGGACCCTTTCTTGAATATTTTCAGAATTCCCAGCCGAACCAAAGGTCCATCTTTTCTTCCTTTCCTCTGCACATAAATCCCTGACTTCCAGCATTTTCCGGTAAAATTCTATGGACCCAGTCTTGTAAACATACAACAGTTTATGTATTAGGAAAATACACCTTCTCTAAACCAATGCAGCTCTGTGGGGACAAAGATTCTGTTTAACCCATTTTGCTAATGCAGTGCTGGCTTGGAGATGGGGATTGGGAAGAGTGGATTGGGGCAGGGAGACAACTAAATCATGACTGTACTATGGGTGCATCTCTTTCATAGATGTGAATTGTACATTTGTTACATTTGTTATGAACTGTACAAACCTTTATACTATGCTCTCTTTATTTAAAAAACAATAAAAATATTTGAAAAAAAGAAAAAGAAAATAGTCTACACCTTTATTCCTTCCACCAAAGTGCATGACCATACACTTCCCTGCACAGTATTCCATCTGCACTTCTTTGGCTATTCTGCAAATCTGTCCAAGTCCCTCTGCAGACTCCCTGCTTCTTCAGCGCTACCTGCTTCTCCACCAACCTTTGTATCATCTACAAACATAGCCACAAAGACATCAGTTTTCTCATCCGGATCATCAATATGTTACATGAAAAATGGCAGGCCCACAATGACGCCTGCAGAACAGGAATGATTGGAAAAGCTGGGTATAATCTCACTACAAAGAAGGAGGCTGATGATTTACCTTGGAGAGCAAAGGCTCCCACCCTTTTTTATGCCATGGAACAATACCATTAAGCAAGGGTTCCGTGGACCCCAGATTGGGAACCCCTGGGTCCTGGAGCAATATAACCTGATACAGGTCTTTCAGCCCAAATCGTCCATGCCAACTGTGGTGCCCACCCAGCTAATCCCAATTTCATGCCTTCAGTCCATATCTCAATAAGCCCAGTCCCTCCATGTTTCTTGCCTAAGTGCATCTCAAGTGATACTACTGTACCTGCCTCAAACACTTCCTCTGGCAGTTCATTCCATATACTCACCATCCTCTTTGTCAGACACTCTGTTATAAATCTTGCCCTTCTCACTGTAGAACTATGCCCTTTAGTTTTGAACTCCCTTACCCTGGGGAAAAGACTGTTACCAGTCCTACTATTCATGTCTCTCATAGTTTTAAATACTTCTATAAGGTTGCTGCCCCCCAACTTTATCCTACGTTACATGGAATAAGGACCTAGCCTGGCCAACATTAAAAGATGTCAAAATATTGTCAAGATATTGCTGTTGTATGACACAGGGATGATCGCTGTAAAACTAAGAGGTCTGTAAAATACCAAGGAGCACCGATAGAATAGGTAATTAGAGTTTCCTTCCTAGGACAGGAGAGCCTTGAAAAATAGGGCACAGGTTCAAGGTGAGAGTGGTGAAATCTGAAGAAGATCTGAAAGATCATTTTTTCATACAGAGGGTGGTGATTATATGGAATAAGCTGCCAGAGGAGGTAGTAGTTTCAAATACGATTATAGTTGTATTGGTTCTAGGACACAAAAGGAATAGAGGAATTCAGGCTTAATGTAGGAAAATAGGATTTGTGTGGATAAGCATCACAAACAGCATGAAGGGAGTTAGCCCAAAAGTCCCTTTCTGTGCTGTATACTTCTAGGACTGAGGCTCTTCTCGGCAATGAGCTCTTTGGGCCTGTGCAGAGCGCTGGAGAGCATAAGCTCCGTGTTTTTTTTGTTTTTCCTTTTTGAGCTTTGTTGCACATTGGGCAGCATTTTTTTTGGCACTTCTGTAGCATTTGTCTGTTTTTGACAAGGCAAGTTGCTAGCTCGACGCTCAACCCAGCACGGATGGAAAGTGATCAAGGAGCCAGTCAGATTCAAACTCAGGACCACTTGCCTCAAAGTCCAGTGCAGATGCTACTGCACAACTGGCTGGCCTTCTGTTGTTTTCAGAGCGCCTGAATTGGTTAATTGTTGTTTAACATTTAGAGTTCCTTGTGTTTTTCTTGAGCAACCCATTCTTTGTAATGTGGTCTCCCGGTGTTCTCAGTTTATGTTGCTTGATAAGTTTATGTTGATAGGCTTGGGGATTCTATGTTAATTGTATTATTTAAGCTGACACACAATTAGTGTTAATTGCAGGGTTCTAGTTTTGAGAATGCTACTTCTCATGGTGTCACTTGGCCAGTGGTATGATATTGCCTCTTTTTTACTATTTAAGTGTCTAAAATAGTTTTTGATAGTCTCTTTTGTATTATTGACTGCCTTCATATTCCATTTTTTGCCTTCAGCTGTTTTTTTATAAGCTCCCAATCATTTAACTTCCTGCTAATTGTTGACGTATTATATGCCTTCTCCCTTGCTTTTATGCTGTCTTTGACTTCTCTTGTCAGCCACGGTTGCAACATCGTTTCTTTATTTTTGGGGGGATGTATTTATCCTGTTCCTTCCAAATTGCTCCCAGAAACTCCAACCATTGCTGTTTTGTCATCGTCCCTGCTCGTATCCCCTTCTAATCAACATTGGCCAGCTCCTCTCTCATGCCTCTGTAATTCCCTTGACTCCACTGTAACACTAATACATCAGGCTTTAGCTGCTCCACTCAAACTGCAGAGTGAATTCCATTATATTATGATCACTGCCTCCTGAGGGTTTCTTTACCTTAAGCTCCCTAATCAAACCTGGTTCAGTACACAATGCCCAATCCAGAATTGCCATATCCCTAGTGGGCTCAAACACAAGCTGCTCTAAAAAGTGATCTTTTAGGCATTCTAAAAATTCCTTGCAACAACCGGACTTTTCCAATCTAGATGCATATTGAAATCCCCCATGACTATGATAACATTGCCCTTTTTACCATGCTTTTTCTGTGTTCCATTGTAATTTGTATCCAAAATCTTGGTTACAGTTCAGAGACCTGTATATAACTTCCATCAGGATCTTTTTACCCTTGTAATTTCTAAACTCTATTCACAAGAATTCTCCATCTTCTGAACTTGTCATTTCTTTCTAAGGATTTAATTTTATTTATTTGCCAACAGAGCCATCCCACCCCATCTGCCTATGTGTATGTCTTTTCCTTATGTGTATCCTTACTCCCAACTATGATCTTCTTTCAGCCACGATTCAGTGATGCCCACAACTTCATTCATGCCTAACTGTACTACAAGGTATCTCCCTTATTCAGTATACTGCATGTTTTCAAATATAACACCATCAGGCTACACAGAACAGTCCACGTTCCAAGTCTTACCTGGTAATGCTCCCTAGCTTTTCTGCCACTACCTTGATGACTGCTTCATGCACCCATGCTGAGCTCATCAATTTCATCAAGTTTGTCTCCAATTTCCACCCTGCTTTAAATTCACTCGATCCATTTTGGACTCATCTCTTCACTTTCTCAATCTCTCTTTCTCCATCTCTGAAGACAATCTGTTTAACAACATCTTTTATAAACCTACCAATTCCCATGGCTATCTGGACTATACTTCTTCCCACCTTGTCTCCTGTAAAAATGCTATTCTATTTTCTCAGTTCCTTCGTCTTTGCTGCCTCTGTTCCCAGAATGCGGTTTTACTTTTCAGGATATCAGAGGTGTTCTACTTCTTCAAGGAACAGGCATCTCTTCCTCCACCATTGATACTGCCCTCACCTGCATCTCCTCCATTTTGCAGACATCCGCGCTCACCCCCTTTATCCGTTGCCTTAACAGGCATAGAGTCTCTCTTGTCCTAAACTATCAAACCATGAGCCTCCACAAGCAATACATCATTCTCCACAACTACCACCATCTTCAACAGGATCCTACCAGCAAACACATCTTTACGTCTCCCCACCAATGTAACACACATAAAAGTGAGGAAGATCTCAGAGGGGTTTGTGTTTACCACACCCCCTTCTTCTATTTCCATATTTTCACAGGGTTTCCCTTATTCATTCATTCCTCCCCACTAATCTCACTCTTGGCACCTATCCCTGCAAGCAGCAGAAATACTACACCTGCACATATACCTCCTCCCTTACCACCCCCCCCCAAGGCCCCAAGCAGACTATCCAGGTGAGGTAACATTTCACCTGCGTATCTGTTATGGTTGCCTATTGTATCCGATGCTCCCGATGTGTTGTCATTGGTGAGGACCTCTGCTCCATCTACCAAAATCAGAATTTCCCGGTGGCCAACTATTTTAATTCCCATCCCTACTCTCATTCCAACATGTCAATCTATTGCCTCCTCTTTTGCTATAGTGTGGTCACTCTCAGAACGAAGTAGTAACACCTCATATTCCATCTAGGTAGCCTCCAACCAGATGATATGAGCATTGATTTCTCCTCTTGGAATTTTTTTTTCCATTCCCCTTCACTCTTTTTCTATTCTCCACCCTGATCTCCTAGCTCTTCTCACCTATATCCTTGTACCCCTTCTCTTTCTCTTTCTCCCATGGTCTACTCTACTGTCCTGTCAGATTCCTTCTTTGCCAAACTTTTACCTGGCTTCAGCCATCGCCTTCCAGCTTGTCCTCCTTTCCCTTTCCCCACCTTTTTTATTCTGTTGTCTTCCCCCTTCCTCTCCAGTCCTGAAGAAGGGTCATGGCCTGAAATATCGAATGTTTGTGCATTTCCATAATGTTGCCTGATCTGATAAGTTCTTCCAACATTGTATGGGGGGGTGTGTGTGTGTGTGTGTGTGTGTGTGTGTGTGTGTTGCTCTGGATTTCCAACATCTACAGAATCTCCTGTACTTATAACAGTCCTGCATTCATGAATTTTGCCCCTACGTTACACTTCAACTCATCCGACTGACTGAAGTTTTGCCTATCATCTGCTTGTCTTTCCTCACATTCTCACTATACACTGGATCTACTTGCTTACCAACTGCTCCATTCTCAGCCCTATCATTTTGGATCCCAAAAGGACACAAAATCCTCAGCAGTGAAGGAGAACAACTTCCTGTATCTCTTCCTATGTTCATTCTCATGCATGTCTCTTCTAAACGTAATGATCAGAAAAACCTCTGATAATCTGATTATCTGAATGGTGGCCGATTAGGAAAAGGGGAGGTGCAACGAGACCTGGGTGTCATTATACACCAGTCATTGAAAGTGGGCATGCAGGTACAGCAGGCGGTGGAAAAGGCGAATGGTATGCTGGCATTTATAGCAAGAGGATTCGACTACAGGAGCAGGGAGGTACTACTGCAGTTGTACAAGGACTTGGTGAGACCACACCTGGAGTATTGTGTGCAGTTTTGGTCCCCGAATCTGAGGAAAGACATCCTTGCCATAGAGGGAGTACATAGAAGGTTCACCAGATTGATTCCTGGGATGGCAGGACTTTCATATGAAGAAAGACTGGATGAACTGGGCTTGTACTCGTTGGAATTTAGAAGATTGAGGGGGGATCTGATTGAAACGTATAAAATCCTAAAGGGATTGGACAGGCTAGATGCAGGAAGATTGTTCCTGATGTTGGGGAAGTCCAGAACAAGGGGTCACAGTTTGAGGATAAAGGGGAAGCCTTTTAGGACCGAGATTAGGAAAAACTTCTTCACACAGAGAGTGGTGAATCTGTGGAATTCTCTGCCACAGGAAGCAGTTGAGGCCAGTTCATTGGCTATATTTAAGAGGGAGTTAGATATGGCCCTTGTGGCTACGGGGATCAGGGGGTATGGAGGGAAGGCTGGGGGGGGGGGTTCTGAGTTGGATGATCAGCCATGATCATAATAAATGGCGGTGCAGGCTCGAAGGGCCGAATGGCCCACTCCTGCACCTATTTTCTATGTTTCTATGTAATAGTTGCACCATCAAGCTGAGTATACATTTGGCAATCTCCTCCAATTTAATCACAGGGTGAGTTTCTCTGGCACAACTGGCAATCCATTGGCGGAGCCTGAGCAAGCCCGCCCAGCAGAGCAGTCCTGACAGCCTATTAAGCTAACGGGTTATCAGAACCATCAAAGAGATTGAACATTTGAGAATGTTTCTGACACTCACTGGCATTCAAACCCAATCCAAGATATTGGCCCTTAAATAGCATGTTGGACATTTATTTTAAGTTTCAAAAAATATCTAGAAACAATTAAATATGCTCAAATCAACTCAATTAAATGGAAATGGATGGAACTGGCTAATATAATCACATAATTTGCATGTGACTGGAGGAAAGTATAGGGAGATATCAGAGGTAGTTTTTTTACACAGTGTGGTGAATGCTTTAAACATCCTGTGAGGGGTGATGATAGAGACAGACACATTAGAGGCAGTTAAGTTATTATTAGGTTGGAATATGGATGATAGAAAATGGATGGCTATGTAGGAGGGAAGGGTTGATTTAGGAGGAGGCTAAAAAGTCGACACAACATTGTGGGCTGAAGGACCAGTACTGTGTTGTAATGTTCTATGTTCTATATTAAATTGGCAGTAATTAGATGAGTGGAAGTTCAAAAATATAAACATTTACTTGGGTGCATTTTGGGTATCTCTATGAGTTTGTTTATATCTTAAGCCATTAATCAGATACAATATACTGTTGTACTTAGATACTGATGTTTACTTACTGCCCATTGCACCACTGGCGTCTAGGGCATCAGTGATGGTCCTCCATCAATGTCTGCTCTTGGTTGCCCACAGCAACAGAGGATTCTTCTTTGTTATTTCTGTAACAACTTTTTTTTCACCAGTCAAAGTTTTTAGCCCTGAGCTGAACCCTCGAAACTGGAGGACTGGTGGACCACTCTGAGACTGGCCTCTACACTTTGATCTGCTTGGCATGGGTGACCCAACCAAGAGCCAAAGCACAAGGCTTTGACTCCAGCCAACATGGCTCTCCGGGTCACTGAAGCTTGCAAGCCTCCAAACCCAATGGCAAGGTTATGGCCCTCTTGGAGAAAATTGCTGTTTAGTTTAGAGCTATTGCCTTCAAAAATAGAGGTCATTTCTGTCTGCATAAACAAAACCCACAGGCACCACATGGAATGTGCAAATATTTGCTCACACATGGGTAAAGTATAGCCTTTCCATGAAAATCAGCACCTATTTTACCATGACCTGTGGAGTGTATTGGCAGATGATCTGAAGAGTGTATCGGCAGATGTCTGTAAATTGGTCTTGTAGATCGGATAAGTACTACCTGGAATAATCCCTGGGAGTCACAAGGAGCTTCAGAAATAAAAGCAGAAAATGCTGGAAACGCAGAGTAGGTCAATCAGCATAGAGAAACAGTTAAGATTTCAGATCAAAGACCTTTCATCAGAACTAAAATAAGATAAAACAAGTTAACTTACATTCTTAAAAGTTCTCTTTATATATTTCTCTTTCCAAGTTCTGAAGGGAAGTCTTCAATCTGAAATATTAACTCTGTTTCTCTTTCCACAGATGCTACCTGATCTGCTGGCTGCTTCCAACATTTTGTGTTCCTCTGGATTTCCAGCATCAGCAGAATCTCCTATTTCCAGCACTTCCTGTTTTTTTAATCTCAGGTTTCCAGCATCTGCAGTTTACACGTAGAAGCATCAGGACTAGGACGGCCAGACTGGGTAACAGTTTCTTTCTCCAGGCTGAGACTAATGATATACCATGCCACCACATTCTTGTCAACAGGACGGCGAGCTGTTTACCGTTTACCTGTGCTACACAATTCACATGCATCTTGAATTATACTTGATTAATGCATTTGTAGTCATATTTTGTTTTATTTGCTGTGTGTGATATATGTATTGTGGATGCATAATGGTCTGGAAGAACATCATTTTGTTTGGTCATATGGTCATATATATGTACAACCAGATGACAAAAACTTGAAGTTGAACTGTATCTGATTTTCAGAAGCTTTAAAGATTGAACGTACAGTTTTTATTGTGGACTCAAGATAATAATTAAAAATGTTTTCATCACATATTGATTATGTCATTATATTGCATGCACATATGACTAATTTGCATATAAATAAACCACAATGCCTATATATATTTACTACTATAAACATAGCCTTATGTATTTAACCATGGTTTTATTTCAAGATGATATTGTGATCTTTTGATTCACCATACTGCTGACCTGTGTTTCCTTCCCATTGGTTATAGAGAGAGAATAGTACAGCACAGTACAGGCTTTTTGGCCCACAATGTTGTGCCAACCCTCAAACCCTGTCTCCCATATAAGCCCCCACCTTAAATTCCTCCATATACCTGTCTAGTAGTCTCTTAAACTTCACTAGTGTATCTGCCTCCACCACTAACTCAGGCAGTGCATTCCACGCACCAACCACTCTCTGAGTAAAAACCTTGCTCTAATATCCCCCATGAACTTCCCACCCCTTAACTTAAAGCCATGTCCTCTTGTATTGAGCAGTGGTGCCCTGGGGAAGGGACGCTGGCTATCCACTCTAGCTATTCCTCTTATTATCTTGTATACCTCTATCATGTCTCCTCTCATCCTCCTCCTCTCCAAAGAGTAAAGCCCTAGTTCCCTTAATCTCTGATCATAATGCATACTCTCTAAACCAGACAGCATCCTGGTATAGAATACATTTGTCATCATATGATTCTTTTTCGCTTTCCGGGGCATCATTTGTTAATTAGATTTTCATAGCAAGATCTTTGACTCAAAGCATATTGCTTCAATGATATACTGTGATCTCTTTTCACAGAACATTATGTACTAATATACAATGCGGTACAAATGCAAAATAGAATCATTACACTCAATTCTGTCCAAAAGATTTCTTTTTCTTTCAAATGTTTCCCTACAACCTAATGGAAGTTCAATTTCTGCACTCACCTGGCTGCACCTTTCCCTGCAACAACTTGCTCAGCAAGGTAAATTTTGATCCTTCCTCCAGTTCACACATTATGATTTAGTTCTGTAGCCGTACACAATCTGAGCAATATCCGAATATACTTTACATTCATTGGTAATAGCAACCTCATTGCAAGTCACTTGAAGTGCTAACCCTTGCTGCTTCCCCATAAGTTTTTGGAATGTGACCCATATCATTGCCTAAGTTTCAACTGCAACCGTTCCACTGGACACGGCACTCCCTTTCTGTTATGTCGCCAATTTCTTCAAGATAAAGATTAGTTTTATGTGTCACAAGTACATCGGAGGATAGAGCGATATCATTTTGCGTCAAATTACACCAGAGAGGATTGTGCTGATACTATATTGTCATGCTTCCAGCGCCAAAGTAGTTTGTCCACACTCATTAACCCTGACCCTAAACATGTGCTTTTGGATTGTCAGGATAAACTGGAGCACACAGAGGAAACCCACGTGGTCATGGGAAGATCATCCAAACTCCTCACATGCAATAATGGGAATCAAACCCCAATCTCACAGCTCTCACATAAAGTGTTCCACTAGCCGCTGTTCTAACTATTGTAAGGTGAAGTTTCTGTTTTCTGTCTGTGTCAGAACCTTTGTGAAACAACCTGGATAAGACATCACCATCATCATCATGAGACACGTCATATGATGTGGGTAATGGGTGATCATGGTCTATCTCTGACCATGATTGTTCTTGGCAAATTTTTCTACAGAAGTTGTTTCCCATTATTTTCTCCTCAGCTGTGTCTTTACAAGACATATTACGCCAACCATTATCAATCCCCTTCAGAGATTGTCAGGCTGGAGTCAGGGGTCGCATAACCAGAACTTGTGATATGCACCAGCTGCTCATAAGACCATCCACCATGTAATCAGGGGATCTGAGCAGGTGCTACACTTTGCCCAAGGGTGACCTGCAGGACAGCAGAGGGAAGAAGCGCCTTACACCTCTTTTGATAGAGATGTATCTCCACCCCACTACCCACTGCATAAAACATCTATCTCAATAGTAGCACATATGCCCAATGAAGCTTTAGTTTTTTTAATCACCCCTTGCCTGGCTTATTCATTTCTGAGTACAGCCAGTTTCCAGTAAAGGAAATTATAAAGAAACACCAGTCTTAAGATTATTATAAATACGTTGTGTTCGAGCAGATGTGGCAGTGTGGAGGATCGGAGAGATCTTGGGGTCCGTGTCTATAGGACAATTAAAACGGCTGCGCAGGTTGACAGGGTTGTTAAGAAGGCGTATGGTGTGTGGGCATTCATCAACCATGTGACTGAGTTCAAGGTCCATGAGGTAATGTTACAGCTATATAAGACCTTGGTCAGACCCCACTTGGAGTACTGTGGTCAGTTCTGGTCACCTCACACAGGAAAGAGTGCAGAAGAGCTTTAAAGGATGCTGTGTGGATGGAGGGTGTACCTTATGAGAATAGGTTGCGTGAACTTGGCCTTTTCTCCTTGGAGCGACAGAGGATGAGAAGTGACCTTATAGAGGTGAATGAGATGATGAAGGGCATTGATCATGTGGATAGCCAGGGCTGAAATGACTAACACAAGGGGCATAGCTTCAAGGTGCTTGGAAATAGGTACTGAGGGGACGTTTTTCACACAGAGGGTGTTGGGTGTGTGGAATGCACTGCCAACAGCAGTGGTGGAAGCGGATACAATAGGGTCTTTTAAGAGCCTCTTAGATAGTACATGGAGCTTAGGAAAATAGAGGGCTATGTGCTAGAGAAATTCTAGGCAGTCTCTAGAGTAGTTTACATGGTCGGCGCAACTTTGTGGGCCAAAGGGCCTGTAATGTGCCGTAGATTTCTATGTGTATGTTATATGCTCTATTTTCAGATACCCTCACTACCTGAGCATGACAACATGGGTAGTTACAGAAATACAAATAACTGAATTTTCTACCATCAATATTTCTCCTCACGATAGTGAATCACCTGTTGTATTTATATTCACATACATTGATTAGTCATTTATTTGAATGTTTATCTTAAAGTCTTGCTAGTTCCCACTCTTTTACAGTAATCACAAAACAGATGTTAAGTAATTCTAATACTGCTCTTTTCTGAGTTATCTTCGCTGTCACACTGAGTCCATGTAAACAAACAAATAAATGACCGATCTGTGGTAATCAATATAAATACAGCAGTGGATTGTTCTTTTTTGAAGCAGTTTTTCTCTACTAAGTAGCTGTATTGTTGTTGTCTTATGCTTTCTCAATGTTCAAAGTTTAAAGCAAATTTTATTATCAAAGTCACCATATACAATCCTGAGATTCATTTTCTATAGATCTATAGAATAATATTGTTTGGCAACAATAAAGTATAAAGTATAATAACCAAAACAGAATCAATGAAAAACCACCCAACTAGGGCGTTCTACCAGAGTGCAGAAGACAACAAACTGCAAATACAACAGAACAGACAATAATAGTAATTATATAAACAATGTACATCGTGAACATGAGATGAAGAGTCCTTGAAAATGAGTCCAATTGTTGTGGAAACATTTTAATAATGGGGCAAGTGAAGTTGAGTGAAGTTATCCCCTTTGGTACAAGAGCCTGATGGTTGAGGGCTAGTGATTGTTCTTGAACCTGGTGGTGTGAGTACTGAGACTCTTATACTATTTTCCTGATTGCAGCAGTAAGATGAGGGCATCTCCAGGGTGGTGGGGCTCCCTGTTGATTATCATATATGCAAGAGATTCTGAAGAACCTGGAAATCCAGAGCAACAGCCACAAGATGCTGGAAGAGCTCAGCAGGTCAGGCAGCGTCTATAGAAGGGAATAAATAGTCATCATTTTAATCCAAGACTCCTTATTAGGACTCCTATGCTTTTGCCTGTTTGCCTCCTTCATATATATATAGAAACATAGAAAATAGGTGCAGGAGTAGGCCATTCGGCCCTTCGAGCCTGCACCGCCATTTATTATGATCATGGCTGATCATCCAACTCAGAACCCCGCCCCAGCCTTCCCTCCATAAATGGCTATTTGTTTTCCAGAGCACTATTTATTAATTAGATTACTAGACCAAGATCTCTGACTCAGCAAATTGTTCATTGTTCCAGTGGCACAGTGTTTTCCCTTCACACAGAACAACTGAGGGATATACTATATGCAATATAGAATGTTTGCACTTAGTCCTGCACCTCCACAATTTCCCTACCACTGAATAAAAGTTCACATTTACTTTTTTTGCAGTGATCACCAAATGTTTAAACATCATGTCTCATCCCTCTTCCGACCCTCGAGATTTATCCAACTTCCTACATGCTGAGATACCTAATACCATTTCCTTTTTTACCTTTATTTACTCAATTCTCACAGAAGTCCCCAAGTATAAGGTCACTCTCATCATATACAGTAGATGAAAAATCTTCATTTAGAACCTCTGGCTTCATGTACAAAATAGCTCTTTAGTCTATAATGGGCTTATACCTATGCTGGTTCCTTAAGGGTGTTACAGCTGGGGGTGATAATGAAGATAAGCTCCTCCTACCTATTAAGTGCTCCCAATGCCATGTGCCTCAAATAGTCCCTGACAACCAAGTCTAGCTCTGGCCCTTTACATGTGGCTTAGCTGTTAATCCTGTTGGAACCATTTCTACTGACAGGAGAAGAGGCAAAGGCGGGTCACTGGCATCTTAAAATCAGTCACTTTGGGCAGATGGAGCTCATCAGCAATGCTTGGCAGTTAATCTAGGAGAAGGAAAACTCTGATCTCAAGCCTTCACTGCCTTGTGGTTATATACATTCATGGGAAAGGCTTTCCTTGTAATCCCCAGGGAAAAATCTGGAGCTGGAATCCCTAAGGCAGTCCTACATTGAGTCGAACACTGACTGGCAGTTCCTGCGACATTGCTGGTGCCAAACTGTATTGGTCTCTGTCATTCTTTTGGGTTTATCAGCTGGGTGGAAAGGGGAAGCTTTATACATGGGCAGCAGCTTGCGCTCTATATTGTAGTGCCTAGGCTTCAACATCCATGGTTGACTCTGATCAATGGAGCTTCACATTTATGCTGGTAAGCCTCTTTCTCTTAGTATACTTATAAATGCTTTATTTGCCAACAGCATCCAAATCCTGTAAGTAAATAGGAAAAACCATTGGAAATATTTTCTCAAAGGCTGTATTTGCTGAATGGTTTATCCTCCTTAATAATTAAGACTCAGTGAGACTTCTGCAGCATACAATGAAACAAAGCTTGCCCACAGTTCGAATAATACAATGTTAGGCACCAGTCTCCCCAGCGTCCAGGACCAATGCCTAAAAAAGGCAGCGTCCATCATTTAGGACCCCACCACCTAGGACATGCCCTCTTCTCATTGTTACCATCAGGGAGGAAGTACAGGAGCCTGAAGACACACCCTCAATGATCCAGGAACTGCTTCTAACAGCTTTTTCCCTTTGTCATCAGATTTCTGAATGGACATTGAACTTATGAGCAATATCCTACTACATTTTTGTACTATATTAATTTAACTAATATATATTAATTTGACTAATATATATATGTGTGTATGTATATATATGTATATAAACTTACAGTAATTCTTGTTATTAATGCGTATTGCATTGTACTGCGGATGCAAAACAACACATTTCATGACATATGCCAATGATATTAAACCTGTTTCTGATTCTGACTGTTAGAAGTATAGAGAAGAGCAATAATTTATCAATCACATAAATTAAAATTGATTCATAGCATTTTCAAAGGATAAAATGTGACATTTCTGTCAGCTTCGGTAATTGTATTTTTAAACTCTCTGGATATTATTCCTAAAGTTTGTAACCTTTTCAACATAATAGCATTTCATTTAGACACAAAGAATAAAGGTCATGTTTGACTTTTAACTTAAGATTAGCATCAGTTATCCCTTAAACAAAACAGCAAGAAGTTAAAAACTGATTCAAAGGCTATCAGTCTCATAACAGAAACTAAGACTATTTTGTAGAAGCACCCAGGAAATGATCTTTTGCCCCTCAGTTTTGTTTCAAAGAGTAGAACCCACGACATGACTTGAGCTTTATAAATTTTTAACATACATTATTGCAATGCCAATATTTTTCAGCTCAGTTAAAAGGTTCAAATGTCCCAATTCTATTTACTTCTTCAGGATGAAAAGATGTTTAACCTGAAAAAGCAATCCAGATCATGTTTTTATTTTCATTAAATACTTCCATTCTCACCAGAAGCTGACTATTTTACATCTTTTGTATTTCAGCCTGAATTCATAATAAATTCCAGTATAATTCATTGAAGTTATTACTAGCAAATAATTGGAAACAGTGTCAAAATAGTTGTTGTGATGTGTCTAATATGGTAGTGTAGTGGGTAGTGCTTGTCCTTCACACTTTCAGTTTCCACCACTCGCTAACAGTCTGGTGAAAAGGAGAGCTGAAGGGGTAAGCCTTACGCATAGTCTCTCCAAAAGCAAGCCTCATGTAGTGCCTCCTCGCTGGCAACATATGGAAACTGAACTCCTCTTGGACTCAGACTGAATTACAGAGGACAGGGAAGAGGTTTGGTCCCTACATACATAGCACACAGGCCCTCCAGCATGTGGACACACCATGGTGCTCGTGAACCAGATCCTCAGCTATGGGTAAATAGCCCCACTGCCTTGTGGGCAGCCTCGGGAGAGGCAAAGGCTACAGGAGTAAACCCAGACAGCAAATCTGGAGTGGAGCCCCTAAGGTGCCTAGATGTCATTGAACATCCTTCCAACAGCTCTTGCAGCCAAGCTGGTCCAAATGTATTGCTTTATAAGTTTTCCTTTAGACTACACTGGTGAGGCAGAGAGGGGGATCTTGACAACTGGGCGTCTCAGGATTTCCATTCTGTGTGCCTGTGTTGATGATCATCATCACCCATTGTACTTCGAGACAGACGGATGCCAACCAATTGGAAACATCTTCACTTTACATCCACTAATGTTAATTGAACATATTCAATAATTAATTTGATTGACATGTTATTCCTATATTTTGATAATATGGGGAAAGTATTCTTCAGTTTGTGGATCTTATCATGGAAGTAAATATAAATAAAGAATCATTTCAGGATGTATATTGTATACATTTCTCTGTCATTAAATTGAACCTATGAACCTTTGAGAATCGTTCGTTCTTTATGTGCCATGTTGTATTACCTGAGAGATCATGTTCCTTCCATGACCATGGTTGCTCTTGGCAAACTTTTCTACAGAAGTGGTGTGACATTGCCTTCTTCACAGCAGTGTTTTTACAAGATGGGTGACTGTAGCCATTATTGATACTGTTCAGAGATTGTCTACCTGGCGTCAGTGGTTGCATGAGTAGGACTTGTGATATGCACCAGCTGCTCACACAACCATCCACCATCTGCTCCCGTGGATTCATATGACCGTGATGGTGGGAAGGGGGGCTAAGCAGGTGCTACACCTTATCCAAGGGTGACCTGCAGACTAGCAGAGGGAAGGAGCACTTTACACCTCCTTTGATAGAGACTTATCTCCACCTCACCACCCAGATAAGGAATACTGATATCATTGCTGGGTAAACCAGTCTTTTAATTGCTCAACAAGCATATTAAAAATATCCAATTAAACAAGTTAAGCAGAAATATGACCAAATTAAGAATATCACTTGTTTGATGACAAATCTGGAGTAAATCAAGAATAATACCACTGAAATTTAAAAAAAAATTAATACTGCAGTAGTTTTCATTTCAATACAGGAGGGGGAGCTTAGAAGGATTAATGGCACCTAACGGCGACTCCTTTGCCTGCATCTTTGGAAACAGCTGTACTTCCATCTTTAATATCTCTATTATTCCCTTTCAGGGTTCTTTTGAAGGCCCTGACCTGGAGTTACATGCTGACTACGGTTCTTTGCGAGAATGGGACCTGCTCTCGGGGTTTCACAAATGGCCATAATTTGGCACGCCAAGAGCTTGGCCTAAGAGCTCAGTTCGCCTTCAGAGGACTGAGATCTTGTGGCTGAGGATCGAAGGTTGGTGTCACGGCAGGAGATCGGTGTTTCGTCGGGGGGAGGCGAAGGATCTATGGCTGTGTTCCCAGAGACCTGACATTTTTGGGCACAGAGCTTGGAAAAATCGACACAACGGACTTTTAACATGGTAAACCACCAAGTTGTTTGTTATGTCTCTCCTCTCGCTGTAAAACGGAGATACCTCTTTCTCCCTTATTAGGGAGAGGGAGGGCCTATGGTATGTCGAATACCGGGTGAACAAGTAGTCTTTGGGGAACTGCAAGTCTGTGTCTTTGCTGTTGTTTTGCTCACAGTTGAGTACTTGGTGGCAGGTGCCAATGCTTTTTTTTGGCCGGTGGGGGAAAGGGGGATCATTGCTTGCTGTCACTTACGCACAGGAGGGAGGGGAGCTGGAGGGGGGGCTTTGGGGTTCTAACATTTAACTCCCATTCATTCTTTGGGGGCACTCCTCTGTTTTCATGGATGGTTGTGAAGAAAAAGCATTTCAGGATGAATATTGTATACATTTCTCTGACATTAAATGTATCTTTGAAACATCTGAAACCTTTGAAGGTCATCATTGCAGGCGATTCATGACTGGCAGATCCCTTTGTCCTGTTTGTAATCGTATTTGAAAGTAACAAAGAGCTTCACTTCCCAGTTTGAGACTCATGAGATGCTAACCTTTTGGTTAAACCAAGCAACACACATAAAAGTTGCTGGTGAACGCAGCAGACCAGGCAGCATCTTTAGGAAGAGGTGCAGTCGACGTTTCAGGCCAAGACCCTTCGTCAGGACTAACTGAAGGAAGAGTGAGTAAGGGATTTGAAAGTTGGAGGGGAAGGGGGAGATCCAAGCATTGGCTTTAGAGGTGGAGTTAGTAAGTTTGTTATGTTGACACTGAAAGCATGGTAACACTTGCAGGCTGCCTCCAGCACATCTTTGGGCTGTGGTGGTCATTGACTTGATTTATAATAATTAATTAAAGTTCCTTATGTCCGTTAAACTCCTGATTCATCATTAATTTTACCGTGTTTAGCATGTCTTTTGTGAAGTCAGACACAAAACAACTTTTATCCTTATAATCTCACTATCTGGTAGTGGGTAGTGGCTCCTTCTGTCACTACTACAGGGCGTGACGACCCTGCCTTACACGAGTCCTGGGCTCAGCTGGCTCTGGCTGACAGTACACGGTATGGGCCCCTATCCAGGGTTACAGATCCCACAGCCTTGTGGGTATCTTCAGGAGAAGAGAAGGCTAAAGGCTGATTTATACTTGTGCGTACTAGCTTACGCTGTAGCCAACTTGTGCGTTGGTGTGTCTGCGTCGCGCTGCAATTCACCGCCAAAACGCTAGTTGGCGGTGGGGTTTCTATGTCACTGTGTTGAGTTTCTTCGTGTTGAAACTCAGCACGAAGAAACTCAAACTTTAAACAATGGGAACTGAAACCGAAGGAGGGTGAATTTTCTGTGCTTGTCTGGCCACTGAGAGACATGGACGAGGAAATGCATTTCAAATATTTTCGGATGTCAGCAGGTAGCTTTGACGATTTGGTTCATCGTCTCCAACCATTAATGTAGCATCAGTGTATGTACAGTATACTCAGAGACTGGCAATCACCATTCGAGTTTTAGCTTCAGGTGGAAGTCAACAGGCTGTAGCAGCTAGCTACAAACTGGCGTCAAGCACAGGGTCCTCCATAATTTCGGAGGTCTGTAAAGCTTTATGGAAAGCATTGCAGCCAGAGTTCCTTACCTGCCATTCAGTCGCCCAATGGGAAGCTATTGCAGTGTAGGAGGAAATGCGATGCTACTAATCACAGTTGTTGTGGTCTGCGTCGCCGTGACGTGTAGTTACATTTTGGGAGAGGTGCGTGTTAGGCTACGGCGTAGGGTTTGCTTAGAGTACAGCGTAGGGTGCGCCGCTACGTTGTACCTACGGCATCCATTTGACGCACAAGTATAAATCAGCCTTAAGGAGTAAACCGTACACCAATCTGAAGTGGAACCCCTAAGGCGGTTGGACGAGGTATCACGTTACCTCCCAGCAGCTCCTGCAGCCAAGCTGATGCCAAATGTACTGCTTCGCATTCCTTTGGACCACATCCGTGTGGCGGAGAGGGTGATCTTGATGTCTGGGCAGACCAGGATCTCCATATTCATCGCCCAGGTCTGCACCCCGGAACAGATGCATCCATTGTCAACTTAGACAGACGGAGCCATTGAATCTCACTATTTAGCCAACAAAGGATCAATGATTATTTTGGGAGTTTTCTACTTAGTTACTTGGAAAATGTGATTAGAAACCGTTTAGTAAATATTGCACTAATTTGTTATTATTTTCTATATTTTTTTCCACTGTGTCATTTTCTGGCCATTTTGGTCTCCAAAGGTCACTCGATCTTCAAAACATTATTCTCCTTGAGAAAATTAACTGCAATTTAAACCCACGTCTAATCCAGTCTTGATGAATGGCCTTAGCCCAAAATGTTGACTGTTTATTGCCCTCCTTAGATGCTGCCTGACTTGTTGAGTTCCTCCAGCACTTTGCCTGTGTTGCTTTTCCTAATCTTATCTTATTTAGCTATTTATGCACAGTTTGCTTTGCATATTATAATTTTACTTTAGGTGGTAATTGAGAATTATAAAAGATTCAATAAATGGTTATTTTTTTCAAAGGTTATACCTTTAATCTACAATCCCACCTAACATTTGCTGATCACTCTACAGCACGTAGCTTTATTTAAATTAAATTCTCTAGTTTTATACTTATCTTACTCAAAGTGAAATGTTAATACGTTATAACCACAGTTTTCTAACAGATCTCTAAATCTGAGTTGGGCATTGAATTCCATTACACTAGCTCTAATCTGCCCTATTTGTTGTCCTGTTCTGCGAAATCATGTCAAAGTCCAATGTTCAAAGTATATTTAATGTCAGATTACATAAATGTCACCAGATATAAGGCTAGGAATTCTGCGGTGTGTAACTCACCTCCTGACTCCCCAAAGACTGTCGCCCATCTACAAAGCTGAGGTCAGGAGTGTAATGGAATACTCAACGCTCACCTGGATGAGTGCAGCTTCATCAATGATCAAGAAGCTTGGCATCATCCAGTACAAGACAGACCATTTGATTGCTACCCCTTCCACAAGCATCCGATCCCTCCACTATTAACGAACAGTTTTAGCAGTGTGTACTATCTACAAGATGCACTACAACAACACATCAAATTTCCTAAGGCAGCA
The DNA here is from genome assembly GCF_030028105.1 of Mobula birostris. Taxonomy (NCBI): domain Eukaryota; kingdom Metazoa; phylum Chordata; class Chondrichthyes; order Myliobatiformes; family Myliobatidae; genus Mobula; species Mobula birostris. The sequence goes on along the minus strand of NC_092370.1, from coordinate 21,081,098 downwards.
CCTTCCAGACTGACAACCACTACCATCCAGAAGGATGAGAACAACAGGTACCTGGGAACACCACCGCTTGGAAATTCCCCTCCAAGTCACTCAGCAACCTGACTTGGAAACATATCGCCATTCCTTCATTGTTGCTGTGTCAAAATCATGGAATTCTCTCCCTAACAGCACTACGGGTGTACCTGCACCTCAGGGACTGCAGCGGTTTCAGAAGGCAGCTCATCACCATGTTCTCAGGGGCAACTAGGAATGGTCAATAAATGTTGCCTTAGCTGGTGAAATCAACATCCCATAAATGAATAAATAAAAAAAAAACACCCTGAGATTCATGTCAGATGCACAGAAGGAGAGAATAGAAAAGAAAAATATTGGTATCATTTTCTGAAGCTGTCATATGAGGTAGCAATTATCTCTTCAGTGCAGATGGACTTTAATGCAGACTCTTGTGAGGTTTTATACTTTGCGAGGACAGACCAGGGTAGGATTTATATGATGAGTGGTAGGGTATTGAGGAGCGTGCTAGAGTCGTAGAGTTATAAAAAGGCACTACACAGAAACAGGCCACATGGCCCACTAGACTGAGTTGAACCATCTAAACTGCTGACTGCCATCGGGTCCATAGCCCTCTATTCCCCTACCATCCGTGTATCCAGCCAAACTTCTCTTCAATGTTGAAATTGAGCTTGGAGCTTGTGCTGGCAGTTCATTGCACACACTCACATCCATCTGAGTGAAGAAGGTCCCCCTCATAACCCCTCAAGTAGGAGCAGAAGTAGGACTTTTGACCCACCAAGTCTGCTCTGCCATTTCATAGACCATAAGACCATGATACACAGTAGCAGAATTAGGCCATTCAGCCCATCGAGTCTGCTCCATCATCATGGCTGATCCTTGATCCCACTCAAACCCATACACCTGCCTTCTCGTCATATCTTTCAGCAGGGGTCCCCAACCTTTTTTGCACTGCGGACCGATTTAATATTGACAATATTCTTGCAGACTGGCCGACGGGGTGGGGGGGTGGGTGTTAATCACAACCGGAATATAGGTGATAAGTGGCAAACAAACTCAATTTTGCTTCTAAAAGGGTTTATCTAACGAATTTAATAATAAACACAGTGCATATTTTCCTCGCATGAATATAATGATAAGTCAATTATAAGTCAATAACATCATAACATTTTAAGTAGCGTTTGGATATCAAACACACAGTGCATATTTTCCTCGTAAGCACATATAAAATCATTGGAACACACCAATATCGCTGAAACAGTGGGAGGCCTGGGCTTGTTTCCCACAACAAGACGGTGCCATCGAGGGGTGATGGGAGACAGCGATACTCGAAGGGGGTTCATTATGTCCAGTCTATTCCGCTTCACAGAGATATAATGTTGGAAATGGAAGCAATGTTTTCAGTGCTTTTGTGGCTATCTCAGGATATTTAGCCTTGACTTTGATCCAGAATGCCAGCAGAGATGTTATGTTAATCATCCTTTCAGCCCACTGTCATTCACAAGCTCGAGGAGTTGATCTTCTTCCCATGCTGACATGGATGACGTGTGCGTAATGACCTCGTATGTGTTCAAGTTTCCAGAAATCTGGCTTTTTTCCAATGTGGTTGGCGACAGAAAATTCATTTGGCTTTTTGGCTTGTTCCTGGCTTTTTTACATGCTAAAATTATCTGCACGATAATTATATACCATCCTTTTTCTAAAACATTTTCCTTTAAGAAAAGTGTTTTTTGGTCAGTTACATTTGGCAATATTTCTGCCGCCAACAGTCTGGGCAAGAAGGTGCCAACTGGCAAGTCGACAACACAGTCACATCGCCAAATCATATTGTTTCCTCGCGGCCCCGTAGCACATGCATTGCGGCCCAGTGGTTGGGGACCACTGCTTTATGATGTCCTGATCTATCAGGAAACTATCAACTTCCACCTTAAGTATACCCATCGTCTTGGCCTCCACTGCAGTCAGTGGCAGAGCATTCCACAGATTCACTACTCTCTTGCTGAAAAAATTTCTCCTTACCTCTGTTTTAAAAGGTCGCCCGTCAATTTTGAGACTATGCCCTCTAGTTCTGGATACCTCGTCATAGGAAACATCCTCACCACATACACCCTATCTAGTCCTTTCAGCATTCAGTAGGATTCAATGAGATCCCCCCACATTCTTCTAAACTCTAATGAGTACAGGACCAAAGCTGCCAAACACTCCTCATATGTTAAACCCTTAGTTTCAGAACTATCCTCCTGAACCTCCTCTGGACTCTCTCCAATGACAACACATCCTTTCTGAGATATGGGGCCCAAAACTGTTGACAATATTCCAAGTCCGGCCTGACTAGGGTCTTATAAAGCCTCAGCATTATCTCAAACAACAGGAATTCTGCAGATGCTGGAAATTCAAGCAACACACATCAAAGTTGCAGGTGAATGCAGCAGGCCAGGCAGCATCTCTAGGAAGAGGTACAGTCGACGTTTCAGGCCCAGACCCTTCGTCAGGACTAAATGAAGGAAGAGTTAGTAAGAGATTTGAAAGTGGGAGGGGGAGGGGGAGATCCAAAATGATAGGAGAAGACAGGAGGGGGAGGGATGGAGCCAAGAGCTGGACAGGTGATTGGCAAAAGGGATACGAGAGGATCATGGGACCGGAGGTCCGGGAAGAAAGACAAGGTGGGGGGGGAACCCAGAGGATGAGCAAGGGGTATAGTCAGAGGGACAGAGGGAGAAAAAGGAGAGTGAGAGAAAGAATGTGTGTATAAAAATAAATAACAGGTGGGGTACGAGGGTGAGGTGGGGCATTAGCGGAAGTTAGAGAAGTCAATGTCCATGCCATCAGGTTGGAGGCTACCCAGATGGAATATAAGGTGTTGTTCCTCCAACCTGAGTGTGGTTTCATCTTTACAGTAGAGGAGTCCGTGGATAGACATGTCTGAATGGGAATGGGATGTGGAATTAAAATGTGTGGCCACTGGGAGATCCTGCTTTCTCTGGCGGACAGAGCGTAGGTGTTCATGATCCTCTCGTATCCCTTTTGCCAATCACCTGTCCAGCTCTTGGTTCCATCCCTCCCCTTCCTGTCTTCTCCTATCATTTTGGATTTCCCCCTCCCCCTCCCACTTTCAAATCTCTTACTAACTCTTCCTTCAGTTAGTCCTGATGAAGGGTCTCGGCCTGAAACGTCGACTGTACCTCTTCCTAGAGATGCTGCCTGGCCTGCTGTGTTCACCAGCAACTTTGATGCTCAGCATTATCTCCTTGCTTTTATATTATATATTCTTTTATATTATATTCTATATCCTTTGAAATAAATGCCAATATTGCCTTTGGTTTCTTTACCACAGACTCAACCTGTAAATTAACCTTCTGGGAGTCTTGTCCAAGGACTCCTCAGTCCCTCAGCACTTCTGATATTTGAATCTTCTCTCGATTTATATAATAGTCTGCACTATTGTTCCACTTACCAAAATGCATTATTGTACATTTCCCAACACTGCATTCTATACCACCTTTCTGCCCATTTTTCCAATATGTCGAAGTCCTGCTGCAATCGCATTGCCTCCTAAGCACTACCGACCCCTCCACCTAGCTTCACATCATCTGCAAACTTTGCCCCAGAGCCATCAATTCCATTATCCAAATCATTGACAAACAATATGAAAAGTAGCAGTCCCAATACTGACCTCTATGGAACACCACTAGTCACTGGCAGCCAATCAGAAAAGGCTCTTTTTATTCTCATTGGCTGCCTCCTGTCTGTCAACCATTCTACTACCCATGCTAGTATCTTTCCTGTAACACCATAGGATTTTATCCTGCTAAGCAGCCTCATATGTGGCACCTTATCAAATGCTTTCTGAAAATCCAAGTAAATGGCATCCACTGCCTTCAATTTGTCTACTGTGCTAGTGGGAAGGGGAAGTATATACCCACGTAGTCACGGGAAGAACAAATAAACTGCTTACAGGCAGTGGCGGGATAGTACTGCAATGCATTGTGTTAACCACTATGCTGTCTTACTGCCCCTTATGTGTCTAAGGAACAACATGTATATCTTATTTTCATGCATCCAGTAGATGGTGGGAGTGTTAAATAAATCTTGAATGTCACTCCAGTGCTCTTGTTATTCTGATTAATAATGCCTTCAACAGCAGCATCACTGTTAACAAGTGAGAAATTAATCTTTTCAAACAGCAGTTATGAAACTTATCAGTCAGCATTTTTAATTTCAAATGTTCTAAGTGTGTCACCTTACCTTTCATGATTTGGAATATTAATTAAATAACATGTACTTGTTTGTGATTTTTAATTAGAACATTACCTTTTGGAATTTGCTGTAGGCTTGCAGATAATATGTCTGTGTTTAGACTCTAGTTCCATGGTTATTATGTCTTGTGACTCCCAGGTTGGTTTTGAACAAACTGGATGGCCTCCATTTACCTGACAATGTCTATTGCCCTATATGACTGTCAGAGTTTTACTATATAAATTTAATTTACTGATACAATTCTGCACTGTAGACAGAGTGTCTTCACATCAGCCTTTACTGTCTGGTTTAGTGCAGTGTCCTCTCACAGTATATAAAAACGACAGCAAAATGCCAGGTTAGCAGCAAAGATCATTTGCTGCAGTGTATCAGCTCTGCAGAACTTGTATATGCCCAGGACAATGAAATGGTCAGGAAAAATAAATACTGACACAACCCACCCTGCAGACTGCCTTTTGCGAAAGTTCCCTTCTGCAAAGCACTGTAGGGCTATCAAAACAAAACAAAAACTTCATGCCACCTTTAAAGTTTCTTCCCCCAGGCAATTAATCTGATCAAACATTCTAGTTATCCCCCTACCCTCTCTATCTATTACCCACGTCACTGCACTGCACTGTAAACATTTCAGAATCAGAATCAGGTATCACAGGCATATGTTGTGAAATTTGTTCACTTAGTGGCAGCAGTTCAATGCAAGATGTGATAAATAGAAAAAACAGAAATGAATTACAGTAAGTATATGTTTCCTAAATAGTTGAATTAAAAAAGTGGTGCAAAAACAGAAATAATAAAAAAAATGAGGTAGTGTCCGTGGGTTCAATGTCCATTTAGAAACGGGATGGCAGAGGGGAAGAAACAGTTCCTGATTTGCTGAGTGTTTACCTTCAGGCTTCTGACAATTTCCTCCTCCCTGACAGTAACAATGAGAAGTGGACATGTCCTGGATGATGGGGAGGGGGTGGTCTTTGATAATGGACACCTCCTTTCTAAGGCACTGCTCCTCGAAGGTGCCTTGGATACTACAGAGGCTAGCGCCCATAATGGAGCTGACTAATTTTACATCTTTCTGAAGCTTCTTTCGATCCTGTCCAGCAGCATCCCTCTCCCCAATCACCATACCAGATAGTGATGCAGTCTTTAAATCACTTTTTACAATGCTGTTCACTTTGTAAATACCTGCTGGTATTTATGCATTGGTCCACTTTTTATTACTCATTTGTACCTTAATCTCCAACTTTATTTTAATATAATTCTATATTCTTTATAAGGTTTTTTTTGTAGAATGTCACACTAAAACATCATAGCAAATCCCTAATATATGTGAATGTATATAACAATTAAAGTAGATCCTTCATAAAATAACTACTAAATAACAATTCTTTGGCTGAGGCAGAGTGAGTTCTGGAGGAAGCCATTATACAGACCCTGTTTTTCCTTAAGATTTTTCCATACTATTCATTGGTGCATGGATATCAGACTGCCCTCTTATAAACATGGATTAAAAATGTCCTTTAGACATTATGGAAAGCTGCAGTTTTAATAATAGAAGTGTTTATGTTTCAATAATAGCTCCTACACTCCAGCAAATGTAATTAAATCAAGAATTGCATACAAATCTTACAATGCTTCAGCGGCACCTTGGAGCTTTGTTTAGATATTTTAAAAACATCTTTTTTTCTAATGAGCACCTCAAGGAGGACAGGATATATATGTGCATTTGTCTTCACTCAGATAAATTGCATACCTATTCCATTAAGGGTGTGCAAAACTAATTCTGAATTGTGCTACCCACTAATTATGCGACTGGCTAATTTAATATTTAGGTAACAATTACTATTGACAACAAATCACCATGCAAATTTCAAATGTGATAAAGTTCATTCAAATTGAATTAGAGCTGAAATTTCATTTGACATTAGCAGCTAACAACATCACAGTTGGAAAACTGACCAAGGGCACATTTTATGTTACTTATTAAATAAATGTAATTAATACTAAATTTAGCTGCTCCAGTTGCAGCTGAAATCCTTATTCTATGGTATGCAAAGATGGAATTTTACTATCACATGTGTAGCGGGCTGGGTTAAGTAATTTGAGTGTCCAGGAGATGTGGTAATAAGCATATAGGCACAAGAAAGTAACTTTAGCCTAATTTATTATCATAAAATAGAAAACACAAATAAACCACACAAAATACTGCATAGCAAGTCACAAAGATTTATGGGCTCGCAGTTCCTAGTCACCACACGGTTCTTGTCAGGGGAACTCTGATTCGACTTGTAAACCCACTCCTTGGTCCCAGGGTGGGTGAAGTTCCAGTCTGGGTGAAATTCCAACAAAATCGGGGAAGTTATTGCATTTATACAAGTTTTGCAAGCTCAGAGTCATCAAAAGACAAACACATCATTTGTTCATGTCCATTAACACAGTCTTATAAATCAATAAAACATTTTAATGGTCAGTCCTTGTTATATCATTCCTTAATTTCACAATGACTGACAAACAACATTCTTTCACAGTACATTAATCTTTACAGGCAAGTGATAAACCTGAATTCTGAAAGAATCCAGCTATTAATCCCACTTGATGGACATTCTCGCGAACAGACCTACAGACCCCACGTGCTAAGAGTTCAGTAGAGCTAATAGGACTTGATGTTTCAATCCTATGGTAAATTGGCACTCTCGATGTTGGCAGTGGGTTTGGAGTGGTGACAAGGAGGTACGTCATCGGGGTCATCAGGTGTGCACCCTCCTTTGACGTTTCATTGATAAACCCACAACGTCTCCAGAGGGCTCAACGGTGCTACCTGGTGTCCCAGATACACCCTCCTCAGTTCTATACCCTCCTGTCTTCATCTTGCAGCCCAGTTGTTGTCTTTCCTTTTAATCCAAATCCAATTACTGCTTTCTTCTGCTGCATTTGACAGGGACCTGATTGCTTGTTGGAGGGAGTGACCCCTCACTCCCATCTTCTTCAATAGACTAGTCGTAGATGTAGCCACAGATCCCCTGCATCCCACTTCAACAGGGAAAATCTTGGTCTTCCAGTTTCACTTGCCAGTTCAGAGTACCTGGTCTTTTCCCTCTCATAAGCTTCTTCAACACTAGCTTCCCATGGTACTGTCAATTCCACAACGTATGCCAACTTTGCTGTTGTGGACAACAGGACCATGTCTGGCCGGAGTGTTGTAGCCGCAATGTCTGGGGGAAACACAAGCTTTTTTTTCAAGTCCACGTCCATGCAACAAGAGCCGCACACCAATACACTGCTTTGACAGGCAAGCTAAACCAGATGAGGGTAGCTGGCAGGACTCATACACCGAATAGATAGGGTCTGTTTGTCCTAACATGAGAAGTCAGCTCCGGCAGACTGCCCGGATGAGATCAGCAGTCAGATCCAATGGCCATGGTTCTGCTATGCTTTATGGAGAGTAAAAGGCATGGCAAGGCACAGGGGATGTCGTGGAAACTACTGCAAACAAGGAAGACCCCAGTTTGTGACAACTACTCATACCACTGGACTCCAACTTCCAAGGTCAAGAGACTGGAATTACACCACTGCAATAGCTTTTCCACTTAAAAAAAAACTCTTCCACAGGTCTCCTGTCATCACTGGATACAGTGGACAACCAACAAGATGGTAAGAAGCATAGATTGACTCGATAACCAGAGACTCTTTCCCAGGGCAGAAATAGCTAATAACAGGAGGCATAATTTTAAGGTCTTCTCTGAGGATTGTCACCTTGTTGTGCTAGAGAGGCTTGTGAGTTCATTAGATCTTGAGAATGATGCCATCTAGAGTTTAGCCCTCTGGAGCTTAGCTCCTGGTAGGGTCACCCATGACAGTTGGGTCAATAGGGAGGTTCCAGACAAAGAGCGATCCAACCAAGACCTCAACAGTAGAGCTGACAGAAGATGATGACACATTACAATGGCAGTGAAGGTGGAGAAAGGCCCCCAGTCACCTTGCACTCCATGCCACCGGACCCGGAGCCCAATCTGTCTAGGACTGTGTGGTGGGTGCCCATACCTCAGCCTCCCCTTGTTAAACACATTCATGTAGACATTCTCCATCAAGTGAATAAATATGTGGATCCCAATCAGCTTCTACAGCCACCTGATGACCCATCAATGGACAACTCCTGAGGAGAACATCATACTTCACTCAAGAGAGCACATTACTAAGAAATTTAAAGTGTTTGGAGGAAGATATGGAGGATGTCGGAAGTATGTTTTTACATGCTGAGAGGAATGGTGTTAGAGGCAAATACATTAGAAACATTTAAGGAATTAGAAAGGTACAAAGTTGATAGAAAAATGGAGAACTATGTAGGAAGGAAGAGTTAGATTGATCTTAGAGTAGGTTAAAGCGTTGGCATAAGATCATGTGCTGGAGGGTCTATACAGTCCTGTAGTGCTCTATGTCAATGTCTCATGTTCTACTTGCAGAACCCCAGTGAGCAACCTTTGCATTGAGAGCACCAGGTTTATTGTCACTGAGATGCGATATGTCATGACATTTGTTGTTTTGCAGCAGCTGTGCAGTGCAAGACATGAAAGTGACTTGAAGTTACAAAAAGAAGTTGGAAAGAAGAATAACTTGGTCATGTTTTTGGATTCATAGGTCGCTCAGAAAAGTGATAGTGAGAGGGGAAAAAGCTGTTCCTAAATCATTTAGGCCCCTGTACCTCCTCCTTGATAGTAGTAAATCCACAAATTCTTGCATGGATGATAGTGTAGCTAACACGGAGGACTTCTACAAAGGTTTGATAAATGGATGGATAATTTCTATACAGCCACTTGTTCCAGCTGTTAATCTGCTGGTTGTCTGAATTATTGGATGGAGAAGCCATCTGGCAAGGTCTATCCTTGGCATTTTGAAAATTGTATTGAAGTTACAGTACCTTGATTTTCACTTTCAGCCAGTGGTGAAAGTAATTACTGATCGAGCATAATAAGGCAGCTGCCCTTTTCTGCTGGGAATTTTGAAAGAGAAACCCAGTCAAATTAATAAGAGGAAGAATGGCAGGGTAGGTGTAATAATGTACTGTTTCAATTCTGAGTATGCGATAGTGCATTTCCATAAAATAATGGGAAGTAAATTAGGAAATCAGGTCCATTGAAATAGAATGCTGAACATTGTGGGAATATTGGAAGAGGCCATAAAAATAGAAAACAATCAAACTTAGAACTTCACTATTGTATAGCCTGTGCAACTCAAAGTTAGATGCTTGATACTTGAAGCAAGAAATCATTTTTGGGGAACCTCATGCATGTATCAGAGACTGAGAGAAGCAACCTAAGACATCAGTTCTCCTTCTGCTTATCTGACCTGTTTTGTTCCAGTTTGGTTTTGTGCTTTTACTCCAGCATTTGCATTATCTTGTGTGTTCTATATACATGATCGTTTCCCTTCTGCTTGATATTAAAATTTGACTCTATTGCCTGTTGTAAAAGGGAATTTAACCTCACTTGTTTGTTTTTTCATTGACTTTCAGTGCCTGTATAGAATCCTAGGTAATTTCAAATGTGGGTGTTGATATCACTAGTTTCCTGTGGGAGAAATTTGCTTCTAGCTTTTCAGATGAAAAATGGATTATTTGGTCGGGTGAAGAAAACCAATAAAAAGGTGTCCACCTATCAATTGGAATTTGCTGTGAACATGTGTTCATGAAATGAAAATTTCACACAACTGCTTCCTCTGTTTTTGCACCTATTTTTCTCTCTTTATCGTTTGTAAAAATCTTGACTGGGATACAGTTTCTTCTGAAACTCGGCAGTAAGTGTGAGGAAGCTGTATAACTAATGTAAGACAAACAAATTATGTTTTACTTGTCTTTTCTTCATCCACCTCCATGCTTAGTTTAATATGTGTGACAAAGCATGGCAGCACCTCTCCTTCTTCAGGAGTTTGCAGAGATTTGGTATCACATCTAAAGCTTTGACAAACTTCTACATGTGTGTAGTGGAGAGTATATTGACTGACTTCATCACAGCCAATACCTTTGAGAGGAAAATCCTACAAAAAGTAGAGGATTCGGCACAGTACATCATAGGTAAAGCCCTCCCAACCATTGAGCACATCTACATGAAACACTGTGGTAGGAAAGCAGCATGCATCATCAGAGATCCCACCACCCGGGTCATGGTCTCTTCTTGCGCTGTCATCAGGTAGAAGGTACAAGAGCCTCAAGATCTGCATCGCCAAGTTCAAGGACAGTTGCTACCCCTCAAACATTAGGTTCTTGAGTAAAGGAGTAGCTACACTCAACTTCATTTGTCCTATCATTGAAATGTTCTCTCAACCAATGATCTCATTTTCAAGGACTCTTTATCTCATTATGTCGTGTGCTCATGAGTTATTGCAATTTATTTTTATTTGCATTTTCACAGTTTGTTACCTTCTGCACTCTGGTTGATCTTTCATTGATCCTGTTATAGTTACTATTCTATAGATTTGCAGAGTATGTCCACAAGGAGATGAATCTCAGGGACATATAAGGTCATATATTCAGTATATACATTATAATTAAATACTGCTTTGAACTTTGAACTTTTGAACTTGTACTGCTGTATGTGACTTCAAATCCGAGAAATGGACAGTAAATTGAAAAAATGAGACAGGGATAGGTACTTGAACATGTCTATAGCTTATTTCAGCTCTGTAAGTATACTTCCTATCTGAACATGCCAAATATCATATGTTTGCATACACTTCTTCTATTCCCTACCTGAAAATAATGAGGACTTTAAACCGATATATGTAGATTTACAGACTTAAATTATTCACAGGTTTATAAGTCTATTGGTCTTCTGCAAGGAACATGTGCTATGAACATTGTCTGCACTTCTTCACTTCAGAACGATATTATTTTGAACTCTTTCAATAGACTCTTACATTATAGAAAGCATAAGATGGTAAGACATAGGAGGCAGAATTTGCTCATTCAGCCTTTTGAGTATATTCCATCATGTAAGCATGGCTGATCTATTATCCCTCCTAATCTCATGCCTCCTAACTTTTCCACACTTCAAAAGACCAACTTTTCTAAACACACTCGCTCTTCAATATCCCCCTGAATATTCTTCACATGATTAGCAATTTAAATGGGTGAAGGAATAAAAAGCCATGGTCAGGAGGTATAATGTTAATAAAGAAAACATCGATATAAACTGGATCCTCACGGTTGTTATAGACAGGGGTGTTAGTGAGGATACGCTCATAACCTATTAAATGCTCCCAATGGCATGCATCTCAAATAGCCTCTAATAAGCAAGTTCAGCTCCTGGCCTTCACGTGTGGCTTAGCTACTAAACCGAGTGGAACATTTCTACTGACAGGAGAAGCAGCAAATGCGGGTTACTGTGCCTTAAAACCAGTCACTTCAGGCAGATAGGGCTTGCCAACCATGGCTGGTTGCTCTTCTAGGAGAAGGAAAACTCTGACCTCAAATCCCCACATACCTACTCATGGGGAAGTCTTTGGGAGTAAACCTCAAGAAAAACTCCGGAGCTGGAGAGCCTAAAGCAGAGCTATGGTAGGAAGATATGATCGTAAGACTATAAGATATTGGAGCAAAATTAACCTCAGTCTTAAATATACGTACAGACTTGGCCTACACAGTTACCTGAGGCAACGAATTCCACAGATTCACCACTCTGGCTAAAGAAATTCCTCATCATCTCTGTTCTAAAAGGACTCCTCTCTATTCTGAGGCTGTGTCCTCCGGTCTTAGACTCTTTCACTATACGAGACATCCTCTCCACATCCACTCTGTCAAGGCCTTTCATCATTTGATTAAGTTTCAATGGGGTCATCCCTCATTCTTCTGAATTCTGGTGAATCCAGGCCCAGAGCCATCACACACTCTTCATGTGGCAAGCCAATCAAGCCTGGAATCATTTTCATGAACCTTTTTTGAACCCTCTAAAGGCACAGGTGAGGCCACACTTTGAGTATTGTGAACAATTTTGGGCTCCTCATTTATGAAAAGATGTGCTGGCATTGGAGAGGCTTCAGAGGAGGTTCACAAGTATGATTCTGGGAAACAAAGGGTTATCATACGAGGAACATTTGATAGCTCTGGGTCTGTACTCGCTGGATTTTAAAAGGATGTGTGGGGGGGAATCTCATTGAATCTTTTGGGGGGAGTCTAGGACAAGAGGTCACAGCCTCAGGATAGAGGGGTATCCATTTAATTAGAGATGAAGAGAAATTACTTCAGCCAAAGGGTGGTGAATCTGTGGAATTTTGTACAGGCAGCTGTGGAGGCCAGGTCGTTGGGTGTATTTAAGGCAGAGATTGATAGGTTTGTGATTGGACATGACATGAGAGGTTACGGGGAGAAGGCTGGGGAGTGGGGCTGAGAAGGGGCAATAAAGGATAAGCCATGAATGAATGGTGGAGCAGACTTGATGGGCCAAATTCTGCTCCTATGTCTTATGGTCTTTTGTTCTCTGTAGTTTCAGTACATACCTTCTAAGATAAGGGGCCTAAAACTGCACACAATGCTCCAAGTGAGACCTCTTAGCTTTGTAAAGTTTCAATTTCATAAAGTTTCAACATTACATCCTTACTTTTAAATTCTAGTCCTCTTGAAATGAATGCTAGCATCACATCTGCCTTCCTCACCACTGACTCAACCTGCAAATTAACTTTAGAAAATTTGACACATGGACTCCTAAGAACATTTGTTTTTCAGTTTTTTGTATTTTTTTCTCCATTTAGAAAAAAATCAACCCTTTCATTTCTTCTACCAAAGTGCATAACCATACACTTTCCAGCACTGTATTTCATCTACCACTTTTTTGCCCATTCTCTTAAGCTGTTTAAGTCCTTCTGACGCCCATCTAACCAGGAAAGGCTCCCTTTATTCCGACTCGTTGCCTCCTGCCATCAGCCACTTTCATCTATGCTAGACTCTTCCTTATAATACCAAGGACTCATAGCTTGTTAAGCAGCCTCATGTGTGGTACCTTGCCAAAGGCTTTCTGAAATTCCAAGTACACAACATCAACCAATTCTCTTTTGTATATCATGCTTGTTATTTGTTCAAAGAATTCCAACAGATTTGTCAGGCAAAATTTTCCCTTGAGGAAAGCATGCTGACTATGGCCTATTTTATCATGTGGCTGCCTGTATCCCAAAATCACATTCTTAACAATTGATTGCAGCACCTTCTAAATCACTGGTGTCAGATTAACTGGCCTTAATATTCCTGTCTTCTGCCTCTCTCGCTTCTTGAAGAGTGGAGTGACATTTGCAATTTTCCAGTCTTCTGAAACCATTCCAGAATCTGGTGATGCTTGAAAGGTCATTACTGACACCTCCACAATCTCCTCAGCCACCTCTTTCAGAACCCTGGGGTGTACACTATCTGGTCTACGTGATTTATCTACCTTCAGATCTTTCCATTTCCCAGGAACTTTCTCTCTAGTTACAGTAACTTCACACACTTCATGCACCCTGACACCTGGAACTTTGCTCATACTGCGAATGTCTTCCACAGTGAAAACTGATACAAGATACTTATTCAGTTCATCCACCATTTTCTTGTCCCCCATTACAACCTCTCCAGCATCATTTTCCAGCAGGCCTGTATCCACTCTTGCCTCTCTTTTACACTTTGTGTATTTGAAGAAACTTTTGGTTTTCTTAATATTATTGGCTAGATTATTTTCCTATTCCATCTTTACCTTCTTCATGACTTTTTTAGTTGCCTTCTATTGGTTTTTAAAAGCTTCCCAATCCTCTAACTTCCCACTAATTTTTGCTCTATTATATGCCTTCTCTTTGGCTTTTATGTTGGCTTTGACTTCTTTTGTCAGTCACAGTTGTGTCATCTTACCTTTCGAATACTTCTTCCTCTTTGTGATGTATATATCCTATGCCTTCAGAATTGCTTCCAGAAATTCCAGCCATTGCTGCTCTGCCATCATCACTACCACTATTCTTTTCCAATAATTTTTAGCCTCTCTCATGCCTCTCAAATTCCCCTTACACCACTCTAATACTGATACATCTGACTTTATCTCCTCTTCCTCAAAAGTCAGGTTCAATTCATTGCTGACTCTTAGGTAGCAACTCCTGCAATGCAACTGGTGCCAAACTGCATGAGTCTCTGCCATTCCTTTGGATGCATCTGCTGCATGGAGAGGGGGAGCCTGCTACTTGGGAACAGCTTGCTCTCCACATTGTACTGCCCGAGCTTGCGTGACTCATAGACAGCTGAGACACAACTCCGACCAATGATGGGCCTCCCATTATAAACTCAGAATTACTCCAACATTACTCCACGATGCACTGCTAAAGAAATAAGAAGTCAAGTCGAGTTTATTGTCGTTCAACTATATCCATGGATACCGCCAAACGAGACAACATTTCTCCAGACTATGGTGTGCACAGTTGTACACATAACATACAATAACTCAGGAAAGTAAGAATTAAATCTACAAATGAATTACACATAGATAAAAAAAATAAAATGCATAAATTAGTTGTTGTAAGGCACTGTACAAATTATCCAGTGACACTTCAAACGCGATGCGGCGCGGAATTCAGAAGCCTAATTGCCTGAGGGAAGAAGTTACTTCCCATCCCGACTGTTGTTGTCTTGATGCATCAGACTCCCGTGCATGATAGTAGAATGTCAAAGAGGATGCTGGATGGATGGGTGGGATCTTTGATAATACTAAGGACCCTGCGTATGCTGTGCTCCTGATAAATGTCCCCAGTGGATGGTAGGGAGACCCCTATGATCCTCTCAGCCCTTCTGACTAGGTTTTAAAATGACAAGCTAAAGCTGATTAAATAACTATTCTATCTTCAAAGAACTTGCTGTCTGATCACAGTGGGAAGCAACTCAGCATATCATTGGGAAATTGGCAAAACAATTATAGGTTTGTCTACAGAAAACATATATGTATGTTGATATATTTATTAAATACTGGGAGAGAGCAATTTTAACATAACTATGAAGTATTCTGGTGTGGATGTGTCAAATGCTTTGCAATTATAATAACACACATTTAATGTTATCCTCAATTCAACAAGATGCCTTTCACATGATTTAAGGCATCATTCCCAATACACCGTTTCTGAATGTCTGGTAGCTTTGATCATGGAATGATTGTTGTTGTGGGTCACTTGATTATTTCAGAAACTGCTGATCTCCTGGGATTTTCGTACACGACACTCTCTAGAGTTTACTGAGAATGGTGCGACAACAAAAAAAATCCACTGAGCAGCAGTTATGTGGGTGAGAAAATGCCTTGTTAATGAGGGAGGTTAGAGGTGAATGACCAAACTGGTTCAAGGTGACAATAACTCAAATAACCACACATTACAACAGTGGTGTGCAGAAGAGCATCTCTGAATGCACAACACATTGAAACTTAAATTGGATGGTCTACAGCAGCATAAAACTACAGTGGCTACTATATTAAGAAAGGGTGTACCTAATAAAGTGGCCACTGATTGTGCGTTTATAGTTTATCAGCGGTTCTGGGTGTGGCATTGCTCTGTAGCTTAGTGAAAGGTTTGATAATCAGTGCCCCATTGTTAAAAGTGAGTATCTTCCTTCTTCAATGTCTCCCTTAAAATTTGTCATCACTGTATACTGATTGGCTGCATTTTCTTCTTAATTAGTATCCATTACAGATCTGATTACCATGCACAATCTATAATTTGAAGCATTGCTCAAAAGTTTGTATAATATTGTTCTCAGAATTGTTTTACATGAATAATATATCTTCAATTTTGTATCACTAAATTCCACTTTGCTTTTTTTTTCTACACTATTCATATCTGAATATGAGTACAAATTTAAATCCCAGCAAAATATCTTCCATCAGGTCACAGAGTCATAGAAAAGTACAGCACAGAAGCCGGCTCTTTGTCCCATTTAGCCCATGTTGAACCATTTAAGCTGCCTATTCCCATCGACCTGCACTCGGATGAGAGCCCTCCAGACAACTACCATGCATGTACCTATCCAAACTCTGTGCAAACATTGAAGTCGAGCTTGCATGCACCACTTGAGCTGACAGCTCGTTCCACACTCTCACAACACTCAGTGAAGTTTTCCCTCATGTTCCCCTTAAACTTTTCACCTTTTACCCTTAATCCATATCCTCCACCCAACCTCAGTGTAAAAAGCATGCTTGCATTTATAACCTTCATAATTTTGTATACCTGCATCTTCCACGTTCCAAGAAATAAAGTCCCAACTGATTCAATGTTTCCTTGCAACTCAGATCCTCCAGTTCCAGCAAATTCCTTTGTAAATTGTCTCTGTACTCTTTCAACCTTATTTACCTCTTTCTTGTAACTAAGGTTCATTTTCTTGGACTTTATATTGTCAAGAAAAATACTAAATTCTGCAATGCCATCAGGTTTTTTTGTCTCTACAGTTGTCTGCACCTCAAGATTGAAAACTTCCCTCTGTGTGGATAAAAACATATTAACGAGAGAACAAAACAACTTGGACTTGAACCCTATACCTTCTTACTGTAAAATCTTTCTTCCTATATAGAAAGCACACTGCTGGTTAAGTCTTCCTAAGTTCTTGGCTGTCTTTATGTTCCTTTTTCCTGAAGTTAAGAAAGTCAATTGACTTAAATTCGCCTATTTATAATATTATAATATTTGCTTCTTTACCAATATTATATTTATAATATAATATTATAATATTATATTTATAATATTGGCTTCTAATACCAGGAACTGATATCAGCTTTTAGTTCTGCTTTAAGAGCTCCGACCTTTGCAAAATCCCCTGACTATAATCTTCAGTCATTTTGCATGCATTGGATGAAGTTCTTTATCAATTTAAATGCCATTTTGATAGGCTGATATCTTACTCAGCTTAAATGCAAGATTTCATGTCTTTAATAATTGAATTTGCTCATCAATTAACTCACAAATAACATGTTATGAAGCAAAAGTGTTGAGAGGGTTCAGAAGAGGTTCACGAGAATGATTCCGGGAATGAAAGCATTCATGGCTCTGGGCCTGTACTCAGTGGAATTTAGAAGAATGAGGTGGTACCTCACTGAATCCTGTTGACTGTTAAAAGGCCTCGATAGAGTGGATGGGGAGAGGATGCGTCCTATACTAGGGGAGTCTGGGAGTAGAGGACACAGCTCGGAATTGAGGAGGAATTTCTTTAGTCAGGAAGTGGTGATTCTGAGGAATTTATTGCCATAGGCAACTATGGAGGCCAGGTCACTGGGTGCATTTAAGGCAGAGGTTGATGGGTTCTTGATGAATTAGGGAGTGAAAGCCTATGAGGAGAGAGCAGCAGAACGGAGTTAAGAGGGAAATGGAACAGCCATAATGGAGCAGATTCGATGGGCCAAATAGTCTAATTTTGTTCCTGAGTCTTATGGTCTAATAAAGTCAAAGAAGAGCTGAAGCTGTAATGTTAAGATTGCTACTTCAGTAAGACAATGTACTCGCTGATAGAATCAGAATCAGGTTTATTATCACTGGCATGTGTTGTGAAATTTGTTAACAGCAGCAGCAGTTCAATGTAATACATAATATAGAAGAAAAAACAAAATAAAATAATAATAATAAATTAATTAATTACAGAATACATACATTGAATAGATTAAAAATTGGGCAAAAAACAAATATATATTTAAAAAGTGAGGTAGTGTCCAAGGTTTTCAATGTCCATTTAGGAATTGGATGGCAGAGGGGAAGAAGCTGTTCCTGAATCGCTGAGTATGTGCTTTCAGGCTTCTGTACCTCCTACCTGATGGTAACAGTGAGAAAAGGGCATGTCCTGGGTGCTGGAGGTCCTTAATAATGGATGCTGCTTTTCTAAGACACCACTCCCTAAAGATGTCCTGGGTACTTTGTAGGCTAGTACTCAAGATGGAGCCGACTTAATTTATAATCCTCTGCAGCCTCTTTTGGTCCTGTGCAGTATTCCCCCACCCCCAACCCCCCACACCAGACAGTGATACAGCCTGTCAGAATGCTCCTCATGGTACATCTATAGAAGTTTTTGAGTGTATTTGTTGACATACCAAGGCTCTTCAGACTCCTAATGAAACATAGCTGCTGTTTTGCCTAACTTCCCATTCTTGGTAGAGATTTGTAGCTCTCCACATCTTATAATAGTGTAAGACTGAAATGAACTCCTAACTGTTATACTATTTTATCAGAGAAAATAATCTTTCCATCTTGTGGCCATTTAAAGATAAACTAACAGAGCATATGTATCAGAGTCTATGCCAGATAGAAGATGGCTCTCTTGCATTCCTATATGTTATCATTTTGGTCAGGAACAATTCCACCATGTTATTCGCTGTAAATGAACACATGTCCATCCCTAATAACGTGATCTGCAAGCTCACACAAGGGTTTCAATGAAATTAGCTCAAGGCTGAGCAATCATCAAAGTCAATTTGTTATTAAAATATGTATATGTCAACATATACTACCTTGAGATATATTTTCTTGCAGGTGCAGGTATTTACTGGAAAATAAAGAAATACAATAAAATATGAAAAACTATACATAAATACAGACTGACAACCAAAGTACAAAAGAATACAGATTGAGCAAATAAAAAATGTACGTATGCTGTGAATAACACTGAGAACCTGAGCTGCAGAGTCCTTGAAAGTGAGTTTGTAGGTTGTGGGATCAGTTCAGATTTGAGGTGAATGAAGTTATCTACGCTGGTTCATGAGCCTGAAAGTTGTAGGGTAATCATAGTTCCTGAACCTGGTGGTGTGGAACCCAAGATTCCTGTACCTCCTACCTCATGGTAGTAGGAAGAAGAGAGCATAGCTTGGAAGGTTGGGGTCCTTGATGATGGATTTTCTTGTGACAGCACTCCTTGTAGCTGTCCTCAGTGGTGGGGAGGGCTTTGCCTGTGATGGACTGGGCTGCATCCACCACTTTCTGAAGATTTTTCCATTCCTGGGCATTGGTGTTTCCATACCAGCCCGTGATACAAAATTTTACGTCACATTCCTACGTACTTACTCAAGAACTATCAATCTACTTTGCTTGTGCCTTTTTATTGAATTATCATTGTCTCTTACATGGCACTGTTAAGATTTTATTTAAACAGCTGGCCATGGTCTATCCATATTCACCTCATGCTCACCAACAAACTCAGACTGTGATCTATTTGTTGAGCTCCTTTCTTCCCTTCCACTTTGTGAATTATCCGATGCTCCAGTGCTAACCGGAGCACACCGGAGCACGTCCGGCACATCTTTAAGAAAAAAGCCAAAATAAACAAGCTAATTAATTAGGTGCCATCCAGAGTGATTTGAGTATCTCAGAAACTGCTGATCTCCTGGGATTTTTACGCACAACAGGCTCTGGAGTTTACAAAGAATGGTGCCAAGAACAAAAAAATCATCCAGCGAGTGGATTTAACAAAATGTTTTCGCTCACAGAACAGCCACATGCTGGATGCTTTTTTGTTTTTGGCACCATTCTTTGTAAACGCTAGAGTATGTTGTGCGTAAAAATCCCAGGAGATCAGCAGTTTCTGAGATACTCAAATTACCCTGGGCGGGTAATTAAATAGCTTGTTTTTTTTCGATTTTTTCTTAAAGACATGCCGGATGCTCTCCGGTGCGTCCGGCTAGCACTGCACCCCAGGAATTATCTGCTTGTTCATGTGTTCATGATTGAAACCTGAACAATGGATGGCAACAGAACACAAAGAGACAAAGAGGCATTGAAAGCTGGTGACCAGGTACAGCTGTCTTATTCGACTTGGGCTAAACTGTGTATGTATGCAGGTGCCAGCGAGATATATTGTACATTTACTAGACTAGCTGGCATGGGAATCATGATTGACATGACCTTCTTTGGTTCATCCAGCAGGAGCCTTATTTCCCTTGCAAAGTGCCTCAGATAAAGCCAAAAGTCGTTAATGCGAGCTACATGCCGGATACAGTTCAATACTTCCTTTTGAGCTTGAATTTAGGACTAAGTTTCATATAAGACCATAAGATATAGGAGCAGAATTAGGCCATTTGGCCCTTCGAGTCTGCTGTGCCATTATATCATTTTCCGTTTCAGACTCAGTATCCTATCTTCTCCCTATGTCACTTCATGCCCTGACCAATGAAGAATCTATCAACCTCTGTCTTAAATATACATAAAGACTTGGCTTCCACAGCTGCCTGTGGCAATGAATTCCACAGATTCACCACTCCTTGGCTTAAATTTCTCCTCATCTCAGTTCTAAAGGGACACCTCTCTATTCTGAGGATGAGTTCTCTCATCTTAGATATGATAATATGGGTGTACCTACACGTAGGGACTGCAACAGTTCCAGAAGGCAGCTCATCATGACTTTCTCAAGGGCATCTAAGGATGGGCAATAAATGCTGGTTTAGCTGGCGATGCCCATATCCCATAAATGAATAATAATAAAAAAAACAGGATAAATCTGAGGGATATAGCTGAGAGACTGAGATTGAGATACAGAAAAGGATGAGATAGTCTCAGCCCTAACTAGTTTATGTCCTCGACAAGCAAAGGAAGCATTTTAACACTTCTAACGATTTTAACAATTTTAGCCATAAACAAAGCTGTATTAAGCCATTGCTATCACAAGATGATAAGGCACTGTCTAATATTTTATATTACACATTAGTAGTGGTTTGGTGGAAACATAGCTGCTAATAATATACTGGCCCAGCAACGTGAAGGACTCAGTTCAAATCCCACCATGGGAGACATGGAATTCAAATACAGTTAATAATCTAAGATTTTTTTTTAAAGATAAACATGATTATAAACTGCTAGGTCACTAGTGGTCACTATTTTTCAACCAGAAGGTGCTCAATCTATAGAATGAGCTGATAGAGGAAATGGTAGGGAATTAGAACCAGAATCAGGTTTAACATGACCAGAAAATGTTGTGGAATTTCTTGTCTTTGCGGTAGAACTACAAAGCAGTACCTAGTAATAGAAAAAAAAACAAATTACAGTAAGTATATTTATACTATATAGTTAAAGTAAATAAGTACTGCAAAAATAGAAATAAAAAATTAGTGAGGTAGTGCTTATGGGTTCAATGTCCATTCAGAAATCAAATGGCAGAGGGGAAGAAGCTGTTAGAAACCATAGAAACTACAGCACAGAAACAGGCCCTTTGGCCCTTCTTGACTGCGCTGAACCATTTTCTGCCTAGTCCCACTGACCTGCACACGGACCATATCCCTCCATACACCTCCCATCCATGTATCTGTCCAATTTATTCTTAAATGTTAAAAAAGAACCCGCATTTACCACCTCGTCTGGCAGCTCATTCCATACTCCCACCACTCTCTGTGTGAAGAAGCCCCCCCCTAATGTTCCCTTTAAACTTTTTCCCCCTCACCCTTAACCCATGTCCTCTGGTTTTTTTCTCCCCTTGCCTCAGTGGAAAAAGCCTGCTTGCATTCACTCTATCTATACCCATCATAATTTTATATACCTCTATCAAATCTCCCCTCATTCTTCTACGCTCCAGGGAATAAAGTCCTAACCTATTCAACCTTTCTCTGTAACTCTGTAACTGTTTCTGAATCAAGTATGCGTACTCACGTTCCTGTACTTCCTCTCTGATGGTAGCAATGAGAAGAGGGCACGTCCAGACTGATGGGGGTCTTTAATGATGGATATTGCTTTTTTGAGGCATCGCTCCTTGAAGGCGGCCTAGATACTACATCAGGTACCTTAACAACACTTAAATGGTACTTGGTGGGTTACATCGACAGGGAAGTTTTAGAGCTTTATGGGCATATGAGCAAAACATTGACAAGTGGGACTAGCCTAGCTAGGAATCTTGGTTGGCATGTACCAGCTGAGCTGAAGGGTCATTTCCACACCTTATAACAGTGGTCCCCAACCTCCAGGCTGCGGACCGATATCGGGCCACGAAGAATGCAGCGGTGCACTGGTAGCCAGAACAAGCCCAGCACATCTTTAAGAAAAATGCCAAAAATAAACAAGGTAATTAACTAGGTGCCGCCCTGCACGTAAATGTCGGCCCAGATCAGAGGCGATTGTCGATTGCGTCGCCCGGTATCGGTCCGTGGCCCGGAGACTGGGGACCGCTGCCTGATAACACTATGAGCAATTGTCAAACTTCAACTTATAATTTGATGCTTGAATATTAGGTAAAGGAGTTAGAAAGCTATTTTATGAGGTAAGGTGTAGAAATTAGCTCATGCTGTGTCAGACGGTGCTGACATAAAATTATACTCACATCTGGATCAAAGTGTAGTCCATAATTGGCAAAACTTTAATGACAATGAAACTGACGCTAGGTTCTTCAGCCATGCCATTCTGAGCCCGAATTTCTGTCTGAAGCCACTTTGTTAGACCCACCTGTTCACTTGTTTACTGCTGCAAATATATAATCAGCCAATAAACTGGCAGCAGATATGGTCAAGAGGTTCATAGAAATATAGAAACATAGAAAATAGGTGCAGGAGTAGGCCATTCGGCCCTTCGAGCCTGCACCGCCATTCAGTACGATCATGGCTGATCATCCAACTCAGAACCCTGTACCAGCCTTCCCTCCAGACCCCCTGATCCCTTTATCCACAAGGGCTTTATCTAACTCCGTCAAATTCCTTCAGTTATTGTTCAGCTCAAACATCAGAATGAGGAAGAAATGTGATCTAAGCTACATTGCCCTTGGTGCCAATTGGGATGGTTTGAGTACCTCAGAAACTGTTGATATCCTAGCATTTTTACTAACAGTCTCTAGAGCAAGGGTTCCCAACCTTTTTTTATGCCACGGACCCCTACCATTAACCGAGGGATCCATCGGCCCCTGCTTTAGAGTTGACAGAGAATGGTGCAACAAACAGAGATAAAATCCAGGTGAGTGGCAGTTCTGTGGGTAAGAATGCTGTGTCAAGGAGATTGGTCGGAGGATAATGGTCAAACTAGTTCAAAATGGCAGTAAGGTGACGGTAACTCAATTAACCACTTGTTACAACAGTGGAGTAAGAAGGGCATCTCTGACTGCGCCACACGTTGAACCTTGAAGTGGATGGGCTACTATAGTTGAAGATCATAAACATACACTCAGTGGCCTCTTTATTAGGTACAGGAGGTACCTAATAATGTGACCATGAATACAGTGTCATGGTCTCACAGTAAACAGCTGTAAATTCAAAGCTAGTTTATCAATAAAATACTATGGTAGTTAAATTCAGCTGATTCAAAAATAAATTCTCTATTACATTCATCATAAAAAATCCACTTTATGATTCAAAGTGTATTTGACACCTAAGAATGTGTTCATTACTCTATTCAAGTGTGGCTTTATTCTTCACTGACAATTACAAGCAAACGTTGAACATGTTGATGTACAGGTTATTATAATATACTGAATGGTATTTATGTAACTTCTCCTCAAAATTTATTAGTATGCAATTGTTTGTGAGTTATAGAGGTCATCTTATTTTGTACACGGGACAACTTCTCAATAGAAGATGTACTTGAATCCTGCCTGAAATGGGAGAGTTAAGTTTAAGTTCAATTTTTATTGTCATCTGACGTGCGCAGCAGGTAAACATTAAACAGCTCACTGTCCTAGTGATGAGACCTCAGTGGTGGCAGACCTTAGTCTCACTGCTGGGGGAAAGAAGCCATTACTGAGTCTGGCATTCTGAGTCCTGATGCTCCTGAACATGGGTCAAAGAAGTTGTGGGATGTGTGGTGGGGATCCTCAGCAATGCCTTGAACCCCTTGTATGCAATGATCCTGGTAAATATTAGAAAAAGTGGGGAGGGAGACCTGTTGATCTTGTTGGCAGTTTTAAAGTGCCATTAAAATACTTTTGGGATCATCCATCACAAGATCTGTTTGCTTTGTGTAAGCTTTCCTTTCACTCAGGTAGCAATGCAATAAGTAATGCAGATTATGAGATCCAAAATCCAACCAGCATCACATTGATATTAAAACCAATAATGAAAATCGAGGACATCTTCAAAAGGTGATGCCTCTAAAAGATGGCATTCATTGTTAAAGATCCTCACCACCTATAACATGGCCCCTTCTCATTAGAGCAGAGACACAGGAACCTGAAAACACAGACTCAACATTTTAGGAACAGATTCTTCCCCTCTGTCATCAGATTTCAGAATGGAGAATGGACAATCAACTCTTGAACACTCAACTGTTTATTCATTTCCATAGATGCTGAGCTCCTCCGGCATTTTTGTGTGTTGCTCATTATTTTTTGCTCTCTTTTTACACTATATATTTAAGGTTTTGTTATATACAGTATGTCTTGCTATAATTTATAGTGTATTGTATGTATTGCCTTCACAAAACAACAAAATTCACGACATATGTCAGTGAAAATAAACCCAATTCTGATTTTAATTCTGAATAGAAAAAGAAATATTGGAAAATGTTTAACAACCTGACATCTTGAATCACAAAGTGGAACATAACAAACCTGAAAGAAGTGACCTGGAGAGTAGACAAGGGTTTTGCCAAGGATGTAACTGTTTCTATTTACCAAACAGCTTCAGTAGGGCATCTTATTGGGCTGGGTTGTGCAGTCTCCCTTGAGAATTCATTAATTTTATCTCTTCATCCATTCATGCTTAAGGGTTAACATTTCCCCATTGTGTTTTGGCACCAACCTGCCATTCCTGAAATTAAACATTCTTTTCAAACATTAGACCTTTTCATTTTAGTACACAAAAATCAAAGTTAATTTACCACACTTCAAATTTCTTTGACCTCCAAGAGGACCACAACCTTGTTGTTCATTGGGTTTGGAGGCTTGAGGGCCTTAATGAGCTGGAGAGCATTGTTGGCTGGAGTCAGTGCTCTATGCCTTGGCTCCTTGGTAGGGTCATCCATGCCAAACAGGTCAAAGTGCAGAGGCTCGATCAAGAAGAGTGGTCTACCAGTCTTCTAGATTTGGGGGTTCAGCTCAGGGCTAAAAACCCTGACTTGTAAAACTAAGTTGTTATGGAAGCAATGAAGAATCCTTCCATATCTGAGTGATAGAATTTTCCCGAGTCTCTACCTGGAACTGGCAAGACTGACAGTAGTGAAAACCGAGAGGAAGCTTCTGACATGATGAAAGAAGCCCTGAACACCGCGAGAGATGGAGGACCTTCACTGCTTCCCTAGACGCCAGTGGCATAATGGGCAGTAATAAAAAAAAATATTATTTGTGTTGCTTTGACAAGCTAGAAAATGGGTGAAAATTTCAACAGTCCAATCAATGTGCAAATGGCTGAGATAGACAGAAGGTCCTAATTCAATCACATTGAAAATGCCTGATGCATTCAACATCCCAGTTTTTAAGTAACTGAAAAGTGTAGTTGTAAGAATTGCCAAAACTCATAGGAATTATTTGTAAATTATGTCCTTCATATGTATTACTGTTTCTTTGTGAAAGATGTCTGAGTTTATACGTGTGAAAGTGTTTCAGGAATAATATGTATATCAAATACAGTTGAAAGGAACACATTATCCTTCTTGAGTGTTCCATTTTTGAGATGCATAAACTATTCAAGTACTCTCACCAACTGTCTTTACCCATACCTTGTGCCCTTTGTATTCCACTGTTGAAATTTCTTAAGTGCTAGCGTTGACATTTAATAATTATGATTAAGTGGCCAATGAGGTAGAGTTTAATCGATACTTCCTGTTTAACTGCTGTGATAGGTATATTTGACACTATCATTGCTGTGAAACAAGAATAAATGTCTGCTCTTATCTGCAGAGCTGACTTTATAACATATGTCTTTAGTGCCTCAAGCAAACAATTCTACTTGGCCTATTAATGAGAACTCTAACAGATCTGCTGCCAAGATTTTTCCATGAGCTACAAGGCATTGTTAATAGTTTACTTTGGCTGTTTGCACTCGTGACACTGTAAACTTGCTGTAATGAAAAGTATTCAACTATTTGGTTTATGAATATATTTCCAGAGAATTTGTAGGGGTCTTCCAGTGTAACTTTGATATATACCATGTTTACTGGAAACCCCTGATGTTGGTATATATGGCTCCTGATACGAATCCCACAAATTATGGGACAGAAGATCAGGGTCAGGGTCCAGTGGCATGGAATACAAAGCATCCGGGGGACTTCTTACCATTATCTTCTGCTAGTGTTGAAATCTTGGTTTGGTTTGATCACTCTTTGTCCAGAAATTTGACCTTGACCATACTGCCATGGGTGACCCTACCAGGAGCTAAGCACAAGATGGCTAAACTCCAGACTTTTGGTTGGACAGATGCCACTTGAATTGCTGAGTTCTTTCAGTATTCTCTTTCTGCTTCCTTAACCTGTCTTAAAAGGATAAACACACTTACACTTTGCTTCATCTGTAATTAAACATACTTCTCCATCTCCATCCTTTTACAAAGTGCCTCAAGATTTATTATTTTAATTAGTTTACTTGTTTGTATTTGTCTTTTCTTTTTTTTTCTTTTGCTTTACCTTTTTATTTCCCTTATTCTATGCTGAAATAAAATTCACTAATAGGTTTCCCCCTGTCATTGCTGAATCCAATGAAATTGATGCATTGTGCAATTTTCTTCTCTGCCCGTAAATTTTTATCAAAAATTTATCAGGACATATTAGTCCTTGCTGATACCATGAGATGTGATTGGAATATGATTCACACTTGTACCTAAAATCTGTGGACAAATATTTAGGAACCATACTTTATAGGAATTTTTTATAGATAACTTTATTTACATTTAGCTTGTCTCTAAATGTCAAGTCATTAATGTTGGATATTACCACAAAATGTGGCTCAGTGTTCTGCAGTTTTTTTACACTGTATAAGTCCTAGTTTGATTCTAATATAGCCTCTGAAGCATGTCTTGTTCGCCACTGAAATTTTGATATCCATGTAAATACAATTATTTTCTTAATACTTTCTCACCACTGTCCATTTGATTTTTATTTGTTAGCAGCCATAATAATTACATTAAATGTTGTGTAACCCACTCACCATGGCTCATAGCAATTTAGGTTTGTTAGCTATCCCTGGTTAACAGCCTCGTGACTCAGTGATGCATGGGTATGGTGAGACGGCCAGATCTACTAATCCATACATATCTAGGGTCGGTATGGTTTGGGCTCATCCAAACAGGAAAGTTGGAATGTTCCATTGAGG
Organism: Mobula birostris; assembly: GCF_030028105.1. Classification (NCBI taxonomy): domain Eukaryota; kingdom Metazoa; phylum Chordata; class Chondrichthyes; order Myliobatiformes; family Myliobatidae; genus Mobula; species Mobula birostris. Next base: position 21,053,683 of record NC_092370.1, on the reverse strand, counting down.
GAACGCAAGTTATGGAGAATGCTATATAAATAGTCCCCATGCAAAAGTTATTGTTTTTCAGGAAATAACAGAACTAACACTGGCATAAACTTAAAGTGGCAGTATATTAACAAATATTTCAACTTAGCAAACTTATAAGAGAAAAATGGCCTATTACACTTTAACCCAGTTTATAATGTGCAAATAAACGTTGGAGCTCATTGCTGGTTGTTTCACATTAATTACTTACAGTGTTGATTTGACACAGTAGGAAGAGAAGTGATCTACTTGAGTTGAACAGTTTCAGAATCTGAATTAGGATTATCATCACTGACATACTGTATGTTCTGATGGCAGAGGGGAAGAAGTTTTCCTAAAATTCTGAGTGGGTGTACTTGCTTCTTGATGGAAGAAGACAAGTCTATGGGTGAAGGAGCTCTTAATGATAGATGCTACATTTTTGAGGCATTGCCTTTTGAAGATGACCTCAGTGCTGGGAGGCTGGTACCAATGATGGAGCTGGATGAGTTTGCAGCCCTCTGCAACTTTCTCCAGCCCTGTGCAACAGGCCCTTTACTCCAGGGGGTGATACAACCAGTTAGAATGCTCTCCATTGCATATCTTATTTTCTTATATTGCTATCAGAAATTTTATCATGTAATCTTCTCAATGTATACACTTTGTTTATATTATCAATTAGCCTAAAAGAATTTCTGTTCAAGCCTGTAGAATTTTGCACAAATGTAATTCCCTTTCTAAACTTGATTGAAAGTAATTCATTCAACACCTTTGTTACCTTAGTAACCAAAGGTTTGTTCACCTACACCCTGAAGAAACGGTCACGCTAATAACCACAGCATGAAAGAGGAAAGCAGGAAACCTGAAAGTATACAGTTCTCTAAGATCCTGCGGAATTCCATCATGGATCCCGAAATATGATTTTTGTTTTCAAATTTGTTCAGTGACTGCATTCAACCGGATTGAGAGATTGTCTGTTTATTGTGTGGCAAGGCAACAATAGACTAGAAGCAAAGAGCTCGAAGCATTGGTGCAGTTGATATATCAGTCATCAGAACCTGAATTTCATTTAATTCATGGGTAGTCTTAGTTAAGATTTTGTTATAGTAGAGCTGACTTCTATTGAAGAAAGCTGAGCCTTGCTTTTGTTATGGTTTAAACTGAATATTTGATGCAAGCAATTCCTTTATTCCATGCATCTCTACAGAAGATCTTCAACAGATAGCTGATATAAAGCCGGACAATAAGCTTTATAGCATGAGAAGCATAATTAAATCGGCCATGAGTGTATGGCTAATCCAGATGCACCTTCATTTGTTAACACTAAAAGCTATAATGGGTACTGAGTAGACAGTCGCCGTTTGGAACTGAGACCTTTCTTCACGTGTTGGCCCGAAATGTCGACAGCTTGCTCATTTCTATAGATGCTGTCTGACCTGCTGAATTCCTCTAGCATTTTGTGTGTGGATTTCCAGCACCTGTAGAAATTCTCAATGCTTATAATGAATGTCTCATGTTTCTCCCGTGGCCATCCCCCTCAATAATAAGTGTACCGATTTGGATACTGTTGTGGCGGATGACCTCCCAGGGGAATGCCATGGAGACCAGATTACTGGCACTGAGCCTTGGTCTGCTGTGCAGAAGGTAGAGAGGGAGAAGAGGGGAGTGGTAGTGGTAGGGGACTCAATAGTCAGAGGAACAGGCAGGAGATTCTGTGGACGTGAATGGAACAACTGAACGGTATGTTGCCTCCCAGGGGCCAGGGCTAGGGATCACCCCCACAATGTTTTAGAGAGGGAGGGCGAACAGCCAGATATGTTGTTACATATTGGTACTAATAATATAGGAAGGAAAAGCAAAGAGGTCCTGAAAAGAGAATTTAGGGAACTAGGTAGAAAGCAGAGAAGCAGGAACTCCCGGGTAGTAATTTCTGGATTGCTGCCTGTGCCACACTCCAATAAGGGCTGAAACTGGATTATTCAGCACATTAATGTGTGGCTGAGAAATTGGTGCAGGAGTAGGGTTTCAGGTTCTTGGATCATTGGGATCTCTACTGGGGGAGGTATGACCTGCTCAAAAGGTTGCACCTGAACCCAATATTCTCGCGGGCAAGTTTGTTAGAGCTGCTGGGGAGTGCTTAAACTAATTTGGCAGGGGATGGGAACTGGAATGAGGGGATGCAGGATAGGACAGATGGTAAATGAGCAAAGATAGCGTGTAGTCAGACTGTCAGGAATGGCAGGCAGATGACAGGACAAAACTCCCCGGCCTTCTCCCTGTAACCTTTGATGCCATGTCCAATCACAAACCTATCACTCTTTGCCTTAAATACACCCAGCCACCTGTCCTCCACAGCTGCCTGTGGTATCAAATTCCACAAATTCACTGCTCTCTGGCTAAACAAATTTTTCCATATTTCTATTTCAGATGGACGACCCTCTATCCTAAGGCTGTGCCCCCTTGTCCTAGACTCCCCTACCATGGGAAACATAATTTCCACTTCTGCTTTGTCTAGACCTTTCAACATTCAAAAGGTTTCAATGAGATCCCTGCCATCATTCTAAATTCCAGCAAGTACACACCCAAAGCTAGCAAACTTTCCTCATATGATAACCCTTTCATTCATGGAATCATCATTATGAACCTCCTCTGAACCCTCTCCAATGCCAGCACTTAGATAAGGAGCCCAAAACTTTTCACAATACTCCAGGTAAGGCTCACCAGTGCCTGATAAAGCCTCAGCATCACATTCCTGCTCTTGTATTCTAGACCCCTTGATATGAATGCGAACATTACATTTGCCTTCCTCACCACTGACTGTACCTGCAAGTTAACCCTTAGAGTGTCCTCACAAAGAATCCCAGTCCCTTTGCAACTCAGATTTTTGGATTTTCTCCCCATTTAGAAAATAGTCTGCACATTTATGTCTACTACCAAAGTGCATGACCATGCATTTTCCAACATTGTACTTCATTTGCCATTTTCTTGCCAATTCTCCTAACTTGACTACTAACCCCTTCTGCAGCCTCCCTGTTTCCTCAACACTACCTGCCCCTCCACCAATCTTTGTATCATCTGTAAACTTGCAACAAAACCACCTATTCCATCATCTAAATCATTTATACACAGTGTAAAAATAAGCTGTTCCAACACCGACATCTGGAGAACACCACAGGTCACTGGATCCTTTTATTCCCACTCACAGCCTCCTACCAATCAGCTAATGTGCTAACCATGCCAGTAACTTTCCTGTGATACAATGGATTCAACTTGGTAAGCAGCCTCATGTGTTTCACCTTCTCAGAGGCCTTCTGGAAGTACAAATAGACAATATCCATGGCATCTTCTTTATCTATTCTACTTGTAATCTTCTCAAAGAATTCCAACAGATTCATCAGGCAAAATTTTCCCTTAAGGAAACCATGCTAACTTTGTCCTCTCTTATCCTTTGTCAGCAAGTAGTCCACAACCTTATCCTTAACAATTGACTCCAACATCTTCCCAACCACTCAGGTCAAGCTAACTGATTTATGATATCTTTTCTGCTGCCTTCCTCCTTTCTTAAAGCGTGGAGCGACATTTGCAATTTTCCAGTCCTCCGGCACCATGTCAGAGTCCAATGATTTTTGAATGATCATTACTAATGCCTCCACAATCTCTACCGCTGCCTCTTTCAGAACCATAGTGTGCAGTTCCTCTGCTGTGGCTGACGTATGTACCTTTAAGTCTTACAGCATTTTGCGAACCTCCTCCCTTGTAGTAGTAACTGCACTCACTTCTCTTCCTTCACACCCTTCAATATCTGGCACACTGCTAGTGTCTTCCACAGTGAAGACTAATGCAGAATAATAATTTAGTTCAACTGCCATCTCTTTGTCCCCCATCATTATTTCTCCAGTCTCATTTTCCTATGGTCCAATATTCACTCCCATCTCTATTCAATCTGGAATATACAGCATAGAAAAAACACTGACAATGTGCTCAAGAAGACAAACTGTGCAAATAAATATAAAATACACAAACAAAAAGTCCAAATAAAGAGGCTGAGATAAATCATCACGATCACAATATGCCATGACATATGACCTGGGCCATCATGGTCTCATGGCCATGATTGTTCTTGCCAAATTTTTCTGCAGAAGTGGTTTGCCATTGCCTTCATCTGGGCAGTGACTTCACAAGGCGGGTGACCCCACCAATCATCAAAACTCTTCGGAGATTGCCTGCCTGGCATCAATGATCGCATAACCAGGACCGGTGATGTGCACCAGCTGCTCATACGACCATCCACCACCTGCTCCCATGGTTTCATGTGACCCTGATCGGGGAGCTAAGCAGGTGCCACACCTTACCTAAGAGTGACCAGCAGGCTATCAGAGGGAAGGAGTGCCTTACACCTCCTTTGGTAGAGATCTATCTTCACACCAGCACCCATTGAGATAAATAAATAGACAAATAACTAAATAACTAAACAGATTGATAGATAAATAGACAGGTAGATAAATAAATACTGAGAACATAAGTTGTAGAGTCATTAAAAGTCAGTACATAGTTTGTGGAACCTCTTCAGTGTTGAAGTTATTCACGTCGGTTCAGGAGCATGATAGTTGAAGGTGATATCTGTTCCTGCATCTGGAGGTGTGTGACCTAAGGCTCCTGTACCTACTTGATGATATCAGCAGTGAGAAGAGATGTTGGCCTGGAAGATAGATAGCCTTGAAGTGTAAATGGGAGTGTGGGAATCAGAACCTAGCACAATAAATGTAGTTTGGGAACCAAGTCCCCCCCCCCTTTGGAACACAGGACCCAGAGTTCCAATGTCTAAGTGAGAGCCAAGGCTCAAATTGTAAAGCATGAAAAACTGAAATGACAGCAATTCAAAAATATTCATCCCTCTTTGCTCAGCACTTAGTTGAACCACCTCTCGCAGCTGTTTGGATAAGTCATTATTAGCTTTGAACAATGTGATGGAGAACAATTTGGCCATTTCTCCTTGCAAAATTGCTCAAGCTGTGCCAGATTAGTTGGGGAATGGCAGTGGACAGCAATCCTGAGCTCTTGACGGAGATGTTAGATCAGGTTAAGATCAGGACTCTAACTTGGCCACTCATAGACATCGATTTTCTTAATTTGAATCTACTCCATGGTCACTCTGGCAATATGCTTTGGGTAGTTGTCCTGCTGGAAGATAAAATTCCTCCCCAGTTTAAACTTTCTGGCAGAGGCTGACAGATTTTTATCCAAGATCACTGTCTAGTAGCATTCATCTTCCCTCAATCGGGACTGGATTTGCAGTCCCTGCAGCTGAAGAGCATCTCCATAGCATGAAGCTACCTCCATCATACTGTACACTAGTGATGGTTTTATCCGGCTGATGAGCAGTATATGATGTAGGCCACACATACTGCTTAGAGTTCAGGACAAAATTTCCTCTTTAGTCTCATTCGATCACAATATGGTCTTATGGTCTTATGGTCTAATATCTTCTTCCAGATATTTACAGTATCTTCGAAGTGATGCTTTGCAAAGTCTTTACAGGCAACATAGAAACATAAGAAACCTACAGCACAACACAGGCCCTTCGGCCCACAATACTGTGCCGAACATGTACTTACTTTAGAAATTACCCAGGGTTACCCATAGCCCTCTATTTTTCTAAGCTCCGGGTACCTATCCAGGACCCTCTTAAAAGACCCTATTGTATCCGCCTCCACCAAAATCGCCGGCAGCCCATTCCACGCACTCACCACTCTCATCATAAAAAACATACCCCTGACATCCCCACTGTACCTACTTCTAAGTGCCTTAAAACTGTGTCCTCTCATGTTAGCCATTTCAGCCCTGGGAAAAAGCCACTTACTATCCATATGATCAATGCCTCTCATCATCTTATACACCTCTATCAGGTCACCTCTCATCCTCCGTCGCTCCAAGGAGAAAAAGCCAAGTTCAATCAACCTATTCTCATAAGGCATGCTCCCCAATCCAGGCAACATCCTTGTAAATCTCCTCTGCACCCTTTCTATAATTTCCACATCCTTCCTGTAGTGAGATGACCAGAACTGAGCACAGTACTCTAAGTTGGGTCTGGCTAGGGTCCTATGTAGCTGTAACATTACCTCTCGGCTCTTGAACTCAATCCCATGGTTGATGAAGGCCAATGCACCGTATGCCTTCTTAACCACACAGTCAACCTGCGCAGCAGCTTTGAGTGTCTTATGGACACAGACCCCAAGATCCCTCTGATCCTCCATTTTGCTAAGAGTCTGACTATTAATACTATATTCTGCTATCATATTTGACCTACCAAAATGAACCACCTCACACTTATCTGGGTTGAAACCCATCTGCCACGTCTCAACCCAGTTTTGCATCCTATCGATATCCCGCTGTAACCTCTGACAGCCCTCCACACTATCCACAACACCTCCAACCTTTGTGTCATCAGCAAATTTACTAACCCATCCCTCCACTTCATCATCCAGGTTATTTATAAACATCAAACAGAACAGGGGTCCCAAAACAGATCCCTGAGGCACACCACTGGTCAACAACCTCCATGCAGAATATGACCTATCTACAACCACACTTTGCCTTCTGTGGGCAACCTAATTCTGGATCCACAAAGCAAGGTCCAGCTGGATCCCATGCCTCCTTATTTTCTCAATAAGCCTTGCATAGGATACCTTATCAAATGCCTTGCTGAAATCCACATACACTACATCTACTGCTCTACCTTCATCAATGTGTTTAGTCACATCCTCAAAATATGCAGTTAGGCTAGTAAGGCACAACCTGCCTTTAACAAAGCCATGTTAACTATTCCTAATCATAAATGTTCATAAATCCTGCCTCTCAGGATGTTCTCCATCAACTTACGAGCCACTGTAATAAGACTCACTGGTCTATTATTTCCTGGGCTATCTCAACTCCTTCTCCTGAATAAGGGAACAACATCTCCAACCCTCGAATCCTCCAGAACCACCCCTGTCCCCATTGATGATGCAAAGATCATTGCCAGAGGCTCAGCAATCTGCTCCCTTGCCTTCTCACAGTAGCCTGGGTTATATCTTGTCGGGTCTCGGTAACTTATCCAACTTGATGCTTTCCAAAAGCTCCAGCATATCCTCTTTCTTAATGTCTATATGCTCAAGCTTTTCAGTCTGCTGTAAGTCATCCCTACAATCGCCAAGGTCCTTTTCTGTAGTGAATACTGATTCAAAGTATTCATTAAGTACCTCTGCTATCTCCTCTGGTTCCATACACACTTTTCCACTGTCACACTTGATTAGTCCTATTCTTTCATGTCTTATTCTCTTGCTCTTCACATACCTGTAGATTGCCTTGGGGTTTTCCTTAATCCTGCTTGCCAATGCCTTCTCATGGCCCTTTCTGGCTCCCCTAATTTCATTCTTAAGCTCCTTCCTGCTAGCCTGATAATTTTCAAGATTTCTATCATTACCTAGTTTATTGAACCATTCGTAAAGCTTTTCTTTTCTTCTTGACTAGATTTTCAACAGCCTTTGTACACCATGGTTCCTGTACCCTGCCATCCTTCCCTGTCTCATTGGAATGTACCTATGCAGAACACGATGCAAATATTCTGTGAACATTTGCCACTTTTCTGCCGTACATTTCCCTGAGAACATCTGTTCCAATTTATGCTTCCAAGTTCCTGCCTGATAGTTTTATATTTCCCCTTACTCCAATTAAATACTTTCCTCACTTGTTTGTTCCTATCTCTCCAATGCCATGGTAAAGGAGATAGAATTGTGATCGCTATCTCCAAAATGCTCTCCCACTAAGAGACCTGACACCTGACCAAGTTCATTCCCAATACCAGATCAAGTACAGCCTCTCCTGCTGTAGGCTTATCTACATATTGTGTCAGGAAACTTTCCTGAACACACCTAACAAACTCCAGCCCAGCTAAACCCCTTGCTCTATGGATATGCCAATCAATGCTGGGGAAGTTAAAATCCCCCACCACGACAACCCTGTTATTATTGCACCTTTCCAGAATCCGCCTTCCTATCTGCTCCTCGATGTCCCTGTTACTATTGGGTGGTCTATAAAAAACACCCAGTAGAGTTATTGAAACCTTGCTGTTCCTAACTTCCATGCACAGAGACTCAGTAGACAATCCCTCCATGACGTCCTCCTTTCCGCAGCCATGACTCTATCGCTGATCTGCAAGGCCGCTACCCCACCTCTTTTGCCTCTCTCCTTATCCTTTCTGAAACATCTAAAGCCTAGCACTCTAAGTAGCCATTCCTGCCCTTGAGCCATCCAAGTCTCTGTAATGGCCGTAACATCATAGCTCCAAGTAGTGATCCACGCTCTAAACTCATCCGCTTTGTTCATAATACTCGTTGCATTTAATTAGACCATCAGTCTGAGCGAATCCCTTGTCTATCATCCACCTATCTCCCTTTCACACGGTCTACAAGCTTTCACTATTTGTGAGCCAACTGTCTCTTCCTCCGTCTCTTCAGTTTGGTTCCCACCCCCCCAGTGATTCTAGTTTAAACTCTCCTCAATAGCCTTAGCAAACCTGCCTGCCAGAATATTAGTCCCCCTCAGATTCAAGTGCAACCTTTCCTTTTTGTGCAGTTCACTCCAGCCCCAAAAGAGGCCCCAGTGATCCTGAAATTTGAATCCCTGCTTCTTGCTCCAATTCCTCAGCCATGCATTTATCCTCCACCTCACTCTATTCCTACAATCATCGTTGTGTGGCACAGGCAATAATCCTGAGATTACTACCTTTGAGGTCCTGCTTCTCAACTTCCTTCCTAACTCCCTGTAGTCTGTTTTCAGGACATCCTCCCTTTTCCTACCTATGTCATTGGTACCAATGCGTATCACGACCTCTGGCTGTTCACCTTCCCACTTCAGGATGTCATGGATGTGATCAGAAACATGCCGGATCCTGGCTCTTGGGAGGCAAAATACCATCGCGTCTCTTTTCTGCATCCACAGAATCACCTGTCTGACCCCCTAACTATAGAGTCCCCTATCACTGCTGCCATCCTCTTCCTTACCCAACCCTTCTGTGCCACAAGAGCAATGATATGCTTTTTTAGCTAAGTCTTCTTCCTTGCCACTCTTCCATAAATACCCTTTTTGGGCAAGGCCTTAGATGTTGTGGAGCTATGAACTTCATCTGTTCTTACAGCCATTGATTTCTACAACTCATTCAGAGTGACTGTTGGCATCTTCAACGTTGGCATCGCAATAGCCTTTTTTCCAAGCGCAATTCTTCCCTGGTGACTAAGTTTAGAAGGATGGTCTGACCTAGGCAGTTTCATGGTTTTTCCACTTTTCCGTGATGGATTGCACTGAACTCAGTGCCTTTGAGACAGTCTTGTACCCTTCTCCAGATTTATGCTTCTCTGTTATCATTTTCCTGACTTGCCTTGAATGCTCTTTTGTCTTCATTTTGGTTTGGTCTGTTGAAAATCTACCTTACTATTGAACAATACAGAGAGAGGGGGTATTCATTCAGATGATCCTCCAATTTACTACATCAACAATTTGAGTGAGTTGGTAAGGTAATATATAGTACTGCACCTGAGGAAAGTAGGCACAGTAATTCCTATGGGGATGAATACTGTTCCAGCCATACAATTTTGGTTTTTAATTTTTAGTAAATCACTGACAGGTTTTTGAATTTTTCTTTTCAATTGACATAAAACAAAGGAGCAGAAGTCGGCCATTCGGCCCATCGAGTCTGCTCCGCCATTTTATCATGAGCTGATCCATTCTCCCATTATTCCCACTCCCCCGCCTTCTCACCAGAACCTTTGATGCCCTGGCTACTCAGATACACATCAATCTCTGCCTTAAATACACCCAATGACTTGGCCTCCACTGCTGCCCGTGGCAACAAATTCCATAGATTCATCACCCTCTGGCTAAAAAAAATTCTTTGCATCTCTGTTCTGAATGGGCACCCTTCAATCCTTGAGTCATGCCCTCTCATACCAGACTCCCCCATGATGGGAAACAACTTTGCCACATCCACTCTGTCCATGCCTTTCAACATTCGAAATGTTTCTATGAGGTCCCCCCTCATTCTTCTAAGCTCCAAGGAATACAGTCCAAGAGCAGACAAACGTTCCTCATATGTTAACCCTCTCATTCCCGGAATCATTCTAGAGAATCTTCTCTGTACCCTCTCCAATGTCAGCACATCCTTTCTTAAATAAGGAGCCCATAACTGCCCACAGTACTCCAAGTGAGGTCTTACCAGCGCCTTATAGAGCCTCAACATCACATCCCTGCTCCTGTACTCTATTCCTCTAGAAATGAATGCCAACATTGCATTTGCCTTCTTCACCACCAACTCAACCTGGATGTTAACCTTAAGGGAATCCTGTACGAGGACTCCCAAGTGCCATTGCATCTCAGAACTTTGGATTCTCTCCCAATTTAAATGATAGTCTGCCCATTTATTTCTTCTGCCAAAGTGCATAACCATACACTTTCCAACATTGTATTTCATTTGCCACTTCTTTGCCCATTCTTCCAATCTATCCAAGTCTCTCTGCAGACTCTCTGCTTCCTCAGCACTACCGGCCCCTCCACCTATCTTTGTATCATCAGCAAACGTAGCCACAAAGCCATCTATTCCATAATCCAAATCGTTGACGTACAACGTAAAAAGAAGCGGCCCCAACATAGACCCTGTGGAATACCACTGGTAACTGGCAGCCAACCAGAATAGGATCCCTTTATTCCCATTCTCTGTTTCCTGCCAATCAGCCAACGCCCTATCCATGTATGTAACCGTCCCGTAATTCCATGGGCTCTTATCTTGTTAAGCAGCCTCATGTGTGGCACCTTGTCAAAGGCCTTCTAAATATCCAAATATACAGCATCCACTCCACCTCCCTTGTCCAGCCTACTGGTAATTTCCTCAAAAAATTGTAATAGGTTTGTCAGGCAGGATTTTCCTTTAAGGAAACTATGCTGAGTTCTGCCTATCTTGTCATATGCCTCCAGGTACTCCGTAACCTCATCCTTGACAATCGACTCCAACAACCTCCCAACCACTGATGTCAAGCTAACAGGTCAAAAATTTCCTTTTTGTTTCCTTGCCCTCTTCTTAAATAGCGGAGTGACATACCAGAATCAATTGACTTTTGGAAGATCATTGCTAATGCCTCCGCAATCTCCACAGCTACTTCCTCCAGAACATGAGGGTGCATTCCATCTGGTCTGGGAGATTTATCTACCTTTAGACTATTCAGCTTCCTGAGTACTTTCTCTGTCGTAATTGTGACTACGCACACTTCTCTTTCCTGACACCCTAGAGTGTCCCGTATGCTGCTGATGTCTTCCTCAGAACTGATGCAAAATACTTGTTCATTTCCTCCGTCATCTCCTTTTCTCCCATTACAATTTCTCCATCATTATTTTCTATCGATCCCATATCTACTTTCACCTGCCTTTTGCTCTTTATATACTTGAAAAAACTTTTAGTATCCTCTTTGATATTATTTGCTAGCTTCCTTTCATAGTTCATCTTTTCCCTCTTAATGACCTTCTTAGTTTCCTTTTGTAAGCTTTTAAAAACTTCCCAATCCTCTGTCTTCCCACTAATTTTTGCTTCCTTGTATGCCCTCTCCTTTGCTTTAACTTTGGCTTTGACTTCTGTTGTCAGCCACAGTTGCATCCTTTTTCCATTCGAAAATTTCTTTTGTTTTGGAATATATCTGTTTTGCACCTTCCTCACTTCTGGAATAAACTCCAGCCACTGCTGCTCTGCCGCCCTTCCCACTAGTGTCCCTTTCCAGTCAAACTTTGGCCAGTTCCTCTCTCATGCCACTGTAATTTCCTTTACTCCACTGAAATACCAACACATTGGATTTCGGCTTCTCTTTCAAATTTCACAGTGAACTCAGTCACGTTATGATCACTGCCTCCTGAGGGTTCCTTCACCTCAATCTCTCTAATCTCCTCCGGTTCATTACACAATACCCAATCCAGTACAGCCGATCCCCTAGTGGGGTCAACAATAAGCTGTTCTAAAAAGCCATCTTGCAGACATTCTACAAATTCTCTCTCTTGAGATCCAGTGCCGATCTAATTTTCCCAATCCACTCGCATGTTAAAATCCCCCACAATTATCATAACATTGCCCTTCTGACAAGCCTTTTCTATTTCCTGTTGTAATTTGTAGTCCACATCGCTGCAGCTGTTTCGAAGCCTGTATATAACTGCCATCAGCATCCTTTTACTCCTGCGATTTCTTAGCTCAACCCATAAAGATTCTGCACCTTCCGTTCCTATGTCACCTCTTTCTAATGATTTGATATCATTTCTTACCAATAAAGCCATGCTAACCCCTCTGCCTACCTGCCTATCCTTCCGATACACCGTGTATCCTTGGACGTTCAGCTCCCAGAGACATGCATCCTTTACCCAGGTCTCAGTGATGGCCACAATATCATACCTGCCAATCTGTAGCTGTACGACAAGATCATCCACCTTATTCCTTATGCTGCGTGCATTTAAGTATAACACCTTAAGACCACTATTTTGTACTTTTTGCTTTGATTGCACTGCAAACATGGTGTACAATGTTTTGTATATTATCTCAAAAATCCTACTTCAGTATATTGTGGTGCTTTGGGGGTGTGGTCGACAGCTCGTCCTTGCATTAATAGCAGCCAGCACTGCTTATTGTTCTTATTTTAAAATGCATGTGTGGAAATATGGTGAGATATTCAGGTTCATTTATTATTACCTTTTAGCAGGCTATATGGTTGTTCCCTTGCCTGTTTGTGATTCACCCTGACTGTAACCATGGTGTGTAATAATCACCTCCCCTCTCTGTATGTGACTGAGTGGTTTCTCTCCGAGTGCTGGTGCTCTGTCTGTTCTAGCACTTGTAATAAAACCGGCAGTTGAGATAAACAAACTCTTCTTATCTGTCATCATGGACCGAATGCTCGCCACAACATTTTAAATTTAGAAGATGAAAAGGGTAATATGTGAAAATAGTTGTGTGGCTGGCTGAATACTTTTTCAAAGCACTATATATTGAATCTCACTTGGACGTTCAGGATCATAGGAAACTGACCATTTTTCAGATTGGTAGATTAGAAGAGGGCAAAAACAATTTACGTTCTGAACCTTGCTGATACCTATATTTAGAGGTATGCAGCTCGAGAATTTAGGACAAACCACAATACAGTATATGCTGTGATTGTTGAATCTTTACATAAAAAATGACAAAGCTGACAGAATGTAATCATATTACATTTCCTGAAAACCATAGTATAAAATTAAGAAGTAAAATGAAATTTATCATACAATACAATTAGGAGTGATTTGGTTATTTTAAATTATGTAATGATGTCTATTTTAATTGGACTCCTCCGAGTCTTTAATGCAAATATGAAAGAACTTGAGATAAGCCTTCTTCCCTGGGGAAATACCTACATGTCACTTTCATCCACCCACAGGTTTGTGGGTGTTCAGTTCCATTATTCATAGATAAGCAAATCAAACCAGCTTCTACATGAGAATATTGAAGCTGACTTAAAAAACTTCAAAAGTTAGCACTAGTACATATGATACAGTTGAAAACTCTGGAAAAAATAGGTTAGGGCTTATTCTTATCTGAGTTATTACTTAAAACTTGTAGGTTTTTTTTTCCTGAATCATGAGTCAACCCACTCATTCTGATGTCACAATTGCTTGCAGGTTAGTCTGCATAAGTTACTGAAGTGCTATTGCTCCTGATCTTGTTCATTTGGCTACATGTGTCCTTTAGCACAAGCATAAATTCAGGATTATGTAGGTAATGCACTGTGTGCCTGGTAGACAACCAAACTGCCTCTCAATTCAGCTGGTCCTTCATCAGAATTTAGGTATGGTCCTGGGATACCTCAGTAAAAGCCTTTAAGGACTTTAAAGCACCCATAATGACTGAAATCTCAAAACTCAGGAATAAGTGCAGTGCCTAGCATTCTATCAGCAGCTAAGAAAATACACATGGCTGAATTCTTTTTCCTGCGGGCATACTTAGCAAATCTATAGAACAGTATCTGTAAACAGAATCAAAGAACACAAACACTACAAATGCAAATATAAGTAAATAGCAATAAATTATGAGAATGAAACAACAAGATAAAGAGTCCTTAAAGTGAGACCATCAGTGTGGGAACACCAGATGAGTGTTGTTATCTTCTTTTGTTCCAGAGCCTGATGGTTGAGGTAACTGTTCTTAAAACTGGCGGTGCGAGTCGTGAGACACTTGCACCTTCTACCTGATGGCAGCAGTGAGAAAAGAGCATAGCCTGGTTGGTGAGGATCTTTGATGATGGATGCTATGGCAGCATTTCATACAGATGCGCTCAAGAGTTGTGAGGGCTTTACCCATGATGTACTGGGCCATATCCACTACCTTTTGTAGGATTTTTCACTCAAACGCATTGACGTTCCCATACCAGGCCATAAAGCAGGCAGTCAGCACACTTTCCACCACACCTCTTTCAAAGTTTGCCAAGGTTTTTGGTAGCATGACAAATCTCTGCAGATTCCTGAAGAATTAGAGGTGCTGTTGTGCCTTGTTTACAAGAATATTTATATGATGGGTCCAGGGCAGGTTCTTTGAGATAATGACAGCCAGGAATTTAAAGTTACTGAGCCTCTCCACCACAGATCCTCTGATGATTACTGCTCATGGACCTTTGGTTTCCCTCTCCTGAACTCTACAATCAGTTCCTTGGTCTTGTTGACATTGAATGAGAAGTTGTTGTTATTACAGTACAGATTCTGTGTATGTTTGAAACATGATAAATAGAGACTCAATATGCTGCAACTGTGAGTCTGATAAGTAAGGAAGATAATAAATGGAACCACATAAGAGAGGGGTTTGGGCAGAAGGAACCAGTTGGGGAAGGGAACGTAAAGTGAGTGAGGGGGAACTGGGATGGGGATGGGATAAACAGGGTCAATCAGAAGGAGAGAGAAAGAAGCAAAGAGTTTATCTGAAAGTGGAAAAATCACTATTCAGCCCATTGTGTTGTAAACTACCCAGGTGGAATATGATGTTCTGTTCATCTAGAAATTTGGCCTCACACTAGAGAAGGGTGAGAATGGACAGGTCAGTATGGGAATGGAAAGTGTGGGGGGGGGGTGTTGAAATGGCATTCAAATGGCAGCCAAAGGAAGCTATTGTGGACAGTCCCTGTGACAGTAATATGTCCTCAGGGGTCACCATTTAATTTGAAGGGCTACCTGGCCAGCTGCGGAAGGAGAAAGTCTCTCTTTCGCTTGACCAGGTTGAGAGCTACAGTAGAAACTCAAGTACCCATTCTCATTTGCACACTGTCCTAGCATCCAAGAGGTTCTATGTTCTTCTGGCCATACATTTACTGTACATTAATTAGTAACAGAGCATGGGTCTTACTCAAGGGAACAAAGTACAAACATTGGCAGGTTATCACAATTGACTGAGTGGTGATTAATTAGAAAATGATGCTGAAAATAAGGAATAATGTATTTTGTTAGAAATTTCCCTGTGCTTAAATTTTCCCAGAAGTTTTGAACAGTTTAATTATTAAAACATCCACTACTATTAACAATCAATGAATTTATTTTAGGATTAACTGATCTCCTTCATTTCCTATTCTTCTATTATTAAAAAAGTAATTTAAAGTTAGTTTCTATGTATTTTACAAAACCATAGTGACAGGATTATTAAGTTAAGAATCTGCATTCCTGAAGGCATAAATCTATCAGGACAATTCCACCAAAATATTGAAAGAATTTAAGTTTAAGATGCAAATCCTGTGTCTGATTATTACTGTAAATTCCGGTGTATAAGCCGAGAATTTGACCCTAAATTTTGGTCCTAATATTAGGGGGTTGGCTTATACAGAGGGTGCCAACTTTGGGAAAACAAATACATGGAAGACAGATTGTATTTATTGGCTGTTTTTGAGTCAAATTCGTTCCACTGTCGACGCATGAATTCTTTGAATGGTTTGTTTAAATTCACATCTAGTGGCTGGAGCATGGACATGAAACCACCGGGGATGACCGCAATGTCCGTATTTTCAGCTTTCAATGCTGCTTTTGTCTCACCTGACAAGTGCGCTTTGAACATGTCCCAGACAAGTAGCAACTTTTTCTTCCCAAAACCTTCGGGACGTCGACGCCACACTCTTTAACCCACTTCAAGCAACCCGCTTCGTCCATCCAGCAGCGTTTTTGAATGTAAACAACAACACCCCGCGGGAATTTTCTGAGCAATCTTTGTTTTCTGTCTCAACACAAGATCACGTCTATTCATAAATTGGGTGCACCAACTTCGCGTAGCTTTGAATTTTCGCTGACCTCACGGTGTTTTTCAGCCCGTTTCAACGCTTGAGCTCGAGTCATTTCTCTGGTAACAATGCATCCAGGCGATCGATGGTGATTCACCCACTATAAAACTTTTTCTTCCAGTTCTGGCCACTGGCATATTTTCCCGCGGTTTGCACATTTCATCTTTGGCATTTCCCTCAGTGTGTCCTTTGCCTTTCTCCACTCTCTCATTTGTTTCTTGTTTACACTAAACTTCTTAGCGGCTGCAGAATTATTCACTTTTTTAGCAAAATCAACAACTTTCAGCTTGAAGCCAGCATCATATCGCATTCATTGTAATCTTTTGTACATGGTGGTCGCAAACTCAATACTGAGCACACGTACTGATCCTGCCACCCCGTGTCATGTTTTAACCAGATTACAATGGGTGATAAATGGTTTCATGGGGGTTACATTTCAGAGGATTCTTTACCATTGGAGACCTAATCCAAAATTTCCCTCCCTGATTTATTTATTAAGAATTCACCTATAACGCTCTACAATGTGCAGGTCTATTTTCTTAGCAGGTACTGGTTCACAAAATTTCCAGGTTCCAGATTCGGCAAAGCTGAGTACCGGCCTGTGAGATCTTGTGATATTTTCTGGTTAAATCAAAAACCTCTACAAAAGGGGTAGGCTTATACAAACGTAACATGAAAAAGTCACTTTTTTAACCTTGAAAATGAGGGGTCGGCTTATACTCCGGAATATACTTTACTTTACTTTACTTCATTGTCACCAAACAATTGATACTAGAGCATATAATCATCACAGCGATATTTGATTCTGTGCTTCTCACTCCCTGGAGTACAAATCGATAGTAAATAGTAAAAATTTAAATTATAAATCATGAATAGAAAATAGAAAAGGGAAAGTAAGGTAGTGCAAAAAAAAAACCGAGAGGCAGGTCCGGATATTTGGAGGGTACAGCCCAGATCTGGGTCAGGATCCGTTCAGCAGTTTTATCACAGTTGGAAAGAAGCTATTCCCAAATCTGGCCGTACGAGTCTTCAAGCTCCTGAGCCTTCTCCCGGAGGGATGAAAAGTGTGCTGGCTGGGTGGGTTGTGTCCTTGATTATCCTGGCAGCACTGCTCTAAAAGTGGTATATTTTCCCGAGGTTAATGTTCAACTTTCCTCCAAGAGGTCCACAGCTATGTCACAGGATTTGGAGGCTTGTATGCATTAATGGCCTGGAGTGTCATCTTGACTGGAGTCAGGATCTTGCTCTTTGACTCTTGGTAGTGTTACTCATGCCAAATAGATCAAAGGGTAGAGGGTAGTTAAAGAGTGGTCCACAGGTCCTCCAGGTTCGGGGGTTCAGCTCAGGGCTAGTAACCCTGACTGGTAAAATAAATGTTATGGAAACAACAATGAATAATCCTGCAATATCTGTGAGTGATCGTAGTTCTGAGTCTCCACCTGGGATTTGCATGGCTGACAATGGTGAAAACCAAGAGGAAGCTGCTGGCAAGATGAAAGAAGCTAAGATCAAAACCAAAATTAGTATCTGGAGCGTACAAACCATGTACAACACTGACAAGCTAACACTAATATCTGCAGAAATGCACCGTTACAACCTACATATACTGGGCATCAGTGAAGGCAGATGGACAAGGTCTGGTGGACAAAAGGCAGCAACTGATGAAGCAGTTTTATGC
This sequence comes from Mobula birostris, assembly GCF_030028105.1. NCBI lineage: Eukaryota > Metazoa > Chordata > Chondrichthyes > Myliobatiformes > Myliobatidae > Mobula > Mobula birostris. The sequence continues at coordinate 21,035,665 of NC_092370.1, read as the reverse complement.
TCAGGAAGGGAAGATGATCAGCATCATAATAGTGTGGCTGTCATTTTGAAGAAAGGCATCGGAAAGTACTTGCTGGACTGGAAACCAATCAACAGTAGGCTGATGAGAGTCAAGCTGAAAGGGAAATATGTGAACATGACTGTGTTACACTCCAAGTAACGACAGTGGCATTAAAAGAAAGGACACCTTCTATGAGCAAGAGGGGTAGAGTTAATACTACACCATACTATAATCATCATCATGGGAGATCTAAATGCCAAAGTAGGAAATAACATCTCACACTTCACTGGGGTCATGGGCATGCATGGAAATTGAACGATGAATAACAATGATGAGAGACTGGCGGAATCCTGTGCCATGAACAATCTGGTCATAGGAGGGACTTTCCTTCCACACCATGGAATTCACAAACTGACATGGTGCTCATCCAATGATTGGCCATTTAATGGTCAATGGTACGTTGAGACGATCCTTGCGGGATGTAAAATTGAAGAGAGGAGCAGATACAGAAAGTGATCACCACCTTGTAACACTCATGAAAGTCAAGCTGAGAAGTACTGGGACCAAAACACATGTACAAGCATGTTTTGATGTTGAGAATCTCAAAGATGCCAGTTGAGATCTGCCTTCACCATTCAGCTGAAGAACAGGTTCAAGGTCTTGCAAGACCTTGATGAAGATATGTCAGTAGACAACATTGACACAATGTGTCTCAGCCTTCAAGGAGAACAGTGAGGCTTGTCTAGGATACAGAGCTGGAAAAAACAAAGAACAGATACAGCAGGAAACATGGATGGTCTTATAAGAAAGATAGAAAATTAAAAACAAAGTGTTAGATGCAAAATCAGCATGAATTAAGGTGAAACTTCAATTAGCACACGCTGAAGCTAACAAAAAAGTGAAAAGACTTGAAAGAAAGGATAAGGGAGGCTACATGGAAGACTTTGCAGAGGATGTTGAAGCAGTATAGCCAATTGAGGTGATCTGGAAAAGATTTCAAAATTGGTTTGCGGCAAATTCCAGATGCGATCCAATAGTCCCATGAGAGATAAGAATGGTTTGCTTTTGACAACTGTAAAAGAACAAGAGGCATGATGAACAGAGTATTTCAGAGAATTACTGAATAGACCACCACCAGATGAAGAACCTGACATACAAGAGGCTGCAGAGGACCTCACCATCAACACAGATCACCCAAGAAAGAAGAGACTGTTGCTGCTATTAAATCATTAAAGAACAGCAAAACCCCAGGACATAACAAGTTGAACACCGGACTGTTCAAAGCCAAGCCAAAAGTGGCAGCAGCCATCCTGCAACCACTGTTCACTATAATCTGGGAATAGGGGCAAGTACCCAAGAACTGGACATAAGGAGTTATTCCAGACAGAAGAAATCTGCAGATGCTGGAAAGCCATAAACATAAAATGCTGGAGGAACTCTGCAGACCAGGCAGCATCTATGGAAAGGAGTAAGTCTCAAAGTTTTGGGCTGAGACCCTTCATTAGGACGGGAAGAAAAATGAGAAGTCGAAGTAAGAGGGTGGGGGGGAGAAGATAGGTGCAACTGGGAGAGGGGGAGGGGTGAAATAAAGAGCTGGGAAATTGATTGGTAAAAGAGATAAAGGGCTGGAGGAGGAGGAATCTGATAGGGCAGAGTAGAAGGCCATAAAAGAAAGGGAAGGGGGTGACCACCAGAGGGAGGTGGTGGGCAGGTAAGGAGGTGAGGTGAGAGAGGGAGACAGGAACGGAGAGTGGTGAAGGGTGGGGTAATTACCTGAAGTTCAAGAAATCGAGGTTCATGCCGTGAGGTTGGAGGTTACCCAGACAGAATGTAAGGTGTTACTCCTTCAGCTTGAGTGTGGCTTCATTGCGGCATTTGAGGAGGCCATGGCTGACATGTTGGAATGCATGTCAACCTGGTGATTGACTGGGTTATGAGGCAAACAACGATAGATTAAAGGAGTTTTTGTTAGGATCCCCAAGAAAGGAGCACTAAGTGATTGCAACAACTGGTGTGACATCACACTTTTGTCAGTGCCCAGCAAGATTCTCATCAGAGTCATTGTCCAATGGATTACTGATGCTGCTGATGAGTGCTTCAGGAAAGTGCAAGCTGGCTCAGGAAGAACAGAGACTACGTCGACCAGATCGTCACGCTGTATGACATCATAGAACATTGCATAGAGTGGCAGAGAAAACTTTATCTGAATTTCGTGGATTCTGAAAAGACTTTTGATAGCATCCACAGGGAGAGCCTCTGGCGAATTCTCAGATCATATGGAATCCCTTCCAAAATTGTCCAGCTTATCCAGAGTTTCAATGCTAACTTCAGCTGCACAGTTGGGGACTGCAATTTGAGCTTTGAAGTGAAAACAGGAGTCAGGCAAGGTTGCGTGATGTTGGTGATATTGTTTAACCTGGTGATTGCCTAGACTATGAAGCAAACAATGAAAGAAAAGCCGAGAGGCTTTAAGTGGACCCTGTTCTCTACTTTCGAAGACCTTGACTTTGTGGAGGACCTCACATTACTATCACATACACACCAGCACATGCAAGAGAAAACTTAGCATCTGTGTACCTTTGGTGGACAGGTTGGGTACCTGCAGTGCTATCTGTCTGAAGTTCAAAAAACAAATCTTGGTCAAGAAAATGAGACTGCACTCTATGCAACACACACAAAATGCTGGTGGAACGCAGAAGGCCAGGCAGCATCTATAGGAAGAAGTAAAGTCAAAGTTTCAGGTTGAGACCCTTCATCAGGTCTAATGGAAAAAAAGAGATAGTAAAAGATTTGAAAGTGGGAGGGGGAGTGGGAGATGTGAAATAACAGGAGAAGACAGGAGGGGGAGGGATGAAGCCAAGAGCTGGGAAGTTGACTGGCAAAAGGGATACAAGGCTGGAGAAGGGAGAGGATCATGAGATGGAAGGCCTTGGAAGAAAGAAAGGGGGAGGGGAGCACCAAAGGAAGATAGAGAACAGGCAAGGAGTTATTGTGAGAGGGAGAGAAAGGGAGAGAGAGGGAGACAGAGAGAGAGAGAGAGAGAGAGAGAGAGATAGGGATGGGTTAAGAAGGGGAGGAGGGGCATTAACGGAAGTTAGAGAAATCAAAGTTCATGCCATCAGATTGGATGCTACCCAGACGGCATATAAGGTGTTGTTCCTCCAACCTGAGTGTGACTTCATCTCGACAGTAGAGGAGGCCATGGATTGACATATCAGAATGGGAATGGGATGTGGAATTAAAATGTGTGGCCACTGGGAGATTCAGCTTCCTCTGGCGGACAGAGCGTAGGTCTGTCAACACCTTACATTCCGTCTGGGTAACCTCCAACCTGATGGCATGAACATTGATTTCTCTAACTTCCGTTAATGCCCCTCCTCCCCTTCTTACCCCATCCTTATTTATTTATTTATTTTTCTTTCTATCTATCTCTCTCTCTTTCCCCTCTCAAAATAACTCCTTGCCTGTTCTCCATCTTCCTCTGGTGCTCCCCTCCCCCTTTCTTTCTTCCAAGGCCTTCCATCCCATGATACTCCCCCTTCTCCAGCCTTGTATCCCTTTTGCCAATCAACTTCCCAGCTCTTGGCTTCATCCCTCCCCCTCCTGTCTTCTCCTATCATTTTGCATCTCCCCCTCCCCTCCCACTTTCAAATCTCTCACTATCTCTTTGTTCTGTTAGTCCTGACAAAGGGTCTCGACACAAAACGTTGGCTGTGCTTCTTCCTATAGATGCTGCCTGGCCTGCTGCGTTCCATCAGCATTTTGTGTGTGTTGCTTGAATTTCCAGCATCTGTAGCTTTTCTTGTGTCTGCACTCTATGCACTGTTTCTGAATTGTTTGGTGGATTCTATGTATGAAAAATCCAAGTTGTGCACAGTGCAAGAAAAGATTGCGTACCTAGCTCCAGAGGGAGATTTCCTTCAGACGCACATTCAGCACAAGTGTGAAAATACAAAATAGAAACCTTACAGTTTGTTGCCAGAATTCACCTCTGTTTTGATGCTGTTTCCCTACTTCTTTGTGCAAAACAAGACACATTGGCTGAGAATTCAAAATACGTATGTGCAAACAAAACTTCCCTGCAAAGGATTTAAGTGTATGATTCTCAATGGAGGAAATGATTGGTTCAAGATTTACCTTGTGCAAAAGCTGTTCTGTTTGAATGGAATTGATTTTGTCCAAGAGCTTTTAAGGGATGACCAATTTTCATGGATCTTTCCCAAGGAGATTGTTCAGAAGAAGTCGGAGATGCTGGTCTTTTCGGAGATTTAAGCTTTTTGAGAGTTCGCAGATCTTCCATTATCTGTTCATCTGTTAACAAGTAATTTGACCGCGCAGATTCAGGTTTTCGTCTTTTGTCTGTAATTGGAACTGGGTAATTAGGTTTCCTCCTTAGTTTCCTAGTCATTATTGGCTTTACCTCCATAGAATCTCCTGTGAATTCCATTGTTAGCCTCTCATTCTCAATCATCATTTTCTTTTCTTCTAACTCAATCTTTTTGTCTTCAAATTCCTTCACTGCTGCTTTCGTCTCTTTAATATAATTCCTTTCCACTTGTTCTGTCTCCAGTTGCAGAAAAAGCTCTGCATTTCATATTCTTTTCTTGTATTTTTGACCTAGTTTCTTCATCCTTTTCTGATACTCCTGCAAAGTGCCTTCCTGTAACTGCTGTAGCTGTCTTTTGAAGATGTCAATTTCTCCTGGTACATCTGCTATTTTACTTCCAGGTCATGTTCATCATCCTGCTTACTGGCAATATCTGTCTCCCTTTCATCCTCTGTATCTTCACCTGAGTCGCGGCCACGGATAATGCATTCATCCTCATCGTCGACGCTGTCTAGCTCCTCCTTGTCATTGTAATAGTCGACAATGGGTGAGAGGAGAGCTGCGGACATCTTCCCCGCCAAGCTGCCCTCCTTTGTTGACACATCTAGTGCCTTGATGGTGTGCCATCCAGCTGGGTTTTTCTGAGCCATTCATGTCCCAGCAATGGTGGTCCTCCATTTTTCAGTACATAGAGGTTCAGTTGCTCTGTTTTATCTCCTTAGGTCACTGTGGCTTTACTTTTACCCTTATAACCATATAACCATCTAACAATTACAGCACGGAAACAGGTCATCTCGGCCCTTCTAGTCCATGCCAAACTCTTACTCTCACCTAGTCCCATCTACTTGCACTCAGCCCATAACCCTCCATTCCTTTCCTGTCCATATACCTATCTAATTTTTTACTAAATGACAAAATCAAACCTGCCTCTACACTTCTGCTGGAAGCTCGTTCCACACGGCTACCACTCTCTGAGTAAAGAAGTTCCCCCTCATGTTACCTTTCTTTTAAAATGAAATTTTCATTTACAAAACTTTAAAAGCACAGGCCACTGCTCAGAATTCAAACAAAAACAAAGCGCAGAGGGACCAAGTGAAAGTACAGTAATTCAAAAGTCTGGAATTTTATACACATTATTAGTAAACAATCATTGTGATAGTTATGGAAAACATAGTCCAAGCTTTACATTGTTCCCTTTTGCCACATTTGTATAGTTCGTATTTTTTCCAGCTTTGATTGATCATATTTTTCTCATCATACAACTCGTCATCAGTTGCATTAATATTAAGGATACAAGTGCACTTATGCAGAATGCCCTGTCAAGACCAACCAGCAATGGCAATGTCCAATCAAATCAGAAGTGAAAACCAATGTGGGCTCTACACCCTCTCCGAAGTAGGTCTCATTTGCCTTTTCTGAATTTTATTCCGAATGTCAGTCAGTGAAGGCAGCCTAATTATGTCCTTGTTTTTGCTGTAAATATTCAGGAACCTTCAGTTCGACGGCTCTTCTTTGGAGGTCTTCAACATCCGCAGCAGTGTGAAGCAGGGCTGTGTGCTTGCCTCCACCATGTTTGGCATCTTCTTCACAGTCATGCTGAAGTATACCTTTGGAACATCAACTGATGGTGTCTACTTCCACACCAGATCGGATCACATCAGTCTGTCCCAGCCGAGGGCAAAAACCAAGGTTCATGAAGTACTCATCAGGGATGTGTTGTTTGCAGACGATGCGGCACTGGCAACACACTCTGAAGAGCAACTGCAACGCCTCATGGACAGCTTCTCAAGAGCCTGCCAGGACTTCAGCTTGACCATCAGCCTGAAGAAGACCAACGTGTTGGGCCAAGGCGTTGAGCACCCCCCGCCATTACCATCAACAACTATGAGCTGGAGAGTAGTTCATGAATTTACATACCTTGGCTCCACCATCACGGACAGCCTCTCGCTAGACCCCGAGATCAATAGACGGATCGGACGAGCAGCCTGAGCATTCGCCAGGCTGACAAAGAGAGTCTGGGAGAACAGAAAGGTGACGATGCACACCAAGGTTGCAGTCTACAGAGCCTGTCTCCTCAGCACACTGCTTTACGACAGCGAGACCTGGAGCCTCTACTACAGACAAGAGCAGCGTCTCAACGCCTTCCATCTTCTCAGCCTGAGACGCATCCTGGACATCACGTGGATTGACCGAGTCACCAGCAATGAGGTCCTGGCCTGCGCCCAGCCTCTTCACCCTGCTCCAACAATGCCGTCTCCACTGGCTGGGCCACATACACTGCATGACAGGAGGATCCCGAAGGACCTGCTGTACGGGAACTGGCCTCCAGCAAGAGAGCACAAGGGCAGCCCCATCTTCGTTTCAAAGGTGTTTGCAAGAGAGACATGGAGTCACTGAAAATGAACATCGAGAGGTGGGAGGACATCGCAAGCGATCACTCTCACTGGAGGCTGGAACTACGCAGAGGTCTAAAAAGAGGAGAAGAGAAGCTGAGGCTTGCTGCTGAAGAAAAGCGCACTCATCGGAAAAACAGCACCAGGACAACACTGGAGGACAGTGCCTTCAAGTGCAGTCGCTGCAGCTGAGACTGTCACTCCCGTGTGGGCCTCTACAGCCACAACAGATGCTGCTCTAACACAGACTGAAGCAAGACCTTCCAGGCGCAGATCCATGGTCTCGCGAGAGTAACGGATGCCACCATTCAGGAAGATACCAATGAGGACCAGAAGACCTGACCATATATAGTGCAAAGTAAAGTACCTTGGGATGCGCTTTCTGTCCTGTGTAAGTTTCTAGCAGTAGCTTAGTTCGTCTCAGAGGTATTTGAATAAACAGTCATTTGTAGTCGGGTACAGAGATCACTGTTAAAGCTGAGCCTGTGACCAACGCCATTTTCAGTCTCACGCCCACCACTTGTGGAGTGATCCATATTACTCTTTGATCATTTGTCTCTTTCATGCTGTGAAGTTGCAGACAAGACAATTCACTTTCATCAGATTTGTTTTCATCAGAACTGCCTTCATTCATTTTGTGTACCTTGTTGTATTTTCCTTTCTGGGGTTTCTTGTTTCTCTGTATTTTGACCTTTGTCTGCTGTTTACTAGCTTTGCATACTCTGCCAGTGTGGCCCTGTTTGCCACAGTTTCTGCATTCTTTGTCTTTAAACCATCAGTCATCTGGGTCATGTGACCTGTTCTCACAATGGTAACATTTCTTTCCTTCATTTCCGTTCAGTGACATTTTATTTGTAGCATATTCCAGAGATTTTTGTTGTATCTCGGAAACATCTCGTGCGGCTGTTTCCATTGATATTGCAATGTTCAGAGCCTTCTCAAATGTAAGGTCTCTTTCACACAGAAGCTTCTTCTGTGTGGTTTCACAGTGCATGCCACACACTAAGCTGTCCCTCAATGTGTCCGATAGACCAGCTCCAAATTGACAATGTTCTGATAAATTGCGCAATTCGGCACAATATTCAGGAATGCTTTCACTTTTGCTCTGATTCCGCTTGTGAAATTTAAATCTTTCAGCAATAACCAGTGGTTTGGGGTTTAAGTGCTGTTGGAGGGTGGCTACTATTTGCTTGAACGTTTTGTCAGCTGGCTTTTCAGGGGTTAACAAGCTCCGTAGCAGCCCGTATGTTTTTGCTTCCATAATACTGATTAAGACAATGGCTTTCTTTTCATCAACACCATTAGCCTCACAATATAACTCCACTCTTTCAATGTAAGTTACCCAGTCTTCAATGCCAGTATCAAATGCTGTAATCGTTCCAATCGTCGCCATCTTTGTTATGTTATTAAGCCCCATTCTCCCCTCATTTTCCTTTTCGACTCAAGTGTCCTTTTTGCTAGCACTATGAGTGCACTCCATCTAGATGTATGTGTCACTTCTTTGTATCTCCCTTCTAGGGCAGGCAGACCCTCAGCCCCTGGGGGTCAGCGCCGCTGTGGTCTCAGCTGGACGTGCTGTGGCCCCGACTGTGTCTCTTGGTCTCCTGATGTTCCTGACCTGCAGCTGTGCTTCCATTTCCTTTCAGACTCGTGATCTCGCTCTGCCTTGTCTCGTACCTTGTGCTCTTCTTCTGAGTGTCGTTATCAATTAAAACACAGCATTCTGATACGATGTAGTTTCATTAACCTCGTCGCCAATTTGTTGTGTATGTGGCCAGATTACACAACAAAACTATAAATAAAAACCCTGGAGATGGGAGCTAAGTTAACAGGGTTGTTTACTGACTGAAACCAAACTGAACAAACACGTACAGATCAATACGCGTCTAATAACACATGCTCAATATGTGCCCAATAGCGCATGCAACGACGTGTCCCTACGCCATAAAGTAGTTCCATATTATACAGTAGCTATACAGTACAGCTCTGAAAAAGCCCCTTTGGCCCATCTAGTCTATGCCAAACCATTTAAACTACCTATACCCTTCAACTTGCATTGGGACCATAGTCCTCCATGATGATAAACTAATTTGGATATGGGTCTCTACTATAAACTGAGAGTAGGAATGGGACAGGGAGAGGGAAAGGGAGACATTGTTTAGTGATCAATAAACAAATTGCTTGAAATCAACTGACTTGGCCTGGTGGCTCAGGGCTGGGTATGTCTGCAGCTGTGCCTCTCACCACCCTGGTACTCCTTCTCACTCAACTGTCCCAGACCCCTTCAGTGGAGCTCCACTCTCGCCATTCCCAACATCCTTTGCTCCTGTCAGATTTTCAAACTCACTCTCCGCTTCACGTTGACAAGCTTAGTACTGTGCAAAATTCTTAGTTCCCTAGTTGTCTACTACACATGTGCCTCAGACATTTTGCACAGCACTGAATAGGATAAGTGTAAATGAGAGATTGATGGTCAGCATAACCCTTAAGGGTCAAAGGGCCTGTTCCTGTGTGTCTTTTTTTATTCCGCTATGCTTCTAGCTGATAATTAGAACAGTTGGCAGAGACTTTTAAATTACTTTATGTAATTGTGGTAAGATTACATGGCTAACACTAACGAAAACTAACAAACCGTTGCTGTTAATTTTAAATCATGAGTGGAGGAATTCCTCCAGACTTGGTCCAATTTTGTTTGAGTGAAACCACCTGGATGAGGAAGTGGAGGGATGGGTTAGTAAGTTTGCTGATGACACAAAGGTTGGAGGTGTTGTAGATAGTATGAAGGGCTGTCAGAGGTTACAGTGGGACATTGATAGGATGCAAAACTGTGCTGAGAAGTGGCAGATGGAGTTCAACCCAGATAAGTGGTTCATTTTGGTAGGTCAAATACAATGGCAGAATATAGTATTAATGGTAAGACTCTTGGCAGTGTGGAGGATCAGAGGGATCTTGGGGTCCAAGTCCATAGGACGCACAAAGCAGCTGCGCAGGTTGACTCTGTGGTTAAGAAGGCATATGGTGTATTGGCCTTCATCAATCGTGGGATTGAATTCAGGAGCCAAGAGGTAATGTTGCAGCTATATAGGACCCTGGTCAGACCCCACTTGGAGTACTGTGCTCAGTTCTGGTTGCTTCACAACAGGACGGACGTGGAAACGTGGTGCAGAGGAGATTTACAAGGATGTTGTCTGAATTGGGGAGCATGCCTTATGAAAACAGGTTGAGTGAACTCAGGCTTTTCTCCTTGGAGCGACGGAGGATGAGAGGCGACCTGATAGAGGTGTACAAGATGATGAGAGGCATTGATTATGTGGATAGTCATAGGCTTCATTCCAGGGCTGAAATGGTTGCCACAAGAGGACACAGGTTTAAGGTGCAGGGGAGTAGGTACAGAGGAGATGTCAGGGGTAAGTTTTTTACTCAGCGAGTAGTGAGTGTGTGGAATGGGCTGCCGGCAACAGTGGTGGAGGCAGATACAATAGGGTCTTTTAAGAGAATTTTAGATAGGTACATGGAACTTAGAAAAATAGAGGTCTATGTGTAAGCCTAGTAATTTCTAAGGTAGGGACATGTTCGGCACAACTTTGTGGGCCGAAGGGCTTGTATTATGCTGTAGGTTTTCTATGTTTCTATGTTCCTATGAAATACATTGGGGAGTTACTGCATAACATCTCTTCCAGCATTTCAATAAATACTTCTGTCCAATTATTTGAAATAGTACAGTTTTCACAATCTATGATGAACAATACTGTTGTTAGTTACGTTTATATCAATTTTAAATTGATCTCTAAAAAACTGAGAAAGGAAGAACTGTTTATTCTTTGAAAGTAAAGGATAGAGATCTCACAACCAATGTTCCCTCTAATTTGTAATGACCAGTGTGCACAAAAATATTGTGCTGTGCAATTTATTGCCCAGTGAGAGCATGTGCACACTGAATTTTATATATAGAGGTATTCATTTTAACAGCTAGCAAAACGCTGTCAATAAGTACTTTGGTCTCTTCTGGGTTTGATCATTTTCAGTCTTGTTCATCTGCACTCTCAAAAAACATGCACTACAGCCTGTAGCAGGTAATGAAGGATTTTTGCACCAGAGTTTTAATGCATCATCCATATGCGATTTACTTGCTAAATGACACTTTAAAAAGTCACTTACAACTTTCGCATCGCGACAATGCCTGCAGGTAACACCAAATCTGTATTGGATAAAGATATTTATCACAGCTGCACGTTGCTGACTCATGTTTCTACTGTTTCATTCCACTTTAAATGAACTAGCAGTTCTTTTGCACTTCATGCCCTTTGCTTCTTTGGAATTCGCCATAGTGAATCAACAATTTCTTCAAAGAAAAACAATATAAATAGGCCAGTTCTAAAATCTGCAGGAAAATTATCGCAAACTGTCGCTGTGTCACTGGATTCTGGATTTCTTGACAGAGAGACCACAGTCAGTCCGTGTTGGCAGGAACATCTCTGACTCCATCACACTGAGCTCTGGATCCCCACAAGGCTGTGTGCTTAGCCCATTGCTGTTTACACTGCTAACACATGACTGTGCAGCCAGATTCAAGGAGAACCTGATCATTACATTTGCAGATGATACCACAGTGGTGGGGCTTATCAGCAAAAATGATGAAACAATGTACAGGGAAGAGGTCAAACACCTAGAGAGCTGGTGCAGGGATAACAACTTGATGCTTAATGTCACCAAAACCAAGGAGATGATCGTCGATTTCAGACGGTCTCAGCCTGAGCGCACACCCCTCAGCATCAGCAGCTCCACAGTGGAGAGAGTGGAAAACATCAAGTTCCTTGGGGTGCAGATCTCGGACAATCTCACCTGGTCCAGGAACACCACTGGGATTGTGAAACGGGCCCAGCAGAGATTGCACTTTCAGAGGAAGCTTAAACAAGCATCACTCCCCGCTAACATCTTAACTACATTCTACAGAGGCGTGGTTGATAGTGTGCTGACCTTTTGCATCACAACCTGGTACTCCAGCTGCAGTGCTGTCGACAAAAAAGCCTTGCTGAGGGTGGTTAGGGGAGCAGAGAAGGTTATTGGGGTCTCCCTACCTTCAGTCCAAGACCTCTTTCAGAGTCGACGCCTCCAGAAGACATTATACATCATTAAAGACCCCTCATACCCTCCCCATGAACTGTTTGTTCTTCTGCCATCAGGCAAGCGTTACAGGAGCATCAAAACTAAAACCACAAGGCTACCAAACAGCTTCCTCCCACAGGCAATAAGACTGCTAAATAGCTGCTCCACCTGACTCTGCTTTGGACACTTTTAACTTGCACTGGACACTTATAACTTGATTTTAACTGACATGTGGCTGTTGTGCTTTACTATTTATTGTTATGTTTATTATTTAGTGTTGCGTTTGTTATTTTAAGATTGCACTGCTCCTGAGAAACGCTGTCTCATTCTGCCCTGCAGAGCTGATGTGCGGTTAGAACGACAATAAAGTTTTTTGAATCTTGAATCTTGAATCTTGAAACTTCACGTTGTCAACACCATCCACATCAGAAATCAGGAAAGGAAATGTGATTGTGTACCATCGTGAATTATACTTAACATGTCGATGAGGTGAAGGGTGACAGCCTTTTGTGCACAGTTTAAATTCCTTTGTGTGCACACGTGCACACCTTAAAAGCAAACATTGCTCACAGCCAATTTACTCTCCAATCCTCAATAGTCTTAAGAACATAGAGCAGTAAAACTCAGTACAATAACTTTGGCTCACGATGTTGCACCAAGCTTATAAACTATTCTAAGACAAAAAAGGACTTAGTATTTTCCTGGTGTATATGACAAATAATTTTTTTTTCAGGTTTTAAGCTGGGTTCAGGTATCAATTATAATCAATGACAAACTCTGCTATCAACTTGAGGGATTATGCCTGGATATCTCTAGTCTGGTGGTATTTATAACCCCATTTTCCGTCCCTCCTGATTGGTTAGTCCTCATCCAATCAGGTTTCTGCTTTCCCACCTTGTCTACAATCGAATTCCAGTTCTTACTTAGAGCGAGACCACTGTCTTTGTTAAAATTCTTCTTCTTGAATTTTATTTCAATAGTTTCCTTTACTCGGCTGTTCCAAAAGCCATTCGCGTGGCACAATAGTTTCGTGCCGTCAAAGTCAATCCTATTGCCATTCTGAATGCAGTGTTCTGCTACTGCTGATTTCTCCGAGTAACCCAAACAAATGCATCTCCTGACCTCCTTGATGCGGGTTTCCTCTGTGTGTCTTGGCTGGCCTACATACGCTGCTCTGCATTCACAAGGAATCTTGTTAGTGCCAGCTGACCTAAGTCCTAGGTCATCATTGACCCGCATAAGATGTGACTTGAGATTCTTTACGGGTTTGTGGATGGTATTAGTTCAGTATTAGTTCAGGGGGAAGGGAGGAGAAGATAGCGGCACGACGCAATGCGCACGGCCGCTCTGAAATGATATCGTATTTGTGAACTAGGATGCCGTGCACAAGCCTGATTTGATGGAGACAGCCATGAGAAGCATGGAGGAACATCTGGATAAACTTCTGAAATGCCTGCTTTGCTGCCACTGCTACTGTGCGATCGAGAATCTCCGGAGGAGAAGGCCCCAGATCCTCGGCTTTGCCTATTGCCTGTTGCCGGGGCCGGGGTCGAAGCGCTCGGCAGAGATGGTGCTCGGTGCATCAGTGTTGGAGGGCTGGTCAGAGGCTCGAAGTTTTCAGACGGACTTAAGAGTCAGCTGTGGTCAGGTGCTTCCAGAGTGCTGCATCGGCAAGTTTGCGGCGCTGGAGGTTCATGGCAGGAAGAGTTTTTTTTCTTCCTTCTACCGTCTGCGTGAGATGATGGGAGTTTTGAGAGACTTTGAGACTTTTTTTGCCGTGCCCATGGTCTGTTCTTAATCAAATTACGATATTGCTTTGCACTGTAGTAACTATATGTTATAATTATGTGGTTTTTGTCAGTTTTTCAGTCGGTTTGCCTTGAGTTTCTGTGATATCATTCTAGACGAACATTGTATTATTTATTAATGCATGCATTACTTAAAGACAGTAAAAGAGGACTGCATGTCCTCATAATCTAATCTAATCTATTTCTTCAGGATCCTGGCGATCCTTCCAGAAGCCGTGGAAATACAGGGAAGACAGGCAGTAGCAAAAGGTTCCTCCTCATTGTTGGGTTGCTTGGTTTTCTGTCAGCCCTGTTAAGGGCCCAGTTGACTTCCTTTACCTTGCAGCCATTCTGTAGGAGTGTCACGCATAATCATCTTATTTCCTTGGGGAGACTCTCCGGGACCAAAGTAGTTTTCACATGGTTAACCAAAGTAGAGAGAACCACTCTACATTGGGAGCCATGATTGTGGCTGTTGTTGCTGAGGTGTAAGTCTGTGTGAGTGAATTACTGATAGACCACTATCTGAGGCTACGACCCAGTCTGCATTGTATTAGAATGTCCAGGAATGGGAGGAAACCATTCTTCTCTTTCTCCATTATAAATTGTATGTTTGGATGTATACTGTTGAGGAATCTGTCACTACTGCCTGGCTTCCCTACATTTCCATGGTTTCTGGAAGGTTGTATATAGTATACATGCTTTACATAGAAACATAGAAACATAGAAAATAGGTGCAGGAGTAGGCCATTCGGCCCTTCCAGCCTGCACTGCCATTCAGTATGATCATGGCTGATCATCCAACTCAGAACCCTGTACCTGCCTTCTCTCCATACCCCCTGATCCCTTTAGCCACAAGGGCTATATCTAACTCCCTCTTAAATATAGCCAATGAACTGGCCTCAACTGTTTCCTGTGGCAGAGAATTCCACAGATTCACCACTCTCTGTTTGAAGAAGTTTTTCTTCATCTCAGTCCTAATAGGCTTCCCATTTATCCTCAAACTGGGACCCCTCGTTCTGGACTTCCCCAACATTGGGAACAATCTTCCTGCATCTAGCCTGTCCAATCCCTTTAGAATTTTATGTGTGTAAGTGTACTTTTAAATGTACATTTATTACTTTTATACTAATAAATGTACTTTGAATTTAATACCCAAGGTACCTAGATGTCTGCAGACACAATTATCCTGTTTCCATCAAACTTACAAACACAACTTTGTCTTTCGTAAATGCTGTGCAATATCTTGGAGGCTGTATCACGAGCTGTTTACTCTCATCCTACTGTAGCTGTAGGTGGTACCTCCAATCTATCCTCCCCGTCTCTTCCAACACATCTGAAAATTCATCAGCAGCTGCTTCTCATTGGGAGTAGAACTTAAATCTGCACTAACCTGTGGTGTCATCAGGTTCTCTACCAGCACTGTAATCAGTTCCCTTTGATGGACTGTTCAGCTACTAATTTGTGCACAGTTCAATTCAAATACAATGCACTCTGCATTGCACCTCTTTTTTCCTTCATTAGGATTTTCATTTTCAGCTCGAATTGGCCCTCAGCATGTCCACCAGCAGCCTGGACTCGGAGATATGGGATTGAATCTTACCACAATAGCTGAGAAAATTAAATTTAATGTCCTCTCCAGGTTAGAACAAGGTTCTGTTCCTGACGATCATTAGTAATCTGATCCATTTGGATTTTGCAAATGTGATCACCCAGCAATATATTTAAATAAAAACTTGGGCCAAGCAAAGGCATTTAACTCAGCCATTTTTGTATAATCACACATGCATGATTATATAAATTGTTTAGTGAATTTTGAAGTATTTGTAGCTGATTCTGTATTTTTCTAGAAGCTTCTTAGCTTTCCTGCAGTAGGTATCAAACTGCTTTATAAGTTAATTTTTATTACTGGAATGTTGTTACCTTTATTGTCTGAGTATGAGAAAAACATGATTTCTTTGTCTTTCTATTTTTCCTAGTTCATTCCCTGTTCTTGAAAACTCCCGATAAATGTTTGTAAGCAACACGATTTAGACCTTGACTTCCAAACCGCTGGATTGCAAGATCACTGAATCTGACAGTTGCAATAATCAGTTAACCTTCCAGCACAGCCTTAGAATGGGAGGGCAAAGCAGAGTACATGGGGACCTCCCACATGGTCACACATTGCATGTGAGACCTGGGTCAAACCTGGGCTGTGTCAGGTCACACCTGGGGAAAGAGAAATGTCAACATTTCATGTCAGGATCAGTTTATCAGTTCAAGTAAATGACTCTTTATGCACATTATGTGGAATAAGTTAGTTCCTGCCTGCCTATATCTGTTATGTATCTCTTTTTTCTTGATATCTCTCAATAATCAAGATTCCATAAATTTGTTACCCTTACCTCTATTCTGACAGGTATATAAGAACTCTGTACTCTCAAAATTTCAATTTTGAAGGCCTTTGCCAGTAAGTAACCTTTCCCAGTTCACACTTGCCACATTGTATCTGATATCATCAAAATTGAGCCTTTCTCCAATTTAGAATATCAACCAGAGGACCAGACCTATTCTTTTCCACAATTACCTTGCATAATAGGAGATCTAGTATCACACTCTCTAGCTGGGACTTTTATGTACTGATTAAGGAAATTTTGCTGAACAAATTTGACAAGCTCTTTCCCCTCCAGTCCTTTTTACAGTATGGGAGTCCCAGTCATTATCTGGGAAGTTAAAGTCACCTGTTACAACAATCTTTGTTGAAATCACCTACTATCAGTACCTTATCTAAGAAAGGATGTGTTGGCATTGGAGAGGTTCCAGAGGAGGCTCATGAGAATTATTCTGAAATGAATGGTTTATTGGATGAGGAGCATTTAGGAACTGAAGTTTAGAAGAATGGGTGGGGGGGGGCTTAGATAGAGTAGATGTGGAGAGGAAGTTTCCTATTGGGGGAGTCTTGGAACAGACGGCACAGCCTCAGAATAACGGGATGTTCATTCATAACAGAGAAGAGAAGGAATTTCTTTAGCCGACGGGTAGTGAATCTGTGGAATTCATTGCCACAGATGGCTATGGAGCCCAAATCATTGTGTATATTTAAAGTTGAACGGGGATATCTTCGATCAAGTCCTCAGCGTTCTTAAGTGGGAAGGTGAACAGCCAAAAATTCCGGTCCATGTAGGTACCAATGACAGAGGGGAGGATGAGTGACAAGGTTCTGCATAGAGTTCACGGACTTAGGTGCTAAGTTGAAGGGCAGGACCTCCAGGGTTGTGACCTCAGGATTGCTACCCATGTCACGTGATAGTGAGGGTCAAAGTACAGTTTAATATATGGCCAAGGAGTTGGTGTAGGAGGGGGGCATGATTTTTGAATCATTGGGTGCTCTTCCAGGGAAGGTGAGATCTGTACAGAGGGAGAGTTAGCACATGAACTGGAGGGGAACTAATATCCTAGCTGGAAGGTTTGATAACGCTGCATGGTGGTGTTTAAACTAGAGTCTCAGGGACATGGGAATCAGAGTGCCAGAAGAGTAAGTGGAGAGGTTGTGGAGACCTCGATGTTGGTAAGACTTCAGACAAAATTAGAAATGTTGTTAAGACCTCAGACAAAGTTAGGAATCAAAACATTGAGCATGGAGCGACTGGTGTCCTGAGCTGACAATATTTCAATGCAGGAAGTATGGTAGTGCTAAAGAGGAGGTATATGGTTTACAAACAGAAGAATGTGTAGTGAGAAGAGGCTGTGATGGGGCAAAATAGCAGTATACAGAATGAGTTACAATGTAAAAGGCAGACAACATTGAAAAGGGAGAATACAGTACTGAAGGTGTAATATTTGAATGGGCGCAGTATAAGGAATAAGGTGGATAAACTTACATCACAGAAGCAGATTGGCAGATATGATGCTGTAGGCATCACTGAATTATAGCTGAAAGATTATAGCTGGGAGCATAATGTCCAAAGATACACAGAAAGGATACATAAGGATACAAAGGATAGGCAGTAAGGCAAGTGAGACAGCACTACTCTGTTGGTGAAAAATGAAATCAAGTCATTAGAAAGAGGTGACATCAGATCAGAAGGTGTTGAATCACTGTGGAAAGAGCTAAGGAACTGCAAGAGTAAAAAGACCCTGATAGGGGTTATATACAGACCCTCAAACAGTACTAAGGATGTGGCTGACAAATTGCAAAGGAAGATAGAAAATGCATGCCAAAAGGGCAACGTTACAATAATCATGGGGGACTTCAATTGCAGGTAGATTGGGAAAATCAGGTTGGTGCTGGATTACAGAAGAGGAAATTTCCAGAGTGCCAGTGAGATGGTTTTTTAGAGCATCTCGTGGTTGAGCTAACTATTCTGGATTGGGTGTTGTGCAATGAACAGAATTGATTAGAGACCATAAGGTTAAAGAACCCTTTGGGGGTGGTAATCATTATGTGAATGAATTCACACTGAAATTTGAGAAGTAGACGCTAAAGTTGGATTACAGAGGCATGAGAGAGGAGTTGGCCAGGATTGATTGGAAAAGAACACTGGCAGGGATGATGGTAGAGCAACAGTGGCTGGAATTTCTGGAAGCAATTCAGAAGGCACAGGATATATACATCTTAAAGAAGAAAAAGTATCCTCAAGGAAAGATGACACAAACATGGGTAACAAGGGATGTCAAAGCCAACATAAAAGCCAAAGAGAAGGCATATAATAGAGCAAAAGTTAGTGGGAAGTTAGAGGATTGGGAAGCTTTTAAAAGCCAACAGAAGGCAACTGAAAAAGTAATTAAGAAGGTAAAGATGGAATACGAAAGTAAGCTAGCCAATAATACAGGTTTCCCCCGCCATCCGAAGGTAGAGCGATCCTATGAAACGGTTTGTAAGCCAGAATGTCGTAAAGCGAAGAAGCAATATTTATATGGGAAAAATTTGTGAGCGTTCACAGACCCAAAAATAATGTACCAAATCATGCTAAATAACACATAAAACTTAAAATAACAGTAACATATAGTAAAAGCAGAAATTATATGATAAATACACAGCCTATATAAAGTGGAAATACTTCTCTACAACGATTACCTGCACAGATCTCCGTAGCGAAAATCTCACACAAGCTCTGTTAGCAAAAACACTCTCTCCAGTAACCTTTAAACTATGAAGCTGCCAAAATAACCAAATAACACTTAAAAATACACAGCCGATATAAAGTAGAAATAATGTATGTACAGTGTAGTACCACTTACCAGAATTGGTTCAGCGTCGAGCACACTGATGATGGCGTGTTAGACTGAGTTGAAGCAGGCTGGCGTGGTGCAGTGGCCCCTACCCTCCGGGCCGCCGACTGATACATTGCCGCAAAGCATGCAGGGGTACAGCGGTAGCCGGAAAGCACACAGCACATCTTTAAGAAAAAATACGAAACAAACATGCTAATTAATTAGGTGCCGCCCGACACGTAATTGTTGGCCCAGATCAGAGGCAATGCAATCAGCAATCGGCACTGATCTGGGCCGACAATTACGTGCTGCTCAGCACCTAATTAATTAGCATGTTTGTTTCGGCTTTTTTCCTAAAGATGTGCTGTGTGCCTCCCGGCTACCGCTGCATTCTCCGCGAATCGGTACAGTATCTGTCCGGGGCCTGGGGGTTGGGGTGGTGGGACACGGGGGTGTCATCTCATCGTCAATCAGGGCAGGCAGTTCATCTTCTCCTATGACTGCCCGCCTCGATGTCGAAGGTCGAGGTTCGTCGTCTGCTGTGGCTGATGTGAAAGGCTTGCTTGACTGCTGAGCCTCTCACATTTTTCTATCATATAGTTCTTTGCAAGCACTCAAATCATCCTGAAAATATCCCCTAAACCTACGTACCCTTTCAAAATTAAAGTTGTACTTTATCATTGCAGCGAAAATCTCATGCAGTTGCTTCTCTTTCGCTACTGCATTCGGTTTCGATGGTTATCCTTTCCTCTTCCAAGTGCATCAGCTCTTCAGCTATCAGATCTTGGTCATGGGATGCCAAAACCTATTCAACATCATCTTCGTCAGCTTCCACAAGCCAAACTCACTTTGTCCTTACTTCGTTCACCACGATGGAAATGTTTAATTATGTCTAGTTTTATGTTAAATGTAACACCCTTACGAGCTCTTTCAGGCTTTTCCGACACCTTGAACTCATCTTGCTAACGGCTGCTCAATGCAACGTGTTTAAGCAATGCCGTTCCGAATCTGGGGGGAGAGCGGTTGCTCAGGGCGCGCGCTGCCTTTCTTCGTAACAATGAAAACACCTTCTGAAAGCGAAAAGAGGGTACTAATGTAGGTCTTTCGTAACAGTGAGGTTTCGTAAAGCGAACATTCAAAAAGTGGGGGACACCTATATTAAAGAAGATACCAAAAGTTTCTTCAGATATTTAAAGTGTAAAAGAGTGGAGAGAGTGGTGATGCACCATCAATAATTCCAAAAAGACTGGAAGTAGGGTAAATACTGAAAAGCTTTTATTCGCAGTAAAATGTGACTTCCAGCATGCTGAGTGTCTGCCCCTGGACTGAGGAGGAAGCAAAGCAAGGCAAGGCAAAATCACTTTTATTCAAGGGTCTGTGGGAAGAGCCACAGGGGCAGTCAGCAGAGGGACGTGTCCAGACAGGTAACCCAGTTACAACATATTTATATGGTTTACCACAAGTGGATATAGGAATGCTAGAAAACGATGCTGGAGAGGTAGTAAGGGGGGAACAACAAAATGGTGGATGAAGTGAATAAGTATTTTGCATCAGCCTTCACTGTGGAAGACACGAGCAGTATGCTGGGAGTTTTGGGTGTCAGGGGCATGACATAGAAACATAGAAACATAGAAAATAGGTGCAGGAATAGGCCATTTGGCCCTTCAAGCCTGCACCACCATTCAGTACGATCATGGCTGATCATCCAACTCAGAACCCTGTACCAGCCTTCCCTCCATACCCCCTGATCCCTTTAGCCACAAGGGCCATATCTAACTCCCTCTTAAATATAGCCAATGAACTGTCCTCAACTGTTTCCTGTGGCAGAGAATTCCACAGATTCACCACTCTCTGTGTGAAGAAGTTTTTCCTAATCTCGGTCCTAAAAGGCTTCCCCTCTATCCTCAAACTGTGACCCCTCGTTTCGGACTTCCCCAACATCAGGAACAATCTTCCTGCATCTAGGCTGTCCAATCCCTTTAGGATTTTTTACGTTTCAATCAGATCCCCCCTCAATCTTCTAAATTCCAACGAGTATAAACCTAGTTCATCCAGTCTTTCATCATATGAAAGTCCTGCCATCCCAGGAATCAATCTGGTGAACCTTCTTTGTACTCCCTCTATGGCAAGGATGTCTTTCCTCAGATTAGGGGACCAAAACTGCACACAATACTCCAGGTGTGGTCTCACCAAGTCCTTGTACAACTGCAGTAGTACCTCCCTGTTCCTGTACTCGAATCCTCTTGCTGTAAATGCCAGCATACCATTCGCCTTTTTCACCGCCTGCTGTACCTGCATGCCCACTTTCAATGACTGGTGTATAATGACACCCAGGTCTCTTTGCACCTCCCCTTTTCCTAATCGGCCACCATTCAGATAATAATCTATTTTTCTGTTTTTGCCACCAAAGTGGATAATTTCACATTTATTCACATTAAATTGCATCTGCCATGAATTTGCCCACTCACCTAAACTATCCAAGTCACCCTGCATCCTCTTAGCATCCTCCTCACAGCTAACACTGCCGCCCAGCTTCGTGTCATCCGCAAACTTGGAGATGCTGCATTTAATTCCCTCATCCAAGTCATTAATATATATTGTAAACAACTGGGGTCCCAGCACTGAGCCTTGCGGTACCCCACTAGTCACTGCCTGCCATTCTGAAAAGGTCCCGTTTATTCCCACTCTTTGCTTCCTGTCTGCTAACCAACTCTCACCTTACCCCCAATACCGTGTGCTTTAAGTTTGCACACTAATCTACTGTGTGGGACCTTGTCAAAAGTCTTTTGAAAATCCAAATATACCACAGAAGTTACCATAACTGGAGAAAAGGTTCTTGGGAATCTAAAAGGTC
Source organism: Mobula birostris (assembly GCF_030028105.1). Taxonomy (NCBI): domain Eukaryota; kingdom Metazoa; phylum Chordata; class Chondrichthyes; order Myliobatiformes; family Myliobatidae; genus Mobula; species Mobula birostris. The sequence goes on along the minus strand of NC_092370.1, from coordinate 21,014,002 downwards.
CGATGGTAGATAAGTCACCTGGACCAGATGGTATACCCCCTAGAGTTATGAAAGAGGTGGCTGAAGAGATCATGGAGATATTAGTAATGATCTTTCAAGTATCACTAGATTCTGAAATGGTTCCAGAAGACAAGAAGATTGCAAATGTCATTCCACTCTTTAAAGAGAAAATGGGCAAAAAAATGGCAGATAAAATACAGTCTCAGGAAGTTTATGGTTATGCACTTTGGAAGAAGAAACGCAAGGGTTGACTATTTTCTAAATGGAGAGAAAATACAAAAAAAAAAGGTGAGGTGCAAAAGGAGTTGAGAGTGCTTGTGGAAATTTCCCTAAAGGTTAATTTGCAGCTTGAGTCTGTGGTGAGGAAGGCAAATGCAATGTTAGCATTCATTTCATGAGGACTAGAATATAAAAGCAAGGATGTAATGTTGAGACATTATAATGCACTGGTGAGGCCTCTGTCACCAGGTTCGGATATGGCCCAAGTGTGGAGTGAGAGACACTGAAGTGGGTCAATAGTTCGCAGAATAATGCGAACAGTATTGAAGGGAAAAGAAAACAATAAATGCTAGGCCAACCAGGGCCATTAACTAAAATCCTCAAATGGGAAACAAAGCCTACGCGGTGGCTGAAAGGAATAACTAAATATGAAATGAAAACTGCTAGTCTTCAGAGTCAGTTGACTCAACTGTCCAATTTCTCAGGCAAGGCCGAATGCAAACAGGCAGCATAACATTACTGTGCTCTGCCCAAGTCTTGACCAACACTACGACTGAATGAATGGAGTTAAATACTATCACAATAAATAATAATTAGCTGACATGTGCATATTCACAAGTGCAATTGCTGTAACTTCTCTGCTGCCGAATCTGTGGTGCAGCCCCTGAGGCACCACAGATGTGTGTCCACTGGAAGTCCTGAATGAGGTACTTGTTCGAGATGTCCTTCAATGATGCTGGTAGGTAAGTGCCATGGTGTGCACTGGCAATATTGGAGCCAAAGACTTCCATGTAGAGACAGCAACAAGAGCTTATACACAGGTAGCTCGACAAAGTGACACCATGAGACGAATCATTCTCAAAATGAGGACCCTCCGATTGGAGCTAATCGGGCATCTGCTTCAAGAATAAAACTAACACAGAATCTCTAAATCTATTACAATAAACTTAACAAACTTAAACAGAAAGCACCAGGAAACCGCACTACAAAGAGCGAGTCGCTCGAGGAAAACACAAGGAACTCTTAAGTGACTAATAACTGCTATTAAGCAACAATTAACCAATTCAGTCACTCTAAAAACCTCAGAGCCCAATGCTCTGATGCCCTGCACAGGCCTGAAGAAGTCATTACAGGACCCCCCCCCCCCCCTTTAGCTGGCACCTGATGGCCCAGGAAGTCCTGAAAAGTCGAGATCCAGGGAAAACACAAGAGACCTGGGGAACTTGAGGGAAGAATGGGAAACTTGAGAGGCAGGGAGACTTGGGGATCCAGAGAGACTGAAAGACCTAGAAACTCCAACAGACAGAGACCAGGAAACCTCGAGTGAGATTAAGAAACCTCGGGTGGGGCCCAGAGGGAGACTTGGGAGTCCTCGAGATGGGGAGGGCATTGAAAAACTCTAAACACATTGAATAAGCTTTAGAAGCAATCAGAAAAATAAAAATTTTGGAAACATAGAGAAAAGTCCTTGGGAAACCTTGAAAACATGAAAATTGAAAACTAAAGAAGGAACCATTTCAAGTCTTGTTCACAGTGTTTTATCTTTCACAATTTTTCCAGAGGTAATTAGGATATACTCTCAATTTTACAGATCAAGACAGCATAGACGGGTTTCTTTCATCGCTAAGCTAGCTGGTGCCGTGTAGGTCTGTTTAATTTGCGACTTGAAGTTCAATTTTCCCAGTCTGTACCATGACTTTCATCAAGAGGTTAAAAATACTCTTAACAGGGTTACTTTACTTGTGTATTTGTACACTCCAGCCAGGAACCAGCTTTTGGAGTAGGGCTCTTCCAGAATTTACACTATTGACTTGAATGATGATTTGTTGAATCAATTGATAAGCTTGGTTGAAGCGCTCATTTGTTATGCAGACCTGAGTCACGGGACCACAAAGCTGGGAACCTGGGTACTTCTGATTGAAAACCTCGGAATGGATAGCTGAGAAATTCATTGTAGACTAGAAAAGCTTGATATGTAGACTTGGGACTCTCAGAATGTAGAGTCAGGACACGCACTGAGAATAGTAGGCACCCTCTCCTCAAGCCACCAATGTCAAAACATCTCTGTTCAAACTTTACTGGGTCCATTACTTGGCAAGATCCTTCTGTTACGATGGCAACAGAAGCAAGAGCTTACACATAGGAAATCCAACGGAACATTGTTGCTTTGACGAATCACTCTGACCAATGAATCTCATGGCCAAGCTCAGCTACTCTCTCTCTCTCTGCTGGGTCCAGCTTTGTGTGGTTGAGACTTGCTGTCACCGGGTTCAGACATAGCCCAAGTGCGGAGTGAGAGACACTAAAACGGGTCGATAGTTCACAGACTTTAATGTGAACAGTGTTAAAGGGAAAAGAAAACAATAAGTGCTGGGCCAAACAGAGCCATTAACTAAAACTCTACAAGCCTACACTGTGGCTGAAAGGAACAACTGAATATAAAACGAATACCGCTAGTCTTCGAAGTCAGTTGACTCGACAGTCCAGCGAAGCGAAGCGTTGCTGTGCTGTGTCCAAGTCTTGACTAATACTACGACGGAATGAATGGAGTTAAATACTATCACAATGATGTAATAATTAGTTGACACATGCATATTCACGAACGCAATGACCGTATCTGCTGTGCTGCCCAATCTGTGGTTGTGACAGCCTCACTTGGAGTATTGTAAGCAGTTTTGGGTCCTTTATCTTAGAAAGGATGTACTGAAATTAGAGAGACTTCAAGCACCCTCTCGTGATAAGTTCACAAAAATGATTCCAGGATTGAATGGCCTGTCATATGAAAATCATATTATGGCTCTGTGCCTATATTCACTAGAATTCAGTTGAATGAGAGGTGACCTCATTGAAACTTATTGAATGGTGAAAGGTCTTGATAGAGAAGATGTGGAGAGGATATTTCCTACAGTGGGAGAGTTTAAGACCAGAATAGAGGAGTGTCCTTTTAAAACAGAGATGAGGAATTTCTTCAGCCAGAACATGGTGAATCTGTGGAATTCATTGTCACAGGTAGCTGTGGAGGTCAGGTCTTCCTGTATCTTTATGTCAAAGATTGATAGATTCTTGATTGGTCAGGGCATGAAGGGATATGAGGAGAAAGCAGGAGATGGGGGCTAAGAGGAAAATTGGATCAGCCAGGATGAAATGGTAGGGCAGACATAATGGGCAAAACAGTCTAATTCTGCACCTATATCTTATGCATATCAATGTAGACATAAAGAAGGCAAGACAGTGGCTGTACTTTATTCGGAGTTTGAAGAGATTTGGCATGTCAACAAATACACTCAAAAGCTTCTATAGTTGTACTGTGGAGAGCATTCTGACAGGCTGCATCACTGTCTGGTATGGAGGGGCTACTGCACAGGACCGAAAGAAGCTGCATGAGGTTATAAATCTGGTCAGCTCCATCTTGGGCACTAGCCTACAAAGTACCCAGGACATCTTTAGGGAGCGGTGTCTCAGAAAGGCAACGTCCATTATTAAGGACCTCCAGCAACCAGGGCATGCCCTTTTCTCACTGTTACCATCAGGTAGGAGGTACAGAAGCATGAAGGCACACACTCAGCAATTCAGAAACAGCTTCTTCCCCTCTGCCAACTGATTCCTAGATGGACATTGAAGCTTTGGACACTACCTCACTTTTATTTAATATACAGTATTTCTGTTTCTGCATATTTTTTAATCTATTCAATGTACATAATTGATTTACTTGTTTATTTATTATTATTATTATTATTTTTTCTCTCTCTGCTAAATTATGTATTGCATTGAAATGCAGCTGCTAAGTTAACAAATTTCACGTCACATGCCGATGAGACTAAACCTGATTCTGATTCTGATTTTGTTTCTGCTCTTGTGGTCTTATATGGAAAATACAGGAAATCGGCAGCAGGTCATTCGCATCTACAGAGAGATGAACAATAACAATTCAGATCTCTTCATCTCCCTTCAAACATTTATCTTGGTTTCTCTCTTTCCCAGAGTGAAAGGCTTTCCATCTGAAATATTAACTCTGTTTCTCCTTCCAGCTGATTGTTCATGCCTTTTCCTGTTTTTATTTCAGATTTCCAGTTTCTGCATTTCTAGTGATTTTTATATTTATTAATATCATTGCTAATTCTCTCCTCTCTTGAATTAGTTCCCTTATACGGGGTCTTTCTTTTTATGTTAAATTTAAAATGGCTTCTTTTGTTACATTATACTGGGGAATGCTGAGACAGTCTCTAACTAGAGAGTTGCTCGGGTTATTATAGATAGCAGGGTGCTATTAGCCAATGGGTGGTCATGTATCATTTTGTTTTCGGATACAATGCTGTATCATATGACGGTGGACGGGGTTTTGGGGGGGAGTCGGAGGAGAGACGGGGAGGACGGTGGACGGGGTTTTGGCGGGGAGTCGGAGGAGAGACGGGGAGGACAGTGGACGGGGTTTTGGTGGGGAGTCGGAGGAGAGACGGAGAGGATGGTGGAGAGACGGGGAGGACGGTGGACAGGGTTTTGGGGAGGAGTCGGAGGAGAGACGGAGAGGACGGTGGACGGGGTTTTGGTGGGGAGCTGGAGGAGAGATGGAGAGGACGGTGGAGAGACGGGGAGTCGGAGGAGAGACGAGGAGGATGGTGGACGAGGCTTTAGGCAGGGAGTCGGAGGAGAGACGAGGAGGATGGTGGACGAGGCTTTAGGCAGGGAGTCGGAGGAGAGACGAGGAGGATGGTGGATGGGGTTTTTGACGGGGAGTCGGAGGAGAGACGGCGAGGATGGTGGACGGGGCTTTTGGCGGGGAGTCGGAGGAGGGACGGGGAGGACGGTGGACGGGGTTTTTGATGGGGAGTCAGAGGAGAGACAGGGAGGATGCTGGACGGGGTTTTGTGGGGGGAGTTGGAGGAGAGACGGAGAGGACGGTGGACGGGGTTTTGGTGGGGAGCTGGAGGAGAGACGAAGAGGACGGTGGAGAGACGGGGAGTCGGAGGAGAGACGGAGAGGACGATGGATGTGGTTTTTGACGGGGGGTCGGAGGAGAGACGAGGAGGATGGTGGACGAGGCTTTTGGCGGGGAGTCGGAGGAGAGATGGGGAGTCGGAGGAGAGACGCGAAGGATGGTGGAGAGACCAGGAGGACGGTGGAGAGACTGGGGTTTTTGGGGGGGAGTTAGAGGAGAGACAGGGAGGATGGTGGACGGGGTTTTTGACGGGGGGACAGAGGAGAAATGGGGAGTCGGAGGAGAGACGCGGGGGGCGGAGGATGGGGGAGAGATGGGGAGTCGGAGGAGAGACGGGGAGGATGGTGGAGAGACGAGGAGGACGGTGGAGAGACGAGGAGGACAGTGGAGAGACGGGGGTTTTTGGGGGGGAGTCGGAGGAGAGACGGAGAGGACGGTGGAGAGACGGGGAGTCGGAGGAGAGACGGAGAGGACGGTGGATGTGGTTTTTGACGGGGAGTCGGAGGAGAGACGAGGAGGATGGTGGACGAGGATTTTGGCAGGGAGCCGGAGGAGGGACGGGGAGGACGGTGGATGGGGTTTTTGACGGGAAGTCGGAGGAGAGACGAGGAGGACGGTGGATGGGGTTTTTGACGGGGAGTCGGAGGAGAGACAGGGAGGAGGGTGGACGGGGTTTTTGACGGGGAGTCGGAGGAGAGACGGGGAGGAGGGTGGACGGAGAGTCGGAGGAGAGACAGGGAGAAGGGTGGACGGGGTTTTGGGGGGGGAGTCGGAGGAGAGACGGAGAGGACGGTGGAGAGACGGGGAGTACGGTGGACGGGGTTTTGAACGGGGAGTCGGAGGAGAGATGGAGAGGACGGTGGATGGGCTTTTTGGCGGGGAGTCGGAGGAGAGACGCGAAGGATGGTGGAGAGACGAGGAGGACGGTGGAGAGACGGGGGTTTTTGGGGGGGAGTCGGAGGAGAGACGGGGTGGATGGTGGACGGGGTATTGGGGGGGAGTCGGAGGAGAGACGGGGAGGATGGTGGACGGGGTATTGGGGGGGAGTCGGAGGAGAGACGGGGAGGACGGTGGACGGGGTTTTTGGCGGGGGGTCGGAGGAGAAACGGGGAGTCAGAGGAGAGACGAGGAGGACGGAGGATGGGGGAGAGATGAGGAGTCAGAGGAGAGACGGGAAGGATGGTGGAGAGACGAGGAGGACGGTGGAGAGACGAGGAGGACAGTGGAGAGACAGGGGTTTTTAGGGGGGAGTCGGAGGAGAGACGGGGAGGACGGAGGAGTCGGAGGAGAGACGGGGAGTCAGAGGAGAGACGGGGAGGACGGCGGATGGGGTTTTGGCGGGGAGTCGGAGGACAGATGGGGAGGACGGCAGAGAGATGGGGAGTCGGTGGAGAGACAGGTAGTCAGAGGGAGACAGGGAGGATGGTGGAGAGACGGAGAGGATGGAATTTTGTCAGGGAGTTGGAGGAGAGACGGGGTGGATGGGTTTTTGGGGGGGAGTCGGAGGAGAGACGGGGAGGACGGCAGACGGGGAGGACGGCGGATGGGGTTTTTGGGGGGGAGTCGGAGGAGAAACGGGGAGTTGGAGGAGAGACGGGGAGGACGGTGGACGGGGTTTTGGGGGGGGGATTCGGAGGAGAGACGGGGAGGACAGCGGACGGGGTTTTTGGGGGGGAGTCGGAGGAGAGACGGAGTCGGAGGAGAGACAGGGAGTTGGAGGAGAGACGGAGAGTCGGAGGAGAGGCGAGGAGTCGGAGTAGAGACAGGGAGTCGGAGGAGAGACGGGGAGAATGGTGGACGTGGGTTTTTGACGAGGAGTCGGAGGAGAGACGGGGAGGACGGCGGAGGTGCGGGGGTTTTTGACGGGGAGTCGGAGGAGAGACGGGGAGTCGGGGGAGAGACGGGGAGTCGGAGGAGAGACGGGGAGTCGGAGGAGAGACGAGGGGGACCGTGGATGGGGTTTTTGACGGGGAGTTGGTGGAGAGACAGGGAGTCGGAGGAGAGACGAGGAGGACGGTGTAGAGACGGGGAGTCGGAAGAGAGACGAGGAGGACGGTGGAGAGACGGGGAGTCGGAGGAGAGACGAGGAGGATGGTAGAGAGACGGGGAGTCGGAGGAGAGACGAGGAGGATGGTGGAGAGACGGGGAGTCGGAGGAGAGACGAGGAGGACGGAGGAGAGACGGGGAGGACGTTGAACGGGGTTTTTGGGGGGGAGTCGGAGGAGAGATGGGGAGAATGGTGGACGGGGTTTTCGGCGGGGAGTCGGGGGAGAGACGGGGAGGACAGAGGAGAGATGGGGAGTCGGAGGAGGGACGGGGAGGACGGAGGAGAGACGGGGAGTCGGAGGAGAGACCAGGAGGACGGTGGAGAGACGGGGAGTCGGAGGAGAGACGGGGAGTCGGAGGAGAGACGAGGAGTCGGAGGAGAGATGAGGAGCACGGTGGAGAAACGGGGACTCGGAGGAGAGACGGGGAGTCGGAGGAGAGACGGGGAGGACAGTGGAGAGACGGGGAGGACGGCGGACGTGCGGAGAGGCTCTGGTCGATCGCTCCAGGTGGTCCCGAGCCGTGAGTCGACAGGATCCGGGTGGTCTTCTGGATTCGATTGAGCTCCAACGGTAGCGCGCAAAGAACTTGGACTTTGATAAGTCTTGGCACCTTTTTTTTCATTACTTCCTTTTTTTCTGTATCAAATTTATATTAATGTCATAGAAAAATTTGTAATATCTATAAAGTGTACTTGTTAAAATTTACTGGGTGTGCTGGCTGATGATTGATGTTGTGATTGATTCGGGCGGTGACCGACCCTGTGGGGAGTATTGAGGCAGGTGCTGGGTGGGATTTCCCCTAGACATACACGAGCCAATATAACGGAACGTTACATGTGTAAATAAAATGATTGAATTTAGTTGATGACCAGATCAAAATCATTTTAAAAATATGAGAGAGCTAAGATAATCTCTTAGAAATTAATAAAGTAAACTTCCTCATGCCATATCAAGTATTTCCAGATATTTTAGTTCTTTCAGGTTTTAATAAAAACATCAGATATATATCACTCAAATTGTCATAGGGTAAACACTCCAAGCCAAAACTAAATCATTACTGAATGCTCAGTAAGTGGCTGAACCTTTAGACTATTTCACTATCAATATTTGTTCAGTACTCAGCTGAAGGCAGGGCTATTAATTGCCTCTGTTGCATTCAATTGGAGTTTAGAGGGAGGGTTATGTGACTAGAATTTTGCTGCTTGTACCAGCAACCTCTGTTTAAAGTCAGCATATGTTGAACGGAGATCGTATCAGTATCAGATGTCATGCTCTTCATGGTGAGAGTCATGGGTACTGTTGTCAAAAATTATGAATGACATTGTCATTTGCAGAGCAACTGGAGACACGGAGTGAAATACGGGAAGATGGCTGATGAGAAGAAAAATGATGAATTTATTTGTGTAGGTGGTATTGGTGCTCTTACGTATTTGAATATATTAAATTACTTTATATTCCTATCCCTCGTGGTCTTTAACATTAGGGAAGAGGAGAACAAAAGGCAAAACCAATAATTTGCAAATGCTGTCTATGTTGCAGATTCCTTTGGGCTTGTTGAAAGCTAGGAGTTAGGTTGCATTTGAAAACTTTTTTTGTATGCTTTGACCAATTTCCATATATCTCTCGCTCATGTCAGCTCCTATCATGTTATTAAGTTTGTTTTTATTTCAGCGAATACTCCCGGAGTCCTGTGCTAGCAAAGGTTAAATGTATTACCTTCAGCTATCTTCCCCATGGGATTCACCAGACCAGTAACTCAATAACTGTCTTGCAGTGTTACTGGTGTGTGGTGGGTTGAGGTGGGATTCAGATAACAAGACTCTTCAAAACTCATTTTTTCCTCAGCAACATTGCAGTTTTAATACATCTCATGAGATTATTTTTTATGAATTGTGTGACTGTGAAAATAAGTAATTAGTTCTGTGGAGATGAAGCACTTACTAGTTCAAGAAATAGCAATCCACAAGCAATCCCAGATGAGACTCCATCACAGCCTTCCAAACCAGTGTGGAAACATGCCAAGTTTTCAAATGAATTTGGACGGACACTCGATAGGTAAGGTAGAATTTCATTGTATCCAGTCTGGTCTGGGTGGCGTCTACATCAGAAATTGACATGATGGTTTTTCAGAGGATCAGAAGAAAGCATAATGTTTGTTCCTCACTTTTGTGAGATTAACTCATCAACATAGCTTTGAGTGCAGACTTGGAGAGATGAAGGAAACATATTTAAGTTGGGGACACGTAATGTGCTGTAAGAATTCACTGCTAATGTAATGGCTTCTTTGTAATGTTTCACTGCTAAGGCTAATGTAATAGCTTCTCTGCAATGTTCACTGCTGAGGTAACAGTTTCTCTGTAGCAGCAATGTTTGGGTTATGGCTGGAGATAACAGGACTAGAGTATGCACGTTAGCCAATCAGAGATAGTTGCTCTGTCTTGTGAATCTGGAAGGATGGTTTTTCATGGTCTTTTGTCGAGGAGAGATGAAGAGGGAAGATGCAAGCAGAGAGAGCTGGTAGACCACTGGACAGAGTGGACTGGGATCTGAGGGTCCGAAAGTCAGCGACGCTCGGAGGAGACCGATGGTGGAAGAATGACGACTGAGTGAGCTCCAATGTGAACTTTTGATGTTTCCTTGAATTGGGCCCTTTTTAAAATTTTCATTACTAACCCTATATTCAGATTAAAATTCATAAACTTCAATCATTTAATTTCATATGGTGTCCACTCAGATATTTTGCATTGTGAGTTTGTAACTGGGTGGTACATTACTCAGCATACACACAAACGTGACTACTCAGTCTGCTGTGGCCAAAGGCTGTTTCCCCCTAGGCGAACACGAGCTGGGCAAGCCTGAGGGTTACACACAAAATTATTGTCATAACATAGTAAAACAATTCTAAACAAACTTACAGAACTTCCTTGACCAATGCTATGACAGGTGCATAAAATTAATATTATTGTCTCTGACGCATGTACGTAAAAAGTTTTTATGATGCTGAAGTTACTCATTGAGCAAAAATTCTATAGACATCACTCAATTTACAGAACTTGCATCCTTGTAGCCCACTGTCTTGATAAATTCTCTAAGTGGTCATGTTCATTTCATCTAAAATCTTTCACCATGCTGCAACTTTCTCATCACTTAGAAAGAGCATCATATCCTACACACCATAACGAAAGCAAAGGAGATCAAACAACTTGTGCATTACATAATAAAACCAGAAAATGTTGCCCATGACACTACCTCTTCAATTCTTTTTGTTTCCAAGTGTGGTTCCTCTACTGTTGAAGCCTATCTCTTTGGGAGATGTGTTTATGGGCAAATTGAGCAATCTGGCATGTTGCTGACACCACGGGGGTTATGCAAAACTTTGTGCAAGTGTGCAGCCTGGAGATGGGGTGTGAGCCCATGATCGACTTCATTCCTCAACGATCTTGCCAAAGAAAGTAGTGAGAAAGGTTGAAATCATCGAGGCATGAGCGGAAGGCGAGCAGATGTTCAGTGCCGTCTACCAGCCTCTCACTCTCTGTTGCCAGGGGAAGGTCCCTGTGTTTGAATGCTCCCTCTCTCCCTCTCGCTTGATGCTGCTGGAAGATGGTAGTGGAGTCCCGAGTCTTCGGCAAGGATTATTCCAGTGGCACAATCAGATGTGGGAACAGTGCACAGTGAGGAGGTTTCTTGTAGGTTGGTGGCACCTGAGAGCTTTGTGGGAGTTTGGTGCATTCCAGAGGCCAAATTAGTGGCAGGAGCAATGGTCAGTGAGGAGGCATCTCTCAGGTCAGCGGGAGCAGCACAGAGAGGGGTAATTAAAAGTACCGAATGGACAAGCCATTGCTGGGAGTGCACCAGTGGTGAGAATGGGAGTGCAGGCTTTGGCTCAAAGGAGGCTTCAACTCAGAAGAGGCTTTGGCTTTGGGTAAGTTGTCCAGGTAGGTTGCTCCTAAGTTTCCCTTTTATTTTCTTAATGTGTTAAGGGTACTTAGTGTAGTTTGCAGATGATATAAACATTGGTGGAGGAGCAGGTAGTGTTGACGAAGAAGGAAAGTTGCAGAAGGACTTCAACAGATTAGGAGAGTGGGCAAATGAAATACAATGCTGGAAAATGCATAGTCATGCATTTTGGTAGAAGAAATAAATGTGCAGGCTATTTTCTAAATGGGGAAAGAATCAAAAAATCCGGGACTTCGGAGTCCTTGTGCAGAACACCCTAAAGGTTAACTTGCAGGTTGAGTCAGTGTTGAGGAAGGCAAATGCAATGTTAGCATTCATTTGTAGAGGTGTAGGATACAAAATTTCCCCTGGGATCAATAAAGTATGACTATGACTATGACTATGACTAAACGCAGGGATGTGATGCTGAGGCTTTATAATACAATGGTGAGGCCTCACCTTGAGTATTGTGAACAGTTTTGGTCTCCTTATCTAAGAGAAGATAAGGTACCCTATGCAAGGCTTTTTGAGAAAGTAAGGAGGCATGGGATCCATGGGAATCTTGCTTTGTGGATCCAGAATTAGTTTGCCTACAAAAGGCAAAGAGTGGTTGTAGACAGGTCATATTCTGCATGGAGGTCAGTGACCAGTGGTGTGCCTCAGGGATCTGTTCTGGGGCCCCTTCTCTTTGTGATTTTTATAAATGACCTGGATGAGGAAGTGGAGGGATGGGTTAGTGAATTTGCAGATGACACAAAGTGTGGAGGACTGTCAGAGGTTACAGCAGGCTATTGATAGGATGCAAAACTGGGCTGAGAATTGGCTGATGGAGTTCAACCCAGCTAAGTCTGAGGGTGGTTTATTTTGGTAGGTCAAATATGGTGGCAGAATATAGTATTAATGGTAAAACTCTTGGCAGTGTGGAGGATCAGAGGGATCTTGGGATCCGAGTCCATGGGCACTGAAATCTGCTGCGCAGGTTGACTCTCAGTGGTTAAGAAGGTGTATTGGCCTTCATAATTCGTGGTATTGAGTTTAAAAGCTGAGAGGTAATGTTACAGCTATATAGGATCCTGGTCAGACCCCACTTGGAGTACTGTACAAAGTTCTGGTCACCTCACTACAGGAAGGATGTGGAAACTATAGTAGGGTGCAGAGGAGATTTACAAAGATGTTGCCTGTATTGGGGAGCATGCCTTATGAGAATAGGTTGAGTGAACTTGGCTTCTTCTCCTTGGAGCGACGGAGGATGAGAGGCGATCTGATAGAGGTGTATAATATGATGAAAGGCATTGATCGTGTAGATAGTCAGAGGCTTTTTCCCAGGGCTGAAATAGCTAACACGAGAGGACACAGTTTTAAGGTGCTCGGAAGTAGGTACAGAGGAGATGTCAGGGATAAGTTTTTTTCACGCAGAGAGTAGTGAGTGCGTGAAATGAGCTGCCAGCGATGGTGGTGGAGGCAGATACGATAGGGTCTTTTAAGAAACTCCTGGATAGGTACATGGAGTTTAGAAAAATAGAGGGCTATGGGTAACCCTAGGTAATTTCTAAAGTAAGTACATTTTCGGCACAGCATTGTGGGCCAAAGGGTCTATATTGTGCTGTCGGTTTTCTATGTTTCTACGTTTTTTTTTCTAAGATGTGCTGGCATTGGAGAGGGTTCAAAGCAGGTTCAGAAGGATGATTCTGGGAATGAAAGGGTTATCATATGAGGAACATCCAATGGTTCCTGGGCCTGTACTCACTGGAATTTAGGATGAGGGGATCTCATTAAAACCTTTCGAATGTTGAATGGCTTAGACAGAATAGATGTGGAAAGGATTTTTCCATTGGTGGGGGAGTCTAGGACAAGAGGGCACAGCCTCAGGATTGAGAGGTATCCATTTAAAACAGAGATGCAGGGTAATTTTTTTCAGCTAGAAGTTGGTGAATTTGTGGAATTTATTTCCACAGAGAGCTGTGGAGGCCAGATTGTTGGGTGTGTATTTAAGGCAGAGATTGAAAGTTTCTTGATTTGCCACGGTATCAAAGGTTTCGGGGAGAAAGCCAGAGGGTGGGGCTGAGGGGAAGTTAAAAGAGGATTGAATGCCGGAGCACACTTGATGGACCAAATGTCCTAATTCTACTCCTATATCTTAAGATCTTATGGTCTCAGTACTCTGAGACCTCGTCCTTAATAATCAACTTCAACATCTTCCCAACTACTGTGGTCAGACTAACTGATCTATAGTTTCCTTTCTTCTGCCTCTCTCCTTTCTTGAAGATTGGAGTGACATTTTCATTTTTCCGGTCTTCCTGAACCATTCTGGAATCTAGTGATTCTTGAAAGATCATTAGAAAAGCCTCTACAATCTCTTCAGTCACTCCTTTCAGAACTCTGGGGTGTACACCATCTTGTCCAGGTGACTTATCTACCATCAGATCTTACAGTTTCCAAGATCCTTCTCTCTAGTTATGGTAATTTCACACATTTCATGACCTTTGACACCTGGAATTTCCACTATACTGTTAGTGCCTTGCACAGTGAAAACTGATACAAGGTACTTAGTCAGTTCATCTGCCATTTTGTTGACCCATTATTACCTCTCCAGCATCATTTTCCTGTGTTCAAATATCCACTCTTACCACTCTTTTACACTTTATGTATTTGAAGAAACCATTGGTATCCTCTTTAATATTATTCACTAGCTTACTTTCATATTCCATTTTTACATTCTTAATGGCTTTTTTAGTTGCCTCCTGTTGCTATTTGAAAGCTTTCCGATCCTCTAACTTCCCACTAATCTTTGCTGTATTGTATCCCCCCTCTTTGGTTTTTATGTTGGCTTTGTCTTGTTTTGTTAGCCACAGTTGTGTCATCTTTCCTTTAGAATGCTTCTTCCTTTGGGATGTATATATCCTCTGCCTTCCAATTTGCTTCCAGAAATTCCAGCCATTGCTGCTCTGCCGTCATCCCTGTCATTGTTGTTTTCCAACCAAATTCTGGCTAATTCCTCTCTCATGCCTCTGTAATTCCCTTTACTGCACTGTAATACTGATACATCTGACTTCAGCTACTCCTTCTCAAATTTCAGGGTGAATTTGATCATATTATAACCTTTTTCCCCTAAGGGTTCTTTTACTTCTCTAATCAATTATGCTTCATTGCACAACACCCAATCCAGAATAGCTGATCTGCTAGTGGGCTCTAGCACAAGCTGCTCTAAAAAGACATCTAATAGGCACCTCTCCTTGCTAGGAGTGTCACGACACATTGCCCCTGATTGTAAACCAACTACCTGTTCCTCAGCACTGTCTCTGCAATTCCCATCCGCCTGCCAAGTTAGTTTAAGCGTACTCGAACAACTCTATCCAACCGGTCCGCAAGGATCTTGGACCCCTTCGATTCAGGTGTAGCCTGTCCCTTTTGTACGGCTCTTACGTTCCTCTGAAGAGATTCAAATGATCCGTAAGTCTGAACTCCTGCCTCCTGTACTAGTTCCTCTGTGACGTATTCACCTGCTAAATTATTCTATTCTTACCCTCACTGGAACCTGGCGCAGGCAGCAATCCGGGGATTAATACCCTAGAGGTTCTGTTTCTCAGCTTTCTAGCTAGCTTGCTAAAATCTCTCTTCAGGACTTCCTCACCTTGTCCACCCTGTCTACCTATGTTATTGGTGCCAATATGCAGAAAGTCTTCTGACTGCTCACCGTCAGAAGAGAGATGATGAGAATTAATCCAAGGGAATTGGGGGTGCAGGAATTCACATTAAAAAGGTTGCTGGGCATGGGGAGAGAGCACAGGTCAGGGCATTTTTAGCTTTCTTAAGCGGTACAGGGTTTTTTTATAGGATATGACAGATAAGCAGGAATAGGGAACTAGGATGGCCAAAGATGGGAGGATAAAGTGTAGGTTAGAGTGTGTGTGTGTGTGTGTGTGTGTGTGTGTGTGTGTGTGTGAGATTGGGTGAAGGGATTTAGAATGTAAGTCTATTGCACACTCTGGAGCAGAAGGTGGCGGTAATGCACCATTAAGCTGGGTGCCAACCACTGTAAAACAAGACGGAGAAGAAGTAGACTGCTCACCGTCGCCCTTGAAGATGCAATGGATACAATCTAAGACATCCCTGATCCTGGCACCAGGGAGGCAACATACCATCCAGATGTCTCTGTCGCGCCCATAGAACTTCATCAGCACCAATCTGGTTTTCCCAATCTACCTGCATTTTGAAGACTCCCATGACTATTACATCATTGCCCTTTTGGCGTGCATTTTCTATCTCCCATTGTAATTTCTAGGCCACATCCTTAGTACTGTTTGGGGGTCTGTACATAACTCCCATCAGGATCTTTTTACGGTTGCAGTTCCTTAGCTCTCTCCACAATGATTCAACACCTTCTGACCCTATGTCACCTCTTTCTAATGATTTGATTTCATTTTTTACCAACACAACAATACCACCCCCTCTGCCTTCCTGCCTATCTCTTTGATATAATGTCTATCCTTGGACATTGTGCTCCCAGCTATAATATTTCAGCCATGATTCAGTGATGTCTAAGACAACATCCCTCCCAATCTGTAACTGTGCTGCAAATTCATCTACCTTATTAGGTACACTGCGCAGATTCAGATACAAGCCCTTCAGTCCTGTATTCACCCATTTTGATTTTGTCTGTCTTTTTCATTGCAACTCATCCTGTTGACTGAAATTTCGTCTATCATCAGCCTCTCCTCATTACACATCGCCTCTTTTTGTAAACCAGCTAAATCATCTTCAGCACTGTCATCAGCCTTTCCTAGACATAGACATACTTTATTGATCCCGAGGGAAATTGAGTTTCGTTACAGCTGCACCAACCAAGAATAGAGCATAAATATAGAAATACAAAAACCACAAACAATCAAACAACAATATGCAAACTATACCAGATGGAAATAAGTCCAGGACCAGCCTATTGGCTCAGGGTGTCTGACCGTCCACGGGAGAAGCTGCAAAGTTCGATGGCCACAGGCAGGAACAACCTCCCATGACGCCCATTGTTGCATCTCGGTGGAATATGGCCGGAGTCCGACAGCAAAAAGTTCAATATCCGGGCTACAAACACGTTCCTCGATCGTAATATGACCCGGATTGCACCATCCGTTGTTAACCAGAACAGTAAGCCCCCAACTCCTTTACGCTTTCTGCTTTCAGTGCACTTCCGGTCAGCCCGAATGGTCTGGAAGCCATCCATGGAAAAGTTTTGGTCAGGTATGTCAACATGCATTCCAAGTGGAGAACTCCTCTTCTCCATAAGTCGCTATTGTCTCGACCCAGTCCTCTTTCCTTGCCTTTTTGATCCTCCTCTGCATTCTCTGTGTATTTTCCTCCAGATTTCAGCCGGGGTGTCCGCCGCTCTGTTCACTAAACTGGCTGGCATAAACGCAATCAGCTGGTCCCTGGAGTAAACAATGCCACCACACTGCTGCCTTGCTAATGAGATGTGTCCGAATGTAACTATTTCCAGCGTTAAAAACCCAAATAAAATTCTCCACCAGCACGTTAGAGAGGGTGCAGCTTCAACGTGTTACCGTGAAAAAAGTTCAACAAATAACATAAGTTAAAAAAGTGAGAATTAAAAAGAAGACTAGTCAGAACGGCTGTAACAGGCTGCATGCACGACCGGTGCATGCACACTAACCTACAGCATTTCTTGCAGTGAAATACAATATATGCAGCTCAGGACACTATCGCACCATGCTCAATCTTTTGATTCCTAACTTTGTCTGAGATCTTACCAACATCTGCCTCCACAGCCTCTCTACTAATTGCTCTGGCACTCTGCTTCCCATCCCCTTGCAACTCTAGTTTAAGCCCCACCGTACAGCATTAACAAAACTTCCTACTAGGATATTCGTTCCCCTCCAGTTCAGGTGCAAACCGACCCTCTGTACAGGTCCCACCTTCCCTGGAAGGGAGCCCGATGATCCAAAAATATTATGCCCTCCCTCCTACACCAACTCCCAAACCACATATTAAACTGTATAATCTTCTTAGTTCTAGCCTCCCTGGCATGTGGCATGGATAGCAATCTTGAGATCACAACCCTGGAGGTCCTCCCTGAACTCACTATGCAGAACCTCATCACTAGTCGTCCCCATGTCATTGGTACCTACATGAACCACAACTTCCTGACATTCACCCTCCCACTTAAGAACACTGAGGACTCGATCTGAGATATCCTGAACCCTGGCACCTGGGAGGCAACATACTGTGGGCAAGAATCTCGTTCTCGCCCACAGAACCTTCTGTCTGTTCCCTTAACTAATGAATCCCCCATCACCACTGTGTGTGTCTCTTCTCCCCCCTTCCTTTCTGAGTCTCAGAGGCAGACTCAGTGTAACTCTCTTCCGTAAGGTCATGCCCCCCAACAGTATCCATAGTAATATATCTGTTGTTGAAGGGGACGGCCACGGGGTACTCCGCACTGGCTGCTTAGTTCCTTTCCCCTTCCTGACTGTCACCCAGGTTCCTGCGTCCTGCACTTCAGGTGTAACTTTCTCTCTATATGACTGATCACCCCTTCAGCCTCGCGAATGATCCAGAGTTCATCCAGTTCCAGCTCCAGTTCCTTAACGCAGTTTGTTAGAAACTGCAGCTGGATGCACTTCTCACAACTGTAGTCATCAGAGACACTGGAGGTCTCCCTGCCTTCTCACTTCCCACATATGCTTGTTGCTGCCATTGAGAAGGATATATAGAAGCCTTAGATCCCACGCCTACAGGTTCAGGAACTGATATTACCCCTCAACCATCAGGCACCTGAACCAGTGTGGATAACTTCACTCACCTGAACACTGAACTGGATCCAAAACCTATTGATTCACTTTCGAGGACTGTACTACGAATGTTCTCTGTATTCTTTATTTATTTACTTTAAACTAGTTGCTTCGGGCAGATGAGCTCATCAGCCGTGATTGGCAGCTCATCTAGGGGAAGGAAAGCTCTGATCTCAAACCTCCACTGCTTTGCAACTCATACAGTCTGCTGGAGGAACTCTACAGGTCAGACAGCATCAATGGAAAAGAGAAAACAGTTGAACCTTTGGGCCAAGACCCTTCCTCAGGACTGGTAGGGAAGGGGGTAGGTGCCAGAATTAAAAAGGTGGGGGGGGGAAAGAAGAGAGAGAGGTGAAAAATGTAAGCTGTTAGGTGATTGGTGAAGCCAGGTGGATGGGAAAGGTCAAGGTCTGGAGAAGAAAGAATCTGATAGGAGAGGAGTGTGGGCCATAGGAGAACGGGAATGAGGAGAGGACTCAGTGGGAAGTAATAGGCTAGTGAGAGGAGGTGAATGATTAGAGTGGGAAATAGAGGAGTGGGGGGAAACTTGTCTGCTGGAAAGATAAATCGATATTTATGCCATTTGGTTGGAGCGTACCCAGACTGAAATGTTATTCCTCTACCCTGGGGGTGGCTCATCTTGGCACAAGAGGAGGCCATGGATCAACATGTTGGAATGGGAATTAACTGATTTCATAATATTCATAAGCAATTATTTTTTTGACCATGGATCAGTATTTGGTAGACTCATCATCTAGAATGTTTTTCTTAGATGTTTATGAGTGTTCTGTGCATGTGTCCCTGATAATTTAAGATTATGATAAGCTTTATTGGTCACTTCTGTATCAAAACATACAAAGAAATGTGTTGTTTCTGTCAACAACCAACGCAGTCTGAGGAATGACTAAGTTATGTATAGAATGCATTTAAAATTCCACTGTATTACTGCATCAAGAGAACAGTGCTTGGTGACAGAAGGAGTTCCTCATATTTATCAATTGAGAAAACCCAAGCATAACTAAACATAAAGGATCAACTGTATTTTGTTTGTGCTGGGCAAAGGTATTACATTTATTGCCTTCTACCATGTCAGTGCCCAGATTTTGATGTATTAGGACAATTTAAATGCTTGTTATCCTTTGGACTTCTGTCTTGCGTAATGTGATTAGATTTGATCTGGCTGTTCATCAGAGGAACAGATCTGACCCAAATGAAATAAGAACGACAAGTTCAGATCAAAACCAAATTTGTTAATGCATTAAGATATTCAAGCATACTACTATCAGATTTCCTGCTTAGAAATTTATTAATTAATCATCGAATTGTTAATATTGGTTATACTTCCCCCCCCCCCACAACAAACTGCCAGTATTTATCTTCTTGAAAGATATTCTGAAAATGTGCCAAGAGTAGTATTAAGTTTGTTGTAAGAGATTTCTGTTTATCCTTCGGCTCATGTGGGAATTCATTCTGGGAATGCTTTGACATCAAGAAAATCACAATAACAACTTCATTGTGATTTCCCAGACAACACATTAAAAATACTAGAAGAATTTTAGCAGGTCAGGCAGCATCTATGAACCAAGACCCAAAATGTTGACTGTTTATTCCTCTCCATAGTTGTCACGGTGAGCGCCGGCAACAGTTGAACCCGTGTGTGGAGGAACAGCAGACTCCCACATAGAGACAGAAACAAGAGGTTATACATAGGAATTCCAACAGAAAGTTAGTGGCAGGAGCGAACAACACCGCAAGACAAATCATACTGAATGCCAGGACCCTGTGATGAGTGCTGCTTCTTTTTTGTTTTATGGCGGTTGGCAACCAGTTTTTCAGTGCATTACTGCCACCTGCTAGACTTCTTGTGTTCCAACCAAATATGTCCTGGAGTTCTCTACTTTAGACAATCTAGTTCAGCCTGCAGTTCTCTATTAGCATCACTCTGTAGTTGCAATTCCTCATGAATGCTTAATGCACTCATTAGATAATGCCACAAACTGCTATTCTTCCCAAATTTTGTCACATGGTTTCATGTAGTTGCATTACCTCAATTACATTGATTTCATCTACATCACCTGTAAGACTAAAATTGTCTTGTTAAAGAATAGTAATTATCACACATTATACTTTTAAAATTGCTGTTTTTCCAAGTCTATCTGCTTTTTCAGGTTTTCCTTTTCTTGGATCGTAGCCTGCAGTTGTTTACTGAGACCTCAGACTTCTTCATTTGCTTCCATGTTTTCATTTTATAATCTGAATGTAGATAATTCACTTTGCAACAAATTCCTTTTCCTTTTGTATCCTTGTAATAATTTCCTCCATTTTCCAATCTCTTTTCCAACTCACAATTGTTCTTGACAGGTACTTCTATTTGTTGTTGGAGGTCTGGGCTTCAACCATAAAATCTGAGGATTCTCCTTAAGTTCTGAAACATTTCTTAAATTCTTGACTATTTGCATTAAATATACTGCCATTAAGATTCCATCTCCCCAGCCTGTGAATTGTTGGATCCTCCATTCAGCCTTTCTTTGACTTCTTCCCACCAAATCCCTTTAATACCAAGATAATATTCTGCAGACTTGACTAATTTTATTTTTCCCTCAGTTCTTTTGCTTGTTTTTGCTGAACAATTGATTGTATCCACCATAAAAAGTACAAAATTCTTTCTCCTCATTAATAGTGTATCCTTATTTTTCATAGTACAGCCCTCACAATTCGCCAGTTTATTATTCCCTGTATGTTTGCTTGACAGCCTTTTTTCAGCAAATTCTCACTGCCTCTGCATAACTGATTCCTTGAGTTACTTTTACATATTGTATCTCAGCCGCCTTCTTGCTATAAATGCACCCTCGATAAGCTGCGCTGTGTTCCTCGCCACAATTGCAGCATTTCAGCCTAATCCCCGCTTCACATTTCCTATATTCATGTTCTCCAGTGCATCTCCCACATCTTTGTTTTCCTCTGCAGACCGCCGCAATGTGCCCGAATTTCTGACATTTATAACATCTTAAAGGTGGTGGTATATATATTCTAACCGCATAACACATATACCCTAAGTAAACATTAGTCGGCAATCTCTCTTCATCAAAGTTAATCATTACTGATAAACTATCACAGTTTTTCCCGTTTCTTGAAACTTTCAAATGTTTGGCCTCAATAATTTTTGCTCCTTTTATGTTCTGTTTAATCTCATCCATAGTAACTTTTGTTCGTATCCCCAAAATAACTCCTCTAGTCCACTTTCTATTGTTGGGTATTGAGCGTTGTACTTCTTTGCCGTCTGTTTTACTTAATCTTATCACTTTGACTTGCTGAGCACTATCCCGACAAATCCCTAATAGCGATCCATTTCATAAAATCTTTGCTCTTTTAATCTCGCCTATAATTTTGTTGAGCATCTTCGTCAAACGAATCGGGTTCCAATCACCAAAAGACACCCCGTCTTCGCTTAGTTTTATAATTGCTTTAATCTCATCTTCTTTCCATTGTTTTCCTGTCCTGTTTTGATTATCCGCTGACTCCTCAGAGTTTGATATCCCGTACCTCTGGTTTCTTTTCTTCCTCTCTCCATTCCATTCCTTTTTCCTGCCGACCTCCATCTCTAGTTCACTTCCACCCCCACCAAAAGCCTTTTTCAACAGCTTGTTTTTTTCCTTGATGTTCTCTCTCCGCTATTTTCCAGTCAGCCGTCTCGACCCACTACTTCCAACACACACTCAATCCCATAATGAGTGATAATCGTGAGTCCACTTTAAATAATCACAGAATGCAATAATTGTCT
The DNA here is from genome assembly GCF_030028105.1 of Mobula birostris. Taxonomy (NCBI): domain Eukaryota; kingdom Metazoa; phylum Chordata; class Chondrichthyes; order Myliobatiformes; family Myliobatidae; genus Mobula; species Mobula birostris. The sequence goes on along the minus strand of NC_092370.1, from coordinate 20,992,279 downwards.
TGACAAGATTAAACAGAAAGCCCAAGAGTTTAATGACTCTTGTTAAGACAACAATCAGTAAATACAGGTGCTCCAGAAACCTAAAAGCCCATTGCTCTATAGCTTATGACAATTGATGCTGCCTGACCTGCTGAGTTCCTCCAACATTTTGTGTGTGTTACTCTGGATTTCCAGCATCTGTGGAATCCTTTGGGTTTGTAATTGCCCTAAATGCATATTAAATTTGAAGAACATTTTCTGTAATTTCATTTTTTAATTTTTGCATATAAGTTGTGCCATTTAAGATAATGCTTTGTTCTGGTGCCACACAGCCCTGAAGAACTCATTACACATTGTGATCCCCAAGCAGAGATATAATTACAAAATCCATTGGGAGAAGTGGAAGGTGGGGGAGTGAGAATGGAATTTGTAGTTTTCTCCAGAGACAGTTTCCCACTTCCTCATCACCTGCTGCATTCTGTGCAGTTTGTGATCATGAGGAATCAGCATTTGATCATGACACAGTGTCAGCGAGACAATGAAATAAACCTAAGGCAAGCAGTGGGGGAAAAAAAACAGCCAACTTTGCATGTGCTTAATCTCTCCACTGCCAAGGACTCTACTCCACAAAAAATGTTCAAATGAAAAGGCAATCCAGGTGACATTCTGCTAAATTTTATTTAGACACACAGCTCTGTATCAAGCTCTTCCGGCCCAACAAGCCCGTATGTTCCAGTTACACACATGTGAACAACTAACCTGTAGATCTTTGGAATGTGGGAGAAAATGGGAGCACCCATAAGAAAACTGCATGGTCCTAGGGAGAACGTACAATGTCCTTACTGGCAGTAGCAGAGTTGGTCCTGGCTCACTGGTGCTGTAATAGCATTACACCAGCTGCTACACTGCGTGCCATCCCAACCACTTGCACTTACTTGTGGCAGAATGCTGCTGTTGTTCATGGTGATAAGAAGCAAGTGGCCAATCGGGCTGCAACCCTTCATTAGGGCTGGAAAAAGCAGATGAGAAGTCAAAGTAAGAAGGCTGGGAGAGAGGAGGAAGAAGTACAAGGTAGAAGGTGAGAGGTGAATCTGTGAGAGGGGGAGGGGTGAAGTAAAGATCTGGGAAGTTGAATGGTGAAAGAGATAAAGGGCTGGGGAAGGGGGAACCTGATGGGAGAGGACAGAAGGCCACGGAAGAAGGGGAATGGGGAGGAGGACCAGAGGGAGGTGAAGGGCAGGTAAGGAGATAAGATGAGAGACATAAATGGGAGTGGGGAATGATGAAGGGGGAGGGCAATTACCAGAAGTTTGAGACATTGATTTCCAGCATCTGCAGATTTTCTCTTGTTTGTGATTCTACAGCACTGGCTGCTGTTTCAGTACCGGTGTTGGTTTATTATTGTTAAATGTACCAAGATACAGCGAAAAAGCTTGTCTTACACACTGTTCATTCGGATCAAGTTATTATACAGTGCATTGAAGTAGATTAAGGTAAAACAATAATAATGCAGAGTAAAATATGAAGGCTGTCAAAAATGTGCTGTGCAGATAGGCAATAAAGTGGAAGATCATAACAAGGGAGATTGTGAGGTCATGAGTTCTTATTGTACGAGCAGTCCATTCAAAAGTCTGATAACAGAGGGACTGAAGCTGTCATTGAGCCTGGTGTTACATGCTTTCAGGTTTTTGTACCTTCGCTTCATCGGGGTAAGGGAGAAGAGAGAATGTCTGGGGAGGACGGTGCCTTTGATTATATTGAGCGCTTTAATGAGGCAGCGAGAAGTACAGACAGAGCCAATGCAGAGGATCTTGGTTCCCTTGATGTGTTGAGTTATGTCCACAACTCTCAACGGTTTCTTGCATCCACACGCAGAGCCTTTCCCATTCCAAACCATTATGCATCCAGACAGAATGCTCTTTGTTATAAAATGGACACTAACAGCAAATCAATGTTTTCTCTGCAACACACAGAAAAGCCTTGACCTCCACCAGCTGGCTGGAAATGGGCAGAAAATACTTGCATTCTCTGACAGCAACAAGGTAACTGTCAAACTACACACCGTCTTACTTCAGAAAATATTGCTAATCCTTTTATGACATCTTCTAGTTTCTAGTCCCAGTTCTGACCGCTCTTTTTTGTTACTACTTTTGGACAGCCTGCAGAAAAAGGACACTGAGCTGAACAGTACTGCTGTTTGCGCGAGGGGGAGAGAGGGTTTGACGTTTGATGTCCTTCTTTGTAGGGGTTAGTTCCATGGTTCTTCTTTGTTTCGTGACTGTGTGGGGAAGACAAATTTCAGGGTTTTATACTGCATTGTTACTTTGATAATAAATATACTATGAAGCTTTGATTCTTTTCTGCTTTTTCACTTACCATGTTGGTAATAACAGAATGGGAATTCCTCCAACAGATGCACACCGGCATATCAGGAAGACAGCTACTCGGTATCCTCAGTGGAGTCAAGGAACAATCATTGCATGCTAACCTCCCAGTGATGCTAATTACTCAACAGTTAACAATAAAGATAACATTTGATAACAAATAATATTACCATTAAACTGCACTTTATCTCCCATAGATCTCTTGAAAACAAAAATAAATACAAGAACCAAAGTAATCAAATTTTCCATCTAAAAATCAAAGTTCAAATTATTATCAAAGTATGTAAATATCACATTTTCTACCCTGAGATTCATTTTCATGTAGGCATTCATAATAGAACAAAAAATTCAATAGAATCGGTGACACACCAAGATTGTGCAACCAACGCGCAAAGACAAACTGTGCAAATACAAAACAAATAATAAGTAAATAAATAATACTGAGAACATGAGTTGTAGAGTCCTTGAAAGTGAATTCATTCAGAGTTGAGGTGACAGAACTTATCCACACTGTTTCAAGAACCTGATAGTTGAAAGGTAATAACTATTTCTGAAACTGGTGGTGAGGGATCTGAAACTCAAGTATCTGCTTCCCGATGGCAGCAGTATGAAGAGAGCATAGCTTGGATGGAGAAGGTCTTTGATGATGGACGCTGCTTTCTCGAGGCAGCATTGGTTTTAGATTCAGTTGCTCCAACTCCAGGCAGTGGGAGAAAATGATTGTCAGTCTCAGAGAGAATTGTAGATTTAGTCTCCATGGAAGCACTGCCACTTTCTGGGACAGGTACTCAACAAATTCAGAAGTTCAGCAGCAATTTGCAATGTGTAATAAATGTCTTTGACTTTCACATCGTGTGATCAAACGATAAATTGCAGACAACTTTTCTGCTTAAATTTCAGAACTTGCAGAAACCATGCCTGCAGATTTTTTAAAAAAATTATTCTACAATGCAACATTCAGCCTGACTGTCAATTTCCTTGCTCAATGCACCAAGTTAGCATTGTGCAGCTTTTTCCCTGACCTGTGGAAATGTTAAAATGAACACCACCAACATTTTAAACAGTAACTCTCAATAAGACATATTTCTTGTGCGACTCATTGACTATAAAAAGGAAATTGTAAAGTTGTTAAGCAGAAAATGATATTTATCCACCAAAAGGGAGGCAAAAGGATGTATCATTACAATTCTGCCTCTTAAAATCCTAGTACACTTCTTGCATCGCATTAATCACCAAAACAAGCTAATATTAATGTTTTATTTCTCTTTGGTTCTTGAAAAACAATCCAAAATTTGAATGCTACCATTAATTTAGCTCATCTTTCATTAAAGTCTATCCAATACTAAATCCACAATTAATCATAAATATTAGAAAAATAATTTTAGTTGTGCTCATATAATTCTTGCTCCTCCAAATTTACCAATATTTCAAACAATGGAAATCTATCTGCACAGTATTAACGAAGGCTTAATTTGTCACACAGCCTTTACATATTGAATTGTTAATAACATTCAAATTGGTCCATTTGCAGGAACTCAGCAGGTTAGGCAGCATCAACGGGAAAGAATAAACAGTTGAAGTTTCAGGCCGAGACCCTTCTCCAGGACTTGTAGCTTCACTTAATTAATCAAGATATGGTTGCAAAAGAAAACAAATATAGGTTTAAAATAAGTAATTTTTAACTGACTTGTTCTAAAACAAATTGATAATATATCAAAAAAAATTGAATATCCAACCACAATGATTCTGACACTCATTACAGCTGCCCATTGCAAATGGGTAACTTATGAACACCCAGTCACATGAGTGGGCTCCCATAATATTAAATTCAAAATCTGACATATGAGCGTATGTTGGTTCCTATGTACAGCAAAACTAGTTGCTTTTCTCTTCAATGTAGTAAATATTCTTTTTTATCAGCCTTATGTGTCTTTGATACCACCATCATTACAATTCTGTGGAGATGCCGTTGCCATATCAAATGAGTTTTGTGTGTTTTCCCTAATTTTTCAACAAAATTAACTTATGGACCTATATACTGTAAAAAAGAATCTATTTATTAGTGGGGGTGGTCTGGGTTAATATGACCCAGTGTTAACCAACCCTATGCATACATTGAACTGTATGACATGTTTTTAAATTTATATTAAGAGACCTAATTATGCATGAAATGCAGGAGAAAATGCCTGACAGCCAGATCAAGTGGTTGGCAGTAAACTGAACTGACCCAAATTCTGCACTCTTACTTAGTCCTCATTCATTATTTCCCCAAGGAATTTTAAAAAAACACATTGTAAGGCTGGAGTTAGATGCAATCAATACTTGGTCAGAGTGGCAGGTTCCTTTTGGGAGAATGTTAGTGAACTAGTTAGGTTGCTATGACAACCTAAGAATGTTAAATTATAATTTTTCTTCCACTTATGCAGTTACCATGGGATAATATTAATTCTCTATAGTCAGGTTACTAGTCCATGACCAAAAGTACAAGAAAAATTGTGGATGCCGGGAACTAGGAAAGAAATATGGGGATCCACTTCCCAGACACACAATCTAGCAACCCTCTGCAGCTTTCCTCATCAGGAGATTGTGAGAATGATCCTGGAATGAAAGGGTTAACGTACGAGTAGTGTTTGATGACTCTGGGCCTAGAGACGCAGAAACAGAATGAGGGGGGAAATGAGGAATAACTCCTTTAGCCAGAGGGTGGTGAATCTGTGACCGAAGGAACTTATTCTAGCTGGAGATCTGTGATTAGTGGTGTTCTGCAGGGATCTGTACTAGGGCCTCAGCTATTGTGATATATATAAATGACCGGGATGATAATATAGATGGGTGGATTAGTAAGTTTGCATATGATATGAAGATTGTTGGTGTTGTGTGCAACATAGAAGATTTGCAAAGAATACAGGGGCATATCGATCAGTAACACATATGGGTGGAGAAATTACACATGCTGTTAAAACCTGGACAACTGTGAAGTATTCCACCTTGTTAAGTCAATGTAAAAAGACTGCACTGTTAAGGACTGGACCCTTAACAGTGTTAATGAGCAGAGTGATGTCAGAGTTCAAGTTCATTGCTCTCGGAAAATGGCTACACACGTTGACAAGTTATTTAAGAAGGCATACGGCATGCTTGCATTTATTAATCAAGGTACTGAGTTCAAAAGTCAATAAGTTATGTTACAGCGTTATGAAACTTAATTAGACAGCATCTAAAGTATTGCATATAGTTCTGATTGCTCCATTACAAGGTTGTTGAAGCTTTGAAGTGAATGCAGAAGAGGTTTACCAGGATGCTGCCTATTTTAGCAGGTACGTGCTATAATAAGAGGCTGGACAAACTTGGATTGTATTCTCTGGAGAGGCAGAGGCTGAGGGGATACCTGATAGAGATACAGTATATAAAATTATGAGAGGCATAGATAGAGTAAACAGACAGATCTCTTTCCTTTATTGGTAACCTAAGACCGAAGGGCACGCATTTAAATTGAGGGGGGTAAGAGCAAAGGCAATGTGCGGGGCAGGTTTCTTTATACTGAGAGAGGTGGGTGCTTGTAATGCGTTGCCCAAAGTGGTGGTACAGGCAGATACATTGAGGACTTCTACAAGACGGAGGTGAGGAAAATGGAAGGATATGAACATTGTGTAGGCAGAAGGGATTAGTTGGCTATTTGATAACTAATATACAGTAATTGGTTCAGCACAATATTTTAGATGAAAGGGCATGTTCCTGTACGGTACTGTTCTATGTTCTTTGTTCATTGCCACAGATAGCTGTGGAGGCCAAGTCATTGGGTATATTTTAAAATGGAGATTGATAGGTTCTTGATTAGTGAAGATGTCAAAGGTTACAGAGAGAAGACAGGAGAATGGGTTTGAGGGGGATAATAACTCAGCCATGATCGAATGGTGGAGCAGACTTGATGGGCTGAATGGCCAAATTCTGCTTCTATTGTCTTATGGTTTAATTGGCAGGAGCCACACCATCTCCCGCTGGGGGAAATTAGCATGCGAAATGCAGTTAGGAATTACAGCAACAACAGCATTGTCAGCCCACTTCAGCAGCTGGTGAATATACATTTAAATAATCAAATGCTGTAAATCTGGACTTTTTTTTAAAACGCCAGTCTCTGGAACTATGATGATAAAATTATTGGACAGGAGATAATGTAGAGGCAGGAAATCAGAAGTAACTCACAAAGATACAGGGGGAATTAAATGAGGCAGGCCATTTTCATGGAGGGAAATAGACAGTCAGTGTTTCCAGTTGAGACTTTTCATCAGAACTGTCATAAAATGAAAGAACTCCTCACATGGTTCCTGAATGTTCATCAAGGAAGAAAACCCAGCATGCGTGCCCACTCTGGCCTTGTTGTGAATCCAATCCACCAACAGGTTGACATCTTATTGTTTTCTTGTTTCAGGACCAATCAGGATAGATAACAAATGCTGTCATTTTCCAGTAACAAAGTTCAAAGAAAATTTATGGACAAAGCTTATTTATTATAGGCATCCGTTAGTCTCGTGAGACCACGGATTTGCGTCTTGGAAGGTTTTCAGGGCGCAGGCCTGGGCAAGGTTGTATGGAAGACCGGCAGTTGCCCATGCTACAAGTCTCGCCTCTCCACGCCACCAATGTTGTCCAAGGGAAGGGCATTAGGACCCATACAGCTTGGCACTGGTGTCGTCGCAGAGCAATGTGTGGTTAAATGCCTTGCTCAAGGACACACACACTGCCTCAGCCAAGGCTTGAACTAGCGACCTTCAGATCACTAGATGAATGCCTTAACCACTTGGCCACGCGCCAACACTTGAACAAGGTACGTATTGTATAGTTCAGCAAAACACTACCCTCAGACTCATTTTTACAAGCTTTCACAGTAGATGTGAACAAACACAATAGAAGCAATGAAAACTATACACGAAGAAGGACAGATAAACAATGAGCAAGAGACAAACTGTGCAAATACAAATAATAATAGTGTTAAATAAGTAGTAAATAATATTGTGAACATGAATTGTAGAGGTCTTGAAAGCGAGTCAGCAAGTTGTGAACTCAGTTTAGTGTTGAGGTGAGGGAAGTTATCCACACTGTGCTGTAATTGTTATATGGTTATATGTTTCAGGAGCCTAATATTGAAGGGTAATAACTACCCCTGGTGCTGTGGGACCCTGGACTCCTCTACCACCTTTCCAATGGGAGCAGCAAGATGTCAGCCTAGCCTGTTAGGTGGGGGTTCTTGATGTTGGATTTCATGTATGAATAAATCATAAGTGTGAAATCAGAATCACAAACATGAAATTCTGCAGATGCTGGAAATCCAAAGTAACACACACAAGATGCTGGAGGAACTCAGCAGGTCTGACAGGATCTGGAAAGCAATAAAGGGTCCAAGTTTCAGGCCGAGACTATTCACCAGGACCAGAATCAGGCTTATCGAATTTCGGGTGGCATGATAGCGTAATGGTTAGCAGTACAGGTGATCCAGATTCAATTCCTGCCGCAGCCTGTAAGGAGTTTGTATGTTCTCCCTGAGATTGCGCAAGTTTCCTTTGGGTGCTCTGATTTTTTCCCTTCACGGTCCAAAGACGTATCGGTTTGTCGGTTAATTAGTCATTGTGAATTATCCCGTGATTAGGCTACAATTAAATGGGGGATTGCTGGGAGGCACAGCTTGAGCAGATGAAAGGGCCTAGTCCACATTGTATGCTAATAAATAAAATTATTGTCACTGGCATAAATTGTGAAATTTGTTTTCTGGCAGCAGTACAGTACAGGCATAATAATTACAATAGATTGCAATACAAGTATTATCAGAACCTGGTTTAATATTACTGGCATATGTTGTGAAATTTGTTGTTTTGTGGCTGCAGTACATTGCAATACACAATAATAAAAACTATCAATTGCAATAAGAAGGTTGAAAGATTAGTTTATTATCAAAGCATACAACTCTGAAATTCTTCAATTCTCCATGTAGCCATGATACCAAGAAAGAAAAGGAAAGCAGAACAATTGTCAACTCCCAAATCCCATCTCCCTATAAAAAAAAATGTACAAAGGTGGATCAGGCACATCAGCTCCCAAATCCCTTCTCCAGCACAAAATCCGAGCAGAACAGACGAGGCACATTGACCCCCAAGCGCTCCCTCCTGCGCAAAAAAAAACAAACCAGGCACATCCGCCCCACCCACCCAAATTGTTCCTCCCGCACAAAAACGAATCAAGCACATTGGATCCCAGATCCCCCTCCCCACACAAAAAACGTATTCGTATAGATATAAATTCAATTAAGTAGTGCAAAAAGAAAGGGAAAAATAATGAGAAAGAGATCATGGGTTCACTGTCCATTCAGAGGTCAGATGGAGGGGAATAAACAGTTCATGAAACATTGAATGTGTATCTTCTGGCTCCTGTACCTTCTCCTTGATAGTAGCAATGGGAAGAGGGCACGTCCTTCACAATGGATGCTGCCTTTTTGAGACATCACCTTTCAAACGTGCCCTGGATGCTGTGAAGACGTGTGCCCATGATGGAGCTGCCCGAACTTACAGCTTTTTGCAGCTTTTTCTGATTTTGTGCAGTGGTCCCTCTATACCAGATGGTGTTGCAACTAGTTAATTTTATTTATTGATATACAGCCTGGAACAGGTCCTTCCAGCCCTTCTGCATCACCCAGTAACCCTTGATTTAATCCCCGCCTAATCATGGGACAATTTACAATGATCGATTAACCTACCAACCAGTGCATCCTCAGACCATGGGAGGAAACCCACACAGCCACGTGGAGAACATACAGAGTCCCAACAGGCTGCTGTGGGAATTGAACCCAGGTCAGTGGAAATGTAAAGTGTTGTGCTAACCGCTACGCTACCGTGCTGCCCTCCCACACAAAACAGAACAAGCACATGGGCAATGCTCTCCACAGTGCATCTGTAGAAATGTACTTAGAGCGCGTCCTTTGTCCTTGTTGAAATTTTTAGTCTCTCGTCTTATTTCAATGGCTTCCTTCTCCAGGCTATGAAGCTGGAGACACAGCTCAGACTTTGCTGTGCCAGTGGCTTTTGGGACCACCTGGTGAAAGAAGCCAATGAAATAAGACTATATAAGAATTCCGACAAAGATAATGGTCTCGCTCCAAGAACTGGAATGCGATTTTAAACAAGGTGGGGCAGCAGAAGGCTGACTGGTTGAAGACTAGCTAATCAGGAGGGACAGATGACAGGAGCTGAGTGAAAATACCACCAGACTAGACATGCCTAGACATCACCCCTGATGAAGGTGGCGGACTTAGTCTTTGAAGCGTCAGTTAAAATCAATACCTGGATCTGGCTGGAAGCCCAAGAAGAATTTATGCATCATATATGCCGGGAAAGCGCAAGAACCTTTTTCAATTGATAGATCATTCAAATATCTAATGGTAGATGAGGAAAAAGTTTTTTTGTGTGTCATTGATTATGGGTCTTCATGCTCCTATACTACCACTCTAATGTTAGTAATGAGAAGAGGGCCTGTCCCAGATGTTGAGTGCTTATGATGGGTGCCACCTTCTTGAGACACTACATTTTGAAGATGTCCTCAACAGTGAAGAGGCTTGTGCCTGTAATGGAGCTCAATCCTGAACCCTCATATGATCCTATGCAATGGCACCTCCATACATTATACTCTGCACATTATGGCTGCTATACATTTACTGAGCAGGCAAAAATTGAGTCAGAGGGGATAATAGACACCTGTTAGAGTTATCAAATCCTTTGCCACAACCAATGATTTTTTTTTTAAATCTCCTGTGGAATTAAATAACACAGAGTCCACAATTCCTTGGTCCATTTCAAAGCATTGGATGTCTGGAATTTTCTTTGGAGCATTTTGATAACTTCTTTTGGATTCAACTGTTTTTGATCCAAGGTTCTTTGGGAAGTCAAAAAAAAAGGCAGAAAGCTTTTTGAAACAAGAACAGTAGAAAACCTACAGCGCAATACAGGCCCTTCGGCCCACAAAGCTGTGCCGAACATGTCCTTACCTTTGAAATTACCTGGGGTTACCCATAGCCCTCTTTTTCTAGGCTTTGTATATCTATCCAGGAGTCTCTTAAAAGACCATATCATATCCACCTCCATCACCGTCACTGGCAGCCCATTCCATGCACTCACCACTCTCTGTGTAAAAATCTTACCCCTGACATCTCCTCTGTACCTACTTCCAGGCACCTTAAAACTGTGTCCTCTTATGTTAGCCAATTTAGCCCTGGGGAAAGTCCTCTTACTATCCACATGATCAATGCCTCTCATCATCATATACACCTCTATCACTATCATTTAATTAAATGCAAACTTAGAACAAAGAGGATTGGAAACTGAGAGTAACAGCAGTCTCATAGGGGAAAGAGTACAAGTAGTAAAGAGAATAAAGACTAGGGATGGTGGGGTAATGTAGTCGATCCTTTCTATACCATAGATAAAAAAAATCCATTCAAATATGTAGATAAGAGTTAACCAATCAGAAAGCCCCTCTTCAAATAATGCTATACCAGAGAACTTTCCATAACTTGCAAAGAACAGTAGCTATTAGGGGACACACTGAAGAATTGCATATACATACTGTGACCACTAGGAAACATATGAAACAGTTACACACATATAAGTAGTTATATAAAGTACAAGCAGGTAAAGTTAAGCTGTACAGATGGTAATGTAACAATTATATAATTCTATCTAACACTTAAATTTGCAATGGTTATTGGAAAGAGTCAGCTAGTACTGAAGAAACATTCTGTTCAATGAAAAGATGCTGACAAGTTGCTTTCAGGTGTGAGTGGCCTGGCAAATCTTCCTCCTGGAATTGAATGTGACTGACTCAATGAAGAGAGGGCACGAGTGAGAGGAAGATGGAGATGAAGGAAAACGAGTCCACCAGTCAACAGTGATTAATGAGTAACACCTTTACTTTAACTTACATGAACTCTGGTGCTTGAGACAACCTTGTCTTCGCTAAATAAGTTGCAGCTAAAATCTGTGAACTGTTATAGAGATAATGACAATCTGAAAGCAGGTCAGGGCAGACTTTCCTGTGCTATCCGTCTTCTTGCAGACAACCCATGGACACATTAGCAAAACCTCAGACTGCAATGCATGATTGCAACTGCACAAATGCACAACACACTTGCAATAGCAGTAACATTGACAAAAGAAACAATATAGATCTCAGTTTCACTGGTCTCAGTGTTGTCTGCAATTGTGTCTTTGACCACCTGTTCTTTATTAGAAAGGAAAAGGAAATTTTATATAATATACTGAGCCTTACTGATACTAGGCTCCTGTATGTTCTTCGACATTGATCACTGAGTTTCCAATAGTGGTGACACATGAGCTCAACTAGAAGAGTCACCTAGTCTGGGTTCAATTCTTGCCCGAGATGTTGCTTGCTTGGAGTTTGCACATTATACGACATATAGCTTTCCTCCTACTTTTCAAGGATGTGTGTAAGTTAATTGACCACTGTAAATTGCCTTTAGTGTGTAGTTGGGTGATATAGGGCTAGAGTAAATGGGTGTTTAATGACATTTGTTTTTCTCCATAAGATGATGAGAGGCATTGATCGTGTGCATAGTCAGAGGCTTTTTCCCAGGGCTGAAATGGCTGCCACAAGAGGGCAGAGGTTTAAGGTGCTTGGGAGTACTACAGAGGAGATGTCAGGGGTAAGTATTTTTATGAAGAGAGTGGTGAGTGCTGGGAATGGGTGCCGGCAACGGTGGTGGAGGCAGACACGATAGGGTCTTTTAAGAGACTTTTGGATGGGTACATGGAGCTTAGAAAAATAGAGGGCTATGGGTAACCCTAGTAATTTCTAAGGTAGGAGCATGTTCAGCACAACTTTGTGGGCTGAAGGACATGTATTGTGCTGTAGGTTTTCAATGTTTGTAAATTAAAGACAAAGATGACCCTGTATCCAGCTCAGTTTTCAGTACTACACCAGTCACATCTGTTGTGATCCAGATTTTGTGATCTGCGTTAGTAATGCTATGTAGTTCTAGGCATGAATCAGAATCATGTTTATTATCACCGGCATGTGTCAGGAAATTTGTTAACTTAGCAGCAGCAGTTCAATGCAATACATAATGTAGAAGAAAAAAGTAAAATAATAAGTAAATCAATTACAGTATGCATATATTGAATAGATAAAAAATTATGCAAAAATACCCCAGAAGTAATATACATCAAAGAACTGAGGTAGTGTTCACGGGTTCAATACCTATTTAGGAATTGGATGGCAGAGGGAAAGAAGCTGTTCCTGAATCACTTAGTGTGAGCCTTCAGGCTTCTGTACCTCCTACCTGATGGTAACAATGAGAAAAGGGCATGTCCTGGGTGCTGGAGGACCTTAATAATGGACGCTATCCTTCTGAAACACCGCCCCTTGAAGATGTCCTGGGTACCTTGTAGGCTGGTACCCAAGATGGAGCCGACTAAATTTACAACCCTCTACATCTCCTTTCAGTCCTGTGCCGTAGCACCCCCCGCCGCCCCCCCCCGCATACCGAACAGTGATACAGCCTGTCAGAATGCTCTCCATGGTATATCTATAGAAGCTTTTGAGTATATTTGTTGACATACCAAATCTCTTCAAACTCCTGATGAAGTATAGTTACTGTTTTGCTGCCTTTATAACTGTTTTGATATGTTGGGACCAGGTTAGGTCCTCAGAGATCTTGACACCTAGGAACTTGAAACTGTTCACTCTCTCCACTTCTGATCCCTCATGATAACTCACCTTCGTTAGACTCTGACTGTCCAAAGATGGAGAAGATGGCAGCGCTACACAGCTCGCAGCAGCCACTCCAGTGGTGATGTCTGTTATTTGTCAAGTAGGGTGCCGTGCACAATCCTGATTTGATGGAGACGGACGCGAGAGCACGGAGGAACATCTGGTGAAACTTCTGAAATGTCTGCTTCACTGCTGCTGCTATTGTGTGGTCCAGAATCTCCGGAGGGGAAGGACCCGAGTCCTCGGCTTTGCTTGTTGCTCAGCGGCCGGGGTGGAGTCAAAGTGCTTGGCAGAGGATGGTGGTGCTCGGAGAGGCTGTGTCGGAGGGGCTGGTCGGAGGCTTGAAGTTTTTGGACGGACTCAGAGTCCGTTGCGATTGGGTGCTTCCAATGGTGCTGCATCGGCAAGTTTGCGGCGCTTGGAGGTTCATGGCAAGGAGAGTTCCTCCCTTCTACCACCTGCATAAGATGATGAGGCTATCGGGACTTTGAGACTTTTTTTTAACCGTGCCCATGGTCTGTTCTTTTTCAAATTATAGTATTGCTTTGCACTGTTGTAACTATATGTTATAATTATGTAGTTTTGTAAGTTTTAGTCTTGGTTTGTCCTGTGTTTTCTTGTGATATCATTCTGGAGGAATGTTGTATCATATTTTATGCATGCATTTCTAAATGACAATAAACAAGGATTGAGTATCCTCGTAATCTAATCATCTAATTCAGTTTCACATTCAGTCACTTTTTGCATTTGTTTTCTTCTGTGTTTGAAAAGTTTTATTCAGATTTTTCTTTGGTTATGCTTTTTGTCTGACTTGCACTCTCTCTATGTAGCCTTGTCTGTGACACTTTCTGCAAACCTTTTATTTGATCCAACAGTCATTTGCATCATGGGTGGATTTGCCACATCGATAACATTTTTGGCTTTTTCACCATTCAGTGACATTATGTGCATTCACCTTCTAAGTTCTTTCTAGTTCTGATACATCCTTTTCTGCTGTCTCCAATGATATTGTAATGGTCAATGCCCATTCTAAGGCAAGGTCTCTTTCTGACAGTAACCTCTTTCGAGTGCTTAGTCTTTCATGTCCATGAATGCATCAGAGAGTCCATCTCCAATGCTACAATATTGGGAAAGTTTGGGCAGTTCTGCAGTGTATTCAGAAATGCTTTCATCCTTTGACTGGTTCCTTTTGTGAAACCAAAATCACTCAGATATTTCTAGCTGTTTAGGGTTCAAGTGATTTTGTAAAATAGCAACAATTTTGTCAAAAATCTTCCTTATTGGCTTTTCAGGAGTTACTAAGTTGCGTACCTCTCAATATATGATTCCTAGTCCTCATTAGCACTACTAAAGTTAGTCAGCTTTCCCAACTAAGGCCATTGTCATGTTATTTTCACTTTAACTTTGCTAGTTGTACATCTTTCACTGTGAACAGTGCACTATTACTCACGCATCCGTTTGTTTGTGTCCGTGATGTCCTTGTTTACACTGATTCATTCTTTCCTCTTGCTGTTTCTCTCCCTTCCTCCGAATTCTGTTGTCTCGCAACTGTCGGTGCTGTTGGTGATATTCGCTGGCATTCAGGTTCATACTCACCACCAATTTGTTGCGCTTGTACAACTACATATCAATCACATAAAAGAACGCACATTGAGGTGAGGTCAACTGCTGCATTCACTTTGCAGAGAGCAACAGATCAATGCGCATGGATAAGTAGTGCTAAGGGGAATTATTATGCAAAAAGAAATAGATCCATCCTTTACAGTACATATTTTGTATGTCACCATCTAGGGTTTCATTTTCTTTTATTCATACTCAATAAATACATACTAGAATAATAACAATCTTAGAATCAATGAATGTAGAGGATTTTGGCCAACTCCGATCTGGTAAAGACTATAGAATTGTGAATCTATTACTTAAGGCCTGGATCAGCAGAAAATTGTGGAGCTGGCCTCTGCCCTACTGCTGTAGACATAAGATTATGTGGTGTTGCTCTCTAGTTTGCAGCTGTGCACCACGAGGTGCTTTATCCCCTCGCTTGATTAGAACAATACCAAATAAGGAAATGTTGAGCAAACCATCAACCACAAAAAGGGTGCATGTACTGATTGTAAGTGGAGCTGTTGCTCTCCAGGGGGATGCCTCCCCGGATCAGATAAATCCTGAATACCTGGGTCTGAGTGGGAAAGGAAATTCCCTGACAATGACAAACCACACCAAACTGAGTGTTCAACAAGTTTGCAAAAGACAACAAACTACGCAAATACAAAAGAAAAAAAAAAGCAATAGAGAACATGAGAAGAATGCTTGAACGCGAGTCCATAGGTAGTGGAAACATTTCAGTGGTGGGGCAAGTGAAGATGAGTGAAGTTATCCCCTTTGTTTCAAGAGCCTGATGATTGAGGGGGAGTAACTGTTCTGGAACCTGGTAGCGTGAGTACTGAGGCTCCTGCAACTTCTTGTTGGCAGCAGAAGAAGGGAGCATGACGTGGGTGTTAGACATCACTGTTGATGGATGCCGCTTTCCTGTGATAACATTTCATGTAGATATACTCAATGGTGGGGAGGGCTTTACCCATGATGGACTGAGCCATATTTACCCCTTTTTGAGGTTTCTTTTCCACTTAAGGTCATTGGTATTTCCATATCAGTCTGTGATCATGTGCGGGCAAAAGAAATTTAGATTAATTTGGCATGATGTTCAATGCATGCGATATATTTGTCTGATTTTCTATGTTCCTTCCATTAGAAGAGGATACAGTAGAATGTTTTCCCCTGGCACAATCATCTGACTCGAGATTTCCAAACATTCTCCTGAGAATTGCACACTTTTCATTTGGTTGAACAATTATTCAAACAAAAATCACTATCTCAGCCAAGAGTTCCACAACACACAAGCTAATATTCCAAAACCTCTGTGCTCAGGGCCATGATAAATGTTGCTCAACATTAGAATGTCTCCAAGAGCTATTTGGATGCATTTGAGGCAGATGTGGATTGTTTATGCCATCAAACAGTATTAAGGCAATGAACTTAGAATTACCTTAAAAAAACTAGACTATGTCAAACAGTAACAAGATCAGAAGGATTAACGATGTTTTTGAGTGACATGCTGAAATTTGTCTTCTATAATTCCTAATCCTTTATATCATTTGTTCTCTGAAGCTTTTAATATCTCTCATACTTGCTACTGTACTGAACTGTTTGCTACCAATTTAATTGCTTCCCTGTGTACACATGAATATGAGGAATCATCAAAGTTGTGACATATGTATTAGGATCATATTTAATATTTATTTTTCACAGATCACTAATAACCAAATTTCCATGGCAGCTGCCCACATTTCCCCAGTGCAACCTGAAGTGGAAACATTAGGAACTGCTTCTGCCTAGAATGGCACAGATCAAGGAGAATGTGTCTCTTTTGAAGAACATATCATTTTATTTGGAATACAATATCAGCAGAGTTCTTGTCGGCTGAGTTCGTAGTCTACAGAGAGATGTGTAGGCAATTCCTCCAAAGTTTCCGACGCTATTTTTTAAAGTTTCAATTGTTCTTCCGTGGAAGTTCTGACAGAAAAAGCAGTGAAAGATTGATGCTTGGAGCATGGCACCACTGACATTTAAACAATTCATGATGTTGGTCACAACACAACTGGGATAAACATTGATTTCAGCTTTTTTTGATATTTAGTCTTGTATCTCACATTTCAGCTTTTTGTTATTTTTCTCTTCCCTATCTTCTCTAATTTTCAAATTTTTTATTTCTCTCCTCCTACATTTCCCACATTTATCTTTTGATGTTCAGTCACCTGATTTCCTGACACAGGAAAATAGAAGTTGTCCAACAGGATCCTTTGAGATGATCCCACTGAGCAGTCTCATCATGTCAGATCTACTCCAGGACTTAGCTTCTGCTGTGCCAGATGTCCATATTCCTCAAATCCCTGGCCTTTCAAAAAAATTTAACTCTACTTATTCTGCACTCGCTCAAGAGTTTCCCCATTTTCCAAAGCTAGGCAGATAGATAAACTCCAGTCCCAGCGCAGTTGTAGCTTGAAGGTGGTTTTCTTATTCACTGATGCGTTACAGTACAAAGCAGCTGAGTAAGAAGACAGTACTTCGACTTCCCATGAAAAATAGATTCAAATATTGATCAAAATTCTTTTGACTTCCAACAAAGGGTTTCTAATAGCAATCAGATTAAGCATACAAACGATATAAAAAAGGGCCAAACTAATGACAAAACTAATTGCTTAACAACACAATAAAAAGTAATCAACAGATGTGAACTTAGATTTAAGCAATAAGATCTAGTAATTAGAAATAAAGTAACAAACCAAGTTAGGAAAGACAATGCACTACTAATGATGAAGCAGCACACGCTCACTGCTAATTTTTTTCCCCTGATGTTTGTCTAAATTCCGATGGAAGATTTAGTCCTAGATTTCATTACACCTCGATTCAAGTATGTCACTTACTCCTTCCTGATACCTACCCTTTTATTCCATTTTCCTTGAACCACCTATTTCCGTTAATCTGAATCATTAATTCTGTTTATGCCTCACCAACTGAGTATTTCCACCATTTTCTGCTTTTATATCACATTTCTATCACCTACATTATTTTCCCTTTGATCTCAGTTTTCTTTTCTGTTTTGGTTTAATCTGGAGACTAAAGACTAATGTCCTGCAGAACAAGCCAGATGAGTCACTAGAAAATTAACAACATGAGTACAACTAAATCGATAAGCTATTCTGTTTGCCAGTGTTCACCATTGAATACATTGGACATATTTGATGAAAATAGTAATAGAAGAAAGTAACGACTTTGAATATTGTGTTAATTTCTGGTCGCCTCATTATGGGAAGGATGTAAAAGTTTTAGAGAGGCTCTAGAGGAGATTTACCAGGATGCTGCCTGGATGAGAAAGCAAGTTTTATGAGCAAGTTAGGGTTTTTCTCATTGGCGCAAAGGAGGATGAGATGTGACTTGAAAAAGGTATATGTGAAG
The DNA here is from genome assembly GCF_030028105.1 of Mobula birostris. NCBI lineage: Eukaryota > Metazoa > Chordata > Chondrichthyes > Myliobatiformes > Myliobatidae > Mobula > Mobula birostris. Next base: position 20,974,133 of record NC_092370.1, on the reverse strand, counting down.
GTTTGTAATTCAAAATAATTAAACTAATTCCAAGGGAGACACAAGAGCTTGGGAATATGGGTGTATCTTAGTCTTTATTTTAAGCAAGACATGCCTGGTATCACATGATGATGTACACAATTCACATTCTTACATATAACCCGTAATTATTTAAATATACATGAATGTTTAATCAACCAATATATGTACAAGATTACTTAATTATTGAAATATTAAATACACAATTATGTACAAGGTGATAAGAGGCATTGACTGAATGGATAGCCAGAGACTTATTTCCAAAGATAGAAATGGCTAATATGAGGGGACATAACTTTAAGGTGATTGTAGCAAAGTATAGAGGGTTTCAGATGCAAGTTCTTTTTTTGGAAAAACACAGTGAGTGGGGTTATGTGAAACACCCTACCATGGGTGCTGTTAGAGCTAGATACATTATGAGAATCTTAAAATAGGCACACGGGTATTAGGAAAATGGAGGGCTATGTAGAGGAAGGCTTAAATTGATCTTTGAGAAGATTAGAAGGTTGATACAACATCATGGGCCAAAGGACTTGTATTGTGCTGTAGTGTTCTATGTTCTATTATGACTAACAGCAGTTCTTTCAGCACTTTCAGGAATAAAGTTCTTTTTAGATTTAATAACTATTTTTCAGGCATTGTCCAATCTATTACCTCTACTTTAATTTAGTTTTCTCTGACATCACTATTTTCAATTTGTTCCACTAAGTAAAGAGTACAATTTAAATCAATTTGAAGCATGATGTTTCTTTATCTACAGTATATACACACAGACACAATGAAATAGTTTTACTAAAATCAGCAATTTTATTTTTCCATGAAGATAACTCAAGTTAAAGGGGTAGGTATTAATAATAAATTAGAAATTCTGAGTAATTGAAATAAATTTATCTTAATGAACTATGAGCATATTAATCATTTTCATATTAACGCAACCATTGTGGTCATTCTAATTTCACTATTTTGAAAGTACTATAACAGTAATTCCTAGAATTTAAAAGTGTACATAGGAATTACATTGGTCCATTTATCTAAAGAATAATAGCACACCTTCAATACAATTGCAAGAGTTGTAAATTCAGTCAGCTCTTCATGTGGTACTAGCCTCCGTAGTATCCAGAACATCTTCAAGGAGTGACGCCTCAGAAAGGCTACGTCCAGCATTAACGCCCCCTTCCAGTCACCCAAGACATGCCCTCTTCATTGCTACCATCAAGGAGGAGGCACAGAAGCCTGAAGTCACACACTCAACGATTCAGGAACAGCTTTTTCTCCCTCTGCTATCAGATTTCTGAGCCTATGGACACTATCTCACTACTTATTTCCTATATTTTGCACTATGTAATTTAACTGATATAGTATATAATATACTTACTGCAATTCATTTTTTTCTGTATCATCTATTGCAATGTACTGCCACTGCAAAGTTAACAAATTATAACCATATAACAATTACAGCACAGAAACAGGCCATCTCAGCCCTTCTAGTCCATGCTGAACTCTTACTCTCACCTAGTCCCATCCACCTGCACTCAGCCCATAACCCTCCATTCCTTTCCTGTCCATATATCTATCCAATTTAACTTTAAACGACAACGAACCTGCCTCAACCACTTCTGCCAGAAGCTCATTCCACACAGCTACCACTCTCTGAGTAAAGATGTTCCCCCTCATGTTACCCCTGAACTTTTGCCCTTTAACTCTCAATTCATGTCCTCTTGTTTGAATCTCCCCCATTCTCAATGGAAAAAGCCTATCCACGTCAACTCTATCTATCCCCCTCATAATTTTAAACACCTCTATCAAGTCCCCCCTCAACCTTCTATGTTCCAAAGAATAAAGACCCAACTTGTTCAACCTTTCTTTGTAACATAGGAGATGAAACCCAGGTAACATTTTAGTAAACCTCCTCTGTACTCTCTCAATTTTATTGACATCTTTCCTATAATTCGGTGACCAGAACTGTACACAATACTCCAAATTTGGCCTTACCAATGCCTTATACAATTTCAACATTACATCCCATGAGATATGCCAGTGATATTAACATGATTGATTTATTTCATGGTAAATATTAATTATATCAATATTTTCTTATCTGTAGTCCTTAAGTAGAGATCAATTTCATTTGAACTGATTGAAATCAAGTGAAAACTACAAAATAATAGAGTACACAAGGCTCTTTATCTAGATCTATTCTTTGTGGGATTTTATTTACGAATGGGTTCAGTTTTTGCACCAAAATCAAAGTCTGGATCAATACCAGTAAGTAGTAATTATTACACGTCTTGTTATTTCTCAAAGAGGGCAGCTTTTCTTTAATGCAATCGCTTATGGCCATTTGTGCATAAATGTTTGTGATTAAGTGTTATTTTTCACTTTGTAAATGCAGAAATAAATGCTTTCTTGACATTTTGGTGGGTGTTTAATATTTTCTTTGTTCATGATTTATAATCTTCATTGTTTTAAATTACTTGCCAGGTTTAAATATCTAGATGGATAATGACTATGCCATGATGAAAAATGGTAACATTAATGAAATTTCAACTGAGCGAATGTTTTCAGATTTTATTCCCTCTTCACCTTCTGCACTATTACCAACATTGTTGCAGAACTACAGTGAACGACTTCACATTAACTTTTATATTAGTGTGCTGTCACCCAAATCTGACTTGTGACACTTTTGATTGATAAGCTTGTGTTGGAGGCTTAAGCTACACTGGGGTTTTCCTTCTTTCCTTCCAGAGCAATACATATACTTCTTGGGAAGAGGGTATGTATGCAGCCCCTACTTTGGGACTCCCCCCAATCTTTTTGTCGCTGTTTCCTTGGTGATACCATTTGTCCCATTTTCTATTTCCTCCTCATTTACGTTTGCTAACAGCCCTGTCTCTACTGACTGGAAACTTGCGATTAATGAGGGCTAGGGACAAGTAAAAGCAACTTTAAAGAGCAAAGCACAAATATTTCAAAACTTTTCACGTTTTCAATACTTTTTCCCTAAATTATTTTTCTTTCAGCTAACATCAAATTCCTTTGCCTTTGAAACCTGTACTTTGTTGATACATTTTACAGAAATGTCCTTGTGACATTTTTGAATACATTTCTCTGCCTGAAATAAGAAAAAGGCAGTTTATTTTTGCTTTATTTTATATAGAGCTACAGCATGGCAACAGGTCCTACTCGCCCGAACAGCCTGTGCTGCCCACTTACACCATGTGATGAATTAACCTCCTGACCTGTACATCTTTGGAATAAGGGAAGAAACTGGAGCACCTGGACAAAAACACCATCATTGTGAAGAGAACTTGCAAGCTCTTTGCAGACAGCGGCAGAATTGAACCCAGTCCACTACCACTGTAATAGCATTACACCAATTGGTACACTACTGTGTCATTGAATCTAATGTTTTTGAGACAACCCTCAGAGGTAATGAATGCCTTGTCATCTTGTGGCAAACTGCATATTCCTTCTCTGATGTGGGGCTGCCACTGGTTTTCAAACTTACCGTTACCAACTAAGCTGCAATGCATCTGAAAATAAGTAAATTATATGTGGTCCTCTTGGAGATTCCAAAACCCTGTGGATTGGAGGCTTGTGTGCCTCAATGACCCGGAGAGCTATGCCGGTTGGCATCAGGGCTTTATGCTTTGGCTCTTGGTAGGGTCACCCATGCCAAACAGGTCAAAAGGTAGAGGCCAGACTAAGGGTGTTCCACCAGGTTCCTGAGTTCAGCTCAGGGGCAACAATCCTGACTGGTAAAACAAAATTGTTATGGAAAAGCTTCTGCATTTGAGCAGCCAAGGACAGACAGAGATAGAGGACCTTCATTGCTGCCCTAAAAAATTACAGGCCGTCTAATAGAAACATAGAAACATATAAAATAGGTGCAAGAGTAGGCAAATTCGGCCCTTCGAGCCTGCACCACCATTCAGTACGATCATGGCTGATCATCCAACTCAGAACCCTGTACCTGCCTTCTCTCCATACCCCCTGATCCCTTTAGCCACAAGGGCCATATCTAACTCCCTCTTAAATATAGCCAATGAACTGGTCTCAACTGTGGCAGAGAATTCCACAGATTCACCACTCTCTGTGTGAAGAAGTTTTTCCTCATCTCAGTCCTAAAAGGCTTCCCCTTTATCCTCAAACTGTGACCCCTCGTTCTGGACTTCCCCAACATCGGGAACAATCTTCCTGCATCTAGCCTGTCCAATCCCTTTAGAATTTTATACGTTTCAATAAGGTCCCCCTCAATTTTCTAAATTCCCGAGAGTATAAGCCTAGTTGATCCAGTTTTTCATCATATGAAAGTCCTGCCATCCCAGGAATCAATCTGGTGAACCTTCTTTGTACTCCTTCTATGGCAAGAATGTCTTTCCTCAGATTAGAGGACCAAAACTGCCCACAATACTCCAGGTGTGGTCACACCAAGGCCTTGTATAAATGCAGTAGTACCTCCCTGCTCCTGTACTCGAATCCTTTTGCTATGAATGCCAGCATACCATTCGCCTTTTTCACCGCCTGCTGTACCTGCGTGCCCACTTTCAATGACTGGTGTACAATGACACCCAGGTCTCATTGCATCTCCCCTTTTCCTAATCGGCCACCATTCAGATAATAACAACAGGAATTCTGCAGATGCTGGAAATTCAAGCAACACACATCAAGGTTGCTAGTGAATGCAGCAGGCCAGGCAGCATCTCTAGGAAGAGGTACAGTCGACGTTTCGGGCCAAGACCCTTCATCAGGACTAACTGAAGGAAGAGTTAGTAAGAGATTTGAAAGTGGGAGGGGGAGGGGGAGATCCAAAATGATAGGAGAAGACAGAAAGGGGAGGGATGGAGCCAAGATCTGGACAGGTGATTGGCAAAGGGGATATGAGAGGATCATGGGACAGGAGGCCCGGGGAGAAAGACGGTGGGGGGGGGGGACCCGGAGGATAGGCAAGGGATATAGTCAGAGGGACAGAGGGAGCTTACATTTATCCACATTAAATTGCATCTGCCATGAATTTGTCCACTCACCTAACCCATCCAAGTCACCCTGCATCCTCTTAGCATCCTCCTCACAGCTAACACTGCCGCCCAACTTCGTGTCATCCGCAAACTTGGAGATGCTGCATTTAATTCCCTCGTCTAAGTCATTAATATGTATTGTAAACAACAAATATATTGTAAATAGGAAGTAGTATTTTGAAAGAATATTTTAAATTTGAGTAAATCAACTCAATTCCATGCTGATGACTTCCAATAAATGAATGGGTTTTTCCACAGGTTGTCCAGCCATTCAGCATCTGTGGGCAGTGAAATCTAGATATTACTCACTAGAGGGAAAAAACAGCTTTCAAAATATCAAGGTGGTATTCATTGCAGCGGCAGGATTTCTGCAAAGCCCATCAATGAAATAATTAGTTTTTAAAAGTTAACATTCACTTAATAGGAGCTTAAGTACCAAAATTGACTTGAATTCAGGCATTCCAAATTCAGGTGTAGACACTGCAGGGTGATATTAAGCCGTGTCTGTTGATGGCACTGTAGGCAACACACCAGAAGAAAGCTGTGCACACAATTCATTGATTTTACCATCTAGCCAATGGTAATTTACTTCTGATTAGCTAGCTCAGTTAAAAGGGTACAGGATCTTGCAGCTCCCAGAGGCGATGTGCATTATGGCTGGATTAGGAAGTGGTAGTCTTTCCACAGGTATATAGGAGCAGAATTTGGCCATTCAGCCCATCTTATCTGTTCCGCAGCTGATACATCTTCCCTCTCAACCCCATTCTCCTGCCATCTTCTCATAGCTTTTGATGACTTTGCTAATCAAGAGCCTATCAACCCCTATTTGAAATATGGACCTTTCAATATTTCATCTGTTTCAATCTCTTTCAAGAAGTACAGGCCCAGAGCTATCAAACCTGCATTGGGCATGGAGATATTTTACTGGATTCTCCACTGTAGGCACCTCGGTGAAAAGCATGGAAAATATTTTGTGCTTTCAAGGACCATGAAATCACTTGGATTCTGATGAGTGGTTTTCTGGGATCAGAGAGCCACAGTGATCAATCCCAGCATTCAGGTTTGAGGAACAAACACAGTGTCACAAAAAAAAAATTGATTCATCTCTTGAATGAAAACTATTCCACCATCATCTGTGACCTCAAAACTTTGGAAGTAAAATGATTACCATCGAGCAGAACCAACCCTGATTCCATAAAGAGCCTGCCAGGAACAACAGAGTAATATCCAACAACATGAAATGCCAACTTGCTCACAATACAACATGGAACCATATGCATATGACAACAAAGTCAGTCTGATCAGAGGTAAGATTCACACAACCAAGAGGTCAAGCTAAAAACTCATTCAAGAATGGCAATGAATAATTAAACAAATGAGTCTTTCAAAACCAGAGGAGGCAGAGTATGCTTCATGATCAACTTCTTGTTGTGCACAAGCGTTGTGGTTTGAGATGTGTATTTTAATGGAAGGAGTATCATAAACAAGGCAGATGAACTTAAGAACATAAGAAATAGGAGCAGGAGTAGGCCATCCGGCCCGTTAAGCCTGCTCCACCATTCAATACTATCATGTCTGATCTGGCCATGGATGCCACCTACCCGCCTTTTTCCCATAACCCTTAATTCCCCTACTATGCAAAAATCTATCCAACCTTGTCTTAAATATATTTACTGAGGAAGCCTCCACTGCCTCATTGGGTAGAGTGTGGATCAATACGTGGAACTATGACATTGTGGCCATTACAGACACTTGATTTGACTCAGGGGGAGGAATGGCTACTTAGAGTGCCAGGCTTTAGATGTTTCAAAAAGGACAGGGATGGAGGCAAAAGAGGTGAGGATGTGGCATTGCTAATCAGGGATAGTGTCACAGCTGCAGAAAAGGAGGAAATGATGGAGGGATTATCTACTGAGTCAGCATGGGTGGAAGTCAGAAACATGAAGGGGGCAAAAAATCAACTGGGTGTTTTTTATAGATTCTCCCATAGTAACAGGGACATCGAGGAGCAGATAGGCAAATTCTGGAATAGTGTAATAATAATAGATTTGTTGTGATGGAAGATTTTAACTTTCTTAATATTGACTGACATCTCCTTGGAGCAAGGTGCTTAGATGGGGTGGAGTTTGTAAGGTGTGTTCAGGAAGATTTCCTGATACAATATGTAGATAAGCCGACTCAAGGAGAGGCTGCACTTGATCTGGCATGGGGAAATTAACCTGGTCAGGTGTCAGATCTCTTAGCCGGAGAGCATTTTGGAGGTAGTGACCACAACTCTATCTTCTGATTTGATTGTGGTAATCCTAGACAGCCTCAAAGATGTTGAGATCAGGGCTCTGTGGAGGTCATAACATCTGAAACCATATAAAAAAAAATCTAGTGTGCCTAGGAATTTTGCACAGTGCAGTACACTGCTGCAATATTTCCAGAGAATGATGATTTGACATATTTAAATCCTCTTCATAAATGTAAATATTGCACATGCATTAAACATATATTAACACCATTAAGCACAGGTGATATTGTTTTTGTCTACTTAATATTAAAGGTACCTTGTGAATCTTAAATATTTCAGTCATTTGGGATTAGCAGAGCAATCAGTTATTTTGTTAAACTGCTGTCCTGCAGTAGAATCACTTAAAATACAGCATTGACAATTCATGCAAGTGGCACTTCAATTAAATTAGATTATGAATGTGTACTTATTGGTTGACACTGAAGTAGTCCACACTTGTCTTCCAAATCTCAAGGATGCCAGCTCAGCATGTGCGTTTTCCAAAATAACCCAAAAGGATTTCTTGTCTTATTTCCATTGGGAAATAAAGTAAAGCAATGATAATTAACATTAATGCCTGGAACAGATTCATACTTCTTATTAAAATGCATTTGCAGTGAGGTGGAAAAACAAAATGTGCAACTAATTATGTTGCAAATTTAAAATTCATGGCCTAATTTAGTATCTCTTATCATTTTGGTCTAATATATTCCTTAGTATTTTATAAAGCAAAACCAGGAATCAGAGGAGGACATAATTTCATGTTTACACAAATCTATGTATAAATGAGACATTAACATGTTATTATGGAACAGTAGGTAGAAACTTCCTACATTTGCTGAAGGGTGAGATTTAAAGTGACGAACTCGATACAATGGTAGTTTATAATTGAGCTATTAAATTCAGCTAAATATTAGATTTTTTTTTAAATTGAGATTTTGACAAGTAATTTTGAATTCACAGTTGAAATTTGACACAGATGTTAACAGGTAACAGTCAAATGGCATACTTAAAGCAGAGGTTGACAGGTTCTGGATTAGTAAGGGTATCAAAGATAGTGGAGAGAAGATAGGAGGCTGGAGTTGAGAGGGATATGGATCAGTCATGATAGAATGGCAGAGCAGATAATGGGCCAAATGGCCTAATTCTGCTCATACGTCTTATTTATTTATTTTATTTTTTATTTATTGAGAGACAGTACAGAATTGACCTTTCAAACCAAGTCACCCAGCAGTTTCCCGATTTAATTCTAGTCTAACCACGGGACAATAAACAATGGTCAATTAACCTACTGAATGGTACATCTTTGCACTGTGGGGGGAAACCAGAGCACCTGGACGAAAGTCAGTCAGTCACGGGGCAAACGTACAAGCTCCTTAAAGGCAGTGGCAGGAATTGAACCTGGGTCTCCGGCACTGGTAAGCATTGTTTACTGAGCCAACCTTATTGCCCCAACTCAGAATCTATGATTAGTTCAGTTTCATTGTACATTTGTCATCAAAGAATGTACAAGTTATACAACCTTGAGATTTGTTTCCCCACAGGTAGCTGCAAAGCAACAAACCGGAAAGAACCCAGTTAAAAAAATAAGACCAACACCCAATGCACAAGAGAAAACAAAAGAAAACAAATCATGCAAACAATAGAAGCAAGCAACAACATTTTGAACCAAATTTTGAACGAGAAGAAAGATGGGATCGACTAGGCTTATACTCGCTGAAATTTAGAAGATTGAGGGGGGATCTTATTGAAACGTATAAAATTCTGAAGGGATTGGACAGGCTAGATGTAAGAAGATTGTTCCCGTTGTTGGGGAACTCCAGAACGAGGGATTACAGTTTAAGGATAAAGGGAAAGCCTTTTAGGACCGAGATGAGGAAAAACTTCTTCACACAGAGAGTGGTGAATCTGTGGAATTCTCTGCCACAGGAAACAGTTGAGGCCAGTTCATTGGCTATATTTAAGAGGGAGTTAGATATGGCCCTTGTGGCTAAAGGGATCAGGGGGTATGGAGAGAAAGCAGGTACAGAGTTCTGAGTTGGATGATCAGCCATGATCAGACTGAATGGCAGTGCAGGCTCGAAGGGCCGAATGGCCTACTCCTGCACCTGTTTTCTATGTTTCTATGTTATGTCACTAGACTTTAGGGTTACCAACTTTTTCACTCCCAAATAAGGGACAAAAGTAGCAGTCAAATACGGGACACTTGTGTTTACCCCGAGAAAGACTACCATGACCATGAAGCCTTGCGCGGGCACCTGTGGGCGCATGCATGACGTGTGCTTGTGTGTACGTGCCGATTTTTTTTCTACAAATCAGTTTTGGTGATTCTGTTCAGTGAAACTACACTGTATATACATTATTTCTATTTTATATAGGCTGTGTATTTATCATATCATTCCTGCTTTTACTATATGCTAGTGTTTTTTGGTATGATTTGGTAGGTTATTTTTTGGGTCTGGGAACGCCCCAAAATTTTTCCCATATAAGTTAATGGTAATTGCTTCTTCGCTTTATGCCTTTTCAGCACAAAAGGTTTCATAGGAACACTCTACCTTAGTGGGGGAAATACAGGACAAGGGCGGTCCTGTATGGGACAAACCAATTTAGCCCAAAATACGGGATGTCCTGGCTAATACGGGACAGTTGGCTACCCTACTAGATTTGAACTCTGGAGTAGCACAGAGAAGGCCTAAAGCCTCGGTATCAGTCCATAATATTAGCGGGCACAGGACACAGCAGCCGGGGCATCCTTCGTAACCTCAGCACCATGGAAAGAAGGGTGAACATCACAGAGCAAGCAAAACCGTCTCTCACCTCCCATCATGACACCCTGTCTTTCCAATCCATCTGGGCTGGCATTTTAAATTGTCCAAACAGCGTATTATACCTCACATTGGGACCTGAGCCACAGTGCAGCGAAAGGCTCCTGGAGTAGACCATGCCCCTGAGCGACTTTCTCCAGGCTGAGATTTCGCTGCCCAGCCCAAAGCCACTCTCAAGCTCTTCAAATTGGCTTAGGGCCTAGAGCGATCCAACGTCACACCCAGGCCAGTTATATTGGCATCAGAACTCCTCTGCCTCGACTTCTCCTCATTGAAATACTCACTCTATCTGTGTTGATTCTGCAATGCACCAGCATGGCTCATCCCTCATACTGCTTTGCCTTCTCTCGCCTTTTCGTTGCTGGCAGTGAATATTTCCCAGAATTTACTTCAGAAAAGGTGTTAATGGAACGTTTTTTAGTCAAGTTTCTTCCCCTTTGAACCATCAGTGATCTGTCGCACACGTTCGGTAGCACTATCTTAAGCCGGAACTTCATTATTATTTTTAACAATTTAGGGTGTACTTTTTAAGACTCAATGTAGAAGAAAAGGCTGCATTTCTAAATAAAAATAAGTAATATACAGTACTCTGCAAAAGTCTTAAGTTAGGATGCCTAAGACTTTTGCACAGTACTGTGTTTGTCACTGTAGAGCAGAGAGTGAATTTGTAAATCTGGTGGGAACAAAGGACGTTGGAAATGGCAATGGTGGAATGCCATGAGAGGGGTGTGGGACAGGTGGTAGAGGAGGCATGCCAAGGCGATGGGTGGTGAGATACCCAGACCCCTGACAGCTTCACATTATGGAAGTCCTTGTCACAGTTCTAAATGTTGCTGATGAGAGATAATTATAGGCAATTGATAACCATGCTATTTAAATATACTTGTAATTAAATACACTTGTTTTTAAATATTTAGGTACTTTAAAAATCAATATACATTTTTAAAACTAAGCAATGCATTTTCTGAATAATTTAATCAAATAAATGAAAATCATTAATATTTAATTAAAATACAATATGTCCTTTGCTGAAAATCAGCTTCACTATTCAAATAAAATTGTGCAAGTTGCATCACCAATAATGGTGAAGCCAGTGGCAGAGACAAGTCTGCAACTCACCTGCAGTAGAACCTGCTTCAGCTCTACACAACCATTTGTCAATACAAACTGGCCTTGTGCTTCCAAGCAATCCTTGAAGTAAATTGGGACCAAAAAGATCCCAGACAGGATTCTCTATAATACTGAAACCCATTATAAATTGGGGGAATCACTTTTTTGAACACCTCCAGAACATCCACCAAAAGTGGAATTTCGCAGTGGCCAATCATTTTAATTACTATTCCCACTCCTGCTCTGACATGTCAGTCCATGGCCTCGTCTTGTGCCATGATAAGGCCACTCTCAGGGTGGAGCAACAACTCTTATTCCATCTGGGTACTCTTCAACTTGATGGCATGAATATCAAGTTTTCCTTCAAGTAAATTTTTATGTTGTCAGTATTTGTTTGTGTGTAGTTTTTCATTGATTCTATTTCATTTCTCCATTCCACTGTGAATGCCAGCAAGAAGATGAACTTCTAGGTAGTATATGGTGACATACATCATCATCAGGTGCCGTGCCCAGTTTGAGATTTGATTGCCACGGCTCACACACTCCTATTTCGGGTCAAGTGGATCAATTCATTGGTATTCATTTCCAGTTCTCTGGCTGCTGTCTCCATCATGACTTGTCTTTGTCTTCCTCTTGCTTTCTTCCTTTATTCAATCTTTCCCATAATTATCGTGCATTCTAACTCCTCTTTCCTAATCACATGTCCAATGAAGTTACGTTGCTCTTTCATGATCTCATACATTATTTCTCTTTTTGTGTTTGCTCTGTTCATGACATCCTCGTTAGATATTCATTTCATCCAATATATTCTTTGCATCCTCCTCAAAAACCACGTCTCTGCTGCTACAATTTGTTTCGTCATGTTACTAGATATTGTCCAACATTCTGAGCCATATAACGTAGCTGGATAAACGTAACATTTCAGTACTCTGAGGTGGGTTGTCATGCCTAGTTTAGTATTGGTCAGTATACTCTTCATTCTTGTAAAGGTATCTTTTACCATCCCGATTCTTCTTTTGATGTCCATGTCGCACCTGCCATCTGATGTCACCCAGCTTCCTAAGTAGCAAAAGTTCTGTACTTGTTTTATGTCTTCCCCGTTTATTCTCAGCTTGCAGATAGAATTCTCCTTCTTTTTGGATATCACCATACATTCTGTCTTTTTGCAATTGATAGATAGACCCATTTTTGCACTTTCTTCAAAAATGATATCAATTAAGTTGTGTAGTTCTTCCTCCGTACTTGCAATTAACACTGTGTTATCTGCATATCTGAAATTATTGATGTTTTCTACACAAAAGCATTTGATAAATTGAAACACAATAAGTTATTTGAAATAGTACTGTACAGAAAACTCTAGGTCTAGATTCGAAAGACCTCCGCCTAATCAGAAATCTGAACAAACTGCCGCTGTAAGAATAGATGGAGAAGTGAGTCAGTTTACGAAAATCAAGAGAGGCATTCGATAGGGGTGTGTTTTCTCCCCTGATTTATTTAATATGTACAGTGAAACAATATTACAAAAAATAAGATACAAGTTGGGATTCAAAGTTGGCGGTGACATACAAGTACTTCGATAATACATTTACTTTGAACTTTGAACTTCAGACTTTGAGCTTTGAAATTAATCATCAGTAAACTCTTCCAGTTGGATTTACTCATTGGAACCAGCTTAAACATTGGCTCAAAATCATTCAGGTAAAAAATAAAGCTGCAAGTTGTAATTGAAAGATAGTCTAACCTAGGGCAAGTCAAATATATTTCATCCTTACTTTGATTCTTAAGATGAATTAACTCTGATGGTTCATTTTAATAACAGAATTGCAGGTTGTATATAGAGTATACAACCTGAAATTCTTACTGTTTGCAGACATCCACAAAACAGAAATAAACCCAAAGAATGAATGACAGAAAGATCAGAACCCCAAAGCCCCCTCCCACGCACAAGCAGCAGCAAAAGAATCAATCCTCCCCCTCTGCCTCATTACTTGCTAAAGCACTGACCCCCTTCCCCCGCCATGCAAGCAAGAGTCCATCCCAACACTTCGACATCTCAGACAGGCTCCCTCTCATTTGCAAGGGCGAGAGAGAGAGTTATTACCCCTGCAATAAATGTATAAGAAAATTAATATTCAAGAAAACAACTTGTGTTATTAGCTATATTTGCAGCCATAATTAAAAAGAGAATTAATGTATCAAAATTTGAATGATATCCCATAGTCAACAGATTGATGAGAAGAGTATAACTGGGTTTAGATTTCCTGTCTAGGTTTCAAATGTGTTTGAATAGAGAATCCCAAGTCTTTGAATAGCAAACTGCTATTTTTCCATATTTTGTAGAAGGACGTTGCAATTCATCACATCCAAAATGATAATCCTCAACAGCATTTGTGGAAATTGTTGGTAATTTTGTGCATGAAGCTTCAGACACATTTAGTTCAACAGTAAATTCCAGTCCATTTTAGCAAACTGTGCAAACACCGTTAATACGTTAGTGTTTCCGCACCCTTTCACAAATAATGTTTATTCTGTTTATTTGTGGCATGTTATAATGGTCTGATCATTTAATTACATGCCTTCTTGTGCAGAAGAAATCAATACACAGTCACTCATCATTCAGGTTAAAGTTGATCGCAGATGCTGGGGAGGAATAGTACGATATATTTAATGTATCTAAATCTATTACCCAAGTTGCTAGATTTCATAAATCTTAATTAGAAATCTTAGCAAGTGTCACAAATCTGTCCATTTTCTTCACTCATCATTAAATAAAATCTTTTGATTTCATTGCACTATGAGAAATTAGTTAAACAATCAAATAAAATCAGATCATAGTTAGTTTTTAACTTGAAATAATTAAAAATCATATCTGATACGGGCATCCTTTAGTCTCGTGAGACCATGGATTTGCGCTTTGGAAGGTTTCTAGGGCGCAGGCCAGGGCAAGGTTGTATGGAAGATCGGCAGTTGCCCATGCTGCAAGTCTCCCCTCCCCACACCACTGATGTTGTCCAAGGGAAGGGCACTAGGGCTGATACAGCTTGGCACCGGTGTCGTCGCAGAGCAATGTGTGGTTAAGTGCCTTGCTCAAGGACACAACACGCTGCCTCAGCTGGGGCTCAAACTAGTGACCTTCAGATCACTAGACCGACGCCTTAACCACTTGGCCACGCGCCAACACCATATCTGATAAAACATTCTGTAAATCACAGACACAAATTAATATGGAGTATTATTTGTAGCAAGATTTCCTTTGAAACCACTAATAGCTCTTCCAGTCTTTTTGAATTCAACTTTGTTGAATGATACATTATTTAAAAAAAATGAAATATTCAGTAAATTTTAGTAGCTGAAATCATGGATATTTAAATATTAAAGGGAATTACTGAGAATATTTATGCAAAATATTAACTCCACCTATTGGTAATTTGGGGTTAGAAGCTTATCAAAATGAGGAACTGGCATTAAAGCAATGTATGAGTGGCCTATTCTGTCACTGTCTAGCAAATTTCCAAGTGCTTAAAGTTTAAAATATTCTGGGCCTGTACTCACTGGAATTCAGAAGAATGAGGGGGGATCTTATTGAATGCTATTGCATGATGAAAGGCCTTGACAGAGTGAATGTGGAGAGGATGCTTCCTTTTTGGGGGAAGTCTAAGATCAGAGGACAACAGCCTCAGAATAGAGGGACATCCATTTAGAATGGAGGTGTGGAGGAATTTCTTTAGCCAGGGAGTAGTGAATCTGTGGAATTCATTGCCACAGCTGCCTGTGGAGGCCAAGTCATTCGGCATATTTAAGGCAGAGATTGATAGGTTCATGATTCATCAGGACATGAAAGGATACAGAAAGAAGGCAGGAGACTGGGGCAGAGAGAGAAAAGGATTAGGTATGATGAAATGGTGGAGCAGACTTGATGGGCCAAAT
This sequence comes from Mobula birostris, assembly GCF_030028105.1. Classification (NCBI taxonomy): domain Eukaryota; kingdom Metazoa; phylum Chordata; class Chondrichthyes; order Myliobatiformes; family Myliobatidae; genus Mobula; species Mobula birostris. The sequence goes on along the minus strand of NC_092370.1, from coordinate 20,958,960 downwards.
GGCCTAATTCTACTCCTATATCTTATGGTCTTATCGATGATAGAGCAGGACTTGCACAAGTAAGAGATGGTTAGAATTTACAGAATATTGTTCTAAAGTAAACAAATGCAGATAGGGATTGAATTTTACATCCAACTCAATCGTACTGCACAAATTCTGATGCACCGCAAATTTAATTTGTAATCTTATTCTTTTACAAAATTCTACCTGGAAATTGGATCTAATTGTACCAGTTGTGCATGTTTTAACATATTAGTATTCAAATTTGGTGGAAGTCTTCCCTTGCAGGAAACTGGACCAGGAACCTTCAAGTATGGCATGAATGACATTTCTCCAGTGTCATTGACATATGTGATGACTTCGTCAGCACATATCAATCATTTCTGCATTACCGGCTATAACATGCAACTTACAACATTTTTTACTAGCTTCCAGGGTAGCAGAGCAATTCCACAGCAAGTTGGCAAAGAGACATTAATTACACTATGTCAACTGAAGCACAAATCAAAGATTCTTGTCCTCTCCCCTGTGTTTCCCTCATCTTCATGGCAGTCTTCTCTGCATCTCCACTGGCAGCCTAAGGCCCTCTCTTATGGCTCAATCCTTCAGGAAATTTGACTCCTGATTTATTGATGGGATTATAGTTTGCTCCGATACCCTTTTGTTCTGGCATTGATCTGCCCTAGAATATGTTAACACTGTAGCAGTCTGCAAAATTCATCTGAAAAATGGAATTCCTAGCTCTTATGGATTGTTTCCCTTTGCAAGGATCATCTGTTCTTATATTTGTGTCTCAAATTACATACATAAACTTATTTTTTCTCCAGTCCTGCCAAAGGGTCATGGCCTGAAACATCAATTGTACTTTTTTCCATAGATGCCACCTGGCCTGCTGAGTTTCTCCAGCATTTTCTGTGTGTTGATTGAATTTCCAGAATCTGCAGATTTTCTCTTGTACATGAACTTCAGAACTGTTCTGGTATTGCGATTTTTTAAAACATTTTTTTTTAAAAAATATGGAATACACAGCAATTTGTTGAAGTCTGCTGACTGTTTGTTCTGCTGAGGCCCAAGGTCTAGATGTTAAGGAAATTTCAAAATGGTAATGGCCTCAAAATCTATGTCTATTTCATTACTTTCAGGAAACTTAACATCAAGGTTACCTCTCAAAGGAAAACCATTTACTAACCCTTTAGAATGTCACTGTCTGAAACTCTTCGGAACTTGTTGCATCAAGACTTTTATTAACAAGAATGTAGTAGCTATTTAATTAGGAGTTTGAGGAAAATTGGTATGTCACCAAAGACGCTCACAAATTTCTAGAGATATACCACAGAGAGTACTCTAACTAGTTACATCAGCATCTGTATGGAGTGGCCAATAAAATTCTGATTCTGATTCTAAAAATATTCAAAGTTTCATTTATTAAAGCATGTACGTAGTATACATTGCTGAGATTCATACTCCAGTTAGCCATGAAACAAAGAAAACTATGAAAGTCAGTTCAAAGAGAAACAACAAACCCACCTCCTTACACAAAAAGGAACAGAACACAACAAGAACTTCAACTCTATCCATACTATCCTTTGGCCTTAACAGTCACATATTTACAGATACTGATTGCACTATTTCAACAGTAAATCCAACCATCTTCCCCAGGCACAAGATAGTCAAGTGACAAGTTCCTCTAGCGACACCTCCCTATCTACCCTCTAAGTGAGCAGGGTATGGGTGGAGCTCAATGGTCGATTATGATTGGCTGGATCTGAGTTCCCTATTACTGCTTGGCTAGTTTAAATTGGCTTTGATCTGCTTGGCCATTTTTTAGGTCAAAACATCTGTAGGAATGTGTGGGTCCAGAATAAATCTATTTCTACAGTCTTAGAACCTACATTTAGGTCCCCCACATGCTCCTTCTTGAGTAATTCCTTAGTCTTTATCTTGTAGGCACTCTCTTCCTTGCCAGTGATGTTGGCCTCATCAAACCTTGGCCTCCATGAGCATGATAGGCAGTGTTCAATGATCCCATCTTGTTCTGCTCTCAAATTTTTTGAGGCACTGTTGAGTTCTACTATCCTGGTCTTCAATGGCCTTCCAGTCTCACCAATATATAATTTTTGGCATGGTAATAGAGGTATGGAGTACACCACAGGGGCACCTGGAAGACCGAAAGATTTTTGTCAGATTTGATCACGAGTCACAAAGCCTCCATAGTAAGAACGTTGACCTCCAAACCTTCTTCCCCTGCACAAAATGCATCAAGAACATCAACCCCCAAATCCCCCTCCCACTGCACAAAAAAAACAATGAGAAAGAATGGGTGAAAACAGAATATAAAAAACCATAAGCCTGAAAAATTTCCTAGTCCACTCTATAAACACAGAACTTTGGTAACATCCCCTGACATCATTGTAAGAGAAATACACCATTCAAATGCAGAGGATACTTTAATCGGCGAAATGGAATCGAACATCAGCTCACACCATGTCACGTAGTTTCTTCACCTCGAGGGCATTGGAGCGCGATCTCTCTTCCCAGAATCTTCTCGGAGACAACAAAGCTCTGGATCACTCAGTTGATCTTCAAGCTGTAAACCACAGCCTCTAACAGTTAAAGGAACACACTTAAGATGAAAAACATATAAACAATGTGAACTAAGCAGTTTTGTGGGTTATCTGGAAGGTGTCGATTGAGAAGCATCACTGAAGCGAGTGGTTGAATACTGTGCCATCAAATACTTTATTTCAACTGCAGTCCTAACCGCTCACTTCTGCAGTCTGCTTCAAAAAGGCATCTAGTGTACTAACACCCCAGAAGAGCACAGTGAGCTGTCTCAATGACTAGATCGACCGTAGAGATGCTGCCTGGCCTGCTGCGTTCACCAGCAACTTTTATGTGTGTTGTTCAATGACACCATCCAGCTGCACTGATGAAGTGCAACTGTCCAAACCAGACATTAAATCTTTGTTTTGCTCTACTCACAGCTCACTACATCTCCTCTTCCTGATCCTCCTCATTCATCACTGCCATCTCTTCCCTATTTGTTCTTTCTTCTGCTCACTCCCCCACCCCACCCCACTTGTTGCCCTCCCTACGCTCCTGTTCTTCAATGTGAGAAACTCAAGGTGAGAAGACTTGTTTGCATTGTTCGGTCTGCAGGAGATTGCAAACAGCATTGAATATTCAAAAAGGTTCTGCAATTCAGAAACAGAATCAGGTTTAATATCACCAGCATATGTTGTGAGATTTGGTGTCTTTGCGGCAGCAGTGCAGTGCATTACATAATAATGGACAAAAAACTGTGAATTACAGCAAATATATTCTGTGTGTATGTGTATTTATACACACACACACACACACACACATATATATAAAGTAGTTAAATAAGTAGAGCAAAAACAGAAATAAATAAAGTAGTGAGGTAGTGTTCATGGGTTCAATGTCCATTCAGAAATTCGATGGCACAGGTGAAGAAGATGTTCTTGAGTCATTGAGTGTGTTTCTTCAGGTTTCTGTACCTCCTCTCTGATGGTAGCAATGAGGAGGGGGCGTGTCCTGTAGTGATGGGCGCCCTTAATGCTGGGCGCTACCTTTTTGATGCATCACTCCTTGAAAGTGTCCTGGATGCTGGGGAGGCTAGTGCCCATGTGGAGCTGACTAAGTTTACAATTCCCTGCAGTTTACTTTGATCTTGTACAGTAGCCACCCCACCCCAACTCCCAGCCCCAGCATAACAAACAGTGATGAAGCTGGTTAAAATGCTCTCCACAGTACAACTGTAGAAATTTGTGAATGCTTTAGGTAACATACCAGATTTCCATAAGATTGTAAGATATAAGAGCAGAATTAGGCCACTTGGCCCATCGTGTCTGCTCTGCCATTTCATCAGGATTGATCAAATTTTCCTCTCAGCCTCAATCTCCTGCTTTCTCCCTGTATTCATTCATGCCCCAACCAATCAAGAATCTATCAACTTCTGCCTTAAATATACATAAAGACTTGGCCGCCATAGCTGCCTGTGGCAAATAATTCCAAAGATTTACCACTTAATAGCAAAAGGAATTCCTCCTCATCTCCGTGATAAAATGATGCCCTTTATTCTGAGGCTGTGCTCTCTGGTCTTAGACTCTCCCACCACAGGAAACGTCTTCTCCACATCCACTCAATCAAGGCGTTTCACCATCCCATAGATTTCAATGAAATTGCCCCTAATTCTTCTGAATTCCAGTGAATACAGGCCCAGAACCATTAAATGTTCTTCATTTGACAAACCATTCAATCCTGGGATCATTTTTGTGAACCTCCTTTGAACACTCTCCAGTATCAGCACATCCTTTTTAAGACTGCAAACTGCTCAGAATGCTCCAAGTGAGGCCTCACCAATGCTTTAAAAAGTCTCAACATTACATCCTCGCTTTTATATTCTAATCCTCTTGAAATGAATGCTAACATTGCATTTGCCTTCCTCACCACAGGCTCAATCTCAGGGAATTCTGCACAAGGACTCCTATGTCTCTTTGCATTTCAGTTTTTTTTTGTATTTTCTCTCCATTTAGAAAATAATCAACCCTTGTATTTCTTCTCCCAAAGTGCATGACCATAGACTTCCCAACACTGTATGCCATCTGCCATTTCTTTGCTCATTCACCTAATCTGCCCAAGTCCTTCTGTAGCCTCTCTACTTCCTCAAAAATGCCTGCCCCCTCCAGCTAACTTCATATTGTCTGTAAACTTTGCAACAAAGCCATCAATTCCTTCATCCAAATCATTGGCAAATAACATAAAAAGAACCAGTCCCAACATCGACCTTTGTGGAACACCACTAGTCACTGGCAACCAGTCAGAAAAGGCTCCTTTTATTCCCACTCTTTGCCTCCCGCCAATCATCTGCTGCTTTAGCCATGCTAACATATTTCCAGTAATTCTATGTGCTCGTAGCTTTCTAAGCAGCCTCATGTGTGTCACGTTATCAAAGGCCTCCTGAAGATCTAAGTACACAACATCAACCAATTCTCCTTTGTCCATCTCCTCAAACACCTAACGAAATGTATCCGCTGATGTACCTTCTTAGTGGTGCATTGATATGTTGGGTCTAAGTTAGACCCTCAGAGAAACTGACACCCAGGAACGTGAAATTGAGATGTGCTGCCATTGTAAGCATGTAATACTGTAAGTTTACATGACTATATTTAAGATGTAGTCGAGTAGGCAGGGAGTCTCTGTCTCCTACAGTAGAAATGTCTAATATCAGACAGCAAGCACTTAAAGTAAGAGGAGGTGATTTCAAAGGAGATGTGAGGGGCAAGTTATTTTACACAGTGAGTGGTGGGCATCTGAAATGTGCTTTTTGGTGTGTTGGTAGAGGCAGATAAATTAGGGACTTTTAAGAGACATTTAGATAGGCACGTGAATTTGAGGAAAATGGAAGGATATGGACATTGTATAGGTACTAGGGATTAATTTAGTTAGCCATTTAATTACTAATTTAATTGGTTCAGCACAACATTGTGGGCCAAAGGGCCTGTTCCAGAGCTTGTACCATTCTATGTTCTATGTTAAAGTCAACTAAGTGATTATAGCAATTGAAACAGTAACTCATCTTCAATTGTTACCTTTGTGTTGAAGAAGTATAAAACATTGTGTTAGGAGAGTTCCATTCTCTTGGATTCTTCTGAACTCTCTCCCTTGTGGAGACCTGCTGTGTGAATAAAGACTTTTATATTTCCCAGTTACAACTTCTGTGCGGCTCAGCTGTAATCACTCAATACACACATATTACACTTCAAGTGAATTTATTTTAATGTTTCAAGAATTTTAACATTAAACCCTGAAGCTTGAAGCATTTGCAAGAGGTAGAATTTACACAGCCCTCATTGCTATTGAACAGAACATGACAGACTGGACCCACGACCCAGAAATCCCCCACAGGCTTGCAGGGGCCAATCTCAATAAATCTCTTCTTCCTCTGGTCTGGCGAGCAGTTCAAGCAATGATCCTGTTCAAAGTCCCTGCCCCTGAAATGCTGCAAAATAGCTGAAACTTTAAATGGCATAGTTTTACATAGAAACATAGAAACATAGAAAATAGGTGCAGGAGTAGGCCATTCGGCCCTTCGAGCCTGCACCGCCATTCAGTATGATCATGGCTGATCATCCAACTCAGAACCCTGTACCAGCCTTCTCTCCATACCTCCTGATCCCTTTAGCCACAAGGGCCATGTCTTTTGAAAGTCTTTGATATACAGAACTATTACATTAGTAGATAGTAACTGAAAATAAACTAATAAAACAAAGTAGGATTAATTAAAAATGCAGAAGAGCACAACACTCATCAAATATATGAAGAAGTACATAATAAGGAAAAACGATCTAGTGCTTTCCTTCTTTTTTTCTTTATCAATCTTTTTATTGATTTTAAATAAAGTACATATATACAAACAGGAGGATTATCTCAGATATCTATATCAATAACAATACATATAAAAAGTAAAATAAACATTATCAAGATCATACACAGTATTAATCTAAATAATGTATAATAAAAAATAAAATACTCCTCTTATCATTTAATGAAAAGAGAAAAAAACTTTTTTAATTTTATATATAGGAAAAAAACACTATTTTCTGTAAATAAAAACAAAAAATAATAAAAAAATAAAAAATAAAAGAAGAAAAAGAAAGGGGCTACTGGGCTACCCACATTGAGAATAAAGTAAGAAAAAAAAAACTTTCTGATCAAATCCAAAATTTCGAGAGAGTAACTGGGACAGCAATAAATCAAACCATATGAAAAAATTGAATCAAAGGTCACCAGGTTTCTTCAAATTTAAAGGATGTATCAAATGTCTGACTTCTATAATATAAGTGTTTATATTCTAATATACGAATTAATCTAATCCATATGAATATAGAGTAAGGAGTTTGTTAACGTGATTCAATATACTGTATATGGTATTATTAAATTTTGTCTTTTGTTTTATAATATGTATTCTCTTGAACTCTGTATTCTTCTATATAGAAATCAATAAAAATATTGAAAAGAGAGAGACATTTGCTGACAAATGAAAAAAAAGTCCAACTTCTTATTTTCTCTAAACTTAGGACAGAATGGAGGAAAGCCAATAAAAAACAGTAGGGTGGATTAAAGTCCTTCCATTTAAGCAAAATAGCTCCCCTATCCAATAAAGTTGTAAATGCTATCATCCGTTGAGCGGAAGCAGGAACATATTCTGCTTCCAGTGGAATGATCCCAAAAATTGCTGTAAATAAATTCGGTTGTAGGTCCAAATTCAAAACTTTTAATAAAGTTTTAAAGACATCTTTCCAAAAATTATCTGTCTTGATACAAGACCAAAACATATGAGTTAAAGTAGCCACCTCAGTATTACATCTGTCACAAATAGGATTAATATTAGGAAAAATACGAGTTAATTTATCCTTTGACATATGTGCCCGGTGTACTACCTTGAATTGTATCGAGGAATGACGGGCACAAATAGATGAGATATTTACCAAATGAAAAATTTTATCCCATTGATTATCTGAAAGTGATTCTCGAAATTCCAATTCCCACGCACCTTTAATTTTATTGTTGGATACCTTTCGCAAATTCAATAACCATTTATAAATTATAGCGATCAGTCCTTTTTGACATGGCTTAATCTGAAAAAGAGTACCTATCATATTGGGTGGAGAAGCAGAGGGAAAAGTTAGAAGTAAACTACGTAAAAAATTCCTAATTTGTAAATACCTAAAAAGTGTGCATTAGATAAATCATATTTGTCCACTAACTGAGTGAAAGACATTAAACCCTCCTCCATAAGCAAGTCCAAAAAAGTTATTATTCCTTTGGATTTCCAAATTAAAAAGGTCTGATCGGAAATTGATGGTTTAAAAAATAATTAAGATGGACTTTACTAGAAAGAACAGAGTTATTAAACTCAAAAAATCTACAAAACTGAAATCAAATTCTTAATGTATGTTTAAGAATAGGATTGATGTCTCGACTACCAATCTTAGAAAGCAAAAAAGGAAGAGAAGCTCCCAGTAAAGAGGTCAAAGAATACCCCTTCACCAAGTTTTTCTCCAAATCTACCCATAAAGGACAATCATGTATGTCTGAATAACGAATCCAAAACAAAATATATTGAATAGTAATTGCCCAGTAATACATTCTAAAATTTGGCAAAACCATACCACCATGCTTTTTTAATTTCTGCAATAGAGGTTTACTCAACCTAGGATTTATATTATTCTGAAGATAAGATAAAATTTTTGAGTCTATTTTGTCAAAAAATCATTTAGGAACAAATGAAGGGATTGCTTAAAATACATATAAGAACTTTGGTAGCGCTATCATTTTAATAGCATTAATTCAACCAATTAAAGATAATGACATAGAAGACTATTTAGAAAGTACTTGTTGCGTGTATTCAATTAATGGAAGAAAGTTATATTTATACAGGTCCTTAAAATTTTTGGTAATTTTAATACCAAGATAACTAAAGTTATTTTTAGCAATACGAAAAGGAATTTGATCATATTGATCCAAGTAGTTATTAATAGGAAATAACTCACTTTGTGCAAATTTAATTTATATCCAGAAAACTACTAAATTCAGAAAAAAATATAGATAACATAGAAGGAATAGATTTCTTAGGATCTGAAATATAAACTAACAAGTCATCTGCATATAACAAAACCTTATGAACTTTATCGCCTCTCTTAATACCTTGAGCATTGTTGGAGTCCCAAAGGGCAATAGCAAGAGGTTCTAAAGCCAGATTGAATAACAGGACAACCCTGCCGGGTACCTCTGTATAGCCTTAAACAAGGAGATTTTTGATTGCTAGTTATAACTGCCACCAAAGGAGCTTGATAGATCAGCTTAATCCAGGAAATGAAACCTGGACCAAAATTAAATCTTTCTAAAACTTCGAATAAATAGAACCACTCTACCCTATCAAAGGCTTTCTCTGCGTCGAGGGAAACAACAAATTCGGATTCTTTAGATGGAGAGGAATGAATAATATTCAATAATCTCCTAATATTAAAATATGAGTACCTTTTCTTAAAAAATCCAGTTTGATCTTTAGAAATAACCTTAAGTAGAATATTCTCGAGCCTGTTAGTCAAAATCTTAGAAAGAATTTTAGAATCCACATTTAATAAGGAAATTGGTCTGTAAGAGGCACACTCAGATAAATCTTCTAATACTGAAGTTCCCTAAACTAATACTGAAGTTCCCTGACAGTAAACGGAATGCATCTTTGTGGAGATTCAATGCTACATTGCTGCATGATTCAGCATTTTTAAGTTTTATTAAAGAGCAAATTTCTCTATTTTTTGAATTAAATACAACTGAGGGTATGTCAAATTCGGTTATTTGGGGAGCGATGAAATCTTTTCTTAGGGGACAGATAATCTCATATTCAGTCGCTTTAAGAAGGAAAACTAAAGCGGAACTTTTAGTGATTACTAACAGGATTAAAGAAATAGATAAAAGTTTACTCAGTAACACCTACTGAAGATCTATATAAGGAAAGGGTAGAATGTCAAACACATTATGATCTACTTCTGACTTTTCTCATTGAGCAACAACCTTTGAAATCTAAAAGTCAATTTTATATACATGGGGCTAAATCAGGTAAATTGTTGGCTGGTCAACTTAAAGCATTTATGACTAGAAGACAGATTTTTAAAATATGAAGAACTGATAGAACTGAAATGTCAGATTGTCAGGAAATTAATAAGGTATTTCTGGATTTTTACTCTAACCTTTATAAATCTGATTTTCCAAACAATACTACTTTTATGAATAGATTCTTGCAAAGATTGAATAAACCCAAAATTTCTATCCAAGGTATGAATACATTAGATGTGTCTATTAAAAGAGAGGAAACAGTAAGGGCTATGTTCTCTTTTCAATCAGGTAAAGCTCCCGGACCATATGCATTTACAGTAGAATTTTTTAAGACTTTTACTGAAATACTTACACCTCATTTATGCCAAACTTTCTCTGATTCTACACTCTCCGGGACCCTTCCAAAAACTTTCTATGACGCATCAGTTTCAATAATTCCCAAAAAAGAAAAAGATTTATCTGAATGTGCCTCTTACAGATCTAGTGCTTTCCTGGCATATATGATGAATAAAAAGTTCTCAGGCTTCCAGCAAGGTCCAGGTATCGATATTCATCTAGGATCCCTGATGAGAAGATGGCAGAGATTGTCATTGAAATGTCAGTTAAAATCAATACCTATACCTGGCTGGAAGCCCAAGAAGAGTTTATAACTCCAAAATAATTAAAACCTTATCTTCTCTTTTGTTTCCTGAGGTTCACATTGAAATCAATGAGCTCTGCGATACCACACATCAAAAAGATGATTCCACAGTGTCACTATGGGCAATCCCATAAGATGTTGGGGTTGTCTACTGTACCCAATGCTTCCCGTGCGGCCTCCTCTACATTGGTGAGATCAAGCATAGATTGGAGAACCACTTTGTTGAGAACCTGTGCTTCATTCGCTAGAAGCAGGATTTCCTATTGGCCAACCACTTTAATTACTACCCCAATTCCCATTCTGACATGTTGGGCCATGGCCTCCTTCAATACCATGATGAGGCCACTTTCAGGTTGGAACAACAACACTTCATATTCCATCTAGGTAGCCTCCAACCTTATGGCATGAACATTGATTTCTCCCACATTCATTTTTTTTCTCGTTCCCCTCCCTCTTGATTAATTCTCTATGGGCCAATAAAAATTAGTGAGGTGTACTCAGAGTAGCCATTGTTGGAGTGGGCCAGGGTTAGAGTGGAAGTCTTTGGCTCAACAGTCTTCAGCAAGAACAGGAAGAGGTTAAAGGTGCTGAGTCCTTTGGATTCATTTTGTTGATTGTAGAACTTCTGAAGAAGTTAGAGACAGAGGTATAATAAGTCAGGAGAGGGAAGGGCAAGAATCGGATAATAGAGAGTATCCCTGTGACTGTCCCACTTAACATTAAGTACTCCTGTTTGAGTACTGTTGTGGGGGACAGCCTACCTGGGGGAAGCAACAGCGGCGGTGCCTCTGGCACAGTGTCTGGCCTTGTGGCTCAGAAGGGTAGGGAAAGGAAGAAGACAGCAGTAATAGTGGGCTCTATAGTTAGTGGGTCAGACAGGCAATTCTGTGGATGCAGGAAAGAAACAGATAGTTTCCCTCTCAGGTCTCTGGATCCAGGATGTTTCTGATCGCCTCAACGATGTCTTGAAGTGGGAAGGTGAACAGCCAGAGGTCATGGTACATATTGGTACCAACGACATAGGTAGGAAAAGGGAGGAGGTCCTGAAAACAGACTATAGGGAGTTAGGGAGGAAGGCTTTGAGGAAAGAGAAGCAGAATAAACGGTGTAAAGACAGTAAGGTAGAAGGGCTGAAATGTGTGTACCTCAATGCAAGAAGCATCAGGAACAAAGGTGATGAACTGAGAGCTTGGATACATACATGGAATTATGATGTAGTGGCCATTACAGAGACTTGGCTGGCACCAGGGCAGGAATGGATTCTCAGTATTCCTGGATTTTAGTGCTTTAAAAGGGATAGAGAGGGTGGAAAAAGGGGAGGAAGGGTGGCATTACTGGTCAGGGATACTATTACAGCTACAGAAAGGGTCCTCTTTTGAGTCAATATGGGTGGAAATCAGGAACAGGAAGGGAGCAGTTACTCTACTGGGGGTATTCTATAGGCCCCCTGGTAGCAGCAGAGATACAGAGGAGCAGATTGGGAGGCAGATTTTGGAAAGGTGCAAAAATAACAGGGTTGTTATCATGGGTGACCTTAACTTCCCTAATATTGATTGGCACCTGATTAGTTCAAAGGGTTTAGATGGGGCAGAGTTTGTTAAGTGTGTCCAGGATGGATTCCTGTCACAGTATGTGGACAGGCCGACCAGGGGGAATGCCATACTAGATCTAGTACTAGGTAATGAACCGGGTCAGGTCACAGATATCTCAGTGGGTGAGCATCTGGGGGACAGTGACCACCGCTCCCTGGCCTTTATAATTATCACAGAAAAGGATAGAATCAAAGAGGACAGGAACATTTTTAATTGGGGAAAGGCAAATTATGAGGCTATAAGGCTAGAACTTGCGGGTGTGAATTGGGATGATGTTTTTGCAGGGAAATATACTATGGACATGTGGTCGATGTTTAGAGATCTCTTGCGGGATGTAAGGGATAAATTTGTCCCGGTGAGGAAGATAAAGAATGGTAGGGTGAAGGAACCATGGGTGACAAGTGAGGTGGAAAATCTAGTCAGGTGGAAGAAGGCAGCATACATGAGGTTTAGGAAGCAAGGATCAGATGGGTCTATTGAAGAATATAGGGAAGCAAGGAAGGAGCTTAAGAAGGGGCTGAGAAGAGCAAGAAGGGGGCATGAGAAGGCCTTGGCGAGTAGGGTAAAGGAAAACCCCAAGGCATTCTTCAATTATGTGAAGACAAAAAGGATGACAGGAGTGAAGGTAGGACCGATTAGAGATAAAGGTGGGAAGATGTGCCTGGAGGCTGTGGAAGTGAGCGAGATCCTCAATGAATACTTCTCTTCGGTATTCACCAATGAGAGGGAACTTGATGATGGTGAGGACAATATGAGTGAGGTTGATGTTCTGGAGCATGTTGATATTAAGAGAGAGGAGGTGTTGGAGTTGTAAAAATACATTAGGACAGATAAGTCCCCGGGGCCTGACGGAATATTCCCCAGGCTGCTCCAAGAGGCAAGAGAAGAGATTGCTGAGCCTCTGACTAGGACCTTTATATCCTCGTTGTCCACGGGAATGATACCGAGGGAGGCGAATGTTGTTCCCTTGTTCAAAAAAGGTAGTAGGGATAGTCTGGGTAATTATAGACAAGTGAGCCTTACATCTGTGGTGGGAAAGCTGTTGGAAAAGATTCTTAGAGATAGGATCTATAGGCATTTAGAGAATCATGGTCTGATCAGGGACTGTCAGCATGACTTTGTGAAGGGCAGATCGTGTCTAACAAGCCTTATAGAGTTCTTTGAGGAGGTGACCAGGCATATAGATGAGGGTAGTGCAGCGGATGTGATCTATATGGATTTTAGTAAGGCATTTGACAAGGTACCACATGGTAGGCTTATTCAAAAAGTTAGAAGGCATGGGATCCAGGGAAGTTTGGCCAGATGGATTCAGTATTGGCTTGCCTGCAGAAGGCAGAGGGTGGTGGTGGAGGGAGTACATTCAGATTGGAGGATTGTGACTAGTGGTGTCCCACAAGGACCTCTACTTTTCGTGATTTTTATTAACGACCTGGATGTGGGGATAGAAGGGTGGGTTGGCAAGTTTGCAGATGACACAAAGGTTGGTGGTGTTGTAGATAGTGTAGAGGATTGTCAAAGATTGCAGAGAGACATTGATAGGATACAGAAGTGGGCTGAGAAGTGGCAGATGGAGTTCAACCCGGAGAAGTGTGAGGTGGTACACTTTGGAAGGACAAACTCCAAGTCAGAGTACAAAATAAATGGCAGGATACTTGGTAGTGTGGAGGAGCAGAGGGATCTCGGGGTACATGTCCACAGATCCCTGAAAGTTGCCTCACAGGTGGATAGGGTAGTTAAGAAAGCTTATGGGGTGTTAGCTTTCATAAGCCGAGGGATAGAGTTTAAGAGTCACGATGTAATGATGCAGCTCTATAAAACTCTGGTTAGGCCACTCTTGGAGTACTGTGTCCATTTCTGGTCTCCTCACTATAGGAAGGATTTGGAAGCATTGGAAAGGGTACAGAGGAAATGTACCAGGATGCTGCCTGGTTCAGAGAGTATGCATTATGATCAGAGACTAAGGGAGCTAGGGCTTTACTCTTTGGAGAGAAGGAGGATGAGAGGAGACATGATAGACGTGTACAAGATAATAAGAGGAATAGATAGATTGGATAGCTAGTGCCTCTTCCCCAGGGCACCACTGCTCAATACAAGAGGACATGGCTTTAAGGTAAGGGGTGAGAAGTTCAAGGGGGATATTAGAGGAAGGTTTTTTACTCAGAGAGTGGTTGGTGCGTGGAATGCACTGCCTGAGTCAGTGGTGGAGGCAGATACACTAGTGAAGTTTAAGAGACTACTAGACAGGTATATGGAGGAATGTAAGGTGGGGGCTTATATGGGATGCAGGGTTTGAGGGTCGGCACAACATTGTGGGCCAAAGGGCCTGTACTGTGCTGTACTATTCTATGTTCCATGTTCTAAGTTGAGAAGCAGGACCTCAAAGGTAGTACAGTAATCTCAGGATTATTGCCTGTGCCACACGAAAATGAGTATAGGAATAGAGTGAGGTGGAAGATGAATGCATGGTTGAGGGATTGCAGCAGGAGGCAGGGATTCAGATTTCTGGATCATTGGGGCCTCTTCTGGGGCAGGCCTGACCTGTACAAAAAAGGATGAGTTGCACTTGAATCTGAAGGGGACCAATATCCTGGCAGGGAGATTTGCTAAGGCTATTGGAGAGAATTTAAGCTAGAGTTGTTGAGGTTGGGAACCGAACTGAAGAGACGGAGGAATGGGCAGTAGGCTCACAAATAGAGAAGGCTTCGAGGCAGTGCGAGAGGGAGGATAGGCAGGTGATAGAGAAGGGAAATGCTCAGACTGATAGTACCCCAGCCTACTGTGGGAGGTGAGGGAAGAGATTTTTGAGCCTCTTGCGATGACAATGGGGACGGGACAGGTTCCGAAGGATTGGAGGGTTGCGGATGTTGTTCCATTATTTAAGAAAGGGAGTAGAGATAGCCCAGGAAATTATAGACCAGTGAGTCTTACTTCAGAGATTGGTAAATTGATGGAAAAGGTCTTGAGAGGCAGGATTTATGAACATTTGGAGAGGCATAATATGATTAGGAATAGTCAGCGTGGCTTTGTCAAAGGCAGGTCTTGCCTTATGAGCCTGATTGAATATTTGAGGATCCGACTAAATACGTTGATGAAGGGAGAGTAGTAGATGTAGTGTAGATGGATTTCAGCAAGGCATTTGACAAGGTACCCTATGCAAGGCTTATTGAACAAGTAAGGAGGCACGGGATCCATGGGGACCTTGCTTTGTGGATCCAGAACTGGCTTGCACACAGAAGGCAATGAGTCATTGTAGACGGGTCATAATCTGCATAGAGGTTGGTGACCAGTGGTGTGCCTCAGGGATCTGTTCTGGGATTCCTTCTCTTCATGATTTTTATAAATGACCTGGATGAGGAAGTAGAGGGATGGGTTAGTAAATTTGCTGATGACACAAAGGTTGGGAGTATTATGGATAGTGTGGAGGGCTGTCAGAGGTTACACTTTGACATTGATAGGATGCAAGACGGGGCAGATGGAGTTCAGTGTGAGATGGCTCATTTTGGTAGGTCAAATATGATGGCAGAATATACTATTAATGGTAAGACTTTTGGCAGTGTGGAGGATCAGAGTGATCTTGGGATCTGAGTCCATAGGACAGTCAAAGCTGCTGTTCAGGTTGACTCTATGGTTAAGAAGGCATACGGTGCATTGGCCTTCATCAAGTATAGGACTGAGTTTAAGAGCCGAGAGGTAATGTTGCAGCTATATAGGTCCCTGGTCAGACCCCACTTGGAGTACTGTGCTCAGTTCTGATCATCTCACTACAAGAAGGATGTGGAAACTATAGAAAGGGTCCCGAGGAGATTTACAAGGATATTGCCTGGATTGGGGAGCACGCCTTATGAGAATAGGTTGAGTGAACTCGGCCTTTTCTCTTTGGAGCGGTGGAGGATGAGAGATGACCTGACAGAGGTGTATAAGATGATGAAAGGCATTGATCGTGTGGATAGTCAGAGTTTTTTTCCCAGGGCTGAAATGACTAGCATGAGAGGGCACAGTTTTTAAGTGCTTGGAAGTAGGTACAGAGGAGATGTCAGCAGTATATTTTTTTTATGCAAAGAGTAGTGAATGCGTGGAATGGCTGCTGGTGATGGTGGTGGAGGCATATACGATAGGGTCTTTTAAGAGATCCTTTGATAGGTACATGGAGCTATGAAAAATAGAGGGCTATGTGTAACCCTAGGTAATTTCTAAAGTAAGTACCTGTTCAGCACAACATTGTGGGCTGAAGGGCCTGTATTGTGCTATTGGTGTTCTATATTTTCTAAGTTTCTAAGTGTAGGCAAGATAGTAGTTCAGGCAGTGGAATGCTCCTCCTGTAAGATGTAGGATTCCAGGATACCTAACAGACTCCCTGATGACTAAATCTACGGGAATTGTCCCCAACTTCAGCTCCTGACTGACAAGGTCAACGGACTGGAGCTGGAGCTGGATGTATTAAGGATCATCTGGGAGACTGAAAACTTCACAGATGATACGTTCACTGAGATGGTCACGCCACGAGTGCAGGTTTCAGATGGGTGACCACCAGGAGAAGCAAGGGGAGAAAGTGGAGTAACCAGCAGTCACAGGGATCCCCCGTGACTTTTCCTCTCAGTAAAAGGTATACCTCTTTAGATACTGCTGTGGAGGGTGTGGTGTTGGCCTATCAGGGCACAGTAGAGCAGCAGCCAGTGTCACTGTGGCTGGCTCTGGGGCTCAGCAGGAAAGGGTAAAGTCCGGCAGATTGATAGTGATAAGAGACTTGATAGTTAGAGGGACAGACAGAAGATTATTGCCGGTGCAAAAGGGACATAGGATGGTGCGATACCTCCCAGAAACCGGAGTCCTTCAGGGGGAGGATCAACAGCCGGAGTTCATGGTGCACATTGACACCAATGACATAGATGGAAGGGGGAAAGGAGTACAGGGAATTAGGAAAGAGGCTGAAGAACAAAAGCTCCAATGGATTTCTCCCAGTGCCTTACGGTTGTTATAGACAGGGTCGTATGAGACAAGCTCTCACTACCTATTAAATGCTCTTAATGGTATGCGCCTCAGCCTCTGACAATCAAGTCCAGTTCTTGGCCTTCACGTGTGGCTTAGCTACTAAGCCTGCCGGAACCATTTCTACTGACAGGAGAAGGGGCAAAGATGGGTTACTGGTGCCTTAAAATCAGTCGCTTGGGGCTTGGCAGCTCGTGTAGGAGAAGGACTCAAATAAACCCCAAGTGAAAAATCTGAAGCCGGGGTCCCTAATGTAGTCCTACATTAATTGGCTAGCAATTGGTGCAGGGGGCAGAGTCTCACATTCTTGGATAATAGGAACCTTTTCTGGGGCAGGGGTGACCTGTACAAGAGGTATGGGTTGCACATAAACTGGAGGGGAACCAATATCCTGGCAGTGAGATTTGCTGGTGCTACTCAGGAGAGTTTAAATTAGTTTGGCAGGGAGACAGGAACCTGAGCAACAGGTCAGAAAATGGAGAGATGGAGAGGAAGGTGGGTGTAAGGGCCAGTAAAGACAGGCATGAGCAAAGTAATAGATACGATGGTACTGATAGTTTGAATTGTGTGTATTTTAATGCTAGGAGTATTACGGGCAAAGGTGATGAACCTAGAGCATGGATCAGCACATGAAACTATGATGTCATGGCTGTTACAGAGATTTGGTTAAGAGAGGGACTGGGATGGGAGCATAATGTCCCAAGGCTTTGATGTTTTAGAAAAGGCAGAGATGGAGATAAAGGAGGGGAGGGAGTTGCACTACTAATCAGGGACATTATTGCAACTCCACTCCGAGGGGACATAATGGAGGACTCATCCACTGCGTCCATATAGGTAGAACTCTCAAATGGGAAGGATGCAATCACTCTGATAGAACTGTACTACAGTCCCCCTCCACCCATTTGCTACTGGGAAAATGAAGAACAGATATGCAGGAAGATTAAAGAATGGTGCAAAAACAAAAGGGTTGTTGTTATGGGAGACTTGAAATTCTCTAATATAAACTGGGACATTCTTTGTGCAAAAAGTTTAGGTAGGGCAGAAATTAGATTTTTAAATCAATATAGTCATAGTCATAGTCATACTTTATTGATCCCGGGGGAAATTGCTTTTTGTTACAGTTGCGCCATAAATAATAAATAGTAATAGAACCATAAATAGTTAAATAGTAATATGTAAGTTATGCCAGCAAATTATGAAATAAGTCCAGGACCAGCCTATTGGCTCAGGGTGTCTGACCCTCCAAGGGAGGAGTTGTAAAGTTTGATGGCCACAGGCAGGAATGACTTCCTATGACGCTCTGTGCTGCATCTCGGTGGATTGAGTCTCTGGCTGAATGTACTCCTGTGCCCACCCAGTACATTATGTAGTGGATGGGAGACATTGACCAAGATGGCATGCAACTCGGACAGCATCCTCTTTTCAGACACCACAGTGAGAGAGTCCAGTTCCATCCCCACAACATCACTGGCCTTACGAATGAGGTTGTTGATTCTGTTGGTGTCTGCTACCCTCAGCCTGCTACCCCAGCACACAACAGCAAACATGATCGCACTGGCCACCACAGACTCATAGAACATCCTCAGCATCGTCGGCAGATGTTAAAGGACCTCAGTCTCCTCAGGAAATAGAGACGACTCTGACCCTTCTTGTAGACAGCCTCAGTGTTCTTTGACCAGTCCAGTTTATTGTCAATTCGTATCCCCAGGTGTTTGTAATCCTCCACCATGTCCACACTGACCCCCTGGATGGAAACAGGGGTCACCGGTACCTTAGCTCTCCTCAGGTCTACCACCAGCTCCTTAGCCTTTTTCACATTAAGCTGCAGATAATTCTGCTCACACCGTGTGACAAAGTTTCCTACCGTAGCCCTGGTTGGTAGGAATATAGATAGGTGAACAAGAGGAGGGGCTGTTCTGAATCTAGTGTTGAGTAATGAGCCTGGCCAGGTTTCAGACAGTCAGTGAGTGAACATTTAGGGAACAGTGATCACAACTCCTTAAGTTTTAAAATAACTAGAGGAAAGGGTAAGTATGGAGGATATTAAATTGGAACAGGACAAATTACAAATTAGGCAGGAACTAGCTGGGAACAGCTGTTTAAGTGAAAGTCCACATCTGACATGCAGAAGGTGGTTAAAGACTAAATGCACAGAGTACAGGACAGGTATGTTCCAGAAAGAAGGAAGGACAAGGATGGCAATGTAAGGGAACCTCGGATATCAAGGGAGGTGTTGAATTCATTCAAAAGGAAAAAGGAAACGCATATTAAGCTTCGGAAGTTAGAATCAACCAGAGCCTTTGAGGATTATATATAAAAAAACAGAAAAGAACTCACGAAGGGAATTAGGAAAGCCAGCACGGTCCATGTAAAGTCCTAGGTAAGTAGGATTAAAGTGAATCCCAAGACATTCTGTACATACATACATCAAGGGCAAGAGGATAACTTGGGAGAGGGTAGGAGCACTCAAGGATAAAGGGATAGTGGGCATTTACATGGAGGATGCAGGTGAGATCCATAATAAGTACTTTACATCACTATTTACCAGGGAGAAGGAAGTGGAGGATAGGGAAATCATTGCTGAGCGTATTGATATACTAGGGCATTTGAAGGTAAAGGAGGAAGTGGTGCTGTGTCTCTTAAAAAGCATTAAAGTGGATAAGTCCCCGGGGCCTGATGGGATATACCCAGGGTATTGAGAGAGGTAGAAGAACAGATTGCCTAATATCTCCATGTCCTCACTAGCCATAGACGATGTCCCAAAGGACTTGAGATCAACTAATATTGTTCCATCATTCAATAAAATCTCCAGGGATAATCTTGGAAACTTTAACTGGTGAATCGTGCATCAGTGGTAGGGAAGTTATTGGAGAGAATTCTTAGGGATAGGATTTATGATATTTTGGAAGATATATGGCCTAATTAGGGAGAGACAGCATAGCTTTGTGCAGGGCAAGTCAGGTCCTACTAATTTGATTATGTATTTTGAAGAGGTGACAAGGGAAATGATGGAGGTAGAGCTGTGGATTTTGCTTTGAATGAATTTTAGTAAGGTGTTTGACAAGGTCCCTCTTGGGAGGCTCACCCAGAAGATTAACATGGGAATCCCTGGTGAATTGGCCGCTTGGATTCAGAACTAGTTTGTCCATAGTGGTTGAAGAATTTATTCCAGCGAGAGGTTTGTAATTAGTGGTGTTTCATGGGGATCTGTACTGGGACCTCTGCTGTTTGTCATATATATAAATAACCAGGATGAAAATTTAGATACGTGCAGTAGTATATTTGCAGGTGATACAAAGATTATGATTATGATTATGAAGACACGTAGTCCTCTTTTATTGTCATTTAGTAATGCATACATTAAGAAATGATACATTATTTCCTCCGGTGTGATATCACAAAACACAGGACAGACCAAGACTGAAAAAACTGACAAAACCACATAATTATAACATATAGTTACAAACAGTGCAACAATACCATAACTTGATGAAGAAGTTCATGAGCACAGTAAAGTTCAAAGTTTCTCAAATGTCCCACATCTCACGCAGACGGGAGAAGGAAGAAAAACTCTCCCTGCCATGCCGATCACAATCCGGGTCTGAGTCATCCGAAAACTTCGAGCTCTGATCAGCTCTCCGACACCGAGTACTGAGCGCCATCTCTGTCCGAATAATTTGACCTCCTTCTCGGTCGCCAAAAGCAGGTAAGGCCGGGGATTTTGAGGCCTATCCTCCGAAAGATTCACGCCCACGCAGTAACGACAGCAGTGAAGGGGCGTTTCAGAAATTTCTCCAGATGTTCCTCTGTGCTTTCACGTCCATTCTCCATCAAATCAGAATTGTCCACGGCCCTTATTTAACGGATACAATATCATTTGTATTGGTTGTGTTGTGAATAATGTAGAAGACTGGTAAAGAATGCAACATGTTCTAGATCAGTTGCAGATATAGGAAGAGAAATGGCAGATGGAGTTTAACCCAGTCAAATGTGACATGTTGTACCTTGGTAGGTCAAATGTAAAGAGACAGTGCACTGCTGAGGGGAAAGACCCTTAACAGTGTTGATGAGCGGAGGGATCGTGGAGTCCCAGTTCACAGCTCCCTGAAATTGACTACACAGGTTAAGAAGGCTTGCCTTTATTAGTCAAGACATTGAGTTCTAAAGTCAAGATGTTGTAAATTTATAAAACTCTACTCAGGCTGCATCTGAAGTGTTGCAAACAGTTTTGGTCACCCCATTATAGGAATGATCCTTCCCATCCATCCAGCAATCTCTTCAACTCTCTACCAGCAGGTAGGAGGTACCATAGCACTAGGACAAGGACTGCTAGAATGGGAAATAGCTTCTTCACTCATGCCATAAGACTACTGAACCCACCCAGGTCGCATCACATGTGAAGCAGCAGTAGCATTATATTGTTTACATTTTAACTATGGTTGTAAATTCACCTTAATATTTGTTAACTTATTTGTGGTGTTATTACTTTGCATGTTATGCGTGAGTCATACGTACTGTGTTGTACACCTTAGTTCAGAGGGACACTGTTTTGTTTGGTAGTATAAACATATACAATTAAATTACAATAAACCTGAATTTGAACTTGACAAATCTGCATTTGTAAAAATAAAATAGAAAATTTAGGTAACAGATTCCCAGCATCTGCAATATTGTGCTCTTGCATGCATTTGCAGAATCATTTTAACATCGTTGTCCTGTTAAAAGCTGATGACCTGGTTTCACGTATCCATAATCTTTTAGTAACTACCCAGCAAGGAATTGAATAACATCCCACTAATATTCTATTGTATATCAACTTAAATTAATTCCTGAGATAATCTTCTGAAACTATTGCTCAATGTAAGGCAGTAAAGTCAAAATTGGATCATAGCAGTGTGAGAATTAAGGCCATTTAATTTTATTAGTTCACATAGAGCATTAAATTCAAACTACTGCCTATAGATTATAAAATTTGAGTTTTCAAATTCAAAACCAAAATTGACTTTCAATTATATTCCCCATTTTTTACTGGAGTCCATCATTTTTATCCTGGCTTTTTACATCAGCAATAAAACTGAGGGAAAATCCATAATAATCTCAGTCTTTTTAAATTATTTAGAAGAGGCATGATGCAACAAAGGAATATGATTCATGTTAATGCATGATTGGTTCAATTTTATGAATTCATATTTATTTTAGAGTCTTCAAAAGCAAAGGGAACCTAACTTAAGGCAAAATGGTCAATGTGTTACATATTATTCCTCCCCATTTTCTGAGCAGAGTCATAAATGTACAGTTATACTCTGAGATTAACAGTTGCCAGGTCTTAAATGGAATTGCCAACTTGGAAACTTTCCTGTAGATGGTATGTTACAAGTACATTTACCACTACCAGTATGAAATTTTCAATTTCTTCCATGTTATAAATTCCTCAACCTCTTCTGTGATGCCCACATTTCTTGATAATGGGGTGGGTGTGGAGGCCATGTCATTGGGTATGTTTAAGGCAGAGGTTGATAGATTCTTGATTAGTCAGGGCATCAAGGGATATGGGAAGAAGGCAAGAGAATGGGCATGATAGGGAAGATGGATCAGCCAAATGGCTTAATTCTGCTCCTCTCTCTTATGGTCTTATGGTCTTATAATGACCAGGGCAGCCAATAGAAATGAAGTAATCTGAAAAGAGAATTATATCGAGTTCACTGTCCCAATCAACTTGGTTTAACTTGTGGCACGTAAGCTCCTTATCACCTCTCTTCATCCTATCAAATCAATATATCCTGTTATTTCTTTCTCATGTAGTTAGATTCCACCTCTAAGGAATGATGTTATTTGCTTTGAATTCTCATTGTGGTAACAAGTTATACATGCTGAGTCCTGTTGAAGAGTCATTAAGTTGCATATTGCACTCTGATGAAGGGTCTCGGCCCGAAATATCAACTGTTTATTCACCTTCATGCTGTCTGACCTGCTGAATTCCTCCAGCATCTTGTTTGTGTTACTCTGAATTTCCAGGGTCCTCAGAATCCCTTTTATTTGTGCTTTTGTACATTGTAAGTGCTACCTGGTTAAAGCTAGTTCATAAGTTCCATGCTAAATACCATGGAAGATTTCATCATATTCTTCCTTGATATATGACAGTATATTACTTTAAGATATGAAATTACTAGACTTCTAAGCTCATTTTGGACTGAAGGTCTGAGACTGGAATGGAGGACATGAGATACAGGAAGAGATTTGATAGACTGGGACTGTTTTCCTTGTGTAATAGCTTCTCTGTAATGTTAACTGCTGAGATAATGATTTCTCTGTAGCAGAAATGTTTGGGTTATGAATAGAGATAACGGGACTTTGGAATTCAGTGGCTAACAAATGGGAGAAATGTTATTCTTTCTTGTGTGTTTGGGAGAGGGGTTTTCGCGGGCTTTTGTCGAGGAGAGAGGAAGAGGAAGGACGCGTGTGGAGAGCGCTAGTACACCACCAGATGGCGTATACTGGGATCTGAGGGTCCGAGGGTCGGCGACATTTGGCAGAGATCGATGGTGGAGGAATGCCTGCTGAGTGAGCTCCAACTGAAACTGTGACTTTAATTTGTGCCCTTTTTTTGTTTTGTTTATTTTCATACTAACCCTATATTCATATTAAGATTCATAAAGTCTATCTGATATTTTGCATTGTGGGTTTGTAATTGGGATACATTACACAGCATCCACACAAACATGAATACCCAGTTTGGCGGGGCCGAAAGCTGGTTCCCCTAGACAAACCTGAGGGTTACACTTGGATTGAAGGAGGCTAAGAGATGACAAAGAGGTTTATACAATTATGATGGGGATTGATTGAGTGAGTAATCACAATCTTTTTCGCAGGTAGAGAAGTCTGAAGTTAGGAAACATAGGTTTACAGTTAGAGGGGAAAGATTTAAAGGGGATCTGAGAAGCAGGTTTTTCACATGGGACTGGTGGGTGTATTAAATGAGCTGCCAGCAGAGATGCTATAGGTAGGTACAATTGCAGCATTTAAAAGATATTAGGACAGATACAGTTACAACATTTAAAAATACATTGGGACAGTGACATAGACAGAGAAGATAAAGAAAAATATGGGCAAATTCAGGCAAATGGGATTAGCACAGTAGGGGATCTTGGTCAGTATGGATGAATTGACTCATATGGCTTGCTTTCATGCCATCTGGTTGGAGTAGAAGACTGTTATTATGACTGTTATTATGGCAGGATGTCTATGACCAGTGATGCTCCTCAATGATCTGTGCTGGGACCTCTGTTGTTTTATCAGTGGTTTGGATGAAAATGTAGATGGATGAATTCCCAGGTTTGTGGATGACATTAAGATTGGTGAAGTTGTGGATAGTGCAAAGGACTCTTCATAGAGTGGGATATACATCAGTTACAGACATGGGCAGAGAAGTGGCAGATGGAGATTAATCCAAAAAGGTGTGAGGTGTTGCACTTTGGGTGGTCAAATTAAACTAGAAAGTGTACAGTTAATGGTAGGTCATGTAATAGCATTGAGGTACGGAGAGGATCTTGGGGTACTAGTCAATAGCTCCTTTAAAGTGGCTGCACAGTTTGACAAGATTGTAAAGAAGTTATGTTTGCCTTTATTGGTAGGGGTGTCAAGCTAAAGTGAGGAAATCATGCTGCAGCAATATAAAACCTTAATCAGACCACATCTGGAGTATTGCGTGCAGCTGTGGTCGTACCATTATAGGATGTATTTAAAGACTGTGGAAAGTGTGCAGAAAAGCCTTACTGGCCTGGGTTGGAGCACATGAACTATGAAGGAAGTTTGGACAACCTTTGATTGTTTTCCTTAGGAGCTGAAGGGAGAGCTGATGAAGTTTTTTTTTAAAATTATGAAGAATATAGTTTGGGTAGACAGTTAGAATAATTCCCCAGAGTAGAAATGTCAAGCACCAGAGGACATGTTTTTAAGGTCAGCAGGTTAGGAGGTTGCTGAGGGGGTGGGGTGGGGGGAGTATGAAGTTTAAAGGCAATTTGAGGAGCAAGTTTTTTTTTAATCGTGGGTTTGATGCCTGGAATGGATTACCAGGGGTAGTAGTGGAAGCAAGCAGTTTGGTGGAAATTAAGATACTTCTTGATGACGCATAAATGTAAAGGCAGTGGAGGGATGTGGATGGTACACAGGAGGAACTGGAATTGGAATAAGTTTATTATTGTCACATGTACCAAGATACAGTGAAAAGCTTGTTTTGTACAATGTTCATGCAGATCATATCGAACACAGTGCATTGAGGTAGAACAAGGTGAAATAGTAACAATGTAAAATAAAGTGTATCAGCTACACAGAAAGTGCAGTGCAGGTAAATAATAAGGTGCAAATTCATAGTGAGGTATGTTGTTGGGATGGCATGAGAGCATAATGGTTAGCACAACGCTTTATAATATAAGCAACCTGGGTTCAATTCCTCTCGCCGCCTATAAGGAGTTTGTATGCTCTCCTGTGTGGGTTTCCTCTGGGTGCTCTGGTTTCCTCACACAGTCCAAAGACGTACTGGTTGGGAGGTTAATTGGTCATTGTAAATTGTCCCATGATTAGGCTAGAATTAAATTGGGGGATTGCCGGACAGAGTAGCTCATAGGGCCCATTCCGCGCTATCTCAATAAAATAAAATATAAAATGGTGAGGTCAAGAGTCCATCTTGATACCAATTTTTATAAATATTAAATGGTTACTAGGAAACCATTTAACATTTGTAAAAATTGGCATTAAGATCAACACAACAAAGTTCAAGTTCAAAGTTCAAAGTAAATTGATTATCAAAGTACATATGTGTCACCACATACAACCCAGATACTCAGGGATACTCAATAAATCCAGGAAACATAATAAAATCATGAAAGCCTGCACCCAATAGGACAGACAAACAACTGATGTGTAAGAGACAACAAACAATGCAAATACCAAAAATAATAATAATAAATATCAAGAACATGTGATGAAGAGTCCTTTAAAGTGATTCGTAGATTGTGGGAACAGTTCAATGAAGGATTGAGTGAATTGTCTCACTGGTCCAAGAGCCTGATTATTCAGGGGTAATAATTGTTCCTGAACCTGGTGGTGCATTTCGTACTTTCTTCCTAATGGCAGCAATGATAAGAGAGCATCGCCTGGGTGGTGGGGTTCCTTGATAATGGATGCTGTTTTCCTGCAGCAATGCTCTGTGTAGATGTGCTCAGTGTGTGTGTGGGGGGGGGGGGTGCTTTACCAGTGATGGACAGGGCCATATCCACTAATTTTTATAGGATCTTATGTTCAAGGGCATTGGTGTTTCAATACCGGGCTATAATGCGAACAGTCAACAACATGGGCTGAATGGCCTATCCAGTACTATACTGTTCTATGTGCTTAGTTCCCTGTGTAACTATAAATCGACAGGTCTTCCAAAGCATTGTTTCAATGAACAATGAGCAAAGTAACTAGTTATTTCCCTGAAACTTTCATAGAGTCATTAAGACATATGGCACAGAAACCAGCCCATTGGCTTGCCATGTCAATGCTATCAGAAATCCAGCAATAGTCTAGCAATGTCCAATCATTTACTCCCTATAATTATGAAAGCAATATTTGAATCAATTTAAAATACAACTATTTTTGTGTGCCTAATTGCACTACACTGTAAAATCAATCCATGATATGCCTAACGCTCCATAATTATATAGTTAGACAACTTATTAAATCTGGAGAGGCTTGCTTTCTCTTATTAATCTCCAAATGTTGATGAATAAACTCTCAATTCTGAGGCATGTGATCATTATGATTCCTTATGTGTTGCAAACAAGATCAGCCAATCAAGGGGCAATTGTAATAAAAAATCATCGTCGTTTAAGCTCGGAAGCTTTTTAATTAATATAAGCACTTACATTTTGTTAATTCAGCTGTGCAGTGTGAAGTTGAAGGAGAGGATGTCTAAATACCATAATAATGATTATGTTGTCCAACTCTTCCAGACTTTATCGAGATAATTTTTTGCTAATCTGCATAATGGCTTAGTGATCTTTGGTTCTAGAAATATGGTGCACAACCCCGAACCCAATTTAATGCCAGCCTAATCACAGGACAAGTTACAGTGAACAATTAACCTGTCAACAGGTACACCTTTTGGCTAGAGGAGGAAACCAATGAGATCAAAGGGAAAACATACAAACTCCTTACAGACAGCAGTGGGAATTGAACCTGGATCGCTGGTACTATAAAGCATTGTTCTAATCACCACGCTACTATGCTGCAGAATAATGATATGGTTTAAATCGACAGAGCCATGCAACAAGTAAGTTACTGCAAGATAGAGAGGGCAAGAGAGGGGGGGAGAGAGAGACAGAGCGAAAGACAGAGATACAGACAGACAGACAGCAACACAGAGACAGAGAGAGAAGGACAGACAAGACAAGGAGACAGAGAGAAAGTGAGAGTGAGAGAGAGGCAGAGAGACAGACAGCGACACAGAGACAGAGAGACAGACAGACAGAAACACAGAGACATAGAGAGAGTGAAATGGAGTGAGAGAGAGGCAGACAGTGATACAGAGAAGGAGAGAGCACTCTAGGGAGAGAGAGAGAAAGTGAAAGAGAAAGAGAGAGAGAGGTTAAGACAGTCAATGGAAAGGAAAAAGAGTTTTTTCTCATTCTGCCCAGAAAAATATAAATTGAGATCAAGGACTTTCATGGAGCCCCAGTTGAAACTAATGCATCAGATGCGTGAGCAGAAACCAGAAACTTTGTTACTATACACTCAGTATGTTCCTATTGGCCTCATGGGTTCTGCTGTTCTTGCAGAACCAAGCCACTGCAAATGTAAGATGAGTGAGGTTCACTGGTGAAGCTTTGTCTTCTTAGGTCTATTCTAACAGATTACCTTTTCCTTCTGAAAATCCAGGCACAGTATGTTGCCTGAAGTAACTAAATTTGATTGATGGCTGGTCAATGGACATTCATCTTCCTGATCCTTTGTCACTTGCAACTGAGCGGCTTCATATTGATGGAGTGCTGTTCGGGAATGCCGTCAACTGGGTGTACGGGAGCTTGGATGAGCACATGGGTCCATCAGTAATGCTTTGCACACTGGGGGTTGCTTTACTGCACAGCAGACTGTTACCAAGATTCAGGTGGGGCATGATGAAGGTGTTCTCCCTCAATTACTTATCTGATGCATCTATGAGCTTCCATTCAATCAGTTTTGCATCTGTGCTTGGCCGTTATTTGGAAGGAGCTAAAGGCACTGGCACTTTCTACAGTGGTTGGGTTCATGGTCGTCTGTCTTCCTGTCTGTGCTATTGACATCTTCCACAGGTTAGCCTTCAGCAGATGGCATCGGTCACTGCCTCCCATGTGAAAAGAAACCGTTAAGGTAATTAATGCACACAAAATGCTGGAGCAACTCGGCAGGCCAGGAAGCATCTACGGAAGACAGTAAACAGCCAGCATTTCAGGCTGAGACCCTTCATCAGGACTGGTAAAAAAGATGAGAAGTCATAGCAAGATGGTGGGGGGAGGGGAGGAAGGAGTACAAGATGGTAGGTGACAGGTGAAATCAGGAGAGGAGGAGGGGGGTGAAGTAAAGAGCTGGGAAATTGATTGGTGAAAGAGATAAAGGGCTGGAGAAGGGGGAATCTGATAGGAGAGTGTAAAAGTCCATGAAGAAAGGGAAGAAGGAGTACTGTTAATTCCAATGTAATTAGGTTGCTGCTAACGTAATTTCTCTATAACACTTACAAATACATGTTTCTCTGCTTGAGAGCAAGCACATTTGGTGAAAACCACACAAAGTAGACAACCAGTGCCTTCTTGCCAAGGCAGCTATGGTTAAAACAAGGGGGTGTAGGTTTTCGGTGATTGGATGAAGGTACAGGGGGATGACAGAGATAGGTTTTCTACACAGAGAGTGGTGGGTCAATGAAACGTGCTGGCAGAGGTGGTGATAGAGGCAGATATATAAGGGACATTTAAGAGACTCTTAGGCACAAGGATGAAAGAAAAATGGTTATGAGGGGCAGAGCACAAGAGATCCTTGTGTTACTGTGAGAATATAGCCTCAGAATAGAGAGGTATCCCTTTAGAACAAAGATGAAGAGGAATTTCTTTAGCCAGAAAGTGGTGAATCTGTGGAATTCATCTGTGTAGGCCAAGTCTTTATGTATATTTAAGGCAGACATTGATAGATTCCTGATTCGTCAGGGAATGTCATAGTCATAGTCATAGTCATACTTTATTGATCCCGGGGGAAATTGGTTTTCGTTACAGTTGCACCATAAATAATTAAATAGTAATAAAACCACAAATAGTTAAATAGTAATATGTAAATTATGCCAGGAAATAAGTCCAGGACCAGCCTATTGGCTCAGGGTGTCTGACCCTCTAAGGGAGGAGTTGTAAAGTTTGATGGCCACAGGCAGGAATGACTTCCTATGACGCTCTGTGTTGCATCTCGGTGGAATGAGTCTCTGGCTGAGTGTACTCCTGTGCCCAACCAGTACATTATGTAGTGGATGGGAGACATTGTCCAAGATGGCATGCAACTTGGACAGCATTCTCTTTTCAGACATCACCATCAGAGAGTCCAGTTCCATCCCCACAGCATCACTGGCCTTACGAATGGGTTTATTGATTCTGTTGGTGTCTGCTACCCCAGCACACAACAGCAAATATGATCGCACTGGCCACCACAGACTCTTAGAACATCCCCAGCATCATCAGCATGGACGTCAACATTTTGGGTTGTGAATGGAAGAAAGGGATAAGAAGTCAGAATAAGATTGATGGGGGGAGGGAAAGGAGTACAAGATGGCAGGTGATAGGTGAGATCAGGTATGGAGGAAAGAGAATGGGCGTGTGAGACGGGATGAAGTAAGAAGCTGGGAAGTGATGGGTGGAAGAGGTAAAGGGCTGAAGAAGAAAAAATCTAGTAGCAGAAGAAAATCGTCCAGAGGGAGGAAATGAGCAGGTAAGGAGAAGAGAAGGGGTGAGAGAAAAGCCATAATGGGGAATGGATAAAGAGAGAAGGGGGAGTAATGTGTATAACTTCTGTTGTACACCAATATTGGAGAAACAGGCATTACTTATGGGGAATGCAAAAAAAAATTGAGACGGAGAAGGCTAGAAATTACTAGATGTTAATTATTCAAGCCATCAAATTGAGGTGACCCAGATGGAATATGAAGTCTTGTTCCTTCAAACGGAGGAAATGGATCTTGGAAAAGGTTAAAAAATCAGCACAACATTGTGGACCGAAAGGATTGTGTTGTACTGTACCATGTGTTCTATTTCTATGTTCTAAATCACTCTGCAAAAAAAATGATGTGCTGGCATTGGAGAGGGTTCAGAGGAGGTTCACAGGGATGAATCTGCGAATGAAAATGTTAACATACAAGGAAGGTTTGATAGATCTGGCTCCGTACTTGCTGGAATTTAGAAGAGTGAGGGGGGATCTCATTGAAATCTTTTGGATGTTGAAGAGTCTAGACAGAGCAGATATGGAAAGGATTTTTCCCATAGTGGTGGACTTTAGGACAAGAGCAGCAGCCTCAAGATAGAGGGACATGCACTTAAAATTGAGATGTGGAGAAATTTCTTTGGCCAAAGGGTGGTGAATTTGTGGAATTTATTACCACAGGCAGTGGTGGAAGCCAGGTCATCGGGTGTACTTAAAGCAGAACTTGATAAGTTCTTGATTAGACACTGCATCAAAGGTTATGGAGAGAAGGCTAGGGAGTGGGCAGAGGAGGGAAAAAAGGATCAGCCATAATTGAATGGTGGAGCAGACTTGATGGGCCAAATGGCCTAATTCTAGTCCTATGCCTTATGGTTTTATAGCAACTTCACACACTCAATGCCCCTGACACCTGGAACTTCCACCATATTGCGAGTGTCTTCTACAATAAAGACCGATGCAAAATACTTAGTGCAGTTCATTTGCTGATTGTCTTAGAGTGGTATTTGTGAATCTTTCAATCAGATGACCAACATCATCAGAAAGAAGGAGCTTAGGATCAGTTATAATTTCACGTTTGTTTTCATCTACACTCAGTATAAATATCATGAAAGTGAGCTTTCTTGCCAGCATCAGCACAGTATATTACAAATATGAGAAATATAAATTAACGTAAATTACATAAAACTTACGTGACAAAATAAACAAAAATAAACATATTATTAGTGCAACTTGAGGGAAATATAATCCAAGGTAGAATTAGGATTCTGTGCATTGGTGCCCCTATACCAGGCACTGATGCAACCAGTCAGAATGCATTCCACTCTACATCTGTAGAAATTTGTTAAGCATCTTTGGTCACAGACTGAATCTCCTAAAACTCCTAATGAAGTAGAAGCTGTCACAATGGTCACTGGCAGGACTGAACCCAGGTGTGGAGGAACAGCAGACTCCACATGAAGAGATAGAAACCAAAGGTTATCAACAGAGCACTGGAGGCACAACCAAGCAACACCACAAGAAAAAACATTATCCACAAACCCACAAGGACTCCACCACATCACTAAACAAGAGCCCCCTTTCAATAGTCATAGCATGCAGGGAGCCCAAGCCAGTCACAATGAACTTAACCAGATTAAACAGAAAACACAAGGGCTTAATGACAACAAACAACAGGAATTCTGCAGGTGCTGGAAATTCAAGCAACACACATCAAAGTTGCTGGTGAACGCAGCAGGCCAGGCAGCATCTGTAGGAAGAGGTGCAGTCGACGTTTCAGGCCGAGACCCTTCGTCAGGACTAACTGAAGGAAGAGTGAGTAAGGGATTTGAAAGTTGGAGGGTCAGGACTAACTGAAGGAAGAGTGAGTAAGGGATTTGAAAGTTGGAGGGTCAGGACTAACTGAAGGAAGAGTGAGTAAGGGATTTGAAAGTTGGAGGGTCAGGACTAACTGAAGGAAGAGTGAGTAAGGGATTTGAAAGTTGGAGGGTCAAGACTAACTGAAGGAAGAGTGAGTAAGGGATTTGAAAGTTGGACGGTCAGGACTAACTGAAGGAAGAGTGAGTAAGGGATTTGAAAGTTGGAGCTCATTCTTCCTTCAGTTAGTCCTGACAAAGGGTCTCTGCCTGAAACGTCGACTACACCTCTTCCTACAGATGCTGCCTGGCCTGCTGCGTTCAGCAGCAACTTTGATGTGTGAGGGCTTAATGACTGTTATTAAGCCATTAATTAGTAAATACAAGTGCTAGAGAAATCTAGATGCCCAATGCGCTATGGCGAGCCACAAACTTATGACAAGAACTGTTATCATGCCTTCTTTGTTTTGCATCGATGGGTTGGGCACAGGGTGGATCCTCCAAGATGTTGTACTCAGAAACTTCCCACTACCTTAGAGGTTGCAGTGTGTAAGCGCTTACAAACTGCACTGCAGTTACTTTCCCAGACTATAGATTTTCCAACATTGTATTTCATTTGCCACTTTCCTGCCCATTCTCCCAATCTATCTAAAGAGAAGGTTCTTGGGAAACTGAAAGGTCTGAAGTTACCTGGACCAGATGGTGTAAACCCCAGAGTTCTGAAAGAGGTGGCTGAAGAAATCGTGGAGGCATTATTAATGATCTTTCAAGAATCACTTGATTTGGGAATGTTTCCGGAAGACTGGAAAATTGCAAATGTCATTCCACTCTTCAAGAGGTGAGAGAGGCAGAAGAAGGGAAACTATAGGCCAGTTAGTCTGACCTCAGTAGTTGGGAAGATGTTGGAGTCAATTAATAAGGATACGGTCTCAGGGTACTTGGAGGAGCATAATAAGATGGGCCATGGCCGGCATGGTTTCCTCAGGTGAAAATCTTGTCTGGCAAATCTGTTAAAATGCTTTGAAGAAGTAACAAGCAAGATAGACAAAGGAGAATTGGTTGATGTTGTGTACTTGGATTTTCAGAAGGCCTTTGATAAGGTGCCACACATGAGGCTGTTTGATAAGGTATGAGCCCACTGTATTACAGGAAAGATTCTAGCATTGGTAAAGCATTGGCTAATTGGTAAGAAGCAATGAGTGGGGATAAAGGAAGTCTTTTCTGCTTCAGTAAATTTATCAAATTATGTACATGTCACCATATATTACCTTGAGATTCATTTTCTTGCAGGCATACATAGTAGAACAAAGAAATAAAAAGAAATCTCAAGTACAAAACTATTTGCTGCTAGCTGCTTGCAAGATGTTGCCTCTCTCTGGCATTATCATAGATTATGCTGCAAACTCACTTATGCAAAGTGCAATTTCCAAATGTACACCTTTCCCAATATGCTTAAAAAAAGTGTAATCAGGGAAAAGCTGCGTACTTGAATGTCAACTGTTTTTCTATCACTTAATGCATATCCATCATTGTAATGGATGAAAGGAGGGCTAATCCTGGAACAACGCAAAAAAACAAAGGTAAGTATAAAGTGAATAAATGCAAACACAATATATTATCATCTTCATGTATTGGCATTTTCTCCAAGATAAATGTCTTAACCACGGCTGAAAAATAATTAAAGTAATTGTCAAAAGAGTCATATCCAATGTATCTTTGCAGTTATGTTTACTTACTGATGATTCATCAACTTCCCATCTACTTTCCAGATCTTTTACAAAGTGCCTGTGTGGTTTCATTAAAATTGTAATGAGGGTAATTGGAATTCAACATAGATGCTGACAGTGCATTGAACCAATATTTCTCTTGATCCTTTCAATTCTTTAAACACTCATTCTATCATATTCTTACCTTTGTCTGAAACCATATCAAATTTTCTTTTGGTGACTTGGAATATAGCACGTAGAACATAATGGCACACTACAGGCCCTTTGGCCTATGATGTTATGTCAATCTTTTAATGATCAATCTAACCTCCCCTCTTGCATAACCTTCTTCCAACCATGAGCCTAACTAAGATTGTCTTAAATGCCCCTAATGTATCTGCACCTACTACCACCACCCTGGCAGTGCATTCACACATCTACTACTCTCTGGGTAAAATTACTACCTCTCACAACCCCCCAATACTTTTCTGCAATCATCTTAACTTTATACCCTCTTGTAGTAACTATTTCTGCGCTAGGAGTTGGCTGTCAATACTATCTGAGATTCATATCATGGTTGATGTTTAAGAGAACTCTGGACCACTTTTCTATGTCCTCATTTAGACAGTACTTCTTCTGGCTGCCACAGGAAAGTATCACCAGAGACCTCCTAAACCAGGGATTCTCAACCTTTTTTATGCCATGGACCCCTGCCATTAACTGAGAGGTCGATGATTGGGAGCCCCTACCCTAAACCATCTCATCCCAGTGTCCAAATGCCTCTTTCCCACATCACAGTACTGATTCTTCTGTCTAGAGACACAGAGGACTTGATCTTCGCTGAGCAACAACTCCAATACAAATTCACTAAGCGGTACCTATTACAAACCATAGCTTTCTCAATCAAAAGCAGGAGGAATGCACCATTTCATAGAAAACTCACCTGTTACTATTCGGTACCTTCATCCTCACCTGGCCTCATTAGCCATCCATCATAGAGCCCAGAAACCCAGAGTAGAAGCAAGTCATGATAGCGCCTGGGAAGAAGAAATTTACACAGAACATGGAGAACATAGGAACTGGCCCTTCCACTCACAATGTTGTGCTAAGTTAATTGCATCAATGTTCAAGTTCCAGTCACACTAATCCCTTCTGCCTGTGCAATGCTTTCAACTCACAAAATGCTGCAGGAACTGAATAGGTCAGGCAGCATCAATGGACAGGAATAAACAGTCAACATTTTGGACCAAGACTCTTCAAAGGACTGGAAGGGAAGGGGTAAGCAGACACAATAAGAAGCTGGGTGAAGGGAAGGAGTGCAAGTACAAGGTGATAACTGAAGCCAGCTGGGTGGGGAAGAGGGATAAAGTGAGAAGCTGGGAGGTGGTAGGTGGAAAAGGTAAAGGGCTGAAGAAGAGTGGACCAAGAGGAGGCAGAGCACCAAGGGGAGGTAATAAGCAGGTGAAGAGAAGATAAGAAGTAAGAGGGGAGCAAGAGTGGAGAATGGAAAGAGCAGGAAAAGGAAGGGAGGAAATTACTGGAAGTTAGAGGAATCAATGTTTTTTTTTAAGTCACTGCACTTTTTATATACATTTTCTTAAATGACTGGATAGAGTTGATAATGATTGGATAGATATCTAGATTTGTTGTACATACGTAAATAGCTCTTCCAGTTTTGGGATTTGGAAATGTTGGCAGAATTACAAGGGGCATTTTTGTGAGTCAGCTGAAATCTTACGAGAAGAACATTTTATTTTCACCTTTAAAACTTCCAGCGAGGGAATAGTTATGACTGTTGGATTATGTATAGACATTTGGAGAATATAAAAGGTTAATGTGTGCACCACAGCTAAGGGGGATTGCCTTAATCTAAATTCAAATAATAATATTTATTTTCCATGTGAATGCATTCATCTTGTACTAATCACATTATAAGCAATCAGAATCCTTGCTCAATCCTTCCTGCCTGTGATGTGGAGGTGTTTCATTCAAATCAAATTGGAGAATAAATAACTTTGCAGAAATTGAGACTCTCCTCTGCCGCTCAACTGGCTCATGACCTCAGAATTACCATTAGCTCAATAACAGAATTGTCCTACTTTGTTATCTTTTCTGCGGGGCCTGCAAAAGGCGGAAGTTCATGGGCTGTAGGCCAAAATTCACTAACCAGGTTTGTAGCAGGTGATGCTGCCAGTTCAAGAAGAACTTGTACTGACTGAAGGGCTTTTCATTTTTGTGCAGTCATCACTGCACATCGCACTTTGTAATAATTAAATGGAAAAAAAAACTCCTTTGTATTACATAGAGCATGCAAAGTGGTCTTATCTCCCAATATGAAATCATCCAACTCTATGTCTTAATAACTCATCACCTAAAGAATGTGCAATTATAGTACAGAATATATGCAGACTTACCTCATTTAAAATTAGTAAAATGGTGAAAATTATAAATATATATTTATTATTATATTAGAGACTATCTATCATGTATACTAGCCTTCGTAGTATCCAAGATATCATTAAGGAACGGTGCCTTTGGAAGCCATTGTCCATCATTAAGGACCACCATGCCCTCTTCACACTGTTACTGTTAGGGAGGAGGTACAGAAATCTAAAGGCACGCACTCAGTGATTTAGGCACAGCTTCTTCCCCCCGCCATCTAATTTCTAGATGGACATTGAACACATGAACACAATCTCATTATTTTTCTTCTTTTTTGCATTACTTATTTTAACTTCACTATTTAATAGACATATATATCTCCTTTCTGTAATTCACATTTTTTCTCTTTACTTATTATCATGTATGACATTGTACTGCTGCCTTAAAGTTAACAAATTTCATGACATATGCCGGTGATACTAAATCTGATTCTGTCTATAACTCAGGGACATAGCTTCAAGATATGTGAGAACAGTCTTAGGATGGAGATGAAGAGAAAGTTTGTTTCAGAGAGTAGTGAACCCATTCTCTGCCTAGGAAAGCAGTAGAGGCTACTTATTAAGACACAGTTAGGTAGACTTTTGCTTGGCAGGGGAATTAAGAGTTATGAGGAAAAGATAGGGAGATGGAGAAGAGTCCACAGCCGGATCAGCCCTGAGTGTGTTTGGAGGAAAGTATAGGGGGGAGGGGGAATGCCAGAGGTAGGTTTTTACACTGAGATTGGTGGGGGCATAGAATGCCCTGCCAGGGGCAATAGTGGATTCAGAAACATTAAGCACATTTAAGAAACTTGTGAGTAGGTACATGGGGATCAACTTTATCCACTGTGGATATTTACATGTTAGGAATTTGCTGTGGTGTGTTGATATTACATGCAACAAGAAAAACACCCAACTATTATAAAAAATTATATAAAATATGTTATTAATTAGATTATTGAATGGCAGAGCAGGATCCATGGGCCAGAAGACCTACCCCTGTTCCTATTTCTGTTCTTATATTTGAATTTTACCATCATTGACACAGGAGCTTGTCACACAGCAGCTCCTCAAAAAAAAACAATCCCCTTGGGTCCTCTACTTTCCCCTCATACTCCTTTTCAAAGCAGAGAAAAACAAATGCATCAGTAACTGTAAAGCCACTAATTCACCGAATGGATGTGTTGTCTTGGAGAAAACAGCAAATTCTGAAAGAGATTTGCTTGCATTAGGATCAGAGCAAGTGGTTATTGCTGGAGAGGGGTATAAAGAAATGTGTATTTACAGAAGGATCAGTGTGCTTGCATGGTCAGTGGATGAGAGAAGAGATTTGACGGATTAGGTTTTGACAAGGCAGGCAGAGTGTTTGGGTACACAGGATGCTGATGAGTGTGCAAACATACTTATCTTCCCTGACCTTCTTTGGTCATTAAAGCATGTCCTGCTCAGAATCTGTTAGCGTGCCTGGCTTCTGCTTTTGCTGATTACCTTAGCCAGTGTTTCTGTACACCAGTCAGTCTCTTTCTGCACTGTGGCAGGTGAACTCTTCTTGTTTGATTCTTCACCCTCCTCAGTAGCAATTCAGTCGAGACACTGACCTGGTTCATCACATTTCTATGAAGAAACTCTTCCAAAATTTATGCAAATCCATCTTAGAATTTGGGTCCTTTATATATTCCATTCAAAAAAGTACTGTGCAATTTTGCATGGTACCCACTGGTGCACATTTAGTGCAAAAACTGAGGATATTATTCTACTTATGTGTCTCTACCTAAATGCCAGGGAAGCAGTTCTTGTGGGTTTCCCAAATGAAAGCACCAACACGCTTTCCAATTGTGGCATTACTATCCTTGCCAAGATTTCAGACCTTAAATTTTGAACTGAAAAGTACTGTCCTATTATGTTGTAGATAATTTTGAAGCAGCTCCAATAATTTGCTTGTATGTATACTTTCCATGATTTGGAATCCAAATATAAGGGAACATGGCTCTCGATTTGGCA
Source organism: Mobula birostris (assembly GCF_030028105.1). Taxonomy (NCBI): domain Eukaryota; kingdom Metazoa; phylum Chordata; class Chondrichthyes; order Myliobatiformes; family Myliobatidae; genus Mobula; species Mobula birostris. The sequence continues at coordinate 20,921,151 of NC_092370.1, read as the reverse complement.
TTGCATTTAGTTAGCTATGCTGCTGGAACCTAGAGCAGCAATTTATGGTTTCGGTAACAATTTCTTTTTTTCAGTCAAGTTTGTTAGTCCTGAGCTGAACCCCTGAATGTGTAGAACCGGTGGACTTTATTAGACTTTATCCTTTGGCCTGTTTGGCATTAAGAGTCAAAGCACAAGGCCCTGACTCCAGCCAACATAGCTCTCTGGGTCATTGAGGCATGCAAGCCTCCAAATCCTACAACGTTTGTCCTCCTCTTGCACTGCTAAGGCTAATAATCCCACAAATTTGTCATCTCCACCTTTTAATAAGTGCAACGAAAATCACATTTACGTAACAGAGGTTTAGCCATAGTGCCTGCTGATGTTACTTTGGTTGAGTATGATCTGTTTTGAAGAGATTCATTCATGTGAATATTTCTCATTATACTGGATAATGATTTTATTTTGAAAGTGTTGTCTCTTCAGAATTTATTTTTTGTTGACGATAGACGGCTTGAAGCTGAACACCAATATAATTTCAGACTACTTCTATCAAGTAGGAATTTGGAGAAACAAGAAATTAACTTCTATTAACTTTTATATGTTTAATTACAGAAGCATGCTGGCGCTTTGCAGTAGTTCAACTAAGCTAAAAATGTTTTGCTCATGTTTGTACTCAGTGTCTGAGGTCTCTCATTTAAATGTCCAACAATAATCAGCCAGCATTGATGGATTCCAGTTGCCTTGAAACCACTTCTCCCTGACTGCAGTGTCCTGGTGAAATCTTTCACCATGCTCATCCCTGACAGTGCCACGTTTGTAGGGAAGAAGTCTAAATGGGAATGGAGAAATGAATCTTTCATGACATGTTACACTTCATGGTTCTCTATCCTTGTTGTCAACCATCTGCACATAGATTACTGCTCTGTAGTTGACAAGAAATTTTTCAACAGCATCCTTGAACGCCTTCCATGCTATTTTCTCCAGTCCCACTAGAAGTTCTTAGATTTTCCTGTCATTGATAACCGCTTTGATTTATGGACCGACAAAAATGCCTTCCTTAATCAGTTATTCAGATGAATTATGAATTAATATAATAAATATAGGCTCTTTTAAAAAAAAGGTACATGATAGGGAAATTTCAAGGTGATTTTCATGATCAATAGCCCAAAATCCATAAGATATACCCAAAAGTTTCAAAATCTTTGTTGTCTACTGTGATGTGGAAGGAGGCCATTTTGCCCATCAAGTTTCTGCTGGCTCTTAGAGCAATTCCATAATTCCAGTTCCTCATTGATTTTGCTGTAACCTCTCCCCTTTGGTATGCCCATCTACTCCCCCCATTAAGATATCATGTCTGGCTGCTTTTGCAGCAATTTATGGGTATATGATTATATTTGAGCAATAAGCATGTTAAAATACTGCAAAATAAATCTTGAAATATTAAAAATTAATCCAGACAAAATAAATCAAACTGAAAATGTTTATCCAACTGGGAAAATGGAATATTCTAAGTACTCATTTGAGATGTGTTTTAAATAATACATTTTAGATGATTCAGGGCTTCAACTACACATTCCCTTCAGAAATAAGTAAGGGATCTTGAAAAAATTGACTATATTTAATCATCTCAGCATTAACAGAGGATTCACATGGACACAATGATATCTTGTCTCACATTTTTCACCGCCCTTCATGAAATCCACTTTCATTCTAAAGCATGCTATTGTATATTTCATTAAATTTTAATGAAATATTCAAAATTTCACTATAATTCTAAGGAAAAAAATATATTGTAGCTTTTAGGCAATTATACAATAATTTTCAATAAACATCTCATTGAAAAAAATTATTGATATTGTTGCATCTACCGTTCACCACACATTCATTGCTGCCAGTTAATTCCATACTATTATGAGACTTAGCTTGAATTACAAATATTATTATAACATAGTACCTCAGATGAACATATACACAGTCTGTGGTTTACGGGAGTGATTTGAACATCCCAGCTGCAATGGATGTTGGTGCCCCAACTGCAGTAAGAGGTAGATATGTCCAAATATATCAACACTTCTATATTCAGTCAATTTTTTATGCTTACAGTTCTGCTGTTCCAAAGAAATAACAGTACAAAGTTTGATTATAGTTTCCTGTCATTTCCTAGATTACAATTTAAATGCTGTGGGATAAGAGCTCCTTCTGGCTTCTTGCTAAAAATCCTTTATGTAATTCAAAGTGAAACTTTGATTTTATCTTCCCATTTTTTTGCAAATGCAAATAAGCAGAATCAGGTATCAGATTAAGATTCATTTTTTTTTAGATTATGAGAACACTCAGTCATTTAGAAATGCATACATGCATTAAGAAATGATACAATGTTTCTCCGGAGTGATATCACAGAAAACAGGATAGACCAAAGACTGACACTGACAGAACCACATAATTATAACATATAGTTACAGCAGTGCAAAGCAATACCATAATTTGATAAAGAACAGACCTCGGGCACAGTAAAAAAAAGAAGTCTCAAAGTCCCAAGTCGATCGACTCCCAAGTCCCCGATAGTGGCGGCAAAAGGGAGAAACTCCCTGCTATAAAACTCCAGGCACCATCAACTTGCCGATACCTTGGAAGCATCTGACCCCAAGTCCATTCATCTGAAAACCCCGAGCTTCCGACCAGCCTCTCCGATACAGCCTCCTGAGCGCCATCCTCTGCTGAGCGCCTTCGACCTCGCCCCGGCCGCTGAAACACGCAAAGCCAAGGATTTTGGGGCCTTCAGCTCCAGTGATTCCGGTTACCGCACAGTAGCAGCAGCAGCAAAGCAGTCATTTCAGAAGTTTTCCAGATATTCCGCTGTGCTCTCACATCTGTCTCCATCAAATCAGGATTGTGCACGGTCCCCTACTTGACAGATAACAGAAATTCATCACCGAAGTGGCCGCGCGCGCTGTCGTCACACTGCCATCTTCTCCCCCCTCCTGGGAGGATATGCCTGTCAAAATATGCAGCGAAATTCAACCCTGAGGAGGGAAGAAAGCCCAGTAACCTTACTAGAGTGGTCCTCTTTATCATTTTATGAAACTTGCATTCATACATACACCAACCTACAGACTTGACCAAGTCAAGCTGATGGGGTAGGGGATCATCTTGTGCTCTAGGTATGGCTCTAATAGTTTCATGCCAGAAATGTCCCTTATTCAGTAAAGAGTTTGGTGAGTGACTTAATGCTACTAGAAGCAGAACACCTTTTTCTCCAGTTATCATAACTCTCAGTGGAGCTTCTGGTATGTGGTGGCACAGTAGCATAGTGGTTAGCACGCTTTACAGTGCCAGCGACCCAGTTTCAATTCCCAGTGTTGTCTGTAAGGAGGCTGTACGTTCTCCCCGTAATCACATGGGTTACCTCCAGGTGCTCCGGTTGACTCCCACAGTGCAAAGAAGTACCAGTTGGTAGGCTAATCGGTCATTGTAAATTGTTCCATGATTTGGCTAGGACTAAGTCAAGGCTTACTGGGTAGAACAGCTGGAAGAGCTGATCATGTACTATATCTCAATAAATCAATAGATAGTTAAATCTTGTACTATGTTACAATAACCTGTATGGGATACAATGCATTGCTTTATAATATAATGTGCAAGTTTGAACTCAAGCTGTATCCTGGCCTGTGTCTGGTTGTTTCAAGTGATTGGGTGATTTGGTTAGAGACAGTAGTGTCCCCATATGTGGTTATAAGTTGCAAGCATAACCCAATGGAAGTCCATTGCATTCAGAACAAAAGACCATAAGACATAGAAGCAGAACTAAGCCATTTGGCCCATCGAGTCTGCTCTACCATTCTATATTTATTATCCTTCTCAAACCCATTCTCCTGAGTACACCGTATAAACTTTAACACCCTTACTAGTCAAGAACCTACCAAACTCTCTTTGAAATATACCCAATGAACTGGCCTCCACAGTCATCTGTGGCAATGAATTCCACAGATTTATTATCCTCTGGCTAAAGAAATTCCTCCACATTTCTGTTTCAATGTGACGTCCTTCTAATCTGAGGATGTGCCATTTTGTCCTGGACCGTCTCACTATTGGAAATATCCTCTCCACATCCACTCTATCTAGGCCTTTCAATACTTGATAGGTTTCAATGAAATCTACCCCCACCCTGATTCTACTAAACTCCAGTGAGAAGTCAACTTTTTCTTGAAGCTTCGATGTCCTGCAACTATTGATGCAAGAAGAACTTACCAACAGTGATAATGCAGAAGAATCAGTTGTAACAAGAAAAGTTGAAAACAATAAATCAAATAACAAGATCATAGTAAAAAGGAATACGACTCATTTCAAGAAGTAAGCTTATCTCTGCACAATCTGACTTCAAGCAAGAATGACAAAAAAAGGTAGTAAACAGGCCCTAAATTTAGACTTGTGAACTGAAGGGTCAGTGAATATTGCATGTGTGATGTAGTTTGGATCAAAAAGAGAAGGACGAAATACAAGCACCTTTTGACAGTGAAGCAGCAACTCCTGTTATTAAAGCTGCACCAACAGAATTTTTAAAGAGAAAAAAATAAGCAAGAAAGACCATGCCATTGAACAAACAGTGAAGTAAGCTGCAAGATATCAATAAGATTGAAAGACCATAATACATAGGAGCAGAATCAGGCCATTTGGCCCATCGAGTCTGCTCCAGAATTCAATCATGGCCCATCCGTTTTATCTCCCCTCCTCAGTTCCACTTCCCAACCTTCTCCCTATAACCTTTGATATCATGGCCAATCAAGAACCTATCACCTTAAATGCACTCAATGACCTGGCCTCCACAGCTGCCTGTGGTAGCGAATTCCAAAAAATTTCACCATGCTCTGGCTAAAGAAATTTCACCGCATCCCTGTTTTAAATGGACACCCCTCTATCCGGAGGCTGTGCCCTCTTGTTCTGAACTCCCCCACCATGAGAAATATCCTTTCTACATCTATTCTGTCTAGACTTTTCAACATTCGAAAGGTTTCAATGAGATCTCCCTCATCATTCTAAATTCTGGAGTATAGATCAAGAGCCATCAAACATTTCTCATATGATAACCCTTTCATTCCCAGAATCATCTTTGTAGACCTCCTCTGAACCCTCTCCAAAGCTAGCACATCTTTTCTTAGATAAGTAGCCCAAAACTGTTCACAATACTGAAGGTGAGGCCTCACTGGTGCTTTATGAAGCCTCAGCATCACATCCCTGTCTTATATTGTTGTCCTCTTGAAGAGAAGTCGAGGACCACACCTTATCACCTGCAAAGTGATCCCCAGCCACAGAGGTTTAATCAGACCTTGCTAGACATGCTCGGGACCCTGGAGATCAGCAAGAAGAGCAGGTGGAGTCAACATATTGGGCATCTGGTTCACAGTTATAACTGTACACGAAATGAAGCTACTGGGTAGTCGTCATATTATCTGATGTTTGGGCATGAGGCAAGGTTGTCCACTGACCTTTGTTTTGGGACTGATGAGGGTGACTTACCACCAAAGACTTATCTGAAGTATGTGTCTGACATGAGAAGAGAGTTGAAAAGGGTGTATGAATTAGCTGTGGTCGTGGCTGCCAAGCAGCATCAAGGAAATAAGAGGAGGTATGCTAAAAAAGGTGAGGTTCTCCCAACTCCTGCTGGGAGACCGAGTCCTCATAAGGAATTTGGGGCTACCTGGAAAGCACAAGTTGGCTGACCTCTGGGCGGCCACACCCGATGTGGTGGAGAGTCAGATGCCAAACCTGCCAGTTTTCTAGGTGAAACCAAAGGAGAGGAATGGGCCTGTCAAGATTCTCCATTGGAACTACCTGTTTCCCCTGGGTCAAGAGGTGCAGGTAGACCTAGAGCCCGAATTGGACCCTACACCTAGTAAGAGGACTCTGCGGAAATGCGGGGCAACTACCAGGCCCCCAACAGGTGAGAGGGATACTGATTCGGAGATGAGGACCTGGATGTGTGGTATGTGCTGCCTTTCACTAACTCCTCATTGATTGAGGAAGAGACTCCCAGCCCTTCTACCATTGAGACAGTGAAGTTGGGTGGTGGGGGGAGGAGTATCTATGGGCAGCCTGGGTTACGGTGGGACTCTGCAGGAGAGGAAGCAGGGTTTGGCCATGGGACAGAAGGCTCCGAGTTGCAGGTGGGCATGAGTGATAGATCGGGTAAGGCCTCGCCAGATAGACCTGAAGTATCCCCAGTAGTGTCAGAACCTGAAGAGTTAGGTGAGGTGGTGTAGAGGTCTCAGAGAATTGATAGACCACCAGATAGGCTAGCCTATGTAGCACCAGGGGAACAGAGTGTAACCCCTACTGTGTTGGGGAGCTATGTCACTGTCTTTTACACCTGGATTGAGCTTTGTGCTTTGCAGGAAGGGTTGGTAAATTATCTCAACATTATGAGGACATGACTAAATTTGGGGGAGAGTGTAACATGCTGTAAGGTTTCACTGCTAATGTAATGGTTTGACTGTAGCAGCAATGTCTGGGTTATGTTGAGAGATAACAGGGTTTGGAATGCTGGGGCTAATGAGAGAAATGTTGTTCTTTCTTGTGAGTCTGGAAGAGAGATTTTCACTGTCTTTTTTTGCCTGGGAGAGATGAGGAGAAAAAACATGAATGGAGAGAGTTGGCAGACCGTCGGATGGAGTGGACTTGGAGTGAGGGTCCGAAGGTCAGCGATGATTGGAGGAGGTCGATGGTGGAAGACCAGCTTATCAGTGAGCTACAACATTGCACAACAGACTGTTTCATGAGAATGGGCGCTTTTTCTTTTTTTTTGTTTTCTTTACTAACCATATAGTCAAAGTACGAATTATAAAACTTAATTATTTAATCCTATATTGTGCACTGTTTGTTATTTTGGGGTACTGATTTGTAGCAGAGGACACATCGCATGGCATCCCACCCAAATGAGATTTCTTAAGTTTGGCTGGGCAGAGGGCTAACACCCCCTATACTAAGCCACTAACCAAAGTGAGAGTTACACTTACAAAAGTTAAAGAGGTATAGAAAATACTCACTAACTTGGTAGATCCAAAGAAAGTTAAAGATACTTTATTTGTAGAGATGTTTCAGAATACTCTGACCTACAGCCATTTGACATGGAAAAGTTTTTTTCTTTCCAATATTTTTATTAGTTTCTGCATAAAAGAATGCGGAGTACAAGAAAGTATATATAAAATGTCAAAAAAGATTTAAAAACTACCAATTACATTAAATCTATTCATAATAGCAATCTCATTATCCCGTATTCACGTAGGTTAATCAATAGTTATATTGAAATATACTAATTTATTACAAAAAAAGAGTCTTACCGCAATCTAGACCAAAGCTGTTTATTAAGGAGAAAAAAAGGTAAAATACCTTCTCATATAATAAAAATAAATAATAGCCATTATCTGAATTTAAACAACGAATTGAAGGTTTTGAAAGTTTTGAAAATAATTCAGAAAAGGTCCCCACCATGGTTCAATATCTAATATTTATGGTATGTTACCGGAGATGAGGAATGTTCCTTTAGACAAAATTAAGAATCTCTAGGAACAGGATTTATAGACATCAATATCTGAGGAAACTTGGAATGAAAATTTTAAACTGGTTAATACTTCATCGCTATGTGCTCGCCATTCCCTCATACAATTTAAGGGATACATAGAGTCCATATGACTAAAGATAAGCTTTCTCGTTTTTATTCGGATATATCTTCCTACTGTGACAGATGTAATAATGGAGAAGCTTCATTAATTCATATGTTTTGGACTTGTCCAAGTCTTGAAAAATATTGGAAGGAAGTTTTTCAAACTTTTTCTTTACTTTTCAAAGTCAATTTTAAGCCTAATCCTGTGACGGCCCTATTCAATATTGTTGCAGGACAAGATATCAAGCTGAAGACATCTGATTTACATATTTTGGCCTTTAGCTCTCTTATTGAGAGGAGGGCACTTTTGTTTAAAAGGAAAGATGTTTTTCCTCCTACTCATGCTCAATGGTTATGTGACGTTATGTTATGCTTAGATTTAAAGAAAATCCATTGTTCAATTTCTGAATCTCGGAGAAGTTTTTTTAAATGCAGCACATGCAACCATGAGCTGGGAGAACACAAGAGGGGTTAAACTGTCAAGATACGATAACTTGCGGGTTTTTGGATTTAGCTTTCCAAGACAGGTTAATGTGTGATTTATAGATAAAAGAATCCAGCCATAGACTTGAGGAATAAAAGACCTTACCTTTGATTTATGGTGTTCGATTGAAATTGCTGTGGAGATGACAGCAGGAGTGCCAAGAATTCTGTTTTACCTAACTGTTAGTAGAACATAGGACAGTACAGCACAGGAACAGGCCCTTTGGCCCACAAAGTTGTGCCAAACCAATTAAATTAGTAATTAAATGGCAAATTAAGTATATCTCCTCTGCCTATGCAATGTCCATATCTTTCAATTTCCTCATATTCAAATACCTATTTAAACATCACATAAACTATATGGGTCCTAATGCCCTTCCCTTGGATAACATTGGTGTCATGGAGAGGGGAGACTTGCAGCATGGGCAACTGCTGGTCATCCATACAACCTTGCCCAGGCCTGCACCCTGGAGAGTGAAGACTTTCCAGGCGCAGATCCATGGTCTCGCAAGTCTAACGGATGCCTACATAAAATAAGTCCCAAATGTTTCTTGCTTCTGTCACCACCTCCTTCAACATTACCCCTTCCCAAAAATGCAAGGATATCAACAGTCAAAGGAAAGCTCATAGAGTATTGGTATAGAATCAAGAACAGCATCGTGTGATGCAAGCAATTGGAGTTATTCTTTTGATCTACTGTTGGAAAATCACCAGGGAGCTGTTCTTCTCAATATTCAACATGCTGATCATGTCAGAACAAAGAACACATCTTGTACAACAAAGAGAAACAAGCTTTTTTTAATCAAAATACAATTATGTCACCATAAGCAAACTTGAGATTCATTTCCTTGTGCCCCCAACAGGGCGGACTAGCAATCAATGTGCAAAAAAAAACAAGATGTGCAAATACAAAAAGGAAAAATAAAAAAAGTAATAATAATAGTTAACAGAATGGGAAATTTACAAAGAAAAATAAGAATTAAAATGACAAATTTTAGGAAACACTATGTGCACTTGAATATGCTTAGATTAACACTACCTAGGAGAGTAGGAGGAAGAGGAATAACAAGAGTAAAACATTTACACGACCGTCAGATGAAACTTTTAAGGATATATTTTCATCAATGACAACAGGATTAACCACTTCACATGAGTATATGCAATTCTGATAAGAAGAACACACCACTAAACTTAAATGAAAACACAACCCAGAAAAATTAGAAATTATCACTACAGAACTAAAAGTTAACCAACGGAAAAGCATGATCTAAACAGACTGGATGTGGACAAGGATGCATTGAAAACCTGGCTCAGAGATGGAGACCTCTTCCAAGAAACAGAAGGGTTCCCTGTGACAATACAGGACAAGTGGCTAATAGAAAATATTTTCAAAAGTACATCATAAAAAACTAACAATTTCAAGACGATAAATGTAGAAAATAACAAGAGAAACCAGCAATAATCCAACACATTACAGGATCCTGCAGCAGTTTAACTCAATCTGATTACTTACACAAGCATAATCAATTGCCAAACATCTTTCATCAAAATCTTGCTTTAAAATACAAACTCATGAAAGAAACAATACCTTAGTATAAATACAAGCCTGATCCAGTTTAAGAGCCCAACAAATTACATTATGACAGATAGAACAATCCATAATTACTGTATGGATAGGATATTACAGGATAAACCATCAAGAACAACTTACTTAATTGATATAGCCGTGCCAAACACACACAACATAAAGTAATCAATAAATTAAAAGTGGCAGAAAATTGCTGAACTAAAACAGGAAATTTAAAGTCAATAGAATATGAACAAGGTATACATTGCCCCATTAGTAATATCTACAACTGGCATCATCAGTCATTACACAATAACCTTAAACAATTAGGCCTACACAGCAATATATAAGTAAATCTTCAGAAAGGCACAATACTAAACACCATCAGAATAGTTTGAATGCTCCAAGCAATTGAGAAATGAGTATACTTGGCTACATCCGTACCTCAAGTTTTACCAGCTTGAACTGAGGAAAAAAATAAAAATATAATCATAATAAATGAATAAATAAACATTAAATATTGAGAACATGATCTTAAGAGTAATTGAAAGTGAGTCCATAAGTTGTGGGAACCGTTCTGTGATGGGGCGAATGACATTATCCCCTCTGGTTCAAGAGTCTGTTGGTTGAGGGTTAATATATGTTCCTGAATCTAGTGACATGGGTCCTGAGGCTCCTGTACTTCTTTGTGATGGCGGCAGTGAGAAGAGAGTATGATGTGAACAGTTGGGATCCTTAATGATAGATGTGCCTTTCCTGTGACAGAGCTCCATGCTCAATGATGGAGAGTGCTTTACCCGTGATGGACTGGGCTGTATCCACTACTTACTGTAGGCTTTTCCATTACAAAGCATTGATGTTTCCATGCCAGGCTGTGATGCAACCAGTCAATATACTTTCCACCACACATAAACAGAAGTTTGACAAAGTTTTAGATGACGTGATGAATCTTCATTAACTTCTAAGAAAGTAGAGGTGCTGCTGTTTATCTTTATAATGGCATTTATTGTATATGCTGGACCAAGGATAGATCCTGTTAAATGATAACACCAAGCAATTTAAAGTTGCAGATCTTCTTCATCGCTGATCAAATGATGAGAACTGGCTCATGGACCTCTGGTTTCTTCCTCCTGAAATCAATAATCAGCTCCTTCGTTTTGCTGACATTGAATGAGAAGTTGTTGTTGTTAAATTTTCAATCTCCCTCCTACATGCTGATTCATCACCACATTTGATCTGGCCAATGACAGTGGGGTGACCAACAAATTTAAATATGGCATTGGAGCTGAGCTTAACCATAAATATAAGTCATGAGTATAAAGCAAGTAAAGAAGGGAGCTAAGCTCCCAGCCTTGTGGTTTACCTGTACTGATGAAGATTATGAAGGAGTTGATGTTGCCATTTCAAATTGACTGGGGTCTGTAAATGAGAAAAAAATGCATCCAATTGTACAAAGTGGTATTGAAGCCAAAGTCTTGAAGCTTATCAATTAATTCTGAGGAGATGCTACTATTGAATGCCAAGCTGCAGGCAGTAAAGAACATCCTGATGTATGCACTGTTGTTGTCCAGATGTCCCAAGGTTGATTGAAGAGCCAATGAATACCATTTGCTGTTGACCTGTTATGACAATAGGCACATTGGAGTGGATCCAAGTCACTTCTCAGGCAGGAGTGCATATGTTCCAAAATGTGTCAGAGACAATCTGGCACAGTTTCATAACTGCTGCAGATGATGTTGTGTTCAATTTGTAGAGCATCTGTGCTACAAGCCACCATGTGTGAAAACAGCAGTTGAGGACCATAGTACTGTTAACGGAAAGTTGATTGAAATACAGATCACGGCAGCTGCATTCTTCTCCATGATGGAAAAGGTATATAAGGCAAGCAGTTTGGTCAAATGAACTCATTCAGTAGACCAGTCTATCTGAAGAGTGATTTTACACCAAATTTGAAAGTCGTAAAAGCCGGGAAAAGATCCAGGGCATCAGCATTTCAACTTACTCATGGTTTCAAAGTATTATGCAAATAAAAGAAAAAATGTGTTAATTAATATCAGACACATTCTCTGCTCAAGGTTATGCTCAGCCCAGGTGGCTGCTGAATCCATTGATATCAAATTTCACAGTACAGAGTTCAATATAAATTTATTATCAAAGTACATAGATATCAACATCTATCCTGAGGTTCATTTTCCTGCAGGCATTCACAGCAAAACAAAGAAATGCAATCGAATCATTGAAACACTGCACACAAAGATTGTGAAGCAACCAATGTGCAAAAGAGGACAGACTATGCAAAGGCAAATAATAATAATAATAATAGTAAGCCAGACTAAATAGATACATGAAATGCAGCAGACGAAGAAAACAGAATTATCAGTTCAGAAACAAAGAAAAAAGTTTATATCGGACATTGAAACTAAATTTAACACACTAAGGGGCTTTTAAGAGACCCTTAGATGGGTACATGGAGCTGAGAAAAATAGAGGGCTCTGCGGTAGGGAAATTCTAGGCATTTTCTATGTCCTATGTTCTATGTAAAATATCATTAACCCCAGTACAAAATTACCAACAAACACAGAGATAGTGAACTTTTGGTCAAACAGAGTGACACGTAATCCAGAAGCAAGCTAGATTAGGGAGGAAAGAGAACACACACACACAAAACTGAAGAAATGCAAATATCTGAAGTCACAATCGATATGCTGAAAGGGCTAATTAAAAATACCCACAACTAGAAACGTGCTGGCATGATACTATTCATAATTATTGGTATAAAAAATTAACTTGCCTTCATCTGTACCTATTAATGCATGTCAACAATTTTCTTCAAAATCCTGAAAAAGTACTGCGATTTTGACAGAAGGTAAAGCATAACTTTTACCTCAAGGGGGAATCATAAAAGATCCATTAAAATCTTGTCCTATTACTTGTTTACAAACTATATATAGAATTGTAACATCATGTATCTCGCAACTAATTACTACTCACTTAGATAACCACAATATACTTACAGAAGAGCAGAAAGGATGCTGAAAGGGTATGAAAGGATATAAAGAACAACTGATAATAGATTCCGTAATTCTAAATCAATCCTGGCAGAAAAGCTTTATTGACTACCAAAAGACATTTGACTCTGTTCCACACTCATGGTTAATAGAAGATCTTAACATACATAAACTACACCCAATACTTGTGAAATTCCTGCCACATTTGATGAAACACTGGCATAAAACAACAAAAAGAGAACAACAACCATTATCAAAATAAACCAAGGTATTTTCCAAGGCGATAAGAAAGATACGAGCTGAAATGACAAATTTCAGAAAGCATTATGCACTTTCAGACGTGCTTAGATTAACACTACCAACAACAAAGGGGAAGAGGAATAACAAACAATAAAATCTACACAACAGTCAGATAAAACTTAAAAGGATATACTTTCATCAATGAAAATAAGAATCAGCACTCCACGCAAGCATATACAATTCTGATAAGTATGCATCACTAAATTTAAATGAGAGTACAACCCAGAAAAATGAAGAATTATCATTATTGAAGAAAAAGTTAACCAATGTAAGAGCATAACCCTCCATGGAAGGCATCCCTATGATCTGAGCAGGCTAGATGTCAACGAGGAAGCAGTGAATGCCTGGCTCAGAGTTGGAGACCTTCTCACAGAAACAGAAGAGTTCCTTGTGACAATGCAGGACCAGGTGGTTAACACATAAAATGATCAACAATACATCATAAAAGACCATCAAATTCAAAATAATAAATGTAGAAAATGCCGAGAAACACCAGAAACAATTCAACACATTACAGGATCCTATTGCAGTTTAACACAATCTGATTACTTTCACAGGTACAAACAAGTGGTAAACATAATTCATTAAAATCTTGCTTTAAAATACAAACTCATAAAAGAAATCGCACCTTACTATGAACATAAACCTGATCCAGTTTTTAGAGTCAGAAAACTACAAATTATATTACAGTGTAACTGATATTACAGATTGGACAGTCCATAATAAATGTCCGGATATAATAACACAGAATAAACAAGCAAGAACAACTTATTTAATAGACATAGCCATTCCTAGAACACATAACTCACAGACATCAATAAGAAGAACACTATGCTGAATTAAAAGAGGAAATTGAAGAACTTTGGAGTATTGTCCTGATATTTACAACTTGTATCATCCCAAAGACACTACAAACAATTCAAGCTACACAGTAATATCAACAACAGGAATTCTGCAGATGCTGTAAATTCAAGCAACACACATCAAAGTTGCTGGACTTCCGCTAAGGCCCCACCTCCCTCTCGTACCCCATCTGTTACTTATTTTTATGCACACATTCTTTCTCTCACTCTCCTTTTTCTCCCTCTGTCCCTCTGAATATACCTCTTGCCCATCCTCTGGGTCCCCCCCCACCTTGTCTTTCTTTCCGGACCTCCTGTCCCATGATCCTCTCGTATCCCCTTTTGCCTATCACCTGTCCAGCTCTTGGCTCCATCCCTCCCCCTCCTGTCTTCTCCTATCATTTTGGATCTCCCCCTCCCCCTCCAACTTTCAAATCCCTTACTCGCTCTTCCTTCGGTTAGTCCTGACGAAGGGTCTCGGCCTGAAACGTCGACTGCACCTCTTCCTAGAGATGCTGCCTGGCCTGCTGCGTTCACCAGCAACTTTGATGTGTGTTACAGTAATATCAATGTAATTCTTCAGAAAGTCACAATAATAAACAACACTAGAATAGTCTGAAAGGTCCTAGCAAGTGAGAAATGAATGTGCTTGGCTATGCCAATGCCTCAGGTTTTACCAGCTTGAGCTGAGAACACATAGAAATGATAGTACATATATACATACGTACACAAATAATGCTAAGCACACGTTGTAGAATCCTTAGAAGTGTGTCCATAGATTGTGGAATCAGTTCATCTTTGAGACGAGTGAGGATATCCATGCCAGTTCAGGAGCCTGGTGAAGAGTGAATACTTCATATGTATTCTGAAACTTACTGCTGCAGATTTCCTGATTTCAGTCACTGAAGTTTCTCAGGCAATCTTGCAAAATGTATTTAAAGCATAACAGTTCCATGAGTTCACTTTGAAAGGATAGACTAAGCCAGGCAACTGTTCCAATGAAGCTTTGCAGTTGTTCTACAATTACAGGTATTAATTATACACTGACCAAAATTGTTTAAAACAGTGTCATTCAGTCGTCACTTCAATAGTTCTCAGGAGAAGGACTGTGGATGAGTTACTTGCTGAATACCTTGGACTTGTCAATATCAGACATCCCACCTCTCTCGGAGTTCCGGGAGTCTCCGGCATATTGATAGTGGCTCCCTGACACCTGCAAATTATATACAATATCCCAGAAATCGATTTTTTGAGAGCGAGCGAGTGAGAGGAAGAGAGAGAGAGAGAGAGAGTGAGCGCGAGTGACAGATGTAGAGAGAGAGTGACAGACAGCGCATCCTGACTGGTCTCCCTTTGTGCTACATAGACCTATCAGTTTTCTCTGTGGGCGGGCTTTACAGTCGATCTCTCTCTCTCTTTCATTGTCCATCAGGTCAGTTTAGTGTCCTACAGTGCCACGACAGAGTGTTCCAAAAAAAAGAAACTCTATAAAATGTACTTCACCCCAGACTACACTAAAGTGTACCACTGCCTAAGAGGGGTCAAAAATAATGACAGTGTTGCTCGCGGCATTGTTTGCAACAGTGACTTTTCTATTACCCATGGTAGGTTAAATGACTGTAAAAGACATGTTGAGGTGAGTTTAACATGTGTCATTCATTTATTAGCATAGCTAACATTTTTTAAACTAGCTGGCTTGCTGCTAAGGAGCTACTCTATTGATGTCCTACATGATGAGGCCAAACTCCCTGTAGACTTGCTTAAAGTTGTAATAGAATTTAAAAAAATGACTCCATGATAATATAACATAACTGTGAATCTTGTGAATCTGATGTCTTGCAAAATTAATTAACTCATTGACACAGACCACTATGAGGTTGAGACTTCCGGCTAAATGCTCAAATCTGCCAAGCAAGCCACATCACGGTACAAGGAAAGTTCGCAAAAGAAATAGAAAAGCTACTTGCATTAGCACTTAGCTATTAGGATTGCGACTTCCAACTGAACACTCAACAAAGAATATATATATATGTGTGTGTGTGTGTGTGTGTGTGTGTGTGTGTGTGTGTGTGTGAGTGTGTGTGTAAATAGTTTCAATATGTGATCAAATAAATTGTGTGTTCTTTCATAATCAAATGTCCTGTATACATACACCCTTGGAGGTCCATGGGGGGGGGGGAGATATGGGGTTGCAGGGGGTGGGGGTGGTGGTGCTACCTCCCTGAAATGAGATTTTGCAGGGTGGGATGTCTGAAATATGAAGGTTTCACCAGGAGTCTTGTACACTAGCTAAGTATTGGTAGAGCTTCTGAAGTAGCAGATTCCCTGTGTACAGTTTGCTTGAACAACTGAGACACCTTCACAGAATGGATATGGACAAGCTAACAACAATGTGGCGGTTAGTGTAACATGATTGCAGCACCTGTGACCTGGGATCAATTCCATCACTGTCTATTAAGGGTGCTTCCTGTGACTATGTGCATTTCCTATAACTGTTCAGATTTCCTCCCATATTCTAAAAATATACAAGCTCGTAGGTCGATTAGTCAGAAGGGTGTAATTGACATCAACTTGTGGATAGTCTACAGCCAGAGAATTTATCAGAACATAGCTGAGATCAATTCTTGTGATGCGTCGTAATGTTAAAAAAGGTTACCAGACAGACATTGAAGCTAGTGGATATAGAAGTGTTTTATTCTGGAAAAAAGAGACATTCTTGGAAGAAGAGGGCTGTCTGACCCAATATTACATGACACTTTATATGTTAAATTTGAAAGGTAACAGTAGGACAATTTTATTGTCACAATATATCTATAATGGCTCTATTGAATTACATATAGTTTTCAAACACCTCCTTCTTCGTACCCATGCTCCAGACACCCAATGTGAATGTTGATCAGCATTGTTTGGTTTGTAATCAAAACCTGGAATACTGTTGTGCAGGGCTGCATTTTAAATTCAATGTACAATCCATGTTCAGGACTGAAGGTTGGTTGCTAGTTAAATTAATATTTGCTATATGCTCTAACTCCAGAAAACGACTTGCCTTGGGATAACAGCAGAATGCGTGTTCAGCAATGCCACATAGTTCACTGTGTTTATTTGAGACATTGAAGCGATGTAAGATCATTCTCTGTCTATTGAGCCTATCATAGTAATCTGTTTCTAATAGTGCAGCAGAAAGATTTGTGTAGGTGATATAAGGACATACTTCAGCTTCAGGATAAATCATTGATAAGCCAATTTCTTGCTTAAGTATCTTACAACTTCATACTCATTTTCCTGGCTCAACTCCAAAGTGACAATTTAGTCATTCATGGGTTCTCCCAACTCATGACTGCATGTGCTATATTTAAAGTACTTTTCCGCATTAAATGGCTGTGGGTTGTAGTATTCTTTCAATCTCTGAGCCACCTCTGTAAATAAAGATCTTTAACTTTTCTGTGGTTCAATGCAGTTAGTGAGTATTCAGTTCACTTCTTCAGTTTCTGTAAGCAATTTTCCTCTCTTAAGTTCTTTTATATTCTCCAAGAGGACCACAACCCTGTTGTGGTTTGGAGGCTTACATACCTCAGTGGGGTCCTGTGTTGGCTGGAGTCAGGGCTTTATTCTTTGGCTCTTAATAAGATCATCTAGGTCAAAGGGTAGAGGCCAGATCATGAGTGGTCCACAGGTCTTCCAGATCTGGGATTCAGCTCAGGGTTAACAAGCCTGACTGGTAAAACAAAACCATTATGAAAACAGCAATGAAAAATCCTTCGACACCTGAATGGCCAATGCTAGACAGAGATGGAGGACCTTCATTGCTGCCCTAAATGCCAGCGGCATAACGAGCAGTAAGTAAGTTCTCTCATTTATGCTCAATACCTGCTAATTTTCAGCACTATCTCCCAGCTCTTAAATACTATCAGATTGAGACTGGAGAACAAGCACAGCATTTGATGTCCTGAGCATTGGCCTCCAAATGTGCAACCATGCATTAATTCCATTGAAGCAGCAGGTGAGGTCTACTACCGAAAGAAGGAAGAATGAAAGACAGGTTGGAGTGATGACACAACCTTGCCTCTGCTTACTCTGTATGGGGATGCAGTAAATGAGCATCACAAGTCAGACTCATCCATTTTCACAGAGAACACCCAGGCTCCACAGCAGTGTCCACAGTTATGACAAGGTGATCTTGAAATCAACATGCCTGTCCAGGTATTCATGGGAGTTCTAAATTACTTTTGGCACCAAATCTGTTACAATGACTTAAAAAATGGCATTCAGAGACAGAAGAGAAATAAGTACATTGAAACAGAGAGAGAGTTACACCTATGGAGAGAACGGATTTCCCAAACAAGATAAGTTCTTGAGTTCTGTTAAAGGGTCTCGGCCTGAAATGTCAACTCTTTATTCTTTTCCATAGACGCTGCCAGATTTGCTGAGTTCCTCCACCATTTTGAGTGTGTTACTCTTGGTTTCCAGCACCTGCCAAATCTGTTGTGTTTAAGGTTTACCAAAGGGCAGGTGTTGGTAAAAATTCACCTGCACATCTAGCCACCTCTTCAAAGTTCAAAGTAAATTTATTATTAAAGTGTATATGTATATAAAACCATATACAACCCTGAGATTCAATTTCTTGTGGGCATATTCAATAAATCTAGTGAATAATAACCAAAACAGAATCAGTGAAAGACCGGCTCCCCCCCCCAAAAAAACTTTGGTGTTTAACCAGAGTACAGAAGACAAGAACTTGTGCAAATACAAAAAGAAAGAAATAATAACAATAAATAAATTAACTCTAAATATCGAGAACATGAGATGAAAAGTTCTTGAAAGTGAATCCATTTGTAGCCCCTGGTAAGCCTCAGGCTCGCTCAGCTCGCTTCCGTCTGGGGGGAGCAGCCTTCGGCCCCACCAAACTGGGAAATCATGTTTGGGTGGATGCTGTGTGTTGTGTCCCCTGTGTAACATCAGTATCCCAAAATAGCATTCAGTCCACAATGAGCGGTTAAACGATTATACTTACGTATGGGGTTAGTAGAGAACAAAAGAAAAAGAAACAAATAAAAGGCGCCAATAATCTCATAAACATGTCCAGTGCACAAACGTTGGTGCTCACGGATCCCCTGTGGCTGATCCTCCTTCGCTCATCGTCGACCCCTGGGCTCCTGCCCCGAGCCCAGGCCCAGTGGGTCCGGCAACCATCTCCTCAAGCCACCTCTTCTCTCTTCATCCTCTTCATGCCTTCTTTCCAAAGCCTACGCATCTCACAGCTTTCACGCAGACAGAAAGAATAACATCTATCCCAATTGGTTAACAAATGAATACAAATCCCGTTATCACTAATTATAATCCAAACATACTGCTATAGAGCAGCAGTCCCCAACCACCGGGCTGCGGATCATTACTGGGCCGCAAAGCATGCGCTACTGGGCTGTGAGGAAACAATATGATTTGGCGATATGAGTCAGCTGCACCTTTCCTCATTCCGTCACGCACTGTTGAGCTTGAACGCATGTGAGGTCATTACCCGTGCGTCATCCATGTCAGCGTGGGAAGAAGATCAACTCCTTGAGCTTGCAAATGACGGCGGTCTGAAAAGTATGTTTGACATAACATCTCTGCTGGCATTCTGGATCAAAGTCAAGGCTGAATATCCTGATATAGCCATGAAAGCACTGAAAACGTTGCCTCCATTTCCAACATATCTCTGCAATGAATGCAACGAAAACTAAATTGCGGAATAGACTGGACATAAGGAACCCCCTTCGAGTATTGCTGTCTCCCATCACCCCTCGATGGCACCATCTTGTTGCAGGAAAACAAGCCCAGGGCTCCCACTGATTCAGCGATACTGGTGTGTTGCAATGATTTTATATGTTCATACGGGGAAAATATGTGCTGTGTGTTTAATATCCAAACGTTATTTAAAATGCTATGATGCTATTGACTTATAAGTGACTTATATAACCATATAACAATTACAGCACGGAAATAGGCGATCTCCGCCCTTCTAGTCCATGCCGAAAGCTACTCTCACCTAGTCCCACCGACCTGCATTCAGCCCATAACCCTCCATTCCTTTCCTGTCCATATACCTATACAATTTTTCTTTAAAATGTTAATATCAAAACTGCCTCTACCACTTCTACTGGAAGTTCATTCAACACTTACTTCAAGCTCCCCTGATAATTGACTTATCACTATATTCATGCAAGGAAAGTATGTGCTGAGTGTTTACCATAAACCCTTTAGGAAATGAAATTGAGTGTATTGGCCACTTATCACCTATATTCCAGTTGTGATTAACAACCCCCCCACTAGAACAGAATTGCCAAAAACAATTTGTAGAAAAAAATCAGCACGTACACGCATGCGCAATGGTGCCCACGCAAGGCTTCATGGTCATGGTAGTCTTTCTCGGGGTAAACACAACGTATCTGACTGCTACTCTTGTCTGTTGTCAACCCTACCCCCGGCGCCCCCCCCACCATCCCGGGGTCAGCTGGTCCGCAAGAATATTGTCAATAATAAACCGGTCTGCGGTGCAAAAGAGGTTGGGGACCCCTGTTATAGAGAACCACTGTCTCAGCAGTTAACAGTACAGAGAAGCCATTTTATTCACCTTAGCAGTAACATAAAAGAAGAAACCCTTACACATTTGTTATGGAATATTTCAATGATCATTCAACAGTCCAATGGTTGGGGGATAGTAACTGTTCCTGAACCTGCTACTGTAGGTCCTGAGCCTCCTGTGTCTTCTTCCTGTTGGGAGCAGTGAGAAGAGACGTGTTGGGAGTCCCTTCCGTAGCCACCAATCAAAACAGTTTACATCATTATAATTGTGGTTGATCTGAAGTTGGCTTGAAGAAAAAGTCAATGGACTAAGGAAGTAAAACATGCTCTAATAAAATTATTACTTTTATCCTATTTATTTCTACAATTTGCTTTGTGCTGGTATCTATGGCATTTGCATATGATTTTTTTTCTGGAAGACTATGAAGATATAACCATGGAATTTGGAAAATTTCCACGACATTTTGTCAAATGAAGTTCCAGTGGAAAGGACACTTCTGTCCTGGCATCATGGAAATAAGCTGGTTAGATTAGTAAAACAGGCAGCATCTCCAGGTACAGTCGATGTTTTGGGCCGAGACCCTTCGTCAGGACTAACGGAAGGAAGAGCTAGTAAAAGATTTGAAAGTGGGAGGGGGAGGGGGAGATCCAAAATGATAGGAGAAGACAGGAGGAGGAGGGATGGAGCCAAGAGCTGGACAGGTGATTGGCAAAAGGGATATGAGAGGATCATGGGACAGGAGGCCCAGGGAGAAAGAAAAGGGGGAGGGGAGGAAAACCCAGAGGATGGGCAAGGGGTATAGTGAGAGGGACAGAGGGAGAAAAAGGACAGAGAGAGAGAAAGAATATGTGTATATAAATAAATAACGGATGGGGTAGGAGGGGAAGGTGGGGCATTAGTGGAAGTTTGAGAAGTCAATGTCATGCCATCAGGTTGGAGGCTACCCAGATGGAATATAAGGTGTTGTTCCTCCAACCTGAGTGTGGCTTCATCTTTACAGTAGAGGAGGCTGTGGATAGACATATCAGAATGGGAATGGGACGTGGAATTAAAATGTGTGACCAAGATCCACAAACCTGCCTGTCCTGGCAGACCTATTGTCTCAGCTTGCTCCTGCCCCACCGAACTCATTCCTGCATACCTCGACACGGTTTTATCCCCCCTTGTTCAATCCCTTCCTACCTATGTTCGTGACACTTCTCACGCTCTTAAACTTTTCGACGATTTTAAGTTCCCTGGTCCCCACCGCTTTAATTTCACCATGGATGTCCAGTCCTTATATACTTCCATCCCCCATCAGGAAGGTCTCAAAGCTCTCCGCTTCTTTTTGGATTCCAGACCTAACCAGTTCCCCTCTACCACCACTCTGCTCCATCTAGTGGAATTAGTCCTTACTCTTAATAATTTCTCCTTTGGCTCCTCCCACTTCCTCCAAACTAAAGGTGTAGCTATGGGCACCCGTATGGGCCCTAGCTATGCCTGCCTTTTCATTGGCTTTGTGGAACAATCTATGTTCCAAACCTATTCTGGTATCTGTCCCCCACTTTTCCTTCGCTACATCGACGACTGCATTGGTGCTGCTTCCTGCACGCATGCTGAGCTCGTTGACTTCATTAACTTTGCCTCCAACTTTCACCCTGTCCTCAAGTTTACCTGGACCATTTCCGACACCTCCCTCCCCTTTCTAGATCTTTCTGTCTCTATCTCTGGAGACAGCTTATCTACTGATGTCTACTATAAGCCTACTGACTCTCACAGCTATCTGGACTATTCCTCTTTTCACCCTGTCTCTTGCAAAAACGCCATCCCCTTCTCGCAATTCCTCTGTCTCCACTGCTGTCAGGATGAGGCTTTTCATTCCAGGACGAGGGAGATGTCCTCCTTTTTTAAAGAAAGGGGCTTCCCTTGCTCCACCATCAACTCTGCTCTCAAACGCATCTCCCCCATTTCACGCATATCTGCTCTCACTCCATCCTCCTGCCACCCGACTAGGAATAGGGTTCCCCTTGTCCTCACTTACCATCCCACCAGCCTCCTGGTCCAACATATTAGTCTCCATAACTTCCGCCACCTCCAACGGGATCCCACCACTAAGCACACCTTTCCCTTCCCCGCTCTCTCTGCCTTCCACAGGGATCGCTCCCTACGCAACTTCCTTGTCCATTAGTGTCCCTCATCGCTCCCCACCGATCTCCCTCCTGGCACTTATCCTCGTAAGCAGAACAAGTGCTACACAGGCCCTCACACTTCCTCCCTTACCGCCATTCAGGGCCCCAGACAGTCCTTCCAGGAGAGGCGATACTTCACCTGTGAGTCGGCTGGGGTGATATACTGCATCTGGTGCTCCCGATGTGGCCTTCTATATATTGGCGAGACCCGACGCAGACTGGGAGATCGTTTTGCTGAACACCTATGCTCTGTCCACTAGAGAAAGCAGGATCTCCCAGTGGCCACACACTTTAATTCCACGTCCCATTCCCATTCTGATATGTCTATCCACGGCCTCCTCTACCGTAAAGATGAAGCCACACTCAGGTTGGAGGAACAACACCTTATATTCCGTCTGGGTAGCCTCTAACCTGATAGCATGAACATTGACTTCTCAAACTTCCGCTAATGCCCCACCTCCCCCTCGTACCCCGTCCATTATTTATTTACATACACACATTCTTTCTCTCTCTCTCCTTTTTCTCCCTCTGTCCCTCTCACTATACCTCTTGCCCATCCTCTGGGTTTTCCCCCCTCGCCCTTTTCTTTCTCCCTGGGCTTCCTGTCCCATGATCCTCTCATATCCTTCTTGTCAATCACCTGTCCAGCTCTTGGCTCCATCCCTCCCCCTCCTGTCTTCTCCTATCATTTTGGATCTCCTCCTTCCCCTCCCACTTTCAAATCTCTTACTAGCTCTTCCTTCAGTTAGTCCTGACGAATGGTCTCGGCCTGAACTGTCGACTGTACCTCTTCCTAGAGATGCTGCCTGGCCTGCTGCGTTCACCAGCAACTTTGATGTGTGTTGCTTGAATTTCCAGCATCTGCAGAATTCCTCGTGTTTAGATTAGTAAGACGTTTTCTTCTAAAATAAATTTGAGTTGTGAGCTTGTTGAAAAGAGTTGATATTGTTAACTTCACAGATATAGTTTGAAATCTCATTAATTCTTTACAATTAGTGAAAGGTCAGAGTGATTTTTTTTTAAATACAGCACAATTGTTTAGGAACACACATGACAGCTCTGTTTATTATGTCCATTACATCTGACAGCAGAGCACTTAGCAAAAGCTCAAAGTATCCACAACAATTAACATGACACATTTCCCACCTTGTCTAATGACAAAAATGGATTATAAACGCATTTATTTCCTTCCCACACAGAAACAGCTTTCTTTTTGAAGGAATAAATCAGTCCAACTATTTCAAATCAGTTTAGCACGTAGTCATCTCAGACATTTTATAAAGGATGTATGTACAGGGTCTCTTTTTTTTTGTATGTTAAATTTAAAATGGCTTCTATGTTATGTTAATCTTTTAAACTGCTGCGTATATGGATTAAAATGGATTCTTTGTTATGTTAAATGCTGAGAAAGTCTCTAGCTAGAAATTTGCTTGGGTTAATACAGTTAGCAGGGTGCTATTAGCCAATGGGTGTTCATGTTATCGTTTTTTTCAGGTGATAATGCTGTCTCATATGACTGTGGACGGGATTTTGGCGGGGAGTCGGAGGAGAGATGAGGAGGACAGTGAATGGGGTTTTTGGGGGGGGAGTTGGAGGAGAGACAGAGAGGATGGCAGACGTGAGAAAAGTCTCCGGTCAATCACTCTGGGTGGTCCCGAGCCGTGAGTCGACGGGATCCTGGTGGTCGTCATGAATTTCTGAGCTCCAATGATTGAGCACGAAGAACTTGGACTTTGATAAGTCTGGCGCCTTTTTTTCCATTACTTCCTTTTCTGTATTGAATTTATATGAATTTCATAGACTTAGTAATATCTATAAAGGGTACTTGGTAAAACGCACTGGGTGTGCTGGCTGATGATTGATGTTTGGGATTGATTCAGGCGGCAGTGGTGCAGCAACTGACTCCGTGGGAAGCGTTCAGGCCGGTGCTGGGCAGGATTTCCCCTAGACATATACAAGCCAATATAGCTGAGCGTTACACGTATCTGGTTAGATCTGAGGGAACAGTCCGGTAAAACTTCTGAAGTAGTAAACATTCTGAAGTCCTGATAGTTTATCATTAGGATGTCCAGGTGATTTTTCCCACATTCTCTCCCCACTCATTAGGATCCCTGTTCCTGTCCCCTCTCTCTTCAATTCACTTGGGCCCTGCATTCCCCTCTCCCCAAATACCCACCTGAGCATGGTTCCCACATTCTTTTTCCACTCATTGGAGTCCTGATTCCCAAGTTCCCTCTGAACTTATTGTAACTACACACTCAGTCCATTCAGTGGAATTTCAATTCCCATGCTCCAATTTAGCTCTCGAGGCTCCATTTCCCATGCTTACTCTCCGCTCAACAGGGTTTTGATTCCCATGTTCCCTTTGAACTTACCTGCTTGACTAGAAAAAGTATTCTCATACAGTGCAGTACATACAAATTTAATTCAAAAACAACATAAAGTTCAAAGTTCAAAATAAACGTTATTATCAAAGTACATATATATCATCATATACAATTCTGAGATTCATTTACATACTCAGCAAATCTGGAGAATAGTAACCATAACAGGACTAATGAAAGATCAACCAGAGTGCAGAAGACAACAAGCTGTGCAATTTAAATATAAATAAACAGCAATAAATAACGAGAACGAGATAAAGAGACTTTAAAGTGAGATCACTGGTTGTGGGAATGTGTTAATGATGGAGCAATGAGTGTAGTTACCACCTTTTATTCAAGAGCCCCATAGCTGAGGGATAGTGACTGTTCTTGAACCGGCTGGTACGAGTCCTGAGTCTCTTGTATCTTCTACCTGAGAGTAGCAGTGAGAAAAGTGCATGATCTTGGTGGTGGAGATCTCTGCTGATGGATGCTGCTTTCCTATGACTAAGTTTCATGTAGATGTATTGAGTGATTGGAGGGCTTTACACGTGATGGACGATATAAATAATCCAGTAGTTCAGAACATCTGCACCAATGTCAGATTTAAGATTAAGATTAGCTTTATTGTCACATGTACATTGAAACATTGAAATGCATTGTTTATGCCACTGACCAACACAGAGACTGTGTTGGGTGCAGCCTGCAAGTGCTTTTGGCGGCAAAATAGCATCCTCACAACTAATAATCTTAACTTGCATATCTTTGGAACGTGAGAGAAAGCCAGAGCACCCAAAGGAAAGCAAAACAGTCACGGGGAGAACGTACAAACTCTTAACAGACAACAGTGGAATTAAACTTAATCCCTAGCACTCTGAGCATTGTGCTAACCACTACACCAATGTGCCACACAAGCTTGTTACATAAATGTTCATTCTGTACAGTACATGCTGCTCATTTGAAGGAGATGAGAGAGCTAGAGGCCCTTAATATCGAGAGGATACAGAGACGTGGACTTCTGTTTGAGATCTGCTCACGGTAACTCCTGCAGTAAAAGAGTGGAATTGTTGGAGAGAATTAACTATCGCAGAGGACACAATAAGACTATAAGACCATAAGATATAGGAGCAAAATTGCACACGAAAAATGCTGGTGAACGCAGCAGACCAGGCAGCAGCTATAGGATGAGGTACAGTTGACGTTTCGGGCCGAGAAACTTCGTCTGTCTTGACGAAGGGTCTCGGCCCGAAACGTCGACTGTACCTCTTCCTATAGATGCAGCCTGGCCTGCTGTATTCACCAGCACTTTTTGTGTGTGTTGCTTGAAATTCCAGCATCTGCAGATTTCCATGTGTAGGAGGAGAATTAGGTCATTTGGCCCTTCGGGTCTGCTCCACCATTTCAGCATGGCTGATTCAATTTTCCTGTCGGCCCCAGTCTCCTGTCTTCTCCCCATATCCCTTCATGTCATGACCATTCAAGAATCTATCAATCTCTGCCTTAAATATAAATAAAGACTTAGCCTCCATAGCTGCTTATAGCAAAGAATTCAATCCATTCACCACTCTCTGGCTAAAGAAATTCCTCCTCATCTCCAGTCTAAAAGGATGCCCCTCTATTCTGAGGCTGTGTCCTCTGATCTTAGATTCTTCCAACATATCCACTCTAACAAGGCCTTTCACCATTCGATAGGTTTCAATGAGGTCACCCCTTATTCTTCTGAATTCTGATGAATACAGGCTCAGATACACCAAACACTCTTCATATAATAAGCCATTCTCTCCTGGAGTCATTTTTGTGAATCTCCTTTGAACCCTTTCCAGTTTCAGCTCATCCTTTCTAAGATAAGGGGCCCAAAACTGCTCAGAGTACTCCAAGTGAGGCCCCACCAGTGTCTTATAAAATCTCAATATTACATCCTTGCTTATATATATGTGCTCAGTTCTGGTTGCCTCACTACAGGAAGGATGTGGAAACCATAGAAAGGGTGCAGTGGAGATTTACAAGGATGTTGTCTGGATTGGGGAGCATGCCTTATGAAAATAGGTTGAGTGAACTCAGCCTTTTTTCCTTGGAGCGACGGAGGATGAGAGGTGACCTGATAGAGGTGTATAAGATGATGAGAGGCATTGATCATGTGGATAATCAGAGGCTTTTTCCCAGGGCTGAAGTGGCTGCCACAAGGGGGCACAGTTTTAAGGTGCTGGGGAGCAGGTACAGAGGAGATGTCAGTGGTAAGATTTTACGCAAAGAGTGGTGAGTGCGTGGAATGGGCTGACGGCAATGGTCGTGGAGGCGGATAGAATATGGTCTTTTAAGAGACTTTTGGATAGGTACATGGAGCTTAGAAAAATAGAAGGCTATGGGTAACCCTAGTAATCTCTAATGTAGGGACATGTTCAGCACAACTTTGTGGGCTGAAGGACCTGTATTATGCTGTAGGTTTTCTGTGTTTCTATATTCTAGACCTCTTGAAATGAATGCTAACATCACATTTTCCTTCCTGACCACAGACTCAACCAGCAAATTAAACTTCAGGGAATCCTGTATAAAGACTCTGAGGTCCCCTTGTGCCTCAGTTTTTGGTATTTTCTCTTCATTTAGAAAATAACCTACCCTTTCATTTCTTCTACCAAGGTGTATGATCATACACTTCCTGACAGTGTATTTCACCTGAAAATTTCTTTGCCCATTCTCCTAATCAGTCTAAACCCTCCTGTAACTTCTCTACTTCCTCAAAACTACCTGCCCCTCCACCGATCTTCATGTCATCTTCAAACTTTGCAACAAAGCCATCAATTCCATTCTCCAAACCATTGACATGCAGTGCCTATAAAAAGTATTCACCCCCCCCCCCCCCGGAAATTTTCATGTTTTATTGTTTTATAACATTGAATCACAATGAATTTAATTTAGCTTTTTTGACATTGATCAACAGAAAAAAACTCCTTTGTGTCAAAGTGAAAACAGATCTCCACTAAGTGATTGAGATTCATTACAAATATAAAGCGCAATATAATTGTTTGTATGTATTCACCTCCTTGAATATGAGACACCAATTCATCACTAGTGCAGACAATTGGTTTTAGAAGTCACATAATTAGTTAAATGTTGATCACTAGTGTACAGCCATAGTGTTTCAATTGATTGTAGTAAAAATACACCTGTTTCTGGACAGTCCAACTGCTGGTGAGTCAGTATCCTGGCAAAAACTACACCATGAAGATAAAAAAAAAACACTCCAAGCAACTCTGTGAAAAAGTTATTGAAAAGCACAAGTCATGAGATGGATACAAGAAAATTTCCAAGTCACCAGATATCCCTTTGAGTACAGTTAAGTCAATCACCAAGTAATGAAAAGAATATGGCACAGCTGTAAATCCGCCTGAAGCAGGCTGTCCTCAAAATCTGAGTGTCCATGCAAGAAGGGTCTCGTGAGGGAGGCCACTAAGAGACCTAAAACAGCTCTGTAGGAGTTACAAGCTTCAATAGCTGAGATGGGATAGATTGCACATACATATGTCCCTGAGATGGGATAGATTGCCCGGGTACTGCACCAGTCACAGCTTCATTGGAGAATGGCAAAGAGGAAGTAACTGTTGAAAAAAAAATCACATGAAATCTCATCTAGTGCATGTGGGAGACTCTGACGTCAGCTGGAAGAAGGCTTTATGGGCAGATGAAACCAAAATTGAGCTTTTTGGCCATCAGATGAAATGCTGTTTGGTATAAGCCAAACACTACACATCATCAAAAATACACCATCCTGAGCATGAAGTATGGTGGTGGCTGTGGAGATGCTTCACTACAGCAGGCCGTGGAAGGCTTGTGAAAGTAGAAGGTAAAATGAATGCAGCAAAATACAGAGGAATCCTGGAGAAAAACCTGATACAGTCTGCAAGAGGACTGCAAATTGGTAGAAGATTGGTCTTCCAGCAAGACAATGACCCCAAGCACAAAACCAAAGCTACACAGGAAAGGGCTAAAAACAACAAAGTTAATGTCCTGGAGTGGTCAAATCGGAGATCATACCTCAACCCAATTGAGAATTCATTGCTGGACTTGAAAGGGGCTGTTCAATTATGATTCCCATGCAATCTGACAGAGCTTGAGCAGATTTGTAAAGAAGAATGGGAAAAAATGTAGTGTCCAGATGTGCAAAGCTGATAAACACCTATCTATGCAGACTCAAGGCTGTAATTGGTGCCAAAGGTGAATGTATTAAATACTAACTTGAAGGAGATGAACAATTATGCAATCAATTACTTTGTGTTTAATAATAGTAATAAAGTTAGACTAATTTATAAAAAAAAGTTGTTTTCACTTTAACACAAAATAATATTTTTCTGTTGATTAGTGGCAAAGAAACCAAATTAAGTTCACTGTGATTCAATATTGTAAAACAATAAAATGTGAAAACTTCCAAGGGGTGTGAATGTTTTTTATAGATACTGTATAACCTAAAAAGAGCTAGTCCCACCACATACTCCTGTGGATTACCACTTGACGCCAACAGGAAACCAGAAAAGGCTCCCTTTATTTCCACTCTTTGCCTCCTGCCAATCAGTCATAGCTTTACCCATGCTAGAATTGTTCCTGTAATACCATGGTTCGTACCTTGTTAAGCAGCCTCATGTTTGGCACTTTGTCAAAGGCCTTCTGAATATCCAAGTGCACAACATCAACCAATTCTCCTTTCTCTATCCTGCTTGTTACTTCATCAAGGAATTCCAACATATTTGTCAGACAAGATTTTCCCTTGAAGAAGCCATGCTGACTACAGCCTATTCTATCATGTGTCTCCAAGTACTCTGAGACCTCATTCTTAATAAACGACTCCAACATGTTCCCACCACGGAGGTCAGACCAACTTACCTATAATTTCCTTTCTTCTGCTTCTCTCACTTCTTGAAGAGTGGAGTGACATTTGCAATTTTCCAATTTTTTGGGACCATTACAGAATCTGGTGATTCTTCAAAGATCATTACTAATGCCCCCCATTCTGTTCAGCCCCCTTTTTCAGAACTCTGTTATGTACACCATCAGATCCAGGTGACTTACTTACCTTCAAACCTTTCTGTTTCTCAAGAAACTTCTTTCTAGTTATGGTAACTTCACACATTTCATGACCCCTGACACCTGGAACTTCTCCCATCCTGCTAGTGTCTTCAAAACTGACGACTAATGCAAAATACTTATTCAGTTCATCCACCATTTTCTTGTTCCCAATTTCTACCTCTCCAGCATCATTTTCCAGCAGTCCAATACTTACTCTCATCTCTCTTTCATGCTTTATGTATCTGTGCGCAACTACATCTCTCTTAAATAAAAGCACAGGTGTGAGAAATGGCTTTAACTTGTGTATTCAGGGGATTCGTTGCTACATCTACGACCAGTCTATTGAAGAAGATGGGGGTGAGGGGTCACGCCCTCCAACATGCAATCAAGTCCTTTTCAAATGCAGCAGAACAAAGCAGCAATTGGATTTGGATTAAAAGGAAAGACAACAACTGGGCTGCAAGATGAAGACAGGAGGATATGGAACTGAGGGGGGTGTATCTGGGATGCCAGGTAGCACCGTTGAGCCCTCTGGAGATGTCATGGGCTTATCAACGAAACGTCAAAGAAGGAGGGTGCCCACCTGATGACTCCAATAACGTACCTACCCTCCCTCCTTGTCACCACTCCAAACCCACTGCCAACATCGAGATTGCCAACTTACCATAGGGATTGAAACATCAAATCCTAGTAGCTCTACTTCACATTGCCACGAGAGAGAGAGAGAGAGAGAGAGAGAGAGAGAACAATCTGCCTGTATCGACAACAGCTCAATACATGGTACTAAATGGGTGGGGTTCATTGCTTTAAAAGAAATTCATATATTACACTTCATCCCCCTTTACATTAATGCATCATAAAACTGTGTATGTACAAAATGTTCAATTTCCCTTTCATAAACCCATATTCCAAATAAGCATGCTTTCAGAATAACAGTCCATAACTAACTTCACAGTTTGAAAGGTTCAGTCTTTTGGGTGCCGCTCTGTTCCTTTCAGGATAGTGTCTCTGGACCTGTGCAGTGGTATCAGGTTTGGTAGGTACCTTGTCTTAGACAAGCTTACATCTTTTGACTTGCTTATTTTGTAAAATCTAAATTTCTCAGAAATTACCAGCGGTTTAGAGCTCAAATCATTTTGTAAAATTGTAACAATTTCACTGAATGTCTTGCTTGCTGGCGTTGCAGGGGTTACTAAGTTACATAAGAGACTGTACTTTCTTGGGCCCATTAAGCTAAGAAGTGTGGGGCTTTCTTTTGCTGCTCGACGTTGTTGGTTACATTACAGTTCTGCCCCCTCGATATATGACTCCCAGCCTTCATTAGCGCTATCAAATTCATCAACTTTCCCGGCTGAAGCTATCACCACATTATTTTCATTTTAAATTCAGCATGTCTTTCATTATTACTCACATGTCCTTCGGCTTATTCTGCTGTTTATCTCTCACAGTTTCATCCTGTAATTGTCGTGAAGTTTGTCATATTCCCTGACATTCAGGGCCATACTTATCACCAACTTGTGTCTGTGCACAACGACGTATATATTAAATGAAGCACAGATGCAGAAAATGGCTTTAACTGGTGTATTGACATTGCAGTGAGAGGGAGAGAGAGAGAGAACAATGCAAATGCACAGACAACAGGTCAATTGCCTCTCTTTTACACTTTATGTAACTGAAGAAACTTTTGATGTCCTCTCTAATATTATTAGCTAGTTACTTTTGTATTCCATCTTTACCTTCCTAATGATTTTTTTAGCTGCCTTCTGTTGTTTTTTTTAAATCATCCCAATCATTTAACTTCCCATTAATTTTTGCCCTATTATTTGCTCTCTTTGGCTTTTATGTTGGCTTTGACTTCATTGTTAGCCACAAATATGTCATCTTCCCTTTAGAATATTTTTCCTCTTTGGAATGTATATATCCTCTGCCTTCTGAATTACTTCCAGAAATTCCTTGGCTTTGACCTCGTTTGTTAGCCACAGATATGTCATCTTCCCTTTAGAATACTTCTTCCTCTTTGGAATGTATATATACTCTGCCTTCTGAATTACTTCCAGAAATTCCAGCCATTGCTGCTTTGCCAGTGTTCTTTCCCAATCAATTCTGGCCAATTTCCCTCTCATGCCTCTATAATTCCCTTTACTCCTCTGTAATACTGATACATCTAGCTCCAGTTTCTTCATCCTGGCAGTCAGGAGCTGAAGCTGTGTTCACTTCCTTCAGATAAAGTCATCCAGGAGATTGTTAAGTACGCTGCAATCCCATTTCTTATGGGGCACAGCATTCCACTTCTGAAGCTACTGTCCTGCCGACACTTTCATACAATTTGATTTAACTTCTTAAGCTTACGAACTACTGTCAAGTAAATTAATCCACAAGATTCAGTACCTTTGGTGTACACCTGTTTTTGCTGAAACCTGTTGAGCCAAAGCCTGACCGCTCTAACACTTGCCCACTCCAACAATGGCCACTCTGCCTACGCTTCCTTTCTTTTTGTTGACTCAGATGAGACTCACTCTCAATGAGACCTCCTGTTTTCCAATTGCTCCTCCCCTCCAAAATGTTGCTTTCTCAGTCGCCACTTCAAACAATGAAGCAATCCCAAGGAAGCTTGCAGTTTTCAAATGGCTTCTGCCTGCAAGTAGCAAGTGAGAAAGCAACATCTTGCAGAATGCCAGCTATTTGAAAACAGCAAATCCCAACTGGCATGAGTTATTGTTTTAACAGTAAACCACTTGCATATTTCTGCTGCGCATTTTCCTGATAACAGCTGTTCCTATTTACACTCCCAAGTTGCTACCTTAAACCATCATAATTAGCCTTTCCCTAGTTAAGTACTTTCCTTATTGTTGCTCCTGTTCTAGTCTATGACTATGCTAAAGGTCAGTGAGTTGTGATCACTAACTCTGAAATGCTTACCCGTTGAGGGATTTGACACTTGACCAAGTTCATTGACAGATCCAATATGGCTTCTCCTCTATTTTTCCTGTCCACATACTGTGCCAGCTATCCTTCCTGCATGCACCTAACAAACTTTTACCAAGTAAACAACTTTTTCATGAAGAAGATATCAATTAATTTCCGGGAAGTTGAAATTAAACACAACAACAATCCTGTTTTACTTGCATCTTTCCAAAATCTGCCTACCATAATTTAAAATCACAATTTATTTGTAAGTTTGTATGCCAACTAGTGGAGTGGTGTTGCAGCAACAACCTGGCACTCAATATCAGTAAGACAAAAGAGCTGACAGTGGACTTCAGCAGGGTAAGATGAAGGAACACATATCAATCTTCATAGAGGGATCAGAAGTGGAGAGAGTGAGCAGTTTCAAGTTCCTGGGTGTCAAGACCTCTGAGGACCTAACCTTGTCCCAACATATTGATGCAATTATAAAGAAGGCAAGACAGCCACCATACTTCATTAGGAGTTTGAAAAGAATTGGTATGTCAACAAATACACTCAAAAGCTTCCTAAGATGTACCATGGACAGCATTCTAACAGGTTGCATCACCGTCTGGTATGGGGGTGGAGGGTGGGGGTACTACTGCACAGGACCAGAAGAAGCTGCAGAGGGTTGTAAATTTAGTTGGCTCCATCTTGGGTACTACCCTACAAAGTACCCAGGACATCTTCAAGGAGTGGTGTCTCAGAAAGGCAGTGTCCACTATTAAGGACCTCCAGCACCTAGGGCATGCCCTTTTCTCACAGTTACCATCAGGTAGGAGGTACTGAAGCCTAAAGGAACACACTCAGCGATTCAGGAACAGCTTCTTCCCCTCTGCTACCCGAATTCCTAAATGGTCATTGAACCCTTGAACACGACCTCACTTTTTAAATATATATTATTTTTTGCATGATTTTTAATCTATTCAATATATGTATACTGTAATTGATTTACTTATTTATTATTATTACTACTATTATTATTTCCTCTATATTATGTATTACATTGAACTGGGGCTGCTTAGATAACAAATTTCACGACACATGCTGATGATAATAAACCTGAGTCTGATAGCACTATGTAAATTTCCTTAACAAAGATTCAAAGATTTAAAGTACATTTATTATCAAAGTATGTACAGTATGCAGTATACATTCATAGAACCATAGAACCATAGAAACTATAGCACAGAAGCAGGTCTTTTGGCCCTTCTTGGCTGTGCCGAACCATTTTCTGCCTAGTTCCACTAACCTGCACACGGACCATATCCCTCCATACACCTCCCAACCATGTATCTGTCCAATTTATTCTTAAATGTTAAAAAAGAACCCGCATTTACCACCTCGTCTGGCAGCTCATTCCATACTCCCACCACTCTCTGTGTGAAGAAGCCCCCCCCCCCAATGTTCCCTTTAAACTTTTCCCCCCTCACCCTTAACCCATGTCCTCTGTTTTTTTTCTCCCCTTGCCTCAGTGGAAAAAGCCTGCTTGCATTCACTCTATCTATACCCATCATAATTTTATATACCTCTATCAAATCTCCCCTCATTCTTCTACACTCCAGGGAATAAAGTCCTATCCTATTCAACCTTTCTCTGTAACTGAGTTTCTCAAGTCCCGGCAACATCCTTGTAAACCTTCTCTGCACTCTTTCAACCTTATTTATATCCTTCCTGTAACTTGGTGACCAAAACTGAACACAATACTCCAGATTCGGCCTCACCAATGCCTTATACAACCTCGTCATAACATTCCAGCTCTTATACTCAATACTTCGATTAATAAAGGCCAATGTACCAAAAGCTCTCTTTACGACCTTATCTACCTGTGATGCCACTTTTAGGGAATTTTGTATCTGTATTCCCAGATCCCTCTGTTCCACTGCACTCCTCAGTGCCTTACCATTAACCCTGTATGTTCTACCTTGTTTTGTCCTTCCAATGTGCAATACCTCACACTTGTCTGTAATAAACTCCATCTGCCATTTTTCAGCCCATTTTTCCAGGTGGTCCAAGTCCCTCTGCAGGCTCTGAAAACCTTCCTCACTGTCTACTACACTTCCAATCTTTGTATCATCAGCAAATTTGCTGATCCAATTTACCACATTATCATCCAGATCATTGATATAGATGACAAATAACAATGGACCCAGCACTGATCCCTGTGGCACACCACTAGTCACAGGCCTCCACTTGGAGAAACAATTTTCTACTAACACTCTTTGGCTTCTTCCATTGAGCCAATGTCTAATCCAATTTACCACCTCTGAGATTACCACATTCCTGAGATTAGTCTTCACACAGTCATGAAACAAAGTTCAAAGGTAACATCAAGCACCCAAAATGCAAAAGAAGAAAAATTCATGCAAGTGGCAAACAGCAACCATCATTATTCAATGTAAATATAACTTCCAGGAGAAGTCCCATGACCTCAATAGCAAAGTTCATACTTGGAGATCAGATCTGCTAATTTCTGATCTCCAATCCACTCTGTACTTCCATGCTGTAACATGCGCCAAGTTTAGAACATGTTGATGATATCACCACTTGGAAATGGAATTGGTTTATGATTGTCACATGTACCAGGATATCCTCCAAAAGGACCACAACCTTGTCATAGGCATGGAAAGATTGTGTGCCTCCATGACCCGCAGAGCTATGTTGGCTGGAGTCAGTGGATTATGCTTTGGCTCTTGATTGGATCAGGTCAAAGGGTAAAGGCTAAACTCAGAGTGGTCCACTTGCCCTTCAGGTTCAGGGGCTAACTCAATGTGACAGCATTCGTGAGTCTCCAGCTGGGACTTGCATGACTGACAGTAGTAAAAAACTGAGAGGAAACTACTGACATGGTGAAGGAAGCCCTGAATACCACCAGGGATGGAGGACCTTTATTACTGTCCAAAACACCAGTGGCATAATGGGAGGTAAGTAAGTAAGTACCAGGATGCAGTGAAAAGTTTATCTTGCATACTGTTCATACAGATCTGTTCAATACACAATACAGTGGGTAGAACAATGTAAAAGAAGAACAGTAGAACAGCTACAGTGTAACTAAACAATGCTGAACATATTTGCATCACTTAATTGATATCATGCTCTTTGTGAAGAGTTTTGTGGTTATTAATATCGTTGTGAGATTTTATCTTTTTCCAAATTCATGAATCACTCAAAGATCAAGGAATGAAATTGCTTTATTGGTTCAGAAGGAAATAATTCACATAGAAACGACAGTTACTATAATTAGCACAGTATAATGATTCTTACATGCAATCCATAATGGGTAAACTTCAGAAGTTCAAAGTTCAAAGTAAATTTATTATCTAAATTCATATAGGTCTTTAAATGTGACTTTGAGATTCATTTTCTTGCAGGCATTCACAGTAGAACAAAGAAATATAATAAAATCAATGCAAACTACACACAAAGGATGACACAACCAATGTGCAAAAGAAGACAGCAGCTTCCCAAAAACAACACAACACCCAAAGTACTATTTAGTGAGGTCAAAGGTAAGCAAGGGGCATAGACATTTTACCTAATCAAGCAGAAATTAGTTGGCATCTCTATTTGCTTGCGATTGGTCCCTTGATAAGCTGTGATAAAGAGAATAGTGATGGGCAATAAGCAGCGATAACCATTGAAATCAGGATACACACACAAAATTCTGCACGAACTCAGTGCTGGAAATCCAAGCAACAGACGCATCAATTTCCATTTTCTGCAGATTTCCTCTTGACTCAAATCAGGTTGTTAACGTTGTGCACAAAGATTAAAAAAGAAGCAGCTAGCTGAGAGTTCTTTCAAGAGGATTCATCTTACTGGCCTTGAATTAACATCTTCATTAATTTGATAAGATGGAAACCAAAGGGAAGCTTGCTGTTATGCATGGTTAATGCTGAGACAATTCATTGGTAACTGTTTGACTGATAAGTGTGTTGGCAGAGTATCATCATAACTGGATGATTGAATGACAGGATGAAGTAATGGATATAACCTAGCTCATCACAGCAAATGCCCTCCCACTATTGCCACAAGAAAGCAGCATCCATCATCAAGGACCCCCACCAGCTTCAGGAACAGTTATTCCTCTTCAACCATCAGGCTCCTGAACCAGCGTGGATAACTTCACTCACCACAACTCTGAACTGATCACTGAACACAGCCTATAGACTCATTTTCAAGGAATAGACATCTCTTGTTCTCAGTATCATTTACTTATTTGTATGTTTATTTGTTTCTTCATGTTTGTGTATTTTTGTCTTTCCTTTGTCACAGAATCAGAATCAGGATCAGGTTGATTACAATTGTCTTCTCTGACAGTGGTGTTTTTATTTAATATTCCCACACTAAGTGAGACCTGGCCTTACCTCCAATGCCGGTATCACAAACTGTTGCTTTTAGCAGGTTTTAGAGCTGGCAGGGTAGCATAATGGACATGTGGTCGACGTTTAGGGATCTCTTGCAGGATGTTAGGGATAAATTTGTCCCAGTGAGGAAGATAAAGAATGGTAGGGTGAAGGAACCATGGGTGACAAGCGAGGTGGAAAATCTAGTCAGGTGGAAGAAGGCAGCATACATGAGGTTTAGGAAGCAAGGATCAGATGGGTCTATTGAGGAATATAGGGAAGCAAGAAAGGAGCTTAAGAAGGGGCTGAGAAGAGCAAGAAGGGGGCATGAGAAGGCCTTGACGAGTAGGGTAAAGGAAAACTCCAAGGCATTCTTCAATTATGTGAAGAACAAAAGGATGACAAGAGGGAAGGTAGGACCGATTAGAGATAAAGGTGGGAAGATGTGCCTGGAGGCTGTGGAAGTGAGCGAGATCCTCAATGAATACTTCTCTTCGGTATTCACCAATGCGAGGGAACTTGATGATGATGAGGACAATATGAGTGAGGTTGATGTTCTGGAGCATGTTGATATTAAGGGAGAGGAGGTGTTGGAGTTGTTAAAATACATTAGGACGGATAAGTCCCTGGGGCCTGACAGAATATTCCCCAGGCTGCTCCATTAGGTGAGGGAAGAGATTGCTGAGCCTCTGGCTAGAATCTTTATGTCCTTGTTGTCCACGGGAATGGTACCAGAGGATTGGAGGGAGGCGAATATTGTCCCTTTGTTCAAAAAAGGTAGTAGGGATAGTCCGGGTAATTATAGACCAGTGAGCCTTATGTCTGAGGTGGGAAAGCTGTTGGAAAAGATTCTTAGAGATAGGATCTATGGGCATTTAGAGAATCATGGTCTGATTAGGGACAGACAGCATGGTTTTGTGAAGGGCAGGTCGTGTCTAACAAGCCTGATAGAGTTCTTTGAGGAGGTGACCAGGCATATAGATGAGGGTAGTGCAGTGGATATGATATACATGCATTTTAGTAAGGCATTTGACAAGGTTCCACACGGTAGGCTTATTCAGAAAGTCAGAAGGCATGGGATCCAGGGAAGTTTGGCCAGGTAGATTCAGAATTGGCTTGCCTGCAGAAGGCAGAGGGTCATGGTGGAGGGAGTACATTCAGATTGGAGAGTTGTGACTTGTGGTGTCCCACAAGGATCTGTTCTGGGACCTCTACTTTTCGTGATTTTTATTAACAGCCTGGATGTGGGAGTAGAAGGGTGGGTTGGCAAGTTTGCAGACGACACAAAGATTGGTGGTGTTGTAGATAGTGCAGAGGATTGTGAAATATTGCAGAGAGACATTGACAGGATGCAGAAGTGGGCTGAGAAGTGGCAGATGGAGTTCAACCCGGAGAAGTGTGAGGTGGTACACTTTGGAAGGACAAACTCCAAGGCAGAGTACAAAGTAAGTGGCAGGATACTTGGAAGTGTGGAGGAGCAGAGGGATCTGGGGGTACATGTCCACAGATCCCTGAAAGTTGCCTCACAGGTGGATAGGGTAGTTAAGAAAGCTTATGGGGTGTTAGCTTTCATAAGTCGAGGGATAGAGTTTAAGAGTCACAGGGTAATGATGCAGCTCTATAAAACTCTGATTAGGCCACACTTGGAGTACCGTGTCCAGTTCTGGCCGCCTTACTGTAGGAAGGATGTGGAAGCATTGGAAAGGGTACAGAGGAGATTTACCAGGATGCTGCCTGGTTTAGAGAGTATGCATTATGATCAGAGATTAAGGGAGCTAGGGCCTTACTGTCTGGAGAGAAGGAGGATGAGAAGAGACATTGATAGAGGTATACAAGATAATAAGAGGAATAGATAGAGTGGACAGCCAGTGCCTCTTCTCCGGGGCAACACTGCTCAGTACAAAAGGACACGGCTTTAAGGTAAGGGATGGGAAGTTCAAGGGGGGTATTAGAGGAAGGTTTTTTACTCATAGAGAGTGCTTGGTGCGTGGAATGCACTGCCTGAGTCAGTGATGGAAGCAGATACACTAGTGAAGTTTAAGAGACTACTAGACAGGTATATGGAGGAATTTAAGGTGGGGGCTTATATGGGAGGCAGGGTTTAAGGGTCAGTGCAACATTGTGGGCCAAAGTGCCTGTACTGTGCTGTACTGTTCTATGTATGTAATCTGTAGTTGATTTTCCTTTATTTTTGCAGTAGATACTGAAATCCTCTTACAACCCGCTTGACAACTAATGCTGACAACACAGCTTGCAATAGTATTTTCTAAAACCTATTCACAAGTATTCGTTATTACTACAAAAATAATATTTCAATAACTTTATTTATTTATGCTTACAAATTTGCCGTTTGTGCTCAGCGCTTGCATTTTTTTCTGTGCCTGCCTTCACCTATTCAAATTTTAAGCAGTATTTACTATTATTATTATTGAAGTACGGCACCTAAAATATATTGACACTAAGTTCCAACAGCAACCCATTCCATATTGAGGGTTAATTTCGAGTTCCACGGCTCTGCCTCAGTCAGTGGTCATGCGCAACCCCTCGATAGAAAGTACTAACTGTGGCACAGCCCGCTTGGCATTGCCCACAGCGTTCTTCCTGGCAGTGGCCTTAGCACTCAATGCTCCGTAACATGGCCCCTGGCGGCAGCTTGAAGAGTCAGTATCAATCTCTCTGGCCTTCTGCAGAGCGCATTTTAGCAGGCAACAAAATAATAATTTATACACAATGGTGGTGCCATTTTCTTCAATGTTAGCACAAAGTCGTTTGCATGATTTGTTTTTTTTTTCCTGCGCATTGGGCGTTTTGACAGTGTTTTGTTTTAAAATGGGTTCTATTGGGCTTCTTTGTTTTGTGGCTGCCTGTAAGGAGACGAATCTTAAATTTGTATGTGTTATATATTGAAATAATAAATGTACTTTGACTTTCAACCTAAATAGATATTATTTCATATTTTGTGCTGTTTTGTTATTGAAATGGAAATGATTTAAATTAATATGAAGCAGATTGATCAGTTTTTATTTTGGTGAACAGACGATGTGTTGCAATGTGAATAAATTCATGGGCAATGTAGCATAAGGCCATCCCACTTTATTCTTTGTCCAGCCGTCCTGAGAGGCAGGAGTTGCTTATAGTCTGACAGGCATGTAGATCCAAGATGTGGAGCTCAAGGTGGAAGAGCAGTAGATGGCAAATGCTCAGTCAGTCATGGATGCCAGAAATAAAACAGAACTAGAAATATTGGAAATTTTAAATAAAAACAACACATCCAGAAAAAAAACCTCAGCAGGTCAGGCTATGGAGAGAGAAACAGAGCAAATATTTTAGCTTACTGTCTTACAGTACATAAGAATGCCAGAAAGTCTCAGAAAGGTGCTCAGACACATTGAGTTGACACAGATATCAAAATATAAATGGAATGGAGGAATTTAGTACTTGAATGACAGCAAATAACATCTTGATTAGTAAGAAAAGAGGATGGTCCTTTGAACATTGTTTATGCTTTGGCATCCAAATTACACCAAATTTTATTTCATTGGAAACATATAGTCATAGTCATACTTTATTGATCCTGAGGGAAATTAGTTTTCATTACAGTTGCACCATAAATAATTAAATAGTAATAAAACCATAAATAATTAAATAGTAATATGTAAATTATGCCAGGAAATAAGTCCAGGACCAGCCTATTGGCTCAGGGTGTCTGACCCTCCAAGTGATATAAAGTGATATATATTTACTCAGGTATTTGTAGGGAAAAAACAATCAGGTTATCAAGGGCTATGGAGCAGGTGCGATGGGAGTAGGCAGTTTAAAAAGGCTCAGTAATGACTAGATGGGCCAAAGAGTCTTGCTTCTGTGCTGTACTTTTCTTTGACTTCGGGAGATGAGAATTCCTTATTCTGGTGCCAGAATTGGTGGTGACATATGCGTGCTGACCCCTAGCATATCGTTAGGGTGTGTTGGTTGTTCATGCAAACAACGCCCTTCACTGTATGCCTTGTTGCACATGAGATAAATAAATAGATCTGAATCAAGAAGCAAGAGAAATGTGAGAAACCCTTTGCCCACTCTTCAATAATCCAATGTTCAGTTGCCCCAACATTAATACACATTAAATTCTGTATCTAATATTACAAATAGACAATTACCAATTGGGATCCGGGATCAGCCATGATGGCCATGAGGAGACTCGATGGGCTGAAGGGCCCAACTCTGCTCCTATGTCTTATGGTCTTATGGATGCTTGTGAACTGCAAAGATTATGTAGGTACCTGTTAGAGAACCTATTATATGGGAAACAGTGGAATCGAGGTAGAATTTCAAGTATTTTAACTGTTCACCTAGTTTCTGCAGTCTCTCTGTTATCACCTCTGCCAGCAGAGTGATGAGAAAAGAGCCTGCAGAAGCCTTGAATCTGGATCAAGCACAAAACAGAATGCTGAAATAGCTCAGTGAGTCAAGCAACATCTGTGGAGGTAAAAAGATTTAAGTCGATGATATACGATGAGTTCTTGCATCAGTACTAAGAACAAAGAAACTGTCTCATAAGCAGTGAGTCTAGCAGTAGGGAGGGCGGGATGATGGGATAATGTCTGACAGGTGATTAGTGGAACCAAAGATTCACAGACAGAAAGAAACATATGGGATGGGGGTAGGACAAAAGCTGGTAAATGAAAGGAGAATCTTTCATAGATCTTCATAGATCCCTCAAAATTGCCAAGCAAGTCGATAGGGTTGTTAAGAAAGCATTTGGTCTGTTGGCCTTCGTTAGTCTAGGAATTGAATTCAAGAGTTGTAAGATAATGTTCAAAGTTCAAAGTAAATTCATTATCAAAGTATATACATGTCACCACATACAACCCTGAGATTTATTTTCTTTTGAGCATACTCTATAAATCCATGATAGAATAATAACTATAATAGAATCAATGAATGAATTGAATGATAGGATCAATCAATGTTACAACCCTGTTTAGACCACACTTGGAATATTGTTTTCAGTTCTAGTTGCTTCATTATTAGGAAGGACGTGAAAGTTTTAGAGAGGTTGCCAAAGAGATTTACCAGGATGTTGCCAGTATTAGACAGTATATCTTATGATGAAAGTTTCAGCAAACATGGGCTTTTCTCTTTGGAGCTAAGGGAGATGGGATGTGACTCAACTGAGGTCTATAACAATGAGCTGCTAGTGAAAGTGGTGGATGTGGGTTTGATTTCAATATCTAAGAGAAATTTGGATAGATACACGGATAGGAGTGCCATGGAGGGCTATATTCCAGGTGCACATCAATGGCGTTAAGCAGAAGCATTTTTGGCATAGACTAGATGGGCCAAAGGGCCTGATTTTGTGCTGTAATGTTGTATGTTCTGAGTTGTTGAGGGTCAAGATATTACTTGACCAGCAGTGGAAGGGTAAAGTCATGAGTAACCACTTCTACATCACCCTACCAAAGACCTTAATTAATGAATCTAGGATCAGGAACAGGCAATCAGTAAAAAGCATATTTCTGGGTAAAAGCCTGACCTCTGACATCACCCCCTATACTTTCTTCCAACACCTTAAAATTATGCCCCTTAATATTAGCCATTTCTACCATAGTCTCTGGCTATCCATTTGATCTATGCTTCTTATCTTGTACACCTGTATCAAGTCGCAATATGCTGTAGAATTACCAAGGTATTGCTAATTTGCCACACCCATTCCATTTGATGCACATTTTCAGGCATAATCTAGTTTATAGATTTATTTTTTACTAATTCCACTTGCTTTTAAAGTAAATATATTTCTTTGTCTTTTGTACTAATTATTAATTGTCACCATAAGCGTTCTCTGTAGGTTTTCTGGAAGTTCATACAAACACTAACTACCACATTTTTAAATTCAGAGTTGCATGAGAACTATAATTTACAATATTATCTTTTTTGAGGCCCTCCATAGAATGGAATCGAACATGAAAGCTGCGTGCCAGCTGCCTACATGATATGCAAGCCAGGGCAGTACAATATGGAGAGCAAACTGTTGCTGGTGCAGCAGGCTCCCCCTCTCCATGTGGCTGATGAACCCAAAGGAACAGCTGAGATGATGCAGTTTTGCATCAGTAGCATCACAGGAGTTGCTAGTCATCATTGAACTCAAGGTAAGACTGCCCTAGAGACTCCAACTCCAGATTTTCCCTCGGGATTTACTCCCAAAGCCTTTCCCATGACAGGGTATAGCCACAAGGCAGTGGAGGGTTGAGATCAGAGTTTCTTTCTCCTAGACGAGCTGCCAACCATGGCTGACGAGCCCCATTTGCCTGAAAAGACTGATTTTA
Source organism: Mobula birostris (assembly GCF_030028105.1). NCBI lineage: Eukaryota > Metazoa > Chordata > Chondrichthyes > Myliobatiformes > Myliobatidae > Mobula > Mobula birostris. The sequence continues at coordinate 20,877,549 of NC_092370.1, read as the reverse complement.
AGGCACCAGTAACCTGCCTTTACCCCTTCTTTTGTCAGTAGCAATGGTTTCACCGGGCTTAGTAACTAAGTCACATGTGAAGGCCAGGAGCTGGACTTGGTTGTCAGAGGCTATTTGAGGTGTATGTTATTGGGACATTTTATAGGTAGGAGGAGCTTATCCCCACCACCTCCCTGGCTGTGACAACCTTAAGGAACCAATCTTATCTGACACCTACATTTTGATGTTTTTAGTTGTTCCTATTACTAACCTCCTTCCAAAACTGATAAAATATAGGCAAGTCAAGTCATAAGGATGAAATGTACTTGACTTGCCATTTTTTAGTGGTTTGGAATTGTACCATGGGCAAGTTCTTTTTGTATGTCAATACATTCCTCTTTTCCATGGTTGGCTTGTTATGTGGAAGTTAGGATGCATTTGAGGATAAATGTAGAAATGTCCAACTGCTGTGCCATTGAGTTCTTCACAGGGACAAGAGATAGATCATAATCTGAACTGAGGAGCCAGATACACTCTGAAAATGTTACCTTAGTCAAGTCAGTCATGCTTGCCATGGTTTGCCCAGCTCCATTCATTTCACTAGGAAACAAAAATATTTTGGTTTCACTGTTCACAATAAGTAAGAGACGGCTGATGATCAGAGATGATTACATACCTGATTTATAAGTAAAGACTTTATTCCTGAGAGCTAATAAGATATTATAGAGGTAGACAAAATTATGAAGGTATAGATAGGGTGAATACATGTAGGTTTTTTTTCCTCTCAGATTGGGTGAAACTCGAACTATTGGTCAAAGGTTTAGGGTGAAAGGTGAAATATTTAAGGAGAATCTGAGGGGAAACTTCTTCACTTAGAGAGTGGTGCAAGTGTGGAACGAGCTGCCAGAGGAAGTGGTAGATGTGGGTTCAGTTATAGCATTTAAGAAAAGTTTGGAAATATACATGGATTGGAGGGGCTTCGAGGGATATGGTTCAGGTGCAGGTAGATGAGGCTAGGTGGAAGACCATCTTGCATGAACTAGATGGACCGAAGGACCTGATTTTGGGCTGAAATATTCTATGAACAAAGCTCAATGGCAAGAACTTTCTAAAGGTTAGTGGATCTGTCTGGGAGCATGACTGATCACACGAGTCACTACTTCCTGCAGGGAGGACTAGAGCTCAGTTGGACCTCTTTGTGAAGCTGTGAGGAGCAAATGTGAGGCAGGCTCCAGGTCAGTCATAATCGTATCCATGTTCTTGGACTGATTTGAAACACTTTTTACCTTGAATCCACCTCCTTTCTTTGCCAATATCTCAGGTAAAAATAGCCGTGCTATCCTATATTATCCAAAGAACCAATGTACTATACTATTAGTAATTCTTCCTCAATCCACTTCTCAACAGCATCCACCTTTATTTTTGATTCATCCAGAGGGGAAACAGATCACAAATATGACTGTTGTGCTCTGATCTTGACTCCTGTCACTTCAGAAGGCACTTCACTGACTGCAAGAAGTGCCTTGGAATAACCACCAGATGTGTGTGTGTTTATTAAGTGCCTTTCTGAATCCCTTTCTTGCATCATCTTCCCTTTTGTTTAAAATATACCTATTAATATTTCAGGAGACTTTTAGGCCTCTGATTGAAGATTGAATCTTGAGCCCAAAGAGCTCAAATGCAAATTATTTTGTTGTGAATGAAATCATCAATTTGTTTATTCCACTAGATGGCAGAAGTACACCAGCAATACCCTAGAGTAGCCATTATTTAATATATTTGTATTTTGAAAATTAATACATTATTTTCTGTAAATTGGGTGCTGACATCTAGTATGTATGTATTTATCATATTTTCAGCTAAGTCAAACAGTTCAATGAATCCCAAAAGTCCAAGTTTAAAATAAGTTTTATACTCAAATAAAAATTCTAAAAAAGGCATTTAACTATTGCCAGCAATTGTCAGAAGTGCACATAGCTTTTTATTAAGTATTGCAGTGCACCACAGCACCGTATGAAAGAGCAGTTCATCTGCCCAACGACAGTTTTAAAAGTTGCACCAGAATTCACAACTTTTCTGCAGAGCACTTAGTGCAAGCTGTGTCCAGTCTGCTGAGAGGATACATGCATTTATATTGATTTAGATCACCTGGGCGATTTGCCATTCCACTAAGAAGAGATGAGCAAAAAGGACAGTGAATGAGAAGCTACCTCAGAGCCAGAATCAGAATCAGGTTTAATGTCACTGATATACGTGGTTGTGTTCATGGGTTCATTGTCTGTTCAGAAGTTTGATGGTGGAGGAGTAGACACTGTTTCTGAAACACTGAGACCTCTTGTACCTCCTCTCTGGTGGTAGTAATAGGAAGAGAGCCAGTCCGAGATGATGGGGTACTTAATGATGGATGCCGCCTTTTTGAGGCATCGCCTTTAGAAGATGATGAACGCAGCAGGCCAGGCAGCATCTGTAGGAAGAGGTGCAGTCGACGTTTCAGGTCGAGACCCTTCATCAGGACTAACTGAAGGAAGAGCTAGTAAGGGATTTGAAAGTTGGAGGGGAAGAGGGAGATCCAAAATGATAGGAGAAGACAGGAGGGGGAGGGATGGAGCCAAGAACTGGACAGGTGATTGGCAAAAGGGGATACGAGAGGATCATGGGACAGGTGGTCCGGGAAGAAAGACAAGTGGGGGGGGGGAACCCAGAGGATGGGCAAGGGGTATAGTCAGAGAGACAGAGGGAGAAAAAGGAGAGTGAGAGAAAGAATGTGTGTATAAAAATAAGTAACAGATGGGGTACGAGGGGGAGGTGGGGCATTAGCGGAAGTTAGAGAAGTCGATGTTCATGCCATCAGGTTGGAGGCTACCCAGACAGAATATAAGGTGTTGTTCCTCCAACCTGAGTGTGGCCTCATCTTTACAGTAGAGGAAGCCGTGGATAGACATGTCAGAATGGGAATGGGATGTGGAATTAAAATGTGTGGCCACTGGGTTTCCGTCTGGGTAGCCTCCAACCTGATGGCATGAACATCGACTTCTCTAACTTCCGCTAATGCCCCACCTCCCCCTCGTATCCCATCTGTTACTTACTTTTATACACACATTCTTTCTCTCACTCTCCTTTTTCTCCATCTGTCCCTCTGATTATACCCCTTGCCCATCCTCTGGGATCCCCCCCCCTTGTCTTTCTTCCCGGACCTCCTGCCCTATGATCCTCTTGTATCCCTTTTGCCAATCACCTGTCCAGCTCTTGGCTCCATCCCTCCCCCTCTTGTCTTCTCCTATCATTTTGGATCTCCCCCTCCCCCTCCAACTTTCAAATCTCTTACTCACTCTTCCTTCAGTTAGTCCTGACGAAGGGTCTGGGCCTGAAACGTCGACTGTACTTCTTCCTAGAGATGCTGCCTGGCCTGCTGCGTTCACCAGCAACTTTGATGTGTGTTGCTTGAATTTCCAGCATCTGCAGAATTCCTGTTGTTTGCCTTTAGAAGATGTTTACTTCTGCTGAAGCTCCTTTCACAGTTCCCAATGCACCTCTCTTTTTATTTAATATAGTACCACTCGATGGTCTGAGGTTCCCACCTGCTTCATAAAGACATCTTTTGTATTGGTGCTCAAGGAGAACGTGGTGACTTGTCTCAGTGACTTCCATCTGTTAGCACTTACATCAATCATAATCAATGGCTTCAAGAGGTGGTTTTTGGTCCAAATCAACGCCTAACTCAGAAATGACTGGATTCACTTCAGTTAGCCTACCACAGCAGATCAAGAGGCCAGTACCAGATCTCAACTGATACTTGTGAATCGGACAACAGGACGACATTCATTCATTGACTACAGCTCTGCATTCAACACAATCATCCCATTCAAACTTATCATATATCTTCGAGACCTGGGTCTCCCTACCTCCCTCTGCGACCGAATCCTCAACTTCCTCATTGACAGTTCTCAATTAGTGAGGATTGGTAACAACATCTCCTGCTCACTGACTATCAATGCCTGTCAACCTCAATACCGTATACTTAACCCCCTGCTCTACTCCCTATACATGTGTAGCAAAATATAGTTCCAACGCTGTACAAACATTTGCCGATGACACCATTTTTGTTGAAAAAATCACAGGTGGTAAAGAGTCAGTGAGATAGGACATCTGGTTGAATGATATTGCAACAACAACCGCTTGCTCAACGTCAGTAAAACTAAAGAAATGATGGTTAACTTTAGGAAAATTTTGTTGATTTTATATTATTTTTGTCAACGTTATGTCTCTAACGCAAAGTATTTGTGCATATGATAATAAAGATTCAAAGAATCAAAGTACATTTACTATCAAAGTATGTATACAGTACACATAAGACCATAAGACAAAGGAGCAGAAGTTGGCCATTCGGCCCATCGAGTCTGCTCCGCCGTTTTATCATGAGCTGATCCATTCTCCCATTTAGTCCTACTCCCCAGCCTTCTCACTATAACCTTTGATGCCCTGGCTACTCAGATACCTATCAACCTCTGCCTTAAATACACCCAATGACTTGGCCTCCACTGCCGCCCGTGGCAACAAATTCCATAGACTCCTCACCCTCTGGCTAAAAAAATTTCTTTGCATCTCTGTTCTGAATGGGCGCCCTTCAATCCTTAAGTCATGCCCTCTTGTACTAGACTCCCCCATCATGGGAAACAACTTTGCTACATCCACACTGTCCATGTCTTTCAACATTCAAAATGTTTCTATGAGGTCCCCCCTCATTCTTCTAAACTCCAAGGAATACAGTCCAAGAGCGGACAAATGTTCCTCATATGTTAACCCTCTCATTCCCAGAACCATTCTAGTGAATCTTCTCTGTACCCTCTCCAACGTCAACACATCCTTTCTTAAATAAGGAGGCCAAAACTGCCCACAGTACTCCAAGTGAGGTCTCACCAGCGCCTTATAGAGCCTCAAAATCACACCCCTGCTCCTATATTCTATTCCTCTAGAAATGAATGCCAACATTGCATTTGCCTTCTTCACCACCGACTCAACCTGGAGGTTAACCTTAAGGATATCCTGTACAAGGACTCCCAAGTCCAGTTGCATCTCAGAACTTTGAATTCTCTCCCCATTTAAATAATAGTCTGCCCGCTTATTTCTTCTGCCAAAGTGCATAACCACACACTTTCCAACATTGTATTTCATTTGCCACTTCTTTGCCCATTCTTCCAATCTATCCAAATCTCTCTGCAGACTCTCTACTTCCTCAGCACTACCAGCCCCTCCACCTATCTTTGTATCATCAGCAAACTTAGCCACAAAGCCATCTATTCCATAATCCAAATCGTTGATGTACAATGTAAAAAGAAGCGGCCCCAACACTGATCCCTGTGGAACACCACTGGTAACCGGCACCCAACCAGAATAGGATCCCTTTATTCCCACTCTCTGTTTCCTGCCAATCAGCAAATGCCTTATCCATGTATGTAACTTTCCCGTAATTCCATGGGCTCTTATCTTGTTGAACAGCCTCATGTGTGGCCCCTTGTCAAAGGCCTTCCGAAAATCCAAATATACAACATCCGCTGCATCTCCCTTGTCTAGCCTACTTGTAATTTCCTCAAAACTTTCAACCAATCCCTGTCGCTCTCCTTCAACCAAGCACTGCCACTCATCTGACAACAGAGATCCGCTCCGCCCACGTCTCGCATGCCTCCGCCCCTCTTGGGGTGGACACTATCCCAGACGCCAGGCGGAGCCTGTCAGAGCTAGAACATTTATTCGCAGACTCTACCTCCAAATCAGACCACTCTTTCCTCTCTCTCCCAACTGCATGGACAGCCCCGAGTGCCACCTCTAACTCGTCAATGCTAGTCTGAACTCGAACAAAGACCGCACCCACAACGCGTACGGCAATCAACAGCAAATAACCCACAGAGACACATATTACAGATTTAAACAGGGCACCCACACAGCATACCAACAGACTCAAGCATCCCGGACGAGCCCCCACAATGTAGCCCCCCTGCCCACCCTCGGGGTCGCTCGGCTCGCTGTCGTCTAGGGAAACAGCCTCGGCCCCGCCAAACTGGGTAATTCGTTTGTGTGGATGCTGTGTGAGGTACCCCACCCCGCCCAGATAACAGACAATACACCAGATGCAATTAAATGATTTACAGTTTATAGATATTACTAATTCTATGACATTAATATGCATTTGATACAGAGAGGAAAGTAATGGGGAAAAAAAAGGCGCCAACACTTATCAAAGTTCAATCTCTTCGTGCACAAAAACCGTTGGAGCTCAAGGACCTTCTTCTTCACCCTGCGACCCCCTCGGACCACCTCAACCGGCCGCCTGGGACCAACAACTGTGGTCGACCAGACGCTCCACACGAGTCCGTCTCCGTCTCCTCGCCGAACGTCCCGCTCGGGGTCTGAGCGGGACGTTCAGCGAGGAGACGGTCCATCCTCTGTCTCGCTCTCCCGCCTTCTGCCCCCAAACCCCCTCGCAAACAGTATCTTCAAATACACCAAAACCATGACAACTATCCCAATTGGTTAATAGCACCCTCTTATCACCCTCTAAACCACAATAAGCTGCTAGCACAAACTTTCTCAACGTTTAACACAACAAAGCCGCATTCCCCAGATTAACATAACAAAAACGCCATTTTAATTAGCCTCCGCAGTAACATAACAGTCGAAACCCCCTTACATGTAATAGGTTTGTCAGGCAGGATTTTCCTTTAAGGAATCCATGCTGAGTTCTGCCTATCTTGTCATATGCCTCCAGGTACTCCATAACCTCATCCTTGACAATTGACTCCAACAACTTTCCAACCACCGATGTCAAGCTAACAGGTCTATAATTTCCTTTTTGCTTCCTTGCCCACTTCATAAATAGTGGAGTAACATTTGCAATCTTCCAGTCCTCCGGAACCGTGCCAGAATCTATCAACTTTTGAAAGATCATTGCTAATGCTTCCGCAATCTCCACAGCTACCTCCTTCAGAACACGAGGGTGCATTCCATCTCGTCTGGGAGATTTATCTACCCTTAGACTATTCAGCTTCCTGAGTACTTTCTCTGTCGTAATTGTGACTGCGCACACTTCTCTTCCTTGCCACCCTTGAGTGTCCGGTATACTGATGTCTTCCTCAGTGAAGACTGATGCAAAATACTCATTCATTTCCTCTGCCATCTCCTTATCTCCCATTACAATTTCTCCATCATCATTTTCTATAGGTCCTCTCACCTGTCTTTTACTCTTTATATACTTGGAAAAGCTTTTAGTATCCTCTTTGATATTATTTGCTAGCTTCCTTTCATAGTTCATCTTTTCCCTCTTAATGACCTTCCTAGTTTCCTTTTGCAAGCTTTTAAAAACTTCCCAATCCTCTGTCTTCTCACTAATTTTTGCTTCCTTGTATGCCCTCTCCTCTGAGATTCATCTTCCCACAGACAATCACAAAACAAAACAATACTGGAACCCATTCAACCCCACACAACGTGTAAAAAAAAGATATTGCACAAATCACAGATCATAAAACACAAACATGAAAAAATCTGCAGATGCTGGAAATCAAAAGCAACACACATAAATTGCTGGAGGAATACAGCAGGCCTGGCAGCATCAATGGAAAAGAGTACACAGTCAATGTTTCGGTCCTGATGAAGTTACTGGGCCTGAAACGTTGACTGTTTACTCTCTTCCATAGGTTATGCCTGTTCTGCAGAGTTTCTCCAGGATTTTGTGTGTGTTGCATATAAAACACAATATTTATTTCAGATCTGCAGGCCGGCCTGAGCAGTATCAGCCAAAATAGCAACCAAAAAAGGAAGGACCAGGAACCAGAAACACATCATAACATGAACTACAGAGTCGAATCCACAAACCATGTTGATTAAACCTTGCCCAAGACTCAGGATTCCAGCACCATCCTCCGGCAGCTTCGAGCAAGAGGGACAGAGAGACCTCGATAAACTCGACTTTGACAATATCTTCCATTACAAATCTTTTGCTTTGCTTTTGCAGGAAGGAAATCTTTGCTGTTCATTGGTAAACAAATAAAGCAGCAGCCTCTACCAAGTTGTTAAGTTGCATTGAGCACATCTGCATTTTTTTAAAACACTATTATTCCTTCAACATTGGAGAACAAGTGAATTGAAATATATTTAATTTGACAATACAATTAATATCCAGTGTTATTTTTATTCACGTCCTTCTTAATAATTTTTATAATGAACCATTTTGAGGACTATATTTCTGAAATTCAGAATAGAATGGCTTGTAACTACCTGCAGTGCAAATGTTATCACTGATGCTATAACTAGTTCTAAAATTGACAGAAGATTGATGGGCTACTATTTGCATGGATTTCAGTAAAGAAAGATGTGTATTTATCTAAAATTTTCCTGATCATTGGAATCTCAATGCACTCTACAGCTATTGATGATCTTGGTAATACAACCACTGCAATGTGCAATGGTTAATGTGCAAACACTGCAGGCTATTTCCTCTTTGCAAACCTCCACAGACGTCATGATCGTGACTAAATTGTCTCCTTTTAGTGATGCGAGAGAAGACGATGGGTGGCAGAGTGGAGGTATGTCTCTACCCAAAGAGATGGAAGGCACTTCTTCCATCTGCTTGCTTCCAGTTCAACATTGCCCCACTGCCCCCCGCCCCGACCAGGGTCACTTGAAGCCATGGGAGCTTCAAGATGGTCGAATGAGCAGCCAGTTCATATCACAAGTTCAGGTTATGTGACCACTGACACAAGACAGACAATCTCTGAAGATTATTGATAATAGCAGGGGTCACTCATCTTGTAAAGGCACTGCCCAGAATCAGAATCAGGTTTAACATCACCAGCATATGTCATGAAATTTCTTGCTTGTGTCAGTAGTACAATGCAATGCATAATAATAGAAAAAAAACTATGAATTACAGTAAGTATGAATACATTAAATATTTACATTAAATTAGTAGTGCAAAAATAGAAATAAAAAAGTAGTGAAGTTGTGTTTATGGGCAAGAGCAAACAACTTCTGTAGAAAAGTTTGCCATGATCAATCATGGACATAGAAAGACCATGATTGCCCACATCATACGACATGGCACAGAGCAAACGAGCAATCAGAAGTAATGTGTTGATCGGCACACTGGAGTAATCCCCTTCGATTTGCAATAATGCTATGGGATCCCCTACAAGAGTAGCCGAAGACTGGTAAGGAATAAGGCAAGTGTCATGGGTAAAATCAATCAGTCTGCATTACTAAGAAATACTTAACATACTAGTTATTCACTACTCTGTCACTTTGTTTCCCATTCAACAAGTTAAGAAATCTTAATACTTAATATTTATTGATTTTATTTATTTAGTAATGCAGTGTGATACAAGCCCTTTCGGCACAACAAGCCACGTCAGCCAGTAACCCACCGCTTCAAACCTAGCCCAATCACAGGACAATTTACAGTGACCGATTAGCCTACTACCCTGATGAGATGGCTAATGGTCATGTGTGTAATTGTTCATCCATTATGTCTCTCTTCTGATCATAAAACACTGCTGATTACTAATGTAACCCCCTGGCAAGCCTCAGGGCCGCTCAGCTCGCTGTCGTCTAGGGAAATAGCCCTCAGCCTCGCCAAACTGGGTAATTAAGTTTGTGTGGATGCTGTGTGATGCACCCCATCCTGCCAAATAACAGACAATACACTAGATACGATTAAATGAATTACAGTTTACAGATATTACTGGAACTATATAGTTAATAGAGAATAAAATATAAAAGGAAAAGGCGCCACACTTTTCAAAGTTCAATCTCTTCGTGCACAACCATTGGAGCTCTAGTATCGATCCTCTCTTCACCATCCAATTCCCTCTGACCACCTCGACCTGTCGCCTGGGACCAACCATGGTCGACCAGACGCTCCACACGAGCCTGTCTCCGTCTCTTCTCCTCACCGAAAACCCTGGACCTTGGAGTTCTGCTCGGGGTCCAACCCTGTTAGCCGGCTCACAGCACCTTGTCCATCCTCTCTCTCTCTGTGTACAAAAACTACCCTGAACTATGTAAACAACGTAAAACTACACTAGACTACAGACCTACCCAGGACTGCATAAAGTGCACAAAACAGTGCAGGCATTACAATAAATAATAAACAAGACAATAGGCACAGTAGAAGACAGTAGAGGGCAGTAGGTTGGTGTCAATCCAGGCTCTGGGTATTGAGGAGTTTGATGACTTGGGGGAAGAAACTGTTACATAGTCTGGTCATGAGAGCCTTTTGGTGCACTTTGGTGCCTTTTGCCAGATGGCAACTTGCTTTCATATTTCATCTTTTTCCCTCCTAATGATTCTTTTTGGTGCTTTCTGTAGGTTTTAAAAACTTCCCAATCCTCTACCTTCCCACTAGTTTTTGCTGTGTTGTATGCCCTCTCTTTTGCTTTCACATTAGCTTTGACTTCCCTTGTCAGCCACGGTTGTACTATTTTGCTGTTTGAGTATTTCTTTGCTTTTGGAATACATCTGTCCTGCACCTTTCTCATTTTTCCCAGAAACTCAAATTATTGCTGCTCTGCTGTCATCCCTGTCAGCATCTCCCTCGAATTTACTTTGGCCAACTCCTCTCCCCTACCACTGTAATGTCCTTTACTCCACTAAATACTGCTACCATCCTTTAGCCACGAATCAGGGATGGTCACAACATCATACCTGACCATCTGTAATAGTGCAACAAGATCATCCACATTATTTCATATACTCTGTGCATTGAGATATTACACTTTTGAGTACTGTATGTTCTACCCTTTTTGATTCTGCATCCCTCATGTACTGATACTCACCTTGCTGGTTGCAATTTTGACCTATCATTTGCCTGCCCTTCCTAGCAGTCTGACTGTACACAATCTTTGATTTTTTTTTAACCATCCATCCTATCCTGAGTCCCCTCACTTCAACTCCCAGCCCCCTGCCAAACTAGTTTAAATCCTTCCTACCAGCCCTAATAAACCCACCTATGAGAATGTTACTCACCCTTGGGTTCAGATGCAACCCAGCCCTTTTGTATAGGTTATAGTTCCCTCAGAAGAGATCCCAATGATCCAAGAATCTGAAGTCCTGCCCCCTGCACCAGCTTCTCAACCATGCATTTATCTACCAAGTCATCCTGTTTCTACCCTCTCTGGTGCTTAGCACAGGTAGCAATCCAGGAATTATTAACCTGGAGGTTCTGCTTCTCAGCGTTCTACCCATCCCTCTAAAATCTCTCTCAGAACCCTTTTCCTTCCTATGTCATTGGTACCAATATGTACCAAGACATCTGGCTGCTCTCCCTCTCACTCCTAAATGCTGTGGACGCGATCTGAAATGCCCCTAACCCTGGCACCTGGGAGGCAATGTACCATACATTCATGTCCGCAGAATCTCCTGTCTGTTCCCTGACTATTGAGTGCCCTATCACTACCGTTTTCCATTTTTCCTTCTTTCCCTTCTACACCACGAATCCACGCTCAATGCCAGTAACCTGGTCACCATGGCATTCCCCTGGAAGGTCATCTCCCACAAAAGAATCCAAAACGGTATATTTATTATTGAGGGGAATGGCCACGGGGTGCTCTGAGCTAACTGTCTATTCACCTTCCCATTCCTTCTCCTGACAGTGACCCAGCTACCTGCCTCCTGCAATGTAGGGGTGACTACTTCCCAGTAACTCCAGTCGATGATCTCCTCACTCTCCCACACAAGCTAAGGTCATCCAGCTGCTGCTCCAAATTCCTAACATGGTCTTCGAGGAACTGCCGCTCGATACACTTCACACAGATGTAGTTCCCTGGGAGACTCTGGGAGGGAGGCAGCAGAAATGATATTATACACCAGTTAGCCTGACATCAGTGGTCTCCCAGGATTCCAACATCCAGCATGAAGAACAAACAATGGCCACTTAAACTACATTAAGTACCCCTGACACAATAAGAAAAAGGGAAACGTATCAGAAACTTACCCAGAGACAACCCTTCTTCCAAGCCGAAGCCTCCTTTGAGCCAAAGCCTGACACTCCCAGTCTCACCACTGGCCCACTTCCAACAATGGCCGCTCTGCTTGTCCCTTCTGTACTTTTATTTACTCCTCTCTGCGTTATTCCCACCACTGATTCCTCCTGCCACTCTGAACCCAGTCAGCTGGGATTGGCATCAACATCTCCTGTGCGATCTCCATCAGCACAGGTTCACCACAATGCTGTGTGCTTACAGCCCTGCCCTACTGGTTATACACTCATTATTCTGTGGCTAAGCACTTCTCCATTGCCGTATTCAAGATTGCTGACATCACCACTGTCGCAGGACGAACCAGAGGTGGTGATGAATCAGCATATAGGAGGGAGATTGAAAATCTGGCTGAGTGGTGCCATAACAACAATCTCTTACTCAATGTCAGCAAGACAAAGGAGATGATTATTGACTTCAGAAGAGGGAAACCAGAGGTCCATGAATCAGTCCTCGTCAGAGGATCAGAGGTGGAGAGGGTCAGCTGCTTTAAATTCCTTGGTGCTATTACTTTGGAAGACCTGTCATGACCCAGCACAGAAGTGCAATTACAAAGAAAGAATGGCAATGCCTCTGCTTCCTAAGGAGTTTGCGAAGGTTCAGTATGACATGTTAAACTTTGATAAACTTCTATAGATGTGTAGTGGAGAGTAAATTGACTGGCTGTATCACAGTCTGGTATGGAAACACCAATGCCCTTGCATTGAAAATTCTATAAAAAGTAGTTGTGTTACAGCCTAGTCCATCATGGGTAAAGCCCTTCCACCATTGGACACTTCTACATGAAACACTGTCACAGGAAAGCAGCATCTATCAACAGGGGTCCCGGCCACCCAGGACTCGTCTCGCTGCTGCCATCAGGAAGAAGGTACAGGAGCCTCAGGACTCACAACACCAGGTTCAGGAACAGTTATTACCCCTCAACATCAAGTCCTTGAACCAAAGGGGATAACCACCCAACTTCACTTGCCCATCATTGAAATATTCCCACACCCTACGGACTCACTTACAAGGACTCCTCAACTCGTGTGCTCGGTATTTATTGCTTATTTATTTTTTATTATTATTCCCTTTTTGTATTTTCACAGATTATTGTCTTTTGCACTCTGGTTGAATGGCCAAATTGGTGTGGTCATACATTGATTCTGTTATGGCCATTAATCTATGGATTTATTGAGTATGCCCACAAGAAAATGAATCTCAGGGTTGTATATAATGACATATAAATACTTAAGTAATAAATTTTCTTTGAATTTTGAGCTTTAATTCACCTTGTGTTTTTAAATGATCTGACCTAATGTGAGCATGTAGTGATTGAACAACAATGGGCCAAGAATTGATCTTCGTGGTACACTAAACACGATGTCATGAATTTTGGATGCACAGACATCACAGCCAACAAAGACTTTTCTTCCTGTTATATAAGATTGAATCAGATTAAGGCAGTACCAGAAAGACTTACCCATTGACTAGGGTGGTTTATGAGAATGCAGTGACCTACTGTATCAAATGCTGCACTCAATCCTAAGAAAACAAGAACTGATATTAGATTATGAAGACACGCAGTCCTCTTTTATTGTCAATTAGTAATGCATGCATTAAGAAATGATACAATATTTCCTCCGGTGTGATATCACAAAACACAGGACAGACCAAGATTGAAAAAATAACTAACAAAACCACATAATTATAATATATAGTTACAACTGTGCAACAATACCATAACTTGATGAAAAAGTCCATGAGCACAGAAAAAGTTCGAAGTCTCTCAAATCTCTGACATCTCACGCAGAGGGGAGAAGGAAGAGAAACTCTCCCTGCCATACCCGACCACAGTCCGACTCTGAGTCATCCGAAATCTTCGAGCTCTGATCAGCTCTCCGACACCGAGTACTGAGCGCCATCTCTATCCGAACAATTTGACCTCCAACTCGGTCACCAGCAGCAGGCAAAGCCGGGGATTTTGAAGCCTTCCCTCTGAAAGATTCCCAATCGCGCAGTAACGACAGCAGTGAAGGAGCGTTTCAGAAATTTTTCCAGCTGTTCCTCTGTGCTTTCACATCCGTCTCCATCAGATCAGAATTGTCCATGGCCCCTATTTAATGGATACAATATCATTTTACACTGGAGGGCTGCGCACGCGCAGTGCGCTGCTCTCTCTCCTCCCGATATGTTACCTGCAATGGCATTAAGCTGTCAGTCTTTAACTACTTTAAGTATTGCAGTTTCTGTACTATGATTTGATGTAAAACCTGACAGATACTTTTCAAGAATAGAATTTTTATTTATTATTGATTTGACTAAACACATTGATGAAGGAAGAGCGGTAGATGTAGTGTATATGGATTTAAGCAAGGCATTTCATAAAGGTACCCCATGCAAGGCTTATTGAGAAGGTAAGGAGACATGGGATCCAAGGGGACATTGCTTTGTGGATCCAGAACTGGCTTGCCCACAGAAGACAAAGTGTGTTTGTAGACGGGTCATATTCTGCATGGAGGTCGGTGACCAGTGGTGTGCCTGAGGGATCTGTTCTGGGACCCTTACTCTTTGTGATTTTTATAAATGACCTGAATGAGGAAGTGGAGGGCTGGGTTAGTAAGTTTGCTGATGACACAAAGGTTGGGGGTGTTGTGGATAGTGTGGAGGGCTGTCAGAGGTCACAGCGGGACATTGATAGGATGCAAAACTGGGCAGAGAAGTGGCAGATGGAGTTCAACCCAGATAAGTGTGAACTGGTTCATTTTAGTAGGTCAAATATGATAGCAGAATATAGTATTAATGGTAAGACTTGGCAGTGTGGAGGATCAGAGTGATCTTGGGGTCTGAGTCCATGGGACACTCAAAGCAGCTGTGCAGGTTGACTCTGTGGTTAAGAAGACATGCGATGTATTGGCCTTCATCAATCGTGGAATTGAATTTAGGAGCCAAGAGGTAATTTTGCAGCTATATAGGACCCTGGTCAGACCCCACTTGGAGTACTGTGCTCAGTTCTGGTTGTTTCACAACAGGAAGGACGTGGAAACCACAGAAAGGGTGCAGAGGAGATTTACAAGGATGTTGCCTGGATTGGGGAGCATGCCTTATGAAAACAGGTTGAGTGAACTCGGCCTTTTCTCCTTGGAGCAATGGAGGATGAGAGGTGACCTGATAGAGGTGTATAAGATGATGAGAGGCATTGATCGTGTGGATGGTCAGAGGCTTTTTCCCAGGGCTGAAATGGTTGCCACAAGAGGGCACAGGTTTAAGGTGCTTGGGAGTAGGTACAGAGGAGATGTCAGGGGTAAGTTCTTTTACACAGAGTGGTGAGTGCGTGAAATGGGCTGCCGGCAACGCTGGTGGAGGCGGATATGATAGGGTCTTTTAAGAGACTTTTGTACAGGTACATGGAGCTTAGAAAAATAGAGGGCTATGGGTAAGCCAAGGACTCTCTAAGGTAGTGACATGTTCGGCACAACTTTGTGGGCCGAAGGGCCTGTATTGAGCTGTAGGTTTTCTATGTTTCTATGTTCTATGTTAAGTAGGCACAAGGGTCATAAAAGAAGCTTTTGGCACATTGGCCCTCAAAATTCAAAGTATTGCGTCCAGGGGATGGGCCGTTATGTTGAAGTTGTGTAAGGTATTGATGAGGGCTAATTCGGAGTATTTTCTGCAGTTTAGGTCACCTACCTATAGGAAAGATGTAAATAAGATTGAGAGAGTACAGGGCAAATTTACAACTATTTTGCTGTGTCTGAAGGACCTGTGATATAAGGAAAGAATGACTAGGTTTAGACTTTAATCCTTAGAGGTGGAAGATTGAGAGGAGACTTGATAGAGCTATGCAAAATTACGAGGGGTATAGATAGAGTAAATGCAAGCAGAATTTTTCCATTGAGGTTGGGTGGGACTACAACCAGAGGTCATGGGTTAAGGGTGAAAAGTAAAAAGTGAACATGAGGGAAAACTTCCTAACTCTGATTCTGGAACTAGCTGTGGCATAGTGGTGCATGGGAGCTCTATTTCAAGATTTAAATGAAGTTTGGATAGGTACATGGATGGTAGGGATATGTAGGGCTATGTTCTTGGCGCAGGTCGATGAGTGTAGCAGTTTAAATGGTTCAAGCATAGATTAGATGGGCCGATGGGCCTGTTTCCGTGCAGTACCTTTCTGTGACTGTATGACTCTGTGACTTAATTATCGAAAAAGTATCTTTTCTAAAATTTTATTTTGATAAAGCAGATTGGAAATAGGTCCACTTGGACCACTAGGTCAAACTGTCCAAAATACAGCGGTCCAGATTATTTTTCTTAAGCAGGGTTTTAATTACTGCAGTGTTTAAGGAGTTCGGAAAACTGCCAGAAACTAGTGACCAATTTTCTACGTTGAGTACACTGTCGATTAGTGCGTCAGAAATTTCTTTAAAAAAAAGCCTGTGGGAATAGGTTCAAGGACACAAGTGGACAATTTTAGCTGAGTAATTATTTCTCAAAGTTCAGGTAAACTTATTTTGGTAAAGAAGTTTATTTCACAGTGTGAGCTCTTTGAGATTCAACAAGGTTTATTCTTGAGGTCAGCATTATGTCGTGTCTTATATTTTTATTATGTAAAATGCAGCAATACTCTCACTTTTAACCTCAGATGCTTTCAGCAACCATTCTATCAATGGAGATGTGTTAAATAGATGATCAATAGTTGAAAACGGTACTCTTGAATTACCTACACTGTCATTGGTTTTTTTAGAGAAGTATAACTATCTCTCAAGACAAACAGTTGTGTTGTATTTAGTTATGCGTCCTCAAGATTTCGTAGTAAACTGTTAGTGATTTTGATCGTGGAATGATTGTTGATGCCAATTGGGGTGATTTGAGTATCTCAGGAACTGCAAATTTCCTGGGATTTTCACACAAAATGCCTTGTTAATGCCAAAAGTCAGAAGAGAATGGCCAGACTGGTTCAAGCTAACGGGAAGGTGACAGTAACACAAATAACCTTGCATAACAACTGTGGTGTGGAGCCGAGCATCTCTGAACACACAACACATCAAAACTTGAGGTGAATGGTCAATGGCAGCAGATAAACACAAGTATATGCTCAGTGGCCACTTTATTAGGTACAGAAAGAATTTAATAAAGTGGCCATAAAGTGTATATAAAAATGAAATAAATAGAGGAAAAAAGAGCAAAGATACTGAGGAAGTGTTCACGAGTTCATTGTTCATTTAGAAATCTGATGGCAGAGTGGAAGAAGCTGTTCCTAAAATGTTGAGTGTGAGTCTTTAGGCTGGTAATGAGAAGTGGGCATGTCATGGGTGGTGGGGTTCCTTAATGGATGTCCCTCTTCTGAGATATTACCTTCTGAAGATGTCCTCAGTGGTGAGGAGGCTAGTGACCAGGATGGAGCTCTTGATGGAGGGAAATAAACAGACGTTTTGGGCCAAGGCATCGACTGTTTATTTCCCTCCATGGATCTGCCTGACTTGCTGAGATCCTCCAGCGCTTTGTGAGTGGACTCTTGTACCACTCTTTCACTTTTACTGCTCCATCTGGTGGTCACCCATTGCTTTTGTGCCTGTGCAGATTATGGTAACACTCACAACAAGCTGGAGGAAATCAGCAGGTCGGGCAGCATCAGTGGAAACGATGGCAGTAGAGGAGGCCATGTATGGAGATATCTGAATGGGAATGGGAAGCAGAGTTGGTGGGTGGCTACCAAGAGATCCTGTCTGTCGTGGCGGACGGAGTGGAGGTGCTCGACGAAGTGGTCCCCCAATCTGCATCGGGTTTCACCGATGTAGAGGAGGCCGCACTAGGAGCACCGGATGCAATAGATGACCCCAACAGACTCACAAATGAAGTGTTGCCTCACCTGGAAGGACTGTTTGGGGCCCTGAATGGTGGCAAGAGAGGAGATGTAGTGACAGGTGTAGCACTTACGCTTACAGGGATAAGTGCCGGGTGGGAGATCCGTGGGGATGGACGTGCAGATAAGGGAGTCATGGAGGGACCGATCCTTGCGGAAAGCGGAGAGGGGTGGAGAAGGAAAGATGTGCTTAGTGGTGGGGTCCTGTTGAAGGTGGCAGGAGTTGCGGAGGATAATGTGCTGGATCCGGAGGCTGGTGGGGTGGTAGGTGAGGACAAGGGGAACTCTGTCCCTGTTATGGTTGTGGGAGGATGGGGCGTAAGTGTAAGTGTAAGTGCTACACCTGTCCCTACACCTCCTCTCTTGCCACCATTCAGGGCCCCAAACAGTCCTTCCAGGTGAGGCAACACTTCACTTGTGAGTTTGTTGGGGTCACTTATTGCATCTGGTGCTCCCGGTGCGGCCTCCTCTACGTCAGTGAAACCAGACGCAGATTGGTGGACCGCTTCGTCGAGCACCTCCACTCCGTCTGCCACAACAGACGGGATCTCCTGGTAGCCACCCACTTCAACTCTGCTTCCCATTCCCATTCAGATATCTCCATACATGGCCTCCTCTACTGCCATGATGAGGCTAAACTCAGGTTGGAGAAGCAGCACCTCATATACTGTCTAGGTAGTCTCCAGCCCCTTGGTATGAATATAGAATTCTCCAGCTTCCGGTAATTCCCTCCCCCTCCCTTCCTCTATCCCTATTTCACTCTGCCCCCTTCCCCAGCTGCCCATCACCTCCCTCATGGTTCCGCCTCCTTCTTCTACTACCCATTGTTTTCCTGCCTATCACCTCCCTGCTTCCCCTCCCTCACCCCTTTGTCTTTCAAATTACTGGTTTTTCAACTGAACCTACCAGCCTTCTTCCAACCCTCCCCTACCTTCTTTCTTCGGTCCTGATGAAGGGTTCTGGCCGGAAACGTCGACTCATCATTTCCATTGGTGCTGCCCGACCTGCTGAGTTCCTCCAGCGTGTTGTGAGTGTTGCTTTGATCCCAGCATCTGCAGATTATTTTGTCTTCAGATTGTGGTCTGATCAGCTTGCTGGACATGATACCCTCAGTATCATGAACGTTGCCTGGCTACACCGTTGGCCGCACTATGAGAACAGTCAATGGATGCAGTTGGAAACGCTTTCTGCACATGGGGTCACCAGTGTCCCTTGTTCTCCACACACTGAAAAAAAATTTGGTTATAAACTTGGAGACTGGGCAAGAAAGTGGCAAATGAGAAGCAAAGTTAGAAAATCCATGGTTACGCATTTTGGTAAACAAATAAATGTGCAGATTATTTTCTAAATAGGGAGAAGATCCAAAAATCTGAGATGCAAATAGATTTGCGTGTTCTTGTGTAGAACCCTCTGAAGGTTAACTTGCAGGTTGAGTCAGTGGTGAGGAAGGCAAATGCAATGTTAGCATTCATTTCAAGAGGTCTAGAATATAAGAGCAGGGGTGTGATGCTAAAGCTTTTTAAGGCACTGCTGAGACCTCACCTAGGTATTGTGAGCAGTTTGGGCTCCTTATCTAAGAAAAAATGTGTTTGCATTGGAAAGGCTTCAGAAGAGGTTTACAAGGATGATTCCAGGAATGAAAGGGTTATCATATGAGGAACATTTGATGGCTCTCAGCCGGTACTCACTGGAATTCAGAAAGATGAGGGGTGATGTCATTGAAACCTTTCGAATGTTGAAAGGCCTAGACTGAGTAGATGTAGAAAGAATGGTTCCCATGGTGGGGGAGTCTAGGACAAGAGGATCCAGCCTTCAGGATAGAGGAGCATTCATTTAAAACAGAGATGTGGAGAAATTTCTTCAGCCAGAGGGCAGTGAATTTGTGGAATTTTTTGCTATGGACAGCTGTGGAGGCCAGGTCATTGGCTGTATTTAAGGCAGAGATTGATAGGTTCTTGATTGGCTATGGCATCAAAGGTTACGGGGAGAAGTCCTGGGAGTGGAGCTGGGGGGTGGGCAAATAAAGGATCAGAAATGATTGAATGGAGAAGACTCAATGGACAAGATGCCCTAATTCTGCTCCTATGTCTTATGGCCTTAAGGTCTTATGAGTCTGCAAGTGAGGAAGTTGAGGACCCTACTGCACAAAGGATGTATTGATGCCAAGTCCTAGGAGCCTATTGATTAGTTTTGTAGAGATGATGGTATTGAATGCTGAGGTGTAGTTGACAAAGAGCATCATGTTGTATGCTGTTCAGATGTTCCAGGTTTGAGTGGAGAGGCAATGAGTTGGCATCTGCTGTGGACCTGTTGCTTCAGTAGGCAAACTGAAGCAGATCTAAGTCTCTTTTCAGGCAGGAATTAAGTTTCATTACCACACGTCTCAAAACACTTAACCACAGTGGATGCAAGTTACCACGGCGAAGCAGAAAGCACACAACTGTTTTTTCTATTACACCAAATGTCCCAGAGGCTGTAAATCCTTGGGTCTGGTCTTATTGGTATTATAGAATGGATGAGTTTGAATTTCCTTTAACAAACTAGGAAAAAGCAGAAATTTTGGTTATTGGTAGCAATAAAAGGAGTGTGAATCTTAGGAATAAACTTTATCATCTGGCCTTACAAATCATGCATTGGTGAAGAAATTAGCTTTTATTATTGACTTTGAGTTACATCTCAAATCACATATTAGCAACATTACTAAGACCGCGTTCTTACGTTTGAGGAACATTTTAAGAGTTCCAATTTTTTGGAATATCACAAGATGCAGAGAAATTCATAAACACTTTTGTTTTTAGCCAATTAGACTACTGAAATGCACTCTTCAGGGCTGCCTAAGAAAGATATAAATCAGCGACAGCTTGTTCAAAATGCAGCAGCAAGAATCTTAACCAAAAAAGAAAGAAACTATGAGCACACTTCACCAGTTTTGGCATTGTTACACTGGCTGCCTGTGTCTTTTAGGATCAATTTTAAAATATTCTTATTTGTATATAAGGTTCTGAATAATCTAGCTCCCCACTATATTTTGGAGTGCCTATCCCCTTACATCCCTAATAGTAATCTTAGATCAACAAATACTGGTTTGCTTAGTGTTCCTAGAGCCAAGCATATAAGAACTGGTGATCCAGATTTCAGATTCTGTTTTCAGGTCTCTAAAATGGAATTAGTGACTTAGTGGCTTGAATCCTATGTCCAAACTAAAAAGGATAGAGGATGCTGAGTTCAAAAGGTACAAATTACTGTGGAATAGTTAAGGCAAAATTTATATGAAGTTGTAGTAAACAGTATCAGTAAATTTCCAGGTGACACCAAAATTGAGGGTGAACTGGTGAGTGAGGAGGGCTATTAAATCTTGCAGCAGGATCTAGACCAGCTGGTGAAATGGGCTGAAAAATGGCAAATGGAATTTAATGCAAACAAATGTGAGGTATTGTACTTTGCGAGGACAAACCAGGGTAGGACTTGCACAGTGAACTGTAGGAAACTGAGAAGTAGAGGGACACTGGTAGAACAGAGGGATTTGGGAATACAGAACTATAATTCCTTGAAAATGGCATCACAGGTAGATTAGGGTTGTACAGAGAGCTTTTGGCATATTGGCCATCACAAATCAAAGTATTGAGTACAGCAGTTGGGGTGTTATGTTGAAGTTGTATAAAACCTTGGTGAGGCATGATCTGGAGTACTGTGTACATTTCTGGTCACCTACTTACAGGAAAGATATTAATAGGATTGAAAGAGTACAGAAAAAAATTTACAAGGGTGTTGCCAGGACTTGAGGACCTGAGTTATAGCAAAGGACGGAATAGGTAAGGATTTTATTCTTTGAAGTGTAGGTGAATGAGGGGAGATTTGATACAGGCATATTAAACTATGAGGGGTACAGATAGGGTAAATGCAAGTGGACTTTTGTCATGCATTTTGGTAGAAGAAATGAAAGAGTTGTCTATTTTCTAAATAGAGAGAAAATACAAAAAAATAACTGAGGAGCAAATGGACTTGGGGTTCTTGTACAGCATTCCCTAAAGGTTAATTTGCAGGTTGAAATGAAGTAATTTATAATAATTTATAATAAATAGAACAGTCAATGTAATATATTGTACACTCAAACCAGTGTGAGTTTATCAGTTTAATGGCCTGGTGGAAGAAGCTGTCCCAGAGCCTGTTGGTCCTGGGTTTTATGCTACGGTACTGCTTCCTGGATGGTAGAAGCTGGAATAGATTGTGGTTGGGATGGCTTAGTTCCCCAATGATCCTACGGGCCCTTTTTACACACCTGTCCTTGCAAATGTCCTGAATCATGGGAAGTTCACAACTACAGATGCGCTGGGCTGTCTGCATCACACTACAGAGTCCTGCGATTAAGGGAGGTACAGTTCCCATACCAGGCAGTGATGCAGCCAGTCAGGATGCTCTCAATTGTGCAACTGTAGAAAGTTCTTAGGATTTGGGAGCCCATACCAAACTTCCTCAACTGTCCAAGGTGAAAGAGGTGCTGTTGTGCTTTTTCACCACACACCTGGTGTGCACAGACCACGTGAGGTCCTCGGTGATGTGGATCCCAAAGAACTGTGGTAAGGATAACGAATGCAATGTTAGAATTAATTTCAAGAGGACTAGAATATAACAGCAAGGATGTAATATTGAGACTTTATAAAGGACTAGTGAGGCTTCACAGAGTATTTTGAGCAGTTTTGTGCCTTTTGAAAGAGTGTGCAGAAACTGAAGAGGGTGCAAAAGAGGTTCACGAAAATGATTCCAGAATTGAAAGGCTTGCCACATGAAAAGTGTTTGATGGCTCTGGGCCTGTATTCACTAGAATTCAGAGAGAAGAATGAGGGTGATCTAATTGATACCTATTGAATGGTGTGAAAGGCCCTGATAGACTGGATGTGGAGAGGATGTTTTCAATGGTGGGCGAACCTAACACCAGAGGACACAGCCTCAGAATAGAGGCATGTCCTTTCAGAAAGGAGAAAATTAGCAATTTCTTTAGCCAGAGAGTGGTGAATCTGCGGAATTCTTTGCCACAGGCAGCTGTGGAGGCCGAGTCTTTTTGTATATTTAAGACAGTTGTTGATAGATTCTTGATTGGTCTAAGCATGAAGGGACACTGGGGGCTAAGACAAGAGATTGAGGCTGAGAGGGAAAATGGATCAGCCATGATGCAATGGTGGGGCAGGCTCGATGGGCCAGATGGCCTGTTTGTGCTCCTATGTCTTATGGTACTATAGTCTTATGGAAATAATTGTTACTGCAGATCTGATGCAGCACAAATTAAAAATATGATATGATAGAAAACAATAATAATAATAATAATAATAAAGCACAATAAATAGAAATACATAAGATAACTTACATACATAGATTGATTGTATGTCCATCAAGTGACAGAAGGCGCAGGAGTGTCTGTACATAAGATGACTGATTGGGGAATGTAACTGTTTTTGGTTTTAGCGGTCTTGGCATCGATGCTGCCTAGCCTCCTCCCTGATGGGAGTGGGACTGTGAGCAGGGTGGTGGGATCCTTCATGATGTAACTGTTCCTTTTCTATAGCTAGGCCCTTGATGGCAGGTAGCCTGGTTCCTGTGATGTGTTGTGCAGCTTTGACTACTCATTGTTGAGACATCCTGTCCGACGCAGTGCAGTTTCCGCTCTGTGCAGTGATACAGCTTGTTAGGGTGCTCTCCACTGCGCATCTGTAGAATGAATGTGAGTATGGATGTACAAAGTTCAGCTCTCTTCAGCCTCCTCAGAAAGGTAAGTTTTATGGAATGTGTAGGATGTGATTTGGGACCATGAGAGAGTGCACTCTCAGGAGTTTGAAACTACTCGCAGTTTCCACTGCTGTGCTGTTGATGTAAAGAGGGGTGTGTGTGGTGCAAGTTCTGCTGAAGTCAATAACCATCTTCTTTGACTTCTTGAATTGAGAAAGAGGTTTTTTGCCTGGCACCAGACCTCAAGCTCTCCCACCTCGTCTCTATACACTGTCTCAGTGTTGTAGGTGATGAGCCCCACCACTGTTGTATCATCAGTGAACCTGACACCAACTGCTTTGAGATACCCTACAAAGATGAGGTGGGAGAGCTTGAGATCAAGTGTTAGACCATGCAGTCATATGTGAGCAGACTTTACTGCAATAGGCTCGGCACACAGCTCTGGAGAGCACCAATATTGAGGATGATGGTGAGGGTGTGGGTTAGGAAGTCCAACACCCAGTTCCACAGTGGTGTATTTAAACTGAGAAATATGAGTTTGTTCACTGAGGTCTGTGGGGCAATAGTGTTTTATGTTGAACTGCAATCCAGAAACAGAATTTAAATATAGAAGTCCAAAAGCTGTTGGCAAAGTCACTACGTTCTTTAATTACACTTCAGACTGAGAATGAAGCTATAGAGATTCCTCACAGTCAAGCAAAAGGGAAATGACTTAGTGCTTGTGTATTGAGTTCTTCTACGTTCATTTCAAAAGAAACTCCTGCAAAGAGCAATAGTAATTAAATGTACTTTTAGAAGATTTTTAAAAGATATTTGATTTTTTTTAAGATGTCCTTCAAAAAATCTCATTTAATTCTCTTCTTTTCAGTGCAGTGCAGTAGCAAAGCATTTAATGCAATTGATTTACAGGGCCAATGATCATCAATTGGGACAGTGCCTTTAGTTATGTGTTTGCTCCGGGTGTTCTGATTTTGTCCTACATTCTGAAGATGTATGATTAGTGTTAGGGTTCATAAGTGTGTGTGTGCTATGTTGGCACCAGGAGCATGGTGACACATGTGGGTTGCCCCCAGCACAATCCTTGCTGATTTGGTCTGATGTATTTCTTTGTATGTTTTGATGTTTCGAAATACATGTGTCAAATAAATCTAATTTTTAATTTTCTTTTATTTGTCCTTATGATATTTTTTTCTTAAATGTTTCAAATGATATATGATCAATATTCTAATACCATTAATAACTTAAAAGGACTTTTGTATGTTCCTCACTGACAGAAAAAAATGTTTCAGACAGTGTAAACAGGATGAAGTCTGCAGATGCTGGACATTCAAAGCAAGACACTCAAAATGCTGGAGGAATCTATGGAAGTGAATAAACACTCGGCATTCTGGGCCAAGATCCTTCTTCATGATAGTTATGACAGCCAGCTAAGCTGGATAATGGAGGGGGTGGAAGCATGGCCTGACAATTATGATATCTATTGTCAGGATGTATTTTTTTCTGCACCCAACTACCGACTTACCTCTACCTATTTACGGTTGAAGTCAGAAGTTTACATACGCCTTAGCCAAATACACTTAAACTCAATTTAAGTGTACCTTCTCGACCCGCCACCTGGGACCAACCACGGTGGTCGACCAGGGCTCCACATGAGTCTGTCCTCGTCTCCTCTCCTCACCGAAGGCCCTGGGCCTTGGACTCCCGCTCGAGGTCCGTTCCATCAGCCAGCCTACAGCACCACGTCTCCTCCCTCTGTCCCCATCACATCTTCTGCCCCAAAGCCTGCGAAAACTATAGCTTACAGACACACAGGAAAGAATAACATCTATCCCAATTGGTTAGCAAATGAATACAATTCTCATTATCAGTAATATAACCCAAACAAGCTGCTATAGAGAAGCACTTTCTCAGCAGTTAACATAACAAAGAAGCCATTTTTATTAGCCTTAGCAGTAACATAAAAGAAGAAACCCTTTATATTAGGGTATTTGGTAGCATTGCCTTTAAATTGTTTATCTTGGGTCAAACGTTTTGGATAGCCTTCCACAAGCTTCTCACAGTAAGTTACTGGAATTTTGTTCCATTCCTCCAGACAGAACTGGTGTAACTGAGTCAGGTTTGTAGGCCTCCTTGCTTGCACACGCTTTTTCAGTTCTGCCCACAAATCTTCTATCGGATTGAGGTCAGAAAATGATGTCAGGTCTGGTTCGTCCTTGGGAGCAATTTCCAAATGCCTGAAGGTACCACGTTCATCTGTACAAACAATAATATGCAAGTATAAACATCATGGGACCACGCAGCCGTCATACCGCTCAGGAAGGAGACATATTCTGTCTCCTAGAGATGAATGTACTTTGGCGCGAAAAGTGCAAATCAATCCCAGAAAAACAGCAAAGGACCTTGTGAAGTTGCTGGAGGAAACAGGTAGACAAGTATCTATATCCACAGTAAAATGGATCCTATATCGACATAACCTGAAAGGCTGCTCAGCAAGGAAGAAGCCACTACTCCAAAACCACCATAAAAAAGCCAGACTACAGTTTGCAAGTGCACATGGGGACAAAGATCTTACTTTCTGGAGAAATGTCCTCTAGTCTGATGAAACAAAGATTGAACTGTTTGGCCATAATGACCATCGTTATGTTTGGAGGAAAAAGGGTGAGGCTTTCAAGCCGAAGAACAGCATGCCAACTGTGAAGCATGGAGATGGCAGCATCATGTTGTGGGGGTGCTTTGCTGCAGGAGGGACTGGTGCACTTCACAAAATAGATGAAATCATGGGGGAGGAAAATTATGTGGATATATTGAAGCAACATCTCAAGACATCAGCCAGGAAATTAAAGCTCCATCGCAAATGGGTCTTCCAAATGGACAATGACCCCAAGCATACCTCCAAAGTTGTGGCAAATTGCTTAAGGACAACAAAGTCAAGATATTGGAGCGGCCATCACAAACCCCTGACCTCAATCCGATAGAAAATTTGTGGGCAGAACTGAAAAACCATGTGTGAGCAAGGAGGCCTACAAACCTGACTCAGTTACACCAGTTCTGTCTGGAGGAATGGAACAAAATTCCAGCAACTTACTGTGAGGAGCTTGTCGAAGGCTATCCAAAATGTTTGACCCAAGTTAAATAATTTAAAGGCAATGCTACCAAATACTAACAAAGTGCATGTGAACTTCTGACTCACTGGATAAGTGATAAAAGAAATAAAAGCTGAAATAAATCATTCTCTGTACTATTATTCTGACATTTCACATTCTTAAAATAGTGATCCTAACTGACCTAAGACAGGGAAAGTTTTCTAGGATTAATTGTCGGGAATTGTGAAAAACTGAGTTTAAATGTATTTGGCTAAGGTGTGTATAACCTTCTGATTTCAACTGTACATGGCAAAGGGCTCTGTCAGCTAAGGAGGCATAACTATTGGTGCGTGCTTCCTTCTTGAATTTCTGTTGGATAAATTGTGCCCATTAAAGACTCAACAATGGTCAATTCTCAGATTCTAGAAGTTTTAGATCAATACAAATAAGGTAAAACATCTCTTGAAGGCAAGTGTAGGCATTTGTTGCTCACAGAAATTACAGCTTAATGCGAGGCTGTTTCTATTGTCAGCCACCAAATGAATTTCTATTCATCGGTGACCCAGAATGAAATAAGGAATGATCAGATTGAGAAATTGAGTATGATAACAAAAATGAAGGTAAAAACATCAAGGATATCTAATCAAAGTTGAGGCAGTATGAATCCTCAACAGCTCGGTTTATGTGATTTGAAATTTACTTACTGCTTTTAAAAGAAAAACAGTAATGTTCTGTTTACCAAACAGAAGGACGTAATGAGGCAATGTATCCTTATGCTAACACATGTGATGTGATACTGCTAGAAGCCTGAAGAGATGAAGCAGATATAATAGGTACATTCAAGAAATAGGCATATGGATAATGAAAAAATGGAGAGCTATCAGCATCAGGTTTATGATCATTGACAATAAAGCAGGAGTACAGTAGAAATACATAAAATACAATAAACTACAATAAGAAGGGACCAGAAGGGATAAGAGCAGAATTAGGCCATTCAGCCCGTCAAGTCTGCTCCATCATTTCATCATGGCTGATCCATTTTCCTTCTCATTTCCATTCTCCTGCCTTCTCCCCAGAACCTATCACACCCTGACAAATCGAGAATCTATCAATCTTGGCCTTAAGTACACCTAGTGACCTGACTTCCACAGCTGCCTGTGGCAAAGAATTCCTCAGGTTCAGTATCCTCTGGCTAAAGAAATTCATCCTCATCTCCTTACTAAATGGACCTTCCCCCCCCCCCCAATTCTGTCTCTCTGTGAAGGACAAGTCTTCATGTATATTTAAGCCGGAGTTTGATAAATTCTTGATTGGTCAGGGCATGAAGGGATACCTGGGTAAGGCAGGAGATTGGGGCTCAGAGGAAAAATGGATCAGCCGTGATGAAACGGCAGAACAGATGATGGGCCCAATGGCCTAATTCTGCTCCTATATCTTATGGTCTTATATAATAACCCTTTCATTTCCAGAGTCATTCTTGTAAACCTCCTCTGAACCTTCTCCACTGTTAGCACATCCTTTCTTAGATAAGAATGATGCATGTGTCATGGTCGGGTCCATGAAGTCCACGTTCCGGTTCACGGTCCGGTCTGTGGACTCTGGACTCCAGGTCTTCCGGCTGTCCCTTGTTTCAGTTGGGCTTAATCATAGGCACCCAATGCTCATCTTGGGGCTGGGAATATAAGTGGCCCTGGGTTCACGTGTGGTTGCTGGTTCATCTCATCAATATCCTGTCTTTGCCTCCATGGAGTAAGTCAGGCCGTATTTGCCGTTACTCTGCGGTTAGATCAGTCCCTTCCTGTCCTTACCTTGTTGGGTAAGCCAAGCTGTCTTTGCTGTTACCCTGAGGCTGGGCTGTTCTTTTCCCTTCCCTTCACCTTCCTCCTGAAGCCTTGCCTACAACCTCTGCCTGAAGCCTTGGCCTGAAGACTTGCCTGCAACCTCGCCTACGTCCTAGCCTGTATCACTGTCAAGTTCTACCGCCAGAGCCTTGCTGTGTCTAGATAAGGAACTGTCTATTGTTGTTTGGAACTGTCTCTGTGTCCACGTCCCCGCTAGGTAGGTCCGGCCGTTTGCCGCTACCTAGTGTTGTGAACCGTCTCTGTGTCCACACCTTCGCTAGGTAGGTCCGGCCGTTTGCCACTACCTTGTGTTGGGAATTGTCTCTCTGTGTTCTGTGTAGAGTCCCGGCCCCAAGTCTTGTTCCCAAGGAGGGGTCCTGGCTCTGTGTTCCATGTTCCTGTCTCTCAAGTCCAAGGCTCCATGTTCCCATGCTCTAGACCAAGGCTCCGAGCGTCCAGTCCTCATCCAAGGCTCCGAGGTTTCTGTCTCCCATGATCACGTCATGTCTTCACCTGGTTCCGGAGTCTGAGCCCTCAAGACCCAGCTTCTGTGTCTTTGTCCAGTCTGTGGCTTGGAGTTCGAACCCAAGCCTCATCATGTCCTCGCGTCGAAGAACCCAAGCCTCGTCATGTCCTCGCCTCAAAGTACCCACGCCATGTCCAGTCCTGTAGCCACGTCATGTTCTTGCCTAGTTCCAGGGTCCGAGCCCGAGTCAAGACCCAGGATCTGGGTCCTTGTCCAGTATCCGGCTCGGAGTCCATGCCTAGGCTCCAAGTTCCCAGTTCCTCGTCCTGGTCCCGCTTGCCTAGCCAATGTCCTAGCCCAAGTCTGTATTCTTGTCGCAGCTCATAGTCTGCATCCAGTCACATCACTAACTCTAGTCTCTAGTCCTGTCCTGTTCCCTGTGCTTCAGTGTCTGTGTCTTGCAATTGGGTCTGCCTCCCAGCACCCCCTGTGTGACAGCATGGGCTCCTGCGTGAATTGGCTGTTCGGATTCAGAACCGGTTTTCACATGGAAGACAAAGGGTAGTGTTTGAAGAGATTTATTCAAACTGAAGGTCTGTAATTAGTGGAGTTCTTCAGAGATCTGTGCTGGGACCTCTGCTGTTTGTAATGTATATAAATGACTTGGATGACAATGAAGATGAGAGAATTAGTAAATTAGCAGATGATACCAAGATTGGTGGAGCTGTGGATAGTGTAGAAGTCTGGCACTGAATCCAGCACGATATAAATCGGTTGCAGATATGGGTTGTAGAAATGGCAGATGGAGTTTAACCCAGATAAAAGTGAGGCATTGCACCTCGGTAGGACGAATGCAAGGAGACAGTACTCTGTTAAGGACAAGGTTCTTAACAGTGTTACTGAGCAGAGAGATCTTGGAATCCAAGTTCACAGCTCCTTGACACTGGTTACACATGTCAATAAGGTGAGTTATGAAGATTTATGGACTGTTTGCTTTTATTAGTTGAGGCATTGAATTCAAAAGTCAGCAATTTATGTTGAAACTTTATAAACCTCTGGTTAGGCCACATCTGAAGTATCCCATACAGTTCTGGTTGCCCCACTATAAGAAGGATGTTGAGGCTTTTGAGATACCAAGATTGGTGGAGTTGTGGAGTTACAGAAGTGGTTTACCAGGTTTCTGCCTGGTTTAGAGGGCATCTGCTATTATGAGAGGCTGCATAAATGGGTTGTTTTCTCAGGAGACGAGGGAGATCTGATAAGGTTTACAAGATTATGAGAGGCATAGAGTGGATAGATTATCTTTTAACCCGGGGTTAAAATATCTAATAGCAGAAGGCATACAACGAAAGTGAGATGGGATCTGTTCAAGAGGGATGTGAGGGGTAAGTTTTTTACTCAGAGAATGGTGGATGCCTGGAATGCGCAGTCTGGTATGGCGGTAGATGCAAATTCATTTGAGGCATTAAAGGGACTTTTGGCTGTTACTTGGATGTAACAAATATGGAGGGATTAGGACAGGGTGTAAGTAGGAGGGACTAGTGTTTGGGTGTTGTTGATTTGCATTTTAGTTGGTTCAGCAAAATATTGTAGGTTGAATGGCTAGTTCCTGTGCTGTACTCTTCTATAAGGGACCCAAAACTGCTTACAATACTCCAAGTGAGGTCTCACCAGTGTTTTAAAATGCCTCAGCATTACATCCTTGCCTCTATATTGGAATGTTCTCGAAATTAATGCTGACATTGCATTTGTCTTCCTGACCACTGACTCAACCTGCAAGTTAATCTTTAGAGAATCCTGTACAAGGACTCCCAAGTCTCTTTGCATCTTGGATTTAATAAATTTTCTGCCCATTTTGAAAATGGTCTATTCTTTATTCCTTCTACTAAAGTGCATGACCATACACTTCCTGACACTATATTCCATCTGCCACTTCCTTGCCCGTTCTCCTAATCTGTCTAATTCCTTCTGGTCCTTCTGTAGTCTCTCAACATTCTCAAAACTACCCGCCTCTCCACTGGTAAGACTGACCACACATCTCAGGTGGGAGGAAGTAATTTTCATTATGGATCTAATACTGTGCTTTCCTTTACACGTCCTACAAGTCTACAGATCTTGGTCCGCCTATTCACAAACTGCCACAGAAGCAGAATTCAGTCATTGAAGATGGTGAAGTACCCCATTGGTAATAGATAAAGATTGGAATGGAGGCAGTAGTGCCAATGACACCCTTTTCTTAGCTGATTTCTAAGGAACCAAGCCATGGTGATGCTTCGCTCCAGAAATAAACAGTTTCTTCTGAAGCAGCTGACCACTATGAAAGTCAAAATGTTAATACCAGATTAGGGCAGAAAGTTAAAAGAAAGATAGATCCGAATTGGAATACCCAATAGCATACAGTATGTCTGTGTCAGGTGAGGGTGGCGAAAGTCAGTGTCTGAGAAGCACACAGAAAATGGTGGAGAAACTCAGCAGGTCTATCAGCATCTGTGGAAAGCAATAAAGAATCAACATCTTGGGCCGAGACCCTGCAGGCATACTGGAAAGGATGGGGGAGAAGCCAGAATAAGAAAGTATGGGGAGGGGAAGGAGTACAAGGTAGAAGGTGATTGATAAAGCCAGACAAGGGGAGGGGGGGAAGGTGCTAGGTTGGGGGAGGGGTAAGTGAGAAGCTGGGAAGTGATAGGTGCAAAAAGTTGGTAAATACAAATTTCCAACAAGTATACGTGCCTGAGAAAGTATGTTTGAAGGTTTGCCTTTAACATCGGCTGCTTGCTCTGAGACTGAGCTGTTAAACCTGACTAGTCATGATGGTTGGTTAGAAGATTACGCTGGTTTTGAGGATTAGATTAGATTATGAGGACACGCAGTCCTCTTTTATTGTCATTTAGTAATTCATGCATTGAGAAATGATACAATGTTCCTCCAGAATGATATCACAGAAACACAAGACAAACCAAGACTAAAAAAACTGACAAAAACCACATAATTAAAACATATAGTTACAACAGTGCAAAGCAATACCGTAATTTGATAAAGAACAGACCATGGGCATGGTAAATAAAAGTCTCTCAAAAGTCCCATCATCTTACGCAGACGGTAGACAGAAGAAAAACTTACCCTGCCATGAGCTTCCAGTGCCACAAACTTGCCGATGCAGCATCTGGAAGCACCCGACCACAGCCGACTCTTGAGTCCATCCAAAAACTTTGAACCTCCGACCAGTCCTTCGACACCGAGCACCGAGCACCATCTCTGCCGAGCGCTTCGACCCTGGCCCCGGCAACAGGCAATAGGCAAAGTCAAGGATTTGGGGCCTTCCCCTCCAGTGATTCTCGATCGCACAGTAGCAACAGCAGCGAAGCGGGCATTTCAGAAGTTTCTCCAGATGTTCCTCCGTGCTTCTCACGTCTGCCTCCATCGAATCAGGATTGTGCACAGCATCCTACTTACAAATACAATATCATTTCGGAGCAGCCGCATGCACTGTGTCGCGCCGCTATCTTCTCCTCCCCTTTAACAAGTCTTAAGAAGGAAAAACTAAGTATTGAAGTGTTAATTACAGATATTGTCTTTTAAGCAAATTAATAAAGATGATTTTTGACCCTCTGTTAGGAATTTGAGGTTGGTAAACTTTTGGTTGGAATGTGTGTGTGAGGAATTTGAAGGCTTCATCAGTGATGTCCAACTTCCCTACATGTTAAAGCCTTAAAGGTTTATAAGGTTTCCTTGATGTGTGTGAGTGATTGTGTTTGACACAATCCTCCACTTGCATTAAGAGTAAGACATATTTTGTTTAAAGTGCATGAATTCTCTATGAGTTTTAACAACTTCTGAGCTACATCATACATAACTGTCCATTTGTTGGGATTTAAAAGGATTTTGAAGAGAAACTGCTGAAGGCTCAAGAGAGATATTAATTGATCTCTCCAAGATTACCTCCAAGATTGCCTCGAAGTCTAAGGAGGTGGAGACAGAGGTGCAAGGGACTTGGGAGTCCTTGAGCCAGATTCCCTAAAGGATAGCTGGCAGGTTGAGTCTGTGGTGAGGAAGGCAAATGCAATGTTAACATTCATTTCAAGAGCACTAGAATATAAACATAAGTATATAATGTTGAGTCTTTATAAAACACTGGCGAGACCCGTCTTGGAATACTGTGAGTGGTCTTGGACCCTTTATCTTAGGAAGGACATGTTGTAACTGGATAAAGTTCAAAAAAGGTTCACAAAAATGATACCAAGATTGAACGGCTTGTCATATGAAGAGCTTTTGATGGTCCTGGGCCTGTATTCACTAGAATTCAAAAGAATAAGGGCTGACCTAATTGAAACATCAAATGGTGAAAGGCCTTGATAGAATGGTTGTAATATGGAGAGGTGCAAGAGTCTAAGACCAGAGGACACAGCCTCAGAAAAGAAGGATGTCCTTTTAGAACAGAGATGAACATAATTTCTTTAGCCAGAGAGTGGTGAATCTGTGAAATCTGTTGCCACAGGCAGCTGTGGAGGACAATCCTTTGTGTATATTTAAGACAGAGGTTAATAGATTCTTGTTTGAAAGATATGAAAGATATGGTGGGAAGGTAGCAGATTGGGGCTGAGAGGAAAATTGGATTAGCTATGACTGAGGGAGAAAGCATATCTACAAGAAAAGATGGGGACTGAGACTGAACCCACTCTAATGTACAGCTCAGAATGCAATCAAGGGCATAAGATCAGAGGAAATAAGAGTAGTATTAGGCCATTTGGCTCAATGAGTCTGCTCCGCCTTTTCATTTTGGCTGATTCAATTCCCTCTCAACCTTAATCACCTGCCTTCTCCTGTAGTCCTTCACATCCTGACTAATCGAAAATCTGTCAACCTGCATCTTAAAAACACCCTGTCACCTGGTCTCCACAGGTGCCTGTGGCACTGAATTCCACTGATACACTACTCTCTCGCTAAAGAAATTTCTCCTCATCTCTGTCCTTAATGGAAGTCCCTCTATTTTAACATTGTGCCCTCTGGTCCAAGATTCCCTAACCAAAGGAAACATCCTTTTCACATCCACTCTGTCTAGGCCTTTAAACCTTGATAGGTTTCAATGAGATTCCCCCTCATTCTTCTAAATTCCAGTGAATACAGGCCCAGAGCTTCAACCACTGCGCATATGAACATAAAAATCTACGGTACATTGCAGGCCCTTTGGCCCACAATATTGTGCCAACCATGTCACCTACTCTAGAAACTGCCTAGAGTTACCCTACTGCATAGCCCTCTATTTTTCTCAACACTATGTACCTATCTAAGGGTCTCTTAAAAGACTCTGTGGTATCTGCCTCCATTACCGTCGCCGGCAGTACATTCCACTCATCTACCACTCTCTGTGTGCAAAGATTACCCCTGACATCCCCTCCGTACGTACTTGCAAGCAGCTTAAAACTATGCCCCCTCATGTTAGCCATTTCAGCCCTGGGAGAAAGCCTCTGGCTAATGACACGATCAATGCCTCTCATCATCTCTATCAGCTCACCTCTCATCCTTCGTCACTCCAAGGAGAAAAGGTCAATTTCACTCAACTTATTCTCATCAGGCACACACTCCAATCCAGGTAACATCCTTGTAAGTCTCCTCTGCACTCTCTCTACAGTATCCACATTCTTCCTGTAGTGAGGTGACCAGAACTGAACACAGTACTCCAAGTGGCGTCTGACCAAGGCCTTGTATAGGTGTAACATTATGTCACAGCTCTTGAAATTAATCGCACGGCTGATGAAGGCCAACACATCATACGCCTTCTTAACAACCTGTGCAGCAGCTTTAAGTGTCCTATGGACATGAACCCCGAGATCTTGTTGATCCTCCACACTGTCAAGAGTCCTTCTATTACTACTATATTCTGTCTTCAAATTCAACCTACTAAAATGAACCACTTCACACTTATCTGGGTTGAACTACATCTTCCACTTCTCTGTCCAGTTCTGCATCCTATCAATGTCCCTCCATAACCTCTGCAACCCCCCAGACTATCCACAACACTCCTACCTTTGTGTCATTGGCTGATTTACTAACCTACCCTTCTACTTCTTCATCCAGGTAATTTATAAAAATTACCAAGAGGAGGAGTCTCAGAACAGATCCCTGCAGAACACCACTGGTCACCGACCTCCATGCAGAATGCGAACCATCTACAACCACCCTTGGCCTTCTGTGGGCAAGCGAATTCTAGATCCACAAAGCAAGGTCTCCTTGGATCCCATGCCTCCTTACTTGCCAAGCGAGCCTTACATGGGGAACCTTATCAAATGCCTTACTGAGATCCATATACACTACTTCCTCTGCATAGTTTGTTGTATTTTGTATTTTGCACAGTGGTTGGCCACCCTATTGGTGCACTCTTTCACTGATTCTATTATGGTTACTGGATTTATTGAGTATGTCCCAAGAAAATGAATCTCAGGTTTGCATATGTTGACATTTATGTACTTTCATAATAACATCTACTTTGAAAATTTAACATTCCATTCACCAACTTGCTTGCTTGATCAACAGAGGCACACCATCAGTGACAGGACTCCACTGTGGGGTTATTGCTTCCTTGTAAAAGCTGTACCTAACATATTTACCATTCACTGTATATTTCTCAGATAGGATCTTGTCACAAAAAAACCCTGAGCGATTGGTTGCACAAATCATTAAATACCGTTATCATTGTAGTAAATAAAATTAACACCCATGCTCTCAATTCTCTATATTTCAAGAGCTTTGTATTGAGAAAGATGAACAACTTGAACATTTGCTGTTGCCAACATTTTTTTGGGTTACCACCTCCTAGGCACCCCCTCTCCCTTTTCCAAATTCAAAATAGTAATAAACTTTTTTTAAAATATTCAAATCTATTTAAAGTTACAAATACAATAATTTCTTTATTTCTTTACAGTAAAACAATTTTCATAACGCAAATGCCGCACTGAAATGGGGTTAACTTGAGCAGAAATGTGGCTAATTTGACTCCGATAAGATTCACATCATTTCCTTGCAATTTAAGATTGATTTAATTAAACTTTGTGAATAATTCTGACGAATAAGCAATGTCATGCCTAATATTCTTGAGTTGATTGCTGAACGAACCATTCAAGTCTTCAAAGAATTTTATCACAGCTTTAAAAGGTGCATAAACGCATCTCAGGCAGTTTCCTTTTGAGAGTCATCTGTTGGTTAAGTACTGACAGATTTTTTTCAGATAGAGGTGCTGTCTACAATTATTTCTCTTTACAGGTAGAGTGAGGTCACAAGCCCTTCAGGGCCAACGAGTCTGCATTGCTTAATTACACTCATGTGACCAGTTACCCTACTGACCCCTACTTCTTTGGAATGTAGTAGCAAAACAGAGGAAACCTATGTGACCACGAGGAGAGTCCTGACAGACAGCGGCGAGATTTGAATCTGGGTTGCTGGCAACATAAGAGCATTGTGCTAAGCACTATGCCACTGTGCCATCCTTGGTGCCCTGATGCCAAGAACTATCTGGTAAGAGGATTTTCCATAATATCCAGTAGTCCTGTTAGCTTACATGGCTAGCTTAAATGTGGTAACACAACAGAATGGTACGGCATGAGAAAATTATCACTGTGGCCACAACAACATATTGTGCATCGTTGTACGTTGTATTCCTTTACATAGCATCTGTCATGCAAGGTGAATGTGATTAATGGCACACTGAGCAGCTGAGAAACTCACAACCATGGCAAAGCTGCTAGTTCGATATGTTTGTGACAGTAATCCTTGACATATGCTGGCTTGCAATAGAAAATGCTGACAATCCCGGGCCACACTCTAGAATACCAGTGCCCCTGTCCAGAACCAGGGGAGGGGTATCAAAAAATCATCCCCATGAATCCAAAAAGAACAGACTTACCGATAGATCTGTGCGGTTAGCCATTCATGAGAATATTTTGCCCGGAGAAGTAACTGCAGGGATGTCTAGTTATCACATAATATGAATGAATTACATGCCATATAAAAGGCACCAGATGAGGAACTCATTGAGTCAGGCAGCATCTATGGAGGGCAAACTGACATAAGAGCAGAATTAGGCCATTCAGCACATCGAGTCTGCTCTGCCATTCCATCATGGCTCATCCCGGATCCCACTCGACTCTGTACACCTATTTTCTTGCCATATCCTTTGATGCCCTGAGTGATCAGGAACGATCAACTTCCTCCTTAAATATACCCAGACTTGACCTCCATCACAGTCTATGGCAGAGCACTCCACGGATTCACTATTCTCTGGCTAAAAAAAAATATTCCTTGCCTCGGTTCTAAAAGGACACTCTTCAATTTTCAGGCTGTGCCCTATAGTTCTGGATACTCCCACCATAGGAAACATCCTCTTCACATCCACTCTATCTCGTCCTTTCTATATTCGGTAGGTGTTAATGAGATCCCCCTGCATTCCAGTGAGTACAGGCTCAAAGCTGCCAAACTCTCTATATAAGTTAACCCTTTCATTCCTGGTATCATCCTCGTGAACCTCCTCTGGACTCCGTCCAATGACAACACATCCTTTCTAAGATATGGGGACCAAAACTGTTGACAATTCTCCAAGTGCGGCCTGACTAGTGTCTTATAAAGGCTCA
This sequence comes from Mobula birostris, assembly GCF_030028105.1. Taxonomy (NCBI): domain Eukaryota; kingdom Metazoa; phylum Chordata; class Chondrichthyes; order Myliobatiformes; family Myliobatidae; genus Mobula; species Mobula birostris. The sequence continues at coordinate 20,839,973 of NC_092370.1, read as the reverse complement.
GCATTACCTCTTTGCCTTTATACTTTATTCCCCTTGAAATAAATGCCAACATTGTATTTGCCTTCTTTACCACAGACTCAGCCTGTAACTTAACCTTCTGGGAGTCTTGCACGAGAACTCCTCAATCCCTCAGCACCTCTGATGATTGAACCTTCTCCCATTTAGATAATAGAGGGAAGTGGGCTGTTGACATCTTTTGTCAAGACTGAAAGACAAAGGGGAGATTGCCTGTATAAAAAGGAGAACATCCTTCCAGTTCCCACACCAACATGTCTATCGTCAGCATTCTCTACTGCCAAGTTGAGGCTAATTGTAAATTATATGAACAGCACCTCATATTCCATGTATGTAGGCTGCAACCTGGTGGTATGAACTTCGAATTCTCCAATTTTTGGTCAATGCTCATTATGTGTCCTTATTCTATTTTAACTCTTCTCCTAATTCATGGCCCTGATCACCAGATCCCTTCCTCTCCCTCACACTTTCCACCTGTATATCACCCACACACTCTTCCCACTGCTTCCTCTCCCCCTACTGTTCCCACTTAATCTATGCTCCAACTTCCTCTCCGATCAGAATCCATCATCTTCAGCCTTTTGTCACTTCCACTTGTCACCTCCCAGCCTTTGACATCATTCCCATTCTATAAATTCCCCAATACTGTCTACCACCACCCCCACCCACCTGCCACCTCTTATTCCATATTTCTGTCCTTTATCTTTCAATCCAGATTTCAGAAGTGGACCCACTTCCAAGGACCCTTCATCTCTTGCTCTCTGTGTTTAATGCTTAATTAATTATTTATTATTATTGTTATCTTTTTTGTATTTGCACAATTCATTGTCTTTTGCACATGAGTTGTTGGTCTGCCCTGTAGAGTATGGTTTTTCATTGATTATATTATGGCTTTTGGATTTACGAAGTAAGAAAGAAAATGAACCTCAGGGTTGTATATGGCAACATATATGTACTTTAATAATAAATTTACTTTGAACTTTAAAGGGTCTCAACCTAAAATGTTGACTGTTCATTTCCCTCCACTGATATTGCCTAATCCACTGATTTCCTCCAGCATTTTGCATGCTGATCTGCAACATTTGTAGATTGTGCAATGTTTTGTGTCACCCTGTAGGCTGCGTTGAATGAATGGGACAAGATGCAGTGTAGAACCTGCAGGCACTGTTCACAGAGGAATGGAAGTGATATAAGCAAAAATACTGTATAATGGGATTATTATGAGTCTTGCATCGGAGCCTGTGCTAATGGAACTATAATGAAATTCCAGCTTTGAAAACTACCACAGTGAATCCGAGGGCTGTTGTGACATGTTATTGCAATGGCTTATTCTGGGTAGCGCACACTGTGCTGCAAAGAGTCGGCAACAGACCCATAATTTGCATAGGATAGCAATAATATTTTGCATAATTCACCACAGCTAAAAATTAATCATGCAAGGTGCATCACTACCTGGGTATTTTTCTGCAATCAGTTATTCTGTTAATCCTATTCATGTGCACTGCAGCACATCTTCTCCACTTTGGATGAGCATCATTAAAAGCTCTAAGAAAACAGGCACGGAATGTTCTTTGTTATTCAATATTATAAATTATTATTTTAACAATGCTGTAGACTTACTGAACAGGATTTTTTTCTTGGATAATGAAATAATGAATCAGAAAATTGTTATTGGGAGGAAGCTATGATGCTTGTCTTGGTAACTAGACAGCCTTTTCAGAATGGCAGGCGGTGACTAGTGGGGTACCGCAAGGCTCAGTGCTGGGACCCCAGTTGTTTACAATATATATTAATGACTTGGATGAGGGAATTAAATGCAGCATCTCCAAGTTTGCGGATGACACGAAGCTGGGCAGCAGTGTTAGCTGTGAGGAGGATGCTAAGAGGATGCAGGGTGACTTGGATAGGTTGGGTGAGTGGGCAAATTCATGGCAGATGCAATTTAATGTGGATAAATGTGAAGTTATCCACTTTGGTGGCAAAAATAGGAAAGCAGATTATTATCTGAATGGTGGCCGATTAGGAAAAGGGGAGGTGCAACGAGACCTGGGTGTCATTATAGACCAGTCATTGAAAGTGGGCATGCAGGTACAGCAGGCGGTGAAAAAGGCGAATGGTATGCTGGCATTTATAGCGAGAGGATTCGAGTACAGGAGCAGGGAGGTACTACTGCAGTTGTACAAGGCCTTGATGAGACCACACCTGGAGTATTGTGTGCAGTTTTGGTCCCCTAATCTGAGGAAAGACATCCTTGCCATAGAGGGAGTACAAAGAAGGTTCACCAGATTGATTCCTGGGATGGCAGGACTTTCATATGAAGAAAGACTGGATGAACTGGGCTTGTACTCATTGGAATTTAGAAGATTGAGGGGGGATCTGATTGAAACGTATAAGATCCTAAAGGGATTGGACAGGCTAGATGCAGGAAGATTGTTCCCGATGTTGGGGAAGTCCAGAACGAGGGGCCACAGTTTGAGGATAGAGGGGAAGCCTTTTAGGACCGAGATTAGGAAAAACTTCTTCACACAGAGAGTGGTGAATCTGTGGAATTCTCTGCCACAGGAAACAGTTGAGGCCAGTTCATTGGCTATATTTAAGAGAGAGTTAGATATGGCCCTTGTGGCTACGGGGGTCAGGGGGTATGGAGGGAAGGCTGGGGCGGGGTTCTGAGTTGGATGATCAGCCATGATCATAATAAATGGCGGTGCAGGCTCAAAGGGCCGAATGGCCTACTCCTGCACCTATTTTCTATGTTTCTATGTTTCTAACTATTTTAATATTTTAATAAAAAATGGAAATAATGATATTTGTGGTAGAAATCCAACTGATGAAGAACCTCTCCCCTTTTTAACAAGTTTCTCCATGCATTAAATTCCTTTGCTCTGTATTTTAAGATGCACACAAACATTTCCTACTTTGGATGAAAGACGTTGATGTCATTGAAAATTACAGCAGAGAAACAGACCCTTCGGCCCTTCTAGTCCATGTCAAGACATTTGAACTGTCTAGTCCCATCGACCTGCACTGGGTCCATAGCCCTCCATGCCCCTACCATCCATGTACCTACCTAAACTTTTCTTAAATGTTGAAATTGAGCTTGCATGCATCACTTGTGCTGGCAGCTTGTTCCACACTCTCGCGGCCCTCTAAGTGAATAAGCTATCCTTCATGCTCCCCTTAAACTTTTCACCTTTCACCCTTAACCCATGACCTCTGGTTATAGTCCCAGTGGACAAAGCCTGCTTGCATTTATCCTATCTATACCCCTCATAATTTTGTATACAGCTGGCAAATCTCCTCTTAGTCTTCTACGTCCCATGGAATAAAGTTTTAACCTATTTGAACTTTCCTTATATCTCCAGACTTGGCAACATCGTTGTAAACATTCCTTGTATTATTTCAACCTTATTTACATCTTTCCTGTGGATAAGTGACCAAAACTGCACAGAATACTCTAAATTAGACTTCACTTCACCTTACAGTCAAGCAGCATCTTTGGGAAGAGAAGTAAGTTAGTGTCAGCTGATTTCTCTTTCCTAAGGTGCAACTTGGCTGACTGAGCTCCTTTAGCATTTTTGGTTTTTGTTTCAGATACCAGCATCAGCAGTTTTATTTACTTTCCATATTTGAAGTATAAATCATTTTTGTTTTCTCCGCAGATGTTGCCTCATCTTTCCAGTCTTTCCAAAATTTATGATTTTTTATGATCTGCACCAGTCACAGTCACTTCAGAACTCAACTCTATTAATTTCAGTGAAACTGAATACAGTATGCAGACTCTTCATCCACTCCCATCATTGAAACGGCTGTGCAATATTCATGTCAGGACTGCCAATCTCAAAACCTGTTACTTCTCACAAGCCTTCAGGCTGATCTACAGTAGCACAAAGCGCTGGAGGAACTCAGCAGGTCAGGCATCATCTATAGAAAGGAAGAAATGGTCAATGTTTCAGGTCTAAAACCTTCAGCTGGACTGAGCTGATCAACACTTCCACACATTAACTCACCTCCACCACCACTACTTGTAACTTCTTGTCAAAGTCATCTTATGTACATAGTCCTGTACCTAGCATCACTTAATGTACATACAATCTATGACACTTTGTAACTCCAAAACTAATCAAATATAAACACTGGGGATAATGTGTGTACTTCTTAGTTTTGTTTTCCTTTGCTTTTAGCTCGGCGTGCCCTTATGACATGGTGGTATAATGACGTATGTCATTCACGTACTTTTACATACAACCCTAGTAAATTACGTAAGCAAGAATGCTTAATCAAACAACATGCATACAAAATTGTTCAAATATTACTGAAATATTAAATACACAACACAATCAATCCTTGTATCTGCAGACTATTCTTATGTATTTACACTCAATGACCACTTCCTGTAACTTATAAAGTGGCCGCTGACTGTATCTTCATGGTCTTCTGCTGATGTAACCCTTCCACTTCAAGGTTGAATGTGTTGTGCAATCAGAAATGCTCTTCTGAACACCACTGTTGTAATGTGTGATTGTCTGAGTTAATGTTGCCTTTCCATCTGATTGAACCAGTCTGGCCATTCTCCTCCGACACCTCTCATTAACAAGGCACTTTCACCCATAGAACTACCACTTATTAAGTTATTTTGTTTTGCGGACCATCTCTGTAAAGTCAATAGATTGTTCTGCATGAAAATCCTAGGAGATTAGCAATTTCTGAGAAATTCAAACCACCCTAACTGCAACATCACTCCACGGTCATTGTAGTTAGATCACATATTTTTCCCACAATGATGTTTGGTCTGAATAACAACCAAACCTCTTGACCATGTCTGCATGCTTTTATGCATTGAGTTGCTAACACATAATTGACTGATTAGATGTTTGCATTAACAGTGTGCAGGGGTACCGAATACAGCGGCCACTGAGTGCATATTTATTGTGTATTTATTGTGTTTTTTTGTGTTCTTTATGCTTATTGTGTTTTTTTAATGCAGCATCAGATCAGGAGTAACAATCATTTTGTTTTCCTTTCATCATCATCATCATCATCATCAGGTGCCATGCCCAGTTTGAGCTTTGACTGTCATGGCCCACACACTCCTGTTTCGGGTCAAGTGGATCAATTCATTGGTATTCATTTCCAGTTTTCTGGCTGCTGTCTCCATCATCATTTGTTTTTGTCTTCCTCTTGCTTTCTTCCCTTCAATCTTTCCCATAATTACCGTGCATTCTAGCTCCTCTTTCCTAATCGGCCTGAAACGTCGACTGCACCTCTTCCTAGAGATGCTGCCTGGCCTGCTGCGTTCACCAGCAACTTTCATGTGTGTTGCTTGAATTTCCAGCATCTGCAGAATTCCTGTTATTTCCAATGAAGTTACGTTGCCTTTTCATGATCTCATGCGTTATTTCTCTTTTTGTGTTTGCTCTGTTCATGACATCCTCATTAGATATTCGTTTCATCCATGATATTCTTTGCATACTCCTCAAAAACCACATCTTTGCTGCTACAATTCATTTCCTCATACCTTCACTTCCTCAAGGGATATGGGGAGAAGGCAGGAACGGGGTACTGATTGTGAATGATCAGCCATGATCACAGTGAATGGCGGTGCTGGCTCGAAGGGCTGAGTGGCCTACTCCTGCACCTCTTGTCTATTGTCTAAATGGCTGGCCCAATTAACTGGAATCCACTGTATTTATGTTTTGAAAAGATCTGCTGGAACGCATGCAAAACTAATTTTTTCACTGTACCTTGGTACTTGTGATGAATATAAACAAATTCCAATTATTTCCAACAACAGATTAGAAATGGTTACTTTGTTATAGTGATATTTTCATCTATATTTTAGAAACTGCATCAGATTACAATTCTTAAGTATATATAAGGAATACTTTCCAAGCAAGAAAACAGAAGTTTTATTTACTAATCATTGCCTGATTTTGTTTATTCATAAAGGATTTTACACTCAGCAATACATTTTAGCAGAAAATTTTAAGAAAATCAAGCTATTTTAAATCCAAACTGTTAAGTGTGTCAAATCTAGAAACTATATCCCATTATATTTGATATTGTATGTGGAAATGTATAATAATTTGCTTGTGATCTTATAATTAGTATTTTTCTGTTCTGTTATGTTCAAACTGATATAAGATTAAGAACCAGATTATGAAACAATATTTAGCTCCTGAGATTAGAGTTATATGTTTCCAGGACTTCACATATTGCATTGTCAGAAGGAAGATCTTTATCTACTTTAGGTCTCAAGCAAAATTTGATAAAGTGCTAAAATGTAGTTATGGCTTTAATTGATGGCTTTGGGTTTCATCACATGATTCCAATGATAATGTTTTCACAAAATCCTTGTAGCGTCACTTCTTTCAGCATTTACAGTTATCAGCACTTATATGCACTAAAGCACTCTATATATTGACATATTGCAAAGAGTGGGAATAAACGGGACCTTTTCAGAATGGCAGACAGTGACTAGTGGGGTACCGCAAGGCTCAGTGCTGGGACCTCAGTTGTTTACAATATATATTAATGACTTGGATGAGGGAACTAAATGCAGCATCTCCAAGTTTGCGGATGACACGAAGCTGGGCGGCAGTGTTAGCTGTGAGGAGGATGCTAAGAGGATGCAGGGTGACTTGGATAGGTTGGGTGAGTGGGCAAATTCATGGCAGATGCAATTTAATGTGGATAAATGTGAAGTTATCCACTTTGGTGGCAAAAATAGGAAAACAGATTACTATCTGAATGGTGGCCGATTAGGAAAAGGGGAGGTGCAACGAGACCTGGGTGTCATTATACAGCAGTCATTGAAAGTGGGCATGCAGGTACAGCAGGCGGTGAAAAAGGCGAATGGTATGCTGGCATTTATAGCAAGAGGATTTGAGTACAGGAGCAGGGAGGTACTACTGCAGTTGTACAAGGCCTTGGTGAGACCACACCTGGAGTATTATGTGCAGTTTTGGTCCCCTAATCTGAAGAAAGACATCCTTGCCATAGAGGGAGTACAAAGAAGGTCCACCAGATTGATTCCTGGGATGGCAGGACTTTCATATGAAGAAAGACTGGATGAACTGGGCTTGTACTCGTTGGAATTTAGAAGATTGAGGGGAGATCTGATTGAAACGTATAAAATCCTAAAGGGATTGGACAGGCTAGATGCAGGAAGATTGTTCCCGATGTTGGGGAAGTCCGGAACGAGGGGTCACAGTTTGAGGATAAAGGGGAAGCCTTTTAGGACCGAGATTAGGAAAAACTTCTTCACATAGAGAGTGGTGAATCTGTGGAATTCTCTGCCACAGGAAACAGTTGAGGCCAGTTCATTGGCTATATTTAAGAGAGAGTTAGATATGGCCCTTGTGGCTATGGGGATCAGGGGGTATGGAGGGAAGGCTGGTGCAGGGTTCTGAGTTGGATGATCAGCCATGATCATAATAAATGGCGGTGCAGGCTCGAAGGGCCGAATGGCCTACTCCTGCACCTATTTTCTATGTTTCTATATCTTTAAAGATGAATTAAACTGATCATACTATGTAGAACAACTAAGTAAAATACTTGTAATTGTATCCTCATTAATACTTGAATTACAGGTCTAATTTATCTAAGATATCCATTCTCCAATCTTAATTAAAATTTGAGTTGTTAAGAGATTTAAAATTAATTGTAAATAAATCAGTTTAATTGTACTGTTATATAATAATAGAATCAGACATTCTATTTCTGATGTAATTTAAATATTTCATAATGTTCACATCTCTCTGTAGGCTTGAGCCAGTCTCTGCAATTTCCTCAAGGATCATAACCCTCCGCTATCTGCATTCCTTCACAGTCTTTTGCATTAGCAATTTCCTTTGCACTATCATTAAAAATTGCCTGGACTATTATCAGATTGTTTTGTTACGTCTGTTATTAAGGTTAATGATGAGAATATTCTTTTCAGGGATGAGACAGGAGGAAAGCAGCTATGTCTAGAAGAGAAGCAAGGAGCCAGGTTAGTGGTCCATGTTTAAATGTATTCCTACTTCACTCCCACCCCATCCCCTCATCATTCGTGCCAAATGATAACAGCCACACAACTGATTGAGATTAACAAGAGTCAGTTTCAGAGAGTTAGTGAAAGGAGAGAGGATAAGCAAAGAGAGGATGGGAGGAAGAGAAGCAATGGAGAGAAAGTGAGAGATACTGTTCTTGCCCTCTCCTTTTCTCTACCTTCCTATTTTTTGGCCTCCCTTTTCCACTTCACCTCTCTATTTCTTTCTTGCACCCTTTCCCCACTTCTGCAATTGCCCCTTCTCATTCTGCTTCCACCTCTCTTAAAATCTCATTCTTTATGTCCATTATATCCATTGTATCGCTCTACCTCCTGCTCTCTCACTCTCTTTCTCTCACACACACACACACACACACACACACACACACACACACACACACACACACACACACACACACACAAACACATTCACTCACTCTCTCACCTCCTCTTTTACCCATCCTATTGCTACCCCTCAGTTCTAGTTCTCTTCTACCTAATATAGCTGAGATCAGTCTTGGAGCAAGACCATTATTCCCACACCTCCCTCCACTCTATGGAGAGTTGGGAGTAAGGGAATGGTTTCCATTGTTGTTCAGTGGATGAGGTGGTTTGTATGGCCCAACACTGGTATGGGATGTGGAGACCTCATGCTTATGGTGCAAAAAGGTATAAGAAAAACATTTTTAAAATTACTAACAAGTTTTTTTTTCTAAAACAAGAGGAAGCATGCAGATGTTGAAAATCCAGAGCAACACACACAGAATGCTGGAGGAACTTAGCAGGTCAGGCAGCATCTATGGAAAAGAGGAAACAGTTGACGATTCGGGCCAAGACCCTTCATCAGCACTGAGAAGGAAGCGGGAAGATGCCAGGATGAAAAGATGGGGAGAAGGAAAAGAGGCTAGCTGGTGGACTTAGGGGAGTAGGAAAGGTCAAGGGCTGAAGAAGAAAGAATCTAATAGGGGAGGAAAGTGGACCATAGGTGAAAGGGAAGGAGGAGGGGACCCAGTGGGAAGTGTAACATCACAGTGGGGAATAGAGGAAGGAGGTGGGGAAATTTGTTCGATGAAAGGAGAAATCGATATTCGGACCATCAACAGGTTTTCTTCAAAACTGCATATTTAAGTGTTAAAAATCTTGATATTGTGTTAATGCATGTTTACCAGCAATAAGTTGTCACCCCTTATTAAACTGATTTCCCTGAACATGGTGGTATGGGACCTATGGCTTCTATACCCACTGTCCAATGGTAGTATTGAGAAGAGAGCATGGCCAGTGGTGGATGGTGAATGGTGGCAGGAGTAAGCCAATTGTCTTCTTATATCAGTCAGTAAAATTATGACTAATTTTTTACTTACTTGTCCTTGCCTGCATCGACCCAATGCCCATTCCAAAAAGATGTTGATCTACACTCTGAACATTCTGAGTGACTAAGCCTTCCCAAAATCTCTTGGGTTGAAAATCCTGGATGTAATTATTTTTCTCCTTGAGATTAATGATGATGTGTCTGGATTAGTATTCAAATATCTTAGCTAATAATATGGAGACATGAATCTAATTTTCATCAAAGCAGGCAAAAAATGTAAGTTCAGTAAATTAAATACATTTGGAAAAAAAAACTAATATCAATAATAGTAACTAGCGGTTTGTCATAAACTCCCATCTGTTTCATTAACATGCTTCAGGAAATTGAATCTGCTGTTCCCAGTCAATCTGTCACTACCCAATCTGGCCTATGCATAATTCCCAGAACTATGGTAAAATGGGTGAATCTTAAAAACCTAGTTTGACCATTGTCCATGTCAAAAGTCAACAACAATAAAACCATCTATTATCTTAAGTGTCCAGTCCAGAAGGACATTCATTCAGCAAGGGAATATCCCTGGGACTCCAAACATTGACTCAAAACACATGCACAACCCTCCCCATATTCGATGACATCTTCAAGAGGCAGTGACTTAAGAAGGCAACTTGACATCACTGACACCTTCACCATCTGGGACATGTCTTCTCCTTATCACTACAATTAGGAAATAGACCCGTACTCAAAATTTATGAACAATTTCTTTCCCTCCACCTTCACATGTCTATATGTTCCAGCACCAATGGACTATGTTATTCTTTCTATTTGCACTATATATTTATTTTTAAACTTGTAATAATGTTATGTCTCTGCACTCTACTGCTGCCGCAAAACAACAAATTTCATGCCAACACAAGGAAATCTGCAGATGCTGGAATTTCAAGCAACAAACATAAAAATTGCTGGTGAACGCAGCAGGCCAGGCAGCATCTCTAGGAAGAGGTATAGTCGACGTTTCGGGCCGAGACTCTTCATCAGGACACATCAGGACATTTCATGCCATATTAGACAGTGATTATAAACATGATTTTCATTCTGATAAAGTCTCATTGGTTCGACTTCATGGGATCTAGCCATTGCCCACCTTCAGTAGTTCCCCATTTTAAACATCATTTGTAAAAAGTGCCGAAGGAAGGTAGCAAAAGCTTCATGAGTACTCTGGATGTAAGACTTCTGTGCTCATCAGTTAAGCCTGACTAATTAAATAAGCTGCTCTGCTTAAGTATGTGGCAAGAGGTGAGAGAGTCAACAAAGGAGATCATGCACAGACCTGTGCAAATCTTTTAGGCATTTATATATAGCTAGGATGTCTAAAACTTTTGCACAGTACTGTATTTGCCAACGTGGAACAGGGAGCGAGATTATAAATTTGGTTGGAGCAAAGCATATTGGGAATGGGAGGGTGAGGGACAAAGGGCAAAGGAGGAACACCGGAGGGGGGTAGGTGGTGCAGATGCAGGCACACAAGCCCTGGGACATCAGGCAGGGTCATTTGATTCCAAACAATTAGTTTATTGATTATTACAGAATGTCTCTCTGGTACTTCGTGCTCCCCACCCCTCTCCCTTCCCCTTTTCCCAACCATGAATACTCTCTCCCTGCCCCCTTCCCACTCTCAATCCACAATTGCGACCCATATCAGAATCAGGTTTATCATCATTCAATATGCCATGAAGTTTGGCTTCCTTTGCTGCCGCAGTACATTGCAATATATAAAATTATGTGGAAAAGTCTTTGCCAACCTAGCTATATATACAGTGTATACCTTTAAGAGCTCTATCTAACTCTTTCTTGAAAGAATCCAGAGAATTGGCCTCCAATGTCTTCTGAGGCAGAGCATTCTACAGAACCACAACCCTCTGTGTGAAAAAGTTTTTCCTCAACTCCGTTCTAAATGGTCCACCCCTTATTCTTAAACTGTGGCCTCTGGTTCTGGACTCCTCCAACATTGGGAAAATGTTTCCTGCCTCTAGCATGTCCAATCTCTTAATAATCTTATATGTTTCAATCAGATCCCCTCTCATCCTTCTAAATTCAAGTGTATACAAGCCCAGTCGCTCCAATCTTTCAACATATGACAGTCCCGCAATCCGGGGAATTAACCTCGTGAACCCACGCGTCACTCCCTCTATAGCTAGAATGTCCTTCCTCAAATTTGGAGACTAAAACTGTACACAATACTCCACCTGTGGTCTCACCAGGGCCTTGTACAGCTGAAGAAGGACCTCTTTGGGACAAAAAGCAAATCAAGAAAATAGCCATGATTTCCTTCATTTATTTCGGATACTGTGCCACTTAATTGCAACAGGAGACTGTTGCCGAGCATTTTCTAACTTGCGTCAGTCGTGTGTATGTTGTGTAGCTGTTAGACTGAACTGTTTTTAAACAGCATCAGTTGCATGTGTTTGTGTTCAAAATGCAGTGATTTTTGTCATAGTTAGTGAGAAATAAGCAATAAGACAATTCAAAATTGTTTTGCTCACTGCAGTTTCAAGCATTCAGACTTGGAAATGCCAGAAACAGCCAAGAGTGCTAGGGTGCATCACAACCTGCTATGGAAGTTGTCCTGTCCATGACCAGAAGAAGCTGTAGAAGATCGTGAACACAGCCCAGCCCATCACATAGGTCAATTTTCTGTCCTTGGACTCATTTTACACCGTGCGCTGTCGGAGCAGCGCTGCCAGGATAATCAAGGACACGACTCACCCGGCCAACGCACTTTTCATCCCTCTTCCCTCCGGGACAAAGCTCAGGAGCTTGAAGACTCATATAGCCAGATTTGGGAGCAGCTTCTTTCCAACTGTGATAAGATTGCTGAATAGATCCTGACCCGGATCTGGGCCATACCCTCCAAATATCCGGACCTGCATCTCGGATTTTTTGCACTACCTTACTTTCCATTTTTTCTATTTTCTATTTATGATTTATAATTTAAATTTTTAAATATTTACTAATGATTTGTACTCCAGGGAGCGAGAAACGCAGAAACAAATATCGCTGTGATGATTTACGTTCTAGTATCAATTGTTTAGCGACAATAAAGTATAAAGTATAGAGTGAAAATGAAAGGACTTCACTACTTCAGCAAGTTAGGAACTATGAAGAATTTGAAGGTGCCAACAATTGTCCTGAATGTTACCTTTGGTCCCCACTGGACACTCAGCTCTCACCTGTGGCTCCTAGTAGCTGTATCCATGTGACAGTAGCCACACCCTGATACACTGCTATGACAGGTGCGCTAAAACAGTTGAGCATAGCCAACAGGTCTCTGGTGAGGTAGGGACATGCCTGTCCTAGCGTGCAAAGTTAGCTCCAGCAAGCTGGGTGGATGAGAGCTACGGTGAGATCCAATGACCAGGAAGGCAGTTCTGCAGCGCTCCGCGGAGAGTGAATGGCATGACAAGAAAGAGAAAGCATGGCCATCCACAGTAACCAGGGAAGACCTCAGTTGTGACATCTACTCATCTCACGAGTTCCAGACTTGTGAAGTCGAGAGAAGGAAACTGCTCCAGCGCAACGGCTTTTCAGCTTTAAAAATTCTTCCACACGTTTCCTGTCATCGCCAGGTATGATGAACAGCAACCAGTAATATTCTAATTTGTTCTGTCTTTCAATTAAATACAGAATTTGTTACTCAGTTAAATGGTTTGTGCTGTAAGAGTCCTCTATCTGGAAGTAACATTCTTCAAATAGCCAGACAGTTAAAAAAAAAGCTGTGCAGAATTGCCTCCCACCCATCCTTTCTCACTCCTCGGCTCTTCAGCATAGCGATTAGTGCAACTCTTTCAGGCGCTAGCTGTAAAATTAATTGGGGTTCGATTCCAGCCACTGTCTGCAAGGATATTGAAAGAAGATGACGCCAGTGAACAATGTGACCTAAGGCGATGTCCTTCAGACAATTCACAAAAATACTTCTTTTACTTCTTTTTCTTTCTAATATGATCGTGTTACTATTGGAACCCGTGATTTTCGTATGGGGTTTGATTCCCATTGCTGTTTCTAAAGAGTTTGTATGTTCTCCCCACGACCACAGCGGTTTCCTCTAGAAGATTCAGTTTCCTCCCGCATTCCAAAGATGTATGGTTAGGTTAGTGAGTAGTGGGCATGCTGCGTTGGTGCTGGCCGCGTGCCGACACTTGTGGGTTGCCCAGTGCTATTCTGGCTGATTTAATTTGATGCAAATGATGCGTTTCATTGTATGTTTCAATGTACATGTGACAAATAAAGCAATTCTTTCTTTAGTTGGGCCATAGGAAGGTGCACTATTTCTTCACCACCAAGTAGGGTCCTAATCAGCCTCCCAGGTGAGGCAGAGATTGATGCTTGTGATGTGGTCTCAAGAGTAAATGAGGGAGCAGTTTTGTAAGGCACCTACACTCGATCTCCAATAAACTTCTTGAGCTCCTGGTTGCATATCAATTTGATTTCCCTTCTCATTCTCACACTAACCTGATTATCCTCATTTATGGTACTGACATACTTATGCTAACTGCAAATTTAAAAAAAAACAGCTCCTCATTTTCCACTTGGCTCGTCTACCGCTCAATGGCATGAAATTTACTTTTCCATTTTCAGGTTATCCATAATCCTTGTGATCTGTTCCCACTCCCACAGTCCATCCAGTTTCTCTCTCCCTTTGTACTCTCTTTCCACTCTTCTACATCTTATTAAAACAACTCTTTAACTCTTCCCATCTGATTTTGTTGAACTGTCACTCACATTCCTATCTACAGTATCTCTTCCCCATTGGATCACATTTCCTAATCCTCCTCTACTTTATCTAGTTCTGTCTGCCCATTGTCACGGGTTTGGTTTAGTAAGTTTTGGACATGCTGGGAGATCGGCAGCACTTGCGGGTTCCCCTCAGCACATCCTTGATGCAAATGACACACCTCACTGTATGCTTCAATGTTTTGATACACATGATTGCAAAGCAAATAGCACAACGCTGTTACATCCCCAGGCGTGGAACTCGGATTTCACTTTCTGCCACGCGCTGTAAGAAGTTCATACGTTCTTCCCGTGACCACGAGTTTCCTCTGAGTGCACTTCTCCCACAGTCCAAAGACATACCAGGTAGAAGTTTAATTGTTCATTGTAAACTAGGATAGATTTAAAGAGGTACGCTGATGGGTGGTTTACCTCACTGGGCAAAAACACCTGTTCTGCACTGTATCTCTAAATAAAATAAAATGAGATAAATAAAGCTAATCTATCCTATAATCCCTTCCTTACTTAGTTACACCTATCATCTATCAGTGTTGTCTCAGAGCTCCTCATCATCCCTGTATCCCTCCCTCATCATTTCAATCTCCCCTGCTCCATCTGTTTCTACTAATGACCTACTAGTTTCACCACTCGTTGTCACTCAGTGTTCACTTGGCAGAAGACAAGCTCGATTGTGGTTGACTGCAGATCTCTGCAGCATTATAGCTTGAGTTTGTACTCTTTTACTGCGTGGCGGTATGTATCTTACTGATACCTTTATGTGCTTGCTATCTTGGACGTGGTCTGTATGCTTTGTGCTGTGAATGACCTTTGGTACTGTGTTTTGTATCTTGGCCCCAGAGTATTCCTGTTTCGTTTGACTGTATTCATGGGCATTCATTAATGGTTGAATGTCAATTAAACTTTAATTGAATTGAATCAAATGTGTATATTATCTATCTTCCCTCAACATTCTCAGTTCTGAGTGCAGAGACTCAAACCAACACATTACCATCCCTTGTCTCTCCACAGATGTTGTTTGACCTGTTGAGTTTTTCCAAAAGTTTATATTTTTGTTGTCTTTTACAGCATTTGATAATTATAGTCAGAGAAAATGTCACCATTTATGAGAACACTACTATAAGGAAAGTCGGGACATATTTTTATGCTGTTGCTAACAGCGACAAGTCATGAATAGGGATTGCATAAGAAGCATGGAGATTGCTTAAGTCCTTCTTAAGCGCTTGAGCATTAATCATGTGTTTGTTTATTTATTTGTTTGCTTATTTATTCATTTATTATAATGTTTATGATGAATTACATAGCTGCCACAAAACAACAAATTTCACAACACATGTCAGTGATAATAAACCTGATTCTGATTAAATCCTGCTTTGTTATCACAGTCACATGCTTATTTTTGTTTCACAAAAATGATGGACCTTGGAGATGTCATTCAATCATTAACACAAAATATTCTGCAGATGCTGGGGTCAAAGCAACACGCACAAAATGCTGAAGGAACTCAGCAGGTCGACCTGCTGAGTTCCTCCAGCATTTTGTGCATGTCATTCAATCATTATTTGTTAATGTTTGAAATATGCTGTGTTTGGAAAATACCACATCCACTACCTTTCATGCAGCATCAAATCAAAACAATGACAATGGGAAAAATCCATGACTTGTGAAGGCCTCTGGTACAAGATGTAGCAGAATGTGACTTTGCATAGCTCAAGATTTGAACATTGCACCAAATATGTCTCATGCAGGAGGGGGGATTTCTAGAGTACCTACAAGATGGGTTTTTAGAACAGCTCATGGCTCATGGATTAGTTATTCTGGATTGGGTGTTCTGCAATGAACCAGAATTGATTAGAGAGTTTAGTAGAGCTTAAGATGTAAGTATTATCAAATTTACCCTAAAATTTGAGGAGAAGCTAAAGTAATGTTGTGTCAGTCTTCAGTGAGGAAAACACCAGCAGTATAGTGGAAGTTCCAGGTATCAGGAGTCATTAAGTATGTGGAGTTGCCGTAACTAGAGAGAAGGTTCTTAGGAAACCGAAAGGTCTGAAGTTAGATGTGTCACTTGGACCAGATGGTGTACACCCCAAGGTTTTGAAAGAGGCTGAAAAGATTGTGGAAGCTTTAATAATGATCTTTCAAGAATTACTAGTTTCTGGAAAGGTTCCAGATGACTGAAAAATTGCAAATGTCACTCCACTCTTCATGAAAGGAGAGAGGCAGAAGAAAGGAAACTATAGATGTCTGTTAGTCAGTTAGTCTGATCTCAGTGGCTGGGAAGATGTTGGAGTCAATTATTAAGGATGAGGTTGCAGGGTGCTTGGAGGCACATGATAAAATAGGCTGTGGTCAACATTGTCTCCTCAAGGGAAAAACTTGCCTGACAAATCTGTTGGAATTCTTTAAAGAAATAACAAGCAGGATAGACAAAGGAGAATCACGAAAACTGTGAATAGGCATTTTATTTTAAAAAATGGAAGAATGTTCTTGGGTTCAATGTCCATTTGGGAATCATATGGCAGAGGGGAAGAAGCTGTTTCTGAATTGCTGAGTGTGTGCCTTCAAGCTTCTGTATCTTCTACCTGATGGTAACAGTGTGAAGAGGGCATGTCCGGGGTGGTGGGGATCCTTAATAATATACGTTGCCTTTCTGAGGCATCGCTCCTTGAATATCTCTTGGATACAATGGAGGCTAATACTCAAGAAGGATCTGAATAATTTTACGACTTTCTCTAGTTTATTTCAGTCCCATGCATTAGTCACCTCCCCTCCCCATACCAGACAGTGGTGCAGCCTGTCACAATGCTCTCCAGAGTACATCTGTAGAAATTTTCGAGTGTTTTAGGTGACAACCGAATCTCTTCAAACTCCTAATGGAATATAGCCGCAATCTTGCCCTCTTTATAGCTGCATCAATTTGTTGGGACCAAGATAGATCCCAGAGATCCTAACACCCAGGAACGTGAAATTGCTCACTCTCTCCACTTCTGATCCCTCGATGAGTAATGGTTCGTGTTCCCTCCTCTTGCCCTTCCTGGAGTCTGCAATCAGCTCTTTCATCTTACTGACATTGAGTGCAAGATTGTTGCAGCAACACCACTCAGCCAGCTGGTATATTTTGCTCCTCTATGCCCTCTCATCCCCGTCATTGGTTGTATCATCAGCAAATCTATAATGTCAGTCGCATCCGGAATTTTTCCGGGTAGCAGACGACTTCCTCCCACGCCGTTCTAACCTAGTTGGAATTCGCATACGAAGCTAGTTACAGCAGCAGTTTGTCATTGCTTTCTGCCGGATGAGTATCTTTTCAAAGAGATCACCAGCTCTTAACCCTGCATGGATGGAAAGTGTGCCAGGGGGCCCCACAGTCCAGCTAATGCCACTACGCCACTAGCTGGGATAGCAAATCTATAGCCATGATGAAATAGCAGAGCAGACTTGATGGGCCAGGTGTCCTAATTCTGTTCCTATATCTCAAGGTCTTATGGTGTTAAATCGTTAAAAAGACATGAGAAGGACAAACTGCCATATAACTGAGTAACAATTTATGTAGTTAAATGAAGTACAGAAAAAGTTCGAATACTAGCAATGCTACTACGGTACTATAAAACTGTGTGTTACGTCCTAAAAGTTATCAATGGAGAAATTCATACAGTTTACGCTGCCACATGCTTTTGATTGATAGTAAATTAACAAAATCTGTGCAGACACTGGGTGCAGATAATATGATGCTTTCTTTGAAACTGATAGTGTTTCGAGTTTGTAGCCAACGTGGCATGATAAGAAATCTTGTTTCATTGGCATGATAGATATCATCTGCACAAAATTTTTGAAACAAGTCGGGAGAGATTTGTAGATGTCCATGTTTTTGCACTTGCAGATCAGCACTACCTTTCTTGCCATGTGCCTCTTTGAATTTAATGTGGTGCCAAAATTTCCATTGAGACAACCAATCATCTGTTGCTTTAAAAGTTTTGTGATCAGCTTCTTAGCTAGCTCCTCTGACTTGATCTTTTTAACGTTGGTCCACTGACATGTATACCTCACACAGTTACAATGGAAAACCATTGATGAGGACCTCTTCAACAACTGAATCCTTATCTTCATGTTTTTGTTTTTGGGATGATACCTGTTGTCCCTTGTGTAATGTTCATTCTTTATTGCGTGCAATTATACATTTCAGCACTCCAGTTATCTCTGCCGGCTTCTGCTGTGTATTGTCAGGCAGATGGCTTTTAAGTTGTTCCAGTAGGCCAATTTTTTTAGCTAGTGTCAAATCTTTTTGTGGCATCTTGGGAGGGTCTGAAATTTTTTCAAGTCAAAATAAAAAAAATGATCAAAAATCACTGCTTTTTAAATTGGCGTCCATCATCCCAAATGGGTAACATAGCACAAGCACACACAACTGACGCTATTTAAAAATGGTTTGTTGTAAGCACGGTGCTCTGTCTAACAGCCACAAGTGCACACAACTGACACTAGTTAGAGATTGTTCGACAACAGTCTCCATACTAATTAATTGGCCTGGTGCCACAAATAAACAAAGGGAATCAAAGTTTAAAGCAGATTTTATTACCAAAATGCATACAGTATATGTCACCATTAACAACTCTGAGAATCATTTTCTTGTGGGCATACTCAACAAATCCAAATAATAATAACGAAAACAGAATCAATGAATCAATGATAGACCACCCAACTAGGGCATTCAACCAGAGTGCAGAAGACACCAAGCTATACAAATACAAAAGGAAGAAACAATAATAATAATGAAATAAGCAATAGATATTGAGAACATGAGATGAAGAGACCTTGAAAGTGAATCCATTAGTTGTCGGAGCATTTCAATGATGGGGCAAGTGATGTAAAGTGACGTTATCATCTTTGGTTTAAGAGTCTGATAGATGAGGGGGTAACTGTTCCTGAACGTGGTGGTGTGAGTCTTGAGGCTCTTCTACCTTCTTCCTGATGGCAGCAGTGCGAAAAGAGCATATCCTGGGTGGTGGGGGTCCCTGATAATGGATATTGCTTTCCTGCTACAGCATTTCATGCAGATGTTCTCAGTGGTGGGGAAGAATTTACCTGTGCTGGACGAGGCCAAATTCACTACTTTTTCTATGAATTTTCCATTCAAGAGCATTGGTGATTCCATAAAAAGCTGTGATTCAGCCAGCTATATGTTTATCAAAATTTTAAGTGTTATTTTCTCGCTATTTTCTCAATTCGGATTTGCCATTAAGGGTTATGTCAATTAAGTGGCTGCTCCAAAGAAACAATGGCCCTATTAACCTGAATCTACTGTTCTGCTTTGATAGTTTCTGGAAGTTCAGAAATTCAGCAGTCATAAAGAGTGTTTACCACTATGGAGCAACCAAGTCACCAAGAGGAAGAGACCTCATGCAATCATAACCATACTTTCTTCAACTTTCATTACAACCAACTTTCTGAGGATTTTTACCTTGGAAATCCAAGTGTGAATAAATATTATGGCTGAGATTGGACTTCAGTTTTCAAGCTGAGTCTAATACTGTGGTATTGTAACTACTCAACTGATTCTATGTGTAATCTTTCTTATAGAGAAGGTTTCTAATATGTGTTTGCTCATCACTTTAATACAGTTTATGCTGTCACGGTGTCTCGGCCCCGAACTCAGCAATGTTGCAATATGTCTCCAGAGATAACTTTAATTGAATGATGCAGCATGAGTAGTGAAGGCTATTTTGCAAACAGTCCCACACAAATGCTTAAACTATTATAAACTTTATTAGGTAGTCAAAGGAGAGTCTCTCAGCAAGCTAATTTCATGAATATAGGATTATAAGAGTGCATGACAGTCATGCTAATGGTTACTATTATATCCTCAGGATTGGCAATTTAGTCAGTAGTTGCAAGTGGGGTTATAGGACAGATTATATTCTGGGAATTTAGGTCTAACAGCTTTTTTATATAATTCTTTTCAATGAGGAGCAGAAATGGCCTTCGCAGTCCTTGCCCTTATTCTGGTGAACGTAACCTCAGACATTTAGAAATCAACAGGCATGTCATTAGATGTAGATGACTTCTTTAGAAATTCTTGCTAGGTTCAGAGCTTAATCACTTGCATTCTTATAAAACTGAGCCATGTAAAAGGCTGGCTCAATGAATAGTAAAATACTGCACTTATACAATTGATACAGCTCACGGGACTACAGCAATCTTCAAAACTGTGACATTACGCACATTAGAGAGTATTCACACTCGATCACGAAGAAATAAACTGCATTTTTTTTTAATAGTTAATAAATAATGGAACTATCTCATTTTATGCTTAGCCAAACAGATCAGGGAGAAAGACTTGACTGACCTCAGCAATCTCAAGGGCAGAATTAGCAGAAAGTTTCTCTTCTGACCAGTCTTCAGGAACTCTGGTTTGAAGTGTGTGGATACAGACTCGGAATAGAGGGATGTCCATTTAAAACAGTGCAGAGGAGGAATTTCTTTAGCCAGAGCACGGTGAATCTGTGGAATTCGTTGGCATGGGATGGCTGTGGAAGCCAAATCACTGGATATATTTCAGGCAGAAAAATAGAACCGCATGATGAAATGGTGGAGCAGACTTGGTGGACCAAATAGCCTAATTCTGTTCCTATATCTTATGGTTTTATGGTCTTATATCAATGATAGAAGAAAAGTGAAGTAAACAAAATTAAATCACCCCCAATAATAATTCTTCTAACACATAGTCAATTACTTTTGCAGGAACTCCAAGCATCGTTTCTGTCACTAAAATATATATAAACTAAGATAGTTAAATTAAATAAGTAGTGCAAAAATGAAAATAATAGTAATGAGGTAGTGTACATAGGTTCAATGTCCATTCCGAAATCTGATGGCAGTGAGGAAGAGGCTGTTTCTGAATTGTCGAGTGCATCCTTCAGGCTCACACTCAGATGGAACAGAGTAAAGTGTACAGTTACAAAAAAAGTGCACTGTACATAGACAATAAGGTCAGAATTAGGTAGATTCTGAGGTCAAGAGTCAATCTTATTGTATCAGAGAACCGTTCATTGTCATATATTGAATAGAATAGAAGCTATCCTTGAGCTTGGTGGTACAAGCGTTCAGGTTTTTGTGTCATCTTCACAATGGGAAGGGGAGGAAGAGAGAATGTCAGGGTGGGTGAGTCCTTGATCATGTTAACTGCTTTACTGAGGCAGTGAGAAATATAGACAGAGACCTTGGAGGAGGAGGCTGGTTTCCATGATGAGCTGAGCTGTGTCCACAATTCTACAGTCCTTTTTTTTTTTTAAGAGTCACAGGCAGCGCACTTAGCATACTGAGTCATGATCATCTGTAGAAATTGGTGAGGGTCAAAGGAGAAATGCCAAAACTCTTTGGCCTCCTAAGGATGTAGAAGCACTGGTGAGCATTCTTTGCTGTTGTGTCAGCGTAACTGGATAGGCTACAGGTGATGTTCACTCCTAGGAACTCGAAATAGTCAACTCTCTCAACCTCAGCACAGTTGATGTAGACAGCAGTATGTGCATGCAACACCCACCTGAAGTTGATGATGAAGATAAAGATTAGCTTTATTTGTCACAAGTGTACCCAAACAAAACATGCAGTGAAATGTGTCATTTGCATCAATGACCAACACAGCCCAAAGAAGGGCAGCCCGCAACTGTAGCCATGCTTCCAGACCACACCTGGAGTATTGTGTGCAGTTTTGGTCCCCTAATCTGAGGAAAGACATCCTTGCCATAGAGGGAGTACAAAGAAGGTTCACCAGATTGATTCCTGGGACGGCAGGACTTTCATATGATGAAAGACTGGATCAACTAGGCTTATACTCATTGGAATTTAGAAGATTGAGGGGGGATCTTATTGAAACGTATAAAATCCTAAAGGGATTGGACAGGCTAGATGCAGGAAGATTGTTCCCGATGTTGGGAAGTCCAGAATGAGGGGTCACAGTTTGAGGATAAAGGGGAAGCCTTTTAGGACCGAGATGAGGAAAACCTTCTTCACACAGAGAGAGGTGAATCTGTGGAATTCTCTGCCGCAGGAAACAGTTGAGGCCAGTTCATTGGCTACATTTAAGAGGGAGTTAGATATGGCCCTTGTGGCTAAAGGGATCAGGGGGTATGGAGAGAAGGCAGGTATAGGGTTCTGAGTTGGATGATCAGCCATGATCATACTGAATGGTGGTGCAGGCTCGAAGGGCCAAATGGCCTACTCCTGTACCTATTTTCTATGTTTCTATGTTTCCAGCACCAACGTAGCATGTCGGCAAATTATCAACTCCAACCCGAATGCACTTCAAAGGTGGGAGAAAACTGGAGCATCCTGGAAAAACCCATATGGTTGTGTGGAATGTACAAATTCCTTACAGTCTGCAGTGGGAATTCATCACTGGTGCTATGAAGCCGCTGTGGCTATCCCTCGAAGTCGAGGATCATGGTCTTCATTCTGTTGACCTACTTATGGGCTCTCAAGTGGCTTATGAGGCCAATCTTGGCTTTGAAAGTTCTTCCGCATTCAGGACAGGTAGTTCCAGATGGCAGATCGGGCTTTGGTTGTTGCTGCCTCTCTTTCCATTTTCTTCTCTTTTCTTCTAATTCTGCACACCTGTTGGCTTCGAAAGTTGCTGTTCCTTCTCGGCTGATGGCTTGCCAGAGTTTCCTGTCCTTGGCACTGGTTTACCAGTTGTTGATGTCGATGTTACATTTCTTCATGTTGGCTTTTAAGACGTCTTTGAATCTCGTCTGTTGTCCGCCTCTTATACGTTTGCCTTCTTTAAGCTGGGAGTAGAAGATTTGTTTTGGCAGACGTTCGTCTTTCATCCGAGCAACATGACCGCACCATCTTAGTTGGTTCTTGATGACGTAGGCTTCAATGCTTGTTGCTTGTTGAACATCTCCAAACAAGAGTCTTTCATGATCGTGACATCTGAACAGTTGTAACAAGGGTGTCGTCTGAAGTTAAGCTGAGATTGTAATGGCAAGAACTGTTTTTTAAATTTATTTTGATTCCCTCTTTCTGCAATAAAACATCTAAAACAGATAAAGGAATTTAAGATGCGAAAATATATTTGTTGTCTAGCGTGTGTACTTTTCCCCAGACTGCAAAATAAATTATCATTTTTTCATGATTAGATACTATTAACTGTTATTGAGCATAATTTATTAAGTACGAATTTCATGGATTTACAATTAACTAATTGGATTCATCATCAATTTGTAATTTCGCCACCATCATCCACATCTTCAAAAGGCGATGCCTCAAGAATGTGGTATCCATCATTAAAGACCCTCACCATCATTCCTCTCATTACCACTATCAGGGAGGAGGTACAGGGGCCTGAAGACCCACACACAAGATTTAAGCAGCATCATCAGATTTCTGAATAGTCCATGAACCCATGAGCACAGCCTCACTTTTCCTCTTTTGTACTATTAATTTCTAAATTTTTTATTCTAATTTATAGCAACTTTTTATGTGTTGCACTGTACTAATTCTGCAAAACATCAAATATCATGACAATAATAATAAAATTTGATTCTGATCCAATACATGTTGAGTACCTTTTATCCGAAATTTCCAAACCTCTGAAATACAATTTTTTAACTGCTGACATGATGTCACCAAATGGAAAATTCCACAAGATACTGGGAAGTGTCCCAGGCAATGTGCAGGTCTCTGCACACCACAGACAGTTCTGAGAAGTCACCTCACATGTGTAATGAACAGCAGTAAATGAAAAATAGATAAACACTGCGTAAAGTGAAAAATAAATATCTCGGTCATGTATTGAAAGAGTCAATTTGTCAGCGTCAGAGTGAACATATGCCACTTAATGGTTTACTGATCATGAAATAAGCAAAGATCTATCACGATGAACTGAAAATTGAAGGTAATTGTGAATATTCAGCAGGCTGGTTGCTGAAATTTAAGAAAAGGAAAGGGATTAAATTTTTAAAGTCTCTACTGATCATGAAGCAGCAGAGGAATTCATTGAGTTTGCCGAGATTGTCGCTGGTGAAAATCTAACAGCAGAACAAGTCTACAATGCTGATTGTTTTATACCTAAAAAATTAAAATACAAATTCAGTGTACTGTAAATTTTTAACCAAAACACAGCATCATAAGTGGAGACTAAAAGCCTGCCATTGTTTATTGTCGTTCAACAGCTGAATCAGGTATTGTCCTGAACCTGCTGTGCTGCTGTTGTTACCCTGCACACTTTATATTTTCATTATTTTAATGGTATGTAATCATTTTTACTGTAAGGTACATGTGTGTGATGAATAAGTGAAATAAGACAGAGACTGCTTACTGGTAGCACATAAATGCAGAGGAGGAAATGATGGTGATTCCAAATTATCTCATTATATAATCCAAAATCCGAAATCAGAATTACTTATGGCCCAGATAAAGGGTACTCAACCTGTATTAATAAACAAAGATCTTTACTTGCCTCCATAAAATCAACTTTAAAGTCCACATCCCTCAGTACCACTATCTCCAACAAATGACCTGAACATTTAGCCTGAATAGTCTGTCAACGGCTGTACTTAATCCCAGCACAAATTAGCTTTTGTAGCAGTGCAGTAAAAAGGCTCAACATCTGTCCTAAACCACTGACCTCTGCCTGCCTCACTGAGTGGTATGGAAACTGCACTATGGCAGACAGGAGGGCTCTGCCCAACACAACACCAGCGCTTGCTACCTACCATCAAGAAAGCTGCTGGAAAAAGGCAGTGGATGTAGTGTACCGGGACCAGATGAGATATACCCCAAGTTACTGTGGGAAGTAAGGAAGGAAATTACTGAGCCTCTGCTGAGGATCTTTGCACCATCAATATGATGGGAGAAGTACCAGAGGATTGGAAGGTTGCAAATATCGTTCCCTTGTTCAAGAAAGGAAGTAAAGGTAACTCAGGAAATTATAGACAGTAAGTCTTACTTCAGTGGTGGGCAAGTTGGAGAAGATTCTGAGAGGCAGTATTTGGAGAGACATAATCTGATTAGGGATAGGCAACGTTGCTTTGTCAAGGACAGATCATGCCTTACGAGCTTGATTGAATTCTTTGAGGATGTAACAAAACACATTGATGAAGGTAGAGCAGTGGATGTAGTGTATATGGATTTCAGTAAGGCATTTGATAAGGATCCCCATGCGAGGCTCATTCAGAAATTAAGGGGGCAGGGGATCCAAGGGGACATTGCTTTGTGGATCCAGAATTGGCTTGCCCATAGAAGGCAAAGAGTGGTTGTAGATGGTTCATATTCTGCATGGAGGTGTTCTGCAGGGATCTGTTCTGGGACCCCTCCTCTTTGTGATTTTTATAAATGAACTGGATGAAGAAGTAGAAGGGTGGGTTAGTAGGTTTGCTGATGACACAAAAATTGGGGGTGCTGTGAATAGTCTGGAGGGTTGTCAGAGGTTACAGCGGGACATCAATAGGATGCAAAACTGGGCTGAGAAATGGCAGATTGACTTCAACCCAGATAAATATGAAGTGGTTCATTTTAGTAGGTCAAATTTGAAGACAGAATATAATATTAATAGTAAGACTCTTGGCAATGTGGAGGATCAGTAAGATCTTAGAGTCCGTGTCCATAAGACACTCAAAGCTGCTGCTCAGGTTGACAGTTTTGTTAAGAAGGTGTGTGGTGTGTTGGCCTTCAACTGTGGGATTAAGTTCGAGAGCTGTGACATAATGTTACAGCTATATAAGACCTAAGTTAGACCCCATTTGGAGTACTGTGCTCAGTTCTGGTCACTTCACTACAGGAAGGATGTGGATACTATAGAGACAGTGCGGAGGAGATTTACAAGGATGTTGCCTGGATTGGAGGGAGTACCTTATAAGAATAGGTTGAGTATAATTGGCCTTTTCTACTTGGAGCAACGGAGAATGAGAGGTGACCTGACTGAGGTGTATAAGATGGTGAGAGGCATTGATCGTGTGGATAGCAGAGGCTTTTTCCCAGGGCTGAAATGGCTAACATGAGGGGGCATAGCTTTAAAGTGCTTGGAAATAGGTACCAAGGGGAGGTCAGGTGTAAGTTTTTCACACAGAGAGTGGTGGGTGTGTGGAATGCACTGCCGGCAGCAGTGGTAGAAGCAGATACAATAGGGTCTTTTAAGAGCCCCTTAGATAGGTACATAGAGCTTAGAAAAATAGAGAGCTATGCACTAGGGAAATTCTAGTCGGTACAACATTATGGGCCAAAGAGGCTGTAATGTGCTGTAAATGTCTATGTTTCTAATATCATAAGGATCACATATACCCTGCGCATGGACTATTTGTCCCAGTTCATCAAGGAAGAGGCTATGCTGCATCCATGCCGGGAACATCTGACTCAAAAACAGTTACAGTACTTCCCCCAAGCTATCAGGCTGATCAATACCTTCACCCACCAACCAACCCCACCACTTTATCATTTCTTGTCAGGGTCACCTTATGGATAGATAGTGCTGAATATATGTACATACGATCAGTAATCTTTGATATTTATATTCAATGTTTTTAATTGTGTTATTTAAGCGTATTATGCTTTTTTATATTGCATTGGACACAGAATAACAATTATTTCATTTTCTTTTACACTTGTGTACTAATGGTTAACAATAAACAATCTTGGATCATTAATCTTGAAGAGAGAAAATGGAACTGTTCACTAGGGCTTCTACCAATCAGCAGCTTAGGAGTCCTTTCATGATGAGCAGAAGGTCCTGAAGATTGTTCCGGCACAATTTCAATAGCATTTTGAGTTTAATCCTGCTTATGAGTGATTATCAATAAACAAAAATCTGAGAACCTGGACAATTTTTGGACATCTCCAGCTAGGGATGTGGAGAAGCATTGAAAGTTGAACTTAGGGTAATCTTCAACAAACTTCTTAGAGGCCCCACAGCTCTAGGGTTGAGGAAGTTAGATTTCAGCTGTGGAAAGCCAGAGACAATACGTCAGACCTCCCTCTTACAATCTGGATTCTTTTCAGGTTAGTTGTTCTAAGCCTACTTAACATTCAGGAATCTGAAGTTCAAGTGCAAGTTGTAGAAATGTTGAGCAAGGTGGGGCTTTTATCTTTGGAGCAAAGGAGAATGAGAAGCAACTTGATGGAAGATGATAAAAGGCAGGGGTGGAATGGACAGCCACAGACCTTTACCCAGAGCAGTCTGGATAATATGAAAGAACATACTTTAATGTGATTGGAAGAATGTATGGAAGGTAAAGTGTGTGTGGAATGCACGGCAATGGTAGAGACAGAAACACTTAATAGACTCTGAGACAGGCTCATGAATGAAAGAAAAATCGAGGACTATGTGGAAGGGAAGGGCAAGATTGAATTTGGAGAAGATTATAAGTATGGCAAAACACTGTGGACCAAATGGACTGTATTGTGCTGTACTGTTCAATGTTCCATGTTCTATTTCAAGTCAAGTGAAGTCAGGGTTTATTGTATTTAACTATTCTTTTCTTCGGTATTGACTAAGGAGAAGGATATTGAATTGTGTAAGATAAGGGAGACAGGTAGGGAAGTTATGGAAAATATGATGATTAAAGAAGAGGAAGTACTGGCACTTTTAAGGAATATAAAAGTGGATAAGTCCCTGGGTCCTGAAAGGATATTCCCTAGGACCTTGAGGGAAGTTAGTGTGGAAATAGCAGGGGCTCTGACAGAAATATTTCAAATGTCATTAGAAACAAAGATGGTGCCGGACGATTGGCGTATTGTTCATGTTGTTCCATTGTTTAAAAAGGATTCAAAGAGTAAACCTAACAATTATCGGTCTGTGAGTTTGACGGCAGTGGTGGGTAAATTGATGGAAAGTATTCTTAGAGGTGGTATATATAATTATCTGGATAGACAGGGTCTGCTTAGGAACAGTCAACATGGATTTGTGAGTGGAAGGTCATGTTTGAAAAATCTTATTGAATTTTTTGAAGAGGTTACTAGGAAAGTTGACAAGGGTAAAGCGGTGGATGTTGTCTTTATGGACTTCAGTAAGGCCTTTGGCAAGGTTCCAGATGCAAGGTTAATTAGGAAAGTTCAATCATTAGATATTAGTATTGAAGTAGTAAAATGGATTCAGTAGTGGCTGGGTGGGAGACGCCAGAGAGTAGTGGTGGATAACTGTTTGTCAGATTGGAGGCTGGTGACTAGTGGTGTCCCTCAGGGATCTGTACTGGGTCCAATGTTGTTTGTCATATACATTAATGATCTGGATGATGGGGTGGTAAATTGGATTAGTAGGTATGGAGATAATACTAAGATAGGTAGAGTTGTGAAGTAGGTTTTCAAAGCTTGCAGAGAGATTTCGGCAAGTTAGAAGAGTGGGCAGAAAGATAGCAGATGGAGTTTAATGCTGATAAATGTGAGGTGCTACATTTTGGTAGGACTAATCAAAATAGGACATACATGGTAAATGGTAGGGCATTGAAGAATGCTGCAGAACAGAGGGATCTAGGAATAATGGTGCATAGTTCCCTGAAGGCAGAATCTCATGTGGATAGGGTGATGAAGAAAGCTTTTGGTATGCTGGCCTTTATAAATCAGAGCATTGAGTATAGGATTTGGGATGTAATGTTGAAATTGTACAAGGTATTGGTAAGGCTAAATTTGGGGTATTGTGTACAGTTCTGGTCACCGAATTATAGGAAAGATGTCAACAAAATAGAAAGAGTACAGAGAAGATTTACTAGAATGTTACCTGGGTTTCATCACCTAAGTTACAGAGAAAGGTTGAACAAGTTGGGTCTTTATTCTTTGGAGCGTTGAAGGTTGAAGGGGGCTTGATAAAGCTATTTAAAATTATGAGGGGGATAGATAGAGTTGACGTGGATAGGCTTTTTCCATTGAGAGTGGCGGGATTCAAACAAGAGGACGAGTTGAGAGTTAGGGGGCAAAAGTTTGGGGCTAACATGAGGGGGAACTTCTTTATTCAGTGAGTGGTAACTGTGTGGAATGAGCTTCCAGCAGAAATGGTTGAGGCAGGTTTGATGTTGTCATTTAAAGTTAAATTGGATAGCTATATGGACAGGAAAGGAATGGAGGGTTATGGACTGAGTGCAGATCGGTGGGACTAGGTGAGAGTAAAAGTTCGGCATGAACTAGAAGGGCCGAGATGGCCTACTTCCGTACTGTAATTGTTATATGGTTATACGGTTATGGTTATGTATACCGTCAAATAAGACGTTCCTCCAGACCACGTGTAAAGCACAGCAGTACACATTACACACATGTAACACACAATAACTTAGGGAAGTAAGAATAAAATCTACTAATGAATTATGCAATAAATGAACAAAGAAAACTGCATATATTAAAAATTGTAGAGCACTGTGATACTTTGAATGTGATACGGCAGGGAATTCAGAAACATAATGGGTTTAGGGAAGAAACTGTTTCCCACCCTGACAGTTCTTGTAGCTATGGGTCAGAGTCTCCTGCCTGATGGTAGAAAGTCAAAGACGGTGCTGTATGGATGGATGGGATCCTTGATACTAAGTGTCCTGCGTACACAGCGCTCCTGATAAATGTCCCTGATGGATCCTCTCAGCCATTCTCACAGTCTGTTGTAGGGATTTCTGATCTGATGCTTGGCTACTCCCATATCAGATGGACTTGCAGCTTATGTTCCAAATTCATTTTAATTGATTCAAAACCTTGGGATACATATATTGTGCCTCATGGAGCCCAAACAGAAACCACTAAAAATCAATGTGATCTCTCAAGAATAAAAAAAATAATCTTTTGTTTGTCAAGCAACTTTCAAAAAGTGCATAGAACTCTTTTCCAAAGAAACTTAGCCACAACAGTCAGTATGTTTTTTTTTTAATGTCATCTTCTAAAACACATCTAAGGATTTATTTAAAATTCTTTGTACCTCCCTTAGTGTTACAATAATGGTGAACAACTTACCCCGGGAACATGACTAATTTCGTATTTGACATCTGATTCCAACATACTGACTTTAAAGACAAGCTGAAAAGATTTTTGGAGTTGAGTTCTGTTCATTCCAATTGCTATTTAAAATTCTGTGCATGTTTGCGTCAATTATATCAATATTTTGGATGTGAACTGATAATGAATGCAATCCCACGAAACCCCAGACACATTCTATTCTTTGGAGGATCACAACATACAAGTGTTTTTTTTGACTGTTGCTGTTTATTTCAAAGTGTGTGGGAGCTTTTGGATAGCTGCCTGATATGAAGAAAAATTACATTACTGGAATAGCAATCCAAACCGCTAATGATTCGGAAATATGAGGTTAAATCCCAGTATGGATTTAAATTCATTTAATTAATTAAATAAACTTGGAAATAAAAGGCTTTGAGATTTACATTCCCAAGACACAGATTGACCTTGGCAAGAGGTGCTTCTTATTTAATTTTTGCTTTCTGCACCAAAGGCAGTCCTTAAATTCAAAGTTCAAAGTTCAAAATAAATTTGTCAAAGTATGTACAGTATATGTCATGATAAGCTACCCTGAAATACATTTTCTTGCAGACTTTCACAGCAGAACAAAGAAATATAATAGAATTAATGAAAAACTATACACAAATATCGACAATCGATGTACAGAAGACAAAGTGTGCATATATTAAAAAAAAGATAAATACTGAGGACATGAGCTGTAGAGTTCTTGATAGTGAGTCCATAGGTTATCAATTATGAATGCTAAATTACCAATTAAACCTAAATTACCAATCAACGTGATTCCTCCATCAAACACATCTTCCCGCTCATCTCCCCTTCTAATGTTTCAAAGTGACTCTTCCCTTTGAGTTCTCTGATGCACTTTCACCTCCTCCAGCTTATGACATTTTCCTATGCAAATTCAGGGCACCTGGAGACACAAATGCAATATATCCTACATTTATCTCCTTAAAGATCATGAGCTATTCTGAGTAATTTGTTGTGGATATTTTTCTCTTCTTCTGTTGGTCCTGCTATACCTGCCTCTATAATACATTTCACAGCACCTAATTATCCTATTTAAAAGTTAAAGTCTGTCCCGAGCCTTATAGGCTCATCAGGCCGGTGCTTATGCTGGTTTCCGTGGCGTGAATTGACTGACAGTACAAGACTCCACCCCTCCCCCCGCCCCCCCCCCCCCAGATAGGATGCCAGTCTATCGTGAGGTTAACCCCCAGCATTTTTCTTGTACTCATTTTCAGCTGGGTGGACTGGAGCAATGTGTGGTTAAGTGTCTTGCTCAAGGACACAACACGCCATCTCATCTGGGGCTGGAACTCATGACCTTCAGATCACAATTATCCTATTAACTCTTGATATCACTTGCACTGTGGTCATTTGGTTGACGTGGATACTTCTGACCATTCCTTCAATTTAAATAATGCATTTTGCAGAGCTACAGACTGGAGACGTGTATTATTTAACTAATATTCTACTCCACTTCTAGACATCGTTCTTGTTCAATGTTCTTCGTGATCTTGCATTCCCCTGCTTATGCTCTCTGTCGATACTCATTTCAACTCAATTGTTCATTATTTTTCAGCAGTCTAAGCTGTTTACTGAATCTGGTTTAAAAAAAAAATGCTTGAGTAAGCTGTCACACATAAAAGTTGTTGGTGAACGCAGCAGACCAGGCAGCATCTCTAGGAAGAGGTGCAGTCAACGTTTTAGGCCGAGACCCTTTGTCAGGACTAACTGAAGGAAGAGTGAGTAAGGGATTTGAAAGTTGGAGGGGGAGGGGGAGATCCAAAATGATAGGAGAAGACAGGAGGGGGAGGGATAAAGCCAAGAGCTGGACAGTTGATAGGCAAAAGGGATACGAGAGGATCATGGGACAGGAGGTCTGGGAAGAAAGACAAGGGGGGGCGGGGGACCCAGAGGATGGGCAAGGGGTATAATCAGAGGGACAGAGGGAGAAAAAGGAGAGTGAGAGAAAGAATGTGTGCATAAAAATAAGTAACAGATGGGGTACAAGGGGGAGGTGGGGCATTAGTGGAAGTTAGAGAAGTCAATGTTTATGCCATCAGGTTGGAGGCTACCCAGACAGAATATAAGGTGTTGTTCCTCCAACCTGAGTGTGGCTTCATCTTTACAGTAGAGGAGGCCGTGGATAGACATGTCAGAATGGGAATGGGATGTGGAATTAAAATGTGTGGCCACTGGGAGAGCCTGCTTTCTCTGGCGGACAGAGCGTAGGTGTTCAGCAAAGCGGTCTCCCAGTCTGCGTCGGGTCTCGCCAATATATAAAAGGCCACATCGGGAGCACCGGACACAATATATCACCCCAGGCTACCCACAGGTGAAGCGTTGCCTCACCTGGAAGGACTGTTTGGGGCCCTGAATGGTGGTAAGGGAGGAAGTGTAAGGGCATGTGTAGCACTTGTTCTGCTTACAGTGGGGAGGGATTGGGGGGGAAAAATGGACAAGGGAGTTGCGTAGCGCGCGATCCCTGCGGAATGCAGAGAGAGTAAGCTGTGTTTGCTTTGTGCTCTCTTCACTTAGTTTGGCTTTACAGTTGATTTTGTAAATCTTAACTCTGAAACAGACAATCTCTTCTTGCAGAAAATCGCATCTACTTTGTTAAAGTTTCATATAATGGTGATGTAATCATTTGAGACCTCTGAAAGGTGAAGATTGTCTGCCTTAGTTAGGGTCAACATTGAAATAGTAATCTTGATTACTTCTATGCAGGGGTATAAACATCTGAAAATAAATGTTCAGTGTCTAAAGTACTTTGTTATCTGAAGGTATCCCCCTCGTGGTAGGGAGGGAGGACTCACTACTCGTGTGGTGGGTATTAGCAGCTAAAGGTACCGCGGAGAATAAATAGGGAAGTAAAGAAGGTTTTGAAGATTAGGTGGCTACAGCAAAATGTTCCTTTAGTGAGGATGCCTATAGCCATCCATAACACTGGACAGCATTTTTTTTCCCCCCAAAAGTGTTGCTTCCTCAGAATTTTTTTTTTTTTTTTTTTTGGTTTATGATAGACTGCCTGAAGATGAACACAAATATAATTTCATACTACTTGTATCACATAGGGATTTGGAGAAACAAATTAACTTTTATTGAATATAATGTGTTTAATTGCATTATGGTGCTGATGCTTTGCAATAGTTCAACAATAATTCATTAATTGGTTTTCATTTGTACTCAGTGTCTGAGGCTTCTCGCTTAAGTGTCCAGCAATAATTCACCAGCACTGATGAATTCCAGTTGCCCGGGTATCTTTTCTCCATGACCGCAATGTCCTGCTGAAACGTTTCACCATATTCGTCACTAACAGCACCAAGATTTGCAGTGAAGTCTAAATGGGAATGCAGGAAATGAATCTTTAGTGACATGTTGCATTTCATGGTTTTATATGCTTGAAGCATGCTTTCAAACAGCTGCATGTAGTTTGGTGCTCTGTAGATGCCGAGAAAAAAATTCAACAACTTCCTTGAATGCATTCAATGTGATTTTCTCTGGTCCCACTAGAAATTCTTCAAATTATGTGTCATTGATGACCTGTTTGATTTGTGGACCAACAAAAATGCTTTCCTTAATCTTGGCATCATTTATTCTGGGAAGCATCTGTCTCAAATATCAAAATCCTTCATAGAAATTTTGATATTTGAGACAGATGCTTCCCATAATAACTGATGCCAAGATATGAAAAGCTCTCCTGAGTGAATGTTGGGCTGAGTGGTAAATAAGATTTGAGAATATATTATATGTGTTTATTAAGTGTTTGAAGTTCTCTTACTGCCTTCCTTAAGCAGGTCATTCAACCCATCTAATCTTTCCCATCATCCATTAACCCACTTATTTCCCAGTAACCACTTATCTGTCATGTGCCCATCAATGCACCTCTAATGTTCCGACAATACACTCTTTGGACAAGAATAATGACGGGGGGAACCTCATTGAAACCTACCAAAGGCCTAGATGGAGTATGTTTCCAATAGTGGGAGAGTACAGGATGCTGAAACTATTACAGCATTAGTTTGAAAACTGTACAGTTCTGGTCACCACATTATAGAAACAAATACAATTGTACTGGAGAATGTCAGTTTAAAGTTTAAATATAGGTTTATTTTATCATATGTACATCAGGGGCTCTCATTGAAACCTATTCAAAATTGAAAGACCTTTACAGAATGGATGTGAAGGGGATATTTCCAATAGTGGGCGAATCTAAGACCATAGGACACAGCTTCAGAATAGAAGGATGCCCCTTTAGAAGAGAGATGAGGTGGAATTTCTTCAGATAGATGGTGGTGAATCTGTGGAATACATTGCCGCAAAAGATTGTGGAGGTCTATTCAATGTGGAGGTTGATAGGTTCTTGATTATTAAGGTCAAAGGTTACAGGTAGAAAGCAGGAGAATGGGGTAGAGAGGGAAGATAATTCATACATGATCAATGGGCTGTATGTCCTAATTCTACTTATGTCTTATAGTCGAACTTACAGTAACTGTTTTGCCTATGAGAAGACTTTACACAAGCCAATTAATCTACTGTCCCCCACATCTTTGTAACTGGGAGAAATCCACAGGTAAAATCCAAAAGGTTACAGGGATAAGGTGCAATCTTCACATGGACTGAACCCAAAAACAGGACTGAACCCAATGACTGGAGATGTGTGACAGCTGTATTAACTGTGATCTATTTTAAATGGGATGCACATTCGTATTTGTGCTTGTCGTACTATAAGATTCAAGATTTAAGTTTCTTTATTGACGATCTTCTGTACAAAAAAGTGAACAAGATCGAAGTAAATTGTTAATCTGGATCCAATATGGCATAAAAAAGATAATCATAAAAATCACAATAAATATAAAAACATCCTAAATAACAATGTGCAAGTAATTGCTGAGTATGACTGGGTATACACATGATAAACACAACAAAATCTGTAGATGCTGGAAATCCAAAGTAACACACACAAAATGCTGGAGGAACTCAGCAGGTCAGGCAGCATCAATGAAAATGAATAAACAGTCAACGTTTCAGGTCAAGACCCATCTTCAGGACTCAGTAGGAATGGGAAAGACCCCAGAATAGAAAGGTGGGTGAAGGGGAAGGGGAAAGATATAAAGTTGCTGCAGGCCCTCTTAGCGGCAAGTAAGAAATCAATCACTAGAAAGTGGCTAAATCCAATACCACCTACATTAGAAGATTGGCATGAAATTATCTTGGAAATATTTAAAATGGAAAAGTTGACTTACTCCCTGAGAATTCAAAAAGAAAAATTTTATCAAATCTGGAATAAATGGATTGAATATATAACCCCAATGCGAGCAGACTTTAGATGACTCTCCTAATGATTTATACTGCTCTTCTCATCAACACAGTAATATTGCTAATGTAAGCACCCCTAGTCTAAATGTCTTTTTTTTTGTTTTCTTTTGGAAAATAGAGAATTAACACAAGGGAAAGATTTGGGAAAGGGATAAAAAATGAAAAAATTAAGTAAATAAGTACATAGGGATTGGATAATTATGTCTGTGGGCAGGAGCAAGCATGAACAAATTAGGATATAAACACCTACAATGGTTGTTACATAGGCTTATATACAACATTTTGGACCAGTGGAAATGGTCCAGAAGAGTTGTATGGAAACTATGATTACCATTTTTCTTAACAACTAATACCATTACTTAGCCTAATAGATTAGAATTACCACAGTACATAATTATCTAAGTGTCTAATTTCCTTTTATATCATCTCAATGTGTACTTAAGAATGTATAAATAGTTTTATACATATAAAAAAATGGAAAAGGTTATGTGTGAAAAAAGTACATGATATTTGTGAATTCCTAATCCAAATAAAAATAAAATTTAAAAAAAAAGAACTAGATCCATTTATCTAATCAACTATTTAACATAGCATAAGGCATGTCCTGAGACTACTTGTGTATCTCCATCAAAGGTAACAGGCTGAATTTTATGGTGTGGGTATTTCCACTCATGGTATAATAAAGCCATGCTGCATCTCTGTTCATTCCCACTATCTGATAAATAATCTGTGCTTTTCTCTTTAAAACCTACTACTTTGTACCAGATCTGTTTGTAATGTAATTGCCTACCATATCTCATGCTCCCTTTCTGACTTAACTTCAGTGTTAAACAGACTGTCTTTGCATTTCGCAGTAAGACCCATGAAAGGGTAGCTTCTGTTGCACTCTCCTGGTTACCTGTTAGGGCTTGGTTTACGTGCCTTTGACAAATGTGACTGTGTCCCTAAAGCAGGGATTCCCAACCTAGGGTCCACTGACTCCTTACTTAATGTTATCGGGTCCAAGGCATAAAAAAGATTGTGAATTCCTGTCCTAAAGGGACAAAGCTGCAGTGAGTTACTGCCACTGCATATATACAAGTCATACCACCTGCACTCGTATGCAGTTGCCCTTAGTTAAGGAAGGGAACTTCTGCTGTTGCCCTCTGATTATAAGTTTGTGGTTGGTGAAGGATAAAATTCTTTAGCATTTTTGTTGCCATATGCATTGAGATTAAACACATCACCCTGCAAACTTAACAATTTGGACTGAATCCATTTAAGCAACAAACTATTCCACAGGATACGGTTTAATAGTTCACCGAAGTTGCAACGTTTGGATGATTCTCGGAACACAACAATCACTTACTATTTCTCCCATTTGTTGATTTGCAGCTTTGCCCCTGGCTGTAATTCTGAACAGCTTTGCATTGAAATAGTTCTCCATTTCCTCCACCATTTTGAATGCAACGTCATTTACTTTCTTCCGGGACTAGCAGATTGTTAAGCAACAATAGTTGTCAGAGCCAAAATCTATCAATAGAATAGCCTTCCTGTGCTTTCTTATAGGGGACATTTGTGACTGTCCATAGAGTCATAGAACACTACAGCACAGAAACATTCCATTTGACCTACTAGTCTGTGCCGAACTATTAATCTGCCTACTCCCATCGACCTGCACCCAGAACGTACTGCTCTCATTCATGTACCTATCCAAATTTCTCTTAGATGTTGAAAGCGAATTCATATCCGGGTTCTCTGGGCCTGTGCAAGCGAGCTAGCTGGAGTGTTTGCTGACATCTTCAACTGCTTCTTGTTTCAGTAAGATCCCCTCATGTTTTAAGGCAACGATAATCCCAGTGCCAGAGAAGAGCAAGGTGGCATGCCTGAATGACTATCGGCCTGTGGCTCTGACATCAATTGTTATGAAGTGCTTCGAGAGATTGGTTATGGCACACATCAGCCACAGCCTACCGGTCAACCTCGACGCTTTGCAATTTGCCTACCTGAGCAACAGGTCAACGGCAGATGTCATCTCTCTGGCCCTACATTCCTCCTTAGAACATCTGGAGAATAAAGACGCATACATAAGGCTCCTTTTCATTGACTGCAGCTCTGCCTTTATACCATCATTCCAAATAAACTGATTCCTAAGATCCGGAACCTGGGCCTTAG
The DNA here is from genome assembly GCF_030028105.1 of Mobula birostris. Lineage (NCBI taxonomy): Eukaryota > Metazoa > Chordata > Chondrichthyes > Myliobatiformes > Myliobatidae > Mobula > Mobula birostris. The sequence continues at coordinate 20,802,423 of NC_092370.1, read as the reverse complement.
CACTCAGATCTGCAGTTGGATCTTCAACTTCCTCACAGACAGGACCCAGGCTGTAAAAATAGGGGACAAGCTCTCCTCTACAATCACTCTGAGCACCGGTGCCCCACAAGGCTGTGTACTCAGCCCCCTGCTGTACTCACTGTACACCCATGATTGTGTAGCCAAGTTTCCATCAGACTCAATATACAAGTTTGCTGATGACACAACTGTAGGCCATATCTCATAATGACGAGTTTGAGTACAGAGGAAATTAAGAACCTAGTGGCATGGTGCGAAGACAATAACCTATCCCTCAACGTCAGCAAGACAAAGGAATTGGTTGTTGACTTCAGGAGGAGTAGCGGACCGCACAACGGTGGTACGTAAGTGAAACAGGTCAAAAGCTTTAAGTACCTCAGGGCCAATATGATCTGACTTGCTCCAAACAAGCAGAGTTCACTGCCAAGAAGGCCCAACAGCGCCTTTACATCCTGAGAAAACTAAAGAAATTTGGCCTGTCCCCTAAAACCCTCACTAATTTTTATAGATGCACCATAGAAAGCATTCTTCTAGGGTGCATCACAACCTGGTATAGAAGTTGTCCTGTCCAACACTGAAAGAAGCTGAAGAAGATCATGAACACTGCACAGCACATCACACAAACCAATCTTCTGTCCTTGGACTCACTTTACACTGTATGCTGTCGGAGCAGTGCTGCCAGGATAATCAAGAACACGACCCACCCAGCCTACACACTTTTTGTCCCTCTTCCCTCCAGGAGAAGGATCAGGAGCTTGAAGACTCGTATGGCCAGATTTGGGAACAGCTTCTTTCCAACTGTGATAAGACTGCTGAACAGATCCTGACCCGGATCTGGGCCATACTCTCCAAATATCCAGACCTACCTCTCGTTTTTTTTTTTGGGCGCACTCTTACTTTCCATTTTTCTATTTTCTATTTATGATTTATTAAAATTTTAAATTATATATACTAAGTTTTACTATTTTTAATATGTTTAATATTTGATATGTGTAATCCAGGGATCAGGAAGCACAGAATCAAATATCGCTGTGATGATTGTACATTCTAGTATCAATTGTTTGGTGACAATAAAGTATGAAGTATAAAGTATATATCCACTACTTCCATTGACAGCTCATTCCACACTCCGAGCAAATAAGTTATCCTTCATGTTCTCCTTAAACATTTTACCTTTCACCCTTAAGCCATGACCTCTAGTCTCACCCAAACTCAATGGAAGAAGTCTGCTCACATGTTCAATATGATTCATTACTTTTAGATCACAAGACCATTAGAATATTATTAGTAACAAAGAATGTTTTCATTGTCACTACGGACTTCATGAAATTCTCTCATGCTTGAATGTACAACTCTGCTACTTCAATATCCTGTCAGGACATGGTCAGGTTACCCTCTGAAAAAATGATGCTTCTGTGCTGAAGGCATCTCTGCCTTCTGCTACATTCTCCTTGTACGTTTAGTTATTCAGGTCTCAACATCTCCCTGTCACGTCCAATATCAATGACCCCTGCTGTCATTTTAATGCCATGAGCACAAAAGTTAGTGTTTGTCAATTTTCTGCGGATCAATGTAAGCTGTGCAGCAACTGCTTTCTCTTCCTCGATTCAGGCATTCAGAGATCTGTGGTTACTCTATTGATTAACTTAGTGGGTGATTTGAAGATTGTCTTCAAAATGCTTTCTTTTTGAGATCAAATAGATGTCAATTGTTTTGTCCATCCAAATTGCCATTTGCAGTTCATTGGGAAGAGGTCAGTGAGGCATGATTGTAGAATTCGTAAGCAATATCTATGGACACCAGATGCTTCAAAACATGTGCTGACTACTCCAGAACAAAAGTTGAGGTGTACAGACGCACCCACACACACAATATTAATGTGCCTGTCTAAATACAAACATAACATACAGTAGTGACCCAGTTTCAATTCCCACCAATGTCTATGAAATATGTAGGTTATCACTGTGACAACGAGGATTTCCTCAAGGTACTCCAGTTTCTTCCCGCATTCCAAACATGTATGGCTAGGTTTAGTGAGTTGTGGGTGCGGTAGGTTGGCACCGGAAACATGGCTACAATTGCCCAGGACTGTGCTGGCAGTTAACACGAAAGTGGAGTATTTCATTACCTGTTTTGATGTACAGTACTAAGCAGTAGTTTTGGGCACATACAGTATATGTAGCTAAAGTGCCAATGAATTAGCACAGTATTCTATTCATTTTATGTATTACACTGTGCTGCTGCCACAAAAAGAAGTTTGATGACATGTGATTGATAAATGTGGTTCTGATATGGGTCTCTATTATTGAGTGAGCTTGGGAAAGGGGAAGGGAGAGAGAGACATTTTGTAATGATTGATAAACTAATTGTTTGGAATCAAATGATCTTGCCTGGTATCTCAGGGCTGGGTGTATCTGCTCCCGCGCCACCGTCTGCCCTGGCACTCCTTCTCTGACACTGTTCCCCACCACTCCGTGGCACTCTATTCCCTACATACTTTGCTCCCGCCAGATTTTCAAACTCGCTCTCCGCTCTACATTGACAGATGCAGTACTGTGTAGAAGTCTATATCTGTACCTAAAAATTCTGCACAGTATTGTACATGTGGAAAATAAAGCTAATTAAAAAATATGTACAGATCCAAAAATATGGACTAGCAATGTGCACAGAGTGAGCCATCAAACAATTTAGCGATAAGAAATAAAAAAGTAGCTACACATATGCCAGGAACAATTGGGTTGTATTGTGAAGCTGCTCAGTTTCTTTGTCTCTAGCTAATGACTGAGCGTTCAGCCATGTTATGCAGTTTGAAGGTTTGTCAACTGAGGAAGGAGGCAACAGTCTGTCCTTTCTATGGACAGACAATCATTCCCATGATATTAGTGGTGACATCAGGAGCTCAACATCAGAATCATAACCTATAACAAAGCCACGTGAGTTTCAACCCTGAAGAGTCTTGGCCCAAATTGCCAACTGTTTAATTTTTTTCCATAGATGCTGCCTGACCTGCTAGGTTCCTCCAGCATTTCAAATGTGTTGCTTTGGGTTTCCAGCAGCTGCAGATTTTTGCGTGTTTGCAAGTTTCAATCGTCTACTTTGGATATACCTTGTGGTCACAGACACATATGATGCTCAATGCTATGCACTTAGAGATTATACAATGCAATTTTGTCATCTTGTCCTCTGAATTCCAGCAATTAAGGTAATAAATAATTCTTGGAAGAATTCCTATTTTTTTTCAGCTCCTGACACCAAACAGGACACCAATAACTAGAAAGGAAGACTCTTATAATACATGGCACAAAGACATTTGAGATTTATTAAGCAGTTATTTTGATTCCTGGTCCTGTCTGGTGATGCATCCAATGCACTCTATAGTATTCTCTCACTTTCAGTGTGAGAAAGCTAAAGTAATGAATCACAGATGCCATCAGAGATTTGAAAAATCCTGAGGGGATATGATCATCTATTTCTCCTCCTAATGAGGGAAGGTATTTATGAATTCTCCTTGGCTTCAGAGATTATCAGAAATCTACAGTACTGTGCAAAGGTTTTAGGTACATATAAATAGCTAGGGTGCCTAAAAGACCTTTGAACAGTGCTGCATTTGATGAATTGCAGTTAAGAGCAAGTTTGTAAATCTGGAGGGACAGAGAATGTTGGGAATGGTGAGGATGGAATGCTGTGAGATGGGTGTGGGATAGGTGGCACAGAAGGAGTGCCAGGAGCAGGGGATGGCACAGGTGCAGACACACCCAGCACTGAGACACCAAACAATTAGTTTATTGATCATTACAGAACATCTCTCTGGTGCTTCTTGCTCCCTCCCCCTTCCCTTCCCCTTGTACCTTCTCCATGCCTCCTTCCCACCCTTTGTCCACAATAGAGACCCATATCTGAATCAGGTTTATCAGCACTCAGATGTGTCATGAAATTAGCTTTTTTGTGACTGTCATGGTCCGGTCCGTGAGGTCTGCATTCCAGTTCACGGTCCGGTCCATGGATCCGTATTCCAGGTTTTCCCTGGTTCCATTGAGATACCAGATTCTCGTTTCATGCCGGAGATAAATACCTCTGCAAACCATGGATTGGTTGCTGGACTGTTTCCTCTCTCGCTCCCCCCTCTCCCCCCATCCGAATCCCCATCTGAAACCTCCTCTGCAACTTTGTCGGTATCCCCGTCAGGTTCAACCACCAGAGTGAGACTGGAGCCTTGCCACGCCAAGGTAAGGAACTATCTCTGTGTCCCCGTGTTTAGTATCCATGTCAAAGAAGAGTCCCGGCCCTAAGTCCTGTTCCCAAGGAGGGGTCCCAGCTCTGTGTTCTGCATTCTTGTGCTCAAGTCCAAGTCCAGGCACCATGTTCCAGCCCTGTCCAAGTCTGAGCTTCCTGTCCTCATTCTGTTCTGGTTCCTCACCCAGCCTGGTGCTGGAGATTCCTCATCCTCTGCTGGGGTACCTCATCCTGTCCTGTAGCCACATCCTGTCTGATGCACTATCAATTACTCCAAAAGACTGGAAGTAGAGTAAACACTGAAAGGCTTTTATTAACAGTAAATAGACCAACATCCATGCTGAATATCTGTCCTGGACTGAGGGAGGAGCAGTGACACAATCGCCTTTATTCAGGGGTCTGTGGGAGGAGCCACAGGAGCAGTCAGCAGAGGGGCATGTCCAGGCATGTCCAGACAGGTAACCCAGTTACAACCTATATATATGGTTTACCACACTGTCCTTGTCAAGATCCTAGTCCTGAGTCCTAACCTAGACCCGGGTTCCAGTTTTAAGTCAAGACTCAGGTTCCGAGTCCCAACCAAGACCCAGGTTCTGGGTCCTTGCCCAGGCTCTGGTTCCAGAGTTCCGTGTTCCTAGTCCAGGCTCCTTGTTCCTAGTTCCACGTCCAGGTCCTGTATTTCTAGTCCAAGTCCTTGCCCAGGCCCTGAATCCTCATCTCGTCCAGGGCCTGTGTCCCTGACCAGCGTAGTTTCTTCCTGACTCATTCTGTGTCCCTGACCAGCGTAGTTTCTTCCTGACTCATTTTGATATCTCTATAACCCTAGTCCTGTTCCTAGTCCATCAGTGTCTGTGTCTTGCATTTGGGTCCGCCATCAACACCTACCTTATAACAGAGGCACCCCAGCTGTATAAGACTTTTGCACATTACTGCACGTAGCTTGGGTACCAGGATTATTGCATGGTACTGTACATAACTAGAGTGCTTTAAGACTTTTGCACAGTATGTAGTTTGGGTACCCAAGACTTTTGCACAGTACTGTGTACAGCTCAAGTGCCTGACTTTTGCACAGTATTGTATGTAGCTAGGGTGCCTAAGAATTTTGCACTATACTGTATATAGCAACAGTGCCTAAGAATTTTGTACAGTACTGTATGTTGCTAGGGTGCCTGACTTTCCCACAATACTGTATATAGCTAGTGTGCCTGACTTTTGCAATGTACTGTATGTAGCTAGGGTGCCTACGACTTTTGCACAGTACTCTACACTGCTAAACAACCCTATTCATGTACTTTTTTTAAAATCATTATCTTCTAATGTGATTTGTTTCATTACTGGTCACAACATTCAAAGCAGCTAACACTAAAGATTTGAGATAGTGCACTAAATTCTTGTTGATGAAGTTGTGTGGTAGTCTATAATGTAGCTATTCTATTCCAACAGCTAATGGCTTGATTTTACCATTCTATAATAAAAAGTGACCACTGACTGTGCAAAGCATGCTTGGCAGATAAATCTCCTCGACATCCTTTTATTGGTCATTAATCACAAATGGACATATTCAGAACTGCTTGCAATGTGATTTTAATCCATTGACCACAAACTAAGGGATCACAAATTGCAGATCCAGAGCATTTCAAAGGACCGTTGAGGAGTTGAAGTGATGTAGAGCTTCAAATACTGCAAAAAGTGACTCGAGGGTCTCTGATAGTATCAGGCAGAATGCTTAAAGCAAAAGCTCAGTTGAATACTTAAAAAACACTAACTGAATTCATGAAAGCATGAGAAAATGTTTATCAAAAAATATGAAAAATATGAGAAATATATCAATGCCAACAAACTCTTAATAACGTATGTAACAAACAGCCCAGAATAGAACTTTAATACTACAATTGTTCAGAAGACCTGATATTTTGCCTTAAAGTCCCAAAAGTGCTAAATTATCAGAGATTTACATATTAGTAATTCAGCAATAATTAAACAACATATCAGAAAGTAACAATATTGTACAGAACTATTTTGTTCAATAATTTTATAGAAAATAAACTTGTTTTTTTCTGGTCCAGTTAAAAGTAACAGTAAAGTGGTTGATGACACCACCACCCCCCCATCCCCCGGAACGGTCCAAAATGTTGACTGCATATTTCCTCCATGGATGCTGCCTGACCTGCTGTGTTCCTCCAGCAAATGTGTTATACAAATGAAATTCTTATACTCCTTGGAGGCTGGACCAACCTCTACTCTGAACTGATCAAAGTTTATTCTAGAAACATAGAAACAAAAAATCTACAGCACAATACAAGCCCTTCAGCCCAAAATGCTGTGCCGAACATGTACGTACTTTAGAAATTATTTAGGGATACCCATAGCCCACTATTTTTCCTAGCTCCATGTACTTATCCAGGAGTCTCTTAAAAGACCCCATCATAACAGCCTCCACCACCGCCGTCAGCCCATTCCACGCACTCACCATTCTCTGCATAAAAGACTACCCTCCTCTGTACATCTGCATGAAAGACTTACATCTCCTCTGTACCTACTTCCAAGCATCTCAAAACTGTGTCCTCTCATGTTAGCCATTTCAGCCCTGGGAAAAAGCCTCTGACTATCTACACGATCAATGTCTACCATCATCTTATACACCTGTACCAGGTCACTTCTCATCCTCCAACACTCCAAGGAGAAAAGGCTAAGTTCACTCAACCTATCCTCATAAGGCAACATCTTTGTAAATCTCCTCTGCACCATTTCTATAGTTTCCACATCCTTCCTGTAGTGAGGTGACCAAAACTGAGCACAGTACTCCAAGTGGGGTCTGACCAGGGTCCTATATAGCTGTAACATTACCTCTTGTCTCAAGCTCAATTCCACAGTTGATAAAGGCCAATGCACCAAATGCCTTCTTAACCACAGAATCAACCTGCGCAGCAGTTTTGAGTGTCCTATGGACTTAGACTCCAAGATCCCTTTGATCCTCCACGCTGCAAAGAGTCTTGCCATTAATACTATATTCTGCCATCATAGTTGACCTACCAAAATGAAGCTCCTCACACTTAACTGGGTTGAACTCCACCTGCCAATTCTCAGCCCAGTTTTGCATCCTATCGATATCCCATTGTAGTCTCTGACAGCCCTCCACACTATCCACAACAGGGCTAACCTTTGTGTCATCTGCAAATTTACTAACCCATCCCTCCACTTCTTCATCCAGGTCATTTATAAAAAACTCAAAGAGAAGGGGTCGCAGAACAGATCTCTGAGGCACACTACTGGTCACCAACCTCCATGCAGAATATCACCTGTCTACAACTACTGTCTTCTGTGGGCAAGCCAATTCCAGATCCACAAAGGAAGGTGCTCCTGGATCCCGTGCCTCCTTACTTTCTAAATATGCCTTGCATGGGATACCTTGTCAAATGTCGTGCTGAAATCCATATTCACTACACCTATGGCTCTACCTTCATCAATGTGTTTAGTCACATCTTCAAACTATTCAATCAGGTTCACAAGGCACGACCTGCATTTGACAAATCCATGCTGACTATTCCTAATCATATTATGTCTCTCCATATGTTCATAAATTCTGCCTCTCAGGACATCTTCCATCAATTTACCAACCACTGAAGACTCACTGGTCTATAGTTTCCTGGGTATCTCTACTTCCTTTCTTGAACAACACCTGCAAACATCCAATCCTCTGGAAACTCTCCCGACCCACTGATGATTCAAAGTTCATTGCCAGAGGCTCAGCAATCTCCCCCCTCGCTTCCCACAGTAGCTTGGGGTACAACTTGTCCGGTCCCAAAGTCTTATCCAACTTATGGTTTCCAAAAGCTCCAGCACATCCTCCTTCTTAATGTCTATATTCTAAAGCTGTCATATGGGGGCGATGGGAGAAGACTCAAATGCAAGACACAGACACTGAAGTACTAGGAAAAAGACTTGACTAGAGAGCTGGGACAAGAACACAGACTTGGGCTAGGACATCGGCTAGGCAAGCAGGACCAGGACAAGGAACTGGGAACTAGGAACCTGGGCTTGGACTCTGAGCCGGAGACTAGACAAGGACACAGAACCTGGGTCCTGACTCAGGCTTGGACTCCAGAACTAGGCTCGGACATGACGTGGCTGCAGGACTGGACGTGGCTTGAGTTCAGACTCCAGACCAGAAACTGAACAAGGACCCAAGACCTGGGTCTTGACTTGGCTTGGAATCCAGAACTAGATGAAAACATGACGTGGTCTTGGGAGTCAGGACTAGGTGAGGCTACAAGACAGAATGAAAGACTCCTGGGCAGGACGAGGGAACTCCAGCACAGGACAAGGGAACACAAAACCTTGACTTGTTACTCAGGAGCAGCCAAGCTTTGGGCTTGGGACAACAGGAACCTCAGAACCTTGGACTCAGGATGACAGGAACACAGAACACAGACCCTTGGTCTTGGGGAGGACAGGAACACAGAGCCTTGGTCTAGAGAGACAGGACCCCTCCTTGGGAACAGGACTTAGGGCCAGGACTCATACACAGAATGCTAATCATGACAAGACAGTTCCCAACATTAGGTAGCAGCAAACGGCTGGACCTACCTAGCAAAGGCAAGGACAGTTCCAACTCAACAATAGATAGTTCCTTATCTTGACACAGCAGGGCTCCAGTCTCTCTCCAGTGGTAGAACTTGACAAGGTTGCAGGCAAAGGCTTCAGAAAGAAGGGAAAGGGAAGGGAACAGTCCAGCCTCAGGGTAACAGCAAAGACAGCCTGGCTTACCCAACAGATGCAAGGGCAGGAAAGGGCAGATCCAACCACAGGGTAACAGCAAAGACAGCCTGACTTACCCCCACAGAGGCAAGTTCAGGATACTAACAGGACAAACCAGCACCCACATGCGAACCCAGGGCCTTTTATATTCCCAGCCCCAAGACGAGCATCAGGTGCCTATGATTAAGCCCAACTGAAACAAGGGACAGCCGGAAGATCCGGAGTCCGGAGTCCACGGACTGGACCGTGAACTGGAACATGGACTTTACGGACCGGACCATGACAGAAGCTTTTCAATCTGCTGTAGGTCATCCCTACAATTGCCAAGATCCTTTTCCGTAGTGAGTACTGAAGCAAAGTACCTCTGCTATCTCCTCTGGTTCCATGCATACTTTTCCACTGTCACACTTGATTGGTCCTATTCTCTCACACCTTATCCTGTTGCTCGTCACGTACTTGTAGACTGCATTGGGATTTTCTTTATTCCTGCTCGCCAAGGCCTTCTCATGGCCCCTTCTGGCTCTCCTAATTTGATTCTTAAGCTCCTTCCTGCTATCCTTATAATGTTCTAAATCTCTATCATTACGTAAGCTTTCCTTTTCCTCTTGACTGGATTTTCAACAGCCTTTGTACATCACAGTTCCTGTACCCTACCATCGTTTGCTGTCTCATTGGAATGTACCTATGCAGAACACCACACAAATATCCCCTGAGCATTTATCACATTTCTACCATACATTTCCCTGAGAACGTCTGTTTCCAATTTATGCTTCCAAGTTCCTGCCTGATAGCTTCATATTTCCCCTTACTCCAATTAAATGCTTCCTGAACTTGTCTGTTCCTATCTCTCTCCAATGCTATGGTAAAGGAGATGGAATTGTGATCACTATCTCCAAAATGCTCTCCCACTGATAGAGCTGACACCTGACTAGGTTCATTTCCCAATACCAGATCAAGTACAGCCTCTCCTCTTGTAGGCTTATCTACATATTGTGTCAGGAAACCTTCCTGAACACACCTAACAAACTCTATGCCATCTAAACCCCTTGCTCAAGGGAGATGCTAATCGATATTAGGGAAATTGAAATCTCCCATCATGAGAACCCTGTTATTACTGCACCGTTCCAGAATTTGTCTCCCTACCTGCTCCTCGATGTCCCTGTTACTATTGGGAGGTCTATAAAAAACACCCAGTCGAGTTATTGACCCTTTCCTGTTCCTAACTTCTACCCACAGAGACTCTGTAGACAACCCCTCCATGACTTCCTCCTTCTCTGCAGCCGTGACACTATCTCTGAACAACAGTGCCATGCCCCAACCCCTTTTGCCTCCCTCCCTATCCTTTGTGAAACATCTAAAGCCTGGCACTCAAAGTAACCATTCCTGCCCCTGAGCCATCCAAGTCTCTGTAATGGTCACAACATCATGCTCTAAGCATTGATCCATGCTCGAAGCTCATCCACTTTGTTCATGAATGCAGCAGGCCTGGCAGCATCTCTTGGAAGAGGAATAGTCGATGCTTCAGGCCGAGACCCTTCGTCCTGATGAAGGGTCTCGGCCCGAAATGTTGACTATACTTCTTCCTAGAGACCTGCTGCATTCACCAGCAACTTTATGTGTGTTGCCTGAAATTCCAGCATCTGCAGATTTTCTCATGTTTCCGCTTTGTTCATGATGCTTCTTGCAGTAAAATAGACACATCTCAAACCATTGATCTAAGTGTATCCCTTCTCTATCACCGGCCTATCCTCCCTCTTGCACTGCCTCCAAGCTTTCTCTATTTGTAAGCCAACCGCCCCTTCCTCCATCTCTTCAGTTCGGTTCCCACCCCCCATCAATTCTAGTTTAAACTCTCCCCAATAGCCTTAGTAAACCTCTCTGCCAGGATTTTCTTATCTGCAATTAAACTTATAAATCAGTTGACTATTGTTATATGTACCAAGGTACTGTTAAAAACTTGTCTTGCATATATTTTATACAGAGAATTACATTACAACAATGCATTGAGGTAGTACTAGGTAAAATAACAAAGTGCAGAATAAAATGCTACAGTTACAGATGATACATGGAGAAGAACTTGGCCAGTAGGCCTGCTCTGCCATTCCATCATGTCTGATTTATTAACCCTCTTAAACCCATTTTCCTCGTAACCTTTCAATACTAATACCCTACTAATCAAGAACCTATCAACCTCCCAATGACTTGGCTTCCACAGTCAGCTATGGCAATGAATTCCACAGATTCACCATCCTTTGACTAAGGAAATTCCTCCTCATCTCTATTCTAAAAGAGACAATCTTCTATTCTGAGGCTGTGCCCTCTGATTCCAGACTCTCCCCACTTTACGAAACATACTATCCACATCCTCTCTATCTATACTCTTTGAATATTCGATCGGTTTCAATGCTATCCCTCATCATTCTTCTAATCTCTGGCGAGTTCAGACCCAGAACCATCAAACACTCCTCATACATTAACACTTCCATGCCTGGGAGCATTCTCATGAACCTCCTTTGGATCTTCTATAATGTCAGCAGCGGAACCATAATTAGTATTTATTCATGGAACTGCAGTTTAGATTTTAAGCTGTTTTACTTTTGTGAAACTTTTCACATTGTCTAACTGAAGTGTGAAGAGAAATGCAAACTGTTGGCAAAAGCACAATGCTTGATTTGATTACAGTTCTTTAAATTCAATTGGTATGCTTTGATCAAGAGTGGTAAGAATAGAATTTATATTTAGCTTATTTCCACCTCCCTTGTGCACCTAGATTGCTATCCATCAATGGAGTCTGAGATTTCCAAATTAAAATAAAACTAGAATTGGTATCCAAGAGTTACGTTGTCCAAATATTCATCCTTATTTGCTTTGATTGCTAAAAGTAAGAAGTTCATTACCATGGTCACATTTGTCCTAAATTTTCTTTCGTATATTTTAGATCTCTCTGGAGTGTGCCATCTAATTGACTTCCTTTTCAAAGCAAGCTCTCTAGTGTCAGACATGTTGTCATCACAATCTGTTTAATTCCAGATGGCTTGGAGTATTGCCCATTCCGAGTCAGTTATGCGCTCTTCTTTGCCTAATGAGAAGTATTGAGAATGGTTGAAGGATGAGACTTGTGAGCTTGTAAAACTGGAAATGGAAAGAAGGGTTACAGGAGTCAGAAAATGATGAATGTTATTGTTCTACTCTCTTCATTAAATTAATTATATTTCTATTTACTGTTTGACTTTATCTGAATATTGCATGATTGCATATCTGCCGTGACGTTTTTTATGAAGTGGGTCATGTTCACCTTCCTTAGGTCACGGTGTAAGAATTACTCTTGAAACATTGTGGTGCTCAGACTAATTATGCCTTTACACCTTTCAGTGCACACTGCCAAATTCACAAGTGTGTGCATGTGTGTAGATAGAATATTTTATCATTTATTACTGCAGCTATAAGTAACAAAGAATATTGGCTGCAAATCCAGTGTTGTTAAACGTTGCTCGAAGCTTTCAAAGCTAACACCATTTGCGCCAAAGGTCGCACAGGACATGTTATGGAGAAAGGTGTTAATTAGCGTTGGCTTAGCAAACAGCTGCAATAAGTGTGCAGAAGAGGCAGATTAGAGATTAGCTTTATTTGTCCCATGTACAGTGTACTGAATCATCAAAACATGCAGTGAAATATGTTGTTTGTGTCAACGTCCAACAGTCAGAGATGTGCTTGATGGCACCCGCAAATGTCGCTATGGTTCCAGTGCCAATTTAGCATGCCCACAACATACTAACACTAATCTGTATGTCGCTGGTATGTGGAAAGAAACTGGAGCACCCAGAATCTACGTGGCATCTAGAACTTTGACAAACTTCTATAGATTTATGGTGGAGAGTATCACAGCCTGGTATGGATACACCAATGCCCTTGAACAGAAAAACCTACACAAAGTAAAGGATCCAGCCCAGTCCATCATGGGTAAAGCCTGCCCCACCATTGTGCACATTTACATAGAGCATAATTGTAGGAAAGCAGCATTCGTTTTCAGGGACTCCACAGCCCAAGTGATGCTCTCTTCACACTGCTGCTAACAGGAAGCAGGTACAGGAGCCTCAGGACTCACCACTAGGTTCAGGAACAGTTATTACCCCTCAACCATCAGGCTCTTGAACCAGAGCGGATAAATTCACTTGCACCATCATTGAAATGTTCCCATAACTTATGAACACATTTTCAGGGATGCTTCAACTCATGTTTTCAATATTGATTGATAATTTATTTATTAGTATTGTTTCTTTTTTTTCCTTTAGTATTTGCACAGTTTGTTGTCTGTTGCACACTGGTTGTCTGCCCTGCTGGTATGGTCTTTCATTGACTCTATTATGGTTATTTGATTTATTGAGTACACCCGCAAAAAAATGAATCTCAGGCTTGTATATGGTGACTTTGATGATAAACTTACTTTGAACTTAGAATCCCTTGCAGTCACAGGGACAGCGTTCAAATTTCTTACAGTCCATAGTGGGAATTGAAGCTAATCTTACAAAGCGACAATACTGTACTACTACGCTGCTAACATCATAAACACCATTATGATGTTAGTGTTGAATAGCGACTTTATACCAGCACTGTAATATTGACATTTGGTGCAATAACTAACTCTTTGCCTTTGCGTCAAACAGCTGTTCATGCAGTCAGCACCAAGGAGGTTCCCCAACAGCACTCTATCTGGAGAATATCAACCATTAGCAGATTAGTAGCTGATTGATTTCTACTAGCTGTTGCTATGATTCTATAAAATTTTTTAATTTGCTTTTAAAAGTTCAGAAGGACTGCTAAAATCTACCGTGACTGACAAGGCTGTTGTAATAGGAGTTGTTACTGATCTTAGGGTGTTGGCATAAACCAGTTGATCTCGAATAGGTGTACATTTATCAGTATTTCCCCTGAAGTACAGAATCACGTAACAAAAGGCTGCCAGATGAGGGAGGAATGGGTTGTATTCAGCTGTCAACATGAGACTGCGCTGATGTTCAGGGAGCAAGTTCTGTTCCAAACCTCAGCAAGGATGAGCAAGAGATATCACTGATAAGGATAACTTCAGTGAAATACTCACCCTGTTCCATGCACAACTGCAACTTGAGTTCAAAACAACAACGCCATTGCTGATGACTATAAAGGTGATGGTGAGCATTACCACCATTGAGCACACTTACTTGGAGCGCTGCCACAAGAAAGCAAATCTGCCGTCTAGGACCCCCACCATCCAGGCTATGCTCTCTTCTCACTGTTAACATCAGGAGCCATAGATCCCACACCACCAGGTTCAGGAACATTCATTCCCCTTCAAATAGCAGGCTGCTGATCTAGAGTAAGTAACTTAATTCACCTCAAAGCTGCTCTGATTCTGCAATCTATGGATGTACTGTCAAGAACTCTACACGTCATGTTCTCAGTCCTGTTTACTTTCTTTTCTTAGCACATTTTGTCTTCTTTTGCACATTGCTTTTTTGTCAGTCTTTGTGTGTAGTTTTTCATCGATTCTTTTTATTCATTCTACTGTGAATGTCTGCAAGGAAATGATTCTCAGGGTTGTATATGGTGCTTTGATAATACATTTACGTTGAACCTTGAACTTCGAAAATTTTAAATAACTGAATTTTTTTCCAGCTGAAGCTGGATTATTTTGCTGCACCCTGCAGTATGCTATTCACTGGTACATAAAGGAGTTCTGAGCTGATGTCTCTAGTACGCTGTGCAGGCATAATTTCACTCTCTCTTCTCAGGGAGCAGCATCAGGTGGACTATAAGCTTCCCAATGCAAGTCACGTGCGAGAGGTACTAGAATCGAAAAGGGGATTCAGCTTCATTAACACCCTGCTGACACACGATCACACTCAGAGAGCCACATGAAATTCGGCTTCTGGTATCTTGGAACCAGTTACACATCTTCTACAGCAAACTGTTGAAATGTCTGCAACTGAGCTACCATGACAAACCTTTAGGTAGCTCTTGGCCAAAAGGGTTGTACTCCAACAGCATTGTTGATGAGTCCAGAGTCTTGTGCTTGCATGAACTGCATGTATTAGAACAAACCCCAAACTTCCACATGGAATGCAGAAAGGCAGATTACTCCCACGCGGAAACAATGCTCTCCTCTGCCTGCGAGAAAAAGTAAAGTTGAGTTTATTGTCATGAGTACAAGTACAGTGAGGAACAGCACAATGAAAAATGTACTTGCTGCAGCATCACAGACAATACATACAGACAGCACACTGAGCATAAATTAGACAATGCTATGGAAAAAAAAATACCCTGTAAAAGCAAAACATAATTCAAAGGTTTAGGATGGCAGTAGCTCGGGTTGAGGCAAGGATTAACTGGGACACCGGAAC
The DNA here is from genome assembly GCF_030028105.1 of Mobula birostris. Taxonomy (NCBI): domain Eukaryota; kingdom Metazoa; phylum Chordata; class Chondrichthyes; order Myliobatiformes; family Myliobatidae; genus Mobula; species Mobula birostris. The sequence continues at coordinate 20,787,037 of NC_092370.1, read as the reverse complement.
AATAATTTTGAGAAGTGTGGTTCCTTCTGATAACTCTGATAACTCTGCAAACAAACAATCGAAAATGATGCCACCTACAAGCCTCTAAGAGCCAAAAAAACGCAAGCCAATAGAATTCAAAGGTCAATGGAAAGGATAACCAATTAGTACTGAGGCAAGCAAATTGGGGGGGGGGGGAGAGGATCTCAGAGAAACATGCCAACAACTGAGCACTGAAGAAGTCACCTTGACTAGTGATGAATGTTTGTGTGTTCATTGCCAAGCTTGTTAAACACGGCAACATCAAATAATTCGAAAGTCTGTGAGTGTGAATGTGAAGGTGAGTGTGTGGGGTGGTAGGAATACAGAGTGAGGGGACTCTGAAGATTCATTAAGTATGAGTGAGCTCCGGCGTTTCTCTTTGGGGTGAAGGATGACTTGATAGAGGTGTACAAGATGATGTAGCATAGATCAAGTGGACAGCCTGAGGCTTTATCCCAGGGTGGGAATAACTAATATGGAGGGTCATAACTTTAAGGTGTTGGAAGGAATGTTAAGGAGGTAATGTCAAAGGCAGGTTTTTTTTTACACAGAGGTCAAAGGTGCATGGAATACACTGCCAGAGGTGGTGGTAAAGGCAGATACATCAGGGACATTTAAGAGGCGCTTAGATAGGAATGTGGATGAAAGAAACAGTGTTGGGTAATGTATGAAAGAAGGGTTTTATTGATCTTAGAACAGGTTAAATGGCTGTCAGAACATCGTGTGTTGAAGGGCCTATGCAGTGCTGCACTGTTATATGCACTATATATCATACTGCCCTTCTTAAGCACACAATGATGTGGACCTAATCTGCCTGACAGCTGATCAGTGTGTTGCTAAGGAGAGGGAAAAAGAAGACATGGAAGAGAAAGAAAGAGGCAAACAAGACCAAACAGATCTCACTGACTGTGCGAACTTTGAACAGTTTATCTGAGTGTGAACACATCCCCATTCACCAACAATCCAAGTTGTCATGACCTCTGGTCATCAGTAGAGTATTCAGAGGACTCAGTTCTTTACTAAAGTTGTTTTGTGTTCTCTGCATTTTATTAATTATAATTATCTGTATTGCTCTACTTTAGGAGATTTTTATGTGTTAAGTTAGGTCTTTACTAGTTTACATTTAAATTGCGATTGACGTGATTACTCCCAACTAATTCTCCGAAACTTTGCAGGTGCCCAGTTAAGTATCTTCGGACTTTTGTCTCTTATTAGAATTGTTACTTGTTAGCTTGTAATTAGTCTGGAGTTTTATCATCTGTGTACAGAACCTTTCATGCCCTGGAGTTGTCCTGATCCTTGCCTAGTGAAGATCTGGCTGAGTTATTCAAGCCCTTGTAAGTTTAACTGTTTTGCTTTCTCTATTTTGTTGACAACATTTTTAGTTTTGTTGAAACTTTCTGAGTCACTGTGTGATACTGTGCTCGGATCCAAAAATGCAGAGTGACACAAGGTTTCTTTTACTCTCTGTTGTTTATTTGTATTGCATTTATTTGACAAAACTGAAGTAAACTAAAAGGCAATGCAAAGTTAACTATTCAAGACAAAATTTTCTCTCTTTTGCACTTTTTATTTATTACCCCATTATCCCTCTTTTCCTCTCTCTCTCTATATCTATCAACCTATCTATCTGTCTGTCTGTCTACTTACCTATCTATCTACACTCAGTGGCACTTTATTAGGTACATCTATACACCTACTCATTAATACAAATATCTAATAGGAGGTAGAGAAGGTGGCAGAGCGACGCAGCTCGCAGCGGCCACTCCGGTGGTGATGTCTGTTATTTGTCAAGTAGGGTGCCGTGCACAATCCTGATTTGATGGAGACGGACGTGAGAGCACGGAGGAACATCAAGGGAAACTTCCGGAATGCCTGCTTCGCTGCTGCTGCTACTGTGTGGTTTAAAATCTCTGGAGGAGAAGGCCCCGAGTCCTCGGCTTTGCTTGTTGCTCATCGGCCGGGGCGGGATCGAAGTGCTCAGCAGAGGATAGTGCTCAGGAGGCTGTATCGGAGGGGCTGGTCGGAGACTCGAAGTTTTCAGATGGACTCAGAGTCGGCTGCGGTCGGGTGCTTCCAATGAATCGACAAGTTTTTGGCGCTTGGAGGTTCATGGCAGGGAGAGTTCCTCCCTTCTGCCGCCTGCTATCGGGACTATCGGGAGTCGATTGGGACTTTGAGACTTTTTTTTTACCGTTTCCATGGTCTGTTCTTTATCAAATTATGGTATTGCTTTGCACTGTTGTAACTATATGTTATAATTAGGAGGTTTTGTCAGTTTTAGTCTTGGTTTGTCCTGTTTTTGTGATATCACTCTGGAGGAACATTGTATCATTTCTTAATGCATGCATTTCTAAATGACAATAAACGAGGATTGAGTGTCCTCCTAATCTAATCAGCCAATTATGTGGCAACAAATCAATTCATAAAAGCATGCAGACATGGTCAAGAGGATCAGTTGTTCAAACCAAACATCAGAATAGGGAAGAACTGTGATCCTCGTGACTTTCACCATGGAATGAATGTTGGTGCCAGATGGGGTGATTTGAGTATCTCAGAAATTGCTGATCTCCTGGGATTTTCATGCACAACGATCTCCAGAGTTCACAGAGAAAGGTGTGAAAAACAAAGAAAACCCCACTGAGCAGCAGTTCTATGGGTGAAAATGCCTTGTTAATGAGAGAGGTCAGAGAAAAATAGACAGATTGGTTCAACCTGACAGTAACTCAAATACAACAGTGTTGTACAGTGCCTTACAACAGTGGTGCACAGAAGAGCATCCCTGAATGCACACCACGTTGAACCTTGAAGTGGACGGGCAGCAGAAGACCACAAACATGCACTCACTTGTTCACTTTCGTTCACAAGAGTAACAAAAAAGTGACCACTGAGTGTCTATCTCTCTATTTATTTGTAACATATAGTAAATTTAATGTTTTGCATTACACTGCTGTTAGAAAACAACAGATTTTATGGATGTGTCAATGATAATAAGCCTGATTTTAATTCTGAGTTGTAAATCAAACCATACCAGAGCCTGTAGGAATACCAGCTTATCAATAACTCACTGTGTATTCTGTCTGGAGTTTTCCCTCAACACCTCTACAGTCCTATCCTAGAGACTTGAGCAGGGCTGGTGCTGTGGAGACAAGCAATAATCTCTGAGGATCTCTTCAAACAGCACCAAGTCTAGAACATACAGTAGAACATGGAACATAGTACACTACAGCAGAGTACAGGCTTAGGATTGTGGTGAATATTGGCAGCTCGGGTTGAGACGTTTGATGTTGGGGTGTTCACCGAGCTTAGCCATCGGCTTGCAGACGTTTCATCACCAATGGACGTGACATCCACAGTACACAGCTGTTGGTGTGCTTACGTTTATACAGCCTCTCCTCCCTCCGTTCACTTGCCTTGGTCCTGATTAGCTACCTATTCAACTGACCTTTGAATTCCATTGGCTCGCATCTCTTTGGGCTTTAGAGGTTCATAGATGGCATCTATTTCAATGTAGCCCCACTGGCAAGCCTCAGGGTCGCTCAACTCGCCGTCATCTAGGGAAATAGCCCTCAACCCCACCAATCTGGATAACTAAGTTTGTGTGGATGCTGTGTGATGTACCTCACCCTGCCCAATAACAGACAATACACCATATACGATTAAATGAATCACAGTTTATAGATATTACTAGAACTATATAATAAATAGAGATAAAATATAAAAGGAAAATAAAAGGCGCCACACTTATCAAAGTTCAATTTCTTCATGCACAACCGTTGGAGCTCTAGTAATGATCCTCTCTTCACCATTGGATCCCCTCTGACCACCTCGACTTGCCACCTGGGACCAACCACGGTGGTCAACCAGACGCTCCACACGAATCTGTCTCTGTCTTCTCTCCTCGCCGAAGACCCTGGACCTCGGACTCCTGCTCAGGATCCAGCTCACAGCACCTTGTCCATTCTTTCCCTCTACATCGCACCTTCTCCCAAAAACCCACACATCACAATAACTTGCAGACGCACTAGGAAGAATAACATCTATCCCAATTTGTTCGTTCATCCTCTTATCAATAATATAACCCAAACAAGCTGCTAGCGAGAGAACTTTCTCAGCAGTAAACATAACAAAGAAGCCATTTTAATTAGCCTATGCTGTAACATAAAAGAAACCCCTTACATCAATATCACAAACAAGATAAAATTTGCAGATCCTGGAAATCCAAGCAGCGCACAAAAAAATCCTCTAGCATTGTGTGTGTGTTGCTTCTATTCCAATATATTTGTTTATGGAATTATCAGAAGAATACTAAGCTTCTCAAAATTCTCGTGCTTGCTTTGAGTACAGGGTCTTCAGCCCTTGATGTTCTGCCAGCTTATTAACTTACTTTAAGATCAATCTAAACCTTCTCTCCCAGATAGCCCTCCATTTTTCTATCACCCATGTGATAAAAACTTAAAAAAACCTCTGACATCCCCCCTATATTTTCCTCCAAAATTATGCCTCCTGGTATGAGCCACTTCTGCTCTGGGGGGAAGCGTCTCTGGCTATCTACTCAGTCTATGCCTCTTATCATCTAGGAGGCCTGCTTTCAGAATCTACCATTTTACTGCCCGTGGCTGCTGTCTATGCCAGCATGGGAAATCACACTGGTTGAGTAGGAGCTGTGGGATTTTGAATGAATTCACCCTGAGAGGGAAGACAGCAGAATTGTTCTCCTTGGTGCTACTGACAAGCTGTCATGGCAGCACATCATCCAGCCCTGTAATCTGCTGGAGGGCAGGTGCAGGACTGATATGATATCTGCATTGTGACACAGTCTGAGTTTGTCTGATAGCAAAAAGAAGTCTTAGCGCTCTGCCGTGGCCAGACTTTTGACAGTGCCTGTGCTCCACAAATTAGAGACATTGGCTCTGTATTCATAGAGGTGTGTAAGATGGTAAGAGGCCAAGACAGAGAGGACAGCCAACACCTTTTCCCAGGGTGGCAATGGCATAATTTTAAGGTGATTGTAGGAAAGTATAGGGGGATGCCAGGTGTTTTTTCACACGAACAGTGGTAAGTTTGTGGAATGCATTGCCAGAGTTGGTGGTAGAGGCAGATGCGTTAGGGGCATTTAAGAGACTCTTAAACAGGCGCATAGATGAAAGACAAATGGAGAGCTAACTGGGAGACAAGGGCGAGATTGATCTTGGAGTAGGTTAAGAGATTGGCACAACATTGCGGGCCAACAAGCCTGTACTGAGGTGGACTGTTCTATGTTCAGTTGCTGCATTATTATCCCACAGCTCCCACAAGTGTTGACAACGGCATTTTCCGTACTGGCAAAAACCGCAAAATCACAGCAAAATCCTGTCAGAAGGTTAGGGCCGGTTTCCTTGACATTGCAAGTAGGCTTTCTGGCAGCACTTCTCTTGCACTTAAGATTTCAATATCCAGCTGCTTCTAATGTCCTGTTCATTAACGATCATCCCCACTGGGAAGGCTCCTACACTATACTTAACTTTTGCACTGACCGCTGACTATTAATGACTGAAATGTTTTCAAATGTAAATGACATTTCCAAACTAACACATATTAGATGTAATGTCAGTGTATGAACTGATGACCCAAACAGCTCAACAGAGACAGGAACAAAGACATAAGAAAACCATTTAGATAATAGTCTGTCTCTTGATTCCTGCTACCGAAGAACATTACCTCACACTTTGCTGTAATAAAATCCACTTGCCAGGTTTTCATTCATTCATTCAACAGTACAGCACAGAAACAAGCCCTTTGGCCCATCTAGTTCATGCTGAACCATTTAAACTGCCTAGTTCTAACGACCTGCACCAGGACCACAGCCCTCCATATCCCTACCTTCCACCTACCTATCCAAACTTAAATGTTAAAATTGAGCTCACATGCACCATTTGTGCTGGCATCTCATCCACACTCCCATGGCACTCTGAGTGAAGAAGTTTTCCCTCAAGTTCCCCTTAAACTTTTCACGATTCACCTTCAACCAAGACCTTTAATTGTAGTCTCACCCAACCTCTGTGGAAAAAGCCTGCTTGCATCTACTCTATCTCTATCTCTCATAGTTTTGTATGCCTCTATCAAATCTCTCTCAATCTTCTATGTTCCAAGGAATGAAGTGCTAACCTACTCAATCTTTGAGCAGTGGAGGCCAAGTCATTGGGTGTATTTAAGGCAGAGATTGATAGGTATCTGAGTAGCCAGGGCATCAAAGGTTATGGTGAGAAGGCGGGGGAGTGGGACTAAATAAGAGAATGGATCAGCTCACGATAAAATGGCGGAGCAGACTCGATGGGCTGAATGGCCTACTTCTGCTCCTTTGTCTTATGGTCTTATGGTCTTTCCTTATAACTCAGGTCCTCCAGTCCTGGCAACATCCTTGTAAATTTTCTCTATACTCTTTCAACCTTATTTCTATCCTATTACATGGACCAAGTCTCCTCTTTGCATCATACCCCACCCCACACATGATATTTCTGTGTCAATGGCAAATCTGGATTCCTTACATTCTCCCTCCACACTCACCTTTAACCATTAATATCAATAGTAAACAATTGAGGGACAAAGCATTGGAGAGGGTCCAGAGGAGGTTCAGAAGAATGATACTGAAAATGGAAGCGTTAATGTATGAGGAGCAATTAATGGTTCTGACCATAAGACAATAAGATATAGGAGCAGAATTAAGCCATTTAGTCCATAGAGCTTGCTCTGCCAGTTTATCATGACTGATCCATGTCCCTCAGAGCCTCAATCTCCTGCCTTCTCCCCATAACCTTTCATGACTAGTCAAGAATCTATCAACCTCTGCCTTAGATATACCCAATGACCTAGCCTCCACAGACACCTGTGGCAGCAAATTCCATGGATTCACTGCTCCCTTGGCCTATACTCTTGGAGATTAAAAGAATGAATAGGGATCTCATTTGATCAGCCCATAATTGAATGTGGAGCATACTCGATGGGCCAAATGGCCAATTAAGAACAGAGATTAGGAGGATTTTTTTTGCCAGAGGATGGTGAATGTGTGAAATTCATTGCCACAGACAGCTGTGAAGATCAAGGACACTGGGTATATTTAAAGCAGACTTTGACAGGGCATCGAAGGTTACAGGGAGAAGGCAGGAGAATGAGGTTGAGAGGGATAATAAATCACCCATGTTGGAATGACAGAGTAGCTTGTTGGGTAAAATGGTCCAATCCTGCTCCAATGCTTTACAGTCTTATGGTCTAAGAAGTGATTCTTAAGATCCTGTTGCATCTTTCCAGTCTGAAAATGATCCTTTCAGAACTATAGAACCATAGAACACTACAACACAGAAAACAGGCTGTTCAGCCCTTCTAGTCTGTGCTGAAACTTTATTCCACTCGTCCTATTGACTTGGACTCAGTCCATGACCCTCCAGACCTCTCCCATCCATGTATCTATCCAATTTATTCTTAAAACTTAAGAGTGAGCCCACACTTACCATGTCAGATGGCAGCTCGTTCCACACTCCCACCACTCTCTGAGTAAAGAAGTTCACCCTAATGTTCCCCTTAAACCTTTCCCCTTTCACCCTAAAGCCATATCCTCTCCTAATTGACTTTCCTAATCTAAGTGGAAAGAGCTTACTTGCATTTACCCTGTCTATACCCCTCATAATTTTGTAAACCTCTATCAAATCTCCCCTCATTCTTCTACGCTCCGAGCAATAAAGTCCTAACCTGTTTAATCTTTCCCTGTAACTCAACTCCTGAAAACCCGGCAACATCCTGGTAAATCTTCTCTGCACTCTTTCAATCTTACTGATATCCTTCCTATAGTTAGGTGACCAGAACTGCACACAATACTTCAAATTTGGCCTCACCAATGTCTTATACAACTTTCCCATAACATACCAACTCCTATACTCAATACTTTGATTTATGAATGCCAGGATGTCAAAAGCCTTCTTTACAACCCTGTCTACCTGTGACGCCACTTTCAGGGAATTATGTATCTGAACTCCCAGATCCCCTTGTTCCTCCGTACTCCTCAGTGCTCTACTATTTACTGTGTATGTCCTACCTTGATTTGTCCTTCCAAAATGCAACACCTCACACTTGTCTGCACTAAATTCCATCTGCCATTTTCTGGCCCATTTTTCCAATTGGTCCAGATCCCTCTGCGAGCTTTGAGAGCCTTCCTCACTGTCCACAACACCTCCAATCTTAGTGTCATCAGCAAACTTGCTGATCTAATTTACCACATTATCATCTAGATCATTGATATAGACAACAAACAACAATGGTCCCAGCACAGATCCTTGAGGCACACCATTAGTCATAAGCCTCCAGACTGAGAAGCAATCATCCAATATCACTCTGTGTCTTTTCCCTCACAGCCAATTTCAAATCCAGTTTACAACCTCTCCATGGATACCTAGTATCTGAACCTTCTGAACTAACCTCCCATGTGGGACCTTGTCAAAGGCCTTACTAAAGTCCATGTAGACAACATCCACAGCCTTTCCTTCATCTTTGTTCTGGTAACCTCCTCAAAAAACTCTACAAGATTCGTTAAACACGATCTACCACGCACAAAGCCATGCTGACTATCCTTAATCAGCCCTTGGCTGTCCAAATACTTGTGTATCCGATCTCTCAGAACACCTTCCAATAACTTACCTTCTACCGATGTCAGGCTCACCGGCCTGTAATTACCTGGTTTACTTTTGGAGCCTTTTTTAAACAACGGAACATGAACTACCCTCCAATCCTCCGGCACCGCACCCATGGCTAAGGACATTTTAAATATTTCTGCCAGGACCCCTGCAATTTCTACACTAGTCTCTCTCAAGGTCCGAGGAAATGTAATGTCAGGCCCAGAGGATTTATCTACCTTTATTCGCTGTAAGGCAGTGAGCACCTCCTCCTCTTTAATCTCTATATGTTCTATGACACTACTGCTTGTTTCCCTTCCTTCCATATATGCTATGCCAGTTTCCTCAGTAAATACTGATGCAAAAAAACTGTTTAAGATCTCCCCCATCTCGTGAGGCTCCACACATAGACGACCACTCTGATCTTCTAATTTTGTCCCTTACTATCCTTTTACTCTTAATATACTTGTAGGAACCCTTCGGGTTTACCATCACATTATCTGCAAAAGCAACCTCGTGTCTTCTTTTAGATTATGAGGACACGCAGTCCTCTTTTATTGACATTTAGTAATACATGCATTAAGAAATGATACAATATTCCTCCAGCATGATATCATAGAAACGCAAGACAAACCAAGACTGAAAAAACTGACAAAAACCATGTAATTATAACATATAGTTACAACAGTGCAAAGCAATACTATAATTTGATAAAGAACAGACCATGGGCACGGTTAAAAAAAAGTCTCAAAGTCTCTCGAAATTCCCATCATCTCACGCAGATGGTAGAAGGAAAAAAAACTCTCCCTGCCATGAACCTCCAGCACCGCAAACTTGTCGATGCAGCACCCTGGAAGCACCTGACCACAGCAGACTCTTAAGTCCGTCTGAAAACTTCGAGTCTCCGACCAGCCCTCCGACACCGAGCAGCATCTCTGCCGAGAGCTTTGACCCCAGCCCCGGCCACCAAGCAATAGGCAAAGGCAAGGATTTGGGGCCTTCCCCTTCAGAGATTCTCGATCGCACAGTAGCAGCGGCAGCGAAGTAGGCATTTCAGAAGTTTCTCCAGATGTTCCTCTGTGCTTCTCACGTCTGTCTCCATCAAATCAAGATTGTGCACGGTATCTACTTAACAGAAAGTTGCCTTCCTTATTTGCTTCTTTAGTATTTTCTTACATTTTTTATACTCTTTAAGTACCTCATTTGTTCCTTGTTGCCTGTACCTGCTATACACCTCTCTCTTTTTCTTAACCAGATCGCCAATATCGCTTGAAAACCAAGGTTCCCTATGCCTGCTAAGTTTGCCTTTAACCCTGGCAGGAACATGCAAACTCTGCACTCTCAAAATTTCACCTTTGAAGGTCTTCCACTTACTGAACACATCCTTGCCAGAAAACAACTTATCCCAATCCACTCTTCCTAGATCCTTTCTCATTTCCACAAAATTTAGAACCTCAACTCGAGGACTAGACCTATCGTTATCCATAATTAACTTGAAGCTAATGACGTTAGGGTCACTGGGCGCAAAATGTTCGCCTACACATGCTTCTGTCACCTGACCTCACTGGTTCCTGAATAGGAGATCAAGTATTGCATCCTCTCTCATTGATACCTCTATATATTGATTTTAAAAACTTTCCTGAACATATTTGACAAAATCCAAGCCATCTAGGCCTTTCACAGTGTGGGGGTCCCAGTCAATATGTGGAAAGTTAAAATGCCCTACTATTACAACTTTCTGTTTCTTACATCAGTCTGCTATCTCTCTACAGATTTCCCCTCCCAATTCTCTCCGACTATTGGGCAGTCTATAATACAACCCTATTGCTGTGGTCACACTTTTCCCTTCCTCAGCTCCACCCATATGGCCTCTGTAGACAAGCCCTCTGGGCTGTCCTGTCTACGCACAGCTGTGATATTCTCCCTGCCTAGTAATGCCACTCCTCCCCCTTTCATCCCTTCCTCTCTGTCATGTCTGAAACAACGGAACCCCTGAACACTAAGCTGCCAGTCCTGCCCCTCCTGCAACCAAGTCTCACTAATAGCAATAATGTCGTAATCCCACGTGCCAATCCACATCCTAAGCTCATCTACCTTACCTACAATACTCCTTGCATTGAAATAAATGCACCTGAGAACATTTCTATCAGGTACAAACCTTTGATTTCTATCTATACATGCAGTCCTCGCATGACCTTTATCCTCCTCCACCTCACTATCTGCTCTAACACTCTGGTTTCCCTCCCTCTGTAAATCTAGTTTAAACCCCCTGGAGCAGCACTAGCAAATCTACCCACAAGGATGTTAGTCCCCCTCTAGTTCAGGTGCAAACCGTCCTGTCGGAACAGGTCCCACCTTCCCTGGAACAAAGCCCAATTGTCCAGAAACATGGAGCCCTCCCTCCTGTACCACCTCCTAGCCACATATTTAGCTGCATTATCTTCCTATTTCTAGCCTCACTAGCACGTGGCACGGGCAGCAATCCTGAGGTTGCAACCCTGGAGGTCCTGTCCTTCAACTTTGCACCCAAATCCCTAAGCTCTCTTTGCAGGATCTCCTCCTCCTTCTTATCCACGTCATTGGTCCCTACATAGACCACGACATCTGGCAGTTCACCCTCCCTCCTGTGAATACTGAGAACTCGATCCGAGATATTGCGGACCCTGGCACCAGGGAGGCAACAGACCATCCGGGATTCTCGATCTCTCCCACAGAAACTCTTATCTGTCCCCCTTACTATTGAATTCCCCGTCACTACTGCTCTCCTCTTTTCCCTCCTTCCTTTATGAGCTGAGGGTCCAGTCTTGGTGCCAGAGACATGACCACAACAACTTGTCCCTGGTAGGTCGTCCCCACCAACAGTATCCAAAACGGTATACTTAATTATTGATGGGAACGGCCACAGGGGGGCTCTGCTCATTCTGTCTATTCGCCTTCCTTCTCCTGACGGTCACACAGCTACCTGCCTCCTGACTTTTAGGGGTGACTATCTCCCTGTAACTCCTGTTTATTTCTGCCTCTGCCTCATGAATGATCCGAAGTTCATCCAGCTCCAGCTCCAGTTCCCTAACTCGGTTTGTCAGGAGCTGCAGCTGGATGCACCTTTTACAGGTGCAGTCATCAGGACAATTGTGCTGTCCTTGTCATCAGGGACGATTGATCTGACTCTGTCTTGTTTGAGATAATCAGTCTTTAATTTATGTTGACGTACTCCATGTGCTCTTCTATATGATTCTTTTGTGTGACACCAATTGGAATACCTTCTGGAATTTCTAATATACCATATTCACAGGTACCTTCAATTGACTCTGCTTGTTATATACTCAAAGTACTCCAGCACATTCATCAATTATTATTTTCTTTGCATAAACCCAAGTTATTCAGGCATATTTCTTTATCTTCATCTCACATCTTGCTCTTCTATCATTACCTGTCTGAAAGTAGAGGCGGACACAAAGTAAGTGGTGCTGAAGGAAGCAAATGTGGGAGTGAAGAAGGAGAGCTCTGTGTGTAAATCAAATGCAATTGTGAGAAAAGGGAAGAGTGGAATATGAGGAAATGGATTAGGTCCGAGTGGATCTTTTCTCCTGTCATTTCTGCCCAATCACTGCTCTGTATATTAGCAATAACTGCTCCATGCACTTTTACTGAATGTAAGCAGTGTCCTACATGCAGATATTCCAGATTTCATATTTCATATTTAGATTTATTTATCACCTATACATTGAAACATACAGTGAAATGCACCATTTACCTTAACAACTAATATGACCAAGAATGTGCTGGGGACAGCCTGCAAGTGTGGCCACATATTCTGATGCCAAAATAGCATGCCCGCATATTCTCTGTAGAACAACACAGAACACAACAAACAGAACATCCCAAGCAACAAGGCAACAGCAGTGATACAAGTCCTGTTCCTCCCTCTCCTACACAAGCTCAGTCCTCTAGGCCCAGGAAAGGCCATCTTCTTTGGCTTCTGTGAAGACAAGGCTGTCTTCTATCAGTTATCTCCTCCTGTTTTTACTTATGGACCTTGCTGGCCTGCTGATTCATGGGATTTTTGCTTGTGAGTGTCAATCAATGTATCTGGTAAACCCAGTGGTGGAGCCTGGTTTTCCTGAGATTCTAAGACCCGTATGATTTCAATGTGATTGTAGATACAGGAGACAAAGATGACATTTTGTACTTCATAAAGTTAGATTGCTTTAGTTTTTATTTAAACTGTTGGAAAATATCTTTCTATGTCTGTTATCTTTTGAATGGTCTCTTGCATTCAATAATTTAAATACTAAATTTGAAACAATTAAAAATTAATTATAATAAAAATAAACCAATGATAACATTGATAATGATGAGACTTACAAATTCCATTCCTGGTTTTGGCAGTAGTCTGGTATGGTGTGTAAAGTCATAGAGTTATAGAGAGCTACAGTACTGAAACAAGCCCTTTGGCCCATCTAGTATATGCTGAACTGTTTCTCTGCCTCGTCTCATTGACCCACACCCTGCCCATAGCCCTCCATACCCCTTCCATCTACGTACTTATACAAACTTCTCTTAAGTGTTACAATTAGACCATAAGACCATAAGAAAAGGAGCAGAAGTGGACTATTCGGCCCATCAAGTCGCTCCACCATTTTATCATGAGCTGATCCATTCTCCCATTTAGTCCCACTCCCCCGCCTTCTCACCATAACCTTTGATGCCCTATTGAACCCACAGCTGGCATCAAAAATGTCAACCTCTCTGAAGATCTATCCTGGGCCCAACATATTGATGTAATTACAAAGTGAGCATGCCAGCGTACAGAGAGACAAGGCAAAATGGTATGTCAGCAAAGACTTTAGTAAATTTCTACAGGTGTACCATATAGAGCAATGCAACAAAAGGCAGCCCCCATCACAAAACTACTTTTTACTTCTTCTTCAGTTTCAATGATGATGCTCGTTGCTAGTATTGGAATATGTGATTTACATTTTGATAGTGTGTTTTCAGGCAAATTGAGTGATTTGGTGCTTTGCTGTCGCCAAGAAAGTTTGGTAAGGTTTCGAGCGGAGGCCAAGAAGTCTGGAGACGGGGCACGGACTATTTCTCAGCAATTAGAAATATTGAGCAAGATTGAAATCAATGAGGACGAGAATGGAAGTCGAGTGAGTATTCAGCACTGTCCGCCTGCGTTTGACCGGTCTCCCTCTCCTTCTCACTCGATGCTACCAGAGGATAGTGTAAGGGCAAGGTTTAATCATCATGGTTTGTGGATTGGACTCTGTAGTTCATGTTATGATGTGCGATTTTGATTGGGGCTGACTGGCTCTACGGCCTGCAGTCAATGAACATGACAGCGCTGAACAGAACTGGACTGAACTAAACTGAACATTCCTAGACTGTTTCATTGATCTTCTGATTTGATGTTTCATATTCTGTGTTTTTTCTTGTTTTTTGCTGATTGCGCAAGTTGTTCTTCGCTTTGCGTGCGTTTGCTGTTTGATGTTTTTCTTTGAATGATGTTCCTTTTGTTTCGTGGCTGTCTACGGGAAGATGAATCACAGGGTTGTATACTACACACACACTTTGATAATAAATGTACTGTGAATCTTTGGTATGGGGGCACCAATGCACAGGATAGGAGAAAAGCTGCAGAAGTTTGTAAACTCAGCCAGGTCAATCATCAGCACTACCACCCGCAACGTCGAGGACGTCTTCAAAAGGTGATGACTCAAAAAGGTGGCATCCACGATTAAGACCTCACTCAGGACATGCCCTCTTCTTATTCCTCTCATTAGAGAAGACGCACACTCAAGGTTTTAGAGCAGCTTCTTCTCCTCCACCATCAGATTTCTGAATGGACAATGAGCCCATGAATACTACCTCAATACTTTATTTCTCTTTTTTGCACAACTGCTTTAATTTGAATATTTTATATATATTTCATATTTCTGATTATAGAGTGTACACTCGGTGGCCACATTATTAGGTATATGAAGCAGCTAAAGTGGCCACTGAGTGTATGTTCATGAACTTCTGCTTCTATAGACCGTTCACTTCAAGGTTTGACTTCAAGAAGTGATTTTTTTTTTGCACCCTACTATTGTAGCACGTGGTAATTTGAGTAACTATCACCTTCCTGTCAATTAGAACCACTTTGGCCAGTCTTCTCCAACCTCTCTCATTAACAAGGCTTTTTTGCCCACAGAACTGCTGCTCACTGAATGTCTTTTTGTTTCTCGTACCATGCTCAGTAAACTCTAGAAGCTGTTGGGTGTGAAAATCCCAGGAGATCAGCAGTTTCTGTGATACTCCAACCACCTCGTCAGGCACCGATAATCATTCCACGGTCAAAGTCACATAACAACTTTGAAGGTCACTTTATTTTAATGGATCCTGCTTGCCAATGTAACTCCCATCTTCCATGTTAACTATCAGTTGGTCAATTATGTTCTACAACTTAACTGAATGCCCATAGACTTCTCAGTGTTGTTTATCATTCAGCTTCATACTGTTTCAGGATCCTCCAAGTAGAATAGATCAACCTTATTTATTCGACGAGATGACAGAACCAAGATTACTCTTTCAACTATTTAATGGCTGAATACAGTATAATCTATGGAATTGCCTTTTTTTTCCAAAACAATAATTATTCACAGTCTGTCTGGAAGGTGAACAATATGTAATGACTCATCTACATGTAAGTTCGCAGTCTTTTCTTACTTTTTTTCCAATATTTTTATTAAATTTCATATACACAAATACAGAATTCATAAGGATACTTATTATAAATCAAAATAAGGTAGGACAAAATGCACTATATATAAATCACACTGATACAATCACGGTATCCCATATTCATAATCAATCAAATAAAATAAATTGAATTATAAAATACAATAATATGGTTAATTATATTACTAAAAAAAAATCTATGCCCACTACCAAGACAAAGACAAAGATCAGTGCTGGGTCCATTGTTATTTGTCATCTATATCAATGATCTGGATGATAATGTGGTAAATTGGATCAGCAAATTTGCTGATGATACGAAGATTGGAGGTGTAGTAGACAGTGAGGAAGGTTTTCAGAGCCTGCAGAGGGACTTGGACCAGCTGGAAAAATGGGCTGAAAAATGGCAGATGGAGTTTAATACAGACAAGTGTGAGGTATTGCACGTTGGAAGGTCAAACCAAGGTAGAACATACAGGGTTAATGGTAAGGCACTGAGGAGTGCAGTAGAACAGAGAGATCTGGGAATACAGATACAAAATTCCCTAAAAGTGGCGTCACAAGTAGATAGGGTCATAAAGAGAGCTCTTGGTACATTGGCCTTTATTAATCAAAGTATTGAGTATAAGAGCTGGAATGTTATGACGAGGTTGTATAAGGCATTGGTGAGGCCGAATCTGGAGTATTGTGTTCAGTTTTGGTCACCAAATTACAGGAAGGATATAAATAAGGTTGAAGGAGTGCAGAGAAGGTTTACAAGGATGTTGTCGGGACTTGAGAAACTCAGTTACAGAGAAAGGTTGAATAAGTTAGGACTTTATTCCCTGGAGCGTAGAAGAATGAGGGGAGATTTGATAGAGGTGTAGAAAATTATGATGGGTATAGATAGAGTGAATGCAAGCAGGCTTTTTCCACTGAGGCAAGGGGAGAAAAAAACCAGAGGACATGGGTTAAGGGTGAGGGGGGAAAAGTTTAAAGGGAACATTAGAGGGGGCTTCTTCACACAGAGAGTGATGTGAGT
The DNA here is from genome assembly GCF_030028105.1 of Mobula birostris. Classification (NCBI taxonomy): domain Eukaryota; kingdom Metazoa; phylum Chordata; class Chondrichthyes; order Myliobatiformes; family Myliobatidae; genus Mobula; species Mobula birostris. The sequence goes on along the minus strand of NC_092370.1, from coordinate 20,770,633 downwards.
ATGGAATGAGCTGCCAGACGAGGTGGTAAATGCGGGTTCTTTTTTAACATTTAAGAATACATTGGACAGATACATGGATGGGAGGTGTATGGAGGGAAATGGTCCATGTGCAGGTCAGTGGGACTAGGCAGAAAATGGTTCGGCACAGCCAAGAAGGGCCAAAAGGCCTGTTTCTATGCTGTAGTTTCTATGGTAACTATGGCTATGGTAAAGCTGGTTGGTAAAAAAACAAAAGAGAAACAGAGAGTACTTTACCATATAGCATTTGAAAATCTTGATTAGAATCAGAAATTGAACAACAAAACTTCTCTAAATTGAAAAATGACATAACATCACATATCCATTGAGCATGTGTGGGGGTGGGGGCAACCTCCTTCTGTTTAAGCAAGATCGCCCTCCTAGCCATAAGAGAAATAAAAGCCAGTACCCGCAAATGAGAAGGCTCCAAAATTATAGCTCTTTCCTCAACAATATCAAATAAGGAAGTCAAAGGATTGAGCTTAAAATTATCTTTAAAAAGTACAGGAAATGTTTAGAATACATCTTTCCAATATTTTTCAAGCTTGAACATGACCAAAATGTATGAATTAATGAAGTCTCTCCATTAATACATCTGTCACAATAAGGAGATATATCTGCAAAAAAAGATAGAGCTTGTCTTTAGACATAAGAGCCCTATGTACCACTTTAAATTGTAGGAGGGAATGACGAGCACATAATGATGAAGAATTAACCATTTTGAAAATAGCCCTCCAGGTCTCATCAGATAATGAACTCTGTAAATCCTTTTCCCAATCTTTTTTTAATTTTGTCTAAAGGAGCCATTCTCAGTCCCAACAATAGACCATAGATATTAGATATTGAGCCATTATCAAAAGGTTTCAAATTAAAAATTTCATCTATTATGTTCTTATCCAGGCTGGTAGGAAATATATGTAGTTTAGATCAAGACCCAGAATACGTAGATTGTTCCTTCTGTTTCTGCTTTCCAGGTTGGTAATCTTATTTGTTAATTTTTCATTAGATAATGATAATTTTTTGCAGATCTTACTCATGTCTTCTAAGTCTGCTTCCAGTATCGACAAAGTTTCTTTATTCTCCTTAATTTACTTGTCATGTTCGATTAGAGTTTGTTGAATAGTGTCCAACTTGACATTAAGTCGTTGAAGTACCTCAGAGAGTTCTGTTCTTTGCTTTTTAAGGAAATCTCCAACTGTTTCCAAAGTGGTTGGAGAATCATCTTCTTTTTCTTTTACAGAGGCTTTAGTCTTTCTCACAGACATAATAGAGCAGTATTGAAATTTATAATAAGGTTTCAAAAACTGGTAGGAAACAAAAAGATAGATAAGTTCAAAAAGATGTTACCCCATCGGCTGCCAGCAGGGCTCTCAGTTTGCAGTCTTAAGAGGGTTTAATTTGCTCTGCAGATTCTCAATTCCATTTTGAAAGAAATCAGATTGAAAAAATAAACCATTTTAGTCCCCCTATTAACTTCACCATATGGATGAATGCATTTCCCTGTCCATTGTGTGTCCCATATGCAGTATTTACAAATACATCTCTACTTCACTCTTGATCTGTCCCATTGTTTTATTTGCGATTGTCTAAATTTACCATGGCTACGTATTTGTCTGGCAGAACTTGTCAGTTTGCTGCTTATTGTTTTATTTCTAATTGCTTGATTGAGATGACGCATCACTGAGAAGTCATTCCACCAATACTCTGTCACAGAGATGAAAGCTTCTGGCTTTTACAGAGAAAATTAACAAAGATTTTGCTGCAACATGAGGACCTGAGCTACAAGAAAAGGTAACACTCACAACAAGCTGGAGGAACTCAGCTGGTTGGGCAGCATTCATGGAAAAGATCGGTGGGCGTTTCAGGCCGGAACCCTTCGTCAGGACTGAAGAAGGAAGGGGCAGAGGCCCGATAAAGAAGGTGGGGGGAGGGTGGGAAGGAGAAGGCTGGTAGGTTCCAGATGAAAAACCAGTAAGGGGAAAGATAAAGGGGTGGGGGAAGGGAAGCAGGGAGGTGATAGGCAGGAAAGATGGAGAAAGAATAGGGGAAAACACAATGGATAGTAGGAGGTGAAACCAACAGGGAGGTGGTAGGCAGCTGGGGGAGGGGACAGAGTGACATAGGGATAGGGATCAATTTCCCCCGGGATCAATAAAGTATGACTATGACTATGAAAAGAAAATTATTGCCACTTGGAATGTAAGAAGCCTGTATCAATTATATGAGAGGTATACGTAGTGTAAATGCAGACAGGCTTTTTTCCACTTGTGGGGGAGTTTTGGGTGATAACAGAACTAGAGGTCATGGGTTAAGGGTGAGAGGTAAAATATTTAAGGGGAACATGAGGGGGATCTACTTCACTCAGAAGGTGGCGAGAATGTGAAATGGAGGATGTGGGTTTGATTTGAACATTTAAGAGAAGTTTGAATAAGTATATGGATGGGAGGGGTATGGAGCACTGTGATGGGATGCAGCTCAATAGGAGTAGACTGAATAATAGATCAGTGAAGACTAAATGGGCCAAAGGGCCTGTCTGTGTACTATGTGCATTATGGGTCTATAACCCCTCAGATCCTAACCAGTCAACAGTCCTGTTTGTGTTTGGGTGCTACAGCACATTCGGATTTAATATTGTAAGATCTCTTTACGCAGAACTTCTTTGGGCCATCTGTTTGCAGACATCTCAGGAAGGGGATGAGGTGGATACTCTAAAATGACAGAAGTGATAAAGCCGAATAATGCCTTTGAATCTTTCCAATATTTTAGCTGCTATTTAACCTGATGATCAGCTGAAATGTGTGTTGTAAACAGTAATTCTACAGCCTCGCCAGCATTTCTATTAAATTTACGGGATTCTGCAGGGAGCGCTCATGGAATGAGGTCGTCTCTTTGGCTTCGCTCCATTCCCATTATCTTTTTTTTAACCTATGATCTCCTTGATCTAATCAACTTTAAGTACACCAGAAGATTTATTTTATCTTCTTGATTTACTGATTAATTGATTTACTTTTATCAATTGTAACTCTCGAGCTTAGAGAAATGAGTACGAGATCTAGAACTAAAGATGGGAAAGACGCTGATGGGAACGGAGGAAAGAAGAAAGGTGATTCCAAACAAACGGAATTAACTTAAGAAGTTATGGAGGAAATGTTTGAGCAGCATCGGATAAAATTATCTGAAAGTTTAACTGCTCAATTTGAACAACATCGCCAAAGCCTCAATGAAGATTTAAAATCAATCACTGACTCTTTGAAATCCCTGGATTCTGATGTTCAAAAACACGATGCAAAAATTTCTGAACTGGATACTAAATCTCAGAAGACGGATACAAAAGTTGAGATCTTAGAGAAGAATCTAGCTTCGACTACTAAACAACTCCAACAACTTAAATCCAAAGTTATTGATCTTGTGAAATTTACTATGAGACATCAGAGATTCTTGCACAAACTCTACGCTGACTTTTGAGTAGATAAACAATTAGTTATACAAACTGAACAAGCAAGCATGGAAGTCACTGAGCTCATCTGGAAGCAAAGCCCTGCTATCTCCCAGGTTGCTTGGCTTCACTTTATATGAGGTGGTAACATTCAAGCCCGGTCACAGCTGTCGAGCATCCCTCATTGATTCATGTTCGGTCCGGAATTTTCGCTTCACCCATGAGATGGTTTTCTGGAGATCATACCTGGACCTCTTGTAACTTTCTTAGTCTCCAGACTTGAATGCCTCTGATCTGGGCCTCAGCAGATTTCAGATCTCATTGGGCATCCAAGGCTTCTGGTTGGGGAAGACTCCAAATGAGTTTAAGACTTAGTTCCCCAGAGCATAGGAGAATGAAGCAAGATTTGATAGAGGTATACAGAATTATGAAAGTTATAGAAAGGGTAAATGCAAGCAGGCTTTTGCCACTGAAGGCGGGTGAAACTAGAATGAGAGGTCATAGGTTAAGGACGAAAGGTGAGATATTTAAGGGGAATCAGAGGGGAGACTTTTTCATTCAGAGGATGAGAAATATGGAATGAGCTGCTGGCAGAATTGGTGGATGTGGGTTTAAGTTGCAGCACTTAAGAGAAATTTGGGTACATACGTAGATGGAAGGGGAATGGATGACTATGGTTGAAGTGCGGGTTGATGGGTTGAGGCAGAATAGCAGCTTGACGTGGTCAAGATGAACTAAAGAGCCTTTTTCTGGGCTGCTGTGCTCTATGACTAACCTACTTCATGACTTATTCACTGTGAATGTGAAGAAATTTTTTTAAAAAGCTCACATTTTGCAGTCAGTTGTGAGTTGTCTGGTCTCACTGTTGATCTCTTGATAAGTCTGAGCTTATCATATTCATAAACCCATCAGCCCCAGTGGCAACAGTTGGCAAAAGTTAACATGTCTTACATGAGCCCTTAGCTGTGATAGGGGCTTCATTTTATGAATTTCATTTCACTTGATTTTTACTGTGTCACTAATTCAGGAGGTAATGTCCAAGACAAAGCCAACATTGGTTTCCAGTCCTGGAAGCACCCTTGTAAATCTCCCATTGACACATGCTACAGACACGCTATTTTGGTGCTAAAAACATAGTGATATTTGGGGACTGCCTCCAGCACATCCTTAGATTAGACCATAAGAAATAGGAGCAGAATTAGGCCATTCAGCCCATCAAGTCTGCTCTGTCATTCCATCAAGTCTGATCTCAGATCCCACTCAACCCCATACATTTGCCTTCTCACCAATGATTGTAATAGTCATTGAAGTTCACTGCATGTTTCCATAAGACGTAAGACATAGGAGTAGACCTAGGCTTTTTGTCCCATTGTGTCTGCTCCACCATTCCATCATGGCTGATTTATTATCCCTCTCAAGACCTTTCTCCTGCCTTCTCTCCATTAGCTTTGGCACATTTACTAATCAAGAACTCAATGACTTGGCTTCCAGAGCCATCTGTGGCAATGAATTTCAGATTTTCTCCCTTCTGGGTAAAGAAATTCTTCCTTGCCTCTGTTCTAAAGGGACACCCCTGTACTTTGATGCTGTTCCCTCTGGTCTCAGACTCCCCCAACTACAGGACACATCCTCTCCACATCCACTCTATGTAGGCCTTCCAATAATCAACAAGATCCACAGATATATGTGTGATAAATAAAACCAATCTCTAATGTCTAATCTGACACTTCTCAGTACAATTGTATTTTCCTATAATGTGGTGAAAAGAACTGTTTGCAGTCTTCAAACTAGTGATGTAATAAATCCAACATTTTTCCTGCTCTTATATTCTATATTCTGGCTAACAAAGGGAATTATCTCTGTTACTTTATTTGATTATTCTGTTACCTGTAAGGATCTGTCGACATACACTTGAATGTCCTTTCATTCTTCCACACCAATGAATAATTTGTCAGTTGTTGCATATTCCTTTGCCATACTGATCGAATTGATCTATCTGCACTCCAACACTTTTCTCCTCACTCTTAACCACACAGCTTTTTGCAGCATTAGTAGCATGCCCCGCATAGAAAATGCAAATTAATAAAATGATCTCTTATTTTAAAGGTCAAAGTCAATTTATTATCAAAGGGTGTATTTACCAGAATGTTGGCTGTACTGGGGAGCATGCCAGCTGATTCACATCACTTCCAATGAGCCCCACCCTCACTATTCCCAACTGACAGAGGTGTATAAGATGATGAGAGGTATTGATCATGTGGATAGCCAGAGGCTTTTTCCCAGGGCTGAAATGGCTAACGTGAAGGGGCATAGTTTTAAGGTTACTGGAAGTAGGTACAAGGGGTAAGTTTTTCACAGAGAGTGGTGAGTGTGTGGAATGCATTGCCAGCAAAGGTGGCAGAGGGGGATACAATAGGGTCTTTTAAAAGACTCTTAGATAGGTACATGTAGCTTAGAAAATAGAGGGTTATGCAGAAGGGAAACTCTAGGCAGTTTCTAGAGTAGAAATCATGGTTGGCACAACATGGTGGGCCAAAGGGCCCCTAATTTGTTGTCGATTTCTATGTTTCTATGCTGACCTTTATAAATCAGAGCATTGAGTATAGGAGTTGGGATGTAATGTTGAAATTGTACAAGGAATTGGTAAGGCCAAATTTGGAGTATTGTGTACAGTGTTGCCAAAATAGAGAGAGTACAGAGAAGATTTACTAGAATGCTACCTGGGTTTTATCACCTAAGTTACAGAGAAAGGTTTAACAAGTTGGGTCTTTATTCCTTGGAACGTAGAAGGTTGAGGGGGGACTTGATAGGGGTATTTAAGATTTTGAGGGGGATAGATAGAGTTGACGTGGATAGGCTTTTACCATTGAGAGTGGGGGAGATTCAAACAAGAGGACATGAGTTGAGAGTTAAAGGGCAAAAGTTTAAGGGTAACATGAGGGGGAACTTCTTTACTCAGAGAGTGGTAGCTGTGTGGAACGAGCTTCCAGCAGAAGTGGTTGAGGCAGGTACGATGTTGTCATTTAAAGTTAAATTGGACAGCTATATGGACAGGAAAGGAATGGAGGGTTATGGGTTGAGTGTAGGTCGGTGGGACTAGGTGAGAGTAAGTGTTCGGCACGGACTAGAAGGGCCGAGATGGCCTGTTTCCATGCCGTAATTGTTATATGGTTATATGGTTTCTATGTATTATGATGCTGTGTGGGCACGTGGCCAAGTGGTTAAGGCATTGGACTAGCTACCTGAAGGTCGTGAGTTCAAGCCCCAGCCGAGGGAATGTGTTGTATCCTTGAGCAAGGCACTTAATCACACATCGCTCTGTGACGACACTGGTGTCAAACTGTATGGGTCCTAATGACCTTCCCTTGGACAACATTGGTATCGTGGAGAGGGGAGACTTGCAGCATGGGCATCTGCTGGTCTTCCATACAACCTTGCCCAGGCCTGCGCCCTGGAGAGTGAAGACTTTCCAGGTGCAGATCCACGGCCTTGCAAGACTAGTAGATGCCTTTACTTTATACATTATGATCCATTTTTATTGGAAACATTCAACTTAGAACAAAGAAATACCACAGAATCAATGACAGGGACGAGACAAACAACCAATGACCAAATGAAGCCAAACTATGCAAATACAAAAATACAATAATGACAATACTAATTATACAAATAACAATGTTGAAATAAGTAAGTAAATAATACTGAGAATGTGGGTTGAAAATTCCTTGGAAGTGGGACTATAGGTTGTGGAATCAGTTTAGTGTTGAGGTGAGTAAAGCTATCCACACTGGTTCTGGAGCTTGAGGATTGCGGGGTAATAAATGTTCCTGAACCTGGCATTGTGGAGGTAAGGTTCAAGTACTTCCCTTCTGATGGCAGCAGGGAGAAGAGAGAATGGCCTGCATGGTGAGGGGTCTTTGATGAAGAGTAAGACATAAGACCGTAAGACATAGGAGCAGAATTGGGCCATTCAGCCCATCGAGTCTGCTCTGCCTTTCCATCATGTCTGATCCTGGATCCCACTCAACCCCATATCTTCGCCATATCCTTTGATGCCCTGACTGATCAGGAAATGATCAACTTCAGCCTTAAATACACTTATGGACATGGCCTCCACCGCAGTCTGTGGCAGAGCATTCCAGAGATTCACCAATCTCTGGCTAGAAAAATTCCTCCTTACCACTGTTCTAAAGGATCGCCACTCAAATTTGAGTCTGTGCCCTCTGGTTCTGGATATTCGCACCATGGAAAACATCCTCTCCACATCCACCCTACCTAGACCTTTCAGCATTCGATAGGTTTCAATGAGATCCTCCTGCAGTTTTCTAAATTCCAGTGACTACAGGCCCAAGCTGTTAAATGCCTCTCATATGTTAACCCCTTCATTCGCAGAATCATCCTCGTGAACCTCCTCTGGACATCTTTTCTGAGATATGGGGCCCAAAACTGTTGAGAATATTCCAAGTGTGGCCTGACTAGTCTTATAAAGGCTCAGCATTATCTCTTTGCTTTTATATTCTATTCCCCTTGAAATAAATGTCAACATTGCATTTGCCGTCTTTACCACAGACTCAACCTGTAAATTAACCTTCTGGGAGTCTTGCTTGAGGACTCCTAAGTCCCTCTGTACCTCTGATGTTGTTCTCCCCATTTAGATAATGGTCCACACTGTTGTTCCTCTTACCAAAATGCATTATCATACACTTCCCAACACTGTATGCCATCTGCCACTTTTTTGCCCATTCTTCTAATTTCTCCTGCTGCAGTCGCATGGCTTCCTCAGTATTACCAATGCCTCCACCTATCTTTGTATCATCAGAAAACTTTGCCACAGCTATCAATTCCATTATCTAAACCATTGACAAACAATGTGAAAAGCAGCGCACCCAATACTGACCCATGAGGAACACCATTAGTCACCAGCAGTCAAACAGAAAAGGCCCCCTTTATTCCTATTCACTGCCTCCTGCCTGTTAGATATTCTAAAGTCCATGTCAGTATCTTTCCTGTAATGCCATAGGATTTTATCTTGTGAAGTAGCCTCATATGTAACACCTTATCAAATGCCTTCTGAGAACCCAAGTAAATGATATCCATTGCCTCTCCTTTGTCCAACTTGCCTGTTAATTCCACAAAAAGCTCTAATCGAGTTTTCAGGCAAGATTTTCCTTGACAGAAACCATGCTGACTTTGACTTATTTTATAATTAGTCTCTAAGTACCTCGAACTGTCATCTTTAATAATAGACTCCGACACTTTCCCAATGCTGAGGTTAGGCCAACTGGCCTATTATTTCTTTTCTTTTGCCTTCCTCCCTTCTTAAAGAATGAAGTGACTTTTGCAATATTCCAGTCCTCCGAGGCCATGCCAGAATCAAGTGATTCTTGAAAGATCATGACCAATCATCCATTATCTCTTCAGCAACCTCTCTCAGGTCTCTGGAATGTAGTTGATCTGGCCCAGGTGACTTATCCACCTTAGGACCTTTGAGTTTGCCTAGCACTTTTTCCTTTGTAATAGCAATGGCACTCACCCCTGCTCCCTGACACTCACGGACCTCTGCCACACTGCTAGTGTCTTCCACAGTGAAGACAGATGCAAGGTATCCATTAAGTTCATCTGCCATCTCTTTGTCCACCATTATTATCTCACCGGCATCATTTTCCAGTGGTCCAATATCAATCTCACCTCCCTTTTATTCTTTATATAACAGAAAACTTTTGGGATCTTGCTTAAAGTTACTGTCTTGTCTTCCGTCATATTTCATCTTTTCCCTTCTTATAACAAGATAACCTTTCTCCGAGTAGGTTCAAACTGGAGCTGCTCTAAAAAGCCATCTCGCAGGCATTCAACAAGTTCCCTCTCTTGCAATCCGACACCCCATCTGATTTTCCCAATCCCCCTGCATATTTAAGTCCACCATTGCAATTGTATGTAAACATAGAAGAATGTTTCTGGAGCCCTTTGATCTAATATTCCGATCCTTAGACCACTTGACACCAATCTGCTAAGTCAACTTCATTAAATACTTTGTCAAATCAAATGCAGTGTCTTCATTGACCATTCTTTTTGTCACCTCAAAGTTTGATAAGAATATTCGGCATGACCTTCACTTAACAAATCCTGTTTAAATTTCACCTTACTTTTCTGGAAAAAAGGTAATTCCTATTCCTTAGAATAGATTACAATGATCTACTCACCACCAAAGTTAAAATAACTAGCCTGTGATGGCTTAGTTTATTCCCTTCATGCTCTTAAACATGTGTATAGTTTCATCAGTCCTCCAATCCTCTGGCTCGATTCCCATAGCCAGGGAGGATTGAAGTACAAATGTATTATGTGCAGAAATTCCATTGCATCACTCCTCGCTTCTTTTATCATCCCTGTTTTCCCTTCACCTGGGATTGGTAATTTATCCATATTTGATAATGCTGAACCATTCAATGCTTCCAGTTTAATATGTTTATTCAGTCCAATGTTTTTCACTCATCCCCAATCACACATTCATCTACACTGTTCTCCTATTTCTGAACTCACTGACATGTGGCACTAGGATTAATCCTGACCTTTACCATCTCCAAGGTCCTTCTGCTTAATCTTTTTCATAACACCTTCAAATCTGCCAACAGGATCTCATCTCCTTTCTTATTTATGTAACTGACAGCAATATGGAGAGCATATCCCTCCGATTGTCTGCAATTACTACATCATGTTCTTAATCTTTTCATCGAGGTCAGAATCAGCTTTATTATCACTGACACACACTCAGTAGCCATTTTATTATGTACACTCTAAACCTAAGGTCTTTAGAGTTTACAGAGAATGACGCAAAAACAAAGATAAAAAAAGAAAACATCCCATCAGCAGCAGTTCTGTGCCTGAAAACATCTTATTAATGAGGGAGGTCAGAGAAGAACGGCCAGACTGGTTCAAACTGGCAGGAAGGGGACAGTAACTCAAAGGACCACTTGTTACAATTATAAGACCTGGACAACATATGCCAAGCAGGAGAGCAGCCTCTCCACTTTCCATTTAAGGTGTCCTTGTTGTATCTGGGCATCTCCTGGAGAGACAGAGAACCCAATGCTGAGGCTCTCTTGTGCAGCTTCCCAAGCGTGTACACCCTACTCAGTCAGTGTAGGCTGCGCTGGCTGGGCCACGTCTGCTGCATGCAGCATGGCTGCATCCCAAAAGACATCCTCTGTGGTGAGCTGGCTTCAGGCAAGAGAACTGCTGGCCACCTGCAACTGTACTACAAGGATGTCTGTAAGTGGGATTTGAAGTCACTGGACAGGCACTTTCAGCCAACTGCACCAGATAGAGAAGCACCCTGAAGCAACACCTTAAGTCAGGCGAGGAAAAATTCCTGAAAGCAGCAGGAGACAAACGGGCACTTATAATGGAACACTGCATCTCCAGCAGAGCCGAAACCACTGATAGATGTGACCTTTGTAGCAGATACTGCCCCTCTCACGGTGGTCCCACCAGCTACATATGGTGCTGCACAAATAATGTAGACGGCCAGGATGCGATATCCATGGTCGATCTTGTCCAACGGGAGGCCATGAAACAGTACAGTGCATCTCTGCATGCATATATATATGTGTGTGTGTCTGTCTGTCTGTTAAATAGTTAAGTAAAAAGAAATAGTGTAAAATAGCAGAAATAAAAGAAGTAGTGAGGTAGTTTTCATGGGTTCAATGTCTGTTTAGAGATTGGATGGCAGAGGGGAGGAAGCTGTTCCTGAATCACAGAGTATGTGCCTTCTGGCTTCTGTCCCTCCTTCCTGACAGTAACAGTGTGAGGAGGACATGTCCTGGGTGGTGAGGTTTCTTAATGATGGATGCCGCCTTACATAGGCAGCACTCTTTGAAGATGTTTTGGATACCACATTGGCTGGTATCACGATAGACCTGACTAATTGTACACGTTTCTGCAACTCATTTCGATCTTATGCAGTAGCCCCCCTGCCCCCTCCAATATCAGGTGGTGATGCGGTCAGTCAGAATGCTCTCCATGGTACATTTGTGGAAATTGTTGAGTGTTTTAGTTGACAAACCACATCTCCTCAGATTCCTAATGAAATATAGCTGCTGCCTTGCCTTCTTTATAGCTGCATTGATATGTTTTATCCACATTAGGTCCTCAGAGATATTGACACCCAGGAACTTGAAATTGCTCACTTTCTCCACTTCTGATCCCTCTATGAGGATTGATTTGTGTTGCCTTGTCTTACCCTTCCTGAAGTCCACAACCTTGAGTGGAAATTTGTTGTTGTGACACCACTCAACTAACAGGTATATCTTGCTCCTGTACACCCTCTTGTCACCATCTGAAATTCTGCCAGCAATGGTTGTATCATCAGCAAATTGATAGTTGCTGTTTGAGCTATGCCTGGCCACACAGACATGGATGTAGAGACAGTAGAGCAGTGGGCTAAGCACACACCCCTGTGGAGAGCCAGAGTTACCCAATGACATACAAGAGAAAATCTGCAGATGCTGGAAATCCAAGCAACACACACAAAATGGAGTCCCGCCAAAGGGTTTCAGCCTAAAACAATGATTGTACTCTTTTCCATAGATACTGTCTGCCCTGCTGAGTTCCTCCAGTATTTTGTGTGTGTTGCTAGGAGAGCCAGTGTTAATTGTCAGTGAGGTGGAGATGGTATTTCCAATCCACACAGCTTGTGTTTGGTCTTCTGGTTATGAAATCGAGGATCCAGTTGTAGAGGGAGGTACAGAGGCCCAGGTTCTATAACTTTTTGATCAGGACTATAGGAACGATGGTGTTAAATGCTGAGCTATGGTCAATGAACAGCTTCCTGTCCTTGGTATTTGCATTGTCCAGGTGATCCGAGGCTGCGTAGAGAGCCATTGAGATCACGACTGCTGTAGTCCTATTGTGACGATAGGTAAAGTGTAGTGGGTTCAGGTCCTTTCTGAGACAAGTGTTAATTCTAGCCATGACCAATCTCTCAAAGCATTTCATCACCCATAGATGTGAGCATTACTGAACGATAGTCATTGAGGCAGCTCACGCTACTCTTCTTGAGCACTGGTATAATTGTTGCCCTTTTGAAGCAGGTGGGAACATCTGACTGTAGCAGTGAGAGATTGAAAATGTGTTTGAATGCAGTTGGTTGGCACAGGTTTTCAGAGCCCTACTGTGATGCGAGGGTTTACCCTCATGAAAGACAGCATGATGTCGGCCTCCAAGACAGAGTTCACAGGGTCATTGGATGCTGCAGGGATGCTCACAGCTGCAGTTTTGTCCCCCCTTTCAAAGCAAGCGTCAAAGGTGTTGAGCCCGTCCGGTAGTGAAGCACCTCTGCCATTCATAATGTCGGGGTTTTGCTTTGTAGGAAGTAATGGCCTGCAAACCCTGCCAGAGTTGACGTGCAACTGATGTCGCCCCCCAACATCCCTCAGAATTGTTTCTTGGCTCTTGAAATAGCACTCTGCAAGTCAGAGCTAGTTTTCTTATACAGTCCTGGGGGGGTTGCCAGAATTAAATGCCAGAGATCTTGCCCTCAGTGGATTACGAACCTCCTGGTTCATTCACAGCTTTTGGTTTGGGAATGTACAGTATGTTTTGTTGGCACACACTCATCCGCACAGGTTTTAATGTAGATCTCGTTATTTCTGTTTTTTTGCACGATTTAAAATCTATTCAATATACGTATACTGTAATTGATTTACTTATGTATTTATTATATATTTTTTCTTTGATATTATGTATTGCATTGAACTGCTGCTGCCAAGTTAACAAATTTCATGACACATACTGGTGATAATAAACTTGTTTCTAATCCTGATTCTGAAGTAGCTGATAGCAATGGCATATTCATTCAGACTTGAAGTTAACTCCCTGAACACAGTCCAGTCCACTGATTCAAAACATTAAAGCTCCTGTGCCCCCTTGTTCCTCACTACTGGTGCAGTAGTCTTCAGTCTCTGCCTATACTCAGGGAGTGGAAATACAGCCAGATGATCAGACTTTCTAAAGTGTGGGCATGGGATAGCATGGTCGCCACTCTTGAACTCGGTGTAACAGTGGTCCACTGTGTTGTTTCCTTGGTACCTCAGGTGATTTGCCGATAATAATAACTTAACGACTTTATCAAGCTGGCCTGGTTAAAATCCCCCAGAATGTTGGGGAAGACATCAGGATGTGTTGTTTCATGCTTGTTGATTATATTGCTCAGTTCATCTAGAGCCTGTTTGACATTAGCTTGATGTGGAATGTACATGGCTACCAAAATGATTGTTGAGATCTCCCACAGCAGGTAAAATAGCTGGTACTTATATGTGAGGTAGTCTAGGTCTGGTGTGCAATATAGGGACGTCACTGACACATTAGTACACCATGAGGAGTTGGTCATGAGGCATACACCTCCACCTCTGATTTTGAGAGACTTGACAGTCTTATTCTGACAGTGTGTAGGGAACCTGTCAATCTGAATTGCTGTGTCCGGTATGGAAGGGGTTAACTAGGATCCCGTAAGACAAAAGACGCATTTGTTCCTAACATCTCTCTGATACAGCGCCCTAGCTCTGAGATTGTCTATTTTATTTACCAGAGACTGTGTGTTTGCCAGCAAGGTAGTTGGTATTGGGAGTCAAAAACCTTGTTTTATTTAATCTCACCATCAGACCAGCACGTTGCCTTCTCTTTTGCCAGCGGCTTCTTAAATGGACTGTGTGCCGGCTACAGTCTGGTCTATGTCTTATAGTCTTATGGTCTATTTCTGTCTGCTTTAAGCAGAAATAGATTGTTCATTTGCATTTAAACTTCATCACTGACTGTACACATTATAGACGCAGGCTGAAATGGGAATATTTGATTTTTCAATGAGAACTGCAGTTAGGTTTGTCCGGAAGACCCAAAGTAGCTGGTAATGAAGAGGCCACTAAGTGCATGTCATGAAATATGTTGTTTTGCAGCAGCAGTAAAATGCAATACATAAAAATGCTGCAAGTTATAAGAGATACATAATAAATAAATTGTACAAAAGCGTAGAAAAACAGTGAGATTGTGTTCATAGACTTGTCTGAACTTTGTCGGTAGAGGGGAAGAAGCTGTTGCGTAAAATGTAAATCATCCCATCCTAAAATCCTGTCTGTGAACACTAACATGCCTCACTGCTTCGTTAATCATGAGTTCCCAAGCATAGAGCTGCTGTCTTCACTTTTCCTCCATTCTGCCATTAATCCACCCATGTACCATGGTCATGAATCTGGATATACTAACCACCACCCACATCAGTCAGTATTCAAAATCAGACACAAATCAAAATCAAAATCATGAGCAGAGCCCTCCTGAAACTCCTGCCCGCTGATTTTCATCTCTTAAGTCATCACCCAATCATTACCCAGTCCATAACTTCATGATCTTCATGGTGACAACCTTCCAGAAATAACTAACCTTGAAACACTCAGTCCCATGGAAGGACAAGATGGAATGGCAGAACAGACTCGATGGGTTGAATGGCCTAATTTTGTTCCTATGTCTTATGGTCTTACTTTCCACAGGTGTACAAGCCACAAAAACCTGTAACTCAAACTTGCTTTTTTTTTCTCAACTTTGGAAGACATCCCAGAGCTCTCCCTTGAAGATCTGGATTCCAGAGCTCCAGTGTAATCTGCTCTGTACCTACTCATTTTATTAGGACAGCATGGTAGTGTAGCGACTAGCATGTTGCATTACAGCACCATCAATCACCAACTGGGCTTCTATTCCTGCTGCTGCCCATAAAAAGTTGTACATTCTCCTCATGACTATGTGGGGTTTCCTTGGGGTGCTCCAGCTTCCACAAGAACCTAAGATATAGGAGCAGAATTAGGCCATTCAGCCCATTACCTGCTCTGCCAATCCATCATCGCTGATTTATTATTCCCCTCAACCCCATCCTCATGCCTTTTCCCCATAATGATTGATACCCTTACTAATCCAGAACCTAACAATGTCATCTTTAAATACACCTAATGATTGGCCTCAACAGCCATCTGTGGCAGTGAATTCCACAGATTCACCACCCTCTGGCTAAAGGAATTCCTCCTCATCTATTCCAAAGAGACATCCTTCTTTGCTGAGGCTTTGTATTTTCTCCTACATTCCAAAGACCTGCAGTTAAGGCTAATGACTTGTGGGTGTGCTACTTTGGCCTAGTCTGTTGACTTTTGCACACAAGCTGCATGCACAAGCTGGTGCAGTCTTTCATTGATTCTGTTACAGTTATTATTCTTTGATGAAAAAGCTCTTGTCAGGCTTCAAGCTGGGTGTAGGTATCTATTATAACTGATATTTTGATGACAGACCCTACTATCTTCTTCAGGGATGATGCCTGGGCATGTCTAGTCCAATGGTGTTTTTACCCCCATTGTCCATCTCTCCTGATCGCTTATCCAATCAGGTTTCTGCTCTCCCACTTTGTTTCCAATCGAATTCCAGCTCTTACTTGGAGTGAGACCTCCAACTTTGTAAAATTATTTTCCGCTAGTTTTATTTCAATAGCTTCTTTTACCAAGCAGTCCCAAAGGCCATTGGCACGGCACAGTAGTTTTGTGCTGTCAAAGTCAATCCTATGGCCATTGTGAATGCAGTGTTCCGCTACCGAAATAGTAAGTATGCCCACAACACAATGAATCTCAGGTTTGAAGAATGAACATTCAGGATAGACAAAGGAGAATAAATGGATGTTGTGTAGATGGATTTTCAGATTGCCTTTGACAAGGAGCCATATGTGAGGCTGCTTAGCAAGTTCAGAGCCCATGGTATTACAGAAAAGATACCAGCATGTTTAGACATTAGCTGATTGGCAGGAGGCAAAGAATGGGATTAAAAGGACCCGTATCAGGTTGACTGCTGGTGTTCCACAGGAACCTCTGTTGAGACCATTTCTTTTTACATCATATGTCAATGATTTGGATGATGGAATTGATGGCAAAGAGAAGATATATTGGTTTTGCATTAAATGGCATTAAAGGGACAACATCATTCAAAAAAGTCATGACAAAGAGGACTATAATTTTCTCATTATGTTCTTAGATTCAATATTGTGAGAGCCAAAGGGATGTTCCACAGTGCATTTACCTAGAGGAAATATGTTGAATAGTTTGAAAACTGGCTGCCTCATAAAGGACAGAGATTTAGAATAATTGGGTCCTTTATAGACTGAAAGGAGGTAACAAGTGTGGAGTACCACAGGGATCGCTTCACTGTTTACATTATTGACTTGGAGGAAGGAAAATCATGTAATGCTTCCAGAATTGTTGGTGAATGGAAAACAGGTGATAGATTTTATTGTAATAAACATACAGCAATTCTATGACAGGATGTAAATAGAGTGCCTTGGAAAGGTATTCAGCCTCCAACCCTTTGTTCACATAAATGAGTATTACAGTTAGGTATTTCAATCAATTTAACAGAGAATATTTATTTGTGAATCACATAATCCTTGCTTTCACATAATGTCCAAAAAACGATGAAGATTGTAAAGCATGAAAACTAAAAATTCAAAAACTGAAATGTCAGCAGTTCGAAAGTTTTGTTTTCCTTTGCTCAGTTGAACCAACTCTCACAGCTATTACAGCCAGTAGTCTTTTTGGATAAGTCCTATTAGCTTTGCACAAGATTTTACCATTCCTTCTTGCAAAATTGTTCAAGTTGTGCCTGGTTAGTTGGGGAGCAGCAGTGGACAGAAATTTGAATTCTTGCCAGAGATGTCCACTTGGTTAAGGCCAGGACTCACAATGGGCCATCCATGGACATCAATTTTCTTCATTTGAAGCCACCCAATATTGCTCTGGCAGTGTGCTTTAGGATGTTGTCCTGCTGAAAGATGAACTTCCTCCCCGGTTTAAGCTTTCTGTTCGAGGATAGCAGTTTTTTTTTTAATCTAAGACTTCTCCGTAGTAAGCAGGATTAGTTGCCAGTGACTAGTAGTGTTCTACTCATGTTGGGACCATTTCTTTTTACATTGTATGTCAATGATTTGGATGATGAAATTGAAGAAGTTTTTACTTTATACTTTATTGTCGCCAAACAATTGATACTAGAACGTAAAATCATCACAGCGATATTTGATTCTGCGCTTCCCGCTCCCTGGAGTACAAATCGATAGTAGATATTAAAAAATTAAATTATAAATCATAAATAGAAAATAGAAAATGGAAAGTAAGGTAGTGCAAAAAAACCGAGAGGCAGGTCCGGATGTTTGGAGGGTACAGCCCAGATCCGGGTCAGGATCCATTCAGCAGTCTTATCACAGTTGGAAAGAAGCTGTTCTCAAATCTGGCCATATGAGTCTTCAAGCTCCTGAGCCTTCTCCCAGAGGGAAGAGGGACGAAAAGTGTGTTGGCTGGGTGGATCGTGTCCTTGATTATCCTGGCAGCACTGCTCCGACAGCGTGCGGTGTAAAGTGAGTCCAAGGACGGAAGATTGGTTTGTGTGATATGCTGAGCCATGTTCATGATCTTCTGCAGCTTCTTCCGGTCTTGGACAGGACAACTTCCATACCAGGTTGTGATGCACCCTATAAGAATGCTTTCTACGGTGCATCTATAAAAATTAGTGAGGGTTTTAGGGGACAGGCCAAATTTCTTTAGTTTTCGCAGGAAGTAAAGGTGCTGGTGGGTCTTCTTGGCAGTGGACTCTGCTTGGTTGGTCCAAGTCAGGTCATTTGTGATATTGACCCCGAGGAACTTAAAGCTTTTGACCTGTTCCACTTGCACACCACCGATGTAAATTGGGTCATGCGGTTTGTGGATGTGACAAAGATAGGTGGAGGGGCATGTAGTGTTGAGGGAGCAGAAAGGCTGCAGAAGGATCTAGACAGATTAAGAGAATAGGCAAAGAGGTGGCAGATGGAATACCGTGTCAAGAAGTGTATGCTTATGCACTTAGGTAGGAAGAATAAAAGTGTAGGCTTTTTTTTAAGTGTTGAAAAAAAAATCAAAAATCATGGTGCAAAGGGATTTGGGAATCCTTGTGCAAGATTCCCATAAAGGTTCATTTGCAGGTTAAATTGGAGGTGAGGAAGGTGAATATAATGTTAGCATTTCTTTCAGGAGCACTGGGATATAAAATCAAGGATGTACTGTTAAGGCTGTATAAGACACTGGTATGGCCTCACTTTGTGTATTGTGAATAGTTTTAGGCCTCATTTTTAAGAATGTATGTGCTGACATTGGAGAGGATTCATAGGAGGTTCCCAAGAATGATCTTGAGAATGAAAGGGTTATCATATGAGCAGCAGTTGAAGGTTCTGGGCCTGTATTCCCTGGAATTTAGAAGAATGAGTGGGGATCTCATTGAAACTTATCAAATGTTGAAAGCTGTAGATAGAATAGATGTGAAGAGAGTGTTTCCTTTACTTTAGGGTCTATGACCAGAAGGCACATCCTCAAAATGTTGGGACGTTCATTTAGAACAGCGATGAGGAGGAATTTCTTTAGCCAGAGGGTGGTGAGTCTGTGGAATTCACTGCCACAAGTAGCTGTGGAGGCCAGGTTATTGGATGCAATTAAGGCAGAGCTTGACAGATTCTTGATTCGTCAGGACATGAAAGCTTATGAGGAGGCAAGAGAATGGTGTTGAGAGGGAAATGGATCAGCCATGATGAAATGGTGAAGCAGACTCAATGGGCAAAATGGCGTAATTTTGCTCCTAGGTCTTATGGTCTTATGGTATATGGTGACATATATGTACTTCAATAATAAATTTACTTTGAACTTTGAATTCTCGCAGGCTGCCCAGCAGAAACCTCGCTGACCTGATTTAATACATTTCAATATATGTTTTGAAACATAGAAACATAGAAGACCTACAGCACAATACAGGCCCTTCGGCCCACGAAGTTGTGTCGAACATGTCCCTACCTTAGAAATTACCCAGCTTACCTATAGCCCTCTATTTTACTAAGCTCCATGTACCTATCCAAAAGTCTCTTGAAAGACACTATCATATCCGCCTCTACCACTTGGATGGTTTTGATGTAGATGTGACAAATAAAGCTGAATTTATTTAATTCTTCAAGCCAAAACAGTATGTTTTCCCATCATGCCGCCGAATTTCACCAAATAATCATAATTCTGGGTTTCATACTCCATGGAAACAATAAAAAATATAAAAATAAACAGTTCAATGGTTTTTTATTCTTTAAATTATTCAAAACATGAAAACTAAATATTAAAGAAGACTCAAGAGTTCAAAAATGCAGGTCTATGGTTGAGGTGCAGGTTAATTTATATTTTCTACCCAGTGCGGAGTGGGGAGGGAATAGGATGGAGAAGAGAATCCAGGTTGGGCAGTGTTATGCTTTGTAACTTCAAAACATTGAACTAATTCAAAGGAGGACATGGGAGTCTGAAATACAGGTTTAACTTTGTGTTTACTTTAAGTGAGGCGGGCATGTATCACTTAGTAGCGTGATGAAGTATGCAATTCACGGATTTATATGAGGGGTGATTGATAAGTTCGTGGCCTAAGGTAGAAGGAGTCAATTTTAGAAAATCTAGCACATTTATTTTTCCTACATTTACACACATAGTCCAGCGGTCGTGGAGCATATGGATCCCTTCTTTGTAGAAGTCAGCATCTTGGATCCCTAGGAAGCGGTCCACAGCAGGGGTGATTGATAAGCTCATGGCCTAAAGTAGAGGCGATGGGTTATTAACTTCAACCTTTCTGCATAATCACTCAAAGAGTTGAACTGCACGTGCATGTAACAAGAGCTGTATAACTCATCTCCTTCTACCTTAGGCCACAAACTTATCAATCACCCCTGCTGTGGACCACTTCTACAAAGATGGGATCCGTATGCTCCACGACCGCTGGACTAAGTATGTACATGTAGGAAGGGACTAGGTTGAAAAATAAATGTGTTAGGTTTTCTAAAATTGACTCCTTCTACCTTAGGCCACAAACGTATCAGTTCCCTCTCGTACATAGAACTCATAATTAATTATTTAAACAAACAAGAATGCTTAATTAAACAATATATATACAAGATTACTCAAATATTATTGAAATATTAAATACACAACATTCCTAATCAAAGCTTTCCATACTGTTGTATTACATTTATACATATCAACAGTGCTGCTGCCATTTGTAACTAGATTCCTGGCTGTCTACTGTGGCCTCAGTAGATATCCTGAGGCCTCTACTTCCTCTATGGAGATTCGGCGTGTCATCAAAAACCTTGGCAAACTTCTATAGACATGTGGTGGAAAGTGTGTTGATTTGCTGCATTATGGCCTGGTATAGGAACACCAAATCCTTTGAGTAGAAATTGCTACAAAGGGTAGTGGATTCGGCCCAGTACATTACTGGTAAAACCCACCCAACCATTGAGCACATCTACATGAAACGTTGCCATAGGAAAGCAGCATCCATCATGAAATATCCTCACTACCCAGGCCATGCTCTTTTCTTACTGCTGCCGTCGGGTAGAAGGTACAGGTGCCTCAGGACTCACACCATCAGGTTCAAGAACAGTTACTGCCCCTCAACCATCAGGCTCTTGAACAAACGGTGATAACACAAATTTGAGGACTCCTTTTACCTTGTTATTTCATGCTAATTATTTAATGCCTTTTTTTTTAGTATTTGTTTGTTTACAGTTCCTGATTCTTATCATAGCAGATGCTTTTTACAGTTACAGTTCTATAGATTTGCTAAGTATGCTTACAGAAAAAGAAGCTCAGGGTTATACGTGGTGACATATATGTACTCTGACAGAAGACCGAAGTCAGCCCTAACTGATCACAATTGCCTGGTAAACCAGTTCCATCTAGCCAGTAAATTAACTAGCAACTTCCACTGCCAAGCACCTTCCTTACCACCATCAATGTGAAAGAAACTACAGCTTGATTGGAAGGTTAAGTTGAATGCTAAATGCTATTTGCAAAACATACAATCTGTGGAAATCTGTAAAAAGAAAACAAATTATATATCTGAGTTTTTAAGGGAATGGGATGATACTAACAGGGAATTCGCAGCTCACTTTTTTTAGATTAGATTATGAGGACAGCAGTCCTCTTTTATTGTCATTTAGCAATGCATGCATTAAGAAATGATACAATGTTTTTCCAGAATGATATCATGAAAACACATGACAAACTGACTTAGAAACTAAGAAAAACCACATAATTATAACATATAGTTACAACAGTACAAAGCAATGCCGTAATTCGATAAGAACAGACCATGGCACGGTCATTTGGTGTCTAAACCAAAACTAAACAGTTTTATTTTTGATTTTTTTTGTTTTGTAACTGTATGTTTTTATGCTATCATAATTATATGTGCTGTCTGTGCTATGTGCTGTGTGTGACTGCGATACCGTGATTTGTACCTTGGCCCCAGAGGAATGCTCTTTCATTTGGCTGAACTTCCTGTGTATGGTTGAATGGCTATTAAATTCGAACAAACTTGAACTTGGACACCAGGGAGAGCAAACAGAACATATAGTAGATATCATGTTGTACAAACATGTAGGTTATTAAATTAAATGTTCATTGCGAATGGTCCTGTGCTTAGGGTTATGTGGGATGGTTGGTGGTGTGGCTTGAAGGACCAGAAGGACCTGTTCTGTGCTGTATATCAATAAGGAAAAAATGCACATGCTTACTGGAAGTGCAACACTACTGTAAGGAAGTGTCTAAACTTCATATTTCCCTCTCTTTCTGCATTTACACAGGGAGCTATTTTATAAATGCTCAAATGTCATTTACAGTCAGAAAAAAATGTTATATTTTTTCACCCTTAGCTGAAGTGCAAACATATCAGGATTTGTAAACCTTTTCAGTACCAAGATTAATAAATCTGGAACAAACATTTATCTGCAATTGAAGGTATCCGTATATGATCAGTGAGCCTGAAAGTTATTATTACTAGCACATGTACTAAGGTACAGTGAAAAGTTTGTCACGCACACTATTCACTAATTCCCTGTCATCGGAGTTGAGTGCAAGTCTCTAGGTTGGCACCCCAATATATTATAGAAGTATGACATAAGAGAATAGGAGTAGAATTAGGCTATTAAACCCATCAATTCTGCTCTGTGGCTGCTTTATTTTCACTTTTAACCCCAGTCTCCTGCCTTCTCCCATTTACCAATGACCTAATCAAAAACGTATCAAGTTCCGCTTTAAATATAGCCAAAGACTTGGCCTCCACAGCCATCTGTGACCATGAATTCCAATGAATCTGACTAAAGGAATTTCCTCTCAACTCTGTTCGAAAGGGACATCCTTTTCTTATGAGGCTGTGCCCTCTGGTCCTAGATTCCCCACATTTAGAACTAGCTGGTCCATCTCCATCTCCATCCAAGTGGCAGATGGAATACAGTGTTGGGAAATGTATGATAATATATTTTGGTAAAAGGAAGAACAGTGTGGACTATTATCTAAATGAAGAGAGGTTTCAAACGTAAGAGGTGCAGAGGGACTTAGGAGTCCCCATGCAAGACTCCCAGAAGGTTAACTTACAGGATGCATCTGTGCCAAAGAAGGCAAATGCAATGTTGGCATTTATTTCAAGGGGAATAGAATATAAAAGCAAGGAGATATTGTTGAGGCTTTGTAAGACACTAGTCAGGCCTCAGTTGGAGTATTGTCAAAGTTTTGGGTCCCATATCTCAGAAAGGATATGTTGTCATTGGAGAGGTCAGAGGAGGTTCAAGTAGATGAATCTGGGAATGAAGGATGTATGAGGAGCATTTGGCAGCTTTGGGCCTGTACTCATTGGAACTTAGAAGAATGCGTGGGGATCTTATTGAAACCTACCGAATGTTGAAAGGACCAGACAGGGTGGATGTGGAGAGGATGTTTCCTATGGAGGGGGTATCCAGAACTACAGGGCACAGCCTCAAAACTAAGGGGTGACCTTTTAGTACGGAGGTAAGGAGGAATTTTTTAGCCAAAGAGTGTGAATCTCTAGAATGTCTGGCACAGACTGTGGTGGAGGTCAAGTCCGTGGTATATTTAAGGCAGAAGTTGATAGTTTCCTGATCAGTCAGTGCGTCAAAGGACATGGTGAGAAGGTAGGTGTATGGGGTTGAGTGGGATCTGGGATCACCCACGATGGAATGGCGGAGCAGACTCGATGGGCTGAAAGGCCTATGACCACTATACAAAAGTGGTCTGGCCAGCGCCCTGTAAAGCCTCAGCATCACATCCTTGCTTTTATATTCTAGTCTGCTCAATATGAATACTAACATTGCATTTGCCTTCCTTACCACTGACTCAATCTGCAAGTTAATCAGAAGGGAATCTTGCACAATGATCCCAAGTTCCTTTGCACATCCAATTTCTGAATTTGCTCCCCATTTAGAAAATAGTCCACAGCTTTATTCCTTTTACTCAATTGCATGACCGTACTCTTCCTTACAGTAGTGCTGCACTTCCAGAAAGCATGTGTATTTTTTCTTTATTGATAAACAGCACAGAACAGGTTCTTCTGGTCCTTCAAGCCACACGACCCGACATAACACATTACCCTAATCATGGGACAATTTGCAATGAACATTTAATTTAATAACCTACATGTTTGTACAACATGATATCTATTATATGTTCTGTTTGCTCTCCCTGGTGTCCAAGTTCAAGTTTGTTCGAATTTAATAGCCATTCAACCATACACAGGGAGTTCAGCCAAATGAAAGAGCATTCCTCTGGGCCCAAGGTACAAATCACAGTATCGCAGTCACACACAGCACACAGCACATATAATTATGATAGCAGAAAAACATATTGTTACAAAAAAACTAAAAATAATAATATAGCCCAAGACAGCAAAAAGGTGATTTTGAGGTGTGAGGGTCTTCATCCATCAACAACTGAGGCAATGCAGCTCCCCCCGCCATCATTCTCGCCAATGAACTAGTGAATCAGACTTGCAATATTCTACATTACCAAAGTCCAACAGGATCTTACGATCACAAGAAAAATGTCCAAGCTAACGTGGCAGAGAGAGGAATTGAGAAAGGCTATGGCTTCCTCGACTGCCACGATGAGGCCACATTCAGGTTAGAGGAGCAACAGCTTATATTCCTTCTGGGTAGCCTCCAACCCGATGGCAGAAATAACGATTTCTCTCAATTCCTCCGTCTCCGCCATAACTGCTGTCAGGGTGAGGCTTATTGTTTCAGAACTAAGGAGATATCCTCCTTCTTCAAAGAAGGGGGCTTCCCTTCAACCAACATCAATGCTGCCTTCAACCGCATCTCTTCTATTTTCCGCATGTCTGCCATCACCCCACCAGTCACCATTTGCAATTCTCTCACCTTATCTCCTTACCTGCCCATCAACTCCCTTTCGTGCTCCTCCCCCTTCCCTTTCTTCCATGGCCTTCTGTCCTTTCCTCCTCTCCAGCCCTTTACGTCTTTCGCCAAACGAAACCTCAGCTCTTTACTTCACCCCTCCCCCATTCCAGTTTTACCTATCACCTACTACCTAGTAAACACAAGGAATTCTGCAGATGCTGGAAATTCAAGCAACACACATTAAAGTTGCTGGTGAACTCAGGTTGGAGGAACAACACCTTATATTCCGTCTGGGTAACCTCCAACCTGATGGCATGAACACTGACTTCTCTAAATTCTGCTAAAGCCCCACCTGCCCCTCGTACCCCATCCGTTATTTATTTAGATACACACATTCTTTTTCTCCCTCTCTCTCCGTTTTCTCCCTCTGTCCCTCTGACTATACCTCTTGGCCATCCACTGGGATTTCCCCCCCCCTTTCCTTATCCCTGGGCCTCCTGTCCCATGATCCTCTCATATCCCTTTTGCCAATCACCTGTCCAACTCTTGGCTCCATCCCTCCCCCTCCTGTCTTCTCCTATCATTTTGGATCTCCCCCTCCCCTTCCCACTTTCAAATCTGTTTTTAGCTCTTCTTTTAGTTAGTCCTGATGAAGGGTCTCGGCCCGAAACGTCGACTGTACCTCTTCCTAGAGATGCTGCCTGGCCTGCTGCGTTCACCAGCAACTTTGATGTGTGTTACCTACTACCTAGTACTTCTTCCTCCCATCCCCCCCACCTTCTTACACTGACTTCTCATCTTTTATCTCTAGTTCTGATGAAGGGTCTCAGCCAGAAACGCCAATTGTTTACTCTTTTCCATAGATGCTGCTTGGCCTGCTGAGTTCCTCCAGCATTTTGTTGTGTTCATTGTGTAAAATAACTTGTTCATAAAATTAATTTGCCTGTTGTCTGACTGGAAAATCTTTTGAGGACTTGCATTTTTTTTCTCCGGTCTTTGGAAGCAATGTTTGTACAGCTGGTTTCAAAACCGTTGACCGATTCTACTCAGTTAAATGTTTCCTGATTCACAAATGGTTAAAGTGTAAATGTGGAGCAAATTTAATATGTAATGATTCATCTTACAACATTGAACATAGAATATTGAGCATAAAACATTACAGTACAGATAGGTCCTTTGGCACATGATGATTTACTGACCTTTTAACCTACTTCAAGAACAACCTAACCCTTCACTCATACATAGCCCTCCAGTTTCTGATCATCCATGTGTTTATCTAAGAGTCTCTTAAATCCCCTAATGTATCTGTCTTTAGCACCATCTCTTACGACATGTTCCACGCATCCACCACTCAATGTATAAAGATCATCGCTCTGACATCATCCATATACTTTCCTCTAATCACCTTAAAATTGCGTTCCCTCGTAGTGGCATTAATACGTGGGGCCATAATTTTAAGGCAAGTGGAGGAATTTAAGGCAATCTGTTCTTTGCAGCTTTAGATATGACCTATTAAAATTTAAAACTATATTTTGCATAAGCACCTCTATGTCCCACTCACTGTATCCAGGTATTCCCTGCTGGTGCAGGATTTCCAAGCTTCAACACTTGGAATTTCAGAAGCACTGCTCTTCCTCCCGCCCTGGACACATTTGCCTAACAGCTCTGACCAAGTTTTTTTTTTCCACAAAAATTTGAGGTGCAGGAAGCAATTCCAGTTCCTAGTGTCCACTCTGGATCTGAATAAGGCAGTGTCTCGAATATGAGCGACGTCTGGAACATGCTTGATCCTTCACTGCTGCTTGCGCTAAATTTTACTTTGTTTCTATGCAAACGGAAATGGTAATATCCATTTAATTATTACAAGCAAATGTTTGTCGTTAACTTTTATTATTTCATCTTGTGGAATGATTGTCAAGGGTTGTTGACATCGGAGCAGACTATCAATCAATAAGCACCATGTAGCAGTATTTAAAATGCCAATGGGGATAATAGAGTCACTAAAGAACTGAAAATAAATAAGTTGTAATCAGCTCAGTATGTATATACTGTAGGTAGTATTTCAATGTGTTGATAATACTTTAAATTATATTGATATTTACTTAAAGTTGAAGTCAAAGGTTTACATACACCTTAGCCAAACACATTTAAACTCAGTTTTTCACAATTCCTGACATTTAATCCTAGAAAACATTCTCTGTCTTAGGTCGGTTAGGATCACTACTTTATTTTAAGAATGTGAAATGTCAGAATAATAGTAGAGAGAATGATTTATTTCAGCTTTTATTTCTTTCATCGCATTCCCAGTGGGTCAGAAGTTTACATGCACTTTGTTAGTATTTGGTAGCATTGTCTTTAACTTGTTTAACTTGGGTCAAACATTTTGGATAGCCTTCTACAAGCTCCTCACAGTAAGTTGCTGGAATTTTATTCCATTCCTCCAGACAGAACTGGTGTAACTGAGTCAGGTTTGTAGGCCTCCTTGCTCGCACACGCTTTTTCAGTTCTGCCCACAAATTTTCTATCAGATTGAGGTCAGAAAATGATGTCAGGTCTGGTTCATCCTTGGGAGCAATTTCCAAAGGCTTGAACGTACCACGTTCATCTGTATAAACAATAATATGCAAGTATAAACACCATGGGACCATGCAGCCGTCATACTGCTCAGGAAGGAGACGTATTCTGTCTCCTAGAGATGAACGTACTTTGGCGTGAAAAGTGCAAATCAATCCCAGAACAACAGCAAAGGACCTTGTGAAGTTGCTGGAGGAAACAGGTAGACAAGTATCTATATCCACAGTAAAAAGAGTCCTATATCGACATAACCTGAAAGGCTGCTCAGCAAGGAAGAAGCCACTGCTCCAAAACCACCATAAAAAAGCCAGACTACAGTTTGCAAGTGCACATGGGGACAAAGATCTTACTTTTTAGAGAAATGTCCTCTGGTCTGATGAAACAAAGATTGAACTGTTTGGCCATGATGACCATCATTATCTTTGGAGGAAAAAGGGTGAGGCAAGCCGAAGAACACCATCCCAACCATGAAGCACGGGGATGGCAACATCATATTATGGGAGTGCTTTGCTGCAGGAGGGACTGGTGCACTTCATAAAATAGATGGCATCATGAGGAAGGAAAATTATGTGGATATATTGAAGCAACATCTCAAGACATCAGCCAGGAAGTTAAAGCTCAGTCGCAAATGGGTCTTCCAAATGGACAATGACCCCAAGCATACCTCCAAAGTTGTGGCAGAATTGCTTAAGGACAACAAAGTCAAGGTATTGGAGTGGCCATCACAAACCCCTGACCTCAATCCAATAGAAAATTTGTGGGCAGAACTGAAAAAGCGAGTGCGAGCAAGGAGGCCTACAAACCTGACTCAGTTACACCAGTGATGAGGGGTGATCAATGTCTTTCCATAACCATGATTGTTCTCGACAAATTTTTCTACAGCAGTGGTTTGCCATTCCCTTCTTCTGGGCAGAATTCTTACAAGATAGGTGACCCCAGCCATCATCCATATTCTTCGGAGATTGTCTGCCTGGCGTCAGTGATCGCATTACCAGGACTTGTGATATGCACCACCTGCTCCCATGGCTTCACGTGACCCTGATTGGGTGGGGGCTGAGCAGGTGCTACACCTTGCCCAGGGGTGACCTACAAGCTAGCAGAAGGAAGGAGTGCCTTGCACATCTTTTGGTTGAGACATATAAGACCACAAGATATAGGAGCAGAATTAGGCTATTTGGTCCATCAAGTCTGCTCTGCCATTTCATTATAGCTAATCCAATTTCCCTCTCTGTCCCAATCTCCTGCCTTCCCCCTGTATCCCTTCATGCTCTGACCAATCAAGAATCTATCAACCTCTGCTTTAAATATACGTAAAGACTTGGCCTCCACAGCTGCCCCTGCCAAAGAACTCCACAGATTCACCACTCTCTGGCTAAAGAAATTCCTCCTCATCTCCGTATCTCCAACCCACATCCTTGCCCAGTAGTAACTGCAAAATGATAACTTTTTTTTAGATTTAGATTTTGGATTATGAGGACATTCAGTCCTCATTTATTGTCATTAGAAAAGCATGCATTAAAAATGATACAATGTCCCTCCAGAAAGATATCACAGAAAACACAGGACAAACATAGGTCTTGGCTAGATAATGAGATGATGTAAGATGTAGCCTTCTTGATGCAGTGCTTCCTGTAGATATTATCACTGGCTGGGAGGGATATATATATTGTGCAAGAGTCCACTACTCAGGGCAGCTGCTAGGATGGGAGGGGTATGAAAGGCTATGGTCTGGACGCAGGTCAATAGGACTAGGCAGAATAACAGTTTGGTACAGCTTGGGCTGGCTGGTGGTGTTGGGGCATCAGCACTGGACTTCTGGGCAAATATGCTCAAACCCCAACAGGGTCCCAACCTGGGCAGCAGCAGCATCTGGGCAGAAGAAAGGCCTGGCAATCTGCTTCTGTATCTTGCCATTGAAAACCCTTTCAACCCTCTGGTCCATGAAGTCACAAAGAGTCAGACTCGACTAAACAATTGAACAACAAACAGGGGATAGGGCCTGTTATTGGGCTCCACTGCTCTATGACTCCAAAAGAAATTGCTTTGAATTTATGCAGATTAACAAGTAGGGAAATTAGGCAAAATTTGACATCCTGATGAAAGTCTTGGGCTGCTTTGTTATAACACTTCATGATCTGATGCAAGTTGATTACCCAAATATCACACAACATCATTTGAATTGCCAAGAGTTGTGTAAAAGAGCAATTTTAGCAGCAAGTTCAGTTCATGAATAAAGATCTCCTTTCAAAGCTTCCTGAACAACCTGCACCAGATAAACCTATTGACAGCAAGACAGACATTGATGAGGCTGTACAATTTCCTGTTGAATATTTAAGCTGTCAGTCACCGCCTCAAAGTCTCAAAATCGACTTTATTGTCATTTGTGTCAGTCCATTTATGCACAGGAAAAGCTTACCTGCAACAGTATCACAGACACATAGCATTATATTCATTTATTTATTTAAAGATACAGCAAAGGAACTGGCCCTTCCAGACCAATGAGGCTGCACTGCTCAATTACACCATTGTGACCAATTAACTCGATAAACTGTACATCTTTGGCATGTGGATAGAAACCAGAGCACCCATAGGAAGCCCACATGGTCACAGGGAGAACGTACAAACTCTTTCCGGGCAGCATTGGGAAATGGACCTGGCTCACTGATGCTGTAAAGAGTTGCACCAACCACTACACCTCTGAGCTGCATATAAGCAACATTCACAAGAAAAACATAAATAAACATATTATATATGCTTTCTTGCAAGAAAACACAATTTGAATAAAACTAAATATTTTCTTAAAAGTAGTCAAAGACAGCCGCTATACTTTATTAGGAGTTTGAAGAGATTTGGCTTGTCAACAAATACACACAAAAACTTCTATAGTTGTACCGTGGCGAGCACCCTGACAGGCTGCACCACTGTCTGGTATGGAGATGGGACCGAAAGAAACTGCAGAAGGTTGTAAATCTAGTCAGCTCCATCTTGAGCACAAGCCTACAAAGTAAACACAAAATACTCTGCAGATGCTGGGGTCAAAGCAACACACACAACACGCTGGAGGATCTCAGCAGATCGGGCAGCATCCGTGGAAACGAACAGTCAATGTTTCAGGCCGAGACCCTTCATCAGGACTGAAGAGGGAGGGGGCAGGGGCTGGGGAGGGTGGGAAGGAAAAGGCAGATAGGTGCCAGGTGAAAAGCCTACAAATTACCTAGAACATCTTTAGGGAGCAGTGGCTCAGAAAGGCAGCGTCCATTATTAAGGACCTCCAGCACCCAGGGCTTGTTACCATCAGGTAGGAGGTACAGAAGCCTGAAAGCACACCCTCAGCAATTTAGGAACAGCTTCTTCCCCTCTGCCATCCGATTCCTAAATGGACATTGAAGCTTTGGACACTACCTCACTTTTTTAATATACAGTATTTCTGTTTTTGCACACTTAAAAAAATCCATTCAATATACATAATTGATTTACTTGTTTATTTATTATTATATTTTATTTGACTTACTATTATTATTTTTTTCACTCTCTACTAGATTATGTATTACATTGAACTGCTGCTGCTAAGTTAACAAATTTCACATCACATGCTGGTGATAATAAACCCGATTCTGATTCCGATTCAAAGTGTTGATCGTGTTTTTAACTGCAGTGATTTGGGTTTTGCCATTTGGTTCAAGAACAAAGTGGTTGAAGGGAATTAGTGTTCTTGATCATGTTGCTGTGAGACATCAAGTTCCTCTACCTCCTGCCTATTTGTTCATTCTGTGTGATGTTATATGACATGGGTAATCATGGTCTTTCCATGATTATGATTGTTCTGACAAATTTTTCTCCAGAAGTGGTTTGCCATTGCATTCTTCTGGGCAGTGTCTTTACAAGATGGGTGACCCCAGCTATTATCAATGCTCTTTAGAGATTGTCTGCTTGGAGTCAGTAGTCATGTAAACAGAACTTGTGACCATCCACCACCTGCTCCCACGTGACCCTGATCAGGGGGCTAAGCAGGTGCTACACCTTGTCCAAAGGTGATCTGCAAGCTAGCAGAGGGAAGGAGCACCTTACACCTCCTTTGGTAGAGACCCCACCATCCACGATGATCATTATAACTGTACAATTATAGTTAACAACACACTGATCTAAGAAGCAAGTTTTTATCCCTGACTTCCTTATGTAAAAGCCTTCTGTCAATGAATATCTATATGCAGTCTCCTCTTCAACAAAAGAAAATCACCTATTCTTGTGGAAGAACTTCTTGCATTTTCTCTAATCACGTTTCACTGTATTAACTTTAGCTTCATCTGGTGGATGAGAAATCGCAGTTTATGCAGCTGTAATTTCCTGAGATGCTTTACTTGTTTGCACACAATTCAGTAGCACTCCCACAACTGTTCAAAATCCCTACTCCAAAGATTGTGAATTTAGTCTGGAAGCTCTCTGTTTCCACCGGCTCTGAGCCTACCAAAGACAAGATATATTGGCTTTGCAGTAAATGGCATTAAAGGGCCAACTTCATTCAGACAAGTCATGACAAAGAGGGCTATAATGTTCTCATTATGGTCTTAGATTCAAAATTATGGGAGTCAAAGGGATGTTTCTCAGTGCATTTACTTGGAAGAACTATGTTGGAATGGTTTGAAAGCTGGCTGCTTCATAGAGGACAGAGATTTGGAATAACTGTGTCCTTTATAGACTGGAAGGAGGTAACGAGTGTAGAGTACCGCAGGGGTCCCTTCACTATTAACTTGATTGACCTGGAGAAAGGAAAAGTATGTAATGCTCCCAGATTTGTTGATGAATGGAAAACAGGTGATAGAGTTTATTATAATAAAAATGTAGCAATTCTATGACAGGATGTAGATAGATTGAGTGAGCTGACAAAGAACTGGTAATTAGATTTTAATGAGGGGAAGTGTGATGCCCTGAAGTTTGGTACGAAAAATCAAAAGGGAGATTGGTGAGAGAGAAGTGCAAATGGATAATGGTGTTCTAGTGCATGAAACACAAAAAGCTAGGATAGCTCTCACAACTACAGGGCTCGCTGTGAGGTCTGAGTTACAGGAATCAAACTTTACACACATTCATCCATAAATATGAAGAGAAAGGAACAGTCGCTATCCAGTCATCACGTGAGAAGTTTTCAAGAAAGATTGAATGGCCTGTGTCACACCTCGCTATCAGGTGTGGGTAAGTGTGCCCAACGAGGGTCCCTAGTTGGAAGTAAACAGATGATAAGCCACAACAGCACATTAGTGAAAAGGGTTTTATTTAGTGGCAGGTGAAAGAAAGAGCAAAAAAAACTTACAAAAATACTGGGGCTTTCTCCACAATACATTTTGTTGTTAACTTTCCAAAGTACCACTGTCAAATCCAACCTCCACCCCTGTCAGCCAAGCCAAACTGTGGGTTTAAGTCTGCCTGCGTAGGGTGTGGTGCGCCTGCTCCCACTAACCAGGCATTATTTTAGGATGCCCCAAACTGTCCCTTGGGTCTTTTGGAGCCATTCTGCTGTCTACAAACCAGTGTAATGGTGTGAGTGAAAATAAGTGAAACTGTTCGCAATCCCTGAGTCTAGAATCCTTATTTTTATGAGTAATAAACCAGTAGAGCACATTAACTGAAGGGATTGTTTTAATTAGCCAAGCCAGCGATTGTTTTACTATTGGGATGTGTGAATGGTGAACTCCCAAGAACTGCAGACAGGAGGGCAAGGTGTGTGAACTACTGGGGAAACTAGACCAGGGACAGAACAAGCAGGAGTGACTAACTGGGAAAAGGGGCAAGGTTAGCGGAAGAGTTAGTACTGCCAACCTGTTCTGTCACATTCTGCACCTTACGTCTCTCCAAAATCATTCACCTCCTCACCTGCCTCTTTATTTCATGAATCATCTACTTACATCCCTTTTATTTAACCCAAATTACAAGTTGATTACTTCTTATTGCTGCCGACATTTATAAGTGATGTTTTGTTTGCCTGACAAATGATATTAAAATGCTTTGTTGTATCCTTTAAATGTCCCATTAATTTATTTATGAGCAGTGTTTGGGTAAATGTAGACGATACCGGATAAAATAATGCTACTGTAGCAGTGTACGATCATGGATCATTATTGCACAATACAGGCCCTTCGGCCTATAATGTTGTGCCAAACTTTTAACCTATTCTAAGATCAATCTAACTCTTTCCTTCTACATAACCCTCCATTTATCTGTCATCCATATGCCTATCAAAGAGTTGCTTACATACCCCTAATGTATCTGTCTCTACCACCACCCCTAGCAAGGTTTTCCACACTCTCACCACTCTGTGCAAAGAATGGACTTCTGACATTCCCTCTGTACTTTCCTCCTATCACTAAAATTATGCCCCCTGGTATTAACCATTTCCACCATGACTTATGCCTCGTATCTTCTTGTATGTCTGTCATCCTCCTTCGCTCCAAAGAGAAAAGCCCTAACTCACTCAGCCTATCTTCATATGACATGCCCTCAAGTTCAGGCGACATCCTGGTATATCCCCTCTGCACCCTCTCTAAATCTTCCACATCCTTCCTATAATGAAGTGACCAGAACTGAGAAAAACTTTCCAAGTATGGTCTAACCAGGGTTTTATAGAGCTGTAGCATCACCTCCCGGCTCTTGAAATCAATCCCCCGATTATTAAAGGCCGACACACCATGCACCTTCTTAACAACCTTATCAACTTGCGTGACTTTATACAGTAACTATAGAAAATGAATGGCAGCACAATGCAGTACTGAGAGGAAATGAAGTGCTTTACCAGGAAGGTGAGCTGAAATCAAAAGTCAAAATTCTTGAAAATGCTTCCATTTAATAGGCATGATAATATTTGAATGATCATTCAAAATTAAACACATATTTAACATGTACACTCAAAGGTTTAACTTCTTTGAGCCATTTTGGATCATGGCACAAACATTTTCCGAACAATAGATCCATTTAAACACATAAACTCAGAAATGACTGGGAGTATGACTGGTTAAGCATGACTTTTATAAAATAGAAGTAGTTTAGAGCTTGAATCAACATAAAATTATCAATGTTCAAAGTGAATTTTTATCAAACTACATTTATGTCACCATATACTACCCCAAGATTTATTTTCTTGCAGCATTCACAGTAGATACAGAAACACACAATGGAATCAATGAAAACTACGAAGATTGACAATCAACCAATGTACAAAACAAGACAAACGATGCAACTCAAAAATAGAAACAAGTAATAATAGTAATGATAAGTAAATAAACATATAAGTAAGTAAATAAATAAATAAATAATATTGAAAACAAAAGTTTGAAAATTAGTCCACAGATTGTAGGATCAGTTCAGTGTTGAGGTGAGTTAAGTTATCCACTTTGATTCGAAGCCTGATGGTTGAGGGGTAAAAACTGATCCTGAACCTGGTTGGTGTTGAAATTAATGCTCCTGAACCTCCTTCCTGATGGCAGCAGTGAGAAGGGAGCATGGCTAGACAGTGGAGATCCTTGATGATTAATGCTGCTTTTATGTAGCAGTTCTCCATGAGACCATAATGCCACAGGAGAAGTATTAGGCCATTTGGCCCATCGAGTCTGCTTCAGCATTTCATTATGGCTGATCAAATTTTCCTCTCAGTCCCAATCTTTTATTTTGTCTCCGTGTCTCTTCATGCCCTGACCAATCATGAATCTATTAACCTCTGCCTTATTTATACATAAAGACTTGTCCTCCACAGTTTCTTGTGTCAAAGAACTCCACAGATTCACCACTCTATGGTTAAAGAAATTCCTCCTCATCTCCATTCTAAAAGAACGTCTCTCTATTCTGAGGCTGTGTCTTCTCGTCTTAGACTCTCCCACCATAAGAAACATCTTTTCCATATTTAATATATCAAGGCCTTTCACCATCATTCAATAGGTTTCAATGAGGTCACCCCTCATTCTTCTGAATTATAGTGAATACAGACCCAGAGCCATCAAATGCTCTTCATACTCCTTGTAGATGTGCTCAATGGTGGGGAGGGTTTTTCCTGTGATGGACTGGGTTGTGTAGTGAGAACCCAGGAATCACTTTGGAATCGCTCAGTCATTTAAATACAATGCTTCTACATTGGAACCAAGAGCTATGATCCCATGGAATAGCTA
Source organism: Mobula birostris (assembly GCF_030028105.1). NCBI lineage: Eukaryota > Metazoa > Chordata > Chondrichthyes > Myliobatiformes > Myliobatidae > Mobula > Mobula birostris. The sequence goes on along the minus strand of NC_092370.1, from coordinate 20,735,184 downwards.
CACTGAATTATATCCATTTAGATTGCTATTTCCAGAATTTTAACTAAAATGCATGCACAGTCATGAAAGCAAAGAGCCAACTATCTTCTGTTTGGTATGGAAAGAAAATGTACAAGTTAATTGCCTTTCAAAAGCTTATGATAAAATGAATGTGAAATGGATTGTCTACTTAGGCAAAATAAATCAATAGTTCAACACTTCTAAAAATGGTATTTCCCTTATTTAATCATATTTAATCTCTGGAAGTATTCAAATTGCTTTGTTGGCAGAAGGCAACCTCAAAGTGGTGAAACATAACGTATTGATCATAAAGGGTAGCAAGGACAAATCCTAAGTAATTCAGTTCTGAATTTATGGGCCCAGATTAAAATACTGATTAAAAATACTGATTAAAAATACAGATTAAAACATAGAAAACAGGTGCAAGAGTAGGCAATTCGGCCCTTCGAGCCTGCACCACCATTTATTATGATCATGGCTGATCATTCAACTCAGAACCCTGCACCAGCCTTCCCTCCATACCCTCTGATCCCCCTAGCCACAAGGGCCATATCCAACTCCCTCTTAAATATAGCCAATGAACTGGCCCTAACTGTTTCCTGTGGCAGAGAATTCCACAGATTCACCACTTCTGTGTGAAGGCGTTTTTCCTAATCTCAGTCCTAAAAGGCTCGCCTTTATCCTCAAACCGTGACCCCTCGTTCTGGACTTCCCCAACATCGGGAACAATCTTCCTGCATCTAGCCTGTCCAATCCCTTTAGGATTTTATACTTTTCAATCAGATCCCCCCTCAATCTTCTAAATTCCAACGAGTACAAGCCCAGTTCATCCAGTCTTTCTTCATATGAAAGTCCTGCCATCCCAGGAATCAATCTGGTGAACCTTCTTTGTACTCCCTCTATGGCAAGGATGTCTTTCCTCAGATTAGGGGACCAAAACTGCACACAATACTCCAGGTATGGTCTCACCAAGGCCTTGTACAACTGCAGTAGTACCTCCCTGCTCCTGTACTCGAATCCCCTTGCTATAAATGCCAGCATACCATTCGCCTTTTTCACTGCCTGCTGTACCTGCATGCCCATTTTCAATGACTGGTGCATAATGACAGCCAGGTCTTGTTGCACCTCCCCTTTTCCTAATCGGCCACCATTCAGATAATAATCTGTTTTCCTATTTTTGCCACCAAAGTGGATAAATTCACATTTATCCACATTAAATTGCATCTGCCATGAATTTGCCCACTCACCCAACCTATCCAAGTCACCCTGCATCCTCTTAGCATCCTCCTCGCAGCTAACACTGCTGCCCAGCTTCATGTCATCCGCAAACTTGGAGATGCTGCATTTAATTCCCTCATCCAAGTCATTAATATATATTGTAAACAACTGGGGTCCCAGCACTGAGCCTTGTGGTACCCCACTAGTCACTGCCTGCCATCCTGAAAAGGTCCTGTTTATTCCCACTCTTTGCTTCCTGTCTGCTAACCAATTCTCTATCCACATCAATACCTTACCCCCAATACCACGTGCTTTAAGTTTGCACACTAATCTCCTGTGTGGAACCTTATCAAAAGCCTTTTGAAAATCCAAATATACCACATCCACTGGTTCTCCCCTATCCACTCTACTAGTTACATCCTCAAAAAATTCTGTGAGATTCGTCAGACATGATTTTCCTTTCACAAATCCATGCTGACTTCGTCCGATGATTTCACCATTTTCCAAATGTGCTGTTATCACATCTTTGATAACTGACTCCAGCAGTTTCCCCACCACTGACGTTAGGCTAACCGGTCTATAATTCCCCGGTTTCTCTCTCCCTCCTTTTTTAAAAAGTAGGGTTACATTAGCCACCCTCCAATCCTCAGGAACCAGTCCAGAATCTAACGAGTTTTGAAAAATTATCACTAATGCATCCACTATTTCTTGGGCTACTTCCTTAAGCACTCTGGGATGCAGACCATCTAGCCCTGGGGATTTATCTGCCTTTAATTCCTTCAATTTACCTAACACCACTTCCCTACTAACAAGTATTTCGCTCAGTTCCTCCATCTCACTGGACCCTCTGTCCCCTACTATTTCTAGAAGATTATTTATGTCTTCCTTAGTGAAGACAGAACCAAAGTAATTATTCAATTGTTCTGCCATGTCCTTGCTCCCCATAATCAATTCACCTGTTTCTGTCTGTAGGGGACCTACATTTGTCTTTACCAGTCTTTTCCTTTTTACATATCTATAAAAGCTTTTACAGTCAGTTTTTATGTTCCCTGCCAGTTTTCTCTCATAATCTTTTTCCCCCTTCCTAATTAAGCCCTTTGTCCTCCTCTGCTGAACTCTGAATTTCTCCCAGTCCTCAGGTGAGCCACTTTTTCTGGCTAATTTGTATGCTTCTTCTTTGGAATTGATACTATCCCTAATTTCTCTTGTCAGCCATGGGTGCACTACCTTTCTTGATTTATTCTTTTGCCAAACTGGGATGAACAATTGTTGTAGTTCATCCATGCAATCTTTAAATGCTTCCCATTGCATATCCACCGTCAATCCTTTAAGTGTCATTTGCCAGTCTATCTTAGCTAATTCACGTCTCATACCTTCAAAGTTACCCCTCCTTAAGTTCAGAACCTTTGTTTCTGAATTAACTATGTCACTCTCCATCTTAATGAAGAATTCCACCATATTATGGTCACTCTTACCCAAGGGGCCTCTCATGACAAGATTGCTAATTAACCCTTCCTCATTGCTCAAAACCCAGTCTAGAATAGCCTGCTCTCTAGTTGGTTCCTCGACATGTTGGTTCAAAAAACCATCCCGCATACATTCCAAGAAATCCTCTTCCTCAGCACCTTTACCAATTTGGTTCACCCAATCTACATGTAGATTGAAGTCACCCATTATAACTGCTGTTCCTTTATTGCACACATTTCTAATTTCCTGTTTAATACCATCTCCGACCTCACTACTACTGTTAGGTGGCCTGTACACAACTCCCACCAGCGTTTTCCGCCCCTTAGTGTTATGCAGCTCTACCCATATCGATTCCACATCTTCCCGGCTTATGTCCTTCCTTTCTATTGCGTTAATCTCCTCTTTAACCAGCAACGCCACCCCACCTCCTTTTCTTTCATGTCTATCCCTCCTGAATATTGAATATCCCTGAACGTTGAGCTCCTATCCTTGGTCACCCTGGAGCCATGTCTCTGTGATCCCAAATATATCATAATCATTAATAACAATCTGCACTTTCAATTCATCCACCTTGTTACAAATGCTCCTGGCACTGACACACAAAGCCTTCAGACGCTCTTTTACAACTCTCTTAGCCCTTATACAATTATGTTAAAAAGTGGCCCTTTTTGATGCTTGCCCTGGATTTGTCGGCCTGCCATTTTTACTTTTCTCCTTACTACTTTTTGCTTCTACCCTCACTTTACACTCCTCTGTCTCTCTGCACTGGTTACCATCCCCCTGTTGTGAACTAACTTCCTCTCGCCTAGCCTCTTTAATTTGATTCCCACTCCCCAACCATTCTAGTTCAAAGTCACCTCAGTAGCCCTCGCTAATCTCCCTGCCAGGATATCGGTCCCCCTAGGATTCAAGTGTAACCCGTCCTTTTTGTACAGGTCACGCCTGCGCCAAAAGAGGTCCCAACGATCCAAAAACTTGAATCCCTGCCTCCTGCTCCAATCCCTCAGCCACGCATTTATCCTCCACCTCATCACATTCCTACTCTCACTGTCGCGTGGCACAGGTAGTAATCCCGAGATTACTACCTTTGCGGTCCTTTTTCTCAACTCCCTTCCTAGCTCCCTATATTCTCCTTTCAGGACCTCTTCCCTTTTTCTACCTATGTCATTGGTACCTATATGTACCACGACCTCTGGCTCCTCACCCTCCCACTTCAGGATATCTTGGACACGATCAGAGATATCCTGGACCCTGGCACCAGGGAGGCAAACTACCATCCGGGTCTCTGGACTGCGTCCACAGAATCGCCTATCTGACCCCCTTACTATCGAGTTCCCTATCACAACTGCCCTCCTCTTCCTTGCCCTACCCTTCTGAGCTACAGGGCCAGACTCTGTGCCGGAGGCACGGCCACTGTCGCTTCCCCCGGGTAAACTGTCCCCCCCAACAGTACACAAACAGGAGTACCTATTGTTAAGGGGCACAGCCACCAGGGTACTCTCTATTACCTGACTCCTCCCCTTCCCCCTCCTAACCGTGACCCACTTGTCTGCCTCCCGTGGCCCCGGTGTGACCACCTGCCTATAACTCCTCTCTATCAACTCCTTACTCTCCCTGACCAGACGAAGGTCATCGAGCTGCAGCTCCAGTTCCGTAATGCCGTCCCTTAGGAGCTGCATCTCGATGCACCTGATGCAGATGTGGACGTCCAAGAGGCTTGGAGACTCCAGGGCCTCCCACATCCGACACCGAGAACAACAAACTGCCCTCACACTCATACTGCCCCCTCCTCAAAAAACAACAGAAAATGAATGCCAAACCTTCCTCGCCTCACCCGCTTCCACCTAAGCCCGGTGAACCGAAGCCCTTAAGCCTTCACTCTGCTCCCGGCTCACTCCGCCGCCCGCAAACTCCGCTGTATGAGGCTTGAATAATTCGACAAGTGAATTCAAAGGAAAGAAACATGTTGGGAACAAACTAAAACTAAATGTTGTGATTATTCCAAATGATTAATAGTTCAAACTGTTTTGAGAAAATCTGAGTGTAACTTAGATTCAAGCTTAAATTGAGTCGTCTCTATCTTTGGAAAAGATGACAGAACTCTGCCCAAATTAATTGGGTGGATTATTTATAGGTTCAAGTGCTCCTGAAGATGCTGGAAATCCAGAGTGTCACACACCAAATGCTGGAGGATCTCAGCAGGCCAAGCAACATCTATGGAGAGTAATAAAAGTTGACATTTTGTGTTGAGACCCTTCATCAGGTCCTGATGCTGCCCAAATTCCTCCAGCATTTTGTATGTGGATTACTTATGGTTGTTTTTCTACTGGGAAAGTGCTGTCATGGGACAATGTGTAAGTTCAACTGAAGATTTTGTTATAGCTCCAAAAAGTCAGCCAACATGCGTTCTGAAATTGGCAACTAGTATGATTGATTAAAGTGGGCAGTGAATGAAGTAGGCAACAGGAACCCAGCCTGATATAGGCAACTGCATTGCAACCTGAAATGAGCCACACCATTGGAACCCAGTTCAATCTGACCTGAATAAACATTCACCAGTTACACACCCAATTACCTAACCTAACTTGAATTCATACTGAGTAGAACCCCAAGCTTCTCCAGATCTCGCTTCACCTGAACCAGCACACTGTAAGATGGGCTTCCTGTGCAACAGGTTTATTTTTTCAGCAGTCACCCAATATATGGTTAATGGCTCAAAAACTTACACATAGTTGCTTATAAAGTCACTTCTGGAATGGCAGGTTCCTGAACATTCATTTTATTTTGTCTTAAAATCTTTCTTGTGCAGTAGAGAATATCTATTTTGGATCATGTTTGTATTCTAATGGCCAATAAGACAGAGCAAGTAGAACTGGTGTTTCTATTGATGTGCCACCATAAACAATGCAAAAATGTCCTAAAATGCTTCATTATAGCATTATCAAATGCAAAATTGATTCTGTCCACGTAAGGAGGCATTATGACAAATGGCGAGAGGTTAGGATAGTCAGCAGTTGGTATGTAGTCAGGAATGGGTTAAAAGTAGATTGAGAGAAGAGCCAGAGAGATTTAAACAAATAAATCAAGGGCTTAAGGCCTTGTCAATTGAAGTCATGGATATTAATGTTGGAGTGATTAATGCAGAGTGATCAGAATTAGAGAAATACAAAGGGTAACATGGCTGTAGGAATAATCAGAAATCGGTAACTGAAAGCCTTGGGAGAATTTAAGAGCAAAACTTAAACAAAAATTATAATGTAGACATTGCTTAACCACAAGCCAGTTGGCATGCATGGAATATGAATAAACAGTCCTCTTAAATTTAAAATGATTGAAGGAATGTATAGGGGAAGGACAGATGTAAGTATTTTACAATGATGGATGTGTGGAACGCTCTGCCAGGGTAGTGGTGGAGGCAATTACAGTAGTGATATTTAAGAAGCTGTTTGATAGGCAGATGGAAGATAGAAAAATGGAGATTTATATAGGAGGGAAAGGTTAGACTGATCTCAGAATAGGTTAAGTGGTTGACACAACATCATGGCCGAAGGGCTTGTACCGTGTTATAATGTTCTATATTCTAAAACATAATGCGGACAAAGGAAATGAGTAACAGTGACTGCAGAGAGGTCAGTATTCAGCAATTTAAAGTACATTTATTATCAAAGTATGTATGCCCTAAGGTTTGTCTTCCTCATGGACAGCCACAAAACAAAGAAAACCATGGAAGCTTTCAAAGAAAAACATCAAACTTCCCCCCACATGCAAAACAAATTCACACAATGGGAACAAAAAAAAAACAAGTGGAAAACACAGAATATGAAACATGACATTGAAAGAGTCTAGGCATATTCAATTCAGCCCAGAGCTCATTATCTGCAGGCTGCCCCAATTCAAAATCGCTCAAAATAACAACAAAAAGGAGTGACCAGAAACCAGAAACACATCATAATGTCCAATCCACAAACTGCGTTAATTAAACCTTGCCTAAAACCCAGACTCCAGCACCATTCTCCGACAGCATCAGGGAGAGAGAGACCATTTGAATGCAGGGATCTTCCATCAGGGGCAGTGAGCAGGATGGAGAGAGAGACCGTCACGTGCAGACACCTTCTTCCAGCAGCAGTGAGCGAGGAGGTAGACAGCGCTGAGCACACTATCACCTTACACACTCGCCTCGATGATTTCAAACCTCCTCTGCACTTTAATGGGCAAGAAATAAGGTCAATCATGGACTCACACCCCGTCTCCAGGCTTCCTAGTCTCAAGGCTGCATGCTTCTCTCAAAGCCTTATGCAACTTCATCGGAAGCAGCAAAGCACCAACTCGCTCAATGGGCCCGAAAACACGCGACCAAAATGTAGATCACAGGCTACGACAGTAGCAGAACAACCTTTGGAAGAAAAAGGAGATGTGGAAGAAGTGAAAGAAGTAGTTTCATGGACGATCGGTAGGATGTCGTCCTTGGTCGCGTTGTTTGCTGGTGCCATCTTCTTCCGGAAATAGGTGGTGTTGAGGTGAGAAATGAATGTCTTCATGTTGCTGAGGGGCAGCAGGAAGGAGCATTCTAGATTTTTTTCTAAGCTGAGCAGACATCATATCATAAAGATAAATAATTCATAAGTAAGTGCTGAGACAAAATTGAAGTTACTTCTCTGTTGTTGAGAATATACTGAGGATTTTCCATTGCTCTGTTGTAACATTATAGGATTTCCATAGAAATTCCACTTACACAGAGATTTCACATTTGTGTGACGTAATGGTAACTGATCAGAGTGAGCTCAGGAGAAATTCTAAACTTGTGATATTTTAAATACTTCCGTCTTAATTTAGAGTAATTGTCTGGCCTGTCTAACACAATTACACCAGTACCTTCACCAAAAACAACATTCTTGTTACATCCTTAAATTAACTTTTTAGTCACCGACTTCAATAACTCCATACGTGCTTTCATGTCCACTTTGTTCCTGATAATGCCTGTGAAGCTTTTAGGCGTGCTCAATGTTACAGGTGTCCTGTGAATTGTTCTTGCAGCAATAATTATTCAATCACATTCCTGAGTGTGTGCCTTCAGGCCTCTGTGTCTCCTACCTGATGGTAACAGTGAGAGAAGGGCATGCCCTGGGTACTGGAGGTCTTTAATAATGTACGCTGCCTGTCTGAGACTCCGCTTCCAAAAGGTGTCCTGGATACTTTGTAGACTAGTACCCAAGATGGAGCTGACTAGATTTACAACCTTCTGCAGCTGCTTTCGGTCCTGTGTAGTAGCTCCTCCATACCAGACAGTGATGCAGCCTGTCAGAATGCTCTCCACGGTGCAACTAGAGAAGTTTTTGAGCGTATTTGTTGACATGCCAAATCGCTTCAACTCCTAGTAAAGTATAGACGCAGTCTTGCCTTCTTTATGACTCCATCAATATGCTGGGCCCAGGTTAGATCCTTAGAGATCTTGACACCCAGGAACTTGAAACTGCTCACTCTCTCTACTTATGATCCCTCTATGAGGATTGCTTCGTGTTCCTTTGTCTTACATTTCCTGGTCCACAATCAGCTCTTTCGTCTTACTGACACTGTCAAGTTCACTGTCTCAACTTCCTCTACAGGTCCAGAAATGATGCAGCGCTGGCTAGAACCAAACGGTGAAATAGAGCCAATCAGTGAACCTGCTGACCCTGAGGATTCCTCCTGAGATATTGAAAGCCACCTCGTCTTCATATGTGCGGACAAGAACCATCCTTGGGGATTATGAGACCTTACGTGATTGGTCAAATGTGCTAACCGGAATAGTATAAAGGTAGTTTGTCGAGCACCAGCTATATCACAACTAATGTTCAGATTCCAATCTGAATCCTTGTCAATATAATTTTCACTGATGTGCTCATTTTCATCTTTGCCTCGCCATTCCTTTGCATGCCATACCATCCTTCCATCTATGTCAACTCACTGCTGTCACCAACATCTAATAGGTGTTCCCAGTTTGTTAATTTTTAATTTTAATTTAGCCTCTTTAATGGATGGATAAATATGTATGGCACGATCTCTATGAGTCTGAAGGTGGTGAAGCCTTGAATTCTAATCCTACTAAGAAATGGAAACTACAGAAAGTGCATCAATTCAATATTAAATACCTGAAGTATGGTTTTATTCGATTCCCGTCGGATTAATGATGTTCCATCTGTCTTATTTGTAATGCTGTACTGTCTAATGAAGTCATGAAACCTTCAAGATTGCAGGAACACTTCCTGAAAAGGGTAATGGTATTGCTCAGTTCCCAAAGATGAAAGAAGCATTTGAAAAACATTGCACACTCGAGTAATTTTGCAAGAAAGCTATATGTGACCTTGATTGATAGTGGTCTCTTTTCCATAGATGCTGCCTAGCCTGCTGCCTTGCTCCAGCATTTTGTGTGCATTGTTTGGATTTCCAGCATCTGCAGATTTTCTCTTGTTTATTGATAGTGCTCTGATTGTTTCTTATACCATTTCCAAAATGATAGCAAAGTGTGAAAAATTGATGAGAGATTAATAATGCCTGTTGTATCAAAAGTGCCCACCACTGTTCTCAAAATCAATACCAGTATTTTAAAATCAATTCCTTTGAGTAATAATTCTATAGCTCAATGTATTGATGAAATGAGTGAAGATATTGAGTATCAGTTATGCACAGAGCTAAAAAATACTGATACAACTGGATGAGTGAGTTTTGTGAGACAACAAGACATTACTAGTAGCATATGTGTGGTTTTCAAAAATGTAAATGTTTATGAAGATATGCCCTTTTGTAAAAAGTTAAAAAAACAATTATCAATGGAGAATCAATTTACGACGAGTTCCAAATGTACTGTATATTGAAGATAAAGATAGATAGATAGAAAAGTAGATACTATATTGATTTAGTGTCACTGTAGCATTAACAGTCCACAGATATAGAAATAAACAAATATTAGAAAAGAAGTTAGAAAAAATAAAAAATAAGCTACCTCAAACAGTTAACAGGAGGCTGTCATGACTTCCCCAGCTAAAGGTTGACTCAGTATAGAGCCTATTGGCCAAGGATAAGAATGACCTCATATAGCACTCTTTGGAGCAGTGCAGTTGTCCTAGTCTATTACCAGAATTGCCAGGGTGTTCTGTAGGGTCCTTTGTTCTACCACAGCTCCAGTGCCAGTGTGTCCAGTCTGTTTCCTTTAACAGAGCCTGCCTTTCTAATCAGGTTATTGAGCTTGTTGGCATCACCCATGTTAATGCCATTATCCCACCACTGCATAGAAGTTGTACTGGCAATAACGGACTGGTAGAACATGTAAAGGAGGGGCCTGCCTACTCCAAAGGACTTCAGTCCGATTAGGAACATGACTCTTTGTGCAACAGATGGAGCACTATATATGATAAGTCACCATTCTGGTACAGAGGCATTTGTGAAAAGAGAAATTCCAAGTCTGTTTGCAATCCATTGTGTAATTCATCATCAACATCTTGCAGCCGAAAACCACAGGCAACAACTTTTTCGAGCGTGACTCTTGTAATAGCTGCTATCAACAAAATTAAAGCTCATCCATTAAACAGCAGAATATTTCACCAGTTTATGGCAAGATAACGATGAAGAGTTTGAACACTTGCCTCTTCACACTGAAGTGCGTTGGCTGTCAAAAGGCTGCTGATTAAAATGTTTCTTTGATCTTTTTGACACTGTGGTTGAATTTTTGCTCGAAGTTGATAAAAGCTTGGGAAACAATATTGAACTTCTACATGGAGCTGTGACATACCTAACTGGTCTGTATGACAAAATGAACATTCTAAATATGAAACTGTGGGGTGGGTACTTAATCCTGGCAAAAATTGCACTGTCCATTTTTGTCAGAATATTGGCAATATATAAGCAAAACATTGGCAGAAGAATGTTCTCTCATTTTCTCTGCATGGCGGTCTTTCACAGATGGTGATTTGCAAGAGTAATGCTATAACCTGCAGTCATTGATGAAGGATTTTCAGAATCAATTCAAAGATTTGAACAACCTGGAAATTCTGGACTGGGTAATTAACCAATTTCTTAGCAGGGTGGAAGAATAGGAGCGAGAACAGAAAGTTTGCAAGAAGAAATAAGAGAAAATCTGCGGATGCTGGAAATCTGAGCAACACACACAAAATACTGGAGCAACTCAACAGGCCAGGCAAAAAGTACAGTCAATGTTTCAGGCCGACAAACATTACCACAGCCATGTATCCTTGAACCAGGTATTCCAACTCTTGCTAAAAACCATCAAGCTCAAGGATCACATTGATATTGAAGCTGCTATGCAGCACACTGGTACTGTGTAAGCTAGGTTTAAAGACAAATAAAAATTTAAAGCAGAGTTGTTTTTCTCATGTTACCATATGGTAGATATGTTTTTACACTATGGGGGTGATGAAAAGTACATTGTGCCTAGAAGGGTATTGGCAAGTATGAAGATGCTTTATGGAGGTGTTGGGTTAAAGAAGCTTGGGAAACACTGGTCTATTGCATCTGGTGCTTCTGATATGGTCTCCTCTGCGTTGATGATGTTATGTTTTATAACTCCAAAAACTAATCGAAAGAAAAACACGGGAATCGGGAATAAACATGACTACTTCATTTTACTTTTAATAAGGCACACTCTTATGACATGGTGGCATAATGCCATTCACATACTTCTTACATATAACCCGTAACAAACAAAGAATGCTTCACCAAACAATATATTTACAATATTACTGAAATGTTAAATACACAACAGGTGAGGCCCAAAGTAAATTGGGGGACCACTTTGTCAAGAATCTCCACCTCAACCGCCAAAAGCGAAATTTCCCAGTGACCAACCATTTTAATTCCTAACCTCATGCTGTTCCGACATGTCGGTCCATGGTTTCCTCTTTTGCTATGATGAGGCCACTCTCAGGGTGGAGGAGCAACACCTCATATTCCATCTAGGTAGTCTCCAACCTGATGGCATGGGCATCGATTTCTCCTTCCAGTAATTTTGTTTTCCATGCCCCTTCACTCTACTTCTATTTCCCACACTGCCCTCTTGGTCCTTCTCCCTCAGGTGTGCTTCCTTCTTCCCTTTCTTTCATGGTCCACTCTCCTCTCCTATCAGACCATTCTTCACCAGCTTTTTCACCTATCTGGCTCCAATTATCACCTTCTTGCTATCCTCCTTCCCCTCTCCCCATCTTTTTTATTCTAGCATTTCCCCCCTTCCTTTCCCGTCCTGAAGAAGGGTCTCAGCCTGAAACGTCGACTGTTTATTTATTTCTATAGATGCTGCCTGGCCTGCTGAGTTCCTCCAGCACTTTGTGTGTGTTATCTAGAACCAAATCTAGACTCTATGACTGACATGATGCAATGGACAAACTGGCCTTTGGAAGGGTCGCAACGTTTGCTTGAGTGAAGAATTATATAGTCTCAGATACTTGTGCCCAAACATCTTGCCATGTATCAATATCCTTCCCAGGGAAAGCCTTCTCCACCATTGAGCACATCTTCAAGGAGCTCTGAGATAAAAAAGCAGCAACCATCATCAAAGACACCCAGCATCCAGGTGCTGCTCTTTTCTCACTGCTGCCATCAAGATGGAGATAGTGGAGCTTTAGGTTGAACGCCAGGTTCAGAGATAGTCATTACCTTTTTACCATTAAGCTCCTAAACCAATATGGTAACTTCACTCACCTCAAAACTGAACGTATTCAGTAATCTAAGGACTCACTTTCAAAGACACTACAACTTATGCTCTCAGCATTATTTATTTACTTTTAAAACGTACTTATTTATTTATCAATACATTTATTTATTTATCACGCTATGTATGTACTTTACACTTATACTTTATACTTTATTGTTGCCAAACAATCGGTAGTAGAGCGTACAATCATCACAGCGATATTTGATTCTGCGCTTCACCCTCCCTGGATTACAAATATTAAATATTAAAGATATTAAAAATAGTTAAAATAAGTAAATATTAAAAACTTAAATTATAAATCATAAATAGAAAATAGAAAAATGGGAAGTAAGGTAGTGCAAAAAAAACGAGAAGCAGGTCCGGATATTTGGAGGGTACGGCCCAGATCCGGGTCAGGATCTGTTCAGCAGTCTTATCACAGTTGGAAAGAAGCTGTTGCCAAATCTGGCCATACGAGTCTTCAAGCTCCTGAACCTTCTCTCAGACGGAAGAGGGACGAAAAGTGTGTTGGCTGGGTGGGTCGTGTCCTTCATTATCCTGGCAGCACTGCTCCGACAGCGTGCGGTGTAAAATGAGTCCACGGATGGAAGATTGGTTTGTGTGATGAAGCTGCGCCGTGTTCATGATGTTCTGCAGCTTCTTTAGGCCTTGGAAAGGACGACTTCCATACCAGGTTGTGATGCACCCTAGAACAATGCTTTCTACGGTGCATCTATAAAAATTAGTGAGGGTTTTAGGGGACAGGCCAAATTTCTTTAGTTTTCTCAGGAAGTAAAGGAGCTGGTGGGCCTTCTTGGCAGTGAACTCTGCTTGGTTGGACCAAGTCAGGTCATTTGTGATATTGACCACAAGGAACTTAAAGCTTTTGACCTGTTCCACTTGCGCACCACCGATGTAAATGGAGTCGTGCGGTCCGCTACTCCTTCTGAAGTCAACAACCAATTCCTTCGTCTTGCTGACATTGAGGGATAGGATATTGTCTTCACACCATACCACCAGGTTCTTAATTTCCTCTCTGTACTCAAACTCATCATTACCCGAGATACGGCCTACAATTGTTGTGTCATCAGCAAACTTTTATATTGAGTTTGATGGAAACTTGGCTACACAATCATGGGTGTACAGTGAGTACAGCAGAGGGCTGAGTACACAGCCTTGTGGGGCACCGGTGCTCAGAGTGATTGTAGAGGAGAGCTTGTCCCCTATTTTTACAGCCTGGGTCCTGTCTGTGAGGAAGTTGAAGATCCAGCTGCAGATCTGAGTGCTAAGGCCCAGGTTCCGGAGCTTAGGAATCAGTTTATTTGGAATGATGGTATTAAAGACAGAGCTGTAGTCAATGAAAAGTAGCTTTACGTATGCATCTTTTTTCTCCAGGTGTTCTAAGGAGGAATGCAGGGCCAGAGAGATGGCATCTGCGGTTGACCAGTTGCTCTGGTAGGCGAATTGCAAAGCGTCGAGGTTGACCGGTAGGCTGTGGTTGATGTGTGCCAAAACCAATCTCTCAAAGCACTTCATAACAATTGATGTCAGAGCCACAGGTCGATAGTCATTCGGGCATGCCACCTTGCTCTTCTTCGGCACAGGGATTATCGTTGCCTTCTTAAAACACGAGGGGATCTTAGACTGAAGCAAGGAGCAGTTGAAGATGTCAGCAAACACTCCAGCTAGCTCACTTGCACAGGCCCGGAGAACCCATCCTGGGATGCAATCTTGGCTCGTCGCCTTCCTTGGATTTATCTTCAGGAAGACCCTTCTAACATCCTCCTCAGTGATGATGAATCTCGATGCCATCAGGTCCGGTTCATCCAGGGAGCTGGATGCTCCTCTTCTGTTCGAAGCTTGCGTAAAATACATTATGTTCGTCAGGAAGAGAAGCGCAACAGTTATTGATATTCCCAGCCTTTTCTTTGCGCCTAGTGATCTCATTTAAACCCTGCCATAGTCTACCGGCATCCCTCTGGGTAGCCTGGGCTTCAAACTTGGCTCGATATTGCCTCTTGGCACCCTTAATGGCTTTCCAGAGTTCACGCCTGGACTCTGTGTAGCGACTGGTATCCCCGGACCTAAAAACTGCAGCTCTAGCCTTTAAAAGGGACTTGACCTCATAATTCATCCAAGGTTTCCGGTTAGGGAATACCCGGATCGTCTTGCAAGACACACAGTCCTCCGTACATTTCCAAATAAAGTCCGTGACAGCTGAGGCATACTCATTGAGGTAAGCTGCCGAGTCCTTGAATACTAACCAGTCCACTGATTCAAAGCAGTCACGGAGGACCTCATCCGTTTCCTCTGTCCAACACGACACTACTTTTGACACCGTGACCTCCCGCTTCAGTTTCTGTTTGTAAGCTGGGAGGAGGAGTACGGCCTGATGGTCCGATTTTCCGAAGTGAGGTCGTGGGACGGAACGGTAGGCATCCTTGACTGCTGTGTAGCAGTGGTCAAGTATATTCGGGCCTCTAGTGGGGCAGGAGACATGTTGGTATAACTTTGGCAGCACCTTTCTGAGGTTGACCTGGTTAAAGTCCCCGGCTGTAACGAGCAAAGCCTCCGGATACTTGGTCTCAAGTTCACTGATGTTGGCATACAGTATGTTCAGAACACACTCCACGTCCGTCTGGGGGGGAATGTAGACCGCTGTCAGTATGACCAAGGTGAATTCCCGTGGCAGATAGTAGGGACGACACATCACCGACAGGTCTTCCAGGTCCGGGCTGCAGGAACTTGTTAGTGCCACTGTGTCCGAGCACCACCCAGTGTTGATCAGTAGGCAGACAGCACCTCCCCTCGTCTTGCCCGAAGTCACCATGCGGTCCATCCGATGGATTGAAAATCCGTCCGGTCGGATGGCACAGTTGAGGGTGGCAGGGGAGAGCCAGGTCTCGGTGAAACAGAATACACAGCAGTTCTGAATCTCCCTGCAGTAGGTGAGTCTCCCTTTAAGATCATCCACCTTGTTCTCGATGGCTTGCACATTAGCTAGTAGGATGGTGGGCATAGGGACCCTGAAGCCCCTCAGCTTCAATTTGACCAGCAGCCCAGCTCTTTTCCCACACTTCCTCAGTAAATAGTGCATCTTTCCAGGTTTCCATTGATGCAGTGTGTTGTTGTCAGCTCTTTGATGTTGGTGGACGCATCCCGCGGGAATTGATTGGCGGGTTGCCTCGTTGTGCGCTCCGGGTCGGATCAAGTAACAGGGGAGGCTCCGCTGCCACTTCCAGCAGCCGGGGGCCCGGGCTGTCGACTGGGTCGGGCCCCGAAGCCGACACTTAATCCCAGATGGCCGGGCTCCTGGCTGAAACAAGCCCTTAAGCCGAGTCACAGTTACTGAGGCCTCTGCTCCAGTCGAGCCTCGGGCTCGATTTCCGAGGTCGGCGGCGGAGGCCTCACTTCCGGCAGCTGTGGATAACCACCAACGGGGCTTTACGGTGGTTGCTCCGGGGAAGCGTCTGGGGCACCTTGAGGTCTCCGCTGTCACTTCTGTGTGGTCGTCTGCTCCGGAGAGGTGCTGGTCGGAATGGGCTGTGTCTCCAAGCGCTCCGGCATGTATGTATTTATTGATCTATTTATGTATGCTCAGCTCAAGCTGATAAAACCTGAGGTATGGGCATAGCTCAGCACACTCATTTCTTAATTGCTAGGAACTTTTGGACTATTCTAGCGGTGTTTAGTATTGTAGCTTTCTGAAGATATACATAAATATTACTGTCTAACTGTTGATGAAGTTTATCTCTGTATGCTGTCATGTCTGTCTCAAGTTCCATTACTTGGAAAAATATGATCATTATGAATGTGTTTACTTTTAATGACCATTTCAGGTGTGTCTTTCTTCTCTTAACTGCATGAATGGTTTCAGACTGCTCCCCTGAGAAACATTTGCAGCAGTTGCAGCCTGTGATACTGATGGGCTACTTTGTGTGTCGGCAGTATCTTTTTGGGTTTCCCGGTGCCTGCCGGTTTATTCAGCAGTGCACCACTGGCGGTTTGCGACTGTAGGCGTGCTCTGGCGAGCCCCAGGCAGTGGCCATATCACTCTATTCCATAGACACCTCTCCATTTCTAAAGCGAAAGCGTATTGTTTTGTATACCTACAGACTGGTTTAAGTTTCAGCCATCCCTAACATGGAGAACAGAAGCTGACCAGAGCTCGACCCAATCTGGGTACAGATATGTCTGGATTTCTTTCAGGACCTAGGGGAGGGGAGCAAGGGGTGGCGGGAGGTGGCAGCAGATTTTACACTGATGTAGGGCTTCTCCTGGAATCTGAGCCCCGGCTTCACACCTGTTCTCCAAGTGAACAGCTCGGCTGAATGGCTCACCGTCCGACGAGTTCTCCAGATTCTGCCTCCCACTGCCTGAGGCCAGTGCTGTTGTCTCGACCCAACCACAGCAGTGCTGTTGCTGGCCACTCTTTGTTTTAGCAACTTTGACGTGTGTTGCATAAATATTATTATTACCTGTTTTTATTTGCACTGTTTGTCTTCTTTTACATATTGGTTGTTTGTGCGTAATTTTTCATTAATACTATTAGAACATAGAACATAGAATAGTACAGCACAGTACAGGCCCTTCAGCCCACAATGTTGTGCCGACCCTCAAACCCTGCCTCCCATATAACCCCGCACCTTAAATTGTATTTCTTTGTTCTACGGTGAATACCTGCAAGAAAATATATCACAATATGGTGAGATATACTCACTTTGATAATAAGCTTATTTGAACTTTGATATGGCAAATCAAAAGGAAGAAAAGGGCCACTTACTGCTTGATATTTAAGGATGGGAAAATGGACCCAGAATAGTTAAATTTGCAGAATACCAGGCTGCTAGGGATAGCAACAGCCAGCTTCCCTGTATTAATGACCTCAGTAGGGAGGGTGGATCAGCCTTTTTGATATTAAGTTTGGTTAATACATTCCTTCCCAGGCTCAAAGCAATTCCATGTAAGATCCTGTAAAATCTGATAGGTTGTTGTTCAGACGATTAGAGCTGCAGCTCACACTCCTTTCCTGTCCTTCATATAATCCATCCTTTATCCTTTTTCACACATTCTTATTCACTTTTAAATATCTTTCATAAATATTCATGATCTCTGCCTTGGCTTTAAGAAGCAGTCCACCACATTAAATATTACAGGCTGCTTACTCTTGTCATCTACTGCAGATATTAACCTGCTACACAGTGAGTCCTAATTTATTCCTATCGTTTAAAAAAATTCTATATGGCATTAGTTTAAGTCACATACTTGTTGCTTTTGAAGGAATTTTTACAACCTTTGAGCTATTGCAATTTATCCATGGTTTGCATAGCATTTAAACCCTTCAATATTTTATTCAGAAATCTTCAGTTTTGCTTTTAAATTAATGCATTTAGATTCTGTTGGTTAAGTTCAATGACTCCTGAAAATGGGTATAGGAATTGGGCTGCATGATTATCATTTCTTAGCACTTCGATGCTAAGTCTATATTTTGCTGTCTGCTCTTTTCAATATTTCAATGGCTAGCCACTGACGCACAGTGAAGGTCCTCCATTGATGGGAGCTTTCATAGCAATTAAGGTTACATGCATGATAGCCATACTGGTAGGGTTTTTTTTTAACATAAGTCATGTAATTTCTGCACTGAGATACACGTAGGTGAATTTCTGCATGAACACCCTGGGCAAATATGGCCCCTGTTAAAAACTCCTTTCTGCCTCCACCTAATCCAACTTTCAGCGTTTATCTCCTTCTGAAAACGGGTTATTCAATCTCCCAGTTATTTTCTATTCCTAAAGGTATTAATGCAGCTATATCTGGAAACCACTGTTTTTTGTTTCCAATTCCCTTAACACCTGTTCTCAGTTATAAAACATCTGTTTTCTGTTAGGCAGAGGCGCAGTACATTGCGGTTAGCGTAAATATATTCCAGCACCAGCAACCGGTGTTGAATCGGCTGCTGTCTGCAAGGAGTTTGTATGTTCTCCCTGTGTGACTGCTTTTGTCTCCTCTGGGTGTTCCAGTTTCCTCTCACAGTCCAAAGGTGTAAGAGTTAGACCATATGGGTTAGTAAGTTGGTTGGTCATATGGATGTAATAGGGCAGCGTGAGTACGTGGAGGTGGAAGGAACTGTTACCATAACGTATCTCTAAATGAATAAAAATAAATAGCAAAGAGCCCTTCAGCATGTGCCACATGGGTTCGCACAGATATTTGCAACATGAAGCCATTACGTCTCAATTTCTTGGCGGGGTCATGGTAGAAAGAAAAAGGAAAGAGAAGAAACAAACTTGCAATGCAAGGTTAAAAAGATCATGGAATGAGGTAGTATTGGTTGAAGAATGAAAATAATGATGATCAGATTTCTGACAGTGCACTATTAACTTTCAAGAGGTCTGAGAGAGACAAAAGACCCTGCTGAAGGCTTATTTCTGAAAACTGCAAATTAAGCGAAGGTGGAAAGGGTGAAGTTGTACAATCAGCCATCCAAGCCATGAACACAACCATCCCCACCGTCAAAGGCATTTTCAAGAAGGCAGCATCCATCATCAGGAATCTCCAACATCTTCTCATTACTGTCATGAGGGAGAAAGTATAGGATTCTGAAGACCCACACTCAATGTTTTAAGGACAGCTTCTCCCACTCCCCCCCCTCCACCACTGCTGTCAGGTTTCTGAACAGCCCATGAACCCATTCACACTATTTTATTTTTTCTTTTATCTCTTATGTCTTGCCCTGCAATGCTGATGCCTGGAAGTCAAATACCAGTGCTTTTGTTTTACTTATTATGATTTCGGCCTAAATGTGGGAGCACTATGTGAGAAAAGTGTGTATAGTTGACAATGAGAAGGAAGTTTTAGACTGTAAAAAGGATACAGAGGCTCTGATCAGTTGGGTGGAAAAATAGAAAATGTTTTTTTTTTGCATTTGCTCATTTTGAAGTTTAACATGTTGAGAAATACACTATTAATGAAGGTTGAGAAAGAATGTTATGTTGAAATTGTATAAGACACTGGTGAGGCCTGATTTGGATTATTGTGTGGAGTTTTGGTCACCTGCCTACAGGAAAAATGTGAAGAAGGTTGAAGAGTACACAGAAAATTTACAGGAATGTTGCCGGGTCTGGAGGACCTGAGTTATAAGAAACGATTGTATAAGTTAGGACTGTATTCTTTGGAATGTGGAAGATTGAGGGGAGGTCTGATAGAGGTGTACAAAATTATGAGAGGTTTACATTGGGTAAATGCAAGCAGACTTTTTAGACTGAGGTTGGGTGCAACTACAATGAGAGGTCAAGGGTTAAGGGTGAAAAGTGCAAAATTTAAGGGGAACATGAAGGGGAACTTCTTTATTCAGAGGGTCTTGAGAGTGTGGAATGAGCTGCCAACACAAGTGGTGCGTTCTAGCTCAATTTCAACACTTAGGAGAAGTTTGGATAAGTACGTGGATGGTAGGGGTATGGAGAGCTATGGCCCTGGTGGTGGCTGATGGGAGTAGACAGTATAAATGTTTTTGGCATGGACTAGATGGGCCAAAGGGCTTGTTTCTGTGCTGTATTCCTCTATGGCTCTATGATGTGGAGAAGTTACGAAAACACAAAGAGGCTTCACTCAGAAACAGAATTTCCAGCTCAACATGTCCACACCGACAATTACACAGCAAGTTTTACTCTAACCCTATATTATCCTATTTTATTTGCATCACATCGCTATCAGTTCCATCCCAGATTCTGCACTTCACTGTACCTTAGGGACTATTTGATTTGGCCACTTAAACCCCTTCACCTCCAATTACACTTTTGTAATACTTGAGAGAAATCCAGTAAGAGGAAACCCATTTGCTTACAGGGAGAACATGCAAACACCACATGGACAGTATCACATGGAAGAACCTGTCTCAGATAGGGGAACAGTGGAACCTTGATACGTATGTTCTCAGATCCTTAAAGACAGTGGGATAGGCTGATAATGTGGTTAGACATTTATAAGCAATTTTTTTCTTTACCAGTTTAGTCACGGAATATAGAAACAGGAAGCTTCTGCTGCAATTATGCTCAAGATGATGCCAGGACTAGAAGACTTGAGTTATAGGGAAAGGTTGAATA
Source organism: Mobula birostris (assembly GCF_030028105.1). NCBI lineage: Eukaryota > Metazoa > Chordata > Chondrichthyes > Myliobatiformes > Myliobatidae > Mobula > Mobula birostris. The sequence goes on along the minus strand of NC_092370.1, from coordinate 20,714,718 downwards.
AGGTAGGAATTTATTCCCAAGAACGTAAAAGATTGAGAGAAGAATTGCAAAATTATGAGGTGTATAGGAAGGGTAAATGCAAGTAGGCTTTTTCCACTGAGGTTGGGTAAAACTACAATCAGAGGTCATGAGTTAAGGGGGAAAGGTGAAATATTTAAGGGGAACATGTGGGGAAACTTCTTCACTCAGAGGGTGGTGATACTGTGAACGGGATCAGAATCAGGTTTATTATCACCGGCATGTGTCGTGAAATTTGTTAACTTAGCAGCTGCAGTTCAATGCAATACATAATATAGAAAAATAATAATAATAATGAATAAGTAAATCAATTATGGTATATGTATATTGAATAGATTAAAAATCGTGCAAAAATAGAAATAACATATTAAAAAGTGAGGTCGTGTTCAAGGGTTCAATGTCTGTTTAGAAATTGGATGGCAGAGGGGAAGAAGCTGTTCCTGAATCATTAAGTGTATGTATTCAGTCTTCTGTATCTCCTACCTGATGGTAACAGTGAGAAAAGGGCATGCCCTGAGTGCTGGAGGTCCTTAATAATGGATGCTGCTTTTCTGATACACCACTCCTTGAAGATGTCCTAGGTACTTTGTAGACTAGTACTTAAGATGGAGCCGACTAAATTTACATAGAAATATAGAAAACCTACAGCACAACACTGACCCTTGGGTCCACAATGCTGTGCCGAACATGTACTTACTTTAGAAATTACCTAAGGTTACCCATAGCCCTCTGTTTTCCTAAGCTTCATGTACCTATCCAAGAATCTCTTAAAAGACCCTATCGTATCCACCTCCACCACTATTGCTGGCAGCCTATTCCATGCACTCACCACTCTCTACGTAAAAAACTTACCCCTGACATCTCCTCTATTCCTACTCCCAAGCACCTTAAAACTGTGTCCTCTCATGTTAGCCATTTCAGCCCTGGAAAAAAGCCTCTGACTAACCACACGATCAATGCCTCCCATCATCATATTACAACCCTCTGCAGCTTCTTTTGGTCCTGTGCAGCAGCCCCACCCCCATACCAGACAGTGATGTAGCCTGTCAGAATGCTCTCCACAGTACATCTATAGAAGTTATTGAGTGTATTTTTTGACATACCAAATCTCTTCAAATTCCTAATGATGTATAGTTGCTGTCTTGCCTTCTTAATAACTGTATTGACATGTTGGGACCAGGTTAGATCCTCAGAGATCTTGACACACAGGAACTTGAAACTGCTCACTTTCTCCACTTCTGATCCCTCTATGAGGATTGGCATGTGCTCTTTCGTCTGACCCTTCCTGAAGTCCACAATCAGCTCTTTCGTCCTACTGACACTGAGTGCCAGGTTGTTGCTGTGACACCGTTCCACTAGTTGGCATATCTCACTCCTGTATGCCCTCTCATCACCACCTGAGATTCTAATGGTTGTATTATCAGCAAATTTGAGCTATGCCTAACTACACAGTCATGGGTATAGAGAGAGTAGAGCAGTGGGCTAAGCACACATCCCTGAGGTGCACCAGTGTTGATTGTCAGCGAGGAGAAGATGTTATCACAAATCCGTACAGATTGTGGTCTTCCGGTTAGGAAGTCAAGGATCCAGTTGCAGAGAGAGGTGCAGAGACCCAGGTTCTGTAGCTTCTCAATCATGATTGTGGGAATGATGGTATTAAATGCTGAGTTATAGTGGATGAACAGCATCCTGACATAGGTGGTTCAGGTTGTCTGAAGCCACATGAAGAGCCATTGAGATTGCATCTGCCATTGACCTATTGTGGCGATAGACAAATTGCAGTGGGTCCAGGTCCTTGCTGAGGCAGGAGTTCAGTCTCGTCATGGACCAACCTCTCAAAGCATTTCATCACTGTTGATGTGAGCCTGGCGATAGTCATTAAGGCAGCTCACATTATTCTTTTTAGCACTGGTATAATTGTTGCCTTTTTGAAGTAAGTTGGAACTTCAACCCGTGGCAGTGAGAGGTTGAAAATGTCCTTGAATACTTCCACCAGTTAGTTGGCACAGGTTTTCAGAGCCTGACCAGGTACTCCATCGGGGTCTTTCACCTTGCGAGGGTTCACTCTCTTTAAAGACAGCCTAACATCGGCCTCTGAGACAGAGATCACAAGGTCATCACGTGCAGCAAGGATCTTCACAGCTATAGTTATACTCTCCCTTTCAAAGTGGGCATGGAAGGTATTGAGCTCATATGGTAGTGAAGCCTGCTGACATTCATGCTATTGGGTTTTGTATTGTTGGAAATAATGTCCTGCAAACCCTGCCAGAGTTGTCATACATCTGATGTCACCTCTAACCTCATTCAAAATTGTCTCTTCGCCCTTGCAATAACCCTCTGCAAATCATACCTGGTTTTCTGGTACAGGCCTGGGTCGCCAGACCTGAATGCCACAGATCCAGCCTTCAGTAGATGATGCAGCCCCTGGTTCATTCACGGCTTTTGGTTTGGGAATGTACAGTAGATCTTTGTAGACACACACTCATCCACACAGGTTTTAATGAAGTCAGTAACAATTGCAACATACTCATCCAAGTTCAAAGATGAATCCCTGAATACAGTCCAGTCCACCGATTCAAAGCAGTCCTGTAGGCGCTCCTGTGCTTCCTTTGTCCATACCTTTTTGGTCCTCACTGCTGGTGCTGCAGTCTTCAGTCTCTGCTTATACTCAGGGAGTAGAAGTACAGTCAGGTGATCAGACTTCCCAAAGTGAGGGTGTGGAACAGCACAGTAGGCATTCTTGATGGTGGTGTAACAATGGTCCAGTGTGTTGTTTCCTCTGGTATTGCAAGTGATCTGTTGATGATAATTGCTTAGTAATTTTTTTCAGACTGGTCCAGTTAAAATCCCCCAAAATGATAGTGAAGGCGTTAGGGTGTGCTGTTTCGTGCATGTTGATCCCATTGTTCAGGTCATCTAAAGTCTGATTGACAGTCGCCTGAGGTGGAATGTATACTGCTAGCAAAATTATCCCAAAGATCTCCCGCGGTACGTAAAAAGGACGGCACTTTAGCTGCTATATATTTCAGGTCTGGTGAGCAGAATTGGGACAGCACTGATATATTTATGCACCAAGAAGAGTTGATCATGAGGCATACTCCTCCACCTCTGCTTTTGAGAGACTCTATAGATCTATCCTGACGGAATATAGTAAATCCGTCAATCTGAATCACTGCATCTGGTATGGAAGGGGTTAACCAGGATTCCAAGAATCAAAGGACCCATGCGGTCCTATTGTCCCTCTGATTCAGCACTCTAGCTCCGAGCTCATCAATTTTATTCACTGGAGACTGCACTTTTGCCAGCAAGATAGTCAGTATTGGGAGTTTAAAATGGTTTCCTTAAACACACTTGTAGCCCTGATCTACAGCCACACTTCCTGCATGGAATCCTACACGGATGAATCCATCCACAATCAGCATTATTTCTGTCAATTTTAAGCAGTGCTAGTTCGTTTAAATGCATTAAGACATCTTTGTTGACTGACCTTGGAAACAGTTGTGCTTTTTTTAGCTCTATCAGGCTGAAATGAGAATATTTAATCGTATCCATAGAGAGTTCTGCTGCTACGCAAGTCACCCCTAGGTGCCCCGGAAGTAGTGGTGGATGCTGGGTGATTTCAATATTTAAGAGAAATTTGGATAGGTACATGGATGAGAGGGGTATGGAGGGTTATGGTCTGGCTGCAGACTGAGGGGACTAGGCAGATTAGATGGGCCAAAAGACCTGTTTCTGTTCTGTAGTGTTCTGTGACTCCATGTCTTTAAGGTTAATTAGACCACAGCTTGCATGCTGTGTACAATTCTGGTCACCACAATATAAGAATTATCTTTTGCAGTCAAGAGGGTGCCGAAGAGATGGTCAGAATGTCACCAGGAATGGAATAGAGTCTGGGCAGCCACTATGATTTGTTGTTGTTTTTTGGCATTATTGTTGTGGTTTGTGTTGCTCCACTGAACACTGTGGGCATGCTGTATTGGCACTGTAATATGCGCATCTTCACATGACTGGTGTATCTTCAGTTTCATATTCAGATTCATTTATTCATCACATGTAAATCGAAATATACAGTGAAATTCATTAACAACCAGCACCACCTAATGATGTGCTGGTGGGCAGCTCGCAAGTATCACCACATATTCCGGTGCCAGTACAGCGTGTCCCCAATGTTCAGTGGAACAACACAAACCACAACAATAACGCCAACAGCACAACAATAAATCATAGTGGCTGCCCAGACTCACAGATGCCATGCCTCTGACCTCCATAAACTTTAACCCAGGGGTTTCAAACTTCAGGCCTCAGCCTCCAGACTCATTGACCTTGATCTTCAATATTTGGCCTTCAACCTCCAGACCTGCCAATCCCTGGGCATCAACCCCAGGACTAGCCAATAATGGGCCTCAACCTCTGGATTTGCAAGCAGCCCTAACCCTGGGACTCACTGACCTGAAGATAGGTCACCAGCCCTCCTCCTTGGGGCCTACCAGCCTCAGACATTGACCATGGTCATTGCTGGTCTTCATCCTCAAAGCCTGTGATTTGTTTGTTCCCTGTAGGTCAGAGGAGGCTGGAGGCTGTGGTGGGGAGTTTTAGGTATCTTAGTTCTATAAAATGATGAGAGGCTTAACTAGAGTAAACAAGTGGAGGAACATATTTCAAAACTAGAAGATATAGACTTAAAGTAGTTGATCTGTGGATTAATGGGAAAGATATTTTATCTGGGTAGTGGAGATGATGACCTAGAACACATAACCTGTAAAGGCAAACACATTCACAATATTTATATGTATATTTGTTTATAAGTACTATGACCCACAGACGTCATGTCACATGCAGGGATATAGGGTTAGATTGCATAATCTTAGTTGCTACCAGCCATAGGGAGTTGGTCAAATTATAGGGGGTTGTAAATCTTCTACGACTGTCTAGATACCAGAAAGCCTACAGGAGGAGATGACCCAGCTGAAACGAAGAGTCCTGATAAAGACACCTCTTCTGATGCCCCAAATCTTGGCACAATTAAGAAGACCAGAGCAGTGACCCAAATAAATTTATAATTGGATAAATTAAGAACTGTGTACACATATATAATTATTTTAAACATTTGTGTATTTTATATAGTTAAACAGTTGAATGATTTGTATGCAGTTATTTTTATTTTTGAAGGAGAATGCATATCTTTAAGAACTCAGTGAGCTGACCTTGGTACATTGTTGTAGCTGACACTGCTGTGAGATTTGCTGCCTTCAGTAAAGTTAGCTCTGTTGAAAGCTCATTATTTTTTTCCTGCGAGTAGCAACGTAAAAGAACCAATGGACGTTGAAGCTCCCAAATCACTCATTCATGCCTACAGCTCTGCAAAATGGTTTTAGTCAGCTGGGTAAGCTTGTGGAAACACAGGAGACTACATTAGATGCTGCATTCTGGGGTAACAAACAATCTGCTGGAGGAACTCTGTAGATTTAGCAACACATATGAGGGTGGGGCAGAAAGGAATTACTGACGGTTTGGATCAAAACCATGAATCCTGATGCAGGGTTTTAACAGAAAACGCCAACAATTCCTTTCCTCCCATAAATACTGCTTTGTGTTCCTCCATTGTGTTCCTCCACCAGATTGTTGCTGCAGAGGTTCATAAGAATTTCCCCGGGAATTAAAGGCTTAATGTATAAGGGCCGTTATCCGGGCCTGTACTTTCTGGAGTTTAGAAGAATGAGGGGGTATCTAATTGAAATTTATTATTATTGAAAGGCCTAGATAGAGTGAATGTGGAGAGAATGTTTCCTGTAGTAGAGGAGTCTAGGACCAGATGACACTGCCTTAAACAGAGAGATGTCTGTTTTAGAACAGAGATGAGAAGGATTTTTTTCTTAGCGAGAGAGTGGTGAATCTGTGGAATTCATTGCCACTGAGGGCTGTGGAGGCCAAGTCACTGGAGACATTTAAAATGGAGGTTGATAGGTTTTTGACTAGTAAAGGCATCAAAGGTTACAGAGAGATGGCACGAGTATGGGGTTCAGAGTAATAAAATCACCAACACAGTGGGACAGACTCGATGGGCCAAATTCCGCTCTGATAGTATGTCTTATGGTCTTCTGCTCAGAAAAGTCTTATTTTTCCTGATTCGTTTCCTAGCCGGATTCTCAATCTTTTCACAGAACTGTTTACCAAAAGGAAAAAGAAAAAGTGGAGGGAAACACGTGAGTTATGCATAATATTGAAAATGTTGAGAAACTATGAGAGGAATTTTATTACCATTTGAAGTCTAGTTACTCATTGCTAACTACTTATATGGCCCTCTTGCCTGGGTGTAAGTAGATTTACAATGGGCTAAGGTATTTTCTTAAATCTGTATCACTTCTTGTGTGATTCTATTAACCTTGATGCTGATGGAGTTTTCAGCAGGAGTATTTATGATGAAACGCTTGAGATATCACTGCCTTTGCAGAAACTACAGAAATACATTTAAAATCTCCAGAAGTTCAGTTTAAAATGTTGAATCTTATCTCTTAGTTTAAATGCAAGAAGTTCATGGCTTACAAGGCTTATGCAAGTTACGGATTGGGTTGATAACAGCAAAATTTATGAACTCCGCACAAAACCCCTGTATAAAACCTTTAACTTAGTTCATTTAACTGAATTCATGTGGAATAGTCATCAGCAAATGACAACCTCAGCCAAATATAGCAATCAACTAAGGTAAGATATACTCTTCCTTCTCAGCTAAGAATGACAAATAGAATATCATTCGTTCTAGACTTGTTTTTCAGGGAACCATTTATTTTTCTCCAAGCAGCAGGTTAACCTCAGAACTACCTGCAAATTTAGATTTAATTTCAAAGTTTGGTTCATGCAGGGTTTTCAATCTTTTTTTTCTGTGTTCCAGCTTGAGAAGTCTACATATAGAACCACAGGACATTACAGCACAGAAACAGGCCTTTTGGCCCTTCTTGGCTGTGCCGAACCATTTCTCTGCTTAGTCCCACTGACCTGCACCTGGACCATATCCCTCCTACACCTCTCATCCATGTATCTGTCCAAGTTTTCTTAAATGTTAAAAGTGAGCCTGCATTTACCACTTCATCTGGCAGCTTATTCCACACTCCCACCACTCTCTGTGTGAAGAAGCCCCCCGCCTTTAAACGTTAAACTTTTCTTTAAATTTTAAAGTTTAAAGTTCCCTTTAAACTTTCCCCCTTCACCCTTAACCCGTGTCCTCTGTTTTTTTTTTCTCCCCTTGCCTCAGTGGAAAAAGCCTGCTTGCATTCACTCTAACTATACCCATCATAATTTTATATACCTCTATCAAATCTCCCCTCATTCTTCTATGCTCCAGGGAATAAAGTCCTAACCTATTCAACCTTTCTCCGTAACTGAGTTTCTCAAGTCCCGGCAACATCCTTGTAAACCTTCTCTGCACTCTTTCAACCTTATTAATATCTCTGCATTCTTACACAATTCTCTTCTTTACCCAAATAAGTCATTCTTTCTTCAATGATAAGTATAGAAAAAATTGAAATTTGTTATCGTATATGGAGAGTGAAACAGTTCATGTTCAAGACTAATAATCAGAAATTTATATTTTCAATTCTGCTGACAGGTCACCAATTTTTTAGACTGGATTAGATTATGAGGACACTCAGTCCTCGTTTATTGTCATTTAGAAATGCATGCATTAAAAAATGATACAACCTTCCTCCAGAATGATATCACAAGAAAACACAGCACAAACCAAGTCTAAAACTTACAAAACCACATAATTATAACATATAGTTACAACAGTGCAAAGCAATGCCATAATTTGATAAAGAGCAGACCATGAGCACAGTAAAAAAAAAGTCTCAAAGTCCTGATAGCCTCATCATCTCATGCAGGCAGCAGAAGGGAGAAACTCTGCCTGCCATGAACCTCCAAGCGCCGCAAACTTGCCGATGCAGCACCATTGGAAGCACCCGACCGTAGCAGACTCTGAGTCCGTCTGAAAACTTCGAGCCTCCGACCAGCCCCTCTGACACATCCTCTGCCGAGCACTTCGACCCCGTCCCGGCCACCGAGCAACAAGCAAAGCCGAGGACTCGGGACCTTCCCCTCCGGAGATTCTGGACCACACAGTAGCAGCAGCAGCGAAACAGGCACTTCCCGTTTCTACCTCCTACCCAAGATCCACAAACCTGCCTGTCCTGGCCGACCTACTGTCTCAGCTTGCTCCTGCCCCACCGAACTCATTTCTGCATACCTCGACACTGTTTTATCACCCCTTGTTCAATCCCTTCCGACCTATGTTCGTGACACTTCTCACGCTCTTAAACTTTTCGATGATTTTAAGTTCCCTGGCCCCCACCACTTTGTTTTCACCATGGATGTCCAGTCCTTATATACTTCCATCCCCCATCAGGAAGGTCTCAAAGCTCTACGCTTCTTTTTGGATTCCAGACCTAATCAGTTCCCCTCTACCACCACTCTGCTCCGTCTAGCGGAATTAGTCCTTACTCTTAATAATTTCTCCTTTGGCTCCTCCCACTTCCTCCAAGCTAAAGGTGTAGCTATGGGCACCCGTATGGGTCCTAGTTATGCCTGCCTTTTTGTTGGCTTTGTGGAACAATCTATGTTCCGTGCCTATTCTGGTATCTGTCCCCCACTTTTCCTTCGCTACATCGACGACTGCATTGGTGCTGCTTCCTGAACGCATGCAGAACTCGTTGACTTTATTAACTTTGCCTCCAACTTTCACCTTGCCCTCAAGTTTACCTGGTCCATTTCCGACACCTCCCTCCCCTTTCTAGATCTTTCTGTCTCTGTCTCTGGAGACAGCTTATCCACTGATGTCTACTATAAGCCTACTGACTCTCACAGCTATCTGGACTATTCCTCTCCTCACTCTGTCTCTTGCAAAAATGCCATCCCCTTCTCGCAATTCCTCCGTCTCCACCGCATCTGCTCTCAGGATGAGGCTTTTCATTCTAGGACGAGGGAGATGTCTTCCTTTTTTAAAGAAAGGGGCTTCTCTTCCTCCACTATCAACTCTGCTCTTAAACGCATCTCCCCCATTTCACGTACATCTGCTCTCACTCCATCCTCCCACCACCCCACTAGGAATAGGGTTCCCCTGGTCCTCACCTACCACCCCACCAGCCTCCGGGTCCAACATATTATTCTCCGTAACTTCCACCACCTCCAACGGGATCCCACCACTAAGCACATCTTTCCCTCCCCCCCTCTCTCTGCATTCCGCAGGAATCGCTTCCTACACAACTCCCTTGTCCATTCGTTCCCCCCATCCCTCCCCACTGATCTCCCTCCTGGCACTTATCCGTGTAAGCGGAACAAGTGCTACACATGCCCTTACACTTCTTCCCTTACCACCATTCAGGGCCCCAAACAGTCCTTCCAGGTGAGGCAACACTTGTCTTTCTTCCCGGACCTCCTGTCCCATGATCCTCTCGTATCCCCTTTTGCCTATCACCTGTTCAGCTCTTGGCTCTATCCCTCCCCCTCCTGTCTTCTCCTATCATTTTGGATCTCCCCCTCCCCCTCCAACTTTCAAATCCCTTACTCACTCTTCCTTCAGTTAGTCCTGACGAAGGGTCTCGGTCTGAAACGTCGACTGCACCTCTTCCTATTAATGACAAGGTTGTGGTTCTCTTGGAGGATCACTCTGAAACAGCGTCTCTTATCCTCTCTCCACAGGTGCTTCATGTCCTCGTGACTATTTCCAGCATTTTATGTTTTATTTCCGATTTCTTGTGTCGGCATTTTAACATGTATTTCCCTATTTCTTCCGGTTGGCAAGAATGCTGCAGTTACTGACTTCATTAAAACCTGTGTGGTTAAGTGTGTGCCCAGAAAGGCTTACTGTACATTCCCAAACCAAAAGCCGTGATGAACCAAGAGGTGCAACGTCTGCTGAAGGCTAGATCTGTGGCATTCAAGTCTGGTAACCCAGGCCTGTACCAGAAAACCAGGTATGATTTGTGAAAGGCTATTTCAAGGGCGAAGGGACAATTTCAAATGAGGTTGTAGGTGATATCAGATGCACGGCAACTCTGGCAGGGTCTGCAAGACATTACTTCCTACAAAGCAAAACCCAATAGTATGAATGGCAGCAATGCTTCACTACCAGATGAACTCAACACCTTCTATGCACGCTTTGAAAGGGAGAACACAACTACAGCTGTGATGATCCCTGCTGCGACTGATGACCCTGTGATCTCTGTCTCAGAGGCCGATGTTAAACTGTCTTTAAAGAGAGTGAACCCTCGCAAGGCAGAAGGTCCCGATGGAGTACCTGGTATAGCTTTGAAAACCTGTGCCAGCCAACTAGCAGGGGTATTCAAGGAAATTTTCAACCTCTCACTGCCACGGGCAGAAGTTCCCATTTGCTTTAAAAAGGCAACAATTATACCAGTGCCTAAGAAGAATAACGTGGGCTGCCTTAACCACTATCGCCCAGTAGCACTCACATTGACAGTAATGAAATGCTTTGAGAGGTTGGTTATGTCTGGACTGAACTCTTGCCTCAGCAAGGACCTGGACCCATTGCAATTTGCCCATCGTCACAATAGGTCAACGGCAGACACAATCTCCATGGCTCTTCACGCGGCTTTAGACCACCTAGACAGCACAAACATCTGCGTCAGGATGCTATTCATTGATTATAGCTCAGCATTTAATGCCATCATTCCCACAACCCTGATTCAGAAGTTGCAGAACCTGGGCCTCTGTACCTCCCTCTGCAATTGGGTCCTCAACTTCCTAACTGTAAGACCACAGTCTGTGCGGATTGGTGATAACATATCTTCTTCGCTGACGATCAACACTGGTGCACCTCTCGGGTGTGTGGTCAGCCCACTGCACTACTCTCTGCATACACATGACTGTGTGGCTAGGCACAGCTCAAACACCATCTACAAATTTGCTGAAGCTACAGCCATTCTTGGTAGAATCTCAGGTGGTGATGAGAGGGCGTACAGGAGTGAGATATGCCAACTAGTGGAGTGATGCCGCAGCAACAAGCTGGCACTCAATGTCAGTAAGACGATAGAGCTGATTGTGGACTTCAGGAAATGTAAGACGAAGGAACACGTTCCAATCCTCATAGAGGGATCAGAAGTAGAGAGAGTGAGTAGCTCCAAGTTCCTGGATGTCAAGATCTCTGAGGATTTAACCTGGTCCCAGCATATTGATGTAGTCATAAAGAAGGCAAGACAGCGGCTATACTTTATTAGGAGTTTGAAGCGATTTGGTTTGTCAACAAATACGCTCAAAAACTTCAATACAGGCTGCACCACTGTCTGGTACGGAGGGGCTACTGCACAGGACCGAAAGAAGCTGTAGAAGGTTGTAAATCCAGTTGGCTCTATCTTGGGTACTAGCCTACAAAGTATCCAGGACATCTTTAGGAAGCAGTGTCTCAGAAAGGCAGCGTCCATTATTAAAAACCTCCAGCACCCAGGGCATGCAGTTTTCTCACTGTTACCATCACACTCAGCAATTCAGGACAGCTACTTCCCCTCTGCCATCTGATTCCTAAATGGACTTTGAAGCTTTGGACACTACCTCACTTTTTTAATATACAATATTTCTGTTTTTGCACATTTTTAATAATCTATTCAATATACGTAATTGATTTACTTGTTCATTTATTACGTTTTATTTTGTTTATTATTATTTTCTCTCTCTCTCTCTGCTACATTATGTATTCCATTGAACTGCTGCTGCTAAGTTAACAAGTTTCACGTCACATGCCGGTGATAATAAACCTGATTCTGATTCTGATTCTGAAATGATCATGTCCTCAACTGACCCAAACATTTTCCTACTTCGGAATTTACTAAATAATAAAAATTCCAATTAATCCCACTGGTTACATTTGTAAATCAAAATTAACAAGTCTCACTGTGTTAATACATGGGGAGTTTCAAAAGAAAAACAAACATTGATTAAACAGTTTCTGCTTAAAACTAACACTGATCAGAATCTGGATCATTAATCAAATTAAGTCACTTTGGGACTGCACAGTAATGCAGTTAATAAAGCTGGTGCCTCACAGCATGAACAGTCTAGGTACATTCTTGATTTCTACTGTTATCTGTATGGCATTGACCATTCACCCCGTGACCTTCCTGCCAGTTCCCAAAGATATGTGAGCTAATAGGTTTATTGGCCACTGGAAGTAGGCTGTGAAGGATGACATTTGGAGAGAATCAAGGGGACTATGAGGAAAATAAATGGGATGAAGAAGGGTCTCACACTGAAGTGTCAACTGTTCACTCTTTTCCATAGTTGCTTTCTGACCTGCTGAGTTCCTCCAGCATGTTGTGTGTGTTGCTTTGGATTTCTAGCATCTGTAGACTTTCTGCCTGATGAATTGTCCAGATGATAGGTTTAGCACCAAACGTCGACTGTTGGTAGCATAACAGTTAGCAAAATCACTTTACAGCACCTGCTGCAAGATCGAGGTTTGATTCCCACCACTGTCTGTAAGGAATTTGTACCTCCTCCCCGTGAATGTGTGGGTTTCCTCTAGCTGCTCCACTTTCCTTCCTCATTCTGAAGATGTATGGTTAGGGTTAGTGAGTTGTGGGCATGCTATGTTGGCACCAAGAATGTGGCAACAACATGTATAAACCTTGCTGATTTGCTTAGACACAATTGAGGCATTACACTCTATGTTTCCATGTACATGTGACAAATAAAGTGGATCTTCTGTTTATTCCCTTTCATGGATGCCGGCTGACTTGCTGAGCTCCTCCAGCAATTTGTTTATGTTACTCATGATTTTCAGCATTTGCCAAAATGCAAATGGATGCGTTATGGCTAGTACTAGCAGTATAGGTGAAATGATCTGTTAGTGTGCTGTATGAGTAAGTACTCAAACCAACACTTCTCCATGGATTGTCACCTTGTCGTGGTGGAGAAGCCTGTGTGGTCCTGAGATCCCGAGAGCCATGCCGTCTGGAGCTATGCTCCTGGTAGGGTCACCCATGGTGGTAAGGTAGAGGATGAGGTCCCTGACAAAGAACAATCCAACCAAGACCTCAACGGTGGAACAGGCGGATGAAGTTACTTCGAACTCAATGGCTGTGAAGGCAGATGAAGGCTGCAACAAATCCATCAGCTCCAATCATCGTGGTTTCCATGCCACTGGAATCAGTTGGTTGATTTGTGAAGTATCGTGTGCTTCTTGGAGTGCAACATCAAATACACGTTAAACAAATACACGCACAGGCGTGTTTACTCTGTGGGCCTGTTCCTCAGAATGAAAACCATCATCCTCGACCCTGAGGGATAGCCACGACGACTCAAACCAACAGCAAAGTAGGAGATTTATCCGATCAGCATTTTGACTGGCAATCTGCACTTGTAAGCTAACACGATGCACATGGAAATAAAGAGTAAAGTATAATCCCTAGGTCTGCACACCATTGGTAAAGTAGGCTCTCGTTACCTCCTGCCAGAGATGAGTGGTAAACATGAAGGAACATTACCTTTGAGTAATGATGCACCTAACAGCAGCTGACTAGAAAGAATATTGGACTGACAGAAAAAGACCTTCCAAACCTTCTAAGCCATTTGGTGGCAGGATTGACTTGAGTCAAAAACACAATATAGGAAGAAAAATAATGATATCTAAACATCATTCAATAGTAAATACTGCCAATGAAAGTACATGCAGTGGCCATTTCATCAGGTACATCTGTACACAAATATCTAATCAGCCAATCATGTGGCAACAACTCAATGCGTAAAAACATGCAGACATTGCCAAGATGTTCAGTTGTTGGTCAGATCAACCATCAGAATGGGAAAGAGATAAGACCTAAGTGACTTTGACTGTGGAATTATTGGTGCCAGACAGGGTGATTTGAGAATCTCAGAAACTGCTGACCTCCTGGGATTTTCAGGCATAGAGTTTACCGAGAATGGTGACGAAAACAAAGAAAAAATCCAGCAAGTGACAGTTCTGTGGGCAAAAAATGCCTTGTTAATGAAAGACTTCAGTGGTATGCAGAAGAAAATCGCTGAATCCACAATGCATCAAACCCTGAAGTGGGTAGACGACAACAACAGAAGACCATAAGATCAGCAGACACTTTATTAGGTACTGGAGGTAACCAATAATGTGGCCACTGAGTGTGTGCGCATGTTTCAAATATATTCCAATTTCAAATATTAAAATGCATGGAAAAACTTCTGTTGAGGGAGTGATCTTATAAACCTAGTACCTGGTCACCATTTATGTTATTGTTGTTTTCAGATCATGTCAACATCGCCTTCTTGTGATTATTGTCATTTCATTATTTTTTTCTTTGAGAAATTTGATTTAATCCATATTTTGATTTTATTTTTAACAGATTTTCATGTTCTGCCAGAATATATTTAGCTCCTGCTCTAATTCCCAATTTGGAATTTTGGAACATTGAAAACTGCAAGTGCCCTTGTATGCTGATTTCTTATAACATATTTTATATTCTGAACTTGTTTTCTTTTCCTTTTCAATCACAGTGCAGAATGTAAATAATAGCAAAAATTGCTATGAATCTTTTTGAGTCATTCAGAGTTTAAATTAAGATTGACACTAACTCATACCCAAGATGAAGCTGTTCATTACTTCTTTGAATAACCCCCTTGTACTAATAGTTACGTCATTGCGCATGGTCCTGCCAAGTCAGTTAATAATATGAAATATTAAATTTCTGTCATCTCCCACAGGGATGCTTAATGGAATATGTGATGGAGTTATTGATTTTCTGATAAAGTAGGAAGAGAGCAGCTTGCTCCTAGCAATGCTGTCCTACCCATTACAAGAAGACATAACAACCAAATAGAATAAAAGTACTTGAAGTACTCTTCAGGCCAGAGAATACCTGCAGAGGGAAAAACAGAGTCAACATGCAACCTTTCCCTCCTCACAAATGCTGCCTGAACTGCTGAATACCTCTGGCATTTTTCTGTTCTGTTTTGTGAAATGTCCTGCAGATTTTTCAAATTTTTATCTAATCCACTGATTAGTCAGCTGAAATAATGTTAATTGTAGTTTTCAGGGAAATGCATTCACTTGATAAGAATTTAAAGCTTCCCATTCAATAAGATTTTAAGGACTGATTGATAATATCTTGAAGGAATAGAAATTGGCTATTGACATATTGTGCATTGTTTTAAGGGATTCTCTGCATTAATGTTTTGGGGCTAAATTCTGCAGTGTGCTCTTTAACAGTTGTGTTAAATGGTTGAAGGAACACTGTAAGTAATTTTATGTGCAAATTGAAATGTCCCACCAGAGGAAATTAATTGCCTATTTAATCATCCGATTTCTCGCACTTCCACCTGATCTTTTAAGTCATTGGAAGTGATTTTTAAAAGTTTCTGGAATAAAATAAAAATATGGCAAAAACTTGTTGTATTTCTTACTGCCTTAAGTTCAAGATTTAGTGATACAAAGCGGGCAGGAATGAGAATTAGAATCCTTTGTTCTGAGTAAGCTGTAAAATATTTCAGCTCTTTGCAGAGCAAAATCCATTTCAATTTAATTTGTACATGGTCATGACAGGAAGTCCGTTCTGTGACATTTCGCCTTATGACTACCTGTCGATGTGTTTACAGAGTCGTACAGCGTGGAAACAGGCCACTTGGCCTTAGTCACCATGTTGGGTGTGTTAGTCAGTGATCTAGTTGATTCTGCCCATGTCTGGCCTTTCGACATGATGAGATTTCTAAGGGTGGAACCTCAGGAGCATCACTCAAAGTCTGTTCTACAGCACTGGCTGACTGTGGCAGTCTGATGTGGAGCTTTTTACAACCACAGGCTCTGCTGCAGGCAGGCTGCACAACAGGTTTGACAATAGTGTTCATGAGCATACACGATCCAGCTAACTAGTGCTTCATTATGGCAGTATTTAACTCCCTCTCAAAGCGGCAGGGAAGATTGAAGCATCAAGACGAAGGCGTTCGGATCTGGTCAGCGAGAACTCCCAATGGGCCTTGTGGGTCATTGATCACTCTCAAAGGAGGCCACTGTTTGGACCAGGCATGACTTATGAGTCATGGAAGGATTATTTGATGTTCTGACATTCATGTGATTGGACTTTATATTGGTCTTCTTTAGTTTTTCGGCACTTTCTTTCTAGTGGCCGATTGGCAGGTGGGTGATCTACAAGTTCTTTGTGTGGGTGGGGGGGGGGTGTAGGGGGCTTTTGATGCTCCTGTCGCTGTTTTTTTCCCTGCGAGCAAAAATGTCAGAGATTGTATTGTTGCTGTTTCTTTCTTCAGGTGAGAGGGTCGGGGATTGTTATTGTTACTGTTTCTTTCTATGAGGGAGGGGGGTCAGGGATTGTTATTATTACTGTGTTTTTTCTGTGGAGGAGGAGGTCGGGGATTGTTATTGTCACTGTTTTTTCCTGCAGGAGGTGGGGAGGGGGATTCTGGGGTCTGCAAGTTTTGTTTCTGTTTCTTTTCCATATCTTTGTAACTATCTGGGGAAGACAAATATCGCAGTTGTATTCTACATGCATACTTTGACAATAAAATTAACCTTGAACTTTGAATCTTGAACCTTGAATCTTCTTTTTGTTCTAGTCTTATGCAGAATGGATCAAAAACACAGCAACGTTTATGCTCCCTGATTACTCTCGTCCTTGACCGGGAAAGAAGGTGACCATTTCAACTGACGCTGTAAAGGAGAGGTATTCTTTTAGTATTTAGTTATTGATTCATTCTGCTGTATTGACATTAGCTTCCAATTTGAGAGTTATAATTAATGGCCCTGTTGGCCTCGCTGTTATCGTCTTTTCCTTTAAATTCTGCAGCATTTCTCGTTAAAGTCGGTGATCTGTTGACCTGCTTCAGTGTTTCCCTCTCCACACCTGGGCCATATCCGAACATTTTGACAGTGCTCAACTGGACAAATGGGCATCATTGGCATAGAAAGGGTGATGCTCACAGATATCAGGTACAAATGTGTACACATTATTGGAACGTGCCTTGTTAAACAATCAGTTTTATACAAAAAGAAATACTGAAAATGAAAACTGTTTCAATATTACTGATACTGACTCTGATGGGTTTATTGAAAGGGCATAGGATCCATTCCCCAGAATCTCCTGGAATTTGCTTTTGGTATGACATCCTCCTATTTTTGCTTCATTAAAAGTCTGGATGACTTCTTGGGCCCAAACACAGAGGGTATCTCTTTGTGATATGTAATAATATTGGGCTGCCTCCCATTTTCCTGTTATACAAAGAATCATGAAGTTGCTATAATTCATTAGGAGTTTGAGGAGATTTGATATGTCACCAAAGGCTCTTGCAAATTTCTGCAGATGTACAGCAGAGAGCATTATGACTGGTTAAATTACCACCTGGTATGGAGTCTCCAATGCACAGGATCAAAATTCTCTGCAGAGAGTTGTAGTCTCAGTCAGTCACAACCCACTCCCCTTCCTCCCCACCTTTAAGGACATCTTCAAAAAGTGGAGCCTCAAAAAGGTGACATCCATCATTATCTATCATTAATGACCCTTGCATGCTGTCTTCCCATTACAACCATCAGGGAAGGGGTACAGGAGCCTGGAGACCCACATTCAAAGTCTTAGGAACAACTTCTCTTCTGCCATCAGCTCTGTGAATATCCATGAGCACTACCTCACTATTCATCTCTTGCACCATTTATTTATTTAGTTTTGTTACATAGTATTTATACAGTATTGTGCAAAACACCTGTATATCACTAGGAATTTTTGCACAGTACTGTGGTAATTTTATGTATTGCATTGTACTGCTGCCACTAAACAGCAAATTTCTTGGCATATGTCAGCAATATTAAACCTGATTCTGATTAGAGTTCTGGTTTTAACTCTCTTTCCATCTACCTTTCAAAATCTTTCAGCAATTTTCTACTTGCAGTTATATACAATGACAGCCTCTCCTTTACGACACACAAGCATGAATGTAGCGACGACTTGAAAACAAACTAAAAGTTGCTGTGAGGCTAAGTGAGGGAGTATTGCTCTGTGTGATGCGCTTCCAACTAACTGAATTCCAGGCTGAAAAAGTACGTTTAATCCTTTATTACAAACCAACAAAAAAATCATTTGATTCTTCTGTAATTCTTGCAAAACAAAAATGGGCAAGACAAGTGTAATTGCATTAAATTCAAATAAGGATGAGCGATCAACAAAAAAGCATGCACTCCATACTCACTCCCTCTCTATGTCATTAGGCTGGTGATGAGATGACTATATTCACTTATTTCTACCGCCACCCAAAACTACATGACAAATTCAGAAGGAGGATGAACAACACAAATAAAATACAGATAAACAATAAGTAGATACATGGCTCCTACAATGATTTCTTCCAAAGTCAACTACTGTTAACCATTGATAGAATTAGGTGTCATTAAAATTGTACCTCTATGAATATCCAGTTACGTAATATCACTCTCAAGGCCAGGATACCATTGATACTGCAATAGCCACATCAATATGCAGTAAACAGCAAATAATGCATCTGGCACTAGAGCATTCTATTACACTTTAATACATTGGAGCTGGAATCATATGAATAACCTGCAGCAAGTAAACTTTGCATGGGTTAATTCTATACAATAACACTAGCATACATCTTTCAGAGTGATATTTTCTCTTATTTTGCTTTAATAGCCTTAAGTACTCATAAGGAATGGTTGGAATACATCTTTCTTGACCATTAACTCTGAATGAGCAGAACCAGAGTTGCCACAGTCACTGCTGAGGCTATGGGTCAACCAGACAGCAGACTGCATTCCACCCTAATCCAAACAAACTTGAACAAAGTTCAAAATAAATTTATTATCAAGGTACGTACAGTATATGTCACCAAACATTACCTTGAGATTCATTTTCTATCAGGCATTTTCATTACTGCTGACGTCAAATTAGCCCCTTGTCTCATACCGACTCATTACGTCCCAGAATACTTTGTGAAGATTGATTAAAGATTAGCTTTATTTGTCATATGTACATCGAAGCATACAGTGAAATGCATCGTTTGTGTCAAATCAAATCAGCGGGCATTGTGCTGGGTAGCCCGTCAGTGTTGGCACGTTTCTGGCACCAACATAACGCTCCCACAACTCTCTAACATGAACCGTACACCTTTGAAATGTGGGAGAGAACCCGAGCACCCAGAAGAAACCCACATGGTCATGTGGAGAATCTGTAATGTCCTTACAGGAACTGATGGGAATTGAACCCCAATCTTACAGCTTGAGCTATAAAACATTACCCTAATGAATACACTAGATCACTTTCATCTGTTGAAGTGTTAAATGATCACTTTACTTCTACTTATACAGTAAAAGTATTGGGTACGTATAGCTAGGGTGCCTAAGACTTTTGCACAGCACTGTGGTAATTTTATGTATTGCACTGCACTGCTGCCACAAAAAAATCATGACAGGTGTGTCTGCAACCCTGCCAACCCCCTTACCAATTGAGAATTTGTGACTGGACTTACAAAGGACCGTTCACTCACAATCCCCACACAATCTGACAGAGCTTGAGCAGTTCTGTAAAGAAAATGATGAAAAATTGCGGTTTCCAGATGTGGAAAGCTGATAGAGACCTATCCACACACCAGTAATTGCTGCCAAATGTGCATCTACTAAATACTGAATTGAAGGGGGTGAATTCTTATGCAATCAATTATATTGTGTTTTATATTTGTAATTAATTTAGATCACTTTGTGGAGATCTGTTTTCACTTTGACACAAAAGTGTCTTTTTATGTTGGTATCAGTGTCAAAAAAAGCCAAATTAAATTCATTGTGATTCAATTTTGTAAAACAATGAAACATGAGGGCTTTCAAGGGCGTGAATACATTGTATAGGTGGAGTATATAGCTAGGGTTCCTGAGGTGTTTGCACAGAGTGTATTTGTCAATGTGAAACAGTTTGTAAATCTGATGGGAGCAAAGGATGTTGGGAATGGCAAGGGTGGACTGCCACAGGAGGATTGTGGGACAGATGGCAGAGAAGGAGCGCTAGGGCGGGGATACAAGAAAATTTCCAAGTCAACGAACTGCCACTGGCATATAGTTAAGTCAATCATCAAGAAATTGAAAGAATATGGCACAGCTGTAAATCTGCCTTGAGCAGGCCATCCTCAAAACCTGAGTGACCATGCAAGAAGTGGACTAGTGAGGGAAGCCACCAGGAGACCTATAACAACCCCGGAGGAGTTACAAGCTTCAATGGCTGAGATGGGAGAGACTGTGCACACACCAGCTGTTCCCCAGCGGCTTCACCAGTTGCAGCTTTATGGGAGAGTGGCACACAGAAAGCCATTGTTGAAAAAAACTCACAGGAAATATCAGCTATGGCTTGCCAAAAGGCATGTGGGAGACTTTGAAGTCAGCTGGAAGAAGGTTCCTTGGTCTGATGAAACCAAAATTGAGCTTTTTGGTCATAAGCCAATCACCGCACATCACCAAAAATACACCATCCCCACCATGAAACATGGTGTGGAGATGTTTCACAGCATGAAAGTTTGTGGCTGGACCTGAAAAGGGCAGTTCACTCATGATCCCTATACAATCTGACAGAGATTGATCAGTTTTTATAAAGAAGAGTAGGGAAAAATTGCAGTGTCCAAATGTGAAAAGCAGATACAGCCTTCTCCACACAGACCCAAGGCTGTAATTGCTGCCAAAGATACATCTACTAAATACTGACTTGAAGCAGGTGAATACTTATGCAATCAATTATTTTGTGTTTTATATTCTGATTAATTTAGATCACTTTGTAGAAACCTGTTTTCACTTTGACACAAAAAAAGTCTCTTTCTGTTGATCAGTGTCAAAAAAGCCAAATTAAATTCACTGTGATTCAAAGTTGTAAAACAATAAAGCATGAAAACTTCTGGAGGGTGAGTGGTGAATACTTTTTATACTATATATGCACCCAAGACTTCTGCACGGTACTGTTGAGGGGTAATACATTTGGTGGAAATATACATGTAAAGCTCTGCTATATTGGCTTGTATATATCTAAAGGAAATCCCGCCCGGTGCCCACCTGGACGCCTCCCGCTGGGTCGGTTGCTGTACCACTGCCACCGAAATTAGTTCCAAACATCAATCAGCAGGCAGCACACACACAGTACGTTTTACCAAATATACTTTATAGATATTACTAAGTCTATGAAATTAATATAAGTTCGATACAGAAACAGAAGTAATGGAAAAAGGTGCCAGACTTATCAAAGTTCAAGTTCTTCGTGCACAAGTTGGAGCTCAGGAAGTTCCTCGGAACCACCCGGACCCCGTTGACTCACGGCTCGGGACCACCCGGAGTGATGGACTGGCGCCCTCCCGCACGTCCGTCGTCTCTGCCGTCTCCCGTCCGACTCCCCGCCAAAAACCTTCATTCCCAGTCATATGGGACAGCATTATCACCCCAAGTAATGATAACATGAACACCCACTGGCTAATAGCACCCTGCTATCGGTATCAACCCAAGCAAATGTCTAGCTAGAGACTTTCTCAGCATTTAACATAACATAGAAGCCATTTTAATCCACATACGCAGCAGTTTAAAAGGTTAACATAACAAAGAAGCCATTTTAAATTTAACATACAAAGAAAGGACCCCGTACATACAGAATTCACAACCACCGACATTGAGTTGGGGTTTACTTTAAGAGGCGGGATTGACATGATTACATAATTACGTAAGGTATTTTTATCACACTTGGTGTTCAGCTTTCTGGAGTCTAATAAATGAGTTGTTATGGTTTTTTCTCAAACATAAAACACTTCACATCGTCTTATTTTGCAAAAACTTACACTGTAGATAATTGCAAAGTCCAATGGCGCCTCTTTACTAGTAGGACCTTGTAGGAAGGTGTTTGTGTCATGGTGGCACACAATAAAATAGACAGATCATTTGAACTCAGCAAATGGCTTTTAATCTCTGTGGAAGGTTTACTCAGGCAATTCAGAATCAGTCCATGTTAACATACATTAGAGTGTCTGTAACACACACCCACATTGCTAGTTAGTATCTGCTTGTCACATCCTTAAAGTTCCCAGCAGATTTTTCTCCTTCTCCTTGTATCATATTAGCTGTGTGAGGAGACCATTAGCCTGACATTTGTATCTAGACTAGTTAATGTCATTATGATGTAGAACTTCCCAGCAATAAAACATAAACACTGCCTTAATAAACTTGCAATAATGATACTGCCAATATGAACCTTTTGCTGTGGATTCCATAATTCATCGCTGTCAGTGATGGTTGCCATGGTGTCTTCTTGCGGTTGCTTTCACAGGCAGCTACCAAGGTAGTGAATGGATGCAATGATTCTACCACTGAAGATAATTAACTGGGAGCTACGACAAAAATTTAATTTTTTTTCTTATCTGTGTATCCCAGTTCATCAGATAATAAATGTTAAGAAATTGGGAAGTGTTTGAATTAACCATGGTGCCATATAAAAGAAAAGCAGCACTGTAAATGCCCGGCAGTGAATTGCAAGCAGTAGACTTGGTTTATTTTATGTATACAGCAGATTTTGTCTTTGGAATTGTCTTTTCACATCTGTGTCATACTTATTCCTATTTTTGACAGCTTTAGAACATAAAACATAGAAAAGTACAGCACAGAACAGGCCCTTCAGCCCATAATGTTGCACCAAACCATTTAAATTGGCGATCAAAAGGCCAGCTAAACTAATCTCATCTTCCTACACAAAGTCCTGACGAAGGGTCTCGGCCTGAAAAGTTGACTGTACCTCTTCCTAGAGATGCTACCTGGCCTACTGCGTTCACCAGCAACTTTGATGTGTGTTGCCTGCACAAAGTCCATTTTCTTCACATTCATAAATATGGATGACTTTTAAAAGTCCCTAATGTATTTGCCTCTATAATCACCACTGACAGGGCATTCCAAGTATCCACCGTTCTCTTAAAAAAAACTTGCCCCTCACATCATATTCAAAATTACTCCCTCTCTCCTTAACTGCATGCCCTCTGGTATTAGACATTTCAACCCTGGGAAAAACGATATTGTCTGTCTACTCCGTCTATGACTCCCATAATCTTACAAACCTCTATCATATCTTTCCTCAGCCTCTGATGAGCAAAGCTGTAGGCTTACTTTCTGTATTTCAAGTACATTCTAAAGGTGAGGAATATTTTATCATTTTTTGCAGAAAATTGTGTTGTGGAGGAAGCTCCTGATTTTTGATATTAAGATGCTTCTCCTGAGGTCTCTTGGATTTTGGAACCCACTGACGTTCAGCAGGACCACCAGCTCACTGAAGGATATTAGTTAGTTGGAGACACAGCATGGTAACAGGACTTTCCAGCCGTCGAACCCACACCACCCTATTACACCCATGTGACCCATTAATCTACTAACCTGCAACACACATCAAAGTTGCTGGTGAACGCAGCAGGCCAGGCAGCATCTCTAGGAAGAGGTGCAGTTGACGTTTCAGGCCGTAAAAGTCGACTGCACCTCTTCCTAGAGATGCTGCCTGGCCTGCTGCGTTCACCAGAAACTTTGATGTGTGTTGCTTGAATTTCCAGCATCTGCAGAATTCCTGTTGTTTGCGAATCTACTAACCTGTATGTCTTTGGAATGTAGAAGGAAACTGGATCACCTAGCACGCACAGGGAGAACGTACAACCTCCTTACAGACAGCCGTGGGAAATCACTCACAGCGTCCCTCATTCCTTACCTTTTTCTCAATGGCCATCATATCATCCTTTCTCAATCAAGATTTGCATGAACTTCACTCAAAAGCACTAAATCAAATCGCTATTTCATTTGAGTATTTCTGGTATGAGCACAAACCAAAGGAAGGAACTCAACGCATTTCAATGGTGTCCTTCAGAAGACCGTGTGGTGGGAATACTCCGGTTTCCTCCCACATTCCAGAGGCTTACCAGTTAGGGGTAGTAAGTTGTAGGCATGTTCTGTTAGTGTAGGAAGCATGTTGACACCTGTGCTGCTCCCAGCACATGTCAAATTGTATTGGTCATTGGCACCAAAGCAACACATTTTACTATATGTATTGATTTTTCAATGGACACATGACAAGTAAAGCTAATCTTTAATCTTTTGAACTATCCTGTCCACTGCTCTGGCATACTCCGCCTGCTCTAGATGTTGCACAGTTTGCAGATCCAACAAAGGACTTATTAATCATCATGAAGGTCAAAGAACTACACTGGAAATAAGCTCTCCTTGTGTGAAAGGAGAGGATGGTGATAAATGAAGTGCAGAAACAGAAAAACAATGGTGCAATCTTTAAAGAAGTGTAGGAAAACTGTTTAAAAAGCTTTGGGCTACAAAACTTAACCTTTACAGAATCATACATTTTACACAAAAATATATGAAAAATACATAAAAACTTTCACAAACTGATGGCAGAAGGGAAGAAGCTGTTCTTGAAATGATGAGTGTGTGTCTTCAGGATCCTGTACCTCCTCCTTAACAGTAGCAATGAGAAGAGGGCATATCCTGGGTTATGTGGTCCTTAATGATGGCTGCTGCCTTTTTAAGGCATCGCCTTTTGAAGGTGTCTGCCAAGTTGGGGAGACTAATCCCCATGATGGGGTTGGCTGAGTTTACAACTTCCTGCAGCTTTTTCCAATCCTGTACAGCAGAGAGTGATGCATCTCCACTGTACATCTATCAAAATTTGCAAGAGTTGCTGGTGACAGATCAAGTCTCCTCAAAATCCAAATGAAATATAGCCACTGTCATGCCTTCTATGCAATTGCATCAATATATTGGGCCCAGGATAGATCTTCAGAGATGTTGACACCCATGAACTTGAAACTGTTCACTCTCTCTACTGCTGATCCCTTGATGAGGACTGGAGTTTGTTCCCTTAACTTCCCCTTCCTGAAGTCCACGATCAATTCCTTCATCCTACCGACATTGAGTAAGACACTATTCAATTAGCTGATCTATCTCGCTTCTATACACTGTTACGTACCCCGTGACTGGGTTGCCAAACCAGCAGAAATGGACCACTTAGTTGGAGTCTGGATTACTGGAATTAAGGAAGTTTTATTAAAGAAATAAGTAACACAGTACTCTAATAGTAAGGATACAAATGCAACAGGTTAGCAATGATAAAACACACATGTACACAGAACTCGGATAATAGGATCAATCAAGCTCTATCGCAGTCTATGGGTAAAATGATCAGTCTCAAGTGACTCAGAGTTCAGTTCAGTTCGCAGTAATCGCTGTTGTGCCATCGGGGAGAGTGAGAATAAATATGCAAATTCTCGATTCAAACAGACCTTGATGTTCCTCGCAGTTAGCTTTCCGGCGAGCCCTTTGTATTGTCTTCTGAGGTCACCGACTGTGACCCCTCCGTTCCGGATACGATCGTTCTTCTGCGGTGAACCCGGCACCCAGGCACCCGGACACACACACCAGGTTCCCGCCAATTGTACCTTTCTCATCCTGTGCGTCTATGGTTGGTCCCGCGTCCCGACCTCCAAAACTCCCACCAACTTGTAGGGGGCACACCGCTTCCAGGGTCTTGTTATCTCGTGGTGTCGTGGTGTCTGTTGCCTTAGCGAACCTATTGCTTTTATCCCCCTGCTGGAGTATCGCCTGTCCATCAAACTTCAAACAGTTCAAGTTCAAAGCAACCGGTCTCTGACAATACTCGGAACTGTGTCTCCTTTCATTAATCTCTCTCGTCTCTCATTAACATTTCTGAATGTTCCCCCATTGTCTTTCTTATCGGCTTTAATCTTCTGATAACTTGGTATTTTGTTACAACACTTCCTCGTCACCATCTGAAATTCTGCCAACAATTGTCACGTCATTGATAAATTTATAGAAGGGTTTTGAGCTGTGCCTAGCCACATAGTCATGGGTGTAGAGACAGTAGAGTAGTGGGCTAAGCACACATACTTGAGGTGCGTCATTGTTGATTGCCAGTGAGGAGGAGATGTTATTTCTGATCCTTACTGACTGTGCTCTCTCAGTAAGGAAGTGAAAGATCCAATTGCAGTGGGAGGTACAGAGGTCCAGGTTTTGGAGCTTGTTGATTAGAACTGAGGGTATGACAATGTTTAACGCTGAGTTGTAGTCAATAAACAGTAGTCTGATGTAGCTATTGTCCGGGTCATCCAAGCCACACCTCTCTCCAGATCCACCCGCACCAAACCAGACTGGAGTCTGACTCCTACCACACAGTAGGCTTGAGCTTCTGTGTCTGAGCCTACATGGACCCGTGCATCTGTGGTTGAGTGTACAGGTGTCCCCCACTTTTTGAACGTTCGCTTTACGAAACCTCACTGTTACGAAAGACCTACATTAGTTCCCCGTTTTCACTAACAGAAGGTGTTTTCACTGTTATGAGAAAAGGCAGCGCGCGATAAAAGCAGTGTGCAAAAAAAAAGCAGCGCACGCCCCGAGCAGCTACTCTCCCCCGGATTCGGAATGGCATTCTAGCCGGCATTGCTTAAACACATGCCTGTGAGCAGCCATTAGCAAGATGAGTTCTAAGGTATTGGAAAAGCCTAAAAGAGCTCATAAGGGTGTTACACTTAGCGTAAAACTAGACATAATTAAGCGTTTCGATCGTGGTGAAGGAAGTAAGGACAAAGTGAGTTTGGCTTGTGGAAGTTGACGAAGGTGATGCTGAAGAGGTTTTGGCATCTCATGACCAAAACTGATAGGTGAAGAGCAGATGCAATTGGAAGAGGAAAGGATAACAATCGAAACCGAATGCAGTAGCAAACAGACCGAAAGTGAAGTCGTCCAGGAACTGAACGTGAAGCAACTGTTTGAGTTTTTCGCTGCAATGATAAAGTACAACTTTAATGTTGAAAGGGTACGTCGGTTTAGGGCATATTTGCAAGATGGTTTGAGTGCTTACAAAGAACTGTATGATAGAAAAATGCGTGAGGCTAAGCAGTCAAGCATACTGTCGTTTTGCAAGCCTTCCACATCAGCCACAGCTGAGGACGAACCTTGACCTTCGACATCAAGGCAGGCAGACATAGAAGAAGATGACCTGCCTGCCCTGATCGATGATGAGATGACACCCCGGTGTCCCACCACCCCAGTGGTCCCGACCTCCGGGCCGCGGACAGATACTGATTTGCGGAGAATGCAGCGGTAGCCGGGAGGCACCCAGCACATCTTTAAGAAAAAAGCCAAAATAAACAAGCTAATTAATTAGCTGCCGCCTGGCACTTAAATGTCGGCCCAGATCAGAGGCGATTGCCAATTGCGTCGCCTCTGATCTGGGCCGACATTTACGTGCCGGGCGGCACCTAATTAATTAGCTTGTTTATTTTGGCTTTTTTCTGAAAAGTGTGCTGGGTGCGACCCAGCCTCCGTTGTAACGCTGCATGCTTCGCGGATCGGTATCGAGTTGCTACCCGGAGGGCGGGGGCCACTGCACCACTCCAACCTCTGACAACTCAGCTTAACACACCATCATCAGTGTGCTCGGCACAGTCTTCCCAATTCCGGTAAGTGATACTACACTGTACATACATTATTTCTACTTTATATAGGCTGTGTATTTTTATATGTTATTTGGTATGATTTGGCAGCTTCATAGCTTAAAGGTTACTGGAGAGCGCTTGCGCCGTGTTTTTGCTGACAGCGCTTGCGCCGTGTTTCTGCCGAGAGCGCTTGCAGTGCAGGCAATCGTTGTAGAGAAGTATTTCTAATTTATATAGGCTGTATATTTATCATATCATTCCTGCTTTTACTATATGTTACTGTTATTTTAGGTTTTATGTGTTACTTGGCATGATTTGGTAGGTTATTTTTGGGTCTGCTAACGCTCACAAATTTTTCCCATATAAATAAATGGTAATTGCTTCTTTGCTTTATGACATTCCGGCTTACGAACTGTTTCATAGGAACGCTCTACCTTCGGATGGCAGGGGAAACCTGTATACATATTTATAGTGCGAACTTTAACATCCTTCCAACGGACTCTGGTATCTATTGGACCAAGCCCTTACTCGGTGAAGCTAGTGTACCAAAAGGTGTGCACTGTCTCCCCCATGTCTAGATAAACCATGGATAGGCAACTTCTCAGGAATCAGGAATGCTTATTGTTTTTCTTCAATACACAAGGGTAAAGGAAAGCAAAATGATTGTTTCTCTGGATCTGATGCAGCATTAAAAAACACAATAAGTACAAAGAACACTATGAAAACACAATAAACAGAAATACATATGGTTAGTTTATATACATACACTGACTGTATAGTTGTACATAAAATGATTCTGGGTACAGGAGTATGCTGACCCTGACAGGAAATGATAAAGTAGTGGTGCTGCAGTGGGTTGCTCAAGGAGGTGTTGATCAGTATGATGGCTTGGGGCAATTAATTGTTTTTTGAGTCTGGTGGTCCTGGCATGGATGCTATGTAGCCTCTTCCCTGATGGGAATGGAACAAACAGTCCATAAACAGGGTGGGTGGGATCCTTCATGATATTGCTGGCATTCTTTATACAAGTCCTTGATGATGGTAGGCTGATACTGATGATGTGTTGTGCAGTTTAACTATCCATTATAGAGCCCTCTATTCGACAATATTAAGTTCAGGTTCTGGAATGTCAGAACCCTCATGGACAATTTCTATAGGTTTGCACATGACCATACTCCAGTAGTTTAGAAATTAATTTGCTTTGATATCAATAACCTTGCATTTTAACTTGTTGGGTGGGAGATAGCCAGTTTAAAGAAGAAAGCTTTGATTAGTCCTCCTTTAGGAAGGGCAAACCAGAAGAGGGATATTGTCTTTATAAGTAGCTTTTCTATTGAGAACAATTGAGTCCAGCAACTTTCTCGGCAGAGGTAGTGCACCTCGCAACCTATTGGCTCACCCTAACCTGCAACGAAGATATCATGTTGTAAACGGCCCATCATGGAAACTTCAGATGAGGATAAGGAAGACATTCACTCTGACCTTGAATACATCCTGTTCGGCATCCCAAAGGGAGATAAACATCATCAAGTGGTTCCCGTTCCAGGGTGGGACAGAATACAACCTTTAGCAAAGTTATCAGCAGCACAGAAAAGGTCAAGAAGACTAAATGTTCTATAAAAAGAATGCCTGAAGACAGTCTCATCATAAAACACACTTATTTCATTAGAGAGACAGACAAAGGTACAGAGATTGACGACAACAGTGTTTTCTGAAAAGGCTGCTGCTAAACAAGACTATGTCATCGCTCTCCACAATCTTCCATATCAATGAAGTGGGAGGAGCTAAAGATGGCTCCAGATGTTTTGGCAGACCTAGGGGACAGCTTCCAGTTTAACCATGAAATAGTTTAATTTCTTCTCTTTTAATTTCTCTTAATTTCTCTTTTTTAATTTCTCTTTGTTTTTTTCCTTTTCAAGGTGGCTGGGGCCCTGTCAGAGTTCATGATCTACAACTACGCTCAAACTGCAATTTTTTCGTGGCGGACGTGTATCGTTCTCTGAACACACCGAGTGGGCTGGTGTTTACAATATCTCCGCATGCGCCTTCGGGGTGCAGTCCTGTAGATAGCCCAGTTCCTCTCCGGGGATACCAACTGAAGTGTTGCAGAAGGTTGAAAAAGAAACTCAGACGCTGTTGAAAGAAGGCTCTCGAGTCAGGGGAATGAGAACAAGTGACATCGCAGATTGTGACATCGAAACAGAAAGCTGCTGGTCTTCCTCTCACCTGTTGCAAGAACAGTACCTCTTGATCCCTCACTAGTGAGCCTGTCTAAGATGTCAAAGTGTTGGAATGGACAGAAATTTTTGATGGACTCTGGATCATGGTTACTGGTGGGCTTTGCTATTGCTTCCATATTGGGTAGCGGGGAGGGGAGTTGATGCTTTTGCTAGACCAAGTGAGGAGTGGGGTAGGGTTGATGCTTGTATGTGAGAGGAAGAAGGGGCAGTTTTGGGGTTCTGATGTTTTCTGTCATTCATTCTTTAGGGTTTTCCTTCTGTTTTGTGAATGTCTGTGTAGAGTAAGGATATCATGTGTATACCGTATACATTATCCAATTTTAAATTGAACCATTGAATATTGCACCTCACCTCCAACAAGCAATCAGGCATTCAGATAATCTTCAGAATTAAAGCAACCATATCCTAGTACCACAGTTACTCAGACAAGCAATCTTCGATCTGCAATTGATACAAAATGTTCAGAGGCAATCATCAATGCCTGCAAGCCCAAATCTGTCCTGTTGCCTCACCCTGCCATCCAACAATAGAGGTTCACAGCAAGATCTTCAAAGTCAACGGAAAACATATTATCAAAGTACATATATGTTACCATATACTGACTTTAGATTCCTTTTCTTGTATAGATTTTGCAGGAAGGTAAAGAAATGTAATAGAAGTTATGAAAAACTGTACCTAAACAAAGAATGGCCAACAACCAACGTGCAAAAATGACGAATTGTGCAAACGTAAATAAAATAGTGCTGGCCATATACGGCAACATTCTTCAGGCAGCTTATAAAGCTACTAAATATACATGTAATACACACAAAATGCTGGAGGAACACAGCAGGTCAGGCAGCATCTGTGGAAATGAATAAACAGTCGATTTTTCGAGCTGACACCAATTCAACTGTTTATTCTTTTCCATAGATAAAACCTGACCTGTTGAGTTCCTCCAGGATTTTGTGCAGGTTACTGTGGATTTCCAGCATCTGCGGATTTTCTCCTGTTTAGATATACATGTTCTGAACTGTTATCTACGTAATTTATAGCCTGTAACTTTTGTTTAAGATCTTGGAAATCATGGAATACTTCCCACATATTCTGAGCTACTCTTGGTAAAGGCAGTAATCATTGTTGAAATTTAACACCCCCTTAAGCATACCAGTGTAGCACTTAGTTGATTACGGACAAGAGTTTTTGATAATGAAGACTCAAGGCATAACACAAAATGCACAATCTACTGGGTAACAGTGATTCCTAATGTCCAATATGATCCTTAGACCCAGTTTATGTTGATGTAAAGGACTTCTATTTTTTCTTTTATTTTTCTTGCAGTTTAACTTTCTTGTGCTGACTTATAACTTCTGTGTAGTCACACTTATGAGTCCCTTCCCACTGATCTCCCTCCCGACACTTATCCTTGTAAGGGAAACAAGTGCTACACATGCCCTTACACTTCCTCCCTCACCACCATTCAGGGCCCCAGACAGTCCTTCCAGGTGAGGCGACACTTCACCTGTGAGTCGGCTGGGGTGATACACTGCTTCCGGTGCTCCCGATGTGGCCTTCTATATATTGGCGAGACCCGACACAGACTGGGAGACCGTTTCGCTGAACACCTACACTCTGTCCACCAGAGAAGGCAGGATCTCCCAGTGACCACCCATTTTAATTCCACATCCCATTCCCATTCTGATATATCTATTCACGGCCTCTTCTACTGTCAAGATGAAGCCACACTCAGGTTGGAGGAACAACATCTTATATTCCGTTTGGGTAGCCTCCAACCTGATGGCATGAACATTGACTTCTCTAACTTCCGTTAATGCCCCACATTCCCTTCGTACCCCATCCATATTTATTTAATTATTATTAATTTAATTTCTCTCTCTCTCTCTCTCTCTCTCTCTCTCTCTCTCTCCTTTTTTTCCCTCTGTCCCTCTCACTACTCCTTGCCCATCCTCTGGGCTTCCCCCTTCTCCCTTTCTTTCTCCATAGGCCTCCTGTCCTATGATCCTCTCATATCCCTTTTGCCAGTCAACTTTCCAGCTCTTGGCTCCATCCCTCCCTCTCCTGTCTTCTCCTATCATTTTGGATCTCCCCCTCCCCCTCCCACTTTCAAATCTCTTACTAGCTCTTCTTTCAGTTCATCCTAACGAAGGGTCTCGGTCGGAAACGTCGACTGTACCTCTTCCTAGAGATGCTGCCTGGCCTGCTGCGTTCACCAGCAACTTTTATATGTGTTGCTTGAAATTCCAGCATCTGCAGATTTCCTCGTGTTTGCACCTTTATAAGTGTAATTGTTTCATGAATTTTCAGTAATTTTAGATTCTGTATTTTTCCAGAAAATTCTCTGCAGCCTGTGTTAGGGCACTGAACCTGACTGCTTCCTCTTATAATAACAAAGAAATACAAAGAACCAAGTAGTCCTGATCATCTTATATTAAAAGCTCAAACCAAACAGATAAATGACATTCTATTGATAACACTTAATAAAACAGCCGTAAACACTAGTTTTAGGCCTCATTCATGACCTCCAAAGAACCTCTGGATCAATAACACCAGATCAAACAACAAAATACAGCAGGTATATTGAAGCAGTATGGAAAATATTGTATATCATGAATGCTGTCTCTACAAAACCCTCTAAATTCAGTGGAAGACCAAGTGAACAAGTGCCAGCGTGTTCTGGATATGCCCAATTAGTTAGCTTGTGAAGGCCACATTGTGCCCACAGCAGAGACAAGAGGCTATGAAGTGAACTTAAGATTCAAGGATATACATAAAGAAATGCAACATCTTCACTGATGCCTGGGAATCTTTGGAGAATATCTGTTTCCTACCAATTTTCCTACTGAATTTGAGAGGCCTAGATAGAGCGGACGTGGAGAGGGTATTTCCAATAGCGGAAGAATCTAGCGCCAGGTGACACAGCCTCAGAATAGAGAGATGTCCATTTGGAGCAGAGAGGAACATGAATGCCTTTAGCCAGCGGATGTGAATCTGTGGAACTCATCGCCACAGATGCCTATGGAGACTAAGTCATTGGATATATTTAAAGCAGAGGTTGAAACGTTCTTGATTAGTAAAAAGTTATATGGGTACAAAAGGAGAATGGGCTTGAGAGGAAAAATAAATCAGCCATGACCAAATGATGCAACACACACAAAACGCTGAAGGAACTCAGCAGGCCAGGCAGTATCTATGAAAAAGAGTACAGTCGGCGTTTCGGGCCAAGACCCTTCACCAGTCCTGAAGAAGGATCTCAGTCGGAAACGTCGACTGTACTTTTTTTCCGTAGATGCTGCCTAGACTGCTGAGTTCTTCCAGCACTTTGTGTATATTGGTTTGATTTCTAACATCTGCTGATTTTCTCTTGTTTGTGATGACCAAATGGCAGAGCAGATTCAATGGGCTGAATGGCCTGATTCTGCTTCTATGTCTTATGGCTTCATGGACTTAATGTTCTATGCCTGGGGTTCTCAACCTGGGGTCCATAGAGCC
Organism: Mobula birostris; assembly: GCF_030028105.1. Classification (NCBI taxonomy): domain Eukaryota; kingdom Metazoa; phylum Chordata; class Chondrichthyes; order Myliobatiformes; family Myliobatidae; genus Mobula; species Mobula birostris. The sequence continues at coordinate 20,681,497 of NC_092370.1, read as the reverse complement.
TTTGGTTAATGGTAAGGCTTCATGGTATAAAAAAAAGGTTGGGGACCCCTGTTTTAAGTGAAGAAAGAGCATTCCAGATGGTATTGAAGACAGTGAGACATCAGGAACACTCAGAAGCCCAGTGTATGTGGTGGAGAGCATATGACAATGGCTGGTTCTTCACTTGCGAAGATCAGGAGGGAAGAAGAGTCCTCAGGAGTGATGGCACGATCGCTGGAGACTGTAGAGGCCAATTCTGGATCTGCAGTCTCTGGAGCAGTAGGGACATGGAAACAGCTGGGCTGCAAGCACTTGGATAATCGGATACTTCCTGAATCTCCTCTTCTCTTCAGCAGACGCTCTTCTGGATTCCTCAAAATTCATTTCTGCTCCGTGGATCAGCATTCTCCAGTGGTTTCTGCCACTAGCCAGCTGCTGCCACTCTTTGACCTCGATATTCACATGAGAGAACTGCTGCATAAGTTGGTCATTGTACCTCTTGCGTGGGGCACCATGATCTCTCTTGCCCCGAGAGAGTTCTCCATAGAGTACTGGAGTTATCCATGCGAGATTTATGGCCTGATCGGCCGAGCTGTTTGAGAAACAAAGTGGTTTCCATGCTTGGAAGCTGAGCCTTCTCCAGGACCTAGTTGCTGGAGACGTGACCCTGCCAGTTGATACCCATGATAGAGCAAGGCAGCGCTGATGGAAGCACTCAGGCATCTGGATTTGCTTGCAGTACAAGAGCCAGGCTTTGGAGCCGTATAGTGGAGTTGTGATGAGCGCAGCCCTCTATACCTGGGTTTTTGTGGACAGACAGCTGGTGGTTCTTCCACACGCATTTCTGGAGGAACCCAAAGGCACTGCTAGCTCTAGCAAGTCAACGTCCCTTACGATCATAGCATTGCTGGAGATGACACTGCCCAGGTAGGTGAACTGCTGAACCATGGTGAGAGGGTGGTCGTCAATGGTGATCCGAGGTGGGTCGTAAATGCCACAAAGGGGCCTCTGATGGAGGATCATTGCTTTCTTCAGACTGACCGTTAATCCAATAGCCCTTGCAGACTTGGTGTACTGAGTGACTGCAGTCTGTAATGTGTCCTGTGTGTGTGTGAGAGGAGCATATTGCAGCTCGAAAATGAGCTAAGGCATGGTTTTTGTTTGGACGAGAAGGCAGCAGAGGTTGAAGGTATTTCCATCAGCGAATAACCAAATGTAGATGCTCTCCAAGGTGGTCACTATCGCCTCCCGTAGCATCACACTGAAAAAGATGGCAAGAAGCATCGGTGCCAAAACACTGCCTTGTTTCATGGCGATACCGATGGGGAATGGGTCAGTTGGGTCACCAGTGCGTTCAATCCAACCACTTTGGCCGCCAAGGAACTGCTGCAGGATGGTGAGGACATTCGGAGTACAGCCAAGCTTCATGAGGTCTTCCAGAGACGATCACAGCCGACTTTATCAAAGGTCTTGGCCGGATCAATGGACGCTGCGTACAGTCCCATGTTCTGTTCATGACACTTCTCCTGTATCTGGCACAGGATGAAGGTCATGTCGGATGTGCTTCTGTTCGCTCTGGGTCTGCACTGGCTCTCTGTGAGATTGCCTTCAGCAATGGTAGGGATGATTCTGTTCCAGGGAATTCTGGTGAGGATCTTCCTGGCGGTGGACAGCAGGATAACCCCTCTGTAATTTGAACAATCCGATTTCTCCCCTTTGTTTTTGTACAGAGAGACAATTGCAGCTTTGCGTGGGTCATTTGGGACTGAACCTTCCTCCCAACTGAGTGTGAACAGGTTTGTGAGTTCGCTCAGGAGAATGTCTTCGCCCATTTTGTGTGCTTCCATTGGGATCTCATAAATGCATGGGGCCTTATGACATTTTAGGTTGGAAATAGCAGCTTTGACCTCATCAAAAATTGGCGGGCCATCAAGCTTAAGTCTGGCCTCATACTGGGAATTACTCCCGAAAAGGCTCTTGTACTGCTCTGTCTATGATGGCTTCCTTGTCTGTCAGCTGGTTGGAGCTGTCAGTCAGCGTAGAGGGGCTTGAATCAGACCATGCACTATGTGCAGCAATTTGTAGAAGCACACAGAAGCCCAGTGGTGGAAAGCAGATACCACAGAATGAGCTACCCACACAGAGAGTTAGGAAGTTCCTGATCATTCATAGTCATAGTCATACTTTATTGATCCCGAGGGAAATTGGTTTTCGTTACAGTTGCACCATAAATAATTAAATAGTAATATGTAAATTATGCCAGGAAATAGGTCCAGGACCAGCCTATTGGCTCAGGGTGTCTGACCCTCCAAGGGAGGAGTTGTAAAGTTTGATGGCCACAGGCGGGAATTACTTCATATAACGCTCAGTGTTGCATCTCGGTGGAATGAGTCTCTGGCTGAATGTACTCCTGTGCCCAACCAGTCCATTATGTTGTGGATGCGAGACATTGTCCAAGATGGCATGCAACTTAGACAGCATCCTCTCTGCAGACACCACCGTCAGAGAGTCCAGTTCCATCCCCACAACATCACTGGCCTTACGAATGAGTTTGTTGATTCTGTTGGTGTCTGCTACCCTCAGCCTGCTGCCCCAGCACACAACAGCAAACATGATCGCACTGGCCACCACAGACTCGTAGAACATCCTCAGCATCGTCCGACAGATGTTAAAGGACCTCAGTCTCAGGAAATAGAGACGGCTCTGACCCTTCTTGTAGACAGCTTCAGTGTTCTTTGACCAATGACCCTACAATCTTGCTGAAGAAAGATATTAATCAGATCAAATTGATCTGAGGAATAATGGCTGGGAAAACAGTATTTTAGATATACAGAACAGTTCATCAGCAACCTTGTGGAAACATTCTGAATAATGTGCCCTAAATCTTTATCCCTAATTCTTCACTGCAAAGCCACAAATATACATAAATATACAGCACAACAGAAATAAAATTAGAAAAAATGTGTGGGATGGAAAAGGTTTCTTCTGACAATGGAAAATGTAAAGAGTTGCATCCATTTCCATTTATCTATGAGTTAAACTGTACACAAATCAAGTAAAATGGCTGCTTGCCAACTTAAAAAGAAATGTAGCAAAGTTCTCTGTACTTCAAAATGTTAACCATTAATTTTTGCACAGAAAAATATATACTCTAAGCATTAAACTGAAAGCTGTCCAATATAGGATTATTCTGCAACTTCAGGACTATTTCCCTGCATTGCTACACATACAAATGTCCTGCTATGAAAATAGCTTTCAATTCACACTCTGTTACAAGACCTTTTCAGAATGGCAGACGGTGACTAGTGGGGTACCGCAAGGCTCAGTGCTGGGACCCCAGTTGTTTACAATATATATTAATGACTTGGATGAGGGAATTAAATGCAGCATCACCAAGTTTGCGGATGACACAAAGCTGGGTGGCAATGTTAGCTGTGAGGAGGATGCTAAGAGGATGCAGGGTGACTTGGATAGGTTGGGGTGAGTGGGCAAATTCATGGCAGATGCAATTTAATGTGGATAAATGTGAAGTTATCCACCTTGGTGGCAAAAATAGGAAAACAGATTATTATCTGAATGGTGGCCGATTAGGAAAAGGGGAGGTGCAACGAGACCTGGGTGTCATTATACACCAGTCATTGAAAGTGGGCATGCAGGTACAGCAGACGGTGAAAAAGGCGAATGGTATGCTGGCACTTATAGCGAGAGGATTTGAGTACAGGAGCAGGGAGGTACTACTGCAGTTGTACAAGGCCTTGGTGAGACCACACCTGGAGTATTGTGTGCAGTTTTGATCCCCTAATCTGAGGAAAGACATCCTTGCCATAGGGGGAGTACAGAGAAGGTTCACCAGATTGATTCCTGGGATGGCAGGACTTCCATATGAAGAAAGACTGGATGAACTGGGCTTGTACTCATTGGAATTCAGAAGATTGAGGGGGCATCTGATTGAAACGTATAAGATCCTAAAGGGATTGGACAGGCTAGATGCAGGAAGATTGTTCCCGATGTTGGGGAAGTCCAGAACGAGGGGTCACAGTTTGAGGATAGAGGGGAAGCCTTTTAGGACCGAGATTAGGAAAAACTTCTTCACACAGAGAGTGGTGAATCTGTGGAATTCTCTGCCACAGGAAACAGTTGAGGCCAGTTCATTGGCTATATTTAAGAGGGAGTTAGATATGGCCCTTGTGGCTACGGGGGTCAGGGGTTATGGAGGGAAGGCTGGGGCGGTGTTCTGAGTTGGATGATCAGCCACGATCATAATAAATGGCGGTGCAGGCTCGAAGGGCCGAATGGCCTACTCCTGCACCTATTTTCTATGTTTCTATAAATAATGTTGAAGGTTAATTCTGGCACATATTCATCTGGATGTAAGCAAATATGGCCGGGGGGGTCGATGTTTTGGCTTCTGAAGAATGGGAGAGATGGATGACTGAGGGTTAATTATGTTTTACGGGTAGAGTTGTTCACAATATTGTAATTTCCAATTTGTATATCAGCAGTCCTGGATTACATGCTGTTTTATACAGAATATTTTATGACCGGAACTATTTTAAGATTACTGTTTAATTACTGCAGTGATACTGAATATTGGTAATTCCTTATATAATTTTGAACTGGTCTTTTATCAATCTAAGATTTATGCCCTATCTCAAAAGACAATGCCTCAAAAAGGCAGCATCCATCATTAACAATTTCCACCACCCAGGACATGCTCTCTTCTCATCACTAACATCAGAGAAGAAGTGCAGGAGCTTGAAGATATACACTTAAGATTATTGGAATGACTTCTTGAATGTGGAGAGTTAAAAATCTATGGTGGAAGAGTCTCAGATCAGAGGATACAGCCTCAAAATAGAGGGACACCTTTTCAGAACAGAGTTGAGGAGGAATGTCTTTAGCCATAGCCCATGTTAAAAGGTGGATAATGCCCAATATTTGTGCTTTGTCTCTAAGCAAAATATGTTCTTGCACAATATACAGCAGTTTCCTAATCAGGAGGATGTCAATTCTAAGGCGCAAAGCTTTATCTGACTTATTTTTCTGCTGTTTGGAATTTACAAGTTTAATTTAATGATTTTAATCCTACTTTTTAATACTTTTTAATAATCTAAAAGCTAACACGAAAGCAAATATTGAAGAGAGGAGAAATATTAAATTAAAAATGCAAATATGTACCTAACAAATGTACAGAGCTCTTCTCTAGTTTACAGAGAAAACTGCATCGAGATTAAAGTCATTCTTTTAATGTGCGAAAACAAGAGGAAAATATATTAGATCAACATATGGGAGTATTAGCTATCCATGAATATTTAAACTGTAAAAGTTACATAACTATTTTATGGACACCCATGGCAGTTTTTAACCAGTCTGTGGTTGCATTAAACCCAGTGTGCAGTGCTCACAATTTAAATAGAATTGCAACATTTGATTTCATGAAATTGGATTCAGATTGCTCATGAGATAAATCAGTTCCCCTTGTAATTACACTACGCTTTAGCAAACTGCTCAACTGAAATTTCTTATTCACACAAAAGTACAAGAAATACTATGTGATTCTGAAACAATTAAGCACAATGTTTGAATACCAGGAGCTCTGTTTTTGGAGTCCTTTAAAATATCTTTATATTTCTATTTGATCAATCACTAAAGTAATTACATAGTGATTATTAAGATAATTTTATTCGTAAAATATTTTGTACAGAGCAACATAAAATCCAGGAAAATCCATCTGCAAATTGAGAATTATAACAATGTTCCTTACGCTAACTATACAATAATGTCATCCAGCCCTTATTGCACTCTGTTCTGTTCCTGTTTCATTTTTTCATTGTTTCTTTTCTTTATTTTTATAATTTTCCCTCTTTTTATTCCATTTTCTCACTCTGCATCTCTTTCTGTTTATCTTCTTATAGGACATAGTACACAGAGCACAGAAATCTTGGCGAGACCTGACGCAGACTGGGAAATCATTTCGCTGAACACCTACGCTCTGTCCGCCAGAGAAAGCAGGATCTCCCAGTGGCCACACACTTTAATTCCACATCCCATTCCCATTCTGATATGTCTATCCACAGCCTCCTCTACTGTAAAGATGAAGCCACACTCAGGTTGGAGGAACAACACCTTATATTCCGTCTGGGTAGCCTCCAACCTGATGGCATGAACATTGACTTCTCTAACTTCCGCTAATGCCCCACCTCCCCCTTGTACCCCATCCGTTATTTATTTATATACTCACATTCTTTCTCTCTCTGTCCCTCTGACTATACCCCTTGCCCATCCTCTGGGTTTTTCCCCCCACCCCCTTTTCCTTCTCCATGGGCCTCCTGTCCCATGATCCTCTCACATCCCTTTTGCCAATCACCTGTCCAGCTCTTGGCTCCATCCCTCCCCTTCCTGTCTTCTCCTAACATTTTGGATCTCCCCCTCCGCCTCCCACTTGCAAATCTCTTACTAACTCTTCCTTCAGTTAGCACTGACGAAGGGTCTCAGCCTGAAACGTCAACGGTACCTCTTCCTAGAGATGCTGCGTTCACCAGCAACTTTGATGTGTGTTGTTTGAATTTCCAGCATCTGCAGAATTCCTCGTGTTTACACAGAAATCTACAGCAGATTACAGGCCCTTCGGCCCACAATATTGTGCCGCCCATGTAACCTACTGGAGAAGCTGCCTAGAATTTCCCTTCCGTATAGCCTTCTATTTTTCTAAGCTTCATGTTCCTATCTAAGAGTCTTTTAAAAGACCCTATTGTATCCGACTCTACTACTATCGCTGGCATTTCCTTCCATGCACCCACTACTCTCTGTGTGAAGAACTTAACTCTAACATCCCCCTTGTACCTACTTCCAAACATCTAAAAACTATACCCACTTGTGTTAGCCATTTCAGCCCTGGGTAAAAGCATCTGGCTATCCAAATGATCAATGCCTCTCATCATCTTATACACATGTATCAGGTCACTTCTCATCCTCCATCACTCCAAGGAGAAAAAGCCAAGTTAACTCAACCTATTCCCATAAGGCATGCTCTCTAATCCAGGCAACATCCTTGTAAATCTCCTCTGCACTCTCTCAAAAGCATCCACATCCTTCCTGTAGTGAGGAAACCAGAACTGAACACAGTGCTCCAAGTGGGGTCTAACTAAGGTCCTATATAGCTGTAACATTACCTCACGGCTCTCAAACTCAATCCCATGATTCACGAAGGCCAAAACACCAAACACCTTCTTAACAAAGCTGTCAGTCTGCGCAGCAGCTTTGAGAGTCCTATCGACACGGACCCCGAGATCTCACTGATCCTCCACATTGCCAAGAGTCTTACAATTAATATTATATTCTGTCTTCAAATTTGACCTACCAAAATGAACCACTTCACAGTTACCTGGGTTGAACTCCATCTATTACTTCCCAACCCAGATCTGCATTCAATCGATGTTGCGCTGTAACCTCTGACAATCCTGCAGACTATCCACAATGCTCCCATCCTTTGTGTCATCAGCAAATTTTCCAACCCATCCATTCACTTCCTCATCCAGGTCATGTATAAAATCACAAAGAGGAGGGATCCCAGAACAGATCCCTGTGGAACACCACTAGTCACCAATCTCCAAGTCATCTACAACCACTCTTTGCCATCTGTGGGCAAGCCAATTCTGGATCCACAAAGCAAGGTCTCCTTGGATCCCATACCTCATTACTTTTTGAATGAACCTCACATGGGGAAACTTATCAAATGCCTTACTGAAATCCATATACACTACATCCACTACTCTACCTTCATAAATGTGCTTTATTACATCTTCAAAGAATTTAATCACGTTCATAATATAGGATACTTGGTAGTGTGGAGGAGCAGAGGGATCTCGGGGTACATGTCCACAGATCCCTGAAAGTTGCCTCACAGGTGGATAGGATAGTTAAGAAAGCTTATGGGGTGTTAGCTTTCATAAGTCGAGGGATAGAGTTTAAGAGTCACGATGTAATGATGCAGCTCTATAAAACTCTGGTTAGGCCACACTTGGAGTACTGTGTCCAGTTCTGGTCACCTCACTATAGGAAGGATGTGGAAGCATTGGAAAGGGTACAGAGGAGATTTACCAGGATGCTGCCTGGTTTAGAAAGTATGCATTATGATCATAGATTAAGGGAGCTCGGGCTTTACTCTTTGGAGAGAAGGAGGATGAGAGGAGACATGATAGAGGTGTACAAGATAATAAGAGGAATAGATAGAGTGGATAGCCAGCGCCTCTTCCCCCGGGCACCACTGCTCAGTACAAGAGGACATGGCCTTAAGGTAAGGGGTGGGAAGTTCAAGGGGGATATCAGAGGAAGGTTTTTCACTCAGAGAGTGGTTGGTGTGTGGAATGCACTGCTTGAGTCAGTGGTGGAGGCAGATACACTAATGAAGTTTAAGAGACTACTAGACAGGTATATGGAGGAATTTAAGGTGGGGACTTATATGGGAGGCAGGATTTGAGGGTCGGCACAACATCATGGGCCGAAGGGCCTGTACTGTGCTGTACTATTCTATGTTCTATGTTCTATGTTCTATAATCAGACTGTCTTGTCTCCCTTTCTCTTCACCATTTACACCTCGGACTTCAACTACTGCACGGAGTCTTGTCATCTTCAGAAGTTTTTGGATGACTCTGCCATAGTTGGATGCATCAGCAAGGGAGATGAGGTTGAGTATAGGGCTACGGTAGGAAACTTTGTCACATGGTGTGAACAGAATTATCTGCAGCTTAATGTGAAAAAGACTAAGGAGCTGGTGGTAGACCTGAGGAGAGCTAAGGTACTGGTGACCCCTGTTTCCATCCAGGGGGGTCAGTGTGGACATGGTGGAGGATTACAAATACCTGGGGATACAAATTGACAATAAGCTGGACTGGTCTAAGAACACTGAGGCTGTCTACAAAAAGGGTCAGAGTCGTCTCTATTTCCTGAGGAGACTGAGGTCCTTTAACATCTGCCGGACGATGCTGAGGATGTTCTACGAGTCTGTGGTGGCCAGTGCTATCATGTTTGCTGTTGTGTGCTGGAGCAGCAGGCTGAGGGTAGCAGACACCAACAGAATCAACAAACTCATTCATAAGGCCAGTGATATTGTGGGGATGGAAATGGACTCTCTGACGGTGGTGTCTGAAAAGAGGATGCTGTCCAAGTTGCATGCCATCTTGGACAATGTCTCCCATCCACTACATAATGTACTGGGTGGGCACAGGAGTACATTCAGCCAGAGACTCATTCCTCCGAGATGCAACACAGAGCGTCATAGGAAGTTATTCCTGCCTGTGGCCATCAAACTTTACAACTGCTCCCTTGGAGGGTCAGACACCCTGAGCCGATAGACTGGTCCTGGACATTTCATAATTTACTGGCGTAATTTACATATTACTGTTTAACTACTTATTACTATTTTTCTATTACTATTCTATTACTAATTATTTCTATGACTATTACTATTTATTATTTACTAATAGTAATATTACTATTACTATTTCTATTACTATTTATTATTTATGGTGCAACTGTAACGAAAACCAATTTCCCTCGGGATCAATAAAGTATGACTATGACTATGACTATAAGGCACGGCCTGCCCTTGACAAAGTCATGCTGACTATCCACAATCAGATGATGTCTCTCCAAATGGTCATAAATCCTGCCTCTCAGGATATTCTTCAACAAATTGTCAACACCTGAAGTAAAACTCACTGGTCTATAATTTCATAGAAACATAGAAAACCTACAGCACAATCCAGGCCCTTCAGCCCAAAAAGCTGTGCTGGACATGTCCTTACCTTAGAACTACCTAGGCTTACCCATAGCCTTCTATTTTTCTAAGCTCCATGTACCAATCCAGCAGACTCTTAAAAGACCCTATCATTTCCGCCTCCACCACTGCTGCTGGTAGGCCATTTCAGGCACTCACCACTCTCTGCGTAAAAAACTTACCCCTGACATCTCCTCTGTACCTACTTCCAAGCACCTTAAAACTATGCCCTCTCATGCTAGCCATTTCAGCACTTGGAAAAAGCCTCTGACTATCCACACAATCAATGCCTCTCGTTATGTTGTACACCTCTATCAGGTCACCTCTCATCCCCTGTCACTCCAAAGAGAAAAGGCCAAGTTTATTCAACCTATTCTCATAAGGCATGCTCCCCAATCCAGGCAACATCCTTGTAAATCTCCTCTGCACCCTTTCTATGATATCCACATCCTTCCTGTAGTGATCTGAACAGAATTGAGCACAGTACTCCAAGTGGGGTCTGACCAGGGTCCTATGTAGCTGCAACATTACCTCTTGGCTCTTACACTCAATCTCTGGTTGATGAAGGCCAATGCACCATATCCCTTCTTAACCACAGAGTCAACCTGTGTAGCAGCTTTGAGTGTCCTATGGACTCGGACCCCAAGATCCCTCTGATCTTCCACAATGCCAAGAGTCTTATCATTAATACTATATTCTGCCATGATATTTGACCTATCAAAATGAACCGCTTCACACTTATCTGGGTTGAACTCCATCTACCACTTCTCAGCCCAGTTTTGCATTCTATCCATGTCCCGTTGTAACCTCTGACAGCCCTTCACACTATTCACGACACCCCCAACCTTTGTGGCATCAGCAAATTTACTAACCCATCCCTCTACTTCCTCTTCCAGGACATTTATAAGAGCAGGGATGCAGAACAGATCCCTGAGGCACATCACTGGTCACCGACCTCCATGCAGAACATGAACCATCTACAACCACTCTTTGCCTTCTGTGGGCAAGCCAGTTCTGGATCCACAAAGCAATGCCCTCTTGGATCCCATACTTCCTTACTTTCTCCATAAGCCTTGTATGGGGTACCTTATCAAATGCCTTGCTAAAATACATATACACTACATCTACTGCTCTACCTTCATCCATGTGTTTAGTCAAATCCTCAAAAAATTCAGTCAGGCACGTACGGCACGACCTGCCTTTCACAAAGCCATGCTGACTTCCTAATCATATTATGCCTCTCCAAATGTTCATAAATCCTGCCTCTCAGGGTCTTCTCCATCAACTTACCAACCATTGAGGTAAGATTCACTGGCCTATAATTTCCTGGGCTATCTCTACTCCCTTTCTTGAATAAGGGAACAACATCAGCAAACCTCCAATCCTCTGGAACCTCTCCCGTCCTAATTGATGATGCAAAGATCATTGCCAGAGGCTTAGCAATCTCCTCCCTCGCTTCCCACATTAGCCTGGGGTACATTCTGTCAGGTCCCAGTGACTTAACCAATTTGATGCTTTCCAAAAGCTCCAGCACATCCTCTTTCTTAATATCTACATGCTCAAGCTTTTCAGTCTGCTGCAAGTCATCACTACTATAACCAAGATCCTTTTCCATAGTGAATACTGAAGCAAAGTATTCATTAAATACCCCTGCTATCTCCTCCGGTTCCATACACACTTTTCCACTGTCACACTTGATTGGTACTATTCTCTTGATTGGCCCTATCCTCTTGCTCTTCACATACTTGTAGAATGCCTTGGAGTTTTCCTTAATCCTGTCCGCCAAGGGCTTCTCATGGCCTGGCTCTCCTAATTTCATTCTTAAACTCTTTCCTGCTAGCCTTATAATCTTCTAGATCTCTGTCATTACCTAGTTTTTTGAACCTTTCATAAGTACTTCTTTTCTTCCTGACTAGATTTAAAACAACCTTTGTACACCAGGTTTCCTGTACCCTACCATCCTTTCCCTGTCTCATTGGAACGTACCTATGCAGAACCCCACGCAAATATCCCCTGAACATTTACCGCATTTCTTCCGCACATTTCCCTGAGAACATCTGTCTCCAATTTATGCTTCCAAGTTCCTGCCTGATAGCCTCATATTTCCTCTTACTCCAATTGAACATTTCCCTAACTTGTCTGTTCCTATCCCACTAAAGGATGTAGAATTGTGATCACTTTCTCCATGTCCCACTGAGAAATATGACACCTGACCAGATTCGCTTCCCAATACCAGATCAATGACAGCCTCTCCTCTTGTACGCCTATCTACTTATTGTGTCAAGAAACCTTCCTGAACACACCTAACAAACTCCACCCCATCTAAACCTAGGGAGATGCCAACTAATATTTGGGAAATTATCTTCTAGTCTGAATGAATATACCACAGCTGTCAATGACTTCATTAAAACCTGTATGGATGAGTATGTGCCGACGAGAACTTACTGTACATACCCAAATCAAAAGCCATGGATGAACCAAGAGGTTCATAGTCTGCTGAGGGCTTGATCTGTGGCATTCAAGTCTGGTGACCCAGCCTGTACAAGGAAATCAGGTATGACTTGTGGAGGGCCACCACAAGAGGAAAGGAACAATTCCGAGTGGGGTTGGAGGCGACGTCGATACACGCCAAGTCTGGCAGGGTTGGCAGGTCATTATTTCCTACAAAGCAAAACCCGACATCATGAATGGCAGGGATGCTTCACTCCCAGACAAGCTCAACACCTTTTATGCTCGCTTTGAAAGGGAGAATAAAATTACAGCTGGTGACCCTGAGACATCTGCCTCAGAGGCCAATGTCAGGCTGTCTTTCGAGAGGGTGAACTCAGGTGAAATTCAGGTAAGCCTCTGAAAACCTGTGTCAACCAACTGGCAGGGCTGTTCAAAGACTTTTTCAATCTCTCATTGCTATAGTTAGAAGTTCCCATCTGCAGCAATTATACCAGTGCCCAAGAAGAGCAGTGTTAACTGCCTTAATGACAATTATCCAGCAGCACTCACATCTACAGTGATGAAGTGCTTTGAGAGGTTGGTCATGGGTAGGATCAACCCCTGCCTCAGCAAGGACCTGGACCCACTGCAACTTGCCTGTCACCACAAACAAGAGAAAATGTGCAGATGCTGGAAATCCAAGCAACAAAAAAATAATGGGTTTCGGCCCGAAACGTATATTCTTTTCCTAGATGCTGCCTGATCTACTGAGTTCCTCTAGCATTTTGTGTGTGTTGCCTATCATCACAATAGGTCTGCAGTAGACATGATCTTATTGGCTCTCCACATGGACCTGAACAATACAAATACCTGTGTCAGGATGCTGTTTACTGACTACAGCTCAGCATTTAACATGATCATCCCTACAATTTTTATCAAAAAGCTACAGAATCTGGGCCTCTGTACCTCCCTGTACACTGGATCCTTGACTTTTTAACTAAAAACCCACAATCTGTATGGATTGGAAATAACATCTCTACCTCACTGACAACCAATACTGCCGCACTTCAGGGATGTGAGCTTAACACACTGCTCTTCTCTCTCTGCACCCATGACTGTGTGGCTAGGTGTAGCTCATATGCCATCTATATGCTAATGACACAACCATTGCTGGTAGAATCTCAGATGGTGAAGGGAAGGTGTACTGGAGTGAGATATGCCAGTTAATTGAGTGGTGTCACAGCACCAACCTTGCACTCAATGTCAGTAAGACCAAAGAACTGATTCTGGACTTCAGAAAGCGTAAGATGAGGGTATACACACCAGTCCTCAAAGAGGGATCAGAAGTGGACAGAGTGAGCAATCTCAAGTTCCTGGATGTCAATTTCTCTGGACTCAACATATCGATGCAGCTATAAAGACGGCTAAATTCATTAGGAGTTTAAGGAGGTTTGGTTTGTCACCTAAAACATTCACAAATTTCTACAGATTTACTGTGGAGAATATTCTAACGGGCTGCATCACCATCAGGTATGGGTGGGAGCTACTGCACTGGATCAAAGTAAGTTGCAGAGAGTTGTAAAATTAGCCAGCTCTATCATACCTCCATGGTATCCAGCACATCTTCAAGGAGCAGTGCCTCAAAAAGGCTGTGTCCATCATTAAAAATCCCCACTACCCAGGATGTACCCTCTTCTGACTGTTGCCCTCAAGAAGGAAGTCTTCTTGGAAGTGTGTTGGGAACGACGATGAAGTCAGTGACGCCTCTGATGAGAGCGAAGCCTGAACTAGGAAACACAGATGCGCCCACATGTCGGGCATGTTATGGCCATTGAAGGGTCGAGTCGTCTCCCCTTGCGGTCCCAGTGCTTTTGATCGAGGTACTTCAGCCACTGCTCTTCAAATGTGCTGGTGTCCTTGTAGACTGCCAGGCACCAGGCGTAACGGTCTTTGGCCAAGGCCTTCCAACCGGTCACAGTGATATTGCATGCCTTCAGGGACACTTTCACACAGTCTTCATAGCACTTCGTGGCCTCTCTGCTTTCTGGTGCCATGTGCCAGCTTGGAAGGCAGTTGTCTTCCATCTGGACCACATGTCCGACCCATCGAAGTTGAGCCTTCATGATCAATATCTCAGTGCCAGAGCTCTAGAGGCCCTTCATAGCACTTCTGCGTTGGGGACTCTGTCTTGCCACGAGATGCCCATGATCTTGCAAAGGCATCGCAAGTGGAACTGGTCAAGCATCTTGATGTCCCTGCAGCATGGAGTCCGTGTTTCACAGCCAAACAGCAGAGAAGTCAAGAAGACTGCTCTGTAGACTACTGTCTTGGTCTTCAGTTGGATGCCACGTTCTCCCCACACAAACGTCCATAGCCTGCCCAGCTTTTACAAGTCTGTTTGAGACCTCTCCATCTACACTGCCGGAGAGGTGAGGCAGCTTCCCAGGTAGGTGAAAGCATCAACATTGTTGAGCTGTGTGCCTTCAATCTCAATTTGTGGTTCCGCAGGGTTGGTATGGAGTGCAGGCTGAAGAAGAACTTCTGTCTTCTGCAGGCTGGTGGTTAGGCTGAATTTTCTTGCTGCCACAGCGAGGCAGTCAGCAAGCTCCCGCAGGTCCACTTCACTGTGAGCTGGAGGAGCACAGTCATCTGCAAAGAGAAAATCTCGTACTATTGCTTCCAGCACTTTGGTCTTGGCCTTGAGACATCGCAGATCAAAGAAGCGTCCATCAGTCCTGCAGCAAATTGTTATTCCTGCATCAGTCTGTGAGAGAGCAGAGACAGCATCGTGACAAACAGCAGGCTGAACAGAATAGGTGCAAGACCACAGCGCTGCTTGAGACCGTTAGTTACTAGGAAGGGTTCAGAGGTACAGCCGTTTTCGATAACCATGGCCATCATGCCTTTGAGGAATGACCTGATTATGCTAACCAACCTTGTTGGTGGGGGGGGGGGCACGGCCTAACTTGGTAAGGATGCAGCAAAGGCCTGTGCATCCCATGGTATCAAATGGTTTTGTCAGGTCCAGAAAGATCATCAAGAAGGAGATAGAGAACCATGACGATGCATTCCCAGCGATTCAGGAACAATTTCTTCCCCTCTGCCATCCAATTTCTGAATGAACATTGTACCCATGAACACTACCTCACTACTATTTATTTCTATGTTTTTGCACTACTTTTTAAAATTAATTATTTAATATATTTATATACATATTTACTGTCATTCACAGTATTTTTTCTTTATATGATCATGTATGGCAATGTACTGCTCTCGCAAAGTTAACAAATTTCACAACAAATGCCGGTTATATTAAAACTGATTCTGATACTGATTTGCTGTTGGAAAGGTTTAGGATTAGGATTATGAAGACACGCAGTCCTCTTTTATTGTCATTTAGTAATGCATACATTAAGAAATGATACATTATTTCCTCCAGTGTGATATCACAAAACACAGGACAGACCAAGACTGGAAAAACTGACAAAACCACATAATTATAACATATAGTTACAAACAGTGCAACAATACCATAACTTGATGAAGAAGTCCATGAGCACAGTAAAGTTCAAAGTTTCTCAAATGTCCCACATCTCACGCAGACGGGAGAAGGAAGAAAAACTCTTCCTGCCATGCCGACCACAATCCGACTCTGAGTCATCCGAAAACTTTAAGCTCTGATCAGCTCTCCGACACCGAGTGCTGAGCGCCATCTCTGTCCGAATGAGTCGACCTCCTTCTTGGTTGCCAAAAGCAGGCAAGGCCAAGGATTTTGAGGCCTACCCTCCAAAAGATTCCCGAACACGCAGTAACGACAACAGCGAACAGACATTTCAGAAATTTCTCCAGATGTTTCTCTGTGCTTTCACATCCATTCTCCATCAAATCAGAATTGTCCACTGCCCCTATTTAACAGATTCAATATCATTTTACACCAGAGGGCTTTGACTGATTGCTGGAGTATATCTAATATGTGATTTAGTGTGACAAATTATGCATATCAGATATAAAAGTCAATGTTTGATTCTTTTTTAGCATTGTTTGAATTTAATCATTTTCATTCATCTCAATAGATAAGCTAATTATAAGACAATGGTTGTTAAAGTGTAGGATTCTTTGGCGTTAACGCTTATACTCTCCGGTATATGAATATTAATAGCTCTATTTTTGAGTGAGCGTACCCCACTGACAGTATGTTCAACATGAAAGGAATGAAAATAATTCATGATAGAGACATTTAAATAGCTAAGGTTACATAGGGAAACAGATTAAAGTACATGATAAAAAGTGGCAAGTACTTCTGTACCTCTCATAAGCAATTCTATCATGAGATTTTGATTTGTTTTAACTGCAGAGGTGTTTTCTCTCAATTCTTGGAAAGAATTTCAAAATATACTTTTTAAAATGGCTTTTAAACAAGAGGGAACAAATGGAAATATACAGGAGAGGGGAAGAATATGAAAGTTAAAAGAGAATTGCAAATGCTAGATATTGGAAATAAAAACAGAAAACACTAGGAACACAGCAGGTGAGATAGCATCTGTGGATGAAAAACAGGGTTACTGCTTCAGGTAAAAGATCCAGGGAAATAGAAAAGATTATATAAGTTAAGGAACTTTTAAGAGGAGTTGGAGGGAAGGATGGGGAGGACAAGTGGGGTAGGGCAAAGTAATGAGGAAAAACTAGGGTTGCCATGGGAATGTTATCTGGTTAAATAGGATAAAGGGACAGGGAGAAGGCAATGCCATTTCTTTGTTCATGTTAACCATTGAGCACATTTACAAAGTGCACTGCTACAAGAAAGCAGCATCTATAATCAAGGACCTCGAACATCCAAGCCCTTCTCTCTCCACACTGCTGGATAACTTCACTCACTCCAACACTGAACAGAATCTACAACCTATGGACTCACTTTCAAGGACGCAGCAACTCATCTTTCTTTCTTTCTTTATTATTTACTCGTTCATTCATTCCATTGTGACTGTGAATAAAGTCACTATAGAGACACTGAAGCTGGTAGAGAAGTCTTTACCCAGTAAAACAAGCAGCAGGCATTGTACTCCAGATACTTCTGGAAGACCCAATATTACATGACATTTTTATGTGATAAAGAACAAAGTTAACAGGACAATTGTATAGTTATAATGTATCCAAAATTGAATTGCATTAAAATTTTCAAACACGCCCAACACTTCAAAATGAATGTTTATCTCCATTGTTTCTCTGGCTGCATTCATGCATATGCAGACATCTCAGGTGATTAACCACAGTCTGCACCTCCAGCAAGACCATTGTTCGGAGCTGCATTTTAACTTCAATCTGCAATCCACATTCAGATCTGAAGACCAGTTTCTATTGGAATTAATATTTGCTATATACCCTAATTCCAGAATACACCCAGAATACATATTTATTAATACATTTATTTATTTTGCATCTTGGCTGTTTGCCAGTCTTTCTTTGTGCGACCATTTTTATTGATTCTATTGTATTTCTTTACTGTAAATGCCTGCAAGAAAATAAATCTCCGGGTAACAGATGGTGACATATACGTACATTGACAATATATATTTTACATACGGCACAAAGAGATCAGCAAACAATTGATTCAAAGAATCTTTGAAGTTGGGATAGTGAAAACATGGCAAGGGTCAGAAAAGTGAAGAGAGATAGATTCAGGGGAAAGAGGTGTAACACTCATTTTGCCTAGTGGCATGATCTCGGGGTGATAACCCCCTGCTTGTTGGAGCTCACGCAGTATCCTCGGTCCACCATTCGATTTCCTCTGAACTTCATGGGTCCCGAGCCCCTGTTCGGGGTCCGCTCCGCTAGCCAGCTCACAGCATCTCTTCGTGTGCGTCTTCTCTCTTCACCCCCATGGCGCATTCTCACCAAATCACGCGCAAACAACAGCTTTCAGATACACAAGAAAGAATAACATCTGTCATTACAGAGAAGCCATTTTATTAGCCTTAGCAAGTAACATGAAAGAAGAACCCCTTATATTCTCCCCCTACCAAATTTAGTCATGTATTCATGACGTCTAAATAACTCGTCAACACCTCCTGCAGACACAAAAACCCAATCCAGGTACAAAACAGTGGAGTCGCTCCCCAAATAGTGGACCTTACGCCCTGTTTCCCCAGGTGCTACACTAGCCAACCTATCTGGGAGTCTCCTAATCCTCTGAAACCTCCGTACCCCCTCATCTAACCCATCAGACTCGAACACTATCGGGAGTACTCTGGGTCTGCTTACCAAATCCTCTCTTAATTTATCACTCCAGCTCCCTACAACTCAGAGCCCCCTATCTCATGTCCAGGCCCCCGCTTCCTTTTCTTTAGTATCCTGCTGTAACCCAGGCTGCCCACAGATAACCCTCCCCACTACACCTGACTCAGTGGGAGAAGGGCCAAAAGTCTCTTCCTCAATCAAGGGGAAGTTAGCGAAAGGCAGCAGGTACCACACATACAGCTCATCATCCTTCGAATCCGTATTCTTCCCATTTCTTCAATCAGTAGCTGCTGTTTGGTTTTCTTCAAACTGGAGCACTTGGCTTGGGCTGCCTCTGCAGCCTCTTCAGCCTCTTGTAATCGAGGCATCAGCTTCTTCTTGGACTCTTCCAGTTTAGTGGTCCCTAAAGTTACCTCCAGCTCTTTCTTCTGAATGACTGCTCCCTGTTCATCTTCCAGTTTTCCCATTTCATTTAGGCTGTCAATGGTCACCTTCAGGTCTCCTTCAACCTTCCACTCCCCTCTTCTGAGATTTGTCCACCATTGCTTCACCTCCTCTGAATTGTATTCAGACTCCCCTCTCGGTGCTCTTAGTTCTCTGTTAGCCCTAGTCAGACAGCATCCGTTGTCTTCCCCAACATGCAAGTCTTCCAACTTGTTCTGGATCAATTTCTCCAATTTCTGCTCAGAATTCTGTTTCTCCATCTCCACTTCAAACTTGATCCTGTAGAGACAGTCACTCAGCTCCTCCACCACAATCATCTGTTCCAACGCCAGGAAATTCAACGGGTGCATTGGGTAATTTCTCCAATAATAACCACAGAATTCCACAAATGACCACAGAACACTCATGAGCTGCGTCCTTCTCCAGACCTGGTGCGTGTCCAAAGAAAGTTTCACTTCATTAACCCCTAGTCGCCCGAGATCCCTCACTCGCCTCGCTTCATAGTCTTCCAAGACGAATCCCAATGCTCGGAGATCATCCAAATACACCAAAACTCCACACAAGTCCACAGCCTCCATGGTTTTCCCCATGCCCCACTGGAAAGTTGCAAAGGCTCCGGATATGCCCTGGGGCATCTTTTCAGACTTGAAGAATCCCTGGGGACCTATAATGGCCATCTTCTCCTTGTTGGCCTTACTCACCGGGATCTGTCAACATCCACTCCTGAGATCCAGCACATTAAACCACTTCGCACCACTCAGAGAGATCAGCACGTCTTCGACCCACGGGACCACATATTGGTCAGAGACGGTGCGTCTGTTCAGAGTCCTATAACCCACACACACACTGCCTGCGTCCTCCACATCTGCAGGGGCCAGTCACCATGACCTCTCTCTCACCGAGGTGTCTACAACGGTCAACTCCCCCCCTAGTGGTATGTCGGAGTGTCTACATAGAGGGGCTCACCCTCAGATACTTCCCCAGGGCCGCACCACCATTGGCTCTTGTTTAAATTCAGTACTGGCTCAATGCTGCTACACACGTCCTCACGAGCAGCTTGAAACACTGGGTGCACAGACAATGCCCCCAAACAGCTCTCACCTGCCTCCTCCTGGCAGGCCCCCACGTGCCTCCTCACCAGCGGGGTCTTGGTCCCCTCCAGAATCGAAACGCTGCCCGTCTCAACAGTGTCCGGACACATCAGCACTAATGATTCACGAACCTCAGACACCCCCACATTGGCCTCTGAGAACTCCAGTTTCACTGACCAATAACCGTCTTCTGGATAATCACCAGCATTGACCCCAAATCTCCAGTGCCCTGAAGGTTATCAAGGGTAAATACTTCAGAAACCAGTTGTAAAATGAACTGTACAGCAACTCTACCTGCGACTCGGTGTCGAGAAAGGCTTTAGCGTAGCTTCCATCTCTCCTTAATGACCCACTGGAGCGTGGTCCCACTAAGCCTTCAGAAATAGGGCCTTTTCCTCTCGGGCGTTCCTTGGTACATTGCTGGGAAAGTGTTCCCCCAAGAGACACCAGGCAGTACCCCCACTGAATCTCCTCTAAGTTTCCAGACACCTGTCTGATCAGCTGAATGACACCCCCCCCCCCCCCGCCGCCGCCACTGCAACCAATTTAGCTGTTTCTCTAGCCAAAAAAAAAATACTATGAAAGCTTTTCCCCATTCTCCCAACTCACGTTTGGAAACTCCACCCTGAGCTGCAGGTTGCCACCAGTTGAACCAAACACCTTTTCCCGCGCTTGCTGATAACTGGCAGCTGTCACTATAGGGTCATTAAACCTGATAGTTCTAACAACGTCAGCTGCCCGCCGATCCAAACTTCCAGCCAATCACTGTCACTTTCCCTCAGCCGAGCACTGCTACTCACCTAACAACTGAGAGGTCCACTCCGCCCACGCATCCGCCCCTTTGGGCGTGAACATTATTCCAAAAACTGGGCGGAGCCTGCCATAGCTAGAACATTCTGACCACTCTTTCCCCTCACTCCTGACAGTATGGACAGCCCATGGCCCTGCCTCACCAATAGTCACTAGCAATCCCACCACCATGATGTCAGCGCTAGTCTGACCTAGATTAAAGTCCGCCATTTTATCAGACCTTCGCGCCACGCTTTCAACTTCGCCCCCAGCTTTACCCAAACTCCGAAATCGAATGAACAATTCCTCCTGGGTACGAATATCCACCCCACTGAACCCGTTCCTAACTGCAATCCCACAGAGACACACATTACTAACTGCAATCCCACAGGGACACACTAGAACTGATTTAAACAGGGCGGATCACACAGCCTTCCACAGAATCAAATCCATGGACGAAGCCCCCATACATAACACTCGCTTTGCCTAGTGGCATGATCTCGGGGTGACAACCCCCTGCCCAGCCAGACCTTAGAACTCTCATTTGGGTGAATGTTGTGCGATGGGTCCCCTATTTCAAATCAGTACCCTGTAATAACAAGCCGACAACAGGATGCAATTAAATAAATAAAATCTTATAACTCTTACTTGAACTATGGGATTAGTCGAGAACCAAAATAAAAAATAAAAAGGCGCCAAGAATAATAATTAGACAGTTCGTGCACAAATAGCTCGTTGGAGCTCACGCAGTATCCTCGGTCCACCATTCGATTTCCTCTGAACTCCATGAGTCCTGAGCCCCCGCTTGGGATCTGCTCTGCTAGCCAGCTCACAGCATCTCTTCGTGTGTGTCTTCTCTCTTCATCCCCATGGCGCATTCTCACCAAATCACGCGCCAACAACAGCTTTCAGATACACAAGAAAGAATAACATCTGTCCCAATTGGTTAGCAAGTGAATACAAGTCCCATTATCACTAGTTATAACCCAAACATGCTGCTACAGAGAACCCCTTACATCAGCAGTTAACATTACAGAGAAGCCATTTTATTAGCTTTAGCAAGTAACATGAAAGAAGAACCCCTTACAGAGGGAAATGTCAGAAGAGGTAATGGAATCCAAATTCTGTTGACGTATCAGGTCTTTAATATCTAGAAGGAAGAACTAATGTTGTTGCGACACAAGATGCAGCAGATAGCAGAATGGAGCATAACAGCTCTGAGACTGGGGGTTCAGGGTGGTGATGAGAGTCAAGGATATTCAATAGCTGATGCAAAGCATTATGTGTGGATCTCAGGATGTGTGGATCTCAGCATCTTGAAAAATGCTGGATAGTTTGAACAAACCCGTCATCCTGGGTGACTCTAAGTTTTAAAGAGTGGAACTTGAGTTGAAATCCATTGAACTGAGTTGGAACAGAGACATTTTCTAAGAGGTGAGGCCTTGGAAAGGGGGAAAGGGAATATAGTGATCCGTCTCTTTGTTAATCCATATAAACCATGGCTGACAAGGAAAATGTAAAAGCAAAAGAGAAGGAAACAACAAAGCAAAAATTAATGGGAAGATAGAGGATTGGGAAGCTTTTAGAAACCTACAGAAAGTAACTAAAACAATCATTAGGAGGAAAAAAATGAAATATGAAAGCAAGCTAGCAAACAATATCAAAGTGGATAGTAAAAGGTTTTAATCTAGTTACTAAAATATTAGAAACAAAATCAAAGATTTTCTATTTTTATAAGCTCCTAGATATTACAACTGTTTTTTCAGAACCAGAGAATTTGCTCAAATATAATTCTAACTTAGTATCAAAATCAGAATCAGATTTAATATCATCGACATATGTCAAAAAATGTAACTTTGTGGCAGCAGTACAATGAAGTACATGAGCTAAATATAGAAAAAAAAACTGAATTACAGCAAATATATATATAAAATTGTTAAAATAAGTTGAGTAATACAGAAATTTAAAAAAAAGTTGTGAAGTAGTGTTCGTGGGTTCAGTGTCCATTTAGAAATTGGATGGCAGAGGGGAAGAAGCTGCTCCTGAGTCAGTGAATCTGTACCCCCTTCCTGATGGCAACACTGAGAAGAGGGCATGTCCTGGGTAGTAGGGGTCTTAGTGATGGCATTCCTGAGGCATTGCTACTTGAAGATGTCTTGGGTACCAGAGAGGCTGATACCCATGGTGGAGTTGACTAATTTTACAACTTTTTGCAACTTACTTTAATCCCCTGCATTAGTCACTGCACCCCATACCAGATGGTGATGCAGCCAGTCAGAATGGTCTCCATCATAATATCCAATTGAAATTCAGGTACGTTATGTTTACTTGCAAATATTTTCAATGAGTTTACATGAATAAAGTGTGAGAAGTTGAAGTACATATTAATTTACTCAGTTTGAGTTGACAGTGTTTGTAATATCACCACAGAGGTATCATTGGTAGAACTTATACAATTGTCTACTTTAACAGCAATTGTGTAGAAAATAGAAGCTGTAGATGCATTTACACAGTAATGATAGAAAATTCCATCAGTTCCCTAACTGTAAAAGCAGCAAATTCCGGCCAAGATTGCAATGTGCCATTCATAGTTGTGAGTGTATTCCCAGCTTCACTTCCATACAATAACCTTCTCCAGAGCTACTGACCTTCATATGAAATAGGGCAAATATTCTCCTTGATATTATCTCATTATAAAATAAATAGATGATTTACTACTTGGATGAAAGCACTCCACGGGGATAAAGAACAGTACCAGGAAATGATAATTGAAATGATCTGAGCTTTCAGCTGTACACTTCATGGTGTGTTTAAGTCTTGACGCTCATAGAAGCTGCATGGTACAATTCTGCAGTGGTTTGTTTTTAAAACTTTCAGTGGTAATGGAAACACTAAGTACCTCAACTTACTGTCAATACACTTATAAATAAAAGTGATAACCTTGGCATGTATCTTACATCAAAATTAAAATGCCAGTTGGGGAGATTCTGAACAATTTCTTTTCTTCAGTATTCGGTATTCACTAAGGAGAAGGATATTGAATTGTGTAAGATAAGGGAAACAGGTAGGGAAGTTATGGAAACTATGATGATTAAAGAAAAGGAAGTACTGGCGCTTTTAAGGAATATAAATGTGGATAAGTCTCCAGGTCCTGACAGGATATTCCCTGGGACCTTGAGGAAAGTTAGTGTGGAAATAGCAGCGGCTCTGACAGAAATATTTCAAATGTCATTAGAAACGGAGATGGTGCCGGAGGATTGGCGTATTGCTCATGTTGTTCCATTGTTTAAAAAGGGTTCTAAGAATAAACCTAGCAATTATCGGCCTGAGAGTTTGACGTCAGTGGTGGGTAAATTGATGGAAAGTACTCTTAGAGATGGTACACTCTATCCTCATTATATGCGAAGGATGCGTTCCTTGAAGTTGACGCATAACGTGAAATCGCATAATGTGAACAATTATTTAAATGGAGAAAATAGGGATGCGTTCCAGAGGGCTTCCTAAATATGTTTTATCTGTAACTTATTCACATTTTTATACCAATACATCACAAAAGCAGTACTACAAGACAACATTTGTATTACATTTAATCAATTTAATGTAATATTCAATGTAATAAATCATAGAAAGTTAATCCTCTGGTGTACAGTACTCACCAACAGTGGCAGGTGTGTTCGCCCTGGGTTGTTGTGGTGTCGGGCAGCTTTACATGGATAAGATGGATGGCTGTGGTCGTCAGGGTAATATCAAGCTCAGCAAGGGGTGAAGGAAGACTCACAGAACTCCTACAACTGCTGGCAGCAGAAAGATTACAACGATTTGCATAAAGTGGTGAGGGTTGTTTGCTTGGCAGCATTTTGTTTTAAATTTGCTTGTAGGGAAGAAGGGTTGACGGCAGGGAACGAATGAAATGCTGACTCCATTCTAAACGTGGGTCGATGTCCATCGCCATTTTTGCCGAGTGTTCCGACTTCCTCCATTCCCTCACCATTGGTAAACTCCTGGGATTTTCAAAATGGTCTGCTGCTTGTAGCATCTGAGAGATAGTTCGTCGTTAAAAAAAAACTACGTATGCCTTGAATGTGGATTACACCTTGGTCGAGTGGTTGAATCAGCGATGTTGTGTTAAGCGGCAGGAAACGCACTGTTATGCTAGGATGAATGTTGTCCAAATGTTTCGGACAGGCTGGCGCGTTGTCAAGCAACAAAAGAACTTTAAAGGCAAGATTCTGTTCCCAGCAGTAGCGTCCCACAGCTGCTGCCGCGCTGTTTATAATTTCCAACATTTTTCAAGTGTTAAAGCGGTTCTCTGCCGCTTGGCTGATGGCCCAAGACATGACATCGGACGCTTAGGAGACATAATTAAATATTTCAAGCACAAAATCACTGCACCATAGGTAAAACCAACAAAAGTTTAAGATCGCGCATCCACACCTTTCGAAACCAATGCGAGAGTGGCGGGAGTGAAATTGTGAGGCACGCGCACATGATTTGTATTGGCGGGAAAGCGGTGCTTCTCATCCCAACAGTGAAATTGTGAAGCGTGCGCACGTGACTTGTAATGGCAGGAAGGCAGTGCTTCTCGCATAACTGTGAATTTTGGACGCATATAACGAGATGTTGGTAGAAATAGGTTCCTCGCATAACTGTCAGTCCGCATAGTCTGAAGACGCATATAACAAGGATAGGATGTATATATAATTATCTGGATAGATAGGGTCTGATTAGGAACAGTCAACATGGATTTGTGCGTGGAAGGTCATGTTTGACAAATCTTACTGAATTTTTTGAAGAGGTTACTAGGAAAGTTGCTGAGGGTAAAGCAGTGAATGTTGTCTATATGGACTTCAGTGAGGCCTTTGATAAGGTTCAACATGGAAGGTTAGTTAGGAAGGTTCAATCGTTAGGTATTAATATTGAAGTAGTAAAATGGATTCAGCAGTGGCTGGATGGGAGACACCAGAGAGTAGAGGTGGATAACTGTTTGTCAGATTGGAGGCCGGTGTCTAGTGGTGCGCCTCAGGGATCTGTACAGGGTCCAATGTTGTTTGTCATATACATTAAAGATCTGGATGATGGGGTGATAAATTGGATGAGTAAGTATGCAGATGATACTAAGATAGGTGGAGTTCTGGATAATGAAGTAGGTTTTCTAAGCTTGCAGAGAGATTTAGGCCAGCTAGAAGTGTGGGCTGAAAGATGGCAGATGGAGTTTAATGCTGATAAATGTGAGGTGCTACATTTTGGTAGGACTAATCAAAATAGGACATACATGGTAAATGGTAGGGCATTGAAGAATGCAGTAGAACAGAGGGATCTAGGAATAATGGTGCATAGTTCCCTGAAGGTGGAATCTCATGTGGATAGGGTGGTGAAGAAAGCTTTTTGTATGCTGGCCTTTATAAATCAGAACATTGAGTATAAGAGTTGGGATGTAATGTTGAAATTGTACAAGGCATTGATAAGGTCAAATTTGGAGTATTGTGTACAGTTTTGGTCACCGAATTATAGGAAAGATGTTAACTAAATACAGAGAGTACAGAGAAGATTTACTAGAATGTTACCTGGGTTTCATCACCTAAGTTACAGAGAAAGGTTGAACAAGTTGGGTCTTTATTCTTTGGAACGAAGGTTGAGGGGGAACTTGATAGAGGTATTTAAATTTATGAGGGGGATTGATAGAGTTGACGTGGATAGGCTTTTTCCATTGAGAGTGGGGAAGATTCAAACAAGAGGACATGAGTTGAGAGTTAAAGGGCAAAAGTTTAGGGGTAACATGAGGGGAAACTTCTTTACTCAGAGAGTGGTAGCTGTGTGGAATGAGTTTCCAGCAGAAGTGGTTGAGGCAGATTCAATGTTGTCATTTAAAGTTAAACTGGACAGCTATATGGACAGGAAAGGAATGGATGGTTATGGGCTGAGTGCAGGTCGGTGGGTCTAGGTGAGAGTAAGAGTTCGGCACGGACTAGAAGGGCCGAGATGGCCTGTTTCCGTGCTGTAATTGTTATATGGTTATATGGTTGTATAAAGTCTCCCACTTTGATAGCTATCATTTTGACTTGGTCCGAGTCGGCATGGATTTACGAAGGGGAAATCGTGCTTGACTAATTTTCTGGAATTTTTTGAGGATGTAACTATGAAAATGGACAAGGAAGAGCCAGTGGATGTAGTGTACCTGGACTTTCAGAAAGCCTTTGATAAAGTCCCACACAGGAGATTAGTGGGCAAAATTAGGGCACATGATATTGGGGGCAGAGTACTGACATGGATTGAAAATTGGCTGGCTGACAGAAAACAAAGAGTAGCGATTAACGGGTCCCTTTCGGAATGGCAGGCGGTGACCAGCGGGGTACCGTAGGGTTCAGTGCTGGGACCGCAGCTGTTTACAATATGTACTAATGATTTAGATGAGGGAATTAAAAATAACATTAGCAAATTTGCCAATGACACAAAGCTGGGTGGCAGTGTAAAATGTGAGGAGGATGTTATGAGAATGCAGGGTGACTTGGACAGGCTGGGTGAGTGGGCAGATGCATGGTAGATGCAGTTTAATGTGGATAAATGTGAGGTTATCCACTTTGGTGGTAAGAACGGGAAGGCAGATTATTATCTAAATGGAGTCAAGTTAGGAAAAAGGGGAGCACAACAAGATCTAAGTGTTCTTGTACATCAGTCACTGAAAGCAAGCATGCAAGTACAGCAGGCAGTGAAGAAAGCTAATGGCATGCTGGCCTTCATAACAAGGGGAATTGAGTATAAGAGCAAAGAGGTCCTTCTGCAGCTGTACAGGGCCCTGGTGAGACCACGCCTGGAGTACTGTGTGCAGTTTTGGTCTCCAAATTTGAGGAAGGTCATTCTTGTTATTGAGAGAGTGCAGCGTAGGTTCACAAGGTTAATTCCCGGGATGGTGGGACTGTCATATGTCGGAAGATTGGAGCGGCTGGGCTTGTATACTCTGGAATTTAGAAGGCTGAGAGGGGATCTTATTGAAACATATAAGATTATTAAGGGGTTGGACACGCTGGAGGCAGGAAGCATGTTCCCGCTGATGGGTGAGTCCAGAACCAAAGGCCACAGTTTAAGAATAAGGGGTAGGCCATTTAGAACAGAGTTGAGGGAAAACTTTTTCACCCAGGGAGTGGTGGATATATGGAATGCTCTGCCCCAGAAGGCTGAGGAGGCCAAGTCTCTGGATGCTTTCAAGAAGGAGATAGATAGAGCTCTTAAAGAATGCGGAATCAAAGGTTATGGGGATAAGGCAGGAACTGGATACTGATTGTGGATGATCAGCCATGATCACAGTGAATGGCGGTGCTGGCTGGAAGGGCCGAAAGGCCTACTTCTGCACCTATTGTCTATTGTCTATTGTAACTTTTGCATTCTGAATCCCAAGGCTGGCTCCTTGTATGATACTTAATAACTGTATTTGATTTGTTTAATCTGACATCATCCTCCCAGTACTATTGGAACGTCAGAAATAAGAATGTACTCATTCACTACTTCCAACTGAAATTCTGTACAGATTTATTATATAACAGAGGTCCAATTGCTGGGAAGAGGTTGGAAATTCACCTGAAGTGTAAGTACTTGCCAATAAAATTATTCCCAATATAGGAGTGACTTAGAGATTACCTCAACTGCAAAGCTGGAAACAATTAATATGTTGTGATTGAACATCATGCATGACTGCAAAACTATTTTTTTTCTCTTGATGACCTTTAAATATACAGTAAACTTGACCTGGACTCCTATTTCTTGTAATCCTTGTAGTATTGCACTGTTCAAACTAGAATAAAGAATAGGCATCTTCAAGGTTGGACACTGGAGGAAGTAGAAACAGAATAGGCAAAGAAGCTACACAAAAGGAATAAACACAAAGCAATTCAAGAAAAAAATGTTTAAAATATTCCTGAAAATGGACATAATTGACTTTGCATACAAACTTTATTTTTTGGTGTGGAGATCTATTCTAATATTTAACCAATGCAAGGTTAACAATATACTTTAGGAAATCCGATATCATTCTATGAAATCGTTTTCCTTTGAAAAGCCCACCAGTAGGGCAGAGATCAGAGATTTAAACATTTCCTGTAGATTAATACTGATGAATTGATAGATCTCTTCACCTGAGAACCATAGTTTCGTTCATCTCCATTCATGTAAACAGAATCTATCATTCTGTGACGCAGAATTTTTGGGAAAGAAAAATTTCTACTGAGGGATACGTAGGGTTTCAAAGTTCAAAGAAAATTTTAATTATTAGAGTACGTATATGTCACCACGCACAACCCTGAAATTCATCCGCCTGTGGGCATACTCAGCAAATCTAAAGCATAGTAACTTAGAGTGAGATCATTAGTTGTGGGAACATCTGAATGGATGGGCAACTGAGTGTAGTTAACCCTTTTTGTTCAACAGCCTGATGACTGCGGGGTAGTAACTGTCTTGAACCTGAAGCAGAGGAAGCACAGCAAATACAATTAAAACCAACCAGCACCATTTATCTCTTTCTCCTAGAGCTGCACCTGCCAGATACCAGATACTCCAGTGGTATCCAAAACAAGGAGAATGAAAGATAAGCAACCCATACAAGATGCTGGAGGGACTCAGCGGTCGATATTTCCAGCGAAGACCCTTCATCAGGACTGGAAGAAAAAGATGAGAAGTCAGAGTGAAAAGGTTGGAGGGGAGGAAGAAGTGCAAGGCGGTAGGTGAAAGGTGAAACTGGGAGAGGGGGAGGGGTGAAGTAAAGAGCTGAGAGGTTGATTGGTGTAAGAGATAAAGGGCTGGAGAAGGGCGAATCTGATAGGGAGGGTTGAAGCATGGAAGAAAGGGAAGGGCGAGGAGCACCAGAGGAAGTTGATAGGCAGGTAAGGAGATGAGGTGAGAGATGTAAAATGGGAATGGGAATGGGAAGGGGGGAGTAATTACTGGTAGGTCGAGAAATCGATGTTCATGCCATCAGGTTGGAGGCTACCCAGACAGAATATATGGCCTTGCTCTTCCAACTTGACTGTAGCCTCATTGTGGCACTGGAGAAGGCTATGTCGGAGTGAGAGTGGGAAGTAGAATTGAAATGGGTGGCCAGTTAGAGATCCCAATTTTTCTGGCAGATGGAGTGTAGGTGCTCAGCGAAGTGGTCTCTCAATCTACGTAAGGTCTCACTGATATACAGGAGACCACAACGGGAGCAGCAGGTACAGTAGATGACCCTAACAGACTCACAGGTGATGTGTTGACTCACCTGGAAGGACTGTTTGGGGCTCTGAATGGTAGTGAGGGAGGAGGTGTAGGGGCAGGTGTAGCACTTGTTCTGCTTGCAAGGAGAAGTACCAGGAGGGAGATCAGTGGGGAGGGATGAATGGGCAAGGGAGTGATCCCTGTGGAAAGTGGAAAGTAGGGGGAATAGTGTGAGGGAAAGATGAGCTTGGATCCCATTGGAGGTGGCGGAAAATTATGTGCTGGACGCAGAGGCTACTGGTGTGGTAAGGACTAAAGGAACACTGTCTTTGGTGCTGTGGTGGGAGGATGGGGTGAGGTCGAAATGGAAGAAATACAGCATTTTACAAGTGACAGGGTGGGAAGAGTTATAGTCCAGGTAACAGTGAGAATCAGTGGGTAAAAATGAAAAAATGAAAGATATCACCATTTCAACAGTAGTTCTGTAGGATTAAGGAAACATTTCCATGTATTGTTTGGTAACATGATTAAGGAAAACTGCTTTACTATTCATAGGCACAATTGTCCCTTGGTATAAGTGACAACTGGGGTAAGAGAAATCTTTGAAACAATTTCCTCTTCTTTCATTTATCCAGAGTTCAGTGCAACATATTTTGACAAGTGTGCATTAGAATCTCACAGGCAAATCAATGCATCTAATTATTGGAAGAATAACATTTGCGGTGTTGTATAATCTTACAGACTGGGGAACAGTCATGACTAAATTGTGCTGATAAATAACCTCCATTGTTAATTTTATATGTTAGTCCAATAACTGTAAAAGTTCACCATTCAGAGCATTGATTGATTAGAACTGGATTATATGAGTCCTTCAGTTTAAGGCATGACACAAAAGGGCAACTTGTAGAGCTGTTGATTCACAGCTTCAGAGAGTGAGGTTCAGCTCTGACCTCAGATGCTGTCTGCGTGGACTTTGCACGTTTTTTCTTGACGCTGTGTAGGTTTCCCATGGGTGCTCTGCTTTTCCCCTGCATTCCACAAATGTGCAATATGATGGGTTAATTGGCCATTGGATATTGTCCTTGGGGTGGACATAAAACATAGAACAGGACAGCATAGGAACATACCCTTCAGCCCACAATGTCCTGCAGAATCAGCTAAAAAGTAAATCAAAAAAACCCAAAGCTAATCTCTCCAGCCTCCACAATGTCCATATGCCTCGATCTTTCTCACCTTCATGTGCCTATCGACACATCTCTTGAAATTCCCTGATGTATTGGCCTCTACCACCACACCAGGCAGTGTATTCCAGACATTATAGAGTCATATAGAGGTAAAGCACAGA
Source organism: Mobula birostris (assembly GCF_030028105.1). Taxonomy (NCBI): domain Eukaryota; kingdom Metazoa; phylum Chordata; class Chondrichthyes; order Myliobatiformes; family Myliobatidae; genus Mobula; species Mobula birostris. Next base: position 20,650,227 of record NC_092370.1, on the reverse strand, counting down.
AACAGGCCCTTTGGCCCATCTAATTCATGCCAAAACCACTTAAACTGCCTCCTCCAATTGACTTGCATCAGGATCTGTCTAAATTCTTCTATTGCCTCTCTACTTCCTCAAAACTACCTGCCCTCCACCTATCTTCATATCATCTGCAAACTTTGTAACAAAACCATTGCTTCCTTCATCCAAATCATTGACATATAAAGTAAAAAAGAATTGGTCCCAACACAGACTCCTGTGGAACATCACAAGTCACCGACAGCCAGTCATAAAAGGATCCTTTTATTCCCATTCTGACTCCTGCCAATCAGCCACCGCTTAATCCATGCTATAGCCTTCCCTGTAATACCATGGGCTAGTAGCTTGTTAAGCAGTCTCATGTGTGCCATCTTGTCAAAGGCCTTCTGAAAATCCAAGTACACATATCTTTTATCTGCCCTGCTTGTTACTTCTTCAAAAAATTCTGACAGATTTGTCAGGCAAAAATTCCCCTTGAGGAAACCGTGCTGACTACAGCCTATTTTATAATGTGCCTCCAAGTACCCTGAGACCTCATCCTTAATAATCAACCCCAACATCTTCCCAAGAACTGAAATCAGATGAATAGGACTATAGTTTCCTTTCTTCTGCCTCTTTCCATTACTGAAGAGTGGAGTGAAATTTGCAATTTTCTAGTCTTCCGGAACCAATTCAGAATTTTGTCATTCTTGAAAGATCATTATGAAAGCCTCCACCACTTTCAGAACTCTGGGGTATATACCATCTGGTCCAGGTGACTTATCTATCTTCAGACGTTTCAATTTCCCAAGAACCTTCTCTCTAGTTATAGCAGCTTCACACTTCATGACCCCTGATGTCTGGAACTTCCAACCTACTGTTAGTGTCATCTACAGTGAAGACCGATGCAAAATACGTAGTCAATTCATGCGCTATTTTGTTATTCTCTATTACTACCTCTCCAGTGTCATTTTCCCACTGTCCTATATCCACTCTCATCTCTCTTTTACACTTCATGTACCTGAAGAAACTTTTGGGATCCTTTTTAATATTTATGGCTAGCTTACTTTCATTTTCCATCTTTACCTTAATTACTTTTTTTATTTGCCTTCTGTTGGTTCTTAAAAGCTTCCCAATCCTCTAACCTCCAACTAATCTTTGCTCTATTATATGCCCTCTTTTTGGCTTTCGTGTTGGCTTTGACTTCTCTTGTTAGCCATGGTTGTGTTATCTTTCCTTTTGAATATTTCTTCCTGTTTGGGATGTATATATTCTGAGCCTTCCTAATTGCTTCCAGAAATTCCAGCCATTGCCGCTCTGCCGTCATCCCTTCCAGTGTTCTTTCTCAATCAGTTCTGGCCAACACCTCTCTCATGCTTCTGTAATCCATGACTTTTTTAACATTGCCCTTTTGGAATGCATTTTCTATTTCCTGTTGTAACTGTAGTAACATCCTTACTACTGTTTGTGAATCTGTATACAACTCCCATCAGAGTCTTTTTATCCTTGCAGTTCCTTAGGTCTATCCACAATGATTCAACACCTTCTGATCCTATGTCACCTCTTCCTAATGATTGGATTTAATTTTTTACTAGCAGTGCAACGCCACCCCACCTGCCTTCCCGTCTATCCTTTCAATACAATGTGTATCCTTAGACATTAAGCTCCCAGCTATAACATTTCAGCCTTGATTCTGTGATGCCTACACATCATACCTGCCAATCGGCAAATATGCTGCAAATTCATCTGCCTTATTCCCTATACTGCACACATGCCGATACAACACCTTCAGTCCCGTATTCACCCTCTTCGATTTTGTCGCATCATGCTCAGCTTTTTGATTCTTAACTTTGTCAGAGGTCTTACCAACATCTGCCTCCACAACCTCTCCTTTAACTGTTCTGGCACTCTAGTTCCCACCCCCTGCAACTCTAGTTTAAGCCTCACTGTGCAGCATTAACAAAACTTCCCAGTAGGATACTAGTCCGCCTCCAGTTCAGGTGCAAACTGTCCCTTCTGTACAGGTCCCTACTTCCCTGTAAGAGAGGCCAAAGATCCAAAAATCTTATGCCCTCCCTCCAACACCAGCTCTTTAGCTGCATATTGAACTGTCCTAATCCTCCTTGTTCTAGCCTGACTGGAACATGGCACGAGTAGTAGTCATGAGATCACAACGCGATGTCCTGTCCTTTAACTTAGCACCTAACTCTCTGAACTCCCTATGCCACTTGTCCTACTAACGTCTTTGGTACCTGCATGGACCACGACTTTTAGCTCTTCACCCTCCCACTTTAGAATGCTGAGGACTTGATCCTTTTATCCTCAGGCAGTGGACCTAATTGAACTCCCTCCTCTCCAAACTTACAATGCCCAGATTAGTCAAAGCTCTATTACACTGCCTCGGGAACACCTTGTCAGGCCCTGGGGATTTATCCACCCAGATTTGCTTCTGGGCAGCAAACACCTCCTCCTCTGTACTCTGCACAGGGTCTATGAAGTTGATGCTACTTTGCCTCACTTTGAAAGACTAAGTATCCAACACTCAATCAAATACAGATGAAAAGAATTCATTTAAGATCTCCCCCATCTCGTTTGGGTCGACACATTGATACCGCTCTGGCCTTCCAAAGGACAAATGTTATCCGTTGCAATCCCTTTGCTCTTACCAATTTCTGTAGAATCCCTTAGGATTTTGCTTCACCTTGTCTGCTACAGCAACTTCATGCCTTTGTTTAGCCTTCCTAATTCCTTTCTTAAGTTTTCTCTTGCATTTCTTATACTCCATCAGCACCCCATTTGTTCCTGCTTGGCTATACCTGCTATGCACCTTATTTTCTCTCTTAACCAGCGTCTCAATATCTCTTGAAAACCAAGGTCCCCTACATTTGCTTTCTTTATCTTTTATTCTGACAAATTCATACAATCTTTGTACCTCTCAAAATTTTGCTTTTGAAGTCCTCCAACTTTCTAAATACATCTTTGCCAGAAAACAGCCTGTCCCAATCCACACTTGCTAGATCATTTCTGATACCATCAGAATTTCTCCAATTTAGAATCCGAACCCATACACCAGATCTATCTTTTCTCATGTTTACTTTGAAACTAACAGCATTGTAATCACTGGATGCAAATCGTTCCCCTACACAAACGTCTGTCACCTACCCTGTTTCCTCCCCTAATAGCAGATCCAGTATCACGCACTGTCTTTTTGGGATTTCTACGTCCTGATGGAGGAAACTTTGACAAAGTCTATCCTGTCTAGTCCTTGAACAGTATGGAATTCCCAGTGAATATTTGCAAAGTTAAAATTACCAAATTTAAAAACCTTATGTTTCTTGCAATAATCTGTGATCTCTTTACAAGTCTGCTCCTCTAAATCCCTAGGACTGTTGAGTGGTCTATAATATAACCCCATTAATGTGGTCATATCTTTCTTATTTAAACCTCAATAGTTGAGTTCTCTAGTCTGTTCTGATGGAGCACTGCCATGATATTTTTCCTGACTAGTAATGTGACCCATCCTCCATTAATCCCTCCAGCTCTGTCGCATCTGGAATAGTGGAACCTAGGAATATTGAGCTGTCAGTCCTGCCCCTCCTGCAACCAAGTCTCACTAATGTCTACGACATCATAATTGCAGGTATTGATCCATGCCCTGAACTCATCCACCTTTCCTATGATATGTCCTGCATTGAAATATATGTGGCTTAGGACACCATGCTGAAACTTTTAATTCCTGACTTTATCTGAAGTATGACCAACGTCTCCTCCACAACTTCTCCACTAACTGTTCTGGCACTCTGGTTCCCATCCCCCTACAACTCTAATTTAAACCTCATCATGCAACATTAACAAACTTTCCCGCCAGGATATTCGCTCACCTCCAGTTCAGGTGCAAACTATCCCTTCTGTACAGGTCTCACCTTCCCTGGAGGTGGCATCCACCACTGTCTGAGTAGAAAGTTTGCCCCTCACATTCCTTTTTAATCTACCTCTCTCACTTTAATGCATGCCCTCTGGTATTAGACCAGATATTAGACGCGAGTGGTATTGTCTGGAAGTCGTTGTCTAGAGAGAATTTAAACTGCAATTAGTGTAAATGGCAATTGATAGTCAAACACAGACTTGGTTGCCAAAAGTCCAACTCTGTACAACTTTGACTCTATGACTAACACCAAGATAATACACAAAGAGTGAAAGCATTGTTTCCACTCATTCCATTGGGTAGTTTCTCATTGCCTTTTCTCTTACTTTCTTGAAGGTCAATATTTCATTCCTGTGCTTTCTTTTTCTTTTTGTACCAGCTTTGACATCAAATCCTCCTGGTTTTTCAGTTATTCCTCTGATTTTGCAGACAAAATTGAACTAGTTAAACTGTTGGTCCAGTTAAGATGCATTTTGGAAGGTTAATTAGCCGTGGTATATTCGCCTCAGTGTGTAGGTGAGTGGTCGTACGAATCTGAAAGGAGTCGATGGGAACAAAGAGAGAACTTAACCTGGGGTTAGTGTAAATGGGTGATTGATGGTCAACACAGACTTCATTGCAAAAAAAAACATTTCCAAGATGTGAGGAGAAAGATGGATGGATGTAGGTGGCAGAGAAATTATAGTCATTGTGTTATAGAGCTCAACAGCATAAAAACAGGCCTTTCAGTCCATCTATTCCAGGCTGAACTATTAACCTGCCTCATTCCATTGACCTGCACCTGGGCTATAGCCCTCTTACCCCTCCCATCCATGTACTTATCCAAACATCTCTTAAATGTTGAAATTGAACCTGTATTCATCACTTCTGCTGGTAGCTTGTTCCACAGTTGCACCATCCTCTGAGTGAAGATGGTCCCCTCATGTTCACCTTTGACCTGTAGTTCTGGTCTCACCCAACATCAGTGACATTTACCCTGTCTATACCCCTTGAAGTTTTGTGAATATTTCTCAAATCTCCCCTCATCCTCATAAGTTCCACGGAATAAAATACTAACCTTATGAATCTGATTGAATTATATTGATGAAGGTAGATTGATGAAGGCACGTTGATCAAGGTAGAGCAGTGGATGTGGTGTATATGGATTTTAAGTACGGTGTTAGATAAAGCTCCCCATAGTAGGCTCATTCAGAAAGTCAGGAGGTATAGAATGCAGGAAAACTTGACTGTGTGGATTTAGAATTGGTTTGCCCATAGAAGGTAGAGGCTGGCAGTAGATGAAGAGTATTCTGCCTGGAGGTCAGTGACCAGTACTGTTCTGCACAAATCGATTCCGAGAGACCTGTTCTTTGTGATTTTTATAAATGAAGAAGCGGAAGGGTGAGTTAGTAAGTTTTCAGATGATAGGAGTGTTGGTAAAACTGTGGATAGTGTCGAGGGTTATTGGAGATTGCAATGGGACATTAGTAGGATGCAGAGCTGGGCCGAGAAGTGGTAGATGGAGTTCAACCTAGAAAAGTATGAAATAATTAATTTTGAAAGATCAAACTTGAAGACAGTATATATGATTCTTAGCAGTGTAGAGAAACTAAAGCATTTTGTCGTCCATGTCCATAGACCCATCAAAGTTGCCTCTTTAATATGGTTGCTAAGAAGGCCTATGGTGTGATGGCCTTCATTATCTGCAAATGAGTTCAGGAGCCTTGAGGTAATGTTGCAGCTCCTCAAAACTCTGGTTAGAACATACTCATGTTCTAGTTCTGGTACTTCATTATAAGAATAAGTTGGAAGCTTTAAAGAAGGTGCAGAGGAGATTTATTATGATGCATGACTTATGAAGATACGTTGAATAATCCAGGCTTTTTCTCTTTGGAGTGAAAGAGGATGAGAGATGACTTGATAGAGGTGTACAAGATAATAAGAAGCATAGATAAAGTGAATAGCCAGAGACATTTTCCTAGGAGGGAAATAGCTAGTGCAAAGGACCATAATTTTAATATGATCAGAGGAAAATATAGGAGAGATGTCAGAGGTAGGTTCTTCACACAGAGACATGTATGGAGTACATATATGTCACCATATACAACCCTGAAATTTATTTTCTTGTGGGCATACTCAATGAATCCACAATAGAATAATAACCAAAAGAGAACCAATGAAAGACTGTGCCACCTTGGGTTTTCAACCAGTGTGCAAAAGACAACAAGCTGTGCAAATACAAAAATGAAATAATAATAACAATTAAAAAGCAATAAATATTAATAACATGAGATGAAGAATACTTGAAAGTGAGTCCATTGGTTGTGGGAAGAGTGCAATGATAAGGCAAGTGAAGTTGAGCAAAGTTATCCCTTTTGGTTCATGAACCTGATGGTTGATGGGTAATAAATATTCCCGAACCTAGTGGTGTGAGTCCTGATGCTTCTGTACCTTTTTCCCGATGTCAGCAGTGAGAAGAGAGCATGAACAAGGTGAGGGGTATTGTTGATGATGGATGCTATTTTCCTGTGACAAGACTTTGTGAAGACATGCTCAATGGTTGGGAGGGCTTTACCCATGGTGGACTGGGCCATACCTATTACTTTTTGTAGGGTTTTCCATCTCAGGGCATTGGTGTTTTAATACCAGACAGTGATGCAGCCATCCAATATATTGTACTCTCTACCACACATCTATAGAAGTTATCAGAACTTTAGATGTTATACCAAATCTTTGCAAACTCTTAAGGAAGTACTTGCATTTCACCTGAATTTAAATCCACATATTGGATGAAGGGATTTAAGCACATTTCAGGATTCTTAGCCCAAGTGTCTGGGTTATTAATGGGGTAGCTAAATTATGTTGTAGTTTATATTGTATAGCTTTTTAAATATTTTATTTTGGATGAATATTCTAAATTACTTCCAAGTGTGCTTATGCATTTTAATTAACTTCTTGTGATTGAATATTTAACAAATGTTTTTTTTTGGTGTGTGCCTGCGTGCGTGCGAGTTTGTGCATGTACGTCTGCGTGTGCGTGCGTGTGTGCGCGTCTATGCATGTGCATCTGCATGTCCGTGCGTGCATCCGTGATGATATCTTTTTCATGGCTTTTACAAGGCGTAGAGAGAGAGACAGAGAGAGAGACTGTGTGGCACACCACTCCTCACACTGACATTTTCACAGAATTTTCCCTTTATTTTACGAGATCGAGTTGCGATCTGGACACTCAACCCGGCACGGATGGAAAGCGTACTCGGGAGCTGACCCGACTAGTTTCAAACCCGGGAATCTCCGCTCCCGGGTCTGGCGCCGATGTTGCACCACCTGCCGGCCCTTAACAAATGTTTCATTTTTATTTTGTTACTTCTATTCATAGAGTCATAGAGAAGCACAGCACAGAAACAGGCCCATCAGTTCATCCAGTCCATGCTGAAACTATTTAGACTGCCTACTCAACCTGCGCCAGGATCATAGCCCTTCATACACCTACCATCCATGTACCTATCTAAACTTCTTTTAAACATTGAAATCAGGTTGGCACGTTTCACTTGTGCAGGCAGCTCGTGGCCCTCAGAGAAAAAGTTTCCACTCATGTTACCCTTAAAATTCTTACTTTTCACCCCTGACCCATGACCTCTGATTGTATTCCCACTCAACCTCACTGGAAAAAGCCTGCTTGCATTTACCCCATCCATAATCCTCATAATTTTGTATACCTCTATCAAATCTCCTCTGAATCTTCTACATTCTAAAGAATACAGTCCTAACCTGTTCAGTCTTTCCTTATAACTCATGTTCTTCAGATGCGGCAACATCCTTGTAAAAATTTTTTCTATATTCTTTCAACCTTGTTTGTATCTTTCCTGTAGTTAGATCACTTAAACTGCACACATTACTCCAAGTTAGACCTCACCAATTTCTTGTACAACTTCACATAATATCCCATCTACTGCACTCAATACATTGATTTATGAAGGCTAGAAACTTTCTTTAGAATCCTATCTATCTGTAACACCACTTTCAACAAATTATTGGCTTGTATTCCCAGATCACCTTGTTATTCCACACTCCCCAATGCCTACCATTCGTCCTGTAAGACCTACCCTGGTTGGTCCTACCAGAGTGTAAATCCTCACACCTGTCTGCATTAAATTCCATCTGCCATTTTCAGCCCATTTTTCCAGATGATGCAGATCCCTCTGCAAGCCATGATAGCCTTCCTTTATTTTAAGGTTTATAAATGCTTCTTGTTGTTGGAGTGATTTTTTTTTTCCAGATTAAATTACAGTTTTGAAAGAAATCAAAGCTCCACCCTCTGCTTTGTCAGCTACCAAAGCTTGTCAGAACAGCTTTGATGGTATCTGCCATAAGACACTTGGGTCTAGCCAACAGCGTGAGCATGCGAAGGGACTACAGGGCCTTCCCTCTTCATTTAGCCCATGTTAATGTATGTGTAGTTCCAGACAGCTAGTCTGGGAAGTGCATAAGATCCACCACCATCTAATCAGAATAATATACCTAGTAATTGTTTAAACTTCTGCAGCAGTAGGCATATGTTCTTTTTTATGGTTCTCCATTGCAATCTGATAAATATTTTGTTTTATATGAGTATTATCCTCAAAGAAAACCAGGAATAAGCTGTACTTGAGAAAAGACAGTTGCACTTATGCGGAACCACGGATGATCTCAGAAAGCTATAAAATATTTTACATCCAATTAATTGCTTTATTGAAAACTCGTTATTTATGTAAGAAACATGGTAGCTAACTGTAACAAAGCAAATTTCACCTATATCCATCAACAATCAATCAGATAAATTGTAAGGAATGTTGATTAAGATTTAAATGTAAACCTGGACCTATTTCCTGAGATGGTCTCATGGAATTCATTGTATTCACATGATCTTGTAATAAGAATCTCTGCTTAATGTCTCCTTTGAAAAATAAATGTCTGGAAATTTGTCCTCTCTCAAGGAAAAGAAACTAGATGGAACAATATGTTTCAATTTTTGATTCAATTTTGACACAATAAATTTGTTCACATTCTATATTATCTTTTCTGAAACATCTGGGATTTGATGTTGAACAGGTGTGATTGAAATATGAAGATAAACTCAAGTAATTTCTTCTTTGTTCCTGTTTTTCTCATCACTTACCTCACACCCACTCTGGCAGCTGAGTCCTTTAGGACAGAGTCACCTTGGTGATCTACAAAGATACTTCTGCACAGTAAACATTCCCTGCTAGGTAACTGTATCTTTCAAATGTCAAACCAGATGTCAGGTCTGATGTTTTTGGCAGGTGTTCTTGCCCATGGTTGATCTGATTGCCCTGGTTGCCCATAGTGGTATTACCATTAGATAGGGTTCTAAAGAATGCTTTTGGCCTTCATAAATCGATGTACTGAGTACAGTAGAGATATTATTAGAGATATTGAGATCCAAAATGCAATGCTGATGAATTTTTGGGGCCTTCTTTCTTCATGTCATCACTTATGGCCTTTTCTGCTGGTAGTTAGGATGTACCTTGGACGGTGATGGAATAGTTACAGCATGGACCCAAATCCACCTGAAGAATAAATTTCATTGTAAGATGGTCTGTTTTCATTTTTTAACCAGTACCAAGTTCATTTGTAAATTTCATACCTTCTCAACAGTGCATCAGACAATCATATCCTGTTCCTCTGCCAAGTAAGACCATAGCAGGTGTGGTGATGCATTACTGTACAGGCAATAGATAAACCTAAACGCAAAACCAGAACTCAATAAGTCAGAAATGAGGAAGAAAAGGTCCTCCTCATTACACAACAAATGATAGTGCTCCTCCTTGTTGAACAACAGTGGAACAATGCATTAAAAACAGCAGAGGGTACAGATTGCACTTTGTAGGGGGTACTTTAATATCCATCTCCAAGTTTGATAGCACCTCCAATGACCAAACTGACCAAGTCTTAAGCACAGTACTGCCAGACTGAATCTATGTCAGGTAGTAAATGAGCCAGTATTATGATGGATATTCACTTTCTAGGGTCCGAGAAGCTAATTGCTAACCTGAGCTTTCTACCACAGCAGCATGACCTTCACGAAGGATCAGAGTTGTTTGTCACAAGGTTAAACTTCTAACAAATGTTACTACCTCAACATCTTGTTGTAAGAACCAGTCTTCAGTTCTTAATGTAAATTGCAAGCAGTAATCAACTTGAAGTTATAAGAACAGCTACGTAAACAAACAATATCTTCTACAGACAGTGCTGTTTGTCTACAGGCTGCTTGCCCACATCAGAGGACTGGCTGTTCAAGAGATATGGTTTGAACAGTGAAGTGACCATGAGATGCCTCCTCTGTATCAGCCAATGGGGTTATGTTAATTGGCCTGCGTTAAACCAGGCAACTGCAGCAAAGTTATTTGAATCATTGCAATAAAGATCAAGGAAGGTTCCAAACAAGACTTATTTTGTCACTTAGCACATCAAACGTGGTCATCAAACACATTTCCAAATTCACAAGATATATAAAATGGACTTGCAACTCACTTTCACCAATTTGTTGAAGCCAAGATCATCCCTATTGATGTTTTCATGTAACGCCTCACGAGTTACTTAAAATTAAATGACATCTTTTATCAAAAGTACCTTTATCAAAGTGCATCAAGCATCTTTTTTTTGTAATGTGCTGAGATTATAGTTTTGAACTCCTAAGACGCTTAATTAACAAGAGCTGAAACTTTCTTGGGAAACTGACAGCATTTCTCTATTAGAGTCTTTGCGTTTTCAAAGGCTTAAGCTCAGATTGATGGCCGATTGCCAGAACATCATTGAATCAGCTCAATTTGTTATTTGGCACATTTTTTCTTGCTTCACGGGATCAAGCTTAACTGTAAACCAATTTTCTGATTCTGCAGGAAATTGCACGTTCACTAAATCTCTGACTTCTTACAAGGTCACAGCAGCTTTGATCAGACTAGCGCACTGAACTCAATATCATCCCTCATGTGTTTATTAGAATCCCTTGAAGATAATTGATTTCAAAAGGAGGAAGGAGGTGGTTATATTTTAATGGTGTTTCTTCTGATTATTTTGATGAAGAAAAACTGAATCTGTGGAGTTCTAAGTTTGCCAAACAGTACAGGTAGCTTAATTAGGTTAACATTTTGCATGCTCAACCTGACTGTGCCCAGAGATTTTTGGACAATTAAGGAAAAAAGGACGATTAATTGTTTTGTGATGATTCATGGGGAGATGTGATTTCTTGCCGATTATAACTAATTGCTTTTGAGAATCAGGAAGATAGATTTGCATTAATTTAGCACCCTCAAGACCTTAGGATATCCCAGAATATTTACTGCCAATCAGTTACTTTCAAAATGTCAGTGTTGTAACAAAGGAAATGAGATTGTCAATTGCACATGGAAAGGTCCCATAAATGACAATACAATAACAGATAAATTATCCTTTTTGATGTATAAAGTACATTCACTAGCACAACATAGGTAACTATTCTGCTCTCATCGAGTCATAGAATCATAGAAAAGTACAGCACAAAAACAGGTTTATCTAGTCTGTGCTGAACCATTTAAATTGCCTATTCATTTCGACCTGCACCAGAACCATAGCCTTCATACTTGTTGAACAACAGTGGAACAATGCATTAAAAACAGCAGAGGGTACAGATTGCACTTTGTAGGGGGCACTTTAATACCAATTAGGAAAAGGGGAGGTGCAACGAGACCTGGGTGTCATTATACACCAGTCATTGAAAGTGGGCATGCAGGTACAGCAGGCGGTGAAAAAGGCGAATGGTATGCTGGCATTTATAGCGAGAGGATTCGAGTACAGGAGCAGGGAGGTACTACTGCAGTTGTACAAGGCCTTGGTGAGACCACACCTGGAGTATTGTGTGCAGTTTTGGTCCCCTAATCTGAGGAAAGACATCCTTGCCATAGAGGGAGTACAAAGAAGGTTCACCAGATTGATTCCTGGGATAGCAGGACTTTCATATGATGAAAGACTGGATGAACTGGGCTTATACTCGTTGGAATTTAGAAGATTGAGGGGGGATCTGATTGAAACGTATAAGATCCTAAAGGGATTGGACAGGCTAGATGCAGGAAGATTGTTCCCGATTTTGGGGAAGTCCAGAACGAGGGGCCACAGTTTGAGGATAGAGGGGAAGCCTTTTAGGACCGAGATTAGGAAAGACTTCTTCACACAGAGAGTGGTGAATCTGTGGAATTCTCTGCCACAGGAAGCAGTTGAGGCCAGTTCATTGGCTATATTTAAGAGGGAGTTAGATATGGCCCTTGTGGCTACGGGGGTCAGGGGGTATGGAGGGAAGGCTGGGGCGGGGTTCTGAGTTGGATGATCAGCCATGATCATAATAAATGGCGGTGCAGGCTCGACGGGCCGAATGGCCTACTCCTGCACCTATTTTCTGTGTTTCTATGTTTCTATACACCTACCATCCATCCATTTCTTTTAAATGCTGAAATCTAGCTCACATGCACCACTTGTTCTGACAGCTCATTCCACGCTCTCACAACCATGTGAGGGAGAAGTTTCCCCTCATGCTCCCTTTAAACTTTTCACCTTTCACCCTCAACCCATGACCACTGGTTGTAGTCCCACCTAACCTCACTGAAAAAAGCCTGCTGGCATCTACACTATCTCTACCCCTCATAATTTTATACACCTCGCTTTCAAAATATACTTAATGTATGCCTTCTGTGGCAGCACAGTGACAAAGTAATGCAAGCAACTGCATTACGCATGCAGCTACATGGGTTCAATTCTGACCTTGGGTGCGCTCTGTGTGAAGCTGGGACATCTCCCTGTGACCACAATGATTTATTTATTTTTATGTTTTTTTAAATTCAGTTGAGAGATCCAGCATGGTAGCAAGGCCTTCTGGCACAAGACGTGGCACTGCACAATTACACTTATGTGATCCATTAACCTACTAACCTGAATGTCATTGAAATGCAGGAGGAAACTGGGACACCTGGAGGAAACGCACACGGTCACGTACGAAGTCCTTATACATGGCAAGGGTACCCTCTTGCTACGTATCTATGTCGGATAGGGCTTAAAATCTTCTTCTGAGTTTAGAGCTTTGCAGACAGGGAACCCAATACCATTGCAAATGAACAGGAACTGGTCAGGCTTAAGACAGAATTGAAGAGCTAATGTTGATATCACCCATCCAGTCACCTTATCGGGTCTGAGATCAGTGAAAGATTTGCTTTCACATGATGTCAGGACTGTCAGGAGAAATGAAAATGTGAATAGGCAGTTAACGCAGAGCAGCTCTGTGGCCATTCCCCTCAATAATAAGTATACCATTTTGGGTAGTGTTTTTGGGGATGGCTTCCTATGAGAGTGCCACGGAAAGGGGGTTACTGGCACTGATCAACATATGAGGAACATTTAACATATGAGGGTTAACATATGAGGAATGTTTGTCCGCTCTTGGACTGTATTCTTTGGAGTTTAGAAGAATGAGGGGGGACCTCATAGAAACATTTAGAATGTTGAAAGGCATGGGCAGAGTGGATGTGGCAAAATTGTTTCCCATGGTAGGGGAGTCTAGTACGAGAGGGCATGACTTAAGGATTGAAGGGCGCCCATTCAGAACAGAAATGCGAAGAAATTTTTTTAGCCAGAGGGTGGTGAATCTATGGAATTTGTTGCCACGGGTGGCAATGGAGGCCAAGTCATTGGGTGTATTTAAGGCAGAGATTAATAGGTATCTGAGTAGCCAGGGCATCAAAGGTTATGGTGAGAAGGCGGGGGAGTGAGACTAAATGGGAGAATGGATCAGCTCATGATAAGATGGCGGAGCAGACTCGATGGGCCGAATGGCTGACTTTGCTCCTTTGCCTTATGGTCTTATGGTCTCATGATCATGGCTCCATGGTGCAGAAGGGAAAGAGGGAGAAGAGAGAGTGATAGTGTTAGGGGACTCAAGAGTTAGGAGAACAGACAGGAGATTCTGTAGACATGAACAGGACACCAAAATGGTATGTTGCCTCTCAGATGCTAGGGTCAGGGATGTCTTGGATCATGTCTGCAGCATTTTGGAGGGAGAGGGAGAGCAGCCAGATGTCTTGGTACATATTGGTACCAATGACATAGGAAGGAAAAGCAAAAATGTCCTGAAAAGAGAAATTAAAGAGCTAGGCAGAAAGCTGAGAAGCATGACCTCCAGGGTAGTAACTTCTAGATTGCTGCCTGTACCACATGCCGGTGAGGGTAGAAAAAGGATGACCTGGCAGATTAATGTGTGGCTGAGAAGCCGGTACAGCGGGCAGGGCTTCAGGTTCTTGGATCATTGGGATCTCTTCTGGGGAAGGTATGACTTGTACAAACGGGACAGTTTGCACTTGAACCCAAGGGGGACCAATATTCTCGCAGCCTGTTTTGTTAGAGCTATACAAAAGGGATAGGTTGCACCTGAACCTGAGGGGCACCAATATGCTAGCAGCCTTGTTAGGAAGGGTTTATTACTAATTTGGCAGGGGTTTGGGAACCGGAGTGAAGGGACTCAGGATAGAACAGATAGTAAAAAAGCAAAGATAGCGTACATTGAGACTGTCAGGAAAGGAAGGCAGATGATAGGACAAAATTGCAGCCAGCAGGGTGAGTATCAGTGCATTCCGGATGCAAACACAAAAAGGGTAGCAAATACAGTACTCGAACTGTTATATCTCAATGCATAGATTATAAGAAATAAGGTGGATGATATTGTTACACTTTAGCTGATTGTCAGGTATGATGTTGTGGTCATCACTGAATCATGGCTCAAGGATGGTTGCAGCTGGGAGCAGAATGCATAAGGTTACATGTTGTATGGCAGGACTTTCATTTGATGAAAGACTGGATCGACTAGGCTTGAACTCTCTGGAATTTAGAAGATTGAGGGGGGATCTTATTGAAACATATAAAATCCTAAAGGGATTGGACAGGCTAGATGCAGGAAGATTGTTCCTGATGTTGGGGAAGTCCAGGACGAGGGGTCACAGTTTGAGGATAAAGGGGAAGCCTTTTAGGACCGAGATTAGGAAAAACTTCTTCACACAGAGAGTAGTGAATCTGTGGAATTCTCTGCCACAGGAAACAGTTGAGGCCAGTTCATTGGCTATATTTGAGAGGGAGTTAGATATGGCCCTTGTGGCTAGAGGGATCAGGGGGTATGGAGGGAAGGCTGGTACAGGGTTCTGAGTTGGATGATCAGCCATGATCATACTGAATGGCGGTGCAGGCTCGAAGGGCCGAATGGCCTACTCCTGCACCTATTTTCTATGTTTCTATGTTTCTATGTATCAGAGCGATAGGCAGGTAGGCAGAGCGGTGGTGTGGCTCTGCTGGTAAAGAATGGTATCATATCAGTAGAAAGACGTGATATAGGATCCAAAGATGTTGAGTCCTTGTGGGTTGAGTGAAGAAATTGCAAGGGTAAAAGGACCTTGATGGCAATTATATGCATGCCTCCCAACAATAGCTGAGATATGGAGCACTGATTGCAATGGGAAATAGAAAAGGCATGTCAAAAAGGCAGTGTTATGATAGTCATGGGAGATTTCAACATGAGGGTCGATTGGGAAAATTGGGCTGGCAATGGATCTCAAGAGAGTGAGTTCATTGACTGCCTATGAGATGGCTTTTTAGAGCAGTTTGTCGTTGAGCCTATAGGGAATCAGCTATACTAGATTGGGTGTTATAGACAATAGACAATAGGTGCAGGAGTAGGCTGCACCACCATTCACTGTGATCATGGCTGATCATCCACAATCAGTACCCTGTTCCTGCCTTATGTAATGAACCAAAGGAGCTTCGGGTAAAAGAACCCAGAGAGGTAGTGATCACATTATACAAAATGCTGGAGAAACTCAGCAGGCCAGGCAGCATCTACGGAAAAGAGTACACTTGACGTTTTGGGCTGAGACCCTTCAGCAGGACTGGAGAAAAAGAGGCCGAGGAGTAGATTTAAAAGGTGGGGGGATGGGAGAGAGGACACAAGGTGATGGGTGAAACCTGAAGGGAGAGGAATGAAGTAAAGAGCTGGGAAGCTGATTTGTGAAAGAGATACAGGGCCGGAGAAGGGGAAATCTGACAGAAGAGGACAGAAGGCCATGGAAGAAAACAAAAGTGGGGGGAGGAGCACCAGAGGGAAGTGATGGGCGGGCAAAGAGATAAGGTGAGAAAGGGAAAAAGGGATGGGGAATGGTGAAGTGGATTGGGGGTGCATTACCGGTAGTTCGAGAAATCCATGCTTATGTCACATCAGGTTGGAGGCTACCCAGACAGAATATAAGATGTTGCTCCTCCAATCTAAGTGTGACCGCATCACGACAGAGGAGGAGGCATTGGATAGACATATCAGTCTGTGAATGGGAAGTGGAATTAAAATGGGTGGCCACTGAGAGATCCCACATTTCTGGTGGACGGAGCATAGGTGCTCAGCGAAGCAGCCTCCCAACCTACGTCAGGTCTCACCGATATACAGGAGGCCACACTCGAGCACTGAGCACTGTATATGACCCAAACAAACTCACAGGTGATGTGTTGCCTCACCTGGAAGGACTGCTTGGGGCCCCGTATGGTGGTGAGGAAGGAAGTGTAGGGGCAGGTGTAGCACTTGTTCTGGAGTGAGATCAGTGGTGGGGGGGACAAATGGACAAGGGAGTTGCATAGGGAACGATCCCTGCAGAAAGTGGGGGGTGGAGGGAAGGAAAGATGTGCTTGGTGGTGGGATCCCATTGCAAATGGCAGAAGTTGCAGAGAATTATGCGGAAGCTGGTGGGGTGATAGGTGAGCACAAAAGGAACCTATCCCTGGTAAGGTGATGGGAGGATGGGGTAAGAGTTGACATGCGAGAAATGGAAGAGATGCGATTGAGGGCAGCGTTGACGGTGGAGGAAGACAAGCCCCTTTCTTTGAAGAAGGAGGACATCTCCTTTGTTCTGGTATGAAAAGCTTTACCCTGAGAGAAAATGCTGCAGAGACGAAGAAATTGAGAGAAGGGAATGGCATGTTTGCAAGTTACGAGGTGGGAAGAGGTATAGTCCAGGTAGCTGTGAGAATCCATATGGATTTGTAATAGACATCAGTATATAAGCTGTCTCCAGAGATAGAGGGAACAAGAAAGAGGAGGCAAGTGTCAGAAATGGACCAGGTAAATTTCAGGACAGAATGGATGAAGTCGATGAGTTCTGCATGGGTTCAGGAAGCAGCACCAATGCAGTCGTCGATGTAGCGTAGGAAAAGTGGGGGATGGTCACCATTGCAGGCTTGCAACATAGACTGTTCCACATAGCTGACAAATAGGCAGGTACAGCTGGGACCCAAGCGAGTGCCCATGGCTACACCTTTTGTTTGAAGGAAGTGGGAGGGGCCAAAGGAGAAATCATTTAGAGTGAGGAAAAGTTCTGCTGGGCGGAGGAGAGTTGTGGTGGAGGAGAACTGGTTGGGTCTGGGGTCCAGGAAGAAATGGAGAGCTTTGAGGCCTTCCTGGTGGGAGATGGAGGTGAATAGGAACTGGACATCCATAGTAAAAATAAGATGATGGGGGTCAGGACACTTGAGAGCATGTGAGGTGCCACGGATGTAGGTGGGAAAGGACCTATGGGAGATAAATCAGAGTTGAGGTATGCATATATGAGTTCAGTGGGGCAAGAACAAGCTGAAACAATGAAACACTGAACAAGTGGGTTTCCGGATCTTGGGTAGGAGGTAAAAACAGGGCTTAAAAACAGGAGATGCAGAGTGCGGGAACTATGAGTTTGATGGCGGAGGATGGGAGATACTCAGAGTCAATAATGTTGGTAATTGTGTTAAAGATAATGTTCCTTAGTGGGGTCCTCTTCAAGGGGCAAGTAAGAGGAGGTGTCTGTGAGTTGCCACTGGGCCTCAGCAAGGAAAAAGTTAGCATACCAGACTGCTATATCACTTCACTCATCTGCGGATTTGATGGTGAGGTTAGAATTGATGCAGAGGGAGAGGATCTTCCATTTCATACACGTCTGCCACCCTATCCTCCCGCCACCCTACCAGTGATAGGATTTCTCTTGTCCTGACTTATCACCCCAACAACCTCCACACCCAGCTCATAATTCTCTGCAACTTCTGCCATCTCCAACACAATCCCACCACCAAGCACACCTTTCCTTCCCCCAACTTTCTGCTTTCTGCAGGGATCTCTCCCTACACAACTCCTTTTTGTACTCTTATCTCCCCATTGATCTCCCTCCTGACAGTTATCCTTGCAAGCAGAACAAGTACTACACCTGCCCCTACACCACCTCCTTCACTACCTTTCAGGGCCCCAAACAGTCCTTCCAAGTGAGGCAACTCTTCACCTGTGAGTCTGTTGGGGTCTTTTACTGTGTCCAGTGCTCCCGGCGTGGCCTCCTGTATATCAGTGAGACCCAACGTAGATTGGGAGACCACTTCACTGAGCACATACGCTCTATTGCCAGAAAAAGGGGTATCTCCCAGTGGCCACCCATTTTAATTCCATTTCCCATTGCCATTCCGATATGCTTACCCATGGCCTCCTCTACCGTTGTGATGAGGCCACACTCAGGTTGGAGGAACAACCCTTATATTCCCTGAGGGTAGCCTCCAACCTGATGGCATGAGAAGTGATTTCTTGAACATCTGGTAATGTGCCCTGCCCCCCTTCACTATTCCCCATCCCCTTTTCCTTCACTCACCTTATCCCTTTGACCACACAATGCCTCCTTTTGGTGCTCCTCCCCTATCATTTCTTTCTTCCATGGCCTTCTGTCCTCTTCCGTCAGACTCCCCCTTCTCCAGCCCTGTATCTCTTTCACCAATGAATTTACCAGCTCTTTACTTCATCCCTCCCCTTTGAGGTTTCACCAATCATCTTGAGATACCTATCACTTCAGCATTTAATACTATCATTCCCTCAATCCTGATTCAGAAGTTGCAGAACCTGGGCCTCTGTACCTCACTCTGCAAATGGATCCTCGACTTCCTAACTGGAAGACCACAATCTGTGTGGATTGGTGATAATATATCCTCCTCACTGACAATCAACACTGGCACATCTCAGGGGTGTGTGCTTAGCCCACTGCCCTACTCTCTATACGCACATGACTTTGTGGCTAGGCACAGCTCCAATAACATCTATAAATTTGCTGATGATACAACCATTGTTGGTAGAATCTCAGGTGGCGATGAGAGGGCATAGAGGAGTAAGATATGCCAACTAGTGGAGTGGTGCCACAGCAACAACCTGGCACTCAACATCACTGAGATGAAAGAGCTGATTGTGGACTTCAGGAAGGGTAAGATGAAGGAACACATGTCAATCCTCATAGAGGGATCAGAAGTGGAGAGAGTGAGCAGTTTCAAGTTCCTGGGTATCAAGATCTCTGAGGATCTAACCTGGTTCCAACATATAGATGTAATTATAAAGAAAGCAAGACAGCGGCTATACTTCACTAGGAACTTGAGGAGATTTGGCATGTCAATAAATGCGCTCAAAAATTTCTATAGATGTACCGTGGACAGCATTTTAACAGGCTGCATCACTGTCTGGTCTGGAGGGGCTACTGCACAAGACCGAAAGAAGCTGCAGAGGGTTGTAATTTAGTCAGCCCCATCTTGGGTACTAGCCTACATAGTACCCAGGACATCTTCAGGGAGCAGTGTCTCAGAAAGACAGTGTCCATTATTATGGACCTCCAGCACCCAGGGCATGCCCTTTTCTCACTGTTACCATCAGGTAGGAGGTACAGAAGCCTAAAGGCACACTCTCTGGGATTCAGGAATAGCTTCCTCCCCTCTGCCATCCAATTCCTAAGTGGACATTGAATCCTTGGACACTACCTCACTTTTTAAAAATATACATACTGATATTGCACATTTTTAATCTATTCAATATATGTATACTGTTATTTATTTATTTATTTATTTATTTTTCTCTGCTATATTATGTATTGCATTGAACTGCTGCTGCTAAATTCATGAATTTCACATCACATGCTGGTGATAATAAACCTGATTCTGATTCTCTTTCCTGCCCCCCACCTTTTAAACCTACTCCTCGTTTTTTTTTTCTCCAGTCCTGTCGAAGGGTCTCACCCTGAAATGTCAACTGTACTCTTTCCCATAGATGCTGCCAGGCCTGTTGAGTTCCTCCAGCATTTTGTGTGTGTTTCTTGGATTTCTAGCATCTGCAGATTTTCTCTTGTTAGTGATCACAATATGATTGAGTTCAACTTGAAATTTGATCAGGAGAAATTTAAGTCTAAGTTAGCAATATTTCAGTGGAGTAAAGGAAATTACAGTGGTATGAGAGATAAGTTGGCCAATGTAAATTGGAGGGAGATGCTGGCATGGATGACAGCAGAGCAGCAATGACATAGCTTCTGCGATAAATGAGGAAGGTGCAGAACAGATATATTCTAAAAACAAAACAATGCTCAAATGGCAAATTAGTACAGCCGTGACTGACAAGGGGAGTCAAACTTAATGTAAAAGCAAAAGTGATGGCATACAACAAAGCAACAATTCGCAGGAAGATAGATGATTGGGAAGCTTTTAAAAACCATCAGAGAGAAAATGAAAGAATCATTAGGAGGGAAAAGATGAAATAGGCAAGCAAGCAAGCAAGCAAACAATATCGAAGTGGATAGTAAAAGCTTTTTCAAGTATGTAAACAATAAAAGAGCAATGAGAGTGGATAAAGAACCATTGAAAAATGAAGCCAGAGAGATAATAATGGGAGACAAGGAAATGGCAGATGAACTAGATGATTATTTTGCATCAGTCTTAGTGTCTTCCGCAATGTGCCAGACGTTGTAGTGTGTGACAGAAGAGAAGCAAGTGAAGTTACTGTTACAAGGGAGAAGGTGCTCAAAAAGCTGAAAAACCTAAGGGTAAATAAGTCACCCATACTAGATGAACTATACCTTAGGGTTCAGAAAGCAGTAGTGGTAGAGATTATGGAGGCATTAGTAATAATCTTTCAAAAATAACTGGACCCTGGCATAGTGCCAGACGATTGGAAAATTGCAAATGTCACTTCACTCTTTAAGAAAGGAGGAAAGTATAGACCTGTTAGCCTGACCTCAGTGCTTGGGCAGATGTTGGGTCAATTGTTAAGGATGAGCTGATAGAGTACTTGGTGACATAGGACAAGATAAGACAAAGTTAGCATGGTTTCCTTAGGGGGAAATCTTGCCTGATGAACCTGTTGGAATTCTTTGAGGAGATTACAAGTAGGATAAAGTGGATGCAGTGGATGTCGTATATTTAGACTTTCAGAAGGCCTTTGACAAGGTGCCATACATGAGGTGAGTGGGAATAAAAGGATCTTTTTCTGGTTGACAGCCGTGTCTGGAAGTGTTCAACAGCGGTCAGTGTTGGGACTGCTTCCTTTAATGCTATATGTCAATGATTTAGATGATGGAATAGATGGCTTTGTTGCCAAGTTTGCAGATGATACAAAGATTGGTGGAAGGGCAGGTAGTGTTGAGGAAACAGGTCGACTGTAGGAGGACTTAAACAGATTAGGAGAATGGTCAAGAAGATGGTAAATGAAATATAATGTAGGAATATGTGTGATGTGAAATTTATGAACTTAGCAGCAGCAGTTCAATGCAATACATAATATAGAAGAGAAAAATAAATAAATAATAATAATAATAATGCAGAAGTAATTTATTTCTAGTAGTAGAAATAAATGTGCAGACTATTTTCCAAATGGGGAG
Source organism: Mobula birostris (assembly GCF_030028105.1). NCBI lineage: Eukaryota > Metazoa > Chordata > Chondrichthyes > Myliobatiformes > Myliobatidae > Mobula > Mobula birostris. The sequence goes on along the minus strand of NC_092370.1, from coordinate 20,628,591 downwards.
AAAATCCAAAAATCTGAGATGCAAAGGGACTTGGCAGTCCTTGTGCAGAACACCTGAAAGATTAACTTGCAGGTTGAGTTGGTGGTCAGGAAGGCAAATGCAATGTTAGCATTCATTTCAGGTGATCTAGAATACAAGAGCAAGGATGTGATGTTAAGACTTTATAAGGCCTCACTTGAGTATTGTGAACAGCTTTGGGCTCCTTATCTAAGAAAAGATGTACTGACATTGGTGAGGATTCAAAGGAGGTTCACAAGGAAGATTAACACATGAAGGGTTCACACATGAAGAACGTTTGATGGCTCTGGGCCTGTACTCACTGAAATTTCAGGTGAGAGGGCTTTCATTTAAGCCTTGTGAATGTTAAAAGGCCTAAACAGAGTAGATGTGGAAAGGATATTTCTCATGACTGGGGAATCTGGGACAAAAGGGCACAGCCTCAGAATAGAGGGGTGTCCATTTAAAACAGAGATATGGACAAATTTCTTTTGCCAGTGGGTGATGAATTTCTCAAACTGGTTACCGCAGACAGCTGTGGAAGCCAGGTTCTTCGGTGTATTTAACGTAGAGCTTGACAGGTTCTTGATTGGGCACAGCATCAAAGGTTACATGGAGAAGGCTGAGATGTGGGGCTGAGGAGGGGAAAAAAAGCATCAGCCATGATTGAATGGTGGAACAGACTCGATGGGCCAACTGGCCTAATTCTGCTTATTGTCTTATGATGGATGATTGCAGGATAGTCCTCAAGCAAATACATTTAATATCCTTTATCATTCATCATTTGAAGAAGATTGAGCAAGCATTTTTCTCAAGAATAGATCCAAATGTAATAAAAATTGAATAAATGACAAGATAGCAGTTTTTGGGAACATGATGAGCCCTGTGTTGGCTTGTACATCTCTTATCAATAAACAGCTACAAGTTAGAGTTCCAACAAATTGGTAAGAGTTTCATCTAATTTTATGTGGTTCATCTGTTTTTATGATATATGGTGGATTGTTTCGTTTTCAGATGTACAAAACACATAATATCTTCCAAATGCTTGCATTGGCCATAATGAATCATTTGTCTCATAGCTTACGGATGCCAGCATGTGAACGGGATATGAGTAAACTACCTCAGTAAAAAGAAATCAAAAAATATTTGCACGGAAGTCGTTTAATTTTTCACATAAAATATTGAATCTTTCTGAGTGTGGCATATAATTTGAAGCAAAACTGTAGTTGCTCAGCCACAGATTCAAGCTGTCGTTCAGGATACATTGATACTTCCATGTGGCAGAATGACATAGGACTGGTGACCTTAGCGTAACCTATATTATATTGGTTGTTGCCAGTTGATGATGCTAGCAACTGCAATCTATGAACGTATGTACTCAGTGGCCACTTCATTAGCTATTTTCTGTACCTAATAACGTGGCCACTGAGTGTAGGTTCATGGTCTTCTGCTGTTGTAGCTCATCCTCTTTAAGGTTCAACATGATGTACCTTCAGAGATGCTCTTCTACACACCATTGTCATAACAATGGTCATTTGTGTTACTGTCACCTTCCTGTCAGCTTGAACCAGTATAGTCACTCTTCTCTGACCTCTCTCATTAACAAGCTGATTTCACCCTCAGAACTGCCGTTCAACGGATTTTTGTTTTTTGCACTGCTCTCTGTACATTCCAGAGACTGTTGTGCATGAAAATCTGAGGGTTCAGCAGTTTCTGAGATACTCAAACCACGCCAACTGTCACCAACAACTATTCCACTGTCAAAGTCACTTAGATCACCCCTTTTGATGTTTGGTTTGAACAACAACTGAACATCTTGACCAAGTCTGTATGCTTTTATGCACTGAGTTGATGCAACATGATTGGCCGATTAGATATTTGCATTAACAAGCAGATGTACGAATGTATCTAATAAAGTGATCACTGAGTGTAGTGGATATTGGTGTTATTTCAAGTTGGGAATTTGAGACATTATCTGTCTGCTTCTTTGAAGCAAATGTAGCCATGCTGCTAAAGTGTTGGGTAGGTTCCATGTTGTATCTGTACAGTAACAGCTTAGCTGGAGTTCCAGTCAGTTCTGTAGTGTAAATCTTCAGGACAGCAGCTGGAATGTTATCTCAATACTATGTGCAATGCTTTCACCCATTTCTTGATATCATGTGGAGTCAAATTGACTAACTGATGATTGACTACTGTGATGCTGAGAATCTCAGGAGAAGGTTAAAATGAATCATCCACTTGTCCCTGCTGGGTGACCATAGTTGTGAATGGTGGAGTCTTGAGCAGTATTGTTCACAATAGTAATTTCATGAGTTAGATATGGGATCATTTAACTCTGTTATTGATGTGTTTTATGTTTTTATGTTCTGTGTTTTCACTCTTACTTTCTTGTTCCAGTTTGTGTGATTTGATTTTTTTGCGCATCAGGGCTTTTGATGTTCTTGCTGCCAATAGCATGTTTTATTTTTATGAGTAGAGGGTTTGATGGTCTTGAATCTGTTGTGCAATATACTTTTTGCACTGGGGGGTGGTTTGATGCTCTTGTTGCTGTTTCTACGATTTGCCTTTTTGCACCTGGGTTTGAATGGCTTTCATGGATTTTCTTTGTTTCATGGCTGTCTGGAGAAGATGAAAACCTCAGAGTTGTACACTGCATTCATTCTTTGATAATGCAGGGTAATGTGATTGGTGGAAAAGTACAGTATTCACAATCACCGACATTAAGTTGGGGTTCACTTAAAGAGGTTTGTCTGGTGTGATAAGGTAATTACGTAAAGACTTTAAGTGCACTTTTGTTTTCAATTCTTGTGTTCAATAAATGAGTTGTTATAGCTGTTCTGAAACATAAAATACCTTCACCATTTTATTTGTGAAAACCTAGACTAGTAAATGTACCTTGAACCTTGTCCTGCAGACACACCAGGATGGAGCCTCCCAGCATACCCTCATTTACTCCACTTAGTCCAGGGTTGATCCCTTGTTTCCAACACGAGTGTGAGGGACCTATCAGGTCAGAGGTTGTTATGGTGTGCATTTCTGTTGCTGCTAATGGTCCACAACATCTCCTGAATATATAGCTTTGTTGTTGGAATCATTGTCAGGTTTAATATCACAGACATACGTCATGAAATATGTTTTGAAGCAGCAACACAGTGTAAGATATAAAATTACTATAAGTTACAGAATAAACAGAGCACAATGGGAATAATGAGGTAGTATTCATTGGTTTATGGGACTGCCTGTAATCACGGCTATCCTAATGTTGCCTGTGTTGTTCTGCTGTGTGGGCATACAATGTTGGTGACGGAACATTTGACAACACTTGCAGGCTCGACCCCCACACATCCTTATTTTGTTTTGGCAATTAACACAAATGATGCATTCAACAGTATGTTTCAATCAACACACATCAAAGTTGCTGGTGAACGCAGCAGGCAAGGCAGCATCTCTAGGAAGAGGTACAGTTGTCATTTCAGGCCAAGACCCTTTGTCAGGACTAACTGAAGGAAGAGTTAGTAAGAGATTTGAAAGTGGGTGGGGGAGGGGGAGATCCAAAATGATAGGAGAAGACAGGAGGGGGAGGGATGGAGCCAAGAGCTGTACAGGTGATTGGCAAAGGGGATATGAGAGGATCATGGGACAGGAGGTCCGGGGAGAAAGACTGGGGGGGAGGGAACCAGAAGCTGGGCAAGGAGTATAGTGAGAGGGACAGAGGGAGAAAAAGGAGAGTGAGAGAAAGAATGTGTGTATAAAAATAAATAACAGATGGGGTACGAGGGGGAGGTGGGGCATTAGCGGAAGTTAGAGAAGTGGATGTTCATGCCATCAGGTTGGAGGCTACCGGGACGGAATATAAGGTATTGCTCCTCCAACCTGTTGTTTAGTATGTTTCAATGTTCATGTGATAAGGAAATTAATCTAAATCTGAATATGACTAATGTATCCTAGTACCCAGATGTTACTTGATTACCTTGTTCCGTATACAGTGTGTTATTTGAATGAATACAGTATACAGAATACGATAGATGATCTTGTAGTGCAGTTAGAGACTGGTAGATATGACATTGTGGTCATCACTGAGTTGTGGCTGAAGGATCAGAATTGTGATCTTAACATCCATGGATACACCTTGTATTGAAAGTTCAGGCAGGTGGGCAAAGGGGTAAAGTGGCTCGGTTGGTAAAAAAATAAATTCAAGTTCTTAGAAATTGGTGACATAGGAACAGAAGATGTAGAATTATTGTGGATTGAGTTAAGAAACTGCAAGGGTACAAAAACCCTGTTGGTAGTTATATGCAGGCCAGCAAATAGCTGGGATGTAGGATACAAATTACAATGGGAGATAGAAAAAGGCATGTTAAAGGGGCAATGTTACGATAGTCAATGTGCAGGTAGATTGGCAAAATCAGGTTGGTGCTGGATCTCAAGTGAAGGAATTTGTAAAATGCACACGAGATGGCTTTTTAGAGCAGGTTGTGGTTAAGCCCACTAGGAAATAGCAGTTCTGGATTGAGTGTTAAGTAATGACTCAGATTTGATTAAGACATGAAAAGGACAGAAAAAATAAAATCATGCAAACAATAAAATAAGCAAAGAACATTCAGAACTGAAGTTCACAAAAGTAATTCCACATCTATAAAGCTAGTCATCACTGCAGCTGATCCTAGAGTTTGTTAGTTGCAGGCCACAACATCAGTTCAGTACAGAGATGAATAAACATTAGAGACAGAGAGCTGATCACCTGTCCATCCCTCTCCTGCAGCTCTGACACCCAGACCTTCAGTCTGGCCCATGCTTAAATCTGCCAAACAGAGGGTTATTGCTCACTCTTGGACCCCGGCCCTGGTTCTTTGATACCTTTTCAGGCCCGGGACCCTGCTGCCAGGACTCTGCTTCTCCTCAGTTCTGCCAATTTGAATTGCCTCCAAGTCCGCTAAAGCAATAGGCAAACATTGGTTCGTTCTCTACTCTCGGGCTTGAGGCCCCCTGACTCAATTGAGTCTGTACACAACACATCGCAATTGTCCTGCACCTTTGTAACTTCAGTTCACACCTCGAAAATGCCAGGTCGTTCAGGAAGTTCAAAAACTCAACTCCAAAAGGAGTTATTGATTTGCAGTGATCTTTTTTTGAGAAAATATGTGATTAATAAAGTAGTTAATAAAGTAGTTTTGTTTGCAGCCAGCGAGTCATTACTATGTTTCACCAGTGCCATCTTAAACAGCAATGGCTGGAATTTCTGGGGACAATTCAGAAGGTGCACGATAGAAGCACCCCAAAAATGATGAAGTATTCTAAAGGGAAGCAGAGGCAACTGTAGCTGACAAGGGAAGTCAAAAACAGCATAAAAGCAAAGGAGAGTGCATACAATATTGCAAAAATTAGCAGGAAGTTAGAGGATTGAGAAGCTTTTAATAAATCAACAGAAGGCAACTAAAAAACCATAAGGAGAAAGAAGATGAAATACAAAGGGAAGCTAGACAATAATATAAAAGAGGATACCAAAGTGTTTTTTTTAGATATATAAAAGGTAAAAGAGATATCGGATCTCTGAAAAATGACACTAGAGAGGTAGTAATGTGGGGGCAAAGAAATGGCAGAGGAACTTCAACAACATTTTGTATCAATGTTAACTATGGAAGACATGAGCAGTATGCCAGAAATTTGAGAGTATCAGGTGCAGAAGTGAGTGTTGCTGTGATTAGTAAGGAGAAGGTGCTTGTGAAGATTAAAGGTCCGAAGGCAGATAAAATCACCTGGAACAGATGCGCTACACTCTAGGGTTCTGAAAGAAGCAGCTGAAGAGATTGTCAAGGCAATAGCAATAATCTTTCTGGAACAATTCCAGATGACTGGAAAGTTTCAAACATCACTCCACTCTTTAAGAAGGGAGGGAGACAGAAGAAAGGAAATTATAGGAAAGGTAGCCTGCATCAGTGATGGGGAAAATGTTAGAGTCTATTATTAAGGGTAAGATTTTGGGGTTCTTGGAGGCACATAATAAAATGGGCCTTAATCAGCATGGTTTCATTAAAGGAAAATCTTGCCTAACAAATCTGTTGGAAGTCTTTGAGGAAATAACAAGCAAGATAAACAAAGCTGAGTCAGTGGACGGCGCTTAGATGGATTTTCAGACGGCTTTTGATAAGGTGTTGTACATGAGACTGATAGAAACATAGAAACATAGAAAATAGGTGCAGGAGTAGGCCATTCGGCCCTTCGAGCCTGCACCGCCATTTATTATGATCATGGCTGATCATCCAACTCAGAACCCCGCCTCAGCCTTCCCTCCATACCCCCTGATCCCTGTAGCCACAAGGGCCATATCTAACTCCCTCTTAAATATAGCCAATGAACTGGCCTCAACTGTTTCCTGTGGCAGAGAATTCTACAGATTCACCACTCTCTGTGTGAAGAAGTTTTTCATAATCTCAGTCCTAAAAGGCTTCCCCTTTATCCTCAAACTGTGTCCCCTCGTTCTGGACTTCCCCAACATCGGGAACAATCTTCCTGCATCTAGCCTGTCCAATCCCTTTAGGATTTTATACGTTTCAATCAGATCCCACCTCAATCTTCTAAATTCCAACGAGTACAAGCCCAGTTCATCCAGTCTTTCTTCATATGAGAGTCCTGCCATCCCAGGAATCAATCTGGTGAACCTTCTTTGTACTCCCTCTATGGCAAGGATGTCTTTCCTCAGATTAGGGGACCAAAACTGCACACAATACTCCAGGTGTGGTCTCACCAAGGCCTTGTACAACTGCAGTAGTACCTCCCTGCTCCTCCACTCGAATCCTCTCGCTATAAATGCCAGCATACTATTCGCCTTTTTCACCGCCTGCTGTACCTGCATGCCCACTTTCAATGACTGGTGTATAATGACACCCAGGTCTCGTTGTACCTCCCCTTTTCCTAATCGGCCACCATTCAGATAATAATCTGTTTTCCTATTTTTGCCACCAAAGTGGATAACTTCACATTTAGCCACATTAAATTGCATCTGCCATGAATTTGCCCACTCACCCAACCTATCCAAGTCACCCTGCATCCTCTTAGCATCCTCCTCACAGCTAACACTGCCGCCCAGCTTCGTGTCATCCGCAAACTTGGAGATGCTACATTTAATTCCCTCATCCAAGTCATTAATATATATTGTAAACAACTGGGGTCCCAGCACTGAGCCTTGCGATACCCCACTAGTCACTGCCTGCCATTCTGAAAAGGTCCTGTTTATTCCCACTCTTTGCTTCCTGTCTGCTAACCAATTCTCTATCCACATCAATACCTTACCTCCAATACCGTGTGCTTTAAGTTTGCACACTAATCTCCTGTGTGGGACCTTGTCAAAAGCCTTTTGAAAATCCAAGTATACCACATCCACTGGTTCTCTCCTATCCACTCTACTAGTTACATCCTCAAAAAATTCTATGAGATTCGTCAGACGTGATTTTCCTTTCACAAATCCATGCTGACTTTGTCCGATGATTTCACCGCTTTCCAAATGTGCTGTTATCACATCTTTGATAACTGACTCCAGCAGTTTCCCCACCACCGACGTTAAGCTAACCGGTCTATAATTCCCTGGTTTCTCTCTCCCTCCTTTTTTAAAAAGTGGGGTTACATTAGCCACCCTCCAATCCTCAGGAACTAGTCCAGAATCTAACGAGTTTTGAAAAATTATCACTAATGCATCCACTATTTCTTGCAACACACATCAAAGTTACTGGTGAACGCAGCAGGCCAGGCAGCATCTGTAGGAAGACGTGCAGTCGACGTTTCAGGCCGAGACCCTTCGTCTTTCCTGACGAAGTGTCTCGGCCTGAAATGTCAACTGCACCTCTTCCTACAGATGCTGCCTGGCCTGCTGCGTTCACCAGCAACTTTGATGTGTGTTGCTTGAATTTCCAGCATCTGCAGAATTCCTGTTGTTCACTATTTCTTGGGCTACTTCCTTAAGCACTCTAGGATGCAGACCATCTGGCCCTGGGGATTTATCTGCCTTCAATCCCTTCAATTTACCTAACACCACTTCCCTACTAACATGTATTTCGCTCAGTTCCTCCATCTCACTGGACCCTCTGTCCCCTACTATTTCTGGAAGGTTATTTATGTCCTCCTTAGTGAAGACAGAACCAAAGTAATTATTCAATTGGTCTGCCATGTCCTTGCTCCCCATAATCAATTCACCTGTTGCTGTCTGTATGGGACCTACATTTGTCTTTACCAGTCTTTTCCTTTTTACATATCTATAAAAGCTTTTACAGTCAGTTTTTATATTCCCTGACAGTTTTCTCTCATAATCTTTTTTCCCCTTCCTATTTAAGCCCTTTGTCCTCCTCTGCTGAACTCTGAATTTCTCCCAGTCCTCAGGTGAGCCACTTTCTCTGCCTAATTTGTATGCTTCTTCTTTGGAATTGATACTATCCCTAATTTCTCTTGTCAGCCACGGGTGCACTACCTTCCTTGATTTATTCTTTTGCCAAACTGGGATGAACAATTGTTGTAGTTCATCCATGCAACCTTTAAATGCTTGCCATTGCATATCCACCGTCAATCCTTTAAGTGTCATTTGCCAGTCTATCTTAGCTAATTCACGTCTCATACCTTCAAAGTTACCCCTCTTTAAGTTCAGAACCTTTGTTTCTGAATTAACTATGTCACCCTCCATCTTAATGAAGAATTCCACCATATTATGGTCACTCTTACCCAAGGGGCCTCTCACGACAAGATTGCTAATTAACCCTTCCTCATTGCTCAGAACCCAGTCTAGAATAGCCTGCTCTCTAGTCGGTTCCTCGACATGTTGGTTCAAAAAGCCATCCCGCATACATTCCAAGAAATCCTCTTCCTCAGCACCTTTACCAATTTGATTACCAAGATTATTACTGTTATTACTGGAAAGTTTCTAACATGGATAGAAGATTGGCTGATTGGCAGGAGGCAAAGAGTGGAAATAAAGGGAGCTTCTTCTGGTTGGCTGCTGGTGTTCTGCAGAGGTCCGTGTTGGGACCCCTTCTTTTCATATTATATGTGAATGATTTGGATGAAAAAAATTGTTGGCTTTGTGGCTATGTTTGCAGATGATACAATGATAGGTGGAGGGCATGTTGTGTTGAGGAAACAGGGAGTCTGCAGGAATTAGGGAGAATGGGCAAAGAAGTTACAGATAAGAACATAGAGTAGGAAAGTATATGGTCATGCACTTTGATAGAGGAATGAAGGTGTAGGCTATTTTCTAATGTGGAGCAAATTCAAAAATCAGAGGTGGAAAGGGACTTCGGAATCCGTGTGCAGAATTCCCTAAATGTCGACTTGCAGGTTGAGCTGGTGGTAAGGAAGGCAAATGCAATAATAGCATTCATTTCGAAAGGGCTAGATATAAATACATAGACGTAATGCTGAAGATTTATAAATCATTGGTCAGACCACATTTTGAGTATTGAGGTGTATTCTTTTAAGGTGCATCACAACCTGGTATGGAAGTTGTCCTGTACAAGACTGAAAGAAGCTGCAGAAGATTATGAACACGGCGCAGCACATCACACAAACCAATCTTCCGTCCTTGGACTCACTTTACATCGCATGCTGTCGGAGCAGTGCTGCTAGGATAATCAAGGACACGACCCACCCAGCCAACATGCTTTTCGTCCCTCTTCCCTCCGGGAGAAGGCTCAGGAGCTTGAATACTCGTGTGGCCAGATTTGGGAACAGCTTCTTTCCAACTGTGATAAGACTGCTGAACGGATCCTGACCCGGATCTGGGCCGTACCTTCCAAGCATCCGGACCTGCGTCTCGGTTTTTTTGCACTACCTTACTTTCCATTTTTCTATTTTCTATTTATGATTTATAATTTAAATTTTTAATATTTACTATCGATTTGTAATCCAGGGAGCGGGAAGCACAGAATCAAATATCGCTATGATGATTGTACATTCTAGTATCAATTGTTTGGCAACAATAAAGTATAAAGTATTAAAGTATTGTGAGTGGTTTTGGACCCCTTATCTCAGAAAATATGTGTTGGCATTGGACAGGCTCCAGAGGAAGTTCACGAGAATGATTCTGGGAATGATAGGTATAATGTTTGAGGAGCATTTGATGGCTCTGGCCCTGTACTCTCTAGAGTTTAGAAAGATGAAGGGCGATCTTATTGAAACTTATCGACTGTTGAAAGGTCTGGCGTGGATGTAGGATTGATGTTTCCTATTGTGGGTGAGTCTAGGACCAGAGGACACAGCTTTAGACTAGAGAGGCATCCATTTAGAACAGAAATGATGGGGATTTTCTTTAGCCAGAGGGTAGTGAATCTGAGGAATTCATTGCCACAGGCAGCTGTGGAGGAAAAGTCATTGAGTATATTTAAAGGGAAGGTTAATAGGTTCTTGATTAGTCAGGGCATCAAGGATTATGGGGAGAAAAGAGGAAAACGGAGTTGAAAGGGATAATAAATCAGCCGTGATAGAAGGACTTAATTATGCTCTTATGTTTTATGGTCTTATAGCCTTATGGTTCTCAGTGAAGGTAATCCAGATGGAATCTCCTCTCCTCTTTGTGAACATGGTACCCAGCTGACTTCACTGCTACTGAGGTAAGCAGTGCATTGGGAAATACAGATCCAGTCACTGCATTTGTATATGAAAAAATGTTATTGCATGAATATCTAGGCAAAAGAGCAAAATCATCTAGGTAATAGCTGATGGTGCTCATTATATATAGCCTCAGGTAGATGTCAGTACCAATTAACACTGTATACCAGTTTATCCCATGTTCTCTGAGAAGATCATAACAGGATGACTATTGATGGAGGAAGGGACATTTCTCTATATTACATTATATGTTATGGACATTTCCAGGCAGATTTTCTAGCAGAATATGTCAATAACTAGTTGTATGGTTGATCTACCTTATCCTCTTCCTGAAATCCCAGCATCAAGGTCAATCAATTTATTTCTCTTCATGTATTATCAAATCATTGAAAAGTCAACATGTTCTCAACATCCATTAAGTTGGTAGTCGAGGTATGACAAGATGCCTGAGGGAGTTTCCTCAGCACTTTGCACACATTGCTGATGACAGAGCAGACTGATTTGTGGTAATTAACCAGACTGGTGCAGGATTTACTGTAACTGTGTACTTTTCAACATTGTCAGGTGCGTGCCAGTGTTGTAACTGTACTGCAAACACTTAGTCATTGAGCTACAGAAAAGTACAGCACAGAAACAGGCCCTTTGAACCATCTAGTCCATGCCTACTCCCATTGATCTGCACGGAGACCAGAGCTCTCCATATCTCTACCATCCACGTACCAATCTAAACTTTGCTTAAACATTGAAATCGAGCTTGCATGCACCCCTTGTGCTGGCAGCTCATTTCTCACTCTCACCACCCTCTGAGTGAAAAAGTCTCCCCTCATGCCCCCTTAAACTTTTCATCTTTCACGCTTAACCCATGACCTCTGGTTGTAGTCCCACCCAAACTCAGTGGAAAAAGTCTGCTTGCATTTACCCTGTCTATGCCCTTCATAATTTTTGAAGATCTCTGAATAGTTGGTAATAGATCTGGCAGAGCTCTTCAGTCAGGGTGTCATCTCAACCTATAATTTTAGTGTATCCAGTACTCAAAGCAATTTCATACTAAGGTATTTACTTAAAGGAATTCACTATTGACTGATATTTTTCAGATCTTCAGAAGTTGATAATTACCCATTCAACACCTCCAACTGAACATGGCTACTCAATAATTATCATTGAAGCAGAAAGTTATGCAGCACAGAAACACGCACTATTCTAATCACATATTATTCTCCCCACAGTTCCTTCAGCAGCACCAGTTTAGACGTATCACTTGCAGACTTGGAAAAATTTACAAGATCCACTTAACCTATCAATCCACACATCTTTAGGATGTTGGAGGAAACTGAAGCACTTGGAAGAAAGCTGCACATTCACAGATAGTCCTTGCAATCTCTGCACAGACAGCATTGTGGATCAGGAGTGAACCTGGATCACTGGAGATGTGAGGTAGCAGCTCAACTGCTTGTACCATTGTTCTGCCCATTGTATGTTTTAGTACAGGGTGCATAGGTCCCACACAACCAGGTTCAGGAGTAGTTCAACCATCAGGTTCTTGAACCAACATGGATAACTTCATTCACCTCAACTCTGAACTGATTCCACAACCTATGGACTCACTTTCAGGGACTCTACAACTCATATTCTCAGTATTATTTACTCACTTAATAATTTAGTATTTTTTATTTGCAGTTGTCTTCTTTTTTCACATTGATTACTTGCCAGTCTTGAGTGCAGTTTTTCACTGATTCTATTGTATTTCTTTGTTCTACTGTGGATGCCTGCAAGAAAATGAATCTCAATGTAACACTTGGTGACATATACATACCTTGATAATAAATTTAATTTGAACTTTGATATATTACAGAGGGATGTCATGAGTTCTATGTGTAAGGTGTGTAACTCAATCCTTTCCTCCATTAGATAACAACCGTGGCACAATTTTTGATGAGTAGAACTCTTTAAAGTACTCGAGTAGAAATTGGTGTTCAGGATTAATGAGATTGTACCAATTCTACTTTGGAGAGTCAGACACCCTGAGCCAATAGGCTGGTCCTGGACTTACTTCATAGTTTACTGGCATAATTTACATATTACTATTTAACTATTTATGGTTCTATTACTATTTATTATTTATGGTGCAACTGTAACGAAAACCAATTTCCCCCGGGATCAATAAAGTATGACTATGACTATGACTATGACTATGTAAACTGTCAGACAGTATCTGGGCATAATGCGCAGTGGCATCCTACCTGGTTGTTAATGCCATGGCATTCTTTCAAGTACGAAATACTGTTGGTATCTTTATGGGAACGTACTTGCAGTCATTGGCACCTCCGTCACTGCGCGATCTCGTTGGGTGCCAGAAGTTGATGAATTATTCCACTCTGTGCTGTCAAACTGTTATTTCATCTGTTGACTAAAGTCGTGGTTTGCTTGCTACAGACAGAAGGCTGCCAGTAGTAATGAACTGTGAAGATGTTGACAGCCGTTGGGAAAACTGGTACAGTAAGCAGCGTGTGTTCCTGTAAGAGGTCACAGAGTGCCTGCAAAGTGTTCTGGGAAAGTCCTTCCATTGGATGCACTGTTTTAGAGACAGACCTCAGAAATTAATTCCTAACCTGTGTGTTTTCGTTTCTCCATAGACCCTCCTAAGGTATCTTTGCACGTTGCTTGTAGTCCACCCTGTTGAGTGTGGTCTCTTATTGATTCGACTTTGTTTCTTGTACTTTCTGTGATTGTCCAGAAGAAAATGAATCTCAAGGTTCTACATGGTGAAATATATGTACATCGATAGTAAATTTACTTTAAACTTTTAACTTCTCACTGTAATCCACAGTAGACCCAACTACTGCTAGAGCTGATTACCGAGGCAGCTGAACCTCACCCCCCCCTACTTTAGATATTCCTTCCAAATACAAGCAGCAAATAAAGCATTCATTAAAAAGAGGCAATGCTGGCCAGTGGCAAATGGAATACAATGTTGGAAAATGCATGGCCATGCACTTTGGTAGTAGAAATAAATGTGCAGACTATTTTCTAAAGGAGGAAAATATCAAAAAATCTGAGATGCAAAGGGACTTGGAAGTCCTTGTGAAAAATACCCTAAAGGTTAACTTGCAGGTAGAGTCGGTGGTGAGGATGGCAATTGCAATGTTAGCGTTCATTTCAAGAGGTCTAGAATTCAAGAGCAGGGATGTGATGCTGAGGCTTTACTTTTATACTTTATACTTCATTGTTGCCAAATAATTGATACTAGAACGTACAATCATCATAGTGATGATTCTGTGCTTCCCACTCCCTGGATTTATAAGGCACTGGTGAGGCCTCATCATGAGTATTGTGAACAGTTTTGGGTTCCTCATCTAAGAAAAGATGTGCTGCCATTGGAGAGGGTTCAGAGGAGGTTCACAGGATGATTCAGTGAATGAACTGGTTATCATACGAGGAATGTTTGATAGCCCTGGGTCTGTACTCACTAGAATTCAAAGGTTGAAAGGAGATTTCTTTGAAACCTTTCAAATGTTGTAAAGCCTGGAGAGAGTAGACATAGAAAGGATGTTTCCCATGGGGCGGGGGCAGGGGGAGAGTCTCGGACAAGAGGGCATAGCCTCAGGATAGAGAAGCATCCAGTTGTGCAGAAATTTCTTTAGCCAGAGGAAAGGTGAAAATTTGGGGAGTTTGTTACCATAGGCAGCTGTGGAGGCCAGCTCTTTGGGTATATGTAAGTCCGAGCTTGATAGGTTCTTAATTGGACATGGCAAAAAAGGTCATGTGGAGAAGGCGAGGGAGTGGGTCTGAGTAAGGGAAAAGAGGATCAGCCATGATTGAATGGTGGAGCAGGCTTAATGGGCCAAATGGCCTAATTCCACTCCTATGTCTTATGGTCTTAAATTTTGAAATCAAATCCACATCCACTACTTCTGCTGGTAGCTTATTCCATACTCTCATCACACTCCAAGTGAAGGAGCTTCCCCTTCATGTTCCCATTAACCCTTTAATCTTTCACCTTTAACCCTTAACTTCTAGTTCTAATCTCACCCAGCCTCAAAAGAAAAAGACTGCTTGCATTTACCCTATCTATGCCTCTCATAATTCTGTATATCTCTACCAAATCTCCCCTCATTCTCCTGTGCTGTAGGGAATTAAGACTTAATCTATTTAACCTTTCCCTATAACTCATAATAAGAAATTTATTTGCTTCATTTTCTTCTCTGGGGCAAAGACTGATTGGAACCCAATAGGTGATGCTCTTTAATTTTTTGTATTTGCCAATCAATAGTCCCTAACAGGGCCTGGAAGCTCACCCTGATGTTAAGTCTTCATATATATATATATTGCTGGACAATGCCCACCAATACTACTACCAGCAGATGGGAGGCACAGAAGCCTCAGGTCCCACACCAGCAGGACCTGCTAAAGGGTCTTGGCCCAAAACGTCATCTATGCTCGTTTCCATAGATGCTGCCTGGCCTGCTGAGTTCATCTAGCATTTTGTGTGTGTTGCTTGGATTTCCAGCATCTGCAGATTTTCTCTTGTTTATACTTTGATAAAAAATTTACTTTGACTTTGACTTTGACATATGCAGGTCTTTTGCTGGGAATTTGTCAGGTACAACTGCATTGATCTAAAGAGCTCCTGATTCAGTTTTGCATTTTGAATCCATAGCAAGGATCCCAACCAGAAATATCAAATCCAATTTGACATTTGTTGCAATTTCATTTGAAAATGTTTGCAAGCGAGATTTATTCTGGGTTACATTAGTTTTGTGAAAACAGTACTGTACTATGAAATTCAATTTCTTAGCAATAATATTTCAAAGGGATTGTCATGGTCCAGTCCATGAAGCCCGCATTCTGGTTCATGGTTCGGTCCATAGATCAGTATTCCAGGTTTTACAGTTTTCCCTTGAACTGTTGTGTGCCTTAATTGAGGCATATGATTCTTATTTTGGGCTGGCTACATAAACAGCTCCTGGGTTCAACTTCAGTTGGTGGACTGTTCACTCCCCTTCCCCTTCCTTCTGAAGCCTCGCCTGCTACCTTCGCCTGAAACCTTGCCTGCTACCTTCGCCTGTGTCCTCGCCTGTAATACGGTCAGGTTCAACCGCTAGGGCAAGATCGGGGCCTTGCTGTGTCCAGATGAGGAACTGTCTTTCGTTGTTTGGAACTGTCTCTTTACATCCTCGCCTTCGCTAGGTAGGTCCGGCTGTTTGTCGCTACCTCGTGTTGGGAACCATCTCTGTGTCCACACCTTTGCTAGGTAGGTCCGGCTGTTTGCCGCTACCTTGTGTTGGGAAACATCTCGTCGTGCTCAGCATTCTGTGTGTGAGTCCCAGCCCCAAGTCCTGTTCCTAAAGAGGGGTCCCAGCTCTGTGTTCCTGTTCTCCCTCGACCAAGTCAAGGTTTCGTGTTCTCGTCCTGTCCATGTGCCTTGCCCAGCCCAGTAGTACCTCGCCCAGCCCAGTGCTGGGGTTCCCTCATCCTGTGCTGGGGTTCTCTCGTCCTGTCCGGGAGTCTCATGTCCAGTTCTGTTGCCCTCCTCGTCCTGTACCCATGTCTTGTCCTACCCTAGATCCGGGGTCTGAGCCCAAGTCAAGACCCAAGTTCTGGGTCCCTGTCCAGACTCTGGCTCAGAGTCCTTGTCCAGGTTCCAAGTTCCTAGTTCCTTGTCCAGGTCCCGCTTTCCCAGTCTAGTTCTAACCCAGGCCCTGTATCCTAGTCTCATCCAGGGCCTGTGTCTTGTCTAGTGTCATATCTACCCCACTTCTCTTGCTTTCTTGATATACCTAGTCCTGTTCCTAGTACTTCAGTGTCTGTGTCTTGCATTTGGGTCCGCCTTCAACACCCCCCGTTTTATGACAGGGATAAAGCCAGGTTAAGCAGTGATTTAAAATGGCAGCTGGAATATCCTATAGGAAGATAAGTGCCTTGTGGAAATAATGGAAAGACAGTGTATTTTTATGTAATAGTAAACAAACAAATATCAAGAATGTGTCAAAGTGTTTTGACATTGTGTTATATAAAATGCAGACACCCAGTATGTAGGTACAACAAACAACTTGAAAGGTGATAATATGTCAACCTTTATTGAAAAGACCTGGAGTACTACTGCAAGGAAATCTGTAACAATGGTACAGGGCTTTGATGAGACCATCCTTTCTGGGTGGTGGGGTGGAGATACATCTCTACTCAAGGAAGTGTAAGGTGCTCTTTCTCTCTGCTAGCCCGCATGTCATCCTTGGGCAAGGTGTAGCACCTACTTAGACCCCCGATAAGGGTCATATGAAGCCATTGGAGTTGGTGGCAGATGGTCGTATGAGCAGCTGGTGCATATCACAAGTCCTGGTTATGCGGCAACTGATGCCAAGCAGACAGTCTCTAAAGGGTATTGATAATGGCTGGGGTCACCCGTCTTGTAAAGACACTGCCCAGAAGAAGGCAATGGCAAAGCACTTCTGCAGAAAAATTTGCCCAGAACAATCATAGTCACCGAGACCACGATCACCCTCATCATATGACACGTCATATAATGATGATGAAGAATGCTCCTTAAACACAGACATTAAGTAACTGAGAACATCAGCCAAATGACAATGAAGAAAAGGTACTTGTTCCAAAGTGCCTACCCTTTGTTCAAGTTATCTGTTCTAGAAACATAGAAAACCTACAGCACAGTACAGACCCTTTCGCCCACAATGCTGTGCCGAACATGTACTTACTTTCGAAATTACCTGTCTTGGAAATTCTACAACTTCAGAATGTCATAGGATCATAAGAGCACAGGAGAAGGCTCATCAAACTATTGATCAGCTTCTTAGTTCCTTGGGTGCAAACAATTCGATCCGATCTCCGTTATCGCCTGCTCTTTCCCTAAACCACTGCAAGTAAGTTTGCCTCAGATGCTTCTTCCAATTCACTTTTGAGGGTCCTGGGAGACTGTGTTTGCAACACCCTTGCAGGCAGCAATTACCAGATCAAAACCATGCTATCTGACATGGAAATTTTTTTCAGTTTATTTACTCATGAGAAAGTTTCACATAAGTGGTTTATGGCATTCATGCCAAATTACAAAGTTCTGCCCCTTTATCCCTGCTAATTGTCTCTGTCCTGCTGCTTTCCAAATCTAAAGCCCATCCTCTCATGGGGAGTATAATTACAGGTGTGGAATTTATATGGTTTAATTCCAACCACAATTTCAATGTTTTGCCATTTAGTTACACGGGGAATGTAACTCTCAATCACCGTTGAACCCATTCAAGCTTTTATTAGTTATGCTGACTTCCTCTGTGCAATCTTTTAACAAAGGCATTGATTGATTTCCTTTCATAGTCAGCATGACATAACAGTACAGATGTCCATTTTTATTTCCCAGTCTGTCTGGTCTCAGTTCCTGGCATTGCTTTTGAGTCAATGAAATAAATGTTCTCCCTCCCATCTATAAAGATAATGCTAGTTTATTCCATCCATTTTATTGTGCCACCAACTAGCTTGATCATTACTGACAGTAGACCAATTTCCTAACTGGATCTCTGCCAGGCTTTTAATTTTGTAGTGTTACATTTAAAGGATCTCAGTACAAGTTTAAAGTTGACACCAGTGACTTCTCTGCTGTACTTGAATGATGTTAACAACCATTTTAAGTCTGTAACACTACTGGGCCATATTCCCTCATTTTCAACCAGATGTAGATTTGAATCCAATTTTGGGCACTTTTACGCCAGACATCAAAGTTCGAGGATCATCTATATTCTCTATATCCGTTTACAGCTGTAAGGAATTTCGTATAATGTGTTGGCACAATATGCAAAAATAAACAGGGAACAATATTCAACAATTGTAGAGAATTATATAGAAAATAAAGTTCAAGTGTAATGTACAAATATGGAATAAAATGTGCAGCAATACATTAATAGCAGCATGTAGGTATAAATACTGTGCAATCTCACAAATTGGGTTTTATAATAAATTGGGTGACTTATTTTAATAGTTGGAATCCATTTGTATCAACTTATTAAATCAAGGAATATCATGTCTATGAAAATTTGCTACAATATGGCATTCTGGGAAAATTCATAGGTTGGCAGCGGAAGTATGCAGCCATTTTGATATGATGAGTTTTGTGTAAGATGTATTCTGAATTGCTTGTATCTTCTTTTAGGATCAGATAATGACAGGTTTACCAAACCTGCCTCTGCGAAATATTATTGCAATGTTTATATTCTTGAATTGCCCATTTGAAAGATGACACAACTGTATAAAGGGTTTCTGAGGAGGCAAGGACATGCTTTTCATCACTTCAAGAAAAGAAGATTTACCTATGAGAGGGCTAAAGAGTGGGATGTATTTAGTGAGGATCAGCTGGAGTGAAATGAGCTAAGGACCAAAATTTTCATTTTGGAGATGCATGAAGATGTGAAAATAAATTGGTTTTGAAATTGCAGCAGTTTTAAGTGAAAATTCCCAGTCAGATTTTTTTGTATATTGTTGGAAATCTACTTTGAGTCAAGCCAATTGGCCTACATTTTAAAATATAGCTTGAAAGTATGTGCAATAAACAATATTCTTTGATATATATGAGTGGTAATTTCATATATTTTTATTTTAGCATTATCAGCTCATATTTTTTTCACAAAAAGTGAGATTTTTACAATTGTAATAACTGGGCTGTTCCTGTGGGTAACCTTATATTAAGTAATTGAAAATGAGTTTAAAATTTCATGCAGAACCATTAGGTAGTTTCATTAAATTGAACTGTACTTTTCCAAGGAAGTTTAAAAAATTTAAAACCTTTTAAAGTGCAGTACAGTACAAATTACTACAGTAATTGTAAATGAAGAGCCTCTTTAAGTGCTGCAAGGTAGTGCAATTCAAGGGACTCCTATATGATGACTTAGTCTGTATTAAAAGCCATTTCGTGGCAGAGTCTTTCTGTAGCTTAGTTTTTTTTAAAAAGTATTACGCAAAAGCTATTGGAATTTGGTATAGAATGGAAATAAGTCTACTACACTGGATTTGCTAGTATTCAGCAAATTGTATTTCAAATGCCAAAATAGCTGTAGAGAAAGCCTATGCCAAGGATCGCAGAATCCCTGTTTTGGGACAGAAATAGTCAGACTGACTTAGACCAAAACTTTTGAATATATTTAATAGTGCGGCATACACAGTGGAACATCAATTTTATACTTTTGCCTCAACTTTCTAGAGTGGATTTAAAATCACAACTTTAAAAATAGCTATTAAACTGTAAACCCAATTAATTTAGTGTCTAATGTAAAATGAGGATGGTGATCAATTTGTCCAAAAGCAGTGTAAACATTCTTGCAAATTGATTCATGAGGTAAAGTGGACCTGTCTGTGAGTTGCAGCAATAGCTGATAAAGTGACAGATTCTACTAACAGCTTGCAATGATAATAAGACAGTAAGACCATAACATATAGGAGCAGAATTAGGCCATTTAGCCCATTGAGGCAGCTCTGTCATTCATTATGGCAGATCCATTTCCCTCTCAGCCCCAGTCTCCCACCTACTCCCAATCCCTTCATGCCCTGATTAATCAAGAATCCATTAACATCTGTCTTAAATACAAAGTTTGTATATCCAATGACTTGCCCTCTACAGCCACCTGTGGCAATGAATTCCACAGATTGACCATTCTCTGGCTAAAGAAATTCCTTCTCACCTCCGTTCTAAAAGGCTGTGTCCTCTGGTCTTAGACTCTCCTACCACAGAATTCAGTCTCTCAGTATCTACTCCATAGGGGTCTATCAACTTTCAATAGGTTTTAATGAGGTCACCCCCAATTCCTCTGAATTCCAGTGAGCACAAGCCCAGAACCATCAAATGCTCTTCTTATGACAAGCTTTTCAATCCCAGAATTATTTTCGAAAACCTCTTTTCAACCCTCTCCAACGTCAGCAGATCCTTTCTTAGATAATGGGCCTAAAACTGCTCACAACACTGCAAGTGAGGCCTCAGCAGTGCTTTATAAAGCCTCAACATTACATCCTTGCTTTTATATTCGAGTTCTCCCGAAAAGAATGCTAACGTCTCATTTGCCTTCCTCACCACCGACTTAACCTGCAAATTAACCTTTAGGCAACCCTGCATGAAGCCTCCCATGTCCCTTCACAACTCATTGTCTATTTTATGTAGCTGTTTGCACTGCAGTGCTGTTCGTGTGTCTTTTGGCAGCCCACTCAGAATTTGGGGTTACACTTTTGAGGGAGTTAGTGACATTCAAATCAGGCAGTGGGTCATAGGGTCATAGATTTACACAGCACAGAATCAAGCTCTTTGACCTAATTCATCGATGCTGACCCGAGGCAAACACATTCACCTGCACCTAAGTTACTCCTGTCCATGAACCTGTCTAAATGTCTCTGAAATGCTGTAATCTGGCAGGATGCCGTGCACAGCTGCAGTAGGCTGTCTTGTGCAGTGTCACTTTCTGACAATACATTTCTTAAAGGAATGTGACTCTGGGCTAATAATCCCTGCGGATGGGCTGAGGTCTTCTCTGAGCAGAATTTTCATATCCTGTCCCTTTACACTCAACAACTGCTTGGTCTGGGAGCTTAGGCTCTGCTGTTTATCCTGCACCTCTTTGTCCAACTTGCATTCAAAAAAGGAAGTACGATCCCAATGATAAACTGCAATGCTTAGTCAGGTTGTGCAGTGTAAAGAAATGAAAAACCTTGGACAAAATAGAATATTGAGAAAGTATAGAATTCCAATCTGACTGAATGACTTTAGGAGCAGGTTCTGGTTAAGTTCATATCAGCTCTAGCAGGCATAGAGCAAGAACATTTTAATTAGTTCTGTCATTGACCAGCAGCTTCACCACCAAGATTATGCTCTCTTTTTGCTGCTGCAATTAGGAAGAAGGTACAAAACCCCCAGGACTTCCACCACCAGGTTCAGAAACAATTATTACCTCTCAACTATCAAGCTCTGGAAACAAAGTGGATAGACACTCAACTTCACTTGCTACATCACTGAAAGGTTCCTACTGCCTGTAGACTCACTTTCAAGGACTCTTCATCTCATGGTTTTGAAATTTATTGCTTATTTATTTGTTATTATTATTATTATTGCTGCTTTCTTTTTGTACTTGCACAGTTTGCTACCTTTGCACACTGGTTGTATGCCGAGTTCGTGCTATCTTTCATTGACTCCATATCTGTAAGAAAATTAATCTCAGGGTAGTATATGGTGACATATATGTACTTTGATAATAAATTTACTCTGAATTTTTGACTTTAAAGTGTGGGCAGAAGGCATGAAGGTCAGTGACCTCTTTGGGTTGCAAGTGGGCGAGAGTGGAATTCCATGCCGAGTGTTCAGGGTCATTGTCATCAGCTAGTCTAGCGTTCAAGACCTGAAGTTAAGGGTCTTTATCCAGGGTCCTCAGCATTGGTGAATTGGGATTGCTACTGAAGATTGAAGCACAAACATAGAACAGAAAACATAGAAATCTACAGCACATTACAGGCCCTCCAGCCCACAATGTTGTGCCGACCATGTAACCTCCTCTAGAAACTACTTAGAATTTCCCTTGCACATAGCCCTCTATTTTTATAAGCTCTATGTACTATCTAAGAGACTCTTCAAAGACCCAGTTGTATCCACTTCTACCACTGCCACTGGCAGTGCATTTCACATACCCACCACTCTCTGAGTGAAAAACTTACCCTGACATCCCCTCAGTACCAGCTTCCAAGCACCTTAAAACTACGCCCTGGGAAAAAGCCTCTGGTTATCCACATGACCAATGCCTCTCATCATCTTATACACCTCTATCAGGTCACTTCTCATCCTCCGCTGCTCCAAGGAGAAAAGGCCAAGTTCACTCAACCTAGTCTTATAAGGCACTGCCTCCAATCCAGGCAACATCCTTGTAAATCTCCTCTGCACTCTCTCTATAATGTCCACAACCTTCCTGTAGTGAGGGGACCAGAACTGAACACAGTACTCCAAGTGGGGTCTGACCAGGGTCTTACATAGCTGGCCGATCAGAGGTCTCAAGGTCAACCCCGATGGTGGGAACCCTGAGTCTGTGAGTTTACTGGGAAATCAAAGGCCCAATATCTGTGAACCCACAAGTCCAATGGAAGCTCGAGGCTGGGGGCTGCCGGTACTGGGGTTGGACAACAGTGCGTGCTTTGGTGAGAGGAAGGAAGAACAAGGGTTGTTTTGTTTTTGATGTGTTCTTTGTTGTTCTACCGAGCCTTGTGGGCATGCTATGTTGGTGCTGGAATGTGTGCAGACACTTGCAGGCTCTCACCTTAGATTGTTTTGCTTAAAAACACAAACAATGCATTTCACTAGATAGATGTATACAATGTAAGTTTCATTGTCAAAGTACATATATGTCACCATATACAACCCTGAGATTCATTTTCCTGTGGGCATACTCAGCAAATATATAGAATAGTAACTATAACAGAGTCAATGATAGATCAACCAGAGTGCAAAAGACAACAAACTGTGCAAATTCAAATAGAAATAAATAGAAATAAATAACAGGAACATGAGATAAAGTGAAATAACTGATCAGAGGAACATTTCAATGAAGGAAAATAGAGTGTAGTTATCCCCTTCTATTCAAGATTGTGACGGTTGAGGGGTACTAAGAGCTCTTAAACCTGGTGTTCCTGAGGTTCCTGTACCTGGGGTATGGAGGGAAGGCTGGTACAGGGTTCTGAGTTGGATGATCAGCCATGATCATACTGAATGACGGTGCAGGCTCGAGGGCTGAATGGCCTACTCCTGCACCTATTTTCTATGTTTCTATGTTTCCATCTGGGCACAGCAGCGAGAAGAAAGCATGGCCATAAATAAATGAATCTGAACCTTCATTTTGCAATTGTGTGACAACTGAGTACCTCCAAATATTGCAAAGTAACCTTTCAAATAATATATAAGAAAAGGGCAAAGTCGTAAATCAATTCTAATCACCATATCAAAACAAAACCCTGTGATGTTCTAAAACTGCTGGTTCGCTTGTTGTCATCTATTATGCAGCTGAAAATCAAAACTTGTTGTGATGGAAGGTTATTGACCTGAAATATTGACTCTATAATAGATGCAGTCTTAAGCATAGGAGATTTCACAGATACTGGAATTTCTTTTTATTTATTCATTTACGGGATGTAGGCATCACCAACTAAACCAGCATTTATTGCTCATTCCTAGTTGCCCTTGAGAAGGAGGTGATGAGCTGCCTTCTTGAGCAGCTGCAGTCCCTGAGGTGTAGGTACACCCACAGTGCTGTTAGGGAGGGAATGTCATGATTTTGACCCAGCAACAATGAAGAAACGGCGATATGTTTCCGAGTCAGGATGGTGAGTGACTTGGAGAGGGATTTCCAAGTGGTGGTGTTCCCAGGTATCTGCTGCTCTCATCCTTCTAGATGGTAGTGGTTATGGGTCTGGAAGGTGCTGCCTTAGGAACTTTGGTGTGTTGTTGCAGTGTATCTTGTAGATGGTACACACTGCTGCAACTGTTCGTCAATGGTGGAGAGATTGGATACTTGTGGAAGAGGTAACAATCAAGTTGGCTGCCTTGTACTGGATGGTGTCAAGCTTCTTGAGTGCTGATGGAGCTGCGCTCATCCAGGCGAGTGGTGAGTATTCCAGTACACTCCCGACCTGAGCCATGTAGATGGTGGACAGGCTTTAGGGAGTCAGGAGGTCAGTTACACGCTGCAGGATTCCTAGCCTTTGACCTGCTCTGGTAGCCACAGTGTTTATATGGCTAGACCAGTTCAGTTTCCTGTCTATGGTAACTCCCAGGATGTTGACAGTAGGGGATTCAGTGATAGTAATGCCACTGAATGTCAAGGGACGATGGTTAGAGCCTCTCTTGTTGCAGATGGTCATTACCTGGCACGTGCGTGGCTCAAATATTACTCGTCACTTGTCAGCCCAAGGCTGGATATAGTCCAGATCCTGCTGCATTTGGGTATGTACTGCTTCACTACTTGTGGAGTCATGAACGGTGCAGACCATTGTGCAGTCATCTGCAAACATCCACACTTCTGGCCTTATGACGGAAGGAAGGTCACTGATGAAGCAGCTGAAGATGGTTGGTCCTAGGACGCTTCCCTGAGGAACTCCTGCAGTGATGTCCTGAAGATGAGATGATTGAACTCCAACCACCTCAACCATCTTCCTTTGTGTCAGGTATGATTCCAACCAGCTGAGGGTTTTCCCCCAAAGTCCCATTGACTCCATTTTAGCTAGGGCACCTTGATGCCATACTAGGTCCAATGCTGTCTTGATGTCGAGGGCTATCACTCTCACCTCACCTCTGGTATTTAGCTCTTTGGTCCATGTTTGAACCAAGGAGGTGATGAGGTCAGGAGCTTAGTGGACTTGACAGAACCCAAACTTGGCATCCGTAAGCAGGTTATTGCTGAGTAGGTGCTGGTGATAGCACTGTTGATGACCCCTTCCATTGCTTTGCTGATGATTGAGATTAGACTGACAGGGCAGTAATTGTCTAGGTTGGAATTGTCCTGTTTCTTGTGTACAAGACACACCTGGGCAATTTTCCACATTGCTGAGTAGTTGTCAGTGTTGTAGCTGTACTGGAACAGCTTGTTTAGTGGCACGGTAAGTTCTGGAGCACAAGTCTTGAAGATTATTAACAGGATTTTGTCTGGGCCCATAGCCTTTGCAGTATCATGTGCTTTCAGCCATTTCTTGATATCAGATGGAGTGAATTGGATTGGCTGCATACTGACATCTGGGATGCTGGGAACTTCTGGAGGAGGCCAAGCTAGATCATCTACTTGGCACTTCTGACTCAATTTAGAGTAACACACACAAAATGCTGGAGGAACTCAGCAGGTCAGGCAGCATCTATGGCAAAGAATAAAAAGTCGATGTTTCAGGCCAAGACTATTCTTTTTTATGTTTGTACTTTTAATGTACAGCACACGGTGTTTTGTTTTTGTAAGCTAAACTTAAAATGGTTTGGAATCTTTCACCTTATTTTCTGATGTGATGCATTCAGATGAATTTGATTTCACACATGTAATGCTGCAAATGGGAACAATGAACTAATTAAGATGAATGATTACAATTAGACTAAAACAATTTTGTTTAATTAACCTTTTAAATAAAACATTAGGGAGGAATTGCACTCTAGGTACTGAAGAGCATAAGTAGGATTTATTTTGCATAATGGCTGCCAATCATTTACATCCCTAAGTCCTTTATACCTACAAAAATACTTGGCAGCAATGTCATTTTTGTAGTGAAGAAAATTGCATCCAATTTGCACATCACAAACAAACAGGAAAGAGATAAATCATCAGTTTAGTTAGATGATGAAGAGTGATAAAGATCCATCAAACTAAAAATAAACATTCTCTTCCTTAACATTTATCTTTGGCACATTTATGATCTCCTAAAGAGACAGATAAGAAATAAGGACGAAAGAATGGGAGCAGGTAAATCACATGACCCCTTGAGACTGTCTCACCATTTAACTGATCAGATCTTCTTCTTCTTCTTCTTGAGGTCTCCCTACCTTCTGTCCAAGACCTCTTTCAGAGTCGATGCCTCCAGAAGACACGATACATCATTAAAGACCCCTCACACCCTCTCCATGAACCGTTTGTTCTTCTGCCATCAGGCAAACGTTACAGGAGCATCAAAACTAAAACCACAAGGCTACTAAACAGCTTCCTCCCACAGGCAGTCAGACTGCTAAATAGCTGCTCTACCTGACTCTGCTTTGGACACTTTTAACTTGCACTGGACACTTATAACTGATTTAACTGACATGTGGCTGTTGTGTTTTACTATTTATTGTTCTGTTTATTATTTAGTGTTGCGTTTGTTATGTTATGATTGCACTGCCCCTGAGGAACGCTCTCTCATTCTGCTCTGCAGAGCTGATGTATGGTTAGAATGACAATAAAGTTTTTTGAATCTTCAATAAATCTTGAATCTTCTTCTTCTTCTTCTGAGGTTTAATGGCAGTTTTTCACACCATTCTCCATAAACTCTTGAGACTGCTTTGTGTGAAAATCCAAGGATATCAAAAGTTTCTCAGATACTCAAACCGCCCCATCTAGCACAAACAATCATTCCACGGTCAAGCAACACACATAAAAGTTGCTGGTGAACGCAGCAGGCCAGGCAGCATCTCTAGGAAGAGGAACAGTCGACATTTTGGGCCAGGACCTTTCGTCAGGACTACCAGAAAGAAAAGCTACTGAGAGATTTGAAAGTGGGACGGGGAGGGGGAGATCCAAAATGATGGGAGAAGACAGGAGGGGGAGGGATGGAGCCAAGAGCTGGACAGTTGATTGGCAAAAGGGATATGAGAGGATCATGGACAAGAGGCCTAGGGAGAAAGAAAAGGGGGAAGAGGGAAGCCCAGAGGATGGGCAAGGGGTATAGTGAGAGGGACAGAGGGAGAGAAAGGAGAGAGAGAAAAAGAACGTGTGTATATAAATAAATAAATAACAGATGGGGTACGAGGGGGAGGTGGGGCATTAGCATTCCGTGGTCAATGTCACTTAGATCACATTTCTTCACCATTCTGTGTTTGATCTGAATAACAACTGAGCCAGTTCTTCCTCTTCTTCTTCTGAGGTATTATGGTGATTGGCAAACAGCTTTAAGGTGCATTACTGCCACCTTCTGAATGGGACTGTGGGTCAGGATATTTATAGTTGTATCAAATTCTATTAAAAAGACCTGTACTCTTAAAGAACTGTGCTATATATTTAAAGCAATAATCCTGTGATTCTTTATGCAGAATATGGTTATTATTAAATTGTATTTTATTCTGTGATAACTTTGGGGTGGCATGGTGGTGTAATGGTTAACACAACACCTTTCAGTACCAACGACCTGGGTTCAATTCCAGCTGCTGCCTACAAGGAGTTTGCACGTTCTCCCCGTGACAGTGTGGGGTTCCTTCGGTTTCCTCCCACAGTCAAAAGATGTACCAGTTAGTAAGTTAATTGGTCAGTGTAAATTGGAGGATTGCTGGGCGGCATGACTCAAAAGGCCAAGAGGGCCTGCTCTGCATTGTCTGACAATTAATAAATAAAATAAATAAACTCTTGAAATCTCACCAGTATATACTCAACCGTTTCGTGTTGGTTACAATATTCACACCTCCCATTATTGTGTTTCTTCATTAAAAACGATGTACTATTTAACCCTATGTACCCAAACCTCAATCTTTATACTATCACCTTCTTCCTCTTGCTTTTTCCTGCATTCCTCGACCATCCCCCTTCTATTTGGATATTATAAAGATTTCTTCACCCCACTGTTTTCTCCACATTTTTTGATGTCACTTTAATAATGTTTTTCACTTCTCCTTTACTGTACTTTATTTGTATGTCCACTTCTGCCCGTCCTGAGCAGAATCAGAATCAGGTTTATTATCATTGGCATATGTTGTGAAATTTGGGTTTGGCATCAGTACAATCCAATACATAATACTCAAAAAAAAACATGAATTACTATATATATAATAGTTAAATTAAGTAATTAGTGCAAAAGCAGTAATAAAAAAGTCATGAGGTAGTGTTCATGGGTTAGATTAGATTAGATTATGAGAACACTCAGTCCTCTTTTATTGTCATTTAGAAATGCATACATGCATTAAGAAACCATAAAAACCATAAAAACTACAGCACAGAAACAGGCCTTTTGGCCCTTCTTGGCTGTGCCGAACCATTTTCTGCCTAGTCCCACTGACCTGCACACGGACCATATCCCTCCATACACCTCCCATCCATGTATCTGTCCAATTTATTCCTAAATGTTAAAAAAGAATCCGCATTTACCACCTCATCTGGCAGCTCATTCCATACTCCCACCACTCTCTGTGTGAAGAAGTCCCCCCCCAATGTTCCCTTTAAACTTTTCCCGCCTCACCCTTAACCCATGTCCTCTGGTTTTTTTTCTCCCCTTGCCTCAGTGGAAAAATCCTGCTTGCATTCACTCTATCTATACCCATCATAATTTTATATACCTCTATCAAATCTCCCCTCATTCTCCTACGCTCCAGGGAATAAAGTCCTAACGTATTCAACCTGTCTCTGTAACTGAGTTTCTCAAGTCCTGGCAACATCCTTGTAAACCTTCTCTGCACTCTTTCAACCTTATTTATATCCTTCCTGTAATTTGGTGACCAACACTGAACACAATACTCCAGATTCGGCCTCACCAATGCCTTATACAACCTCATCATAACATTCCAGCTCTTATACTCAATACTTTGATTAATAAAGGCCAATGTACCAAAAGCTCTCTTTACAACCCTAACTACTTGTGACGCCACTTTTAGGAAATTTTGTATCTGTATTCCCAGATCCCTCTGTTCTACTGCACTCCTCAGCGCCTTACCATTAACCCTGTATGTTCTACCTTGGTTTGACCTTCCAACGTGCAATACCTCACACTTGTCTGTATTAAACTCCATCTGCCATTTTTCAGCCCATTTTTCCAGCTGGTCCAAGTCCCTCTGCAGGCTCTGAAAACCTTCCTCACTGTCTACTACACCTCCAATCTTTGTATCATCAGCAAATTTGCTGATCCAATTTACCACATTATCATCCAGATCATTGATATAGATGACAAATAATAATGGACCCAGCACTGATCGCTGTGGCACACCACTAGTCACAGGCCTCCACTCAGAGAAGCAATTCTCTACCACCACTCTTTGGCTTCTTCCATTGAGCCAATGTCTAATCCAATTTACAACCTCTCCATGTATACCTAGCGACTGAATTTTCCTAACTAACCTCCCATGCGGGACCTTGTCAAAGGCCTTACTGAAATTCATGTAGACCATATCCACTGCCTTCCCTTCATCCACTTTCCTGGTAACCTCCTCGAAAAACTCCAATAGTTTGGTCAAACATGACCTACCACGCACAAAGCCATGTTGACTCTCCCTAATAAGCCCCTGGCTATCCAAATACTTGTAGATTCTGTCTCTTAGTACTCCCTCCAATAACTTACCTACTACCGACGTTAAACTCACTGGCCTATAACTTCCCGGATTACTTTTCAATCCTTTTTGAAACAACGGAACAACATGAGCCACTCTCCAATCCTCCGGCACTTCACCTGTAGACAGCGACATTTTAAATATTTCTGCCAGGGGCCCTGCAATTTCAACACTAGTCTCCCTCAAGGTCCAAGAGAACACCCTGTCAGGTCCCGGGGATTTACCCACTTTAATTTTCCTCAAGACAGCAAACACCTCCTCCTTTTCAATCTGTACAGTTTCCATGATCTCACTACTTGATTCCCTCAATTCCACAGACTTCATGCCAGTTTCCTCAGTAAATACAGATGCAAAAAACCCATTTAAGATCTCTCCCATTTCCTTTGTTTCCGCACGTAGCCGACCACTCTGATCTTCAAGAGGACCAATTTTATCTCTTACAATCCTTTTTCTCTTAATATACCTGTAAAAGCTCTTTGGATTATCCTTCACTTTGACTGCCAAGGCAACCTCATGTCTTCTTTTAGCCCTCCTGATTACTTTCTTAAGTATTTTCTTGTACTTTTTATACTCCTCAAGCACCTGATTTGCTCCCTGTTTCCTATACATTTCATACAACTCCCTCTTCTTCTTTATCAGAGTTGCAATATCCCTTGGGAACCAAGGTTCCTTATTCCTATTCAATTTGTCTTAATCCTGACAGGAACATACAAACTCTGCACTCTCAAAATTTCCCCTTTGAAGGTTTCCCACCTACCAATCTCATCTTTGCCAGAGAACAACCTTTCCCAATCCACGCTTTTTAGATCCTTTCTCACTTCTTCAAATTTGACCTTCTTCCAGTTCAGAACCTCAACCCTAGGACCAGATCTATCCTTGTCCATGATCAAATTGAAACTAATGGTGTTATGATTACTAGAACCAAAGTGCTCCCCTACACAGACTTCCGTCACTTGTCCTAACTCGTTTCCTAACAGGAGATCCAAAATTGCATCCCCTCCAATTGGTCCCTCTATATATTGATTTAGAAAACTTTCCTGAACACATTTTACAAACTCTAAACCATCTAGACCCCTAACAGTATGGGAGTCCCAATCAATGTATGGAAAATTAAAATCCCCTACCACCACAACTTTATGTTTCCTGCAGTTGCCTGCTATCTCTCTGCAGATTTGCTCTCCCAAGTCTCGTTGACTATTGGGTGGTCTGTAATACAATCCCACTAATGATACGATTTTCTTCCAGAGTGATATCACAGAAAAACAGGATAAACCAAAGACTAACACTGACAGAACCACATAATTATAACATATAGTTACAGCAGTGCAAAGCAATATCACAATTTGATAAAGAACAGACCATGGGCATGCTAAAAAAAGTCTCAAGTCCCGATCGACTCCTGAGTCCCCGATAGCAGGCGACAAAAGGGAGAAACTCCCTGCCTTAAACCTCCAGGCACCGTCAACTTGCTGATGCATTGGAAGCACCCGACCACAGCCGACACCGAGTCCGTCCATCCGAAAACTTCGAGCCTCCGACCAGCCCCTCCAATACAGCCTCCCGAGCACCTTCGACCTCTCCCTGGCCGCTGAAACAAACAAAGCCAAGGATTCAGGGCCTTCTGCTCTGGAGATTCCGGTTACCACACAATAGCAGCGGCAGCGAAGCGGGCATTTCAGAAGTTTCTCCAGATTTTCCTCCGTATTCTCACGTCTGTCTCCTTCAAATCAGAATTGTGCACAGTACCCTACTTGACAGATTACAGATATTGTTCGCTGGAGAGGCTGCGTGCCCATTCAATGCCCATTCAGAAACTGGATGGCAGAGGGGAAGAAGCTGTTCATGAATTACTGAGTATTTACCTTCAGGCTTCTGTACCTCCTTCCTGATGGTAGCAGTGAGAACAAGATATGACCTGGGTGATGGGGATCCTTAATGTTGAATGCTGCCTTTTTGAGGCATTGCTCCTGGAAGATGTCCTGGATAGCTTTGTGTCAGCTCTACTCACATCTCTTCAAGACCACGTTTCTTGAATATGATCGATAACACAGCCTTCACAGTGGAATATTTATCTTGCTTTTGCCTCAGCTTTCTGGAGAGAATTTTGAAACCACAACTTATTGAATAATAAGCCCAATTAATTCAGTGTCTGATGGAAGGTGAGGATGGTGATCAATGTGTCCAAAAAAAATGAAAGCACACTTGCAAATTGGCTCTTTGTAGATCAGGATACTGTCCAAAAACAAAATGCTTGCAGAAGAACACAAAGTGATAGCAAGGTGAAATGATTTCAGCAAAGTAACCAGCAAAATTACTTTGATTAGCTACACACCAGCCTGCTGCTCAGTGTGCGTATCCAAGTTGTGACAATCTGTGCAGGATTTGCAGAGGTCCCTAGACAGGTGCTGGAAATTAGCATAAAATGATAAAATCTCCACCTTCACTCAAAATGGTAGATGTCTGTGAAGTCTTTAAACAGAAGCTTTGCAAGTCTGGAGCACTGTCCTCCTGGACCTGACTTCCTTGAGTAGGTTTAAAAATTGATATAAATCATTCTGAGGTTTCTTCATGATTTATGACAGTGTCACTGAAGTTCAAACTCTGTCCAATTTGGGGAAGGATGTGTTTGCCTAGGTTGTTTTTTGCATCCCATTACCTGATCTGCCATATCTTCTTGAAAGTAGAATTTCTTTTAGTGATTGTGAATAACACCATGGATATCCACATAGGATGAGCAAGGACATTTCATGTGTTTACAAAATAGTCTAAAATGTCAAAGGCCAATCAACATTTTTCAGTTGGCTCAAATAACAAGATGAGACATGGATCTGATAGGTTTACACGGACCCTTGCGGCTGTAACATTCCATGATTCCCAAAAGGAATCAAGAAAAGGACTCTTGAACAGTTCTACAACTTTCTTTTTTTATCAAGCTTTTCAACAACAAGAATGCAAAGTCAAAGGATTTCTGTTCAGTTTTTGACAGCATGTTTGAGGCAGGTCCTATTATTTCTCACTTCAGCTGCTGAACTTTTTCCTTCTTTCTAAACACCTGGAAAGAAAATTAGAGTTCTAGGTGGAGGAAGCAGGAATGAACATGGCAATTTGAAGAATTTTCCAAAAACGATGCGGTCAGAAACGCATGGTAACATTGCAGTAAGAATAAACAGATCCTCTGTGAAGAAATCATGAATTATGAGGGGTAGAGATGAGGTAAATACAAGCAGACTTTTTCCACCGAGGTTGAAACAACAACTGGAGATCATGGGTTAAGGGTGAAAGGTGGAAAGTGTAAGGAGAGCATGAGGGGAAACTTCTTCACTCAGAGGGTCGTGAGAGTGTGCAACGAACTTCCCGCACAAGTGGAGCATGCAAGCTCGATTTCAATGTTTATGTGAAGCTTAGATAGGCACATGGATAGTACGGGTTTGGAAGGCTATGGTCCCCGTGCAGGTCAATAGGATTAAGTATTTTAAATGGTTTCAGCATGGACTAGATAGGCCACAAGGCCTGTTTCTGTGCTGTACTTTATTTGACCCTAGAACTTGAATTGATTGCTGTCTTCAAAGTTCAAAGTACATTTATTATCCAAGTATATATACATTAAAAAATCTTGAGATTTGTCTCCTTACAGGCAGCTACAAAACAAAGAAACCCAAAAGAACCCAGGAAAAAACAGGAAGACCAACAAACACACAAAGTGCAGAGAGAAAAATTACCAAATCGTGCAAAGGATTAATAAGTGGGTAATAATGTTGGATCTCATTTCTAATTATTGTCAGTGTTTTAGGGGAAAGATAGTGAGGGCTGATAACTAGTAAATAGGAATATGGGTGTACTCATGTTGTAACAAGGAACTGCAGACGAAGCCTTGATGTAGAGACATGGAATGCAGCAGTAATGACATCCAAGTTTCAGGAATTTCATTAATATTGTTATAACATGCACACACTGTCATAGAAAATTGAATTTACTTTTTGACCTGTGGAGAATCATCTTATTCCAGATTCAAGGATTCAAAATACATTTATTATCAAAGTACGTATGCAGTATACAACCCTGAGATTTGTCTTCCCACAGATTATCATGAAGCAAAGAAAGTCAAAGAATTCGTTCAAAGAAAAACATCAAACGCCCTCCCACATGCAAAAAATACAAATTGTACAAATGTCAAAAAAGAACGCAAACACAGAATATAAAACATCAAACTACAAAGTTATCGAAAGAGTACAGACATAGTCAATCCAGCTCAGCTCAGCTTAGCACAGTGCTTGTGTTTTTATTATCTGTAATCAAAATCTAGTCTGCTAATTGATTGTCTTCCTGTACCTAGTCTAGAACCTAGTCTGTTACTTGATTAAGTCTTTTTGTAGCCACTGTTCTGTTATCAAGTTGTAGTTTTACTGGTAATCTCGTCTACTGAGAATGTACAAGAGGTACCATTTTAAACTTTTGGTTATATCTGATTTATAGCAGCACATTCCAATCATCCACTGCTTTCTGTGTGGAAAATAATTCCTCACTAACCCTATCTACTGAGACTAGATGGGTGGTTGCCTTAGTCGGTATTGGGCCGAAGGATCTGTGCCTGTGGTGTATTGCATTATGAATCTGAACATAATCCCTTTCACCTTAAACCTATGCCTTCTTTGAAAGATGTAATTCTTATTATCAAGCCTATCTATGCCACTCATTTTATATACTTTTATCAGACACCCCCCACACCACATTCCTCTTTCATTGTAAGGAACACAAACTCAGCCTACCCATTGTTTCCTTATAACTAAAGCCCTCCAGTCCAGGTGAACATCCTCTGCACCCTCTCAGCTTTTCAATATCAGGTTGTATGTGTAATTCATGATGAATATAACAGAACATAGATGAGTGCAAGACAGGAAAAGGTTCATGATGTCCTGCAGAACATTAAGATCGGCGACTCTTTGTGGACGGCAGGGATTTGTACCAGTTTTTCTCTTAAGTATATTCCTTTGAACTTTGAACAAATTAAACTAGTAAGTAAATGCCTAAATCAAGCAGTAATCTTGGGCATGGCAATGGAGGGACAGTATGCAATAGAACAAAAGTCTTTCAGGTAAAACTGCAAAGCTGCTGAAATTTGACAGAGTACCTGAGGTCACAAAAACTATCTGTATCTGACATGATTTCTGTGTCAGACATGCACCTAATAGTACTGTTAACAAGATTAATTGGCCTTGGTTCAGAGAAGCACCTGTTGGTAGACGCTGATAGAACGGCTAGGTTTAATAATGTCAGTCTGAACTGGGATTGTACTCGAGTAATCGTATTGCTAATTTCTTTTCCCATGGGCCTTCCCTCTCCCTACGATATAAATACCCCTTCCTCGTGGCCAATTGAAGCTGGCAGGATGTTGAACATATTGATACACTAATCAGGCGTCTGCCACGAGTATTTAGATAAAGTCCAAAATTGGAGGCCTGATGTCTGAGAATCTGGGAACAAGGAACTGGAGGCCCACAGATGGCCTGTTCTGGGGTCAGAGGTCTTTCTTGGTGTGAGACGGTGGATGGGTGGATGGGAAGGATGGAAAAAGGGTTTGCTTCAATGTTGTTGCTGCTTGTGTTGTTCTGTGGAACATTGTGGGCATGTTATATTGCCACTGGAATATTTGGTGACACTTTTAAGCTGCCCTAGTGCAAATGATGCATTTCACTGTATGTTTCAAATACCATGTAAATCTGAACGTAACTAAACTAATTCCTTCTGCCTACACAATGCTCATATCCCTCCACTTTCTGCGCAGACATGTGCCTAAGAGCCTTTTAAATACCACTATCATATATGCCTCCACGACAACCCTTGGCAGCATATTCCAGGAGCCCAGCACTATGTGTAATAAAAAATAACTTCATCTGCATATCTCCTTTTAACTTAGCCCCTCTCACCTGAAAAGCGTGCCCATTATTATTGGATATTCAGACCATGAGCAAAGATACCAGCTGTCCAGTCTACTCATGCCTCTCATAATCTTAATCTTATAGGATCCTATCAGATCTCCACTCAGTCTCCAACACTCCAAAGGAAACCACCTGAGTTGGTCCAACCCTTATAGTACATGTGCCAGAGAGTGGTGAATTTGGAACTCATTGCCTCAGGCAGCTGTGGAGGCCAAGTCTTTATGTATATTTAAGGCAAAGGTTGATAGATTCTTGAATGGTCAGGGCATGGAGGGATATGGGGGGCGGGGGGAAGGCAGGAGATTGGGGCTGAGAGGAAAAATGGATCAGCATGATGAAATGGCAAGCAGACCTGATGGGCCAAATGGCCTAATTCTGCTTCTATATCTTATGGCCCTTTGGTCTTACATACTCTCTACTGCAGGCAGCATCCAGGCAAACCTCTCTTAATAGCACTCATTTTGCAACAGTATTCAAGGTGAGTTTTACCTGTGTCATTTTATGCATGACTGCCAGTACAGAAATTATAGGGACAAAAGCTGAAGCCATCATTTTGACATATTTGAGACATTTTTAATTTTTTTTTGCAGCACAAACCTTTTACATTTCAAAACTATGCAACATTCTTTGTGTGATGATGGCAGCTGGAAGGAGAAATTGCAAATGTTTTGGTCGGTTGAAATCTTGCCTTGACAGCAATTTCGCAATCCCTGGGATTAATAGGATGATAAATGGAGCCGATTTTGCAATGACCAGAAATCTGCCTTGCCATTTATTACATAGGTGATGAAGGTTGTGTGTGAATTCGAAGCAGAATACAAGAAAGTGGGAAAGTTTGAGAATAACAAAAGAAGGAATTAAAGAAGACGACAAAAGCAACAGGAATGTAGAGCACAGAAAGCGAAAAATGAGGAAAGAAACAGGGGAAGCAATAATGAAAGAGGGAAGTGTTGCATATTTAATATTTCAACAATACCTGAGTAACCTTATATATATTGTTTCATTAAGCGCTCTTGTTTGGTTAAATAATTTATTACGGGTTATCTGTAAAAGTACGTGAATGGCGTACAACATCACGCCTCCATGTGATACATGCACGCCCTTTTAAAGTAATTTGGAAATTACACCCGCGTTTTGGACTCCTATGTTGTTACCTGAATTAGCTTAATGTTTTGAAGTTACAAAACGTAACGGAGAAAAATTAGGAAAAAGAAAGTGACGAGAAAAGGGGAAACAAGAAAAGGAAACAATAGCAAATAAATGTAAATGAGGAAGTGTGAGATAAAGGGGAATGAAAGAGATATGTCAGAAAAATTGAAGAAACTGAAAGTGGGGATGCAAAATTCAAAGCGTGATAGAAATGAGAGTTAATGACAGAGGGTATTCCAAATCTGAATTATATACTGTGTATTGGAAACAAAGGCATAGATTTTTAATCTGTGGAATACGGTGTAGGGAAGTTACAGTTATTTACCTTGATAGAAGTAATAAAGGCGCAGACTATTTTCTAAATGTGGAGAAAATTCAGAAATCTGAGGTGCAAAGAGACTTAGGAGTCCTTATGCAGGATTCCTTAAAGGCTAACTTGCAGATTGAGTTGGTGGTAAAGAAGGCGAATGCAATGTTAGTATTCGAGAGGACTAGAATACAAGAGGAAGGGTTAATGCTGAGGCTTTATAAGGTATTGGTCAGAAGGCACTTGGAGTATTGTAAGCAGCTTTGGGCCCCTTATTTAAGAAGAGATGTGCTGACAATATAGATGATGCATAGGAGGTTCACAAGAATTATTCTGGGAATGAAAGTTAACACGTGAGAAGTGTTTGATGGCTCTGGACCTGCAGTATACTCACTGGAATTTAGGAGGATGTCTCTGAAACCTATCAAATATTGAAAAGTCTGGATTGAATGGATGTGAAGAGGATCTTTCCTATAGTGGATGAGACAAAAACCAGAAGGCACAGCCTCCGAAAACAGGGACAGAACAGAGATGAGGGGCAGTTCTTTCAGCCAGAGGCTGGTTACTCTGTGGAATTTATTGCCACAGACAGCTGTGGAAGACAAGTCATGGGATATGTTTAGTCAGGGCATCAAAGGTTATGGTGAGAAGGCCAGCAGAATGGGGTTGAGATGAATAATAAATTAGCCTTGATAGAATAGTAGAGCAGACACAATGGGCCAAATGGCCTAATCCTGCTCCTATGTATTATGGTCAAAGCTGAATAAATTTTAATTACTAAAAGAGGAGGTACGTGAATGTTTTCTCATCTGGTAATTCCAGAATTCCTTAATCTCCACCTATTTAGATCTCAACCAGACATACAGTAATGTTTGTTATTTATAAGTCATTTGTCAATCATCTGCACCATTACATGTATCTCATGTTCCCCACCCCGATCACAGAGTTCTACACAAATCCTCCCCTTTCTTTGCAATTTAAAATATATTTTTTTCTCTAATTTTTCCTAATCTCGAGCACACATCTTTTGCTCAAAATTCTGTAAATGTGGAAGTTCATGTAATCTCTGTTCATCAGGTGCAAAAAATACAATGACTTTACAAGACGTTTGGTTTCACTGATATTTGGGCCATTCAAATGTATTAGCAAGCAAGCAACGTCTGAAAATTTGAGGTAAGTATTTATTATGAATCACTATGTCTGGTACAAAAATATCCACCTTTATCCAGGAGGGTTATCCACATTTACCCTGTACAGGAGGGTTTATTCCAATCAGTATATTAGGACTGGATATGGATAGAATGAGTGAGTGGTGAAAACTTTGCAAACGGAATTTAATATTGGAAAGTGTGAGGTTACGCACTATGGTCAGAACAATCTATTATTAACTAATAAGGGCAGATTATTATCTAATTGGAGGAAGGTTGTTGATGAACAAAGTATACAGTGATCTGGGTATTTCCTCCCGGAGGCAGGAGGAGAAGATAGCGGAGCGACGCAGTGCGCGCAGTTCTCCGGTGAAATGATATCGTATTTGTTAGTAGGACGCCGTGCGCAATTCTGATTTGATGGAGACAGACGTGAGAAGGCACAGGGGAACATCTGGAGAAATTTCTGAAATGCCCGGTTTGCTGCTGCTGCTACTGTGCGATCGAGAATCTCCAGAGGGAAGGCCCCAAAATCCCTGGCTTTGCCTGCTGCTGGTGACCGAGGCTGAGATCGAAGCGTTCGGATAGAGATGGTGCTCGGTATTCAGTGTTGGAGGGCTGATCGGAGCTCGAAGTTTTCAGACGACTCAGAGTCGGACTGTGGTCGGGCATGGCAGGCAGAGTTTTCTTCCTTCTCCTGTCTTTGTAAGATGTGGGACTTTCGAGAGACTTTGAACTTTTTTACTGTGCTCATGGCCTGTTCTTCATCAAGTTATGGTATTGTTGCACTGTTGTAACTATATGTTATAATTGTGTGGTTTTTGTTAGTTTTCAGTCTTGGTCTGTCCTGTGTTTCTGTGATATCACACCGGAGGAATATTGTATCATTTCTTAATGCATGCATTACTAAATGAGAATAGAAGAGGACTGTGTGTCCTCATAATCTAATAACAATAATCTAATTTACATGCAAAAATGCTAGCTGTTAAGTACAACAAAAAGTTATTAAGGTAAATGTGATATTGGCCTTTATTCCTTTATTGCAAGTGGGCTGAAGTATTGTTACACTGTACAAGTTGAGGTGACACCTCTATATACACCAGCATTGGAGACAGTCCAAAAAGATTACTGAGGCTAATTTCTGGGATGAGAAGGTTGTTCTGTCAGGAAATACGTAGGAAATAGATAACAGAAAGTCTGCAGGTATTGGAAATCCAAAGCAACGCACACAAAATACTAGAGGAACATAACAGTTCGGGCAGTATCTATGAA
Source organism: Mobula birostris (assembly GCF_030028105.1). Taxonomy (NCBI): domain Eukaryota; kingdom Metazoa; phylum Chordata; class Chondrichthyes; order Myliobatiformes; family Myliobatidae; genus Mobula; species Mobula birostris. The sequence continues at coordinate 20,589,210 of NC_092370.1, read as the reverse complement.
AATGAACAAACAGTTGCATTTTTGGGCCTAAACCCTTCCTCAGCAGTAGAAAGAAAGATGCAAGAATAAAAAGATGGTGGTGGGGGTAGGGAAGGGGAAGGGGAATGATGCTAGCTAGAAGGTAATAGAAGCCAGGTGGCTGGGAAAGGTATAGGACTGGAGAAAAAGGAATCCGATAGGAGAGTGGACCATCAGAGAAAGAGAAGAAAGAAGGAGCCAGGGGGAGGTGGCAGGCAGGTAAGAAGCGGTAAGAGGCCCAAGTGGGGAATAGAAGAAGAAGGGAGAGTGGGGGAATATTTTTTCTGGAAGGAGAAATCAATATTCATGACATTAAGTTGGAGGCTACTCAGAGGGAATATAAAGTGTTGCTCGCACACCTGGAGGATGGGCTCATCTTGGAACAAGAGGAGGCCGTGGGCCTGCATGTCTAAACAGAAAAAGGGATTGGAATTAAAATGTTTTGCCACCAGGAAGTTCCACTTGTGGCAGGTGGAGCGGAGGTTCTTGATGAAGCAGTCCCTCAATTTACAATAGGTCTTAGCAATGGAGGACTGTTTAGGGGCCTTGAATGGAGGTGAGGGAGGAGGTGAATGGGAAGGTGTAGGACGATGGCCACTTTCAGGCATTAGTGCCAGTGGGTTCAATGGACAAGGGGATTGCAGAGGGAGCAATCCCTGCAGAAAGCGGGGGGGGGGGGGGGGTGGAGATACATTTATTGGTAGGATCCCTTTGAAGATGGCGCAAGTTGTGGAGGATGATGTGTGGGACGCAAAGGCTCATGGGGTGGTAGGAAAGAACTAGAAGAACTCACTTAAGGCTGTGGGAAGATGGAGTGAGCATATATATTCAGGAAATGGAAGAGATGAGGGTGAGGGCAGCATCAATATTAGAGGAAGGGAAACTCCATTCTTTGAAGAAGGAGGATATCTCTGATGCCTTGGAAAGGAAAACCACATCCTGAGAATAGATTTGGCAGAGGTGACAGATCTGAAAAAAGAAAGGAATAGCATTTTTTTTAGATTAGATTATGAGGACACTCAGTCCTCGTTTATTGTCATTTAGTAATGCATGCATTAAAAAATGATACAACGTTCCTCCAGTATGATATCACAGAAACACAAGACAGACCAAGACTAAAACTGACAAAAACCACATAATCATAACATATAGTTTCAACAGTGCAAAGCAATACTGTAATTTGATAAAGATCAGACCATGGGCACGGTAAAAAAAAGAAGTCTCAAAATCCCAATAGCCCCATCACCTCATGCAGATGGTGGAAGGAAGAAACTCTCCCTGCCATAAACCTCCAGCGCCGCAAACTTTCCGACGCAGCACCCTGGAAACCTCCGACCACAGCCGACTCTGAGTCTGTCCGAAAACTTCGAGCCTCCTACCAGCCCTCCGACACCGAGCACCGAGCATCATCTCGGCTGAGCGCTTCGACCCCGACCCTAGCTGCTGAGCAACAGGCAAAGCTGAGGACTCGGGGCCTTCCCCTCCGGAGATTCTGGATCGCACAGTTGCAGCAGCAGCGAAACAGGCATTTCAGAGGTTTCACCAGATGTTCCTCTGTGCTTCTCACGTCCATCTCCATCAAATCAGGATTGTGCACGGCACCCTACTTGACAAATAACAGATATTCATCACCGGAGTGGCCGCTGCGCGCTGCGTCGCACGCCATCTTCTCTTCTTCCCTACATTTTCCCTACAGAAATAGATCTCTGTTCTTTAGAGTTTAGAAAAATTAAAGGTGATAACATTAAAACATGCAAGTTCCTTGGAGAAATGACAGGGCAGATGTCAAGATATCCCCAGGTGGGAGAATCTTTAACTGGGAAACATAATTACAAGAGCAAAGACCAGCCATGTAACAGTAATTTCTACTTAGAGAGTTGTTCTCTACCCCCAAAGGATTGTGGAAGCTAGGTCATTGCAGGTATTTAAAAAGGGCGTAAGGTAATTTTTTGAATCATTAAGAAATTAAGGGCTATGGGAGTTGGTGCAAGAGGAGATGCAGTTCGCGAGAGATTAATACTGATCATATTGAATAGTAGATAAGGCTTGATAGGCTGAAATGAAGAGTTGTAGTATTCCAATTATTTTACTTTATTATTCAACAAAGTATTCACTTTAGATTCATAGCCTGCTATTCAAACAAGATTCAACCATGATTTTTCTAGAAATTTAGGAATGTAAATGTGAGAACATCATCAAAAATTGGTTTGATATTTGAATTGTAAATATTTCTCACATTTCTCAGCTTTGTCAAATTTATTTTACATTTGCATGTATACACATGCTGGTAAGACTATAAATGACTCCTGTCATTTCCAAAGGTGTCCTTCCAACAAACATCTTTACCTCCCACCAGACCTCCCAGCTATCCACAGGGATCACTCCCTCCATGATTCCTTTGTCCATTCATCCCTCCTGCACTTATCCCTCCAAGCAAACAAAATGCTGCACCTGCCTACTCATCTCCTCCCTCACCTTCATTCAGGGATCCAACTGTCCTTCCAGGTGAGGCAACACTTCACCTGCGAATCTGTTGGGGTTCTCCTGATGCGGTCTCCTCGATACTGGTGACTCCCAACATAAATAGGGGTACTGCTTCGTCAGGCACCTCCACTCTATCTGCCAAAAGTGGAACTTCCCGGTCACCAAACATTTTAATTCCTATTTTCATTCCAACATGTTGCTCCATGGACTCCTCTTGAGCAACAATGATGCCACCCTCAGGGTGGAGGAGTAATACCTTATACTCCATCTGGGTAGCCTCCAACCTGATAGCATGAATATCGATTTCCCCTTCTAGTAAAAAAAATGCCCTCCTCTTCCCCTCTTCTATTCCCCACTCTGGCCTCTTACATCTTCTCACCTGTCTATCAACTCCACCTGGATCCCCTCCTCCTTCTCTTTCTCTAACAATCACTCTCCTCTTCTATCAGATTCCTTCTTCTCCTTTCTATCACTTAGCTATCAATTTCCCCTCCCCCACCTTTTATTCTAGCATGCTTCCCCTTCTTCTCCAGTCCTGAAGGGTCTTGGACCAAAACATCATCAGTTTGTTCATTTCTATAGATGCTGTCTGACGTGTTGAGTCCCTCCAGCATTTTGTCTGTGTTGCTTTGGATTTCCAGCATATACTGAATTTATTTATATTTATTATTTATTACTATTTCTTGACTATATTATTTCCACCTTGTCACTTGTAAAAATGCCATTCTCTTTTCTCGGTTCCTCCATCTCCGCAGCACCTGTTCAAAGATGAAGCGTTCCTTTCCAGAACATCAGAGATGTCCTCCTTCTTCAAAAAACGGTGATTCCCTTCCTCTACTATTGATGCTGTCCTCACCCTCATCTCCTCCATTTCACAGACATTGCCCTCACCACATCATCTCACCGGCTGAACAGGGAAAGAGTTCCTCTTGTCCTTACTACCACTCCATAAATCTCCACGTGCAGCACACCAATCTCCACAAACTCTGCCATCTTCAATGGGTTCCTGCTACCAAGCACACCTTTACCCACCCCACTCAACTCTCTGTTTTCCACAGGGATCACTTTCCCTGAGATTCCCTTGTCTAGCCAGCCCTCCCCACTGATCTTTCCCTCGGCACTTATCCCTACAAGCGGATGAAGTGCTACACCTGCCCATTCACCTCCCCTCTCACCACCATTCAGGACACCAAACAGTCCTTCCAGGTAATGCAACACTGTGCCTGCCATTCTCCTTACTACCATCAGGGAAGAGATATGGGATCCTGAAAGATTGTTGTGCATTTGAACGTATCTATCTTTTCAATGTAGCCAGCCATTTCTGCTTTTATGTTTTTTATTTATTATTAAAACTAATTGAAGGACAAACACGGGGAGTTTGGAGGTAAGCATGTGTACTTTGCTCTTTACTTTAATGAGATGCACATTTATGATGTGTGGCATAATGATGTATGCCATTCATGTACTTTTACATATAACTCCAAATGCATTATATAAACAAGCAAATGCTTCATCAAACAGTACTTTTTTTAACAGTATAAACAGTATATTTATAATATTACTCAAATATCACTGAAATATTAAAAATACAACAACCACCTTTACCTGGAAGGACTGTTTGGTGCTGTGAATGGTGGCGAGAGACAAGGTGAATAGGCAGTGCATTCCAAGCACCCATCACTCTCTGCATCTTAAAAAAAACACTTGCTCCTGACACCTCCTTTGAAATTCTCTCACCCGCGTTGCATGCACTCTGGTATTAGACATTTCAACTATGCAAAAAAAATAGACTATCTACTCTCTCTATGCCTCTTGTAATCTTATAAATTTCCACCAGACCATCTCTCAGCTTCTGCAGCTCCAGGAGCAAACCACCCAAGTTTGTCCAAACTCTCGTTGTAGCACATGCCCTTTTCTCAAGGCAACCTCCCGGTAAACCTCTTCTACACCTTCTCCAAAGTCTCGAAATTCTTCCTATAATGGGGTGACCAGAACTGTATGCAATACTCCAAATGTGGCCTAACTAAAATTTATAAAGATGCAAAATAACTTCATGATTTCTCAACATATGCATTGACTGATAAAGGCAAGCTTGCTGTATACATTCCTAACCACCTTATTAAACTGTGTAGCCATTTTCAGGGTGTTATGAATTTGAACCACAGGATCCCTCTACATGTCAACACTGTTAAGCATCTTGCCCTCAGCAGTGTACATTTAACCTACCAAGGTGCAACACTTCACATTTGGCTGGGATAACTCCATTTGACATTTCTCCAGCCATATCTGCAAATCATCTGTATCCCCTTGTAATCTTTGCTAATCTTCTAAGCCTTGGACAACACCTCCAAATTTCATATCGTCTGCAAACTTACTATTCCACCCATCTGTATTTTCATCCAAGTCATATATATATATACTATATCACTAATGAGGCCATGTTTTCCCAAATGTTTATAAATCCTATCTCAAATAATTCTTTCCAGTAACTTCCCTACCACTGAAGTCATACTATAGTTTCCAGGATTATCACTGGCTCCCTTCTTGAATAATAGAACAACAATAGTATTTGTTGGTCCTCTGGGATCACGCCTGTGACTAGAGAGGATACATAGATATTAGTCAAGGCCCCAGAAATTTCTTCTGTTGCTTCCCTTAGTAACCCAGTGTACATCCCATCTGGCCTTCGGGACTTATCCATCTTAATGCTCTCTATGAGACCTTACATTACCTCCTCCTTTACCTTAAAGTACCCTAGCACGTCAATATACACAACACTTATCTCCCTGTCCTCCATGTCCTTCTCATTGGTAAATACTGATGTAAATTTCATCCATATCCTTCACATCTAAGCAAATTTTCCCCTTTTTGTTCTTGGGTGGTCGTATCATCTCCCTAGTTACCCTTTTGTTCTTGATGTATGTATAGAATACCTTGGGATTTTCTTCATTCGTACTTGCCCTCTTAGCTTTCCTAATTCCTTTGTTGAGTTATTTTATTTAATCAAGTTTGATTCCAGCTTCCTAGCTATACATACTTTGCTTTTTCTTCTTGTCTACACATTCCTTGTCCAAGGTTTTCTGACCTTGCTATCCTTGGCTTCCCTCTGAATGGAATATACCTGTCCTGTATTCTGTGCAGTTGGTCTTTAAACACCCTCCACATATCGGATGTGGACTTGCCCATGAACAGCTGTTCTCAATTAACTCTCCCGAGTTCCTGCCTAATGCTCTCGTAATTTGCCCTGCTCCAGTTTAATACTCACTCACAACATCCTTCAGCCTTCACAGATGCTGTGTTACCCGGAAGCTTGTCTTTTATTCTCAGCTCATGATGATCCGTGGCTTGGAGATCAACCTGTGGATGGTGCCGTGAGGTAATGTAATGGGTGGAAACACATATAATTCACAACCATCAACACTGAGTTGGGTTTCACTTCAAGAGGCTGTCTGGTGTGATGACGTATTTATGTGAAGCTTTTTACCACATTTCATGTTCTGTGTTTGGTTGACAATAAAGGAATTTTTACAGTTTCCCTTAAACTTAAAATGCCTCTGCTGTTTTATTTAAGGAAACCTGCATTGGTGTTCCCAATGCTCTAGGATGATTCCAGATTTATTCATGCTGATACAGTCGCTTTGAAACTGCCGGAGGTTTTTGAGTCAAATGCTGCCGCTTAGTTTGAACAAGCTGAGGACCAATTCGTCCTGTGAGAAATCTCCATGGACACCAGATATTACTACATAGTAATGTCACTCAGTAGTTCCATGACAGCGAGAGTGGTGAGTCTGCTTGAACACCTGTCTGAATGTGATAAATATTGATCACCGAAACATTACTGGGTGATCTGGAAGACCGTATAAGGAATCTGGAGCAGCAGCTGGATGACCTTTGACTCATAAGGGAGAATGAGGCAGTCATAGATGAGAGCTACAGGGAGGTAGTCACACCTAGGCTGCTGGAAGCAGGTCGTTGGGTGACAGTCAGAGGGGGGAAAGCGAAGATGAGTAGACAGGTAGTGCAGAGCACCCCTGTAACCATTCCCCTGAATAATAAGTTTACCGTCTTAGATACCGTTGGCGGGGACGACCGACCAGGGGTGAACCATGGGCTCTTCTGCAGAAGGTAGGACCTGTACGGATTGGATGGGTTGCACTTGAACTCGAGGGGGAGCAATATCCTTGCAGGTAGGTTTGCTAGCATGGTTCGGGAGGGTTAAAACTAATTTGCAAGGGGGATGGGACCCGGAGCGATAGAGCAGTGAAAGAAGTGCATGGAGTAAAGCCAGATCTAACATATAAAGAGATTTTGAGGAAAGAGAAGCAGAATAAAGAGTGTAAAAGTAGTAAGGTAGAAGGGCTAAAGGGCGTGTACTTCAATGGAAAAAGCATCAGGGACAAAGGTGATGAACTGAGACATTGGATACATATATGGAATTATGATGTAATGGCCATTACAGAGACTTGGCTGGCACTAGGGCAGGAATGGATTCTCAATATTTGTCATGGTCCGGATCGGGGTCCCTTTAAATTTAGCTTGTTTATGTTACGATCTGGACCGTTGATTCCCTGTTTTCCCATGTCCCTCGATTTTGGTGATTAGAGGCAATTAACACTCGGCTGAATCGGTAGTTTATAGTCTCCGGCTTTCAGCTGTTCGGTGCGGGAGCGTCTGCGAAGTCTGCAAAGTCACGGCATGCCAATGTCATCTGGCCGGAGCAAGCCTTGTCTCCGCCCGAAGCAAGTGTTGGTAATTCGCCTTTCCTCACCGGAGCAACCCTGTCCAGTTACCTCGCCGAAGCGAGCCTGCAAAGTTTCCTTTTCAAGGTAGGTCCATCAGTTAACCCGCCGGAGAGAATCAAGAGCCGCTGTCTACTGTTCCCGGGCCGAGTCGAGAGCTCGCTGCTACCCGGAGGCTCCAAGCACCACGTCCTGGCTCCGGCGGCATCCAAGTACCACGTCCCTGTCCTGGCTCCGGTGGCATTCAAGTACCACATCCATGTCCTGGCTCCAGTGGTGTTCAAGTACCACGTCCAGTGCAGGCCCTGGCGGCATTCAAGTACCATGTCAAATCCTGGTCCTAGAGGCGTTCAAGTACCATGTCAAGTCCTGGCCCTGGCGACTTCCCAGTTCTGAGTCTAGTCCTGGCCCTGGCGGTCTGTGATTCCTGTCCTACCCCCTTGTCTGAATCCCTTCTCTGCCACTCTCGCCTCTAGCCCTCGTCTGCAGCCCCCGCCTGCACTTCGGTCTAGTTCCATCACCAGAGCTAGACAGGTACTGTCTTGTGTTCATTCATGTTGGTCTTGTTTTGTCTTGTCCTCGCCTCCGTGGGGTAAGTCTGGCCGTCTTGCCGTTGCCCCGCAGGGAGTCATGTCTCGTCCTGTCCTCGCCTCCTTGGGGTAAGTCCGGCCGTCTTGCCATTGCCCTGCAGGGAGTCGTGTCTTGTCTTGTCTTGTCCTTGCCTCCGTGGGGTAAGTCAGGCCATCATGCCGTAGCCCCGCGGGGAGTCATGAGTCTCGGCCCTATGTCCTGTACCCAAGGAGGGGTCCCGGCTCTCTGTTCTGTGTGCGAGTCCCGGCCCTATGTCCTGTACCCAAGGAAAGGTCCCGACTCTGTGTTCTGTTTATGTGTCCATGGTTCCAAGTACCTGCTCTCCCGAGACCAAGGCTCTGTGTTCCCATGTTCCCCCTCTCCCTAGCCCATGTCATGTCCATGCCTGGTTCTGGGGTCTGAGCCCGATGCAAGACCCGGGTACCGGGTCCTTGCCCAGTCTTGGGCTCGGAGTCCATACCCCAGCCTCTTCATGTCGCCTCTAGTTCTGGGAGCCAATTCCTAGTCCAAGTCCAGACCCTTGGTCCCAGCCTAGTCGTAGTCCTCAGTCCTTCTCCAGTTCGCTATTCCTGCTTCTGCTTTGCTCTCCTGATATCAAACAATAAACTAAATTTAGTTAACCTCTCAATATGTGTCTTGCATTTGGGTCCACCCTTGCTCCCACTGCCCTGCCATTGTGACAATATTCTTGCTTTAAAAGGGATAGAGAGGGGGGAAAAGGGGAGGAGGGGTGGCATTACTGGTTAGGAATACTACTACAGCTCGGTGAGATAGGGAGTTGTCTATCCCAGCATGTGAAGCCAGACTCCGGCGGATTGAGCGGACGAGGCCAATAGAAGGTCCAACGGTCAAGAAGGCGGTCTCTGCAAGCGTCGTGGAACGTGTAGAGCAGGACAAGACACAGAAGATGTCCTGGTCATCCACTGCGCCTAGTCCCATCTCCAGCCGTCTAGACTCTGTCTTGCCACTGGACCCAGATGGGAATTGAGAAGAGAGAGTGAGGCTGACGCTGCGCAACTCTCCCTCACTTAAATCCAAATCACGCTCTAGTCTCGACACCATCATTATGGTGTCGAGGTCCTCATCGACGTCAACGATGGATGAACAACAACAACAACTATTACAGCTACAGAAAGGGTGAGTATTGTAGCAGGATCCTCTTTTGGGTCAATATGGGTGGAAGTCAGGAACAGGAAGGGAGCAGTTACTCTATTAGGGGTATTCTATAGGCCCCCTGGTAGCGGCAGAGATACAGAGGAGCAGATTGGGAGGCAGATTTTGGAAAGGTGCAAAAATAACAGAGTTCTATCATGGGTGACTTTAACTTCCCTAATATTGATTGGCACCTGATTAGTGCCAAGGGATTAGATCGGGCAGAGTTTGTTAAGTGTGTCCAGGATGGATTCCTGTCACAGTATGTCTAGGGGGAATGCCATACTAGATCTAGTACTAGGTAATGAACAGGGTCAGGTCACAGATCTCTCAGTGGGTGAGCATCTGGGGGACAGTGACCACCGCTCCCTGGCCTTCAGCATTATCATGGAAAAAGATAGAATCAGAGAGGACAGGAAAATTTTTAATTGGGGAAGGACAAATTATGAGGCTATAAGGCTAGAACTTGCGGGCACAGGAGTACGTTCAGCCAGAGACCCATTCCACTGAGATGCAACACAGAACGTCATAGGAAGTCATTCCTGCCTGTGGCCATCAAACTTTACAACTCCTCCCTTGGAGGGTCAGACACCCTGAGCCAATAGGCTGGTCCTAGACTTATTTCCTGGCATAATCTACATATTACTATTTAACTATTTATGGTTTTATTATTACTACTTAATTATATATGGTGCAACTGTAACGAAAACCAATTTCCCCCGGGGATCAATAAAGTATGACTATGACTATGATATGAATTGGGATGATATTTTTGCAGGGAAATGTACTATGGACATGTGGTCGATGTTTAGAGATCTCTTGCAGGATGTCAGGGATAATTTCGTCCTGGTGAAGAAGATAAAGAATGGTAGGGTGAAGGAACCATGGGTGACAAGTGAGCAAGTGAGGTAGAAAATCTAGTCAGGTGGAAGTAGGCAGCATTTATGAGATTTAGGAAGCAGGGATCAGATGGGTCTATTGAGGAATATAGGGAAGCAAGAAAGGAGCTTAAGAAGGGGCTGAGAAGATCAAGAAGCAGGCATGAGAAGGCCTTGGCAAGTAGGGTAAAGGAAAATCCCAAGGCATTCTTCAATTATGTGAAGAAAAAAAGGATGACAGGAGTGAAGGTAGGACTGATTAGAGATAAAGGTGGGAAGATGTGGAGGCTGTGGAAGTGAGCGAGGTCCTCAATGAATATTTCTCTTCGGTATTCACCAATGAGAGGGAACTTGATGATGGTGAGGATAATTTGAGTGAGGTTGATGTTCTGGAGCATGTTGATATTAAGGGAGAGGAGGTGTTGGAGTTGTTAAAATACATTAGGACGGCTAAGTCCCCGGGGCCTGATGGAATATTCCCCAGGGTGCTCCATGGGGTGAGGGAAGAGATTGCTGAGCCTCTGGTTAGGATCTTTATGTCCTTGTTGTCCACAGGAATGGTACCGGAGGATTGGAGCGAGGTGAATGTTGTCCCCTTGTTCAAAAAAGGTAGTAGGGATAGTCCGGGTAATTATAGACCAGTGAGCCTTACGCCTGTGGTGGGAAAGCTGTTGGAAAAGATTCTTAGAGATAGGATCTATGGGAATTTAGAGAATCATGGTCTGATCAGGGACAGTAAGCTTGGCTTTGTGAAGGGCATGTCTAACAAGCCTGATAGATTTATTTGAGGAGGTGACCCAGGCATATAGATGAAGGTAGTGCAGTGGATGTGATCTATATGGATTTTAGTAAGGCACTTGACAAGGTTCCACACGGTAGGTTTATTCAGAAAGTCAGAAGGCATGGGATCCAGGGAAGTTTGGCCAGGTGGATTCAGAATTCGCTTGCCTGTAAAAGGCAGAGGGTTGTGGTGGAGGGAGTACATTCAGATTGGAGGATTGTGACTAGTGGTATCCCACAAGGATCTGTTCTGGGACCTCTATTTTTCGTGATTTTTATTAATATCTTGAATGTGGGGGTAGAAGGGTGGGTTGGCAAGTTTGCAGATTACACAAAGGTTGGTGGTGTTGTAGGTAGTGTAGAGGATTGTCAAAGATTGCAGAGAGACATTGATAGGATGCAGAAGTGGGCTGAGAAGTGGCAGATGGAGTTCAACCTGGAGAAGTGTGAGATGGTACACTTTGGAAGGACAAACTCCAAGGCAGAGTACAAAGTAAATGGCAGGATACTTGGTAGTGTGGAGGAGCAGAGGGATCTGGGGGTACATGTCTACAGATCCCTGAAAGTTGCCTCACAGGTGGATAGGGTAGTTAAGAAAGCTTATGGGGTGTTAGCTTTCATAAGTCGAGGGATAGAGTTTAAGAGTCACAATGTAATGATGCAGCTCTATAAAACTCTGGTTAGGCCACACTTGGAGTATTGTGTCCAGTTCTGGCCACCTCACTATAGGAGGCATGTGGAAACATTGGAAAGGGTACAGAGGAGATTTACCAGGATGCTGCCTGGTTTAGAGAGCACGTATTATGATCAGAGATTAAGGGAGCTAGGTCTTTACTCTTTGGAGAGAAGGAGGATGAGAGGAGACATGATAGAGTTACACAAGATATTAAGAGAACAGACAGGGTGGACAGCCAGCGCCTCTTCCCCAGGGCGCCACTGCTCAATACAAGAGGACATGGCTTTAAGGTAAGGGGTGGGAAGTTCAAGGTGGATATTAGAGGAAGGTTTTTTACTCAGAGAGTGGTTGGTGCGTGGAATGCACTGCCTGAGTCAGTGGTGAAGGCAGATACACTAGAGAAATTTAAGAGACTACTAGACAGGTATATGGAGGAACTTAAGGTGTAGGCTTATATGGGAGGCAGGGTTTGAGGGTCGCCACAACGTTGTGGGCCGAAGGGCCTGTAATGTGCTGTACTATTCTATGTTCTATGTTCTATGACATCAACAATTGGGAAACCAATGCCAATGACAGGAAACTCTGGCAAGCCATCATCCGAGAAGGAACAGCAACTTTCGAAGCCAACAGATGTGCAGAATTAGAAGAAAAGATAAGAAAATGGAAAGAGAGGCAGCAACAACCAAAGTCCGATCTGCCACCTGGAGCTACCCGTCCTGAATGTGGAAGAACTTTCAAAGCCAAGATTAGACTCATAAACCACCTGAGAGCCCATAAGTAGATCAACAGAACGAAGACCATCATCCTCGAACTTGAGGGATAGCCACGACGACGATGACTGGTAGAGATCATAGGTTTGAGTAGCCTTGGTGAGTAACTGCAATGTGCTTTGCACTTAGTACGCACTGCATTTACTGTGTGCCAGTGGTGAAAGGAATAAAAATTTTGAATGGTTGATGTGTTGCCAATCTAGTGAGCTTCTTTGCGCTGAACAGTACCAAGAGTTGCACTCATCCAGTCAAGTGAAAATACTCCACGTTTCTGACCTGTGCTTTGAAGGTTGTGGAATGGCCTTGAAAAGTCAGGAGGTGTACCACTTATCTGACTTGATCCTCCAGCTATAGCAATGACATGATTGATCCTTCTGAGATTTTGATCAATGATCACACTCAGGGTGCTAGTAGTATGGGACTTGGTGATAGTGATGCATTGGCTGTCAAGAGTAAGTGGTTAGATTCTCTTGTATTGTAAATGAGAGATGTAACAGATGCCAGTTACATCTCTGCATGGGCAACACACACAAAATGCTGGAGGACCTCAGCAGCTCAGACCGGTTAGCCTGACATCGGTGGTGGGGAAAATGCTGGAGTCAGTTATCAAAGATGTGATAACAGCACATTTGGAAAGTGGTGAAATCATTGGACAAAGTCAGCATGGATTTGTGAAAGGAAAATCATGTCTGACGAATCTCATAGAATTTTTTGAGGATGTAACTAGTAGAGTGGATAGGGGAGAACCAGTGGATGTGGTATATTTGGATTTTCAAAAGGCTTTTGACAAGGTCCCACACAGGAGATTAGTGTGAAAACTTAAAGCACACAGTATTGGGTGTAAGGTATTGATGTGGATAGAGAATTGGTTAGCAGACAGGAAACAAAGAGTGGGAATAAACGGGACCTTTTCAGAATGGCAGGCAGTGACTAGTGGGGTACCGCAAGGCTCAGTGCTGGGACCCCAGTTGTTTACAATATATATTAATGACTTGGATGAGAGAATTAAATGCAGCATCTCCAAGTTTGCGGATGACATAAAGCTGGGCGGCAGTGTTAGCTGTGAGGAGGATGCAAAGAGGATGCAGGGTGACTTGGATAGGTTAGGTGAGTGGGCAAATTCATGGCAGATGCATATTAATGTGGATAAATGTGAGGTTATCCACTTTGGTGGCAAAAATAGGAAAACAGATTATTATCTGAATGGTGGCCGATTAGGAAAAGGGGAGGTGCAACGAGACCTGGGTGTCATTATACACCAGTCATTGAAAGTGGGCATGCAGGTACAGCAGGTGGTGAAAAAGGCGAATAGTATGCTGGCATTCATAGTAAGAGGATTCGAGTACAGGAGCAAGGAGGTACTACTGCAGTTGTACAAGGCCTTGGTGAGACCACACCTGGAGTATTTTGTGCAGTTTTGGTCCCCTAATCTGAGGAAAGACATCCTTGCCATAGAGTAGGTTGCTGCAATAATTTTACGAAGTTTCTATTTCGCTTATCCTGAAAAAAAATAGGAACCCAACTGAATGTTCTACATATAGACCAATTTCCTTCCTTAATGTTGATGCTAAAATTTTATCTAAGGTTCTGACCCGCAGGATGGAAAATATCTTACCATCTATCATTTCTGACGGTCAGACTGGTTTTATTAAAAATCAATATTCTCATTTTAATGTTCATTGATTATTAAATGTTATTTATTCTCCTTCTAAGGAGATATCGGAGTGTGTGATATCCTTAGATGCTGAGAAGGCTTTTGATTGGGTTGAATGGCATTATTTGTTCAAAATCTTCAAAAAATTTAATTTTGTGTCCAACTTTATTCAATGGATTAAATTACTGTATTTATCCCCCTTTGCTCAGGTTCTTACTAATTCTCAGAATTCCAAACAATTTAAACTTCAGCGTGGAACCAGACAAGGTTGCCCTTTGAGTCCTTTGTTTTTTGACCTGGCTTTAGAACCTTTAGCTATTGCTTTTCGAGAATCTAACAATATCACTGGTACTTTACGGAAGGGTACTACCCATAAAGTTTCACTTTATGCGAATGATTTATTGCTTTAAATTTCTAATGACGAAACTTCATCACCTTCTGTGCTTTCTTCGCTCTCTTGTTTTAGTCAGTTTTCTGGATATAAACTGAACCTAGACAAGAGTGAACTTTTTCCTTTGAATATTTTGCCATTAACTGATATTAACCATCCTTTTAAAATTGTAAGAAACCAATTCACGTATTTAGGTGTAACAATTACTAAGAATTATAAATACATATGTAAAGAAAATTTTCATAGTCATAGTCATAGTCATACTTTATTGATCCCGGGGGAAATTGGTTTTCGTTACAGTTGCACCATAAATAAATAAATAGTAATAAAACCACAAATAGTTAAATAGTAATATGTAAATTATGCCAGGAAATAAGTCCAGGACCAGCCTATTGACTCAGGATGTCTGACCCTCCAAGGGAGGAGTTGTAAAGTTTGATGGCCACAGGCAGGAATGACTTCCTATGACGCTCTGTGTTGCATCTCGGTGGAATGAGTCTCTGGCTGAATGTACTCCTGTGCCCACCCAGTACATTATGTAGTGGATGGGAGACATTGACCAAGATGGCATGCAACTTAGACAGCATCCTCTTTTCAGACACCGCCGTCAGAGAGTCCAGTTCCATCCCCACAACATCACTGGCCTTACGAATGAGTTTGTTGATTCTGTTGGTGTCTGCTACCCTCAGCCTGCTGCCCCAGCACATAACAGCAAACACGATCGCACTGGCCACCACAGACTCGTAGAACATCCTCAGCATCGTCCGGCAGATGTTAAAGGACCTCAGTCTCCTCAGGAAATAGAGACAGCTCAGACCCTTCTTGTACACAGCCTCAGTATTCTTTGACCAGTCCAGTTTATTGTCAATTCGTATCCTCAAGTATTTGTAATCCTCCACCATGTCCACACTGACCCCCTGGATGGAAACAGGGGTCACCGGTACCTTAGCTCTCCTCAGGTCTACCACCAGCTCCTTAGTCTTTTTCACATTAAGCTGCAGATAATTCTGCTCACACCATGTGACAAAGTTTCCTACCGTAGCCCTGTACTCAGCCTCATCTCCCTTGCTGATGCATCCAACTATGGCAGAGTCATCAGAAAACTTCTGAAGATGACTCTATTAAATTATATAAAAAGAACATCATCAAATTGGTTGCCCCTTTCGTTATCATTGATTAGCCGAATTAACTCTATTAAGATGAATGTTTTACCTAAATTTATGTACCTCTTTCAGGTGTTACCCGTTTTTATTCCTGAATCCTTTTTTGACTCTCTGGAGTCTATTTTATCCTCCTACATATGGAAAAATAAACGTTCTCAATTGAATAAAGTCCATCTCCAGAAAGTTAAAATGAATGGAGGTTTAGCTTTACCAAATTTTAGGTTTTATTACTGGGCAGCTAATATATGGAATCTCACATTTTGGTTATACTATATTAATCACGAGGACTGAGGCTCCGGAGGGTTCCTGTGCTGTGGAAGGCGTCCTGTCTCGTCCCTGTGCTGAAGACACCGCGCCCCAGCGGCCTCAATGACTACAGACCGATGGCATTGACCTCCCACATCATGAAGACCCTGGAGAGCCTTTTTCTGGAGCTGCTCTGGCCTATGGTCAGGCCACACTTAGATCCCCTCCAGTTCGCCTACCAGCTCCGACTAGGAGTTGAGGATGCCATCGTCTACCTGCTGAACCGTGTCTACGCCCACCTGGACAAGCCAGCGAGCACTGTAAGGGTCATGTTTTTTGACTTCTCCAGTGCGTTCAACACCATCCGCCCTGCTCTGCTGGGGAAAAGCTGACAGCGATGCAGGTGGATGCTTTCCTGGTATCATGGATTCTTGATTACCTGACTGGCAGACCACAGTACGTGTGCTTGCAACACTGTGTGTCCAACAGAGTGATCAGCAGCACTGGGGCTCCACAGGGGACTGTCTTGTCTCCCTTTCTCTTCACCATTTACACCTCGGACTTCAACTACTGCACAGAGTCTTGTCATCTTCAGAAGTTTTCGGATGACTCTGCCATAGTTGGATGCATCAGCAAGGGAGATGAGGCTGAGTACAGGGGTACCGGTGACCTCTGTTTCCATCCAGGAGGTCAGTGTGGACATGGTGGAGGATTACAAATACCTGGGGATACGAATTGCCAATAAACTGACTGGTCAAAGAACACTGAGGCTGTCTACAAGAAGGGTCAGAGCCGTCTCTACTTCCTGAGGAAACTGAGGTCCTTTAACATCTGCCAGACGATGCTGAGGATGTTCTACGAGTCTGTGATGGCCAGTGCTGATGTAGTTTTTAAACAATGGGAAAGGTTGGGCATTACATGCTTCCGGGATCTGTTTGTGGGAGGAAATCTATCTTTGTTTGAACAATTGTCAATTGAATATAGTTTACCAAAAATCCATTTTTTTCCGTACTTACAAATTGGAGATTTTCTGTGATCTCAATTATATACATTTCCTAATAGTCCTGATCAGAACATATTAGATGAAATTCTTAATATGAAATCATTCTATAATGGTTCAATATCCAATATTTATGATATGTTGTTGGGAATGAGAAATGATTCTTTAGACAAAATTGAAAATCTTTGGGAACAAGATTTACAGACCTCAATTTCTGAAGAAACTTGGAATGAGATTTTTAAATTGGTTAATACTTCATTGTTATGTGCTCGTCATTCCCTCTTACAATTTAAAGTGGTTCATAGGGCTTATATGACCAAGGATATGTTATCTCGTTTTTATGGGGATATATCTCCCTACTGTGATAAGTGTAACAATGGAGAAGCTTCACTTATTCATATGTTCTGGACGTGCCCAAGTCTTGGAAAATATTGGCAGGAAGTATTCCAAACTTTTTCTGTACTCTTTAAAGTAAATTTTAAGCCTAACCCTTTGACTTCCCTACTTGGTATTGTTGGAAGGAAAGATATCATCTTGAAGATATCTGATTTGCACATTCTGGCTTTTATCTCTCTTATGGCTGGAAGAGCACTTTTGTTTAGAAGGATGCTGTTCCACCTAATCATGCCCAGTGGTTACGAGATGTTATGTCATGCCTAAATTTAGAAAAGATTTGTTGTTCAGTTTCTGAACCTAACCAAGATTTTCAAAATTTGTGGGGGCCATTTTTAAATTATTTTCATAATCTTTGACTTCTTGTTAAAGTACAGAAGCTGGTTAATAGCATATTTTATTATCTGATAAGTTTTTTTCTTTCTTTCCCCAAACAGCTTCGACTATAGTAGCAGGTGTAGATCTTATTTTTTAATAAAATTGTTCATATTCTAATATACGAATTAATCTAATCTATATGAATATAGAGCAAAGAGTTTGTTAATGTGATTCAATATACTGTATCTATTTTTCTTTTGTTTTATAATATGTATTCTCTTGAACTCTGTGTTCTTCTATATAGAAATCAATAAAAAAAATTGGAAAAGAAGAGTGTGTCGCTCAACATTTCCAGCATCTGTAGGATCTCCTATCTCTTTGTTTGAATCTTTGCACCTTATAAGTCATGCTCTCATGTTGTGAAGGACAAGCTGCATGCAAGTATGGTCTGCTTCATTTATTGATAACTTGTGAATAGTATTGGATTCTTAAATCAATTCAGGTTTAGAGAGTCCTAGATAAACAAATCCATTTTCAGATGAACGTGTGCATAGGCTTTTCTCACTACTTTCAAAACAAAAGTTGTAATTGACTGCATTTATTTTAAACTGAATGCGGATACCACTACTTGGAGCTGTCTTTGCACATCAAGGCTGTTTTGTGTGACACCTTCTAAAAATAATAAGTTGATAACAGCAGAACATGGGAAAGAGGCTATCAGAGGATAAGTGAACAGATTAATCAACAGTGTATGTCCTGAACTATCAGATGAAAAGACTGCAAAACAAAAAGTGCAAGTAATTTACAGTAGGAAAACTTGATTAAGAAAAAAACAGAAATAACAAACGCCTCCATTTGTGAAAGTTCAATTACTACATCAGCTAGCAACAGACACGAAATTTTGGAGAAACTCAGCAGGCCAGGCATGATCTATGATTAAAAGTAAACAGTTGACATTTGGGGCCAAGACCCTTCATCAGGACTGGGGAGAAAGCGGTCAGTGTTGGGGAGGAAGAAGTACAAGGTAGTAGATGATGGGTGAAACCGAGAGTGGAGAGCAGGTGGAG
Organism: Mobula birostris; assembly: GCF_030028105.1. Classification (NCBI taxonomy): domain Eukaryota; kingdom Metazoa; phylum Chordata; class Chondrichthyes; order Myliobatiformes; family Myliobatidae; genus Mobula; species Mobula birostris. Next base: position 20,570,890 of record NC_092370.1, on the reverse strand, counting down.
TAAAGAGCTGGGAAGTTGATTGGTGAAAGAGATAAAGGACTGGAGAAAGGGGGAATCTGATCAGAGAGGACAGAAGACCATGGAAGAAAGGGAAGGAGGAGGAATGGGACGTGGAATTAAAATGTGTGGCCACTGGGAGATCCTGCTTTCTCTGGCGGACAGAGCGTAGGGGTTCAGCGAAACGATCTCCCGGTCTGCATCGGGTCTCACCAATATATAGAACGCCACATCAGGAGCACTGGACGCAGTATATCACCCCAGCCGACTCCGGTGCTCCTGATGGCCTTCTATGTATTGGTGAGACCTGACGCAGACTGGGAGGTCATTTCGCTGAGCACCTACACTCTGTCCGCAAGAGAAAGCAGGATCTCCCGGTGGCCACACATTTTAATTCCACGTCCCATTCCCATTCTGATATGTCTATCCACGGCCTCCTCTACTATAAAGATGAAGCCACACTCAGTTTGTAGGAACAACAGCTTATATTCCGTCTGGGTAGCCTCCAACCTGATGGCATGAACATTGACTTCTCTAACTTTCGCTAGTGCCCCGCCTCCCCCTCGTACCCCATCTATTATTTATTTATATACACACATTCTTTTTCACTCTCTCCTTTTTCTCCCTCTGTCCCTCTCACTATACCCCTTGCCCATCCTCTGGGTTTTTTCCCCCTCCCCCTTTTCTTTCTCCCTAGGCCTCCTGTCCCATGATCCTCTCATATCTCTTTTGCCAATCACCTGTCCAGCTCTTGGCTCCATCCCTCCCCCTCCTGTCTTCTCCTATCATTTTGGATCTCCCCCTCCCCCTCCCACTTTCAAATCTCTTACTAGCTCTTCTTTCAGTTAGTCCTGATGAAGGGTCTTGGCCCGAAACGTCGACTGCACCTCTTCCTAGAGTTGCTGCCTGGACCTGCTGCATTCACCAGCAACTTTGATGTGTGTTGCTTGAAATTCCAGCATCTGCAGATTTCCTCGTGTTAGCGCTCCCAATGTACATCAGGTTTCACACTACCACCTACATCACCTACATTGCTTAGGCATTGACATTCTTAAAAGGGAGCAGAGTTTTAAAATGACTTATAATATTCTGGGTAAGTTCATTTGGTTCCAGGTGAAATAAAAATTTATTTGTCATGTACATTGTGACATCAAAGCATGCAGGATAATGTGTATTTTGCATTAATGACCAACCCAGTCTGAGGAACTGCTGAAGGCAGCCCACAAGTGTCCCCATGCTTCCCGTGCCAACAGAGCATATTCACAATTTACTCCCAGTACGTCTTTGGAATGTACGTGGGAGGAACCCGGTGCACATGGAGGAAACCCATGTGGTCATGGGGAGAACGTACAAACTCCTTGTAGACAGTGGCAGAAACTAAACTCCAGTTGCTGGTGATGTATACCATTATGCTTATCATTATCACTGTGTCATATCAGATATTTGCTGAATTTCAATGGTAAAGCTCAGAGCAATATATAATTTTCATGAGCCAATGGGAAAGTAGTTACCAGGAATAAACCTCGTCTGGATATTCATTTGTATTTCTCCATCTGCTTCATACCCTGAACTTGGTTACACAATGAATTTGTGCGTAAGTAAAGAGCAAGCACATTAACACAATGTTTTAAGTGTATCTGAAATTTAGATTTCTTGTTCATCGATAGCTAAAGATCCCCTGCAAGGAATGTACTGGAGAGTTCAATGATCAATTCCTGAGCCTAAAATTAATAGCTACTAAATTGAAGAAAGAGAGTAGGATTTAAGGTTTATATTTTGCGACTGCATCTGATTGTGGGTTTATTTAATTGCATCCTGTTGAACCAATCCTCCCCCCTCTAACACTGGTCCACTCACACAATGGCCATGCCAACAACGGCTGCTGTACTTATCCCTGCATAATTTTTATTTGCCCTCGCTAATAAATCAAACGTTGAAAAAATTCAATAAAGAACATAATAAAATGTGAATGGAGAACTAATGTGGGTATGTCTGTGATTTTCCTTCCTCATTGTAACAGGGCCCAATGGGAACGTTGGGGCGCTATCAAATAAAATGCTAGCAAGTGTCCTTGTATGGTTGCAGTGGGGTTGGCTACCGAACTGCAGCATTGAAGTGTGAATGGATGTGAAAATGAGCCAAGATCAAAATTGCTGGATAATTGCTTGTTACACAATTATTGCAAAGTTCTTGAGGTGCTTACAATTGGCGGTGCAATTGCTTGCCAAATACAGATAAAGGAACAAAATACAATTTCAAATGTTTTCTCTCATCAGACATTTCAGCTTGTCTTAATTCGGGTGCTATAAACAATCTCTTGGCCAGTTCTGAAATGACATTTAGGCAGCATTTGAGTAGCATTCTGAGTAATGACATGTGTGTGTTCTAGGCATTGAGACTTGATCGATTTTATTTTCTGGTGCCCAATCAAACTGAGAAAGCAGACTACACACATGTTCAGGGAGAAAGATTTAAAAAGGACGAATGCAGGCTTTCGGCTTTTTACAAAATCGAGAGGGACATAGCTTGGGATGAAAGATTTATAAGGAGCATTCATGGGCTTTTGACTTTTTTTTCTGGCAGCACAATTGAATCATGATTTATTAGCAAAGGCAAATAAAAACTATGCAGGGACACGCGAGTAGCCATTGTTGGAACAGTGTTTGCGTGTGTGGACCAGTGTTAGAGCGGAGAGGCTTTGGCTCAACAGGCCTGAATGCAAACAGATACATTTCTGGTAAGTTTCTTCCTCGTTCTTTGTCTGTTAGTGCAGTGAGAATGGCCCTAGGGGCTGTGTTGTGTTCATTGTGGGAATTTTGGGAGACCTTCTGCCTCCCAGATAAACACATCTGCTGCATGTGTGCCTAGATGCATCTCCTTAGAGAATGTGGTAAGGAACTGGAGCTGAAGTTTGGTGACCTTCAGCTCATATGGGAAATTGAGGAGGTGATAGATAGGAGCTACAGGGAGGTAGTCACCCTTAAATCGTAGGAGGCGGGGACCTGGGTGACTTCTCCTCCAACCTAAGTGTGGCCTCAGACTAAGCAGGATCTCACAGTGGCCACCTATCTTAAGTCTACTTCCCATTCCTATTCCGATATGATCCTCCACTGGTGGGATAAGACCACACTTAGGTTGGAGGAACGACACGTTATATTCTGTTTGGGTCACCTCCAACCTGATGGCATGAACATTGATTTCTCAAAACTTCCAGTGATGCCTCCCCTACCTTCACCATTTCCCATCTGCTTGCCCGTTTCTCATGTTATCTCCTTGCCCACCCATCACCTCCCTCTGGTGCTCCTCTCCCTCCCCCATTTTTTTCTTTTTTTTTCCATGACCTTCTATCTCTTTCACCAATTGACTTCTCAGCTCTTTGCTTCATCTTGTCCCCTCCTTTCGCCTATCGCCAGGCATTCTCATTGCCCTCCCCCAACCTTTCAAATCTACTCCTCATTTTTTTCTCTCCAATCCTGCTGACGGGTTTTAGCCCAGAATGTTGACTGTACTTTTTTCCATAGGTGCTGCCTGGCCTATTGAATTCCTCCAGCATTTTTTGTGTGTTTCTGTAAATGTCACTACTCTTCACAAAGTGATGGAGGCAGATGAAAGGAAGTTATAAGCCAGTTAGCCCGACCTCAGTAGTTGGGAGGATATTGGAGTTGATTTTCAAGGATGAGGTTTCAGGGTTCATTTAGAACAGATATAAGGAGGAAGTTCTTTAGCCAGAGAGTGGTGAATCTATGGAATTCATTGCCGCAGGTAGCTATGGACCCCAGTCATTAGGTGTATTTTAGGCTGTCGTTAGTAGGTTCTTGATTAGTCAGGGAGTGTAAAGTTACGGGAAGAAGGTAGGAGAATGGGGTTGAAAGGAAAAATGGATCAGTTATGATGAAACAGTGGAGCACAGTCGATAAGCCAAATGGCCTAACTCTTACCTCTTGTGGTCTTATGGGCTTCTGGTTATCTTTGCAACTAATTTTATATCTTAATGATGGAGAATGTAGTGGAACTATCAGAGAAACCTATAACTGCTGCCGTCTGGAAGAACAGGGTCAATCTTCCCATGTGAACATAGTCACATCCAAATTCTCTTCAAAGTGACACACTTTTCTGATTGCAATGAAATTCTCCTCTTGCACATACCACTGCTGTGGTGCTGCAGGTAAGGACTTTGGCCAGATAATACAAGAAAGTCTCTCTGTGGTGTACTGCAGTACACCATCAACTACTTCAGACATCTGAGCCTTTGTTTAGGGACTTTGTCTATTTTCTCCACAATATTTTTGCTTGCTCCATGACTGTCATTGTGGGAATGGCAGGTGAGGTGTCCGAGGACTGGTGAGCATGACAAACTGCCCAAGAATAATGTGTCATATAAGCTATCTGGGTCTGTGATACTTGCTGTTATTATCCTGTGCCTCAGATTAACTTTCATTCATAGAGCATTGAGCATGACAGCACAATACAAGCCCTTAGGTCCATCATGTTGTGCTGACCTTTTAACACACTCCAAGATTAATCTAATCCTTTGCTCCCACATGGTCTTCCATTTTCCTATCATCCATGTGCCTAGCTAACAGTTTCTTAAATATACGTGATGTATGTTTCTTAAATATACATGTAGATTGGGTGAACCAAATTGGTAAAGGTGCTGAGGAAGAGGATTTCTTGGAATGTATGCGGGATGGTTTTTTGAACCAACATGTCGAGGAACCAACTAGAGAGCAGGCTATTCTAGACTGGGTTTTGAGCAATGAGGAAGGGTTAATTAGCAATCTTGTCGTGAGAGGCCCCTTGGGTAAGAGTGACCATAATATGGTGGAATTCTTCATTAAGATGGAGAGTGACATAGTTAATTCAGAAACAAAGGTTCTGAACTTAAAGAGGGGTAACTTTGAAGGTATGAGACGTGAATTAGCTAAGATAGACTGGCAAATGACACTTAAAGGATTGACGGTGGATATGCAATGGTAAGCATTTAAAGATTGCATGGATAAACTACAACAATTGTTCATCCCAGTTTGGCAAAAGAATAAATCAAGGAAGGTAGTGCACCCGTGGCTGACAAGAGGAATTAGGGATAGTATCAATTCCAAAGAAGAAGCATACAAATTAGCCAGAAAAAGTGGCTCACCTGAGAACTGGGAGAAATTCAGAGTTCAGCAGAGGAGGACAAAGGACTTAATTAGGAAGGGGAAAAAAGATTATGAGAGAAAACTGGCAGGGAACATAAAAACTGACTGTAAAAGCTTTTATAGATATGTAAAAAGGAAAAGACTGGTAAAGACAAATGTAGGTCCCCTACAGACAGAAACAGGTGAATTGATTATGGGCAGCAAGGACATGGCAGACCAATTGAATAATTACTTTGGTTCTGTCTTCACTAAGGAGGACATAAATAATCTTCCAGAAATAGTAGGGGACAGAAGGTCCAGTGAGATGGAGGAACAGAGCGAAATACATGTTAGTAGGGAAGTGGTGTTAGGTAAATTGAAGGGATTGAAGGCAGATAAATCCCCAGGGCCAGATGGTCTGCATCCCAGAGTGCTTAAGGAAGTAGCCCAAGAAATAGTGGATGCCGTTAGATTCTGGACTAGTTGCTGAGGATTGGAGGGTGGCTAATGTAACCCCACTTTTTAAAAAAGGAGGGAGAGAGAAACCAGGGAATTATAGACCGGTTAGCCTAACGTTGGTGGTGGAGAAACTGCTGGAGTCAGTTATCAAAGATGTGATAACAGCACATTTGGAAAGCGGTGAAATGATCGGACAAAGTCAGCATGGATTTGTGAAAGGAAAATCATGTCTGACGAATCTCATAGGATTTTTTGAGGATGTAACTAGTAGAGTGGATAGGGGAGAACCAGTGGATGTGGTATATTTGGATTTTCAAAAGGCTTTTGACAAGGTCCCACACAGGAGATTAGTGTGCAAACTTAAAGCACACGGTATTGGGGGTAAGGTATTGATGTGGATAGAGAATTGGTTAGCAGACAGGAAGCAAAGAGTGGGAATAAACGGGACCTTTTCAGAATGGCAGACAGTGACTAGTGGGGTACCACAAGGCTCAGTGCTGGGACCCCAGTTGTTTACAATATATATTAATGACTTGGATGAGGGAATTAAATGCAGCATCTCCAAGTTTGCGGATGACACGAAGCTGGGCGGCAGTGTTAGCTGTGAGGAGGATGCTAAGAGGATGCAGGGTGACTTGGATAGGTTGGGTGAGTGGGCAAACTCATGGCAGATGCAATTTAATGTGGATAAATGTGAAGTTATCCACTTTGGTGGCAAAAATAGGAAAACAGATTATTATCTGAATGGTGGCCGATTAGGAAAAGGGGAAGTGCAACGAGACCTGGGTGTCATTATACACCAGTCATTGAAAGTGGGCATGCAGGTACAGCAGGCGGTGAAAAAGGCGAATGGTATGCTGGCATTTATAGCAAGAGGATTCGAGTAGAGGAGCAAGGAGGTACTACTGCAGTTGTACAAGGCATTGGTGAGACCACACCTGGAGTATTGTGTGCAGTTTTGGTCCCCTAATCTGAGGAAAGACATCCTTGCCCTAGAGGGAGTACAAAGAAGGTTCACCAGATTGATTCCTGGGATGGCAGGACTTTCATATGAAGAAAGACTGGATGAACTGGGCTTATACTCGTTGGAATTTAGAAGATTGAGGGGGGATCTGATTGAAATGTATAAAATCCTAAAGGGATTGGACAGGCTAGATGCAGGAAGTTTGTTCCCGATGTTGGGGAAGTCCAGAACGAGGGGTCACGGTTTGAGGATAAAGGCGAAGCCTTCTAGGACTGAGATTAGGAAAAACTTCTTCACACAGAGAGTGGTGAATCTGTGGAATTCTCTGCCACAGGAAACAGTTGAGGCCAATTCATTGGCTATATTTAAGAGGGAGTTAGATATGGCCCTTGTGGCTACGGGTATCAGAGGGTATGGAGGGAAGGCTGGTACAGGGTTCTGAGTTGGATGATCAGCCATGATCATAATAAATGGTGGAGCAGGCTCGAAGGGCCGAATGGCCTACTCCTGCACCTATTTTCTATGTTTCTATGTTTCTATGTATCTGCCGCGATCACTACCTCTGGAAGGCAATGCACTTCTCTGTGAGTTCCATTCTCTGTACAATGAACTTACCTCTGACAACCCTCTTACATTTACCATCAAACACCTTAAAATTATTCTCCCTGGTAATTGGCACCCCTGCCCTGGGAGGAAGTCTCTGGCTATCCACTCAATCTATGTTTTTTATCATTTTGTACACCTCTATCAAATCACCTTTCTTCCTCCTTCACTCCAAAGAGAAAAACCTTGGCTCATACATACGATGGAAGACATCAGGCTCTTGATCCAGCTGAATAACTTCATTCACCTCAATACTGAACTGATTCCCAAAGCTATGGACTAACTGTCAAGGTCTCTACAATTCATGTTCTCAATATTATTTATTTGCTCTTTATTATTATTAACAATAATATTTTTAATTAATTGTTTAGTATTTGTACAGTTTGTGTTTTGCACATTGGTAGTTTGCCAAGTAAATAAACCTCGGGTGAATGAGGTAAATGAAGTTATCCAGCTGGTTCAGGAATCTGATGATTGAAGGGTTATAATTGTTTCTGAAATTGGTGGACTTTCTATGATGACATATAGTACATATATTAATAATAAATTTACTTTGAACTTAAAAATTAAAATCACATTTATTGGTGGAAAAATTGAGTGCTTCAATTATTCTTATACTGATTTAAATTGTTAGATGCTTTGAGATTCCAAAATCTGTAACCTGAAAAGAAGCAAGGAAGAATTAATATAATTATTGTTTAAAGAATTTGATACTTGATCTGAATGAGCTATGTGGATGCAAGTGGAAGCAGTATTTTAACACAGCACTCAATTATAGTTAAAAAAAAAACAATCTCTTAACTCTTGGTCACAGACATCTGCATCAATTTTACCTGTGGTTCTTTTAACTTTTCACTTTCTTGTTGAGCCTTATACTACTCTAATCACCCCCATGTTTGTTATGGAAGATTACAGGTCAAATTTGCCTGTCATGAATATGAGGCCAATACACAAAATGATACCTTCACTTTAGACGAGAGATTAATAGAAGTTGTTGCAAAATTCCATGCTGCTCTGTCATGATCTTCATGGAATTAGCATCTTGCCATCTGACTCACCATTGATGTGCATTGAAAAGGTTGAAGTTGCTGTAATTGTTTGCTGGATATAAACACTTGCCACAGAAAGTTAAGTCAAGTTATTATGTCTTAAGCACCATTTTAACAATGTGATGAGTGCTAATTACTGCCAATCATGGCATAAGAATTAGCTGCAAAAAATATGCAAGTTCATTATTTAAAGTCTTAATTTTGATGCTTTTAACAAAGTAATCTTTTTTTTAAATGTTATCTTCCAGTCTTGCTTTTGTATATCCCAATGGACCTTCCGCTCCTGAAAGGTTTTTCTCACTCTGATGATACCTGCTCATGCTTCCTGCAGATTACCACCGAGTGCACAGAGGGGCATTTAATAAACAGTTACCCTGCGTGAACAAATTAAGTATCATGGCAAAGAGGCTTTACCTGATCCCATGAAAGTGAAAGCAATATTTTGAGACAGAATGCTTGAGTTATGAAGTGCTGAGCCATAACTCAGGAGAGAACTAAAATTTGAGATTCATTTAGTTGTGAGGATCATGCAGCATATTGTTGTTGACAGTTCTGTATTCCCTGTCATTATTTTTATCACAGAATTGAGGCTTGCAAAATTATTTCTGCTATGCTGGCTGTTACCTCCCTTACCATTAGATTTATCGGGTTGGGAGACTTCAGGTGGCTTCTAGTGAGGAAAAAATAAGCATCTGAAACTATTACTCTGAAGGAAACACACAATGAAGAGAAAAAGGGTGCACTTTTACTTAACACCCCCTGGACGTTTCATCTCAGTACATTTGAAGTGGAATCACTGTTAGGAAGATGGAAAAGTAGAGCAGCCAGTCTGTACCTCTTCCCATAGATGCTGCCTGGCCTGCTGTGTTCCACCAGCATTTTGTGTGTGTTGCTTGAATTCCCAGCATCTGCAGGTTTTCTCGTGTTTGCAGCCAATTTTTATAGGGCTAAGTCCAACGATCAACGAGGGGAAATGAAATATTGTTTTTTTAGTCAGATTGATTGGAGACGAGATCTCGGCTGATGTATAGACTAATGGTCCTGGTTTGTTTTATTATGGTGAGTAGCACTCAAGTTGCTAAAAGTTTGCAGATGAACAGGAGTAGAACACATTGCAGCTGCTTCGATCAGGGTTTAATTTGTCATTGAGGTTATCTTATTTCCAGATGTGCAGATGTTCAGCGCTGTCTACCAACCTCTCACTTGCTTCTGCCCGGAGGAAGATCCCAGAGTTCGAATGGTCTCTCTCTCCTTCTCACTCGATACTACCAGAGTGTGCTGGAGTCCTTGGTCCTGGGCAAAGTTTAATTGACATGGTTTGTCTCTGTGGTTCGTGTTCCTGGTTTCTGGCTGCTTCTTTATTTGTTGCTATTTTAGGCAATTTTGATTGGGGCAAGTGCAGATAATGAATGACAAGGTGCTAGTTTGAATTGAACTGAGTTGAACTGAATATGCCTGGACTCTTCTGATTTTGCATTTTATATTCTGTGTTTTTTGCTCTTTTTTTTCCTTTTTGCCACTTGTCTGTTTTGTTTTTTTTTGTTGTGGGAGTGGGTAGCTTGATACCAGGATCCCAGGTTCCCAGGTTCCAGGGTTTACTTTGCATCGTGGCTGTCCATGAGAAGACAAATCTCAGAGTTGTAATCTGCATGCATACGTTGATAACAAATAATACGTTGATAACAAATAATATTTTGAATCTTTGAATTTCCAGCTGAGAGGAAATGGAAATTTACCCTAATATCTTATGCAGAGGAGGCCACCGATACTTCAATCTTCAGATGAAGTGTTTTGAAGTACATTTAAAGTACGTTCATGCAACCTTGAAATTTGTCTTCATGGAGGCAGCCACAAAACACAGAAACCCAACAGCCCCAGTTCAGTACAGAGAGGGGTAAACCGCACAGAGAAAATTGTTTCTAGTTTAAGATGGTGCTGGTGAAGCTTAGCAACTCCTTGCTGACAGCAAATAAAACAAAGAAAGCAACTAAGTGGAGGAAAATGGACAAAAAATGGTGCACTCAATTAAATGAATTGACCAGATTCTCAAGTGTAACATATAAAATGCTGGTGAAAATCAATAGGCCTGTTGGCATCTGCAGACAGAAATAGGCAGTTGACTTTCAAGTTGAGTGTTCCTTTATCTGCTCAGATGCTGCCTGACCTGCTGAGATCCCCAGCAATTTTTTTTTTTTTTTTTTTTGCTCCTGATTTCCACATCTGCAGTGCTGCATCTCTTGTGTATCAGGCCTGGTCTTGAAGGAAAGAGAAGCAGCAGAAGATATTAAGCAAGGATTTCCAAGATGCTAAATCTGGATTGTTAAACGTATAGCCAGTTGTGGTGATGTTAAGAAAGTTAAAAAGAACATAATGCATGTGAGCAGAATTAGGGCATACAGCTCATCAAGGCTGCTCTGCTATTCCATCATGCCTGACTTAATATCCTTCTCAACTCCATTCTCCTGCCTTCTCCCCATAATCTCTGATACTCTGACTAACCAACAACCTATCAACCTCTGCTTCAAATATACTCAATGATTTTATCTCAACAATTGTCTGTGACAATGAATTCCATAGATTCACCAACCTTTCTTTAAAGAAATTTCTCCTTCTCTCCATCCCAAATGGACATGTCTCTATTCTGATTCAATGCCCTCTGGTCCTAAACTCACCACCTGTAGGAAACATCCTCTCTACATCCACTCTGTCCATAAAGGTTTCAATGAGATTACCTCCTCATTCTTCTAAGATTCAGAGAGTACAGGCCCAGAGCCATTAAATGCTAATTATACATTAACTCTTTCATTCCCAGAACTTCCTCTGGAATGTCTCCAATGCCAGCACAGGTTTTCTTATATAAGGGGTCCAATATTGCTCACAATACTCCAAATAATCTCTGACCAATGATTTATAAAGCCTCTGCATCATATCCTTGCATTTATAATCTAGTTCCTTCAAAATGAATGTCAACATTTTATTTGTCTTCCTTTCCACTGATTCAACCAACAAGTTGACCTTTAGGGAATCTTGCACGAGGACTCCCAAGTCCCTTTGAACTTTGAATTTTCTCCCAGTTTAGTAAATAGTCTACAACTTTATTCCTTCTACCAAAATACATTACCATGCACTTCCTTATACTATATTCCATCTGCCATTTCTTTGCCCCTTCTCCCATCCTTCTGCAGACACTCTGCTTCCTCAACAATATCTATCCCTGCACCTATCTTTGCACGGTCTACAAGCTTGACCCAAAGTCATCAATTCTGTTATCTAAATTGTCAATACATAGATAACATGAAAAAGAAGCATGCCCAATACTGACCCCTGTGGAACCTCACTTGTCAGTGGCAGCCAGCCAGAATAGGCCTCCTTTATTCCAACTGTCTCCTGTCAATCAGCCAATCTCCTATCTGTGAACTCGACCTTTTTGCCTTGGAGCGACAGAAGATCAGAGGTGATCTGATAGAGGTGTATAAGATGATGAGAGGCATTGATCGTGTAGATAGTCAGAGGCATTTTCCCAGGGCTGAAATGGCTGCCACAAGAGGGCACAGGTTGAAGGTGCTTGGGAGTAGGTACAGAGGAGATGTCAGGGGTAAGTATTTTTATGCAGAGAGTGGTGAGTGTGTGGAATGGGCTGCCAGCGACGGTGGTGGAGGCTGATAGGATAGGGTCTTTTAAGAGACTTTTGGAGAGGTACATGGAGTTTAGAAAAATAGAGGGTTATAGGTAAGCCTAGTAATTTCTAAGGTAGGGACATGTTCAGCACAACTTTGTGGGCCGAAGGGCCTGTATTGTGCTGTAGGTTTTCTATGTTTCTATGTTTCTATAATAGTACCTTTCCTGTAATACCATGGGCTCCTATCCTGTTAATCAGACTAAAGTGTGGCACCTTTGCAAAGGTCTTCTGAAAATCCAATAAAACAACATCCATTGACTCTCTCTTGTCTATTCTGCCTGCTATTTCCTCAAAGAATACTTGTAGATTTGTCAGGCAAGATTTCCCATGAATGTAACTATGCTGAGTTTGGCCTACTTTATCATGCACCTCCAAGTATCCTGCAACCTAATTTTTAATAATGGACCCCAACATCTCTCACCACTGAAGTCAGGCAAACTGGCCTATAGTTTCCTTTTTTTCTGTCTCCCTCTCTTCTTAGAGAGTAGAGTGACATTTTCAATTCTCCAGTCCTCCAGAAACATCTCAGAATCTTAGTGTTTCTTGAAAGATCATTACAAATCCCTCAACTATGTCTTCAGCTACCTCATTAAGAATCCTGGGGTGCAGTCCATCTGGCCCAGGTGACTTATCTACCTTCAAAGCTTTTAGCTTCCCAAGCACCTTCTCTTTAGTAATAGCAATTACACTCACTTCTTCCCCGGATAATCTTCAATTTCTGGCATATTGTTAGTGTCTACCACAGTGAAGACTGATGCAAACTACTTATTAAGTTCATCTGCCATTACTTTGTCCCTTATTACTCTCTCTCCAGTGTCATTTTCCAGAGGTTGATTATCCAATTTCACTTTTCTTTTACTTTTTATATATCTGAAAACATTTTGGTATCGTCTCTGATATTTTTGGCTAGTTTACCTTCATATTTCATCTCTTCTCTCCTTATGGTTTTGTTAGTTGCCTTCTGTTAGTTTCTTAGAAGCTTCCTAATCTTCTGACTTTCCACTAATTTTTTGCTATATTATATGTTCTCTCTTTTCCTTTTATGCTGTTTTTGACTTCCCATGTCAGTCACAGTTGCCTCAAGTCCGCTTTAGAATACTCCTGTGTCTTTGTAATGAATGCAAACTGTGCCTTCTGAATTGCCGACAGAAAAGCCAGCCGTTGCCATTCTGCCTGTTAGTGTCCCCTTCTAATCCACTTTCACTACCTCCTTTCTTGTGCCCCTGTAATTTCCTTTACTCTACTGTAATACTGATCATCTGATTTTATCTTTTCCCTCTCAGACGGCAGAGTGAATTCTATCATATTATGATCACTGCCTTCCAAGAGTTCCTTTATCTGAAGCTCCCTGATCAAAATTGGTTCTTTACACAACACCCAATCCAGAATTACATTTTCCCCACTGGGCTCGAGCAGAAGCTGCTCTAAAAATCCATCTTATAGGCATTCTACAAAAACCCTCTCTTGGGAGCAAGCACCAATCTGGTTTTCCCAATTTACCTGCAAATTGAAATTCTCCATTACTATTGTAACATTTCCCTCTTTATATGCCTTATCTATCTCCCTTTGTAATTTTGCATGTCCTAGCTATTGTTTGTTGCAATTTGTAGCCCATATATAACTCCCATCAAGGTATTTTTATTCTTGCAGTTTCTTAAATCTATATCTATATCTTCTGATCCTATATAATCTTTTTCTAAGGATTTGATTTCATTTTTTACCAATTGTGCCATGCCACACCGCCCCCCCCAACCCTGCCTATCCTTTCAATACAGTGTGTTCCCAACAATGATCTTCTTTCAACCACATATAAGTCTACAATCTTCACCTGGTTGTAATAGTCTATTCCACATATTTCAGACTCCCACATTTATGGATCATGCAGAAGGTTACTGTGTGTACATCTGACGTGTTTGGTAATGTCCTAAGCTGAGAGGATAAATACATCTTTTACTTGGCTCCTTAGCTTTGGATCGGACACTTAGTGTTGTCTCACTCATTTGAAAGAGGCTGCTGACATTCACTAAAGGGTTTATAAATTGAAAATGCTGGAAAAACTCAGCAAGTCGGGTAGAATCTGTAGATAGAGAAGCAGTTAACATTTCAGGTCTGGGACCCTTATCTGAACTAAAAAGGGAAGAAACAAGTTAATTCAGTAGCAATGGAGTTAAGTGAGGAAAAACAGTGGGAATTTTTCTGATAGGGTAAAATAATGTAGCAAAAAGTGAAATAATGTTGTATTCTGACAAACACCAGGCATAGTCCACTCTTAAGCAGTGTACAGATCATTCCACTTACGATTGCCTGGTCTGCTCTTCTGTCCTGAGCTACTACTCCCCGTTGAATGGCAATTCCTCATGCAACACAGGAATACAGTCATAACATTTGATCTTTCACCTCTTCCCTTCCCACCATCCAGGGAACCAAGCAATCTTTCCATCTAAATCAGCAAATCATTTACACGTCCTGCATAGTCTAATCTTTGACTTCCTTTGATGCTCACATTATGGTCTCCTCCACACTGGAGAGTTGAGTGATCATTTTGTGGAGCTTCTGCTCTTGGGCCCAGGAGTGACTCTGAGCTCTTAGTCACCTGCTACTTTAATTCTCCCTCCCATTCCCACTCTGTCCTCTATATCAAAATGACACCCAGTGCAAGATAGAGGAACAACATTTAACATTTTGCCTCAGAACTTTGCAAAATATAAGACTCAATATTAAATTCTCCAAACCCTCCCACCTCAGACATTCTCTCTCATCCCCTTCCCTTTGGGCAGAAAATACAAAACCTTGAAAGTATGTGCCAACAGGCTCTGGGACAGCTTCTATCCTGCTGTTAGAAGACTATTGAACTGTCCCAAGGCCACAAGATTATAAGGCATAGAAGCAGAATTAGGCCATTCAGCCCATTTGTTCTCCTCTGCCATTCCATTTATTACCCCTCTCAACCTCATCCTCCTGCCTTCTCTCCATAATCTCTGAGTCTCTTACTAATCAAGAATCCATTAACCTCCACTTTAAATGTACCCAAAAACTTGGCCTCCACATCTGTCTGTAGCAATGAATTCCACAGTTCACCACCATTTGAGTAAAGAAATTCCTTCTGATCTCTGTCTAAACAGAAATCCTTGTATTCTGAGGCTCCATACTGTGGTTCTGGACTCCCCCACGACAGGAAACATCCTCTCCACATCAATTCCATCAAAGCCTTTCAATATTCAATAATTTTCAATGAAATTTCACCCCCATCCTTCTCAACATGAGTGAGTACAGACCCAGAGCCATCAAACACTCATCTAGTATGATAAAATGGACTCTTGACCTCACTGTCTGCTTCATTGTGGCCTTGCATTATGTTATCTGCTTGCATGGAGCTTCCTCTATAACTACAACACTTTACTTTGCATTCTGCTATTATTTGCCTTTGTACTGCCTGATCTGTATAAAATGATTTGTATAAACGGCATGCAAACAAAGTTTTGACTGTAACTTGGTACACGTGACAATAATAAAACAAATTGCCAACTTACAAAATGTGACATAACTTGTTCTTTCTGTTTGTATCAGAACTGGCTATTTTTCCCTGTCATCCCTTTTCCACTTTTCCTTCTATTTGCATTATTAAGTTTTGCCAGGGCTCCATTGTTTTAGATTTCAGATTTCGAGTCTCCAATGATTTAGATTTTTAGACCATAAGACAAGACAAAGAAGCAGAAGTCGGCCATTTGGCTCATCGAGTCTGCTCCGCCATTTTATCATGAGCTGATCCATTCTCCTATTTAGTCCCACTCCCCCGCTTTCTCACCATAACCTTTGATGCCCCGGCTACTCAGACACCTATCAATCTCTGCCTTAAATACACCCAATGACTTGGCCTCCACTGTCGCCCATGGCAAAAAATTCCACAGATTCACCACCCTCTGACTAAAAAAATTTCTTTGCGTCTCTGTTCTGAATGGGCGCCCTTCAATCCTTAAGTCATGCTAACTCGTACTAGACTCCCCCACTCTGGGAAACAACTTTGTCACATCCACTCTGTCCTTGCCTTTCAACATTTGAAATGTTTCTATGAGGTCCCCCCTCATTCTTCTAAACTCCAAGGAGTACAGTCCAAGAACGGACAAACGTTCCTCATATGTTAACCCTCTCATTCCCAGAATCATTCTAGTGAATCTTCTCTGAACCCTCTCCAACATCAGCACATCCTTCCTTAAATAAGGAGCCCAAAACTGCACACAGTACTCCAAGTGAGGTCTTACCAGTGCCTTATAGAGCCTCAACATCACCCACTAGCTAAAAAAAAAGATATATAAGATATATGCTTGACATTTTTTCTTCATTTTCAATTAATAGAAGCTTTTGAAATATATTTCTATAACTAAAATGTTTTAAGTGAAATTAATTTTGAATTATTTATTGATATTTTAAACTGATAATATATCTCAATGTTTTTTCCTTGCTGCTAAATGTCAAATAAGCAGAGACGTATATGGGAGCAGTGAAAAGGCTACATCTCTGATAGCTGTTGTAGAACAATAGGGCTGTCATGGGCATAGACCAGCTTAAGCCTCCTGAGATCTAGTTACCACTTATGTCTGCACCTCTTTGAGAAGAAGCAACATTAATGAGGCACAGAGGATGATAGGAGCCAGGCAACAGCAAAAGGTACGTGCGACTTAAGGGCTAGCTCAGGACGAAAACAAGAAAGTGAGCAAGATCCAGCTCAATAGGTTCAAAGGTAAGTTCTTCTTTCTTTTAAATTGACAAAATCAGCTGTGTCCACTTCAGAAATATTCACAATTTTTAATCACTACTTCAAATCTTTTAGGCTTGATTTTTCTTTCTCTGCTCCATGCATTTGATCCTTATTTTGACCCGTGACCCCTTCCTCCCTATTTTCACATTTATATTTAAAAAATAATGATTAATAGTTAGTAGCTATTTTAGTGTATCAAATTTCAAGTCAATTGAAAGGAATTTAGCTTCTCTCCGAAGAAGTAACATTTTTCACTCAATTCTAGCAGAAATCAGAATTAGACTCAGTTACTTGCAACTAATTAAATTTTGGTCATTTCTATTTGTTAAAAATTATTTTCTACTTTCCATTATGAATATATAAAATCAGCTATAAAGAATATAGTGAGCAGAGGGCCAATGTATGCATGCAATCAACATCTGCTACTAATGGCAGTTGCATTAATTTCCAGACAATGGTGTGTGTACTAGATGAGATAATAGAATATCATCATTGGCTGATTAAGCACATGCTGCAATATTGCAAGACAGATTTATAATAGACACCTGCATTATAAGGGGAGATTTTCCTGAGGCGATGTGTGTGCAGAGCATTACAAATTCAACAGGATGGGTAAGTCAGGAATTTCAATGAAATGAATCAGGAGGTTCTTCATGCATGGACTCCAACCTTCTGGATTTCCAGAAGTGGCTGCACATGTCAATAAAGTGAGTTTGCCATAAGTTAGAAAGCAGTCTTCCCTGCAGCATTCTAATATCCTGGCGATTTTCTATTGCACTGAGTGAACTCTGTAAGTAAATTGCATAGAACTATTGGAAACAACTGTGTTTTTTTAATAGTTATTTTTATAAGATTTGTCCTTTTTAACAAACTCAGGTACTTTGCACAATCACGGGCAGAAAGTAGCATAGCAGCTAAACTAACGGTTTACTATCTTTCTTGTTTTTCATTGGCTGATTATCAGCACATAGAACCATAGAACCATTACCCACATTACCCACGTCATGTAATTGTTTTAATTATGTGGCCTATTAACTAATTCAACGCTATCTAAGGAATGTAATATCTATAAAAATTATCGATTTTTCAGCACTGCCATCTTTATTCTTTTGTCTTAGCTTTAATTCCCCTTTTAGCATCATTTCTCAGTTCTTTATTTAGTGTGTTTAGTTTGTTTAGCACTCTAAAATAAAGTGAAATATTGGAATTCAGACTGTTCACCAATTTTGACTCCCAGAAGAGCCCTATGATCAGAAAATAAGAAGAGATCCAACAGAACTTCTAATAAATGTTTTTCTGTTACCCCACAATGTTATCACTTTCTTTCTTCTCCTTAGAGCACGAATGATGTGGCCCCAATGTCAGTGTTGGTTTCACTGTGTTGGAAACATTCAAGTATTCCTCTTTAGTGAGCCATATCAGAGAGTGTTTATGGACCAGAGCTTTTCAAATCTACAAAAATTCTGTGATGGATATCAAGAGACTTTGGAATGCAGAGTTAATGTTATAATTTTAACTCCTTGATGCATAAGCATTGTTAGACACAATAGAGTTGAAATTCAGACTATTTTTGAAACAATTTAATGATAATTATGGTAAGTTATTTAGAGAGCACTTTTTGTACAAAGTAGTTCAAAGTGCTTTACAATGGAATAAAATGCAAGCATAAAAACAAAAGACAAAATGATGCTACTTAAAAGAAAAATTAAATAAATAGATTTTGATCTGGCATTTAGAAATAACAACTGAGTCTGCATCCCTTATAGTTATTTATAAAAATATTGTTTATGAGCAAAAAATCCAATCTGATTTTTCTCCTTTTGAGTTAGCATCAAGGCAAAACAATTTATTTCTACCACTGCAGTTGGGTACTGTAGAGATGGAAATGGCATCAATATCTCAGGGTCATGACTCAAATTTAACATGGGGTTCCTTCTATCCTATAATTGTAATTGGGAAAAATGTAAGGTGGATGAAAATGGATTGAGATTTCAGAAAAGTCGTTTGGATGGTCTTTGCTTAAACTGATGCATTGAATAAGCAATTTGATTTATTACAGAACTATTGCGTGAGTTACTATCCTTCAGGTGTAAAAAGAAAGAAGAAAGACAGTAAGCAAATGTCAATTGAAGATTGAACTGTATAAGGGAACTGGAGATATGAACAGTATTTCATGTGACTGAAGTACTCTAAATTACAAAAGTGACTATGCTTCACAGGTTTTCCATTTGCTTGAAAGCACACTAGGAAGATTTAAGGCAATGAAAGGAGTGTTGTAAATGTAGGTCATTTTTAAATCAGGGAGTATAAGATCTACTCATGACAACATTGGCTGTAACAAACTGTTGACAAACAGTCAAAGCCACCATCTTGCATTTCTCATATCAGAATCTTTTAGGATTCATTGCACTTCAATTATGCCTGGTACATCAAGGAGTAAGTGGTTGTGTGCGCTAAATGGGTTATGAATAATAGCTAAGTCAAATCGAGCCTCGTTTTTCCTTTCCTTGTTCTGTGATCCTTGAAATGGAATTTGAGATACTGCTGACAGCATATTTATTTACAATGATGGGCTGTGAAAAACGTCTCCACTTTTTTTTCTAGGGAGGAATTAACCACATTTGCATGTACTTCCTTGTTTAAGGCAAGACTTCTGAATACAGATGTTACGCCTTTTGAATAATAACATTTTATTGTATGGATTTTAAAAAAAAACTTCACATACTGAACTATACTATGTTGGAATTAAATGCTGTTACTGTCACTTAACTGCTTTTATGGTGCTAGTATGTAATGGATTTCATTATGGATCAGCCATGATGAAATAGTGGAACAAACTTGATGGGCTGAATGGCCTAATTTTGCTCCTATGTCTTAGGGACTTATTTCATGTAAAATAATATGAATATGGTTATACAATCAAGATTTGTGCAAACAGTAAGTTTTAAGAATCAATTTAGAATATCCTGAAGCAGAAAAAAATGCAATTGAATTTTAAGTCATGTTAAGAGTTCAACAAATTTGTACGTGTTATGAACCATACTGTAATTATACTTTAAGGAATAAAAATGTGGTTCCCTTTTGCAATGCAATCACGCTTACTGTATATGACACTGTAACATTTTCTAAAGGTAATAAAGTAATTCAGTCTCAATCCAATTCACTTTTTCATTTCAAAGTCTAAAATTCTGATTAGTTGAGAAATGTTGATAAAAGATTTGGCCCTGAAGTTCCATCATGTAATATTTCACAATAATGATTTCACAGTGCCATACAGAATATAACCCTACCTACCTTCTAACCTCCAGGTTTCCTGCTCTCATAGTCCCTGAATCCCAACACCAATTCCTCTGATCGACAATCCCCAAGTTCCCTAATTGTTTGAACCACCCTTCTTTCAATACTTCACAATTTAGCAGCATAGAAACTCAACTGGAAGAGCTCACAGCTCCATAGACCTGCATTCAATCCTGGTTTTAGATTGATAGAAATGTGTGGAGAATAAAACAGATTAATTTGTATAGGATTTCTGTAAATATGTAGTTGATGGTTGGTTCAGACTCAATGAACAGAAAGGCTTGTTTAGGGCTGCATGATAATCCCACAGCTCTAAAACTCCCCAATCCATTGATCATCTTGACTCACCAATCCACTGACCCCAAACCTCACTGTCCCCTAATCCTGAACAAAATCACTCTCTGGCTCACACCATGAACTCCCACACATTAGGACTTTATCTCTGCCCTTCCATTCACAAATGCAGACCTCCAGTCAGCCAAACTCTATCCCTGAGTACACCATCATTTTCTTATGAGGATTGTTGAATTTCAATACTAGAGTCAAAATCCTGTATATAGTCTGTTAAAAGTTGCACTAATGTGGCAATGGTTAAAGTAACCAATGTTACATGAAAAGAAGATTGGAAAAGATTAGTTTTATTTGTACATCAAAGCATACAGTGAAATGTGTTGTTTTGCGTCAAATCAAATCAACGAAGATTAGGCTAGGCAGCCCGCAAGTATTGTACTTCCAGTGCCAACATGGCATGCCCAGAATCAGTTTGATATCATTGGCATATGTCATGAAATGTGTTGTCTTTGCAGCAGCTGTACAAAGCAATGCATAATAATAGGAAAAATACTTTGAATTACAGTAAGAATATATGTATATTGAATTGTTAAATTGAATAAGTAGTGTAAAAATAGAAATTAAAAATTAGTGAGGTAGTGTCCATTCAGAAATCAGATGGCAGTGAGGAAGAAGCTGTTCCTGAATCATTGAGTGTAGCTCCTTCCTGAAGGTAAAAATGAGAATGAGACATGATCTGGGTGATGGGAGTCCTCAATGATGGACGCTGTCTTTTTAGGGCATCGCAACTTGAGGATGTCCTGGATACCACGGAAGCTAGTCCCCATGATGGAGCTGACTAAAAGCACACTAACCGTACATCTTTTGAATGTGGGACGAAAGCAGAGTACCTGGAGAAAACTGAATGGAATCAAGGGGAGAATGTACAAACTCCTTTAAAAAAAATCCTGGTACTACAACTGACACTGTAATGCGTTGTGCTAACTGCTTCATTACTCTGCGGCCCCCTTTTGTTTTTCGAAGCTAACACTTAGACTTTGGAACAATTATTCTTTTAATGCTTGCACATGTGTTTCAATCCACAATACGTCACAGTGCTGTTGAATACGTAAAGCAGATACTGAACACCTTGATGATTTCAACTACGTCTTCAAAGCATACATAATCTGTATCACACAAAGTTTAATCCTCAATCATTTGTGACTTGCAACTGACATGAGTTGCAGTGTAGGATAATAATTCCTCTCTGTTAGAAGTGCTTTATCTTTAAGAGTTTGAGGAAAGTCAAAGCCCAGTGCTTGAAAGAACATGAATCTGCCTCCCACCATTTCGGTTTGGTGTGTCTTGCAACAAAAATTTAGCCCAGTTATTCAGACCACTCTGGCTAAATTTTCTCAATCAAATGCATTAATTGTGTGATATGATAGTTGGGGGGGGGGGCACATTGAAATCTACTGAAATTCAGATCTATTGATTCCAATAGGACCAAATTTTGGGAGCCTTAAACAATGTGGAGTCTGTGACATATACACTCTGGGTATATGGCCAAGAAGATGTGTGCCACATACACAGAAACTTCCAGAAATGTATTACAGGTCAGGCAACATCTGCAAAAAGCAAAACAGGGTTGAAGTTTCAGGTTGCAGACCTGAACCTAGATATACCACGTCTTCCTGAAAATTTCCAGTCTTTTCTCAAAACTTCTGTCTCTTTGAAATCATTAAAATTCTTTTTATAGCAATTGACACAGATCCATCCTGTGTATAGAAAAACAGCTGGTCACTTTTAAATTCACAGAATTAATCCTGATCTGATATGAAAATAGTTGGAAAATGGAAATATATTTTTAGGCATGCTTTATTAACAAGACAATGTGCAATGGCAGGTTTTCTATGCTGGAAGTGCCATTGGAGATGAAACTGAACCTGTGATTCCATTCATCTATGGAATTAAGAGAAAGAACAGGAACAAAATTGCAAGGAAAACCAGATCACAAACCTGAAACAGGATTTTGTCACTTTAAATCTCTAACAATTTATCAAACTTCTGTCAGTCATAGTTTTCTTACAAATATCTGTAAAGATACTTTGCCCAACAGGGTGCATTATTGGAAGTTTTATTTTAATGGAGCATCACATTACTTTGTATACTTTGATATTGGGATTAGAATTGGTTTATTATTGTCACATATACCAAGATATGGACAAGAGCATGTTTTTTGTATTGTTCATTCAGATCAAGACTTTACACAATGCACTGAGATAGAATATGGTAAAGCCATAACAGTACAAAATAAGGTGCAAAGATATCAAAAAAGCACAGCACAGTTAAATCTTATAAAGAGGTAGATTGTGAGGTTAAGAGTCTATCTTGTTGTCTAAAACAGGGGTTCCTAACCTGAGGTCAACGGGCCCCTCAGTTAATCGTAGAGGTCCAAGGCATAGAAAAGTTTGGGAAACCCTGGTCTAAGAAGTCCATTCAGGAGTTTGATGACAGTGGGATACAAGTACTGTAGACCTTGAACCCACTGGGATATATTTTCAGGCTTTTGTATCTTCTGCCTGATAGGATAGGAGAGAAGAGAGAATGGCTGGGGTGTGTTATTATGTTGGCTAGAAGCCTTTATAAATTTAAAGCTTTATTTTTTTCACAGTTTGTTCCCACCTCTTTATCTTCTATGCAAAGCTGCAGCGGTATTCAGCAGGAGCTACCTTTCCTGAATGCCTCATTTGAGTGGTCATTCTTAGCAACTGAACCCAAACAGGGAGGAAGTTATTCATACTTGGCAAGTACTTGTACCCCTCCAGCTTCTGAGCTCAATTTGTGCTTTGCAAGATGCATTTTTCAAAGGTTGTGAAGAGTTAGGTTTCTGTTTTTTTTTTCTCTGTAGTTCAGGGACATTCATTTTAACTAACGGCACTTGGAAAACAAGAAATTACTTTCAACATAAACAATTCACCACTAATTATCATGGAGGAAGTAAACATTATGAGTCGTTTCATTAAAACATTTTCCCAGTAGGAAAATCAGTAAGAATGTAAAGTATTATGGAAATGACTACGGGTCAAAATTCTTTTCATTTCATTTAGACAATAGACAATAGGTGCAGGAGTAGGCCATTTGGCCCTTTGAGTCAGCACCACCATTCACTGTGATCATGGCTGATCATCCACAATCAGTACCCCGTTCCTGCCTTCTCCCCATATCCCTTGACTCCGCTATCTTTAAGAGCTCTATCTAACTCTTTCTTGAAAGCATCCAGAGAATTGACTTCCACTGCCTTCTGGGGTAGAGCATTCCACAGATCCACAGCTCTCTGGGTGAAAAAGTTTTTCCTCAAATCTGTTCTAAATGGCCTACCCCTTATTCTCAAACTGTGGCCTTTGGTTCTGGACTCCCCCAACATCGGAAACATGTTTCCTTCCTCTAGCATGTCCAATCCCTTAATAATCTTATATGTTTCAATCAGATCCCCTCTCATCCTTCTAAATTCCAGTGTATACAAGCCCAGTCGCTCCAATCTTTCAACATATAACAGTCCCGCCATCCTGGGAATTAACTTCGTGAACCTCCGCTGCACTCCCTCAATAGCAAGAATGTCCTTCCTCAAATTTGGAGACTAAAACTGTACACAATACTCCAGCTATGGTCTCACCAGGGCCCTATACAACTGCAGAAGGACCTCTTTGCTCCTATACTCAACTCCCCTTGTTATGAAGGCCAGCATACCATTAGCTTTCTTCACTACCTGCTGTACTTGCATGCTTACTTTCAATTAGAGGTATAGCAAGTCAACCCAGCTCTACTAGACGATGTCACCCAATTGACCAATTAGCTTACTAATCTGTATGTCTTTGGAATGTGGAAGGAAACCAGAGCACAAGGAGGAAACCCACACAGTCATGGGGAAAAACGTATGAACTCCTTACAGACAATGATGGGAATTGAACCCTTGGTGCAGGTTCTGTAATAACTTTGTGCTGACCACTACTCTACTGTACCACCTGATTCCAATGCACGGAACATACTAAAAATATAAAATCACACTCCATTGCCAGCAATTTCTAATTAATATCAATGAGCCATCTTGAGGGTCTTTATAATGAATTGCTTATATTCATGAAGAGTGAGCATTGGGATCAGAGGATTTACCAGTTACAATCAAGTGCCCTGTGCTGCGCTCCTGTAATGAAATCACTCAGATGAAGGATGCAACATAATTGTGTTGGTGTCAATAGCAAATCCTCTGCAATCTTCTGCTACCAGCTACCAACACCACTGGGAGGTCTGTTCAACTGTTATTAACAGACAATTGATCTGCACACAGTTTTCAATGGGCATTGCTTTAGCCACAGGAAGCAAACAAGGGCAAGGTTGCAGGTTGCCAGAGATAGCAGATAGCATGAACACTATATTAATTGGAAACACTCTTCTGACATCTAGTTGTAATGAGCTGTGACCACAGTGAGAAGCAGTGATGAGAACATCTATTAGAAAAGATGTAAAGACTGTATTTTTCACAGAATGACTCCAGTCATTGCTTGCAATCTGAACAGTGCTAGATAGTCAATGTCACCAAGGAACTCAATACCTATGAACAAGTA
Source organism: Mobula birostris (assembly GCF_030028105.1). NCBI lineage: Eukaryota > Metazoa > Chordata > Chondrichthyes > Myliobatiformes > Myliobatidae > Mobula > Mobula birostris. Next base: position 20,546,074 of record NC_092370.1, on the reverse strand, counting down.
TTTCAACATTAATAATGCAAGCACCTGTATCTTCAGGAGGTTATTTATTAAGCCTCGATATTCTCCTTTCAGGGAAGGGATTAGTATCTTAAAACCCCTATCGTGCAGAGAATTATAGAACATAGAACACAGAGCTCCACAGACCCTTTGGCCCACCATGTTGTTCTGACCTTTTAATCGACTCTCAGGGGTATGGATAGGGTAAATGCAAGCAGACTTTTCCCAGTGAGGTTGGGGTGGAGCTACAACTGGAGGTCATGGGTTAAGAGGGAAAGGTAAAATTTTTAAGGGAACTCTTCATCAATCAGAGGGTTGTGAGAGTGTAGAATGAGCTGCCAGCACAGGTGGTGCATGTGAGCTTGATTTCAGGATTTAAGAGAAGTTTGGATAGGCGCATGGATGATAGGGCTATGAAGGGCTGATAGGAGTAGGCAGTTTAAATGGTTTGGCATGAACTAGATGGGCCAAAGGGCCTGTTTCTGTGCGTTACTTTTCTATGACTCTATCAATCTAACCCTTCCCTCCCACAGAGCTGTCCATTTTTTATTACCTATGCAATGAAGAATCAAAAATCACCCAGTTATAAGAAAAAAGGAAAACATATTATGACCATAAGACCATAAGACATAGAAGCAGAATTAGGCTATTCAGCCCATCGAGTCTGCTCTACCACTCTATTATGGCTGATGCTGGATCCTACTCAACCTCACACACCTGCCTTCTTGTCATATGATGCCCTGACTCATCAGGAAACTATCGATTTTCGCTTTAAATATACCCATGTTCTTGGACTCCACAGCTGTCTGTGGCAGAGCATTCCACGGATTCACTAAACTCTGGCTAAGACAATCCTCCTTAAACTGTTCTCTGTTGTCTGCATAATGCTACATATTCTGAAACCGACTGAGGAAAGCCGGTGGATCAGTGATCAAGCCTTTCTGAGAGGTGACTTTGTAAATTCCCAGTTGAGCCTGCTGCATCAGGCACTGGTGATTTTTAAAACATTTTTATTGGGATACAGCTCAGTGTAGGCCCTTCCGGCCCTTCGAGTTGCAATGCCAAGCAGCCCCCGATTTAACCCTGGCCGAATCAAGGGACAACTTACAATGATCAGTTAACCTACCAGCTGGGACGTCTTTGCAATGTGGGAGGAAACTGGAGCACCCAAAGGAAACCTGTATAGTCATGCGGAGAACGTGCAAACTCCTTACAGGCGGTGGTGGAAAAAGAAGCTGCGTCACTTGTACTGTAAAGCATTGTGCTAACCACTATGCCAGCATAAAGTGTTAAATATTGGCTTTCCATTGCTGCTTCTTGGCCAATTGTTCTGAATGTACTCTGTTAAGCTGCACCAAGCTGTTACAAAACCCACTCAGTCAATCTTGAGGATATCAGACCTTAAATAAAATTAAGAAGACACTCATTATAAGGAAACTCATTGTAAGTACTATTACGTACCCCGTAACGGGTTAAAGAACCAGCAGAAATGGAAAACCTTGGAGTCTGGTATTGCTGTTCACTAAAGCTTGTTTATTAGTAACTAAAGTAAAGTAAAGGCATCCGTTAGTCTTGCGAGACCACGGATCTGCACCTGGGAAGCCTTCACTCTCCAGGGTGCAGGCCTGGGCAAGGTTGTATGGAAGACAGGCAGTTGCCCATGCTGCAAGTCTCCCCTCTCCATGAAACCAATGTTGTCCAAGGGAAGGGCATTAGGACCCATACAGCTTGGCACCAGTGTCGTCGCAGAGCAATGTGTGGTTAAGTGCCTTGCTCAAGGACACAACACGTTGCCTCGGCTGGGGCTCGAACTCACGACCTTCAGGTTGCTAGTCCAATGCCTTAACCACAATACAGTACTATATAACCAGATAAATCACACAGGTTAGCAGAATTTAGGCATATACAGGTGTGTAAATATAGAACCCAAACTTCTTCAAACTTGGGTGGTAAGGGATACAGTCTTACGATGGAATGTAAGATAGTTCAGTTCAATGCTCAGGTTAATTAATCAGAGATATTTGCAATCCAAAAGGCGAATATTGTGAGAAGGCAATTACATCGATATTCCACAGATTCCATGACAGTAATACAAGATAACAATATTAGTAGGTTTTATCTCCAAAGTTGTTCCACTCCGCACACAAAATATCACCGACAGTGATCTTCAACGAATATCCTTTCAACACAAGTGGTACCACACCTGAATTCAGCTATGGGTCATCCCAAAGTGGTGGCCACAGGATACTCAAACAGAATCCATGTGTGGATTATCACCAACAGTAACTTATCACTGAGGTAGCGTCTTCAAGTGGTAAAACTACCAACCCAAGCAAGGATTATCACACAGAGGTAGTTTCCACACAAGTTTACCCCAAACACACAATTGTGATAGCCACTTATCCAGTTCCACGACATACGAAATAACTCCAACAGTGATTTGCCACAGGGGTACCTTTCTTCAGTGAACTACCACACCTAAACAAGGGTAACACACAAGTGGTATTCACAAAGGTACCTCCCTCACCAGAGAACCCACTCTTGTGGATTAACTACGTGACAACCACACCTTCGTATTCGAATGGAACTCAAACTCACCCTCACGGGCTACTTAGAGAGAGAGTCCAAACAGTGATCTCTTTGTCACTAGGTTCCTTCTGTTTCAAACATTCCTCTCCCCTTTTCTCTTCCCGCAAACTTGTTCTAGTTGCAGACAACTTGTGAGAGTCATTTATTAATACTCAGGATCGATCTCAACTCACCCATTTTGGGCTACTGAAAGTTTAAACCAGGACCTCACTCACTGGTGTCTTTCATTGACCAAATCCATGTTTCTCTGTGTCTGTAACTGTCCTTGTAAAAAGTAAACACGCTGCAGAGAAACCATAACACGAGCTGAAAGGCAGACTCTGCCCCTCTCTCTCTCAGCAGAAATCCAAAAGTTAGTCTCAGTTCTCTCTTGTGCTTAAAGTGACAGTCCACAGCAAAAAGGAACCCTAGGGGTACATAACAGTACCTGAATATTACTGCCACACATTTAGGATACAGGTCTATCTTGATTCGATGTTCCTTTTTGCACCTTGTGGCACTGGGCAGCATTTTTGCCATTTCCATACCATTTGACTATTTTTTTCCTGAAGCAGAGTTGCTAGCTAGCTCAACATTCAAGCAGTGCCCCCGGATTTGAACTTGGGACCATTTGCCACAGGTAGGATTTGAACTCGGAACCATTGGCCTTAAAGTCTGCTGCTGATACCACTGCACCACCAGCTGGGTTAAGATCTAGCTTGCATTGCAGTACACCTTTAAGGATGTTATAGGCACCTGCCTCAAAATGAAAAGTTTTCAGAATTTCAGGAAAGCTGATAGATCACACAGGACCCTGTGTTGCCTCGAGATTGGCCTATGAACAGCAATTTCCAGGTTGGAATGCTTCTGGTCTGCAAGTTCAGTGAATTTTTCTCTGAACAAGATCTAGTTTTGATTTCACACAGAGGAATCCACAATGACTAGATGCATTGCAAGCAAGATGCATATTCTGCGATTCAGAATGTTTTTATGCTTAATGGAAAATCATTTTCATATTGAAAAAAATAATTATGATCAATTGGCAATTAATATTATGTAGGGAGAACAAAGTGAAGAAAGAAAAATCATTAAAAACATTTGCATTTGTGGCTTATGTGGTTGTCATTAAAGCAATAGAACTATTTCTTCTTGAATGAAGGAATAAAATTCTCGAAGATATCTGAACTGTATGCTCAAGCATCAATCCCAGAAACAGAAAATAAATTATTCTCTGACCTCCCAGTAAAATAATAAAATATTCTTAAAGCCCACATTTTAAACATTTACTTTGAAAATTAAAATTAGGAAGAATTAATTTTTTGAACACATTCAGCACTGCCAAAACTTTAATCTTGTACTTTGATGATTAAATCAACCCAAGGGAGTGAAAGGAAAATGGTGTGATTATAGATAGGGCAGTTGAAAGAATTGACATTTGGAACAGAAAGATTATTAACAGTAATTTTTCAACAAATCCTCAAAGTTTAACATTGAGTTAGCAGGAGTTAAACCATTTCCAATTAATGTAACCCAGAAAGGAAAGACTTTCAACAAAATGAACAAAAAAAAATTCTACGAAAGTTTAAGGCCTACAAATAAAATCAAAGTTCAAAGTTCAAAGTAAATGTTATCAAAATACAAGTAACACACGTCAAAGTTGCTGGTGAACACAGCAGGCCAGGCAGCATCTCTAGGAAGAGGTACAGCCGACGTTTCGGGCCAAGACCCTTCGTCAGGACTAACTGAAAGATAAGCTAGTAAGAGATTTGAAAGTGGGAGGGGGAGGGGGAGGGGGAGATCCGAAATGATAGGAGAAGACAGGAGGGGGAGGGATGGAGCCAAGAGCTGGACAGTTGATTGGCAAAGGAGATATGAGAGGATCATTGGACAGGAGGCCTAGGGAGAAAGAAAAGGGGGGAGGGGAAACCGGAGGATGGGCAAGAGGAATTTAATTCCACATCCCATTCCCACTCTGATATGTCTATCCACGGCCTCCTCTACTGTAAAGATGAAGCTACACTCAGGTTGGAGGAACAACACCTTATATTCCGTCTGGGTAGCCTCCAACCTGATGGCATGAACATTGACTTCTCTAACTTCCGCTAATGCTCCACCTCCCCCTCGTACCCCATCCGTTACTTATTTATATACACACATTCTTTTTCACTCTCTCCTTTTTCTCCCTCTGTCCCTCTCGCTATATCCCTTGCCCATCCTCTGGGTTCCCCCCCCCCTTTTCTTTCTCCCTAGGTCTCCTGTCCCATGATCCTCTTATATCCCCTTTGCCAATCACCTGTCCAGCTCTTGGCTCCATCCCTCCTCCTCCTGTCTTCTCCTATCATTTTGGATCTCCCCCTCCCCCTCCCACTTTCAAATCTCTTACTAGCTCTTCCTTCCGTTAGTCCTGATGTAGGGTCTCGGCCCGAAACGTCAACTATACCTCTTCCTAGAGATGCTGCCTGGCCTGCTGCGTTCACCAGCAACTTTGATGTGTGTTGCTTGAATTTCCAGCATCTGCAAATTTCCTCGCGTTTGTGTTATCAAAATACATATATGTCACCATATACAACCCTGAGATTCATTTTCTTGTGGGCATACTTAGCAAATCTATAGAATAGTAACTATAACAGGATCAATGAAAGATCAACCAGAGTTCAAAAGACCAAAAACTGTGCAAATGCACAGATTTCAACAATTGTGACACGTGCTAGTAATAATAAACCTGATTCTAATTCTGAAATGCAACTATAAATAAATAGTAATAAATAATGAAAACATAAGAGAATGAGATAAAGAGTCCTTAAAAATGAGATCATCGGTTGTGGGAACAGTTCAATAATGGGGCAAGAGCATGTAGTTATTCCCTTTTATTTATGAGCCTAATGATTGAACCTGGTGGTATGAGTCATGAGGATATTGTATTCAGCAGTGAGAAGAGAGCATGACCTGCGTGGTGGGGACCTACGATGATGGATGCTGCTTTCCTCCAAAAAGGTTTCATGTAGATGTGCTCAAAGGTTGGGAGGGCTTTACCCTGGGCTGAATCTGTGACTTTTTATAGGATATTCTGTTCAAAGACATTGGTGTTTCCATACCAGGCTGTGATGCAGACTTTCAATATACTCTCCACTACACACCTGTAGAAGGTTGTCAAAGTTTTAGATGTCATGCTGAATCTCCACAGACTCCTAAGGAAGTAGAGGAACTGTTGTGTTTTTTTCACAATTATATTTTCATACGTGCTGGGTCCAGGACAGGTCCTCTGAAATAGTATTACCCAGGAATTTAAAGTTGCTAACCCTCTCTGTCTCTGATGAGGACTGGCTCAGGGACCTCTGGTTTACCTCTCCTGAAGTCTACAATCAGTTCCTTGCTACACATTAGAAAGCATAAGTGTTACAGAATATGATATTCCACTTTCATATATAATACAATGGAAATGCAATGTCGATGTTAGGTCAAACAATTACAATGATCATTTACCCGAACACGGAATTTTAAATAACAAGAATAAATATTTAAAGGCCATTTCAGTAGATGTGAAATGTTGAAAACCTCTTTTCTTAATAAAAGTGAAATGGTGCATTTATAAGGACAAACATTTGAAATATTTTAACAGGATAGACTTGAAAGATGAGGATTGCCAGTCTTTAAAAGTAATCACATTGGAGGTTAGCTAAAATGACTAACAGAGTCGATGAGAAAACATTACAATAAAATATAGCTCATGTAGATTCATAATTAGTCAGGGAATGAAGGAGTACGTGGAGAAGGGAGGAGATTGGGGCTGAGAGGAAAATTGGAATTAGGCTAAATGGCCTAATTCTATTCATATATCTTATGGTTTTTGTAATATATAGATCTAATTCTTTTAGAGCAATGACCCCCCCCCTTTAGCAATATGTATTAATCTGTTGTCTGTGCATGTGCTGTTGTCCACACATGTGCATTGTTCTCTCTCTCTCTCTCATTGCAATGTGACTACACCAGTTAAAGCCATCTCCCTCATGCGTGCTTTTATTTAATTGATATGTAGTTGTGCAGAGATACAACAAATTGGTGGCGAGTACGAACCTCAATGTCAGCGAATATCATCAACAGCAGCTACAGTTACGGTACGAAGCAGCGAGAGTTAAGCAGCATGAGAACACCGTCACAGACGTTAACAAACACGTGAGTAACAGTGAAATATACACTGAATTTAAACCGAAAATAACATTACAATGGCTTCAGTCGGGAAAGTTGACAAAATTGATCATGCTAATGAAGGCAGGAAGTTGTTTATCGAGAGGGTTGAACTGTATTGTAATGCGAACAATGTGGAGAAGCAAAAGTAAGAACCCTACGCTTCTTAGCTTAATGGGCCCGAGAATGTACAGTCTCTTATGCAAACTAGTAACTGCTAAAATGCCAGCAAGCAAGAGGTTTGATAAAATTGCTGCTATTACACAAAATCACTTGAGCCCTAAACTGCTGGCAATAGCTGAGAGATTTAGATTTTACAAAAGGAACCAGTCAAAAGAAGAAAGCATTTCTGAATATATTGCAGAACTTCAGACATTTTCCCAATACTGTGACCTTAGAGAAGGACTTTCAGATGCATTAAGGGACAGACTTGCATGTGGCATGCATAGTCAAAGCACTCAAAAAGGACTACTATCAGAAAGAGACCTAGCTTTAAAACAGGTATTGACAATTAGTATATTGTTAGAGACTGCTGCAAAAGATGCAGCAGAACTACAGAAAAGGAGGTTAGAATGTGAAATGCATAAAATGTCCCTACGTGGTGCAAAAAGCCAAAAATGTTATCGATGTGGCAATTCCTGCCATGATGCAAATGACTGTTGGTTCAAGGAAAAAGTCTGCAGAAATTGTCACAGACAAGGTTGCATAGAGAGGATGCGCAAAGCAGACAAAGCAGAGGATGTGCACAACCGAGTGAAAAGTCTCAAACACAAAACTAAGCAAATGCATAAAGATACCAAATGTAAAACAGAATCAGACAACACAGAGTCTGACAAAGGTGAGTTGTCATGCCTACAACTGCATAGTATTACTGAAGCAAATTGAAATATAATATGGATCACAAAAGATGTGTCTGGCATAAAACTGAAAATGGACCTGGATACAGGGCTAGCTTTGTCTATAGTTTCACAGACTGACTACAGCAGACTGTTTTCTAAGATACCATTAGAGAAAACCTCAGTGATGCTAAAGACTTACACAAGTAAAAAAAGTGTGTCCACTCCGAGGACTATCATTGCCAGAAATGGCTTACCAGAGCAAACTGTGAGTGACAAAGGACCACAATACACATCCGAAGAATTCTGAATGTTCAATAAGAAAAATGGCATCAGACATTTCAAGTCAGCTCCACACCACCCAGCAATGAATGGGTTAGCCGAAAGATTTATCCAAACCTTCAAAAAGTCCATTAAAGCAATGGATAAGGAGGGCATTTCTCTACAGTACAAGGTGGACAACTTCATTTTTGTGCATTGGAACTCCGCTCATACAATGACAAATTAAACACCTGCAGTGCTGTTCATGAGCAGGAGTCTGAGATGTTGCATAGACACCCTGAAACCAGACCTCCAGAAGGAAGTTGAGAATAACCAGTTCAGCCAGTTGCCAAGTAAAGCAGCAAGGAGCTATGAGATTGGACAGGAAGTCCCAGCATATGATTACTGAGAAGACAATTGGGCACTCGGTAGGATAGCTACAAGAACTAGACAACTGAGATATGCAGTGGATGTTGAACATCAGACATAAAGATGTTATGTGGACCAGACACTGGATGCTCAACTGAAGAACACACCTGACTTGACTGCATCCAACAGATGGACACATTACAGTCACTGGACGATGTCACTGACAGCAATGTTACACCGGGAACTGATTACTTTGTCTTAGACCAGGCATCTACAAACCTGATGCCACTCCACAGGTCCAGAGGCATGATGAAAATGTTATTGTTGGCAAGACACCTATCAAACCTGATGCGACTCCATAGGTCCAGAGGCACTATCCCGAAAGAAACAGAGCGCCACCCAAAAGACTGAATCTTTCGAACTGTGAAGTTAGTTATGGACTGTTACTGTGAAAACTTGTTTGTTTGAAATATGGGTTGATGAAAGAAAAATTGAATGTTTTGTACGTATACAGTTTTATGTTGCTTTCAACTAAAGGAGGCAGAACTGTAATGTATGGATCTATTTATTTTAGAGCAATGAAACCCCCCCCCAACTTAGCATTACATATTAAACTGATGTCTGTGCATGTGCATTGATCGCTATCTCTTGTTGCAATGTGAATATACCATTTAAAGCCTCCTTCAACATGTGTGCTTTTATTTAATTAATATGTGGTTGTGCACAGACACAACCGTCTTATGGTCTTATTTCAGAAGAATCAAAAAGATTATTGAATAATTCATGGAGCAGCTGTAGTATCGAAGTATTGGAATCTTGACGACTGACCAAATTTTCGTTCTGCTGACATCTTGCCCACTGTGATATTTGTTATGGACTTCTAGGCAACATGATGGTCATGTTGACAGATACAGAAATGAACATATATGCTGCCTTATTTATAATATTTTTAATATTCTGTCATTATTCATGCGCCTGTGCCAGGTCTCACAGTATCTAGTGCAATGATGCATTGTAGAAGCATAGCTGTGCAGAATCTCTCACTCATAGCCTAGAACTCCATCTGCACCAGCAATCACTGGGGAGGGTATCAGTCCTGAGCATACCTTCAAGGAGCACTACCACAAGAAAGCAACAGCCATCATTAAGGACGCCCACCATCCAGACCATGCTGTGTTCTCTCTGCTTCTCTCAGGAAGGGGGTACAGGATGCTCAGGTCTCACACTACCTGGTTTAGGAATAGTCATTACCCTTCAGCTATCAGACTTCAGAACCAGCATGGGTAACTTCTCTTGTAGCAACTGATTCCACAATTTATAAACTCACTTTCAAGGACTCTACAACTCATTTTCTCAGTATTATTTACTTACTTACCTAGCTATCTGTTTATTATTATTATTATTTGTTTATTTTTGTGTTTGCACAGTATGCATTCTTCACACATTGATAGTCGGTCTGTGTTAAGTCTGTACATTTTCATTATTCTGTTGTATTTCTTTGTTCTACTGTGAACGCCTGTAAAAAAATGAATCTCAGGGTTGGATATGGTGATATTATGTACTTTGATAATAAATTTATTTTGAATTTTATAGAGTGTTGAGAGAGAGGCTTGGCTTAGTCATCCCTTCCCTAAATCTTCCTTCATTTCCAAGGTAACTTCTCATGGGCTTGTATCGTGGTTGCCATGTGGAGAACTCTAAAGTTGAGATAAATTTTCCAGATTCCTAGAGGCAAAGTTACCACAGTTTCAATCTATGGAGGAAGCAGCAATTGGGACTTACACATGTTACACAAATAGCAACTAGTGTTAAAGCAACCCAACGACTTTTCAGATATACATTTTTCCCCTAATTTCATGTCCTGTCTGGACATGAGTCTTAATTGCAACAATTGTTTTTATGTATCCAAAGTGATGAAATTCAGCTCCTAATCAATGATCTTCACTTGTGTGAAACCACTTTCTCTGCAATTTTAAAAAGATATGAACCCGTAGTTAATCAATTATTCAAGTTAACCTGTTAATCCGTTCCATTATTTTCAAAGTATTATGCCAACAAATTGCATATTTATTCCCTCATGAATTCTGGGGTTTGGCTGAAGTTTCTTAGGTACACTGAGTACTTTTTACTCATGTCCTCAAGGAAGTGGTTCTTACTCTACACAAGGTGCTGGAGGAATTCAGCAAGTTGGACAGCGTCTATGGAGGGGAAAAAGTCAATGTTTCGGGCTGATATCCTTCATCAGGACTGGAAAGAAAGGGGGAAGAAGCCAGAATAAGAAAGTGGAGGCTGAGTGGAAGGGTACAAGTTTGCAGGTGATAGGTGAAGAGAAAGGTGGGTTGGTGGGGTTGGGAGGATGAAATAAGGATCTAGGAGATGATAGGTGGCAAAGATAAAGGCTGAAAAAGAAATCTAATTGGAGAGGACAGTGGACTATGGAAGAAAGAGAAGGAGTAGGGGCACCAGACAGTGGTTGACAGTCAGTGGAGAAGGGATCTGAGAAGAACTAGTATGGGGAATGAAATGAAAGAGAAAGAGCACAGGGAGAAATTACCATAACTTAATTTTGAGCTTCTGCAGAATCTTTTGTGTTTATTCATTCTTACTCTTAACGTTTCCATAAAAACAAAGTGACAATCAGTGCCAAGTTGCAGGAAGTGTTATTCTGATATTCACCTAGCAGAAAGTGAGCAACTATCAATAAGATGTCCAAGTATTTAAGAACCCAAGGGAGATTTAAATAATGAAGTAAAATACAGGGCAAATCTTTTTCTGAAATATGACAATATTGTATTTCACACTAGCATGGAGATTAAGCAGCTGGCAAATGAAGGATAACGTCTGATCTCATTTAAGACTTATTCAGTCTTTTTCTAGCCCTGATCTTACAATCTATCTCCTTCCGGGTATCTCCATTGACTTTTTAAACACTTGTATGTGGTCAAACATTATTCAGGGAAAGCAAATTGGAAAAAAAAAGGATTTAGCAAGGATTTTTATTTTATAAGGGAGGAAAAAGGCAAATCTTGTGGTTTCAGTTCCTCCGACTGAAATCAACACTAAAGCTTCCTCAGCCCTGTGTTTCTCTGATCTCAATATGGAATGGCTACCATGCTATTTTGAAACATTCAGGATCAGGTTTAATATCGCTGGCTGTGAAAATTGTTGTCTTAGCAGCAGCAGTACAATGCAGTACATAAAATAATAGAGAAAATGTGAATTACATTAAATATACATATATATATAATAGTTAAATGAAATAAGTAGTGAAAAAATAAAAATAAAGCAAAAATAGAAATGAAAGAGTCATGAGGTAGTGTTCATAGGTTTAATGTCTATTACAAAATCGAATGGCGGAGGGGAAGAAGCTGTCCCTGAATCATTGGGTGTGTGCTTTCAGACTCATGTACCTCCTCCCTGATGGCAGCAAAGAGAAGAGGGCATGTCCTGAGTGACGGGCATCCTTAATAATGGATGCCACCTTTTTAATGCATCGCTCCTTGAATATGTTCTAGATACTACGGAGGCTAGTGCCCATGATGGAGCCGACGAAGTTTACAACTTCTGCACTCCTGTTGCATTATTGGGGTACAGGAAGATCTGAATGATTTTCTAATGAGGCTTTGCCTCTAATATACCCTGAAAGCATTGACAAAGTGCAATACCCCACCTTCATTTGTTGTGGCATTTGATACAGTAGACTGTCACACTCGCTGGAATATACTATCAAGATATGGTTGTCCTGACAAGTAATTACAAATACTGAGGCTACTTTGGCATGTATGTCAGAGGAGTCAGCAACTGTGGTGCTGAATCTGAACCATTCACTCTCAGGACAGGAATCAACTATCTGTATCATTGTGCCTCCCTATTTATTGGTGCCATCTTTCAGTCATTGGCCAAGACTTGCCACAGTGAATCCCAGTCATGCATAGAATGGACAGCAGGCTTTTCAACCTTGACCAGTTCAAGGTCAAGAGCACCGCCACCATCATGGAACTTCAGTGTGCAGATGACGATGCCATCACAGCACACTCTGCAGAAAACCTCTGATGTATCCTAAATGCCTTGAGGGCCTTGGATCTTGTTTTGAATATAAAAAAGTCACAGGTCCTACATCAGCCACCACCAAACTAACTATTTATCTAACCCTCCATACAAGATGATAATCTCACCTTTGACAGTGTAGATCAGTTATCCTGCCTTGGCAGCGTTCTGTCCTCAAAAGCGGACATCAACTCAGAGATCAACAACCGCCTCAGTAGTATTAATGAAGTCTATGAAAGATTAAGGAAAATGGTCTTAGACAACCTCGACCTACTGGTCCAAACAAAACTTTTGACCTATTGACCTATTGTTGCTACATTACTGTATAGAGCTGGATCATGAACCACCAACAGTAGACTCCTGAAAGCCCTGTAGCAACACACCAAAGAACCTGATGAAAGATTTTGAGGATCAGCAGGAAGGACAGATAAATTAACACCAGTGTACTGGAGGAAACCATAATGAGCAGCATTTCCACCATGATAAAGCAACGCCAACTCTAATGTATAGGTCATGTCATTCAGATGACTAACTCAGGTGTCCCCAAACAGATCCTTTATTCCGAGTCAGTAAGCCCCTGATGGACAAATAAAATGCTTCAGAGAAAATATCAAAATCAATGTAAAGATATTCAATATCACATCTAAAAACTGGGAAGACATTGCCATCAATAGATGCACCTGCAGGAAATCTGTTCAAGAGGGAGCTGTGCTACACCAGAATGACCTCTGTTGTGCTGCAGAGTACAAATGGCAGCTGCCACCAAAAGACCTAACCACTAACTACAGCCACCACTTACTTGTGTCCACACTGCTCCAGTATATGTAGACAACACACACAAAATGTAGGAGGTATTCAGCAGACCAGGCAGCATCTATGGAAGAAGGTACAGCTGATGTTTCAGACTGTCCTGCCGAAGGGTTTCGGCCTGAAATGTCGACTGTACTTTTGTTTTCCATATATGCTGCCTGGGCTGCTGAGTTCCTCCAACATTCTGTGCGTGTTGCTCAGATTTCCAGCATGTGCAGATTTTCTCTTGTTCAGAATACCTGGATCCCAGATTGGCCTCTACGGCCATCTGAGGACTCATCAATAGACAATCCTTGAGGCAAGTACCTTTACTCAAGTGATCACCCTACATCCCACCTTCAGCATTATTAGCTCTCAAGACCATTCAAAGCTTTTGCAATTTTTAAATATCTCTGTTTAAATTTTAAAGGAATAATTCAAAAAAAGAGAAGGTAAACTAAAACACAATGAAAATATTTCAGATAAAGGGAGTTAGCTTCCCATTTGACTCTGAATCTGCAATCCAATAACCTCCATAGAAGTCAGTAGCATCTCAGATCATCTACCAGGTCTAACCTGATGCAGGATTGAAGAGATAATTGCTTGCAATAAATTTGACGGAAAGCTCAGAAAGGCTGGACTCTGCAGCAAAATGAATTGCTTTTGTTCCAAATATGTCAGTATGATGGATATTAACATTCCAAAGCCCAAGAGGTTTATTTCTAATCTCAGTTTTCTAGCACAGCCACAATATCTTTCCAAAGGACTAGAGTTACTGGTGATAAAATTAAACTTTTAACTAATGCTCTTTACTCAGCTTTTTGTTGTGAACAAGAAGCTTTTTCCAATTTTCAATATAAATTGCAAGCAGTAATTAGCTTGAAGTTAAAAACACAGGCTAATAGTGCAGAGCAGGTGAATGGTTGCTAAGATGCCTGGTTTACAAAGTGAACTGGTTTGCACACAGAAGACAGAAGGTAGTTGTTGAAGGGACTTACAGTGGCATGCAAAAGTTTGTGCACCTCTGGTAAAAATTTCTGTTACTCTTAATAGCTAAGTGAGTAAAATATGAACTGATTTCCAAAAGGCATAACGTTAAAGATAACACGTTTCTTTAATACTTTAAGCAAGAAAACTTTTTTATTTCCATCTTTTACAGTTTCAAAATAACAAAAAAGGAAAAGGGCCCAAAGCAAAAGTTTGGGCACCCTGCATGTCAGTACTTAGTAACACCCCCTTTGGCAAGTATCACAGCTTGTAAATGCTTTTTGTAGCCAGCTAAAAATCTTTCAATTCTTGTTTGGGGGATTTATGCCCATTCTTCCTTGCAAAAGTCTTCTAGTTCTGTGAGATTCTTGGGCTGTCTTGCACGTACTGCTCTTTTGAAGTCTATCCACAGATTCTCGATGATCTTTAGGTCAGGAGACTGTGAGGGCCATGGCAAAACCCTCAGCTTGCACCTCTTGAGGTAGTCCATTGTGGATTTTGTGGTGTGTTTAGGTTCATTATCCTGTTGTAGAAGCCATCTTCTTTTCATCTTCAAGCAACACACATCAAAGTTGCTGGTGAACGCAGCAGGCCAGGCAACATCTCTAGAAAGAGGTACAGTCGATGTTTCGGGCCGAGACCCTTTGTCAGGACTAACTGAGGGAAGAGCTAGAAAGAGATTTGAAAGTGGGAGGGGGAGGGGGAGATCTAAAATGATAGGAGAAGACAGGAGGGGGAGGGATGGAGCCAAGAGCTGGACAGGTGATTGGCAAAAGGGATATGAGAGGATCATGGGACAGGAGGCCCAGGGAGAAGGAAAAGGGGGAGGGGGGAAAAAACCCAGAGGATTGGCAAGGGGTATAATGAGAGGAACAGAGGGAGAAAAAGGAGAGAGAGAGACTGAATGTGTGTATATAAATAAATAACGGATGGGGTACGAGGGGGAGGTGGGGCATTAGCGGAAGTTAGAGAAGTCAATGTTCATGCCATCAGGTTGGAGGCTACCCAGACGGAATATAAGGTGTTGTTCCTCCAACCTGAGTGTGGCTTCATCTTTACAGTAGAGGAGGCCGTGGATAGACATATCAGAATGGGAATGGCACGTGGAATTAAAATGTGTGGCCACTGGGAGATCCTGCTTTCTCTGGTGGACAGAGCGTAGGTGTTCAGCAAAACGATCTCCCAGTCTGCGTCGGGTCTCGCCAATATATAGAAGACCACATCGGGAGCACCGGACGCAGTATATCACCCCAGCCGACTCACAGGTGAAGTGTCGCCTCACCTGGAAGGACTGTCTGGGGCCCTGAATGGTGGTAAGGGAGGAAGTGTAAGGGCATGTGTAGCACTTGTTCCGCTTACAAGGACAAGTGCCAGGAAGGAGATCAGTGGGGAGGGACAGAGGGGGGACGAATGGACAAGGGGGTCATGTAGGGAGCGATCCCTGCAGAAAGCGGGGGGGGGGGGAGGAGGGAAATATGTGCTTAGTGGTGGGATCCCGTTGGAGGTGGAGGAAGTTACCGAGAATAATATGTTGGACCCGGAGGCTTACGGAGAATAATCTGTTGGAATGTTGACTGTACCTCTTCCTAGAGATGCTGCCTGACCTGCTGCGTTCACCAGCACTTTGATGTGTGTTGCTTGATTTTCCAGCATCTGCAGATTTCCTCGTGTTTACTCTTTTCATCTTCAGCTTTTTTACAGACGTTGTGATGTTTGCTTCCAGAATTTGCTGGTATTTAATCGAATTCATTCTTCCCTTGGCCAGTAAATATTCCCCGTACCACTTCATCAGTCACAGGACATGTTTCCAAAATTCATCAGGCTTTTGTAGATGTTCCTTTGAACTTTTTTTAAAGAACTTTTTGACTGTAATGAGCAAAGGTATGTTTGGAGAAAAAAGGGTGCAGAATTTCATGAAAAGAGACCCTTTCCAACTGTAAGCACAGGTGTGGATCGATCGTGCTCTTGGCCTTTTTCCCTTTATGTTATTTTGAAACTGTAAAAGAGGAAAATAAAAAAGTTTTCTTGCTTAAAATATTAAAGAAGTGTGTCATCTTTAACGTTATGCCTTTTGGAAATTAATTCATCTTTTACTCGCTTAGCTATTCACAGTAACAGAAATTTTTACCAGAGAGATGTTCTCAGGAAAATGCACAGCAGAAATGTGGCAAACATTCAGTGAACATTTGCAGGGCGTTCTGCACAGGTATATTCCATTGAGACAGGGGAACAGATGGTAGGATAAAAGAACTATGCTGTACAAAAGGTGTAGAAAATCTAGTTAAGAAGAAAAGAAAAAGATTACGAAAGGTTCAAGAAACTAGGTACTGTTAGAGCTCTAGAAAAATAACAAGGGTGCCAGGAAGGAGCTCAAGAATGAAATTAGGAGAGCTAGAAGGGGTCTTGATAAGGCCTTGGATAGCAGGATTAAGAAAAACCCCAAGGCATTCTACAAGTATGGGAAGACGAAGAGGATGAGCCGTGTGAAAATAAGACCAAACAGGACTAAGAGTGGAAACATGTGCATGGAACTGGAGGAAGTAGCGGAGGTACTTACTAAATACTTTGCTTCTGTATTCACCAGTGAAAAGGACCTTGGCAGTTGTGGGGATGACTTAAATTGGACTAAAATGCTTGAGCATATAGATCTTAAGGAAAAGGATGTGCTGGAGCTGTTGAATGATATTGTTAGATAAGTCACTGGGACCAGATGAGATATAACCCAGGTTACTGTGGGAAGTGAGGGAGGAAATTGCTGAGCCTCTGGCGATGATCTTTGTATCATCAATAGAGATGGGAGAAGTACCAGAAGTTTGGAAGGTTGTAAATGTTGTTCCCTTGTTCAAGAAAGGGAGTAGAGGTAACTCAGGTAATTATAGACAGTGAGTCTTACTTCAGTGGTAGGCAAGTTGTTGGAGAAGATCCTGAGAGGCAGAACTTATGAGTATTTGGAGAGATATAATCTGATTAGGGATAGTCAACATTGCTTTGTCAGGGGCAGGTCATGCCTTACGAACCTGATTGAATTCTTTGAGGATGTAACAAAACACATTGATGAAGGTAGAGCAGTGGATGTAGTCTATATGGATTTCAGTAAGGCATTTTATAAGGTTCCCCTTGCAAGGCTCATTCAGAAAGTAAGGAGGCATGAGATCCAAGGAGACCTTGCTTTGTGGATCCAGAACTAGCTTGCAAAGGATGGTTGTGGATGGTTCCTATTCTGCATGGAGGATGGTGACCAGTGGTTTTCTATATTAATATAATATTAATGATAAGACTCTTGGTAGTGTGGAGGATCAGCAAGGTCTTAGGTTCCGTGTGCATAGGACACTCAAAGCTTCTGCGCAGGTTAACACTGTCGTTAAGAAGGCATATGGTGTGTTGGCCTTCATCAACTGTGGGATTGAGTTCAAGGGTCGTGAGGTAATGTTATAGCAATATAAGACCTTAGTTACACCCGACTTGGAGTACTGTATTCAGTTTTGGTCACCTCATTACGGGAAGGATGTGGAAGCTATAGAGAGAGTACAGAGGAGATTTACAAGGATGTTGCCTGAAGTGGAGAGCATGCCATATGAGAATAAGTTGAGTGTACTTGGCCTTTTCTCTTTGGAGTAATAGAGGCTGAGAGGTGATCCAACAGATGTGTATAAGATGATGAGAGGCATTGATCATGTCGACAACTAGAGGCTTTTTTCCAGGGCTGAAATGGCTAATACCAGGGGGCATAGTTTTAAGGCGTTTGGAAGTAGGTACAAGGGGGATGTCAGAGGTAAGTTTTTCACAGAGAGTGGTGGGTGCATGGAATGCACTGCCAGCAAAAGTGGTAGAGGCAGATACAATAGGGTCTTTTAAGAGACTCTTAGATAGGTACATGGAGCTTAGAAAAATAGAGGGCTATGCACTGGGGAAATTCTAGGCATCTTCTAGGATAGATACATGGTCGGCACGACATTGTGGTCCAAAAGGTCTGTAATATGCTGTAGATTTCCTTTGTTCAATGTTCTGTGTTCTACATCTCCGGAAGGCTGAACAGTGCAACCTGGTGTCCCACGTGAACCACCCTTCACATTTGGCCACCCATGGGTCATTTTAGGGCCCAGCTGCTGTAACTTCTCTTCATCCATGCCTCACCTGGCTGTCTCTGAGAGTTCTTTCATAGCTTGCCTCCGGCCCTGGCCTTAGACTCCTAGTCCCTTCAGCAATCTGACCACAGAAGTAGCCACAAATCATCTGGAGCCAACCTCTACTCGAAAAGTCTACACCTTCCATCCATGCTGCATAGAATCTGTGACGAGCTCAGCATATCTTACATGTTTCCGCTCATCTGACTGAGCACCAACACTCTGTCCACCGGAAAAGCAGGATCTCCCAATGGCCACGCATTTTAATTCTACTTCCCATTCCCATATGAAAATGCATGGCCTCCTCCGCTGTCATGATGGGGCCACATCAATTTCTCGAACTTCCGATAATGCCCCCCACACACCCCTTCCTTCACTATTTCCCATCCTCTTTTTCCTCTCTCACCTTATCTCTTTGCCTGCCTATCACCTCTCTCTGGTGCTCCTCTGCCCTTCTTTCTTCCATGGCCTTTTTCTCTTTTACCAATTGACTTCCCAGCTCTTTACTTCATCCCCTCTCCCTTCAAGTTTCACTTATCACCTGGTGTTTCTCTCTCCCCTCCCTCCACCTTTTAAATCTACTCATCAGCTTTTTTTCTCCAGTCCTGCCAAAGGGTTTCAGCTGGAAACGTCGATTGTACTCAATGCTGCCTGGCCTGCTGAGTTCCTCCAGCATTTTGTGTGTGTTGCTTGAGCTTCTATCTGAGTGTGTTTATAAGTTTAAAAAGACGCAGGGATTTGGTGTTTGTTGAAAATCCTTCTGAATTTCTTTGAAACTCCAGCTATATATAGGATGACCATCTTCTCCCGTCTGCTTATCTCTGCCTGTTGGGTTGATATCCCTGCTGTTTTTTGTTGCTTGAAGAAGGTCCAGTCCGGGTAGCAACAAATTTTCAAAACTTCTCTCAGGTACTTGTCCACACCTCTATCCATGCAAAGATAAGACTAATGATATCTCAATACTTCTATGATTCTTAACAATCCTCATGTGATTATTATACTTTTAACCAACTCACAGAGTTTTTAAGCCGGAAAACCACCCACCATGGATCAGACCTGAAGAAGCCTCTTGGATAAGTGGTGAAATGTCGTTTAGAACACTTATAACACTTTCATTTCTGGAATTATCCTTGTGCATCTCCTCTGGATACTCTCCAATGCTAATACATCTTTTCTAAGATGAAGGGCCCAAAACTGTTCACAGTACTCAAGGTGAGGCCTCACCAGTGCCTTATAGTGTTTTCAGCATCATGTCCTTGCTGTTGTATTCTAAACATCTTGAAATGAATTCCAACATGGCACTTGCCTTCCTCACCACCGACTCAACCCGCAAGTTAACCTTCTGGGTGTTCTGAAAAGAACTCCCACGTTCCTCGGCATCTCGGATTCCTGGATTTTCTCCCCGTTTTGAAAATAGTCTGCACATTTATTTCTACTACAAAAGTGCATGACCATTCATTTTCCAACATTCTATTTCATTTGCCACTTTCTTCCCCATTCTCCTAATCTGTCTAAATCCTTCTGCATCCTACCTGTTTCCTCAACACTGCCTGCCCCTCCACCAATCTTCATATCATCTGCAAAGTTGACAACAAAGCCATATATTCCATCATCTAAATTATTTATATGCAGCATTAAAAGAGGTGGTCCCAACACCGACCCCTATGGAAAACCACTAGTCACTGGCAGCCAACCAGAAAAGGATCCTTTTATTCCCACTCACTGCCTCCTACCAATCAACCAATGCTCTAATCATGTTAGTAACTTTCCTGTAATACCATGGGCTCTTAACTTGGTAAGTAGCCTCATATGTGACACCTTGTCTCAGGCCTTCTGAAAGTCCAAATATATAACATCCTCTGCATCCCCTTTATCTATCCTACTTGTAATCTCCTCGAAGAATTCCAACAGGTTCATCAGGAAGGATTTTCCCTGAAGGAAATCATGTTGACTTTGTACTATCTTGTTCTGTGTCACCAAGTACTCCATCACCTCATCCTTAACAATTGACTCTAAGATCTTCCCAACCACTGAGGTCAGGCTAACTGGTCTATAATTTTCTTTCTGCTGACTTCATCCTTTCTTAAAGAGTGAGGTGACATTTGCAATTTTCCAGTCCTCTGGCACCATGCCAGGGTCCAATGATTTTTAAAAGATCATTCCTAATGCAGCCACAATCTCCAACGCTACCTCTTTCAGAACCCTAGGATGCAGTTCATCTGGTCCATGTGACTTATGTACCTTTAGGGCTTTCAGCTTTTTGAGCACTTTCTCTCTTGTAATAGTAACTGCATCCACTTCTCTTCCTTCACACACTACAACATCAGGCATACTGCTAGTGTCTTCCATAGTAAACATTGATGCAAATACTCATTTAGTTCACTAGCCACAACTTGTGCCCCGTTATTAGTTCTCCTGCCTCATTTTCTAGCGGTCCTATATCCACTCTCATTTCTCTTTTATTTTTAACATACTTGAGAAAACTTTTACTATCCACTTTGATATTATTTGCTAGCTTGCTTTCATATTTCATCTTTTCCCTTGTAAAGACTTTTTTAGTTGTTCTCTGTAGGTTTTCAAAAACTTCCCAATTCTCTATCTTCCCACTAATTTTTGCTTTGATGTATGCCCTTTCTTTTGCTTTTACAATAGAATCAGGAGGTTCACAGTCTGTGAGGGTTAGATCTATGGCATTCAAGACTGGCGAACCAAGGTGTGTAGAAGAAAACCAGGTATTACTTGCATAGGGCTATTACAAGAGCTAAGGAACAATTCCAAGCAAGGTTGGAAGCCACAGCTGATGCATATCAATTCTGGCATGGTTTACAGGTCACTTCTTCCCACAAAGTGAAACCCAACATCATGAATGACAGTGATGCTTCACTCTTAGATGAGTCCAATGCTTTGAAAGGGAGAGTAAAACCACATCAATGAGGATCCCTGCAGCACACGGTGACCTTGTGATCCCTGTCTCGATGGCCGATGTCATGCTGTCTTTTAAGAGGGCAAACCCTCCCTCTCAAGGAGGCAGGCACCAATGGAGTACCTGGTAAAGCTCTGAAAACTTGTGCCAACTAACTGGCTGGGGTGTTCAAAGACATTATCAATCTCTCACTGCTACATTGGGAAGTTTCCACCTGTTTCAAAAGGGTAGCAATTATACCAGTGCCCAAGAAGAGCAGAGTGAGTTGCCTCAGTGACTATTGTCCAGCAGCACTCACATCTATGGTGATCAAGTGCTTTGAGAGGTTGGTCATGGATAGAGTCAACTCCTGCCTCAGCAAGAACCAGGACGATCTGCAATTTGCCTATCGCCACAATAGGTCTACAGCAGAAGTGATCTCCTTGGATCTTCGCGTGTTCTTGGATCACTTGGACAATACAAATACCTATGTCAAGATGCTGTTTACATTTCAGCCTCCCTGACAATCAACACTGGCACATCTCAGATGCGTGCTTAGTCCACTGCTGTATTTTCTCTGTACCCATGCCTGTGTGGCTAGGCACAGCTCAAATTCCATCTATAGATTTGCTGATGGTACTACCATTGTCGGCAAAATCTCAGATGGTGACAAGAGGTTGTACAGCAGCGAGGTATACCAGCTGAGTGATGTCAAAGCAACAATTTTGCACTCAACATCCGTAAGACGAAAGAGCTGATTGTGAACTTCAGGAAAGGTAAGATGAGGGAACACACACTAGTCCTCATAGAGATTAGAAGAGGAGAGAGTGAGCAGTTTCAAGTTCCTAACTCTCAATATTTCTGAGGACCTAAGCTGGTCCCAACATATCCATGCAGCTATAAAGAAGCAAGACAACTGTTATAGTTCATTCGGAGTTGGAGAAGTTTCGGAATGTCACCTAAAACACTTGAAAACGTCTACAGATGTACCGTTGTGAGCATTCTAACTGGCTGCATCACCGCCTGGTATGGTGGGGGGGGGGGGTCTACTGCACAGGATTTAACTAAGATGCAGAGATTTGTAAAATTAGTAAGCTCCATCATAGGCTCTAGCCTCTATAGTATCTAAGACATCTTCAAGAAGTGGTGCCTCAGAAAAGTGGTATCCATTATTAAGGGCTCCCACTGCTCAGGACGTGCCCTGTTCTCATTGCTATCATCAAGAAGGAGGTACAGAAACCTGAAGGCACACACTCATTGATTCAGAAACAGCCCCATTTTCTCTGACATACAATTCTGAATGGACATTGAACCCATGAATACTACCTCACTACCTTTTTTATTCCAGTTTTTGCACTACATATTTAATTTAACTAATTTTTATACACATATATATATTCAATATACATTCAGAAATCTGATAGGAGAGGGGAAGAAGCTGTTCCTAAATCTCTGAGTGTGTGCCTTCAGGCTCCTGTTGTCATAAGGTGGTGGCTGGGAAACAGACCCAAGTGCAAGACACAGACACTGAAGTACCAGGGACAGGACTAGGATACAGGACTAGGACATGGACACAAAAACCGGGAACCCGGAACGGGACTGGACAACAGAGCTAGGAGCCCGGGCTTGGACTCCAAGCCAGAGACTGGACAAGAACCCAGAACCTGGGTCTTGCCTCTGGCTCGGACCCCAGAACTAGGCAAGGACGTGACTTGGCTGGCAGGCAGGGAGGCTTGAGTCCAGGGACGTGGGGCGAGGCTTGAGTCCAGAGACTCGAAGCGAGGCTTGAGTCCAGCGACTCGAGGCGAGGCTTGAGTCCAGAGACTCGAGGCGAGGCTTGAGACCAGAGACTCGAGGCGAGGCTTGAGTCCAGAGACTCGAGGCGAGGCTTGAGACCAGAGACTCGAGGTGAGGCTTGAGACCAGAGACTTGAGCCGAGAGTTACCAACAAGACACAGCAAGGCTTCAGGCAATGCAAGGCGAGAAAAGAACTTCAGGCGAGGCGAGAGTTACTGGCAAGACAAGGCAAGGCTTCAGGTGAGGAAAACAGAAGGCAGGATAAGGGATACAAGGAGTAGGACAAGAACAATCAAGCAGCCACACCCTGGTCTTTGGAGGTATTTATGCAGCCAGCCCCAACGAGCATCAGCTGCCTCAATTAGTGCTCAACAGGAACAGAAACAGGGTAGACAGGAAAACCTGGAGCAAGGGTCGATGGACCGGACCGTGAACCGGAATGCAGACTTCACGGACCGGACCATGACACCTGTACCTCCTTCCTATGTTAGTAATGAGAAGAGTGCACATTCAGGGTGCTGATGGTCCAGGACCTTCCCTCATCATGTGGACGCCAGCTTTTTGAAGCATTGCTCCTTGAAGATGGCCTGGATGCTATGGAAGTCAGTGCCCAAGATGGAGCTGACTAAGTTCATAACTTTCTGTAGCTTATTTTGATCCTATGCAGTACCCCCTACCATACCAGATAGTGATGCAGCCAGTTAGAATGTTCTCCATGTAGGAATTTGCAAGTGTCTTTGGTGACATCCAAAATCTCCTCAAACTCTTAATGAAACATAGCCATTATTGTGCTTTCTTTGTAATTGCATTGATATGCTGTGATAGGTCCTCAGGTATATTGACGCCCAGGAACTTGAAGTTGCTCACTCTTTCCACTTTGAATTCTTCTATGAGGACTGGTGTATGTTCCTTTGTCTTACCCTTTCTGAAGTCCACAATCAGTTCTTTCGCCTTACTGACCATTGAGTGCAAGGTTGTTTGCTGTGACACAACTCAATTAGCTGATATATTTTGCTTCTGTTTGCCCTCTCGTCATCATCTAAAGTTCTGCCAGTAATAGGTGTGTTGTCAGCAAATTTATAGATGGAATTTGAGCTGTGCCCAGCCACACAGTCATGGGTGTAGAGAGAGTAGAGCAGTGGGCTAAGCTCACATCCTTGAGGTGAGCCAGTCCATTTGGAAATGTTATTTCCAATCAGCATGGACTGTGGTCTTCCAGTGAGGATGTCAGAGATCCAGTTCAGAGGGAGGTACAAAGGCCCAGGTTTTGGAGTTTTTTGATCAGAAATGTAGGAATGATTATGTTAAGCAGTGAGCTGTAGTCAATAAACAGCAGCCGGACATAAGACAGCACCTTGTCAACAGACTTGATTGGAAGACTAACATCAAGGCTATTTACAAGAAGAGGATGAGCAGACTCTATTATCTAAGGAAGCTGAGATCCTTCAATGTGTGTAGCAGAATTCTGGAGATTGTAGCTAGCCAGTCTTCTTTGCGGCTTTATGTTGGGGGAATGGCATTGGAGTCATAAGGATTGTGTGCAGTTTTGGGCTCCTTATTTTAGAAAGGATATACTGACAATTGGAGAGGGTTCAGAGAAAATTCACGAGAATGATTCCAGGAATAGAAAATATAGAAACATAGAAAATAGGTGCAGGAGTAGGCCACCCGGCCCTTCGAGCCTGCACCGCCATTCAGTATGATCATGGCTGATCATCCAACTCAGAACCCTGTACCTGCCTTCTCTCTATACCCCCGATCCCTTTAGCCACGAGGGCCATATCTAACTCCATCAGAAATGTGATTGAAGTGAATTTGACTATGGAATAATTGTTGGTGCCAGACTGGGTGGTTTGAGTATCTCAGAAACTGCTGATCTCCTGGGATTTTCATGCACAACAGTCTCTTGAGTTTATAGAGAACAGTGCGAAAAAAAAAAAACAAGAAACATCCAGTGAGTGGAAGTTCTGTGGATGAAAATGCCTTGTTTATGAGCAAGGTCGGAGGAGAATGGCCAAAATGATTCAGGCTCACAGGAAGGCGGCAGAACTCAAATAACCACATGATACAACAATGGTGTGTTGAAGAGCATCTCTAAATGCACAACATGTTTAACCTTGAAGTGGTTGGACTACAACAGCAGAAGACCATGAAAATACACTCACTGGCCACTTTATTAGGTACAGGAGGTGTTTAACAAAACAGGCAACTGAGTGCATGTTGCATCATATAACTGATGACACCATAAGTTGTACTAGCTACAAACATTAGCAGTAGATGTTTTGCTTTGACAAAGCTATGTTTTTGCTGAAAATCTTCCAAGATAATTAAAATTCAGTCTAAGACTGCAACTCGGAATTATTTGTTTAAAACTTCATATTTACCAACTGCTGTGAACAAATAACAACCCCAATTTAATTTTGGGGGCCACACAGCAAGTTAAAAAGAGACAAGAACTTACAACATTAAACAAACCAACTTTTATCAAATTTAATCATCAGGTAGTATTAGAATTGGTATTGGTTTATTATTGTCACCTGTACCAAGAAACAATGAAAAGCTTGTCTTGCATACTGTTCTTGCAGATCAAATCATTACTCAGTGTATTGAGGTAGAACAAGGTAAAACAGCAGCAATTCAGAATAAAATATTAAAACTGCAGAGAAAGCACAGTTCAGGTAAACAACAAAATGAGAGGGTTACCGTATGAGGAACGTCTGGCAGCTCTTCGGCTGTATTCCCTGCAGTTCAGGAGAATGAGGGGGAATCTCATAGAAACATTCCAAATGTTAAAAGGCCTGAACAGATTAGATACATGGCAAAGTTATTTCCCATGGTAGGGGATTCTAGGACAAGAGGTCACGACTTTCGGATTGAAGGATGTCGTTTTAGAACTGAGATGCGGAGAAATTACTTTAGTCAGGTAGTGGTAAATCTGTGGAATTTGTTGCCATGAGCAGCTGTGGAGGCCAAGTTATTGGGTGTATTTAAGGCAGAGATAGATAGATTCTTGATTAGCCAAGACATCAAAGGGCATGGGGTAAAAGCAGGGGAGTGGAAATGACTGGATGAAGTGGATCAGCTCATGATTGAATGGTGGTGCAGACTCAATGGGCCGAATAGCCTACTTCTGCTCCTAAATCTTATGGTCTTATAGTCTTATGGATTATTACAGAAAATCTTTCCTACCAAATGCAATATGCATATACAAAAGTTCATCTCAGTGCAACAGGAGAACACACATCATAGTACAATAGTCTCTGCTTTATTATTTTGTACATTATTATTGCACAGTATTGCACATTATTGCACATTGATACTTTATTATTAGTTAATATTATTATTTATTATTATTGCTATGTATATTATTAAATGTTACTGCTATAACAAAATAATTTCCCACTCGAGATCAATAAAGTACTTATTATAATTAGTATTGTCCTGGTGATCCAAGGCTACTGGAAGAACCAATGAGATCGCATCCATGGTAGACTTATTGTGGCAATAGGCAAATCGCAGTGCGTCCAAGTCCTTGCTGAGACTGGAGTCGATTCTAGCCATAACTAACCTCTCCAAGAACTTTATCACCACAGATCTGAGTACTGGATGGATTTCAACATAGAGGAGTGCGAAGTGATTCACTTTGGAAGGTAGAATTTGAAGGCCGAATACAGGGTTAATGGCAGGATCCTTAGGAGCGTAGAGGAACCACATGTCCACATCCATAGATCCTTTAATGTTGCCACATGAATTGATAGTTGATAAGGTTGTTAAGAAGGCATATGATATGTATTACACCAAATACAAAGGTATTAATCCAACATGGTCGACATAAAGTGTGAGTAGTTAGTCAGTCTTCATAGAATTATGATAAGGTATTTTCTATAATTTTAGATGGAGGAAATTATAACTAATTTATAGCTTCCAGTTTAATTTATCTTAATGTTGGCAATATTATACTATTAGTCATTCTAAGTATAAACTGTTGGAAAAATCAATACCTGTCCTTGATGAAGGAAAGAAACATTGCTGATCTTCAACAGTGCCTCATAACGACAACTGAGGCTTTAGATTGACAGGCTTAAGGTAATCTTCACTGATGGAGCATTGTCTGTGCATGACAGCTATTTTATAATCAACTATTGATGAATGTGTCAAGCATATGAAATTCAATACAAGAATTAAAAGCAAGATCCCATAGCGTTACCTCAAGAATTTCTTTTCAAAACAGATTTTAAGGAATTCTTACTCACAAAAATCAAAACCAATTCACCAGTTTAACTTAATATTAATAATTGTTTTTATATTGAACATTTCAATATGATGAGTATATATAGACATTTTCAGAGTGAATATCATTTAAATTCTGTATATAGGTATACTATCAAAACACTTACAATTCTATTGGGAAGTCAATTAAAGATGCAGAGTCTTTTCCTCATTCATTGGCATAATGAAGACTTTACTAGCAAGACGAGTAATCATTTATATACACATTTGCATCGCTGAATCTGCTGACAGTAATGACACTTCAAAAATAAAGGGAATACATTCATATTTAACATTGCAAAGTCTTAATTGCTGTAACTATGATCCCACCAGAAAATATTGGAACCTAGCATGTAGTTCAAAGTTCTACAGAGCTACGCATAAGGAAAACAATTGCACAGATATTTTCAAGGTCAAGTTTAATCGTCATTCAACCAGAGGTGAATAACATTCATGTATGGAGGAGGTGGAGCACTGGCTAAGGAGTTGGTGCAAGAGGGAGGGCTTCAGATTTTTGGATTATTAGGCTCCCTTCTAGGGTAAGTGGGACCTGTACAGACAGGGTGGTGTGCACCTGAACTGGGGTGGGTGGGGGAACTAATATCCTCGTGACAGCGTTAGCTAGTGATGCATGGTAGAGAGTAGTGTTTAAACTAGAGTGCGGGGGGATGGAAACCAGAGTGCCAGAATAGATAGCCGAGTGGTTGTAGAGAAAGATGTTGTTAAGCCTACATAAGACAAAAGAGCTGATTGTGGACTTCAGGAAGAGTAAGACGAAGGAACACATACCAATCCCCATAGGGGGATCAGAAGTGGAGAGAGTGAGCAGTTTCAATTTCCTGGGTGTCAAGATCTCCGAGGACCTAACCTGGTCCCAACGTATCGATGCAGTTATAAAGAAGGCAAGACAGTGACTAGACTTCATTAGGAGTTTGAAGAGATTTGGTATGTCAACAAATACACTCAAAAACTTCTATAGATGTACTGTGGAGAGCATTGTGATAGGCTGCATCTCTGTCTGGTATGGGGTGGGGGGTGGTGAGGCTACTGCACAGGACCAAAAGAAGTTGCAGAGGGTTGTAAATTTAGTCAACTCCATCTTGGGTACCAGCCTACAAAATACCCAGGACACCTTGAAGGAGCAGTGTCTTAAGGACCTCCAGCACCCAAGGCATGCCTTTTCTCATTGTTACCATCAGGTAGGAAGTTTTTTGCATGATATTTAACCTGTTCAATATATACATTTACTGTAATTAATTTACTTATTTATTATTACTATTATTATTATTATTTTTTTTCTTGTATATTACATGTTGTATGGAACTGCTGCTGCTAAGTTAACAAATTTCAGGACACATATATTTCAGACTTTTCAATTTTCTCCGTTTTGAAAATAGTCTGTGCTTTTATTCTTGTACCCAAGTGCATGATCAAACACTTCCCAACACTGTACTCCATCTGCCACTCCTTTGCCCATTTTCTTAATCTGTCTAAGTCCTTCAGCAGCCTCCCTGCTTCTCCACCTATCTTCATATCATCCATAAACTTGGCCATCAATTCCATCATCCATATCATTGACATAAAACATAAGAGGGGGCTACTTACTGGTCCATGAGTGAGATTTATAAAGGAGCATTTGTGAGCTTTTGACATTTTTCCAGCAGCCTAATCAAAGCAGGAGCAAAAGGGGAGCCTACTTACAGGTCCGAGAGTGATATTTAAAAGAGCATTTTCTGGGTGACAAAACAAATCGCAATTCTGTAGCAAAGGCAAATAAAAATAAGGCAGGAACAAGCAGAGCAGCCATTGTGTGAGTAGACCAGTGTTGGAGTGAGGAGGCTTTGACTCATCAGGCTTCAGCAAGAACTGGTTTGGGCAAGTTTAGTATTTGGTAAGTTTCTTCTTCTTTATTCTTCCTCTGTTAGTTTGTAGTCAGTGCAGTGACCATGGCTTCAGGGACCGTGCTGTGTTCATTGGGTGAGGCTTTGGAATTCTGGAAGACCTCCAGTCTCCTGGGTAACCAGATGTGCACCAACTGCACTGAGCTGCAGCTCCTCAGAGAACATGTTAAGAACTGGAACTGAAGATCGATGACCTATGGGTGATATGGGAAACTTAGGATGTGATGAATAGATAGGAGCTACAGGGAGGTAGTCATCCCTAGGTTTCAGGTTGCAGGCACCTGGGTGACTGTCAGGAAAAGGAAAAGGCAGCCAATGCAGGGTACCTTGTGGGCACCCCCCTCAATAATAAGTATGGTACTGTAGGTACTGCAGGGGGGATGATCTACCAGAGCTAAGCCACAACATTCGGAACTCTGGCTCTGAGTCTGGTGCAATGGGCCTGTACTCACTGAAATCTAGAAGAATGCAGGGGATCGCATTAAAACCTACCGATTGCTGAAAGGACTAGATAAGGTAGATGTGGGGAAGAGGTTTCTCAAGGTGGGAATATCCGGAACTAAAGGCCATAGCCTCAAAACTGAGGAGCGATCTTTTAGAACAGAGGTAAGGAGGATTTTTTTTTTTTAGCCAGCGAGTATTGAATCTGTGGAACGCTCTGACACAGACTGCAGTGGAGGTCAAGTCCGTGGGCATATTTAAAGCGGAAGTTGATCATTTCCTGATCAGTTAAGGTATCAAAGGATACGTTGAGAAGGCAGGTGTATGGGGTTGAGTGAGATCCAGGATCAGCCATGATGGAATGGCAGAGCAGTCTTGATAGGCTGAATGGCCTAATTCTGCTCCTTTGTCTTATGATCTTATGTTTTTTAAGGTACACATTCGCACCAATAACATAGGTAGGAAAGAGGGAGGTGTCCTGAAGAGAGAATTTAAGGAGCTAGATAGAAAGCTGAAAAGCAGGACCTCCAGAGTAATAATCTGGGTTGCTGCCCGTGTCATGTGCAGGTGAGGGTAAGAATAGGATGATTTGGCAGGTGAATGTCTGGATGAGGAACTGGTTCCGACTGGCAGGGTTTCAGATTTCCGGATCGTTAGGAGCTCTTCTGGGGAAGATATGAACTGTACAAAAGGGATGTGATACAGCAGAACCAGAGAGTACCAATATATCTGTGGGCCGATATACCAGAACTGTAGGGGAAGGTTTAAACTAATTTGGCAGGAGGATGGGAAACTGAGTGATAGGGCTGAGGATGGGGCAGTGGGTATACAAGCAGAGCAATGTGTTGTGTGATATGTCAGGAAGGACAGGGCAAAATTGCAGCCAGTGGAGTGAGGATCTTGGTCTGAAATGTCAATTGTTTATTCATTTCGATAGAAGCTGCCTGACCTGCTGAGTTCCTGTAGCATTTTGTGTGTGTTGCTTTGGACTTCCAGCATCTGCAGACCTTTTCATGTTATTGATATAGATAAATAGCTTGTCTTGTAAATAAAACTGTGCTTCAATGAACCAATGAAAATATTATAATTGGAAATAGAATGGGATTTTCAGGATTATTGATGGACATCGATGACTTGGTCACATGCATAGAGTTTGAATTGTCAAGGCACCCAAGTTTATCGATCAGTGTCGCAGTATGGAAGTTGTGACAAAAATCAATGGGAACTGACTGATTACTGAAATATCACGCTTACCAAGTTTATACATGTCTCTGTTGAATAGAGTTCTCTTTTTTCATAAATAGTCCCTCAGGTTTGAAAATGAGTTGCTAGCATCAAGGTCTGTCGGTTGAAAGGTGGCTGATGAAATCAACGTGGGACCCACAGCCTCAATGACACAATGATAGGAGGTACCTGAAAAGTGAGCAGGATTTAACAGGGTTTATATAACTGGGTAATTTCTTCCCATTCCATCTTCTCACTTCTTCATTTTCTCATTCTGGTTCCTTTTCTGACCCCCTTCCCTTCTCCTTACCTACCTATCACCTTTTTCTGGTGCCCCTCTTCTTTCCCTTTAACCCATGGTCCACCCTTCTTCAGCCATTTACCTTTTCCACCATTCACCTCCCAGATTCTCACTTCATTCCCCTTCTGTCGCCCACTCACCTTCCCTCCCCCCAACTTGGCTTCACCTATCACCTTCCACCTTAACATTTTGACTTCCTCTCCCTTCCTTTCTATTCCTGATGAAGGGTTGTGGCCTGAAACATCAGCTGTCTCTTCCCCTCTATAGATGCATCCTAACCTGCTGAATTCCTCTCATATTTTGTGTGTATTTCAGAGACAATGAGGTTGTTTGACTTTGATATTACCTTTGCACAAGGAGTGCAGTATGAACTTTAATGTTTGATCTATCAAGATTAACAGAAATCCAGATGAACATCCGTGGATGAACATAAATGAGTTGGAGCTTGTCTTGACCTATGAATGATATTGATGAATTATTGACACCAGCATTTGGATTCAAAACTTCATTGAAATTATATTTTGCATTGATATTCAAATACTTCCTTCATTCATTTTCTCACCAATGCTGTTTTGTTGATGGAATGTGTGAATGTTCTGCCAAATTAACAAATTAGATGTATTTTTTAAATACGAACATGGGCAGAAAATCAGAATGCATTAATTTTACTGCCTGTGATGTTTCAGCATCTGCACAAACAGAAAATGAAATATAGGTCACGGGAGGAATTTCAGCAGGGATTTCACACAATGATCACTGAGTGAAACTCATTTAAACTAAGCTTATTTCACTTTTTTGTGTAATTAGATTAGGCTTTCTTAAAACGTTCATAGTTATTCTAGTCAGGAAGTGCTGTGAATACACCATTTCAAATAGCTATGATGGAATCAGAAGAACAAGTTAAATGTACTAAATGGAACAGATAAAACCTCACTCAACAACATCTTAAACCTCCATTGAGCTCTTTGAGTAAATGAAAACTTTACAATCTATTATATTTCAGAGAAAGAAAAAGTGACCAATAAAAATTGATACAAAGCAGAAAATAATTCAGGGTAAAAATGAAAATTTATTTTTAGAAGCCTTTTGAAAATTAGTTTTCAAAGGAAAAGAAAGGATTAGGAAGAGTGGCAAAGAGGACAAACACCAACAGAGGAAGGAACAGAAGATAAGGAATTCCCTAATATTCGAGGATATGTCAGCTTGGAGGAGGACTAATCTCTTTTTCTTAGACAATTCCTTGTTTTTGATGATGATTTACTTCCATTCTGGTTCTACGGGTTCAGAGTTGGCTGAGAAATCCAGTGTGGGTTCGACAGATACCTTCACAGGTAAGAAAGGAAGTATTTGATGGGGAACTCTTCAAACCTGTGGCTCAAGTTGCTGTCCGCTCCTTCTTCTGTGGCACGGTAGCTTAGCAGTGAGTGCAATTGCTTTGCAGTGCCAGCGATGACCAATCACAGTTTGATGTCCATCCCTGACAGTTCTCCCCGTGACCACATGAGTTTCCTCCAGGTGCTATGGTTTCCTCCCACATTCCAAAGACCTACATTTTGGATTAGTGAGTTGTGGTCATGCTACGTTGGTGCCAGAAGCACAGGTAACATTTGCAAGTTGCCCCGAGCACAATCTTCAACTATTTCATTTGATGTAAACAATGCATTTCACTGTATGTTTTGATGTATGTGTGACAAATAAAGATAATACTTAACTTTTATCTTTCTCTTTACTTGTGACCTCCACAAATGTCTATCATTGAGGCTCAAGAGACTTCCCAGCATCTTGATTCTGCAATTTGACTATTTATAGATCAAGGATTCCATTGAGCCAGTGAGAATGTTACAACTTTTCAAGAGAGTTACAAAGGTAGTTGGTGTGTTGGCCTTCAACAACTGTGGGATTGAGCTCAGAAGCCATGAGGTATTGTTACAGCTATATAAGACCTTAGGTAGATCACACGTGGAGTACAGTGTTCGGTTCTGATCACCTCACTACAGGAAGGATGTGGATACTATAGAAAAAGTACAGAGAAAACGTACAAGGACATTGTCTAGATTGGAGAGCATGCCTTACGAGAATAGGGTGAGTGAACTTCGCCTTTTCTCCTTGGAGGGACGGAGGATGAGAGGTGACTGATAGGTGTATAAGATGATAAGAGGCATTGATATGGATATGATGTGGACAGCAAGAGGCTTTTTCACTAGAGCTGAAATGGCTAACATGAGGGGGCCTAGTTTTAAGGTGTTTGAAAGTAGGCAGAGTGGGGCTATCAGGGGTAAGTTTATCACCAAGAAAGTGGTGGGTGCATGGAATTCA
This sequence comes from Mobula birostris, assembly GCF_030028105.1. NCBI lineage: Eukaryota > Metazoa > Chordata > Chondrichthyes > Myliobatiformes > Myliobatidae > Mobula > Mobula birostris. Next base: position 20,512,760 of record NC_092370.1, on the reverse strand, counting down.
ATGCCAGCAATGGTGGTGGAAGATCTTTTAAGAGACATTTATTTAGGTACATGGTGCTTAGAAAATTAGAGGGCTACGTGGTAGGGTAATTTTAGGCAGTTTCTAGAGTAGTTCACATCGTCGGCACAACATTGTGGGCCGAAAGGCCTGTAATGTGCTCTAGATTTCTATGTTCTATGTTTTCCTTAAAGCACCTGCTCTGTCCTTCTAGTAAATTCATTGCCTTATCCAAGCTTACAGTGGATTGCTTTTTTGGAATCTGGTGTCAGGCCTGGATGACATTATTGATAGAGAGAGGACACTGGCCTGATGAAGGGCAGTATATAATAAATGAGACCAGGAATAGCTCACCAGGCTCATCAGTACTGAACCACCTCCTTTAAACTCTATGATCATGACTGATATATGCTGACTTCAACTCATCTTCATTTCCATTTCCCCAAAGCCCTCAAATCCTCAAACTTATAAATATTTGTATAACTCCACCTTAAACGTACCTAATAATCTGACCTCCACTAGCCTCAGGGCAAAGAGTTCCAGATATTCACTGCCATATGTGAGAAGAAATTTCTACATGACACAGATTAAAGTAATTGCCCAGTTAATTATAGTTGGGAGCTGAATGTCCAGGGTTGCACATTACATCGGAGGGATAGGAATGTAGGCAGAGGGGGTGGTGTGGCTCTAGTGGTAAAGAGTGGAATCAAAACAGTGGAAAGGTGTGAACCTACAGAGAGCAACTAAAAAATCATTAGAGAGGAAAAGATGAAATATGAAAGCAAGCTAGCAAATAATATCAAAGTGGGTAGTAGAAGTTTCTTCAAGTCTGTTAAAACAAAGAGAAATGAGAGTGGATATAGGACTGCTAGAAAATGAGGCAGGAGAAATAATATCAGGGGACAAGGAGATGCCTGATGAATTAAATGAGTATTTTTTTTAGATTATGAAGACACGTAGTCCTCTTTTATTGTCATTTAGTAATGCATGCATTAAGAAATGATACATTATTTCCTCCGGTGTGATAACACAAAACACAGGACAGACCAAGACTGAAAAAACTGACAAAACCACATAATTATAACATATAGTTACAACAGTGCAACAATACCATAACTTGATGAAGAAGTCCATGAGCACAGGAAAGTTCAAAGTTTCTCAAATGTCCTACGTCTCACGCAGACGGGAGAAGAAAGAAAAACTCTCCCTGTCATGCCGATCACAATCCGACTCTGAGTCATCCGAAAACTTCCAGCTCTGATCAGCTCTCCGACACCGAGTACTGAGCGCCATCTCTGTCCGAACGATTCAACCTCCTTCTCAGTCGCCAAAAGCAGGCAAGGCCAGGGATTTTGAGGCCTACCCTCCGAAAGATTCCTGACCACACAGTAACGACAGCAACAAATGGACGTTTCAGAAATTTCTCCAGATGTTCCTCTGTGCTTTCAAAGTCCATTCTCCATCAAATCAGAATTGTCTACAGCCCCTATTTAACAAATACGATATCATTTTTCACCGGAGGGCTGCGCACACGCATTTTACATGAGTCTTCACTGTGGAAGACACTAGCAGTATGCCTGATGTTGTAGTGTGTGAAGGAAGAGAAGTGGGTGCAGTTACTATTACAAGAGAGAAGGTACTGTAAAAGCTGAAAGACTAAAAGGAGCGTAAGTCACATGAACCAGATGAAAAAGGTTGCATTAGAGATTGTGGTGGTATTAGAAATGATCTTTCAAAAATCATTAGATTCTGGCATGGTGTCAGAGGACTGGAAAATTTAACATGTCACTCCACTCTTTAAGACAGGAGGAAGTCAGCAGAAAGGAGATTAGAGACCAGTTAGCCTGACCTCAGTGGTTGGGAAGACATTAGAGTCAATTATTAAGGATGAGGTGATGGAGTACTTGGTGACACGGGACAGGATAGGTACAAAGTCAGCATGGTTTCCTTCAGGGAAAATCCTTCCTGACTAACCTGTTAGAATTCTTTGAGGAAATTACAAGTAGGATAGATAAAGGGGATGCAGTGGATATTGCATACTTGGACTTTCAGAATGACTTTGACAAGGTGCCACACATAGGGCTGCTTACCAAGTTAAGGGCCCATGGTATTACATGAATGTTACTAACATGATTAGAGCATTGTCTGATTGGTAGGAGGCAATGAGTGGGAATAAAAGGATCTTTTTCTGCTCGGCTGCCAACGACTAGTGGTATCCTGCATGGGTCGGTGTTAGGACCACTTCTTTTTATGCTGTACGTAAACGATTTAGGTAATGGAATACAAACAACAGGAATTCTGCAGATGCTGGAAATTCAAGCAACACACATCAAAGTTGCTGGTAAACGCAGCAGGCCAGGCAGCATCTCTAGGAAGAGGTACAGTCGACGTTTCAGGCCGAGACCCATGATGCTGCCTGGCCTGCTGCGTTCACCAGCAACTTTGATGTGTGTTGCTAGGTAATGGAATAGATGGCTTTGTTGCTAAGTTTGAAAATTATATGAAGATTGGTGGAGGGGCAGGTGGTGTTGAGGAAACAGGTAGGATGCAGAAGGACTTAGACAGATTAGGAGAATGGGCAAGAAAGTGACAAGTGAAATACAATGTTGGAAATTGCATGGTCATGCACTTTGGTTGTAGAAATAAATGTGCAGACTATTTTCTAAATGGGGAGAAAATCCAGGAATCCTAGATGCAAAGGGATTTGGGAGTCCTTGTACAGAACACCCTAAAGGTTAACTTGCAGGTCGAGTTGGTGGTGAAGTAGGGAATTGCCACGTTAGCATTCATTTCAAGAGGTCTAGAATACAAAAGCAATGATGTGATGCTGAGGCTTTATAAGGCACTGGTGAGACCTCACGTTGAGTATTGTGAACTTCGTCCTCTCATCTTAGAAAGTATATGCTGGCATTGGAGAGGGTCCAGAGGATTTGCAAGGATAATTCCAGGAATGAAAGGGTTATCATACGAGGAATGTTTGATGGCTCTGGGTCTCTATACTCGCTCAAATTCTGAAGGATGGGGCGGATCTTATTGAAACTTTTTGAATGTTGAAAGGCCCAGACAGAGTGGATGTGGAAAGGTTGTTTCCCACCGTGGGAGATTCTAGGACAAGAGGGCACAGCCGTTAGATACAGGGATAACCTTTCAAAACAGAGAAATTTCTTTAGCCAAACGGTGGTGAATTTGTGGAATTTGTTGCCACATGCAGCTGTGGAGGCCAGGTTTTTGGGCTTATTTACAGCAGAGATTGATAGGTTCTGATTGGACATAGCATCAGAGCTTACGGGGAGAAGGCTAGGAACTGGAGTCGAGGAGGAGAGAAAAAAGGATCAGCCATGATTGAATGGTGGAGCAGACTCAATTGGCCAGATGACCTGATTCTGCCCCTATGACAGATAGTCTTATCTTGTTGCTTTGTCCCCTTGTTTATGACTCTTCAATGAGTGAGAACATCTCAGCATCTACCATGAACTTACTTCCTTACTGCTCATTCAATAATTCAGGAAGAACCCTTGGAGAGGGTTCAAAGGAGGTTATCAAAAATGATTCCAGGATTGAATACCTTGTCTAATGAAGTGTATTTGATGGTTCTGGGCCTGGATTCACTGGAATTCAGAAGAATGAGGGGTGACCTCATTGAAACCTATTGAATAGTGAAAGGTCTTGACAGAGTGGATGTGGAGAGAATGATTCCTTTTGTGGAAGAGTCTAAGACCAGAGGACAGAGCTTCAGAATAGAAGGCCATCATTTTAGAATGGAGATGAGGTGGAGATGAGCCAGAGAGTGTAGAGTCTGTGGAATTCTTTGCCACAGGAAGCTATGGAGGGCAGGCTTTTAGGTACTTTTAAGGCAAAGGTTGATAGATTCTTGATTGGTTAGGGCATGAAGGGATACAGTGAAAAGGCAGGAGATTTGGACTGAGAAGTCAAAGCCCAAAGAGAGGGAATATACTAGAGCAAGAATTAGTGGGAAGTTAGAGGATTGGTAAGCTTTTAAAAAATAACAGAAGACAACTAGAAAATTTTTAAGAAAGTTAAGATGGAATATGAAAGTAAGCCAGTCAATAATATTAAAGAGGATTCCAAAAGTTTCTTCAGATACAGAAAGTGTAAAGGAGAGGAGAGAGTGGAAATTGGACTGCTGGAAAATGATACTGGAGAGGTAGTAATGGGGGACAATGAAATGATGGACAAACTGAATGAGTATTTTGCAGAAGTCTTCACTGTAGAAGACACAATCAGTATAGGAGCACCTTACACCTTCTTTGGTTGAGATGTATCTCCACGCATGCCAACCAACAGATTAAATTACAATATTTACAAGGCATATTTATTTATTTATGTATTTAATGAGATACAGCTTCAAGTATGCCCAGTCGCCCTTCGAGCCACACTGCCCAGCAATCCCCAACTCAATCCTAGCCTAATCACGGGACAATTTACAATGACCAATTAACTCAGCATCTGGTACATCTTTGGACTGTGAGAGAAAACCGTAGCACCTCCAGAGGAAACCCACACAGTCACAAGGCGAGCATACAAACGCCTTACAGGCAGCGGCGGGAATTGAACCCACATCACCTGTACTGTAAACGTTGTGCTATCCGTACAAACTTTTTTGGGCTTCCAGTGGGTCCAGGTGTTGATTTTAACCAACATTTCAATGATAAGTTCCACCATTTTCATCAGGAATGATACCTGGGCATGTCTAGTTCAGTGGTATACAGCAGCAGTCCCCAACCACCAGGCTGCGGACCGGTACCGTGCCGCAAAGCATGTGCTACCGGGCCGCGAGGAAACGATATGAGTCAGCTGCACCTTTCTTCATTCCCTGTCACGCACTGTTGAACTTGAACATAGGGTTGCCAACTGTCCCGTATTGCCGGGACATCCCATATATTGGGCTAAATTGATTTGTTCCATACGGGACCACCCTTGTCCCGTATTTCCCCCGCTAAGGTAGAGCGTTCCTATGAAACCTTTCATGCTGAAATGACGTAAAGCGCAGAATCAATTACCATTAATTTATTAATTTATATGGAAAAAAATTTTGAATGTTCCCAGACCCAAAAGTTTACCTACCAAATCATTCCAAATAACACATAAAACCTAAAATAACACTAACATATAGTAAAAGCAGGAATGATATGATAAATACACAGCCTATATAAAGTAGAAATAATGTATGTACAGTGTAGTCGGGAAGATTAAGTCAAAACCGATTTGTGGAAAAATATCGGCACGTACGTGTATGCTCACGTGACATATGCACACGTCACACATGCACACACAGGTGCCCGAGCAAGTCTTCATGGTCATGGTAGCCTTTCCCGTGGTAAACACTGTCCTGTATTTGACTGCTACTTTTGTCCCTTATTTGGAAATGAGAAAGTTGTCAACCCTAACTGTAAAAGATATGTTGAGGTGAGTTTAACCTTACTTGAACACCCCTCCGGTTGGCCGGTCCGCAAGAATATCGTCAATATTAAACCGGTCCGCGGTGCAAGAAAGGTTGGGGACCCCTGGTATACAGCATATACTCAGCTCACATTGTCCATCCCTCCTGATTGGTTAATTCTCAACCAATCAGGTTTCCCCTGTCCCACCTTGTTTAAAATTATATTCCTGTTCTTATTTAGAGTGCAACCTTTGTCTTTGTCGAAATTCTTTTCCTGTAGTCTTATCTCAATGGCTCCCTTCACCAGGCAGACCCAAAACAGTAGTTTTGTGCCGTCGAAGTCAATCGTATGGTCATTGCGTATACGAAGTTCTGCTACCGCCGATTTCTTTGGATACACCTCCTATGCTCCTTGGTGCGGGTTGTGCTAACCACTAAGCTACCCTGCCAACCGTTTGGACAGCTACATGGCTAAGAAAGACATAGGGGCATATGGGCTTCCTGCAGGCATCTGGGAACAGCGTTGATGGGAATCACGTTAGGTATAGGCAAGTACCTGTCGAGTTTGTTTCTGTACAGTATGATTCTTTGACCGATGAATCTATGAAGTGTAACTGGATTGGCAAGGCAATCTGTTTGCTCCATCTGTGTGCTCACTGAGCGGCCACTCTGAAAGCTTGATAATACAGAGCAGACTATCATTTAGTGTGAGCCTTTATTGTAAAGAGTAGAGACATATTTTGTTTGACAGCCACAGTTCTACGTTGCCGATGCTGGCTCCTGTGTAATTAGCTTACGACACATAGAGATAAAGGTGCTATCAATCCAATGCCAAGTGTCACTGTTAACAATAAGGATTTCAGTCCTCTCACAGTTCGGACAGATCAGGACACTCGAGAATTGGTGTCCTTGGCAGTTCTAAATACCTAGACCACTTTATCTGTAAGACACAGGGTGTAATTTTTGTAGTGTAGTGGCTAGCACAATCATTTTACAGCGTCAGTGATTACTGATCAGGGTTCAATTCCCACAACTGACTGTAGGGAGTTTGTACTTTTTCCCTGTGACCACATAGGTTTCCTCCAGGCTTTCCAGTTTCCTCCCCCCTATCCAAAAGACATACAGGTTAGAGTTAGCAAGTTGTGGGCATGCTATCTTGGCGGCGGAACCATGGTGACACTTGCAAGCTACCTTAAGGCTTAGGAGCAGATTTAGGCCATTTGGCCCATTGAGTCTTCTCATCATAGCTGATTTATTATCCCTCTCAACCCCATTCTCCCTGCCTTCTCCCCATAACCTTTGACACCTTTGCTTATCAAGAACCTATCAACCTCCACTTTAAGTATACCCAATGACTTGGCCTCCTGAGCCGTCTGTTCCAATGAATTCCACAGATTCACCGCCCTCTGGCATTAAAAATTCTTCTTTATCTCTGTTGTAGTCATAGTCATAGTCATACTTTATTGATCCCGGGGGAAACTGGTTTTCTTTACAGTTGCCCCATAAATAATAAATAGTAATAGAACCATAAATAGTTAAATAGTAATATATAAATTATGCCAGGAAATTATGAAATAAGTCCAGGACCAGCCTATTGGCTCAGGGTGTCTGACACTTCAAGGGAGGAGTTGTAAAGTTTGATGACCACAAGCAGGAATGACTTCCTATGACGCTCTGTGTTGCATCTCGGTGGAATGAGTCTCTGGCTGAATGTACTCCTGTGCCCACCCAGTACATTATGTAGTGGATGGGAGACATTGACCAAGATGGCATACAACTTAGACAGCATCCTCTTTTCAGACACCACTGTGAGAGAGTCCAGTTCCATCCCCACAACATCACTGGCCTTACGAATGAGTTTGTTGATTCTGTTGGTGTCTGCTACCCTCAGCCTGCTGCCCCAGCACACAACAGCAAATATGATAGCACTGGCCACCACAGACTTGTAGAACATCCTCAGCATCGTCCGGCAGATGTTAAAGGACCTCAGTCTCCTCAGGAAATAGAGACGGCTCTGACCCTTCTTGTAGACAGCCTCAGTGTTCTTTGACCAGTCCAGTTTATTGTCAATTTGTATTCCCAGGTATTTGTAATCCTCCACCATGTCCACACTGACCCCCTAGATGGAAACAGGGGTCACCGGTACCTTAGCTCTCCTCAGGTCTACCACCAACTCCTTAGTCTTTTTCACATTAAGCTGCAGATAATTCTGCTCACACCATGTGACAAAATTTCCTACCATAGCCCTGTACTCAGCCTCATCTCCCTTGCTGATGCATCCAACTATGGCAGAGTCATCAGAAAACTTCTGAAGATGACAAGACTCTGTGCAGTAGTTGAAGTCCGAGGTGTAAATGGTGAAGAGAAAGGGAGACAAGACAGTCCCCTGTGGAGCCCCAGTGCTGTTGATCACTCTGTCGGACACACAGTGTTGCAAGCACACGTACTGTGGTCTGCCAGTCATGTAGTCAAGAATCCATGATACCAAGGAAGCATCCACCTGCATCGCTGTCAGCTTCTCCCCCAGCAGAGCAGGGCGGATGGTGTTGAACGCACTGGAGAAGTCAAAAAACATGACCCTCACAGTGCTCGCTGGCTTATCCAGGTGGGCGTAGACATGGTTCAGCAGGTAGACGATGGCATCTTCAACTCCTAGTCGGGGCTGGTAGGCAAACTGCAGGGGATCTAAGTGTGGCCTGACCATAGGCCGGAGCAGCTCCAGAACAAGTCTCTCCAGGGTCTTCATGATGTGGGAGGTCAATGTCACTGTCTGTAGTCATTGAGGTCGCTGGGGCGCGGCATCTTCAGCACAGGGACGAGGCAGGATGTCTTCCACAGTACAGGAACCCTCCGGAGCCTCAGGCTCAGGTTGAATACATGGCGAAGTACTCCACATAGCTGAGGGGTACAGGCTTTGAGCACCCTGGTACTGGCACCATCCGGTCCTGCAGCCTTGCTTGGGTTGAAACGTTTCAGCTGTCTTCTCACCTGTTCAGCTGTGAAGCCCACCGTGGTGGTTTCGTGTGGGGAAGGGGTATAGTCATGAGAGCAGGGTCGGGGACTGTGAGGAGGGGTAGGAGGGGAGAGTGGAATATGTGTTGGTTGGGGCCCGACCACAGATGGCTCATGTGGGGGATGGGCAGGGGCCACAATGTCAAATCTGTTAAAGAACAGGTTAAGTTCGTTGGCCCTGTCCACACTGCCTTCAGCTCCTCTGTTGCTAGTTTGCCGGAACCTGGTGATGGTCCTCATCCCCCTCCAGACCTCTCTCATGTTGTTCTGCTGAAGTTTCCACTCAAGCTTCCTCCTGTACCTGTCTTTAGCCTCCCTGATCCTGGCTTTCAGGTCCCTCTGTATTGCCTTCAGCTCCTCCCTATTTCCATCTCTAAACGCCCTGTTTTTAGCGTTCAGGATGTCCTTAATGTCCTTTGTCACCCATGGTTTGTTATTTGAATAACAAAGGACAGTTCTTGTCGGAACATTGCAGTCCACACAGGAGTTGATGTAATCGGTGATGCACTCTGTGAGCCCATCAATATCCTCTCCATGTGGCTCACAGACTGCCTGCCAGTCTGTCACCTCAAAACAACCCTGCAGCGTCTCATAAACCTCCTCTGACCATTTCCTCACTGTCCTTGAGGTTGCAGGCTTACTCTTCACCAGAGGCACGTAGCAGGGTTTTAGATGCACCAGGTTGTGATCTGACCTTCCTAGTGCGGGGAGGGGAGAGGAGCTGTATGCATCCTTAACGTTAGCGTACATCAAATCCAGAGTCCTCTCCCCTCTGGTTGTACAGCTCACATACTGCGTGAAGTTGGGCAGTGTTCTAGCCATGGTAACCTGGTTGAAGAGAAATGAAAAGGGATGTTCATGTCCTGCCACAATACCCCAGTGCACTGCAAACAATATTGCTTTCATGCCTTTCACTATATGTTTTGCTGTATACGTTTCAAATTGCTACAATACATAAGTTTCAACCAAAGAGAAAAAAACTGGCTGGAGCTGCTTAACACTTTACTGCACGGGTGTTTATCAGGCGTGTTAAAAATCAAACTTACAAAAAATTAGTGGAAATAGTGAAAAACAAAACTGCCAATATTTGCTAAAAGATATCTACAAGAAAACACAACGGTACTTTGTCCAATGTGAACTCCTGACAGCTGGATCTCTGGGGTGGGGGGAGCTCAGCAGCCAGGCAGCATCCGTGGGGGGAGTCCAGACGATGTTTCGACCCAGGACCCTTCGACAGGACTGGAAAGAAGAGGACAAGAGGAGTCAGAGTTGGAGGGTGGGGGGAGGGGAGGGAGAGGCACAGGGTGATTGGTGAAACCGAGAGTGGGGAGGGGGCGGGGGGGGTTATAGGGGTGAAGTAAAGAGTTGGGAAGTTGATTGGTGAACGAGATACAGGGCTTCTGGTAATGCCCCCACTTCACCATTCCTCATTCCCACTTTCCTCTCTCACCTTACCTCCTTGCTTGCCCATCACCTCCCTCTGGTGCTCCTTCCCCCTTTTCTTTCTTTCATAGCCTCCTGTCCTCTCCTATTAGATACCTGCTTCTCCAGTTCTGTATCTCTTTAACCAATCAACTCTTTACTTCACTCCCCCCACCTCAGTTTCACAGATCACCTTGTGTTTCTCCCTCCGTTTCCCACACGCTCTTACTCCTCATCCTTACTCTTGTTCCCTCCAGTCCTGCTGAAGAGTCTTAGCCCAAAACATTGATTATACTTTTTTTCCAAAGATGCTGCCTGGCCTGCTGAGCTCCTCCAGCATTTTGTGTGTGTTGCTTGGATTTCCAGCATTTGAAAACTTTCTCCTATTTGAGAGTTAAGTATTTATTGATTTCAACATGGAGGCAATTTGCTTACCACCTGGCATGCCGCACACCAAGGGTAAATAAGATCCATATAAAATACTCCTCCAGGGAAGCTTGGGGTTAAAGGTATTTGGTAAATAAGAGAACTGTACAATAAGTCAGTAAATATCATTAGCCAATTTAACAAGACTCAGACAAAGCTGGGATGAGATGGATGCTTCTTGAAAGCTGCTGGTTAACAGTATGTGCGAGTTAGATCTTTGCTTTGCATGGTGCCAATGCTTTGGAACATGGAACATGAACACCATGTGATTGTTTGATTTCCAACTTTGTTGTTGGACTTAGGAGCAGGACCTGAAGTGCTTGACCTCATGGAGGCAGGGTTGAGGGAGAGAGCAAGTACAAATTTTAATTGGATCCTTTGTTTATATCAACCACCAGGCAACATCTATAGAGAAGAATAAAGAGTCAACATTTTGGTCAAGACCTTTCTTGACCCAAAATATCAGCTCTTTATTCCTGTCCATAGATGCAGACTGACTTGTTAGGCTTCTCTAGAATTTTGCAGAAATGTTGTGTCAATATTATAGACCAGATTTCTCAACTGAATTATAGTGATTATGGGATTTATTCAGTATACAAGGCAAATTTTCAGCTGCTATAAAATCATTAATATTATGGCAAAAGATCAATTCTGAAATTCATTTGTGATTGGAGTCTCTTCATGCTACCTTTTCAAATGTTAGTCCATGTTCAATATTATTAAATCTTCCACCAACATTGAAGTTTTATTTTCAATACTCCTGAGCAGTAATTGTCCCTTTAGTTCTATTTATTTTTGCCGGACAATTTACTAGTAACTGACACTTTCATTCTCTTTTTTTCCTCCTCAGTTATTTGTAAATAGATTTGAATAGACAAAATAATCTCAAATTGATTCCCAAGAAATGTTTATTCTGTTTTAGGTAAAGTAAGTTGGTCTTGAATTTCAATGCATTGTGGTGTTTCTTTTATGTGGCATACAGTATATAACCATATAACCATTACAGCACGGAAACAGGCCATCTCGGCCCTTCTAGTCCATGGCGAATGCTTACTCTCACCTAGTCCCACCGACCTGCACTCAGCCCATAACCCTCCATTCCTTTCCTGTCCATATACCTATCCAATTTTTCTTTAAATGACAATATTGAACCCGCCTCTATCACTTCTACTGGAAGCTCGTTCCACCACTGCCACTGCTCTCTGAGTAAAGAAGCTTCCCCTCATGTTACCCCTAAACTTTTGCCCCCTAACTCTCAACTCATGTCCTCTTGTTTGAATCTCCCCCACTTACAATGGAAAAAGCCTATCCACGTCATCTCTATCTATCCCCCTCATAATTTTAAATACCTCTATCAAGTCCCCCCTCAACCTTCTACTCTCCAAAGAATAAAGACCTAACTTGTTCAATCTTTCTCGGTAACTCAAGTGCTGAAATCCAGGTAGCATTCTAGTAAATCTTCTCTGTACTCTCTCTATTTTGTTGACATCTTTCCTATAATTCGGTGAACAGAACTGTACACAATACTCCAAATTTGGCCTTACCAATGCCTTGTACAATTTTAACATTACATCCCAACTCCTATACTCAATGCTCTGATTAATAAAGGCCAGCATACCAAAAGCTTTCTTCACCACCCTATCCATATGAGATAACGCCTTCAGGGAACTATGCACCATTATTCCTAGATCCCTCTGTTCTACTGCATTCTTCAATGCCCTACCGTTTGCAATGTATGTCCTATTTTAATTAGTCTTACCAAAATGTAGCACCTCACATTTATCAGCATTAAACTCCATCTGCCATCTTTCAGCCCACTCTTCTAACTGGCCTAAATCTGTCTGCCAGCTTTGAAAACCTGCTTCATTATCCACAATGCCACCTACCTTAGTATCATCTGTATACTTACTAATCCAATTTACCACCCCATCATCCAGATCTTTACTGTATTTGGCAAACAACATTGGACCCAGTACAGATCCCTGAGGCACACCACTAGTCACCGGCCTCCAACTTGACAAACAGTTATCCACCACTACTCTCTGGCATCTCCCATCCAGCCACTGTTGAATCCATTTTACTACTTCAATATTAATATCTAACGATTGAACCTTCCTAACTAACCTTCCATGTCGATCCTTGTCAAAGGCCTTACTGAAGTCCATATAGACAACATCCACTGCTTTGCCCTCGTCAATTTTCCTAGTAACCTCTTCCAAAAATTCAATAAGATTTCTCAGACATTACCTCCCACGCACAAATCCATGTTGACTGTTCCTAATCAACCCTGTCTATCCAAATAATTATATATACCATCTCTAAGAATACCTTCCATTAATTAACCCACCACTGACGTCAAATTTACAGGCCGATAATTGCCAGGATTACTTTTAGAATCCTTTTTAAACAATGGAACAACTTGAGCGATGCACCAGTCCTCCGGCACCATCCACCATCTCCGTTTCTAAGGACATTTGAAATACTTCTGTCAGAGCCCCTACTATTTCTACACTAACTTCCCTCAAGGTCCTAGGGAATATCCTGTCAGGACCCGGAGACTTATCCACTTTCATATTCCTTAAAAGCGCCAGTACTTCCTTTTCTATAATCATCATAGTTTCCATAACTTCCCTACTTGTTTCCCTTACCTTACACAATTCAATATCCTTCTCCTTAGTGAATACCGAAGAAAAGAAATCATTTCAAATCCTCCCCATCTCTTTGGGCTCCACATGTAGCTGTCCACTCTGATTCTCTAAGGGACAAATTTTATCCCTCACTATCCTTTTGCTATTGATATAACTGTAGAAGCCCTTTGGATTTATTTTCATCTTACTTGCCAAAGCAACCTCGTATCTTCTTTTAGCTTTTCTAATTTCTTCTTAAGATTCTTTTTACATTCTTTATATTCCTCGAGCACCTCATTTATTCCATGCTGCCTGTATCTATTGTAGATCTCTCTCTTTTTTCCAAACCAAGTTTCCAATATCCCTTGAAAACCATGGCTCTCTCAAACTTTTAACCTTTCCTTTCAACCCAACAGGAATATAAAGATTCTGTACCCTCAAAATTTCACCTTTAAATGACCTCCATTTCTCTATTACATCCTTACCATAAAACAAATTGTCCCAATCCACTCCTTCTAAATTCTTTCACATCTCCTCAAAGTTAGCCTTTCTCCAGTCAAAAATCTCAACCCTGGGTCCAGACCTATCCTTCTCCAAATTTAAATATAAAGTACATATAAAGTTCTTTTTCTGCAACAGATGATGATTGTGACCATTCCTCAGTTAAATTGTTTAAATTGAGCTATTCAAAAAATTTAGCTAGGCATTTCCAACTGTGATTTACCCTTTGTTATCTGATATTATTTCTGTGTAACATGAGATGATATGTGCCATTTTAAGATAACTCCTTTCAGCAGGTCTATTTTATCACTGGAAAACCTGACACAGAAAGATTATCTTCAATTTTTATGATTTACTTTTTCTACTCAGGCCCCTCAACTCATCAAACAAACTTATTACCCAATAATCCTCCATTCCCTACAGTTCTCATTATCTTCTCTATTATGCCCCAGTTTTATGACCCAGGTTCTACTGAAATGCAACCAACTTCCAAAACTGTTTGTGTGAGTGTGTGATCTTCAGTTTCAGGATTTGGTTGGCTCTGAGTGTAGTTGTCTTTCTCTCTTTCCTCCAATAACCCTCCATCCAGGCTATGATCTCTTTTCACTGCTACCATTGGGAAGGAAGCACAGGAGGCACAAGTCCAATGCCACCAGCTTCAGGAACAGTTATTACCCTTCAACCATCAGGCTCTTGAACCAAAAATATCACTCACCTCAACACTCAATTGATTCCATAACCTATGGAACCACTTTCAAGGATTCTACAACTCACGTTCTCAAAATAATTTATTTAATATTCTTTTCATTTGTCTTTTTTGTATTTGCACAATTTGTTGTTTTTTGCACAATGGTTGTATGTCTATCTTTGTCTTTGTGTAGTTTTTCACTGACTCTTTTGTGTTTCTTAGTATTTACTGTGAATGCTTGCAAGAAAATGAATCTCAGGGTAACATGTGGTGACAAAAATATACTTTATTAACAAATTTACTTTGAATTGTGAACAAGGAGACTGTACCTGACTGTACCTGCAACTGGCTGTGCATTCATTACCAAAAGTGTTACAATTATAAGCAAGGACTCAGTATTCATTGAACTGTACCAATCCTATACACTTCCAGTCAGTTCTGAAACACACTTTCACTTAAAATACCCTCCTACAATTCTGCCCTGAAACTCTGTTGACCCATAGTCTAAATGCCTTCCGACATTGATTCTTTGATTTCCCCTACACAGGCTGTTCCAATCAACCTTGACCTCACAGTAAACCTTTATTTCCAATGATGCCCACAATCTCCTCCCTGCTATGAACCTTGCCAATCTACCCTCCTTGAATATTTCTTTTATCTGCCTGTTTATTTGCAATAGCAATGCCTAAACACTGGTATTCTAAGTATTTGGATAGACGTGGACTGATTATTGATTATCAGCATGGCTTTGTGCATGGTAGTTCATGTCCAACCAATCTTATGGATTTTTTTGAGAACCTTACCAGGAAAGTGGATGAATGCGAGGCAGTGAATGTTCTCTACATGGACTTTAGCAAGACATTTGACAAGGTCCTGCATGGGAGGTTGGTCAAGAAGGTTTAGTCACTCGGCATTCAACATGAAGTAGTAAAATGGATTAGATATTGGATTTGTGAGAGAAGCCAGGAAATGGCACTAGATAGTTGCCTCCCTAATTGGAGGCCTGTGACTAGTGGAGTGCCCCAGGAGTCAGTGTTGGCTGCGTTGTTGTTTGTTATCTGTATCAATGATCTGGATAATAATGTGGTGAACTGGATCAGCAAAGTTGTGGATGATGCCAAGATTGGGGTGTAGTGGACCACAAAGTAGGCTATCATGACTTGCAGTGGGATCTGAACTAGCTGGAAAAATGGGCTAAAATATGGCAGATAGAATTTAATGCAGACAAGTGCAAGGTGTTGTACTTCGATAGGAGTAACCAGGGTAGGTCTTACACATGAATGGTAGGGCACTGAGGAATGCGGTGAGACAAAGGGATTTGGGAATACAAATGTATAATTCCTTGAAAGTGGCATCACAGGTAGATAGGGTCGTAAAGAGAGCTTTTGGCACATTGCCCTTCATAAGTCAAACTACTGAGTACAGGAGTTTGCATGTTATGCTGAAAACATTGGTCATGCCTAATTTGGAGTATTGTGTACAGTTTTGGCCACTGACATGCAGGAAAGATTGAAAATGTGGTTGTAATAGTACAGAGAAAATTTACAAGGATTTTGCTGGGTCTGGATGACCTCAGTGATAAAGATTGAATAGGTTAGGATTTAATTCATTTGAATGTAAAAGGTTAAGAGGAGATCATGTGGATAGGGTGGTGAACAAAGCTTTTGGTATGCTGGCCTTTATAAATCAGAGCATTGAGTATAGGAGTTGGGATGTAATGTTGAAATTGTACAAGGCATTGGTAAGGCCAAATTTGGAGTATTGTGCACAGTTCTGGTCACCAAATTATAGGAGAGATGTCAACAAAATAGAGAGAGTACAGAGAAGATTTACTAGAATGTTACCTGGGTTTCATCTCCTAAGTTATAGAGAAAGGATAAACAAGTTGGGTCTTAATTCTTTGGAGCATAGAAGGTTGAGGGGGGACTTGATAGAGGTATTTAAAATTATGAGGGGGATAGATAGAGTTGACGTGGATAGGCTTTTTCCATTGAGAGTGGGGGAGATTAAAACAAGAGGACATGAGTTGAGAGTTAAAGGGCAAAATTTAGAGGAAACATGAGGGGGAACTTCTTTACTCAGAGAGTGGTAGCTGTGTGGAATGAGCTTCCAGCAGAAGTGGTTGAGGCAGGTTCGATGTTGTCATTTAAAGTTAAATTGGATAGCTATATGGACAGGAAAGGAATGGAGGGTTATGGGCTGAGTGCAGGTCGGTGGGACTAGGTGAGAGTAAGAGCTCGGCACGGACTAGAAGGGCCGAGACGGCCTGTTTCCGTGCTGTAATTGTTATATGGTTATATGGTTATCTGATAGAGGTATACAAAATTTTGAAAGGTACAGAGAGGGTAAGTGCAAGCAGGCTTTTTCTGCTGAAAACTTTTAGGGGAACATGAAGAGAGACTTCTTCACTCAGTGGGTGGTGAGAGTGTGGAATGAGCTGCCAGAGCAAGTGGTGCAAGCAAGCTCTATTAAGGGTATAAGTAAGGCTATTAAGGGATAGAAAATGTATGGAGGGCTCTAAATCAGGTGCAGATCGATGAGAGGAGACAGTTCAAATGATTCAGCATGGACTAGATTGGCCAAAAGACCAATTCTGTGCTGTACTTTTCTGTGACTCTGAGGCACTCATTCTTGTTGGTGTGACTGAGAAATTAAGATAATAATGAAAAAATGGTAGTAATAATAATAATAACAACAACTTATTTATAGATCACTTCTCATACAAATAATGTATTTCAAAGTGCTTTACAATGGGAATAAGTGCAAACACGAAAATAAAATTTAAAAAATGTTAATATTTTTTTAAAAAGATGTTAGTTAAAAGCAAGGTTAAACATATAGGTCTTGTGCTAGCATTTAAAAGTGTCAACTGAGTCTGCATCCCTTATAATCTTTAGTATTAAATTCCACAGTTTAGGTGTGTAGTTCATAAAAGCTGACCTACCAATTATCTTTTGATGGTGATTTATTAAGTTTAAGAGACTGGCAGAAGAAGACTGGAGAGCTCAAGAAGGGTAATAAAACAAAACAATTTTGTGATATATACCAGTCCCAGACCATTAAGAGCTTTAAAGCTAGGAACATAACTTTAAAATCAATTCTAAAAGATATAGGAAGCCATAAGACTGTAAGACAAAGGAGCAGAAGTCGGCCCTTCGGCCTATCGAGTCTGCTCCGCCACTTTATCATGAGCTGATCCATTTTCCCATTTAGTCCCACTCCCCCGCCTTCTCACCATAACCTTTGATGCCCTGGCTACTCAGGTACCTATCAATCTCTGCCTTAAATATACCCAATGACTTGGCCTCCACTGCCGCCCGTGGCAACAAATTCCATAGATTCACCACCCTCTGGCTAAAAAAAATTTCTTCACATCTCTGTTCTGAATGGGCCCCCTTCAATCCTTAAGCCAATGCAGAGTAGCTGGAATGGAAGTGATATGTTTCCTCATCATGGTTTTAGTTGAAAGTTCAGCAGCAGTGTTCAAAGTACATTGAAGTTTGTCAATAGAGTGCTTTGGAAAGCCAGTAAAATAGCTAAATAATTGTTAAAAATCATTTACATTAATTTTAAATGAACTGAGGAAAATTTGTATTCCACATCCTCTTTTCACAATTTCTGAGCATTGGCAGTTTAGTAATGGGCTTGTGGAATCTTAAAAGAAAGCAGAATATTCTCGTAACTGAAACACAACTCATATTTAAAAGTCACTGAATCAATGGAAACAGCAGCCAGAGATGCAATCTAGTTGCAGTCAGGAATGAAGTGAGCATGCAATTGCAATGTCTAAACAGAAAGCAGCCTGGCTGAACAAATTGTGTTACCTTTGTGTCAATGGTTCACTTATACATGACCAGTGCAGGTTTAAAGGTGAAACTTGGAGAAAATGCAACAATGTAGGACACATACAAAGAGCATTTTGGGTGCAGATAAAAATAAATGGACTACATGGGGAAGAGAAAAAAAAGTCAAGTTGCATTTTAAATAAGGCACTAATCTGCATGCTGTTGATGAAAAAATCTGATAATGATAAACGTGACACCAGCCTGAGTAGCCTTGTGATATTCCATACGACAAGCAATATGGCTTACACTAAAAGTGAATGGCAAATTAATTAAAATGGAATTGGTTGTTTCAGACATTCCACAAAGTGAGTTTGAATGGCATTTCTAAGATACTGAACTGAAGCCTGCAGATATCCAACGAAGAACTTATAATGGAGAAAAGTTAACCCCTGTGGGAATGACATTTGTAACAGTGAAATACAACAACCAACAAGCCACGTTGAGATTCTATGTGGTAAAAAACAGGAGCTTTGGCATTGTGGGGTTGTGATTGGCTGAGGAAACTACAACTTCTTTGGAAATCCAACCATCACTTGCATGCCACATCCCCTGAAATAGAGTCAACTGGAACTGAACTAAGAAAGGTACCAGATGACGCAACAGCAGCATTCAAGGATGACACTGGAAAACTCAAACATACCAAGGGTAAAATTGTGTTAAATGAAAATGGCACATCCAATGTTATAAAGCCCATCCCGTCCCTTATACTATCTTGATAAAGTAGGCAATGAGCTAGATTTCACAGAGGCTGAGGTAATGTTTTCCAAGGTTGAGTCTGGCCCATAGGTGACATCAGTGGTGCCAGTATACAAGAAGAACCCGGTACTGAAAGTAGTTCAATGCCTCTGACCAGAATAGAGGATATCTTTTGCAAAGTGGGCTTAACTGGGGCCTGCCTGCAGATGGAGATGAAAGAAGAATCCAAAAAGTTTTTCACGATAAACGTTCACAAGTTGGGTTATCATTACAATAGGCTATTTTTGGAGTAGTATCTGCACTTGTACTCTGACAGAAAGTTATGGATCAGATGCTGTAAGGATGTCCAAGCACTCAGTGTTATCTGGATGACATCATTGTTCCTTGTAAGGATGACAAGGAATCTCTCCAAAATCTCAAGACAGTGTTAAAAAGATTAAACAATTATGGGCTCAGAGCATGATGCAACAAGTGTGAAGTCTCTAAACCAAGCATCACTTACTATGGCCATAACACTCACAGACAAGAATTTACAAAAAATGTGCTGAGAAAATTTAAGTAGTGGTGGATGCCCCAAGGCCAAAGGATGTGAAACAGTTGTGGTCTTATTTAGTATTTGTCAACTGCAATAACAGGTTCCTGCCAAACCTGGCCACTTTGCTCTAACCCTTGAACTCATTACTGCAGATCAGGAATGGACAAAGCAGTGTGAGGTTGCTTTCCAAAAGGCAAGGAAAATGGTGACATCAGACACTGTCCTCACACATTGTGATCCATATAATCCAGTGAAGCTGACCTGGGAGGCATCGCCTTACAGTATAGGTGCTGGCATATCATATATTATTAGGAATGGAAGTGAACACCCCACAGAATTTGCATCATGTCCCTTACCACTGCAGAGAAAAATTATGCCCAGATTTACAGAGAGACCTTGAGTCTGGTTTGGGGTGTAAAGAATTTCAGCCAGTGCTTGTATGGAAGAGAGTTTACCCTCACTACTGATCATAAACTACTAGTGTCTATTTTCAATCCAAAGAACTGTGCTCCACTTAACACAGACAAAATGCTGGAGCAACTCAGCAGGCCAGGTAGCATCTGTGGTAAAGAGTGCAGCTGATGTTTCAGGCTGAGACTGTGAAAGGTGTTCCACAAGCAGCAGCAGCACAAATGAAGAAATGGGGCTCTGCTCCTTGGAAGATACAATTCCAAGATTGAATTCAAGAGGACAACTAACCATGGAAATCCTGTTTACTTTGGAAAAGCAAATACCTAGAAAATTGACAAAAGCAGACACTTCTCTTGATGTACTAGACCATAAGATCATAGGATATAGGAGCAGAAGTAAGCTATTCGGCCCATCGAGTCTCATTCGCCATTCAATCATGGGTTGATCCAATACACATCCCCACTCCTCTGCCTTCTCCCCATACCTTTTGATGCCCTGGCTAATCAAGAACCTATCTATCTCTGTCTTACATACACCCAATGACTTGGCCTCCACAACTGCTCATGGCAACAAATTCCACGGATTTACCATCCTCTGAGTAAAGTAATTTCTCCTCATCTCTGTTCTAAATGGATGTCCTTCAATCCTGAAGTCATACCCTCTTATCCTGGACTCCCCTACCATGGGAAATAACTTTGCCATATCTAATCTGTTCAGGCCTTTTAACATTTGGAAAGTTTCTATGAGATCGATAGATAGATAGATAGATATACTATATTAATCCCGAGGGAAATTTGGTTTCGTTACAGCCGCACCAGCCAAGAATAGAGCGTAAATATAGCAATACAAAAAAACCCAACAATCAAACAACAAAATGCAAAGTATGCCAGATGGAGAATAAGTCCAGGACCAGTCTATTGGCTCCTCAGGGTGTCTGACCCTTCACGGGAGGAGCTGCACGTTCGATAGCCACAGGCAGGAGCGACCTCCCTTGCCGCCAAGTGTTGTATCATGGTGGAATGTGGCCGAAGTCCAACAGTAAAAAGTTCAATATCCAGTCTGTAAACACGTTCCTCGATTGTAATATGCCCCGGATTGCACCATCCGTTGTTAACCAGATCAGTAAGCACCCAACTCCTTTACGCTTACCGCTCTCGGTGCACTTCCGGTCAGCTGGAACGGTGTTACACACCGAATTCCTCTTCTCCAGAAGTCTCTGTTGTCTCAACCCAGTCCTCTTTCCTTAGCTTTGTGATCCCCCCTGCATCCTCTGTGTGTTTTCCTCCAGATTTCAGCAGGGGTCTCCGCCACTCTGTTCGCTAAGCCGGCCGGAATTTGCTGGTCCGTGGATTACACAATGCGACCTTGCTTCTGTCCTGCGTGTTGGGATGTAACCATTTCCAGCGCTAAAGAAAACCCAAATAAAACTCTCTCTACCAGCATGTTAGAGAGGGTGTAACTTCGACGTGTTACCGTGAGAAAAAAGATACAAAAAATAACGTAAATTAAAAAATAAGAAGAAAGTAAGAATAGATCGGAACGGCTGTACCTGGCTGCATGCACGACTGGCGCATGCACACTATTGATCACCCCTCATTCTCCTGAATGCAATGGCATACAGCCCAAGAGCTGCCAGATGTTTCTCATATGGTAACCCTTTCATTCCTGGAATCTTTCTTGTGAATCTTCTCCGAAGCCTCTCCAATGTCAGTATATCCTTTCTAAAATAAGGAGCCCAAAACTGCACACAATACTCCAAGTGTGGTCTCACGAGTGCCTTATAGAGCATCAACATCACATCCCTGCTCTTATATTCTATACATCTAGAAATGAATGCCAACATTACATTCACCTGCTTCACTACCGACTCAAACTGAAGGTTAACTTTTAGGGTACCCTGCACAAAGACTCCCAAGTCCCTTTACATCTCTGCATTTTGAATTCTCTCCCCATCTAAATAATAGTCTGTCCATTTATTTCTTCCACCAAAGTGCATGACCATACACTTTCTAACATTGTATTTCATTTCCCACTTCTTTGCCCATTCCCCTAAACTATCTAAGTCACTCTACAGGCTCTCTGTTTCCTCAAAACTACCAGCTCCTCTACCTATCTTTGTATCATCTGCAAATTTACCACAAATCCATTAATCCCATATTCCAAATCATTGACGTAAATCATAAAAAGCAGCAGTCCCAACACCAACCCCTGTTGAACTCCACTGGTAACCGGCAGCCAGCCAGAATAGGATCCCTTTATTCCCACTCTCTGATTTCTACCGATCAGCCAATGCTCCTCCCATGCTAGTAACTTCCCTAAAAATTCCATGGGCTCTTATCTTGCTAAGCAAACAAATGTGCGGCACCTTGTCAAAGGCCTTCTGAAAATCCAAGTACACCACGGCTACTGTATCTCTTTTGTTTATCCTGCTTGTAATTTCCTCAAAAAATTGCAGTAGGTTAGTCAGGCAAGATTTTCCTTTCAGGTATGTGTCTCCAGGTATTCCATAATCTCATCCTTAACAATCGATTCCATCAATTTCCCAACCATTGATGTCAGGCTAATAGGTCTATAGTTTCCTTCCTGCCTCCTCCCACCCTTCTTAAATAGCGGAGTAACATTTGCAATTTTCCAGTCATCCTGTACAATGCCAGAGTCTATCGATTTTTGAAAGATCATTGCTAATGCCACCACATTCTCTCCAGCTACTTCCTTCAGAACCCGAGGGTGCATTCCATCAGGTCCAGGAGATTTATCAACCCTCAGACCATTAAGCTTCCTGAGCACCTTCTCAGTCATAATTTTCACTGCACATACTTCATTTCCCTGACACTCTTGAATGTCCAGTATACTGCAGATGTCTTCCACTGTAAAGACTGATGCAAAATTCACATTCAGTTCCTCTTCCATTTCTGCATTTCTCATTACAATATCTCCAGGGTTATTTTCTATTGATCCTATATCTACTCTCAACTCTGTTTTACCCTTTATATACTAAAAAAGCTTTTAGTATCTTCTTTGAAATTAGTCACCAGCTTATCTCAAAATTAATCTTTTCCTTCCTAATGATTTTCTTAGTTTCCTTCTGCAAGTTTTTAAAAGCTTCCTAATCCTTTATCTTCCCACTAGCTCTGGCTTCCTTGTATGCCCTCTCTTTTGCTTTTACTTTAGCTCTGACTTCACTTGTCAGCCACAGTAGTATCCTCCTTCCATTCGAAAATTTCTTCTTATTTTGAATATATCTGTCTTGTACTTCCCTCATTTTTCGTGGAAACTCCAGCCATTGCTGCTCTGCTATCTTTCCTGCTAGTGTCCCTTTCCAGTCAACCATGGCCAGTTCCCCTCTCATGCCATTGTAATTTCCTTTATTCTACTGAAATATGGACACATTGGAATTTAGTTTCTCCTTCTCAAATTTCAAAGTTAACTCGATCATATTGTGATCACTATTCCCTAAGAGTTCCTTAACCTTAAGCTCTCTTATCACCTCCAGATCATTGCACAACACCTAATTCAGCACAGCCGATCCCCTAGTGGGCTCGACAACAAGCTGTTCTAAAAATCCATCCTTTAGACATTCTACAAATGCTCCCTTTTGAGGTCCAGTACTGGCCTGGTTTTCCCAATCAACTTTTATGTTAAAATCCCCAATGAATTTCATGACATTGCCCTTCTGACATGCCTTTTCAATCTTCTACTGTAATTTGTAATCCACATCCCGATTGCTGTTTGGAGGCCTGTATACAACTGCCATTAGGGTCCTTTTACCCTTGTTATTTCTTAACTCAACCCATAGAGACTCTACACCTTCCGATCCTATGTCATCCATTTCCAATGATCTAATATTATTTCTTATACGCAGGGCCACACCACCCCCTCTGCCTACTAACCTATCTTTCCAATACACCGTATATCCTTGGATATTCAGCTCTTAACGGCAGACATCCTTTAGCCAAGTTTCAGAAATGGCCACAACGTCATACTTGCCAATGTATAGCTGAATATCAAGATTGTCCATTTTATTTCTTTCAAACCAGTATTTATTGCCTTCTGTTTTGAGTGCACCATGCCTCCGTTGCCCTGTAACCCATCCCACTGGCTGTAATTATGCCGCATCTCCTTCCTGTCCTTTCTATCATCTCTGTTGCATGCTATCTTTGATTTATTTCTGTTTTCCCCTTCCTCAGCCCTATCACACTGGTTCCCACCCCCCTGCCAAATTAATTTAAACCCTCCCTAACAGCTCTATTAAACCTATATATAAAAGGCTTTTTTTTAAAGAAAGGGGCTTCCCTTCCTCCACTATCAACTCTGCTCTTAAACGCATCTCCCCCATTTCACGTACATCTGCTCTCACTCCATCCTCTCGCCACCCCACTAGGAATAGGGTTCCCCTGGTCCTCACCTACCACCCCACCAGCCTCCGGGTCCAACATATTATTCTCCGTAACTTCCGCCACCTCCAACGGGATCCCACCACTAAGCACATCTTTCCCTCCCCCTGCATTCCGCAGGGATTGCTCTCTACACAACTCCCTTGTCCATTCGTCCCCTCCATCCCTCCCCACTGATCTCCCTCCTGGCACTTATCCGTGTAAGCGGAACAAGTGCTACACATGCCCTTACACTTCCTCCCTTACCACCATTCAGGGCCCCAAACGGTCCTTCCAGGTGAGGCAACACTTCACCTGTGAGTCGACTGAGGTGATATACTGCGTCTGGTGCTCCCGATGTGGCCTTTTATATATTGGCAAGACCCGACGCAGACTGGGAGACCGCTTTGCTGAACATCTACGCTCTGTCCGCCAGAGAAAGCAGGATCTCCCAGTGGCCACACATTTTAATTCCACATCCCATTCCCATTCTGACATGTCCATCCACGGCCTCCTCTACTGTAAAGATGAAGCCACACTCAGGTTGGAGGAACAACACCTTATATTCCGTCTGGGTAGCCTCCAACCTGATGGCATGAACATCAACTTCTCTAACTTCCGCTAAGGCCCCACCTCCCCCTCGTACCCCATCGGTTACTTATTTTTATGCACACATTCTTTCTCTCACTCTCCTTTTTCTCCCTCTGTCCCTCTGACTATACCCCTTGCCCATCCTCTGGGTCCCCCCCCCACCTTGTCTTTCTTCCCGGACCTCCTGTCCCATGATCCTCTCATATCCCTTTTGCCTATCACCTGTCCAGCTCTTGGCTCTATCCCTCCCCCTCCTGTCTTCTCCTATCATTTTGGATCTCCCCCTCCCCCTCCAACTTTCAAATCCCTTACTCACTCTTCCTTCAGTTAGTCCTGATGAAGGGTCTCGGCCTGAAACGTCGACTGCACCTCTTCCTACAGATGCTGCCTGGCCTGCTGCATTCACCAGCAACTTTGATGTGTGTTGCTAGGATATTGGACCCTTTTGTGTTCAGGTGTAATCCAACTTTTTGTACAGGTTGTACATCCCCCAGAAAATTCCCCAATGATCCAGGAACCCGAAGCCCTGCTCCCTACACCAGTCTCTCAGCCACGCATTAACATGCCTGATCATGGTATTCTTGTGCTCGTTAGCTCGTGGCACAGGCAGCAATCATGAGATTACTACCCTGAAGGTCCTGCTTTTCAGCTTCCTACCCAACTCCCTGAATTCTCTCTTCAGGACCTCCTCCTTTTTTCTACCTATTTCATTGGTACCAACGTGTACCAAGACTTCTGGCTGTTCACACTGTCCCTTCAGAATACTGCACCCGATCCGAGACATCCCATACCCTGGCACCTGGGAGGTAACACACCATGCAGGTATCTCTATCGGGCTGACAGAACTTCCTGTCTGTTCCCCTCACTATGGAATCCCCTGTGACTACCATGTTCCTCATCTTCTTCTCTCCCTTCTGCACCATGGAACCAGAGACCCGATCGCCGTGGTCGTCCTCTGTCAGATCACCCCCCTCAACAGCATCCAAAACGAGATAATGATTACTGAGGAGGATGGCCACAGGGATGCTCTCTACTATCTGAGCTCTTCCCATCCCTTCCCTCAGTCACTCACTTATCTAACTCCTGCAGCCCCAGGGTGACTAACCCCTCGTAGCTCCTGTCTATCCCCTGCACACTTACGCTATTCAGATGCAGATCATCAAGCTGCAGCTCCTGATCCCTAACATGGTCTCTGAGGAGCTGCATCTCGGTGCACCTGGTGCAGATGTGGCCATCTGGGAGACTGGAAGATTCCCAGCATTCCCACACCTGACACCCAGAGCAAAGTACTAACCCTACCTAATAACCTAAAAACAAATGGAAAGAAAACAAAATGAAGTCCACTTACCCACTTACCTCGCCGAAGCCCGAATGAGCCAAAGCCCTGCCACTCTGCCTCAGATCACTCCGTCGATGATCACTCTGCTAGGCAGTGTTTCTCTTTTATGTCTGAGCCTACGCTGCTATCTAACTCAAGACTGGTTCTCTGGTTATTGCCGCAGATTGGCCACATACAATGGACAAACACTCTCGAAGTTCCCTTATTAAATAGCCGCCACTGACCTGTGAGAAATCCCTCTTGGTAAAGCTCTGTTGACACTGCTAATAAGCCACGTATAACTTGTATTCTCACTAATGCAAATTGAATGTCTCCCTATTAAGGCAGAGATGATCCAAAGGGAAAGAAGAAAAGTGCTCTCACTGTCTCAAACCTACATGACTAGATGACTGGAATCTGCTGCAGAAACTACAGTTCCCCCATTTTTACCAGCACTGTGATGAAATTGTCCTCGATGGAGATTGCCTTATGTGGGGATTGAGAGTTGTTGTTCTGTCCATCCTGAGAGCTACAACGTTTGAGGAACTGCATGCTGGTCACCTAGACGCAGTCATAATTAAAGTCTCGGCTCGAAGCTTTGTCTGGTGGCCTGAGATATTTCAGTAGATCAAGCAGTTTGCCATGCACTGTTCAGAATGTCAACACGTCCCGAAGATGCCAAGAGCAGAGCCTCTCCATCCTTGAGAATAGCCTGCATTGCTCTGGCAAAGGATTCATGTGGATTTTGCCGGACCATTCATGGGCAGAAATGTTTTGGTAATAGTGGATGCTGTTAGAAAGTGGACAGAAATGTTCCCAGTAGCCTCCATTGCAGTCTCTCACACAGCTGATGTGTTGAGAAGCCTCTTCTCAAGGACTGCTGTTCCAAAACTCTTAGTCAGTGACAGTGGACCACAGTTTGTTGCAAAAGAATTTCAGTCACTGCTGATAATGAATGGAATAAGACACATTGCATCTGCACCGTTCCACCTAGCAACAAATGGCTTGGCAGAAATGAAATTTGACGTGTTAATCCGGGTTTTCCCATGTTTTTCTTGGGGAATTCCTGGGGTCACAAAACTATCTTCCTGTTTCTGGTTTCTCTGTGAACATTTCCCCAGATGTGATGCTGGAAGTCACGAGGTTGATATGGTGGGCTGGGATGCCATAACATTACAAGTTCTGAATGGAGTTTTGAGCTGCTTGATCCTTTCAACATCAGTCTCATCTGGCACAATGGTAGTGCCACACAAAAGGAAAAAATAGATTAGCTGTATTAATCACATCTAAACATTGAAACATATAGTAAGATGCATCATTTGCAATGGCACTAAAGTAGCATTCCCAAAATTCACTAACCCTAAACAATTCACAAACGTACATTTTTGGAATGTAGGAGGAAACTGGAGCACCCAGAAATCCATCCAGTCACAGGGAGAACGTGCAAACTCCTTACAGACAGTGGTGGGAATCGAACCCCAATCGGTGATCGTTGGCACAGTATTTGCATTATGGAGGAAGGGATCAGTGTGATAATATAACATACAGATACCACTTTAGGCATAGATTCACCTTCAATCCACAGAATGATTTAAATAAAATCCAGTGGATTTTTCCAACTCACTCATATTATTTTTTTTATTATACACCAGCTGTGGATCCTGAATCTAGAGGCAGGTGATCCACGGTGATGCCACTAAGCCAGCCTTGATGAGTTTCATCCAGTGTAGCTTCCATTCCCTTCCTACTTTCAGTGATTCTTCTGTTCAATATTCACCCGAGGAAGGACTGATTCATCATCTGCACCAGCATATCAGTCAGTGATTAGTCAGAAGTTGTACATCTGATTTGATGGATTATGGCAGAAAGGGATGGTTCTCTAAGAATGAGTATGTCAGGTTGTTGCTTGACATTGAACACTACAGGCTCTTCAGCCCACAATATTGTGCCAGCCCTTTAACCTACTATCAATCTAAACATTGTTCTCATATAGTCCTCCATTTTTTTCTTTCATCAATGATTCTTTCATCTAAGAATCTAAGAGTCAGGATCAGAATCAGAATCCTTTATTATCGCCAAGTATGTGGACACATACAGGGAATTTGATGCCGGTTTCCCTGAGCTCTCGCTGTACAGAGTCAAAAAGCAAACAAAACAATAGTGCAAATAAACGTGAACTATATACAATGAGGTACACCTGTGTATGTACAGGTGGACTTGGTTTATAATAGACTAAAATTCAAGTCTTCATAAGACTGATGGCATACGGATAGAAACTGTTCTTGTACCTATTTGTCCTGGCATACAGTGATCTAAAGCACCTACCAGAAGGAAGGAGTTGGAACAGGTGATGTCCAGGGTGTGATGGGTCTACAATGATGCTGCTTGCTCGCTTCCTGACTCTAGATGCATATAAGTCCTGGATCGAGGGCAGCTTCACACCAATAATCCTTTCCGCAGCCCTGACGGTTCTTTGGAGTCTATTCTTGTCTTGTTTGGTAGCTGATCCAAACCAGACAGTGATGGACGAACAGAGAACAGACTGGATTATTCCTGAATAGAATTGAATCAGCAGCTCCTGAGGCAGGTTGTACTTCCTGAGTTGACGTAGGAAATACAGCCTCTGCTGAGCCTTTTTGATAAGAGTGTCCGCGTTGGGTGTCCACTTCAGGTCCTGGGAGACTGTGACACCCAGAAACCTGAAGGTCTCCACAGCAGACACAATACTGTTGAGTATAGTGAGTGGGGGGAGTATCGGGGGGCTCCTCCTGAAGTCCACTATCTCTTAAGTATCCCTAATGTACATATGAGCTTCCATTATCACCCCTGTCAGCACATTTCATGCACCCACCAATTTCTGTGTAAAAAACTTCTGTTGTTCTTTTTCTGTTTTGTGTTGGTAGCTTGGTACTCTGAAGTGCCACGCCGGACCATCTAAATTTCAGTTTTTTTTTTAGCTAAAATCAAGAATTGTTGTTCCAGTTGCTTAAATTGTTCATTTTCCCATTACTCATGAACGACACAGAACACGGTCTCAGTCATATCACTCTGGTTATTTTCATTTACCAGTTAATGGATTCAATTTAAATTTCTCTTTCACGTCCTGAACTCATTTTGAAACTGTATCCTCATACGTGAGTTATTGCAACAGATATTATTTCACATTGTGTAGCTTTTCACACCTTCACATTTTTCAAAAAAATCTGAAAAAATAGATATTATATCATCAATTTGCATTACTTTGGTTGTTTATAGTGCAAATCCTCCTCGTCTATTTTAATATGATTTTTATTTATTTTAGTATTTCAATTTACCTACCAAATATAGAGAGACCTAGATAGAGTGGATGTGAAGATGAAGAGGACGTTTCCAATAGTTGGAGAGCCTAAGACCAGAGGGCACAAGCCTAGAATAGAAGGATATCCATTCAGCACATAGATGATGCAAACACAAGGAAATCTGCAGATGCTGGAATTTCAAGCAACACACATAAAAGTTGCTGGTGAACACAGCAGGCCAGGCAGCATCTCTAGGAAGAGGTACAGTTGACCTTTCGAGCTGAAACCCTTCATCAGGAAGGGTCCTGACGAAGGGTCTCGGCCCGAAGCGTTGACTGTACCTCTTCCTAGAGATACTGCCTGGCCTGCTGTGTTCACCAGCAACTTTTATGTGTGTTGCAGCACATAGATGAGGAGGAATTTCTTTAGCCAGATGGTGGTGAATCTGTGGAATACATTGCCATGGAAGCCTGTAGAGTCCAAGTCACTAAGTATGTTTAAAGTGGAGGTTCAAAGGTTATTTATTTATTTAGAGATACAGCACAGAACAAACCCTCCAGATCTTCAAGCCTTGCCACCCCTTGATTTAATCAGGGCTTGACCATGGGACAATTTGCAATGACCAATTAACTTAGCAACTAGTACGTCTTAGGACTGTAGGAGAAAACCCACATGGTCCCAGGGAGAAAATACAAACTCCCTACAGACAGCAGCGGGAATTGAACCCGGGTCACTGGCACTGTAAAGTGTTGTGTTACTACTGTGTTACCGTGCTGTCGTTATTAGTGAAGGTGTCAAAAGCAATGCGGAGAAGGCAGAAGAATGGAACTGAGAGGGAAAATGATCAAATGGAGGATCAAACTCAATGGGCCAAATGGCCTATTTTCTTCTCCTATGTCTTACGTCTGAACAGTATTCTGTGCTTCTTTTAAATCAACATTTCCACATTTTATCAACATTTTAAACAGCCTATCAATTTGATGTTTATTAACACGAATGTAACCGGTTTCATAATGGTTAAGCCAGTGAAGATGATTCTGTTATCTGGTAGGATATTTGGAGAATTTCAACATTAATCGATATGATCATTAAAATTTTGATAAATTAACATTGACATTCCTATAGATTATTGCGAGGAGGTATTATCCTCCACTAATGAAATCAAATCATAGTTAACGCACTGACAGTAGACTGGATTGTTGAACCCATCACCAGCATTTGTCTTCTGTTGAATATGTTATATGGCCATATTGAACGGTATGCTGCAACACATAAAGAAGCAATCTTTATCAATAGAGACCAATGATTGATTGTTTTCGATGCAGGTAAGAATAATATAATATAATAATAATACTGTAAGAAATAATAATAAAATAATTCCATTGATTGAATGAAACAAAAGGCTACATCTTGTGTGCTTTATCTTATATCATGTGTCTTTTATTGTTATAATCTTCAACAATTCAACCAATAATTGGTTCTAAGAGACAAACCTTGTCAAATATTATGAAATCAGTTTCATGGCATATTTCATGCCATATCTCATTTTTTGCACATTATGAGATGAATCTGAATCAAAATTAGGTTTAATATCACTAGCATATGTCATTAAATTGTTGTTTTGTGGTAGCAGTAGATTGCAGAGTATAATAACAAAAGACCATAAATTACAATAAGTACAGTGTGTATATGAAATTAAATGCATAGTGTAATAAGAGAGAAGAAAAAAAAGTGAGGAAGTGTTCATGGGTTCATTGTCCATTCAGAACTCTGATGGCAGAGGGGAAGAAGCTGTTCCTGAAATGTTCAGTGTGTGTCTTCAAGATTCTGTGATGGTAACAGTGAGAAGAAGGCATGTCCTGGGTGATGGGGATCCTTAATTACAGATGCTGCCTTTTTGAGGCACCGCCTTTTGATGGTGTCCCGGATGTTGGGGAGGCTAATGCCTTTTATGGAGTTAGATGAGATAACAATTTTCTGCAGCTTTTTACAATCCTGGACAGACTGTGATGCAACCAGTTAGAATGCTCTCTATGGTACAGCTACAGAAATAATGCAAATATTGTTGGTGAAACATCAATTCTCTAAATCCTGGGCCTCTGTACCTTGCTCTGCAACTGGATCCTTGACCAAGAGACCACAGACAGTGCATAAATAACTCCTCCTTGCTTACAATCTCCAAATGAACTACAGCTACTGTCGGGCATTCTTTGTAATTATATCAGTATGTTGGGCCCAGAATAGATCTTCAGAGATGTTGACACCCAGGAACTTGAAACTACTCAACCTTTCCACTTCTAATCCCTCAGTGAACACTGATGTGTGTTCTCTTGACTTGCACTTCCTGAAGTCCACAATCAATTTCTTGGTCTTACTGATGTTGAGGTTGTTCTGACACCACTCCCAGCTGATCTATTTTGTTCCTGTCCACCTCCTTGTCATCATCTGAAATTCTGCCAACAATAGTTGTGTTTCAACTGAGCATAGCCACACAATTGTGGGTGTAGAAAGAGTAAAGCAGGGTGCTAACAACAAACAACAACAGGAATTCTGCAGATGCTGGAAATTCAAGCAACACATATCAAAGTTGCTGGTGAATGCAGCAGGCCAGGAAGAGGTACAGTCCCCATTTCAGGCTGAGACCCTTCGTCAGGTGCTATGCACACTCCCTTAAGGTGCACCAGTGTTGATTGTCAGCGAGGAGGAGACGTTGTTGCTGATCTGCGCTGACTGCAGTCTCTCTGTCAGGGATCCAGTCACAGAGTGAGGTACAGAGCCCCAGGATTTGGAGATAGTTCATTAGAACTGAGGGTATGATGGTGTTGAACAATGAGCTATAATCAATAAGTAGCACCCTGACTTAGGTATTGCTATTGTCCAGGTGATCCAAGACCAAGTGGACAGAGAGATTATATCCACTGTAGACCTACTTACTTTACTTTATACTTCATTGTCGCCAAACAATTGTTACTAGAATGTACAATTATCACAGCGATATTTGATACTGCACTTCCCGCTCCCTGGATTACAAATTGATAGTAAATATTACAACTTTAAATTATAAATCATAAATAGAAAATAGAAAAATGGAAAGTAAGGTAGTGCAAAAAAACCGAGAAGCAGGTCCGGATATTTGAAGGGTACGGCCCAGATCTGGGTCAGGATCCGTTCAGCAGTCTTATTACAGTTGGAAAGAAGCTGTTCCCACATCTGGCCATACGAGTCTTCAAGCTCCTGAGCCTTCTCCCAGAGGGAAGAGGGACGAAAAGTATGTTGGCTGGGTGGGTCGTGGCGATAGGCAAATTGCAGTGGGTCCAAGTCGTTACTTTGGCAGGAGTAGATTCTAGCCACGATGAAACACTCAAAGAACTTCATCACACCACTGGACGATGGTCATTAAGGCAGCTCACCATGCCCTTCTTGAGCACTGGTATGATTGTTGTGCTTTTGAAGCAGGTGGGAATCACTGACGCAGTAGTGAGGGATTGAAGATGTTCTTTTACACTCCCACCAACTGGCTGGCACGGATTTTCAGAGCCCTACCAGGTACATCATCAGAGCCTGACTCCACACGAAGGTTCACCCTCTCTGAAGTTGGGCAGGTACAGATATCCCAGAGTTACCAGAGGCTGGAGGGATTCGCACAGGTGTACTTTTATTCTACCATTCAAAGCGTGCATAAAAGGCATTGAGCTCATCTGGGAGTGAAGCATCACACCCATTCATGATGTTAGGTTTCACTTTGCCCATAAGACCATAAGGCTATAAGATATAGGAATAAGATTAGACCATTGGGCGCATTGACTCTGCTCTGCTATTCCATGATAGCTGATCCATCCTTCTGCTCAGCACCAATATCCTGCCTTCACCCTGTATCCCTTCATGCCCAGACTAATCAGGAATCTATCAACCTCTGGCTTAAATATACATAAAGACTTGGCTTTGACAGTTGCCCGTGGCAACCATGTCCACTACTCTCTAGCTAAAGAAATACCTCTGCATCACCATTCTAAAAGAACACCCCTCAATTTTGAGGTTGTCCTCTAGTCCCAGACTCTCCTGCCATAGGAAACAATTTCTCCACATCGATTCTATCAAGGCCTTTCACCAATTGATAGGCTTCTAATGTCCTGGATCAGCCAAGATGAAATGGTGGAGCAGACTCGATGGGCCCAATGGCCTAATTCTGCTCCTATATCTTATGGTCTTAAAGTATTAAGCTAGGTTACTGCAGAGTTTATAGGGAAAGCTAAAAAACAAGACTGGCCTAGATTTTCCCAAAACTTCTAATGGCTCCACATGGAATTTCCTGCATTTCCCCAACACTAACAGAGGAAATTCATCTCACTTAACTTCCGGCAGAAATAGGCACTTCATTTCTTTCAAGGGATGGGAATCCTATTAAGTCTAAAATAATTCAAATTGATTGTGTTTATTGAGATTTGGAATTGTTTAAAAGTGATTTTCTTGTCTTAATTTTTTATTCTACTTTTGATATTTTAAAAAGTTGCGTGACTATTCTTAAAAAAATTTGAATATTGCAGAAAGTGAAATTTCACTCAAAAATATTCTATGTCTTTTGGCCGAAACCCTACATCAGGACTTGAAAGAAAGGAGGCAGAAGTTTGGTTGGATGAAGGTTGTACATTCTCCCCATGACAACGTGGGTTTCCTCTGGGTGCTCTGCTTCCCTTCCAAATTCCAAAGTCATATGGGGTAGTAGTTTAATTATTCACATGAGTGTAATTGGATGTTGTGGGCTTGTTGAGCTGGAAGGGCCTGCTACAATACAGCATCTCTAAACGCTGAACAACTAGGATTTCCATATAGTTGGATAAAGTCCAAATCAATTTTATCGTCATATGTACAAGTACATATATGCACAGGTGCAATAAAAATGTGTAATTCAGTGGTATCAGAGGCACATAGCATCAGAAAAGCAGCATACGCAAGAATAAAAATATAAATTAAACCACTTGTACAGAGTTTTTCAAGAAAGTTCATAAGGAAAAGAAACAAAATGTCCATTGGAGTTCAAAGTGATCAAAATGGTTAATGTTGCTATAGTGATGTAGGACAGGAAATCATTTAATGTTTTATTGTATGCTCTTCTATTTCCTTGAGTTAATTTACCTCAGATAGTTTACAGCGTAAAAATCTGCTTTATCAAGGCTAGCATTCTCTGAAGGAATTTAAATTTAGGTAATAATATAATCTAAAGACATTAGTGCATTAGCCCCTCAAGCTTTTACCTCACAGAAGCTGAGTTCCACAGAGTTCCTCCAGCAGATTGTTCGTTACTCCAGATTCCAGCGTTTCAGCCTCTCGTGCCTCAGTGAATGAACACAATGCTTTGAGCTGTGACTTCACACAAGACATGTACGCTTACAGTAAGACTTGTTTGTTTTTTCTCTCTTCCCTTGCATGAATAGCAAAGCGATCTCAACCTTCTTAATTGCTAAACCTCCCTCATGTAAAGAGACAAATCCCTCTGCAATAGTTTGTATCTAAGCTATTTAAGAAACTCTTAGATAGAATGAAGGTCTACGTAGGAGGGGAGGGCTGGATTGATCATGGTGTAGGTAATAAGGTTAGCGCAATATTGTGGGCTGAAGGGCCTGTATCGTGCTGTGATGTTTTCTGCTCTATTTAAAAACAATCCATTGTCTTTTGCTGAGTTCAATAAGCTAATATTTCCCCACTTTACTTGCAATTTAATGCCCTTTCAAAGACTGCATACTTTGCAGTCTGTGACTTGCCTTCTGAAACATTTTACTAACCATGAAGCATGTCAAGAGCATAACAGAATACCTTTCACTTCCCTGAATGAATGCAGCTCCAATAACACTGACGAATCTTAACATCATGAAGACAAAACACCACATCCACCTCACTAAGTATTCATTCACTTCAGTACCAGGTCACAGTGGCTGCAAAAAACAGCATCTACAAACAGTACTGACATTAGTCGATTCCAGAGGCACAATCCAAGCTTGTAACTACTACTGCCCAGGAGGACAAGAGCAGTAGGAACTTGGGAACATCAGCACATGCTGATTTCCCTTCAAGTTGCACACTGTCTCGATTTGGAAATTGGAAATCCTTATAACATTTAGTATACGAGTCAGCATCCATGGAGAGAGAACTGTGCAACATAACCTTTGCACAGAACTAATCTGATGAAATGTCATCAATCTGAATTATTGAATCTGTTTTCCTTTGTCTCTCTCTCCCTCTCTCCTCTTTCTTCTTTCCCTCTCTCCACCTCTCACTCTCTCTCTCTTCTCTTCTTCTCTCTCTATCCGTCTCTTTCTTCTCTCTGTCCCTCTCTCTCTCCTCTATCCTTATCAAGTTTTGACACACCATGATGCAAGAACTTGCTACAGAGAAGCTGCATTTGTTGAGGAAGGAGGAAACTATAATCTTCTCAAAGGAAAATGAGATATAGAACATAAAACATAGAATAGTACAACACAGTACAGGCCCTTCGACCCTCAAACCCTGCCTCCCATATAACCCCCCACCTTAAATTCCTCCATATACCTGTCTAGTAGTCTCTTAAATTTCACTAGTGTATCTGCCTCCACCACTGACTCACGCAGTGCATTCCACTCACCAACCACTCTCTGAGTCAAAAACCTTTCTCCAATATCCCCCTTGAACTTCTCACCCCTTACCTTAAAGGCATGTCCCCTTGTATTGAGCAATGGTGCCCTGGGGAAGAGGCGCTGGCTATCCACTCTATCTATTCCTCTTAATATATTGTATACCTCTATCATGTCTCCTCTCATCCTCCTTCTCTCCAAAGAGTAAAGCCCTAGCTCCCCTAATCTCTGATCATAATCCATACTCTCTAAACCAGGCAGCATCCTGGTAAATCTCCCTTGTACCCTTTCCAATGCTGCCACATTAACAGGATAAGTCTGATTAACAGGATAACAGCCCATGGTATTACCGGAAAGGTACTATCATAGAAACATAGAAAACCTACAGCACAATACAAGCCCTTCGGCCCACAAAGTTATGCCGAACATGTCCCTACCTTAGAAATTACTAGGGTTACCCATAGCCCTCTATTTTTCTAAGCTCCATGTACCTATACAAAAGTCTCTTAAAAGACCCTATCGTATTCGCCTCCACCACCGCTGCCGGCAGCCCATTCCATGCACTCACCACTCTCTGCGTAAAAAACTTACCCCCAACATCCCCTCTGTACCTACTCCCAAGCACATTAAACCTGTGTCCTCTTGTGGCAACCATTTCAGCCCAGGGAAAAAGTGTCTGACTATCCACATGATCAATGCCTCTTATCATCTTATACATGTCTATCAGGTCACCTCTCATCCTCCACCACTCCAAGGAGAAAAGGCCGACTTCACTCAACCTGCCTTCATAAGGCATGCTCCCCAATCCAGGCAACATCCTTGTAAATCTCCTCTGCACCCTTTCTATGGTTTCCACATCCTTCCTGTAGTGAGGCGACCAGAACTGAGCACAGTACTCCAAGTGGGGTCTGACCAGGCTCCTATGTAGCTGCAACATTTCATTTCGGCTCCTAAAGTCAATTCCACGATTAACGAAGGTCAATACACGGTATGCCTTCTTAACCACAGAGTCAACCTGCGTAGAAGCTTTGAGTGTCCTATGGATTCAGACCCCAAAATCCTTCTGATCCTCCACACTGCCAAGAGTCTTACCATTTATACTATATTCTGCCATCATATTTGACCTACCGAAATGAACAACTTCGCACTTATCTCGGTTGAACTCCATTTGCCACTTCTCAGCCCAGTTTTGCATCCTATCAATGTCCCGCTATAACTTCTGACAGTCCTCCACCCTATCCACAACACCCCCAACCTTTGTGTTATCAGCAAACTTATCAACCCCTCCCCCTACTTCCTCATCTAGGTCATTTATAAAAATCACAAAGAGTAAGGAACCCAGAACAGATCCCTGAGGCACACCACTGGTCACCAACCTCCATGCAGAATATGACCTGTCTACAACTACATTTTGCCTTCTGTGGGCAAGCCAGTTCTGAATCCACAAAGCACTGTACCCTTGGATCCCATGCTTCCTTAATTTCTCAGTAAGCTTTTCACGGGTAGTGATGAGTTTGAGTACAGAGAGAAAATTAAGAACCTGGTGGCATGGTGTGAAGACAATATCCTATCCCTTAACATCAGCAAGATGAAGGAATTGGTTGTTGACTTCAGAAGGAGCAGCGGACCGCACGACCTAATTTACATCGGTGGTGCTCAAGTGGAACAGGTCAAAAGCTTTAAGTTCCTCGGGGTCAATATCACAAATGACCTAACTTGGTCCAACTAAGCAGAGTTCACTGCCAAGAAGGCCCATCAGCCCCTTTACTTCCTGAGAAAACTAAAGAAATTTGGCCTGTCCCCTAAAACCCTCACTAATTTTTATAGATGCACCGTAGAAAGCATTCTTCTAGGGTGCATCACAAACTGGTATGGAAGTTGTCCTGTCCAAGACCGAAAGAAGCTGCAGAAGATCGTGAACACGGCGCAGCACATCACACAAACCAATCTTCTGTCCTTCGACTCACTTTACACGGCACGCTGTTGGAGCAGTGCTGCCAAGATAATCAAGGACACGACCCACCCAGCCAACACACTTTTCCTCCCTCTTCCCTCCGGGAGAAGGCTCAGGAGCTTGAAGACTCATACGGCCAGATTTGGGAACAGCTTCTTTCCAACTGTGATAAGACTGCTGAACGGATCCTGACCGGATCTGGGCTGTACCCTCCAAATGTCTGGACCTGTCTTTCAGTTTTTTTTGAACTACCTTACTTTCCATTTTTCTATTTTCTATTTATGATTTATAATTTAAATGTTTAATATTTACTAATTTTTTACTATTTTTAATATTTAATATTTGTAATCCAGGGAGCAGGAAGCGCAGAATCAAATATCGCTGTGATGATTATACGTTCTAGCATCAATTGTTTGGCGACAATAAAGTATAAAGTAAAATATGGGGTAACTTGTCAAATGCCTTGCTGAAATCCATACACACTACATCTACTGCTCTTCCTTCATCAATGTGTTTAGTCACATCCTCAAAGAATTCAATCAGGTTTGTAAGGCACAACCTGCCCTTGACAAAGCCATGCTGACTATTCCTAATCATATTATACCTCTCCAAATGTTCATAAATCCTGCCTGTCAACTTACCAACCACTGAAGTAAGACTCACTGGTCTATAAATTCCTGGGCTATCTCTGCTCCCTTTCTTGAATAAGGGAACAACATCCGCAAACCTCCAATCCTCTGGAATCTCTCCTGTCCCCATTGATGATGCAAAGATCATTATCAGAGGATCAGCAATCTCCTTCTTTGCCTCCCACAGTAGCCTGGGGTACATCTCATCTGGTCCCGGCGACTTATCCAACTTGATGCTTTCCAAAAGCTCCAGTACATCCTCTTTCTTAATATCTACATGCTCAAGCTTTTCATTCCACTGCAAGTCATCGCTACAATCACCAAGATCATTTTCCAAAGTGAATACTGAAGTAAAGTATTCATTAAGTACCTCTGCTATTTCCTCCGGTTCCATACACACTTTCCCACTGTCACACTTGATAGATCCTATTCTCTCATGTCTTATCCTCTTGCTCTTCACATACTTGTAGAATGCCTTGGGGTTTTCATTAATCCTGCCCGCCAAAGCCTTCTCATGGCCCCTTCTGGCTCTCCTATTTTCCTTCTTAAGATCCTTCCTGTTAGCCTTATAATCTTCTAGATCTCTAACATTACCTAGCTCTCTGAACCTTTTGTAAGCTTTTCTTTTCTTCTTGACTAGATTTAATACAGGTTTGTACACCACGGTTCCTGTACCCTACCATAACTTTCCTGTCTCACTGGAACGTACCAATGAAGAACTCCACACAAATATTCCCTGAATATTTACCACATTGCTTCCGTACCTTTCCCTGAGAACATCTGTTCCCAATTTAAGCTTCCAAGTTCCTGCCTGATAGCCTCATAATTCCCCTTCCTCCAATTAAATGCTTTTCTAACTTGCCTAAAATTAAATCACCTTGATTGGTGTCTCGTGGCTAAGTGTGTCTCACCCACACCATATTCCGCCCCTGACACTCCTTCTCTGCCACCTGTCCCACACTCCTCCCACGGAGCTCCCCCCTCACCATTCCCAACATCCTTTGCTCCTGCCACATTTACAAACTCGCTCTCCGCTCCATGTTGATGAATACAGTACTGTGCAAAAGGCTTATATTTATGCCTAAGACTGTGCATACTTTGATAATAAATTTACTTTCAACTTCAAACTTCGAACTTTGTTCCCTCCCTTTGGTGTGGTAAGCTGGGTCCTCCTTGTTTCTTAATTAATAATCTCTGCAACTGTGTCACTTCTATAGGAAGCTTATGAGTTATTTCCACCAATATTTTCTATCTTTAGTTACCCCTATCTCCACGCCTGCTGATAATGCAATACCCCTACTCTCTGTCGTCAGTTTTCAGCCAAGCTTCCCTTTATTATTATGTCCACACTTCTTTTTTTCTCTATTTTATTCTATCATTTAAAACACTGTAATATTGGGACCAAATGCTGATCGCCATTCACTGCAGTGGTTATTGGGTCAAATATGTTTGGCTTTATTGTGCCAACCCATTGATCTTGTTACAAATGCTTTGTGTTTCCAGGTAAAACACTATATGATTACTCCCTGACTTGACACTGACTCATCCTTTTGAACTTTTGTATCTATTTTAGTCACCCTGTGCTTATCATTATTCAATTGCTATGATGCACTATGCCATTGACATTATCTATTAGGTTATCAATTTCTCCTCGCTTGAGCTCTCTTTTCTCAGCACTTTAGTTTAATTTCATATTTATGATCCTGGGGATTTAATGTACCAGGTCTTGATCCCGACAAGATTAAGTGGAGCCTGTCCCATAAGAATATTACCCCATTCCTTTAGAATAGCTACTAGTCCACATGAATTATAGTGTCTGTCTTTCACGCCACTCTTTGAAACTGAATTTCAACACCTTAATCTGTTTGACTCCATGTGATTTGCTGCTAAATTCAAGTTATGACTGAAGTGTCCTCACTTGCTTCTAAAACTCTCTGAGCTGAACATAGCTTCTAGTCCAGCTCATTTCAATATGTCTTACTATGTCAATGCAATATAACAAATATACCTTCCTATTCATGCTTACATTCCTTCCATTTGCAAAGAAATATCCTTAACTAGGGATGTCACCATCCTGCCATTCATGCCATGCATTCTTCTTTCTGCTGCCATTGGAAAGGAGGTATAGGAGTATGAGGTCTCACTCTACCAGGTTCAGGAACAGTTATTACCCTTCAACCATCAGGTCCCTGAACCAGCATGGATAACTTCAGTCACATCAACAACGAACTGATTCTACAAACTATGAACTGGCTTTCAAGGACTCTACGACTCATGCTTGCAGTATTATTTATGTATGTATGTATTTATCTATCTATCTATTTCTGTATACATTTGCTTGTTTACTATTTGATTTTTTTATATTTACACAGTTCATCTTCTTTTGCACATTGTTTACCATTTTTGTGTGCAATTTTTCATTGATTCCATTGTACTTATTCATATCTGCTATGCATGCCCACAAAAAAAAATCTCAGCCCTTCAGTTTAAAGTGATAAATACGTACTTTGATCATAAATACACTTTCAACTTTGAACTTTAAATTTCGGGCAGACAATATAGTCTTTAGAATTCCTAGTAGCAGTTGCAGTGATGAGCATCCATTGCCTTGAAAAATACCACCTCAAATCAAAATCAAAAGTCAAAGTACTTTTATTATCGAAGTAGGTATACAGAATACAACTCGGATTCATGTTCCTGCTGTCATGAAACAAAACAACAATTTGGATCCCATCTAAGAAAACATCAAATACCCAACACACAAAGAAATTGTGCAAATGGCAAACGCGAGCAAACAACTCGTTGAATGTCAAACATCAAATCAGGGGTGAAGTTTATTTTTACTAACATATGTCATGAAATTGTTGTTTTCTGGTAATAGTATATTTCAATATGTAAAATATACTATAAATGATCCCTCCATGACGACCACAAACTTGTCATGGTTTAGAGGCTAGCATGCCTCAAAGACTCGGAGAGCTATGTTGGCTGGAGTCAGGGCTTTATGCTTTGGCTCTTGATAGGGTCACCCATGATAAACAGGTCAAAGGGTAAAGGGTAAAGGCCAAACTAAGAGTGGTGCACTGATTCTCCAGGTTTGTTTGTTCAGCTCAGGGCTAGCAACCCTGACTGGTAACACAAAATTGTTACGGAAGCAGCAATGAAGAATCCTTCTACTTCTGAGTGCAGCAGTATTGCTGAGTCAACGCTCGCGGCTTGCATGACTGACAGTAGTGAAAACTGAGGAGAAGCTACTGACGTAATGACAGAACCGCTGAACACCATCAGAAGCAGAGGACCCTCATTGTTGCTCTAAACACCAATGGTGTAATGAGCAGTAAGAAGGCTATAAAATTATCATGAGAAATATACACTGTATGTGTAAAATTAAATAAGTAGTGTAAGAGAACAAAAATAATGAGGTTGTATTCACAGTTTGATTGTTTATTTATAATTCTGACGGATAAGGGGTAGACACTATTCCTGAAACATTGAGTGCGGGTCTTTGAGCTCCTGTATCTCATCTCTGGCAGCAGCAGTGAGAAGAGGGTTTGGAATACAATGCGGAAAAAAAATAGGAAATGATCCACTTTGGTGCATAGAGTCATTGAATCATAGAACAATACAGCAGGGATTCAGACCCTTTGGCCCATTGAGTCTGTTAGAGTGAGTTTTTGGGTAGGTGATTTGTTTACTTTGGCCACCAGACTTCTATTTGACAAAGTACTGTGGATTGAGTCCACAACAATGCACTTCCTAAAAAGTTGTGAATACCAGATGCTTCTGGTGCCGTAGTTTGACCAGATGCTGTAGTTTTGAAGACAGTATTATCTATACATTATAAATATTAATTGTCTTCTATGTTAGCACGGGAAATACCAAATAAATGTATTGTGGGTTTAACTTGCATTCCAGACATGTTGGCATTGGAAGGAAAAGGATGAATTCAGGAGGTGTGATGTCTGTATGTAGCTTCAAAAGGAAGCATTGTCTATAACTTTTTAAGTAGCGATTGCCTTTGTGTTTAGCATATAAATATCGAGCCCACATTGGACTAGCAGATCATTCTGCCGAAAGCGTCTCCGTCCGTATGATGCCTGCTTGTTGTGTCGAATAAAGAAGCTGCTTTGTACCTACCAGTGACTCTGTCTCTCCGGTGATTACATCCACGCTACAACAGAGTCCATGCTGAACTCAGTGCCCGCCCAGCTAGTGCCAATTTCCTGGGTTTGACCCATATCCCTCTGAGCCAGACCTTTCAATGTCCTATGCAAGTAATTCTGAAATGATTATTTTGTTCCGGCCTCAAGCACTTCTATCTGTCAATATATATTTTTTTTTAAAATGCTGGGTGATGAAATTCAAAAGGACCCAGGGGTGCCTCTGAGCATGTCACTGAAAGCCAACATGTAAGGCTACAAATGACGTGGAAACAAATAGAAAATAGGCTTACTAAGTAAAATTTCTCATGAATTGAGATTTTCTAGTTTTTACAGTACTTATAACTAAAGGATGGAAGAACTGTAAATATCATAGAGATTTTTCTCATTTACAGTACATTACAATCTATTCAGTTTGTACAGGAAATTTCTTTTTACCCCATTTTGTGAACTACCTGCAATGGCAAGTGAAGATTATTTTCTTCCATTAAGCTTCAGAGTGTTCTGCCTATGAATATTTTAT
This sequence comes from Mobula birostris, assembly GCF_030028105.1. NCBI lineage: Eukaryota > Metazoa > Chordata > Chondrichthyes > Myliobatiformes > Myliobatidae > Mobula > Mobula birostris. Next base: position 20,469,768 of record NC_092370.1, on the reverse strand, counting down.
TCCTGCAGTTGGAATGCAAATTATTTAGTCTGGAGTATACCCTTTTTAAATTAACTTTTGGAGATCTTTGCATTACTGGGAAAGCAAATCCATAATTGCTATCAAGAAGGCGGTGCTGAGCTGATTTCTTGAACTGCTGTATGTTTCTGATGAACGTACTTCCCCACTGCAGTTAGAAGGTAGTTCCAGAATCTAGACGTTACAGCAATGAAAGAATGTGTCTATAAATCAAGATGGCACGTAATCTGAAAGGAAATTTGCATGTAGTGCTGTTCCCATCTCTGTACTCTCCTTGTTGTTCTTGAATATAGATGATTGCAGAGTGTCCATAGGTACATGGATGTGAGGGGTATGGAGGTCTATAGTCCAGGTGCGGGCTGATGGGACAGGTAAAATAATGATTTGGCATGCACTAGATGGGCTGTTGGATCCTACTGTTTAATTATCATTTTCTTTGCAGTTTAACTGTTTAATTATCTGCTAGTACTTAGATGCATTTAACAGCTCAATATGTCTCAAATGCAAAAACAAACTATATTCTGGAAATCTCTAGAAGCTTCTTTGTTCTGTATTACTTGAATAATTGCTTTCTTAATGGTTAACTTGGCACTGCAGTATTTAAGTAAAAGCTTTCTAATTGGTTAATTCTTATCTAGAAATTAGAACAGAATTTTTCCTTATCTCTGTGGTATAAAATAGCTAAACACAAAGCAGCACCATCTTAGTATCTTAATCTTTTTAGCATTTTAGTCTCCTGCTATGACCTACTGCTCCTCATTCTTTTATTCCATAAGCAGCTTAACAAAGCTATCATGATGCAATGAGTTCTGTGCTTCTTTTCTGACATCTAAAAAAATCCTTAGATCAGAAACACCAGGATCAAACAAGCAGACTAGTCTGTGAAGACTTTAAAGATTTAGAACTTGGAAGAATCGCTCAGACAAAGTGGAATTTTCAGTGCCTAAGCAAAGGGATTAAGAACTTTCCTGTTCCTCTAGTTGTCTGAAGGAAAAAAGGTACTGGTTTCTGTAATATATGGATCTAATTCTTTTAGAGCAATGACCCCACCCACTTAACACTACATATTGATCTGTTGACTATGCATGTGTATTGACCTGTTGTATATGCACGCTTATTGATCTCTCCCTTACTATAATGCAATGTCCTACCGAAGGGTCTCAGCCCAAAACATCAACTGTACTTTTTTCCATAAATTCTGCCTGCCCTGCTGAGTTCCTCCAGCATTTTGTGTGTGTTGCTTGGATTTCTGGCATCTGCAGATTTTCTGTTTTATGTAAGTACACCAGTCAAAGCCATCTCACGTGTGTCCGCTTTTACTTAATTGATATGTAGATTCAACAAATTGGTGATGAGTACGAACCTGGATGTTAGAAAATATCACAAACTGCACCAACTGTTACAGGACAAATCACACAGGGCACAAAAAGGCCATCACAGATGCTTAAACGTATGAGTGTAGTATAGATTAACTGTGAAAGATGCGCAGAATTTAAAGTGAAAATAATGCGGCAATGGCTTCAATTGGGAAATTGATAGGCTATTGATGGATGACAGTCCTATATCGAGGGGGTGGACACCAGGAATTCTGCAGATGCTGGAAATTCAAGCAACACACATCAAAGTTGCTGGTGAACACAGCAGGCCAGGCAGCATCTCTAGGAAGAGGTACAGTAGACGTTTCAGGCCGAGACCCTTCGTCCTGAAATGTCGACCATAGCTTAATGGGTGCAAGGATGTATAGTCTCTTACCCAACCTAGCAACCCCTGAAAAGCCAGCAAGCATGACGTTTGATGAAATTGTTGCAATTTTACACATTCACTTAGCCCTAAACCACTGGTAATAGCTGAGAGATTTAGATTTTACAAAAGGAGCCAGTCAAAAAATGAAAGCCTTTCTGGATACATTGCAGAACTGCACGAACATTCCCAATACTGTGACTTTAGAGTAAGACTTTCTGAGGCATTAAAGGGCAGGCTTGTATGTGACATGCATAGTCAAAGCACTCAAAAGGAGCTACTATCAGAAAGAGACCTAACCTAAGAATGGGCATTGACCATGCAATATTGTTAAAAATTGCAGCAAAGGATTCAGCAGAATTACAGAAAAGGTTAGAATGTGAAATGCACAAAATGTGCCTGAATGGTGCAAAAAGCCAAAAATGTTATTGATGTGGCAAATCCTCCCATGATACAAATGACTTTTGGTTCAAGGAAAAAGTGTGTGGAAAGTGTCACAGACAAGGTTACATAGAGAGAGTGTGCAAGTTGGACAAAAAGCATAATCAAAAGAAAAGTTACAAGCACAAAACTAAGCAAATGCATAAAGTTACCAAATGTAAAACAGAATCAGACAACATAGATTCTGACGAAAGTGAGCTGTCATGCCTAGAACTGCATAGTATTACTGAAACAGATCACAAAGTCATCTGGAGCTCAATAGATAGGTGTCTGGTGTAAAACTGGAAGTGAGTTTGGATATAACGAGTGACAGCCTTTGCTAACCACCAAATTTGGTCATAAATGACAGCAAGCCAATCTCCACAATTAATGACATCATAGTCCCGTCAGAACCACTCTGGGGTTCCTGCTCCATTTCTTCCATCAGCATTGCCAAAGGTCCTCTGTTCTTTCCCATTGTGGTAGGGCCATCATTCTCCTCAGCCTGTACCCTGGCATGTGTATTTTCAGTCAACTGAAATGTTGTTGGGCTGAAACACTAGCACATTTGTGGCTCACTGCAGAAACATGACAATGATCTTCAATGGATGCTGTTTCCATAAGGTATGACCTGATGGATTTTCCTCGTTGCTGGTACAGGTTTTAGTGGTTGAGAAAGGAGTGCATCATATGTCTGCATGTCACCTTCAGCAATATGATAGAGCTGAGTACTGCAAAGGCTTCTCCCAACCATCTCATAGAGATCTTGTCATCCACAATGTCATTCCCCCGTAGTACAAGGCTGTCTGCAGTCCTTTTCACAGTTCCCCCAATGCCATCTGGAGCACCCTTCCCATGTGAAGTGGTGAAGAAGTTCCAGGTTGTTCTCTGGAAACCCAGTGTTGGAGGGACATTGCAGAGGAGAGAGAAGTTCTTCCTGGTTTTGTATTGCTTGCTGGGGCCATCTGGACAAAATTGAATGGTATCAACTTTTGGAAATTTTAAATGAATACCTCTGAGGACTGGTTCCATGTGAATCCAAATGGCAGAAGCATCCCGTCACTTGGATTCTGATATTGTACAAAATCCTGCTTTCTCTTCTTTTGTGTAGTACGTGCCAGTGTGCAGATTAAGCTATGGGAGGTTCTGACCAAAATGGCATGACTGTACCTCAGAACTATATTTGCATTTCCATGCCTCAGAAAAGTCCACATGCACAATTACAGTGCTTTCATTGCAGTTCTGTATCATGCTCCTGTATTCCCTGGACTGGTTCTGAACCAAGCACACAGGTGTTGTTTCACTCTTTAGTTTGTCTTCATACAGTTTAATGAGCTCTGCTAGTGTGCTTCACAAGCTTGTATTGTAGTGAATTCCATCTGCTGTTTGGTCCTGAACTCGTTCCCAATGCTGCCACTCAACACCGGTCAACTCTTGGGGTGGGGTGGGAAGTGTGTGCGCTTGTGGAGACACTGGGCGCAGGAGCACAACAGACATGCCTGGCTTGTCTGAGAACAACACACAAGTTCAAAACTATCCTCCAATTTGCTAGACTTGACAATGCCATATGCTCTTAGGACCTCAAACATCAGCTTTGCATTTTCATGGTATTGGCATTGGCATGTCTTTCGATCTGATGGTTTGGGTGCTGTGACACAGAAGCACCAAAGCACAGATGAAAGGCACAGAAGGATGAATAACTGAGTTTTACAGTTGGTTCCTTTTTGATGAACTCCTGTGGAGGTTGAATATTGTGTCAATCAGAATCATTCTCTGATGCTTTATTTTCTTCCGTGTTATCGTGTCCTGTTTGTGCCGCATTATGGTAGAAATCCTGAGTCATCTGGGTTATTGTTTGAATGTAAGTGGGTTTTTTGTCGGTAGTCCCTCTCTTTCGCAGTGTTGTATGTCAGGCCGAGCTGCTTTGTCTGGTGTATCAGGCGATATTTCTTTAGAACCTTGCCTGGCAGAGTCAGGTTCTTTGATGTTTGAGCAGACCTGTAAATTATTTTTGTTTTGATTAATTTCTTGAATGAGACAGTTGTGGAAGAGCAGGGTTTTCTTGATGGAGGGGTTTTTTGAGTTTGCTTCCCTGTAGCATCTGCTCTGTTTTTTTTCTTGGTGACTCTTGTGTTTTTTTACTTCTAGTTTGCTCTCGTTGCCAACGCTTTTTCAGTTTGTTCCTATTTTTTATTATCTCTTGAAGTTTATTTTTCAAAGCTTTCATCTCTCTCAAGTACCTTGATCTTGTTTTCTTTTCTTTCTTTCCCCTTCCCCTGCTACAGACTGCCTACTGCGAGCTGGCTCCTGTATAGTCTGATCCAATGGACTATCTGGTGGAGTTTCTGGGCATTCTGGGCCTTTTCTCTCTTACGCTCTCTTGACCCTCGCTGTCTACATTTCCATACCTTTCTCTTACTCCTCTTTTTCCTTTCATTCAAATCACTGATAGTTTTTATCTTCTCATCCTCTACTCTTTTCTTGCATCTTTGCTTTTCCTTTCTCAAGTATTCCTCCTTTAACTCTGGCTCACTATGTATATTCTCTCTCCGCTCCTTTTGGTATTTCCTGTTTCTTCTCCTTCGCTCCTCCACTGATAGCTGCTGCCTAGCCATAACTTCCTAAAATACATAAAAGGAAGGTCAGAATTTATTGGAATTACTATGAAATTAATTATGTTTAATTTGGTGAAATTTTATAAAAATGATTATTGTTGTTGCGTGGAAATAATCACCGGAGAGACAGAGTCACTGGTAGATACAAAGCAGCTTCTTTATTCGACACAACGAGGTATAGCAGGCATCATACAGACGGAGACGCTTTTGGGAGAAAGGTCTGCTAGCCCAATGTGGGCTCGATATTTATATGCTAAACACAAAGACAATCACTACTTAAAAAGTTATAGACAATGCATAGACAATGCTTCCTTTTGAAGCTACCTACAAATATCACACCTTCCAACCTCATCCTTTCCTTCCTCTGCCAACATGTCTGTGTTGGTATCCACAGCCTTTAGGAATGCAAGTTAAATCCACAATACATTTATTTGGCATTTTACGTGCTAACCTAGAAGACAATTAATATTTATGAAGTATAGACAATACTGTCTTCGAAACTACAGCATCTGGTCAAACTACAGCGCCAGAAGCATCTGGTATTCACACCTTTTTAGGAAGCGCATTGTTGTTGACTCAACCCATAGTACTTTGTCAAATAGAAGTCTGGTGGCCAAAGTCATTTAAGTGTAAACAAATCATCTACGCAAAAAAGCTCACTCTAACAATTATGAAATTGTGCAACTAAATTCATTTGTGGTTTTAGTCATTGAGGATACATAAAGTAAGGAAATATTGTAGGCCTGTTTGTGGAAGAAATAAAGGGGAAATTATGTATATTATAAATAAAGAGGTTAATAAAACATTACAAGCCATATTACTATTTATTGTGATCATAAATTATATTCAAGCCTCCACTGAGGATGATTTGGACGTTTTGCCAACACTGTCAAACCATGTGTCACCACCGTCAGAAAGAAAACCTGAGGGAGTTGATGTCTGAGGGTGGTGACAAAAACACACTTTTTAACATGGCATGCATGAGTTGTATACAGGAGCCACCTTGTTTCCCCTCTGTTGCTAGCTGCCTCTGGCCTCTACTTAAAATGCATAAATTTATGGTGTAATTTAAAATAATTATTTCTATACAAAAGAGACAGTGTTGACATGTCATGGTTGTGACAGTGGCAACATTGATAAATATGTAAAAATTATTGAAAAAACAGCAAACTTACAGGAGCATGTTTGACCTTGTTGCATTTAGCAGATGTGGAGGGTGGAAAGGAGTTTCTCAGGAATATAGTTGACGATGTGGTTGCCTGATTTTATTCCTTTTTTTAAATAAATATCTCACAATGTTGACAAAAACTTGGGACATATTTTGAGCAACCACAAAATAAGTGTAAATATTGTTGAAAATTCATTGCTTTTAGTTTCAAAGAGGTTTTTCACTCCACTCTTGGATCTGGCATATATATTATACATTTTAAATGATTTTTTCACACTCTTTTTTATCAAATTGAAATGATAATCTCTTGCCTGAGGACAACTGATTTTGTTGGTACTGGTCTATCATATGATCATATAATTTATAAAATTAAGAACAAGTATATGAAAAAATGTTCCATTTGTGCAAAAGACCCTCAGATGATCAACCCTGATTATTTCAAATAAGAAAATGTTATTCACTTTCAACGAAATTAGCACTTTCCTTAGTGGGACATGTTTTCGCCAAAGTCTCAAGAATCAGTGAGGCTATGGCAGCCCAAATAGTAGCACTAACCAGAGACTGGCACAGCTACTTAATGCTAATCAGAAGGTGTTTGAGAAGGGCATTGGTGGGAAGGGGATGTGAAGAGTAAGTGGATAAGACATGAGAGAATAGGACCAATCAAGTGTGACAGTGCAAAAGTGTGTATGGGACCGGAGGAGATAGCAGAGGTTCTTAATGAATACTTTGCTTCAATATTCACTATGGAAAAGGATCTTAGCGATTGTAGGGATGACTTGCAGTGGAGTGAAAAGCTTGAGCATTTATATACTAAGGAAAAGGATGTGCTGGAGCTTTTGTAAAGCATCAAGTTGGATAAGTCACCGGGACCGGACGGGATGTACTCCAGGTTCTGTGGGAGGCAAGAGAGGAGATTGCTGAGCCTCTGGCGATGATCTTTGTATCATTAATGGGACGGGAGAGGTTCCAGAGAACTGGAGGGTTGTGGATGTTGTTCCCTTATTTAAGAATGGGAATAGACATAGCCTAGGAAATTATAGAACTGTGAGTCTTACTTCAGTGGTTGGTAAGTTGATGGAGAAGATCCCGAGAGGCAGGATTTATGAACATTTGGAGAGGCATAATATGATTAGGAATAGTCAGCATGTCTTTGTGAACAAGCCTGACTAAATTTTTTGAGGATGTGACTAAACACACTAATGAAGGTAGAGCCGTAGATGTAGTGTATATGGATTTCAGCAAGGCATTTGATGTACCCCATGCAAGGCTTATTGAGAAAGTAAGGAGGCATGGGATCCAAGGAGACATTGCTTTGCGGATCCAGAATTGGCTTGCCCACAGAAAGCAAAGAGTAGTTGTAGATGGGTCATATTCTGTATGGAGGTCGGTGGCCTCAGGGATCTGTTCTGGGACCCACTATGACCCATTCCTGCCCATCAGACTGGTGTGTGTTGCATGCCTTTATGATATTGGAGCTGTTTTTTCACATATAATGAAAGATAGATCTGAATGCCCAATTATGTTTGCTTCAAGATCACTGACAAGTGCAGAATGCAACTATGCATAGATTAACCAAGAGATCCTTAGCAGAGTATGGGGAACAGAGAAACATAGAAAGCCTACAGCACAATACAGGCCCTTTGGCCCACAAAGTTGTGCCGAACATGTCCCTGCCTTAGAAATTACAAGACTTACCTATAGCCCTTTACTTTTCTAAACTCCATGTACCTATCCAAAAGTCTCTTAAAAGACCCTATCATATCCATCTCCACCACCATTGCCGGCAGCCCATTCCACACGCTCACCACTCTCTGAGTAAAAAAGCCTACCCCTGATATCTCCTCTGTACCTGCTCCCCAGCACCTTAAACCTGTGTCCTGGGAAAAAGCCTTTGACTATCCACATGATCAATGCCTCTCATCACCTTATGCACCTCTATCAGGTCACCTCTCATCCTCCATCGCTCCAAGGAGAAAAGGCCGAGTTCACCCAACCTATTCTCATAAGGCATGCTCCCCAATCCAGGCAACATCCTTATAAATCTCCTCTGCACCCTTTCTATACTTCCACATCCTTCCTGTAGTGAGGTGACTAGAACTGAGCACACACAGTACTCCAAGTGGGGTCTGACCAGGGTCCTATATAGCTACAACATTACCTCTCAGCTCCTAAATTCAATTCCACGAATGATGAAGGCCAATACACCATACGCCTTCTTAACCACAGAGTCAACCTGCACAGCTGCTTTGAGCGTCCTATGGACTCGGACCCCAACATCTCTCTGATCCTCCACACTGCCAAGCGTCTTACCATTAGTACTATATTCTGCCATCGTATTTGACCTATCAAAGTGAACCACCTCATACTTATCTGGGTTGAACTCCATCTGCCACTTCTCAGCCCCATTTTGCATCCTATCAATGTCCCTCTGTAACTTCTGACAGCCCTCCACACTATCCACAACACCCCCAACTTTTGTGTCATCAGAAAACTTACTAACCCATCCCTCCACTTCCTCATTCAGGTCATTTATAAAACTCAAAGTGTAAGGATCCGTGAACAGATCCCTGAGGCACACCACTGGTCACCAACCTCCATGCACAAAATAACCCGTCTACAACCACACTTTGGCTTCTGTGGGGAAGCCAGTTCTGGATCCACAGAGCAATGTCTCCTTGGATCCCATGCCTCCTTACTTTCTCAGTAAGCCCTGCATGGGGTACTTTATCAAATGCCTTGCTGAAATCCATATACACTACATCTACTGCTCTTCCTTCATCAATGTACTTAGTCACATTCTCAGAAAATTCAATCAGGCTTGTAAGGCACGACCTGCCCTTGACAAAGCCATGCTAACTATTCCTAATCATATTACACCTCTCCAAATGTTCATAAATCCTGCCTCTCAGGATCTTCTCCAACAACTTAACAATCACTGAAGTAAGACTCACTAGTCTATAATTTCCTGGGCTATCACTACTCCCTTTCTTGAATAAAGGAACAACATCCACAACCCTCCAATCCTCCGGAACTTCTCCCATCCCCATTGATGATTCAAAGATCATTGCCAGAGGCTCAGCAATCTCCTCCCTCGCCTCCCATAGTAGCCTGGGGTACATCTCATCCGGTCCCGGCGACTTATCCAACTTGACACTTTCCAAAAGCTGCAGCACATCCACTTTCTTAATATCTACATACTCAAACTTTTCAGCCTGTTGCAAGTCAGCACTGCAATCACCAAGATCATTTTCCATAGTGAATACTGAAGTAAAGTATTCATTACGTAACTCTGCTATTTTCTCCGGTTCCATACACACCTTCCCCTGTCACACTTGATAGGTCCCATTCTTTCACGTCTTATCCTCTTGCTCTTCACATACTTGTAGAATGCCTTGGGATTTTCCTTAATCCTGCCTGCCAAGGCCTTCTCATGGCCCCTTCTGGCTTTCCTAATTTCCTTCTTAAGCTCCTTCCTGATAGCCTTATAATCTTCACACAACTATCTTGATGGACAAAAGCTTATGCTAGTGACAGATCCTTGTGTTCATTTTCAGTCCCAGGAAGGGAATTTCAGTGATGACTGCGACCCAGTTACAACATTGGGCACTATTCCTAGGAGCCCACTCTGATGACATAGATTTCAAGGGTACAAAACAACACAGCAACACTGATGGCTTGTCACGTCTTCCACTACTGGCAACTGAAGAAGAAAAGTCTTCATACTGTGACCCAGTAGAAGTGTTCCACACAGCATCGGTGGACCAGTTGCCAGTAACAAATCCCACAATACAAAGGGAAACAAGAAATGACCCAGTATAGTCAAAAGTCTGTGAAATCGCCATACAAGGACGGTCAACTCATGTCTGTCTCCAAAATTCTCAATGAGACAAGTCCAACTGTCAGTATGTCAAAGAACCCTGATAAGTAAATCTCGTGCTGTGGTTCCCTCTAAACTGCACACCAGAGTGTTAGAAAATCTGCATGAAGGACTTCTGGTTACAATCATGATGAAGAGTCTCACCTGGAGCTATGTGGGGTGGCCGGGAATAGATAAACAAATTGAGGACTTGGCAAAAAGCTGTTCAGAATGCTAAAATGTTCAAGATGTTCCCGCACATGCACTGGTACACCCATGGGAGTAACCGTCCTCACCATGGCAAAGAGTACATATTGACTTTACTGAGACATTCACAGACTCCATGTTTCTGATTGCTGTGGATGCTCATTCGAAGTGGCTGGAGATTATACCAATGAAATCAACCACCTCAGCCTGTCTTCACTCTGAGAACTATCTTCACCAGAGATGGCTTACCAGAACAAATTTCGAGCGACAATGGACCACAATACATGTCTGAAGAATTCTAGTTGTTCATGCAGAAAAATGGCATCGGACATTTCAAGTCTACTCCTCACCACCCAGCAACGAATGGGTTAGCTGAAAGGTTTATCCAAACCTTCAAGAAATCCACTAAAGCAATGGACAAGGAGGACATTTCTCTACAACACAAAGTGGACAACTTCCTGTTTGTGTGCTAGAACTCTGTTCATGCGATGACAGATCAAACACCTGCAATGTCATTCATGAGCAGGTACCTGAAATCTTGCATAAACCCCCTGAAAACAGATTTATGGAGGGAAATGCAGAATAAACAGTTCAGCCAGTTGCCAGGTGAAGCAGCAAAGAGCTTTGAGATTGGACAGGAAATCCTAATGCATGATTACCAAGATTACAACTGGACACCCAGTAGAACAGCTACAAGAGTTAAACAACTGATCTGCACAGTGGATATTGGAGATCAGACATAGGGATGTCATGTAGATCAAATACTGGATGTTCAACTGAAGAACACACCCGAGTCAACTGCATCCAACAAGATGGACACATTACAGTCACTGAACTGATGATGTCACTGATAGCAATGTGACACCAGAAACTGAGAATGTTGTCTTGGACAAGACAAATACCAAACCTTATGACATTCCACAGGTCCAGAGGTGCTATGCTGAAAGGAACAATGGCACCCAAGAGACTAAACCTTTAGAACTGTGAAGCTAGTTATGGACTGTTATTGTGAAAGCATGTTTATTTGGAATGTGGATTTATGAAAGTGAAATTGAATGCTTTGCACATATATGGTTTAATGTTGCATTAATTTAAAGGAGAGGAAATGTAATATATGGATCTATTTCTTTTAAAGCAATGACCCCCTCCCCCAGCACTATGTATTGATCTGTTGTCTGCCCATGCACTGTTGTCTATGCAAGCCCATTGATCTCTCTCTCTCACTGCAATGTGAGTACACCAGTTAAAGCCATCTCCCATGTGTGTGCTTTTAATGAATATATGTGTAGGCGTGCACAGACACAACAGCTCTGAAAATCAGATAAAATCCAGATGTGAGGAACTGCTACATTGCTATTTTAAAAACAGATGTTAAAAAATAAACACAACTTGGTCGAGGTACGTGCAAACCGATAGAGCATGAATTAAATACGCAAGCTGGTAGAGTATCTAAAATTAAATTCATATAAGGAGTGGAGCATGGATAAAAAGATAATAATTTTTTGCAAGCCAGTAGAGTGCATGAGAAAACTTAAATATATGCAAGCTAGCAGAGCATGGGGGTAAAAAGAATTAAATTCAGGTTGCAAGACAACCAATTAAAACTTCATGCAAACCATTACTGTTTTGAGATCAGGATCAATGTAATAAAAGGTACGTATGAATGAGGATCGAATCAAAACAATGGTGAAACTCATGAAACCAATTACAGAATTATATTTACATGGGAACAGATAACAGAGTTTGAGCTCCTAATTGAGTAAAACTTCTTGGTTTGTTAAGTTTAATGACAGAATCCAGACAGAACATACCATCAGTGTTGAATCTAATGAAACATGGCTCATTGATGATATTGTAAAAGAATGTGATAAGATCTATAAACTGCCTGCTACTAGTTTAGAAATAAGACCTCGTGGTCAGTTTAATCAACTGAGTGATTGAAAGAGTTAATGGAACGAGTAAAGTCTTTTACTAATTGAACAAAACATGAAACTTGCACTAAACTACAAAAGCAGCAAAAGATAGAGACAGTAAAAAGTCTAAAGAGCAAATTTTTGCATTAACTAGACGAGCGAAAGAATAGCACAATAATCCAATTGAAGTGCATTGTGCAGGGCTCAGAACCAACCTAAAACAAAATATAGAAGTGCAATTACAACTTCATCTGGGCGGCCCTACTAACAATGCTTTCAGTGGCATTGCTAGTGAGGCTGCTTCTGAAGTTGCACTCTGGGAAACACCTCCTTCTGAAGTTCTGCCCAAGAAATTACAGCTCAAATCGAACAGTCTCCCTGTATAGCGTCAGCATCTGAACACTCGAGAATGGCTGTCGACAGACTCAGGAGACAGTGACACCACTGGATTCCGAAGAATTACAGGATGGACATGGCATGGACTCTACAACATCCATCAGAAAGACCAAGGAAGTGAAGACATGCAGGACTGAAGATGAAACTGTTGTTAATCAATATATTGACAAGCTAGTAGCAGATCCACCGACTATTGCTGAACCTCTGTCACAAAAAACTGTGGGTCAATTGTTTAAGAAAAATAACCAGATGGCTGGAGTCGCAAACATAAATTGAGGTGCTTTTATTTACCTCAAAACAAGACAAAAACTGGGGGGAAAACCTAAATATGTATATACAGCCACCCTCAGACTAAACACCAAAGAAAACTAACCCCAAAGCCTTGGTAACCTGAGCCCCTCCCCCTAGACCAACCAAAAGCTAATTAACTCAATTATCCAATTAAAGATGGTATCCTCCACCAGCAGCACACCTGTGCAGGTTGCTGCTGCCTCTCTATGACACAGCTCCATGCAGCAGCTCTGGTTCTGACCCAGTCACTATTACTGCTGGGGATGAGTGTTTTACCGAGTGTGCCATGTGCTGTCCGTAGTCAGTGACGGGCCTTCGTCACGTTACCACCCTCCTGTCCTGCAGCGGCAATGTTTGGCGGCCTTGACAGGAAGTCCACTGTGATGTTCTCCTTGCCTGCTTTGTGCCGCACACAGAACCTGAAAGGTTGAAGTTCCAGGTACCACCTAGTCACCTTGGCATTCCCGTCCTTCATTGTCTGTATCCAGGTCAGGGCTCTGTGGTCCGTCTGGAGGTCAAACTCCCTCCCAAGAAGGTAGTACCTGAGGCTGTCCAACGCCCATTTGATTGCCAGACACTCCTTCTCGATTGTGGAGTACCGGGTTTCACGGGGCAGAAGTTTCCTGCTGAGATATAACACAGGTCGTTCCTCACCTGGCTCTCCCTGAGTCAGTACTGCCCCAATGCCTACACCTGAGGCATCCACTTGCACCTGCAACACATCTGTATGGCCTAGTTTCTGTGTGGACAACTGAGGGGAGATGTCGAATATGACTTGCAATTCAACTGGCTTCTTACCATCTAGGTGAGAGAGATCCACCTTGGCAGGCTGTTTCCAGGCCTCCAGGGCCTTCCCGGTCAGCAGGGGAATTAGTTGACAGGGCCACTCCTCCCAGGGCCACTGCCATGTTTTTTCCATGCGTTCAAAACGTAGAAGATAATTTTCAATGTCCTCACCTTGTTGATACACTGGTGTATATATATATATATATATATAGCCACCTTCAGACTAAACACCAAAGAAAACTAACCCCAAAGCCTTGGTAACCTGAGCCCCTCCCCCTAGACCAACCAAAAGCTAATTAAATCAGTTATCCAATTAAAGATGGTATCCTCCACCATCAGCACACCTGTGCAGGTTGCTGCTGCCTCTATATGAGACAGCTCCATGCAGCAGCTCTGGTTCAGACCCAGTCATTATTACTGCTGGGGATGAGTGTTTTACCAAGCGCGCCATGTGCTGTCCGTAGTTAGTCATGGGCCTTCGTCACAACCTCTCGACAATCTACTGAAGGACAGTCACTGCTCAGACATCCCTAGGAGTCTTAATGAAGTGAAATTGTTTCACACTTTAAGGGTGACATTGTGTACTGCACTTGCATTAAGAATCCCTGATACAGGTAAACTACTCTCCCTGTATATCAACAAGAAACACGTGACAACATAATTAACTCAAAAACATGGAGACCCACAGCATTCTGTTGGCTATTACTCTGCCAAAGATCTGACTCTATACACTGATGGCTCCTCAACAATTGAGAAATGAATTCAAACAGTTGTTTCTGGAACTGAAGTATAGTCATCAGAAAGCCTGGGTCCTCATACTCTGTACAACAGGCAGAACTAGCCTGTGAGTTGGCAGAAGGATGATCATTAATATCTGCATTGATTCCCGATATGCTTTTGGAGTTGTTCATGATTTTGGAAGCGTATGGAGACAGAATTTCTTCCAGCTGTAGAAACCCCATTCAAGAATGCCCACCCAGTACAAAACTTATGGATGTCCTGCAGCTGGTGTCAGAAGTTGCCGTATTGAAATGTAAAAGCCACCCCAAAATGATGACCGTGACAAGCTGCAGAAAGAAGTAAAATAAATAAAAAAAAGAATCGAGAACATATGCAATGACCCCCACAAATGGAATTATGGAAACAAAATTGAATTCTGTATCAAAGATGAGCATAAAAGTTTAAGTGGCACACAGCAAATACACTCTCTAGGGCTCATTGGAGTGGAAAAGATAATACACAGATTCTCCCATTCGTGGTGGAATCCAAAATACATGGCACAAGCTCGACAAACATTTGAAAGAGGAATGACATGTCAGAGGACAAATCCTGGAACAATGGGAAATCTACCACAAATAAGTGCTCCTGCCCCGCCTGGTCCATCTTTTCATTTACAAGTTGGCTGCATTTCTTTATTGAGGTATCAAGGATACTCAAAAGTACTGGTAATAGTGGATATGCTTTTTAAGATGGGTGGAAGCTATACCAGCAAGTAAACTACTGCCATACACACAACAAAAAATACCTAATCAAGAACTCTATTCCGTGATGGGGATTGCCACATCACATTGACTCTGACCAAGGAACACAGTTCACTGGAAGTGTTTGACAGGAATTATGTAAATTGATCAACATTGAATGGTCCACATCACCCAGGGTCATCAGGACAATTTGAACGAATGAATGAAATCATCAAACAATGACTGAGTAAGTATCATGAGGAAGGTGTCCATGGCTTATAGCTCTTCCTATGTTACATAAGAGCAACCCCAAAGAAGTAAACTAAACTAAGTCCATTTGAAGTAGTAACAGGGGACCTTTGTCATTGCTGGCTGCTCTTCGTCTCAAAGAGGTTGATACTATTGGCAGATGGTTTAGTTAACTATTGTGTGAAATTAATTGAATTGACTTTATTTCTTACATTCTTCGCATACTAAAGGAGTAAAAATCTCTACGTTACTTCTCCATCTAAATATGCAATGTACAATCATAGTAATTTATAATAATTTTAGATTATGATGACACGTAGTCCTCTTTTATTGTCATTTAGTAATGCATGCATTAAGAAATGATACAATATTTCCTCCGGTGTGATATCACCAAACACAGGACAGACCAAGACTGAAAAAACTGACAAAACCACATAATTATAACATATAGTTACAACAGCGCAACAATACCATAACTTGATGAAGAAGCCCACGAGCACAGTAAAGTTCAAAGTCTCTCAAATGTCCCACATCTCACGCAGACAGGAGAAGGAAAAAAATTTCTCCCTGCCATGCCGACCACAATCCGACTCTGAGTCATCCGAAAACTTCGAGCTCTGATCAGCTCTCCGACACCGAGTACTGAGCGCCATCTCCATCCAAACGATTCGACCTCCTTCTCGGTCGCCAAAAGCAAGCAAGGTCGGGGTTTTGAGGCCTACCCCCCGAAAGATTCCCGAACACGCAGTAACGACAGTAGCGAACGAGCATTTCAGAAATTTCTCCAGATGTTCCTCTGTGCTTTCACGTCCATTCTCCATCAAATCAGAATTGTCCACAGCCCCTATTTAACAGATACAATATCATTTTTCACCGGAGGGCAGCACACGTGCAGGCGCGCCGCCATCTTCTCCTCCCGCCTCGAGGATTGTTCTATTTATTTATAATAAATAGTACAATCAATGTAATATAGAGTACACTGAAATCAGCATGAGTTCATCAGTCTGATGGTCTGGTGGAAGAAGCTGTCCTGGATCCCATTAGTCCTGGCTTTTATGCTGCAGCTGGAATAGATTGTGGTTGGGATGGCTTGGGTCCCCAATGATCCTACAGGCCCTTTTTAAACACCTGTCCTTGTAAATGTCCCATGCTGTTTAGACTGCTTCTCAACAGGTTTCCGTTGCTTGGAGTGATCCAACAGAGGAAAAGCAATCCTGATTCCTGGCAAGTGAGTCCTGATTAAGGAACAGCATAAGGAGCCACTGGGAGCTGAGTGGGAAGGTTCTTATCAAATACTGTTAATTACCAACTTAGCAATGAAAGTAAAAGGTAAAAGTAAGTAGATGCACACCAGCCACTGTAAGCAAGCTAAATTGGTACCTGACAAGGACAACAAGCATTCTGGTTAATGTGCTAGAAACTTCAGATTCAGTGCCTACACTGCTGGGCTACAGTGAACAAATCACTAAGCAGCCAGAAGACTTCAAGCAAGTCGACAACTACTGGATAATATGAAGTTTATTCTAATATTAGTTGTTACATTTTGCCAGTTTTCCCTACTCATAATGCGCCAATTGAGATGACTCATAATGTCTACTTGCGAGTATCACACGAATTTGCTGATGCTGTTAATGTCTCTAGCTGCTGGGTATGTCAATATATACTGCTTGTCGTAAAATATTCACCAACGCTAGGCATTCCTGTAGACCCAGAACAAACATGCACCCTCTTTATTGAACATTCCAGCAACGGCGGCATTGACATTATGCCCCTGGTTCATTGTTCTTAAAGGAAATATTCTCCCCACATACCGGCTCATTTATGTAAATACTGTATAATCAGCATGATTTAGAGAATATCATATCTGACCCAATTCATGTCTTATCCTGGGATATATAGTGTCCACATCTAATGTTCATGATAAAGCTTATAAATCTTTTCATGTGTTCACTATAAAAGCTACCTTTTGCTTGAGTTAGAAGGTATCATCCTAGTAGGGCATAGTTCATGCAATTACACTTTACATTGTCCTAAAATGAGGTAATAATTCTGGAATTTTTATTGATAATCAGAAAAGTATTACAATTCGACGAAGCTCCTGTCTAGTAATAAGAAATGGTCTAAACTCATGGAAAAATACGTGCTATATGTACGGAAATGGAGCCTACATCTCTCTTCCATTTAATTGGTTAGGATCTTGTTGTTTAGGGTATTTTTTCACTTCCATTAGACATACACACTCCTTACCTTTACCTTCTGTTTCTAGAGACATTTCAGAAAGTGAGCATTTTGCATCAATTTTATTCCATTTTTATGGTGCTGCAAAGAGTATAAGAGAGATTAAAAACGTCAATGCAGATTTAGAAGAGTAGGCAATGACACTGCTGAAGCCTTGAGGCCTTGGGAAAGGTAACAACAGAAGTGGTCGCCATGCGTAAGATGGTTCTTCAAAATTGTATGACATTAGATCTTCTTCAGCAGTTAAGGTCAGAACATGTGTAGTTATAGACAAAGTCTGTTGCACTTACATGCCTGGTGAGTCTGAAGACATAACTAATTTGGCTGATTAGATCTGTAAAGAAACAACTAAAAAACATCATTCTGATGGACGGGATTTCTTTGTTTGGATTCATTCAAGTCTCGGAATCTGAGTTTACTCAATATCACTAAGCATATTATTCATGCTAATATTACCTTTTCATAAATTACATCTTTTTTACTCGTTAAAGATGTTTATTAATAGAACAGTTCATACTTGCAAAAGATTGCCCACTAATCTGCCTAACCGTGACAAAATCTTATGAATACTTTGTAGAATATATACCCTTTGATGTTTTATAACCTAAGTAGTTTTTTTGATTATATTCTACTTACTGTCGATGCCACAAGTTTTTAAGCCCCTGCATTTTCAGATATAATTATTCTAAATGTGTGATTTAGAAAGGGGAGATTTTTGGATCCGACTGTTAAATTCTTAGATTAGATTGTTTAATTATTATTTTCCTTGCAGTTTAACTATTAATTACTGCTTGTATTTTAAGTAGTTTTTATATGCATATAATGGTTTAATATGTCTCTAGTGGCTATACGAAATAAAATTCTAGAAAGCTCTAGAAGCTTCATTGTTCTGCGTGACTTCATTAGAGCTTTCTCATTGGTTAACATGATACTGCAGTTTTTAAATAATCCCCTTCTAATTGATTAATTATTTGACTATAAATTTGAATGGAATTTTTCTTTAACACTGTCAGATAAAATAGCTAAACACAAAGCAAACAACAGGAATTCTGCAGATGCTGGAAATTCAAGCAACACACATCAAAGTTGCTGGTGAACGCAGCAGGCCAGGCAGCATCTCTAGGAAGAGGTACAGTTGAAATTTCGGGCCGAGACCCTTCGTCAGGACTAACTGAAGGAAGAGTTAGTAAGAAATTTGAAAGTGGGAGGGGGAGGGGGAGATCCAAAATGATAGGAGAAGACAGGAGGGGGAGGGATAGAGCCAAGAGCTGGACAGGTGTTTGGCAAAGGGGATATGAGAGGATCATGGGACAGGAGGCCCAGAGAGAAAGACAAGCGGGGGGGAACCCAGAGGATGGGCAAGGGGTATAGTCAGAGGGACAGAGGGAGAAAAAGGAGAATGAGAGAAAGAATGTGTGTATAAAAATAAATAACGGATGGGGTACGAGGGGGAGGTGGGGCCTTAGCGGAAGTTAGAGAAGTCGATGTTCATGCCATCAGGTTGGAGGCTACCCAGACGGAATATAAGGTGTTGTTCCTCCAACCTGAGTGTGGCTTCATCTTTACAGTAGAGGAGGCCGTGGATAGGCATGTCAGAATGGGAATGGGATATGGAATTAAAATGTGTGGCCACTGGGAGATCCTGCTTTCTCTGGCGGACAGAGCGTAGGTGTGTTAAACACAAAGCAACACCATTTTAGTAGATTAGTATCATAATCTTCTTAGCACCTTAGTGTTCTGCGACCAGCTTCGGCTCCTCATTTATTCAACAGAACCAAACCAGGCTGAAGGGTCTGTTTCTGTACTGTAGTGCTCTGACTCGATGACTCTAAGCACAGCACAGGACCAGGCCCACAACAGGCACAGTAGTGTAGTGGTTAGTATAATTCTACATTGGTCCAGTGACTCAGGTTCAATTCCCACCCCTGCCTGTAAGAAATTTGTATGTACTCCCTGTGACTGTGTAGATTTCCTCCTGGTGCTCCAGGTTCCTCTCATATTCCAGAGACATAGATGTTAATTGGTCACATGGGTGTAGGTGTAATTGCAAGCCAAGGGCTTCTTAGACCAGAAGGGCCTGTTACCGTGCTGTATCTCTAAGTTAAATTAAAAAAATAAATGAACAATGTTGTGTCAAGTGCATTAAATGATCACTCAAGTGGCCAACTAAACTAATCTCTACTGTCTACACAAAGACCATGTCAATCCATTTCCTGTACATTTATGTCCCCAAGAGCATCTTGAATGTCACTACTGTAGTTGCCACAGCATCACCCCATTCCACCACACTTACCGCCACAGCTCCTTATCCCCTCGCGACTGAAATGTCTGCCCTCTGACTATAGAGGTTACGGTTCTGGGAGATGTGAGTAGAGCCGCATAACCAGAAGGACCTAGACAGATTAGTAGAATGGGAAAAGAAATGGCAGATGGAATGCAGTGTTGGGAAATGTATGGTCTTACATTGTGGTAGAAAAAAATGAAAAATAGAAGGTACAAAAAAACAGAGGTTCAAGGACTTGGGAGTCCTTGTGCAGGATTCCCTAAAGGTTAATTTTCAGGTTTAGTTTCTGGTGAGAAAGGCAAATGCAATGACAGTATTCATTTCAAGAGGATTCAAATATAAAAACAAGGATGGAATGTTGAAACTTTGTAAAGCACTGTTGAGGCCTCATTTGGTGTATTGTGAACAGGTGTGAGTCCCTTATCTAAGAAAGGATGTGCTGAAACTAGAGAGGGTTCAAAGGAAGTTCACAAAAATGATTCCAGTATTGAATAGCTTGTCATATGAAGAGTATTTGATGGCTCTGGGCCTGTATTCACTAGACTTCAGAAGAATAAGAAGTGCCCTCATTGAAACCTATCAAATAATGAAAGACTTTGATAGAGTGGATGTGGAGAGAATGTTTCCTATGGTGGGAGAGTCTAAGTCCAGGGCACACAGCCTCAGAACAGAAGAGCATCCTTTTACAACGGAGATGAGGAAGAATGCCTTTAGCCAGAGAGTGGTGAATCTGTGGAATTATTTGCTGTGGAGTTTTTATGTATATTTAAGGTAGAGGTTGATAGATTCTAGATTTGTCGGGGCATGAATGGATACAGAGAGAAAATTGAGGCTGAGAGGAAAATTGGATCAGCCATGATGAAATGATAGAGCAGATACTATGGACCAAATGACTTAATTCTTCTCATATATCTTATGCTCTTATAAACCAGTGATGGGGAAATAAGTGTTTACAGTGGGGGATGGGAAGACTATGCTTGTGTGGCTACTATTGTTCAATGGTCACTGTTCTTTCTCCACATACTTCAATGTACTGCATAAATCATATAATGTTTCTGTTATGAATTGTGCCTTTGGTTCTCACAGTGCCAGCATTTTTTTTGCTTAAATTTTCTTGTCCTTACTTTTGTGTGTCATTTTTCATTGATTCTACTGTATTTCTTCATTCTACATGAATGCCTGCAAGAAAATGAATCTCAGGGTTATATATGGTGATATATATGTACTTTCATAACATTTGCTTTGAAAATTGAACTTTGAATAAAAGGTTGTATTTGTGTGTTCAGGGACCATTCTGAAATTTGATGGTGGAGGGGAAGAAGCTGACATAAAACATTTAGTGCTAGTCTTCAGGCTTCTGCAGGTAGTGACAGGAAATGAGCATGTCCCTGATGGTGAGGGCCCTTAATTTGGATGTCTCCTTCTTCAGACAAATCTCAATGCTTTATACTTTATTGTCACTAAAAAATTGGTACTAGAATGTACAATCATCACAGCGATATTTGATACTGCATTTCACACACCCTGGATTACAAATATTAAAAATATTTAAAATAGTTAAAATTAGTAAATATTAAAAATTTAAATTATAAGTCATAAATAGAAAATAGAAAAATGGAAAGTAAGGTAGTGCAAAAAACTGAAGGGCAGTTCCGGATACTTGGAGGGTACGGCCCAGATCGGGGTCAGGATCCATTCAGCAGTCTTATCACAGTTGGAAAGAAGCTGTTCCCAAATCTGGCCGTATGAGTCTTCAAGCTCCTGAACCTTCTCCTAGAGGGAAGAAAAGTGTGTTGGCTGGGTGGGTCGTGTCCTTGATTATCCTGACAGCACTGCTCCAACAGCGTGCGATGTAAAGTGAGTCCATGGATGGAAGATTGGTTTGTGTGATGTGCTGCGTTCACGATCTTCTGCAGCTTCTTTCGGTCTTGGTCAGGACAACTTCCATACCAGGTTGGGATGCACCCTAGAAGAATGCTTTCTACAGTGCATCTATAAAAATTAGTGAGGTTTTGTACATATGTGGGGGGAGTGAGGTGTTGTACATATGATTATCAACACTTTCCCATTATAAGCCCCTCATTACTATGGTAACACAACACTGAATTAATACATTTTAGGTTTATTCCCAGAAAATGAGGTACATGTTTGTACAGTTAGAAAACAGCCTGCAGCAGACATCAGAGTGGACAGTAGTCATTAGGTTCTCTCCACCCTCTATCAATTGTATCCTGCAAATGTTGGACCATTTCTTGGCTCTGAGCCTCAACTATAATCAGCCAGTGAGCTATAGATTAAATATATCATGAGCAGACAATACAAAGTTGCAAATTTACATGGTTAATTCTTTCAGTGCTGGCTAATTTACTCTCCATATTTAATGGAAATCAACAATACATGCAACCATCCTAAAATATTAAATGAGTTTGTTTTGGTGATCTATTGTAACATCTTTCTCCTACTTCCCTTACACTCCCATCACCAAAAATTCTTCAGCCTTTAATTTTAAGACATGTTAATCTGTAAAATATACAGTACACTCTTTTTAAAGCAATTTTCCTCAGTCATCTTTTGTTAATTCAGTATCCAAATTTGAACAAATTATTTGAATATTGAATTAATAAAGGATGCCTGAGATATTATTGAAATGGTTAAGCAGTCTCAAAACTTTGTATATTCTTTGACTATGCAAAACAATTCACCAGAGAAAGTAATGATTTGTTTCATTTACTTTATTTATTTAGGGATTCAGCATATGTCTATCCAGCCCACTGAATCGCACCACCCAGCAAACCATCTATTTAACACCAGCCTAATCACAGGGCAGGTTATAATGAGCAATTAATCTTCTGACAGGGATGTCTTTGGACAGTGGAAGGAAACCCACACACACATGGAAAGAATGGACAAACTTAATTTCAGTTGATGCCAGAATTGAGCTCCAAATTCTGACACCCTGAGCTGTAATATCCATCATGCTAAATGCCCTGCTACCTTGGCAGCCCTATTATGTTAAAGTAAATGTTGATTCTATTCAGTACAATACAATTTATTTGCATAACCTTTAATGAGAAAAATAAAACAGAAGGCATTTCATTGTTTCTTTTAGATAAGTTAGTTTTATTCAGTAAAGCTTAGATAAGTTAGTTTTATTCAGTAAAGCTTGTTTATTAATAGATAAATTTTGCATGAATAACAGATGGAAAATTGAACCAGTTTCCTAGGCAATAAGCAGATGTAAAAGAGACCAAAATATTGAGCAAATTTCCATAAATTGATTTTATAATAATTAGATTTCTAATTGCAGTTTCTAAAAACTAATGAGAATAAACAATAGCCAAATAATTTACAAAAGGAACACCTACAAATTAACAAAACATCTGCTTTCCCTTGGGCTTGACTTGTCTGTTGCATACTGAAAATTCAAAGTGCACTTATCATTTTCAAAATAAAAACTTTTAGCATAATTTGATATTAGAAGCCACAGATATATTTTAAGAACCTCAACTTTCCTGGGATTTATGTTCATATTTAAGTGTACTATTTGTAATATTTCAATGGAAATTAATTCAGCAGTGAGAAAAGGAAACTACCTGCTACAAAGGAATGAAAATTTCAACAAAATGAATTTCAAATCTAATTTCATTTTCATCAAGATATTCCAAGAAATTAATTATTTAAAACATTAAATATAAGCTGCATTTTTATCTTTTTTACTACATTACTACTGAGAAATCAAACTGTTGGTAAGTGTACCTTACTTCTATATCTGTTCATTCACCATGTTAAAGCCAGATTTATTCTGTTTTCTCCCTCCTTCCTTTCCAGTTCTGATGAGGTGATCTAGTAGGCCATGTCAACTGCTTATTCCTCTCTGCAGATGCTGCTTGACCTGTTGAGTTCCTCCAGCATTTTGTGTGTGTTACTCTGGATTTCCAGCACCTGCAGCATCTCTTGTGTTTATAATGCCAGCATTATCCCATTTATTTCAAAGATGTTAAAGCTTCCTCTAAAATAGCAGGTACAGAAATATTGTTTGTCAAATACAACCATCACTCAGTATTGTGTAGATAAGAGATTAGTCCTTTCAGTCCTCTTTATTTGCTTCACCTAAACTGATGAAAGAACCCCAAAAAAGAATTGTCACAAATATCTAACAATAAAATTTGTGCAATATGCCAATTAATATAAACATACTATGGATTACTCAATTGTTCTAATACAGACATTTTATCTGACAATAATGATTGATAATTTTGCATGAAAATTTGTTAAATCCATCCAGCGTAAAATTCAAGCAGTGAATTGGGTTTGATAAATATCCTTGAACTTGCATTGGTCCAGTTTCCTTTGTCTGCAGTCTAAATTTGATCATTCTTTGGCTCTATTTTCAAACATGATTTTTTTTTTTTTTTTTAAACTGAGTAAAATGCAATCTTTCATCTCCCCCTTTGTAATTTCAATCATTTATTTCTTCAATATTTGAACTTAAAGTCCTTCACACTAGCTTTCTTGCATATGCCTTCAGACTACCAAAATACACCAGCATGTATTTGAACTTTTCAAAAGATGGATTTATGTATTTGAGCTCCAGCTGATTATCCAAGGTTCTGATTGCTGATCCCTTTGTGTGAATTGATTTTCGCTGTCTTTATTTTTTGTTTTCCTTTAATGCAAAACTAGATTGGATTTCTTCAAATATTAAGCTTTGTTTGGCCTCCGTTAATACCCTTTAGTCGAAGCTAAAGACAGTGAATACATTTAGAGTTCACCAATGTCCATGAAGAGTTGGAGCAATTTTTTTTTTTTTTTTTTTTTTTTTTTTTTTTTAAAAATTCAAACATGCTTGAATCATTACTTCAGTTTAATTTTAACATTTCTTGTTCAGTAGCTTTTTAACCCAAAAAGAAAAAAGTTTTGGTTGGAACCATATTTACTATTTTCAGATTGGTGCACTATCTCTACCAATTTCAATAGGTCACTTATAACTTAGTCCAATAGATGTCATTCTACAAAGATCATTTTCATGAAAAATATTTTCTAAAGGCATTTTCTCCCTTTTAAGCCGTAAATTCACAAAGACAAATCTGCTTTATATAAAAATAATTCCTCTGATTTGTTCATGTGTCAACACAGTCAATTGCCAATGAACCCAGCACTTTTCTTAATCTCTCCCCACCTAGGTTTCACCGATCACCTGGTCCTTCTTCCTCCCCTCCCTACACCTTTTAAATCTACTCCTCGGCATTTTTTCTCCAGTCCTGCCAAAGGGTTTCAGCTCGAAACATTGACCGTACTTTTCTCAATAGATGCTGCCTGGCCTGCTGAGTTCCTCCAGCATTTTCTGTGTAAGTTAGTTTGCATTTTGGGGAATGTTATGCTGAATACTCTTGAATCTAAGCAACTCTCTCCATGGTCCTTTTTTCAGAAAGACAACCCAAGATCACTGGCACATTGTGCACTAACACTGTGATATCTTATAAATGTGACTTTTGTCGAGCTTCCAATTTGCTTGCTGAGGTGCGTAGAAATAATTCCATTGTTCAAGAAATTTTAATGGCATCATAGCCATCAAATATCTCTCAACATCTTGTCAACTGACTAGTTCTCTCTTTAAGACTGGGATCTGATTGCTTGTAAACTTTGCCTATATTGTAGCATGTACTGAAATTCTAAAGTGATTTAACATGTAAGTGGATTGGGAAAACCAGGTCAGTACTGAACCTCGAGAGAATTTGTAGAATATCTAAGGGATGGCTTTTTAGAATAGCTTGTCATTGAGCCCACCAGGGAATCAGTTGTGCTGGACTGGGTGTTGAGCAATCATCCAAAGGTGATCAGAGAGCTTAAGGTTAAGGAACCCTTAGCAAAAAGTGATCACAATATGATCAAGATCATATTGAAATCAGAAGGAAAAAATAAAATCCAATGTCTCAGTATTTCAGTGGAATAAAGGAAATTATGGTGGCATGAGAGGGGAACTAGCCAAAGTTGACAGGAAAGGGATATTTGCGGGAAGGGCAGCAGAGCAGTAATGGTTGGAGAATCTGTGAAAAATGAGGGACGTGCAAGACAGATATATTGCAAACAAGAAGAAATCTTTAAAGGGAAGAAGGACACTACCATGGCTAACAAGTGAAGTCAGAGCCAAAGTAAAAGCAAAAGAGAGGGCATACAAGGAAGCCAGAGCTAGTAGGAAGATAGAGGATTGGGGAGCTTTTAAAAACTTACAGAAGGAAACTAAGAAGGTCATTAGGAAGGAAAAGATGAATTATGAGAGGAAGCTGGTGACTAATATCCAAGACAACATTAATTTTTTTTTTTATTTAATGTATATAACAGGTAAAAGAGAGTTGAGGGTGGATATAGGACCAGTAGAAAATGATGCTGGAGATAGTGTAATGAGAGATACCAGGATGGCAGAGGAACTGAATGCATATGTTGTATCAGTCTTCACAGTGGAAGGTGTCTGCAGTGTACTGGATATTCAAGAGTGTCAGTGTCACAAAGGGGTGCTGGGAACAGACCCGAATGTAAGACACAGACACTGAAGTATAAGGAACAGGACTTGTCTAGAGCAGGGACATGACAGGATTCAGACCAGGAGCAGGGACAAGAACACAGACTAGGGCTAGGGAAAGCAGGACCAGGACTAGAAACCATGGACTAGGAGACAAGGCTTGGATTCCGAGCCCAAGACTGGACAAGGACTCAAACTTGGCTGCAGGATCCTCAGGGGCTTGGGTTCTTGGAGTTTGGCTGCAGGATCCTCATCTTGAATGCAGAGGCTGATAATTCAGAGGCTGGAGCTAGGAGACCTACTGGGAACTGAACATTAACATAGAGCCAGGACTTGTCCTTCAAAAAGCCAGGTCTCATTGTTAACACGACACCAATATGAGACAGTACATAGACATAGGGCCAGGACTTATACTTCAACAAGCCAAGACTCAACCTCCCCACACCAAGGTGGGACAGGTCCACATGTTGGGTAAAGGCAAAACAGCCAGACATACCCAACAGAGGCAAAAAACAAGACATATCCCCCCCTACAGGGCAACAGCAAAACAGCCTGACTTACCCCACAGAGGCAAGGACAAGAAGAGACAAACAGCAAAGAACAACAGACAATTCCATCTCTGCTTCAGGGTAGCTCCTAGTCTCAGTTCAGCCAGCACCCTCAGCTGGCTACAGAAACAGCCAGATCCCTACCTAGCTCAGAGTGGCTGCCAGCCACTCAGCTGGCCCAGGAAACAGCTGAATCCATACCACAAAGACAGCTCCAACTACTGACAGCAAGGTTCCATGAGGGGATGATTCCCCAACACAGCCTAAAGATGGCAAGTGACCACTCTAGCCTTCCACCAGCAGACTGCTCCCAGGGAGTCTCAACAAAACAAACCAGCAGCTCATAGTCATCCCCAAGGCTACTTATATTCCAAACCCCAAGATGGGAATCAGGTGCCTATGATTAACTCAATCAATAGACAGCTGGAAGACCCGGAGTCCTGAGTCCACTGACCGGACCGTGAAATGGAATACGGACTTTATGGACCGAACCATGACAGTCAGGGAGGTGAAGTTTGTACAGTGAAAATTATGGCTAAGAAGATGCTCAGGAAGCTTAAAAGTCTGAGGATGGATAAATCTCCTGGACCTGATAGAATTCACCCTCTGATTCTGAAGGAAGTAGCTGGAGAGATTGCAGAGGCATTAACAATGATCTTTCAAGAATCGATAGATTCTGGCATTGTACCGGATAACTGGAAAATTGCAAATGTTACTCCACTATTTAAAAAGGGTGAGAGGCAGCAGGAAGGAAAATATGGACCTGTTAGCCTGACATCAGTGGTCGGGAAGTTGTTGGAATCGATTGTTAAGGATGAGATTATGGAATACCTAAAACGAAAATCCTGCCTGACTAACCTACTGCAAATTTTTGAGGAAATTACAAGCAAGGTAGACAAAGCAGATGCAGTAGATGTGGTGTACTTGGAATTTCAGAAGGCCTTTGGCCAAGTTGCCACACATGAGGCTGCTTAGCAAGATAAGAACCTGTGGAATTACAGGGAAGTTACTAGCAAGGTGGAGCATTAGCTGGTCGGCAGAAAACAAAGTGGGAATAAAGGGATCCTATTCTGGCTGGCAGCTGGTTACCAGTGGAGTTCCACAGGGGTCGGTGCTGGGACTGCTTCTTTTTATGATGTATGTCAATGATTTAGACTACAGTATTAATGGATTTGTGGCTAAGTTTGCCAATGATACAAAGATAGGTGGAGGAGTGGGTAGTGCTGAGGAAACAGAGATACTGCAAAGACACTTGGATAGTTTAGGGGAATGGGCAATGAAGTGGCAAATGAAATAAAATGTTGGAAAGTGTATAGTCATGCACTTTGGTGGAAGAAATAAACAGGCAGTCCATTACTTAGATGGGGAGAGAATTCAAAATGCAGTGATGCAAAGGGACTCAGGAGTCCTTGTGCAGGATACCCTAAAGGTTAACCTCCAGGTTGAGGCAGTGGTGAAGAAGCCAAATGCAATGTTGGCATTCATTTCTAGAGGTATAGAATATATGACCAAGGATGTGATGTTGAGGCTCTATAAGGCGCTCCTGAGACCACACTTGGAGTATTGTGTGCAGTTTTGGGCTCCTTATTTTAGAAAGGATATACTGACATTGGAGAGGGTTCAGAGAAAATTCACAAGAATGATTCCAGGACTGAAAGGGTTACTGTATGAGGAACATCTGGCAGCTCTTGGGCTGTACTCCCTGGAGTTCAGGAAAATGTTAAGAGGCCTGAACAGATTAACAAAGTTATTTCCCATGGTAGGGGATTCTAGGACAAGAGTGCATGATTGAAGGACATCCATTCAGAACCAAGATGCGGAGAAATTACTTTAGTCAGATGGTGGTAAATCTGTGGAATTTGTTGCCATAAGTGACTCTGGAGGCCAAGTCATTGGTGTATTTAAGGCAGAGATAGATAGGTTCTTGATTAGCCAGGGCATCAAAGGGTATGGTGAGAAGGCACAGGAGTGAGGATGACTGGAAGAATTAGATCAGCCCATGATTGAATGGTGGAGCAGACTCGATGGGCCGAATGGCCTACTTCTGCTCCTATATCTTATGGTCCTATGGCCTAAAGTAATTAGATAGGTGAGAGGTAATTTTAGATGCTTGGTGATGCTATATAAAGCTGCATTTATCCTCTTTAGCAACACACACAAACTTCTGGAGACACTTTAGCAAGTCAAGCAGTATTCATGGAAGAAAATGAACAGTTAACGATTTCATCAGAAATATCCTGAAACGTTGACTATTGATTTCCCCTATAGATACCAAGTTCCTCCAGCATTTTATGTGTGTTGCTTATGATCTCTAGCATCTGTAGTATCTCTTGTGTCTTCATTCTTCCTAGACGTCACGAGCTTTTGATGTTGTCATCATTTGATCTCCAATCTTCTAGTCCAAAAAGTATCAGATTATTTTCAAGCTTGTTCTCCTGCTACGTGCATCACACAGTAGGGTAATCGTTACCACAACAGAAGTTCAAATTCAAAGTTCAAATACATTTATTACATAAGTATATATTCATCTCCTAACAGGCAACTGTGAAAGAAAAACTTAAAAGAACCCATTTTAAAAAGACCATCGAACACCAGTTGTGCAGAGAGAAAAGTAAGTCAAATCATGCAAACAATAAACACAAGTAAATAACATTCTGAACTGAAGTCCACGAAGAATATCTGAAGAATATCTGAGACCCATAGTTGTGCAGAGCAGAGTAAATGACGTGGAGCAGAATCAGAATCAGGTTTATTATCACTGGCATGTGTCGTGAAATTTGTTAACTTAGCAGCAGCAGTTCAATGAAATACATAATATACTAAATAAATAAATAAATAAATAAATAAACCAATCAATTACAGTATACGTAGCTTCTTCAGGTGCCTTGTGCATTACACACTTGGACGATCATGGTTCTCCACATCAAACGATCCCTCGCAGCGTCAATGATATCTCGCACATTTATATCTGTTAGTTCTTTCACAGTGTCCATATATTTTCTTCATTGCCTTCCTCTTCCGCGTTTCCCAGGCATACGGCCTTGTAATGTAAGGCATTCTGCCCAGGAATTTAAGTTTCCTCTTATTTAATGTTCTCATTAAAGATCTTTTTTGTATGGGCGTGTTGGAGTACTCTCTCATTAGTTACCCGATCTCGATATGATATTTTCAGCATTCTTCTAAGAAACCACATTTCTGTTGCTTCTCAGTTTCTTTGTTCTAAGTTTTTTTAAGTATACTTATATTGAATAGATTAAAAATCATGCAAAAACAAATAATATATATTTAAAAAGTGAGGTAGTGTTCATGGGTTCAATGTCCATTTAGGAATCGGAAGGCAGAGGGGAAGAAGCTGTTCCTGAATCGCTGAGTGTGTGCTTTCCGGCTTCTGCACCTCCTACCTGATGGTAACAGTGAGAAAAGGGCATGCCCTGGGTGCTGGAGGTCCTTAATAATGGATGCTGCCTTTGTAAGACACCGCTCCTTGAAGATGTCCTGGATACTTTGTAGGCTAGTAGTCAAGATGGAGCCAACTAAACTTACAACACTCTGCAGCTTCTTTTGGGCCTGTGCAGTAGCCCCCACCCCCCATACCAGACAGTGCAGCCTATCAGAATGCTCTACATGGGTACGGTGAGTTGAATTGTCCTGTCCCTTGTCTTGGGCCCTGACATCCTAACCTTTTCAGTCTGGCCCAACGCCTATATCGCCGTTGCAACATTGGGTTCAATTGTGTCTATCTGCTCTGGGGCTTGAACCCCGACGCCTTAATTTGTCCTGTACCCGACCTTTCCGATTTGGCCCGGCGCCTAAACCATTGTCCAGACGTTGGGTTCTGGCATTTTGCTATGCTCTGCAGCCTGGACCCCACCATCTCAGTTCAGTCTGTACTCGACGTTTCCAATTGGCCCAGCGCTTGAACCAATAAAACCTCGCCTCAGTTCTGCCACATCAAGTTTCCTCCCAGTCCAAGGAGAAGTTACAGGCTTTTGGTTGCGATGATCATTTACTAGGTAAAATAGTTTAACAAGGTACTTAATAGTTTTTTTTCATTAGCCGCCAACCACAAGTCACCGAGATGCACCAGTGCACAATCTTAACTGGAAATTCCTATATAAATCACTATACAACGTCAGCAACCAGTGTTAAGTATTGATTTGTGGGTTTGATTCTTGCCCCTGTCTGTAAGGAGTTTTTATTTTCTCCTCGTGACCATGTGGGTTTTCTCTAGGTGCTTCTATTTCCTTCCCATTCCAAAGATGCAGGGTTAGGGTTAGTGAATTGTGGGTATGCTATGTTGGTGCTGGAAGTATGGTGACACTTGTGGGCTACCCCAGCACAATCCTCAGACTGTTCTGACTGTTGACACAAAACAAAACATTACACTGTATGTTTCAGTGTTTCGATTGTGACAAGAATACACATAGATTAAGATGTAGCTGTCCTGTGCTGGCACCAGTGGGATCAGCAATTGGTCTGCCACCTGTCTTCAGGAGAGAGAGAGATAAGGAAAAGAGAGAGAGATAAAGAAAAAGGCAGCATTTGGAGATGTGTAATGAAGGGACGGGAGAGAGAATAACAGAAGGAGAGAGCTGTCAAGTTCGGCTCCCCCTTTGAACCCTGAACTGTTTGAAGTGATGGACAGGCGATACCCCAGCAGGGGGATAAAAAGGGACAGGTTCGCTACGGCAGGACACACACGACACCCGAGGTAATGAGACCCTGGAAGCGGTGCGTCTCTCACAAGTCGGTGGGAAGTTTTGGAAGGCTGGTTGCGGGACCGGGCCATAGACGCACAGGGTGGAAAGGCACGATCGGCAGGAACCTGGTGTGTGTCCACCCTTGCCTGGGTGCCAGGTTCACCGCAGGGAAACGATCGTATCTGGAAACGGAGGGGTCACGGTCGGTGACCTCAGATGACATCACAAAGGACTCGCCCGAAAGCTGACTGCGAAGGTTTGTGTGGAAGCCTTGAATATTCATTCGTTTTGCTCTCTCTCTCCTTCCCCCCACTGTCCATCACCACGGCAGCGATTACTGCGAACTGAACTGAACTAAATTGAACTGAACTTTGCGTCACTTTGAAACTGGTCATTTACCTCTAGACAACGATAGAGCTTGATTGATCCTGTTATCTTAATTCTGTGTACATGTATGTTTATCATTGCTGAACTGTTGCATTCATTATCCTTTTGATTAGAGTACTGTGTTGCTTGTTTCTTTAATAAAACTTTCTTAGTTCTAGTAATCCAGACTCCAACTGAGTGATCCATTTCTGCTGGTTTGGCAACCCAGTTTCGGGGTACGTAACACGATGTACATTTGACACCTAAAGCTCATCTTTTCTTTCATCTTCATCTCTGTAAATCTTCATGCTATCACACTGCAGTTCTTTGAAGATCTTCTTCCAACTCAGGTGAGCCTTGTCTTGGGGACTTGGCTGGTGGCGTAGTGGCATCAGCGCCAGACTTCGGGACATTTAAGAATAAATTGGGCAGGTACATGGATGGGAGGTGTATGGAGGGATATGGTCTGTGTGCAGGTCAGTGGGACTAGGCAGAAAATGGTTCGGCACAGCCAAGAAGGGCCAAAAGGCCTGTTTCTGTGCTGTAGTTTCTATGGTTCTATGGTTCTATGGAAAGGTCCCCAGTTCAAATCCAGCCGGCTCCCCTGCATGCTTTCCACCCAACAGAAGGCAAAGGCAAACCACTGCTGTAACTTGCCCCACTACGTTACAGAGGCATTGAGGGAAATCATCTGCTACCTTTCCTTTCCTTGTCTTAGGACTCATGTTGTTTGTGCTTAAATTATTTTGAAAAAAAAAAATTTGCGGGAAGAGATGCAGTAGTAGAAAAAAATTTGAAATTGTTAATATTCTGCTTCTACAGGTGCTACTAAAATGGATGGATAGTTCAAGGTCTGAATTTTTCTAATTTCTTTACATTTTCATACATTTGAACTCTGATTTTAAAAATATAATTAACTAACATATTGGTTACCACTGTTCAAGTGTCAAGCAAGGTCCAGTCCAATTGTATCCAATCCTCTTCAAACAATGAGCATACCGAAGATTTATTACAAAAAAAACCTTTAATTTAAAGTAAGGTATTTAACTTTGAACAGAGAAACATATCCAGGTTTTTCCTTTGCAGCCTCTCTAGAGCACTGTAAATACTTGCTCAGGAGATTCGCAATTTACAACTGTGATTTTTGATATTACGTAACTTTTTGAAAATTTCCCACACCCCTCCCAACATTTCACTGCCTATCCTACAACAAAAGCTCAGTCACAACAGCTGCTATAAAGACACAGAGTACTTTGATCACATTAGGCAGGTAAAGCAGCCATCCGAGTCTAAAAACTGATGAGGGTGACGTGCGACTGATGGTTTAATTGTAACAATTACACATGAGCGCGGTCTTCCATCTCGCAAAGCACCAGCCGTTACACGTCGTGCTGAAATAATGCTTCCAAACTCGGTGAACTACGGTATGCTAAACAAATCTCACACTTTGAAATGTATTAAACTGGGATGTCAACTTCAGCCAACAGAGAAAATCCCAAACTGTACAAATGCAGTCTGCGGTGTCAATATGTGTTGAATAAGAAACTGACATGGGCTATTTACTAATCCCAGTTGGTACCACAAATTACTTTCCTTTGAATTCAATATCTTTGTGTGGCTCGATTTTCACACTTTAACATAGGGATAGAAACATTTGGACACCTCCGACTTGCCCTAGGCCATCATTGCCGGATAACAATTCCCAGCTGCTTTTTAAGTGAATCATCAACAGCGACATTGATTAATCTGTCCCTTGTCAGTGTCTCCAGGTAGAAGTGCTTTGTGCTAATCAAGTTCTTCCAGCTTGCTTGTAAAATCATAAGCGCGACCCTCTAGCAGATACAGGTTACTGTGCCGCTATTAGAAGTCAGCGCGTTGCGGAGTTCGGAGTTCAATTTCGGCGCCGTTCTGTAAGGAGTCTCTGTATATCCTTCCCCTGAAAGGCATAGGTCTTCCCCCCCCAGGTATTCTGGTTCCTCCCTGGGTAGGTTAACTAATCATTTTAAATTGTCCCGTAATTAGTTTAGGGTTAATTGGGGTTGTAGGTTGGTGGGGTGGGGTGGCTCAAGGGCCGGAAAGGCCGACTCCGTGTTCTATCATTAAAATGAATAAAACAAAATATGTTCTGTATGTATATCTGTCAATGGTACATTTTCTGCTTATTTTAAGCAACACTCACAACATGCTGGAGGAGCTGGAGGAGCTCAGCAGGTCGGGCAGCATCCGCGGAAACGATCATGTCAACGTCCTGACGAAGGGTTCCGGCCCGAAACGTTGACTAATGGTTTCCATGGATGCTGCCCGACCTGTTGAGATCCTCCAGCGTGTTGTGAGTGTTGCTTTGACCCCAGCATCTGCAGAGTATTTTCTGTTTATGTTTTGCTTATTTTAAACACTTCTTTCAAAGTACGTTTTATAATTTATTAGGAACATTAACTAGTGGCTTGTGAGGACATAGAACATAAAACATTACAGCACAGTTCAGGCCCTACTGCCCATGATATTGTGCTGACCTTTTAACATACTCTAAAATCAATTCAATCCTTCCCTCCCACATAGCCCCATCATCCGGTGTGCCTACCATCCATGTGCCTATCCAAGAGTCTCTTAAATGTCCCTAATATATCAGCCTGAAAGACCACTCCAGCAGCACATTCCATGCACCCACTACTCTCTGTGAGAAAAACTTATTTTTGACGTCCCCCCAACTATTCTTTCCTCCAATCACAATAAAGTTATGCCCCCTTGCATTGGTCATTTCCACCCGGAAAAAATTCTCTAATTGTCCACTCAGTTTTTGCTTCTTATCATCTTGTGTACCTCTGACAAGTTTTTTCAACGGAAAGTCACAATCACAGAAAAATACAGATCAGAAATGAGCTCTTTAGCCCATTTAGTCCATGCCAGAAACTATTTAAACTGCCTACTCCCATCAACCTGCACTGAGAACACTGCTCTCCATATCTCTACCATCCATGTACCAATCCAAACTTTGCTTATATGTTGAAATCGAGCTCACATGCACCACTTGTGTCCACAGTTCGTTCCACACTCTCACCACCTTCTGAAGTTTCCCTCATGTTCTCCTTAAACTTTTCATCCTTCACCCTTAACCTTTTGAAACATGCCACCATATGAAATGCATGATGATATGTTTCAAAATGTACTCTCCATAAATTTCAGGCTTGGTACAGGAAAAGACAATTGCTAAGAGCTCCATCTCATTTCGTGCATATTATCTCTCCTGTTAATACCTATCACACGTACTTCCTTTCCTTTGCGCATCATTACTGCTCCATTTGGACTGAGATGTGTCACACTATGAGGTTAAATATTCCCTTGGAGATTCTGTTAACGCTTTTTTTTCCCACAGATATTGCCAGACCAACTAAGTATTTCAAGCATTACACATAAAAGTTACTGGTGAACGCAGCAGGCCAGGCAGCATCTCTAGGAAGAGGTACAGTCGACGTTTCAGGCCGAGACCCTTCGTCAGGACTAACTGAAAGAAGAGCTAGTAAGAGATTTGAAAGTTGGGGGGGGGGAGATCCGAAATGATCAGAGAAGACAGGAGGGGGAGGGATGGAGCCAAGAGCTGGACAGTTGATTGGCAAAAGGGATATGAGAGGATCATGGGACAGGAGGCCCAGGGAAAAAGAAAAGAGAGAGGGGGGGAAAGCCTGGAGGATGGGCAAGGGGCACAGTGAGAGGGACAGGAGGAGAAAAGGGAGAGAGAGAAAGAATGTGTGTATATAAATAAATAACGGATGGGGTACGAGACACCAGATTTCAGCTTCTCTTTCTCACATTTCACAGTGAACTCAATCATGTTATGATCACTGTCTTCTAAGGGTTCCTTCACCTCAAATTCTCTAATCACCTCCGGTTCATTACACAGTACCTAATCCAGTACAGCCGATCCTCTAGTGGGCTCAACAACAAGCTGTTCTGAAATGCCATCTCGTAGACATTCTACAAATTCTCTCTCTTGAGATCCAGTGCCGACCTGATTTTCCCAATCTACTCACATGTTAAAATCCCCCACAATTATCATAACACTGCCCTTCTGACAAGCCTTTTCTATTCCCAGTTGTAATTTGTAGTCCACATCCCTGCAGCTGTTTGGAGGCCTATAAATAACTGCCATCAGGGTCCTTTTACCCCTGCTATTCCTTAGCTCAACCCATAAAGATTCTGTACCTACCGATCCTATGTCACCTCTTTCTAATGATTTAATATCATTTCTTACCAATAAAGCCACGCCTCCCCCTCTGCCTACCTTCCTATCCTTCTGATACACCATGTATCCTTGGACATTCAGCTCCCAGAGACATGCATCCTTTAGCCAGGTCTCAGTGATGGCCACAATATCATACTTGCCAATCTGTAGCTGTACGACAAGATCATCCACCTTATTCCTTATGCTGTGTGTATTTAAGTATAACACCTTAAGATCAGTATTTGGTACTTATTGCTTTGATTGCACTGCAACTCATCCCAATGGCTGCAAATTTGCCCCATCACCTGTCTGTCCTTCCTGACATTTTTACTGCTCACTATCTTAGATTCATTTCTGTTTTCCCCTTCTTCTGCTCTATCATTCCAGTTCCCATTCCCCTGCCAAATTAGTTTGAACCCTCCCTAACAGCTCTATTAAACCTTCCCGCCAGGATATTGGTCGCCTTCGGGTTCAGGTGTAAACCGTCCTTTTTGAACAGATCATCCTTCCTCCAGAAGAGATCCCAATTATCCAAGAATCTGAAGCCCTGCCCCCTGCACCAGTCTCTCAGCCATGCATTCATCTGCCTGATCCTACTATTCTTGCCCTCGCTAGCACGTGGCACAGGTTGCAATCCCGAGATTACTACCCTGGAGGTCCTGCTTCTCAGCTTCCTTCCTAACTCCCGGAAATCTCTCTTCAGGACCTCCTCCCTTCTCCTATCTATGTCATTGATACCAACATGTACCAAGACAGCTAGCTGCTCGCCCTCTCCCTTCATAATATTCTGGACCCGATCCAAGACATCCCGTACGCTGGCACCTGGGAGGCAACACACCATGCGGGTATCTCTGTCGGGCTCACAGAATCTTCTGTCTGTCCCCTGACTATGGAATCCCCTATGACTACCACATTCCTCTTCTCCCTCTTTCCCTCCTGCACAGCAGCGCCAGTCTCAGTGCCAGAGACCCGGTCATCATAGCCGTCCCCTGTCAGGTCATCCCCCTCAGCAGCATCCAAAATAATATACTTGCTGTTGAGGGAGGCAGCTACAGGTGTGCTCTCCACTATCCTGACCTTTCCCTTCCCTCTCCTGACAGTCACTCAGTTTTCTGACCCCTGTAGCCTAGGGATGACTACCTCCCTGTAGCTCCTGTCTATCACCGTTTCACTTTTCCCTGATAAGCACTAGGTCATCAAGCTGCAGCTCCAGATTCCTAACACGGTCTCTGAGGAGCTGCATCTCGGTGCACCTGGCGCAGATGTGGCCATCAGGGAGGCTGGAGGTCTCCCAGGATTCCTACATCTGTCACCCTGAATGTATTAAATCTGGTTAAATTTTGCTGGATTAGCACTTGTTTTTTTTTTGCCTTGAAGCAATATGTGTTCTATCCCTGTCAATCTCCCTCTCCTTCACCCTCTACCTCTCCCCCTCCCTCTTTGATAGATAGATAGAGGGAGAGATTGTTCCCATTTCGTATTAGAAGGAGAGATACCTGTCTCTGATATGTTAGTGAGAGAGAGCTGGTGGGATGTCAAGATGTTGGAGTGGACAGTTAGTTTTTGATGTACTGTAGACCATGATTTTTTCGGGGGTGGGGGGGGGTTTGTTGTTGCTTGCATGGTGGGTGGTGAGAATGCTGATGCTTTATGCTTGAATAAATGGGAGCAGGGGTGTCAGGAGGGCTGATGCAGATTGCTTCTGCTTGTGCCTGGGAGGGTGCAGGGGAATTTGGGGTTCTTACATTTGTTCTGTCATTTATTTTTGAGGTATTTCTTCTACTTCAAGAATATTTGCGGAGACTAAGGATTTCTGGCTGTATATTGTAGACATTCTCTGATGTTAAATAGAACCATTGAACTCAGATACAGTGGTGCAAATAACAGTCAGTGATTTTGGTTTGGTGCAGCCCAATTAATATAACCCCATTGTCTTATGTTGATTAAATATTGGGATACAAGTCTTTATTGTTTACTGATTTAGCACAGGAAGCTGAGCAAGGAATGTTGGTTAGAAGTTTAACTTTGTCACAAGCAACTCTGACCCTAAGGTTAGTAATAAGCCTTTCAGACCCTGGAAGGTGAATATCAATCACATGTCGAAGAAATCTAAATTATTAATCATGCTTATCCTCTAACAACTGAGACCAATATTTTTTCAATAATCACACATGGCTTGATCTTCTTCAACCTGCAACTCATTCTTACACACAAAGTAGGAATGAAGACCTTCATCTTCATTTGACCTGTCAGTCAGCCAACCATTGGCAATGTAGTCATCTTTGTGAAAGTTAGACCTCTTTGGTTCTCTGTTAACATCATCTTCCAAATATGAAATAAAATTCCTCTTCTGTATTTGAAGTAACTTGTACTAATCTCACCACAGTGTTAGCATTCATTTAACCTCCAGATCCTATGAGCTGAATGTCATTGCTGCAAGCAAACACAACGAAGGCTCATTTTTAACCTCGTACTGCTGCAAATGTCAGAACTGGTCATTTTGATTTATGACATCCATCAGGCGATCGCAGTCTGTTATGAGAGGGTTAGCCTTCAAAATGGTCACAGCAAAGCAAGACAAACTGCACATGCTCTTCAATCCTTCACTATTTTTATTTTGGTTCTTATTACACGAGCTTTGTTGCTCAGCTGTGAGATTACCTATGCACTCGTGAAGAGGCCAGCTCATTAAGAGGGGTTTTTTTTTCAGTCAACTCTTTCCAGGTATAGGGTTTCCCACTTATTCTGCAATAATTGTCACCAGAATTGTTGTTGAATCCAGGACCTCATTATACAATTCCTTTGATAGAATATTCCAACTTTCTGAAACTTCTTTGTTGACTCCAAGCCCAACAAGCACATGTGACAACATCTGGAAAAAAAAAAGTATCCATTAGTCTTGCGAGACCATGGATCTGCGCCTGGAAAGTCTTCACTCTCCAGGGCACAGGCCTGGGCAAGGTTGTATGGAAGACCAGCAGTTGCCCATGCTGCAAGTCTCCCCTCTCCACGACACCAATGTTGTCCAAGGGAAGGGCATTAGGACCCATACAGCTTGGCACCAGTGTCGTCGCAGAGCAATGTGTGATTAAGTGCCTTGCTCAAGGACACAACACGTTCCCTCGGCTGAGGCTCGAACTCACGACCTTCAGGTAGCTAGTCCAATGCCTTAACCACTTGGCCACGTGCCAACATCAGCAGCAGCAATAATTCATTTATGAGTGGAAGTCTTGATGCCCATATCTTTGTCCTGTTGTTTTTTGAGTTCCTTTGCTCCTTAGAGTGTCTTATCCTGAGTGTTTCGTACAATGTGTCTGGATATTCCACCAACCCAGATTTATTTGTCCTCATGGAACGTTTCTACATATTCATGGGATTCCTGTTCATCCATGCTAAATGTGTGGCAGAATACTTAACATTGTGACTGCCATTTGATGCCGAGCCACTCAAAGATAAAACTGAAATAATGAAGATACTATTGTAAATTTAACGAAGGTATTCTCAAGACTGTAAAGAAGGTCTTTGACTACAAGTACCTCGGGTCAAGAATGATGAGTTCGGAGAAGGACATAACGTTCGGAGAAGGCACTGGCGTGGAGGGCTATGAGAGACATGAAGGAAATCTGGAAGTCAAACCTGACCAGAAGGCTTAAAAATAGGATCTTCATAGTCTTCATAGGGTCCATTCTCACGTACAGAAGCGAGACATGGACACTCACCAAGACTATGCGGAAGTCTCTAGATGGTTGCTATACACGAATGCTCCGGGTGGCTCTTGATGTGAGTTGGCAACAGCACATGATGAATGTCGAGCTCTATGACGACCTACCGATTCTCACCACTAAAATCGAGACGAAAAGACTGCAACTAGTGGGGCACTGTCTACGCTACCCTGAGCTATCTGCCAGCCTAGTCATCATATGGGAGCCCAAGCACGGGAGGATGAACCCTGGGCACCCTCCCAAAACTATGGTCAACACGCTCCTAGAAGACAGTGGCACGGCTAATGTAGATGAACTGAACACTCTGATGAGGGAGAGGGAGAAGTGGAGAGTCTGTCATCATGCCCGATGCCGGCCCCCTAGGCCTGAGTCGACGTAGTAGTAGTAGTAGTAGTAATAGTAGTGGTATTGTAACTTTCTAACTCACCAAGTCATGAGCAATTTGGGCACGGTTTTGTTCTTTGACCATGTGGCCATGAGCTGCGAGTGCAGTAAGTATCAGTTCCTTATTGTGATATAATTGTTGTTTACTATATTTCAATGTATCATCTGGTAGC
This sequence comes from Mobula birostris, assembly GCF_030028105.1. Classification (NCBI taxonomy): domain Eukaryota; kingdom Metazoa; phylum Chordata; class Chondrichthyes; order Myliobatiformes; family Myliobatidae; genus Mobula; species Mobula birostris. Next base: position 20,429,492 of record NC_092370.1, on the reverse strand, counting down.
TTGACCTTTCTTAGTATTTCATGATATATAAAAGAACTAACTTTAACCCAGCTTTAATATTTTGCGGCAATTAACAACTGACACAATGATGTTACCAAATTTAAAGTTCAAAGTAAATTTATTATCAAAGTATATATATGTCACCAAACACACAACCCTGCGTTTCATTTCATGTGGGCATACTCAACAAATCCATAATAGTATAATAACTATAATAGAATCAATGAAAGACTGAACCAACTCGGGCATTCAACCAGTGTGCACAAGACAATAAACCGTGCAAATATAAAAGGAAAAATATGATACTGATAAATAAATAAGCAATAAATATCAAGAACATGAAATAAAGAGCCGCTGAAAGTGAGTCCGTAGGTTTTGGGAACATCTCAATGATAGGGCAAGTGAAATTATCTCCTTTGGTTCAACAGCCTGATGGCTGAGGTGTAATAACAAAGCACACAGCCCTGTGCAGATGGAGATTGTTGAAGAGATAATATTGCCAATCTGAACTGACAGGGGTCTACAAGTGAGGAAATCAAGGATCCAATTGCACAAAGAGGTAGTAAGGCCAAGGTCGTGAAGCTTATTGATTAGTTTAGAGGGGATGATGGTATTAAATACCAAGCTGTCGTTGATAAGTTGTATCCTGATGTATGCCTCTTTGCAGCCCAGAGCTTCCAGGGTTGAGTGATGAGTCAATGAGATGGCACCTAATTTAATTTAGAAATTTAAAAAAATGGAACATAGAACATTATATCACAGTACAGGCTCTTTGACCCACGATGTTATGTCAATTTTTTACCCTACTCTAAGATCAATTTAAGTCTTCCCTCCTCCATATTTATCATCC